>NC_052158.1:73071792-75503528 GCF_902713615.1 Scyliorhinus canicula | reverse complement strand
CTGGTACGGGAATGTCAATAGGAAGTGCAAGATTAAACCCACCATTTAGTTCCTTCTTTGAAATTTTACCCCAATATAGAACCAACTAGGATGATATTGATACACAAAAGTTCAGCCTATGTACAGTTTTTGAGATTTATATTTCAGTTTGATTTCCCAAATTATCTCGAAGCATTCTCAATCCTTTTGTTCAAGGCCCCATCCGGTGTTATGAAAAAATAAATGAACCGTTGTAACACAGGGATTCAGTCTGTATAAAAATTAATTAAACCTATATATATATATTTGTTATTTTTGTTTTACTTAACATAAAACATGTTGCTGGTGTTGAGTAACGACTCTGTTAAGATGTGGAGGTATCCTTGATGAGCACACATGCCTGTATGCTAAATGATCATCCTTACTCTATTATGCTAGAGTAAATACTGTTAGAATCCATAGAATTCCTGCGATACAGGAGGCTATTTGACACACCAAGTCTGCATCCACCCTCCAAAAGAGCACTCTATCTAGGCCCATTCCCCTGCCCTATCCCCGCAACCCTGCGCATTGATCATGGTCAATCCACCAAACTGCAGTCAGTAGAGCTATAATGAAATTGGTAAACTGGCATTGAGGGAAGACTGTCGCTGAGATAGTCATATTAAGGTTGGTAGACCGACACTGATTTTGGTAGTTATACTTCAGTTAATAAACAGCTGTTTGGTAAACTGTTACAGTGCTTGGGACTGCAATTGGTAAAATGTCACAAGAGATGGAATGCTGATGAGAGAGATGGCGATGACAGCATTGACAGCTCTTGCTTCTCCTTTTGCTCATTACTAACAAATCAATATGTACACTGCAACTGGATGCCGTTTCCTTGACAATAAGGTGGACCCACAATGATATCCTTCTGGGGCTAAGTGGCGGTTTCTGATTCCTCACATCTTGTGCGAGGCCAGGGATTAAAATGATAGTGTTGGCATCGATTGGTAAGTCAGGACTGGAAGATATAATTGTACGCTTGAGACTCTGTAACCTTTGAGAATCAGCATAAGTCAACCTGAAATTCACTGTATGTTGAAGACAGCAAGCTGCTGGAGGACACCCCAAGCCTTAAAGTTTCTTGTGGATCCTTGATCAGGATCTGCAAAAGGCTGGTGTTCACCTGATCGATACTCTTGCAATCTTTACTATTGAGAACTCAGTGAGAAAGGCACGGGTTGTAGGCCAAAGTCAGAACAATTTTTGACCTACAAGGGAGTTGACGGTTACAGTGTAGAAAAATGCACCGAAGGTTACAACAGATCAGCCATTTAACTACTATCTAACTCAATAGGTTATAAACTGGTTACAGCACTGAAGGACGACATTTGGCCCATTGAGCCAGTTGTCCATAATGTAAGAGGTTAGGTTAATGTGGAACGTGTCAGTAGACAGTCTACTTCATCAGTAATGTAAAAGGACAGCCTCAATGATAACATTGAGACAACAGAAAAGATGATGGAAAAAGCACCAAGTAAAGAGCCCGGCAACTGGAAAAATTAGAGAAATGAAATGAAATGAAATGAAAAATGAAATGAAAATCGCTTATTGTCACGAGTAGGCTTCAATGAAGTTAGTGTGAAAAGCCCCTACCTGCAGGATAAGAAAAGTGCAGGGAAAATGGCAACAGAACTCAAAAAACGGTTAGAATGAAGAAACCCGTACATTTGCCAGTGTGCTTTGGTCATGTCGAAGCCTGGATCAATTAGTGTAGTGGCAGAACCGGCGTAAGTTTACAAGTACAGAACTGTTAGGGGACTAGCAGAAAAGGTTAGCAAAGAACAGGGCCGGAATTCTCCGACCCCCCACAGGGTCGGGGAATCGCCCGGAGCCTTCGTAAATCCCGCCCCGCTGTGGCCGGAATTCTCCGCCACCTGGGAATCGGCGGGGGCGGGAATTGCACCCCACCGGTCGGTGGGCTCCCCGCGGTGATTCTCCGGCCCACGATGGGCCGAAGACCCGCCGCTGTCTGGCCTCTCCCGCCGACATGGTTTAAACCACCTCTGTGCCGGCAGGAGCAGATGGTGCGAGCCGGCCCCTGGGTACTGGGGGGGCGCGGGGAGATCGGACCCCAGGGGGTGCCCCACGATCGGGGTCGTAGGGGCACTTTTTTTGTTCCATCGCCGCCACGGCCTCCACCATGGCGGAGGCGGAAGAGACCCCCTCCATCGCGCATGCGCTGGTGGTGACGTCAGCAGTCGCTGACGCTCCGGCGCATGCGCGGACTTATGCCGACCGGCGAAGGCCTTTCGGCCAGCCCCGACACCAGTCGGCGTGGCATCAAAGGCCGTTGGCGCCAGCTGGCGGAGGGGGGGGGGGGGCACTCCCGCGCGGGCCTAGCCCCTAAAGGTGCGGAGAATTCCGCACTTTTGGGGAGGCCCGACGCCGGAGTGGTTGGAGCCACTCCGCTACTCCAGGACTCCCCGCCCCGCCGGGTAGGGGAGAATATAGCCCCAGATCCTTATTCTTCTCTGTTCCATTACAGTCGTGCAGATGGCATAATAATCAGAAGGGGCATAAGCAAGATGGTTTTGAAGCTTTTGATGCCATATTTCATAGGGGCCTTAGAAGGAATATATCATAGAAAGGATAAAGTTCAATAGACATAGCCAGAGACTGGGAGAGCGCATCGATTCTTTCATTAGCAATTTATATAAACTAGCTGACAAAGGTGAATGTGGATCCCTGTAACACCAATTAAATCGGGAATGCATTATTTTAGGAGTTTTAGAAGAGACTTTATCAGATTTTCTGCAGTCAAGGGAGGATTTAATGCTACCAAAGGCCATGCAGTTAACCAGTCAGGCAGAAGTAAAGCAAAATTGTGTCCATTCAAAGTGATAGATTTCTGGAGAAAACTGACTGACACACTGCACTTTTTAGAACACAAGTAGCAGTCACCTATTTAAGAACAGGGGATGATTGAAGAGGGCCAGGTAGCCGTGATTACTCAGTGTTCTTGCTGTTGCAGGAAAAAGTTGCAGACCCGATAATGCCCCAGCAAAAATGTGGAGCGCTATTCTTTCACAGGATCTGGGTGTCACTGGCTAGGTCAGCAGTTTTATTGCCCATCCCTAATTGCCCTCGTCAAGGTAGTGGCAAGCTACCTTCCTGAACCACTGTAGTCCATGTGGTGTAGATAATCCCACAATGCTGTTGGGGAGGGAGTTACAGGATCTTGATCCAGTGACAGTGAAGGAACAGTGATATAGTTCCAAACCAGGATGATGAGTGAATCGGCAGGGAACTTGCAGGTGGTGGTGTCCGCATACATCTACTGCCCTTCTCCTTACTGGTAGAATTTGGACAGTGCTGTTGAAAGAGCGTTGGTGAGTTACTGTGGTTTCTCTTGCAGATGGTATACACTGCTGCCACTGTGCATGGGTGGTGAAGGGAGTGGATGTTGAAGGTGGTGGATGGGTGCCAATCAAGTGGGCTGTTTTGTCCTGAATTATGTTGGCTTCTTGAGTGTTGTAGGTGCTGTACTTACCCAGGCAAATTGAGAGTATTCCATCACACTCCTGGCTTGTGCCTTAGGCAAGCTTGGAGTCAGGAGGTGAGTTTCCATAGAAGAGAGGAGGGGACAATTTAAATCTGTATATCAGAGCAAAGAGCAGAAATTTAAGGAGCAACCAATTAAAACATGTAGCTTTCAAGAAATTGAAGATGAAAAAGACAAAGTGCCATTCTTGGGCAAAATTGGGATTTTATGGGAACTATTTCAGCAACAGACAAAACTTTATATGTGATCTAAAAGCAAGAGTTTTCACTGTTAAACTGAAAAGTATACATAGACATATAACTTGTCAATAAAGTAGATGAGTTGCGAAGCCAAGAAAAGCTGGTAGAATTCAGAACAGAATTTCCAAAATTATTCAGATGTCTTCAGAAGACTGAAACAAGTTCTGCAAAGTAGGAGCAACAGAACCGAATGGGACCGTGGGAAAACCTTAAAAACCAGGCAGAAGATCTCCCCGGAATGACAGCTGAAGGAACCACACGTTCATTACCTGGAAGGGCAACTTGCATCAAGAAAGAAATTAATGGAGAAACTTGACCAAAGAAAACAACAAATTACAGTACACACATTGGCATGCATTCCCGCTGAAAAGCCTGAAGACATAAATTTTTTCGATGATGTGGAATCCAATCCCTCATTGACCACAGGATTACCGCCAACAATAACACAGGCTAATAAAATTCAAAAGGCACAAAAAACATATGAAGAATGTGCTAAATTTGGGAATTATCCATCAATGGATGGCCAGAGCATGTTCCAAATAATAGCTAATCTTGTCCTTATGCGACAGCTATACCTGGACCCTCTATTGGAAGTGATTTGATAGCAATCAGGAATTAAGTCAAAATAATTTCACTCCTTAAACTGGGAGAATTAGTCCAATTGTTGCACATCACCATCACCCCATCTCAAATAGGTTAACTCGCTTGGACCAGAGAACAAATCTAAGTCTTTTCTGGGTTTGTCTCAGATACTTGGACATTCTGAACTCTGTGTACCCAAACAGGCGCCGGAATGTGGCAACTAGGGGCTTTTCACAGTAACTTCATTGGCATGTTAATGCAAGCCTACTTGTGACAATAAAGATCATCAGTTGAGAAATTATGTGAAGTAAAAGCCAATAGTTTTTATATTCATCCACTGACCATAAAACAATCCAGTGCTCATTTTAGCAACTGGTGCTTTTATTTGTCCCAAAATACTAACCACTGTCAACTGTTGTTAATCTCTTTAAGTTGTTTAAGTTCCTCAGCGATTTTGAACCACAGCTAAAGACAGAGCAAAATCTTATAACTGTGTGCAGTGTGTCTAAAGGCCCCAATGCCCGGTGTATTTTTGGCAGGAGCATTTAAAATATGATGGTGGGTAGTCCACTGACTTTCAGCCCATCCCTGACTTGGTCTTCATTATATGGGGTGTGTGTATGATGTCCACCAGCAGGCCTATCCACCCTTGAGACCTAATAAGTCCCTTAAGTGGCCTATTATTTCCCTGTTAAAACTCTCAATTGGCTTTCACTGCCATAATACACTAGGCAGTGAAAGATGCACGAGAGTGGGAAAGCCATTTTTTCAATAAAAAGCTGGTGAAACTGTGGGAAAGAAGGGAGTTCTTTCTTCAGGGCATGTTCTGTGTTCATACGCAGACACATGAAAACCCTACTTGCCTCCAAAACTCATACCTCTCCTGAGGGTGCCTGATTCCTCCCCACCCAAAAACCCTGGACTCACCTTCCTCCAGTGTCCATGATGTCTTCTTTGTGGAGATGCTAGCAGTGGCTACCACTGAGCTTTGGTGCTGCTGGAACAGCAAGAGCTGATGGCCAGTTAGAACAACCAGCAGCTCTCGAGGGTGGGACTTCCATGTACTGAAGGTTCCACTTTCAGCTTGTTAAGGCCACCTACATTGTAATATTTCTGCGGGGCAACCTCATTTAATTGGGTCAGTTTGTGACAGATCTTTCTAATGGGGTGGTTAACAATATGCTCCCCCCCCCCCCCCCCACTCACTGTAAAGTTCAGCTGTGTTAATACTGATACAGCTACCCCAACACGTCGTCATGAAATCCAGATGTAAATTTTAGCTATTAGTGAAGTGACCTACCTAAAATGCAGTGAAAGTCTTGCAAATAAAAAATCATACCGAAAGCTGTCACAAACTTTGTTTACCACTGTAATTTGAGAGAGATTCCACAATAAATCATTTGGCAGCTTCACTGCTTTATTGTCATTTTGGGTAGAAAGAACATTTGAACCTCCACAACTTTGGAAAATAATTTCCGACATTATAAACAGGTCACATGAAAAACAAGTATAGTTGCTTTCCTTTTAGCAACGGAAATATGGCTCCTGCCAAAGGCAGCAGGGTACTCTCCAAACCATAAAATTGTATTTTGAATTTCCAGACTGTACAATACATAGTTGACAGTGGCTTTCGAAACATTCTTCAATGGACTGCAACTGAGATCTATACAGAATACAGTTAATTCCTGTGTGCCAGATTTGAACCAGATTTTGCTCACACTTTGACGCAACTGCAAGAGGTCCATTAATAATGCAAATAATGAAGCACAAGAAAGAGCAAATGGTAAAATAGCAAGAAAATCCATTAACAGTACATATTACGGAACAAGCAAAATGAAGTGGCAATAAATCCCTTTAATATCAATAAATGCTACGACGGCTGAACAAAATGCTCTAATGGCTCTTATGTGCTTTCTTTAGTTATTTCCCCCCCCCATATCTTCCAAGCGTGCTGGTTAGTGTGCCTGTCACTGCAACTTATGCTCTGCTTGAAACCTCTGCAATGTTGCCAATTAATATTTAAATATGCAAAAAATGCAACTCATTCCATCAAATTGGTCCCTTTATCATTTCAACACACCAGACAGTGAACTCTCCCAACATCATTGATTTCAAATGTGCAACACCCAAATATTACCCCCACCGAGATTGGTTTTAAATTTATTTTCACCAGTTTAAATTTATGCCCTTTTGTTTTACTGGCTATGGTGGTCTAGAAGCCATATTGAGGGTGCATATCATGTCAAAGTGTGCCATTTTATAGATTAGTGAGATTCTGTTATTCATATTCTCTCTAGAACTTGGAGTTTAAGCACCGTGTATCTTTTCCTCATCGCTTGTCCACTTTGCATTTGGAATCATTATTTCTGTTCCTCGAACCTTCTCAAATGCACGTCATTTCTTACGTGTGGTGAAAAGTATTGCCCAATATGCCATTTCTATAGTTTTCTTTAACATGAGCATTTGTGATCTTCCTTCATCGCCTGGATCAGCAGTGTGGTTTCATGATAATAAATGGGGCTTGATATACAATTTCATTCTTTCAAACCTTTTGAGTAGCCTGCATCGGAATTGAAACTGCAAGGTCAACAGGCTCATTGCCAACAATTGAAATAAGAAAAAAAAAATCTTTATTAAAGAAAATATCACACACACCTAAAATAGAATGGATCCACTGAACTAATGTGTATGTTTAAGTGTGTGTGTCTATCCAAGTGCCTGGACTTCATAATACCTTTTCTGTTTAAAAAAAAATAAGAAACAAAGACAACAGGTACAAGCTATTGAGGAATTTATAGTGACAGAAGTAAAATGCATATGAATCTATCTGAAAATTTCACAGATTATAGAAAGTGACAGTACAATGGATGATAATCACTGTAAACCATTTTAGGGCATGCTTAAGCACTTTAGGATTTAACTACGACCGATGTCAGAGGAAGGAAAGTTTAGAAAAATACTTTCACTGAACAGCAGTGGGTCTGTGAGCAGAAAAGGCTGATAGGACAGGCTTCCATATAACTGGAAGGTGAGTATTTTAGATATGACAAAAGGCAAGGGTGCATGAAGTTTCTCAATGCATTGTGAGTTTATAGTCCCAGAGTTTCATATTGTTTGAATTAAAAGAAACAAATCCAAAATTTGCCATGAAAGAGAAACAATTTGATTTGTATTTCACATGTCAAATCTTGCAAACATACAAAATATTGAAACTGTTGGTTCAAATTGAAAATTCAGAATCATAAATACACCAAGGTTCACATTCCAGTTGTAGAATGCTGAAAGGGCAACAGGAAAGTAGCATTTAAACTTGGCTACTTACTAATTAATACAGCATCTCAAACTTCAGAAAATTCTAGGCTGTGACTGAATCATCTTTCTATTAAAACTAGAGTGTGAGCACTTACTTGAACTTTTGAGCTGAGTCAATTTTTAGTTTGTTTCAAATCCAGTCTACACGGACCCACTAGTCGGGGTTTCATATTTCACACACTTCATGAAGATAAGGTTTCAAATGTTTTCCCTTTTAACAAACTTAGTAAGGTAACTACACCATGTGGACAAACCATTACTGCACAGCAGTGTAACATCATTAGTTCTTACATGTGCCTCTTTCCATAAATTAGAAAGCCCAGTTGGTTCCATGTAAGGCTGAATTGTGGATGGTTTAATATTGCAGACTTACATCCGATTGGAACTGGATCCAGTTTTCTAATCGTTATATTCGGGCAACAGAGAAAGGTGACGTCCATTCACTCAGCTTAGGTTGAGGGGCAAACATTGCTCCCTAGGAGTGAAAGCAATGTAACAGTTTGCAGGTGCCACCAAGTCACTATTTTGGACATATAGTTCAGATCTGGTAAGCACACAGCTGAATTGCTAAATGTCAGCAGGTTCTTGGAAGTTAGTTGTGTGCTCATTCCCTATCTTCTCAAATTCTGGGCTCTTATATTCTGTCTGCAATATGCCAAAGACTTCTTCCCTTTCAACAGACGGAAAAAAAAATCACAACAGGCAAAGCAGAGTGCAAATAATATTGAACAAAAAAGTTTTTTCTGTGACAACCGACACCACATCACGTGATTAAGGAATGGGTAACATTTTCCATCAGAGCTGGTTGTGAGTTTAGAGTTCAGCTTCGCATGTAGCATCAGAAATTTCCAAACTTCATTGAAGCAGAATTAAGCAAAATGCATCTGAAGCAGTAAGTCACAGCATGGTCAAGGTCATGGTGAATAGTTCATGTTCTATTATTATAATGAGATTAAAGGAAAATAATCAGCTTAGGAAATTTCTACACGTTTGGTGTAAGTCTGAAATTATGTGTAAAAATTGCTAGGTCTGATATCTTAACTAACTTCTGGTGATAGAGTAGTGTAAAGGTGAAGAATTTCTTCCTGTACAAGTCTGCTGCATGCACAGCAATCTTCGACCGACTGGGGTGTTCAACCTATAATCAGCAATAATACAAAGAGTTGTACACTTTCAAATCACTTCAGGCATCAAGTCCAATAAAGGACTCTTCCCCCAAATACACTGCTATTGGGCAGGAACAATACAAGTAAATCCAAATGAAAGTCGACCAAGTCCCAGAGAACCATGGGCTACTCTCTCTCTTTCTGAGAGAGAAAGAGCTGACTGATGGTGATTTAACTTGAGGGTCACCACTCCTCAGGCGACGGGCAAGGTTGAGAAGGTAGGGCCTTCATGAATAACCTCAGCCGTATGGGAATTGAACCTGTGTTGCTGGCATCACTCCACATAATGAACCAGCTGCCCAGCCAACTAAGCTAACTGACTCCCAAGGAGCTATGAATACAAGCATGTATGCATCAGAAGAGTGGAGATTGTTTTCGACACTATTCTATTTGCCTTTTAAGCTGAAGATATACTGTAGCTGTACAATGCAAGGGTGCATGGTGAACTGATTGTGAAGATTAGGCTGGATTTACTAGTTAAAGGCCTCAGACTGTTAGCCTGACCAAAGTGCTACTTTATGGGTCACAAAGGAATAAACAACAAATACTACATGACTAATAAGCAGTCATGTTGTTCATAGAGTAGCAGATCTTCTAGAATGTTTACAGAAGACATCATGTGACCTTCATTTCTCACCCTCAAAACCAGAACTATTTTCTATAAAATAGTAATAAAAACTAATAGCTGCATATTCCACAATAAAACTTTCCAAACATAAATTAACAGATTTTGCAATTTTCCATTGATGAATACAGCATAGCATAGCAGCTGAGGCTTTTGAGTATTGCGCTGAAAATACAGACAAAGAATACATTCATTTCAAACAAGGATTCACCTTGGTTTACCCTTCAGTAAACACAGAGTGAGTTTAAATCGAGAGAGGGAGAGAGAACGAGCAGGGGAGTGGGAGTGTCAGGGAGTGAAATGAGATTACATGTGTGTGTTTGAGAGAGGAATTAATCATGTATATTATTTCAAGGACAAGAATGACACATCAACATCCGGACTGTAATTAGTAATCTAGATGAATTCAGGAATCTGAAAATTAATGCATTGAAAGGTTTAGATTTTTAATTATTGGGAATTTAAATCATCCCTCTGACTTTCCTAAACCCCACTGACCAACATATAGAAACCATCTGATTTTCCATGATTTTTTTTGTCCCTGAGGTGAATACCTATTTTTGTTCCAGTGATTTTGCACCCCCATTGCTTTACCTGTCCACAGAACTGAACCCAAATTATAATACACCATCTGAAGAAAAAAAACACAACTAACAGCACATTTTAATTCCAGTCTCTTATCTCTGTCACGTTGGAGAAGATTTCACGTAGGAAAAAGGAGGAACTCCTTAAACAGAGTTAAACGGGTATCACATTCAGAGCTTAAAGTTCAACATGTGGGACGTGATCTGTGAAATGAAGGAGACAGTACAGGTTAGAGATCACCAACTCACAGCACTGCGACAAAATAAAATCCATGATAATGACTCTAGATTGCACTTTTGAATTGAAATGTTTTCAAACAGGAACACCCCCTGCTTCCACCCGGACTTCTTTACTCCTGCTGAAATACCAATCCAGGCTTTCATTTGACTCCAGAACTCTCCTTGCATTGTATTTATACAATAGGATACGAAATGCTAGGATATGCAAAAGTACAATGCTTACATATTAGATAACAGGACTGGTAGCTTATTGTGTTTTTGGCCAGGTTTTGTTTTGCTACCCCAACTATCAGGCCATATCTTACGCTTGTAGGTGCACCACAATGTACATACACAAAGCCAAGCGAGTTTACAGAAAGTTGTTTTGTTAAGTAATTGTTTGACCAGATAAAAACCAAACCAAATCCCTAACCCCCCGGAACATTTTGATCTGAATTCCTGTTAAATTAACAGTTCTAACTTTTTTTACTTTAGCTTTTTAATACTTTTCATGTTGCACATAAAACAATTTACATCAGCTCGTATCAATGCTATTAATGGGAAATTTATGTATGAAAAATCTGACATTATTATTTCCTTCTCAAAACCATCTGATGCAGACCTGGGCAACTACAGTTCTCGGGAGGCTCTAACCTTGCCCAGGGTTACAACAGACAAAGCACGGAATGTGCACCAGTCAAACACTAACCTGTGCTCAGAGGAACCTGTCGCTGCTGTTCCAACCTAGTGCACAAGCGCAACTGTTCCTGGTGCATGGCCTATCGGCACCAAGAGTTAGGGCAAAACTAAAATGCAGATCCCATGGAGAGGTTCAAGGGAAGGAGTTCATAAGGCGATTTGGAACTGGTCAATGATCAGAAGGTGGAATAAGCTTTTCTTGGGGATCTGCTATGGTCAGGAGGTGAGCACAAGTGGAGGAGCCGTGAGAGCAGCACAAGTGCGCTTTCGGGGTTACTTAAGCGGATTACTGCAGCTTTGAATTGCTTTTTGGTTTTGCAAGTATATACACTGTAATTTAAAAAAAAATAAACTTACTTTTCTCTCAGGTTTTAATATTCTTTGCAAAAGATCAAGTAAACTCGAATATAATTTTATTGCCTTTTTGTTTTATTCCCCCCTGAAGGTGCTGATTCTTGCGGAGGTCCGGTACCATGGGTGCTGGCAGTTCAGGGTTTGAACCTGGGATCTTAAGGTTTGCACTGGCAGAATAACAAACTGAAGAATACTGTCACACACTAGTTAGTTACGTAGTTAAGGAAATTCTTGCACTCTGTGTGTGCTCTGTAAATCTTCCCACTGCTACATTTAAAATGGCACCAGTGATGTTTATTTTCAATTAAGTGGGGAGATGATAAAAGCTGAGATTGTTCTCCTTATGGCAGAGAAAGTGAAAAATAGGTTTAATAGAGGTGTTCAAAATCATCAATGGTATTGATTACATTAAAACAATGACAAACTGATCTGGTATAAGAAGGTTCAGTAACCAGAGGGCACAGATTTATGGTAAATGGTACAAAAACCACAGGGTTTAGATCTGAAGACCCAGCAAAATCTTGATCTACAATTCCACTGGTGGTTAAGGGAATGAAGTATTAAAGGGTAAATACTGATCCCTGCAGCAAACCCTGTGCGTATGACTGAAAGTCTCTGGAAACAATCTGAGACAGGCAACTCAGTGGTGCTGTCAATTCACTTCTGAAAACTAGAGTTTAAAAAACATCTTCTGTTCTTGCCAAGGTACAGCTAAGGCTTTTCCTATGAGAATGTAATCGAAAGTTGAGAATGTGTGGTTTTAGATTAGGTTATGTTTGAGAATATTGAAAATGAGAAGTACAGAGAGGGTACAGATCACTGTACTCCCCACACGGTGTGGTGACTGCCTCCGAGATGCCATTTTCTCTCTCCCCATTTCCTTGCTCTTCACTGCTATCCCTTGGTGGTTCTTGCAACACTATATTGTAGGTCACAAGAAGCATTTACATTGGCCTGACAAAAGCAAACTACTGCAGATACAAGAAATATGAAATGAAAACAGAAAATGCTGGGAGGTACTCAGCAGGTCAGGCAGTATCAGTGAAAACAGAAAAAGAGTGACACCAATCCTTGATGCCATGGCAAAGAGGGTTGACCAACAGCATCGTTCACATTAAAACAAGAGGGCATGAAAAAGAGGGTCGTTTGATTTTGTTATTGTATGTAATAATATGCAGTTAGGATGGAATAATTACCAAAATAATAAGATTTATGTTTATTGTACAAAATTGTATCTTTATTATAATTGTTTGTTTCTTGAATGTTTATGGCCATCCCCCTAAAGAAAATTACATACCCATATGAGGCCCTCTGGCTGAAAGATTTTCCCTTTCCTCATCTACAGTACTGCTGCTAGTTCACTCGAGCTTCTGCTTTACAGATCGATACTGCAACTGACCCGTACTGATTCAGCAAATACACTTGTTTGTTGATATTATTTTATTATTTGCAATATTGTAGATAGAAATGATAGTTAACCCAAGTCCTATAATCCTTTGTGAATCTGGAATATCTTTCCTATGGATCAGTTTCATAGGAGACAACTTTGTGCTTGGGTCTCGCAAGAATCAAGATCTCGTTTCTCGATTTGCCATGCCACTTGCCGATGACTCCCCCTCGCCCCCCAACATGCTCCCCTCTGACTGAATATTCAAACCTGGCCGACACAGTGTCACATCGGCAAGGTTTACAACAAGATAACACCCGGGGGAGGAAGAGACATTAAAGTACGCTTCATCTCTGTGGAGCCAGCCTTGCATAAACCAAACCCCCTGAATTCTCTCCCCGACTTTTGATGTTCCTTTTAAAATGCATTAGAATCCAATTAAGTATAGGGAAGACATAAGCCAGTGTTTTTAGTCCCCACTCCAATCTCCATTCCCTAGCTAACAACCCCATCTCACTCCCTGGTCTGAGTTCAAGCCATCTGTTCGTAAGCTGGTGTCATATTTGACCCCCAAGATCAGGTTCCAGCCTCATAGTGTAGCGTCACTAAGACCACCTATTTTCAATACCATAACATTGCCCGACTGCTACCCTCTCAGCTCATCAACTGCGGAAACCTGCACTGCCTTTGTTACCCCTCAAATTGACTATTCTAATGCACTCCTGGATTGTTTGCCACATTCTACCATTGGTAAACTTGAGGTCATCCAAAACTCTACTGCCAGTGTCTTAGCTCGCAAAAAGTTCCATTCACATCTATGCTCAATGACCTACAGTGCTCCCAGTCCAGTAATATTTTGACCTTAAAATCTTCATCCTTGTTTTTAAATTCCTCCATGGCCTTGTCTCTCCCTAGTTCTGTAATCTCCTCCAACTGCACAACCATCCTAGATATCTAAGCTTGTCCAATTCCAGCCTCTTGACCTCAATTTTAATTGCTCCAGCGCTACCGATCGAGTCTTCGGTTGCCAAAGCCCAACTCTCTGAAATATCTTTTACATTCCTGCTTCTCGACCTCGTTTTCCTCCTTTACGACACCATAAACACTCATTCTTTGACCATGTTTTTGGTCATCTGATCCAATATCTCATTTTGTGGTTCAGTGTCATTTTTTTAAATAATCCTCCTGTGAAGTCCCTTTGGATGTTTTATTATATTAGAGGTGCGATTGTGGTTGCTACACATATTCACTCTAAAACGGGACTCACTCATTTCAAATGCCTCTTTAAAAAGCGCAACAATGTTAAACTCACCCTGTGTGCTGGTTACATCTTCTTTCCTGGCAGGAGTTAATCCATTCATTTTCCCCTCTTGGAACATTTTCTGAAACTGTTTAAGCTCTTGATCATAGTCCTGCCATTCTGGAACAATTCGCACAGCTGCCTCCAGTTTGGGTTCTTTAGTCATTGGGTTATTGCACTAGAACGTAATGAATCAGTCATTTGAATTTCACTGAACATTTCGATGACAATGAAGAAGACTCACACATGTGAGGTGAACTTTAACTTTAACAATGAGATCAATTTAAAAAAGTTGCTGAACCTGTTTTAACAAGGTGGCAACACGGAGATCTGACCATGTCATTTTTACAGGGGTCTACACTTTATCTTTATTCGTTCACGGGATGTGGGTGACGCTGGTTGGGCCAGTATTTATTGTCCATCCCCGAGGGCATTTAAGAGTAAATCACATTGCTGCGGGTCTGGAGTCACATGTAGGCCAGGTAAAGACGACAGATTTCCTTCCCTAAAGGACATTAGGGAACTAGATGGTGTTTTTTACGACAGTGGTTTATTTTATGATAATGGTTTCATGGTAGTCATTAGACTTTCAGTTGGATTCAAATTCCACCATCTACCCTGGTGGGATTCGAACCCATATCCCTAGAGCATTATCCTGGGTGCCTGGATTATTAGTCCAGTTATAATACCACAATGCCACTGTCTTCCTTGGATGCACAAAACAGCCACCTGGTTTAGACAATATCCCCTTTTAATATACAAATCAATAACATAGATAGAACATGACGATTGTCATTTTAGGAAAGATCTGGTCGAAGCAGGCGCTGTGCTCTGTGGGCCAGTGTTACCAGTGGTACAGCTGAAGAGGCTCTGAAAACATGGGTTTTAAATTAATAAGCAGCTCAAATAGGTTATCTACCAGGACAGAGAATAAATCCACCATTATTAAAAACATGAATTACATCGCACCAGGAAATATGTGAAGACATTGGTGAGCGTGCAGAAAAAAATCACGATAGTGCTTCCCGGAATGACGAACTTCAGTTATGAAGTTAGATTATGAGAAGTTGGGACTGTTTCATAGGAAATAGGAGCGGGGGAGGCCCTCGTGCCTTTGAGCCTGCTCTGTCATTCATTATGATCATGTTGGTCATCCAACTAAATATCCCGCCTTCCCCCATATCCTTTGATCTTCTTCGTTCTATGTGATATTTCTAACTCCTTATTGGAAACATACAGGGCGAGATTCTCCGCAAATGCGGAGAATCGTAAAGGCTGCCGTGGGACAGGCCGTGACCCACGGCAGCCTTCACGCCCACTTCCGGGGCCAATTCTCTCCCCCGGGCGGGGCTAGAAGCGCGGCCCCGTGCGTCACGGCCTTGACGACGGTTATCAAGGCCGCACATCATGCGTCACGCCAGCTGACGCAGCCGCATGCGCGGTTGGCGTCTTTTCCCTCAGCCGTCCTGCAAGACGTGGCGGCTTGAACTTGCAGGGCGGCGGAGGGAAAAGAGGGACGCACGGCCCCCTTGGCACGGCCGTGGTACTGCCGTGCCAATCGGGCCCCCAGATAGCCCAAACGGGCATCTGGCGCCCGTTTCACGACGGCAGCGAGCAGGTGTGTTTGCTGTCGTGTTGAAACGGGCGCGAAGGCCCGGCCAATCAACCTCGGAGAATCGCTGCGCGCCGTAAAAAACGGCGAGCGCCGATTCGTGGCGTGGGTCGGGCGTTGGGGGGGGGGGGGGGGGAGAATAGCGGGAGGGCGTGAAAATTGTCGGGAGGCCCTCCCGCTATTCTCCCACCCGGCGTGGGGGGCGGAGAATCACGCCCACAATGTTTTGGTCTCAGCTGCTTTCAGTGGTAGCGAATTCCACTCACGTGGTGAAGAAATGTCCTCTCATCTGTCATAAATGGTCTTCCCTGTATTCTCAGACTGTGACCACTGATTCTGGACTCCCCCCGCCATCAGGAACATCCTTCCTGCATCTACCCTGTCTTGCCTGTTAGAATTTTATAGGTTTCTATGAGATCGCCTTTCATTCTTCAGAACTCCAGTGAATACAATCCTAACTGATTCAATTTCTCCTCATAAGTCAGTCCATAGAACCTTCTCTGCACTCCCCCTGTAGCAAGATGCACTCCCTCTACATCACTCCTTGGAGAAAAGAAGGCCGAGAAGAAATTTGATAGAGGTATTCAAAATAATGAGGGGTCTACACAGAGTAAATAGAGAGAAACCATGCTTACTCATGAAAGGATTGAGAATGAGATGGCACAAATTTTAAGTAACTGCCAAAAGAAGCAAAAACAAGATGAGGAAATTTTTTTTTAATGCGGTGTGGTTGGGGTGTTGAATGTACTGACTGAAAGTGTGGCGTTGGTAGGTTCTATAGAGGTATTCAAAAGCGAATTAGACTTATCTAAAAAGGAAGACTGTGTAGGATTATGGGGAAGAGGCAGGTGTGAACGGTAATAGGTAAATTGCTCATTCGCAGAGCCAGCACAGACGCTTCATTTCCGACCGCGTTGCACTGGGTGCCTATCCCGTTGCGCCGGGGGCATCGCGGGAGGGCCCAAAACGGGCTTCACGCCAGGCACATAAACACAGGGTAGTCACCTAACCTGCAGCGCCCATTCATCTGAATCATGTTCTCGCCGGGCGTGATCCAGGTAATGATATTTATAAATGAATCATTAGGCTCAGTTAAATATGCACGGCCGGGTTAAGGCCACAGTTGCCCGGCTCCCGGAGTCACCAGCTGCACTGGCAAAGCCTCACATGGGCACCACAAGCAGAGAGGCAGTGGTGGCTACTCCAGGGGTCACAGATGACAAAGGAGCCTCTCCCCCCCCCTGGAGTTCTCAGTGACAGTGCATGCCCCTGGCACCTGGGCAATGTCAACTTGGCAGTGCTGGCAAGCCGATGAAAGAGTGAGGGGGTGAGGAGGGGGGGGGGGGGTGAGGGGGGAGGGGGTGAGGGGGGGGGTGAGGGGGGGGGGTGAGGGGGGGTGAAGGGGGGGGTGAAGTGAGGGGGGGGTGAAGGGAGGGGGGGGTGAAGGGAGGGGGGGGTGAAGGGAGGGGGGGTGAAGGGAGGGGGGGGTGAAGGGAGGGGGGGGGTGAAGGGAGGGGGGGGGGTGAAGGGAGGGGGGGGTGAAGGGAGGGGGGGTGAAGGGAGGGGGGGTGAAGGGAGGGAGGGTGAAGGGAGGGAGGTGTGAAGGGAGGGAGGGGTGAAGGGAGGGGGGGGTGAAGGGAGGGGGGGTGAAGGGAGGGGGGGGGTGAAGGGAGGGGGGGGGTGAAGGGAGGGGGGGGTTGAAGGGAGGGGGGGTGAAGGGAGGGGGGGTGAAGGGAGGGGGGGTGAAGGGAGGGGGGGGTGAAGGGAGGGGGGGTGAAGGGAGGGGGGGGGGGAAGGGAGGGGGGTAAAGGGAGGGGAGGTGAAGGGAGGGGGGGTGTGAAGGGAGGGGGGGTGAAGGGAGGGGGGGAGGGGGGGTGAAGGGAGGGGGGAAGGGGGGGTGAAGGGAGGGGGGAAGGGGGGGGTGAAGAGGGGGGGTGAAGGGAGGGGGGGTGAAGGGAGGGGGGGTGAAGGGAGGGGGGTGAAGGGAGGGGGGTGAAGGGAGGGGGGGTGAAAGGAGGGGAGGTGAAGGGAGGGGGGGTGTGAAGGGAGGGGGGGGTGAAGGGAGGGGGGGGGGTGAAGGGAGGGGGGGAGGGAGGGGGGTAGGGAGGGGGGGTGAAGGGAGGGGGGTGAAGGGAGGGGGGTGTGAAGGGAGGGGGGGTGAAGGGAGGGGGGGGTGAAGGGAGGGGGGGGTGTGAAGGGAGGGGGGTGTGAAGGGAGGGGGGGTGAAGGGAGGGGGGGTGAAGGGAGGGGGGGTGAAGGGAGGGGGGGGTGAAGGGAGGGGGGGGGTGAAGGGAGGGGGGGGTGAAGGGAGGGGGGGTGTGAAGGTAGGGGGGGGTGTGAGGTAGGGGGGTGTGAAGGGAGGGGGGTGTGAAGGGAGGGGGGGTGTGAAGGGAGGGGGGGGTGAAGGGAGGGGGGGGGTGAAGGGAGGGGGGGTGTGAAGGGAGGGGGGGGTGTTAAGGGAGGGGGGGGTGAAGGGAGGGGGGGGTGAAGGGAGGGGGGGTGAAGGGAGGGGGGGGGTGAAGGGAGGGGGGTGTGAAGGAAGGGGGGGTGAAAGGAGGGGGGGTGAAGGGAGGGGGGGGTGAAGGGGGCATATGAAAGGTGATGAAGAGGGGCGCCCTGTAAGGAGGGGATAGGCTTGAAAGAGGGGGGGGGGGGAAACTGAAAGGGAGAGGCCCTCAGTAACCCCATAACGGGGTATGCTCACTTGGGGAGGAGGAGGGGCATGATGCCCAGGTCTCCATGGCTGCGGTGGGGGTCATATTGTGTGTGGGTAGGGTGGGAACCTTAAAGCTCACGCTTTCAAATGGCACCCCGATTTCTGAGGAGCTGCAGAAAAAAGTTTCTAAGTGAGGGTTTGGCCGGTGGGAAACTCCCCAAACCCCCCAAAAAATGATGTGCGGGTTAATACAGGTCTGGGTCTCATCCAAAAAGCTGTCGGGAAACATCCTGCCAAACTGTCCCAAAATGATAGTAATTTTTTGGGAGAATCGCACATGATGGGTCAAATGGCATACTTCTACTGGTAGCAATCCTGTGATTGTGATCTCCATGAAGTTGACGGTGTTCCAAAAAAGCTCAAGTTCTCAGTCTCTCCTGGTAATTTGTACCCTTAAAATGTCGTGACTCTCCATTTAACCTTATCCAGGATGACCATAATCCCCATTACGTGATCGGACTACAGTGGGTCACAGTATTCCAGGTGGCATCTGATCAAGGCCTCATATTTTTGTTTTATATTTAATTGCACAGACAGTACATCTTAACCCCCTACTCAATTTCACAATAGCCTCATGGCATTGGTTACAGATCTTTAAGGACTCATTCACTATAATCCCAAGGCCCTTTACCTTCTGAAATCCTCAATCACACAATCTTGCATGGTAAACATGTACCCAAGTTCATTACACTACATTTGTCTACATGAAATGATGACATCTGGCAGACATGGGCCGATTTCCCCATTATAGTCCCTGCTTGCAATCTTTTACAAAAACAGATTAGTTCTAATGTCACAGTAACCAGCAGACATTCTCATGTACTTACCAAATCAATAGTTTTAGCTCTCTTCTTAGATGCTTCATCACACCACGTCTCACACCACAGCCAGTGCTGCGGAAGGGATTTAATGGGCACTTGATGGATCATGTTGTTAGGTAGATCCTATAAAACACATTTACCATACAAAAACAAATTAAGTAATTTTTAAAAGTTTCTGATTATTATGAATTGATGCAATTTTGAATTAATAAGTTTCAATATTTGCTATTTCTATGATTTAAGCTTGTTTTCCTTATAAAGAAAATCTGTGCTGCCCACACAAATGTTGGACTGCGTGAGTGTGAACACATTGGTCATGACACCATTCCCCATCAGCAGTCAGCCACTGCCATTTCCAATTCACTGACACTGGCAACATATAGTAAGTTTTGCATTTAGATACCACCTTTACCGACCCCCACCCTCCAAACTATTTCCACAGGCAAAGAAGCACCTTTAAAGTGCAGTCACTGCTGTAATGCAAGAGAAACAGCAGTCAATTTGTGCACAGCAAGGTCTCAAATATAATGATAATCTATTTTAATTACGTCAGTTGAGATATAATCATTCGTTTGGACACAGGGGGAAGTTGTTCTACTTTGTCGAATAGTGCAGTGCCACGTGATCTTTTGCATTCAACCAAAGGGGCTGGCAAGCCTTGGTTTCATGTCTCTTACAAAAGGCAATACCTGACAACGCAGTGTTGTAATGTTGGCTTTGATTTTGTACTCAAGCCTATGGAGTGCCATTTGATCTTACTCAGTGGAGGGTGTACTCTCAAAGTCATGACTGACAGCTTTCTCCATCCAAGAAAAAAAATCATGCCGTTGACTCGGTCAACAAATGTTACTGTTTATTTCATTTTAACTGGCCAGGCACTGGTCCTAATTACACAAATGCTTTTTCCCTCAATGCCTGAATCATTCACCAGAAATCCTGTGATTGCACCTCAGTGTCCCAGATTATAATTCGAACACACTGATTTTACCTCAAGAAGAGGAGTCTTCTTGATTTTATTTCACAATGTAATGCAACCTTAAGATACAGGATACTGAGCACAGGACTAAAACCTCAGGAAATGCAGAGAGGGAGTATTTGCAATCATCAAGAGAAGACAAATTTGTTTAAGAAGGTGACCAAACCAAGTATTGTGAATGAGAGGATTCTACCTCTGATATCTGAGACTGGAGTGGCAGGGATACGAGAAGGAAAAATGCCACTCTGTCTCCAATGCTGTTGTCAATACTGAAGTCATTGTTTGCAGTTTCTTTCTTCAAACATAGAAAACAGGTTTTCTGGCAGGTGGAACACTGGATAAACTATCTGCCATTCAGCATTTTGGGTCCAAGTGTTCCAGATTTCCATTATCGTTTGTGGGAGACTAAAATGCTTTTTCATTTCACTCTTACAGAGTCAGGCTCTAACTTAGTGAACCTCCTTAGTTTACCGGAGGGTAAATATGGAGCAACCATTTCCTATTAAATCCCTGAATTGTTTTAAGTGCCTCATAGATCATCATCTTTTGAACCTTTTAAACTTGGGAATGCAAACCAAGTTTATAAATCCTGTCTGCCTAATTCAACCTTTAGAGCTATAATGTTCTGGTGAGATTGGACTTCATAGTACTCCCTTCCAAGGTCAATATATCCTTCCTGAGGTGCAGAGTACAAAGTTGAATGCAATACCACAGATGGAACTCTACAACTGAAGCATAATTTACTCCCGTTTGTATTCCTCCGGCCTGTTCAAGATAAAGGCCAACAGTCTATTAGATTTCAGATTACTTTTTAAAACTGTGCACTAGCTTTTAGTGATTTGTGTACCTAATTCTTCCCCTTTTACTCACCCAGTGTCTCGCCTCGCCTCATCAATCTTTGATCCAAAGCAGGTGACCTTATACTTCTCCACAATGAACCCCATCTGCCACAATTATTCCCACTCATCATAAAAACATACTTTATTCTACATAGCACAAGACGACAGCCATCCCAAACTAGATCCAAAGTGTCCCCCCACCCTCATAACAGCTAAAGTAATTACCAAATACTCATCAATAATTCTGGAATTGTGAGGAAGTGTCATTGGAGCTAAAAAAAATAGGCAGTGGGATAATAATAACAAAAAGATTTGTAAATCATCCAATGAAAGTGAATAAATCACAAGTCGCAATGGAACAACCATATCCAAAGAGCATTTGTAAGTTGTTTAATGAGTAGTTTGAAGTCAAGCCTGTGTAAATTTTCTCATGTCCCAAATCCATTTTCACACTGACCTTTATTAAATGACAGCAACCAAGCTTTCAATGAATGCTTTATTTGTGCAACTTGTCTAAGGAGCATTTAAACTGTAAACTACCTATCATAGCAAAATTAATCAATCTAATATCCATTCAAATTGACTTCTATAATGGCCCACCACTGGAGAGCAGTGTTGGCTGTCCTCAGCATTAAAAACCCTTAGCAGTTGTGACGGAAGCAGAGCTGAACCGACAGTTAATAAAATCTTTATTACATTTCTATCATATTGTGTTTGTGATTGGTTGATACATTGTTAATTTAAAATGGTCTTCGGTTAATTGGATTTTTGAAATTCCTTGTTCCTTGAACTCTGAGGTGAAAGAACATGGGCCTGAATTTGTCGAAAAACAATGCCCAAGGAAAGGCGGATCTTGTGGCAGTGCCATTATTATGGTTCCAGAACACCTGGAAAGCATGGGCCAGGTAATTTACTGGGCTGGATATTACTGCCATGCCCTCTTCCAATACCAGGGGCGGAATTCTCTGACCCCCCGCAGGGTCGGGGAATCGCCCGGGGCATTCGCGGGAGCCACACCATGATTTTCATAGGCACTCAAGAGCCTACAGAATAGCACTGGAAGGTTCAGAATCTGTGTTTAATTGTGCATCAGGTTTCTCAGGGGTAAGATTTCAACTCACTTGTTCCAGAAATTTCATTGAAATCTTAAAACTCAATTAAGTAATCCAAATGTTTCTGACAGTCAAACCCACCCATTGGACATTGTAACCCATCCCAACAGCTATAGCTCTGAATCATATTATTGTTAAATAATTTGTAGTTCTGCTCTGTTGGAGCCTTGTATCTTGTATGTGTAGCAGACATTGGCCATATTGTTCCTGTAATATATTTCGATTATTTTCCTGAAAATGAATTGCCAATACCACACTTAATAGACTTAACTGGCACTGATATTGAGCAATAGTATTGCTTCAGTTATGTACAAATACATCACCAGGAAGACTTGCAGATTCTCCCACTACGGTAGAAAGGCATTTCAGAAGAGGATATTTAAACTCTTATTTGTTAAATTGTTTGTATTGCTAATCTATTGTTAAATTATATTCCATCTTTGTAATGATAGATTGATGTAAGTAAATCAATTTGCACCTGAATTATAAAAATCAACTTCTTTTTGCCTGAAGAGTGGTCAGCAACTCACAACTTGTGTGTGAAATATTACAGTAATTGTTAATCGCATAATCGACTAATCCAATGCAAACTTGGACAGAGAGAGATGGGGGCAAGCCCAAACCATAACATCAGCATTCAAAATACAAATTTCATTATGATTTATGCAAGTGAGCTACCAAATATCACACCTTTTAAGTGTTGTGTTCTTCGATAAGAACCCCAGTGAATTACCTGAAATTTCTGTACACTAGCAGCCTTCTCAAGCGGAATGCAAGGAATGATTCTAACAAAAACTAAAATACCTAGACTCCTGCGAAGCAAACATACTTTGGGTTTATATCTACAGGACTGGAAAACATGCATTGTTGGTCGTTATCCGTCTGCATTTGTCTATTATTGCAAAAAACATTAAACAATGTCTAACATAATTAAAGGTTGCATTATATGAGCGTTACAATGAGTGAGCTGGCATTACTCACTGTAAATTTATAATTAAAATTGGTACAATTTGATTCATTTAGCAGTAAAATCCATTTCTCTTATGACATTTAATTTAAAAAGTGTTTTTCCCAGAGTATGTTGAGACTGATGGCCTGAGCAGGGATAGAATTTACAATTGACTCATTATGACTATGTAAAAACAAACACCGGCCAGTGGTCGTTACAAGTCTGTGAAGTATGCAAAGGTATTTGTGGCTCAGTCATGACATGAAGCATAGCATCTTGGGTGATGCACTAAAGGCAATATCAAACTAATTGACCAAGAGTCAGAGTTCAAACCCAGCCTGTCGATGCTTTTCTGCCTTACTAATATTCTATTGTCACCCTGAGCTTAAGTACCCTACAAATACTCAAACCCTTCCTGGATGACCAACCCAATCTGCATACCTACCAGGGACAATGTCACTCTAGGAAGTACCAGCATTAGAACAATAGGAGAAGAGAAAATACCTTTCTTAAGGTTTGGACGAACATGAGAAATTTTTCACTGTGGAAGAATTCAAATTGGAAACAGAAATTGACATGATGGCACATAATAGGTGCAGGTTTGGAGGTAGCTACCTTAAGGATGTAAAAATACCATCCTGGTCAGAGGTCTTCTGAAAGGCGAGACAGCATAAAGGGCCATTCGTGGCTCCTCAGATACTGAAGCAATCTGTGACCATATGCAGCAAGACCAGGACAACATTCAGGCTCGGGCTAGTAAGTGGCAAGTAACGTTCACGTCATACAAGTGTCAGGCAATGACCATCTCTAGCAAGGGAGAATCCAACCTTCACCCCTTGACATCCAATGACATTACTGTTATAACCGGCCTGCTTACCACTGGCTGGGGACTAATGACAATCCCACAATCCTATGGGAGTATGAGCTTCCCCAATGATGGGGGCGGAGAAATCATTAGCAGACTCCCTGCATAAATAGAGCTGGCCAGTTTGGAACCGGCTAGAGAGAGGAGTGAGCAGCAAGGGAAGTTGCTGCTGTTGTTAATATATTTTATTGTAAATAAATGTTATTTCTTTGTATCCTTAAAACTTGTGATGGATTCTTCGTGGCCCTCACAAAAATTACCATCTCAGAATTGCCCACGATAAACATCCTGGGGGTTATCACTGACATGAACTGAAGAACCAGCCATATATGGAGCAGGTCAGAGGCTGGGAATTCTGAACAGAGTATCTCACCTTCTGACTCCTCAAATCCTGCCAGCCATCTACAAGGCACAAGTCAGGAGTGTAATGGAATATTCTCCACGTGCACTTCAGGGTCGGAGGCCGTGCATGCACATGGCAGCAGCCTCCAGCGGTCACGCCGTGCTCCATCATGGCGGATTCTCAGAGCTCGGAGCTGGACCCAAAAAAGAAACCCCCCGATCGGCCGCGCACCCGACCCGGTCTGCCCGCACAAGCAATTACCAGTCACCTATAAGGCCCCCCCCACTACGCCCTCTGATCGGACCGCCCCCAACCAGGATGGCCACAGACAGAGTATCCCGACGGGCTGGAGCACATTAGTTCCACGCCGTCGGGACCTCGGCAGGTTGGGGGTGGTGGGGGCCTCTGGAAATGGCTCCAGGAGCGTGGCTGAGTACGCTGCTTTTCGGGGCCCGCAGAATCGGGGAACCGCCGCTGGTCCCGATTCCTTGCAGGGAAAATGGCAGAATTCTGTGCAGTGACGTGTGTCCTGATGCTGGAACCGAAGTGTGCAGTTTCTACTCCACAATTTAATGGTTCGCCACATACAATCACATAGCACCCAGCCAATTATGTATCAGCGAGAAGGCCCAGCCAATAGTGGCAGCGGTGGGCAGGGGGTCGTCGACCACATGGGGATCAATGGTCCAGGTGTCATATTTAAAAGTCTTCTGGAAAGGCATCCACTTGCAAGTCAGTACCATCACTCTGGCTGACTAATTGGAGGGTATTACAATGCCATCCTGTGCTCAACTGTTGTTTTTGGATTCCTGGAACACCTGCCACCCCAGGATCCCTGGAGCTGCTGCCAGCGTCCCACCTAGCTGTTGATGCTGACTTGCTGTCACCCCACACAAAGTTGGACAAATATCTCAGCGCAGACAATGACTGGTCCAATATTTATCAAAGCCTCCCTGCAGGTTCTCTTCCAGGCCATCTAGGAATGACAGGAAGCCCTGTTTTCCTGGGGTGCCAGGGGTTGACCCACCCACCTGGCCATGGCAGCCTGGACTGAGATCACTGCAGAGGCTAGCAGTCATGAGAGTCCACTCGTGAAACTGGATCCAATGCCAGAAAAGGGGTCAATCGTCTCCTATGCTCTGCAAGGATAAGGGCATGGTGTAGTTTCTGCAAAGTGGTTCTCAAGAGGCAACAAGCAACGTACATCTGCGACTCAAGATTATGCCCAGCTGAAGTTTGAGTTTCAGGGCTCGATATTATGAGGAACATGAGGATGGAATGTGTGGCAGCCACTTCATACTGAGAAGGCCGTATCAGTTGCAGGACAGTGCCTACCAGGTAGATGCCATTTGCAGTCACAGGGTTGCATGTTCATAAAATATCCTTTTGTCTGCCTGCAGGACACAAGAGCAATAACTCCAAGAAACATTCATAGACTGGTGGTAGTCTACCTAATATCCACAATGATCTTTACAGATCCCTGGAGGAGGCATAAAGCAGGCTATTGTTTTACCCTCCTTGCATCTGCAACTGGAATCACATCAGGCATTCCCTCAGGGTCTTCAGATTCTTCTGAGGATCAATCCAGCTCCCCCATTTCCTTGCACCCTCTCCTCTGCAGTGCTTTGTCGGTCCACATAGCTGTCATGAGCCAGGTGCCCTGTGGATATCCCGTCACCCAAGAGCCACTCCTGAAGTTGCACAGGTTGTGCAAACAGCTGTAACGTCTGGAGTGACTGAGAATGGACAAGTCAGGCAATGTCCCTGGGAAGCAAGCACACTGGAGGATCACTAACCAGCTGCTCATTGAGACAGTGAAATCCCTTTCAGTTTATGAATGCTGCTGGCTGTTTCCAGGGAGCTCTCAGCACCATGAGTGCTCAATTAACTGCCCCTTGTACTTGGGGAAATCCAGAGATGGAACTGAAGCCAACGTCTCTGGCTGCCTGGCTCTTAAGATCTGTGGTGAATCACAAAATCATTGTCCCTTTTGAACAGGGCATTGGCGAAATCCTTCATGCAAATGTGCGTGGCTGATCTGAGAGATGCCACACATGTCCCCAGTGGAGCCCTGGAACAATCCAGTGCCCCAATGACTTTTAAAGCTATTGGTTTAGGATTGCCTCCCATTCCACAGAAGAGACATTGGTCTTCCTGAACGAACTGATAAAGCTCAGTGGCTGTCTGTTATGAAATCCTCAACCATCACTCACATTACCTCTCTGATACTTACTGGTAGTTACTCCACGTGCGGTATATTCGGTTACATTCCATTGCTCAGCGTCGTACTTGCCCCTGTTGATGAGACTCAACCTCGGCTGCCAAACTTCCTCAGTGGTGGTCTGGCCATTGCTGTGCCTGGCCCTGGGCCATCATCTGTTGGTTCCTTGTCTTATCCGCCAGAGCCTCTAAAAGCACTGGAGGAATGAGACCTGCCCTGTCTGCCTGAAGTGAATTGCGGAAAGTAGGACCTGGTCAACAGACTTTATGGTCATCCTTCCTGACTTGAGGGCTATGAGCCAATAGCTCTATTTTACAGCGACCACAACCTAGTCTCCACTTACCCCACTGTGACCAACTCCCTCCTTTCCCTGTTTTCTGTCAGCTCTTCCTAATCTCCCTGGAGACTCCCACTATGATCCTGGAGCTGCAAACCATCACCCCAGAACCCTCAAAACAATACTCCCCCCTTCCCTTCACCCTCGAACGATCCTGGGGATTACAAAAAAGACTCAGCGTTTGCTCTATCCTAAAGTTCAAGAAGGAAAACATTGTATTTGTACACAGGATAAAGTATAACAAGAAGCACAAGGAAAGGCTAACAGATTTCACATAATTTGCCATGTAATAGTGTTCAAACATATCTTCAACTGGAAGGATAGTTAGGCCTGGATTTTCACATTTTCAAAACAACTATTGTTGGAAATGCCTGAACTCTAATATAGTTTTTTTTTTATATAATCCTGTATGCACAGATGTATATACAGAACTACAAATGATAACTGACCTTTCATACTTTGAAATATTGTACAACTGATTCCAGCATTACTACTTGCCTCATGGGGCAGCACGGTAACACAGTGGTTAACAGTTGCTTCACAGCGGCAGGGACTCGGATTCGATCCTCAGCTTGGGTCATTGTCTGTGCGGTGTTTGCACATTCTCCCCGTGTCTGCGTGGGTTTCCTCCGGACGCTCCCACAAGTCCCGAATGACATGCTTTTTAGGTAAATTGGACATTCTGAATTCTCCCTCAGTGTACCAGAATGTGGTGACTAGAGGATTTTCACAGTAACTTGTTTGCAGTATTAATGTAAGCCTACTTGTAACACTAATAAAGATTATCATCCCAGTTACAAGAACATATATACAAACCTGATCAAGATTAGACAGGCTGTTAGGATCCTGACTGAGACCTTGATATTGCCCTCTGAGTCGATCACCTGCAGCAATCTTTCTGAATTTCTTTAAATCCACTACATACAAGGCACTAAAAGGAGAGAATAATAAAACGGTGCTTAATATTAATATCATGGGACTGGTAACATGATAAATTGCCCTTAGTGACCGAAAAGGTTAGGAGGGGTTACTGGGTTACAGGGATAGGGTGGAAGTGAGGGCTTAAGTGGGTCGTGCAGACTCGATGGGCCGAATGGCCTCTTTCAGCACTGTATGTTCTATGACAACAGCACACAATGCTATTGGGTCACTTCACTGCAGCACAATGACAATGCTACAAAGCAATTCAGTAATTCACTGCATGGCTGCAAAAGGTCTTCATGACCTAAAGCTTTGTTTAAATCATTTTTTTTTAAGGTTTTCTTACATCTACTCACTGAACAAATCACTGACACCGAATAGCAAAAACACTGCTAAAGTTCTGAATATGTACAGTTATTCTTGGCCTTTGGAAGTATGCTTCGCCACAGCGTTTCCTAAAAGCAGTACATTCTCGGCTATCACAATTGTCAGCCTACACCTATTAAGGCAGCACGGTAGCACAGTGGGTAGCACTGTTGCTTCACAGCTCCAGGGTCCCAGGTTCGATTCCCAGCTTGGGTCACTGTCTGTGTGGAGTCTGCACGTTCTCCCTGTGTCTGTGTGGGTTTCCTCCGGGTGCTCCGGTTTCCTCCCACAAGTCCCGAAAGATGCGCTGTCAGGTGAATTGGATATTCTAAATTCTCCCTCCGTGTACCCGAACAGGTGCCGGAATGTGATGACTAGGGGCTTTTCACAGTAACTTCATTGCAGTGTAAATGTAAGCCTACTTGTGACAATAAAGATTATTATTACCAACGTCTTGCTACTTGGGAAACAGCCAACACAATGGGAAATTGTTCAGATAAGGAACATTCTCAATGGTATGTGTAGACTGGGTGATCAAATGGACGTCGCGATTACGTGGGTACAAAGAGAGTCCACGTGACAGTAGTGTGAGAGCTCTCCCTGGAGCGTGGGCAGACACACCAGTAAGAGCTGCTCAGAGTGTTCAATAAACTGTTGTTGTTCTAAGTCCTTGGTCACCAGTCATTGCAGCCAGCACTTCTACATGGTGTCAGGAGTTGGCAGAATAGCACAGGGACTTTGCGGCATTAACCCACTTGTGTTTGACGAACATATTGCGGACAATTGGGCAAAGTTTGAAAAAAAGAGTGTCGCATCTACTGTGGTGACTGTCAGGCAAATTCAAGAAGGCACAGGCATACACTTTACTGAACTTAGTGGGCCCCTGAGGCCTTCGAGACATCTGAATCTCTGGTTTTCCAAATGGAGGAGGAGAAAGAGGACCCAGAGATATTATTTTAAAAGTTTGAGGACATTTGCATGCCAGTGAAGAACATTATACTTGATAGACATGCTTTTAATACTACCAACCAAAAATCTGATGAATTGATTCAGTCCGACACTGCGATTTAAAAAATCGTAGCAAAAAAAATACATGTTGTCTCCCTGACCGAGGAGCTCGTTAGCGATTGCATGGTGTGTAGGATCCATAGTGATCTTGACTGGAAGCAGCTCCTTGGCTGATCTAATCAGCTAAGGAAGATCTAATATTGAAATCAGCCACCAGCATCTGTATGATGAATGATCAAGCAGAAAAAAAGCCACAAGGAGTTCAGGCTAGAAACAGAAGTTTTTTGTGGCACAGGGCACACTCTGCCCTAATTATGATGGCCATCATTCACAGAACAGAACTGCGTGGTTGGCATTTTATGAACGCTGAAACAAATGTAGCAAATGGAACAATTTTGCGAAATGCTATAGCTCTAAACTACAGCAGCCTTCCTATACCACCAGCCACATTGCAGACTGTCACTCCTCCAGGGTTCAGAGCATGAACAAGGTAAATTAATTGGAGTTCAATCAGAGCAACCAAGCCACTGAGCCTCCAACAACACTGCAGTGTGAGATTGTCAACATTGACACAGAGAAGGGTGAGATTTTCACTACTTTGAACAATGCCTGCGTGCACTGACAATGCCTGCAGCAGTGCAAAACTAAAAGTAACTGGAGCAAAGTGCAACATAGGGCCCAGACAAATGCTGTGGGAATTAGACCCATATGCTAACACCCAGGTGGATCTCGTGGCGTATGGTGGACAAACCATCTGGTCAGAAGGTTTGGCCACTCTCCACTGCACACAGGCAGCTTCAGGTTTCATACTGTTGACCAAAATGTAAGACCATAATTGGGTCTTCAGAAGAGTACCACATTTTTCCAGATGTACACACTCTGCAATACCAGGCCCCATCAACCATCACAGCACCCCTGGAAATCCAGCCTACAATTCAGGCTCCCTATACCAAAAGAAGTACATTGTTTCTCAGGCTTTATTAATAGGGGAGTTGAATACAAGAGTAAGGAAATCATGTTGAACTTGTGTAAGACACTAGTTTGGATTCATCTGAAGTACAGCGCTCAGTTTTGGGCACCATACTCGAGGGAAGATGGGAAGAGTACAGAGAACATTCACAAGAACAATTCCAGGGCTGACGAACTGTAACTCTGAGCATAGATTGAAGAGGAAGGATGCTTTCCTTGGACCTTGGAGTAAAAAAGGCTGAGAGGAGACTTAGGAGAGATATTCAAGATCCTGAAAGATATAGCCAGGATAAGAGGGCACAGCTTCAAAATTATTACAAAAGATGCAACGGTGATGTGAGGAAACATTTTTTCACCCAGAGGGTTGTTGAAGTCTGGAACGAACTACCGAGAGCGTGATGGCAGCTCAATTGAGGTATTTTAAGGGAATTGGATTGCTATCTGAGAAGAAAGAATTTACAAGGTTACAGGGATAAGGCAGGGGAGTGGGGCATGGTAGAGTGTTCTTTCAGAGAGCCAGTGCATACTCCATGGGCCATGCACTGTAAAGATTCTGTGATTCTGAATGAATCTAATGGTATCTGCCGGTTAGTTAAACATGCCATTTCACATTTAGGTATTTACATTTTTTGCTTGGCATTTAGCTAAAAATGTGAGCTGATTATGTTGCAGTGAAGGAAATGGGACACCGGGGATGTCAGTGAACAGGGCAAACAATGTGCATCTCCTTAATCAGACTAAAGGATTGTGAAATTAGCAGTGCAAGGACTGAGAAAGAAATGTATGTTACATTCCTCTGCCATCAGGTTGGGGAGGGGGTGCATGTCGAAGTCAGGGGAACTCCTAAAGCCCCCTGGTGGCCTACTCATTGCCGCCCTGCCCATCTCCGATCTGTCCACAATTGGCCTCAGGCTTCCCATCCACCCTCCCTCTACTTGAGGCTTTTAAATGGCTAATTATTGGCCACTTCTGGGCCACTTTCTGCCTAGTCTTAATTTTGAGGCTGGCGAGAGGAGTTCAGCAGGAGGGGGAAGCCTGGTCAGTCACCCTCTGATGCAGGACGTATGGAGGGAGGTGGGCCACCTCCCTCCTCTCGTGTTCCTATCCCCCTTTGCCTCTCCAATCTGATACCTCCCTGGGCCCACATCCCCAGCCTGGTGAAAGACCCTCCACCATGCCTTACTCAACCCACATCTATACACATCTGGTCCTGGACTTCAGGACTTACAATCTGGGGCTGCGTGGAGTCCTGTTCATTATTGTCACTGGTATTGCTGGTATGGCATGGTCAATTGCAGATTGACCATGAGGAATTAAATGAGGGGCCACTGTTACCTGGAGATGAGTGCCCCATTGCTTCTTGGGTAGCGGCATGACAAAACCCACCATCAAAAAAATCCTGCCCTTGTAGGCAAATTCAATGTCAGTTCAGAAAGGGGAAAGAAAGATGGATTCACAGAATCCCTACGTACAGGTGGGCATTCTGCCAATCGAGTCAGCACCAATCCTCTAAAGGAGCATTCTACCTAGGCCCACTCCCCCGCCCTATCCCTGTAACCCGCGTATTGATCATGAGCAATCCACCTAACCTGCACATCTTTGGACTGTGAGAGGAAACAGGGGCACCCGGAGGAAACCCACTCTGACATGGGGAGAACATGCAAACTCCACAGACAGGAATCAAATCCAGACAAGACTGGAATCAAATCAAGATCCCAAGCATTGTGGTGCAGCAGTGCTAACCACTGTGCCACCATACCACCCTGGTGACAGAGAGAAAGAGCATTTTTGTAAGTTAAAATTATACAATTTTAAAATCTCCAAAAATAAAGAGCTGATGGAACGAGACACTGTAATTTTCAGTACCGGAGGGGTTGACTGGCAGCAATTATTAATCATGTTGTTCAAAGGGTATTTGGACTGAAATGAACAAGATTTGACTTTCTGTAGTGAGCTCAGTTTGAATACCTCACACAAGTGCAGCTAAATTATACCTTTCAATGGTGAGGTAGAGAATGGGGTGTTGCTTTGGGAACGCTAATTGTGGAGTGCTGCAACCCAGAGAACAACATTTGGATATTTGTGTTTAAAGTCACATCTGTCCTCACCTGAAGTTGCTGTAGTATTTGCAAATAAACAGCAGATATGCTGTTTATACTTGACTGCAAGGTATCAAAATGACTCAATTGTTTTAAAGATAGCCATTTTCTTAAGAAAAACATGCAAAATGTTGATGCTTGTTTTTCAGAACTGTACTCACCTTTCTCAACATGAACTGTCGGTACATTCTTTTTCATAAGTATGCATTCAGAATTATGGTCAATTTGTAGTACCTTCCTCCTGATACAGATGTCTTTTTTTGGTGATAGTGATAACATTTACTTTCACTTTACGCCAATATGGTAAGTTTCAGCAATTCTTCAAAAATAGTTGATGCTTTTGCTTTTTTGTAAAATTATCATCGATAAATAAAACAAAAATTTATTGAAAAATTGGTTGCAAATCAAGGAAAATGGCATTTTGACTGATGGAGACTGGTTTACAGAGACTAAGCAGTGCAGCCCATTGACACATGGTGGCAGTGCAGTCCTTTGGAAAAAATACTTAACAATTAAGCCACATTTCATGTTGGGGATTCAATTTCCGCCTGAGGACTTTGGAAGTAATTGATGCGAATACTTCAATGCAATAATGCGGGACCAATGCATGGTCAGAGCTGCTGTCTTTCGAATAAGGTATATATGAGAGACAAACTTCCAGTTCAGTCAGAGGCAAAGGTCATCCAACACAACCAAAATCAATTGACTTGCTAGTTAGGGCTTAAGTGGGTGGACTCGATGGGCTGAATGGCCTCCTACTGCATTGCAGGTTCTATGTTCTAGTTCATTTGCTGTTTATGGAACTTTAGGTATTAAAAACTAGCCGCCACATCTGCCTACAGAATAAAACTGACTACACTTCAAATGTAATTCACTGAGAGAGCTTTAGCAAGTCCTCAGAACATGAACAGAATTATGTAATTGTCCATAACACATTGATGGGGGAGGACAATAATAGGTTATATTTTGAAAACATTATCTCTCGAGTTCAGCTCAGCAGAAAACTAATTCCCAACAGCAAATGATTACAAGAAGCTCCATTTCATTTTATCCTTGACTGAGGAAAAAGAACAAATCAGATCAAGTGATTCAGCAGCAATCACCAATCCCAGACATGGCTTTCTGTGCCTTTCTTCCTCAGAGAGAATGAAGAACTTCTCATGTCCTCTTTGCAGTACACCTTTTGGCTTGAAACTATGTCACATTGAAATGTGCACCTTGTACTGAAGAGGACAGATGGAGTCCAATTACTCAACAATAGATAACACTCTATTTTGCTGTAGCAAGGCAGTTAACAGCACTTACCACAGATTAGATTTATGAATGCATATTTACAAATTTGTGTAGGGAAATTTGGGAGAGAGTGAGCTAATAATGCCACAATGAATGTAACCTTTGCGAACACAAAGATCATAATGGGCAAGACAACTTTCTGTAACCCTTCACAGGATTATCAAAAATAACTGACACCAAGCAGCACAAGGAACTAATAGGGTAGATGACCAAGAGCTTGGTCAAAAGGCTGGGGTTTGAGTATTTTTGAGGAGGAAAGGGAGGTAGAGAGAGACAGACGCGCTTAGGACAGGAATTCCAGACCTTAGGGCCTCAGCAGCTGAAGGTCCATCTATCAACAATTAAAATTAGGGATGTTTAATGGGCTGGAATTGGAAAAATGCAAATATCTCAGAGGGTTGCAGCGAAGGAAGAAATTCTAAAAATAGGGAGGGATGAAACCATGGAGGGATTTGAAAACAAAGATGAGAATGCTAAAATTGAGATGCATGATTCACTAAGGGCGGCACGGTGGCACAGTGGTTAGCACTGCTGCCTCAGCACCAGGGACCAGGGTTCAATTTCAGCCTCGGGTGACTGTCTGTATAGAGTTTGCACTTTCTACCCTTGTCTGCGTGGGTTTCCTCCAGGTGCTCCGGTTTCCTCCCGCAATCTAAAGATATGCAGGTTAGGTGGATTGGCCATGCTAAAATACCCCTTAGTGGCCAAAAAGGTTAGGTGGGGTTACTAGGTTATGGGAATAGGGTGGAGGTGTGGGGCTAGGTAGGGTACTCTTTCCTAGGGTCGGTACAGTCTCAGATGGGTTGAATAGCCTCCTTCTTCACTGTACGGATTCTATGCTAACTGGAATCTAATGCAGATTAGTGAGCACAGAAACACATGGTGAATGGTACTTGGTGCAAGTAAGGACACAGGCAGCAGAGTTTTGGGTGAGCCCACATTTGTGGAGAATAGAAAATGGGAGGCCAGACAAGAGTGCACTGGAACTTCGGATAAGGTGAGGTACGGTTGGAGTTGGACAATTTAACAGAGGTGTAAATAAGCAGTTTTAATGATGGCACAGATGTTTAGACAAAAACTCACCTGAAGGTCAAATATGATACCAAGGTTTCGAATAGTCAGGCTGAGCAACAGAAAGTTGCCAACAGAGTTGTTAAGCCAGCAGTGGTTAGGGATCAGAGCTTTTGTGGCAACCAAAGACAATAGTTTCAGTCTTTCCAATACTTAACCGGAGAAAATTTCTGCTCATCTCGTAATCTGAGAATTTGAGGTACAGTGAAGAGGTCGAGGAAGGTGGTGATGAAGTAGAGCTGGGTGTTGTCAACATAATTGCAGAAAGTGACTCTGTTTTTGAATGGCATTGCCGAGGGACAAAATGCAGGAGAGAAATAGAAGGTGGTCAAAAATTGACCATTGGGGCACACTAGATGGAATGATGCAAAAGTGGGAAGAGAAGCCACTGTAGGTCATTCTCTGGTTATGGCTGGATAAAGCACAAAACCAAGCGATTGCAGTTTCACGCACTTGAACGATGATGGAGCAATTTTGGGAGTAATGGCTGCAAACCAGTCCAGAAGAAGAGTAACAGCTTTATCAGAGTTACATAAGATGTTAACTTGTCACATTGTTAAGACCCACGTGATACTGTGACTGCAGCAAAATCCTGATTAGAGGGATTCAGACATCAAGTCTTGAAAAAAATGGACACAGATTTGGGAAGACCTTGGAGAGGAAATGGAAGTTGGAGATGGAACAGTTTTCAAGCATAAAGGGGTCACACATTGATTTTTGAGGAGAGGGATAGCGGCAGGTTTGAAGGCAGGAATACAGTACCTGAGGAAAGGGAACTGTTAACAGTATCAAGTAATACAGGAGGCAGAAATGGAAGGTGTGGTCAGCAGTTTAGTAGGAGCAGGATCAAGGAGCAGGAGGTGGGACTCGTGGCCAAGATAGGTTCAAAGAGCATGAGGGAAGATGGAGAGAAACTAGGGAAAGATGAGAGTTCTAGAATGGGACAGGGGCGGACCTCAGATTGACACAGTCAACTGGGAAAGGGAATAAAGCAGCAGGTGCAGCTGACTGGATAAACTCATCCTTAGCCGCAAGAAAGTACCTGAGCTCCTTGCACTTCTTGTTGGAGGTGAAGTTGAAGAAGACAGGGACGAAAGGCAGACTGCAGTAGAGAACAGAAGCAAAGGATGATCTCTGCATTCCAGCATGATTTTTCTGTTCCTGTTGATTCTGGAATAATGAACCGTTTTGGCAAACAAAACAAGAGCCAATAGAGCTTTAAAGAGATCAGCCAGGTCTGCCAGTGAAGGGCTAAGCCAGATGTCCTCCATATCCATTCAAGTCTGCGCCACTTGGACTTGAGGAGCAGAGATGGGGCTGCACCAGAGGGATCAGCCAGGGTGAGAGTGTGAGTAATGGTTTGAATGAAGCCTAGGACATAAATGGTGGAGGTGAGGGTTGAGCAGATCAGAAGCTGCAGAAATGTAGTTAATGGAAGACAAAAGTCTAGGCAGTTGGGATTTTGAAAATGGAGCTGTAAGTGATTCAGGAGGGAGGTTTTTCCGTGGGGGGGAGGGGGGGGGGGGTACACAGAAGGAAATGGGGTTAGAAGGGAAAGGTATATGTTGGTGGAGAATGATACAAGAAATTTACCAGAGATGGTTTTATCGACCACTGACATAATGGAAGTAGTGAGGCCACATGAAATGGCACGGTCAAGGGAAGTGGGGTATTTATGAGGAAAAGATTAGAAGAGTAGAGACAGCATGATGAACTGAGATGGAGATCAAAATCACCAAGGATTGGAAGTCACTCAGTGCAGAAGTTGAAGAAAATAAGCAGACAAGATATTTTGGTAGGAAAAGTTTTATGGTCCTGGAAGAGCAGTAGAGAATGAGGATTTTAAATGGTGAGGTGGGCTGTGGGAAGAGAAACAAAGATGCTCAAAGGAGGATAAAGTACCAGAGAAGTAGGTGTGATTTGACAACAGCGACACCGCCATACAACAGTCTTGGTGGGGCAAGAAGGTGTAACCAGCAGGGAGGTTTAATTTAGAAGGAAGGTATCGTCAGTCAAGTCCACGCTATTGATGCAATCATTGACAACAATGGAATCATTGACACAAGTGAACAAAATTCAGGAAATGTAGAGAGGGGTAAGGATAGCTAATATGCTGACAGAGTCCACAGGCTCAGCGGTGGAATAAGGCAATTTGGACAGAGAGAAAATTGGCAAGATTAAATCCTGGTGAACATGATGGATAGGAAGTTTAGCAAGCTTTACTTCGTCCAGTTCATTAAGATAAGGTAGACAGAAACTTGACATACGCGTTAAACTACAGGGAAATAATGTTCTAAGCTGCGTGGGTGCATTGCATGCAGCAGTCAGGAATGTGCTATGCAGAAAATGAACCGGATGCTTCCAAGCACTGTACGTTTTACGATACGTGCAAGCGTAGCCACAAGTCAACCGAAAAAGGCTGCGCAGTGCAACAACTAGCTGTGCACAACAGACAGAAGTTAGGGGATTGGCACAACTTGGACAACAGTTTACCGATTATTAGGTTTAACTGCGCAGCTGTCCCAGTGTTATTAGCTTCACTGATAAAGGAATAAAAAGAAAAATCAAGGTTAAGGTTTGAGAATAAAATTAACTGTACAAAAATATTATCCTAGATTCTCAAGTGTTTCAGATACACCAAGTGTAAAAACAAATCAGGTAGAAGTATGTTTAAGTTATGTGTCATACTTAAAGTGGTGGCCTCTATGTTATGCTTTATGTCAGAGACTCAATATACCTTCAGAAGTTCAGAAGCAAGACCTATCTCTAGAAAAGCTATCTGTTGAAGGAGCTCAGCTGAACACTTCACCTATCTCAGAGAACTAATTCCCAGTATATCAAACCAACACAGAGTGTTTTGAATTGTTTCAAGGACATCAATCTACACTTTGTGGTCTGCATGAATGATTGAACTGGAGAAAGCTGCAAATACAACTTGCATTGGTATTATGGAAATTGTTGGCACACTATTGGATTTACCCATGGAACAACAGTCACATTTCTCAAAACAAATACGTTCGATGGCATCTTTTGGGAAGCTGTGACACGAGAAAATAGTGTAAAAAATATGTTTTCTTCTGCCTCAGCTGCAGTCAAAAGCAGCACTCAATGCCATGCAGGAATTGTTAAGAAGTCTGTCAAGTGCTAAATGGGTTTAACAGCTTTGTGAATTCTTTGAAAATTTACATCCATTGAAACCTGCAAAAGGATGTGTGCCACAAACAGGTTTTGATGAGAAAAGCATTAAGTGCTTTTAAAGCAATGTTAACAGTGACTCTGACATCGACAGCATGCTCCAATATATAGGCACAAAGTTCCGCCACCGCTGGATATTGGGCTTCTAAACTAGTGTGGTTGCGGCAAGCTGCTGTCAAAGTCTGCACCTCATGTAGATGTCCTGCAAGTACACAACTCTGGTTTTACTGATTGCGCCAAGTCCCCCAGGGACAAGCTCTTTGGTGTTCACACAAGCATGAAACACGGGTCTACTTTGAAAACCAGCCTCAAAATTAAAACTCAGGATGATAATGGTGACAAACACATGAGATAAAGTAAATTTAAATTGCTGGAAATACTCAGCCGGTCAGGCAGCATGTATTTACAACTAATATATTTTATATCTTAGAATGTGTCAAAGCACTTTATAACCAATAAATTAAGAACAGAACAGATGGTACATGTGTGTGAAAAGACTTTATAATATAAGTATCTACAAGGTAGACATAGAAATGTTCAATTATAAGTTGTTAGAATTATACCTTATGTGGTACTTCCTTCCCTGTAGGTGATTAGCCCAGTAACCTGACCTCCAGAAGCGATATCCATCCATTTCCTTGCGACTTTCACAGAAAGGAGTATACCCATAAGGAGCACCTTCAAGGTCTAAATCCCGCAGCTCCTTCAAGTCAGCACGCACTATCTGTGAGAAAAGGAAAAATATCAGACAAATGGATTACACTTTCCCAACTCCTAGCAGGAGCTGCCAATGTATTTCATCACTTTGTGATTCAGTGAGGATTGAACTTTATGGCTTTATCTGCAGCAACTTAATGACCCTAAAAGCATAACTAAATTACTGTTAAATATAACAGAGAAAGGTTAATAAACTGAAGAAATACAGACACAAGTAAAATTACCAGCATGATTTCAACTTTACATTTTGAGGTTCTTAGAATCACTTGTCTGTTTTTAAGATACAAAATTTATTTCACTTGTCCATAGGCCTATTCCTCATCAAACAGATTGTTTCAGCTACTGTACCACTGCGGTATCTACCTCTCCACAGAAAGATTTGTGCAAAGTGTCATTACCTGCAAAGATAAGCAAACTACAAGCTACTTTAATGGAAGTTTTAATGCTGAGCATTATAATGGTGTGCAGTGATTCAAATCCAAAGCAATATGGGTGAAAAATAAGACTAATTATTAAAATAATTCACGAATGGAAGATCTTTAATTGAACTTTACATTTACGTCTTTCAAAGAATTATACACAAAAGGGTTGGAAATCGTATTAACCATTTGCCTTGTCCATAGAATTGGTCTCAATTTTCATCTATTCAAGAAAGCTTACAACAGTCATCTGATATCTCCATTGATTAAATCGAGGTATTGAGCTGCTGCACTGTACAGATTAGAGACCTGCGTTTTAGTACACAGTCTGTAGTGAGCTAGCTAACTTTAGATAGAACACCTAACTCGTCTCAGCACCTCTGGGTGAAGGAGTATATTAGCAACATCTTTGTCTCTGAACGCAATCCAGTAATCTGTGCTGGAGGCCGGTTGGACTTGGCTGTTCTATGGTTAAATACTTCAGTACTTAGACTCTTGCAACAAGACTGGAAATAGAAAGCAATTTAACAACCCCAATTTTGTGGTAGTACCTAATGCCATCTACACTCCACCGTTACAATGGAGTGTTTGGGACATGTTAATACATTATCATTGCTGGAAAATGCATGTATTGGAGTAGTTGACAGGGTCTCTAATCCTTTTAAACTGTAAAGTTACCACCTGCCCGGAGTGAAAATCCCAACAATTCTGGCTCACAAACTTCAGACACTCTAGATGGCTGTCAGCATGTTATATATACAACTTGGAATATGAAACATCACATCTTAATATATTTACCTGATCAGCATCCACAAATAGGATCTTGTCAACAGCCAGTGGAAAAAGTACATCCAGAAAGAGGATCTTGTAGCCCCAAATTATTCTTTGCTTTTCAGTCTGCTGATGGAGCCACCTGGGCCACTTGTACTGCACCAGTTCATATTGAAAACCATATTTCTTTGCCATGTGTGGGATAAATTCCTACCAGAACACAGAAATGAACATCAGTAGCTCTCAGGAAATGGTGCAAATTGTACCAATCATTACTTCGACACAAACACATCAACAATCACACAAGATACTTTGCCATGTTCTACAGAGCTGAAATAATCTTTGTAAATCCTTCATGCTAGGGTGTGCTGCAACAATTTTTCAAAAATGCAGCCTATACTTTGGATTTAATATCGTACCAAACCTAGTATTTTTTGCACAAAAACAGAAAATGCTGGATAATCTCAGCAGGTCTGACAGCAACTGTGGCGAGGGAACAGAGACAACATTTTGAGTCAGGATGGCTCTTTGTCAAAGTAATTTGCTTTTTTCCTAGTACTTCATATAATGTGATGCCTTGGGAGAGGGGAAACTACAGCGCTAAATTGTTAAGAAATATTGAAGAATCAAAAGCAATAATGGAATTATTTTTGAACAGCCAGTGCTGAAAGAGCTCGGCAGGTCTGGCAGCCTGTGTGGAGAGAGGAACAGAGTTAATACTCGGAGTTCAAAATGACTCTACTTTGGAGCTGAAGGTTCTGTGTACCAGGAACCATTCTTTGGAACAATTTAGAAGAGGGGTCATATTGGACTCTAAACATTAACTCTGTTTCTCGCTCCATTGATGATGACAGGCCTGTTGAATTTTTCCTGCATTTTGCCTGTACTGTTATGTTCTATGTTCTGTTTTTATTTCAAATTTCCAGCAACTACAGTATTTTGCTTTTATTGTTTTTGAACATCTATTGGCCAAATAATTTTTGCATTCAAATCGGAAGATATTAGAGTTGACGACGGTAATCTTCCCATTTCAAACATGACGGGATCATCTCAAAGCATTTGTGGGTTAAATAAAAGGCCTAATTTAATGTCAACACATCAGCTTTAGCGAGAACATTTATGCCGCACATTAGTGCAACTAGTAAACATAAAACTCTTCTAGTTCTAGTACCAGAAGAGGTGAAGGAATATTTTTACACCCGATGCCTAACAATAGCATCCGAGCTAAACACAATGCAAAACATTTGTAGGTAGTTTTAAAATCATCTAATCACTGAAAGGTTGTGCCCACAAGGGTGTCTGCGTGGGTCTCACCCCCACAACTCAAAAGATGTGCAGGGAAGGTGGATTGGCCACGCTAAATTGTCCCTTCATTGGAATTTTGTTTTTTAAAAAAGGTAGTGGGAACAGAAATGAGTTATTTTTATGAAACTTAGAACAGATTGCTAAAGATCAGGGACTTGCAATCACAGCTCCATTATTTAAAAAGGCTTTGTGTGGGAGGAAGGGACAAAGTTTGACCACTCAATTTCTACACACATACTTAAATGGATCGAAATATCTTCTCTCTTGCCAACCATGTTAGAATTTGATTCCTTTCTGCTACAAACCTTGAATGTGGGCGAGAGGTAGTTCTTAAGGAACCAGAATTTTACTGGTGTTTCAGTATGTTTCAGCACTGACAGCATCATTATTCTGCAAGGCAAAGGGAAGATAGAAAATTTATTATACATATCTAAGAAAGAACCGTCTACCAAAAAAATACATGTGTCAATTACTACCAAATAGTTCCAAATGAAGCCAAAGTACAAACCATAAATCAAACTATAAATATGGATAATTGAGGGGCATCAAATATGTCAAACTTCAACAAATTCAATATGATACTAATGAAATTTATTGACAAATTGCTAGCTGTTATTCCCTTCCTTCCTTGGCGTTTTGACATATTTAAATTTATAACATTTCAATTAATTCTGCCTTATGCTGAGGCATCTATGTCTTACTGGAGTACTTTGACAAATTGGGGAATTATTCACCCTTTTCCTCAGAATCTTCAAATTCCAATAACTATACAGCTGACTTAAAAGAAACCCAAACAAACAGATAGTCCTGTGATCCTTTATCAAATTACATTTCTCCATCAACAGGAACTTGTTAGTGCAACAGCCAGACATGTCTGTGGTTCTTGTAACCCTTCGTGAAGACAGATCTTATTTTGTATGTTTTCAACGTATTTTAATGCTGTCATCTAAGATAATGAAATGTAAGTCTTAAACAAATTTCAGCCTTGGTATATTGGCTGAAATTAAACTATAGAAAAGAAAGCTGGAGGATTTATGTTCAATCCATGGTAGTAAGTTGGCAGAGCAGAGAAATTGGTTGCAACATATTGGAACTATAAATTCATTACTAAAAATGTGGAGAAAATGCTATTCAAACTCAATGTTCCTTTAATGCCAAACTGAAGTGCCAGACAATAAAATAGGCAGGCATCCTCACTGTATATTTTATTGCCTCTCCTCTAATAAAATTCTCATTTTTTAAGTTCATAAGATATAGGAGCAGAGTTAGGCCATTTGGTCCATCGAGTTTGCTCTGTGATTCGATCGTGGCTGATCTCATCCTGGCCTTAACTCCACCGTCCTGCCTGTTCTCCATAACCCTTCGACCCATTACCAATTAAAAATCTGGCTAACACCTCCTTAAATTTACTCACTGTCCCAGCATCCACCGCACTTTGGGGTAGTACATTCCACAGATTCATGTGGGAGAAGTAGGCTCTCCTCAACTCTGTTTTAAATTTGCTACCGCTTGTCCCAAATCTCTCAACTTTCATTCCAGCATGTCCCACAAGAGGAAGCACTCCGTGTCTACTTTATCCATATCTTTTATCATCTTGTATAGCTCAATTTGATCTCCCCTCAATTTTCTAATCTTTAGAGTATAGGCCTAAACTGTTCAATCTCTCTTCATACGACAAACCCCTTGGGCGAAATACTCCCAAAGGGAGACAAAGTGCCGACGCCGGAGTGAAACCCGGAGTGTTTCACTCCGGCGTCGGAGGGCGCTCCTCGCCCCTATTCTCCCACCCCCAGTGGGCTAGGAGCGGCGGCGCGTTAATCTCGGGCACCGGGCCTTGACGCTTGCGTCAAAGCGGCACGGCCTGAATGACGCGGCCTGAATGACGCGGCCGGCGGCGCCTAAATGACATCACCCGAGCATGCACAGGTTGGCTGGCGCCAACCCGCGCATGTGCGGTTGCCGTCTTCCCCTCCTCTGCCCCGCAAGACATGGCGGATTGATCTTGCGGGCCGGCGGAGGGAAAAGAGTGCGTCTTTCAGAAACGCCGGCCCAACGATCGGTGGGCACCTATCGCGGGCCAGACCCCTCCTGAGCACTCCCCTGGTGCTCGATCCTCCCTCCGCCCCCAACAGGCCCCACACGCAGCGGTTGCGTGATGTTCACGCCGGCAGCAACCAGGTGCGGTTGGCGCCGGCGTGAACCGGTCGGATTCGGCAGGCTGCTCGGCCCATCCGGGCCGGAGAATCGCCGGTCACCGTTTGAAACGGCGAGCGGTGATTCTCCGAGCGGCCTGTCGCTAAAAGCAACACGCCGTTTTGGGGGGGATGGGAGAATCGCGTGGGGATGCCAGGGCGGCGTGGCGTGATTCGCCCAGCAGTCCCGCCATTCTCCCACCCGGCCTGGGGTCGGTGAATCGTGCCCCTTATCTCTGGAATCAGCCTAGTGAACCTCCTCTGAACTGCCTCCAATGCCACTACATCTTTCCTCAAATAAGGGGACCAAAACTGTGCACAATACTCTAGGTCTGGTCTCACTAATGCCTTATATGGTTGCAATAACATTTCCTTACCCTTATACTCTATTCCTTTAGCTATAAATGCCAATATGCCATTAACTTTATTATCTGTACCTGCATGCTGGTTTTCTGTGACTCATGAACGATGACCCCCAGATCCCTCTACAATGGAACACCCTGAAGTCACTTCCCATTTAGATAATAAGTTGCCTCTGCATTTTTCTGACCAAAATGCATGACCTTCCTTATCCACGTTAAACTCTATCTGCCACATTTTGGCCTACTCTCCAACCTATCTATATCCATCTGGAAGGTTATTATTTCCTCATTGCAGCTTACTGTTCCACCTATTTCGTGTTGTTTGCAAATTTGACTATGGAACCTTCTATCCCTGTATCAAAGTGGTTAATATAGATTGTAAATAGCTGGGGCCCAAAGACTGAAATCTGTGGCATCCCACTAGTTACATCTTGCCATCCAGAGAAAGACCCATTTATCCTGGCTCTCTGTCTCCTGTCTGTCTGCCAGTCTTCTATCCAAGCTAATAAATGACCCCTAATCCCATGTGACCTAACCTTGTGAATTAACCTTCTGTGCAACACCTTATCAAGTGCCCTCCAGAAGTCCAGATATACTTGCCGGGATTCTCAGTTCGAGACTAAGTGTTGACTCCGGGGCAGGATTTGTGGACTTCCACGACAGCAATACTGGCGCCCCACCTGGACTCATTCAGAGACTGTGGAGAGGCTAACACCAATGCCATGTCGAACACAACCGATTCCAATGAGAAATGGTGCGAGATTCACTGGGTCTGTGACTGACACTCGGGAGGCTGACAAGCTGCAGTCACACATACACATTATACTCCCCACACACACATCCCAGTCAACAAGATAGCACTGGTTGCGCTGGAGCGCACCCATCGCACTAATGGGTTGGCTGGGGCCGGAGGGCATCTAAGCGGGGTGCCCTGGGTGGAGACCCAGATGACCTGTGGTCCCAAGTTCACAGCGGGTAGTCAGCGGCGTGCGCAGCTGCATGGTTGTCTTGCAGTCCACGGCAATGGTGCTCCGTGCCCGTCCACTCCGGTCCCACAGTCCACCTCCTGGCCACCTCGCTACTCACCCTGGCCCTGGCAGAAGCCACCCAGCCAGCAGGACGACTGTCAGCAAACTATGGCGATGTTGGACACTTTCCCTACCCTCTCTCTCTCTCTCTCTCTCTCTCTCTCTCAGCAGCCACGGCGCCTGTCGCATGACTTTTAAAAGCACAAGTGAACCTCACCATCAGGAATTCGCCCCAGTGGAGGCGGAGATCACAGGGGCCCCGGCTCAGGCCCGCTATTGATATGTCAACAGTGTTTATCATGTGCATTGATACCGCTGTCGAGACAACAGAGGATTGTGATTTGGCCGATGATAAATCCCATCTACAGGATCCCCATCATCCACATTGCTTGTTACATCTTCGTAAAACTCTAGCAAATTAGTCAAACATGATTTGCCCTTCATAAAACCATGCTGACTCTAATGGATAGTATTTTGACTTTCCAATATCCTATATTACTTCCTTGAGAATTGATTCTAACAATTTCCCAACAACAGATGTTAAATTAACTGGTCTGTAATTTGCCACATTCTGCCTTTCTCTCTTTTTGAATAAGGGCGTAATGTTAGCATTTATCCAATCCACTGGAACCTTTCTCGTGTCCAGGGAATTTGGAATATTATCATCAATAGATTCACTATCTCCGCTGCCACTTCTTTTAACACCGGAGGATGTAGGCTATCAGGTCCAGGGGACTTGTCTGCCCTCAATCCCAATAGTTTGTTGAGTACCATTTCCCTATTGATGTTGATTGTTCCAAGTTTTTCCCTTTCTATTACCTCTGAATTGCCCGTTCGTATAGGAATGATACTAGTGTCCTCCACTGTGAAAACTGAGGCAAAGTATTGATTTAGCAAATTTGACATTTCTGTGTTCCCCACTATTAACTCACCAGCTTCATCTTCCAAGGGGCCAACATTCGCTTTAGCAACTCCTTTCCCTTTTATGTACTTATAGAAGCTTTTTGTTATTTTAAAAAATAGTTTGTGTTAGTTTCCTATCGTAATTTACTTTCACTCTTTTTATTACTTTTTTAATATCCCTTTGTTTATATTTGAAATTTTCCCAATCTTCCAGCCTGCCACAGGCCTTTGCAATACGATATACCTTCGTTTTTGTCTTTATACAAAGAGCAATACAGCACAAACAGGCCCTTTGGCCCTTAAGCATGTACCGGTCATGATACCACCCTTGCCAAAACCCTCAGCACTTCCTAGTGCCGTATCCCTCTGTATCCGTCCTATCCATGGATATATTGTCCTTGACTTCCTTGTTTAGCCATGGATGTTTTTTTCCTAAATTTTATTGGCCTAAATCAAAGGCAGTGATCGAAGCCTGTTGAATTATTGGGTCCAAGGTAAGGACCGCCCCAAAAAGCGCGAAATCCCAGAGGGATCAGAAGAGACACAGCCATGTGCTCGGTCTCTCTTGAATCCGGCCTATGCCAATCCAAGTCCAGCATAACGACCAGACAGGCAAGTTCAAGACCAACGATCACTACCAGACGATGAGCCCAGCAGAAACAGAGCCACTTCTCCCACCCAGCCACGCAAAATCCGGACAAAGGCCTTTTCCATCTGCATAGAGCCGATTGCCCTGAAGTTAAGTATAGGTTATTGTAGTTGTTAGGTGTAGTTTAACTTGTAGTGTTTTGTGTTGCATGTCGAAGTAATCCTTGTGTGTAAATAAACCATCTTTGAACATGAACTGACTAACTCGTGTTGTCCTTTGATTGATATCCGGTAAAGCCTTGTGGTGGTATCATTTGATACCTAGCAACTCTAATTGTTATTAATTGGCAACATAATTGGTGACTCTGGTAACGATTGGCAACAGACTTGGTGGGTTCCTGCAGTGCACCTTGTAGATGGTGTACACTGCTGCTACTGTGCGGCAGTGGTGGAGGGAGTGGAAAGGGTGCCTGTCAAGCGGGCTGCTTTCTCTGAGATGGTGTCAAGCTTCTTAAGTGCTGTTGGAACTGCACCCATTCAGGCAACTGGGGAGTATTCCATCACACTCCTGACTTGTGCCTTGTAGGTGATGGATAGGCTTTGGGGAGGCAGGAGGTGAGTTACTTACCGCAGGATTCCTAGCCTCTGATCTGCTCTTGCAGCCACAGTATTAATATGGCTAGTCCAGTTCAGTTTCTGATCAACGCTAACTCCGGGGGATATTGATAGTGAGGGATTCAGTGATGATAATGAGCATCAGGTTATTCTGTGGTGTAATTTCACAAGCATCACCGTCCCCCCCCACCCACCCCAAGTTCCTCGTTGACGAATCTATTGTTCAGGTACGAGGCTGGTGCATATATGCAGACTGCAAAACGGGCAGCACGGTAGCATAGTGGTTAGCACAATTGCTTCACAGCTCCAGGGACCCAGGTTTGATTCCCGGCTTGGGCCACTGTCTGTGCGGAGTCAGCAAGTTCTCCCATGTGTGCGTGGGTTTCCTCCGGGTGCTCCGGTTTCCTCCCACAGTCCAAAGATGTACAGATTAGGTGGACTGGCCATGCTAAATTGCCCTTAGTGTCTAAAATTGCCCTCAGTGTTGGGTGGGGTTACTGGGTTATGGGGATAGGGTGGAGATGCGGGCGAGGGTAGGGTGCTCTTTCCAAGAGTCGGCGCAGACTCGATGGGCCGAATGGTCTGCTTCTGCACTGTAAATTCTATGATGATTCAAACGTCAGAAAGCTACTTGACAGTAGGAGAGGATTGGGAATTATAACTATGTCCAGTCCAGGCCTCATATCGATGGTTTCCAACAAAGGCAGCTGCAAAATGAAATTAGAAATCTTAACAGGTGCAAATCATGATAACTTCACGATGCCCAGACTGCGATCAGCCAATGTAACAACGGCATGGTGTCAATCCTGAAACTTCACTAATCTCTCAGGGCCAGAGCCATACCACATAGTGGTCATGGCCACTGAACCATCAGGGCAGCCTTAATGCTTTCCTTTGTATGGATATTATTGATTCTTCAAATTGAGATACCTAATACAGCTTAGCTCAAAGATCACATGGCTCCTGAAACTTAATTTACAGGATCACACCAATCCAAACTCTCAAAGCTGTACTTCGGACATGCCCCAGGTTTTCTCCCTGCTGCGCTGTCTCTCCACAAATGAACTTTGTAAAGACTTATTTCTGCATACACTTGAAAACATTCTAGGTGACATTGAACCGAATCTTGTGCTGAAATCCGAGGATACATAAAATTCCTGGAAGCCAAAAATGAAACTACTAAAGGGTGATCAGGGAGAGATATTTAACTGACCTCAAGAACCTCTCATAAAGATGGCCTGATGCAACTGAAAATATATTGATGACATCTTCCTTATCCAATTTCAGTTCTTCAGGTTTTGGACCTCCAGTTAATCCTCTGTGAAAAGAAACAATTATTAATTATGTTCAATTTCTTTTTTTTAAATCTGCAAGAGATTGGAACCAAATAAGGGTGTGGGGGGGGTGGTTTACATTGCATTCAATGCTACCTCTACATTTAGTGAGTATGATGTTGACAGTAATACCTGAAATAGACATTTATGAGGGGTGGCACGGTGACGCAGTAGTTAGCACTGTTGTCTCATGGCTCCCAGGACCCGGGTCCGATCCCAGCCCCGGGTCACTGTCTGTGTGGAGTTTGCACATTCTCCCAGTATTTGCGAGGGTGTCACCCCCACAACCCAAAGATGTGCAGGGTAGGTGGACTGGCCTCGCTAAATTGCCCGTTAATTGGGAAAAAAAGAATTGGGTATTTTAAATCTCTTTTAAAAATAGAATTTATTCCATTTCCCAATATCTAATATCCCTGAATAAATTTTTTTTAAATCACCAAAATAAAGATTTATAGAGGAAAAGCCATTTAACCTCACAATCCTCTCCATTGTCTAAATCATTTTTCTTGGGCAAATTAATCTCTTTCCCATCCTGAACCCGAGTTCTCTACATCATGCGGAATCATGCCCAAGGTAACAAAGCGATAAATAAGTCAGAATTTGCCTCAATCGTCAGTCATCTATTTAGCAGTTAACAATGTTAAGAAATTGTTCTTGAAGTAACTTTTATCTCTAACTTACATTCTTCCACCTCCTTATAATCTCTACAGATCATCAAGACCAACACCAACAATGCACAGACCCTAAACTAGAAAGAAGGCCAACAATAAAAAATTAACAAAGTTTTAAAACTAATTTCAATTTCCCAACAGCAAGCACCGTGGAAAATCTACTTAATAGTTGACCCATAAATAAAGTCTTTACTTGTTTCTACCTCAGCTTAATGCATATGTTCCTGTGTGCGTGTGTAAAGAAATGGAAGCAGTTCACGTGTAAATGAGGGTACAAGAATTGGCAGAAATATGGACAGAATTGCTGCACTCTGGATTTTTCCAGTTGGCCACTTTTGTGCATATAACTTTAAATTCTTTATATAGTGCTCATTATCATGTTAATAATATCTCTACAGGTGCAAAAGGGTTAATTGACCTCTTAATGGATTCCCAGAAGCCTTCGTTTTCAGCATTTCCATCGCTGAGGAGTTCCTCATTTATTTTGTCAGCTTTCTTTTGTACCTGCAGAGGCGGAGAAAGACACTTGACGCTCTCTGGACCTCATTGTAATACATTTTGAACAAAGTATAGTTTCTAGGGATTGAACAACTAATGACCTTAATAAAGCAAAGGATGTAGCTTAGTACAAAATAGTCCTGTATTACATCAATGACTACATTTCAACAGGAAAGTGTTCTGAGACATCCAATGGTTGTGAAAAATACTATATAAATTAAACTCTTGGCGGCATGGTAGCGCAGTGGTTAGCACTGCAGCCTCATGGCGACAGTTCGATCCCCGCCCCGGATCACTGTCCGTGTGGAACTTGCACATTCTCCCAGTGTCTGTGTGGAGGGTCTTTCCCCCACAAGGCAAAGATGGGTAGGGTAGGTGGATTGGCCAGGCTAAATTGCCTCTTATTTGAAAAAAAATTAAACAATTCTGAGAAGGAGTAGGCTGTGGAACTCAGTACTGTAATGACTACAAAATAATCATGGGTTCTGATTTAAGAAACATCTTAAATGACTATTATTGTGGCTTAATAGTTAATTTTGTATATTGTTTGTTTTCAAACTAACTAACATTTCCACAAATGTTCGAATGGTACCCCAGCAGCAGTGTGTATTGGGTTATACTTGGTACCACAATGATCATTTAAGTCCACGTTTTCACATGTGGCATCTTCTGGGAGGAGAGTGTGATACAAAAGATAAAACAGCTTATGAATAAATCGCTGTGATAGTGAATCCCGTGACATAAATCAGAAATTGTCACCTGTCTAACCACTCATCCTCAGCATGCCCTTCAAAGTAAAATAATTTTAAGTGTCCTATGTAAATGGAAAAGGGAACCAACTTATTGGGGTTAAGGTGCAGTGAGCTTTCCCTTGTCCTTTTTCATAATTTATACCTAGACGTTCATTTCCTTCCTAAAAGCAAACTTGCTCAGATGACACGTGATTTGTAGTCAAATCTCCAATGTCACAGTCTACATGTCTATTTGATTATAGATTCAAATTCTGGGAACTGCAAGTTCCCACCCCTTGGAGAAATGCCAATTTGAGTCTCAAAATCAATGTCATCTTTAATTAATCCTTGATATGGGATTCTTCCATTGAGCAATCTGTTCAATTTCTTTCGACTTAATGTAGGACAGAGGACCCCTTGTGTCATATCAACAACACTGTTCATCAATGGGATCGGTCTGTTCGGAGATCAATTATCAGCAATTTCTTTTCCACCTTCCAAGATTCTGTGTTCCTTTTCCTACATCCTAACCCAACCGCAGTGCCAATGAAGAGCTTAAAAGTGGGGCAGCATGGTGGCGCAGTGGTTAGCACTGCTGCCTCAAGGCGCTGAAAAGTCAGGTTTGATCCTGGTCCTGGGTCACTGACTGTGTGGAGTTTGCACATTCTCCCTGTGTCTGCGTGGGCTTCGCCCCCACAACCCAAAAGATGTGCAGGGTAGGTGGATTGGTCACGCTAAATTGCACCTTAATTGGAAAAAATGATTGGGGACTCTAAATTTATTTTTTAAAATAGAAGAGCTTAATAGTCTGCATTGTTAACCCACCCTTAACCTTTCCAGGTTTTAACAACCTTGCTGTACATTTCTTTTAATTTTGTTTCCTTGTAGAAACATTCCAGTTCGACATTTGTTCTCTAGCTAAATAATACATTGCACAAGCACATAGAAACAGTGTACAGAGTTACTTAGAAAAAACTAAACCAAGTCAACAACAACAAATTTTACATGGTATGTAGTTTTGAATAAACAGCCATGTTCTCCTTTTCACTCTAATTTAAACACTGTAGCATATATACCTTCACTTTAATAATTTTGCTCTTGAAGCTATTAAGAACCACAGTCACTTCATCAGTCCCAGCTGGAGAGTCCGTTCCATCGTGGCTGAATGATAAGAGATGAAAATCATACATTTAAAAGGAGGTAGATAACAAAATATTTAAAAATAGTTAATAATTACAATTTTTGTCAGAGTTCAAAACGTTAGCAGTAATGCAATAACACAAGATTCTAAACATCTCACATGCCTGTCATCATTTGGCTTCCCTGGTGACGTGCTGCTTCCTCGTGGGTAAACTAAATAACAGGTAGAACAGGCGGCTGAGCAAACCTATTCAGCCATCAGCTAAGCCAGCAAATTTATTCACTGAGTAGCTGAGCCACACAAGACAAGTTCTACTCTCTGGTCGAAACAAACTGTTTCCTGGTGGCAGTTACACTGGTGTCAGCAATAGGTTAATGGGTGGGGATCAGTTTCATGAAGTTCATTGGGGAATGGCATAATTTTGCTTCTTTTTACTGCTCCCATGAATAAAAATCCTACTATCACGGTCAACACTTGCACATTAAAATGCCTACTTTAATACTGCAGGGGTGGCAATATCCACAGAACCATGGCTCAGCAAGGAAACAAGTCAGTCAAGGGAGATGAGAAAAGGGGAAAATAGTAAAACAGACAAAGGCAATATCAGCTGCACTGATAAGAAACCTTTCAAAATACTGCGTACGTAATTCCTTTGAGGTGCAGAGGAGCCTGGATACATCATAAAAAATAGCCTAAATATATGACCGCATTGTGTTTTTAAAACAGAGTGCAGACAGAGCTTTGAGACAGAGTACAGTGGCATCGATCTTCAAATGATGCAGCAGTCATTTTGAAACAGGTTCTTAAAAGAAGCCTGGAGTGCATTATCAAAATCAGTTTACCGTATGCAAGAATGTGTGTGCATATGTTGCCTGGAAGGTGAAGCAAGTGCTTGAGATTTGATATTGAATGCCATCTTCATCTAGACTGTTACAGTTAACATTATAAACACAAAAAAATCAGTCTCCTGTCTTATTGAGTAGTTGATGTTAAGCAGGCTTTCACAGTAGCTGGAGTCAATACTGTTCTGCTTATACAGTATACCTGTAAATTTTATAAATATCTTCTGATCTCCCCTTCCTTAGACTGAGCACCCAAGCACCAGGATTGGCTTTCAACTGGAAATAGCCCTGTTAAGAAAAACAACATTGATATTTAGGTTCAGTACAGTCACTTTGGTTTACAGGACACATTGCCAAATTTACTGCAATCTTTCAGGTAAAAAGTAAATTTAACTCTGCCAACTAAGCTCCCTAGAATTGGCAGTGTACTTCAAGTACAGGGTAGAATGGTGAGTGTAAAATAATGGGTTCCAGGAGTTTGGAAAGTGAAAGATTGAGAGAGCTGAGGAATTAGAAAAATATTTTTTGAGCAGAATGCAACTAGCAATGATTTTGGGTGATGTAGAAATTAATCAAGAAAATGAAAGGGCCATGAGCTCTGGCCTGTTTTGAGCCGGTAGCATCACATAGGACTGGAACAGGGAGGGAGTGGACCTGTGTTGGAAGGATGTGCGTTTAAGCAGGATCTGAAAGTACATAGAGCTGGATTCTCTGTTTTTGGGACTATGTTCCCATGCCGTCGTGACAACTGTGGCGCGGGATTCTCCAAGCCTCCGTGTCAAAGGGGGTGCGGATAATGGGGCGTCAGACCTACGATCGGGTCCGACGTCTTCTCGCGATTCCAAAGAATCGGCGGCAATCGCGCGCGCGTGGTCAATGCGCCGACAGTCAAGGGCCATTGAAAGCGGCCCCCGTGGCGATTCTCAGCCGGCAGCTGGCCGAGTTCTCGTCGGCGTGATCCCCTTATGGATCCACCCGGCGGGCACTCGGAGTGGCAGCTGCGGATCCAGTCTGCGGCCGTCCTGGTGGGGGAACTGGGGGGATCAGTCACCGGGGGGGGGGCCTCCAGGATGGCCAGGGTTCCGATCGGGGGCCACCGATCGGCGGAAGCGGGCGGGAGAGGACTAAATTGTTGGGGCTACAGTGTGCTTGCCGTGTGGATCCGCCATGTTGCGCGGGGCTGCCACCACAGGCGGCCAGCATGCGTATGCGCGGACCCGGGGCCGGACGTGCAGGGTCCCGTATCGGAAGCCGGAGCTGCGTGGAGCACTCTGGGCCCTGCAAGCCCCCTTCAAAGCGGGGAATAACTCTGGACTTTCTCCAAGAAAGGCCAGAGTGACTCACATCCATTTTCTCGGGGGCGTGGGGACTTAGCCACATTTTCAGAGAATTCCACCTGTAGTCTTTTACGCCAGGAAAACTGGCGTCAAAAGGCCCACAGATTCACCATCTTGCAGTGTGCTAGCAGGCAGCTGTCGTGGAGCTCGCAGCTCCAGCTGCTGATACTGCTCCCCCGCACTTCCGGGTCAGAGGCCACGCATGCGCACAGTGGCGGCCTCCAGAGGCCGCGCCATGCTCCATGGCAGACTCAGCCGGCGGACCTGGACTGCCGAAATAATGCCCCGCATCGGCAGCTCACCTGACCCGGACCACCCCCAGTCCTGAATGAAGCCCCTCCGCCCTTCGATCGGCCCTCCCCCGACTGTGGTGGCCCGGACTAAGTCTGTAGCCATCATGCGAGGTTCCCGAATGACAAGACCATATTAGAATTCGGCCGATTGGGGACGGAGAATAGAGGGGCGGGCCTCACGTAATGGCCTGAGGCAGTGGATACTCGGCGCGACGTACTCCCCGAGTACGCCGCTTTTCAGGGGGGGGTGGAGAATAGCGTAAACAGCGCTGGTCCCGATTTCGTGCGGGTAAACGGATTCTCCGCCCCGTCACCGAACGCGATTTCGGCGTTGGGGTGTGGAGAATCCAGCCCCAATGTTTAAGCCTGCAGGGGACTGAGTGACGCTGGAATAGTTGAATCAGTTGTGCCAAGGGGATAGCGGAAGCAAACATGGAACACTGACAGGAGAAGGAATAAAGCACTGTAAAAGAGAAGGAAGATTGAAATGAAAATCGCTTATTGTCACGAGTAGGCTTCAATGAAGTTACTGTGAAAAGCCCCTAGTCGCCACATTCCGGCACCTGTCCGGGGAGGCTGGTACGGGAATCGAACCGTGCTGCTGGCCTGCTTGGTCTGCTTTAAAAGCCAGCGATTTAGCCAAGTGGGCTAAACCAGCCCCTGTGGAACGTTCATGTGGAACGAGGTGTGAATTCAATTGCAGGCTTGCTCAGATCACATGATAATCCACTTGACTCAATTCAAGAACACAGCAAGATCTGCAGGAAACACATAAGTGCATTTATTTTAATTCATTCATGGGATGCGAGCGTTGCTGGTTGGGCCAGTATTTATTACCCATCCCCGAGGGCATTTGAGAGTCAAGCACACTGCTATGGATCTGGAATAGCATGTACGCCAGACCAGGTAAGGACGACAGATTTCCTTCCCGCAAGGGCATTAGTGAACTAGATGAGTTTTTACGTTGACAATCAACGATGGTTTCATGGTCATCATTGCACTTTTAATTCCAAAGTTTTATTGAATTCAAATTTCACCATTTGCTGTGGTGAGATTCGAACCCGATGAGATTACCCAGAGTCTCAGGATTACTAGTCCAGCGATAATACCACTACACCACTGCCTCACCAAATATAGCATCACCAAGGGCGAGGGGAGGAAATTTAAATTCCATAGAAATCTGGAATTTAAAGCCTAATGAAATCATTGTCGACCCCCACCTCGTTCACTAATTTCATTCCCTGGTCTGTCCTACACGTGACTCCACAGCAATGTGATTGACTCTCAAATGCACTGTGAAATGGAGGGCAGTTAGGGACAGCCAATAAATGCTGGCCCTGCCAGCGACGCTCACATCCCGTAAAATGATTTTAGAAAAACAGAATGAGACCAGCAGGGAACATAAAAGATTGGTGGGAGAAGCAGTGACAGCAAAAAAAAGACCAGCGGGGGGGGATATAAGAGCTAAATCAGAGGGGAGCATGAAAGAGAGTGACAAATGCATAGGTTCAGAGACCACTAATTGTGTTCCAAAAATATCTTATTGCCATGTCAGGGAAAAATACATAAGTGATTGGTTGCTGAGTACTTTTCGTCTTCTCTCTCTCTCAACTCTTTGAAGAAAAACTAAAAATTGCAATCGGGGTGACAATACAGATGTATGAATAAGAGTATAAGAACAGTGCAGATCTAGATGCAATAATTGCTCTGCACTGGGTGTGATTTGACCCAAAATTTTCCAAGTGTGGCAGCGAGCAGGAACTATTGCAAGCTTCCCGATGCTCAGCCCGTTCAGCCCGCCAATGCTATAAAACGTTAATTGGTCCTTAACGAGGCCCATGGGTTTCTAGCCGCAAATCATGGTCCTGCTGCTGATTCGTCGGGGCCGCGCTCGCCTCCATACTCCACATGCCGCCCCTTATGGTTCACCCCCCGAAGCCCCTCCTCTAATCCCAAAGCACCCCCCCCCCCCTTCCCCCCCCACCCGGCGGGCCATTACCTGAGGCAGCCCCGCTATTCCCCGTCCCAATCGGCTGAATTTCCGACGGCCTGGTTCCAATATGGTCCTGTCATTTGATGAACCACACGTGTAGCTAACAATGCCCCCTCTGTGTCCCCCACAGAAGAAGTTGGTCCACTACTGACAGGAGAGGGCCTAGACGGGCGGCAGAGTGCCGGACATCAGAGTACTGAGGAACGGGCCAGAAGGTCGCAGCCGAGAACCGAGCAGTGATCACCATAGAGGTCGGCTTACAGTGCAGAGGTGAGGATCCGACGGTCCCCACCCAAGATGACCTGTTAAATGTGAGTTGCTAATGCCATACAGACTGACCCATCCCTCCGACTGACCACATGTCCATTCTCCCGCAGGACCAGCAGTCGATGGAGCTGGCCCAGCCGGGGTTGCCCCGGTACAGTTGTCATCCCCACCCTCCACCGGTGCAGAGACGCACACCTCGGTGGGCATCAGTCGTGGTCAGGCTTTTGGGGCACATTCTGGTGAGCAATACATCGTTACTGATGCACATTAGGTGGAGGCAGGAACTCCCAGGTGAGACAGCAGTTGGGAGGTCTGCTGGATCCCAGGACCTAGCTGGATGCTAGTCAGATGCTAAGCCTCTGGAACTGTTTTATCCGGAGCTGATGCAGATGGTAGGTGCGGCCGTGATATTCAGAGGAGAATGTCAACGACACTACAGCAAGTCCATAGCCAATTGGAGGAATCCCAGAGGCTACCAATGCAGGAGATGGCACCGGCAATTCATAGCACCGAGACCAACACCACAAGGGTGGCGACCTCAGTGGAGAGCCTGGTGTATGACATTGGCAGCATGAGTGGAGGTGTACAAGGCGTGGCTCAGTCGGTGACGGCTATCGCTGAGTGCCTCAAAAGCATGTCCCAGTCACTGGGGATATCACCCAGTATCAGGTAGGTACCTGGATGACGCCAGCTGGATGCTGGATGCGGGGCATGTCCCAGTCTCAAGTAGGCATAACCGAGGTGTCCCAGATCATGTCCCAGACAGAGAAGCATCGGCAAAGGCGTCACTACAATGCTGCAGACATTGGGGAGCCACTAAGGCTATATCCAACTGCCGCTCCATTCCAACGTGAACCCCAGGGCCCTATGAACACTGACCGGTAGGAGGGCGCGCTCGATGTCAACCCGGAGCCATTCTATGGAGTGGCGAGTTCCACCCCCGACAATGGCACATCTCGCAGTCAGCACCCAGTACGGCGTGGCGCGGCAGGGCATGTGCCTCCAGCAAGTGCACCAGGACCCTCTGGCCCCAGGGGCACCGAAGATTAAGGGACGCGGAAAGCAGCAGGCTGCCTCCACTTCTGATGTGCACCTGGGGACACACCTACACACAGCGGTAGAGCACGTCGGGGATCACGGAGATGGCACGTGGGGTGGAGGGAGGGTCTAGGAGGGTTGAGGAAAGCGGGCCGGCACAACTGGGAGAGTGTTGCAGTTGGGGACACTTATGTACATCATTAAAATCTGTTGACATGGACCAATATGACACCTCTGGGACTTTCTTCCACAATGCAGATCGACCACCAATCCCATGCACCATCTCCCCGGTCATGGAGGTCCTGGGCTCCTCTCCCTAACCACCCCCTCCCCTCCCATCCCCCTCACCCAAACACCATTTTATCCCGCATTGAAGATCTGTATGCAACATTGGCCGGTGGTGCACCTTTATGAAATTGGACATGAGCAACACTTATCTGCAGCTTGACTCGATAAATTCTCACAGATGTACGTCACAATCAATAGGCACAGTGATTCTATGAGTACACCCAGCTGGCAACATGGTGGCGCAGTGGTTAGCACTCTGCCTCATGGCGCCGAGCTTCCAGGTCCAATCCCGGCTCTGGGTCACTGTCTGTGTAGAGCTTGCACATTCTCCCAGTGTTAGCGTGGATTCCGCCCCCACAACCCAAAAGATGTGCAGGGTAGTTGGATTGGCCAGGCTAAATTGCCCCTTAAATTGGAAAAAAATTAATTGGGTATTCTAAATTTATATATTTTTTAAATGAGTACACCCAGTTCCCGTTTGGAGAGTCTTGGCATGAGCAGTCTTCCAGCGTAGATTGCCGCGTGTTGCGGTTTACTTAGACAAGGTGCTAGTCACAGGGACCACAGACCAAGAACATTTGCAGAACCTCGAGGCAGCGTTTTTGGAGTCTGGGGTCCGCCTGTGCCGCTCGAAGTGTGTGTTTCACGTGAATGCAGTAGTACATTTGGGGTATCGGATGGTTTGGAAAAGCTTATACCTGGTTGCTGAGAAAGTGAGAGCCAGCAAGATGGCCCCTCTCCCCGCGAGATACCGAGTTTTGACATTTTCCTGGACTAGTAAATTACTATGGGCGATTTATTCCAAATCTGGCAACCGTCCTGGCCCCCCCTCATGTGCTCCTTAAAAAGCACCAGCCATGGAATGGAACAGGGCCCAGGATGATGCGATTAGCAAGGTGAAACGGCGGTTCTCCTCTTCAGGAGTGTTGAACATTTTGGTCCTTCAAAACCACTGCAAGTCATGTGCGATGCTTCGCCATGCAGGATTGGGGCACTCCAGCCTCATCAGATGAGCTACGGCCGTGAACATCCGATCGCCTTTGCCTCCCGGATGCTAGCTGTGGCTGAGAGAAAATATGCCCAAACAGGACAAGAAAGTCTGGTGGTCATATTTGGTAAAAGACGGTTTCACCAATACATCTATGGCCACCATTTCTTTATCGTCACAGGTCACAACCATTGCTGGGCCGTGAAGACAAAGTGTCAATTGCGTCTGCCAGGATTCCGCACAGGGCCTTGTTATTGGCTTCTTACGAATACTCATTCAAGCACCACCCAGGGACCCAGAGTGCGCATGCTGACGCGTTGAGTCATCTTCCCCTGCAGACTGAATCCACAAACACCCCATGGACGGACAAAATTTAATGGACTCCTTGTCCGTCGCCTCGGCGTATATTCGTGACTGGATGTACCCCACCTTGCCAAGATGCAGCACCTGGTGCTATACGGTGGGCAGCATCTACAGCTGCCAGGGAGGAGAAAGCTTTCAACTCCCAAGTTCTTGGAGCTGACTGAAGTCGATGGTATCTTCCGTGGGGCACAAGGGCTGTTGTTCCGGCAAAAGGTCAGGCAATCGTGTTGAAGGATGTTCACACCCGGAGTGTCCAAAATAAAGACGCTGGCGAGAATCCAAGTCTAGTGGCTGGGTTTGGACATCAAGATGTTGGCCCAAAAGTTCTCCAACTATCAAGAGCACTAGAAGCTCCTCGCGGCGGCACCCCTGGGAGTGGCCAGGTCACCCTTGGGTTTGTGTACACGTCGATTTCGCAGGTCCATTCCTGGGTTCGATGTTCCTCGTCCTGGTGAACGCCCACTCAGAGTAGCTGGAGGTTCACAGGATGGTCCTCCCGGGCGTGCGTCAAGCAAGTGCGCATTTCTTTTTCCACCCACAGAATCCCTGAGGTGCTCGTGAGAGATAATGGGGCCTCTTTGACGAGTGAAGAGTTTTCTGCTTTTATGAAAAGCAATGGGATTTGCCATCGTCTGTACTGCTCCATACCATCCGGCATCGAATGGCTTGGCAGAGAGGACCGTGCAAACGGTTAAACAGGGGCTAAAGAAACAGACTTCAGACTCAATAGACACCAGGCTAGCAAGAGATTAATTCTCATACAGGACCATGCCACACACAGTAACTGAGGTGGCCCCCACTGAGGTGTTAATGGATTGTCAGCTTCGTAGACAACTGAGTTTGATTATCCCGGACACTGGCACGAAGGTGCACCATAACCAAGAGTTGCAAGGGCTTTGACAATTCGACGCAACCTCTTTGGCACTTTGCACCTGACGACGCAGTGTTTATTCGTAACTTCAACGATGGTGCTCGCTGGCTTTCTGGAACAGTCTCGTACCAAGTTTGGGTCCGTGGGCAACTGATACAACGGCATTTGGATCACATTTGCTCACGCTGGTCACTCCCTCTCCGGTTCCATTGCCAAACCAGTCTGCATGAGACACCGACATGCCCGATGTTGTATCTTCCAACTCTGAAATGGAGACCTCTGATACCTTGGATGCCGATCGTCCGACACACCGTTACTGCCACAGATGTTGTTCACCAGAATACAGAGATCGATCCGGCGCAATAACGATTTGCTAGAGCTGTAAACAATCCAATGTCCTTTGCCTCCTCCTCATTCTCTGCCTCACTGGTCATCGAGAGGTCTTCGAACTTTGAGGGGAGGGGCTGTAATAGCCCGCACAGGGCCTACAGGATGGGAATGATTATCATTACCATGGCCCTTACGGAGTACGAGCTCCCCCACTAGGGGTGGGGGTTCTCTATTAAACTCTATAAAAGGGAGCCCAGAATAGGAACCCGATAGGGATCTATCGGGCAATGTGTATATTGTGTTGTAGATAAAAGTCCGCTTCTTTATATTACTCAATGTGGAATCCCCTTGTCCTTATTATGATAACCACAGGGGCAATAATTTCAAATTACTTTCTGAGCCATGAGCTAATCAGCATAGAATTCATAAGATTAAAAGAGGTAAATGCTTGGCTCAAAGATTGGTGTGGGAGAAATAGGTTTGAATTCATGGGACATTAGCACCAGTACTGGGGAAAGAAGGAGCTGGTCTGTTTGGGTGGGCTCTACTTGAATCATGCTGCGACCAGTGACTTGGCAAATCAATAAAAGGGCTTTAAACTAAATGGTGGTATCGTGGGGGGCTCAGTTGAGTGGATTTTTTAATAAATAAAAGCGTTAGGAGAAGGTACATGTTAACGATTAGGTTCATTGTTACCAGATATTGAAAAGAAAGGACAAAGCGTGTGAATGTTATATTACGCCAGATAATTGTGCAAGAGTTGGGAAAATTACTAATAGGACAACCGTAAAGGCTTTGTATCTGAATGTGTGTTGCATTCGGAATAAAACTAATGCATTAACAACACAAATAGAGACAAAGGGGTATGATTTGGTGATCATTACTGAAACATGGTTATGTGATGAATGTAAGAAATTGACATTTTTTGTAGTAATGTTATTAAAACCTCGATTAAGATGCATACAGACAGTATGTCTGCTAAAGTTGTGATTAAGGGGTCGTAGAAATGAGATAATCATTAATTTTGCAGGTGATGTGTTCTGATAATAGAATATTGTTTACATTTAAAGGACAACTGGGGTGTAGATACTTTTTTATTGATTGTAAAACCGCATGTCTCATCCACAGAGAGAAGTTTGCAAATGATGCAATGGTACCAAGTTAAAACGCCATTCACAGACAAAACATCTTGTGAACAAAGACATTTGTATTGCTAGTGCTTTAAAGAACAAAACCTGAAGTAGTCCCAATATCTGATGGAGCGCGTGTCAGTATCGGAAAAAGATCAAGTGGCTAGTTACCTGGTAAATGTAAGTAAATGTGATGTTAGTGAACAATAGATTCAGCTAAACATAAGTGGGTGTGCCGTGGAATGTTTGTCTCGGTGAAGTGTTCCGTGTTACTGAAAAGGTTAGGAACAATATGTTATCGAACCAAGTAGATAACAGGCTATTTTGGATTTAGGATTGCATAATGAAAAGGGATTAATGATCTTGTTATAAAACGAGCTCAGGAAGAGTGATCACTGCATGCTTGAATTTCAAATTCAGTTTGAGGGCAATAAACTGGAGTCCCACACTGGTGTTCTGGTGTTAAAGCAAGGTATTACATAGGCATGAATACAGATTTTCCCCAAGTCAACTGGGCAGAAAGACTAAAAGGTAGGAAAGTTGATGAACAGTGGCAGACATTTTAGGAGTTATTCATTTCCTCCCAACTAAACTTTATTCCAGAGAAGAAAGATTGTAAGAAGGGGGAAATGCATCTGTGGCTAAGCAAGGAGGTTAAATATAAGAAAGGCATACATTATTATAAAGGTCAGTGGTAGACTCGAGGATTGGCAAACTTTTAAAGACAAACAAAGGCTTACTAAAAAAAAAAGTGGATAATGGGAGTTCTGTAGATGTAGTTTATCTGGACATCCAGAAGGCATTTGATAAAGTGCTGTGCAAAAAGTTAATACACAAGCTAAAATCCCATGGGGATTTGGATAATGTATTAGCTTGGACAGGGGATTGGCCAACCAACAGAAAGCAGAGATTTGCTTATAATTGGGTCTTTTTCTACTTGGAAATCTGTAACGAGTTGGGTACCACAGGGTTCCATCCTCAGGCCCCGACTATTTCCAATCAATATTAATGACTTGAACCCCAAAATGGGGAGGGACCGAGCTGAAGGGGCTCCTGTTCAAAACGGGCCCAGAATAGATTCCGTTACCTGTGGATCTAAATAGCCAGAGACTGGACACAGATCCACAAGTGGAACCTGACCAGCCTGGCGGGAAGAGGTCAGATGATCAAGATGAACGTACTGCCAAGGTTCCTCTTCCCGTTTAGATCCATCCCGATCTTCATCCCCAAGGCCTTTTTCCAAAACGTAGACAGGCTAATCATGGCGTTTGTGTGGGGTAAGAACCTGAGAATTCCCAAACCGACACTGCAAAGAGGGAAAGTCAGAGGGGGCCTGGCTCGACCGAACCTACAATACTACCACTGGGCAGCATGGCAGAAAAAGTGAGGGGATGGGTACAAGAACCCGACACACATTGGGTACAAGTGGAGGAGGCACCCTGTAAAGGAACAACCCTCCGGGCCCCGGCCACAGCAGCACTCCCATCCTCAACAAGGTACACAACGAGCCCAGTGGTAGCGGCCATGCTGAGAACGTGGACCCAGTTAAGACAGCACTTCGGGATAACCAAAATGTCCCCTATGGCCCCCATCTGCGGCAATCACAGATTCCCCCCAGCCATGCTAGATACCACCTTCAAAGGATGAAGGCGGGACGGGGGCACACTGACGGTCGGGGACTTCTACGTAGGGCGCAGACTGGCGACACAGGACGAACTGACGAGGAAGTGGAAACTAGCAAAAGGACAGTGAGACACCTCCAAATAAAGCACTTCCTCCGCAAAGAGACAATAGGATACTCCGGGGCTACTAGAGGACCTGATAGGCACAAGCAGCGAGGAGGGGGGCTATGTGGGAAAATATACGGACAGCTACTGGACAGAGCCCCGAACACCACTGGACGGGACCAGACAAAAGTGGGAGGATAAACTGGGGAGAGGAAAATGGGGAAACCATAAGAGAAGAGGAAGGGTGCTGAAACCAATGGGGTGGGGGGGGTGAGGAGGTGGGGGGGGGGGGAGGGGGGGGGGGGTGAGGAGGAGGGGGGGGTATATCATAGAACGATCCAGAGAGCAGCAAAATGTACGTACAGTTAGTCAAATGAAGGACAACCTCTCTGTAAAATAAAGCAAATTAGCGTGGGCAAGAAAAATGTAATGCATATAAGCAACAACTGTTTATAAAAATGAGAAAAGCCAATAAAAAGATTTTCAAAAAAAATGTAATGACTTGAATGCAGGGATAGAATGTAATAGAGCCACATTTGCGGATGACAGTAAAATAGGTGGGAAAGCAAGTTGCAATGAGGAAAACAGAAATTTATAAATTAATATGGATAGGTGAACTGAGTGGGCCACAATTTGGCAGGTGGAAATTAAGGATGTGTGAGTTTATCCATTTTGGCGGGGAATAAATAGACAATTTATTATCTAAATTGGGAGAAACGTCAAAATGCTTCGGTCCAGAGGGAAACGGTTGTCCTTGTACCTGAATCACAGAAAGTCAGTATGCAAGTGCAGCAGGTAATATGGAAGACAAATGGAATTTTTGCATTCATTGTTAATGGAATAGAAAATATAAAAGTAGGGAGGTGCTCTTGCAATTGTCTAGGGCAATGGTGAGACCGCATCTGGAGTGCTGCACACAGTTTTGGTTCCCTTACTTGAGGAAGGACATAAATGCATGCGAGATGGTTGAAAGAAGGTTCAATAGATGATTCCAGGGGTGAAAGACTTGTCTTATGAAGAGAGATTGAGCAGTTTAGACTTATACTCCCTGTGGTTTAGAAGAATGAGAGGAGATCTGATTGACATATACAAGATGCTAAAGGGGATTAATTGACTGATTAGACGTAAAGTGGATGGTTCCACTTGTTGGACATTTAACAGTGAGAGGCTAAGGAGTAGCAGATTTATAATAGAAAGGGGGACGAATTAGTTCACTCAAAGGGTCGTGAATCAGTGCAATTTCCTACACCAAAGTGCAATGGATGCCTGAACGCTAAACAAATTTGAGATCAATTTTTAATTAGTAGCGGGATGAAGGGTTATGGGGAACGGGCAGGAAGGTGAAGATGAAGATGAGGCAGAGAGGATATCAGCCATCATTGTTTTGAATGGCGGCTCAGGATCGAGGGTCTGAATTTCCTACTCCTGCTCCAAGTTCTCATGTTCTTACATCGCATTGAGGAAAAAAGATGCACCATCTTTCATAACTAACAAAGGAAATTGAGAATGGTATCACATTGAAAGAAAAGGTTCACAAAGCTGTGAAGATTTGTGGCAGACCAAATTATTGGGAAGATTTTCGATGACTAAGAAAATGCAGAAAGAAAAATTAGACTGTCAGAATAAAAACAGACAGTAAAAGCTTCTACAAAGAAAGAGTAGCTCAAGTTAATATTGGTCCCTTGGAGGATGACATTGGGCAATTAATAATGGGAAACAAGGAAAAAGCAGAGGCATTTGAGTATTTTGTATCTGCCCTGACTGTAGAAGACCTAAAAAGTATATCAAGAATAATTAGGGCAGCACAAGTGGATAGCACCGTGGTTTCACAGCGCCAGGGTCCCATGGTTCGATTCCCTAATGGGTCACTGTCTGTCACTGTTAGTGACCAAAAAGGTTAGGAGGGGTTATTGAGTTACGGGGATAGGGTGGAAGTGACGGCTTAAGTGGGTCAGTGTGGACTCGATGGGCTGAATGGCCTCTTTCTGCACTGTATGTTCTATGTTCTAATAATAGAAAACTAAGAGGCAAAAGGGAAGGAGGAATTTAAAAGAATGATGCGGTGGCAGAAATAGTGGATACATTGATTGTAATGTTTCAAAGGTCGAAGAAAATTAGAAAAAGTCAATTGTGACACCACTAGTAAATAGAGGAATGAGACAGAAAGCAGGAAGTTATAAGCCAGTTAACCTACATCTGTCAGAGAAATTGCTAGAATAAATTATTCAGGAAGTCGTCGCAGGACATTTGTAAAATAATACCACAAACGCAAAACATAGTGAAAGGGAAATCGGTTTGACAAATTTTGAGTTCTTTGTGGATGTGACAAGCATGGTGAATAAAGAGGAACCAGTAGATTTAGTGCTTTTCGACTTCCAAATGGCATTCAACAATGTGCCACTTTAAAGGTTACTGCACGAGATAAGAGCTCACGGTGTTGGGGCTGATATGTTAGTTTGGATTGTCTAAACAACCAGAAACAGGAGAGTCAGGATAAATGGATCATTTCCAACTTGGCAAACTGTAACAAGTGGAGTTCCACAGGGATCAGTGCTGGGGCCTCAACTACTTACAATCTATATTAATGACTAAGTTGAAGTGACTGATTGTATTGTCGCCAAATTTGTTGACGAGATAAAAATAGGTAGATAAGCAAGTGGTGAGAAGGATCCAAAAAATCTGAAAAGGATGTAGATAGGTTAAATGAGCGGGCAAAAACATGTCAGAATGAAAATGTGAAGTTGTCCATTTTGGCATAAAGAATGAAAAGCAGAAAATTATTCAAACGACAAAAGAATTCTGCAGTAAGAGCAATCTGGGTGTCTTCACACACAAATCACAAAAGTTCCCGCAAAGACATAGCAAGTATTTAGGAGGGCAAATGGTGTGTTGGCCTTTATTACAAGGGAGAAATAGCATTAAAGTAGGGAAGTCTTGCTACGACTATACACGGTATTGGTGAAACTACACCTCGAGTACAGTGTACAGCTTTGGTCTTCTTACTTAAGGAGAGATATTCCTTCATTGGTAATAGTTGAGTGAAGGTTCACGAGGTTGATTCCTGCGATGAAGAGGTTGTCTAATGAGGAAAGGTTGGGGCTATGCACAACTGAGTTTTGAAGAATGAGAGGTGAGCTACCTGAAATATTCAAGATTCTGTGGGGGCTTCATTGGGTAGACGCTGAGAGGATGTTTAATCTCGTGGGGGAATCTAGAACTAGGCAGCACAGTTTAAAAATAAGGGGGTCACTCAGTTAAGACTGAGATTAGGAGAAATTTGTCCTCAGAGAGAGTTGTTGGTATTTGCAATTCTGTTCCAGAGAGCAGTGAAGGCTGAGTCATGGACTGTTGTGGAACATGAATCTCAGAGAAATTGGTTTATTCCAACAACTGTGGTTGAATTTCTTTTTTTTTCTTTTTTAAATAAATTTAGAGTGTCCAATTCATTATTTCCAATTAAGGGGCAATTTAGTGTGGCCAATCCACCTACCCTGCACATCTTTGGGTTGTGGGGGCGAAACCCACGCAAACACGGGGAGAATGTGCAAACTCCACAAGGACAGTGACCCAGAGCCGGGACCGAACCTGGGACCTCGGCGCCATGAGGCAGCAGTGCTGTCCACCGCCACCTTGCTGCCCCGGTTGAATTTCTTTTGAGGTGCAGGTGGTGGGGAAGGATAGAATCAACTAGAAAGGAGATAACTAAACTTAACTGATGAAAATTTAACGGCAATTAATGCAAGAGGAAGAAAACAATGGATTTTGACAGCAGTTCATACCTGTGGATAAATTGATACGAGCGCTTTATTCCAAAAAAACTTTGGTCAGGATTAATTTACATATTTGTAAAGAGCTGTGCCACCTACCAGGTTTGCCATTACAATGGTGTCTACGATTTCATGGTTTGCATTGGTGCCCAGGGTAAACTGGAGTCCTCTGGGGGGTTGCCCTGTTGAAACGTCATAACAATGCCCTTCCAATAAAAGATACTCCAACTCATACTCTGCTGCCACTCCGCCATCAATCTGAAAATGTAGAATTAAGATGAGAGATTTACATGCTTCAAGTCCTCCTTCGGCAATCAATAAAAAGTCCTTTCTGTCATTGCAATAGCTGCATAATTTGTGAATCACAGATCCTTATGTCGCAGAAGGCGACTATTTGGTCCTTTGTGTTTGCGTCAGCTCTTCGAAGGAAATCTTCGATTAATTCAATTTCCCCACTCTTTCCCCGTAGCCCAGCAACTTTTCCTTTTTAAGTATGTGCCCAGTTCTCATTCCAAAGTTACAATCCAGGGGTGAGAGTGGCCGAAGACAAAATAGGTTTGAAATATTTTTTGTAACAAGGAATTATGTAATTATAGCACTTTATATGATCTGCAGTAAAATGCAAATTCTTCCAGGCCACTTCAAACCCGTGGAGCCATTAGATTTCAAGTGGCTATATACATTAGTTTTTCCTGTCTCCTTTTTATTACTGCCAAGACTGTGGAAGAATGCATTTGTATAAAATCATCTTGTCCCTCAGCATTCAATTCAGTTAGTGCATCTAATACATGGTGAAGCTGCACACTTACAACAGAGCACGACCTTATGTACATGCAATGTGAAGCAAAGAACTACAGCACTGCTTTACAAACTATTTTCCATCATAACGCCATTTTAACTTACCACCACCTTGTCGCTTAGGGATGGGACAAAAGTCTGGCCTTGCCAGTGATGCCCACATCTCATGAACAAGTATAAATATATTAGAAAAAAACCCATGAAAAATTAACGTGACCCCAGAAGTGGCAAAAACAAAACCGTAAGAAAGCAGCACAGGAGGGCAGCATGGTGACGCAGCGGTTAGTGCTGCTGCATCACGTCGCCAAAGTTCCAGGTTCGATGCCGGCTCTGGGTTACTGCCCGTGTGGAGTTTCCATATTTTCTCCGTGTTTGCGTGGGTTTCGCCCCCACAACCCAAAGATGTGCAGGGTAGGTGGACTGGCCACAATAAATTGCCCCTTAATTGGAAAAAATGAATTGGGTGCTTTAAATTTTTTTTTTTTTAAAAGCAGCATGGTAACATTCGGTGTATTATTATTCAAGTTCTATCGACAAAAGATTTATCATGTACTGTAGATAGATATTATATCATATAAAAATGAAAATACGAGTTCTTAAAGTACTTTGTGAAATGTTATCATTTTATATAATCATTTAGGTTTCAGCCAAGCTTTCCATATTCCATGTTTACGAAGGCTCAATGAAGCCTATCCACCCTCATCCTCCCACACACCGCAATGTGCTCATCGCCCCCTCACCACATGCACACACACCCATTTTCTCAACTAGCCTCCCCGCAACAAACATACCAGTCTCTCATTCCTACCCTCTTGTCGCCCTCACTCTGTAGCCCCTCTTCCCAAACCCCTTCCCCCTCACACCCATGCCTTTTCTTTCCACTCCCCAGACCCACTCCCTCCTCACCCCGGCACCCTCCCTCCCTCCATTCCAACCTGGATTTTTCCATCTTGCCAGACTCAGCTCCGCATCATTGCCTCTGTCAGTGGAAAGTTGCGGCGCCTCCTTGACCGGCGACAATGCAAAATAGCCGTACTGCCAGGGAAGGGCAAGCTGGCCTCCTCAATAGTTTAAAGTAAATTGTACGCCTTTAGTGGAATCATCAATTCATCCACTAACACTAGAAGCAGACTATGAGGCCCTCTTTTTAACTCAACAGTGAACAGCCTTGCTCTTCTGACGAGTGCTCTTCTGGACATCTCCTGTTACATAGTACAGACTGATTACCATCAAGAATGCCGGGAACTAGGACGGCACAGCGGCCCAGCGGTTAGCACTGCTGCCTCATGGCACCGAGGACCCAGGTTCGATCCAGGCCCTGAGTCATTGTCCATGTGGAGTTTGCATATTCTCCCCTTGTCTGCGTGGGTCTCACCCCCACAACCCAAAAAAAGATGCGCAGGGAGATGGATTGGCTATGCTACATTGACCCTTAATTGGAAAAAAATAATTGGGTACTCTAAATTTATTTTTAAAAAGCATAACGGGAACGGTGGCCTCTGTGCTGTGCCCAGCTCAACATGGGTCATTAATTGTTATCCCCTTCCCACTGCAGTCAGTATGACCGGCCCTAAAATGAGCTGTGTTTGTCCTACAGATACTGAGACAACACTTAACCTGCTCAATATAAATTACCAGCGGCTGCACGCAGTTTCACTCGAAGCAAAAAGGGGCCAGATTAATCCACGCCACTTTGCGGGGAGTGGGTTGTGCTGTGGACACAGACATGGACAGCAGCTGGGTCCCGCCTGACACAAGGTTGATTGACTGAAGCTGCATGCCAAAACAATTTTCTTGCTGATTCCATCAGCACACCTTCGAGTGCCCCAAAAGCCATAAACTAAATCTCAGCAGCGGCTCCCCCACGCCTGCTCTGGCCCTGTTGCTGGCGAGGACTCCCTCCTTTTCTGCTTCTTCTCCTCGGCCTATTGGGAGCATTTCAAGAAAACAATTGGTGAGAGTGCAGCTGAAAGTCTCCTGCATGGTGGCCATGGGAGCAGCCAGAATAACCTGCTCCAACTCTTCCAATCACAAGTTCCCACCCTACCCTTCTCGTTGTTTCTCCAATCATAGGTTCTGTCTCTAAAGGAGTGGCAGGAGCGAGAGGGAGGAAACCTGCAACTGAAGGAGCTGCAGAAGCCAGTGTGGGAGACAACCTGTCTCCCGCACTGGTGATCCTCTAATCACAGCTCTGCAGTCAGTTCCCACTCTCACTAACAGCAAAGTTAGATCCTTCTTAAGTCCCGTCGCAGCCCCAATGGTCAGAACTATGACAAATGTCCAAAATACCAAAGTCGGAAATCTACCAAATGGCAGAAATTTCATATCCCTGGACATCAATTCTGGCAGCGCATTCCAAATTATAACAATTTATTGCGTAGAAGAAATTCTAATCTCATCTCTGCTTCTTTTGCCAATTACCTCCTAGTTACCGACCAGTTGAAACCTTTTTTCCTTGCCTATTCTTATCAAAATGCCTCACTATTCAACAGCTCTATTAAATCACCCCTTAACTTCACTGTTCTAAAGGAGAACCATTTCAGTGTTTCTAATCTCGCTTCTGCACCCCCTCTGAGGTTTTGATATTTCTTTTAAAAGTGTGGTGTGCAGAAATTGACACAAAACCCTAGTTGAGTTCTAACCAGTGATTTATAAACGGGCAAGTGTAAATATTGTATTACTGAATATGATCTTTTTTAAACTACTATTCTCCCTACATTTGTGTACAGATTGCTAGTACACCAACACCAGTTAATCTCACTTTGCCTTTGTATATTGATCTAACCAGCCTGGACTTCCAAATATTTAACAAGACACACCTCCTTCAGGTAAATATTGTCGAGATCATAAGAAGTATGGACAGACTCCACCATCCAGCTTTCAGGGGTGTTGATGATCAGAGTGAAAAGGGGAGACTGAGGCATGTCCAAAAATTTGGCCACTGGTCCAGAAGCAAAGCTGCCAGCTGCTGTAAAAGTAATCTCTGGTTCAAGGACATATCGGTAGATGCTGCAAAACAAAGTACAGAAGTTCATTTGAAGTCTTTGAATTCTGCATCTATTTCTTTCTTATACCATCTAAAGTCCTATATTTATAAAACCAGAAACATTTCATTCCATATTTACAACTTAAAACCAATAGAAAGCTGGTAACTCTAAACAAATCTGTTGGACTTTGAGCTAGTGTTGTAAGACTTCTTAAGGTCCTAGATGGGAGGTCTGCTAAAAAACTAAAATGCATCCCACTCGTGATAACAAGTGGCCGAATTTGTGATATTTCTGAGAATGCAGAAGCCCAGCTTTTTTCTCATGTAAAGTCAGCCTAGGAGTTCTCAACACAACTGGAAGAAAGCACAGATGTTTCAGATTGTTCAATCTTGCTAAGTTACTTCAGGTATGTTTGGCACAATGAAATTGTTAGAATTTGCTGTGCTGCCTCACATTACACACCAGCACAACTGGCGCAGAGATTTTTGGAGCATTGATTAGTTACGTAGTTGGAAAGTGAAGGCATGGGTACATGGAAGAGGAATCACAAGTGATGGGGCAGCCAACATGACTGGGAAAAACATGGTGCTATAATCAGGATTAAGGAGGCTGCTGGTCAGGATATTGTTGTGAATCATTGTTTTATTTATCGTGAGGCTAGGGATCAAAAAAAATATGATTCGGTCTTGAAGTGGTGTTGAAAGGAATTGTAAAAGTTGTGAATTTCAATAAACGCAGTGCACTCAATACGACGCTTTTGAGACTCTGGGTGGGATTCTCCGACAAACCCCCCTCCCCCGGGCCGAGTCGGAGAATCGCCGGGGGGGGTGGTGAATCCTGTCCCGCCGCTCCGACGCCGAATTCTCCGGCGCCGGTTTTGGGCATGGACGGGGATCGCGCAGCGCCGGTCGGGGGCCGTTGGCAATTCTCTGGGCCCTGATGGGCCGAGCGGATGTCTGTTTTCGGCCAGTCCCGCTGGGGTGTGGATTAGACAAGGTCAATACCGGCGGGACCTGGCTTTGAGGGCGGCTTGCGGAGTCCTCGGGGGGGGGGGGGGGGGGGGGGGCACAGTGGCCTGGCCCGCAATCAGGGCCCACTGATCTGCGGGCGGGCCTGTGCCGTGGGGGCACTCTCTCCCTCCGCGCCAGCCTGTGTAAGGCTCTGCGATGGTCGGCATAGAGATGAAACTCTATGCGTATGCGCAGGAATCATGGCAGCGGTTCTGCGCATGCGCCAGAACATGCTGGCGCCCCTGCGCATGCGCCAACCCGTGCTAGCTGGCAGAGGCCATTCAGTGCCGGTTGGCGCAGCGCCAACTACTCCAGCGCCGGCCTAGTCCCTGGAAGTGGGGAGAATTCCGCACATTCTGGGCAGCCCGACGCTGGAGTGGTTCACGCCACTCTTTGGCGCCGGTACGGCCCGCCCCGCCGATTGCGGGAGAATCCCGCCCAGTGTTCCGATCTGGGGGCCGAGCACACACATTTATTGTTGCACACAGGTACTTTTGCTGTGAATGGGTTTGATATTTGCCAGAGTTTACAAACTGGGGTGTGAAATCCACCTTGAGAAATCGTCTCCTCTAGCTGATTCGTTTGCTGTTGAATCGTGGATGCTAACTATGTCTTATCTTGTAGACAGCTATACACTTCGAAGCAAACTGAAACTCAAATTCCAAGGGAAGGATGATGATTGCTTTCGGCATTGTGATGAAATAGATGCTTTGCAAAAGTCATTGAAAGTTTGGCAAGGGCGAGTACAAAGCCAAAATTGCTACATGTTCCCCATGCTGCTACGACACATTGGAGAAAACAATGTTAGAAAGGAAACTGTCAATACAGTGGCAAGTCTTATCCAGTTGGACATGGCTGCGCTGATCAACAGTTTTTGGCGCTGCTTTTCAGAGGAGAGATTACAGATTTTGAAAGAGAAGAGGTGGGTAAAAAATAATTTTGAGTTTTCGACTCCAAAGTCAATTATTAACTTACAGCTGACTCCAAATAAAGAGACTGAAGTTCTGCGCCTCAGCTGCGACAGCACATTAAAAAGTCCATGAGGCTGTCATAATTCTGGAATAGCTTCTCCGAGGAGTATCTAGTGCGGATTAAAACAAGCATTTTGCTGCTGTTGACCTTCACAACGACCTACGTGTGCGAGGTTGGATTTTCCGCCCCACAAAGATGAAGACAGCACAAAAGAATCGTCTGAATTCTGCACCTGATATGCGCATTGAGGTCATCTCCTGTGAACCTGATTGGAGTGAGATCGTGAGGAGCAAGCAGGCTCACCTGTTGCATTAAACTTAAACAAAATGGTGTGTTGTGAAGGTCCGCCGGCGTGGGACGCGAAGGTCCGCCAGCGTGAGTCACAAATGTCCACCGGTGCAGGTCGCAAAGGTCGGCCGGTGTGAGTCGCGAAGGTCGGCCGGTGTGAGTCGCGAAGGTCGGCCGGCGCGGGTCACAATGCTCCGCCGGCACGGGTTGCAAACGTCGGCCGCCGTGGATCACGAATCGGCCAGTTGTTATAAGTGGGCCCAAGGAAAAAAGTCTGAAAAGTACCAAGTTAGATCCCACCGGGAATACTGTGAACAGGAAAGATATACAAACATTGGTGCCATCCAGAAAAGGTTGACTGGATTGATCCTGGGTTTGCAGAGATTTTATGAGGAGAGGTTGAGTAGGTTGTGCCTGTACTCAATGGAGTTTAGAAGAATGAAAGTTGACCTTATTGAGACATCTAAGATTCTCAGTGGGCTTGATAGGGTATATGCTGAGAGGTTGTTTCCCCTTGTGGGAGAGTCTAGGACCAGGGGCATAATTTCAGAGTATGGTGTCGCCCATTTAACACAGAGATGAGGAGGAATTTATTTTCTCAGATGGTAATGAACCTATGGCATTCTTCACTGCAGAGAGCTGTAGAGGTTAGGTCATTAAGTATGCTCAAGACTAGGCGGCATGTGGTACAGTGATTAGCACTAGCACTGTGGCGCTGAGGACCCGGGTTCGAATCCCGACCCCGTGTGGAGTTTGCACATTCTCCCCATGTCTGCGTGGGTTTCACCCCCACAACCCAAAGATGTGCAGGTTAGGTGGATTAGCCATGCTAAATGGACCCTGAATTGGAAATGAAATATTGGGTACTCTATTTTTTTTTAAGTATGTTCAAGGCTGAGACAGACTGATTTTTAATCAGTCAGGAAATCAAGGGTTATGGAGATCAGGGGGAACAGTGGAGTCAGTTATCAGGTCAGTTATAATCTCATTGAATGGTAGAGCAGACTTGATGGGCAAAATGGCCTACTTCTGTTCCTAAGTCTTATGGACCCTTGACTGGCCGAATGCTCTTATGCAGTGTTAACGCAGCAGCTCTTGCATGGCTAGGCAAAACTGCTGATGGCTTTGAGAATGACCTAGAGTAGCACTGGCCCTAGAAAGCCAGTCTTGGACAGCACCACTCCGGCATGAGAGCAGCAGCTTGGACTGACTGTTTGATAGGCATCAGCTAGGTTACCGGCTGGGGCAAGTCGCCGCAGCTGGGGGATAAATACTGTCACCCTGACAGAATACAGCAGACATTTGGCTCCAGTTAGCCACTACTCTAGATTAGCACTTCAGCAGTCGTAGTAATCTGCTGGTGCACAGGTTGCTGGAAAGCTGCCAGACACTGCAAAGCCCCATTAAGCGCTGATTTCCACGCCTCGCTGTCTCAACTTGCATGACACCAAACTACACTTGCCTGACTTCACAGAGCTTCCGATGCAACATCATTGGGTGCCTTTTGCATGTGCTACATTGGAAGCTGACATATCACCAATCAGATGCTGCATCATGGCGGTGTCTGCAAGTGTTCTCATGCAGTTGGCCACACTTTCACGCTTGAAAGGATGAGTTCCAAGCTCTGTGCAAAGCCCTGTGTAAGATCGGTGCTTGACTCCTCTATGTTCTGTGACAGTGAAATGGCTTTCTGGCAGGATGGCGAATTACACAAACATTGTGCATGCATAACCATCAGCCTATTCTATATGCAGCAGAGAGGAAAGTAGAAAATAGAGTGGACCAAGTCAGGTACGACAAAAAGGAAAATTAAAAGTTCGACATTTTAAAATCTCTAATAATTAAAATCTATTAGTTTTAAATAGTTTTAAACATAATAGTTCATTTTCAGTGCCAGATAGGTCGACTGCTAATAATAAGCATTCATCCCATCATCCAAAGGGTACTTTGGATGAAATGAACAAGAACCAACTTTATGGCAAATGTATTTGTATCTAATGTGTAAAACATACAGCAACTTCATGCCATTCAATGAAGTCAATTTTTGTTAAACTAACAGTAGAGTGGTGCACATGGAAGTAACTTTGGATTTTTGAGTTCCAACTACATATGTACTCCTCACTTAAAGTTGCTGCCTGATTTGCAAATAAATAACAGTCCGTGTCATTAGCCTCACCATAATTTTGACAACAAATTATGGTCCAATTATAATTATCATAGCATCAGTGAATAAATAACATACTGTAATAGTTTGATAAAGGCTGATTAAAATAATGTTCCCATATCAATTTATTTAAATATCACTTTCAAGGTCGGAAATTTTTGTATTCTCAAACATTAAAAATTATATCCAGTCCAAACAGCCTTTGCCATCTTAATATAATTCCAAAGGCTTTTCACAAGGAACTGGTTCAATGTGAAAACATGAAACGGTTTTGTAACAAATCTGTTTAATAGAAACATGTAATGCGTCACTCATTAGACAAACATTACATATTTTAATGATCTGATGTTAATGATCTACATGCTATCTTGAAATTGATTACGGCATCATTGCTCTTCAATACATTCAAGAAACAATTATAGTTGTCATTTAATCCAATTTACAGAACATAAAAGTTTTGATTCATCTGGCAATCGATATATGCATATGACAGGAAAGTGTTGCTTTGAAAGATGAAAAACAGGTGAGAATATTTTTTTCCACAACCTCTCGGTCAACAGTTAAAAGAAAATCCCAGAAGCTAAAGCATGGGTTGGTAGCTGAAACCGCAGGTGAATTCAATGGTTTATTCATCAATATCAAGACCTCTGAAATATATCTGAAAATCAAATTTACTTAGTTCATTAAGAACATTTCATCTGCATTTTAGTAATATTGTACTTTTCATAAATGTTTCATGTAGCTGTTTGGAAACTCTGCTCTAGATTTTATGAATGCACTGATCCAGAATTAAATGGCAGAGGAGAACAAAAGTAACTGTCCTCAACATGAGGCAGCATTTGACAGAGTATGGCATCAAGACACCCTCACAAAAATGAAATCAGTGGGGGTCAAGGTGGTTATCATGAAGACATTTCAAAGTCCCAGAACATTGACGCAAGAGTTCCTCACGGCATGCCTGTCACCTAAGACTGCCCCTTCATTATGTCAGCCGTAACACTGTTGGCTAATTTTCTACTGCACTCAGCTCCATCCTATACACTATTCATTTCCGTGGTGATACGATGCAATCATTTTATTTGTTAAACTAGCAAAATTCACCCTTTTTTGACTTAAATGCTGCAAAAAATGGAGACGCTTCATATTTGTACAATTTTTCAGTTTACAGAGTATCAATCAGTTTAAAACGGTTGTTTTACCTGATACAGGAAGCGTTCTTACCTTTTCAGAGGCATTTCAGAAAGCTTTGGTTGACAATTCATAAACGCACGCAGGTTCATGTTGATCAGCTGGCTTAGAACCTACGAAGATTGAAAACATTTTGCGTGTTTTAAGGATATGCGTGGAAAAATATTTCAAACAGGGCCAAACCTGACATCTGTTCTGTTATGGTTCCACAGGATAATTAACTATGTTAAAGTGATTCTTTATTTGAAGGAGAGGCAAAATTACTGCTCTGACTAAAATTAACATTTTGAGACAATAATACGGACCACTATTTGTCCAAAATACATTTTGGCCAGGATTCTCCGAGCCCACGCCGGGACGCGATTCTCCGGCGACTGCAGAATTGGCGGCAGTCGCACGCACGGTCGACGCGGCGCCGGTCGAGGGGCCGGTGAAAGAGGCCCCCGCGGCGATTCTCCACGGTCGACCGGCCGAGTTCCGCCGGTGTGGTTCGCGCATGGTACCACCTGGCGGGAGATCGGACCCGCGGCCGTCCTGGTGGGAGGGTGGGGGGATCAGACTCTGGGGTGACGTCAGCTAGCTCATGCGCGAACCGGTGAAGGCCTTTCGGTCAGCCCCGGCGCCGAGCGTCAAAGGCCGTTGTGCCGGTTTTGGCGCCAGTCGGCGTGGTGCCAACCACTCCGGCGCGGGCCTAGCCCCTCAATGTGACGGCTTGGCCCCTAAAGGTGCGGAGAATTCCACACCTTTGGGGAGGCCCGACGCCGGAGTGGTTGGTGCCACTCCGCCCCGCCGGGTAGGGGAGAATCCCGCCCCTCATTTCAAGGCAGATGAGTCTAAGCTTTAAACCCAATCCGATCCTCACTGCTTAGTTATCTGACATTAGGGATCAGCCCTGAGGTTCTTCTCAATCACCTCAAATACTTGAATGCTAACCTCATGTCTTGGTGAACAGAAGCGAACACGGTTAGCCAGGCGTGTACTGACCTGAAAACAGTTTCAGCACAGCAGCCGCCGACTTTACCAAGTTGTATGGTTCAGTATCATTAACCTTATTAACTGCTGCCCCACAATGACCTCATCTGTGCCAAATTAAGTTTTGTTTTAAATTGCATACTGCTAAATACAGCTAATGCATTGAAGGTGAAATACTCGGTTACATTTGCACACATAAAAGGTGTGATATAATGCATCTCCTCTCTTTCAATTGCCTGCCTCAAGCTGCACGTTGCACCATTTCCCTTTTTAAGTCAAATATTATGGGCGCGATTCTCCGCTGCCCACGACGGGTCGGAGAATAGCGGGAGGGCCTTCCCGACATTTTTCCCGACCTCTTGCTATTCTCCCCCCCACCACGGCCGCCCCACGACACGAATCGCTGCTCGCCGTTTTTTACGCCGAACAGCAATTCTCCCCAGGCCGATGGGCCGAGTTCCCAGGCCTTTACGGCCGTTTTCACGAACGCAAACACACCTGCTCTCACCGTTCGTGAAAACGGCCGCAAAGTGCCGTCCCGGACAACCATGGCACCGATTGGCACGGCCGCACCACGGCCGTGCCAAGGGTAGCATGGGCCTGCGATCGGTGGGCACCGATCGCGGGCAGCGGGTCCGATACCCGCGCACTATTTGTTCCTCCGCCGCCCCGCAGGATCAGTCCGCGGGGCGGCTGAGGGACATGACGGCCCGCGCATGCGCGGGTTTGACGCATATGCGTGGCTGACGTCATCGTGCGCGTCAGCCGCCGTGACGCTTGGCGCGCGGGCTTAGCGGCGGTTGCTAAGCCCGCGATGCCGTGCTTCACGGGGCCCCGCTGCTAGCCCCGCTGCTAGCCCCGCCCGGGGGGTAGAATCGGGTCCCGGGAGGGGGCGCGGAGGCTGCCGTGAAACACGGCCAGTTTCACGGCAGCCTTTGCGACTCGCATTTGCGGAGAATCGCGCCCTATCCTACTCAACATGATGCAGAAATTCCTCATGGCAACAGTGTTTGCAATGGAAGAATCTGGCATGGCAATGGATGTACACAGAAAAACAACTCTACTCACCAAAAGGAACGAGGAAAGCCGTTGAGCATCTCTGGTTACTGGATCGGTTATGGCCACCACTTCGAAGTAAACCTGTTCTTCTTTGGGCCGTAATTTAATAGCACTAGAAAATATCAGAGATACGGGTACACAAGCATAATTCAATTGCTTGAAACAGTTTTATTTTTTTTAAACTCACATCAAGTTTGAGGTGAGCAAAGTTAGCTACACCACAATGGAAACTAGAGTTTACTGCTGTGAGGGTGCTCACCTCAATTGACCTTCAAAGAACTGGAGGTCGATCCTTGCTTCTCCTTTGGACTTCGATGACAGCAGAGAATCCACTTTCATCACGAGATCACTAGCACTGGGGGGGAAAAATGACTGATAAATATAAATTCCAAATTGAGACCAAATGCCATTTAATAGTCAATCTCCACTGATCTGATGGAAATCTACACCAAGAATAAAATATCATTTTCTCAGAGCCTTTCATAATCATATTCCTAATTACATGTTTGCAGTGTGGAAAATGTACCCCAATTTAGAAAAATGAAAGGCACACTGCAATTGGAGATAAGGACTTGTAATTAATCATTTGCAAGGTGCTATCTATATAAACAATCAAGAGGCTTTATGAAATGTGCTTTAAATGCTTTTCAGTAAAAAGTTCAATTTGTCTTAAACTATATAATTACAATTTGTATTAATAATACTCTGCACAGTTAAGTCAAAGCTTATATCAGTATTTAAAAGGCAAGTATTAATCAAAGTCAGTGTGAAAGTACCAAGAATAAAAAACTGGAATGTAATAGATAAATCAGCTTTTACAATATGTAATCAGTGCAACATATGCTAAATTAAACAGCAGGAAGTATGATCAGCAAGTTCTCGGATGACACATAAATTGGTGGTGTGGTAAACAGTGAGGAGGAAAGCCTTAGATTACAGGATGGATTTGGACGGGCTGGTAAAATGGGCGGGATGGTGGCAAATGGAATTTAACTCTGAAAAGTGTGAAGTGATGCATTTTGGGAGGACTAACAAGGCAAGGATCACACAATGAATGGTAGGAAGCTAGGAAGGACAGAGGATCAGAAGGACCTTGGGATGCATGTCCATAGATCACTGAAGGCAGTAGTACAATTAGATACGGTGGTTAAGGAGAAATATGGGTTACTTGCTTTTATTAACTGCGGCATAGAATATAAGAACAGGGAGGTTATGATGAAGATGTCCAAAATGCTCGTTAGGCCACAGCTAGAGTACGAAGTGTAGTTCTGGTCACCACACTATAAGAAGGATGTGATTGTACTAGAAACGGTGCAGAGGAGATTCACAAGACTGTTGCCTGGGCAGCAACGTTTCAGCTATGAAGAGAGGTTGGTTAGCCTGGGGTTGTTTTCCTTTGACCAAAGAAAGCGGAGGGGGGTCTTGATCGAGGTGTGCAGAATTATGAGGGACATACAGCACATAAGAAGGAATATTTCCCTTTAGTAGAGGGGTCAATAGGCATAGATTTAAGGTAAATGGCAGGAGATTTAGAGGGGATTTGAGGAAAACAATTTTCACCCAGAGGGTGGTAAGAATCTGGAACGCACCACCTGGAAGGGTTGTAGAGGCAGAAACCCTCAACATTGAAGAAGCATTTGGATGAGCATATGAAACGCCTAGCATAAAAGGCTACAGATAAAGTGCTAGAAATTGGGATTCAGATAGATGCTTGATAGCCAGCGGTGACAAAAGTGCCTCTTCTGGTGCTGCAAAATCTTATGACTATGAGCGCGATCAATCCGAATGGGAACAGGATCCCATAATGAGTGCGTTTAGCCGGGTGTTTCCCGGTGCTTGGAGCACCAAGAAATACCACACAATTTAATTCCCATTCAGATACAGGGCCTCAGCAGGGAACGTCCTGACGAGGCCGCACTTAATCATGATTTCTGCACTGAGGAGTTCCGCCCACCAGAACGTCCCCTCGACGCGACGCCCAACCCCCCCCCCCCCCCAAAGCCCCAACTCACCTATAAGGAGGTCATTAGCCCCCCCATCCCAACAACTCCCCAGTGGAATGCACCCTATGATTCTATGGGTTAACTTTGAAGAAAGTCTGAAAAATTCAAAAGAAAAGTAGAAGCTAAAGGACACCACTGAGCTAAAACAAAATTTAAGTCATAACAAAATAAGAAACCAGTTGTACAGTACTGCCTTCAAAGAGAAAAAACCAGCCTCAGCTCCAGAAAATGTGATCAGAATTTCCTATTAGGACTGCATAGAATCATAGAATTTACAGTGCAGAAGGAGACCATTCGGCCCATCGAGTCTGCACCAGCCCTTGGAAAGAGCATCCTACCTAAGCCCACACCTCCACCCTATCCACATAAGCCAGTAACCCCACCTAACCGTTTTGGACACTAAGGGCAATTTGACATGGCCAATCCACCTAACCTGCAGATCTTTGAACTGTTGGAGGAAACCAGAGCACCCGAGGAAACCCACAGACACGGGGAGAAAGTGCTGACTCCGCACAGGCAGTGGCCCAAGCCAGGAATCGAACCTAGGACCCTGGAGCTGTGAAGCAACTGTGCTAGCCACTGTGCAACCCACATGCAGTTTGGGATGTTAAAGTATTGCCCCAGTCATTTTAATCCTCCAATTTCTCTTGGTTGACTTGGAAAGAGCACGAGATGGGCATTTTCTCACTGTATCAATTGCTCTCTGCAGTGGAATCTATCTTTTCTTCGGAATTCAGATGAAAATGATCACAGCTGCTGGCAGTAGCTACTGCCAAATTATTCACTGTTCCTCCAGCAGTGTGGTTAATTGATATTTCACTTCAATGATCTCTGACATCATGTAATCTGAATTACCTATTCTCCCTCCAAATCCAGTTGATTGCATTTTCCGAAATAGGTATGTGGCATCTCATTCACCCGCAGCTACCTTTGTACTGCTCAATACAATGTCCTGCATACTGCTTGTGTATTACTGTTGGAATATTTTTAAATGAGGAATATTCCTAAATGGCTGCTTGTCATAGAATTATATTGATTGGAACATTAAACATCAGAGTGCAATTATACATGCAGTTTGTCATCATCCAAGCTCAGATGATTATACTCAATCACAATTCTTTTTAAGTATACCAGTTTGACATTGCTCACAGTGAGTTGCAGGATAGATTACTGTATAATGGTAGAGGTGTTTGACTATGCAAAACACTTGAATAATCTCCAGTTGTCTGTTTCTTTGTTAACCTCTAGTTGATTTGCATTTCCTTCTCTGTCTTCAATTTCTTTCATTTTCTGCTTGGCTGTCATACATCCCTGCTCTGGTGTCTAAATAGCCACTTTTTCTCATGCTTTTTGTCCTTTTTTTAAAGAATGTATTCCTTCCTACTTCTATATGTTGCCAATGTCACAATGGCTCACATACACGGTCATGCACTGACATCATCATTAATCCCTAACTTCCAAGAGCAAATCTTATCAAAACCTAAGGAACAAATGGAAAATGGGAATCAATATTTGCTCTTGGAAGTTAGGGCACATCCAGCCTGTTGGAGAGGTGACGCAGCACAGCTGGATGACAGGAAGGTGGCAGGGGTCAAACTAAGGGAAGAAAAGGCAAGCAGCAAGAAAATACAAGGGGTTGCAGTCACAGCCTAGTATTTAGAATGAGGACTAAGGAAAGATATACCTGGGGGTAAATACCTAATCACAGGGAATGAAGTGCCAGAATTCAGGGTCAATGGGATTGCAGTTTCGATTTGAGGCCTGCATGGATTAGAGAGGGGTGCAGGGAAAAAGAAAAATCATTCACAGAGAAATATGAAAACGGGGAGTATTCAGAACATTGTTTATCTGGGGATAAGCTAAGAGGTGTAGGCTCGAGCCTGTACATTTGAAGCAGGCGTGATTCTGCAAACTGTGAGAGTAGGGATTGAAGCTGGGATTGTGGAGAATTAAGACACTGGCAGCAATTGATCAGGAGGTGACAGCTTGGGACCACGGCGAGCAGTTCAGACATGGCAGAAGTAGATTGGGTTGAACTGAAACATGAAGTAACGAGTGCAGGACAGCAGGATTATGGGAACAGAGGTCGGAGCTTGCAACAGTTAGGAGCCCAGGAACACGGTAAAATAGTGTGGTGGCTAAAAGGAAGGGCTGCGGAAGTAGGAATTATTATTATTATACATTGAGTGAAATTAAGAAGTTGGATTTTTAATTAGTAATCGGCGAAGGGTTATGAAGAACGGGCAGGAAAGTGGGAGTTGCGGCTGAGATAATAATAATCTTTATTGTCACAAGTAAGCTTACATTAACACTCCAAAGAAGTTACTGTGAAAAAGCCTGAGTCGCCACATTCCGGAGCCTGTTCGGGTGCACGGAGGGAGAATTCAGAATCTCCAAATTAACTAACAGCACGTCTTTTGGGTCTTGTGGGAGGAAACTGGAGCACCCGGAGGAAACCCATGCAGACACGGGGAGAACGTGCTAACTCCTCACAGACAGTGACCCAAGATGGGAATCGAACCTAGGATCCTGGAGCTGTGAAGCAACAGTGCTACCCACTGTGCTACCATTCAGCCTCGAGGAGCTGAATTGCTTAATCCGTCTCCTAGTTCTTATGTTCTCTTGTATTGAACATTGGAAACCTGAGCCGTGGAAAAGAGATAGCTGATGATAATATGAAAATGATTTTAAAAGGGTAAAGGATCATAGTTGCTAAAGGGGTGTCAGCACGTTTCGAATGTGCCCACTTCATCTCTTTGGATTACCAGTAAAAGCAGACCTAATGTTGTGGAAATAAAATCTTGAAGCATGGAAGAAAAATATTTTGGTTTTATATATTTTAGTCATTTAATCATTAAGTCGTTTAATTGAACGATTATGAAGATTTTTGATCCAAACCTCAACAAAATAAATAACAGCTTCTCATGCACCTCTCCCCAAAGATACTGGTTCTGATAAATCTGCAGTTTGTCTTGCTTTCTGCCCCATCATTATTCCAATTTCCTTTTTCCTTCAACTCATCACGCCTTTACTTGTCTTTCCTCTCTATGTTTTCTCCATTTCTCTCTCATCTACTTCTATGATATCACATGCTTAGATGGGCTTTTTTGTTGGTATGCACCAGTTTGGGTCGTAGGGCCGATCTCCGTATCGGACATTCTATGATATCTATGATACTTCTTACTTCTTACAGGGGCTGGTTTAGCACACTGGGCTAAATCGCTGGCTTTGAAAGCAGACCGAGGCAGGCCAGCAGCACGGTTCAATTCCCGTACCAGCCTCCCCAAACAGGCGCCGGAATGTGGCGACTAGGGGCTTTTCACAGTAACTTCATTTGAAGCCTACTTGCAACAATAAGCAATTTTCATTCATTTCATTTCACAAGCTCGACTTTCTCTCCTCAATTTGAACTTTTCTTCCATTTTAGCCTCTCGTAATTGTTTTCTTTTAAAAAACATTTTATTGGAAGCATTTTCAAATATATACATAACATAGAAAAAACACAAAAAACAACCAGTGACAGCAAACAGCCAAAATATCCTTACCCACCCCTCCCACGAAAATCTCTCCCCCACCCCCTCTGATGCCTGCCCCCCCCTTTTTTAACTTTTAATCCAGACCCCCGACCAAATAGAAAACAAAACCACCCATCCCCCTCTGCTAATGACTCAACACTAGAAGTCAATGAACAGCTTCCACCTGGTGAACCCCTCTTCTTAACCTCTGATGGCGAACTTGATCTTCTCTTAGTGCAGAAATGTTTCCAAATCGCTCACCCATACCTCTGCACTCGGCAGCGCCAAGTTCCGCCAGCACAACAAAATCCGTCTCTGGGTTAACAGGAAGGCAAAGGCCAATACATCGGCCTCGCTCCCTACCTGCACTCCCGGATCCTCCGACACTCCAAATATTGCCACCTCCAGACCTGGGGCCACCATTACCCCTAAAATCTTCGACATTATATCTGGAAATCCTGTCCAAAACCCCCTCAACCTCAGACACGCCAAAAACATGGACATGGTTTGCAGGCCTTCCCACACACTGTCCATACCTATCCTCCATCCCTGGAAAGAACCAACTCATCCTGGACATAGTCACGTGGGCCCTGTGTACCACTTTAAACTGGATGAGATTTAGTCTTGCACGTGTCGAGGATGCATTAACCCTCCGCAAAGTCTCAATCCATATTCTAGCCCCCAATACCTCACCAGCTCCTTCTCCCACTTACGCCTTACCTCCTCCAGTAGAGCACTCTCTCTCTCTCTTCAACAGTGCCCCATATATATTCGAGACCTTGCCCTCCCCTATTTCCTCCTCAGACAGGAGTTTATCCTACAGCACGAAGGTGGCAGTGCTTGAAACAAAGGCACCTCTTTCCTCATTAATTCCCAACCTGCAGTTACCTGAACCCATTCCCCTTCGACAGAGATCGGGATATTGGTCCTCCTTTGCTATTCTGTTTTTGCTCTTCCCTAATTGAGAAGATGATGATGTGGAGATGCCGGCGTTGGACTGGGGTGAGCACAGAAAGAAGTCTTACAACATCAGGTTAAAGTCCAACAGGTTTGTTTCAAACACGAGCTTTCGGAGCACTGCTCCTTCCTCAGGTGGGAAGGAGCAGTGCTCCGAAAGCTCCTGTTTGAAACAAACCTGTTGGACTTTAACCTGGTGTTGTAAGACTTCTTACTAATTGAGAAGCATACAGAGCAGGTCAGCCAGCTGACAAGCACTCGGAAGTGGATGTTTTCACAATTCAGCATACCTCATCCAGTCATTATTGATCCTTCATCCACTCTTCCCTGACCACCAAATCCTCCTTTGGTTGCTGCATTAACTGCTATTTATTTCCTCTAATGTCGCAGCCAACTATGTTTGCAACTTTGGGTGAATCAAAACAGATGAGCTTGCTAGTGACTGCAAACAGGAAAGGAATAGGTAGTGTCAGGTCACTGAAGGTGACGGAGGTGTCAGAAATGTAACAACAGGAATAGAGCCAAAATGAGGGCTTGCAATGATTGACATGGACTGCAGTCAATATATTGTTTTTGATCATCTAATCATCAGCCCACACATTTAAAAAATATATCCTTTAATCAATTGCTAACATACCCTTGGAACAATCCAAAATTAATGAGACTATACTTACATGCTCTTATTTTATTTGATGTCGTGCTGCATTCATTCCAAATAAGATTTGGAATAGACAGAATATAAATAAATTCATAAGCAGCAATGTGGAGGTCTATTAAATGTGTAGTTCACTGATGACAAACTTCACAAATATCTCAGCAAATCAAACACTGGAGATTAACAATTCAATTCAAATTTGTACACTGAAAATTTGTAATTTGAAAAATTATTTGAATAGATTTTCATCGCAATTAATACAGAATGAACATTGAAATCACTCACAAATCTTCTTCAACAGCCAGCATTCGGATCTTGGCTTTGATCTTCTCTGCTGCCTCGATAGCAATACTCTCCAGCAGGTGGAAGTCATTCTGATTAAAAATTTCATCTTCTTCCAGTGGGCCAACAATCTGCCAGAGTTGAAAAGGTACAAGTTTATTATTATTTCACATAGTCACTGGATATTGACAATTAACACCTTTGGGAAGTGCATTCCTCCCTGTCAAGAGTGGAAATGAATCATATTAAGAACTTTTCTTTCCTGAGAAATACAATTTTTTGGCCTCTCCAGTCCTGAAGAGCTGACTACAACTGGTAGGACTGGAAACCTGTTCAAGATGGTGCCGGAGCGTGGCAACTCTCTGCGAGCTCTCTTACACAGATCCTTTTCCTACATCTCCTATAACCATACTAATATCGTAAAACTTTATTCTACACTGCGTACCTTGTGTTGCCCTATTACAGAGCTAGACTGCAAATTCTGTTGGGATACCGGGACGAGAAACTCCAAATTATTTGCAATTTGTAAAACTGTGAAGAAAGGATACTTCACTTCAGGAGTAATGACTCTGACCAATAGGCATATTTTATGTAAAATAAACATTAACTTAAGCACCGCGTTAACCACCTCAATATTAACAAATAGCTTTACAATTAACAATTAAACAGTTATTAAATGAAAGGAAAATGTTCAACTTATACCATAAATCTTCCCTATATATATTCCAACCGAGCAACCCAATGCAGTCCAAAATCTACTCATAAATTAAGTTAACCACCATGGTTATTTTCGTTTCTTTGTACCGACTTTGGAGGGAGACCCTTTCAGGGTCGGAAAATCTTTCTCTCTTGTCAGATTCAAATCCTATGACAAACTGCTATTCAACTTAAAATCTTTCTGCTGACGACAAAACTACAGACAGACCTGGCTCCTCCCATTAACCATATCATCTGCATTACATTACGATGTCCTCTGACATATTTAGCTCTGACTAAATACAATCCCTTAAATTATCTAAACCCAGGGAATTTCCAACAATCAAAACATGTTCTATTAATCATCAATATGTAAACGTTAATGGTTAGAATCAATGATTCCCTCACTTTTAGAACTTCTAAATCACAGCTTTAGGACACACACTCCCTGTAAGCATTTTAAATGAGGGTTTAAATACCATTACTGGCACAAATATAAAATATAATATATAACAATTTCTTATATTCATCACAATAGAATATAGGACATAGCATATAGCTTTGAGAAATGGTAGGCGTCAATTATGAAACAATTTAGAAAATTATAATGTAATGCTTAATCTTTGAGCAGACATCATTTTCCTTTTATTTCTTTTATTGCTGCAGAGAAGCATGCCTTTCCAACGCACTGTGACATTTTCTTTCAGGCTAGGTATGGATGCACTGTTTGCACGCAGAATTGGTGTAAAATGGAATGAATTTATAGTCCAGAACTTCCAATCTATGTCAGAATCTTATTTCAGATGGTTTTGAGGGATAGGATGGCCAAGTAATTAGGTCAGGGGGTAAGATGAAAGCTAAATGGAAGACGGGGGCTACCTCCAGAGTACAGCCATCTCGAGATCTGAAATTCTGGGCTTATGAATAAAAACATGCAACTTTATTGGGCTTAGTTAAACTGTATTTGGAGAGTAGGCAAATAGGAAAGAATAGAAGAACATAACATTCGAACGAGGAGCAGGAGTAGGCAATTCAGCCCTTCTAGCCTGCTCCGCCATTCAATACGATCATGGCTGATCTCATCTCAGCCTCAATCCACTTCCCACCCATTCTCCACAACTCTTCAAAACCTACACTAATTAATAATTTTGCCCATCTCCTCCTTAAATTTGCTCAATTCTCCCTGCATCCATCACACTCTGGGGCAGTGAATTCAAGAGATTCACGAACATTTGAGAGAAGTAATTTCTTCTCATTTGTTTTGAATCTGCTGCCCCTTGTCCTAAAGCTGTGGGGCTGGATTCTCCGATTTTCAGGCTATGTCCTGATGCCGGCATGGGAACCTTGGCCTTTTACGACTGAAAATTCAGCGCAAAGCGGCCACAGATCCTCTGGTGGGGGCTAGTAGGCAGGCAACTTGGCTCCGGCCGCCCATGGACCCAACCTGCCAAATAGCACGCCCCTTTGGCCAGCTCACAACCCCTCGACCACCCCCCAACAGTGCCCCTAGCCCCTGTCAAAATCCCCCCTCCACGCGGATTGGCTCTCCTCCGACTGTGGCGGTGCTGGACTGAGTCCGTAACCGCCACGCCCTATTCCCGACAAATAATAGCACAAGAGACCCACACCATCGGGAACTCGGCCGGTCTGGGGCATGGCCTCCGGTAACGCCCTGAGGCCGTCGATACGCGTACTCTGCTTTGGATGGGGCGCAGCATCGCGAAAGGGGCGCTGACCCCCGACTATGGTGCGAATGTGGATTTTCCGGCCGATCGCCGAATGTAATTTCAGCATCGGCTACCGGAGAATCCTGCCCATGACCTCTCGTTCTGGATTGTCCCACAGGAAGAAACATCTGCTCTATGTCTACTTTGTCGACCTCCTTTAGCATCTCATATATCTCAATTATATCTCCTCTCATTCTTCTAAACTCAAGAGAGTATAGCCCTAAACTGCTCAATCTCTCTTCATAAAACAAACCCCATATCTCTGGAATCAATCTCATGAACCTCCTCTGAACTGGCTCCAATGTAACCACATCCCTCCTCAAGTAAGGGGACCAAAATTGTACACAGTACTTCAGGTGCAGTCCCACCAATGGCTTGTACACACGCAGCAACACTTCACTACTTTTATACTCGCTTCCTTTAGCCATAAACTCCAAAATTGTATTTGCCTTCCTTATTACCTGCTGTATTTGCATATTAGGGGCGAAATTCTCCGACCCCACCCCAGGGTTTGGGGGCAGCGGCGTGCAGAGAGGGGGGGCGACGGATGCCCGGGGCCAACGCACCGTCGCCCCCCCCCCTCTGTACGCCGCTGCCCCCTACCCCAACCACCCCCCCACTCACCACCCCTACCTCCCTCCCCACCACCCCTACCCCCCTCCCCACCACCCCTACCTCCCTCCCCACCACCCCTACCCCCCTCCCCACCACCCCTACCCCCCTCCCCCACTAACGCCGCACCCCCCCCCCCCCCACTAACGGAGGAAGGAAGGGGGGGAGGAAGGAAGGGGGGGGAGGAGGAAGGAAGGGGGCGAGGAGGAAGGAAGGAAGGGGGGAGGAGGAAGGAGGGGGGGAGGAGGAAGGAGGGGGGGAGGAGGAAGAAGGGGGGGAGGAGGAGAGAGGGGGGGGTGTGGTTACCAGCCTTCAGAGGAGGGGGACGGGGTGTGGGTACCGGCGTTGAGGGGGGGGGGGGACCCGGCGTTGAGAGGGGGGGTTGCGGCGATATGGGGGGGTTGCGGCGATGAGGGGGGGTTGCGGCGTTGAGGGTGGGGGGTTGCGGCGTTGCGAGAGATGGGGGGGCGGCGTTGGAGGGGGGTAGGGGTGGTGGGGAGGGGGGGTAGGGGTGGTGGGGAGGGGGGTGGGGGTGGTGGGGAGGGGGGTGGGGGTGGTGGGGAGGGGGGTAGGGGTGGTGGGGAGGGGGGTAGGGGTGGTGGGGAGGGGGGTAGGGGTGGTGGGGAGGGGGGGTAGGGGTGGTGGGGAGGTGGGTAGGGGTGGTGGGGAGGGGGGTAGGGGTGGTGGGGAGGGGGGTAGGGGTGGTGGGGAGGGGGGTAAGGGTGGTGGGGAGGGGGGTAAGGGTGGTGGGGAGGGGGGTAAGGGTGGTGGGGAGGGAGGTAGGGGTGGTGGGGAGGTGGGTAGGGGTGGTGGGGAGGTGGGTAGGGGTGGTGGGGAGGGAGGTAGGGGTGGTGGGGAGGGAGGTAGGGGTGGTGGGGAGGGAGGTAGGGGTGGTGGGGAGGGGGGTAGGGGTGGTGGGGAGGGGGGTAGGGGTGGTGGGGAGGGGGGTAGGGGTGGTGAGGGGGGTGGTTGGGGTGGGGGGCAGCGGCGTACAGAGGGGGGGGTCGATGGTGCGTTGGCCCCAGCCATCCGTCGCCCCCCCTCTCTGCACGCCGCTGCCCCCAAACCCCCCCCCCCCGATGCCGCAACCCCCCCCGATGCCGCAACCCCCCCGGATGCCGCAACCCACGCCCCCGAGGCCGCAACCCACCCCCCCGATGCCGCAACCCACCCCCCGATGCCGCAACCCACCCCCCCCCGATGCCGCAACCCCCCCCCCAAATGCCGGAACCCCCCCCCCCCCCCCGATGCCGCAAACCCCCCCCCCCCAAATGCCGGGTCGGTCTCTCTCCTCCTCCTCCTCCAAAAAACGCCGGGTCTCACCACTTCCGCAGCTGGTGAAACTGACGCGTATCGCGTCAGTCAGCTGCTGGCCCCTCCGGGAACGGAGAATCGCCGCCTAAAAGAAGGCCCCCACGCCGGAGTCATCTACTCCAATTTTGCTCGCCGGAAATCGGCGTTACGACGGTCTGCAGAGAATTTCGCCCTAGTTCTCTGTGACTCATGCAAAAGGACACCCAGATCCCTCTGAACCAAAACACTTTGAAGTTTAATTCTCAAGTTTCAGCCTCATATAATGTTGCAATTAGGCTACGCTTGTTTCTTGGTACCCTTTAAGCCAACAAATTAAAACGTTCTGATTGAAGTTTTGTGTTTACATGAATGACAATTTAATTTCTCATTCATTCGTTGCACTTTTGTCGCTGCCTTGGGTAATCTGTATTACTTTTTAAAAATAAATTTAGAGTACCCAATTCATTTTTTCCAATTGAGGAGCAATTTAGCATGGCCAATCCACCTTTGCTGCACATCTTTGGGTTGGGGACAAAACCCGCACAAACACGGGGAGAATGTGCAAACTCCACACGGACAGTGACCCAGAGCTGGGATCGAACCTGGGACCTCGGCGCCGTGTGACAGCAGTACTAACCACTGCGCCACAGTGCTGCTCCTGTATTACTTTTATTCTTCCATTTAGTCACAGAATTTGAAAAAACTGAGCAATAGCTTTCATTTTTCTCTCTTTTATTAATCCTTGCTTGATTTATCTTTCCCACCTTACTCTTTTTAAAAAAACTAATGTAATATACTTTGATCTTTTACTATCGTTTTGATTTCTGATTTCTACTTGGTGCAATCCTCATAAAAAAATGATGTGGGTGGCACGGCGGTACAGTGGTTAGCGCTGCTGCCTCACGGCGCCGATGACGGGTTCGATCCCGGTCCCGAGTCACTCTCTGTGTGGAATTTGCACACTCTCCCCCTGCCTGCATGGGTCTCACCCCCACAACCCAAAAGATGTGCAGGGTAGGTGAATTTGCTACGCTGCACCAGGGACGTTAATGAAGCAGGAACGATAGTGACGTTTAAGGGGCATCTTGGCAAATACATGAATAGGATGGGAATAGCGAGATACGGACTCCACAAGTGCAAAAGAGTTTAGTTTAGATGGGCAGCATGGTCGGAGCACGACTTCCGTGCTGGACTTTTCTTTGTTCTTTGATATCCGCCACATCTTGGATGCAGCCCCTTCAATCAGCATGGCAGCCTTTATATCTCATATAAGGGGCGCGATTCTCCGCTCCCAACGGGGTGTGGGAGAATTGCGGGAGGGCCACCCGACAAAATTCACCCCCCCCCCCCCCCCCAAGCTCGGCAGAATCGCTGCTCGCCGTTTTTCACGGCGAACGGCGATTCTCCGACCCGGATGGGCCAAGCGGCCAGCCGTTCCACGACGGCGGCAAACACACCTGGTCGCTGCCATCGTGAAACGGGAGTGAGCAGCCCGTTTGGGGTTTGTAGGTGGCCTAGAAAGGAAAGAGCACCACGACTGTGCTCGGGAGGGGACAGGCCCGTGATCGGTGCCCACCGATCGTCGGGCCAGCGTCCAAATTGGACGCACTATTTCTCCTATCCGCCGCCCCGCAAGATCAAGCTGCTACTTCTTGCGGGGCGGCTGAGGGGAAAGATGGCCACCGCGCACGCGCAGGTTCGTGCTGTCAGCGTCATGACGTCAGCCGCGCATGCGCGGGTTGGAACCGGCCAACCTGCGCATGCGCGGCTGACGTCATTAGGCGCGCCGGCCACGTCATTCTCGGCGCGATGCCCCCGCGGCCGAGATTTATGGAGCGCCGCTCCTAGCCCCGCTGGGAGGGGAGAATAGGGGGTGAGGAGCGGCCTCCGAGGCTGTCGTGGAACTCGGCCGCGTTCACGACGGCCCTCCCGATTTTTCCCGGGAGCGGAGAATTCCGCCCAAGGTCTTTACATTAACTTTTGTCTGCCAATAAGCTAAATTCTAACTTCTCTTGAGCAATTGTCTATTTTAGCTACTGTAAGGTGGATAAAGGGGAACCTTCAGATGTGGTGTACTTGGATCTCCAAAAGTCTTTTGGGAAAGCGATGGTGGCATAGTGGTAATGTCATTGGACTAGTAACCAGAGGCCCACTAATGGTCTGAGGACACGAGTTGGAATCCCACCAATTTAAATTTAATTAATAAATCTGGAATATAAAACTAACTCAGCAATGGCAACCGTGATAATGATCATCAATTGTGGGAATTGGGAAGGAAATTTGCCATCCTCACCTAGTCAACCTATATGTGACTTCAGGCCCACAACAATGTAGTTGACTCTTAACGTTTCTCTGAAATGGCCTTGGAAACAACTTGGTTCAAGGACAATTTTTGGTGGGCAACAAATGCTGGCCTTGCCAGCAATTCCCAGATTCCATGAAAGAATATAAAACAGTCTCACATCAAAGGTTGCTACAAAAGATATGCGAACATGGTGTAAGACGATAACTAACAGGATGCAGTGAGTAGGGATGAAGTTCTTTTTCAAGTTGGCAAACTGTAGTTCATCGAGTGCCACAGGGGTGCTGGTACCTCAATTATTTCCAATCTATATCAATGACTTTGAGTAAAGGAACAGAATACGGTAGCTATATTTGCTAATGGGGTGACACAGTGGTCCAGTGGTTAGCACTGCCGCCTACGGCATTGAGGACCCGGGTTCGATCCCGGCCCCGGGTCACTGTCAGTTTGGAGTTTGCACATTCTCCCTGTGTCTGCGTGGGTTTCACCCCCACAACTCAAAAGATGTGGAGGGTAGGTGGATTGGCCACACTAAATTGTCCCTTAATTGAAAAAAAATAATTGGGTACTATGAATGTATTTTTAAAAAAGCTAGATTTGCAGATAACACCCAGATTTGTAGGAAAGAGGTAGAGACTCTGCAAAGGGAAAAAGATGAGTGGCGAAAATCTGACAGATGGAGTGGAATAATGTGGGAAATGTGATAAGAGTTGCATAGAATTTTGATGGACAAAGGAGTCAAAGGCTAAGGGGAGCAGATAAGAAAGTGGAGTTGTGGTGACAGCCAAATCAGCCATGATGATCTTATTGAATGGTGAAGCAGGCTTGAATGGCCAAATGGCCCACTCCGGCTCCTGAGTTTTCATCTACAGAATGGAAAATCATGGTGCAGCTTCAAACTAGGTTTGAGGTTAAAATAGAATATGCAATAAATGAGATTGTGGGTTACAGACCCAGCAAACTAGATTAGTGCTAACAGCAATGAAGCTGTACTAACTAGGGGTGAACCTGATACTCAACTCCAGCCAAACCACTGAGAGGTTTGTTCCGTCCAACTCAAAATGGATCTCCCAATACCTATTTATTCATTGGTGTCTGCTTTCTAACAAATCTAAAGGAGGCATGGAGGCACAAGGGGGCAGCACGGTAGCATTGTGAATAGCACAATCGCTTAACAGCTCCAGGGTCCCAGGTTCGATTCCGGCCTAGGTCACTGTCTGTGCGGAGTCTGCACATCCTCCCCGTGTGTGCGTGGGTTTCCTCCGGGTGCTCCGGTTTCCTCCCACAGTCCAAAGATGTGCAGGTTAGGTGGATTGGCCATGATAAAATTGCCCTTAGTGTCCAAAATTGCCCTTAGTGTTGGGTTATGGGGATAGGGTGGAGGTGTTAACCTTGGGTAAGGTGCTCTTTCCAGGAGCCGGTGCAGACTCGATGGGCCGAATGGCCTCCTTCTGCACTGTAAATTCTATAATTCTATGATCACAGTGGTTAGCACTGCTGCCTCACAGCATGAGGGACCCAGGTTCAATTCCAGCCTTGGATGACTGTCACTGTGGAGTTTGCACATTCTCCCCTTGCCTGTGTGGGTTTCTACCAGGTGCTCCGGTTTCCTCCCACAGTCCAAAGATGTGCATGTTAGGTGGGGTTACGGGGATCTAAAATGTTTAATAAAACTAATTAAATTCGATAGCTTTAGACTAATAGTATATTTGGACATCGGCTCTTTCTAATTCGATATTTTGCAAGATTGTAAAATTGCAATAATTAATCTATTTAGGGACACCCGTCTGAGTATAATGGTCAATGAAATGTTTTATTTTTTTTGAAGAATGAATATTTGTTACATTTATTGAAAAACAGATGAATATTCAATTACTGAGCTAACTTTGTTGGCTTCCTCACCTATTCTAACTGACAGCCATTTTCCGAGTGCTTGAATTTAACAGAAATGGTCTGTAATGGTAAAATACAATTGCTCAAAAACCAGGCCAATGTAGCAGTCTAAAAGACATAACACTGCACGCTGCAACTAATCAAAAGATTGTCCATCAAGTACATTGCACATGTTTAAAGATTTGCATCAATTTAGAGTAAACAGGTTCAAATTTTTGCTTCAAGTGATTATTTATTGCACTGCTGAAAAACAACTTGAAGCAGAAATATAAAGCAGTGGACATTATCTCCATGGAAAAGCAATTGGCATGGTTAAGAGCATCAGTGCTTAAGTGATCAGCTGCTCAGTCAATTGCACTGATGCATTCTTGGGCCAGAAGAGAAGGCACAGAGGCGATCAATATTAATAGCCCAACTGAGCTGCACCTTCATCATTTTAACTGAATTACTGATAGTCGAAGCATCATGTCTAATTCAAATCAAACTGAATTTTTTGTTGCAATTCGATTGGATGATATAAATAGCAAAGGGAGAAAAAGTAAAACACGTTTCAGTTTCCTGTTCTGATTAAAGGATCCACTAACGCGGTGGTGACAACAGAACTATCGAGTTTTTGTCAAGTTGAACTTTGTGGGATTGAAGATAGAATAGAAGCTGTCAAACCCTAATGTGATAAAGATATGAGTGAGTGAGGCTTTTAGAAAGAGATAGGCAAGACTGTAGACAGAAGGTGGCTGATTAGAGACCAGAACCAACGTGAAGGGAGAAACAAAATTCGGATTTGAGCTTCTGCTCTTCCTAAATCCGGTCAGACAGCAGCCTGGAAGGTTGACAAGTGTTGAGGCTAAAGGCGTGCTGCTGGAGCAAACTCATTGCCTGTCAGATTGGGGCATTCAGATGAAAAGAAAAGATGCAGGTCTTAATATTAAACATAATGAAAATAAAAAATGCTGGAAATACTCAGCAGGTCAGGCAGCCTCTATAGAGAGAAAGAGTTAATGGTCTGTAACTTCCTCAGAGTGGCAATCTCCATTGGATTGCCACTCTGGGTGAATTTACCTTGCCGGTAATTCCAAAGTCCCTGTCTCCCCCAACCTTCCTCACTCAGGCTGGGTGAGACAGGAGCAGCGAAGCGCGTTCCCGGCTGCACTGTCGTGGAGTGATTGGTGCACAGAGAGGTAATCATGTTGGATGTGGGGGTGTGTGTCTGTGTGCGTATGCCTGTGTGTGTATGTGTGGTGGGTCCCCTGGGGGGTCGTGTGTGTGCAGGGTGTCCCATGCGAGGCTGGGTCTGGGTGTTCAAATAGTTAGTCTGGAGTTAGAAGTGATTTTTCCCCCCCTTCTAATGCAACTATCATGGCAAAACTGGCGAACCATCCAAAGTTGGCAATGGTTCCCAGCCCAGTGCAATTGCCCAGTTTAAATTAGCAATTCTGGGCAATTGCCGGATAAACTTCCAGAGGGAATCCCCAGCGCATCATTGGGATATCCCTAATAATGATGTTGGGGAACCAGGAAGTTATGGACCAACATTCCAGGCCAATGGCCTTTCATCAGAACCAGTCATTGCCCCGAGACATTAGCTGTTTCTCTCTCCACAGAAACTGCCTAAGCTACTGAGTATTTCCAGCAATTTCCCTTCTAATTTCACATAGCCAGAATCCAGAGCACTTTGAGTTTGTCCTGATATCAAACTGGCAGTCTGAGAGATCTATCTGGCTCAAGGATGTGATAAGGGAGGTAGAGTTTGATTCATTGGAATGATCTTAGCCCATTATTAAAAATGTTCAGCATAAATATGGTATAGTCCGCACCAGAAATACAGAAATGAAACTGTCGAACAGTTTTGGGCCCCGTATCGAAGGAAGGATGTGGAAGACTTGGAAAGGGTCCAGAGGAGGTTCACAAGAATGATCCCTGGAATGAAGAGCATGTTGTATGAGGAACGGTTGAGGACTCTGGTCTGTACTCATTGGAATTTAGAAGGATGAGGGAGGATCTTATTGAAACTTACAGGATACTGTGAGGCCTGGATAGGGTGGACATGGAGAGGATGTTTCCACTTGTAGGAAAAACTAGAACCAGAGGACACAATCTCAGACTAAAGGGACGTTCCTTCAGAACAGAGATGAGGAGGAATTTCTTCAGCCAGAGAGTGGTGAACCTGTGGAACTCTTTGCCGCAGAAGGCTGTGGAGGCCAAATCACCGAGTGTCTTTAAGACAGAGATAGATAGGTTCTTGATTAATATGGGGATCAGGGGTTATGAGGAGAAGAAAAATATCAACCACGATTGAATGATGGAGCAGATTCGATGAGCCGAGTGGCCTAATTCTGATCCTATGTCTTATGGAGTACCGAGTAAGAATCTGAACTTCTCTGACTCGACATTGAGGTGACTTTATTTTCAACTGAAATCAACAAAATACTTACTCGTCCATTGCTTATTACTGTTCTCTGTCCTCCCTTCAATTTCACCACATCCTTGCAGAAAGAACTATGTGATAAAATGAAATCCAAATTCAGAGTCTCAAACATCTTTTTAAAGGCATCATTGTCCATACCCTACAGAAGGAAACAAGAGAAAACAGGTCAAGCAAAGCAATAGTGAATGTAAATTGAAAGCAAAAATAAACACAGGTGGTACATTATGTAGTTATATCCAAAATGGGTCCTCTTTGACACGGTTCCCAGAGAGTTTGGACTATGGTTGCATGTTCCATACTTTATTGGCTTTTTGAGAATTTAAGTTCCAGTAGCTACTTATTTTTCTAATCTATCCTTACAGAAGGTTGTTTAAACTCTCACCGAAAGTTGAAGCCTGTTTTTTTTTCAAGTTTAGAAAACTTCAGATCATGACAATTATACAGACCTAGCCACCCTTCAAGAGCATTTATGTTTACTCCATCAGTTTTTGACTCTCACAATGTGGGTTCAGGCCCTTCCAACAACCAAAATTGGGTCTGTCTAAATTCAGCACTAAGTTCAAATGGCCTGGCTGATTTTGAACTTATCTCACCTATGAATCACGCTCTGCTCCCTTACTCACACCAACTAACATTAGATCTGTTGGAAATGGGAGCAGGGCATTCACATTCAGCCCCATGTGTTTGTGCATGTCCTCCTTTCTCGCAAGTCTATCACACGTTCATCAATCCTAGGTTTTCCTTACTGGTCCAGTGTTATCAGACAACTGTGTCCTTTTCAATGAGTGATCTGCACCTGCAACTGTCTCTAGATATCTTACAACAGAATTAGTATTAGTCTAGAAGCAGTGAACATCAATGCAGCCAAAACAGTCTCAAACGGAGGGTGGCACGGTGGGGCAGTGGTTAGCACTGCTGCCTATGACGCTGAGGACCAGGTTGTATCCCAGCCCTGGGTCACTGTCCATATTCACATTATCCCCTTGACTGCATGGGTCTCACCTCCGCAGCCCAAAGATGTGCAGGTTAGGTGGATTGGCACGCTAAATTGCCCCTTAATTGGAAAAAAAAATAATGGGTACTCTAAAAACGTTTTTTTTAAGTCTCCAACATTCGCTGAAAACATGTGACATCTTGAATGCAGAGCAACAAGAACTGCCAACAAAAGGTGAAGTGTTGGAATAGTAAGGCTGGAAAGTGCCTTTTGCATACTCCATATACGCTCGTCACATGAGAGTTAAATGAAAAGGTGGTGCTAATCTGATACAAACTAATGAGACATATCACTTACGCCAACAGCAAATTCCAAGATGTCAGCCCCCACGGCCAGTGCCTTTGCAGTCTCTTCTTTTGCCAGTTTGGTGATGAAGTTCTTGGCATTGTTAACGCTTTGAGTGTTAAGCGCAGCCCAGATGGCTCTGGCGACAACTGTGTTTTTTTGGGAGGGTTCACTACTTGGGTTGTTTATTAAGCCAATCCTCAAGTTACTGCTGGATTTCTGAAAAGCAACACACAAACAGGTTTGCAGAAGTACAAAGAACTTGTCTGCTTTAAAAGAAAACATAAAACTTCAGTACCAGAGACAGTTCATGAAATTTAATCCATTAATTTTCGAGAAACCTAGCAGAAGCATTAATGACCAGAGTGCAATGCATCACCAGGGTTGAAAAGAGATGGCCAGCATGGTAGCACAGTGGTTAGTACTGCTGCTTCACAGCGGCAGGGTCCCAGGTTCGATTCTCCGCTGGGACACTGTCTGTGTGGAGTCTGCATGGGTTTCTCCAGGTGCTCCGGTTTCCTCCCACAAAGACACGCATGTTAGGTGGATTGGTCATGCTAAATTGCCCTTCGTGTCCAAAAAGATTAGGACGGGTTATTGGGTTACGGAGATAGGGTGGAAGTGAGGGCTTAAGTGGGTCAGTGCAGACTCGATGGGCTGAATGGCCTCTTTCTGCACTGTATGTTCTATGTTCTGTATGTTCTATGTTCATTGCATTGTTAATGTAAGCCTACTTGTGACAATAAAGATTATTATATTATATTTGGAGATGAGAAAAATCAAGAAATGTTGATTAGGTGATTCCAAGCTTTCATATTAAAAGTTTGTAGATTATAGTAAATATTGTTTTGAATGCCTCAGAACAAATTAAGTAGAATAAGAGAGTGAGGCAAATCTCTCTTTCCATTAGAACATTGGCTCCCTTAGCTGTAGAATGAAAAAAGTCTCAATTTTGAGTCTCATTACTCTGGATATTCAACTTGCACGTTAACAACCTTAAGCAATCGGTTTTCCCTGCAAGAGTTGAATTCTACCCCAGTTCTTTTAAATAGTCTGCCCAGTGATGAAACATCAAGTAAATGTTATCAACTGCAACAGTAAATCAAGAGATTTCATTAATTATCACAATCTCCGACACAATGAGTTCTCACACTCAGCTGTGTGCTGGAGAAACAGAGTCAAGGTCATGCATTTCCTCGTCAAGGGGGAAATTAAAAAGCACAAATCTGTACAAAGTGCTTTAATCACATCTAGAATAAGAGATGACGAGGGATTAAAAACAAATGCAACAAGGCCATTATTTGTAAATGTGCGGCTAGCCCCCACAAAGAAAAGGATTAATCCCTTGACACTTTTATTATTTTACACAATGCGTATATGATCAATCTCAACACCCAGCCCCAACCCCTCATTTCTATGGAGATAAAGAGATCATCATTAAAACAGAGGGTGTTGATTGCACTGGTGAGGATATTAACAGAGAGCAACGTGTCCATAATATAGCACAGACATCATGGGAACTGAATAAAATACTGGTTTAATTGTAGTAACTTACCAGATGTTTAAGGGATTCATACAGTAACTGCCTCCCCGACGGGTCATCAAAATCTCCAACAATCCAAAATGTAAGCGGACGAATATACTTATCGTCTATAAAATCAGATGAAGAAAAGAAGAAAAGAACAGTGGGCATTTCACCACTTTTAAAACATAATTTCCAGTTCTCATCAGATATTTCCCAATGTACAATACAATCCTTTGTTTGTGTTTACATTCAACCAGCCGGAGGGGCACAAGATAAAGATAACACAGAAACTGAGTAGGGCGTGTCGGCATTTCCCTTGCTATAGAATAACTAAAAGCCAATTGTATTGCAGCAGCCGTGCACATTATGTTGCTGCTATTAGCAGTCACATAAATTTGCAGTAAATTATCTTGTCCAATTTAAAACCAAGTAAGATTGGTGATCACGGTGTTCCATTTAATCTGTTCCCTAAAGCATCGGGTCATGCCCCTCCAGTGGAAAGAATCTCATATCTTGGGAGAAATCAGTGTCGCATGCATTCAATTTCTCTAATGACACATGGTGGAGAATAATATGCATGCAAAGATTCAACAGTTACTTTAAAATAAATATTTATTGCATGAACTCATGGAAGCCAAACATTGACTTTCGAGGTTCAAATTAGACAGAGTCAGTAGCAGCATGCTTGTTAGGGACATTCCACATCAGAAAGTTCTGTTTATAAGATTGAACTCTGGCTCACACCACTCTGGCTCACCAATCCATTCAATTAAATTACAAGAGGCCCGAGGGCAAATCATATATATGGGGTCTTAGGTGGGGAATGATACAAGAATAAAGCGGGTGGTGCTTTATTCACAGATTACATTGGTATTATTAAGCTTGAGCAAAAATCGTAACTAGGTTGACAGACTTTTAAATAGCCTGTACAACACATGCCTGTTCAATACATTCACTGGAGTATAGTTAAGGACAATGTCATTTTTTTCATAATTAAACATCTCATAATTTTTATGACATGCATTCGATGAACATTTCCAAACATCTCATTTGTTCTTAACTCTCATCATGTATACCAAACACAGTTGAGATTTAGATACAACAGCCAACTTTGTAACTTTAAAAAATGTAACAACTGGCTTAGTATTTTTGTAGCTGCAGTTACTATGCCTCTATGAGAGGGCACACAAGACACGTTTGCGAGCAGGACATCTTAGGTGACAATACGCATCCGCTTCAGCTACAGTGACTGAAGGCTGCACATTCTCCAAAGAATAAAGATAGCATGAAATATTACCACACGCTACTCTGGATTGTAGAATCTTAGTGCATAGAATGAGTCCATAGAAATCATCGTGTCTGTGCAGGCACTTTGAAAGAGCTATCCAATTTATCCTGCTTACCCACTCTTCTCCCAAAGCATTGTAATTTTTCCTTTTCAAGTATTTACCCAACTTTGGATGGATCAAAACAAGAATATTATGTAAGGGAATGGAGCTCAGTGCATATTATCACAGTGATTAATCTCGCTGGTTAATTGATGCATGGAATAAAATGAGCAGGGCTTTCCCCTTTTCAAAAAGCAAAAGACAATGGAATATGAGAAGCACTGAAAATTTCAAGTAATCTGTTAAAAATTTAATTTAATCCATCCGAGGCCAGGCCAACAATCAAAATGATCAGCATTGAGCTACAAAGACTTTGGCATGTCAAGAATGTGAATGAAAACAGATTCCAACGTCCAGTGAAAGACACGTTTTCAGACACTGGAACACTCTCCTGCATAATAGGGTGGAAGTGTCCTTCACTTCTTGTAGGCTGTCACCTAAATTAAATTTCTGAATCGCGTGAAGATCTAGAGTGGAAACCTGGCACGGCTCATAAATAGGGAAGGATTTTTGTCTATTTTAGAAAAAGTGAGATTGGCTCAGCTCCTCGTAGCTGGTTTCAGAGTTCGATTAATAAAGATGTTGGAGTAGATTCCCAACCTCCTGGTGGGTAGTTGAATAGTAACCAAACATAAAGAGAAGGACAAAGATAGTTTTTAAACCGAGAGTGTAACCCTCACATTTACAGACTAAGGGTGCGGTTCTCCCAAAAGGGAACACAGTCCCCGAGCGAGCGTGTTCAGCCGAGTGCCGAGAAACACATGGCTATTCAATGCGACTTGCTTTGTACATGGGGCCTGAACGGGGAAAACGTGGCCGAGGCCACACATAGCCCCGTTTTATAATTCCTTTTTCAGTTTTTATGAAGGGCCGCTGCCTGAAATTTGAACTGTTTTTTCAAATGTTGAGAGATCTGCTCTGAATTTCGAAGATTTACTGATTTGTCATTTAATAACATTATTTACAATTTAGTAGCTGGTGAGTCACAGATCAGTGTAAATCTGAAGAAGTGTACCAAAGCACAACTTGAAGATCTGTCTCCTTTAGAAAGAAATTTGTCAATTCAGACCATACCCGTGAACTTACATCTTGAAAAGCTGTGATTTAATCAGCAAACATTTTGAAACTTTTTTTTTTACATTTTGAATCATGACGTGGAACAGGATGGCTAGCATCCAAAGTACATCTGCATATGCAAAGGTTGGCAAGAAAGGTTTGGCACATGTGCTATCTGAATCAGTGGCAACATGCTATGTGGAAATTTATCATAAGCAGCAGGATTTATTTTCCATTCAGCACACTGATAGCAAGTGCCACTTCAGTTCAGAGGAGATAAAATGCAAAGGAACAGGATGACAGCTGCTTCAAGTTTGGCAATAAGCATCAACTGTCATGCAGACATGTCGATTGATGTGAAGGGAGTGGCCTAGGATAGTCAGGCAGGGAGTACAGCTTTAATAATGCATTACATAACATGAATTGCATGGGGTGAATCTATAAATTTTCCAACAAACAACGGAAAATTAGAGGTGTGCCATGCAAACACTACAGTCATCACTTCCGCCTCCCTATTTTTTCTAACATTTTAAAAACATAATCATTGAAGTAACACTTGCACATGAATTTATGAAAATAACCTATCATGTTAGTCTGGTGCAAGATTAATGAGCCCATTGCAAATTATTCTTCCACTCAATTACATACTAGGGAATTCCAGCACCAAAATAACACTATATATTTTATGCATGTTTATGTGGTGAACAAATCTCCAACATGCAACCTTGTGATTCAAGAAGATTTTAATGAAATTGTCCCCATACCTTTCCACTGACATAGTCATGGTCAGCACTCAATTGTTTTTCAACTAAACCTATATCACTGTTTTTTGACCTTGGATGGCATTACAGTTCAACTCAATTTGATCCCCATTAAATATCCACATGAAATACCCACTGATGCACACTTTCTCGTAGAGTCACGGTCAGCCGTTGACACCAAAAACTCATCACAGTTTCTTATTTTTCTTCACACCCCATGATGTTGGCTGCACATCGCGCAGAGCAGAAGTTGAATGAAATAAACTCCAGGTCTGTAGAGCTTTAGTGCCACACGATAAAGCACATTCACCAGTTGAGTTGCTATGGACTCCCTACTAGCAAACAACTGAGCAGAAAGTTTCACTGAACGTGATAGATTTGAAGTGCCAAATCTCAGGCAGCTGCTCAATAGGTATTGCCAAATTAAAATTCACGCTCCTCACATGAAATTAATACAGGTTTGAAAACGGTCATTAGGTTTTATTGATCAAATTAAACATGTAGATGGAATGAGCTTGATGGGCCAAATGTTCTTGTGCTGTCTCTCCTTTATTTATGTTTAAATTTGCAGAACAGTAATTCAGTTAATTGAAATATGTGAGCTGGAGCTTTGATTCTTAAACAGTCCAATGTTTTGTAACAAGAGTTCTGAATGCATGCGGAATTGAGCAGATGCAATAAAACCCAATAATGAAGCAATTGAGTGGAAAATATGAAAAATGCATCAGGTTGAAGTAGATAAGAATCAGACTAACAAATAGAGCAGAAAGTTACCATAGATCTCTCTTGAAGACATTCCTGCACAAAAGCAAACAACAAAAAATAAATGAAAATCATGAATAGCAGAATAAAGTCAAATTTACAGCAATGTCCAGCTGCAGCCACATTCAACCTACAAGTAAATGTGGCACTGCATTTTCTGACGTTAAAGCCTGTGACACCCAAAAAAAGAAAGCAATCATTTATAAACCAAATCACCTGAGAGAGAAATGCTTCAAGACAGGAATGCCAAAGATGTAGAAAAACAGCGTTAAATCAAATGCTGTCAGCGGCAATTAAGTGAAACAGCTTTGAACATTCAGACAAAATAATTTAGCGACTTTGAGGCGTCCCTCAGAACTGACTTCATTCGGAATCTCCGCCTGGGCTTCAAACACTTGATAGAAATGAAAGCTCGCTTTTGAAAAAAAAAAGAACAATTTGATTTGATTGCTGACTTCATAATTCAGCTTTTTAAAAGTAGAATTGTTTTTTCCCATCCCACCACAAACCAACTGACGACTTGCTCATGAAACAAATAATATTAAAAAATCTATCCACAAGCCAAGGGAAAACAGAAGTCATTTGCCAAGAATATCAAATTCAATTAGTTATCCTCCATGACATTTGAATGGCTTCCACCTAGCATCAGATTCATGCTTCACTCCACAAAGATTGCAACAGGAAACCTGTGCATACAAATCAACGTCGTCAATTCTCCAAACCAACACAAAGGAGGTTTCATTTCCTGGTTGAATCAGAATTAAGTCACTGAATTAAACTTTGTAAACCACACACAACCTCCACAGGTAAATTCCAAGCTTAACATCATGCATAAGTTTGTCCTGAAGCAATGGAGAAAACTAATGTACAATGGAATCTTTAAAACAGAAATGAACTCATTTTTTTTGTTGCATTTTTAAAAATATTGTTTCATAGGCTGGGGCCGCCATTACCCAGGCCAGCATTTGTTACCCAACCTTAATTGCCTGTGAGAAGATGATGACAATTACGGTGTAGGTACATACACAGTGCTGTTAGGAAGGCAAAATTCAGCTAACAGTAATGAAGATACCACAGGGGATTAACCATTTAATGGCCATACTGTCCATTGAATGATAAAACCCAAAACCTTTTCCTGGAAAAATTTGTGGAAAGTACAAGGCAGTTTTTTTTTGTCCCAAACTGATGATTAAAATGCAGAAAACCATGTTCTTAAAATGTATCATTGCTGAGAATGCAATTTTATTTGGAGGTAATAAAGAAATATCAGGCATTAGCAGTGCACCTGTAATGATTCTTATAACAGTTCTTAAGCTGCTAATGAACCACTTAAAGCATCTCCAAAACATTTTAACGCAGCGCAAGCATGATGGAAAATGGTTCAAAACAACAAAAAAATGTATTTGTCATGCACTGTAATGGAGCATAGCAAGATGATTCTGGGGCAAGGAAAAAGCCAGCTACGTAGAGAAAAAGGCACCGATGGCAATAATTGAGGGATATTGTCACTAAAGACTGTCAGAAATTGAAGAAACTCTTGCACCGTGTAAGGAACAGGAAAATATAATGCCGGAATATTACCCAAGGAATATTAATACACGAGGAAATTATGCAGTTGAAATTTCAAAAAGCCGTGAACAGGAAAGATATGCGGCTGGAATATTAGCAGTGGAAAGAGAAAGAATATACAAATGACTTATTCATAACATGCTGGGAAAACAAAGTACCATGGGCAATAATTCCCACGGGTCAAAGATCCTGTTTCTAAATATAGCATTCTTAACACAGAAAGACAAAACAGCAGAGAATAGGATCTGAAACAGATGATAAAGTTCTTGAGCCAGAATGTCAAAAATATGTCAGAAAACAGTTTGAGCATCCCTTATCCGTAATTCTTGAGGCCGGGTGTGTATCAGATTTCGGAACTTTTACGGATTCCGGAATATAAGTTGAGGGAGCGAAATGGTCTATTCCCAGGACCTGCACACGCGCAGCATGTTGAGACCTGTGGATGTGTGGTGCTTTGGGACCTGAGCATCGCCCGGGAACCTTCCCGGGTACTGTGGGATTTCCCACTCGCAAAGTCACGTCGGCACTCGTTAAAAAGTACGTACTTCAGAATTTATTGTTTTTTGGAATTTCGGATAAAGAATGCTCAACCTGTAGTACCAGTTTCTGTCATCTTTAAAATCCAGCTACATATCCAGATTTGCACTGCACAGTCCCTTTAGCTTTTTACAGGGGGCGTACATCACCTTTCACAGAATGAGATTTGCGCGGTACCTTTCCAAGTACTGTACAGCCATGTACCCATGCACTTTAGCAGGAACACTGCTTACCATAAAAGGTTTTTTTAAAATATATATTTTATTGTATTTTTTTGAGAAACACGCAACAATTATATTCATAATACAAACAAAATAAGGAAAAAGCAAATAGCTCAAACTCTATGCCCAAAATCCCCAACAGGTGACGGTGACTAGATCTTTGAAAAAGAAGATAAACAGTTGCCATCTCACGAAGAATCTCTCAACAGAATCCCTGATGGTAAATTTAATTTCCTCCAACTGCTAAAAGGACATTAAGTCCCCGAACCAGCCAGAGGCACGAAGCGGAGCGGGAGGCCTCCAATCGAGCAGCATCCGCCTCCAGGCTATATCAACGAGGCAAAGGCGATAATCTCCACTTCTACCCCGGAGTGAACTGCTGGAGAGCACGAAACCCCAAATATGGCCACCAGCGGGCATGGTTGCAATTCTAATCGGAGAATATTAGACATAGTGTTTAAAAAGGAAGTTCAAGGGCAGCACGGTGGCCTAGTGGTAAGCACAACCGCCTGACGGCGCTGAGGTCTCAGGTTCGATCCCGGCTCTGGGTCACTGTCCGTGTGGAGTTTGCACATTCTCCCCGTGTCTGCATGGGTTTCGCCCCCACAACCCAAAGATGTGCAGAGTAGGTGGATTGGCCATGCTAAATTGCCCCTTAATTGGAAAAAATAATTGGGTAATCTAAATTTATTTTAAAAAAGGAAGTTCTCAAGCTGGCGAGTCTGGGGCAGGACCAAAACATATGCGTGTGATCTGCAGGGGCAATTGAACAGCGGTCACATCTGTTCTCAACATTTGAGAAAAACACGCTCATCCTTGCCTTGGTCAAGTGTGTCCTATGTAGTACTCTGAACTGAATTAGGTTTAACCGGGCGCATGACGACATGAGTTAACCCTGTATATGGGCCTCTCCCATTTCGCCCTCACCCCGTTCAGTGGAGAGGGATCGGATGAGAGAATATGGCCATGTAGGTCTGAAATAGACTATTGAGACTATCCCTGTTGAGCCAAGGACAGAATCCTTTCCTGTAAGGTGGAAAATGGAGCCAGAGGAATATAAGATAAAGCCATATGGGTGAAATTGTAAACTTGAAAGTTGCGAAAAATATTAGAGTTGGGTAGCTGAAACTTGTCTGCTAATTCTCTAAAGCTGGCAAACCTTCCCTCCATGAATAGGTTACCAAAGTGCTAGAGTTCCTTCAATTTCCACAAGTTAAATATTGAGTCCACCCTGTTTCCTCACGGCGCCGAGGTCCCAAGCTCGATCCCGGCTCTGGGTCACTGTCCGTGTGGAGTTTGCACATTCTCCTAGTGTTTGCATTGGTTTCGCCCCCACAACCCAAAGATGTGGAGGGTAGCTGGATTGGCCAAGCTAAATTGCCCATTAATTGGAAAAAATGAATTGGGTCCACTAAATTTATAAAGAAAAAAAAAATGTTGAGTCCAGCCATGAAGAAGAAAAGGTGGTTGTTACAGTTAGGGGCGGTGAAGACGAGGATAGGAATTTAAAATGTTGTCGGAACTATTTCCAGATTCTAAGAGAGGAGACCACCACCGGGTTCGAGGACGATCTTGCAGGAGAAAAGGGCAATGGCGGAGTAACTATCACAAGGAGAGTGGATGTAGTCCAAGTGCGAGCGTCCATGTGGCCCCAGATTGAATCGGGATCGCTGATCCACAGTAAGTTTTTGGGATATTGGCGTTCCAGTAATAAAACAATGGGCACGATCTACCCAAATTGGAATAGAGTCCCGTAACGCACGCGATTAGCCGGGTGTTTCCCGGTGCTTGGAGCGCCGAGAAACACCACCCTATCAAACAGCTATTCAGGTACATTGGGGGCCTCAGTGGGGAACACACGGCCGAGGCTGCACTTAGACCCGTTTCCAGCACTGAGGAGCTCCGTTCGCTGACCTCCAAACCACTCCCAAGACCCAACTCACATATAAGGGGGTTCTCAGCCACCACCCTTCTCCCCCGCAACCCCCGTAGGGTACCCCTAAGATAGAGGAAGGTTGTTCCATCTCTGGTTCTAACATTGTTGATCAGGCAGGAATAATTCAACTTCTGGAGTGGGGCCCAATTATGGGTCACCCTGACACCCAGGGTGAGATAAATGCCAGCTTGGCACCTTGTCAGTGGCATGGCGATCCGGATAGATCCCGGAAGAGGGATTTCCTGGCACCTACTTGCCACGTCGCGCCATGCTGCCTTTCGGGCACAATGCAGCCGGTAGATCTTGCCCATTAGGTTTGGGAAGGCCAAGTCTGTCTTTCTCGCTGCAATAGAACGCTGCAGTTTCTGGGATTCTTGCACGCCCAGATAAAGGCGAATATAATTTTGATTGAAAGATGATTTGGGCAGGAAAATGGGGAAGGATTGAAAGAAAAACCTAGGGAGTATGTTAATTTCTTTTGTTTAAATCTTGCCAGCCTAAGATAGAGGAAGGTTGTTCCATCTCTGGTTCTAACATTGTTGATCAGGCAGGAATAATTCAACTTCTGGAGTGGGGCCCAATTATGGGTCACCCTGACACCCAAGTTTCCAAGTCAGGTTTCCAGCGGGAGCTCACATCACATTACCGGAAGTCCCTCCATAAAAGGTTAATGCATGGGGATAAAGTTCCTGCTTAAGGTGCAACTGCAGAGCTAGGTGCAACTTGCGCTCATTTTGAGAAGTTTTTTGGTCCCCCATAGGTTCCAATCTGCCATGGATCAATGTGGTCCAGCAGAGGTTTAGAGTGTAATTCTTTCAAATAAATGTTTTCTTTAAACATAATGGGCGCGATTCTCCCAACGAGTGACTGAGTGCGGACGCCGGAGTGAAACCCGGAGTGTTTCACTCCGACGTCGGAGACCGCTCCTCGCCCCCTATTCTCTCTCTTCCCTCCCCCCTCCCCCCCCCCCCCCCCCCCCCCGGGGCTAGGAGCGGCGGTGCGTGAATCCCGAGTGCCCGGCCTTGGCGCTAGCGTCAAAGTGGCGCACCGGGAATGACGCGGCCGGCGGCGGCGAAGTGACATCAGCCGCGCATGCGCAGGTTGGCTGGCTCCAACCCGCACATGCGCGGTTGCCGTCTTCCCCTCCGCTGCCCCGCAAGACATGGCGGCTTGATCGTGCGGAGCGGCGGAGACAAAAGAGTGCGTCGTTTACAGACGCCGGCCCGACGATCGGTGGGCACCGATCGCGGGCCAGACATCTGCTCAGCATGCCCGTGGTGCTCGATCCTCCCTCCACAAGCCCCACACTCACCTGTCGCGCGCTGTTCACGCCAGCAGCGACCAGGTGTGGTTGGCGACGGCGTGAACCGGTCGGGTCCGGCAGGCCGCTCGGCCCATCCGGGCCGGAGAATCGGCGGTCGCCGTGAGAAACGGCGAGCGGTGATTCTCCGAGCGGCCTGTCGAAAAATGCGACACGCCATTTTTGGGGGGGGTGGAAGAATCACGGGAGGTGCCAGGGCGGCGTCGCGTGATTCGCCCGGCCCTCCCGCGATTCTCCCACCCGGCGTGGGGTGCGGAGAATCGCGCCCAATATGTTCAAAAGTAGTAATTTGGTGGAGGTTAATTGATACAGCTGAAAATGGATTTAATCACTAAATGGATTTAGTCACAAAATAAGGTAGTATTTTAATCTGAATGTCTAATCACTGCCAGCAACTAACAAAACGTAACTGAAAATGACAAAAACAAACCTACATTTAGACCAAGCTCAAACTGAACTAAAGTTACACAGAATTCTTTATGCTTAAAGAGGCTTTTCCTGTCACGGATGTGAATGCTGAAACATTAATATCTTACTCTCAGCATGGCCCCTGATGGTTCAGGCGACTGAGCAAAAGGAGTTGGGAGCACGAATACACAAATCATTAAAAGTAGCAATGCAGGTCAAGGTCATCAAAAAAAGAGCAAAACAAACACTCAGGTATATTTTAGAGGGAAAGCAGAAAATTTATAAAAACAATTGATTTTTTTCCAAGGAACAGGTTTGTAGCCTGAAGCTGAATTGCTGCGTGACTTTACAGTCTGTCCACAAAAACGATGGCATATCCAACCAGGCCAATTACTGCCCCATCAGTCAGCAGCAAAGTGATGGAAGATGTTGCTAACAATGCTATTAAGTGATACTTTGTCAGCAATAACCTGATCACTGACACTCAGTTTTGATTCTGCCAGGACCACCCAGTTTCTGATCTCATGACAGTCTTGGTCAAAACAAGGACAAACAGCTGAACTTGAGGTGAAGTGAAAGTGAGTTCCCTCGACATCAAAGTACTATTTGATCGAGTATGGCATCAAAGAGCCCAAACAAAACGGAAGCAAATGGCAATCAGGGGAAAACTCTCCACTGGTTTGAGTCAAACCTGGCACAAAGGGAGATGGTTGTGGTTTTTGGAGTTCAATCAAAGGGGACATTGCACAATGTTCAGCACCATTCGTGACTCCTCAGATACTGAAACAATCCGTGTAGATAAGCCATTGCTGAATCCTCCACTATCGATATCTTGGGGGTTGCCATTGACCAGAAACTGAATTGGACTAACCACAAGAGGTCAAAGGCTGGGAATCCTGCAGTGAGTAACTGGCCTCCTGACACACCAAACACTGTCCAAATGCACAAGTCAGAACTGTGATTGAATACTCTCCACTTGTCTGGCTGAGTTTAGCTCCAACATCACTCAAGACGCTCAGCATCATCCAGAACAAAGCAGCCCGTTTGATTATCCCCTATCCACCACCTTCAACGTTCTCTCCCACCACCGCCAATTCACAATGGCGGCAGTGTGTGCCATCAACAACACGTTTCAGGGGCCGATGAGGAATATTGAGAGAGATAAGGTTTGGCATAACATTAAACATGTATTTTTTGAAAAACACACCCCACACACACAGCCTCCCACACGTGCTACCCCATTGTCCCACGTGCACTCCCCTACCCTACCTCATGCCCACCCTCCCCCACACAGGCTCACACGCACTCCTGTGGGCCTCCCGCTCTTGCCTTGGACTCTCCTGGCTGCCCACTCTCACATCGGGACCCCTCTCGCCACAGGCCCCATCTCAGCATTTGCACTTTTCAAACACACCCACCCACCCACTCCAACTCCCGTCATTCCCTGCAATTGCTCCCTGTGCTTCAAGCAGAGAACTGAAACTGAAAAAACTTACTATTCCACTGCTTGTTCAATCACAGGCTGGTTTCTCCCTGCATTTGTTGCTGATCGGGTCACTAGCTTGTTCAACTGACTGAAATATATGTCCAATGACTTTCGGCGAGCAAAGTCCAGGAGGGCCACAATCCAGCCACGGGCCACCAGTTGAACGAGCCTGATCTACAAGATGCACTACAGCAACTCACCAAGGCTTCTTCAACAGTGCCTTCCAAACTGACAATCACTACTCCCGAGAAGGACAAAGGCAGCAGAGGCATGGAAAGCCCCTGCAAGGGGTTGCAAGGCCCCTGCCAAGCCACACATCATCCTGGCTTGGAACTATATCACCATTCTTTCATTGTTGCTGGGTCAAAATATTGGAACTGCCTTCTATGAGCACTGTGAGTGTACCTTCAACAAAAAGTCTGCACCACCACCTTCTCAAGGGCAACTAGGGATGTGCAATTAGTGTTGGCCCAGCCAGTGAATCTCACTTGCCATGAACTAATATATTTAAAAGAAATTTAATCATTTACAGACCAGAAAACAGGCTAAAAATATGCAAACAGGGAACATTCACGTAGTAACAAAAATAGGCAAACAAATGATACTAAGCTAGGGAAAAGAGTGAATTGTGAGGATGATGCTGAGTGACTTCAGAGGGGCATTAACAAGTTGGTTAAATAGGCAGACACCTGACAGATGAACTTCAATGCAACAAAATGTGAGGTAATGCATTTTGGTGGAAGAAAAATGGGAGACAATATAGGCTCAATTGTATAACTTTGAGGGGAGTATAGGAGCAGAGGATCCTCAGGGTTCAAGTGCATAATTCTCTGAAGGTGGCCAGGCAAGTTGAAACAGTTGTTAAGAAGGCTTATAGGATCCTTAGGTTTATAAATAGAGGCATAGAGTACAAAAGCAAAGAAGTGATGCTACACCTCAACAATCATTGGTCAGACAACATTTGGAGGAGTGTGTTCAGTTCTGGGCAACGTATTTAAGGAAGGATGTTAAAGCCCTGGAGAGAATTCAGAGGAGATTTACAAGAGTGATACCAGGAACGAGGAATTTTAGATACAAGGAAAGATCGGAGAAATTGGGCTTGTTCTCCTTGGAGCAGAGAAGATTAAGAAGTGACCTTATTGAGGTGTTCAAAATTCTGAACAATTTTGACAGGATAAAGAAGGATATTATGTTTCCACTAATTGGTGTGTCAGTGACTAGAGGTCACAATTTCAAGATGGTCAGCAAGAGAGCTAGGAGTGAAATGAGGAGAAACTTCTTTACTCCGAGGGTTGTTGAGGTTTGGAATGCGCTGCATGTGAGAGTGGTGGAGGTGGATTCCATAGAAGGTTTCAAAAGAGAGCTGGATACATATTTGAAAGTGATTAATTTCAAGGGCAATGGAGATAGGGGTGGAGAATGGGACTAGCTGAATAGCTCTGTTGGGAACCGGTGCAGACACGATGGGCCGAATGGCCACCTTCTGTGCTGTAGATAACAAAAGAAATTCAGCAGGGAGGTGGACAAGATATCAAAGGAACGGATATGCTAAACTTGTATTGAACTTTGTTAAGGGACATAGAGATAGTGGAGAAGGTAAAAAGATTTATATGGATGATACTAGAAATGCAAGGTTAGACCAATAAGGAAAGGTTGAGCAAGTTGAGTCTTTTTCCTCTTTAAAACTGAAAGCTGACTCGTGTCCTAATAGAGATCTTTAAAATTATGAAAGGTTTTGATAGAGTAGACATAGGGCGGGACTTTTCAGACAGTCTTGCTGATGGCAACCCTCTGCCACGGGCTCGCTAATGGCAGAGGGTGAGAACATCAGGGAATCCCGTTGACAGCAGCAGGACTGGGATCCAATGTAGGTGTTGCCATTTCGGGCCAACCCACTTTAGGTACTTGGGAGGGCATGTGACGTGGACTGGGCTCGGCTCCATAAGCTGAACTTTACAGGGTTAAGGGGGATTTGCTGAGGAGGGATAGGCTACCCCTATAGGTAGCTGGCTGGATACAGGCGGTCAAGATGAACATTTTGCCACGATTCTTATTCTTGTTCCAGTGCCTGCCGGTCTCTCTACCAAAGTCATTTCTTACAGGGGTACAGAGATTGATTTTGCCATTTATATGGGTTGGTAAAGTGGCAAAGATTAGGAGGACAATGCTCCAGAGAGGGTGACAGCCGGGAGGTTTGGCTCTTCCTAACGTGAGATATTATTATTGGGCGGCAAATGGCGAGAAGGTGCGGGTTGGAGTAGGGAGTCGGGAGATCTCGTGGGTGAAGTTGGAAGGTTTCTGTAAGGGGTCGGGGTTGTGGGGCGGTGGCAACGACACCGCTCCCATTTACCCCAGGGAGGTACACGGGAAGCCTGGTGCTGGTGGTCATATTGAAAATTTGCAGGCAATTTCGGCAGCAGTTTAAATTGGGGCAGCGACAAGATTATGCCGATCCAAGGGAACCCTGGGTTTGAGCCTGGGAAGTTGGACGTGAGGTTTAGGATTGGGAGGCGATTTATGGGAAGATATTAGAGGAGATCAGAGCGTCCCTGGAGTGGGTCAAAGCCAAGTGGAAAGAGGAGCTGGGGGTGGAGCTGGAGGAGGGCTGCGGAGGGTGAATGCTTCATCCTTGTGAGCGAGGCTGGGGCTGGTTCAGTTAAACATGGTACATAGGGCGCACCTGACGAAGTCAAGGATGAGCTGGTTATTTGAAAGGGTGGAGGGTGTGTGTGAGGGTGTGGGAGGGCCCTCCCAGCCCATCATGTGCATATGTCTGGTCCTGCCAAAAGTTGGAGACGTTTTGGGGGTCGTTCTTTAGCACCATGTCGGCGACGTTACATGTGGACCAATCCCCTGGGGGCCATATTTGTGGTGTCAGACTTGCTGGAGTTGCAGACGGGTGCGGGAGCAGATGTGTCAGCTTCACCTCGCTGATTGCTTGCAGGTGGGTTCCATTGGGGTGGGGCATCTTGCTGCTTCCCCCCCCCCGGTGTGGCAGGGGGGTTCTAATGGAGTTCCTGTGTTTGGAAACGGTGAAATTCACCTTGAGGGGGGCGAGTGAAGGGTTCCACTAGACATGTGGGGTGCGATTTTCCGCAACGGCCGACGCCGGAGTGAAACCCGGAGTGTTTCATGACGGCGTCAGAGGCCGCCCCTCGCCCCCTATTCTTCCACCCCCCCCCCGGGAAGCTAGGAGCGGCGCGCCGTGAATGACGCCGCGGCGGCGCCTAAGTGACGTCAGCCGCGCATGCGCAGGTTGGCCGGCTCCAACCCGCGCATGCGCAGTTGCCGTCTTCCCCTCCGCTGCCCCGCAAGACGAGGCGGCTTGATCTTGCGAGGCGGTGGAGGGGAAAGAGTGCGCCTCTTAGAGACACCGGCCCGAGCACGACCGTGGTGCTCAATCCACTCTCCGTGCCCCCACAGGCCCCACACTTACCTGTCGCACGCTGTTCACGCCGGCAGCGACCAGGTGTGGTTGCCACCGGTGTGAACCCGTCGGGGCCGTCAGGCCGCTCGGCCCATCTGGGCCGGAGAATCGCCGGTCGCCGGGAAAAACAGCGTGCGGCGATTCTCCGAGCGGGGGTGGGAGAATCGCGGGGGGTGCCAGAGCGGCCCTCCCGCGATTCTCCCACCCGGCGTGGGGAGCGGAGAATCGCGCCCGTGGTCTGCTTATATTACATTTTGAAGAGCTAGCTGTCCCCAACAGGTAGGAGATGTAAGGGGATGAAGGGTGGGTGGGTTTGTGGGGTTCTTCAGCATTATTTCAGTTGCAAATGTTGTGTTGTGAGATTGTTAAATTGTTAAAATTTGAATTAAAATAATTTTTTAAAAAGCCATGTAAATGGCCCATTGAGGAGGACGACGACTTTTACATTCCTCCTTTCCAGGACTACATCAACTGACTTGTTTGATAAAGCACACCCTTGTTCTTTGAGTGAATTATTTGTTGCTTGTAAGCAAAACATAGTGGGGAAATTTTGAAGAGGACCTCTCTTGATTTTGCTGAGGACAGATCAGATACAGCGGTTACCAACATATATTTATTGCACACCCGTGCACCTGTTCCCACCTCCACTGAAATATCACAATTACTTTCCTACCAGTGACAGTGTGGGATGTTCGCAATTAAAATAAGATGATGGATTTTCAACATTGCTACATTACCGAGATTCACAGTTTCGCACCACTGATCACTGCACAAGTGACAAATATGAGATGAGTACCGCAGAGCTCGATCCAGTATACTGAAATCAGCAACCGTATATTGCACACTTCAAACAATTCACAAATGACAGGAGAAGAGATGATATATATTTATATATTATACATTAAATCAGGTTCTGACAATGGGTCAATGACATGAAACATCAACTCTCTCCGACTCTGCAGGCCTTGCCCGAGCTACTGAATATTTCCATTTCTCTTTTCTGTTTATAAGCCAGGCAATATGCTGTTTTAGAAGGATAGATGTAATAAATAATAGTATTCACACTCTAGCTGGTTACAGTAGAGCTGTATCCCTTCAAAGTCACAAAGTCTAATTATTAAATAAATACAGCTTCAGATCAACGAGTTTCATTGTCATTTGATATGGGAACTATGCAAATTTGAACGGATGTGGAGATTTCAGGCTGCAGCTCCTTTTATTTTGCACCTAATAAAGTGAGATGTCTGTACATGTTGATGATTAGTATGTCTAGCACACATTTCTGATCAGTCACACTGCTCTGTCAAATTCCAGGTATTGTTCTCAAATTTCAAGTCGTACTTTAAATAAATATATGTAACCAAGCAAGGATCTCCCCAAAAGTGCAGAATGTCTGCAGCAGCTTCTTAATTAACCTTTGTTTGCCTCAAAGAAATATTTACTTAATAGTAATTAGGCAGTCACATCAAATGAAAACCTTAGTAGAAGAAACTTTTGAGGTTTACAAATTTGTGATCTTATTATGTAACAGCATATCCTCTGACTTAATATGAACAGCATAATGTGGATTGTGTGTAATACAAAATAAATGTCACATCAGGAAGAACAGCAGGCATCATTTCAATACCAAATACTATACCTCTTTTAGACAAATAGGGTATACTATTGGCGACTGCTGCAGATTTTTCCTCAGATTTCAGGAAAGCGAAATGGGAATAGTCATCAACACCATCATGAGCTGTAAGAAAATTGAGTTCATTAAACATTTATAGAGATCACTGTCTAATTCAAACTACAATTACACACTGTTAAAGAACATTTGTTCAAGTCCTATAAACGTTAATTCTTCAGAATGTTGTAAATTCAATCTGCATGATGAAATGCAGCTATTCGTTTAAAATATCAATTTTCTATTTTAAAGCAGGAAAATTTTATAAATTCTTCAAACTTGAAGTCAGAATGCAGACAGGCAGACAACATACCTAATTTTCCAATCTCTATACTTCATTTAAGGATAACAAGGTTGATGGCCTGAAGTCAGGACAATTCCTGGTGGAGGCGTGGTTCGTCATGGGAGTCATGGCAAGTGACCCCAGAAACGGGGTAGGCAGGCTGGGCATAAGTCCTGCCTCAATGCATTGGGGAAAAAAGTTTTAACAGAAAAAAGCCCTCCACCCTTCAATCCCCATACATACTCCCATGCCCATCAATGCCAAGCTTGCCCCTCTATCTACCCCATGGCACCTCATACCCCCCATGCCAACCTATATCCCTCTACCCAACCCCCATGGGCCCCAATGCCCTCCATGGCAACATGTGAATCCCTGCCCATCCTGTGGCCCTTTATAGCCTCTACGCCAACTTAGTGGCAACTCATGCCAACCCATATCCCTCCACCCACTCACTACCCTTGTCTTCACACTTGCTATGCCAACTCACCCAGTATTCACCATGTGAGATTTTAGGACCCATGCTGAGATTAAATAACATTCCAAAGTGCCTACTGATGCATTCATTATTTCAGAAATTAATCCTTTCACTGATTAAAAACCCATTTAATATAAGTAATTCCTTTAATCCCTTATCAAAGAGGCATTGTAGTTCATAGTCCCACTTCAAAGAATTTATAACCACTTGGAGCAGCCAACCAAGCTATGAATGGACAGGTACCCCATGATGATAATGAAAGGTTGTGAAATTAGTCATGTAGCACTAATGCTGTAATGACAACCCCTCAGTCTTACAACAACAGTCAAAGTGAAATAACATGACAGAATGTTTTTGCAAATATTCAAGGGCTGGAGTTTTAAATGCTTTGGCAGCTTCAATAAGCTTAACAGTTCCAATGGGTTTATAGACATTCATGCTTACTTTTAACAATCCCAAATGGCATCTTATCTCTCATTGGGCAACTGACCTCCTGCAAAGGGTCCCTGGACCAAATACAAAAGGGTATCAGCTCTCCAAAAAGGTATAAACCACTCCAAAGAACTCCAGCAGCACTAGACCGCTCCTAACAGGTCCAAAGTGTACAGGCCATGTTCTGGACATCCCATAATCAGCCTAAGGCAGCTGAACTTTAACATGTGCGGTTGCCTCCGTGAAGCATAGGTGTGCAGCTCACCTACGATAATGGTAGATGGGGTATTCGGGGGTAGGACTTTCAGATTTGGATTTCCACCAAAATTTTCATAATGACAAGGGGGCTCTCCACCTCTACAAAAATTCAAGCCTATGTATTTGCCTCATTTATCATGCATATCAAATTAATGTTGTAAGAGCAGCCCAAAATGGCAAAATCATTTCCAAACAATTAACTTTTCTCTTTTGTTTTCTCTTCCTCCAGTCCCAACAAGAGTACAGTATTTACAATTTAGAGCTGTGTCATACCAGAATTTCTACTGGCGTACACATGGAGTAAGCAAGTCCAGGCTCCATTAAAATTGATTTTATAATCAATGCTATGGAAGAAAGACAACTTCAGTAGGGAAATTGGAACTCATAGAACAACATGCCTGCACTGAACCGATACAGTAGGAAGGAAATTAAGCAGCGCTAGGGGAACAATTTGTGTTTGTACATTTTTCTTTGTTTATAAATGGTGAATTGCTCAATAAAATAATGCACTATTCTCAAGGAAAATGAAAAGTAGCAAGCATTTGGAGCACATCAAGACACCTCGAGTCCTGCCTAAGATAACTCTTACCATCAGCAGCTAAATCCAGGTACTCTCGCTCAGAGCTGAGAATTCTGGAATTGATTCTTGGAACAATTGTCGGTTGATTCATTATAAAATCCAGAACATCTTGGTCATTGTTCAATTCACCCTGAAAATAACAAAATTATTTTGAATTACACAATGAAAAAATTCAGGGAGGAAAATTGAAACATTACAAAAGCGGCACTGAACTCACATTTGGCTCAATATTTCAAAGCTGGACTTTATGCTCCACATGATCCTCCTTTCACCCTGTTGTATCCTTTCAGCATCTACTTCCTTTTTTTTTCTGTGTTAACTATCTTCCCCTTAAACACACCTACGCTATTCATCTAAACTACTTACAATAGCAAGTTTCACACAATAACTATTCTCTGGTTAAAGAAGCTTCTCTTAATTTCCTTATTGAATTTATGAGTGACTACCTTATAGTTATGACCCCGAGTTTTGGACTCACCCACAGTGTAAACATCTTTCGATCTACTTTGTCATCACCTTCAGAATTTTAAAGACGTCTATCTGGCTACACTTAAGCTTTCTCCCTTCTAGAGATTAAAAACTCTAACCTGTTCAATCTTTCATAATGCTTATAACCTTTGTGCTTTGGTATAATTCTTGTAAATCTTATTTGTATCTTCTCCTGCGTCTTTTCCACTGTCAACTTTCATGATCTCAAGACATCTCAAAATGCTTCAAAATCAAATATTGCTGAAGCGCCATGCTGTTTTAATATAGGGAAACAAGGCAGCCAGTTTGAACACGCCAAAGTCCCGCAAACATCAATGAGATAGATGACCAGTTAACCTGTTTAAATGGTGTTTGCTGAGTGAAGAAAAAAATCGGAAGTCATTAAAGCATACTGTTGCAAGTAGAGGTTATTAAAATTAATGCGTTTGTGGAGGACAGGGGAGAAAGCAAACTGGAGCAATCGCAACAATTATCTCATTGTTCATCCAACTCTTTATTAATGCAGCTAATAATCCAAAGAATTTTTATCTCTACGTATTTCTCACTGATGCCCAAAGTTTTCATTTTCAAAATGTACTTTTTTTCCACTTAACAATACTGATGTAATTTTACATAATATTTTAATAAAACATAATTCTGAAGCATAATGCATGTTAATGTATTAATTGGTCCTTCTTGGTTGACTTTATTTAAATGAAGATTAGTTTCCCTAATTCTTCAATTCATCTACAATTCAACTAGAAAAGCACCATATCAATATAACATGACATGTCATGGAAACATGCTGTGTCTTTCTTGTTTATTCCCTTATTTCCCCTTTCTTATATTTTGCCGTTATCCTTTTTGATTAATGGGTGATTAATGAAAATGCATCTTTAATTCAAACAGCAGAGAGAATGAGGAATTCAGAAGTTACAGAAGAGAACAATCTGCTAGTCCCTCCTATTTTCAACAGGAGCTTCAGATTTTCCGGCACCAGAGAGATGGGGTGGGACTCTGTTTGATTGATTGGCTGGGAGCTAATGAAATTTCCCGAAGGTTGTATTCTACCCGGTAGCAGATGGTGATTGGATTCCGTCACAATAGAATGATTCTCAGAGTCCCACAATGCTCAGTTTGACTACAGGAAACATAGGAACAAGGACTCTCACTTCTCCATGGTTTCTCCAGAAAGGCTGTGAGTGCTGTATTTCTGGAACTGCAGAGAACTTGAATGAATGAATCTACTGTACAACCTTGGACTGAAAGTAGAGTTTGAAGAGGAGAAGGGTGCTGGAAACAGCTATCTGAAACAAAGGCTCTTTTTACATCGGATTTATGTCCCGCTTTCTTCCCCTCTGTGTTTGTCTGTCTTGTGTGTGTGTATATAATAAATATATATTTAGCAAGCGAGAAAGAGAGAGGCCCCACCCACTCACCACAGAGTGGTTCTCGCCACTCCGGTATGCCGGGACCCCCCGCCCCGCAGGGGAGAATCCCAGCCAGGATGAGGGGATACAGGACAGGGTAGTTTCTAGAGCGTGGGTGGGAGAAGGGAGGGTTTCTGACATTTACAAGGAACTCATGGGGTCAAGGAGACGCATACCGAGGAGTTGAAACGCAAGTGGGAAGAGGAGTTAGGAGGAGAGATAGAGGATGGTCTCTGGGCGGACGCATTGAGTAGAGTCAACGTGTCCACAACATGTGCAGGCTCAACCTGATACAATTTAAGGTCGTTCACCGGGCCCACATGACAGTGGCCCAGATGAGCAGGTTCTTTGGTGTAGAAGATAGGTGTGCGGGAGGGTCAGCGAACCATGTCCATATATTCTGGGCATGCCGGAAGCTTAGGGGATTCTGGCAGGGGTTTACAGGGGTCATGTCCAAGGTGTTAAAAACAAGGGTGGCACCGAGTCCAGAAGTGGAGATTTTCGGAGTGTCGGAAGACCCAGGAATCCAGGACGAGAAAGAGGCAGACGTTCTAGCCTTTGCTTCCCTGGTAGCCCAGAGACGGATTCTATTAGCCTGGAGGGACCCAAAGCCCCCAACGATGGAGACCTGGCTACCTGAGATGGCTAGCTTTCTGTCTGGAGAAAATCAAGTTCGCCTTGAGAGGGTCAATGTTAGGGTTCGCCCGGAGGTAGTAGCCGTTTGTCGACTTCTTTGCGGAAAATTAACCATCAGCAGAAGGGTGGATGGGCTGGGGGTTAGATTAGTTTAGAGTAGGGGGTTAGTAAAGATGGGACTTATAAGGGAGGAAGACAGCTTTGCACTATGTTTATAAATTCATGTACAATGTTTATTTTGTTGTTGTAAAACCATAAATACCTCAATAAAATGTTTATTAAAAAAAATACAAGATGAGGACTTCAACTTCGTGGCAAGTCTAGAGAGGCTGGGATTGTTTTCCTCAGAACAAGGAAGGTTGAGAGGAAGTTTGATAGCCATGTTCAAAATCATGAAGGGTAAACGAGGAGAAACTGTTTCCAGCAGCAGGTGGGTATCAATGTCCAGAGGACACAGACTTAAGATCAATTAGCAAGAGGAACTATCGAGAAGGTAATGAGACATATTTTCCACATATGTTAAGATGATCTGGAATGGACTGCCTGAAAGGGTGGTGGAAGCAGATCAATGCTAACGTTCAAAAGGGAATTGGATAAATGCAACCAATCTATGACAAGTCAAACCACAAACAATGTTTGAGAAATTTAATCTGGGCCGCTTAACTTTGCGAGGAGTAATGGAAATAGAAAAGAAAATCTTTTTGAATAACAAACAACAAATCCTAACATTTCCTGTTTTACCCTTCCACCAAGGTTTAAAAATCACACCCACTCCTAAGTGACTTATACAACTCTTATTGGCATTAAATTGCTAATATACAATACAAGGTGGCATCAGGAAACATATACACTATCACCATTCTGATTTCACTTTGTCTTCTTTCAGGATTTTGGGCAGTGACTTACCAACTGAAGCTCCAAGGATAAATAAGGCAATTAGAGTCAATTCAAGTATTCCAAATAAATGCTAGATTCATCACTGTACAATCATGCATTTAAATCAGTCCCATTCACACATCAGCCCTTACCAAGATTCAAATTAAGCAACTATTCTTTCATGGTGTTCCTATTTATATAGCCTGTTGCAATGTTAAACAATCAAAGTTATTTGTTTTGCATCCAAGTCTAATTTGGGTAAGACAGCACATGGCACAACATTACTTACTAAGTAAACAACTTTCTGGAAGTAGGCTGTATTGTCTAAGATCTTGTGCATCGTCACAGTTTCTAGCTCATCAGGATCCAGTTGTTCCCTCTGGTAAGGCATGCCATTATAGAGGGCAATAGGCAGAGAGCCCAGGCCTGACTGCTTATAGTACTCTTTGCATTCCTACCAGAGAAACAGAAAAGGTAACAGAAACATGATTTAGCACCAATACTAATTCCATTTGTGACAATTCCTTACATTAAACAATTACCCATCAGTTGACTTGACATAATTGCAACTTTTAGCAATGTTACCAAATTTGGATTCATATGAACTGCAGCCTGATTTGATTAATGTAGAAACAATTTATAGGGAGCTTCAGAAATTCATTATCTAAAGAACTCATATATCTTGATTAGCATTTTTGTAAAATGTCCATTAAAGTTTAATTTTTGTGGTTAGAAAGTATTAATGTTTTAAGGAGTGAACTGATAAACACTGATATCCATGCTTCAGGATATGGCAAACTGTACCTAAATTTGAACAGAATATTTAATAGGAAAATTAATCTGATAAATCACTTATTTGATATGACACGGCCTGAATCTAATATACTGATTTAGTTATATTCAATCTTTATTACTCTGCTTGAAAGAGTTTCTTTTGGAAAATGTGCAATCACTTAAATTAGTGAACAGTTAAATCATTACATGCATTAGTAATTCATTCTTATTAATAACGGAACATGGTGATGAAGATGACAGAACTTAAAACCATACAAATAATAACATATTCTGCTTCATTCACTTTAGAATAGCCATTAAAACACCAGGTGCAAAATCCCAACATTAAAAAATTTTGACTGTTCCCATGTCAAGGTGAAACAAAATTTAGAACATAATTACTGGAGTAGCTATTCAGCCTCTCAAATCTGTTCAGTCATTTTATTAGATCATAGCTGATTTGTACAAATCCATTTATCTGTCTTTCCCATGTCCCTCTAGACCCAATCGAAAAAAAAATCTATAGATTTAATTCTTGAAACTTTCCATTACGTCAACGTCCACAACGGGGGAAATGGGCTCCAGTTTCCAATACTATGTCAACAAGTGCTTCCTGATTTCAATCCTGAATAATTTGGCTCTAATTTTAAGGCTGTGCTTCTTCATTCTGAATTCCCCCAACAGAAGTTTCTTTGTGACCAACTCATCAAATGACTTCATGATTTTAAAAACCTTGATTATCAATCCTCAGGGCGACACGGGGGCACAGTGGTTAGCACTGCTGCCTCACAACGCTGAGGGCACGGGTTCGATCCCAGCCCCGAGTCACTGTCTGTGTGGAGTTTGCACATTCTCCCCGTGTCTGAGTGGGTCTCACCCCCAAAAACCCAAAAAGATGTGCAGGGTAGGTGAATCAGCCACACTAAATTGCCTATTGATTGGAAAGAAAAAATTGGATACTCTAAATTTATTAAAAATAAATTGATTATCAATCTTCACCCTTCAAAATTTAACAGAATATAAACCAATGCTATCCTGAGAAATGTTTTTAAATCGCGCTGCAGATTATTTTCTTGAATATACACTTTCAAAGTTGTATTAGTAACATTACAATTCAACAATCCCACAGAATGCAACAGGGCTTAATTGTGCCATTGAATATTTCTGTCACCCAATGCTCTTCCAAAAATAAATGATGTTTCAGGGTTAAGGCGGAGGTGCAGAAGGTTTTTAGTGTGTCGGACCTCTTAAACTAATGTTGAACTGCTCAAAACTACAACTCTATAAATCCCAATGTAGTCAATTCTTCACTTAATTGTGAAAACAAGGGCCAGAATTCTCCATTTCAGAGGCTAAGTGCTGACACCAGGACTGAATCACACGAGTTCTACGGTCCTGATAGCGGTGCCGATGGACATCCTAATGGGCTAGCGCAGACGTCACATGGAACTAGCTCAATTCCACGAACGCTAGCATGCGATTTGTCTGGGTTGTGATTGGCCCTTGAGAGCCTGACAAGCAAGAGCTGTATATAGAAGGTGGTACACGGTTTGCTCTGGAGCATGCCCATCCTGTTAATGGGTCAGCTGGGACCAGACGGTAACTGGGAGGGTGGTGGCCTGGGGAGGCACCCATCTCGACAAGAGGCACTGGGTTCACAGTGGGCAGTCAGCGGCGTGCACAACCACAGTCTTGCAGGCTGCGGAAATGGTGGTCCGTGCCCGTCCACCCCGAGCCTATGACACACCTCCTGGCCGTGGCCCTGGCAGAAGCCCCTTGGCCAACGGCACAACTGTCAGCAGCACACTATAGAGATATTGGATACATTTTGTATCCTCCCTCTCTCTCTCTCCCTCAGCAGCCATGGCACCTGTTCCCCGATTTTAAATATGACAAGTGAACCTCGCCGGCGGTGATTCCTCCTCCAGATCATCGCGGGTGGCCCGGAAATTGCCAGGTCGGGCCCGTTAATTATATGGCAACGGCATTTAGTATACAATTTACATGCCCACACCAGCGTGAAGCATGGAATGTATTCACCACACTGTCGAGGCACCGGAGCATGGCATTCCATTGGGCGCCTGGTGCTGGCCTCGATTTTTGGCTGCCGCGCAATTCTCCGTCCAATTCTGGTGCCACTAAACGGAGAATCCCGTCCAAAATTTAGCACAATTGTTCAAGAAAAGATTTGTTTTCTTAAGACTGTAACAATCGTGATTTGATGCAATTCAGGGTAGCAGGTATTGAATTTGTTACCTGTGACAGCATGCTCAAAGTTTAGATTGATTTTAAGCAGAAATCTTTATTATTAAACTGTCCATCATACATATTAGCTACTTACAGACAGCTTACAAAATGGCTTTAATATGTGGATGATGAGGGCAATTTTCAACTTCAATGCTTGGGTGGCAAAGATTAAAGTTATAAGTCTTCTATGACAAGGGGGTGATTCACTTTACCCACTAGGTAACTGCCGAAGCGGTAGTGGTCGATACGCCAAGCATTTCAATTACGGTGAACACAAACATGAAATTCTCCCAACTGTTATGTGTCCCCGCTGCTGCAGTTAATCCATTTATTGGCAATTAATTACTATTTTTTGAGCTACAACCCCTTCAGCGTGGATGTATGCAGTTTCTAAGTGACATTTTAGATGTACTTTTTTAATACTTACAAAGAAACTTGTTGAAAAAATTTCCAGTAATATTTCAGGGATTTTTTTTATCATCAAATTTAAGTTTTGGATCTCCAGATAAAACTATGATTTGTGTATTTTGTTTCGCAAAAAAAGGATTGAATTATTTTTAGATCAACAGTACTGAAGAGCTTGAGGTGTCTTTTTCTGTGCTGCTGCTCCAGATGAACAGATTTACAATTATATTGCAACAAGTGCATATTCTTCTAGTTAACAGACAATGGAGTTCTCAACCTTCAGCAACAGGAAAACGCAAAACCACATTTCGTATCAACTCAGTTGATGAACAGAACTATTAACTTTGCTCATGTTCAGTTGCTCCTGAAGTTCCCACCAGAGACCCTTTCAAACAAACTTGGATGAAATAAAAACTTCACTCCAATGAATCAACGAGCCTCACCTTTCGGTTTCGGTCATATGCTGAATCAGCTCCCAGAATACTGGATACCTCTACGTTAGAAAAATCCTTCTCCAAGGTAGCAATTATGTGTTCAATTGCCAGCTTCTCACCTTCCTTTACCTTGCCATATATCTATAAAAAGGAAATAACAATGCATAAAACTCTGGGTTGCAAAAATTCTACTGAACTGATTCCCTACATCAACAGACTATTTATAATTTATCCCATTAGATCAGGGGTGGGCAAACTTTTCCGTGCAAGGGCCACATTCAGAAATTCACAATTTTAAAGGGCCGCATAGTATATTAAATAAAATAATTAATATTTAAAATAGCCAAAATAAAAGGTTTTTAAAGAAAAAAAAAAGCAATTAACTTTTATTAATTAATATTTTAAAGTAGAAACTTCACATGAAACACATGTTGTGCCGAGCAATGATCACCCTACTCAAGTCAACGTATCCACCCTATACCAGTAACCCAACAGCCCCCCCCCCCCATTAACCTTAAAATTTAAAAAAAAAAAAAAATTTTAAATTTGTTTTTTAATTTTTTTTTAATGACTTGATCTTGGTGGGCCGCATAAAGACCTTTGGTGGACCGTAGTTTGCCCACCCCTGATGTAAGCCTACTTGTGACAATAAAGACTATTTATATAAAACACAGACAATAATGAGATACCTTTAGTCAAATAAACAGAGCTTTTTTCCCCTCGAGTTTTTAAACCCAGTTTACAATTGGAGAAAGACATTCAGAAAAAATTATTAAAATATTCTTGTACAAATTGGAACGCTTGACTAAAAGGAAGATGATAGTATGAGGCTATGAAATGGGAGAATGTGAGTCCACGTATTTGAACTTTCATCAGAAAGCATCAATCTAAAAAGTGAATACAAAAGCAAAATACCGTAGATGCTGGAAATTTAAAATAAGAACAAATAAAGCTGAAAACACTCAGCAGGCCAGGCAGCATCTGTGGAGAGAATCAGATCTAACATTTCAGGTTGATAACCTTTCATCCTCAGAAGTCCTAATGAAATGTCATTGACCTGAAATGATAACTCTATTTCTCTCTTCACCGAGGTTGCCTGACCTGCTGGGCAGTTCCAGCACATTTTGGCCTTATTTTAGATTTCCAGCATCCACAGGATTGTGCTTTTTGATTAGTGACTTGATGTCATTCAGTTCCTGGCATCATGCCCCTGCATGAAATAGTGCCCTAAAAAAGGAAGGAAGACAATGAACAGAAATAAATCTGGAATGTGGGCACACTCATCCCTGTGTGCCAATCCATAATCCATCTCAGCAATCATACCGAAATTATTGTCTGGAAGGCATTCATATTGTCCAATTCATCTGCAACAAAGTTAAAAGCCCTGAAGAGAGCAACACCAGGATCTTTTAGGCCATCAGCCTCATCTGAGTCATCAACCACAAAGACTAAGCCAATCCTGCAATAAAAAATACAATCACAAATTATTGTCCACTCACGCTGTTGGGGTTAACCAAGAACAAAAATCACATATTTCATGGTTCATGGTTTAGATATTCCTTTCAGAATAGAAAATTAAATAAAATTGGGCTGAATGGGGTGGGAGAGAAGCAGGCACGGAATTTCACACTGCCAGATGGCATGCCAAATACCCAAATAACTTCAATCAAAGATTTATAAAGGCCTATTGTCAAAGGCCAATAGGAATCCTCCCAGGAGGATTCAGAGAACAGCCCGGTTGCTTGGAGGCTGCCTAAGGTCTCCAGATTGAGAGTGCAGTACTCCAGGCAGACTTGGTGACCATTCCTGCGTTCAGTTGCAGCCATAGGTCTCCCTATAGAGCGGTGTCTCTCCAACGCCTCAAAAGATAGTTGTCAAAGGAACACAGAATGGACTTGCGAGCAGAAAAGAAACCCAAGGGATTAAAGGGGTAGTGACAGCATGAATGCAATTTTAGTTAAGGGACGAAAAGCAGGAAGCCATGGTGAACACTTGTTCTTTGGACTAGAGAGATAGAGCTGCATTCCCAGGACTTCCGGTGACGGGGATGTGCTGAGTAGTCGCATATCAGGTGGCTCTCCTCCTACGAACCCGAAAATAGGCTCCTTTATTCAAAATAGTCTGCTAAAACAGGGAAAAAAGTATCCTCGCACCCTAACTAACACCAATATGGACGAAGGTGCCAAACAACAGCAACTCTAGAGGCCGCAAAGAGACAAGAAATGGAAAAAGCAAGTGGCCAAGCCGGCAGACGCACAAAGCGATGAAGCGGCAGTCACGCCAGAATGAGGAGGACTGGCTCACCACACACAGAACTCCCCCTCGCCAGAGGACGGATGGAGGATGTTTCTCTTCAGGGAACTAAAAGAACATAGAGAGGAGACGAAGACCGATATCCAGGTCGTGGTTAGGGTGGTGGTCGTGGAGGCTCTGGCAACCATGCAGATGGCCCTGGTCAAGGCAGAAAGGCAATTGGAGGCCCAGGGGAACACCATAAACAATTTGCAAAAGCCTCAAGAGACACAGCGACTCTGGAGAAGGAAATACCGAAGTTGGTCGCAACTCAGGTGAGTCTGAAGGGGAAGATAGAGTATCAGGAGAACCGGTCACGGCGTCAGAACTTAAAGGATAGTGAGCCTGCCTGAAAGGACTGAAGGCAGGGACCTCACTGACTATGTGGCCTAGATGCTGGGGCAATCTGATGGGAACTGATAGCTTCCTCAACCCGCCAGAAATAGACAGAGCCCACCTGTCGCTCCGCCCAAGGCTGGAGAGCAGCTGAGGGCGATAATCGCCAAAATGCACCAGTACCAAGACCGGGAAAGAATCCTGCGCTGGGCAAGACAGACAAGAAACTTTAACTGGGAAGGTTGCCGGGTCAGGTTCTACCAGGACTTGGGGGCTGACCCGGCCAAATGCCGGGTACAGTTCAACAGGGCAAAAGCAGCTCTGTACAAAAACAATGTAAAATTTGGGATGCTATACCCGCCAAACTCTGGGACACATTCCAGGGCAGGGAGCACCTCATGGCCCGTGCGGACACAGTCAAATGTGTCCTGGAAAACAGGCTGGAAAAAAAGCAGCAGGGACAGCGGTGAAAAGATCACCTGAAGAGACTTTATTTATTTAACCCGAAAGACACTTTAGACGGGACTGCATTTCCTCGCTTTGAGGAGCTACAACATAGGAAGGGGTGAGTGCAGCAGAGCACAGGAAAGGGGGTGGAGAAATGCAGGAGGGGAAACAGATAGCGGGCGGTGGGTAGATATATAGCCGACCCCAAGAAAGCTAGCACCAGGAAGCACAAGTGAGAGGTCCCCGCAAGGGAGAGAGTGCCTGGCAACGGGGAGGGGGGCACACCCATCACTACCGGAGGGACAGCTAGGAGAAGAAATGGTGGGGGAGGGGACGGGGATGAAACAAGGTGGGAGACGGCGAGGAGAAAGAGGGTGTGGGGGTGAAAGAGAACCATAGGGGAAACATAGGAACATGGATAGTAAGGCTGGCTACAACAGACCAGCGTAAGGCTGGCTACAATAGACCACACGTGCCAATTTGGAACACAAAGGCATCGCAAGCAGCCATTTTGGAGGGTCCCTGAAGAAAGGGGAACCCTAGAGTGCAGGGGCTCACCCACATGGCACATAGACTGTTGGTGGCCATGTGGGGTGGAATCTGGACAGAGGGAAGTCCCGGACTGTAGGGGCGCATCCACCAGTAAGTATGGTTGATCCCGTAGGAAGCGGGGAGGGAGAAGGAAGGGCTGGGCGGGGCAGATCTACCATTCCTGCTGTGGGCTAAGGGCCAGGGGGTTAGCCATACTACTAAATAAGAGGACAATGCTTACCGCAACGAGAACGGTTACAGACACAGGGGGGCAGTGCCTTTGTAGTCAAAGGTGTTCTTAACAGGGCACTGGTATTCCTGGTGAACGTGAACGCACCCAACTGGGACACGGAGTTCAGAAAAAGGACCATGGCGGAAATCCGAATATTGACACGCACCGTCACATCATGCACAGGGTACTTTAACTGCGCAAAGGACCCATGGACGGACAGGTCGAACTTTAAAACAGGGATGGCCTCTAACATGGCGAAAGAACTCGGCATATTCATGGAGCAGATGGGGGAGTGGAAAAATGGCGATTCACCCACCAAAAGGAGGAGTTCGCCTTCTTCTCCCAAGTACACAATGTATACACACAGATCGACTTCTATGTAGTGGGGAAATTGGTGCTTCCAGGGCTAGTAAGAGCGGAATATTCCGCGATTGTATTCTCCAACCACACTCCACATGATGTGGATGTGAGGTTAGAGACGGGTTGTGCCCAACACCCCCCATGGAGGTTGGACACAGCCCTCCTGCCGGTAAGACTTTCTGCAAAAAAAAAATCACAGGCCATAGACGAGTACATCCACTAATAGCCTGAATGTGGAGGTCTCACCTGCCACGTTCTGGGAGGCGCTGAAGACTGTGATCAGGGGTGAAATCATTGTGCACAAAGCACGAAGAGAGAGGGGAGAGAGGGTGGCTAGGCAACAGTTAGTCGACTCCTCTACTGGAGGTAGAGCTCCTGGCAGTGAGGAATAAGCTACAAATGGACTTTGACTGCTCTCCACAAGGAAAGCAGTGCGCCAACTCTGCCAGACCCTATACGAACACAAGACCAGCCGCCTACCAGCTCACCAATGAGAAAGCAGGCAGCCACAAGAGAAATAGCACAGATTAAAGACACCAGAGGCAAACTAATAGCGGGGCCAGAAAAGGTCAACGAGGCATTCGAAACCTTCTACCTGGGGCTGTACATCTCCAAGACCCCCGCAGGGGTTTTAGGGATGAAACAGTTCCTCGATAGACTGGACATACTAGTTGTAGGGGAAGTTAAGAAATGGGAGCTAGAAGCATCACTGGAACTGGGAGAAGTCATGGAAAGAATCAACTTCATGCAGACGGGAAAAGCCCAAGACAGGTTCCCGACGGACTTCTGTAAAGAATTTGTGACAGCACTGGCCCCGCATCTGCGGTAGATGTTCACAGACTCTCTGTCAAGAGGCAACTTGACACCTATGCTAGCACAAGCCTCAATTTCGTTGACACCCAACAGAATGTTGGTCCTACAGACCCATTTCGCTGCTATATGTAGACGTGAAAATGCTGGCCAGGATCCTAGCCAAGAGACCGGAGGACTGCATACTAGTGTTGGTAACAGAGGGCCAACGGGCTTGTCAAAGGTAGACAGTTAACATCAGGCGTCGGCTGAACGTGATATTGGCCACACACAGGGGGTGCGATTCTCCACTCCCCACGCCGGGTGGGAGAATCGACTCACGACACGCCGCCCTGGCACCCCCCGCTCGCAGAATTGCCGCTTTTCACGGCGACTGACGATTCTCTGGCCCGAATGGGCCGAGCGGCCTGACGTTCCCGACCTGTTCACGCCGGCGGCAACCACACCTGGTCGCTGCCGTCGTAAACATGGCGCCAAATCTTTGTTTGTGGCTTGTGAGGGGCGGGGAGGGGAGTGAGCACCACGGCCGTGCTCGGGAGGGGACTGGCCCGCGATCGGTGCCCACCGATCGTCAGGCCGGCGTCTCCAAGTGACGCACTCTTTCCCCTCCGCCGCCCCGCAAGATCAATCCGCCACGTCTTGCGGGGCAGCGGAGGGGAAGACGGCACCCGTGCATGCGCGGGTTGGAGCTGGCAGCCGTCGTGACGCCAGCCGCGCATGCGCGGATTGGAGCTGGCCAACCTGTGAATGCGCGGCTGACGTCACTTAGGCGCCGCCATCGCGTCATTCTCGGCGCGCCGCCTTGACGCAAGCGTCAAGGCCCGGCGGCTGAGATTTACGGAGCGCCGCTCCTAGCCCCCTGGGGGGGGGGGTTAATAGGGTGCGAGGAGCAGCCTCCGAGGCCGTCGTGAAACTCGGCCGAGTTCACGACGGCCTTCCCGATGCCGCGCGGGAGCGGAGAATTCAGCCCAGGGAGAGAACACATGGGGTGATCATCTCTCTGGACGCAATAAAGGCCTTCGACAGATTCGAATGGAAGTAACTCATATTACTGGAGCAGTTCAGACTTGGAACAAGGTTCACTGCCTGGATGAAACTGCTGTACAGCACTCCCACGGCGAGCGTATGGAAGGACACCATCAGCTCTAAGTACTTCCAGCTGCACAGAGGCACTAAACAGGGATGCCCGATGACCCCGCTGTTGTTCGCCCAAACAATTGAACCATTAGCGAGCACGCTCAGGGCGGTAAAGAATTGGAAGGGAATCTAGAGAGGAGACAGAGAGCAGAGTCTTGCTCAATGCGGATGGCCTGCTCCTCTAAATCTCGGCCCGGCAAAGCAGCATGGAGGGAATCATGGTACTCTTGAAAGAGTTTTGTACCTTCTCGGGCTACAAACTCAACCTGAGCAAAAGTGAGATCCTCACAGTGAACCCGCAAGGGGGAGGGGCAGAGCTGAAGGGGCTGCCATTCAAACGGGTATGACACAAATTTTGCCACCTGGGGGTCCAAATCGCCCACGACTGAATCCGGGTACACAAGTGGAACTGACCAGCCTGGTAGAGGAAATTAAAAAGGACCTGCAGAGATGGGACACATTCCCACTCTCCCTGAGAGGGAGAGTGTGGATGATCACGATGAACATACTGCCCAAGTTCCTCTTCAGATCCATAACGATCTAGATCCCCAAGGCCTCCTTCAACTCAGCGGAAAAATTGATTGTGGCGTTTGTGTGTATGTGTGTGTGTGGGGGGGGGGGTGATCCCTGAAGAGAACGAGTCCTCCCAAACCTGAAATATTACCACTAGGCAGCAACAGCGGAAAGGGTAAAGATGTGAATAAAAGAGCCAGAAACCGAATGGGTGAGAATGGAGGGCGGCTCCTGCATGGGGACCTTATTTTCTCATTTAATTATTTGGACCGTGAAGAATAAGTTGCCTGAGTTTGTGGAGACGACTGAAGAAGCAAAGAACTTACTTGAGCATAATAGTGGAAAGATGTTAAACTGAGCATTTATTTTACTTTAGTTATTACAAGTAATGTATGCCCTGCTGTGCATCTTAATAAAAAATGTCTTTTGCTCAGAAAAATGCAAAATCACTCAAAGGTGGGGAAAGCTGGAACAATTGAATCTTAAAACCAAACAGTACTGCTCAGCACAAACAATGCTCAAAAATAATGTCGGAAAAATTTACGAATGCCAATACGAAATGTTTCTTTTGAAAGCCAATGATGCCAAGATTCTCTAAGGTTAATCTTGCATTATCTCAAAAGATGTGCCTTTTAAAATACCGAGTGCAATAAATGAGCAAGCATCACCTCACTAACCAACACTGAAAACACACCTGAGTGGGATGTCATTTGTATAAAACATTTCAGCCGTTTTCAGCAACTCAGAAGTGCTCTCATCAGATGGGTCAACAAGAAGCACCTAAAATTAAACAAAATGATCAGAAACAGCATGAGCATACATTGTTGTTCGGCAACACAGGAGTCAGAGACTTTAGTCTCAGTAAGTGCCAACAATTCAGAGAAGCAAATGGGAGCTCAGTATCACAAGCCTCCAATTGCCAAACCCCATGAATTGCAACAGATTTAACAATATTACAAATAAAAATCACTTAATATTAACACACATTTTACTGAGCCTAAAATGTTTGGGACAAGCTTGGGTGAAAATCTTCACTTTGCGTGTTATGTTCCTCATGTTGTGGTAGCAAACAGAGATGATGCTTTGATAAGGCCGCCTTGGAAACCAGATCAAACATAGGTCACACAATGTCCTTATGATGTTGTTGCCCAGTTTTCCCATTAGCACCTAGTTCCGAGAGACCCACGTCTGATGACTGCATGATGTCAGAAGGAAACAAAGCTCAGGTAGACTGGATGGCCGACGGACCAATTAATCCAATTTGGCACTTTCTCAAAGAAAAAGGATGTTCGGCATTTGAAGTTGGGAAAAAAAATACCGAATACAAGTATAAGAAGTATTAATGGTGGGTTATGCCGCAGTTTGGAAGCAAGTTAATAGAACCTTTACTCTACAGCCGAGTCATGCTCAATAAGATTACCAGCTGTGAAAAGTTAAAGGATGCTCCATTATCCAGGGTATTGATCAGCCATTTATCAGCAGAAAATTAATCAAAATAATCCAGTCTGACGAGTTTACATATATTGCTAACTAATTTACACTTTTCAAAATTGCTTTTAGGAAATAAAAAATTCACGCTCTATTTTCCTGTTCACATAAATAACCGTACCATCTCATGTGAAATCGAGATCTTTGACTGCCTCATACATAAACAAAAATAAATAATTTCCTTTCTACTTACAAAATTGTGGAAGTTTTTCCGAATCTGCCGGATAACTCCGAGAAATGTAGGTCTCAGAAGCTCCTGCACATTGGAAGACCAAGTGCTGTATTTGCTGTCCGTCTCCAGATTATTGATCCACTATTTTGAAAAAAATCATAATTCTGATCATTATGTTTGAAACCAGTCATTCTCCCAGTGTTTGCGTGGGTTTCGCCACCCAAAGATGTGCATGCCAGGTGGATGGACCACGCTAAATTGCCACTTATTTAAAATAAAAAATGAATTGGGTACGCTCAATTAAAAAAAAATGTTTGAAGCCAGTCATAGCTAAACTGGTAGTAACCTGCAATTAGTTAAAAACAACTAGGAGTAATTTTGACATCTTTCTGATTTTTCACCATCACTTTGTTGGTTCATCAACGTAGTGCTGATGATGCAATCATGACTTTGAATATAATTAATAAGCACAGCTGAAACATTCTGAACTACAATGATGGTATCACCTAACATTAATTTGCCTCTTGCACTATCAGAATAAGTTAGCTTACAAAGATAGTACTTAATGGTGCAGCTGGGGCACGGTTGAGCTGTGCAAATAAACCATTAAGAGCATGGAAAATGGGGCGGCATATGGCACAGTGTTTAACACTGGGACTGCGGCGCTGAGGACCCGGGTTCGAATCCTGGCCCTGGGTCTGTCCGAGTGGAGTTTGCACATTCTCCCCATGTCTGTGTGAGTTTCAACCCCACAACGCAAAGGTGCAGGTTAGGTGGATTGGTCACGCTAAATTGCCCTCAATTGGAAGAAGTAAAATAATTGGCTACTCTAAATTTATTTTTAAATTTTTTTTTAATTAAAAAAAAAAGAGTATGGAAAGTGTTTCAGCCAAACAAAGTTCTGTGTAATGGCCTTTCAAGTAAGAAAAACACTTAGTAACCAGACGCTGTCTGAAGAATAGAAAAGCAAAATTTGGTGGGGAGATGATAATCTAGCCAGCACTATACTTGTAAAATTCATTACTCATAGAAACTGTATCACCAAATTCAGCAAGTAACGCTGTTTGCACAATGAAAAACGAAGTGCAGGATGCAGGATAATCAAACTTACATAGATGGCAGGGTTTCTAATGTCTACACCATAATCAGAATCTGCTGGCTGTACATTTAGCTTCAGCAAGTCATGCAGCTCATCCCCTTGGATTCCCAGATCGTGCAGACCTTCCATGAGACGGGCCTCATTACGCAGCAAGTCCAGAACACTGATAAATGCACAAAGACAAGATAATTAATTTTTCTCAGAAACTAGCTGCTTAACTGTCTGCAATTTATATTTGGGTTTGAGAATGTATTTGCATATATTGAGATAGACTGACTCTCCATACCTGAAGATATCTTGCACATCAAGATCAATACTAAGGCCATTGATGAAAAGTGCAGAATCACCTGGGTGAAGGCCAAAAGTTTCTTTGAAATACTGAAAGCAAAAAAACCATTACTGCCAAAAATGTTCCTTGCAACTCATACTGATAGCACATAAAATTCCTATTATAGTCACCGAATGTGCTATAATGTGTTTCGCCAGACAATTCAGACATAGGTCAGAGAATTACTCAGTCTCTGCTGTTGTCTAATCCTGATCAGAGGAGTGGTCCAAGTGTTGAGAAAAGACTCAGCAATGCTCGTTGAGGGAAGAGGAGAAGGAGGAAAAAAAAATGGACAAGGTTTCTGATCACAAGCTGGCAACTGTTGGGGCAGCACAGTGGTTAGCAGTGCTGCCTCACGGCGCCGAAGACCCGGGTTTGATCCCGGCCCCGGGTCATTGTCCGTGTGAAGTTTGCACATTCTCCCCATGTCTGTGTGGGTCTCACTCCCACAATTCAAAAAGATGTGTAAGGTAGGTGAACTGACTACACTAAATTGCCCTGTAATTAGAAAAGAAATAATTGGGTACTCTAAAAAACAAAAATTTAATTTAAAAAAACCAACTGGCAAATGTTGCAGGAAGTCTGCCATGATGCACAGCAGCCATAAATGAATCAGGACTGATTGTGATGCCTCTACAGTCAATACTCAAACACACAATCGCAGATCGCACAAGATGAATGGTCGTCCTCGAAACAAGGCTGCAGTTAAACAGTCATTTCCTTGCACAGGAAAGCAGGAGAGCAACAAATACATACAATATTTTATCAACATTAAAATGGATGCTGCGTCAGCAGCAGCCCTTGTTACTATTTCACAACAGCAGCAACGTGACTTATTTTAGTCCTTTGTCACTTGTCCCAGTGTTCAGAATGGCAGGCAATAACCGTCAAACGTTTTATATTTTGCTAATATCCAAAGATCAGAAAAAAGTACACATTATCTTTTTACTCCTGATAGACACAGGTCTAGGATCTAGGGCGGGGTTTACAGCTGTTCGCTCCCGTCGGGAAATTCCGCTCCCACGCCGTGCACCGGTTACCTGGCGATGAGGGATGCTGTCACCGGGAAATCCCGTTGACTACAGCAGAGTCAGTAAATCCCATGGCGGGCTGCCTCCGCCGCCGAAAAACACGTGGAGGGGTGGTCGCTAAATCCCACCCCTAGAGAGTGAGGGACCAGGGAAACAGGAATATAGAAACACATGGATAAAGAGACAAACTACTGCAGCTGTACTAGACTGAAGATTCACCAGTTTTCCTTTGGTCACACTAGGAACATGCATTAAAAAAAGCATGTGACAACAGAGGAAAGATTCACGGTGAGAGAAATATATTTTTTCAGTAGCAACAAATTACCTGTTAACAAAGTCAGAGAACTGACCTATTTCAGTGTTGGACACATTCCAAACAATAAAACTTCAAGATGTTTAATGATTGAACAAACTTGTCAACTGCTGATATTCTCAATGCCATGAATAACGTGGCTATAATTTGAAGGTCTTGAATGATTGTCAGTGCCCAAGCAATTCCACCACAAATATTGTAGCTGTAGAAACATGCACAGCAGAATAGGTGTGTCCAAAAAGAGCCAATGACCAAGCTTGAATTTTTTTTTCCCAGAAACTATATGGCTTTTTAAAGCCATTTAGAGAAGCAGCAGTTACTCCGCCTTAACTGTCTCAACCCTGAACCTACATGCATCAGTTCAAACTGATTACAGTTCCAAAAGCATGGCGTTGTAGTCAGTTGAACTTGATGCTTTTCAACCTACACTGCCAATTATTTGGGACAGAATGATAAAATTTTAAATGCACGCTTACTTGTTGATGCTCTTCTACTTCCTTCCTCATATCAGAGTTCACAACGGTTCTGGTTATAGATCTGTATGATTTTTTTAAAAGAGAAAACTTTATAGATTTATTCTGTCGTTCAGAAGCCCAAACATGGTTTCCCAGACATTGAACAATATCTATTAGATGCTCAATTAACATTTTATGGACACCATTATTGTTCTCTAAATTTGCCCTTGTTTCCATCGTCTTTTAAAGTTAAAAATCTCAACCAAGTAAAAGAATATTTAGTGATCCTGGTGAACTCCAACTGTGAGAATGTCATCAACTGATTCATGAACTATCCATCTCCTGAAGAGACAAATTCTATTTCACAATTTCAATGCCTCTTGTGCTTTCACAACATGAACTCTGAAAATGAGTACAGCAGATCAAATTTAATTTTCCTGTGAACAGTGAAAAAAAGGTCTTTGTTAAGCTTGCACGTAGACTTCCCAGGGGGCTTAAATAGCAAGTTGCTGTCAGAGGGACATTCGCCCGAAATGGGGCGATCTGGGATCTGTGTGAACAGAGCAAGAAATGGAATCTCCTTTACCAATCATAGATTATCATATCATAGAATTTACAGTGCAGAAGGAGGCCATTCGGTCCATCGAATCTGCACCGGCTCTTGGAAAGAGCACCCTACCCAAGGTCAACACCTTCACCCTATCCCCATAACCCAGTAATCCCACCTAACACGAAGGACAATTTTGGACACTAAGGGCAATTTATCATGGCCAATCCACCTAACCTGCACATCTTTGGACTGTGGGAGGAAACCGGAGCACCCGGAGGAAACCCACGCACACACGGGGAGGATGTGCAGACTCTGCACAGACAGTGACCCAAGCCGGAATCGAACCTGGGACCCTGGAGCTGTGAAGCAATTGTGCTATCCACAATGCTACCATGCTGCCCAATCCAAGTAAAGGATCATCATTAAATAGAGGTGCAGATTCTGAACCAGGAAGTACCAGTTAGAATATTTAATTTAATGTCAAATCAAATATAGAAAGCAAATAAGTAAGGAAGAATGACTTTGGGAGCTCAGAAAGAAAGATAAATCACGTTGGCCGGGATTCTCCGACTGGTCGGAGAATCCTCTGCCGGGGGGGGGATGGTGGGGGTGCGATTCTCCGCACCGATGTCGGCCTCCCTATCCTATTCTCCGTTTTTCAGGCACCGGCGGGATCGCCACCACGCCAGTCGGAGGCCGTTGACAGCGCCCCCCCACCCCCGCCGATTCTCTGGCCCTAATGGGCCGAGTGGCCGACAAGTTTGGCCCAGTCCCACCAGCGTGGATTACTCACCTCACGCACGGCGGGACCTAGAAGGTAAGTGTGCAGGGGCCGTCTTGGGGGGGGGGGGGGGGGGGGGGGGGCACAGTGGCCTGGCCTATGATCGGGGCCCACCAATCGGCAGGCGTGCTGGTTCCGTGGGGGCCTACTTTACTCCGTGCCAGGCCCCTGTAGGGCTCCGCCATATTGCCCGGGGGCTGGCGCAGAGAAGGGAACCCCGCGCATGTGCGGAAATACGCCGGCCGTTCCCCGCTGGCTGGGTCGGCTCCAGCGGCAATCTAGCCCCTTAGAAAGGTGAGAATTCCGCACTCTCGGGGGGCGTTTGACGCCAGAGTCGTTGGTGCCGGTTCTCCCGCCAGCGTGGGACAAAGCACCATTTTTAGAGAATCACGCCCGTTAAATTGCCAAAAGTTAGTGTGGAACAATGAGATTCTATACTCTTAGAAATTGACTTCCAACACCAGAGAGATTGTTTGACTGTAATTAAAACTCATCATACTGTTAAACAAAGAAAAGTACAGCACAAGAACAGGCCCTCCGGCTCTCCAAGCCTGTGCCGATCACGATGCCCTATCTAAAAAAACAACTTCTGCCCTTACTCGGTCCGTAACCCTCTATTTCCTCCCTATTCATGTACTCATCCAGTTGCCTCTTAAATGCTGCTAACGTGCCTATTTCCACCACATCCTGTGGCAGCATGTTCCAGGCACCCACCACTGTGGGAGAAAAACTTACCTCACACATCTCCCTAAAACTTTCTCCCTTATCTTCAACCTGTGCCCCCTTGTAATTGACATTCCACCCTTGGAAAAAGCTCTGGCTAGCCATCCTGTCTGTGCCTCATAATTTTGTGGACCTCTATCAGGTGTACCCTCAGCCTCCGTCTTTCCAGCGAAAACAATTTGAGTCTATTCAATTTCTCCTCAAAGCCAACACCCTAGAGACTAGGCAACATCCTGGCAAATCTTTTTTGCACTCTCTCCAAAGCTTCCACGTCCTTCTGATAATGTGGTGACCAGAACTGCACGCAATACTCCAAATCTAGCCTGGCTAAGGCTTTATATAGCTGCAACATGATTTCCCAACTCCTGTACTCAATGCCCCGGCTGATGAAGGCAAGCATGCCAAATACCTTCTTAGTCACCTTGGCCACCTGTGTTGCCATTTTTAGGGTAAAGGGTACTTGAACTGAATAGATAGGTCCTAAACATTTTGCAGTAGGTTTAGTCCTTATTTATGATGTTAATACAGTTTCATATTATTCAACACGCCGATATGCAAAACCAGGCAGCAAGATGCCATTTTGCCACAGAGAATGGACCTGCTGATATCTCAGATAGTAACTTCCAGATTTCCATGCATGTGCATTCACTGGAAGTCGCAACCCAATTTGCCCATAACCAACTGTGAGCACCCTTGGTTCCACAATTATTTTCACAACTAAATCAGGCCCATTTCTTTAAACTTAAATATAATTTTATCAATATTACATCAATATTTATTTCACCAATAAACAGATCTATTATGGTACCTGGCTTTAGTGGGAAAGTTCTGGCTCAAATCACGCATAACCATCAAAGCATCAACTGTAGGTGCAGCCAAGATTCGAGCAGCAGTTTGGAAACTTAGGTCTGTTAAAATAAACACATATATATATTTTTTAAATTCATAATAATTTAAGTAATTAAAGGGGCTACAAACTACACAGTACATAGAAAGCGTTGAAATTTTTAGCCGGGAATGGATAAGTAATTTAAGACAGTTAAGGGAATGGAAAAGGTAAATCCAGAATAATACCACACGTGAAACAATGAAAGTCAGACAAGGTGGCACAGGTTCAAACTGGTAAACAATTCATTTAGGACTGATAGCGAGAAAGTCTTCTTCACATACGACTCAGAGTGGATTGTCAAATAGAGCTCAAGGGCAATATAACACCGTTTGGAGATTTGATAGCCGTTTTAAAATAGATATTGTTCTTCCTTTGAGAAAGCTGTAGCTATCAGTGCTGCCGTTTTATCCTGCAATGGCTCTTGGGGCTTCTTGTTTCAGTCTAATGAGACCAGACTATGCAAACTAATACAATCGATCTATTGGGGAAGAACAGTGAATCTCTTTTCCATGACATCAAGTGTCATCCAGTTATTCTCTCAGCCAAAGTTGGTCAATGACATTGGGAAATTAAAAAAAAATTTTAATGGAATTTTCATTCTAACAGATTATAAAACCAACAGGGCCCTACCTTCCTCAATATTAATTGAACAGAGACCACAAACTGCATAAAAAACTTATACGTTTAACAACAAATCTCAGTAAATGGAAAGGTTTCATGTCTGGTGCTTCTCTGACAATTTGGAGACAAACTAACTCACTGCAACCATGTTATTCAAAACTAATCTGTTCTGACAAATTATTACTTTTCTTCCCCGCACAACAATATACAGGTCGGGTACCCTTCATCCGAAACCCTCAAGGCCGATTATATTTTGGGTTTCAGATCATTTAGGTTTTCATATATCACACGTAAATTTACATTGCAATAGTTTAAGCCTAGGCTAGCTATAATCTCAAGTAAGTAAAATGGCGAGAAGAGGAAGATGTATTACTGAATAACAAATACAAGGCACCTGTAATAAATTTATTTTGGACACATTCACCACAAAAATCAGAAGATAAACAATGCGGACAAACAACTAGATTTCCCGTGCTAAAGGCCAATGAGCTTCAAAGAAAGTGCAGTTTTTGATGCGTTTGATATTCGGATTGGAGGACTCTAACTGCGCCCTTGTTTAGGCGTGTACCATCAACATCCTGAGGTCTTGAAAAGTGCATGAAAGCAAATCTTTTTTTTAATGAATAGCATTTATTTGGTTAAATTTACCTGGAAACCAAATGCCAACTGTGACACTAAAATGGCATATTTTGCTTGAACATGGGTACAGCATTTCCTCCCTTTCGCCAGATATTTCTGGGCGATCCAGTACATGTATGTGAAAACTACTAGCTTTGAGCTAAATTCATCCACTATTTCATTCTAAAATGTTCTTCGCTGTCACTTATGGAAGCTACAGTTACTATACCCACTCTTCATTTTCATTGGCTCAATAGCAGTTTGAAATTGGTTTCACAAAATTGAAGCTGACTTAAGATTCTGTCCACACACAACTGCAAGAAACATATTGTGGCAGTGAAAGGAGGCAACTGTATGAATGTATATTTACAAGATATGTTCCAGGATGTTTTATTTTCATGTTTGACTTGAAATTCCTGAGGGACATGGAGCACAGATTCCTTTAAGAACTTGCAAGGCCTCCATTTGTCAAGAGTGAAGCAAAGAAGAAATGCTAGTGTTAGCCAAGAAGATTCTTAATCCAAAACCCAGCAATTTACAGTTCAGGGGTTAACCTGATTTTTTTTGTTGCATTCATTAAATACTCAGTGGGAATGAACTTTAAAAAAAAACAGATGTTTTGTCCGGAAACAAATGCAATTTTAAATATGAACGGATTAAACTTATTTGCATTTGGCCTGTAACATTTTAGTCTTGTATGTTCCTGATGATTCAATAGTTTTAGAATATAATAGCTGACAGAAGGTGGTGGAATGAAAGTGTTCTTGGTCTTAAAAACTTGATTACATTGTTTGATGATACATGTTTCTATGAGCCTTCAGGTGATCAAAACGAATCAAACATCAGTGAAGTCAATCAATCGATGCTTGCATTTGGAAAAAGCATTTACTCTAGTAGCCTGCTCTCATCTCGCATGATTTGACCATACTTCCCAAGCTTAGTTACTGAGGATTGGGAGTCATTAAAAGGTGAAGATCTGATTTCATGTTTCTACTTGTCTATATCAGTATGTTATTTTTTTAAAAACACACGACTCAAAAACACACTTGAGCTGCATATCTAATTAACTATGTTTGCAGGTAATGTTGAGGCCGACAACTTCATGTCAATTACAAATTGGACAACACTCCTCTCAGCCTACCTTGCAACTGCCAGACTTTGAGAGGTGCCATCTCATTTGTGCTTTCAACCAGGTGCTTCCTCAGTTCCTTGAGCTGTTCCTGGATCTCAGGGTACAGCTGCCTATCATCAAGGGAAAAATAAAACTACGATTACTGCAAGGGGAATTTATCCGCAACACACTGGCACCATTATGTAAAATCATCTACTCAAAGTAGCCCTTGGCATCAAAACGAGTAATGATTAAAGCTCCCATTTGTACTGTTGTTCACAGAAGGCAATAACATGAAGCTTATTATTTAAAACTTTACCATGAAGCAAATCTGTACTGAATCCACCAAAAGGATGCAATACTTGGATATATTACCAAGAAGCAATAAATACACAATGGCCCCTAACTTCTGAGCTTCAGGGCAGTCTATCAAGGGGGTACCCCACAGATGCACTGGGAAACAACCTCCCCACCCCGGAAATTCCTAGGTAAGGATTACACAGAAACTGTCCAGACGTTCAAACTTGCTTTGGGCAATTACCCTGCACTGCAACCACCCAAAATTTTAATTTTAATGGTTCGTCCTATCACACAGTAACAGCTACCAAGAAAAAGTTAGAAATAAAACCACTTCTAGTTTCTGGGTAACTAAAGCACTACCTACTCAGAACCCCCCCCCCCCCCCCCCCCCCCCTCCCCTCCCCCCACTCCCCCCCCTCCCCCCACCGCATTAGACTCATCCAGCCTTCCCAATTACACAGGGCTAAATTGCTGCCTTTGAAAGCAGACCAAGCAGGCCAGCAGCACGGTTCGATTCCCGTAACAGCCTCCCCGAACAGGCGCCGGAATGTGGCGACTAGGGGATTTTCATAGTAACTTCATTTGAAGCCTACTCGTGACAATAAGCGATTTTCATTTCATTTCATTTTCACAACCCTCATCTACCAGCCCTAGCTACACCCCTCTCCCCCAACAGAACTTCCCCCACCACCCTTCAACTACCCTCTCCCCCTTGATTCTCCCCTTCTCCCCCCCACCCAACTCTGACCCAACAACCTCACCCAAACCGACCTCCACCCACTGGCCTAACCCCACCACCACCCCAAACCTCTCCACTCTGCCCAGCCCTCAAGAGCCCACTGTGTTGGAGTGGATCTCACCATGCCTGAGTCAGAAGGTCAAACGAGATAGAAGTGGCTTCATTTTAAGGCAAGATACTAGGAGTGAGTGACAATATGATGCAACTCTAACTCCACCGGAGGTTACAGACCATTGTCACAAAACCTCGGATAAGGAAAGACCATTCAAATCTTAAAGCTTACTTCTCCACTGGTATATAATTGACACCAATCTCAACTTCTCAGGGTCACAGTGACCATAAAAAAAGTTTGCAACATTCTCAAAAAAATTCTATCCAATTCTTGATAGTGAATAAGTATAACTCTCACCTTCCAGTCTGTTTTATGCAAACTGATTCACGGTGTTTCATAACTGGTACTCCCAAGACTCAAAAAAGAATGAACTCATAGGATTTCATGAATATCTACTTAGCTACATATTTTTCAGCATGATCATATATCGATATTCAGATATCATATTCAGATATAGATCCAGCTCCAATTTTTAAAGGAGTTAATTATCAGTGCACTGCTGTAATGCATCCTATATTCTATTTGGAGATAGTTGTAATCTCAATTCTCACTTAAAGAATGCCAATTTTTCAATTGTGTGCTGTAATCTCAGTTTAATCATTAGATTGTTGATAATTCTCATGCACACAACACTGTATAGTGAATCAATCATCTTAAATATAAATTAAATGATAATAATTGTCACCAAACTAAAACTTTTTTCAACTGAAATTCACACATAAATGTGCCTTATATCTTTGAGAGATCTTGAAACCACTTGTTAGAATGTCCATGTGTGTGTGAGCGATAGTGTTACGGGTTCCATTTCATGGCAGCCCGGTTTTCCTGTGCAGACTCTTACTTCAGCTTGCCGAAGAGGAAACCTTGGACTTCATCAACAGGATCGTTTTCATTCATCACAGTGGCATTCAATTCAGAGCCTGCAAGACAACAATAGATAACCTGGGGATGAGGGGGTTTGCTGATGGGTAAAACAGTAGAAGAACAGTGGGAGATGTTCAAAAAAGAATTTGTAATACAAAGCCAGTTTATATCCCTGAGGACCATGTGCCCTATCACTAAAAAAAAAGCAACAGATGATTAAAAAGGTTGAAAGACAACATAATATGTTTTACAAGCATGCACAAATGCTCATGAAGGGGAAAGATACAAAGTATGGTAAAGGGTGACCAAATAGTAAAAGCTACAAAAAGGAGAATGCAAAGAAACTTGCATGGGAAAACAAAGTCAACACAAAAACATTTACAATTATAATAAGAATAATACTTAGCACAATGGACTAAACAGCTGGTTTGTAATGCAGAACAATGCCAGCAATTCCTGTACCAGCCTCCCCAAACAGGCGCCGGAATGTGGCGACTAGGGGCTTTTCACAGTAACTTAATTGAAGCCTACTCGTGACAATAAGCGATTATTATTATTATTGTTAAGAAAGATGAAGAGCATCAGAGCCTTTTGAAAACAAAATGTCTACAAAAAAACAGAAAAAGTAGGCATTTGTGTCAGTCTTTACAGTAGAGGTAGAGGTCAACTTACCAGAGATCCCAAGAAAACTAATACTGACATAGGGGCAGGGCTACAAAATTAATGTAACCAAAGTAACAATGCTGAAGAAAATAATGGCACAAAAGAGTGACAAACTCCCAAGGACAGGTGGTTTTCATTCCAGGACTTCAAAAGAAGTAGGTGAGAAAATGGCAGATGCTCTAATTATCATCTTCCGAAGTTCTCTCGATTCAGAAAACATCGACGGGATTCTCCGACCCCCTGCCGTAAATCCAGCCTGCCGCTCCGGTGTCGGCTGCCGAATTCTCCAGCACCGGTTTTCGGGCGGGAGCTGGGATCACGCCGCGCCGGTCAGGGCCGTTGGCAGCGCCCCCCCCCCCCCCCCCCCCCCCCCCCCCCCCCCCCCCCCCCGGGCGATTCCCCAGTCCCCGATGAGCCGAGCGGCCGCCCAATTTCGGCCAATCCCGCCAGCATGGATTAGACCAGGTCACGCTGGTACGGCCTGCCCGCCGGACACCAGAGAATCCCTGTAGAAATTTTGAAATTTTAAGAGACTCCATTATTTAAGGTGAGAGGGAAAATAAGGAAGTTTTTAAAAATAAATTTAGAGTTTCCAATTCTTTTTTTTCCAATTAAGGGGCAATTTAGCGTGGCCAATCCACCTACCATGCTTTTCATAGTAACTTCATAGGGGCTTTTCACAGTAACTTCATTGAAGTCTACTTGTGACAATAAGTGATTATTATTATTATGCACATCTTTTTGTGTTGTGGGTGTGAGGCCCACGCAGACAGAGGGAGAATGTGAAAACTCCACACGGACAATGACCTAGGGCTGGGATCGAATCCGGGTACTCGGCGCCATGAGACAGCAGTGCTAACCATTGCATGACAGTGCCGCCATAACTATAGACAAGTTAGCCAAACATCGATTAACATGGAATTACGAGTGTCGTTCGGGACAATGACTGAACGCCTTGAAAATTTCAGCTGATCAGAGCAAGATTTGTTTAAGGTAGCTCATCCTTGACAAATCTAATTGGATTTTTTTGAAGCGTTGACCTAAGTAATGGACTGGGAAATGGCTAACATCGAGGGTCGAAGGGCCTGTTCTGTGCTGTACTGTTCTATGTTCTATGGATGTTAGTTATATGGGGCGGTATTCTCCACTCCCGATATAATCGGGATAGCCGTCGTAAAATCGGCCGAGCTTCACGACAGCCCGATACGGCCCCGCTCCCGAGCTATTCACGCCCCAGAAATGGGCTAGGAGCGGGGCCGCGGGTGTCACGCGTCAAATGACGCGAAAAGGCTGCGACACCCGAATGATGCCACAATGATGCCGCTCCGCTTTGTAAAAAGGCGCGAGCGGCCCCCCCTCTCTCTCCCTCCCTCCCCCCTTCTCCTTCCCTCTCTCTCTCTCCCTCTCTCTCCCCCTTCTCCCCCCATTCCCCTTCCCCTCCCCACTCCCTCTCTCGCTCTCTCCCTCCCTCTCCCCCTTCCCCTTCCTTCCCCCCCACCCCCACTGTTCGCTGCGTTCTCCGGGATGCCAGCACCGGTTTGCTCACAGTCCGGCGGTCCGCTCAAGCTGGCTGACGAACTTGAAAAGCAGGTGTGTCAGCCGGCGTACTCAACTTGCGTGCTGACGTCGGGACTTCGGCCCATCCAGGCCGGAGAATAGCGGGACGCCGGTTTTGGCCGTTTCGGTCAATTTGACGGGGTTATTCGCGGGAAAGGCGGTCGGAAAAATTTGCGCGTTGGGGAGAATAGTGGGAGCGTATCGGACCGGCGTCGCAGGAAAAAACGGCACGTCCCGCTATTTTCCGCATCGCTGTGGGGTCGGAGAATTCTGCCCATGGACTTCTAGGAATCATTTGATAAAGTCCCTCAAGATACTTTTTGCTAAATCTGAAACCCACCAAAATGAAAGAAAAGTATTGCTCTGTTCAGGAATTTGGCTAAGCAGCAGGAGACACAGAGTTCGGATAATGGACTTGAATTGGCAGGGTGTGACTGATCGGCTCGCACAAGGGCCTGTGTCGGGGTTTCAACACATTTATTAACAACTTGGATGATGGAATAGAAAGTCACATATTGTAATTTGCTGATGGCACAAAGATAGGTGGAATTGTAAGCAATGTTGTGGAAAGCATAAAATCGCAGAGGTACTGATAAATTAATGGCAAAACTATGACAAATGGACTTCAATTAGGCAAATGTGTGATTATCTATTTTGACCTTAAAATAATAATAATCTTTATTATTGTCACAAGTAGGCTTACATTAAGACTGCAATGAAGTTACTGTGAAAAGCGCCTCTTCGCCACATTCCGGCACCTGTTCGGATACACTGAGGGAGAATTCAGAATGTCCAATTCACCTAACAGCACGTCTTTCGGGACTTGTGGGAGGAAACCGGAGCACCCGGAGGAAACCCACGCAGACACGGGAAGAACGTGCAGGCTTCGCACAGGCAATGACCCAAGCGGGAATCGAACCTGGGAACCTGGCGCTGTGAAGCACTGTGCTACAGTGCCTCGATAGAAAAGAATACTTCCTAAATGGTGAAAAACTAGAAACATTGGAGGTTCAAAGAGATATAAGGGTCCGTTAAAATGTCTTGAACAGGTACAGAAAATGACCAAAAAGGTAATAGAATGCTGACCTTTATATTTTGAAGACTAGAATTAGAGGACAAAAGTCATGCTTCAGATATAAAATCAATTTGGCCACTACCACATCAGCTGGTTGTATCAGCATCACTAGAAATGGGCCCTATTACAAATTAATGCCCAATGACTGCTCTGTTCCTAACCATGTTATCAGCACTTAGGATTTTATGAAACTCACAACCAAAAAAACAATTGAAAGCCCAAATCCTTTTGAAAGATGTGATTTTTTTATTGGTTGATAAAAGAGGGATTCTTCTGCTGTAATTTCACCCGTTTTAATCACTGATGTAATAATACAGTACCTACAATTAATAGCCAGTAAATGTCAATTTACAAACATTTAAGTCCTAAAGTCAGTTGGATTTAATTCCCATTTCTTTTTCAGAGGAAGGCAATTTTATTTGCACATTGCTTTGGGAGCCAGGCATTCAATTCAAAGCATCACCTGGTGCAACAGGCAGCCGTCCAAATCAAAAGTTCCTGGTTCAATTCCATGTCTTTACAAAGTTAATTTATCTCAGCTGGAAAACAGTTTGCCACCCCAGGTTTCACTATCCCTTACTCTCGCTGAAGGTGCAAGAATGTGCATTACCTCTTGTGTGATGACCTCCATAGTCAAGCAGCCTGGCGACACAGCCAATCAAATCTCACACTTTGAAAAAGGAGCAGTTGTGGGAGATATCTGATAATCTACATTACCCATTGGGCCATAGCCCAGGAAGAATCATGATATCAGGTGGAAAGAGGGGGGAAACCTGTCAGGGTATTCGGCTTAACTTGTGATCATTACAAATGATACAATGGTTTCATATCATTATGAAGCTAATAAACTATGAATATCATGCATCCGATCCAATTTGAAAATTGGTCTTCAGGTAAGAATACCAAATTTGTAGGAATTTTGAAACGGTACAGAAATTGAATTACCTGTTACTTGTGTGTCATCTTTGGCCTTGTATTCCGTGCTTTTAATGGCAAGTTCAACTCCATAGCCAGAAAGGAAGACCTTCTCTCCACTTTGATTCTGTAAATAGAAAGTTCAGAAACGAGAAATAAAAATATAAATAAACTACTCATGTTGCACCTCAAACCTCATCTTGAGTCAACTAGCGTTACGGACAAATTCTTAAATTATCGCACAAACATCTCTTTTACCCAGTTTACGCCAAAAGTATCAAAGCATCACTATGAAGGGTGTCAGAATCTCGATTGCATACAGCATCAGAACTTCATTAGCCAAAGTATCAAGTACTCTGTTCTACAAAAGATATCAAAACTCACGGCTTGGAACTAAACATCACCCATTTAGAGGCAAGGTGATAAGACACCCTCTTGGTGGATCCCGATGTCCTCTTTGTGTTCCAGACCCAGGGAAAGGCTTCAAACAAACTTAGAATCTCTACAGTACAGAAGGAGGCCATTCAACCCATCAAGGCTGCACCGACCCTGCGAAAGAGCACTCTACCCTTGTCCACTCCCCTGTCCACCCCACCCTATTCCCATAACCTAACCTGCACATCCCTGGACACCAAGGGACAATTTCATAGAATTTACAGTGCAGAAGGAGGCCATTCAGCCCATCGAGTCTGCACCGGCTCTTGGAAAGAGCACCCTACCCAAGCCCCTACCTCCACCCTATCCCCATAACCCATCCTATCCCCTAACACTAAGGGCAATTTGGACCCTAAGGGCAATTTAGCATGGCCAATCCACCTAACCTGGACTAACCCGCACATCTTTGAACTGTGGGAGGAAACCAGAGCACCCGGAGGAAACCAACGCAGACACGAGGCAAACGTACAAACTCCACACAGACAGTGACCCAAGGCTGGAATTAAATCCTGGACCCTGGCGCTGTACGGCAGAAGTGCTAACCACTGTGCCACCGTATCTTCCTGCAGGTCATCGATCTTTGTCTCTCCTTATTATAAAGATCTCGCTGGCACGATCCCATGCTTCTAGTCACGTACTCACAGGACAGCAGTAATCAATCAATGTCTTTGAGTCACGAGTAAAAGAATTGTGACTCTCTCAGGGGTCGCATTTCTTTCAAGAACATAACACACAGGGGTCTGTGTCTAATCACTCTCTGTCCAAGGCATAGCAACAGCCATAGTCCAATCAGCTACTTTGCTCATTGCCTGGCTGCACATCCTGTTCTTCACTGCGGACCGCTGCTTTCTGTTGTTTACGCTGATGAGGTTAGCCCTTTTAACCATCAGACTCTGCTGGTGTATTCACTTTGCTGTTATCTTTATGAATACCCATCAGGCTACGCTCATACAAATTTTTAGCATTTGTTCATTAATTAATTAAATTTTTGGCAACATTGCAAGAACTCAACTGACCCAGATTGTGCTGTAGTCATGATGGTGCGTTCACCATTACTACACTACTGGAAGTGGCAGCAACTTGGGGAGGCCACACATTTGTACAATAATGCAGAAATACAGAAGCTGGGGGCTTCCGGTGGCGGCATGTATGGGGAGGTCGTGCACTCGGTAGATCCGACCAGCGCTTGCATTTTTAAGGCCTTTTTTCATGATTTTTTGGCAGATTTTTGCAGGTAAGCAATCTGGGTCAACAATACAGTGTTCCTGCACCGAACACATGCCATGGAGCAGCTCTGTCGACAATGACGGCCGCCCCAATAAGAACGGACATCCTCTCGGATGTGCTAGCAAAGGAGTTTGAAAAACACTTTGACAAGCAATGGAAATTAGTATTGGATAGTCTACAAAAATCGATTAAGGAGGCGTTGGGCCCTGTCCGGATGAAACTTGATAAGACCGCCGAGACAGTAAAGAAGCATGGCGAACTGCTAGAGGGTGTGGAGAAGGCGTTGACAAGGTAAGGTGAGCAGCTTGTGCTGTTGGAAGCCGAGATGGCGGTGGTGGCCGAAGAGAATGAGAGATTTAAGGGTAAGGTCGATGATCTCGAAAACCGGTCAAGGAACCTCAGAATCATAGGGTTGCCGGGCGGAGTGGAGGGACCGAATCCCACGGAATATTGATCGTGGATGTTTGGGAAGATGATGGTCGAGAATGGCCATGTCCCCTTCAAAGCTGGACAAGACTCATCAGACCCTTCGGCAGATATCTCGGCCGAACGAGCCACCTTGAGTGCTCATTATTCGCTTCCGCAGCTTTAGGGAGGAGGGGGTCCTGAAGTGGGAAGGAAACCCTGCATGAAGATTTACCAGGACGCGGGGCTGAGCCTTTAATAAGGTTAAGACTGTCCTGTACATGAAAGGAGTTTGGTTCAGGGAAGGTTGCAGGTTACATAGGAGTCGAAGGACTACTAACTACTTTGAGAAACTGGAGAAAGCAGACACCTTCCTTAAAAAGCATGGACTTGGGGCTAGTTGAATGTGTTGTAAAAGATCTTTGATGTGGGTTGGGAAGGGTTCTGGGTTATCTTGTATATAGTTGACGTTTGTTGATCAAATTTGTTTTTCTATTTATGGGGTCTGCGGGGGATTTTTATGATGGAGACTATACTATGAGAATCGGTTTATCCCTGAAGCAGGTAATAGCGTTGATAGTTTCTTTGCCTGGGGCGGGCGGGGGGGGGGGTTGCTGTATTTCACTCGGGCTTTGATGGCATATCTCAAGGTGCGGCAATTTTTATTAATTTTTTCACAATTTAAAGTGCCCAATTCATTTTTGTCCAATTAAGGGCAATTTAACATGGCCGATCCACCTACCCTGCACATCTTTGGGTTGCGGGGGTGAAACCCACAGGGACACGGGAGAATGTGCAAACTCCACACAGACAACGACCAGGGGCCTGGATTGAACACTATGCCACCGTGCCGCCCGGCAATTTTGTTTAATAAGCGAGTCTCCTTGTCAGTCACCAGGACTGTGGCGGATCGGGGGCAGCAGATGGAACTTTCTGCACCCAATCTAGGATTGACGTCTTTTCACTGAATAGGTCCCTGTTCTCAAGGGTTAAAAGGGCAAAATATTTGCCAATAGCAATCTCTGGCCATGTTCCACATTTTGTGGACATGGTACTGGAGATGAACCCCATTCAGCGCTCGCCGTGGAGGTTAGATGTGGCGTTACTAGCGGAGAAGAGGTTTTGTGTCTGCGACCATCGAGGAATATATTAGGTTTAACAAGAATAAATAGGTCCCTCTCTCCACGGTGCAAGAGACCCAGTTGTAAAGGGGGGAGCTAATCTTCTTTAAGGCGCATTTAGACAAGACGGTGTGGGTGGAACTGCGGCAACTGGTGGGTGTTATCTTGGTGACCGATTGTCATCATTCAGAGGACCCAACTCCAGAGTTGTTGGCAACAAGGAAGCAGCTGCAAATGCAGATTGATTTGCCGTTTACTGGGGAAGGCAGTAGGCCAGCTACAGCACTCGCAGGGAGGGGGGGTTATGAGGACGGGGAGTTGGCAGGCCTCCTTTTGGCTCACCAGCTGAGGCAGCAGGCAGCTTCCCAGATCGTCCAGCTTAGGGACTTAGGTGGCAACTTAGTCTCTGCTCCAAGGGAAGTTAATGTGACATTCAAGTTTTTTTACAGGGACCTCTATAACTCAGAGCCCCCAGGGAATGGGGCGGACAGATTGGAGTTCCTAGATGGGTTGTCCTTCCTGGGTGGAGAGAGAAGGGAGGAGCTGGACACTCCGTTATACTCTGAGGGTGTACTGAAGGGCATTGGAATGATGCAAGCAGGTAAGGTGTCTGGTCCTGATGGGATTCCCGTTGAATTTTACTGTATTAGACATTCGCGGGCAAGTTGCTGCCATTAATAGTAATTATTTTCCAATGATTCTTTGCTTCGAGCTTTATTGCCCGACATGCTTTCGGAGGGATCTATCTCCCTCAGCTTGAAACAGGATAAGGACCCCACGCAATTTGGATCATATAGACCAATCGCTCTCTTTTGAATGTGGACACCAAGCTACTGGCCAAGGTGCTGCTGCTGCGATTGGAAGCCTGTGTCCCAGAAGTAATTGTAGAAGACTAGACAGGCTTTGTTTTTTTTAATAAATTTAGAGTACCCAATTATTTTTTCCAATTAAGAAGCAATTTAGCAGGGCCAATCCACCTATCCTGCACATCTTTGGGTTGTGGGGGTGAAACCCACGCAGACACGGGGAGAATGTGCAAACTCCACACGGACAGTGACCCAAAGCCGGGATCGAACCTGGGACCTCAGTGTAGTAGGCAGCAATGCTAACCACTTTGCCACCGTGCTGCCCTGATCGGCTTCGTGAAGGGATGGCAGTTATCGACTAATATACGGCATGTGCTAAATGTGGTCCCCTTCCCCACTTCAGACTCTGAACCAGAGGTGATTATATCTGTGGATGCTGAGAAAGAGTTTGACAGGGTGGAGTGGGAGTACCTTTTTGAGGTGCTTGGGAGGTTTGGCTTTGAGCAGAAGTTCATTTCATGGGTTTGGCTATCATGTAGAGCACCTAAGGCCTCTGTACACACTAATGCAACGAGTCTAGGGTATTTCCCATTGAATAGGGGTACTAGGCAGAGGTGCCCATTGTTGCTGCTCCAGTTTGCACCAGCATAGATACATAGATGCATATGAGATAGGAGCAGGAGGAGGCGCTTTGGCCCTTCGAGCCTGCTCCACCATTTATCAAGGTCATGGTGATTCATCCAACTCAATAGCCTAATCCTACTTTCTCCCCATAGCCTTTGATCCCATTCTCCCCAAGTGCTATATCCAGCCACCTCTTGAATATATTCAATGTTTTAGCATCAATCACTTCCTGTGGTAATGAATTCCACAGGCTCACCACTCTTTGGGTGAAGAAATGTCTCCTCATCTCTATCTGAAATGGTTTACCCTGAATCCTCAGACTGTGATCCCCTGATTCTGGACACAGCCATCATTGGTAACATCTTCCCTGCCTAGTCCTGTTAGAATTTTATAAGTCTCTATGACATCCCCCTCATTCTTCTGAACTCCAGCGAGAACAATCCTAACCTCGTCAATCTCTCCTCTTATGACAGTCCCTCCATCCCTGGAATCAGTCTGGTAAACCTTCACTGCACTCCCTCGAGAGCAAGAACAACCTTCCTCAGAAAAGGAGACCAAAACTGCACACAATATTCTAGGTGTGGCCTCTCCAAAGCCCTGTATAATTGCAGCAACACATCCCTGCTTCTGTACTCGAAACCTCTCGCAATGAAGGCCAACATATCATTAGCCTTCTTTACCACCTACATGCTTACCTTCAGCTCCTGGTGCACAAGGACACCCAGGTCCCGCTGCACACTCCCCTCTCCCAATTTACAACCATTCAGGTAGTAGTAATCTGCCTTCCTGTTTTTGCTCCCAAAGTGAATAACCTCACACATTCAAATTATACTGCATCTGCCACTGATTGCCCACTTGCCCAACCTGTCCAGATTATGCTGTTGGATCCCTGCATCCTCGTCAAGATGTTACATTTTGTTCCCTCATCCAAATCATTAATATATTTTGTGAATAGCTGGGGTCCCAGCACCGATCCCTGTGGCACCCCACTAGTTACTAATTAATCCCTGCTCTTTGTTTCCTTTCGGCCAACCAGCTTTCTATCCACCTCAATACACTTCCCCAATCCCATGCACTTTAACTTTGCACAAGAATCTCTTATGCGGGACTTTGTCAAACGCCTTCTGAAAGTCCAAATATACCACATCGACTGGCTCCCCCTTGTCAACTGTACTGGATACACCTTCAAAGAATTCCAACAGATTTGTCAAGCAACATTTCACCTTCATAAGTCCATGCCGACTCTGACTGATCCTGCCACTGTTTTCTAAATGTTCCGCTGTAAAGTCCTTGATAATGGATTCAAGAATTACCAATGTTCAGCTTACTGGTCTATAATTCCCTGCTTTCTCTCTACCTCCCTTTTTGAATATTGGAGTGACATGAGCTAATCTCCAAGCTGCAGGGACTGTTCCAGAGTCTATAGAATCCCAGAAGATGACCACCAATGCATCCACTATTTCCAGGGCCATCTCCTTAAGCACTGGGATGCAGATTCTCAGGCCCTGGGGATTTATCTGCCTTCAATCCCATCAATTTTCCCAGCCCCATTTCTCTACTAATGTTGATTTCCCTCAGTTCTTCCCTCTCACTAAACCTTTCATTCTCCAAAATTTCTGGTATCTGATTTGTGTCCTCTTTTGTGAAGACAGAATCAAAGTATGTATTCAATTGCTCAGCCATTTCTCTGTCCCTTATTATGCATTCCCCTGTTTCTGTCTGCAGGGGGCCTACATTTCTCTTTACCAATCTCTCTTCGCCTATCTATAGAAACTCTTAGTATTAGTATTTATGTTCCCCGCAAGCTTACTTTCGTACTGTACTTTCTCCTTCTTAATCAATCCCTTTGTCCTTCTTTGCTGAATTCTAAACTGCTCCCAATCCTCAGACCTATTAGTTTTCTTTGCCAATCTGTATGCTTCTTCCTTGGATCGGATACTATTTCTAATTTCCTTTGTAAGCCATGGATTGGCCCTCTTACCCATTTTGCTTTTGTGCCAGACAGGAATAAACAGTTGCTGCAGTTCCCCCATGCGTTCCTTGAATGTTTGCCATTGTCTATCCACTGGCCTCCCTTTAAGTAACTCTCCCCAATCTATCAAGACCAACTCACGCCTCATACCTCCATAGTTCCCTTTATTAAGATTCAGCACCCTATTCTCCAAATCAACTACTTCACTCTCCATCTTGATGAACAAATTCTATCATGTTATGGTCGCTCATCCCCAAAGGAGTCTCGCACAGCCAGATTGGCAATGATTCCCTTCTCGTTACACAATACCCAGTCTAAGATGGCCTGCTCTCTAGTTGGTTCCTCCATGTATTGGTCAAGAAAACCATCCCGGAAACACTCCAGGAATTCCTCCTCTACGGCATTGTGGCTAATTTGATTTGACAAATCTATGTGAAGATTAATATCACCCATGATCCCCGATATTCCCTTATTACATGCATCTCTAATTTTGTGTTTAATGCCATTCCTAACATCACCACTGCAGTTTGGGGTCTATATATGACAAGCACTAATGTTTTTTGCCCCTTGGTATTTCTCAGCTCTACCCATACAGACTCCACATTGTCAGAGCTGATATCCTTTCCGAATACTGTGTTAATTTCCTCTTTAACCAGCAGTGCCACATCACCACCTTTTCTTTCATGTCTGTCCTTCCTAAATACTGAAAACCCTGGGACATTCAGTTCCCATCCCTGGTCACCCTGCAGCCATCTCTCCGTAATCCCAATTATGTCATACCCATTTATATCAATCTGTGCCATTAGTTCATCCACTTTATTGTAAATGCTCCGTGCATTAAGGCACAGAGCCTTTAAGTTTGTCTTTTTCACATTGTTTGTCTTGCTCCCAATATTTTTCTCTTTAGCCCTGTTTGAATTTTGCCCTTGGTTTCTCCACCTATCACTTTTCTTATTCACTTTTCTACCTTTCGTTTTTGTTCTTTCTCCCTCTTTCTCTGACTCCTTGCATAGGTTCCATCCCCTTGGCATATTAGTTTAAACCCTCCTCAACTGCTCTAGCAAATAGCCCCCCTAGGAGATCGGTCCCAGTCCTGCCCAGGTGTAACCCGTCCAGTTTGTACAGATCTCACCCCCCCCCCCCCCCCCCGCAGAACCGGTTCCAATGCTCCATGAATCTGAAACCTTCCCCCTGACACCCTCTCTTCAACCACATCTTCATCCAATATATACTGTCATTTATACTCTGACTAGCATGTGGCTCCAATAGTAATCCTGAGGTCACTACCTTGAGGTCCGATTTCTTAACTTCCGTCCTAGCTTCCTGTATTCTGTTTTTAGGACCTCATTCCTTTTTTTACCTATGTCATTTGTACCGAGGTAATAGACCTTTGGCCATAGCGCTGAAGTCCTCGGATTACTGGGGGGCTGGATGGGGATAAGGTGGAGCATAGGATGTCTTTACATACTGATGATCTGCTCTTGTATATTACAGGTCCAGTTTCCTGTATGGAAGAAGTAATGAAGCTACTGAGAAGTTTTGGCTCTTTTTCAGGGTATAAATTAAACATGGAGAAGTGCAAATATTTTCTGGTTAATCCCCCAGGGAGAAGAGCCAATCTGGGGATATTGCCTTTTCGTCTTGCCAGAGGTAGCTTCCAGTATCTGGGTATCCCAGTGGCCAAGTTTCATCGGTTAAACCAGGGGTGGGCAAACTACGGCCCGCGGGCCGCCAAAGGTCTTTATGCGGCCCACCAAGTCATTTTTAAAAAAATAATAATTTTTTTAAAAAAAATGTTTTTTTTTTAATTTTTTATTTTTTTTTAAGGTTAATGGGGGGAGCTGTTGGGTTACTTACTAGTATAGGGTGGATACGTTGACTTGAGTAGGGTGATCATTGCTCGGCACAACGTCGAGGGCTGAAGGGCCTGTTCTGTGCTGTACTGTTCTATGTTCTATATGAGGCGCCCAGAATCATAACCGGGTGAAGTAATTATTTTACTTAATATACTATGCGGCCCTTTAAAATTGTGAATTTCTGAATGTGGCCCTTGCACGGAAAAGTTTGCCCACCCCTGGGTTAAACTATACAAGTTTGGTGAGTAGGGGAAGGTCCGACTTACAGAAGTGGGATACGAGTCCAGACTGTTATGATGAACATTCTCCCAAGGTTTTATTTCTGTTTCAACGTCTTCCTATTTTCCTTGCGAAGTCTTTCTTTGCCAAGGTTAACAAGTTAATCACCTCTTTTATTCGCAGGGTATTCTTTCGGGGACAAGCAAGTCATGGGCCCTGGCATTACCCAATTTGCTTGTTTATTACTGGGCGACCAATATTGAGATGGTGTTGGAGAAATGGGGGTACTATATGGGGGCAGATGGAGGCAAGTTCGTGAAGGGGCTCGTTTTTATGGGTTGGTAACGGCTTTGCTCCCATTCTTCCTGCTGAGGTATTCCTCCGGTGGTATCTACTTTAAGAATATGGAAGCAGTTCAGGTAGCATTACAAGCTGAACACCATGTCATTGTTGGCCCCAATCTGCAGCAACCGTTTGTTTGTGCCGTCGGGCCTTATGTATTGTGGGGATCTGTTCATGGAGGGACAGTTTGCTGGTTGGAAGGAGCTTTCAGTGAAATTTCTATCACCAGGGGCGCACTTGTTCCACTATTTGCAGATGTGCGATTTTGGCCAGAAGGTCTGTCCTACATTTCCCTTAGCCTTACAACCTTCCCTGCTGGGGAGAATCCTATTGTTGGCGGTGTTTGGCTGGAAGGGGTGGGGGGATGGGGGGGGGGGCATCTCAAATATTTATGGGCAGAGCTGTCTCAGTGGCTCAGATGAGGGAGAAGTGGGAAGGTGAGCTGGGACCTTATCTGGAATGAGAATGTGTGGGTATTGCCCTTCGTAGCGTCAACTCCACTTCCTCCTGTGTGAGCTTCAGCCTGATTCAGCTTCAGGACTCACCTGAATAAGGCTAAGATGAGTGGGTTCTTCATGGGAGTGGTGAACAAGTGTGAGCAGTGTTCTCGTGGGCCCACTAACCATACCCAAATGTTCTGGTCATGTCCAAGGATGGTAAGCTTTTGGGTCACAAACGTCAGTTGATGGGCATTTTGGGTCTGCCGGACTCACCACGGCGGAAGTTGGGGCGAAGGAGGATGTTCTTGCCTTTGCCTCGTTGATAGCCCGGAGGCGAGTTCTGCTGGGATGGAGATCTTCTGCTCCGCCCAGTGCCTCGGCCTGTTGGGTGACCTCATGGAATGTTTATATCTGGGAACGGTCAAGTACACAGTGGAAGGGTTGGTTTAGCTCACTCAGCTAAATCGCTGGCTTTTAAAGCAGACCAAGCAGGCCAGCAGCACGGTTCGATTCCCATACCAGCCTCCCCGGACAGGCGCCGGAATGTGGCGACCAGGGGCTTTTCACAGTAACTTCATTGAAGCCTACTCGTGACAATAAGCAATTTTCATTTCATTTCATTTCTACCTGAGATGGCAGCAAATCATTTCCTATTTTAAAGAGTTAATCACCATCAGCTGTTTTTGGGAGGGCAGGGTTTATTACTATTGGGTGTGGGTATTTTGGTCTTTCTTTGGGTGCGATTTATAAGCTCAGTTTTATAAGTTCTTTTTTGTTTCCTTTTGTACGATGCTGTACGAATTGATATTCGTTTTCTGGGCTGTTTGATGTTAATATCATGTTTGCTATAAATGAAACATTTTTAATAAACAGATTTTATTTTTTAAAGATCCAGAAGCTGTTGTCAGTGAGTCCATGTTACTCCATAGGGTGCACTGTAGAAATCCCCACAGATTACTTTGCCCATGGCAATCATAATTTCACAAAAACTTTCACTTTTACACTATGACTCTTGCTTAAAAACACATGAAATATTACACCTAATTGAATGAGGTGGAACTTCTGAAAACTTTCAGGAAAATTTAGACGGATGCGAGGGGATCTTATAGAAACTTACAAGGTACTGCGAGGCCTGGATAGAGTGGACTTGGAAAGGATGTTTCCAATTGTAGGGAAAATTAGAGCCAGAGAACACTGAAGGAACGATCCTTTAAAACAGAGACGAGAAAGAATTTCTTCAGCCAGAGGGTGGTGAATCTGTGGAACTCTTTGCCACAGAAGGCTGTGGAGGCCAATTCATTGAGTGTCTTCAAGACAGAGATAGATAGGTTCTTGGTTAATAAAGGGATCAGGGGTTATGGGGAAAAGGCAGGAGAATGGGGAGGAGAAAATATCAGCCATGATTGAATGGCGGAGTAGACTCGATGGGCCAAGTGGCCTAATTCTGCTCCTATGTCTTATGGTCTATTTTTTTTTTTAAATAATTTTTATTCAAACTTTTCACATATTATAAATAACAGAAAGGAAAAGGTAGAACCACCCCCCCCCCCCCCCCCCCCCTTTACACAAATAATAAAATTGGGCTGCCAACGTGGCGAGTTCCAGTCCTGGAACCAACTACGGCAGCAATTTGGCCTGACCAAAATGTCGGACAAAGCTCCCATCTACAACAACCATAGGTTTACACCAGCGCTGACTGACGCCAACTTCAAAAGGTGGGGACAGGACGGAGGGACACTGACAGTCAGGGACCTATACACAGACAGCAAGATCGCAACACTGGATGAACTGACAGAGAAATTCCAGCTCGCCAGGGGAAACGAGCTCAGGTCCCTGCAACTCAAAATCTTCCTACACTTCCTACGAAAGGAGACAAGGACGTACCCACAACCGTCACGACAGACGTTACTGGACGCAAGCATCCTAGATACAGGAAACTGTAGCGATATGTAGGACTGACTGGTAAAAAGGGCTGACACCGTACTGGACGTTCGTTGACCACAAACAGGTCCCAGAACAATTGGGTGAATGGCCCCATGTTCTGTGGAAGCCGTCGTCTGACCCTCGGATGGCGAATTTGATTTTCTCCATTTGGACAGATTCCGAGAGGTCGGCCAGCCAGTCTACAGCTTTGTGTGGTGCTGCTGACCGCCAGCCGAACAGGGAAACAATAACAAACTTGGCATCTACACGAACAGAAAACAAGGAGAATACAGGCGAAAGGCGGGAGGAATGGCTAAAGTGGAGGTGAGCGCAAATCAGTCTGGGAGAAGCAAGTGACAACACCAACACCAGACCACTCGAGTACTGCCCTCTGTAATTGTTTCTCCGGCACACAAATGCATATCTACCCCCGCCCCAGCCCCGTACAATCAGATGCCCACTTATGTGTTGTAAATAATTTTGCCAATTGTACAGAGTTGCTGCTGTTGAGCTGGTGCATAATATCTTACCAGTTACATTATTTGATTTATTAGTTCTTTTTTTTGTTACTTTTTTTTTGTTTTTTGTGATATGTTTATGTGTGCCCTTCTCTTCTATATATATATATATATATTCTGTGTACTTAACGGCAAATACACTTTGTTCAAAAACCCAATAAAAAACATTAGAAAATAAATGTGCATAAATAATCCAATGTGATTTGCTCCTTAATTGCTTGCTGATATCATTGCAGGTTCACAACAAGACATCCCCGAGAGTTATACTACTATTGGCGATTGGTATTTCTTTAAGGGTTGCTTTCTTTCAGTGGTTAGTACTGCTGCCTCACTGCGCCGAGGGTCCCAGGTTCGATCCCGGCTCTGGGTCACTGTGTGTGTGAATTTTGCACATTTTTCCCGTGTTTGCGTGGGTTTTGCCCCCACAACCCAAAGATGTGCAAAGTCGGTGGATTGGGCACGCTAAATTGCCCCTTAATTGGAAAACATGAATTGGGTAATCTAAATCTATTTATTTTTAAAAGTAAAATGCCTTGTTTACTAAGTAGACCTTGCCCACTCTTAATGCAAGACAACTTTGATAATACTTGAAAGGAATTCCCCGGAAGGCAAACTAGACATGAACATACACATAGAACTTGGGAACAGGCTTCATCACAAAGCAGCATGTTTTACTTACAGCAATATAATGCCGGAGAACATAGTTGACACTTCCAGCATCAGATTTGGAACGAAGCAGCTTGTGGAATCTGAAAAACTCTTTGGTACCGATCTCACCATACAGAATCACCACCGGAAGTTCAGTTCTTAATGATGGCTCAATATGATCGCCTTTAAACAAATATGGCTTGGGTCTGACAAGAAGGTACAAATCAAATTTTAAAATAGCCATTTAGTTTCAAGCATTGAATAATTCTCCTCAAAGACATTCATAATTTGGTAAATTAAATATTTTAAAAGCATTTCCATTGTAGAAACTTTGGTTTCCATAGTAGAAATCATTCAATTATTTTATTTTGAGTGTACTTACTGAACAAAAATCTTCGATCTAACTCTCCAAATTGAACACATAGAATTCAATTCAAAACATATTTTAAGGGCAGCACTGTAGCACAGTGGTTAGCATTGTTGCCTCATGGTGCCGAGGACCCGTGTTCGATCCCAGCCCAGGTCACTGTCCATGTGGAGTTTACATAGTCTCCCTGTGTCTGCGTCGGTCTCCACAACCCAACATTTGTGCAAGGTCGGTGGATTGGCCACGCTAAATTGCCCCTTAATTGGAAAAAAAAGAATTGGGTACCCTAAAAAATTTTTAAAAATATATTTTGAAAAATCGTTGGTTGTCATAATTTCCACTGTTATGCCTGGAAGCCATTGATCAGGTATACATTTGAGACAGCAAGGGCGGGATTCTCCCGTACCCGTCGGGGCTGGGGGTCTCGGCGGGACAGAGTGGCGTGAACCACTCTGGCGTCGGGCCGCCCCAAAGATGCGGAATCCTCCGAACCTTCAGGGGCCAGGCCCGCCCCGGAGTGGTTGGCATCCCACCAACCGGTGCCGAAGGGCCTCCGCCAGCCGGCGCAAGTCGGTCCATGCACAGGAGCGCCAGCACGTGCTGGCGTCATCCCCGCGCATGTGCACATAGAGTCACTTCGGCACCGGGAACAGCGGATGACCACGGCCTCCGGTGCGCAAGGAATAGAGTGCCCCCACGGCACAGGCCCGCCTGCGGATTAGTGGGCCCCGACCGCAGGCCAGGCCACCGTGGGGGCACCTCCCGAGGCCAGATCCCCCCGCGACCCCCAAGAACCCCGGAGCCCGCCCGCGTCGCCAGGTCCCGTCGGGAAAGGACCAACTTAAATTTACGCCGGCGGGACTGGCATAGAACGGGCGGGACTTTGGCCCATTTCAGGCTGGAGAATCCGGACAGCCCCAGGGCCCATTGAGTCGCGCCGGACCCCGCCATTCTCCGAGGCAGGCGGCGCGATTCATGCCACGCCAGTTTTTGGTGGGCGGGAGAATTGGGAGGACGGCAGAGGCGGGATTCACGCTGACCCCTGGCGATTCTCCCACCCGGCGGGGGGTTGGAGAATCCCGCCCCATATGTGGATAGCCATTCAAACAAGGCAGTCATCAAGATGAACAAAAATTTTCGCTCATCCCACATGCACTTTCAAAAAGAGTCACTGTTTATTAATTTTCAACTTTTCGTAATTATTGATCCCACAACTTTAGTGGCGTTTAGCCTCAACTCAACTAAGGGATAGAGCCTGGGACCACCCTGTTCCTCATCACTCAATGTCATGAAGTAGCACACTTGCCCGTTAAACTAACTAGGACTAATCGACAGGTTAAGTTGCAATGAAGTCCAATCGGATGAAAAGATGAACTGAAAATGTAGTTGCTCACCCTACATACTGACATTCAAGTAAATACTTAATTGAGAGTGATTACATATTTATCAGAAAATATCTCCTTATTTAAGACAATATTTAATTCTTATAGTTTAATCTGTATAATGTATCACTAGTTAAGTACAATGCATTGCTTTGTCATACTTTCTTATATCGCACATGTTTGTCAGACTATTGTAAAATTATGCAATAAAAACATTGAAAGCAAACTTACCCAGATTTCCAAATTCAACTCTTAATACATCAACATAAAATATCAATCTATAGATGCTATTTTCACAATCCAACATTTATAGTCAATGCAATAAAAAGATTATGCACAAGTCGATCAAATACTGTACACACTGCTCTAGCTATAACTAGTAAACCATAGAAACTGGTCTTTCTGGAGGGCATAAATCAAAGTCTAGTAAATACTCACTACAATTAGGTTTTTTTGCTGTATTACTAATGCTCAGATATAAAATGACTGCTGCTGCCGTAAACAGTAATGGTGCCATTAGAGACCACGAATCAGATTCAGGACTCCAATGCTCCAGAAGCATCTTGTATTTTTTTCTCTGGAAGTGGGGAGCTTGGGCTTGTGACTGTTTGCTGAACTTCTGCAAGGAAGCGAGGGAAAAGCTGAGGCTGGGTTGAGAGGGAGCCAAAGGCAAGGTTAAGCTGGGTGGGAGGCAATGCTGAGAAAGCTGCAGCCTACACCAGGACAATAAGAAACTCAGTATCCTGGCCCAGAATAGCAGGTGGCCAGGATATGCAGCTAAAGGGTAAAAGGAGTAAGAAGCTTGGAATTTGGCTGCAAAAAAAAAGAGTTGATACAGAGTGGGAGGCACGGTGGCACAGTGGTTAGCACTGCCCCCTCACGGGGCCAGGGACCCGGGTTCAATTCCAGCCTTGGGTCACTGTCTGTGTGGAGTTTGTAAGTTCTCCCCGTGTCTACGTGAGTTTCCTCCAGATGCTCCGTTCCTCCCACAGTCCAAAGATGTGCAGGTTAGGTGAACTGGCCATGCTAACTTCCCCTTAGTGTCCACAGGTTAGGTGGGGTAATGGGATTGCCGGGATGGGGCAGAGGAGTGGGCATAGTTAGGATACTCTTTCAGAGGGTCGGCGCAGACTTAATGGGCAAATGGCTGTCTGCTGCACTGAAGGGATTCTGTGATAAGTGGAGCATTGAAATGGGGATTGTTCCTTGGTAATCTTGGGTTTGTTAATACATTATCACTCCAGTTAACATGGGTCAAACATTACCATGGGACATTAAACACAGCCTTGGACTTAAAAAATACATTTCTACAGATCTGAACCAAATAGTTATAATAAGCTATAAATCATAGCATAAACACTATTAGATCAACAAATATTAAATATTGTGACACACCAATCCCCTTAAATAAACAATCGGCAAGAACGTGGCTACAGCTTTGAAAGGAATGAACAATGTATTTTCAAAACATTTAGACTGGAGCTTTGGGTAGATCTTAAAATTGGAGCTGGGGAGATAAACGAGCATGAGAAAGCGTGAGACTGAGAGCGAAGTGCTAGCTTGCAGTTTGGAGCTCCTGAGGTGTCACCATAATTCAAAAGTGACGGGAGCAAGTGGAAGCAACTGATTGGGTGATTACGGCCTTAGATTACAGGGTGGCAGTACATGGCGACACGGTGGCACAGTAGTTAGCACTGCTGCCTCGCAGCACCCAGGGACCTGGGCTCAATTCCTTGGGTGACTGTCTACGTGAAGTCTGCACATTCTCCACGTGTCTGTGTGGGTTTCCTTTTTGGGAGGACAAACAAGGGAATATACAATGAATGGTAGGAAACGAGGAAGTACAGAGGATCAGAAGGACCTTGGTGTGCATGAAAGAGAGCAGGACATGTCATAATAAACTATTTTTTCTTTTTTTTTTTGAAATTTAGAATACCCAATTCATTTTTTCCAATTAAGGGGCAATTTAGCATGGCCAATCCATCTACCCTGCACATCTTTGGGTTGTAGGGGCAAAACCCACGCAAACACGGGGAGAATGTGCAAACTCCACACGTGAGCTGGAATCGAACCTGGGACCTCGGCGCCGTGAGGTAGCAGGGCTAACCCACTGCGCACCGTGCTGCCCTGATAGGTAATAATAATAATCTTTATTGTCACAAGTATGAAGTTACTGTGAAAGCTCCTAGTCGCCACATTCCAGCGCCTGTTCGGGTAAGCTGGTACGGGAATTGAACCCGCGCTGCTGGCCTTATATCTAGCCCACTGAGCTAAACCAGCTCTGTAGAGAAGGTGGTTAAGAAGGCATATGGGATACTTGCTTTTATTAGCAAAGGCACAGAATATAAGAGCAGAGAGTTTATGTTGGAGCTGTAAAACTCTGGTTAGGCTACAGTTGGAGCAGTGTGCGCAGTTCTGGTCGCCAGACTATAGGAAGGAGGTGATTGCACTCAAGAGGGTGCAGAGGAGATTCACCAGGATGTTGCCTGGGCTGGAATGTTTCAACTCTCAAGAGAAACTTGAGGGTGTTTTTCTTGGAGCAGAGAAGACCGAGGGTGACCTGATTGAGGGGTATAAAATTATGAGGGGCATAGATAGGTGGATAGGAAGGAACCTCTCCCCTTGGCGAAAGGGTTAATAACCAGGGTGCATAGATTTGAGGTAAGGGGCAAGAGGTTTAAAAGGAGATGTGCTAGAGAGAAAACAGGGAATTATAGATCAGTTAGCCTGACATCGGTGGTGGAGAAAATGCGAGAGTCCATTATAAAGATTTAATAGCTGAGCACTTGGAAAACCATGGCATGATCGGACACACTCAGCATGGATTTACAATGGGAAAATTATGCTCGACAAATTTATTGGAATTCTTCGAGGATGTAATTAGTAAAGTTGGTGAGGGGAGCCAGTGTGAGTGTAGTTTATTTGGACTTTCAGAAGACTTTCGACAAAAAAACATTGAGGACTGAGATGAGATATTTCTTCACCCAGAGAGTGATGAGCCCGTGGAATCCACTATCAAAGAAAGCAATCGAGGCCAAAACGTTGGATGTTTTCAAGGAGTTAGATACAGCCCTTGGGGCTAAAGAGATCAAAGGATATGGGGGAATGTTTTATGTTTCTATAAATGTCAGCAAACATAGACTATTCAGAGTCGGGGTGGGCATCAGGGGCGTTCTAAATCCTGGATGAAAAGTAAGGAAAATGAGAAAGATTCCGAATTGGGCGGGTCATTTTGGGGGGAAAGGGGGGGGGGGGTTACACACAGTACACTGATCATCATGATAGAAAGCAACCCCTAAGTGCAAATTACCAGATAAACAGGGCGGCATGTGGCACAGTGGTTAGCACTGGGACTGTGGCCCTGAGGACCCGGGTTCGAATGTCGGCCCTGGGTCATTGCCTGTATGGAGTTTGCACATTCTCCTCGTGCCTGGATGGGTTTCACCCCCACAACCCAAAGATGTGCAGGTTAGGTAGATTGGCCACGCTAAATTGTCCCTTAATTGGGAAAAAAAATAATTGGGTGCTCTAAATTTTAATAAATACCAGATAACCACAAGTCCCAATTTGATAATATAGCACTCTAAGCACAGAGGATGCAATAGGAAAGGAATTTAACTGAGAAAGTTTAAAGTTAGGCGAGTGTGCAGTAATCTTGAACATGGCTTGGCCATCAGCTGTGAATTAGGGATGCAGGTAACAGGAACAGTCAGTAATTGAGATCTACCCATTTGAAGCACAAGTTCCACAACCAGACAAGAGCATTATTACAACTCTAAACCCAATGAGCTCAAGCCCTAACATATGACCCAATCATAAAGCTCATGCATGTCTAAATTATCAATTTCAAAAGTTAATTTTGAATTCCACTACATTTTACTGATTCAGAAACGATTCCCAACTTTTAAGTCTGATGTTTGCAGTGTATGTTTTTTTACCTCTCCAGAGCACTCTGAAGAAGTCCCTCCAAATGGTCAGGATTGCAGCTTTTCTCCCCATGCACATTTATAAAAGCAGAACAGTCTTCTGGAGGGGGCTCCTCTGCTGCAATCTATGAAAAGAATTGGTATTATTCATAACATCCAAAACAAAAACTTCCACTCAGATTGAACTCTGAAAAATGCACACTCAACTCACCTGCTGAAACGTTTGAACAGTGGCAGAGTATGCCCGTAGAGACAAGGCAAACTTCAGCAGGTTGGTCTGCAAGGGGGTCAGAAACTCACCAGCTTTCTGTAGTATATAGTGGTAGTAGGAAGTATCGGTGTCTGTCATATAACAAAAACAATTACAATTTTACATCCTTACGTTGTCACATCCCCCTGCTATTTTTTGCACTTGTTTTCCTGAGGTTTTTATTTATTGTTGGGCAACATTTCATAGATGCAGGTCACCTTATTGTCCAAAAAGCAACTGTTGATGTGGCAGCCTAGTCAGTGAAGGCCCAAATGTAATTTGACCATTGATGATAGACACACCAGCCATCTGCACAGTGGCGCAGCCGTTGGCGCTGCTGCCTCGCAGCACAGAGGGCCCGTGTTCAGTCCTGGCCAGTGTGGAGTTTGCACATTCTCCCCGTGTCTGCATGGTCTCACCCCCACGACATGTATACACTCGGTGGGTGTATTGGCCATGCTAAATTACCCTTTAATATGAAAAAAATAGATTCATTAAAGAAAAGACAAATCTGCCACTGTCTTCAGCCAAAGTCCACTGTGCATTCCCAATAGGAGTTGCTGAAGAGCAATTGTGAATGGAAATTGTTCCCTTCTCCAAACTTAATGCCACAAAAACCCACTGTATTAGCCTTATCGCTGTGTCAGTGAATTCAGCAGACTGGCAGTCAAGTCTGGGATGAGGTGTTCAAGGCATTAACATACTGAGACAGAAGAGAAGCTACTAGTTTATCTTTAAACGCCAAATATATCTAAAAATATATTGATGTTATTTTTACGTTTGCCTGAACATCCCCACCTTGAATTCTTTTGGAAAGGGTATTCTGTGTCCAAGAACTATTTTTGTTTATTACAAGAATTATAGGCTAAACACATTAGTGGCATATACAAGAAGAGGACCAAATGAAAGATTGGGTGCCCTCTGAAGGAGGCAAATATTTGAAATCCTACTTCAATTGTTAAACATTTAAACCTGTTTTCTCTACACTAGTCAGGACTTTAGAACAGGTATTGGCAACCCAGGTAAAGTACTGTCACAATATGATACTACCTTTTTCATAGTTTTAAGAATTTGATGGCATATGGGCTATGCAATGATTTTGTCCGTTGATAAGAAGCCCTTGATCAGATCAGTGCCATTACTCCTAAATGCTTCACCAAGAATTTCATGTTCTATTGTGTGTCAAAACTCTCGCATCACAATGTGCAGCAGATACTGGTCACGCTGCTCCCAATCTGCCAGCACCCACTGCAAAGTATTCCAATTATTTTTCCAGCAATGTGTGGTGGGAATTCACCACTCAAGGATCAGGGAGCACAACAGGCTCACTTGTGACGTTTTCCACCAATATTGCCATTGTGGAGCATTCTGGGGCCATTTTGAAGAAACAGAAGTTTTGTTATCTACCCAGGTTTCATCATACAAGTTGAACAATTTCAACAAGTACCACAAATTGTAACAATGCTTTATGGTGTCATCTTCCCACAATGTCTGACAAAAATAAATGCTATGGTGAATGCGAGAGTGGAACAGCAGACAAATATACCATCAAACTCTTAATCAGGACATTGCATTTTCCCCCACCTCCAACCGAATCTTGGTTTACAGTGTTATATGTGAAGGTGTAAATGAATGAAAAACGTGTTAACCCTGCTTCACATTATTGCTCTACAATGAAGTCATCGCTACCTTCATGATTCTCTGGGTGAATTTGCGTGGCATCCACAAAATCCCAGAACTTAGCTTTGTTTTCTTCAGCCAAAAATTCACTGCAATAATATGAAAAAGAAAAGATCCAATTTACTGACTACAATAAAATATCAAGTCACTATTTCAGTTAACAGAAAACAGAAGTTATTAGAATTGATCTTGTTATGTGTTTATCTAACAAGTGTTTCGATCAGTTCTCCAGCAGTCGCATTACACCACAAATTACAGCAATGTGCTCAGGTTGGAAATACCCACTGGTGCTTCTTCCACTCCACTTTCTTACACTGACTATAGGCTGTAATTGAGATACTGCATTAAAATCGCAACAATCTATTATTATTGACCGGCTTAGATGGAAGATTCTGCACTTAATGACTTTATCCACAAGGGTACCAACAAAATGATCATTAATTTACAACAGATACTTTGGTCATGGAACACAAATGCTGCACAGAACACCCAGAGTGGAGGAAAGGAAAAAGCAGCTTATTTTCTAGTCTTGTGAAAGAATGTACAAGCAGTGGGGAGGTGTTAGGGGTGGGGGAGGAGGGGGCGTATTTTGCTTGCATAGCCCTGCAGGCATCTGTCGTTCCCCAGAAAACAGACAAGGCCTCTACTGGCATGGCTGACACAATATTACTGAGGAACACCACATGGGCCACACAGGTAATGGGGCCTGCAGCGCTGCCTGCCTCCAATCAACACAGGTGAAGCAGCTTGTCACACATTAGATTTCCCCTCAGTTATCCAAACTTTATTTCCTTCAGTACCTTAATATAATGAGTTGTGTTTCTCAGAAATCAAGACATGTGTAACCCTGACTCAATGGTACAGTGAAGAAAATTATAACGGGAATAATCAGTCCAGTGGTACTGGTTCCATGAAAAGAAATGTTGCTTGCCTCACAGTCAACAACTCAATAAAGGGCAGCATGGTGGCTAGCACTGTGGCTTCGCAGCGCCAGGGTCCCAGGTTCGTATTCCCCGCTGGGTTACTGTGCGGAGTCTGCAAATTCTCCCCGTGCCTGCGTGGGTTTTCTCCGGGTGCTCCGGTTTCCTCCCACAGTCCAAAGACCAAAAAGGTTAGGAGGGATTATTGGGTTACGGGGATAGGGTGAAGTGAGTGCTTAAAGTGGGGCGGTACAGACGCGATAGGCCGAATGGTCTCCTTCTGCACTGTATGTTCTATGTTCTATGAAAAGCCGCACATTGTTAAATCCTCTTCTTCCCGTACCAGCCTCCCAGGACAGGCGCCGGAATGCGGCGACTAGGGGCTTTTCACAGTAACTTTATTGAAGCCTACTCGTAACAATAAAGTGATTTTCATTTCATTTTTCATTCCTTCCCCTAAATTTCAACATGTGAAACTGAATTCAAATATTTTGTGGGCAATCATGTCAGGAATATGGGAAATTGACAGGATTAACAGTGAATTTGAGATTAAAATGAAAGAATAGAGAAGGAACACTAGCAGGCACCTAAAGGAATAATGAGATGCAATTTGCCCAGTAACAAGATTAGCAGGAGTCCGGAGACTTAGAGGTGCAAAGGGCCATATCAGAAACATTGCTTACCAGAGATCAGTGGGGGCTATACAAATGATACCTTCTAAAGGCAAGGAATTTGAGTGTGACAGACAGCAGAATCCACAGGAGTGGAATACCAAAGAGGTTAAACAGGATAACTGAGAGCACCCTCATTTGGGAAACAAGCGAGTTCTCCATCCAACATGCAGACAGGCATAGAGGTCTGTTCCAGCTACCACATGGAGCCGTGGCAGATTGCAGACATTCTCCTCTAAAATAAGCTTTTGTGTGCCTTTTGTGTGCCTTCGCTGAACCAGGGACTTAGACTTAGTCACCTAAGAGGTATTGTGTGGCAACTATTAACTGGATTTGACCAAGAGATTGCTTGGGATAAAGGGTGTCTCAACTGAGTTCCTGAAATGTGTGCATGTTTTGGGAACAAGAGGCAACTTAAGACAACATGGTGTATTTAGTTATTCGTATATTTAAGTGCCAGGGTATCTATTAGTCTTTTGTTGCATATTTTGTTTTTCTTTTAAGTTAATAAATATTTGTTAATAATTGTTTATAGAACGACTGGTCTGGTTCCTCACAGGGTCGTACACTGTTCCTCATATTATTCCAAATAAAAATACGCCATAAGAACCAATGAATGAAGTTATCCTTTGGGGTTTTGAGACAGTCTCAAAGACATCAGCAGGGTTCTTAACACAAATCGGGGCACTGTTAAGCTTGTTAACATCCCACATTCTGGACAACCGCCAGAAAGTGACGATGAAACTGGCAGATTGTCAAAACAGCCCTGCAATTCTGTGTAAGATGTGTTCTCCTGCATCAGGACCAAATCAATTGGGTACCATACAGTATTCTCATTTTGCGCACCAAAAAATACTCCGTTTGGGTTCAAATAAATTAACCAAGTGAAATTTGAAAATTTGGCTAAGTAGGACGGCACAGTGGCACAGTGGTTCGCACTGCTGCCTCACAGCACTAGGGACCCGGATTCGATTCCAGCCTTGGGTGACCGTCTGTGCGGAGTTTACACATTCTCCCTGTGTCTGCGTGCATTTCTTCTGGGTGGTCTGGTTTTCTCCCACTTTCCAAAGATGTGCACATTAGGTGCATTGACCATGCTAAATTGCCCCTTAGTGTCCACAAATGTGCAGGTTAGGTGGGGTTATGGGGTTACTGAGTAAGGGCGGAGGAGTGAGCCTAGGGCGGAGGAGTGAGCCTAGATCGGGTGCTCTTTCAGGGGGTCGGTGCAGACTCGATGGGCCGGATAGCCTCCTTCTGTACTGTCAGAACTCTATGATTCTATGAAATGGAAATTCAGCCATTGATACATAAATGGAAAGCCAATAGATTTACCTTGCTTCCAATAGCAGTGGTGTAGATGGCCACTTGGTGGTGAGTGTTGTTGTCACTGCTTTTGAGTCTGCATTCACAATTGAGAAGGAGAGACACACCAGAGCGACTGTTGCAAGAATCCCAGTGTTGTGCTTCTCAGCTGTAAAAAGTACACTTGATTAAAAATTGCCAAAAATAATCCTACAAAAACTAATCCTTAATTAATCTTAACAAATACCATGACCAAAAACAGAATTAAATAATCCACGACACAAAAGTGTTGAGGTTACAAAGCTTGCAAGCTCCAGCAGCAAAGTGATCAAAACATGAACTGATACAATTTGGAGTTCTATTTGCATTGCATCAAAGCAGCTTGTCAATGGTATAGTATTTTGAAAGTCATATTAGGCAGATGGCTTGGCGGTATGACAGAGCAAACTGGAATCACATCAAAGAGGACACTGTTGTATTTGTCTAGCATCCTGTCAGCTAACCTTTATTTCAAAAAATCTGTTTGCATCAGAATGAATAACAGGAAAATGACCTGGTTGTGGCAGTTTATTGAGGGTTGATTCCTGTGAGGACACCAGACAGTGGACCACTGGAAAGGCTTGAGATATTGCAGACTGCATTTCAAGAGAACAAATTGCAAAGCTAAGGCACGTTTGGGCTTGAGTAGTCAACAGTGAAGATTGATTAAAACTAAAGCTAATGAATAGAATTAAGAAAATGGAGATAAAATAACATAAATCAAATTAAATCCAATCCAAATGTGCTTTGGGCTATGATCAATCCTGAGAAAAATATATACAATATCAAACCAATGATCTCAAAAAGCAGGACAAAGGCATAATAGCCAGAGCGCACCATTCACAGGCAGAATGCCAAAAGGAGGTGTCCTGATAGACCTAAGCATTTAAAGGTAATGGCTGCTAATAACTCCCTTCAGTTAAAGACACCTGGCTCCATTTTCACAGAACTTTTCTCCAAGGGTGTGTGCAATAAATGATCGAGAATTATTGTTTGGTTTTCCACTGAACGCGTTAATCCCATTTTACATGATGTCTCACAAAGAACCTTGAGTATTTATTTGAAATTGGTTTGAAGCCCAGCGATATTTTAATCTATGCCACCTTGTGCCATTTATTATCAGACTGTATCTGGTTCACTGGTAAATCACCCACTGATACCCATTTCATGCAGGTGCTTTGGTGACTGCACCCAGGTGAAACTTTACCTTCTCTTCTTGAAGGAGACCAGTTTCTTCAATCTAACCATGTAATTCAAGTCTCTCATTCACTGAACCACTCATCTGACTCTTTTCTGCACCATTTCCAATGCCCTCAGATCCTTCCTAATGTGAGGTGGCAAGAATTGGAGACAATATTCCAATCAAAGTCAAGCAAGACTCAAGCTCACCACAGCTTCCTTGCTTTTGTACTTCATGCCTCCTTTTATAAACCTCAGTACCCTTGTCTCGAAGGAAGAGAGCATGCTGGATGATGTCAGAGACGCCTTAATTGTGACCATCTTTAAGAAAGGAGACAGGTCCGACTGGAAATTACGGAGGGATTTCCCTACTCTCACCACGGGAAAGGTCATCGTGAGAATACTCTTCAACCGCCTTATACAAGTGGCTGAAGAGTTCCTCCCCGAGTCTGAGTGTGGCTTCTGCCCATCAAGAGGCTCAATGGTCATGAACTTCAGCGCAAGACAAATCTAGGATAAGTGTAGGGAGCGGCATCAACCTCTGTACATGGCCTCCTTCGATCTCACAAAGGACTTCAACTCTGGCAACCATGACAGATTGTTGAGTATCCTCAAATTTTGGTTGCCTGCAGAAATTCGTTACCGTTCTCTGCCTACTCCACGGTGACGAACCATCACTGACCCAAAACGTGTACAAACTGGGGTCAAACAGGGCTGTGTCATTGCACCAATGCTCTTCGCCATCTTCCTCTCGGCGTGAGCAGACATCGGCGATGAAATCCAGCATTGACTCCAAAGCGCCAGTGCAGTTTTCGGATGCCCGAGGAACAGTATTTGAAAACCGAGACCTCAAATCCAGCACTAAACTCATGGTCCATGGAGCAGCCACGGTTCCCACCCTCCTGTATGCATCAGAAACATGGACAATGTACAGCAGATACCTCAAATCCTTGGAGAGATATCGCCAACGGTACCTCCGCCTAAACATGCAAATCCATTGGCAAGACAGGCATACCAACATGAGCGTTCTCTACCAGGCCAATATCCCCAGAGGGATTAGTCACGCTCGACCAGCTGCGTTGGGCGGGCCACATTGCTCGCATGCCCGACACAAGACTCTCGAAACAAGTGCTCTACTCCGAGCTTCCGAATGGCAAGCGATTCATTCGGAGGTTAGAGGAAACGCTAGGACACTCTCAAAGCCTCCCTAAATAAATGCGAAATCCCCAATGACATGTAGAAATCGCATGCCTCAGAATGCACAAACTAGAAAAAAAGCATCTGCGAAGATGCCAATCACCTCAAGTGCTGCAAGGTGGAACACGTGAAGGCCAAGCATAAACAGCGGAAGGAGAGGGTAGAATCCAATGTGTCCCACCCACCTCATCAAGCACCACCTGCCAAACCAGTGGCAGAGTCTGCGGATCCACAATCGGACTATTCGGCCACCACAGGCCACACCTTCCGGAGAGGAAGCAAGTCATCCTCGACGCGACGGACTGCCCAGGGTCCCACATGCGTAATAAGTCGCTATCTCAACCTGCCCTGCCGCCTTCACAATTTGTGCACATAAACATCCAAGTCTCTCTGCCCTTGCATCCTCTTTGGAATTGAATCCTTTATTTTATGTTGCCTTTCGTTGTTCTTCCTACCAAATCTTTTCTGCATGAAATTTCATCAGCATGTACCTACTTACTCCATCAGCTAGTGCCTTGCCTATCACTATCCTCTTCACAGTTCATAACATTTACAACATTTTGTATCATCAATTTTGAAATTGTGTCCTGAACATCCAAGCCCACGTCATTAACATAGCGCAAGAAAGGCAATGGTCTTCATACCAACACCAGGGAAAACCATGGGCTGGATACTCCGCAGCCCCGTGCCGAAATCGCGTTTGGCGGGGGGGCGGAGAATCAACATTCCCGACGGAATCGGGCCCGACGCCGCTCTGCCGATTCTCCGGGCCCCCAATATCCGCGGGTCTGCGAATTACGCTGCACGGCTGGGAGGCCATTGCCAGAGACCCGCCCAGCGATACTCCACTCCTGACCAGCCGAGTTCCCGACAGCATGGAACTAACATGGTATGGCCGGTCGGGACTCTCGCGTGGCGGCTGTGGTCTCAGTCCACGGTCGTCCTGGTGGGGGGGGGGGCTTTATGCGTGGCCGGGGCACAGATTGGGCTGGTCCAATGCAGGGGCGCGTGGCCGATCGGGGAGACCTACATTATGGAGCTGCCTCCGCGGTCCGAGCCCGCCATGGCGCTCAGCCAGTGTGCCCAGCAGCAGGTGGATGGACTGGACTCGCAGTGGAGTGGTCCAAAAATCGGTTATACCTCAGAGGCGAGTATGGAGGAGATGGAGAACCGCTCCCGCCGGAAGAATCTACGGATTTTGGGCCTCTCGGAGGGGCTAGAAGGTTCGGATTTGGCGGCCTATGTGGTCCTAATGTTAAACTCGCTGATGGGTGCAGGGTCGTTTCGTGGTCCCCTAGAGCTGGAAGGCGCCCATCGAGTGCTGCAGCGGAAGCCCAGGCCGAACGAACCGCCCAGGGTGGTGCTGGTCCGTTTTCACCGATTGGTTGACCGGGAGTGCGTGTTGAGGTGGGCGAAGAAGGAGAGGAGCAGCAGGTGGGAGAACACGGATGTTCGGATTTTGCAGGACTGGAGCGCGGAGGTGGCGAGGAGAAGGGCTGGCTTCAATCAAGCGAAGGGAGTGCTCCACAGGAAGGGGGTGAAGTTTGGCCTTCTACAGCCGGCTCGCCTCTGGGTCACGTACAAGGACCGCCAGCTCTATTTTGACTCTCCGGTGTTGGCCTGGGCTTTTGTCCCGGCTGAGAACTTGGATTCGGACTGAGGACTGTGGAGCTCAGGGGAAATGTACTTTGCTTGGAGGCTTTGCCCTCTTAGGTATCCTTTCGCCCATATTGGCTGTGTTTGCTGATGGTTGTTTCCTGTTTGTTTTCGCCGTTTCTGCTATTTTAGTTATGGTTATTTGGGTTCTTTCGGGGTTTCTTTGGGGCTGCTGGTTATTTATTGTGGTTTTTTTTTTGTTTTCTCCACTGGTGGGTTGGGGGGTAGTTTGGGGTCCCGATGGGTCATGTGTCCGTATTTTTCCCGCGTGTTGGGTCGAGGGGCGGGGCTCGGGTTGGAAGCGCGGGCTTTCTCCCCGCGCCGTAGGAATTGGGGGCGGGGCCAGCGCTGGGAGGGAGGGATTGGCGGCTGTGTTGCATCCGGGGGGGGGGGGGGGGGGGGGGGGGGGTCGGGTCGTGGTTATGGCAGGAGTAGCAAGGGGCAGCAGAAGTTAGCTGACTCACGGAAGCATAATGTTGGGGGTAACGCAGCTAGGGGGGGCCCTAGCTTGGGGGAGGTTATTGGGGGGGGGGGGGGAGGAGGCGGGGGGGGGGGGGGGGGAGGGGGGGGTGCCGGGTTGTTGCTGCAGGGACTGAGGGAATGGATGGTGAAGGGGGGGTTGGGAGGGGGGTTTGCCACCGTGGGGAGCGGGCTTGGGGGGTTCCCTGGGCACGTGGTGGGTTGAGGAAAGGCTATGGCTGATCGGGGTAGAGGGAAGGGGACGGCCCCTCGGGTTCGGTTGGTCACATGGAACGTGAGGGGGTTGAATGGTCCGGTGAAGCGATCCTGGGTCTTGACTCACTTGAGGGGGCTGGGAGCGGATGTGGCTATGCTCCAGGAGACGCACCTCAGGTTTACGGATCAGGTGAGGCTCAGAAAGAGTTGGGTGGGACAGGTGTTTCACTCGGGGCTTGATGCAAAGAACCGTGGGGTGGCAATTTTGGTGGGTAAGAGCCTGTCGTTCATCGCTTCCAAAGTGGTGGCGGATAGTGCAGGTCGATATGTGATGGTGAGTGGGAGACTTCAGGGGGAGCGGGTGGTCTTGGTTAATGTTAATGCCCCCAACTGGGATGCTGGGTCTGATCCCGGACCTGGAGACAGGGGGATTGATTATGGGTGGGGACTTCAACACGGTGCTGGATCCGGCTCTGGACCGCTCGAAGTCTAGGACGGGCAGGAGGCCGACAGCAGCCTCGGTGCTGAGGGGGTTCATGGATCAGATGGGTAGGGTGGACCCTTGGAGGTTTTTGAAGTAGGGAGTTCTCCTTTTTCTCCCATGTTCATAAGGCGTACTCCCGGATTGACTTTTTCGTGCTTAGCAGGGCGTTGATCCCGAGAGAGGTGGGGCGGAGTGTTCGGCGATAGCCATTTCTGATCATGCTCCACATTTGGCGGACCTAGAGCTGGGGGAGGGGGAAGGATCAGTGCCCGCTGTGGAGGTTGGATGTGGGGCTTTTGGCAGAGGAGGAAGTGTGCGGTCGGATCCGTAGGGGTATAGAGTGGTATCTGGAAACCAATGACAACGGGGAGGTGCAGGTTGGGATGGTTTTGGAAGCGGTAAAGGCAGTAGTTAGAGGGGAGCTGATATCTATTCGGGCGCACAGGGAGAGGGGGGAGAGGGTCGAGAGGGAGAGGCTGGTGGAGGAGGTGGTCAGGATGGATAGGAGATATGCAGACACCCCAGAGCTTCTGAGGGAGCGGCGCAGACTCCAAGCGGAGTTTGACATTTTAACCACCCGTAAGGCGGAGGCGCAGTGGAGGAGGGCACAGGGTGTATAAGTACAGGGAGAAGGCAAGTCGGATGTTGGCTCACCAGCTCCGGAAGCAGGAGGCAGCTAGAGAAATTGGGGGAGCCACGGATGCGGGTGGGAACTTAGTGCTGGGTGGAAAGGACATCAATGGGGTATTCAGATCCTTTTATGAGGGGCTGTACCGGGCGGTACCCCCCGGGGAAGCAGGCGGGATGGACCGCTTTTGGATAAGCTGGAGTTCCCAAGAGTAGGGGACGAGCGGGTGGAGGGTTTGGGGGCCCCAATTGAGTTGGAGGAGCTGGTGGAGGCGCTGGGAAGCACGCAGACAGGGAAAGCACCGGGGCCTGACCGGTTCCCGGTGTAATTTTATAAGAAATTTTCAGATTTGCTGGGCCCGCTGCTGGTGAGGACCCTGAATGAGGCGGGGGGGGGGGGCTTTGCCCCCGACGATGTCCAGGGCAATTATAGCGGGACAAGGACCCCCTTCAGTGTGGGTCTTATAGGCCGATCTCGCTCCTTAACGTAGATGCCAAGTTGTTGGCAAAGGTGCTGTCCAGGAGGGTGGAGGGTGTGGTCCCGACAGTGATTCATGAGGACCAAACGGGGTTTGTAAAGGGGAGACAATTGAATACCAACGTGCGGAGGCTCCTGAATGTTATGATGATAGCGCCGGTGGCTGGGGAGTCAGAAATAGTGGCGTCCATGGATGCGGAGAAAGCGTTTGATAGGGTGGAGTGGAGTTACCTGTGGGAGGTGTTGCGGGGGTTTGGGTTTGGTGAGGGGTTCATTAGCTGGGTGAGGTTGCTGTACAGGTCCCCGGTGGCGAGGGTGGTGACGAATGGGAGGAGGTCAGAGGACTTTCGGCTTTCCAGAGGGACGAGGCAGGGGTGTGTCCCTTGTCTCCCCTGCTCTTCGCGTTAGCAATTGAGCCTCTGTCCATGGCGCTGAGGGACTCGAAGGGTTGGAGGGGGATTGTGCAAAGGGGGGGGGGGGGGGGGGGGGGCACCAGTTGTCGCTGTATGCAGATGATCTGCTGCTGTATGTCGCGGACCCGGCTGAGGGGATGCCAAAGGTGCTGAGGATAATGAGGAATTTGGGGACTTTTCGGGATATAAGCTAAATGTGGGGAAAAGCGAGCTGTTTGTCCTGCACCTGGGGGGTCGGGAGAGGGAGATAGGGGAACTCCCGTTGAGGAGGGCTGAGGGGAGATTTAGGTATCTTGGCGTCCACGTGGCTAGGACCTGGGGGGCTATGCATATGCTTAACTTTCGAGGCTGGTGGGGCAGGTGGAGGAGGTGTTCAGGAGGTGGGATGCGCTGCCGCTCTCGTTGGCAGACAGTGTCCAGTCGGTTAAAATGACGGTGCTCCCGAGGTTTTTGTTTCTTTTCCAGTGCCTCCCCATGTTGATCCCGAAGGTTTTTTTTTAGAAGGGTGAATAAGTCGATTTTGGGGTTTGTGTGGGCGCGGAAGGCCCCGAGAGTAAGGAGGGTATTTTTGAAGTGAAGAAGGGAGGTAGGGGGCCTGGCGCTGCCCAACCTGCGTGGATATTATTGGGCGGCGAACGTGCGATGATTCGCAGGTGGGTGACGGAAGGGGAGGGTGACGCGTGGAAGAGACTGGAGGTGGCGTCCTGTGCGGGTACGAGTCTAGAGGCCTTGGTGACGGCCCCACTTCCACTCCCCCCGGCAAAGTACTCCACGAGTCCGGTGGTGTTTGCGTATCTCAAAATCTGGGGACAGTGGAGGCAGCATAGGGGGAGAAGTGAAGGCCTCAGTTTGGGCCCCAATACGGGGCAATCACCGTTTTGCGCCAGGGAGAACGGGTGGTGGATTTGGGAGTTGGCACAGGGCAGGCATCAGACAGTTTGGGGATTTCTTCGTGGATGGGAAGTTCGTGACTCTGGAGGAGCTGGTGGGGAAGTGGAACCTCCCCCCTGGGAACGCTTTTAGGTATATGCAAGTCAGGGACTTTGTTAAGAGGCAGGTGGAGGAGTTTCCGCGGCTGCCGCCAAGGGGGGTGCAGGACAGGGTGCTTTCGGGGACGTGGATCGGGGAAGGGAAGATCTCGGCTATTTACCAACTGATGCAGGAGGAGGAGGAGGCCTCAGTAGATGAGCTCAAAGCGAAATGGGAGGAAGAGCTAGGGGAAGAGATTGAGGCTGGGACGTGGTCGGACGCCCTGGAGAGGGTGAATTCTTCCTCCTCTTGCGCACGGCTCAGCCTAATTCAGCTGAAGGTGCTGCACAGGGCTCACATGACGGGGGCAAGGATGAGCCGGTTTTTTCGGAGGGGAAGACAGGTGTGGGAGGTGTTCGGGTGGCCCGGCAAAGCACACCCATATGTTTTGGCCATGTCCGGCTCTGGAGGGGTTTTGGAAGGGGGTGGCGGGAATTTTGTCGGAAGTGGTTGGGTCTAGGGTCAGGCCGGGCTGGGGGCTCGCGATCTTTGGGGTAGCTTCGGAGCCGGGAGTGCAGGAGGCGAGAGAGGCCGGCATTCTGGCCTTTGGGTCTCTAGTAGCCCAGCACAGGATTCTGTTACAGTGGAGGGATACGTGGGCCCCGATGTTCGGAGGCCTGGGTCAACGATATGGCTGGGTTCATCAAGTTGGAGAGGATGAAGTTTGCCCTGAGGGGGTCGGTACAGGGGTTCTTTCGGCGGTGGCAGCCCTTTCTCGATTTCCTGGCAAAGGGGTAGAGAGTGGTCGGTCTCTGCAGCAACCGGGGGGGGGTTTGGTGATGGTTGGGGGGGGGGGTTTGCGGCGGTGGGTTTATTATGTTATTTTCTTCTTTCTTGTATTGCTATTTGTTATTATTTATTTTGGGGGGGGGGAAGAGTTCTTTTCTTGTTTTGTTTTGGCGTGGAGACACGCCTTGTTTGTTTTAAATTGCGGGGAGAAAATTTGTTATTGTTATTGTTATTAAAAAACTTGAATAAAAATTATTTTTTTAAAAGCTATGTCCTACCACTGTCCTTAATTTATGTGGCACTTTATCAAACGCCTGTTGAAAAGCCATGAATATTACATCAACCATATTACCTCCATCAACCTTTTATTACCTAATCAAAAAGAAATCATGTTAATTAAGCATGGTTTGCCTTTAGCATGATGGTTTTTCTTAATTAATCAATCACCCTTGTCTAATGACTGTTAATTTTGATCCAGAATATCGTTTCTAAAAGCTTTCCTACCACTGAGGTTAAACTGATCTGTAGTTACTGGGTTTATCTCCACATTCTTTTTTTTAAGCACGTGTAACAGTTGCAATTCTCCAGTCCTCTGGCAAGGAGTATTGGAAGATTATGACCACAATTTCCACCCTTACTTCCCTCAGCATGCTCAGATGTGTCGTATCCGGTCCTGCTGCCTTATCAAATTCACTTCAAGTATTGCCAGCCTTTCTAACACTGCCCCTTTGCAATGATCTCCTTTATTCACTATGACACTGGCAGCATCTTCGACCCTGGTAAAGACAATGCAAATTACACATTTTAGACCTCAGGCTCAACCATACCCTCTGCCTCAGTGAGCAAATCTCCTTTCTGGTCCCTAATCAGTTCTATTACTCCTTTTACAATCCCGATACGGTTTAAATGCCGGTAGCAGACTTTCAAATTCCCTTTTGTGCCGCGTGTCAATCTGGTCTCGTACTCGATCTTTCTTTCTCTCTTATTTGCTTTTTCACTTCCTCTCTGAACTTTCCCGACTGAGCCTGGTTCTCACTTATATTATCTAGCTAATAGCCATCATGCACACTCTCTTCCTGCTTCATCGTTATTCTCGACCACTGTTGTCATCCAGGGAACTCTGGCTTTTTCAACTGCACCTGAACTATCTCCTCTTCAAGGGCAGCCCTTTAATTCCAGTTTTGCCTGCCCCAATCTTCAATTCCAATTTACCTGGGCCATATCTAAACCTTATGATACTATATGTTACTACACTGGATTTTTTAAAACCCAAAGCTTGATTCGGATATTAGTAAGCAAGGTTTTCTGAGCATGAAATATGAACCTAACCATTGTAGACAATTATGATTATTTACTGGCAACAATTAACAGAAAATTCAAGACATGCAAACAACAAACTGATTCGCACAAGAATTTACAAGAAGTCCTCGGAATGGGGGATTTCAGTTTGAAGGTAGATTGAGGAAGCTCGGGTTGTTCACTTTCTCGAGAAGGTTGAAAGATTTGTTGGGGGTGTTCAAAATCATGGATGAAATAGATAGGGTGAAATGTTTCTCATGGATTAAAGGGTCATGAACCAGCAGACAACTGATTTAAAATAATTGGCAAAAGAAAGGTGACTTGAGGAAAACTTTATATGCAGTATGTGGTTATGATCAGGAACGGACTGTCTGAAAGGGCTGTGGAAGCAGATTTGATCCCGGTTTTCAAAAGGGAATTGGATAGGCACCTGAAGGAAAAAGTGTTGCAGAGCTGCGGGGATAGGAAGGAGTTAGCGAAGTAGCTCTTATAAAGCGAGCCTGCACAGGTTTGAAGGGCCAAATGGACTCATTCTCTGTTGTAACCATTCTAGGATTCTATTTGATAACTATGCTGCAATTTGTTTTTCCAACAGCACGTTCAATTACGTATTGTGACGTGATAATCTTATTTGCTGATGCATTTGGCGACATTGGTGTAGAAATAAGTGAAGACTGTGTTGCAGTTCCACTATTCAATATCAGTATCAAACATTTGCATGGTCAAATACAGCACAATGCATGTACTAATTGAAGTTCCAATTTGGGTGGTGTTAGCCGAACTAACAAAGAATGGTGCAACTTTATCAGAATAGTCAACACTGATTTTGATCCCAGGAATGAAAGGGCGCAATGGGATCCCTGTACCAACCAATATCCCAGGGCATTTTAATGCATCTACATTTGTAGCAAATAAAAAAGTAATGGGCTTACAATTTTGGAGGCCAATTGGATGCCTGTCTAGTCTCTGCAAGTACTTGCTCATGTACAGCTTAAGTTTCTTTGAATCACGTTTGGTGCTTCTGCTTCCAAATACTAAATATTTTATTTTTGATCAACTGGAGGTTTGACCGGCGTAGAAATCCATTCCGCTTTTCAGAGTATATTTACAGAAGCATGTAGACTTTGTGTTTTCCCAATGTAAAGAGTACACACTCTCTTCCCTTAAGGGGCACATCTCTGTTAGCTCAAGTTTTGAGAGAGTGTGTATAAGGTTGGCAAGGCCAAAGCAGCATGGGCCTATGTTTTATAGAGGACTGTTTGGGGATTAACACACTCAAATGACACCGCCTGCCAGGAGAGCTTCCCACTGCCTCTAGCAAGTCAGGATGGCCCTCCCATTAGGTGCTGTCTTGGTTACAAACAACTCACCTTTCTTTCCCTCCTCACAAGGTAAGAATCACTATTAGACAACTGAGAATCACACTATTCAGAATAATGTTTCAGGAATCCTTCACAATTAGCTTAGTAAACAGTGCAATTCACCATGAAACATGCCAGTGCACTGGCACAATCTTCATGGTCACAGCATGGGCATATATCATCCACCATAAAATGGTGGAAGTACCAGCTGAATGATGGGGTTGCATTGTGCAACAAATAAATATCCTCATCTGCTATACCATCAATTTATATTCCGCACATATTATCAAAACGCGTATTAATTGTCTGAATGCAACCTGTTGGGTAACCATGCTGCAATTGCTCTGGGCCATAACTTGCTGCAACAAGCTCTCAGTTAGACTTGGTCTGTTTTAAGACATGTCCTTGGACATTTAGGTTTCATTTGTTTATTGGACGGCAACTTTCTGAAAGTACAAGTTAATATTGTTGTTCGAAGTGAAACTGTGCATCTGGTAAACAAAAATGTTTACCTCAACCAATCAGATTGAAGGATAATGAAATTAACAGTGAAAGTACTGAGATGGAGTTGTGAATTATAGTGGGTGAATTCAATGTAAAATCAAAAACAGACAGAGAAAGGAGAGAAAGAAAATTGAATTGAGGGAAAATTGGGTTGGGAGAAAAACAGAAAGTAAAAATAGCAATTTCACAATTAATACCCGAAGCAGAAATGTGAGATCAAGATTAATTCTTGATGAAAATAAAAAATAGTTTCCACATTTCTAATTGTTCGTTTTCAGTACCAGAGATTAGCAGCAATTAACCTTTTTAAAAATATATATTTTCTTAAGGCACTTGTATAAACAAACACAACAAATAAGAGCAGAAGCAAAATGGTACATAATAAATAACCAACACCTACACTCCTCTGCCCTTCTCCACCCCCGTCCTGCCTTCCCTATTTTAACGATTAAAGAAGTCAATGAACAGCTTCCACCTCCGAGTGAACCCATCAACCGACCCTCTCAAGACGGGCTTGATCTTTTCCAACCTCAGGAATTCTGCCAGGACACTCACCCCTAGCTTTCGGCAGCTCCTAGTCCCTCCACCCAAGCAAAATCGTCTCTGTGCTATCAGGAAGGAATAGGCCAAAACATCGGCCTCTCTCACCCCCTGGACTCCCGGGTCTTCCAACACTCCAAATATCGCTACCTCTGGACTCCACTTTTGCCCCCAACAGCTCAGACATTACATCCGCAAACCCCTGCCAGAACCCCTTCAGTTTCGGACAGCCCAAAACGTGTGGACATGGTTTGCAGGCTTTCCCACGCACTGTCCACACCCATCCTCTACTCCCTCAAAGAACCTACTTCCCACCGTCATAGTGAACTACTTTAACCTGAATAAGACTGAGTCTTGCACACAACGAGGATTCATTCACCCTCCGCAGGGTCTCTTCCCACATCCCAGCCTCCACCACCCCCTTAGTTCCTCCTCCCCCACTTCCGTTTAACATCGCCTATCGGGGCTCCCTCCCAGTCCATCAGCTCCTTATAAACCTTTGACACCTTCTCCTCCCCTTCTCCCACCTCTCTCCACAGCACCATCCTGCAGCCCCAAGGGAGGCAACCCAGGAAAGGACAGCACCTGTCTCATCACAAAATCCAGGACCTGTAAGTACCTAAACTTACAGCTCATATTCTTCCTCGAAGTCCACCAAGTTCACAAAGCTGCTCCCTCCAAACAGATCCCCAAACCGCTCAATCCCCACCTGCCACCACCCCTGAAACCTCGCATCCTGCCCCCACCGGTGCAAACCTATGTTTGCCACAAATCGGTGCCCACACCGAGGCATCCTGCAGTCTCACGTGCTGCCTCCACTGACCCCATACCCTCAAGGCCGACACAGCCATTGGGCTCGGGGAGTACTTGGCCAGCGGGAACAGCAGATGCACCGTCAGCAATGCCTCTGAACACGCTTCCCTGCAAGAAGCCACTTCCATCCACCTCCATACCGACCCCTCCCCCATTAACCATTTCCTAATTATAGTGATAGCCGCCCAGTAGAATGCATTATATTTGGCAAAACCAACCCTCCCCCTCCTCACCCGTTCCAAAAAAACACCCTCTTGACCCGCAGAGTCTTCCCTGCCCTCACAAATCCCGAGATCAACGCATTGAACTTTTAAAAAATTGATCGGAAGGAAGATCGGGAAGTTCTTAAATATAAGCAAGAACCTTGGCAGCATTGTCATCTTTACCTGTCACGCCAACGACAATGGCAGCACATCAAACCTCTTAAATTCATCCTTCATCTGCTGTACCAACCGAGTCAAATTGACCTTCTGCAGCTCTGCCTAGCCCCACGCCACCTGAATGCCCAAGTACCCGAAACATGCCCCAACACCTTGAACAGCAGCTCCCCCAACCTCCACTCCTCTGGTCTCAATCGGGAACACCGCGCTCTTTCCCATCTTCAGCTTGTATCCGGAAAACCAGCCAAAGTCCTCCAAAATCCCCATAATTCTGCCAACTCCCCCTATGGGGCTGAAATATATATCAACAGCGAAACCCTGTGCTCAACAGGCCCCTCACCTCCAACCCCCCCGCACAATCCCTTTCCAAACCCTCCAAGCACCATTGCAAATGACTCTATCACTAGGGCAAAAAACAACGGGGAGAGCCTTACCCCACGGTGCAACCCAAAATATCCCGAGCTCATCCGATTCATCTGCTACCAGCGCCTTATAAAGCAATCAAACCCAATCCGCAAACTCCTGCTTGAACCCAAACCATCCCAACACCTCTCATAGATATTCCCAGTCCACCCGGTCATGCCATCACCACTGCCACCCCCAACTTCCTGTCCCTCCAGGGGCATCATAATCACTTTATGTTTGACAACAACCGCCTCCCCTTCACAAACCACGTTTGATCCTCACCTATCACTCTCGGGACACAGTCCTCGATTGGCAAAGCCAACATCTTCGCCAGCAACTTGGCGTCCACATGTAACAACAATATCAAATGGTAGGAACCACACTGCTCCGGATCCTTATCCTTCAGTATCAGGGAGATGGATGCCTGCAATAATGTAGGGGTGAGTACCCCCCTTTCCCTAGCTTTGTTATATGCCCTCACCAGCAGGGGCCCCAGATTCCTCCCCAAAACCTTTAATTAAACTCCACCGGGAACCCATCCGGGCCTGGGGCCCTCCCTGCCTACATCACTCCCATACTCTCCATCACCTCCCTCATCCAAGTCCTCGTCCACCTTGGGAAACTCCACCCATCCAGAAACCGCCGCGTTCCCCCCCCCCCCCCCCCCCAAACCGACCAGGGGCTCCGACATATAGCTTCCCATATAACTCCTCGAACACCCCATTCACTCCCACCGAGTCTAGTACTACACTTACCGTCCCGTCCTTCATTCTTCCAATCTTCCTCACCGCCTCCTGCTTCCTAAGGTGATAGGCCAGCACCTTACTCGCCTTCTCCCCGTAATTGTACACTGTCCCCTTGACCCTCCGCAACTGCTGTACCGCCTTCCCCGTAGACACCAGCCTCAACCCCAACTGGAGCCTCTGCCTCTCCTTCAATAACAGCACAGTGGACTAAACAGCTGGCTTGTACCAACGCCAGAGGCGTGGGTTTAATTCCAGTATCAGCCTCCCCGAACAGGTGCCGGAATGTGGCGACTAGGGGCTTTTCACAGTAACTTCATTTGAAGCTTACTTGTGACAATAAGCGATTGTCATTTCATTTCATTCAACAACCCTGCCTCCGGGGACCCGAGTACCTCGTATCCACCTTCAGAATCTCCTCCACCAACCTTGTCACCTCTCCTCATTCCACCTTTTCCCTGCGCACCCAAATCGAAATAAACTCCCGTCTAAAACTCCTGTTTCCTCAGGGTGCTCCGGTTTCCTCCCACAAGTTCAAAAGACTTGCTTGTTAGGTGAATTGGACATTCTGAATTCTCCCTCAGTGTACCCAAACAGGCGCCGGAGTGTGGCGACTCAGGGATTTTCACAATAAATTCATTGTAGCGTTAATGCAAGCCTACTTGTGACACTAATAAAAATTAATATTAACTATTGCCTTGGGTGCCTCCCTCAACGTGGCTGCTGTAACATCCCCCATATCGTTGAGTTTCACATACCCCCGGATGGCAGCGCTCACCCGCTCGCACACCTCCTCATCCACCAACAAAGCCACATGCAGCCCCCACTGGTCCACTGACAAATCCATCCAGTGAGGTGCGTGGTCTGAAATCATAATTGCCGAATACGTCGAGTCGACAGCCCCTGCCAGCAATGCCTTGTCTAGCGCAAAAAGGTAAATCCGGGAGTACATCCAGTACTGCCACCACACCCCCCCCCCCCCCCCCCCCCCCCCCCGACCCCATCCGTTCTATGATTCCCTCCAGCTCCTTAGCAACCGAGGACATCTTCCCCGATCAAGAGGTCCAAACCTGGCTCAATGACCTTGTTAAAATTCTTCCCACCCTCGAATCCACCGGTGCAAATCCAGGTCAGGGATCTTCTCCAGCACCCGTCTACATCATTCCAGTTTGGGACATAAACATTCACCAAAACCACCGGCATCCCCTCCAGCTTCCCACTTACCATCAGGAACCTCCCCCCCACTGTATTTGTCACAATGTTCCCCATCTCAAATGCCACCCGCTTGTTTACCAACACCACCCCCCTCGAGATTAGCAGTAATTAATGCTTATCATATCATTAAAGGGGTACTTCCACTTGCAAAAGCAAGACCAGTATTGGGTTAGCGAGTAGATACCTCAAATACAGCAACTGCTTATCATTCAATGCTGAGACAGCAAGCTTCCATTTTAATGAAGCGAACAAGAACAGCACGACCTGGACAGAATTATTTCAAGATGTGCATCCCCCCATAAATCTGCCCCTCGCTTGAAGTTGCTACAACAGTTATGCATGACCGACAGACGGTAACATTAACCTCAACATTATTTTGACTTCTGGCCCAATGTGTTTTGGTACCAATGTAAAAACTGAAGGGTGTTCAGGCACCAGTGCCACAGTGGCGAAGTTCTCCGGGTGTCCGAGTGGCATGTGCTTCAATGTGGCCATGCCACAGTGTTCCAGGATGTCCGTGCATTACATGCATTAATGCCCACGCCTTAGTGGTGCAGGTGTTACACGGTGCTCTAGAGTGCCCATACCACAGAGGCACTGTGGTTGCACCGTGCTCTGGAGTGCCCATAAAACTGTTGCAAACTGCACCGTGTTCAGGCACCAGTGCCACAGTGACAGAGAGCACGGTAGCACAGTGGTTAGCACTGTTGCTTCACAGCACCAGGGACCCAGATTCAATTCCTGGCTTCCGTCACTGTGCGGAGTCTACACATTCTCCCCGTGTCTGTGTGGGTTTCCTCCGGGTGCTCCGGCTTCCTCCCGCAAGTCCCGAAAGACATGTTAGTTGAATTGGACATTCTGAATTCTCCCTCCATGTACCCGAACAGGCGCTGGAGTGTGGTGACTAGGGGCTTTTCACAATAATTTCACTGCAGTGTTAATGTAAGCATACTTGTGTTACTAATAAAGATTATGATGGGGTGTTCAACTGACACTGTTCTCCAAGGTGACCATGCCCCAGTGGCAGTGTGCCAAGTTGCCTATGCTATGGTTGCCCAATACTCCAGGGTACCCATGCCACAATAGTTGCCCATGGCACCGCATCACAGTAACTGCACAGTGCTCTGGACCATCCATGTCACAGTGGCAGTTGTTCCCACAATGGTATGATGACTGCACATTGCTCTGGAGCACCCACACCCCTGCAGGACAGTAATTGGAGTGCTCTGGGGCACCTATGCCACCACTTCACGGTAATTGCAGTGTTCTGGGACACCAATGCCTCCGCTTCACAGCAGCACAGTGGGTAGCACTGTTGCTTCACACTGCCAGGGTGCCAGGTTCAATTCCCAGTTTGGGTCACTGTCTGTGAGTAGTTTCCACATTCTCCCTGTGTCTGCGTGGGTTTCCTTCAGGTGCTTCGCTTTCCTCCCACAAGTCCCAAAAGATGTGCTTGTTAGGTGAATTGGACATTCTGAATTCTCCCTCTGTGTACCCAAGCAGGCGCGGGAGTTTGGCATTAAGGGGCTTCATTGCAGTGTGAAAGTAGGGGGAGGGGGGGGGGGGGGGGGAGAGGGGGGGGGGGGAGGGGGGGGGGGGGGGGGAGGGGGGGGGGGGGAGGGGGGGCGATCGACACTGCAGGTAGCAGTTCCGGGCTCACATTCGGAGCGCGCGAGCATCCCGCTGCTCTCCTCCAATCATGATTCGCCGCGCGACCGAACCTCGAACCTCACTGCGCCCATTGGTCAAAACCCGGCAGAGCAAACGCCAGCCCCGCGCCCTGATTGGGCGTCCCGCTGTCAATCACAGCCCTAGCCCACTGCTGGGGGGGATGACAATTAAACAGGGGGCCCCCTCCGCCCGTCAAACGGTCAACAGCCGACAACTGAGGAAATGACAGCGGAACGCACTGACAGCGCGTCAGATCCTCCCCTTCCCCTCACACAACTCAGCCACGGAGATTTACCGGCCTTTCAATACCCCGCTGGTGAGCGGCTGGACTCCCCCTTCCAGCCGATCCGCTCTGAGCCCCCTTCCTTTTACTCACCGAAGCCGGCGAGCCAGAGCGCCGCCATCTTAGATCTCCACAGCAACCCGCGCGAGGACCTCATCCTCACCCCGGGGCAGGTGCCCTGACCGAGCCGGGAGTACATACGTGACGATCACCGTTTCTTCGGTCAAAAGAGGCTCGCAGCCGTTCGCGGCCTCTTCCACCAAATTATTATAATTTGTGAGCGAAAACGAAATCAACTTTAAAAGGCAGTCGCATTTTAAGGCATATTAAGCAGACAACTGTCTGCTAGAAGGTCCCCCCTCCCTTATTCTGGGCTCTGACTCAGTGTGATTTCCCCCTGCTGGACTTTGGGTGGTACTGCAGGGTGGTTTGGGGGGGGGCGGGTCGGGTCGTGGGATGGGGGGGGGGGGGGGGTGGAATTGGTTAGGAGGTTTCATCAGAAGCATGAAACAAGACAAATGCTGAAGAGCAGAATGACAATTTGGGTAAAAGTAAGCAGAATGAGGCAGTGGCGGTAACCAAGTTAGTAGGGCAGCATGGTGGCGCAGTGGTAGCACTGCAGCCTCACGCCGCCGAGGTCCCAGGTTCGATCCCGGCTCTGGGTCACTCTCCATTTGGTGTTTCCACCCCCTTACCATCCCCACCTTACTTTAACACTGCAATGAAGCCCCTTGATGCCATTCTCCCCGTGTTTGGTTGGGTTTTGCCCCCACAACCCAAAGATGTGCAGGTTAGGTGGATTGTCCATGCTAAAATTGCCCCTTAATTGGAAAAATGAATTGGGTACTCTAAATTTTAAAAATAAACAAGCTCGTGCAGTGTACCTGAATGTGCAAAGCATTCGTGACTAAATATTTTAACAGCACAGATTGAAATAAATATGATTTATCTCAGACCCATTCTGGGGATGTGGTTGCTGAGTGACCAGGCTGGGAAAGTAATTATGTCACGATAGTTACCTTTACGAAGTAAGAATTAGAATTCATGTTATACCGACAATCGTATCGGTATAAAGAGAAGGTATAAAAATACTTTTCACTGTACCTCGGTACACGTGACAAACAAATCCAATCCAACAGATCTAAACTCAAAAAAGCTATCAAGTCAGTTCAAACAAAAGCAAAAAGAACAAGGGACAGAAAACACTGGTAATTCCTCAGACAGAATATAAATAAGCAGGTTTTAAGCGTAAGTACATAGGAATATAGGAAGGACTTAGGAGGAGGTCATTCTGCGCTTTGAGCCTGCTATGCCATTGGATAAGATCATGTCCGATCTGGTTGTGGTCTCCGCCACATTAATGTCTGCCACACAAACATAGCAACTAAACAACTCACGGGGTCTATAATCTTTACACAGACTGGACATACCAAATTTGTAATAATAGCTTGGAGAATGGGTTTACTGAATACATTCAAAATAGGTTTCTAGATCAGTATGTCAAAGAACCAAGCGGAGTGCAGGCTATTTTAAATCTAGTATTGTGTAATAAGGCATGGTTAATTAGTAATCTTGTAGTGAAGAGCCTCAGGGCAAGAGTGATCATAATATGGTTTAATTTTATAATGAAAATTATATTTTTCAGAGAAAATCCAGGATCTTAAATCTGAACCAAGCAAATTAGGTGTAAGGGGTGTATTGGCTAAAGTAAACTGGAAACTAGATTTAAAAATATAATGGTAGATTTGTATGGGAAATATTTAAATTAATTTAAACATATCCATTCCCTTATTGAATAGGTAAGCCTTGGGGCAACAATAACGATATTGTCAACAAGAGTGGTAAACCAGCCAGATCTCGTCATGGGGAGGAGGGTGGATACCCTTGCCTTTGCCGCCATGATTGTTTGCCATAGAACCCTGTGTGGTTGGCGATCAGCAACCTCAATGACTACCATCCGGTGGCCCTGACTTCAGTCGTAATGAAGTGCTTCGAGCGGTTGATCATGAAGCACATCACCTCCATACTCCCAGAACGCCTTGATCCACTGCAATTTGCATACCGTTGCAACCGGTCCACATCAGATGCCATTTCCCTGGCCCTACACTCATCCCTAGAGCATCTCGAAAACAAGGATTCCGACATCAGACTTCTATTTATTGACTACAGCTCCGCCTTCAACACCATAATCCCTGCCAAGCTCATATCAAAGCTCCAAAACCTAGGACTTGGCTCTCCACTCTGCAACTGGAGCCTCGATTTTCTGACCAACAGACCACAATCAGTAAGAATGAACAACAACACCTCCTCCACAATAGTCCTCAATACCGGGGCCCCGCAAGGCTGCGTACTTAGCCCCCTACTCTACTCCCTGTACACACACGACTGCGTGGCAAAACTTGGTTCCAACTCCATCTACAAGTTTGCTGACGATATGATCATAGTGGGCCGGATCTTGAATAACGATGAGTCAGAATACAGGAGGGAGATAGAGAACCTAGTGGAGTGTTGTAGCGACAACGATCTCTCCCTCAATGCCAGCAAAACTAAAGAACTGGTTATTGAATTCAGGAAGCAAAGTACAGTACACACCCCTGTCGGCATCAACAGGGCCGAGGTGGAGATGGTTAGCAGTTTCAAATTCCTAGGGGTGCACATCTCCAAAAATTTGTCCTGGTTGACTCAAGTCGACGCTACCACCAAGAAAGCACAACCGTGCCTATACTTCCTCAGGAAACTAAGGAAATTTGGCATGTCCACATTAACCCTTACCAACTTTTACAGATGCACCATAGAAAGCATCCTATCGGGCTGCATCACAGCCTGGTATGGCAACTGCTCGGCCCAGGACCGCAAGAAACTTCAGAGAGTCGTGAATACCGCCCAGTCCATCACACGAACCTGCCTCCCATCCATTGACTCCATCTACACCTTCCGCTGCCTGGGGAAAGCGGGCAGCATAATCAAAGATCCCTCCCACCCGGCTTACTCACTCTTCCAACTTCTCCCATCGGGCAGGAGATACAGAAGTCTGAGAACACGCACGAACAGACTCAAAAACAGCTTCTTCCCCACTGTCACCAGACTCCTAAATGCCCTCTTATGGACTGACCTCATTAACACTATACCCTACATGCTTCATCCGATGCCAGTGCTTATGTAGTTACATTGTATATCTTGTGTTGCCCTATTATGTATTTTCTTTTATTCCCTTTTCTTCCCATGTACTTAATGATCTGTTGAGCTGCTCACAGAAAAATACTTTTCACTGTACCTCGGTACACGTGACAATAAACAAATCCAATCCAGCACCACCTAAAGCTGCAGACTGGCTGTCTGACCTATCAGAATTTCCCCAAATGGAGAAAATCAAATTAGCAATTTGTGGATCAGAAGAGGGCTTCCACAAAACATGGGAGCCATTCACCCGACTGTTTCATCACTTCTGGAAAGTTAGAATAATAATCAATGATTAGAACATAGTCCCTTCCTTTAGCATGGAAAAAGTCTATGCATACTTTCGTCCAAGGTGACGTAGCTAGTTTGTGCTGCTGTAGTGTCTCCTTACAATGCGCTGGTTGATGCTTTTGACACATGATACACATCAGTACCATGTCAGTTTTGTCTTTATTTATTCCTAGCCAATCTACAGATTGTCACGCTCTTCTTTTGCATTTTACGATTCCCAGATGTCCTTCGTGAATCTTGCTGAACATTTCTGACCTGAGAGTTAGTGGTTGACGATCTGGTCATTTCTAAGAAGTATTCCATCAAGTACAGTTATTTCAGGTTGGATATTTTGAAATTGTGGACAGTGTCCCTCTGGCCAATCATGCTGGAAATGCTGAATAACTCGGAGTAAGGTTGCATCTTTTTGCGTTTCTAGACGAATCTGCTTCAGTTTTTCGTCAGATGTGGAAGATTCTCCTTGCACATTTGCATTTGAACTTCAGTATCGTCCATGGACTCTAGAGGTGAGCTTGTAGTATCAGTGGATCTGGACAATGTGTCAACAATGACAAGGTCCTTTCCAGAAGTGTAGACTAGTGTGAAGTCATGCCTCCTCAACTTCATCATCATTCTTTGCAGGCATCATGTCATTGACGATTTTCTCAATAATATTGACAAGAGGTCTGTGATCTGTCTCTGCAATGAACTCGAGAAGCTCATAGTCATAATCATGAAATTTTCAGATGCCTGTGATCAGTCCGAGACATTCTTTTTCTATTTGTGCATACCTGCAGTCCGTGGTGGTTATCGCTCTGGACGTGTATGCTACTAGAACCCAGTCTGCTTGGTCACCTTGTTGCAAAAGCACCGCACTGATTCCATCTTGACTGGCGTTGGTGGAGATCTTTGTTGGTCTGGTTGGGTCGAAGAAAGTCAGAATTGGAGCTATCCAGTTGATGCTTGAGATCCACCCATTCTTTTTGGTGGCGTGGAATCCATTCAAACTCTGTAGTCTTCCTGATTAAGTTTCATAAAGCTGACGTCCTCGTTGACAAGTTGTATACGATCTTGTCTAAAAAGTTGACGAACCCGAGAAATCGAAGCACAGCTTTTTTATCTTTTGTAGAAACTTTACCTTTGTCTGGCTTGACACTTTGAGCTGATATGGTATCATCAAAGAAATTTAAAGAAGAACGTGCAAACCTGCACTTAGATTGGTTCAGTTTCAATCCGTATCTGTGGATTTTTTGAAACACTTATTTTACTCTGGCTATGTGGACTTCTTCCGTATTCTACCATATAATAATGTCACCTGTGTGACTCTGACACCTTCTATACCCTCATCTGTCATCTGCTCCATGATTCTATGAAATATTTTGGAGGCAGAGATGGTCCCAAAAGATATGCGGTTATAACAGTATCTTCCAAACGGAGTGTTAAACATGCAAAGAAATTTACTCGAATCATCGAGCTGCATCTGCCAGAAGAAACCTTACGAAGCATCCAATTTGGAAAAAATGCAAGCATTTGTCATCTCACACGTTATCTCTTCTCGCTTAGGGATAGCGTAGTGTTCCCTACGAATGTTCTTGTTTAGATCCTTGGGATCCAGACATAGACTGAGATCACCTGATGGTTTCTTGACGCAGACCAATGAGCTGACCTAGTCAGTCAGTTGTGTGACTCTTGAGATGATTCCTTGAGACTGTAATTGTTTTAATTCATTTTTCAACCTTTCACGCAAGGGAGCTGGTACCCTCCTTGGGTTTTGCATCTTTCTTTTTTCAGTAGGGTAATGTACCCATACCTCTAAATCTTGATGTTTTTTTTGAATTCATAAAAATTCTCTGGACAAGCCGCAAGTCTTTGAGGCTTGTGCAGCTAACATCGAAGATTTGTGGTCATACACAATCTTGAACCACAGTACTGTCTTGACCTTCTTATTAACAACTTTCAAATGGCACAATCCTTTTGAAGCAATCTGGTTGCCGGGCGGGATTCTCCAACACCCCGCTGGGTCAGTGAATCCCCTGGGGCGGCGCGAATCCTGCCCCGCCGCTCCGACGTCGACTGCCATATTCTCCGGCACCAGTTTTCGTACGGGGCAGGGTTTATCCCCCCCCCCCCCCCCCCCCCCCCCCCCACCCCTGCAATTCTCCAGGCCCTGAGGGGTCGAGCAGCCGTCGGTTCCTGGATAGTCACGCCAGCGTGAAAGGGGCATAGTCCATCACGGCGGGACCTGGCTTGTGGGTCGGCTACTGAAGTCCTCGAGGTTGGCGCGGGGGGAATCCGGCTCCGGAGGGGCCCCCACGGTGGTCTGGCCCGCGATCGGGGCCCACCAATCTGCAGGCGTGCCTATACCGTGGAGGCACTCCTTCCTTCCTTGCCGGCTGGTCTGCGCATGTGCGGAATCGTGCCGGCGGTTCTGCGCATGTGCCAACTCGCGCAGGCCCTCCGCCGCTTGTTGGCGCAGTGCGAACCCCTCCGGTGCCGGCCCAGTCCCCGGAAGTGCGAAGGATTCATTGGCCCGACGCCGGAGTGGTTCGCGCTGTTCTTGACGCCGACGTCGGGCCATCCCGCCCATTGCGGGAGAATCCCGCCCATTGTCTTTCAGCCGACATGCAGCAGGTATCATCTCGTGATGCGAGATCTTTGCTTTTCATGAGATTAGCTGGAAACTCCAGCGCCAAGCTTGAACACTATCGGGTAGTTGTTCACTTGAACTGTTGAGGTCCATTCACTGTTAGTCAATACTATTAATAGGCTGATGAGTCTTCTTTGTTGCTTGAAGTTCCTCTTATGTATCTATGATTCCCACGAAGAATGTATTCTCCAAAGTAAAAAATTCCTCTTCATTTGAAAAATCTTCTTTGGATTCTTCAGTCTCCATATTATCAATGTTGCGAACATTGAAATGTTGTTGTTTCTTTGTTGGAGTTTGATAAATCGCTGTTGACTTGCAGTGTGAAGCAAAGTGATTAAGCTTGGTAAACTTTAAACATCTTTTACCTTGTGCTGAACATTTCCCCTTTAAGTGGGCGTTAACACATCATCCCGCATTTCTGCACGAACTGCGCATGTCCTGGGCTGGAGTGTGCGCGCACAAGATAGCTGCCATCCTGAACGGGCTTCTTAGCTGCCTGCGACAGCATTTTAACACCCTCGAGTTCGTGATGGACTTTCACGCCCTTTTCCCGACGATAAAACTATAGGTACTGATTTCGACTTTGCTCATGCGAAATACATTTTTCAATCGCATTTTTCAGTGTTAAATCTTAATAGTGCTTCTTTTAAACTTTCATCACAAAGTGGGGGGGGGGGGGTGGCAAACAGAAAAAACAACACTTTTAGACAGTCCGGCGCATGCAGCCCAGGGATTGGGTAGTGCTATTTGCATATGTTTCTCATTTGTTGATGCCGATTAAATCTTAATTTAGATGATGATGAATACGCGAAGTCGTCCAGTTATAACAAATAATTTATTGAGTAACTAATCAATCAATTTGTGAGTTTGATTCTTTAATACTGATACTAGTAATCAAATTAACATTAGAGAATTAAATGTGCTATGAAAATAACACTTGCACTCTGAGCTCAACTCTGCACTTCTGTTCTCTCGCTACAACACATCCGAAGAGAGCGGGAAAACAGCTTGAACTAGGTTTTATACCTCCTGTGGTGCTGCCCTCGAGTGATCATCTGACTATACTGATTACCTGATAACCCTTCATGCATAAACATATGCAGAGATCACTACAGGTAGATGATGGCATCAGTAGCCAGGGCACCGGGCCATTGCGGCTGGCATGGGTGCGGGCATGTGGGGTAGGGTGGGGGTCCGGCCATCCCCCGGGGGGGGGGGGGTGGTTACCATGTGTGTGGGGGGTAAGGGGGTTGGTTCCAGGGGCGCATCGCTCCCGACACCCTGGCCGCCCTGGAGATCGTGTAGTCTCTTCCTGCACTGGTGGCGGTCAGAGCGACGTTGCCCACAGCGCTGACCGCGTCTGCCACCTGCGCCCAGGCATGGTGAAAGGCAGCGCCTGACGACCTTCCTCCTGGGACGGGGTACAGGACCATCCGCCTCTCCTCCACGGCGTCCAGGAGGGTCTCCTGCTCTGCATCCCTGAACCACGGCGCTGCTCTCCTTCCAACCATGCTGGCTGCGACGGCGAGTGGGGGGGGGGGGGGAATGAATCGCTTATGCGCGGCTGCAGCTGTGCAGCAATCACGCACCCGGCAAATCCGGTGCCGTTTCGCTTTCAAACGGTGGCGTTTCACGTGATGACCATGCTAGCCCCTTTAAAGTTGGTGAATAGTTGCACCTGTTCGCGTCGCTTTTGCCGGCGTAAAATTCCACATTTTTCACGACAGCATCAGCACTTAGTCTCAGAAACGGAGACTCCAGCCCTGTAACTCCAGAATCCCCTCTCACGACCCCCAGTTTAGGAAGTCCTGATTTACAGCCATTTGAGAGGGTAAACGTCAATGAAGTGGGTGCTGAGCTTTCGAGTTACCAACTCTGGTCGAATGTATTCCTGGAGGTTGCACCACACGACCCTCTGTTTAACTACCTGGCCCAGAATTGTGGCCATTCTCCCCATATCCGATACCATCCGATGCAACTAATAAATGAAAATGTTCAAAGGAATTAGAGAATTCATCACTTTTTTAACACACGACAATTGTTCTCCGTTTGTTCACAACAGTGTTCAGGAGATTAATCTTCAATTTCTTGACACTGTAGGACAATTGTGGAGCGGCGACAAGCCTACTCGCATTCCACCTCAAAGTGTTGCATTAAAAACAAATCCACCTTGTTGGCTGCCCGTACAACAGTTGCCTTATTGTCTTTTGACAAATGATCTGTGGAAATATACAATCTAACAAGACTATCCGAATACGCTCCATCTCTGCCAGCACACTGGAATTATATAGGTACTTTAAGTTCCTTCTGCCAATGATGCTTGTTAATGAGATTTCATGACACTGGGAAAAAAACCAGTTCCTTTTGTGCTGTTTAAGGCCATTTTAATGTAAACAGATGCAATTAATGTTTTTTTTTCCTCAGTAATCAGCAGAAAGTTGTGAATCACATGACTGGGAGAAGGGTTTTACAAAACCGTTCGCCATCCATTACACACCACATAAAATATATTCACATTTAGACAGTGATTTCAGGGCTGTCGTGTAATGAAGCGATTCAAATGATTTAAACATGAGTGTGCAGTGTGAGCCGATTACATCCACTATTTAAATGCCTATCATTAGAGAACAGTCTCAGGGCTAAAAATTGGGCTCATTGGCCCCCTGTTTCCTGGGCACTATGAGTTCCAATATTGTGTATATGACACATTTACACGGGACACATGTACATGGGGCACATGTACATGGGGTGAAATATGTTGGACACCATGGGCGGGATTCTCCGACCCCCCACCGGGTCGGAACGCGGGGGGCCGGCATCAATCCAGCCCCCGCCGTGTCCCGAATTCTTCGGCATCGGAGAGTCAGCGGGGGCGGGACTCACACCGCGCCGGGCGGCGCCCCCCCCCCCCCCCCCCCCCCCCCCCCGCGCCGATTCTCCGGCCTGCGATGGGCCGCAGTCCCGCCGCTGTCAGGCCTCTACCGCCGGCATGGATCAAACCACCTACCTTACCGGCGGGAGCAGGCGGCGCGGGCGGGCTCCGGGGTCCTGGGGGGGGCGTGGGGTGATCTGGCCCTGGGGGGGTCCCCCCCCACTGTGCCCGGCCCGCGATCAGGGCCCACCGATCGGCGGGCGGGCCTGTGCCATGGGGGCACTCTTTTCCTTCCGCCTTCGCTATGGTCTTCACCATGGCGGAGGCGGAAGTGACCCCCCTCCCCTGCGCATGCGCGGGGATGATGTCAGCAGCCGCTGACGCTCCGGCGTCAAAGGCCATCCACGCCAGCCGGCAGAGCGCCAACCGCTCCAGCGCGGGCCTAGCCTCTCAATGTTAGGGCTTGGTCCCAAAAGGTGCGGAGACCTCCACACTTTTGGGGCGGCCCGACGCCGGAGTGGTTCACGCCACTCCATCACGCCGGGACCCCCCGCCCCGCCGGGTGGGGGAGAATCCCGGCCCATATTGGTGATGGAATTTGCATCTGCAATGTTTGCCCATTGTAAGTCTGCAGAGCAAGCAGATCATGATGTCAATTCGAGCATCACATTGATGTGGCCTCTGTCCTGTTTTAGTACTAAACACTCCAGTTAATGGCATCCCTTAACATTGTACAGCTGAGCTTGTGTTCAGCAACAGGAAGACTCTCCCTCCAGCACTGCTTTTATAAGTACTTCCATGTTTTATCTCGTTGTTGCTATGATTTTACTTGTGTTTGGTGTTTTTTTAAATTTATTTGTTATTCATTTATGGTACATGGTCATCGCAGGCTGTTTGTTGCCCATCCCTAATTGCCCATTAGCTGCTCCAACATCGTGACCACATAAAAGAGCCTATTCCCCTGATGCCCTCCGGCATCCCCACTTTTCCCAAATTCTGCCTCTGGGAGAGGTTCTCCAGATCCTGCACTTTCTCGTTGAGATGCTTCTGGGTCTCCCTCAACATCCCAATTTCAACCGCCAACAAGGTAAGCTGCTCCTTCTGCTCCCCGTCCCCCTCCTCCACCTTCTGGATCGCCTGGCTCTGGGTCTCCAGCCTCAGCTCCACTCGGTCGATCCCCGCTTTCAGCGGGTCCACCACCTTCGCCAGGTCCTCCTGAGTCTCCTCCTTTTTTGGCTGAACTTTTCATTCAGAAAGTTCACCAACCGCTCCGTTGACCATTGGGCTGGTAGGGCCGACCCCTTGCTCTCCATCCTCTTTCCCTGAGTCATAGAATCATAGAATTTACGGTGCAGAAGGAGGCCATTCGGGCCATCGTGTCTGCACTGGCTCTTTGAAAGAGCACCCTACCCAAGACCATACCTCCACCCTATCCCCATAACCCAGTAACCCCACCCAACACTAAGGGCAATTTTGGACACTAAGGGCAGTTTAGCATGGCCAATCCACCTAACCTGTACATCTTTAGACTGTGGGAGGTAACCGGAGCAACCGGAGGAAACCCACGCACACACGGGGAGAACGTGCAGACTCCGCACAGGCAGTGACCCAAGCCGGGAATCGAACCTGGGACCCTGGAGCTGTGAAGCAATTGTGCTAACCAAACGTCACACAAAAAGTTTCTTGCTCTTGCAGTTTCTTCCTTCTAGACCCACCTCTGGTCCGTGGATCCATCCACCGACCTCACCAGTGGAGTATAACTTTCCTCCATCATTTCTGCACCTTTTTTCTCGAAAACATCCGCCCGGCAACCAGGAAAAGGACCGAGAAAACCGCCTCGAGTGGGAGCTGCCATATGTGCAACTATTCACTCCATGGCTGCCACCGGAAGTTATGCCTGGTATTGCCCCCACTTGCCATTCATAGTGGTTGATACTTTCTCCCTTTATCTCCTCTAAACGAGGGACGCTGATCCCAACTATTGTTTTGCCTCAGCGGCCCTCATATTAATATGAAGACAGTTTCCGAGTGAGGACTTGACATTGTGGGTGAAACACAGAAGTCAACTTTAGTGGATTGGAATCTGTGACATCAACTCAATTGTACTCATTAATTTTGACCTCCATACCTCACATCGCCAAGCTTGCAGTTAAGGCATCATGAACACTCCCTTGGCACAGTCTTAACTATATTTAAAGACTGGTGCACAAATGGAAATGGAAGGTATTCAGGATGGACGATGGACACAGAACAACGGCAGCATCCAGATTCAATGAAACATTGCTGGAATTACTGCTGGGTTCAGCGAGGAGTAGGGCAGACATAGTTTTCCCCCAAAGTGGGAGAAAGAAACCTGCAGCTCTCACCAAGTAGGTGTGACGGGAGGAATTTGAGGGGGTGTGCAGAAGGATCAGTGTGTCTGGGTCCAGTATGGATCAATGACCTAACCAGTTCTGGAAAAGTGAGTGCAGCGCATTTGTTGATCCGTGTAAGTTCTGTAGTTTAAGACCCCTGTCCCTCTCATTCTAATGTACTTCACATCACACCTCTCACTCACTCTCACCCACACACCTTATAGCAGCACCCAGCCTGAACTTGCTGTGCATCTCCTCGCCTCCATCCACTATTGCCACTCACTCTAATCATTATGGGGAAAGGCCAGAAAAGTGTAGTTACTGTAAAATGTAGCCATGGGCTAGAATTTTCCAGCCTTTGAGATTCTCTTTTCCTCGCCCGCAGTTTTCCCGGTAGAGTGGAGTGGCTTCAATGGGAAATTCCATTGACAAGTGGCGGGAAGATAGAATCCCACCGCCAGTGAAAGACGCGCCGCCAGGAAAACACGCGACCGGAGAATCCCGACCATGATCTTACTGAATGGCTGAGCGGGCTTGAGGGTCAGTCTGACATCCTCCTGCTTCTGATACAATGCAATGCATTTATATCATAGTAAATCCTCACTGCATCCTTCAGATGGATATCGGAGCTCACTCACAGATCTCCCTCTATAGAATCATAGAATTTGTGCAGGAGGCCATTCGGCCCATCGAGTCTGCACTGGCCCTTGGAAAGCGCATCCCACTCAAGCCCACACCCCCACCCTATCCCCGTAACCCAGTAACCCCACCTTACCTTTTTGGACACTAAGGGCAATTTAGCATGGCCAATCCACCTAACCTGCACATCTTTGGACTGTGGGAGGAAACTGGAGCACCTGGAGGAAACCGATGGGGAACCCGCTTAAAATAGTTATACTAAGTTACGTCCTTCTAAACATTTATCAACACTTCCTTTGGTCAACGAATCTCTGTATTGTTACCACCTAAATGCTTACGTTTCCCCCCTGTAAGTACGGATGCTGTTTCCTACAAAAGCATCTCATTGCAGCAAACCCTCGGATATGCCAAAGGTCCAAAAATATCGGAATCGTTGGCTCTCATGAATATTCTGTTCAAATTCTGTCAAGCGGTATGTCCAGCTGCATATGAAAGCGGAGGTTTGTCCATTATGCTCTGCTGAATTCCAAGCCACATGATGTGACGCAATGCTTGTGTCATGAATTACTCCAAAATAATTCGGCACACTTTGTTTTCTTAATGCCACTTGTAATTATATCCGTCAGGATTCAGGTGGGGCGCAGTATTTACTTGCCAAATTTGACTGAGCTATTTTCTCCATTTTACAGGTGCTTCAGTTTGATTGCAAAATGAGCGACAATGTTATGTTTAATATGTATGGCATGGGGGTGGGGGGGAATCTGGTGGGAGGGGTTGGGGGGAGGGGGAGGTGGACGATACCTTGAAATAGTCACATAGAAGCCTTGTCCTTGGACATTTCTGTTGAATGTTTTAATAGCATAAATTTCACCGAAACGAAAGAAATGGAGACTCTTCTGTACATGACATTGGAACTCACATATTTGTTGATATAAGGGGTTATGATCTTATTGAATGGCGAGGCAATTGTCGGCCAATTGTCCTGTCTGTGAATTGTCCTGTCTGTGAATTGTCCTGTCTGTCAATTGTCTGTCGGTCAACTGTCTGTCGGCTAATTGTCTTTCGGCGAATTGTCCGCACACGGGTGGACCAGTACGGGCTGCGGGCCACGTTTCCGTACTTGGACAATGACACCATCTGCGGCTATGACCAGCAGGACCACGACGCCAACCTCCACCGTTTTCTCCAGACGGCACAGAAACTAAATCTCACGTACAACAAGGAGAAATGCGTTTTCCGCACAACCAGACTAGCCATCCTCAGCTATGTCGTGGAAAACGGAGTCCTGGGCCCCGACCCGGACCGTATTAGAACTCCCTCCCCCTCTTTGTCCCAAGGCCCTCAAACGGTGCTTGGGATTTTTTTCCTACTACGCCCAGTGGGTCCCTCAATATGCGGACAAAGCCCGCCCACTCTTTAGGACCACACGATTTCCCCAGTCAGCCGAGGCACGCCAGGCCTTCGACGGCATCAAGAAGGACATCGCCAAAGCGGCCATGCGGGCGGTGGATGAATCCACCCCATTTCAGGTAGAGAGCGACGCCTCAGAGGTAGCTCTTGCAGCCACGTTAAATCAGGCAGGGAGACCAGTTGCATTTTTCTCCCGTACCCTCTCCGCTTCAGAATTCCGACACTCTTCAGTCAAGAAAGAAGCACAAGCCATTGTGGAGGCTATCCGTCACTGGAGGCACTACCTCGCAGGTAGGAGGTTTACCCTCATCACCGACCAAAGATCGGTTGCCTTCATGTTCGACAACTCGCAAAGGGGCAAAATTAAAAACGACAAAATTCTGAGGTGGAGGATCGAACTCTCCACCTACAATTACGATATCAAATATCGACCCGGGAAGCTCAACGAGCCTCCGGATGCCCTATCCCGCGGGACATGCACCAGCATGCAGATCGACCGATTAAATGTCATCCACAATGACCACTGCCACACGGGGGTCACCCGGCTCGCCCACTAAATCAGGGCCCGAAACCTGCCTTTCTCCAACGAGGAGGTAAAAGCGGTCACCAGGGACTGCCCGATCTGTGCGGAGTGCAAACCGCACTTCTATAGACCAGACAGGGCCCACCTGGTCAAGGCTTCTAGGCCCTTTGAACGCCTCACGATTGATTTCAAAGGGCCACTCCCCTCAACTAACAAGAGCGTTTACTTCTTAAACGTCGTAGACGAGTTCTCCCGTTTCCCATTCGCTATACCGTGCCCCGACATGGCCTCCCACACAGTCATTAGGGCCCTGCATAGCATCTTCACCCTGTTTGGTTTCCCCAGCTACGTACACAGCGACCGGGGTTCGTCCTTCATGAGCGACGAGCTGCGTCAGTACCTGCTCGACAAGGGCATTGCCTCCAGCAGGACTACCAGCTACAACCCCAGGGGGAACGGGCAGGTGGAAAGGGAGAACATGACAGTCTGGAAGACCGTCCTACTGACCCTCCGGTCTAGAAAGCTCCAAGTCTCCCAGTGGCAGGAAGTCCTCCCAGACGCGCTCCACGCTATTAGGTCCCTTTTGTGCACGGCGACCAACCAGACCCCTCACGAGAGGCTCTTCATTTTTTCCAGGGGCACTACCACGGGGGTCTCACTTACGGCATGGCTGAGGATGCCGGGCCCCGTACTTCTGAGGAAACACGTCAGTGGGCACAAAACCGACCCCCTTGTTGAAAAGGTGCGCCTGCTCCACTCCAACCCCCAGTACGCATTCATCGAGTTCCCTGACGGCCGTCAGGACATAGTATCCCTCCGGGATCTGGCACCCGCCGGATCCAGCGCCCCCTCTACCCCCACAGAAGGACCTCTCACCCTACACCCCATGCTGCCTCCCCCTTGCGCTCCCGAGCCCACGAGCTCGCTCCACCAGTTCCGCGCCCCCGCGCCGGCCAGCCCCCAGCGCCCCCTGTCGAACCAGGAGAGTATGAAGCTCAGATACAACCCTCCCTGGAATCCGCCATCGTACCCCAGCACACAACACCCATCCAGCCACCGCAAGAGGCTGCAACCCCGGTGCTCCGCAAATCACAGCGGACAATTCGACCACCGGACAGACTGACTTTATAGACCACCATCCCCACCGGACTTGATTTTTTTGCAGGGGGTGAATGTGGTGAATGTAATATATAGATGTATATATGGTAATTCACACTGTCTTTGTAAGCACAGTAGCGCTATCCTACCACTAGGGGGAGTAGCGCTGGGAGTACTCAGGAACTTGTACTGGGCTCCACCCTTGACTCTGCTCATGACTCCTCCCCTAGTGCAGCTGTATAAATACCCTTGTCCAGAGTCAGCCTGAGTTCACTAAGAGTTCATCAATGGGTAACAGGCTGGCTCTGAAGTAAGTCGATTAAAGCCTAGATTCATATCGGAAACACGTGTCTGGTGAATTGATGGTTCCATCAGTGTGATAAGAAGCCTCACATATTCTGCAGCTCCAAACACGAACATTTTTGAACATTTGGTAAGACTAATGGGACAACACTTTAACCCTATACCATCCATAATGTGCAGTGATACCATTTCAAAAGACCCCTGGAGACTCTATAACCGTGTTTTTGTCCAGATTGTGGAAGATAGCCAAATTTCTAGCTGAACGGTCCTTAAATCTGTGTTCAGATACTGTTGTAAAACCCTTTTTGTCTGTCCTGGTTCTTTTTATCCCCACCCTGCTCCGTCTTCAGGTTAAGCTACTACAACATTGCTACACCATGGGGATTTCTGTTTAAACCACAGATTTGAGACAGAGTTGAAACCCCCTATCGTGATGGACTAAGTCAAGACATTCCTGTTAGGTTTTGCAATGGAACCGGTGATGATGATTTGATAGACTTCGCAAGCAGTCAATCGGAAATGTACAAGTTCCTATTGGGGTCTGTGATTGGTGGAGCCAGACAGAAAGTTCCAGTAGGAAGGCCGGATCTCTTGAAGAGGGCCATATTCTTTTGGGGTAGTGCTGTGAATAGATCCAGGCACGAGGCAACTTTAAAATCTCTCTCTCTCAGCCTGCTGATTTAGAGAGATTTCTACAACCTGTAGCCACCTAAGATGGACACTGGGCTAACAAGATGGAGAACTGCTAAGACTGCAGGGAAAAAGCAGTTTAGCCAAGACAAGCAGTCTGCAAAGACTGATTAGCATTTTGCACGCAGCAAAACTAGTTTCTGGCCAGGTGGAAGATCTCAACCAAAGGTGTTAATAGCAAAACGCTTTGCATATTAATGAGGCAATCCAGATCTGGGCACACGCAATGGCAACATTTGGGTTTGAATAGATACTTTAAGTGGATGTCCAGACAGAGCGGCACCAGAGGTATCCACCACAAAAGACCATAGAGACCGCCCCCTCCATCGAGGAGAGACCCTCACATTGGGGGATTCGAAAGATATCGATTGGGAGCTGATCCAATCGATACCTGAAGGTAAAAGCCCGCCCCGAAAAGGCACAGACATTGGGGGCCCTATAAAAGATAGACCCCGCACATTGTTCTGTCTGTTTTTGTGCTCCGGCTTTGACTTCGACCCAGAACTTCGACTTGTATCCTGACTCCAGCTGTTGAGCACCAGCCGCCGACCCGTAAGTGACAATACGACGCTCGCTACGCGAACCAGCCCCACTAGACCCCCAGCGACCAGCACACTCTCTGAAGGTTACAGACCAAGATCGAAACGAAGGCCTCGCTCCCTGACCTTGCCTGTTCCTGTTTAGTTAAGTATTCTGATCGCTTAGTTTAGTTGTAGCTTAGTCCTTCAGCGTGTGCATGCGTATTTATTATATTTGTAATAATAAATACTAATCGTTTGGAACTTACTAATCGGTGTATCGTTTTATTACTTTGAACCTGACCTTGGAATATTTGTGAGGTGTTTATACGACACCTGGCGACTCCCGAGCTGAAAATACATATATAGAGCCTAGCAGTGTTAAGCACACGGCCTTTAAACGGAGGCGTGTTAATGCACTCCAATAAACGCGAATTACACTCAAGTAAAATGTGCAACAAGAGGGCCATATTCTTTTGGGGTAGTGCTGTGAATAGATCCAGGCACGAGGCAACTTTAAAATCTCTCTCTCTCTCAGCCTGCTGATTTAGAGATATTTCTACAACCTACCGTTTCAGATTCGATATATGATTAGGAGATCGCTGGCTACAAAGAGCTAAGTCGGCAGCAAAGATCAATCTCCTAACTATTAATCCCTTTTTCAGTTTAAACCTTTCGTCCCATTTCCGCCCTGTGTCTGGGTGGAGGGTGGGTTTTGGGATTTAGTAGATTGTTAGGACATTGTTCTGGTATTACTTCATTGATTCATCTTTTCCTCTTGTTATGAATAAATAGTTTGTTAATGGTTTTACTTATAAATCTGGTAGTCTGCATCTCATTGCAGCAATCTAGGACCAAAATCACGATAAGAAGAATGATTTGTTAATTCACTGATGTTGCGATCTGGGGTCGGGGGGTGGGGGGGGGGGGGGGGAGGGGTGGCGGGAACGGCTGGAACTGATAGCGCTCGCCCAGGCTGTCGTGACATCTGCAACAGATCTCACATTCCTGAGAAAGCGATGAGCGAGACTTGCAGGGGATCCACGAGATGGAGGTCAACGCACAAGGATACGACTCCTCTCAGTGAACAGTGAATTTGTGGGAGGCAGGATCCAAATCCAATTGCAAATACACATGGTTCATATCGAGCTTGGTAAAAGAGCTTTCTCCAGTCAATTTTGTGTACAGGTCCTCAATATGGGGCATTGAGTAATGATCCAACCGGGAAGCCCTGTTAGCCTTTAATTTATAGTCCCAACACAATCGAACCGTATTATCAGGCTTAAGAACTGGGACTACCGGCGCTGCCCAATTGGCAAAAGGTACAGCTTTGAGGATGCCATGTCCTTAGAGCTTGCTAAGTTCGATCTCAACTTATACCACAAAGCGTTAGGAACCAGGCGAGCTCTGAAATACCTCAGCTCTGTCCCTGAATCGACGTGAATCTGTGTCATGGCCCCTTTTCTTTTCCCAGGTCTGGCCTGAAAAACATCAGGGTACTTTCCCAACTTTCCCAGTACTTCGAACAGGTCCCCGGTCCCATCTGGAAAATCTGCTGCCAGTAGGCAGCTCAACCAATCGTGGCCCAACAAGCTTCTTGCAGGGGTTGCTGTACCCTGTACATCCAGATGGCGTGTTGGCCACGGAGGCGATTGGAGCATTTTGATAATTTAAACAAAGTGCTTCATTGGTTCTTGGAGAGAGGCATTCACCTGCAGAGAGCAAAGTGTGTTTTTAAAGCCAGAAAAGTAGTGCACCTGGGCTACCAGGTACGCCCGGTCGCAGAAAGCTACGTGCCATTCAGCAGGCTCCTACTCCAAAAGTGCCACGGAACTTCGGTCTTTTCTGGGTTTGGTGAACTATTATGACAAGTTCATCCCTAGCCTTACATCTACATTGGCTCCCCCGCATCTCCTTTTGAAAAATAAAACAGGAGTGGGCATGGAAACGGCAGCAGGGAGAAGCTTTCCGGTAAGTAAAGAAGCAGCTGACTTCACATTGTCATCCAGATGTCAGACATTAGCTGTGGCTGATAAGCGCACATCGACAAGTTCCCATCAAAATGTGCACAGTCGATGTTTCACGATCATCACGGACCACAAACCACTGCTCGGTCTTTTTAAGGGTGACATGGCGATTTTACCCATTGCCTCCGCAAGGATCCAACGTTGGGCCTGTTTTGTTATGCTCTTGATGTAACATAAGCTGATTCCTTGATGTGCACTCTGACAAAGGAAGGTTCAGACTTGGAGATATCTTTAACACATTTATTAAATTGTTAACGATTCTCCTACTTGGATTCGACTCTCCTGTTAATCCTGCTATAGCTACTCAGACTGACGAACTAGTCTGCTACAATCCACATGGTGGGTGTGGTGTGTTTCAAATCAACCCTGTCTACTCACTAAGTGTCTCCACTGGAAAGAGGAAGATCATGTGTGCTGTGTACTTATATATGGGTTGGTGTAATGCCTTCCTGTGGTAGTGTCACCTCTGTGAGGGTCGTGAATGCCCATTGGTCGTGTCCTATCTTACTGGCCTATTGGTTGAATGTCTGTGTGTCATGTCTCTGGTTCTCCCTCTGGTGTCTATCTAGTCTAAGTATATTTACATTAACCCCTTGTGCATTTACAGTGATACATATCACCACATCCCCCCTTTTCTCGTGTTACATATTTTCTGTACAGTGTTAAAGAAAATTTTAAAAACTAGGTAGATAAGTGATGCTATGTACAAGTTATGATGACTGTGATGACTATACAATGTGTGGAGGCTGGAACCCTTTGTGGTGCGTGGACCACTCTCTGTGTGGAGTCGGGGACTCTTCGCGGTGCATAGACCACTCTCTGGGCTTGTACCGCTTTCTGTGTCTTGGTGTCAGGCTGCAGCATAATCCTGTACTCACGTGTCGGGATGTCATATATGCTGGGCTGAGGATTCCCCAATCCGAAGAACTCGTCGTCGGGGTCTTCAATGTACAACACCTCTAGTTGCGGTTTGGATTTGGTACTGGGGTAGCCACTCAAGATGAAATTATCGTCTGAATCGTAGCCTTCAAGGACCATATATCACGTTTTGTGTTGGAGCTGGCATTGGGCTTGCTATGTCCAAAGAAGAATTCAAGGTCTGAGTCACAGTCTTCAAGGACTGTAACATCTCTTTGGGCGGTGCTAACTACTTGTTGCCGAGTTCTGCGAAGGTTACTTTCAGCTACTGGTCGAATTTCAGGCATTGTGCTGTCGTTCCAGGTGAAAGAATCTGGTTTTGAGGCTTTAAATTTATTTTTTAATGTTTTGGGACATTGTGGGCGTGGTCCAGGGCCTCTGATGTCACACAGTGTGTGACGTAGAGCAGGGGTGGGCAAACTACGGCCCGCCAAAGGTCTTTATGCGGCCCACCAAGATCAAGTCATTAAAAAAAAAAAAAAAAAAAAATTTTTATTTATTTATTTTTATTTTTTTTATTTTTTTTATAAGACTCCACACAGACAGTGACCCAGCCGGGAATCGAACCTGGGACCCTGGAGCTGTGAAGCATTTATGCTAACCACCATGCTACCATGACTGGACTCAATCAGACTCAGTCCTTTTGAAAGTTCAACATATAGTCCTATATGCGAATCAGAATAGACGGTTTCCATGAGAGTGGGGACATTCGCGACAAAGATGTCTGAGGTTCGCACAGAGGACTGCATCCTGCTGTGGAGTGTGCATGTCATCATCCCGAAAAGTGCCAAGACCTGATTTTGAGGTCATAATGGACACCCCCCGTGTATACAAAATGAAAATGTTAGCAAGTAGCTGTGTTTGGTGGCCAGGCCTGGATGCTGACATTCAGAGTGTGGCCCAGCAGTGCGACATATGCCAGGGGCATCAGGAGCTTCCGCCGACTGCACCCCTTCACACCTGGGAATGGCGGGGGCGACTGTGGGCACGCTTGCATGCCGGTTTTGCTGGCCCCTTTCAAGGCTCAATATTTCCCCTCCTGATCGATGCCCACTCTAAGTGGTCAGAGGTCCATAAAATGTCGGCGACCACCTCCAGGGTGACCAGCGAAAAACTGCGTTGGCCCTTCAGTATACACGACATCCAAGAAGTGTTAGTTACTGGCAATACAATGTCCTTTGCAAGTGAAGAGCTCTTGGGATTCTTGAGAGCCAATGGGGTGCAGCACACCCGTATGGCCCCGTATAACCCGGCTTCGTACCGGCTGGTGGAAATGTCCATGTTCAAACATGGACTGAAGAAACAGTCTTCGCGGTTCGTAGACGCGAGGCTGGCCAGGTTTCTGGTCTGCTACAAAACCACTCCACACGCCGTGACTGGGGTGGCTCCAGCTGAATTGCTAACGGACTGGAGGCTTCGGATCTGTCTCAGTCTGGTTTTCCCTGATATAGGTGGAAAGTGCGCTGCAGCGAGGAGCTACAAGGCGTTGCCCTGTTTATCGACAACTGCCCAGACTCTTTGTACACCGTCTATGTTAGAAGCTATGCGGGTGGCACCCAGTGGATCTCTGGGACCATCGTCCACCAAAAAGGGCTGGCATCTTATCGAGCACAGGCACAAGATTGAGTCATGCGAAAGCACCTTGACCATATTCAGTCCAGACGATCAATTCTATTTTTTAAAATATATTTAGTGTACCCAATTCATTTTTTGTCCCAATTAAGGGACAATTTAGCATGACCAATCGACCTACCCTGCACATCTTTGGGTTGTGGGGGTGAGGCCCACGCAGACATGGGGGGCGGGGGGAAATGTGCAAACTCCACACAGTGACCCGAGGCCAGGATTGAATCCAGGTTCTCGGCATTGTGAGGCGCTGGGTTCCGCCCCGAGAGACAACCAATTCTTCGTAAAGTTCCGCAAAGACAGAAAGCTCTTATCAAACCAAATCTGATGCCCAAAGAGGCCAGAACGTTGGCCCACGTAGGTCTTGACTCCGACACGAGAGAGGTCGAGATACAGATTAGGATATGGAAACACAGACATCAGAGGTCTCTGACGGGGAGCAAACAGTGCAGCAGCCTCAGACATGATGCATCCATCACGTTGTTCACATCAGAAGCGGTGTTCACTATCCAGATAAACACTGCCTGATCCATCACCGCAAGTTACAGAAGCACAGTCGGATGGGAAGAGGGTCCGACACCTTCCTACTCCACAATCATTGGAGCAATCTTCTGACTTTGGCGGTGGGGGGAGGGGGGGCAGTTATAATCTGCACAAGACCTTTGGGGTTGGAGTAATCAACCTCCCCTTGAGTCTTGCCAAATTCAAGCTTGCTGCTGACAGGGCGGGGAACCCTAAATCATCCACAGTTAAGTTCGATATAATGTCCGCCGGGTATGCTACCGATAGATCAGACCAGGTTGGGACCTGGTGTACATTGTAAATACTAGTGTGTGTTAATAAACCAAGTTTTCTTAAATCTACTCAGTCTGAACTGATTTGTGGTCTACAACAGATACTAGCTGCAAATTTAATGTTACACTTTGAATCACTGAATCAAAGGGCCCTTGCCGTCTCTAATGGTATGTTTAGAGGCAGGGAGGGCACTTAATTGGGCACTGGTGGTGTGTGAGCGACCCACCACCTTCCTGTCTCCACCCCGATTATATCTGGGGTGAGAAAGCACTTGGCCGGCCTTCCCACTCTGCCACCAGTTAGAGCCCGTAGGTGGCCAGTTAATGACCATGTAAGGGCCTCATCTCATTGCCACTGAGTGGTCTCTGACGGGAGCACTTGCTGCTCCTCTAAGTCCCCATACGCTGCAACCCTCGCCGATCAAAGCCCTTCCTGCTATTACTTGCCGCTAGACTTGGTCGCTCCTCAATGTTGTCCTGGCAGCAGCCATCACCTCCCCGGCGAAAGAGCAAAAGAACTATCAACCCCTGATTGGCAGCTCTTGGCAGGCCAGAACCTGGCCTTCCCCAAAGGAAGTGAGAATAGCCTCCACAAGATTCTGTCTCAGGTCTTTATACGAACAGCAATATCTAGTCCTGATGCTCTCTATTCAATACTTCATGCATAACAACGCAATTAATTGCTTTCTATCCTTCAGCCTATTTTACGATCCATCTCAGGGCTAACTGTGAACCTCAGCAGTTTAACAAGTAGCCTTGCAGGGGAAACTTTGCGAAGTGCCTTTTGAAAGTCTAGATCCAGCATACTGTAGGAATGCCCACTGTCCACTTTGTTGAAGAATTTGAAGGATTTGGTCACCCAGTAAAGTTCTCTTCTGCCTGATTTTCACTCGGTAAGATGAATGTAGAGATAAATTTGTGTTTAATAAGCTGTACCAGAACAAAGAAATCAAGCTGTTTGTTGCAAAATCATGGGAGATATGTATGAATTGTACTTTTAATTGAAATTTACTTTGCAGAACATATTGCTTCCGTTCATGCACAACTGATGATCTGCATTTAATCCAGATTTGCGCAATTAAATTTATATGAAACTAAGTGATGCTGGATGATTGAACAATAAACACAGATATCTGTTGAGTTTTGCATAGATATTTAAGCACAGTCAAATGCCAGATAGGATTTTGATAGTCTGTTTCATGGACTGATAGACTCTATTACTTAATTATTGCCTCTATTTTTTGCAGAGGAAGAGAATTTCTTTGCTGATCAAACGCTGTCGAGCTGAATACTTTCTCCCTCGACACCCGCGGACACTATTAATTACTCCTGGATCTGATGCAACATTTAGAACGCACTCTCTTTTATTCTAAAACGAATTCAAGGGATGTGGGCTTCATTGGCATTTATTGCCCATTCCTAATTACCCATCAGAAGGTGGTGGTGAGCGAGACCTTCTTGCTTCATGCTGGCTTTTGTCCAATTTTTGTCTGATTTTTGGGAACTTTGTTTTCATTTGGCCCTGAAAGGTTTCTTAGTGACTGATCAGAACTGGCATGATTGGAACTTTTTCATTGGCTGTGAGATTACCAGTGACTCCAAAGAGAATGGAGCAATGCCCACAAGGGGAGAAGCTGTCATTCTGCTGGGAACAAAAAGGTAATGTGGTGATATGCAATATACTACGACTAAGTAAACACTAGAGGGAGCACCAGAGACGTCATGACATGCAGACATACAGCTAATGAACACATAGAGTAGGACACGACCAAAGGGCAGTCAAGACACCCAGAGGTGACACTACCACAGGGGGCATTACATAACCCATATATAAGTACAGGGCACACATGCTCTGTCTCTTTCCACAGGCGACACTTGGAGAGTAGGACAGGGGCATATCAGAAGCATCACACCCACCACGTGGCTTAGAGCAGACTGGTTAGTTCGACTGAGTTACGAGAGCAAGATTAGCAGGAGAGTCAAACTCATAGAGAACTGTGTGAATGGTTCAATAAATCACATTGAACTTACTTCAAAGTCTGGAGTATCTTTTGGTCAAAGGTGCATCGAGTTGCAGCCTGTGTTATCCCAGAGTACATTACACAACATGATACCAGTAGTGCCTGTTGAATCTATATAGTTCAACGCAGCAAGATACGTGACTACCAGCAACAGCACCCAGGCAAGAAGGTGTGGAGGGCAAGAAAAGCATATTGTGCAAGGCATCAGTACTTCAAAGATCATACAAAGCAAATAATTAAAATCCAGGCATTCCTCAGAGCAAATAAAGTGAAAGATGACTACAAAACATTGATCAGTGCAGGGGAAACTCCATTGAACGTTGTGCGTAAATTTGTTCTCCTGCTGGATCACAGTGACCTGGACTTTCAGGAGGAGCTGGAAGTTACAAGAATCAGGGAGGAAGTTGTCACCAAAATCTGATCCAATCAGCAGCTAGGAAAGCATCTCAACGTGATGGACATTAAGATTGGGCTTCTACTGAAAACAGGATAAAGCTACAGGATGTGATTTCACACAGCAAGCAAATGGATAAGCAGAACAAAGGTCAGGCTGTGGAAGTAATTTCAGGTGACGAGCAAGGGTTAAAATCGCTCAGCAAAGAAAATAGGAAAAAACTGGAAACAGACAAACATCTTTTCTACTTGCTTCAGACAAATCCAACCTATTTGGCCAAATTGATCTTCCAGATGCCGCAAAACAAATCAACTAAATTTATGGATACTGTCATCTTTTCCCTGTACATCTATGCGTCAAATCAGAGAGAAGAATATCTACTACTAAAACTCTTTAAAACTGCCTTGGAGGAGAAAATCAAATCTAAAGTGGACCAGATTCAAGATATTGTAACTGGAAACCCCACAGTCATTAAGATGGTGGTCACCTTTAACCGTGGCACACGTGGGCAGAATGCGCTCAGACAGCTGCTTTCTCCTGTAGTGAAAGAGATCATGGAGGATAAAACATTCACTATAAACACCAACCCAGTGGAAGTGTACAAGGCGTGGGTGAATCAGATGGAGATGCAAAGCGGTGAAGCCAGTAAACTGCCATATGATGCAACAATAGAACAACAACTGGTACGACATGGTACAACTCTGCCCATGAAGGACAATGTTACTGCTCAGCTCAGAACAATGGCGGGAGTGCAAACATACCATGACATGTCAACGCATCTTACCAATTCACGTTTGCTACACTACGGACAAGCAAACCAGATTTCAGGAAAGATGTCATCAAGAATTGCTATCACAAGCATTAAAAAAAAGTGTCCACCTCAGACAATGAAGTGATTTCACCATTTGAACACCTCCTGATGACTTCTTGGTTACGTAAATACCAGGACACTGACGGTGTTCACAAGGGAATGACAACATCAACATCGACACTTCCATAACAGCATAAGAAAGCCACTTGACCATGTAAATTTGTGAACTTTGAACTCATAACTATTATTTGGTCTTGTATCATCATCACAGTCATCATAACTTGTACCTGTTTTTGTTCAATTTTTCTTTAACACTGTACAGAAAATATGTAACATGAAAAAAGGGGGATGTGGTGATATGCATCCCTGTAAATACACAATGGGTTAATGTAAATACACTCTGACTAAGTAAACACTAGAGGGAGCACCAGAAATGTCATGACATGCAGACTGATGAAAACATAGAATAGGACATGACCAATGGGCAGTCAAGACACCCAGAGGTCACTCTACCACAAGGGGGCATTATACAACCCATATATAAGCACAGGGCACACATGATCTGTCTCTTTTCACAGGCGACACTTAGAGAGTAGGACAGGGGCAGATCAGAAGCATTACACCCACCAGGTGGCTTAGAGCAGAGTGGTTAGTTAGACTGAGTTACTATAGCAAGATTAGCAGGAGAGTCAAACTCATAGAGAACTGTGCTAATGGTTCAATAAATCACATTGAACTTACTTCAAAGTCTGGAGTATCTTTTGGGCAAAGCTGCATCGAGTTGCTGCCTGTGTCATCCCAGAGTACATAACACAACAGGTAATATAAGCAGAGAGAAGAGAATCTGAACAAATGCTTTGTGGGGTAACTGGGAATAATGATTTAGAAATGCTGACCACAAATATGAACATATATACAATTCAAATGATATCAAATAATAAGGAGCCAGAGTTGCTGCATCAAAAGTGGCTGCGTTTAAAACAGGCAGGAGCAGGATCATTCTGTAAAAGAGAGATTACATTGAGAAAACACATTATTAACTCCGAGTGGAGGTGAGGTCTCACAATAGTTGGGACAATTTTGCTCGAGTTAATTTTTAGAAACTTCTTTTTAAGCCATTACTCTGTTTGTGTCCTCATCCAGCCTTCTACCTGGTGCTGGAGGTGGCAAAAAATTTACCCGCCTAATTTGGGGGCCACCAATGGCAGCATTGTCACCTCTACATGCAATATGACTTCCTTTGTCAACATTATTCCCCTTCAGATTTCTCCACTGTTCTTTTTTGAATAAGAACATTATCATTACAACCAATATTTCTATGCAGATTCATGGGAGATTCACTTCTCCACGATGTAATCCAGTGCAACCAGAAACAATCACCAGTTCCCAGGCACTGAAAGCTGCATGAATCCTGAAGAGATCCAGAGACTGTTAAAATCACCATGGATAGTAAAGAGCCCACCGGAGATACAGTAACTCCATGGTATGCAGCAGTTCCCTGGAGATGCAGCAACTGCATGGCTACACAGCAACTGCATGGGGATACAGCAGCATTACAAGTACTAAACAGTGCCACGGGTACATAACAGCTCCACGGGTACACAACAGCTACACAACAGCTACTCGGGTACACAACAGCTCCACTGGTACACAACAGTGCCACAGTTACACAACAGCTCCACGGGAACACAACCGCTCCACAGGTACACAGCAGCTACATCGGTACATGACAGGTACACAGCAGCTTCATGGGTACACAACAGCTACACAGGTACACAACAGCGCCACAGGTACACAAAAAGCTCCACGGATACACAAAAGCTCCGCGGGTACACAACAGCTCCACGTACACAACAGCACCACAGTTACACAACAGCTTCATGGGTACACAACAGCTACACAGGTACACAACAGCACCACAGGTACACAAAAAGCTCCACTGGTACACAAAAGCTCCGCGGGTACACAACAGCTCCACGGGTACACAACAGCTCCACAGGTACACAACAGCTCTACGGGTACACAACAGCGCCGCAGGTACACATCAGCTACATGGGTACACGACAGCTACAGGGGTACACAACGGCTCCACAGGTACACAACGGCTCCACGGGTACACAACAGCTACCCGGGTACACAACAGCTCCACGGGTACACAACAGCTACCCGGGTACACAACAGCTCCACGGGTACACAACAGCTCCACGGATAAACAGCATCTCTGTAGGTACACAACATCTCCACAGGTACACAACAGCGCCACGGGTAAACAACAGTGACACAGATATGCAACAGTGCCACAGGTACGCAGTAGCTTTAAAGGTTAGGTGAGTTTCTAGGAATAGGGCAGGGGATTGGGTTTGGGTAGGGTGGTCGTTCGGAGGGTTGGTGCAGACTTGATGGACCGAATGGCCACCTTCTGCACTGGAGGGATTCTATGAAAACGTATTACTTGTTTTTGGACAAACACAATCATATTTGTTATTCTTTTGGTCTACATCTGTGTTTAGTGAGACAAGTATGCAATATTGAATGCTGAAATTATGTGGAGGAAATTGTACTTGATACATTAAGAAAGAATTGCTTTGGCAGCTGTGTGTAGTCACACGGTAATTGCATTCAAAAAGAACACGTTTATTAAGCTGCTGCACAAAGAGTGCAGAGTAGCTCTTCCCCACTGTTGCCATTATAAGGCCAAACAGAACATTTACTTTTTTCCCTTTTCAGTCGAAAGTAGTCAATCTTTTTGTGAACCTCTGACGATGAATTATGAAAACAGACTTTAATTTAAAAAAACAGACCTAATGTTACGCTGCCAGAGGTTAAAAGGCTTCAATGGAATTTTTTATCTGCAATTATAAAGTAAACATTAAGTTATTTAATATTCAAGCAATTAACAAATAATTTTAAAACACTCAAACTCTTTCATGTCCTCAGTTTTATGAAAGACTAACTTAGGATAACAACCTTGGCAACTATTGCAGCTTTGGTTATAATACTACCGCACAGCCCAGGGTTTAATTGTTGGGTTTAATATTGACAACTAATGTTGACACATCATAGAAGTTACCAAAAAGTGAGAGTTTCTAATGTGGCTATATGACTCTGTTAATTAATAAAATTAATGGCAAGATTTAATTAAACTATTATGAATAAACATGTGCCAATTGAAAGAATTATGTTATAATGATGTGACACCACAAAGGTGTTAAAAAAAAGCATTACAAGGGCGGCATGTGGCACAGTGCCATCCGAGATGCCAAGAGAGAATATCAGACCAAGCTAGAGTCACAGACAGACTCTCGGCGGTTGTGGCAAGGTCTAAACAACACAACGGGCTGCAAAGCGAAGCCACGCAGTATCTCCAGCAGCAGCGCACCCCTCCCCGATGAACTCAATGCGTTCTATGCCCGGTTCGAGCAGGAAACCAACGATCCGCTGTCGAGTGCACCAGCAGCCCATAACACACCCATACCCACCACCACAACTTCCGAAGTCAGATAGGCAGATGTGCCTAAGATGTGCAGGTTATGTAGATTGGTCATGCTAAATTGCCCCTTAATTGGAAAAAAAATAATTGGGTACTCTAAATTTAATTTTAAAAAGCATCAGAGATTACTGTTCATGCACTGCCAACGCAGTAGTATCATATATATTTTTTGCATTTTCTTTCCTTTTTTTAGTAGTGTTATAACCAAAGCTGCCATTTGTTCACAGTTCCATCTACATAACCATAACAGGCAAGAATCAGTTTCTAATATAAACCTGTCAGGTTAATGTTTTGGTTCAGTATTATAATGGCATATCTATTGTCCACTTGTTTGTAGAGTCATAACTTTATATCACCTTGCATTCAATTTTTCTTTATGAATTTAGATAGATTTTCTACTAATTGGGTATAAACGTAGCTATAAATCCTCCTTTTGTTATAATCTAACAGTATTGCAGTTTCGATCCATCAACATTGTAGTTCCAACAATTGGGGTTGGCTCGCTCAGATCACTGGATGGCTTGTTTTGTGCGGAGCAGCGAAACCATTAGCACAGGTTCAATTTCTGTACCAGCTGAGGTTATTCATGGAGGCCTGGCCTACTCAACCTTGCCCCTCGGCTGAGGTGTGGTGACCCCAGAGTTAAATCACCACCAGTCAGTGCTCAAAAGGGAGAGCAGCCTATGGTCCACTGGGACTTTGACATGGAGGATGAGGCAGGGGATTTAATAATGGAAAATGAGGAAAAGACAGAGGCTTTGAACAAGTATTTTGTCTGTTTTCCCAGTAGAAGACACAAAAAAGTTTCCAAAAAACAGCAGAAATGTGGGGAGCAAAAGCGAGGGGAGAACTTAAAACAATCATAATTGTCATAATATCCACTCATGTGTATCACGAGATGCAGACAGGCAGTGATTGACACACAGGATAACCAATGAACACACACGACACAGAACAACCAATCACCAGACAGGACACCACCACTATAAAGCCCACAGGGCATTAAGGCTCTCCCTCTCTCACAGGACATGGCTAGGGAGCTAGTCACAGTGCACAGGCCAATGAACATCATCACCATGTGAAAGAGAGCTAGTCTGGTCCAGCTAGTAGGAGGTTATCAGTCAGGTTAATAGAGTGTCAACCCACAGCAGATTAAGTACAGAAATCAATAGGTTCAATAAAACAGTGTTGGACCATCTCCTGTGTCGGAAGCCTGTTTCTCGTTTTACTGCATCCAGGTGCAGTCGATGTTAGACCAACACAGATAACATATCATGGTACCAGGCAGCTATTAACTCTAACGAACCTACCTCGAGTGAATCTGCAATGACCAGCACGTAACCATCCAGGGGGCATGGAAAAGATCCAACCTCCTCCGCATCCCGGATCTCATGGCAACCTCGGCGCCAACTGGAAAGTCTTCAAACAGAAGTTCCTCCTGTATATCGAGGCCTCCAACCTCAAGGCAGCATCGGATGCCCAAAAGATTGCGCTGTTCCTGTCGACTGCGGGGGACCACGCCATCCACATATATAACTCGCTCACGTTTGCCGATAGCGAAGACAAGACCAAGTTCAAGACGGTTCTGCTGAAATTCGACAACCACTGCGACATTGAGATGAATGAGAGCTTTGAACAGTACATCTTCCAACAGAGGCTTCAGGGTAAGGATGAACCTTTTCAGTCCTTCTTGACCCATCTCCGCATCCTAGCGCAGTCATGTAATTGTGACTCGATGGCTGATTCCATGATCCGGGATCAGATCGTTTTCAGGGTCCAGTCCAACTCCCTGTGGAAGCAGCTCCTCAAAATCAAACAGTTGACCCTCTCCGTCTCCATCGAAAGCGCGTTGTCCATGAGCATGCCAGGAATCGTTACTCCCGCATCAGGGCGGCAGAAAATGCAAAACTAGCCTCCCACGAGGCAGAAAGGGTGCAGGCCATCGCAAAAATGCAAGGCCTGAGCATCGAGGAGAGTGGCCGTTTCGCGTGCTTTTCCCGGGTCCCTACACATGCGCGCCACGACCGGGAGGACGACGAGGTCAAAGTCCCCGATGCGCATGTGCGAACGTCGGCCGACCGCACTGCGCATGCGCGATGGCGCACAGAATGCGCTGATGCCAGCGTCATGACGTGACCAAATTGTGGCTCCGCCCATTTAAAGCGGCAAAAGCAGCCAAAGGAAGGCGATGTCTACAGTGTGGAAAGCCTGGGCATTACGCGGCCTTATGCAGGTCCGCTCCACCGACCAACAGCCAGCGATCCCAGCTGCAGCGCTGACGTGTCCGCTGCATACAACAAGGCATGCAGGATTCTGATCCCGACAGCCCAACCGACCCCAATGTTGACTGCCTCGAGTCTCCATACCGGGTGGGCATAATCACAACGCGCGAGCTGGCTTCCACCGTGCCTGCAAACCACCTTTCAATCCTCACTGTGGATCCTGAGCACGAGTGGTGTGCTGTCGTCACGATTAACCAGTCTTGCATCCGATTTAAATTGGTCACTGGTGCATCTGCAAACCTCATATCAGAGTTGGACCTCGACAGCATCCGAGACCAACCTAGCATTCTTCCACCCGCCTGCCAGCTCCTTGACTACAATGGCAATGTCATAGCTGCCAGTGGATCGTGTCAGCTAGGTGTATCTCACAAGGCAATCAAAGCGACGTTACAATTCAAGATTGTCCGGCCTGACAAGGCATCCCTGCTCGGTGCTCAAGCATGCAATCTCCTAAATCTGGTCCAGCGCGTCCATGCCATCATCTCAAAGGTCACGGAACCAACAGACTGGGTCAGCTCCATGGTCTGCGTCAAGAAGCCCTCTGGTGAACTCCGCATTTGCATTGATCCCAAAGACCTGAACCGCAACATCATGCGTGAGCACTACCCGATCCCAAAGCATGAAGAGTTAACCTGTGAGATGGCTCATGCCAAATTCTTTACCAAGCTGGACGCCTCCCGTGGGTTCTGGCAGATACAGCTTGACGAGTCCGTTCGGAAGCTGTGCACGTTTAACACTCCGTTCGGCAGGTATTTCTACAACCGCATGCCTTTTGGTATATCAGCTTCCGAAGTATTTCATTGCACAATGGAGCAAATGATGGAGGGAATCAAGGGGGTGTGAGTCTATGTGGAATACGTGATCATCTGGTCCACGACGCCCGAGGATCACATCGCTCGCCTCAAATAAGTTTTCCAGAGGATTCATGAAACGGCCTCCAGCTCAACAGGGTCAAATGCTCATTTGGTAGGTCCGCTATCTGGGTGACCACATTTCACAGCAGGGTGTGCAACCTGACATTGACAAGATGCTGGCAATCAATGCCATGAAGACCCCAGAAGACAAAAAGACGGTCCTCCGTTTCCTCGGGATGGTGAATTTTCTCGGAAATTCATTCCCAACATGGCATCCCACACCACAGCCCTCCGGCATCTCGTAAAAATGTCAACAGTGTTCCAGTGGCTTTCCGCACATCAAGCGGAGTGGCTTGAGCTGAAGCTGAAGCTCACCACAGCCGCAGTCCTGGCATTCTTTGACCCAACCAACGATACCAAGATATCCACAGACACAAGCCAGGACGGCGTTGGGGTGGTGCTCCTCCAGCGAGACGACTCCTCATTCTGGGCTCCAGTGGCATACGCCTCCAGGACCATGACTCCAGCCGAACAACGGTATGCCCAGATCGAAAAGGAGTCTTTGGGTCTCCTGACAGGAATAGTCAAGTTTCATGACTACGTATACGGCCTGCCAAAGTTCACGGTGGAAAAAGGCCTTTAGTCCACATAATCCAAAAGGATTTAAATGACTGTGGTGAATGTGATTCACACTATATATAGTTGCCAATATCACTCCATGTATATATGTTCGTTATCTACCCATTGTAAGTGCAGTTGCACTATCCGACCACCAGGGGGAGTCGCTCTGGGAGTATGCGAGAGTTTGTACTGGGCTCCTCCCTTGGCTCCGCCCAGGACTCCTCCCCCTGGGACCGATGTATAAAGATCAGTGCCTTAGAGCCAGCCTGCCAGTTCACCTGAAGTTCAACGACGAATAGGCTGGCTCTATTGTAAGTGTATTAAAGCCTCTGTTCAGATCCAACTACATGTGTTCGCTGAATTGATGGTTCCATCAATGACCTCGGCTGCAGCAAATTCTTCTTTGCCTCCGCCGATATGATTTCGAAATCGTCTACACACCGGGTAAGGAGCTGATCGTCGCGGGTGCCCTATCCCGATCCATCACCACAGGACGAACAGGGCAAATTCATTTGCCACATTGAAGCACAGGTGCAGTTGTGTGCCAGCAACCTCCCAGCCACTGATGAACGAGTTATACAAATACGCGAAGAAACTGCCAAAGATCCCCTACTGCAGCGCGTGATGAAGCACCTCACCCATTGCTGGCAAAAGGGGCAGTGCCCCCAGTTCTTCAACGTTAAGGACGAGCTGACAGTTGTTGAGGGGATCCTTCTTAAACTAGATAGAATCGTCATTCCCCAAAGCATGCAAAACATGGTGCTCAGACAGATCCATGAGGGTCACCTGGGGGTCGAGAAATGTCGACGCAGAGCTCGGCAGGCAGTTTACTGGCCTGGCATCAGCCAGGACATTGCCAACATGGTCCTCAACTGCACAACATGCCAGAAGTTTCAACCAGCTCAGCCCAAGGAAACGCTGCAACAGCATGAGATCGTGACCTCTCCGTGGTCCAAGGTGAGGATAGGCCTCTTTCACGCCAATGGGCGTGATTACGTGCTCCTGATCGACTACTTCTCCAGCTACCCGGAAGTGGTGAAACTGGCGGACCTCAAGTCTAAATCCGTCATCAAAGCCTGCAAAGAGACGTTTGCCAGGCATGGGATACCACTCATGGTAATGAGTGACAACGGTCCATGTTTCTACAGCCAAGAGTGGTCCGACTTTGCACTACCATTTTAGTCATATTACATCCAGTCCCCGTTACCCGCAATTAAACAGGAAGGCCGAGAAAGGGGTCCATATTGTCAAGCGGTTGCTGTGCCTCTCAGGTTGCAGACTCAGCCTCTGATTTCAACCAGGTGCTATTGGCATACAGGGCAACCCCTCTGTCGACTGGTTTGTCTCCGGCGCAGTTGCTCCTGTACCGCAACCTGAGGACGACTGTTCCAGCCATCCAGACCACCTGACGGTGCTGCAGAAGGTGCAGTGATCCAGGGACCAGCAAAAGATCACGTATGATGCTCATGCCATGGATCTGCCTGCGCTGGCTCCAGACGATGATGTTCGCGTTCAGCTGCCTGAGGGAGGTTGGTCAGCCCCAGCTGTTGTCGTCAGACAGGCTGTGCCCAGGCCTTTCGTTGTCCAAATGGATGATGGCTCCATTTTACTGCGCAACAGGAGGGCGCTGCGTAAAGTTCCCTGCCCATCACCCGACCGCACTTCTCCGCATGTCATCATGCCTCCTCCAGACGTCTTGCACCACGAGGCCACCGATCTGGCAGCGATCCCACCTGTCCACAAGGCCACCAATCTTGCAGCGATCCCACCTGTCCACAAGGCCACCGAGATGGCAGCCATCCCACCTGTCCAGGTGCCGGCGTCCCCCCTCCCACAAGAATTCGTCGCCCACCACAAAGACTGAATCTATAGGCTTAAATCTTGTAAATTTTGTTCAGTTTGCTCTGTATCTGCACAATAGACACCTTCCCATATACATATGTTCATTCATTCCCCAGTTGTACATAGTTATGCAAGCATATACAGCCACGTTCCAAAATTTATTTTAAAGGGGGAGATGTCATAATATCCACTCATGTATATCATGAGATGCAGACAGGCAGTGATTGACACACAGGATAACCAATGAACACACATGACACAGAACAACCAATCACCAGACAGGACACCACCACTATAAAGCTCACAGGGCATTAAGGCTCTCCCTCTCTCACAGGACACGGCTAGGGAGATAGTCACAGTGCACAGGCCAAAGAACATCATCACCATGTGATAGAGAGCTAGTCTGGTCAAGCCTGTCGGAGGTTATCAGTTGGGTTAAGAGTGTCAACCCACAGCAGATTATGTACAGCAATCAGCAGGTTCAATAAAACAGTGTTGGACCATCTCCTATGTCGGAAGCCTGTTTCTCGTTTACTGCATCCAGTTGCAGTCGATGTTCGACCAACACAGATAACACATCAACAATCACTAGAGAAAAAGTACAGGGAAAGCTACTGGGCTAAGTCTGTCAAATCTCATAGACACGATGGCCTGCATTCTAGACAAGTGTCTGCAGACATAGTGGATGCATTATCTATAATCTTTGAAAATTCCCTAGATTCTGGAAAGGGCCCAGTGGACTAGAAAACTGAAAATGTAACACCCCTATTGAAGAAAGGAGGAAGACAGTCAGCAGAAAACTATAGGCCAGTTAGTCTGATGTCTGTCATTGGAAAAGTGCTGGAATCCATTATCAAGGAGATTTAAGCAGGACATTTAGGAAATCATAGCACAATCAGGCAGAGTCAGCATGATTTGGTGAAATGGAAATTGTTCTTGACACATATATTAGAGTTCTTTGAGGATTTAAGAAGTATGGATAAAGGAGAACCAGTAGATATAATGTATTTGGATTTCCAAAAGACATTCAATAAGTGTCACAAGTTAAGAGCGCATGGTGTTGGGGTAATATTTAGCATGGATGGAGGATTAATTGTCGAGTAGAACAGGGTTGGATTACATGAAGCATTTCAAGTTGGCAAACTGCAACCAATTGGGTGACAAAGCGATCAATGCTGGAGCCTTAACTATTTACAATGTATATTTAATGAATTGGGTGGCGGGATTGACTGTATTGTAGCCAGGTTTGTTGATAATACAATTGTACATAGGAAGGCTGGTTGTGAGGAATATATAAACAGTTTGCAAAGGGATAGACATAGGTTATGTGAGTGGAGAAAAATTGGCAAATGGAGCATAATGTGAGTTTTCCAACTTTAACAAGAAAATTTGAAAAGCAGATTATTTAAATGGAGAAAAACTGCAGAATGGTGCATTACAGACGGTCCTGGGTGTCCTTATACATGGAAACATACATAGAAACATAGAAGACAGGAGCAGGAGTTTGTAATTTGGCTCTTCGAGTCTGCTCCGCTATTCGTTATGATCGTGGCTGATTGTCCAACTCACTAACCTCTTCCCGCTTTCCTCCCATTTGCTTTGATCTCTATAGCCCCAAGAGTTATACCTGACTCCTTCTTGAAACCATAAAACGTATTGGCTTCAACTGCTTTTGTGGTGGAGAATTCCATAGGTTTACCACTCTCTCAATGAAGAAATTTCTCCTCAACTCAGTCTTAAATGGTTTACCCCATATCCTCAAACTGTGACCCCCTACTGCTGAACTCTCCATCCACCAGGAATATTCTTCCTACATCTCCTTGTCTAGTCCTGTTAGACATTTACAGGTTTCTATGAGGTTTCTGGTTGTGGGGGGGGGGTTATCTGGTGGGGTGGATAGGATTAGCATTGTGGTAGGGAGGGGGCCCTCTGATAGATTTAGTGGGAACCTACCTTAAATATTTACCCACTTGGCCCACTGCAAGGTCCAGCGCGCCAGGGCAATGCTCTCAAATACTTGTATCAATCCCTGCCCAGAGGGCCGGAGAATCACGGAGACGTGGAGAGTCCAGTGTCCAGCCTGCTAACATGCAAATGAGTCATTTTGACCCATTTGATCCTCCCATTGGCACAATCACAAATCTCGATGCTGCCACCAACCGGGGACCAGAGCATTGGAAAGACACCAATCCGGTTTTTACTCAATGCTGGATTATCTGCCGCATTGGGAGCTCCACTATCGGCAGTGGGTGATGGAGAACTCAGCCCTTAATCACTTAATAACCTCTTGGTGCTGTCAATCAAACTGTGAAGTTATAGTCTCCCAGTCCCCAGCAATGTGATAATGGTATGTTGCGGAAGCAGTCAAACAATAATAATACTAAAGTAATAGCCCTGAGCGTTATGTCAATAAACAGTTCTTGAAATTGCAAATATCATTTTGTTTTCAACTCGATTCAAGTCTCTTAAGAATTATAAGTTGCACACTACGGGAAACGGAACTCACTGCAGCAAAAATAGGGTCATTTTGAACTCAGCACTAAGTTCAAATGGCTCTATGGGGTTCAGATTTCCCCCATGTGTGAATCACACCTTGCCATTACTGGCAAAAGTAACCTTTGGAAAAGGGAACAGGGCTTCAGGATCCAGGATCTCGGTGTGTTTTTGGCTAAGGCGTGGAGTCTCCACTCTGTGGGAAAATCTAGGGCATCAGAACAGCTGATCAAAGCTTGTTCAAAGCGATAAGTATTAAGCAGTGTGTGATGATATGATCTGCATACTCGTCTGCCATTGGGCCAGAACGTCGGCTTACCATTGGCCCTGGTCGGTCATGTGCCTCTCGACCGATTGGCCGAGAGGCTGAGTTAACCACGCCTCTATCAACGAGGTATAAATGCTCAGAAGCCTGACGATCGTCCCTTTCCACTGTAGACGATCGCCAGGCTGTGTTCTAGTTAATTAAAGCCTGACATTGGTAAATCACTCGCCTCGCGTGCAATCGATGGTGCATCAATTTAATTAACTACAACCTTGAAGATGGAGTTCCGCATCAAGCCCGAATGCCTCCGCATCAGCCCGCAAACTCCGAACTCTACAGAACTTTTCAAACTCTGGCTGACTTGCCTCGAAGGGTTCCTGGCATCTACAACCACCCCCCCCCCCCCCACCGGGGCACAGAAGCTGCACGTCCTCCACTCCAGCGTGGGTATTGCCGCTTACTCAATAATCGAAGACGAAACAGATTATGATGACGCTATACGGAAGCTAAAAGGACAATTCCTCAAACCGATCAACAGGGTATTCGCTCGACATCTGCTGGCCACCAGAAAGCAGGTCCCCGGTGAGTCTCTAGACCAATACGCCCGGGCCCTCTGTGCCCTGGGGAGAGGTTGCGCCTGTGAAGTGGTGTCCGCTACAGAGCACATGGAGCTACTCGTCAGAGACGCTTACGTGGCTGGGATGCTGTCTCCCGTGATCCGCCAGCGGATGCTGGAAAGAGACGAACTCAGTTTAACGGAGACACTGACTCTCTCCGCCTCCCTGGAGGTCGCAGATCTAAGCGCTCGCACCTATGACCCTGGCCAGGCCGCCTCCTGGCACGCTTCCCACCAGCTACCCACCGCTCCCGGCCTCCCTCAGGCTTGTGCCGCGGGGCGCCCCGATAAATCCGCGGGGCCCCGCTGCTACTTTTGTGGGTACGCTAAGCACCCTCGCTCGCGCTGCCCAGCCCGCTCCGCCCTCTGTAAGAGCTGCGGGAAGAAGGGCCACTACTCCACGGTCTGCCAGGCCAAATCGCTGGCTGCAGCGCTTCTGGAAGCTGCACAGCACTCTCCCCCCCTCCCCCAGGCCTCTGCGAACGGCCTGTGTGCCTCTCTCTCTCCCCCAGGGCCCCTCCAGCCGCTCCCGACTCGCGCCCCGCCGGCCGACATGCGCACATCCCCGGCCCCTCCAGGCCTCTGCCTGCCCGCCGCGCACGTTTCTCCCCCCCCGCCCCCGGGCCCCGGCGCCCGACCGGCTCGCCTCTCCGGGCCCCCCTGGTCCCTGCCTGCCCGCAGCGGCCCTGCTTCCCCCGCTCCCGGACCCCGGCTCCCCCCACCCCCGGGCCCCGGCGCCCGACCGGCTCGCCTCTCCGGGCCCCCCCGGTCCCTGCCTGCCCGCAGCGCGACTCGGCTCCCCCCGCCCCCGGCCCCCCGCACCCGGCCCGCGCGCCTTACCTCCTCCCACAGCTGATGCACCTAGCCGGCGTCCTGGAGCCGGCTTCCGCATCCCCACAGCTGATGCACCTAGCCGGCGTCCTGGAGCCGGCTTCCGCATCCCCACAGCTGATGCACCTAGCCGGCGTCCTGGAGCCGGCTTCCGCATCCCCACAGCTGATGCACCTAGCCGGCGTCCTGGAGCCGGCTTGTGCATCCCACAGCTGATGCTTGTTACTCACCTCCTGGAGCCGGCCTGCGCGCCTCTCCGCTCACAGCGCCGGCAACGCTAGCTCCGCCTCCAGCGGCCACGAGGGCTTCCTGGGCGCCGCCATCTTGGGGTGCCGACCCCACGTGCGGGTCCTGGGCGCCGCCATCTTGGGGCCCCGACCCCACTTGCGGGTCCTGGGCGCCGCCATCTTGGGGAACAGACCTCACCTGGGGATCCTGTCCACCGGCTTCCACATCTGCCACGCAAGGTCCCTCCAGCATGGAATCGGACAGCGACGATGGATTTTCTCCACGGCTCGCGGCCGTTCACCCCACATATGGATCCTGGCCACCGACTTCCACATCTGCCACGCAAGGTCCCTCCAGCATGGAATCGGACAGCGACGACGGATTTTCTCCACGGCTCGCGGCCGTTCAACTCGACCAGTCTCATCCACGCACGCTCGCCAAAACGACTACGCTGATCCACCTCAACGGCCACAAGACGGACTGCCTGCTGGACTCCGGGAGCACGGAAAGCTTCGTTCACCCTGACACGGTAAGACGCTGCGCGCTCCCTGTCCATCCCGTAACACGCAAAATCGGTTTAGCCTCAGGTTCGCACTCTGTCCACATCACCGGGTGCTGCATCGCGGACCTCACGGTCCAAGGGAAGGTTTTTAAAAATTATAAATTCCTTGTCCTCCCTGACCTTTGCGCACCGGCACTCCTAGGACTGGACTTCCAGTGCAACCTGCAGAGCTTGACTTTTCAATTCGGCGGCCCTATACCCCCCCTCACTGTCTGCAGCCTTGCGTCCCTCAAAGTAGACCCTCCCTCCCTGTTTGCTAACCTCACCCCCGATTGCAAACCCGTCGCCACACGGAGCAGACGGTACAGCGCCCAGGACCGATCCTTCATCAGGTCCGAGGTCCAGAGGTTGCTGACGGAAGGGGTCATCGAGGCCAGCAACAGTCCCTGGCGAGCCCAAGTGCTGGTGGTCCGGACGGGGGAGAAAAACCGGATGGTCATCGATTATAGCCAAACCATCAATCGGTTTACGCAACTGGACGCGTATCCTCTCCCCCGTATCTCTACCATGGTAAACGAGATCGCGAGATACAAGGTCTTCTCAACTGTGGACCTTAAGTCCGCTTACCACCAGCTCCCCATCCGCGCGAGAGACCGACTGTACACCGCGTTCGAGGCTGACGGGCGCCTCTACCACTTCCTTAGGGTTCCGTTTGGCGTCACGAATGGGGTCTCGGTCTTCCAAAGGGAGATGGACCGAATGGTCGACAAGTACGGATTACAGGCTACCTTCCCGTACCTTGATAATGTCACCATCTGCGGCCACGACCAGCAGGACCATGACGCCAACCTCCAGAAATTCCTCCAAACCGCAAAACTCCTTAACCTCACATACAATAAGGATAAATGCGTGTTCAGCACCGACCACCTAGCCATCCTCGGCTATGTAGTGCGTAACGGAGTGATAGGCCCCGATCCCGAACGCATGCGCCCCCTGATGGAACGGTGCATCACAGTGTTTTAAAAGAGGTCAGAGAGGTAGGGAGGCAGAGATTAGATTTAGAAATGAGAGGAGAGGCCTTCACAGGTTAGGCCTTCCGAATTTAGGAAATTCATCTTCTTGGAAAGTGTGTGAGGGTCGGTACTGGGCAAGGATTAAATTTAGCTGTGATGCACCTCATGGTGGTAGCCAGTCAACTCACACTGCATAGCCTCAGACACGATGTATGACCACATGGTAGAGGAACTGTTCCTCAACATGTGTCTGCTATTCAAAAGAGATGACAAGATATTAGAAAGGGTTTAAAAATGTCCTCAATGTCAGTTAGAATCATAAAATCATACAATCCCCAGAGGGCAGAAGGAGGCCATTCGACCTAGGGAGTCTGCACCAACCGTTCAAAAGAGCATCCTACCCATGTCCACTCCCCCAGCTGCCCACCCTATTCTTATAACCTGTACACGATTCGGGGATGCAGACCTGGCCAGATTGTTGGACGCAGATGAGTGCAGACAGGATGCCCTGCTTCCCCAAGTAGCTCAGAGTGTCAGCCACAGGGCAGCCAGTGACACCTGGGGGGGGAGGTGGCAGTGGGCGTCAACTCGGCAAGCGCCACCAGGAGAACCGGCACCCAGCGCTGTAAGAAGATCAACGACCTCCCACATGCCACATGTGCCTGGCAGCGACCCCGCCCAGTACCATTCTGTGCCTTCCCAACCCATGTCCAGCAGTGCTTTCCACTTCTACCCCACTCCCTCATCCCCCCTGCGTCCCCACCCCATCTACCCCACCCCCCATTCCTCCATGATGAACGAAGTGTGTGACTCACTTTGCCCTCTCTGTGTCCCCGCAAAAAGTTGGTCCACAACAGATGCGAGAGGGCACAGGCAGGCAGCAGGGTGCTGGACATCAGAATCCTCACCCACCCCAACGAGAAACGAGCCCTGGAGGTCGTGGGGTGGCTGAGGACAGATCGGTCACTGACGTAGTGGTTGCCGTGCAGTGCAGAGTTGAGGACCCACCGGCCACCACCAAGATGACCTGTCAGACATGAGTTGTTAATGCCATACAGAATGATCCTTCCCATGTCCATTATCCCGCAGGATCTCCATCCAACGGTGCCAGCCAGCCCATCTGGGGTGGTCTCCCTGCCACCTCCCAAGAGACAATCTCGAAGGAAAACTTCAAGGAGACACCACATTCATGGTACAGCTGTCATCCCCATCCTCCATCAGTGCAGAGACACACACCTCGGTGGGCGACAGTAGTGATCAGGCTTCTGGGGCACATTTTGGTGAGCACCACACAGTTGCTGATGCATATCAGATGAACAAAGAAAATTACAGCACAGGAACAGGCCCTTCGGCCCACCAAGCCTGTGCCAATCCTGATTCCTTATTTGGACCTACGACGTATTACCCAAACGATCTGTATCCCTCCAATCCCCACTCGTTCATGTGACTATCAAGATCTTAAACATTGCTATCATAGAACATTGAACATACAGTGCAGAAGGAGGCCATTCGGCCCTTCGAGTCTGCACCAACCCACTTAAGCCCTCACATCCACCCTCTCCCTGTAACCCAATAACCCCTCCTAACCTTTTCGGTCACTAAGTGCAATTTAACATGACTAATCCACCGCTACGTCGCTCCCAGTGGAACGTCAAGGCACCAGCCCGGTTGAATCTCTAACTGGCACCGGACTTTCAAAGGACATTTTTTTTTTATTTTCCCTGATAAAACACTGTACATAAATTCACTACTGTATATAGTCTCCATCACCCCCGCCGGACTCAATTTTGTTTTTGGAAATGTTTTTTATTGAGTTTTCATATTTTATATCCAACAAATTACAAATTATTAGAAAAGAAAACACGCAAAAATTGGCATGTATATTTACAGGTAAGCATCTTCATAATAACAACTGTGGCCGCCCCCTTTAACCAGCATACATATTTTACATTCCCCAATATGGCCGAGGCACATGTTTATAGGCATTTGTTTACAATTTGGTTTTGGGCCTTAGCTTGCCATCAGACTGTCGCTTGCAGCTTTGTCCTTCCTTTTTTTTTGGAATAAATTTTATTCAAGTTTTCAACAACATATTTTTATCACAACAGAGAAAAACAGTAACCCCCCCCCCCCCCCCCCTCCAATACAAAAACAATAAATTAACAAGAAAAAGAAATAAGTGTAAAACCATGCGAACAAACCCCCATAACGAACCCGTAGCCCTCCCCCCCCGGCTACCTTCCCCCGATTCCCGTCCATTTTCCCCTGATTCTTCGCCACCCGACTATTCTTCCTCTTGTTCATTGGCCACAAACAGGTCCCGGAACAATTGCATGAATGGCTCTCACGTTCTGTGGAAGCCGTCGTCCGACCCTCGGATGGCGAATTTGATTCTCTCCATTTGGAGAGATTCCGAGAGGTCGGACAGCCAGTTTGCAGCTCTGGGCGGTGCTGCTGATCGCCAGCCAAACAGGATTCTACGGCGGGCGATCAGGGAGGCAAAGGCAAGGGCGCCCGCCCTCCTCCCCAGGAATAGATCTGGCTGGTCTGAAACCCCGAAGACCGCCACTATCGGGCATGGCTCCATCCTCACCCCCACCACTTTGGACATAGCCTCGAAGAAGGCTGTCCAGTACTCCACAAATCTGGGGCAAGACCAGAACATGTGGGCGTGGTTGGCCGGGCCTCTTTGGCACCGTTCACATCTGTCCTCCACCTCCGGGAAGAACCTACTCATACGGTTTCTTGTTAAGTGGGCTCTATGTACCACTTTTAGTTGCGTCAGGCTGAGCCTTGCGCACGTGGAGGTGGAGTTGACCCTATGTAGTGCTTCGCTTCAGAGTCCCCACCCTATCTCAATCCCCAGGTCATCCTCCCATTTCATTCTTGTTGCATCCAGTACGGTGTCGTCCCTTTCTTCCAGTCGGTCATACACGTCGCTACAGTTCCCTTTCTCTAAGTTACTTGCGTCCAGTAGGTCTTCCAGTAGTGTCTGTCGTGGCGGTTGTGGGTACGTCCTTGTCTCCTTTCGTAAGAAGTGTTTGAACTGCAGGTACCGTAGCTCGTTCCCCCGGCTAGCCGAAATTTCTCTGTCAGTTCGTCCAGTGTTGCGATCCTGTCGTCCGTGTATAGGTCCCTGACTGTCACCTTTTGAAGGTGGCGTCAGTCAGTGCTGGTTGAACCTATGGTTGTTGCAGATGGGAGCCTTGTCCGACATTTTGGTCAGGCCAAATTGCTGCCGCAGTTGGTTCCAGGATTGGAGGGTCGCTGTCACCACTGGGCTGCTGGAGTGTTTTTTGGGTGGGGATGGGAGTGCTGCCATGGCGAGGGCCCGGAGGGAGGTCCTCATGCAGGACGCCTCCTCCGCACGCACCCACTCGGCTTCTGGCTCCTGGATCCATCCCCTTACTCGCTCGGCTGTTGCCGCCCAGTGGTAGAATTGTAGATTCGGGAGGGCTAGCCCCCCCCTGGATTTTGTTTTTTGTATGACCTTCTTTGGGATCCTAGCATTTTTACCCCCCCCATACGAACGCCATGATATGTTTGTCCAGCGCTTTGAAAAAGGCCTTGGGGATGTAGATCGGAATGGATCTAAACAGGAAAAGGAACCTGGGCAGTACGTTCATTTTGATCGTCTGGACTCTCCCCGCGAGGGAGAGCGGGAGTGTGTTCCATCTTTGCAGGTCCTTTTTAACTTCCTCCGTCAGGCTGGTGAGGTTCCATTTGTGGATCCCTTTCCAGTCATGGGCTATTTGGATCCCCAGGTAGCGGAATTTATTTTGGGCTTGTTTGAACGGCAGCCCCTTTAGTGCTGCCCCCCCCCCCCCCCCCCCCCCCCCCCCCCCCCCTTGCGGGTGTACTGGGAAGATCTCACTTTTGCTCATGTTGAGTTTGTAGCCCGAGAAGGCTCCAAACTCTTTCAGGAGCGCTATGATTCCGTCCATGCTGCTTTGTGGGTCCGAGATATAGAGGAGCAGATCATCCGCATAGAGTGAGACTCTGTGCTCTCTACCTCCCCTTCGGATCCCCCTCCAATTTTTTGCTGCCCTGAGCGCGATTGCTAGCGGTTCGATTGCTAGTGCGAACAGCAGCGGGGACAGTGGGCATCCTTGTCTAGTGCCCCGTGCAGCTGGAAGTATTGGGAGTGGGTATTGTTGGTCTGTACACTCGCCATGGGAGCGTTGTATAGGAGCTTTACCCAAGCGGTGAACCCTGTTCCAAGCCCGAACCGCTCCAGTACCTCTATGAGGTATTTCCATTCGACTCTGTCGAAGGCCTTTTCTGCGTCCAGGGAGACGATCACCTCTTGTGTTCTCTCCCCGGAGGGGGTCATTATCACGTTCAGCAGGCGCCTGATGTTCGCGGTAAGCTGTCTACCTTTGACGAAGCCCGTCTGGTCCTCTGTGACCACCTCAGGTACACAGTCTTCTAGCCTTTTGGCTAGGATTTTGGCCAGTATTTTGGCGTCTGCGTTCAGCAGAGATATGGGTCTGTATGACCCACATTCCGTTGGGTCTTTGTCTTTCTTAGGTATCAGCGAGATTGAGGCCTGTGCTAACGTGGGTGGCAGTGTGCCCCTAGCTAGCGAGTCTGTGAACATCTCCCGCAGGTGCGGGGCCAGCGCTGTCGCAAATTTTTTGTAGAAGTCCGCCGGGAATCCGTCCGGTCCCGGCGCCTTCCCCGTCTGCATGGAGCTAATGCTCTCCATGATCTCTCCCAGTGCTAGTGGTGCTTCCAGATCCCGTTTCCTGCCCTCTCCCACGACTGGTATGTCCAGTCCATCAAGAAACTGGTTCATCCCAGCCTTCCCCGTTGGGGGCTCCGAGGTGTACAGCTCTTGGTAGAAGGCCTTGAAGGTTTTGTTAATCCTCTCTGGTTCTGTTTCCAACGTGCCTCTGGTATCTCTGATTTGCCCAATTTCTCTGGTGGCTGCCTGCTTTCTCAGCTGGTGTGCCAACAGGCGGCTGGCTTTGTCTCCGTGTTCGTACAGGGCCCCACGCGCCTGGCGGAGTTGGTGCACTGCTTTCCTGGTGGAGAGCAGGTCAAAGTTCCTTTGTACTCCTTTTCTCTCCGCCAGGAGCTCTACGGTCGGGGCCTCGGAGTGTTTACGGTCTACCTCCAGTATGGAGTCGACCAGCTTCTGCCGAGCCACCCTTTCCTCCCTATCTCTTCGCGCTTCAAAGGCAATGATTTCCCCTCTTAGTACGGCCTTAAGCGCTTCCCAGAATGTGGAGGGTGAGACCTCCTCGTTTTGGTTGTCCTCCGTGTACTCTGCTATGGCCCGCGCTATCCTTTCGCTGAAGGCCTTGTCGGCTAGTAAGGCACCGTCCAACCTCCATGTGGGGCGCTGGGCCCTTCCCGTCTCCAGCCGCATGTTCATGTAGTGTGGAGCGTGGTCTGATATCACAATTGCGGAGTATTCCACTTTGTCTATCCCTGGAAGCACCGTTTTCCCCACCAAAAAGAAGTCAATTCTGGTGAACACGTTGTGTACTGGGGAGAAGAAGGAGGATTCTTTCCCCCCGGGTGGTGAACCTCCAGGGGTCCACTGCTCCCATCTGCTCCATAAAGTGACTGAGTTCCCTTGCCATGCTTGAGGTTTTCCCCGTTTTGGGGTTTGATCTGTCCGTCTTTGGATCCTGTACACAGTTGACGTCCCCCCCCCCCCATGATTAGTCGATGCGTCGATATGTCCGGGATTTCTGCCATGGTCTTTTTGATGAAACTCGTGTCGTCCCAGTTGGGCGCGTACACGTTGACTAGAACTACCGGTGCCCCATCCAGGGCCCCGCTATCACTGCTCTCCCCATGCAGTCAGGTCTCTGCGCTCCGGGGTTTCCCCTTGTCCCGGGGGCACCCGCCATGGCCGTCCACTGTGTGTCCATCACGCGGGTAGTCCCCTGCACTCTGGGGGCCCCCTTCGCCCAGAGACCGTACTGGGTGGGTGCTTGCAGCGGTTCCTTGTTTCGAGCCCTTGGTTGTGGCACTTTGTAGCCCTGTTCCTTTTCTGGCCTATTTTGTCCCTTCGTCCCTGGATTTCCCCTCCCCGGTCTCTCGCTCCCTGTGTGCCCCCCCACCCCCCCCCCCCCCCCCCCCCCGTCTCCCCCTTTTCCCTCCTCCCCCGTAAACCCCTCCTTTGCCCCTCTATCCCCTATTCCTGTCCCCGTTTGCTCTCCCGACTTTGACGGGTGTTCCCCTCCCTCCCCTGCCTGGCGCCTTCCCCCCTGTTGGGGGTGCACTGCGGCCCTGCTTTGTTGCGTGCCCCCGGCACTAGCTTTCCCGCTAGTACGGTGGCTCGCCTCTCGGGGGCTGTTGTCTCGCTTCTCCCCTGCCTGGCCTCTACGGTTTTCTGCCCGCTCTTCCCCCATCCTACGCCCCTGCACCCCTCTCGCCTGCTCTCCCATCTCCATTGCCCTCGTTCCCTCGTGCTGGGACCTGGCCTCCCACCTGGAGCGGTCATAAGAACATAAGAACATAAGAACTAGGAGCAGGAGTAGGCCATCTGGCCCCTCGAGCCTGCTCCGCCATTCAATTAGATCATGGCTGATCTTTTGTGGACTCAGCTCCACTTTCCGGCCCGAACACCATAACCCTTAATCCCTTTATTCTTCAAAAAACTATCTATCTTTACCTTAAAAACATGTAATGAAGGAGCCTCAACTGCTTCACTGGGCAAGGAATTCCATAGATTCACAACCCTTTGGGTGAAGAAGTTCCTCCTAAACTCAGTCCTAAATCTACTTCCCCTTATTTTGAGGCTATGTCCCCTAGTTCTGCTGTCACCCGCCAGTGGAAACAACCTGCCCGCATCTATCCTATCTATTCCCTTCATAATTTTTAATGTTTCTATAAGATCCCCCCTCATCCTTCTAAATTCCAACGAGTACAGTCCCAGTCTACTCAACCACTCCTCATAATCCAACCCCTTCAGCTCTGGGATTAACCTAGTGAATCTCCTCTGCACACCCTCCAGCGCCAGTACATCCTTTCTCAAGTAAGGAGACCAAAACTGAACACAATACTCCAGGTGTGGCCGCACTAATACCTTATACAATTGCAACATAACCTCCCTAGTCTTAAACTCCATCCCTCTAGCAATGAAGGACAAAATTCCATTTGCCTTCTTAATCACCTGTTGCACTTGTAAACCAACCTTCTGTGACTCATGCACTAGCACACCCAAGTCTCTCTGAACAGCGGCATGCTTTAATATTTTATCGTTTAAATAATAATCCCGTTGCTGTAATTCCTACCAAAATGGATAACCTCACATTTGTCAACATTGTATTCCATCTGCCAGACCCTAGCCCATTCACTTAACCTATCCAAATTCCTCTGCAGACTTCTAGTATCCTCTGCACTTTTCGCTTTACCACTCATCTTAATGTCATCTGCAAACTTGGACACATTGCCCTTGGTCCCCAACTCCAAATCATCTATGTAAATTGTGAACAATTGTGGGCCTAACACGGATCCCTGAGGGACACCACAAGCTACTGATTGCCAACCAGAGAAACACCCATTTATCCCAACTCTTTGCTTTCTATTAATTAACCAATCCTCTATCCATGCTACTACTTTGCCCTTAATGCCATGCATCTTTATCTTATGCAGCAACCTTTTGCGTGGCACCTTGTCAAAGGCTTTCTGGAAATCCAGATATACCACATCCATCGGCTCCCCATTATCTACTGCACTGGTAATGTCCTCAAAAAATTCCACTAAATTAGTTAGGCATGACCTGCCCTTTACGAACCCATGCTGCGTCTGCCCAATGGGACAATTTCTATCCAGATGCCTCGCAATTTCTTCCTTGATGATAGATTCCAGCATCTTCCCTACTACCGAAGTTAAGCTCACTGGCCTATAATTTCCTGCTTTCTGCCTACCTCCTTTTTTAAACAGTGGCGTCACGTTTGCTAATTTCCAATCCACCGTGACCACCCCAGAGTCTAGTGAATTTCTGTAAATTATCACTAGTGCATCTGCAATTTCCCTAGCCATCTCTTTTAGCACTCTGGGATGCATTCCATCAGGGCCAGGAGACTTGTCTACCTTTAGCCCCATTAGCTTGCCCATCACTCCCTCCTTAGTAATAACAATCCTCTCAAGGTCCTCAGCTGTCATAGCCTCATTTCTATCAGTCGCTGGCATGTTATTTGTGTCTTCCACTGTGAAGACCGACCCAAAAAACCTGTTCAGTTCCTCAGCCATTTCCTCATTTCCCATTATTAAAACTCCCTTCTCATCCTCTAAAGGACCAATATTTACCTGAACCACTCTTTTTTGTCTTATATATTTGTAAAAACTTTTACTGTCTGTTTTTATATTCTGAGCAAGTTTACTCTCATACTCTATCTTACTCTTCTTTATAGCTTTTTTAGTAGCTTTCTGTTGCCCCCTAAAGATTTCCCAGTCCTCTAATCTCCCAGCAATCTTTGCCACTTTATATGCTTTTTCCTTCAATTTGATACTCTCCCTTATTTCCTTAGATATCCACGGTCGATTTTCCCTCTTTCTTCCGTCCTTCCTTTTTGTTGGTATAAACCTTTGCTGAGCAGTCTACCTTAGCTAGTTCTTCTCTCATCCCCTTGTAATCTCCTTTGTTTAAACACAAAACACTAGTATTTGATTTTACTTTCTCACCCTCCATCTGTATTTTAAATTCCACCATATTGTGATCGCTCCTTCCGAGAGGATCCCTAACTATGAGATCATGAATCAATCCTGTCTCATTACACAGGACAAGATCTAGGACCGCTTGTTCCCTCGTAGGTTCCATTACATACTGTTCTAGGAAACTATCGCGGATACATTCTATAAACTCCTCCTCAAGGTTGCCTGACCGACCTGGTTAAACCAATCGACATGTAGATTAAAATCCCCCATGATAACTGCTGTACCATTTCTACATGCATGTTATTTCTTTGTTTATTGCCTGCCCCACCATAACGTTACTATTTGGTGGCCGATAGACTACTCCTATCAGTGACTTTTTCGCCTTACTATTCCTGATTTCCACCCAAATGGATTCAACCTTATCCTCCATCGCACCGATGTCATCCCTTACTATTCCCTTGGGCATTGGTTTGTTTTTTGCTCTGGGTGTTCCTGCCGGGCTGGGGGGGGGTCTGGCATTGCCTCGCCCCTCCCCACCCCCCGTCGACGTGTCGTTGCCCCTTGCCAGGGGCCCCTCGTCCCTACCCCCGCTGGTTGTTTTCCAGCCCGTGCTCCTCGATGAACCTATTCGCCTCAGCGGGGGCTGTAAAGAAATATTCCCTGTTTTGGTATGTGACCTAGAGTTTCGCTGGGTACAGCATACCAAAACGCACTCTGCTCCTGTGGAGAGCTGCTTTCGCTCTGTTGGACTCAGCCCGTCTCTTAGTTATGTCTGCTCCAAGATCCTCATAGATTCGGACGGCGTGCCCTTCCCAATTGCAAGCTCTATTTTCCTTGGCCCAGCGCAGGATTGTCTCCCTATCCCGGTACCGGTGCAGTTTGGCTCTGACTGCTCTCGGTTGTTCCCCTGCCTTGGGCTTAGGGCACAGCGACCGATGTGCTCTGTCCATTTCTGGTGGGATGGGGAAAGTGTTCCTCCCCACTAAGTTGCCCAGCATCACAGCCATGTATGCTGTGGGGTTTCTACCCTCGATCCCCTCTGGCAGGCCCACTATCCTTACATTTTGCCTTCTTGAGTGGTTTTCCTGGTCATCTACCCTGCACTTCAGGCTCCCCTGTGTTGCGCCCAGTCTCGCCACTTCCCTCTCCAGGGCCGTGACCCGGTCGCTCATGTCGGTGGCTGCTTTCTCCAGCTCCTTAATGGTCGCCTCCTGGCCTTCCAGTTTCTCCCCTTGGGCATCCAATTTCACCTCCAATCTGGTCAGAGCCTGTTGCACCCCTGACATGGCCCTGGCCACTGCTGCCTGTACTGCGGCCTCTGCGTCTGCTTTCCCCTCTGCCTCGATTGCCTGCAGCCCCTCCCTCAGCACCTCAGCAAAGGCTGCCTTCCAATTCCAGCCCCCCTCTAGCCCCGGGGGAGAGGGCACCTGCCTGTCCAGCTCTTTTTGATGCGGCTATACATCCGCTCCGCTGCTTCGTGCACTGATTCGCTCGCCTGAGCTGGCTTGCCCCTTGTCCCGTCTGCTTCTGGTGTCCACTCTCCCTTGGCTCCCTTCTGGCGTTTTTTTAATCGCCCTTCCCTTTTATCTTTTCTTCTCCCCTTGTTTTTCTTTTTCCCCCTTTTCCGCACCCTATTTTTTTTTTTGTCTCTTCCTTTTTTTAACCCCCCATCTCTTCCCTTCTTTTCTTTACAACTTTATTTTATTTATTTATTTATTAATTATTCCCCCCCCCCCCCTCTTTTATGCAACTCCTCTCAGGTGGGCTTACTTTGGATGGGAGAGAGTGTAAAAAGAGAGAAATAGTATATATACCCCTCCCCTCTCTCTTTAACAGTTTTCTTTTATAAAAGCCCTTTTTTTTTCTTCCTTTCCCCACTCACCCAGGAGAGAGAGAGAGCGATAGGCTTTTGCCCAGTCTCTTTGGCCTTGCCTCGTGGTGGTCGCTCCCGGTGGGGGAGGGGGAGGGAAGGGGGGGTTGGGTCTGTCCCCGCTGCTCGGTCCCCGCTGCTCGGTCCCCGCTGCTCCGTTCGGCGGCTCCTGCACTTCGCACCCCGCGTCCTCCCGGTGGGGGTGGTTAGGTCGCTGGTCGCTGCCGCCGGCTGTGCCCCGCTTCGGTCCTGGCCGCTACCACTCCTGGCCTGCGTTGGGGGGGGGGGAAGGTTGACCTGCCGCTGCTGCCGCCGCTGCTGCCGCCGTCGAACCGCTCCTGCTGCCGCCGCCGAGGATCCTCCGCCGACAGGTTTGTTGGGGGGGGGGGTCTTCCCTTCCCTGCTCTTTGCTGCTGCGGAGAGAAAGGCCCCGACTTTGTTACCCTGCGGGAGCCCCTCTCCGTGCAACCGCTCCGCTTGCCGACCGGTTATTTTTAACAGGGGGTGAATGTGGTAAACCACTGTTACACCTGTATTAGGTGATGTAAGGTCGGACCTGTATTACAGGGTTGCTGGTAGCCCCTGCCTGTTGGCTCCGCCCAGTAGGAGGAGCACGTCCTCTATTCAGCAGCCATTTCGCCAGCTGCTGTGGGAGACCACACATCTTACTGCAATAAAGCCACAGTTGTATCCAACCTTAGTCTTTGTACAATTGATCGTGCATTAATCTTGTAACCTTACTACTAGCATTAATCTTAAAGTAAAGAACTCACGCAATTGTTAATTTAGTTACTCAATAAACCTTTTGTTACATCTGGACGACTGTGAGTCTTTCTCATCAAGATACCGAAAACCTCTTCAGCAACTAGATTGAGTAACGCATGTTACGTTCAGTAGTGTAAACAAACACACTACGGTAAAGTAACAAAAGACCCCTCCGGCACCCACCCCAAACACTAGGACAGAAACCCCAGTGCCCCCTAACTTATTGCCCGGGAGTGAAGATAGCTACCCACCTCCTCGGATCTCCACAGAAAGCTGGGTCACTGTCTGTGTGGAGTCTGCACGGCACGTCCTCCCCGTGTGTGCGTGGGTTTCCTCCGGGTGCTCCGGTTTCCTCCCACAGTCCAAAGATGTGCAGGTTAGGTGGATTGGCCATGCTAAATTGCCCATAGTCCTAAAAAGTAAGGTTAAGGGGGGGGGTTGTTGGGTTACGGGTATAGGGTGGATACGTGGGTTTGAGTGGGGTGATCATTGCTCGGCACAACATCGAGGGCTGAAGGGCTGTGCTGTACTGTTCTATGTTCTATGTTCTATGTTCTAAAGCCTTTCAGCCTGCTCACGTTTTTATGAAGATGTGCTAATCGGCGCCCATGTTGATTGCTGGGAATGCGGTTCGGTCATGGGAGGCCGTTAGACAGGGGATCGTTCCTGTTAATTCTATGGAGATTGGCTTTAAGTGATGATTATTGGCTTCTCGCATGGCAGGATCCTGTTTTTGGCAACAGGAGTGGGCCGGTTAGATCGCAAACCGCTCGGTGCCCGGCATGTTTCCCGATTTCGGCCTCTCCCGCAATCTAATGGCCATATGGTGCTCCCGCTCAAGCGCGACGCGGCCATAAAGCCAGATATTTTCGCATTCTGGATAAGTGCCACTTGTCCTGGAATATGAATATTTTACTCTGTAAAAGTATCAAGCACAGAGTAGTAAAGGAAAGTCAGTCCTGCCAGAAATCACATCAAACCTAGCAGCAATAATTAGTTCCAATTTGTTGATTTCAATTAGTTGAAATAAAAATATTCCGTCTTAGAACATTGTTGGTGAGAAACTGGAATCCTTTAGATCGTAAAAGAATTAAATTGCTTTTGATATTTTTGATCCAAGGGACTCAGAAATCAATAGAAAATATAAGGGGCAGGATTCTCCGAACCCCCCTCTCCCCCGCCGTGTCCTGAATTTTCTGCCACCTGAGATTTGGTGGTCTTCACCATGGCGGAGGTGGAAGAGACCCCCTCCCCTGCGCATGCACCGGTATGACGTCAGCAGTCGCTGACGCTCTGGCGCATGCGCGGACTTACGCTGGCCGGCGAAGTGCTTTCGGCCCCGGCTGGCGTGTCGCCAAAGGCCGTTCATGCCAGCCGGCGGAGCGGGAACCACTCCGGTGTGGGCCTAGCCCCTCAATGTGAGGGTTTGGCCCCTAAAGGTACGGAGACCTCCGCACCTTTGCGGTGGTCCGATGCCGGAGTGGTTCACGCCACTCCAACACGCCGGGACCCCCGCCCCGCTGGGTAGGGTAGATTCCCGGCCAAGAATTTATTTATTTCGAAAGCGCAAAACATAATCTAACAGATTAATTTTCGGACATGAGGTGGAATTTTCCATCCTGGAGATGAAGCGAGGTGACGGGTGACAAAGTCGGCCAGATTCCCACTGGAATGCATGGCGGATTTCTGCACATGATTTTCTGCTTTTCAGCTCATCGAATCTTGTGGCGGGGCAGGCTGCGATTCGTCTAACTCGCCGAATTGGGGTCGAAGGTCATGGCGCCATCTTTAAATGACACACGGCCAGATATTCACTCACTGCTGGACTGGTATGGGCTGAACATCTAATTATAATAATCTTTATTGTCACAAGTAGGTTTACATTAACACTGCAATGAAATCACTGTGAAAAGTCACTATTCTGGCACCTGTCCGGGTACACAGAGGTAGAATTCAGAATGTCCAAATTACCTGACAGCACATCTTTCGGAACAGTGGTAACTACTGTGCTACCGTGCCACCCAGTAATCAACATTAGCTTGTCGAGCAAATGTTCAAAACCTTTGCCTCCAGAGTTCAGCGACGCCTCAGTGGTTGTTCTCCTGCAGGCTGTCCAGGAAAGGTTGAAGTATTGTCATGGAGAGTACCTTTAAGAAATGGATGTTTAAGCAAAGCACTTTTAAGAAATGGAGCAGCTCATATTACTGAAGTGATGTCAGAGGGTGGGGGGAGCTGAGCTCACTTCTGCATTTAGTTTCAGTTTGAGAGAGAGCAGCTGAAAAGTGCCTGGCTGGTTTGCTGTGAGCTGTTTGAGAGGAGAAAGCCAGGATTGAGAAAAAGAGCTTGGGTGTGTCTGTGTTTGCAGTGAGCTGGATCTGCTGTGATCTCTGCCATGAAAGACTATCTCTGAATCATTTGGGTGATTTAAACTCATAATAGTAATGTCTTTAACCTGATGAGTTTCTATTGTTAAAGGTGAAGTCTTTTGGAGGTTTGAAGGAACATTTTGAGGGATTATTTAGTGTTGTATTATTTTCGGGGTTACCTTTGAAGTAAGGTGTGTTAAGTGATCCAATGTTTATTTAAAAGGTTAAGTTGAATTCATGGAATAAACATTGTTTTGTGTTTAAAAACCCACATGTCGGGGCAGCACGGTGGCACAGTGGGTTAGCACTGCAGCCTCATGGCGCCGAGGTCCCAGGTTCGATCCTGGCTCTGGGTCACTGTCCGTGTGGAGTTTGTACATTCTCCCCGTGTTTGCGTGGGTTTCGCCCCCACAACCCAAAGATGTGCAGAGTAGGTGGATTGGCCACGCTAAATTGCCCCTTAATTGGAAAAAATGAATTGGGTACTCTAAATTTATTTAAAAAAACACGTATCCATAATTGTAATACCACACCTGGAGAACAAGCCGTGTGCTTCAAAAGCAACAATACATTAAAGTGGGGGTTGGTTGAACTCCATGATACATTTTGGGGTTCTGAAAACGCCGCTGCCATAATAGTATCACTTTGAGGGATGGCAATAGGAGGTCCTCCCAGCTAAATATGCCAGCCAGGGATGTTCGGCAGAGAGGTCACTGCCGGTGTCACCCACAAAAGACCGCTCGGCAGTGCCGGAAACAAATGTACAATTTGATGCACTCCACCAGGGTATGAGAAACAGCTACTCATTTCCAACTCACACTTTTATTAGGGTATCAAGCAGTCTCAGTATTAGGAGTCCACAGAGATATGTTGTGGTGATGGAGAAGAAAACATGGAATTATTCACAGGAATATTGGACTTTAAAAAGAGCCGAGTTGTATATTTTAAAATGGATACCAACTCCAAAGATGATTGAGAATGTGCAGTCAGCCACTGACAGGAATAACTGCAGGGTGTTTCTGTAAGGGACAATGGAATACCTCCCTATGTTTCCAAAGTATTTCTATTTAAAAAAAATAAATTTAGCGTGCTCAATTATTTTTTTCCAATTAAGGGGCAATTTAGCGTGGCTAATCCACCTAACCTGCACATCTATGGGTTGTGGGAGTGAAATCCACGCAAACACGGGGAGAATATGCAAACATTGAAATTTTTCCATTGAATCACACCCGTCTTTTTTCTGCTGAGCGGGCAGTCACCTCACCCTGGAAAAGAGGCTTCAATGTTATGTAAGAAGTGCCTGCCTGTCGCATCTTCTGGTCCATGAACGGTGTGTAATGCCTGAAAAGGGATAGGGCACGAGCAGAAAGATTGAAATGAAGAAATGAAAATCGCTTATTGTCACAAGTAGGCTTCAAATGAAGTTACTGTGAAAAGCCCCTAGTCGCCACATTCCGGCGCCTGTGCGGGGAGCCTGCCCCCAAGGCTGCTGAAGACACCTGGGCGGCCTCAGATGTCACCATCACACCTACCCCCACCACTACACTATCTCCTCCTCTACAATGGCAGCGGGGTCAGCAGTTAATGAGACCATGGCTGCCAGCGATATGGGGGAGGAACGTTCACAGTGAAAGAAGGCGTAGAAAACAATGAGGCAGCTCCTGGGTCTGATTCCAAAATACCGCAACAATCCAGCTTGGGGGGAGTGGAAGTACTGGACCCGTGATTCCGTGTGGCTCTGGGCCATCTGGTGCCTCAGTCTCATACACCGGACCCAATGCCATTCCAATGTGGGATTCCAGGTTCAACGAAGATGGGGTGTGTGACCCCGGGTCAGGGAAAAGATCAAACCACGGCAGGTGATACTTAGCTGCTTTTGATGTAATGATTATAATAATTGTGGTTAGCGTCAAAGCAGGGTAATAGCGATGCATTCAAGCGTGAAGAGAAAGATAGATCAATAATCCACCAGCAGCTGTAACTGGTGCAATAAAACTGTCAATCATTGGCTAATGCAATGTTTTGCTGTGTGAAATTGAATTGAAGATTTACATTTCAAACGCTGTCAAGGGATTTGAAGCCCTTTGAAGCCCTTTGGAGGAAGTCTTTGACTTTAGGGAAGGGCAAGTGAAAATGCAGTGATATTCAGGGCTGGTTTAATTCAGTGGGCTAGACAACTGGTCTGTAATGCAGAACAAGGCCAGCAGCACGTGTTCAATCCCGTACCAGCTAACCCGAACAGGCGCCGGAATGTCGCAACTATGGGCTTTTCACAGTAACTTCATACTTTTGATAATAAAAGATTATTATTATTATTTCACTCCACTCGACAGCTCTTCAGTTTTTAAGCAGGGCTGGCTGATGGGGGACACTGATGGGGGTCTGTTGGGCATCTCTGAGGGGGGGATCTGATGGGAGGATTTGACAGGGGGCTGGAGGAGTCAGGTCACCCTCATGCGTGCGTACTGTGTGGGGAGTGATCCGATATTCCCACGTTGGTGGGGCGGAAGAGTGCCCCTACTTGTCAATAGGGGAGGAGCATTTGCATTGTGTGTGTGGGGGAGGGGGGCGGGGGGAGAGTCAGCCGCCGAACCTTCGTATCGGCTGCCCGACCCTGAGATTCCGATGGAATCCCACATAAATATGCATCGAAAAGGAGAGTAAATCACACGTGGGGACTGTTCCTAGCACCCAGTGTAGACCAGTCATGTGTCCGCTGGCGAGAGCACTTAGTCTGCGGAATGGAGAGTCCAGCCCTTTTTTTAAAAAATTCCAATTAAGGGGCAATTTAACATGGCCAATCCACCTACCCTGCACATCTTTGGGTTGTGGAGGTGAGACCCATGCAGACACGGGGAAAATATGTAAACTCCACACGGGCAGACCCGGAATCGAACCCGGGTCCGCAGCGCTGTGAGGCAGCAGTCCTAACCACTGCGCCACTGTGCCACCCCAAGCCCTATATTTACAAGTTTTGGACTCACCACAAGTGAAAACATTTTCTCTGTGTCTATCTTCGCATTATTTTCTAACTCTGAATAGTACAAAGGGTAACAAGTCTGGACTATTTCCTGCAGCTTTCACTAATGTTGATGTGGAAACAGGAAGGTTTTGACAAATTAATATTTACAAAGCAGAAAAAAAGTTTCAAGTGCAAACATCTTTCCAAATGTTTGCCATTAAATCATTAACTTTTATTATTAATCCTTTTACGTATTCTACTTCAATGTGAAAGAAATGTTTGTGTGTGCAACATAATTGTTAATGTTATAGATTCCAAAACAGTAAGACTTTACTCCCAGCACAGAGTCTCACAACTTCAAGGTTTATAAATCAGCAATGTGGTCAATATATCACTGCACCACACATTGGTAAAGTACTGAAAGTGGGAGTTCAGAATCTGTAAACATTTGACTCTCTTTTTTCCTTTAATCCTGAGCTGAAACTTAAAAAAGGACCGCATCAAAAGACATAAAGAAAGAACTTGCATTTATATAGAGCCTTTCACAACCTCAGGGGCAGGATTCCCCTAGCTCGCGCCGGGTCGGAGAATAGGCAGAGGGGGGCGCGCAAATCCCGCCACGCCACTCCGACGCCGATTCTCCCGCGACCGGAGAATCGGAGCCAATCGCACCGGTGCAGTCGCTGCAGCGCCGGTCAGGTACCATTGAAAGCAGCCCCTGCAGCAATTCTCCACACTCGACGGGCCAAGTGCCCACCAAGTCCCGCCGGTGTCGTTCGCGTATGGTCCTACCCGGCGGGACCTTGTCATTCTGGCTGCGGGGGCCATCCTGGCGGGGGACAGGGGGAGGCGACTCCGGAGGGATCCTCCACGGTGGCCAGGGTCGCGATCGGGGGCTACCGATCGGCAGGCACGTTCATTGCCTATGTTCCTCCACGCCTGACCCCTGTAGGCCTTTGCCATGTTGCCCAGGGGCCGGCGCAGAGACGGCCAAGGCACGCACGCGCGGACCCGCGCCGGCCATGTAGGGCCTGCATTTGGTGCCGGAGCAGTGCACAGAACTCCAGCGCTGTTCTAGCCCCCAGAGGAATTTGTCCAGGACTGCCTGGAAGTCATTCTTGTTTTTCCCCTTTGAGCATTTGAAGGATCTGGGAGATTTCAGCTGCTTCTGGACCTGCGATGGTGAGTAGAATCTTTATTTTCTCTGCACCCGCCACACCATCTCGGTCAGACGCTACCAGGTAGATCTCGAATCTCTACCTGAACCAACGCCAGATTTCACTGAGATTACCTTGGTACCTGAGATGCTGCGGAATCGGAATCCTGAACATCATCTTGCCTGGTTGCCGTTGCTGGTTGTCACTGTTTTCTGAGTTGTAACTATATAGATTGAAACAGTCACAAACTGGTACCATGTCTTGTTATGCTCTTGGTGTAGCATAAGCGGCTTCCTTGATGTTCACTCTGACAAAGGAAGGTTCAGATGTGGAGATAACTTCAACACGTTTATTGAACTATTTAAAATTCTCCTGCTCGGGTTCGCCACTACTGTTAATCCTTCTATAGCTACTCAGACTGACAAACCAGTCTGCTACAATCCACGTGGTGGGTGTGATGTTGAATCAACCCTGTGCCTGTACTCACAGTGTCTCCACTGGAAAGAGGAAGATCATGTGCGCTGTGTCCTTTATATATGGGTTGGTGTAATGCCCCCCTGTGGTAGTGTCACCTCTGTGAGTATCGTGAATGCCCATTGGCCGTGTCCTATCTTACTGACCGATTGGTTGAGTGTCTGTGTGTCATGTCTCTGGTGCTCCCTCTAGTGTCTAGCTCGCCTACGTGTACTTACATTAACCCCTTGTGTATCTACAGTGATGCATATCACCACAGTGGGAACCGATCTGCGATAATCATAGGTTTGCTCTGTGTGGCGGCAGGTGGGGGTAGAGTACTTTAAGGATTTATTTGTCGGAGGGAAGTTTGCAGACCTGGAGCTGGAGGGGACATATCAATTGCCGAAGGGGAATGGGTTCAGATATCTGTAGGTTAGGCACTTCATGAGAAAGGAGGACCCTTAATTTCCGGCACTGACACCCCCAGTATTGCAGGATTAAACTCCTCTCCGAGGAGGAAATAGGAGAGGGCGAGGTCTTGGATATATATGGGGAGCTGTTGAAATGAGAGAGAAAGAGAGAGCTCCGGTGGAGGAGGAGCTGGGGGGGGGGGGGGGGGGGGGATGCTGGGGGTTGGAGTGTGGAGTGAGGCTTAGCAGAGGGTTAATACATCCTCGTCATGTGCAAGACTAAATCTCATCCAGTTTAAAATGGTATATAGGGCCTACATGATGGTGTTCCAGGATGAGTCATTTCTTTGAGGAATGGAGAATAAGTGTGGGCTTTTTTAGGGGGGGGGGGGGGGCAGCAAACCACTTCCATATGTTTTGGGTGTGTCTGAGGTTAAGGTTTTTTTTTAACAGCATTCACAGATAGGATGCCAAAGATTTTAGGGGTAACAGTAGCTCCATGTCAGGAGGTGGCAATATTTGGAGTGTCGGAGGATCCAGAACTGCAGGTGAGGACAGAGGCTGATTGGCCTTTGCCTCCTGATAGCCAGGAGATGGATTTTCTGGGCTGGCAGGACTCGAAGCCATCGAGCGTAGGGGTGTGGGTGAGTGATTTGGCAGAATTCCTGCACTTAGAGAAGATCAAGTTATTCATTTTGGGGGCAGGTGAGGGATTCACTTTGAGGTGGAAGTGGAAGCTGTATTGAGTCATCAGCGGGGGAGGGGGGGGGGTTCTTTTATATCTTAGGTTGGAAAAATTAAAAAGGGGGCAAGTACAGGGGTGGCAGTGGGTAGAGTGGGGGGGGGGAGATGGTTGGGGGTGGTGTGTAAGGGTATTTTGACTGTTTGCTGTTGTTTTCTTTTGTGTTTTCTCTTCTTTGTTTATTTATACATTTGAAAATGCCTCCTATAAAATGTTTTTTAAAAAATGATGATTCCAGGCCAAGCTTAGATCAATAGGACTTCGCCAACGCAATAATAGAATGATAGGGTGGCAGGTCTGAAGCATAGCAGACTCTAGCAGGATCCCGAGAGTTTCTGGTGAGCAGAGGATCTTGGGAATGGCCCACCTGGGCCAGGTAATGGTTGACTAAGGATCCAAAAGGAAGGACTGAAGTGGGGGTCCTTGAAATAATTTGATATTGAAACTCATATCGAGGTGTAGATTTACAGCTTTAGAAATAGTTGAAAACTAAAAGCTTTAAAATCAGCTATGAAAGTCTTTCAGGCATGATGGGAAAGCTAGTCAAAAAAAGGCATTAAGGAGTTAGTAAAGTAGACCGGGAGTTCTCCCTCCTGTGAGTCAGGAAGGCCACACTACGGAGATAAGCGACCATCTGTGTAAGCTTTGTAACTGATTTATTGATGTATGCGTGAGATCTCCTATTTTTCCCATACCAAAAGATATAAACATGTCACACAGCTATGGTACCAGTCACACATTTTATCGGAGCAGAGCAATGTCTCTCAAATATGTTTCTGAATAAAGTCTCAGTTACTGCAATGTACAGACTGGAGTGGTTTAAATTTTTGACTATAACAGTTGCCTGTTAATCAATGTTTGATTTAATTGATTTTAGTTTATCTATTACAGTAAAAGTATTAAAATATGGCATTTATCTCTTTTTAAAATTATCAATCTCTACAGAGATTTTAATCCTGACATTTTCACAAAGGGAATTTGAGGAATAGCAACGTTCTTGGGTTACCACATGCCCCCATCTAAAACAAAGATCACACCTTGGGATTGAAGGAATACAATTTACTGGTTTTTGCTGTTCTGAAAGTCTAGTGTAAAGGATCAGCAACAAAACATGAAACAAATCTATCCTCTCATCCAAACAATCCCAAGATAATGTAGTTCAAATCCTGAATATGGTATTATGTTACTGGAGATTGACATCTGGATTTGACTGCGACTACTGCCACCTTAACAATCAAATTGCAGATTGTGATTGGTAGATTAACCAAGGGTTTGCAATCATCAAATACCAGTCCCCACAAAAAAAACCATATCAACATCAGAAGCCACTGTGATTGAACAATGTGTTGCCTTTTGAGTCTGATGCTCTTCAGAGCATTGGCAATATGTTTGTGCCCATTGAACATGACCACCACAGGGTGTGATCATGATTCTGAATTTATAAATTGCTTACCAGAAGAACCCAGCTCATTATTTTCATGGTGATGTTGATTATTGTTCCAACTTATAAAGATAATAGAACATAGAAATAGTTGTTCTGTCCAACCAGTACAAGCCCCTTCATCCAACTCAACTCTCCATTTCCATCCCCTTCATGACTTCTGGAGATATTAGCAGATAGCTGACAGAGCCTATCTAGACTCGTCCTAAATGCATCAATATTATTTGCTTAAACCAAGTCCTGTGGTAGCAAGCCCCAAAATTTCTCTCTGTGCGAAGGAATTCCCTAGTTATTGCTCTGGTTTATGTCTGGTGAACACAGCAGCCTTCTCTGGGAAAGAAAATTTGCATATGTGCAGTGTGCCACTGTGCCACTGTGCTGCCCTCAATTTAATCTTTGATACTGTGGTAAATCCATCCACTAAACCAGATCTAGTAAGCATACAGTGTAGTCAGTAATGGCTGGGGCTTGCCTTCCTGAAGCCAACATTTCTTTTTATTATGTTAGCAGTGAAGAGACTTTTAAGAAAGACATTGGGGCAAGGTTTGCTCACTTACAACCTCTTCAAGTGGTACTTTGCAGCGTCCATTCCCTAGAAGCTGAAAACGCCATGAGCCATGGACCTCACTGATTCCATTGAGGAAACATAGGATGCCAGGTTCTCCTAGGTAACGACGGTAGTCTGTGTAGGGCTGCTTGAACAAATCTTATTCCTTATGTCATGATCTTGTGTCATGTGAGAGTACCTTTAAGAAATGGATGTTTAAGCAATGTACCTTTAAAAAATGGAACAGCTCATATTACTGAAGTGATGTCAGAGGGTGGGGGGTGCTGAGCTGAGCTCACTTCTGCTTTTTTGGGAGTTTTGGTTTTCAGTTTGAGAGAGAGTAGCTGAAAAGTGCCTGGCTGGTTTGCTGTGAGCTGTATGAAAGGAAAAGCCAGTTTTGAGAGAAAGAGCTTGGGTGTGTCTGTGTTTGCAGTGAGCTGGATCTGCCGTGATCTCTGCCATGAAAGACTATCTCTGAATCATTTGGGTGATTTAAACTCATAATAGTAATGTCTTTAACCTGATGTGTTTCTGTTTAATGGTGTTAAGTCTTTTGGAGGTTTGAAGGAAGATTTTTAGTGTATTATTTTCGGGGTTATCTTTGAAGTAAGGGGTGGTGAGTGATCCAATGTTTATTTAAAAAGATTAAGTAGAATTCATGGAATAAACATTGTTTTGTGTTTAAAAACCTACGTGGCCATAATTGTAATCCCACACCTGGAGACCAAGCCGTGTGCTTCAAAAGCAACAATCCATTAAATGGAGAGGTTGGTCGAACTCCATGATACATTTTGGGGTTCTGTAAACGCCGCTCCCATAACACTTGTGTTTATCCATCTCAGCCTGAATCATGTTGAGCAATTTGCTGCTAGAGGTTAAGCAATCTGCCCATACGACAAGCTATACTTATTTAGTGCTTGTAATACAGGAAAACATCCCAACACACTTCACTGGAGCATTACCAAATAAAGTTTGAAATTGAGCTTCATGAGGAGATATTAGGACGGGTGACCAATAGTCAAAGAAGTACTGTAAAATCCCAATGAGTCGAATTCCAGGGAATCCGCCACCAAATTGGTGTTAAACAGCAATTTTTGAGAGCTAAGGAAGTTCCGTTCCCACATGTAACCTGATACGCATACAAACTCAGTCCACAACAGACAGAACAGCTTCAAACGCCAAGTGAAAACATAGTAGTCAATGTGTGGAAAAGTATTTATTCAATTTGTTCAAATCTTGCAATGACCTGATCTTGCAAAAGCTTGGTGCTTGGCATGGAAAAAGGCTGGGAGTTAGCTCTGGAAAAACTCTGTAATCCTTTTCTACTTAGTCTGCTATTTGCGGACATGCATGATACAATCCACCATGTCATCAACACAGCCAAACATGTTTTTGTTGAATTTATGCTGCAGTGTGAAATCCCAGAGCATCTCAATATCTTTGCGGGATATTCCGTTTTCCAGCAGGATTCGATCACATATGGGAATGCTCTCTGCTAGGCTGGCTACCTTGAACGACATTGGCAGTTTCTTCAATGTCGTGATAGGTAGTCACTGTCTTCCTCTTCCTTGCTGGAGAGAATGCCTGTCAAACTGTTCCAAGGGCCGAGATTCTCCAAAACGGCGGCTAAATGTTGACGCCGGCGTAAACACCATAGCATTTCATGCCGGCGTTAACGGGCCCCATGGCCCAGCGATTCACTTACCTGAAGGGGGCTAGCAGGGCGCCGGAGTGCGCCGCGCAGCTCTAGTTGCCGATATTAGGGCCCTGCACTTCCGGCCGTGGGTCCGCACATGTGCGGCCGCCGGTTGCGGCAGCTCCGCGCAACATGGCGGACCCACGCAGCAAGCCAGCCCCTACAAAATAGGCCCCTTCACAGATCACGCACCTTCCAATCGGTGGCCCCCGAATTGAACCCTGGCCATCTGGGAGGACCGACCCCCACCTCCCGGTGACGGAACCCCACCAGGTTGGCCGCGGCAGCCGGCAAACTGAGTGCCCAGCGGGTGGAACCATGAGTGAACCACGGTGGCAGGAACTCAGCCAGCTGCCGGCGGAGAATCGCCACGGGGGCCTCTTTCAATGGCCCCCGACCAGTGCCCTGTCGACCGCGCCCACGCGGCTAGCAGTGATTCTCCGGTCCGCGGAGAATCGCGGGAAGGCGTCGGACCCGGTCATGGGTCTGATGCCCCATTTTCTGTCCCTGCGCCGAGCTCGATTCCGGTGCTGAAGCTTGGAGAATGCCAGCCAAGATATTTGCCTTGTGATTCAGGATGTTGGATAAACCTGATGGCAAAATCTCACACTCCTTTGTGATTTCCACTTTCCGTTTCCCATCACGGTTTTCCACTTGCTGCATCAACTTCAACTTCTGGACAATCAACAACACTTTTAACTTTCTCTGAGATTTAAATAACACATCAGGAAAGAATTTCTCTGCCCCCCGCCCAACCCAAACCCCCCCCCCCCACCACACACACTCAAGCCCCCTCGTGGCATGTTTTCCCATGGCAAAGGCAGCTCGCTATTGGTCACGCGTGCAAATTTCCTGCTGTGCCAACGTCTACAGCATTTTATGTCACTCACCCATCCTGCCACTCAGAAACACGCCACGGAGCTGAAGATGCCACTGGCAGGAACGGCCAGAGAACCCATCCATAGATTTTGCACATCCTTGCACAGATGGATCTCAATGTCAAATGATAGTTTGCACAATGCTTGAGCCTTTGTGTGGTCTAACTCCCCACTGATTTGTCAGCACGGTTACCAGAATTTAGGCTTATAATTTTAAATAAACTTCTACGGGATTTGCTAATCTGCGGCGAGATTGGCTGATAACTTTGACATAAATGGAATTTTGTGTCATTTGGAGTTTGACTCATCACGGTTTCATTGCATGGTTTTAAGAAGCATTTTAAAGGAGGCTAGAGAAGCAAAGAGTGGAGGGAATTTGAGAGCTTTGGACCTCAGTAACTGAAGGCCCATCCACTTGTGGAGAAACCATGAAAATCAAGGATGAGCAAACGGCTAGAAGCGGAGGAGCATCAATATCAAAGAGGGATGTAGGGCTGGAGGAGGTTACAGAGATAGGGAGGGGTGAGGCCTTGATGGAATTTGAAAACGTGGAGAACAATTTTTAAATTGAAATGACGCCAGATCGAGACCCAATGTAGATCGGTGAGCAGAGAGGGAATGATTGAACAAGATGGCAATCCATATTTCAGGGAGCCTTATAAAGTATGACACAGAATCGCAACAGTAGATACCATGCCAGATATTTGCAGAGCTGGCATCATGCAGAAATTACTGCAAAGTCTCTTAAGTTGGGAAGTTTCTTGATTTGTTCCGTAACATCTGGCTGTCCAAATTTCCTGAGTTGCTCTGGGCTTACCGAGCCCATGGGCTCTATTTGTAACCCATGTTTAATGCATTTGGGTGAATTCCCTTTGCATGAAAATTAATACAAAGTTAATGCAGACTTTAGAACAGCACACAGTGGAATTTCACTGAATAATTTAATTAACTTGTTACAACAGCACTGAGCATTTATATAAGAATTTTAGCATTAAAAAAATGTGCAAAGAAGCTTCAGAGATGTAATCATATAAAAAAGGATGCCAAGTGCCTTGCTGTACGAGGAGTAGTGGGAGGAGGAACAGGGCATGAAGATAGGGGGAGGACTCTGGATCAAAGTACTGCATATGGCGAACTTCACCTACTCATGCGCAGGGCTGAGCTTAACACAACTAAAGGCATTTGGCCGAACACACATGAGCGGGTTCTGCTTGGAGGTGGAGGATAAATGTGAACAGTGCCAAGAAGGCCCAGCCAACCACACCCACATGTTCTGGTCCTGTCACAGACTTGTTGGGTACTGGACCACCTTTTTTGAAGCCATGTCCAAGGTTGTGAGGGTGGTGGGGTTGGAGCCATGCCCACTAGTGGCCATGAACAGCCAGAGCTCTTTACAGGGAGATGGGAAGACGCCCTAGCCTTTGCCACCTTGGTCGCCCGCAGAGACTCCTGCTTGGCTGGAGATCTGCAGCATCACTCAAGGCCATAGACTGGCTGTCCGACCTAGCAGAATTCCTCAAATTGGAAACGATAAAATTTGCCATCAGAAGACTGCTTTCGCAACACATGGAAGCAATTTACAAGCCTGTTTGTTTGAGGACCTATTCCTGACCAGCCACCAATAAGGGAATGGGCGAGGGAGCAGGGAGGGGAGAGTGGAGGGGGGACTGAAACAGACAAAGGAAGTAAAGAAAGATGGTGGTGGGAGGGGACAGGAAAAGAGGGGAGGGGAGACACCACCCAAAGTACAGGGCAATTAGGAAGAGGAACCAAAGGGTACCGAGTGAGGAAAAAAAACCATGGGTGCAGCCATAGCAAACAACAGGGTGACCTCAAACACACCCCTGGTATGTTCTAATTCTATGGGGCAGCATGTAGATAGTTAAACAGTACGGTTGTGATATCTGATTACAGGGAGCCCAATGTTGATTTTCTCATTAACTTCATTGCAGTGTTAATATAAGCCTACCTTGTGACAATAATAAAGGGGATTGATTTATTTAATCTACCTTGTATCTGTGTATATGTTTCCTGTATATTCATACCTGATTATTTCCTCTCATTTTTACATTTTATTTTCTGGCAATGCTGTTAAAAATAAACGTAAAACTAATAAAATATATTTTTAAAAAGGGATGCCGAGCCAAAGGAGGAATTATTCGAAGAGTGACTTGGACAGAGAGGTGAATTTTGAGCAAGGTCTTCAAGAAACAGAGCGATATGGGACAGGTTTAACAAGAGAAGTTTAGTGTGAGGGGTGTCGGTGGTGGAGGACACATCACAAAATAGTTGCAAAGGGAAGGGGATTGCACAAAAGAGCCAATAATTGAGGGAGCAAAGGGCCTGAAGTTGGGAATAGGGCTGGAATAGGTTAATGTTTTTAAATGTTGCACGTGCCTGCATGCTATTGTAATGTAAAGTTGCTGGGCATAGCAAGGGTTGGTGTGGGACTGGAGACTAGCACCCCTCACAGTATGATATATAGCACCACATGGTAATAGACTGAGGGAACATTCTAGCAAGGACCAGCCTGCTTGGAGCAGCACCATACATGACAGCAGTAACTGGGATCTGTACAATATTTAAAGATTAACAATAAATGATTCATCTTTAAACATGCATGTCTCAAGATCTCATCATTGAGACATTAAACAAACCTATAACACAACATGGTGCTCAATGGTGACACCATAACACAGCAGCCATCGCGTCATAAGGCAAATGTTTTGTATATTGTATTTTTCTTGGGGATGAAATAGGTTATGTATTTTTGCTGAGTCATAGTCATAATTACTCAGGTGTAAGTATCTCAAAAATATCTTCTCAAAAATGAACTTTGGAGAGCTAAAAGTGGGCATGAAAAAGTTCTGGCGGGAAGGATTAGAGAAAATCCCAAGAAGTTCTACACTTATGTGAGAACTAAGAGGATTATCTGAGTGAGAATAGGGCCGATCAGGGATAGTGGAGAAAACTTGTGCCCAGAGTCTGAGGTGGAAGGGGAGGCCCTAAATGAATATTTTGCTTCAGTATTAGTAGAGAGAGGGACCTTGTTGCTTGTGAGAACAGCATGACCCAGGTTAATAGGCTCGAACAGGTTGATATTGAAAAGGAGGATGTGTTGGAAATTTTGAAAAGCATCAGGATAGATAGGTCCCCTGGACCAGACGAGATCTACCGAAGGTTACTACGGGAAGCAAGGGAGAAGATTGCTGCACCATTGGTGATGATCTTTGCGTCTTCCCCCCCCCCCCCCCCCCCCCCCCCACTGGAGTAGTACCAGATGATTGGAGGGAAGCAAATGCTGTTCCCCTGTGAGAATTACAGACCAGTCAGTCTTATGTCTGTGGTGATCAAAATACTGGAGATAGGATTTATGATTATTTAGAAAAACATAGTTTGATTAAAGATAGTCAGCATGGCTTTGTGAGCGGCAGGTCATGCCTCACAAGCCTCATAGAATTCTTTGAGGATGTGACGAGACACATTGATGAAGGTTGGGCAGTGGATGTGGTGTATATGGATTTCAGTAAGGCATTTGATAAGGTTCTCCATGGTTGGCTCATTCAGAAAGTCAGGGGGCATTGGATACATGAAAATGTGGTTGTCTGGATACAAAATTGGCTGGCCAAAAGAAGACAGCGAGTGGTAGTGGATGGAAAGTATTCTGCCTGGAGGTCGGTGACCAGTGGTGTCCCGCAGGGATCTGTTCTGGGACCTCTGCTCTTTGTGGTTTTTATAAATGACTTGGATAAGGAAGTGGAAGGGTGCGTTAATAAGTTTGCCGATGACACATAGCTTGGTGGAGTTGTAGATAGTGTCGAGGGCTGTTCCAGGTTACAACAGGACATTGACGGATGCAGAGCTGGGCTGAGAAGTGGCAGATGGAGTTCAACCTGGATAAATGTGATGTGATTAATTTTGGAAAGTTGAATCTGAATGCTGAATACAGGGTTAAAGGCAGGAAGTGTGGAAGAAAAGAGGGATCTTGGGGTCCACGTACATAGATCCCTCAAAGTTGCCACCCAGGTTGAAAGGGTTGTTAAGAAGGCGTATGGTGTATTGGCTTTCATTAACGAGGGATTTAGTTTAAGAGCCGCGAGGTTTTGCTGCAGCTTTATAAAACTCTAGTTAGACCACACTTGGACTATTGTGTCCAGTTCTGGCCGCCTCATTATAGGAAGGATGTGGATGCTTTGGAGAGGGTGCAGAGGAGATTTACCAGAATGCTGCCTGGACTGGAGGGCATGTCTTATGAAGAAAGGCTGAGGGAGCTAGAGCTATTCTCACTGGAGTGAAGAAGGAAGAGAGGTGACTTGATAGAGGTGTACAAGGTGATGCAAGGCATGGATAGAGTGGATAGCCAGATACTTTTCCCCAGGGCGGAAATGGGGATATCATTTTAAGGTGATTGGAGGAAGGTAAAGGGGAGATGTCAGATGTCAGTTCTTTACACAGAGAGTGCTGGGCGCGTGGAATGCACTGCCAGCAGAGGTGCTGGAGTCAGAGTCATGAGGGTCATTTAAGTGACTTTTAGACAGGTACATGGACAGCAGTAAATTGAAAGGGTGTACATAGAACATAGAACAGTACAGCACAGAACAGGCCCTTCGGCCCTCGATGTTGTGCCGAACAATGATCACCCCACTTAAACCCACGTAACCCGTATACCCGTAACCCAACAATCCCCCCATTAACCTTACACTACGGGCAATTTAGCATGGCCAATCCACCTAACCCGCACATCTTTGGACTGTGGGAGGAAACCGGAGCACCCGGAGGAAACCCACGCGCACACGGGGAGGACGTGCAGACTCCACATAGACAGTGACCCAGCCGGGAATCGAACCTGGGACCCTGGAGCTGTGAAGCATTGATGCTAACCACCATGCTACCGTGAGGCCCCTAGGTTTGGTTTGGTTTGGTTGATCTTAGATTAGGATAAATGGTCGGCACAACATTGTGGCTGAAGGGCCTGTACTGTTCTATGTTCTAATTCTTCATCACCACAGTAAAGAAGTGAGGCTTTTTTTACTTTAAAAAAATTAATTTTTGGGATGTGGGCATTGTTGGCTAGGCCAAGCATTTATTGCCCCTCTTTGTCCATCTTTTGTCATCTGTGATTGCAAAACCTGCCGTCATGCCTTTGAAAGACTGCAACCACTTTTGCCAATGTAGAAATACAATTGATGATTTCAACTGCACAAAAGGTGATTGGGAGTAGACAAAGTCACATTGATCAGAAACACAATGATAAAGCTTCTCTGTAATGATTTGAGATTTTTTTTTGATTTGATGGCTATTTTTATATAGTCGGTGTGTGTGTGTGTGTGTGGGTGGGTGTGTACTGTGCAAGCTTTCTTATTGCTAAACCTCAGGGAGAATGCCTGGTGTTGTCATTGTGTCCCTGAACTCCAACTTAAAACTAAGTCTACAGAAAGTAGACAAAAAACTCCAAGTTTCATACCTGAATGAATGAAATGAATGAAAATTGCTTATTGTCACAAGTAGGCTTCAAATGAAGTTACTGTGAAAAGCCCCTAGTCGCCACATTCCAGTGCCTGTTCGGGGAGGCTGTTACGGGAATTGAACTGTGCTGCTGGCCTGCCTTGGTCTGCTTTAAAAGCCAGCGATTTAGCCCTGTGCTAATGTGTCTTATTTTTCACCAACTTGTTTCCATTGTAAAGTTCTTGGGACAGAAGCAGTTACACAATCAACCAGCAACATTTAGAATCATAATGGCATGAGCTGTGAAAAAAGGATTCTTCATTATCTCTTCTTAGCAGACTCACACTGCTGGTATAAGTATGTATGATAGCCTTCAATGGACAAAATGTACAATGCAATTTTCAAAACACTACAGAGAGGTGACATGAAGGGATTGAAACAAAAAGATTAGAATTTTACATTTCAGGTGTTACGATATCAGGAGCCAACTAAGGTTATTGAAAACCAGAGCTGGACCAGGTACGGGATAGAATACAGGCAACAGAGCCTAAGCTGAGGTCTATAGAGGGTAGCGGTTGAAAAGGCAGCCAATAAAGCATAGGGATTGCCAAACTTGAAGATGGCAAAGGAATGGATCGGAGTCTCATCAGCGAATTTTGCTATGATGTAAGAGATAGACGTACTGAACTCTGTAGGACATTAATAAATACAACATGAAGACAAATTACAAACAACTGGATTTCCTCAAAAACACAGTCTCCATATTTAGTTCTGAATGACGTTAAACTACTCCTCTTTGACTACCATCTAGATTTGAATTGAACAAGCTGGTTTGTCCATTTCTGAAATGTAAATTCAATAACACAGACTGTTTTCCCATCTACTGATAAAATGGTTTAGGTGGTGAGCTTAAAGCTGATGAGAAACCATGTGATAGACAGAGGTGACGAATACCTTTGGTCTTTTTATACCCTGAAATTTTAAAATGGAAAACATTTTAACAACCTGCAATTGCCAGTATTTAAAGCAACTGCAGAAATTAGAAGAGCGAATACTTTGTAGTGTGCCTGCAAAACATGGATTTTGCTGCATTAATGAGTTCTGCCCACCTGCCCAACCCACCTCTCCTACTATAATTTCTAATTTTCTTCAGTTCTCTATAAGGGTAATTTGGAGTCAAAACATTAATTCTCTTTCTCTCTGCCAGACCTGCTGCGTTTTCCCAGAATTTTCTGATTTTATTATTAATGAGTTTAGTAGGGTAGCACGGTGGCGCAGTGGTTAGCATTGCTGCCTCACGGCGCCGAGGTCCCAGGTTCGATCCCGGCTCTGGGTCACTATCCATGCAGTGTTTGCACATTCTCCCCGTGTTTGCATGGGTTTCGTCCCCAAAATCCAAAGATGTGTAGGGTAGGTGGATTGGCCATGCTAAATTGTCCTTTAATTGGAAAAAGTGAATTGGGTACTCTAAATTTATTTTTTAAAACATGAGTTCAGTGTTGCCCCAATGGGGTAATTTTCCAGGAGGCTTATAAGAGACTAAGGACAGTATTCACCGATTGGGAAGCAATGTCCTCACACCGGTGTGGGATTGGAGGCATTTTACACCCGAAAATCCGGCGCAAAATGGCCACCAATCCTCCGTTTAGCTGGGGGCTAGGAGCCAAGCAGCGTAGGACACCTGGCTCTAGCTGCCGATACGGCCCAGAGAATTGCCAGGTCCGTGGCCATGCATGCTGCACGGTGGCTGCCTGCAACGGCCGCGCAGTGCAACATGGACCCAGCCTGCCAAATAGTGCCACTCCCTTTGGCCGACTCCCGAGCCCCGGACCACCCCCCAACAGTGCCACCAGCACCTGGCAAAGTCCCCATTTCCGAGGATTGGCCCTCCCCTGACTGTGGTGCCGCTGGACTGAGTCCGCAGCCGCCACGGCAAATTCCCGACGGCTGAGACCATGAGAGGCCCACGCCGTCGGAAACTCGGCCTGTTGGAGGGGCGAATCATGGGGGGGGGGTGGACCTCAGAAATATCCTGAGGTCGTCGTTACACTGCTTTGGAGGGGGAGGAGCATCACGAAAGCTGCGCCACCCTCAATTTGGTGAGAATCGGGTATTCTCTGGCCAATCGCCGAACGCGATTTCAGCGTCGGCGACTGGAGAATCCCGCCCTAAATGTTCACCGCAATGTGGCATAGTCCACTCTGCTTATTCTCTTTAGCAGTTTAGAAGTGGCGGACTCTGTGTAGAGTTTGCATATTCTCCCCATTTTTGCGTGGGTTTTGCTCCCACAACCCAAAGAAGTACAGGGTAGATGGATTGGTTAAACTAAACTGCCCCTTATGTGGAAAAAGGGAATTGGGTACACTAAATTTATTTTTTAAAAATGAGAAATTAGCCATTTAAAATAAAGGCAAAATACTGCGGATTCAGGAAGTCTACAATGTTAACAGAAAATGATGGAAACACTCAGTGGATCAAGCAACATTTGCAGAGAGAAACTGGGTTAACTGTTTGGATTTTTCTGTCGGCGATGAATGTATTGCGCTTATCCTTCACTTCACCGACAGCTGCCCATTGAGTTCCACAGACCACTCATCATTCCTTTCCTCGGATCTGGGCTGTGATTTTCCGTTCTGGAGCCTATGTGCTCCTGCGAATGGAGAATCAGGATGTACATGTGTAGCCATCTCAGGTGGCCACCTGCTAAGGACCATGGAAATTATGGCCAACCAAGGACTCAGACAGACTCAGAGCTTTTGTGTATATTTGCAACCCAGATAGCTAGATGCGATCGAAACCCCCGCTCGTTTGTATTCTAATGGCCCATTTCCCCAGAACAAAAGAACTGTACTCAGGTAACCGATACAGATACAGACTAATTGGCGCCACTCCCTTTACTCAGGGAGCCCAAACAGCCAAGGTCAATGCTGCTAAGGACACGCCCAGCCATTGAGGCACCCACCCCTTTATTGGCCAAAATCGAAGGCAGTGATCGAAGCCTGTTGAATTATTGGGTCCAAGGTAAGGACCGCCCCAAAGAGCGCGAAATCCCAGAGGGATCAGAAGAGACACAGCCATGTGCTCGGTCTCTCTTGGATCCGGCCTATGCCAACCCAAGTCCAGCACAACGACCAGACAGACAAGTTCAAGACCAACGATCACTACCAGACGGATGGGCCCAGCAGAAACAGAGCCCCTTCTTCCACCCAGCCACGCAAGATCCGGACAAAGGCCTTGTCCATCTGCATAGAGCCGGTTGTCCTGAAGTTAAGTGTAGGTTATTGCGGTTGTTAGGTGTACTCTAACTTGTAGTGTTTTGTGTTGCATGTCAAAGTAATCCTTGTGTAGGGCAGCACGGTGGCACAGTGGTTAGCATTGCTGCCTACGGCGCTGAGGACCCGGGTTCGAATCCCGGCCCTGGGTCACTGTCCGTGTGGAGTTTGCACATTCTCCCCATGTCTGCGTGGGTTTCGCCCCCACAACCCAAAAGATGTGCAGGATAGGTGGATTGGCCATGCTAAATTGCCCCTTAATTGGAAAAAATAATTGGGTACTCTAAATTTAAAAAAAGAAAAAAAAATGTAATCCTTGTGTGTAAATAAACCATCTTTGAACTTGAACTGATGAAATGGTTGTGTGGTCCTTTGATCGATATCCAGTAAAGCCTTGTGGTGGTATCATTTGATACCGAGCAACTCTAAAGAGCATCATTATTAATTGGCAACAATTGGTGACTCCGGTGCCGATTGGCAACACATGGTAGAGAGCTCGCCAGATTCCGTCAGAACCCTGGTATCTGGCCGCCCATTATGAGGACTGCCGGCAGGTCCCCCTCTACAGCTCTAATCCTGTTCCCCCATCCATGCCACCAACAAGGAGGGACATTTCACCTCCCCACCATGGGAATAACAAGTCATCCCTCCCCCACAGCATGCACACCTGCATGACGGTGACCTGATCTCCCCCCACCCACTGACCCCCCTCCATTATACCCCATCCCTGCCTGAAAGCTGATGAGCAGTCCAGGCAGTACAGTGAAAAATCACTGCATTTTCACTTACGCTTTCCTAACATCTGCTGATTCAGACAAGTCTTTGAAGCAGCAGCTGTTGCAAGAGTCAGAGGCTTCCTTGAAAGCCCAGAACATTTGAAAGGGCTTCAAACCCCCTGACAGCCGTTGAAATGCAAAACCCCCATTCAATTCCACTGAGCACAACCTTTCACAAGCCTGTGGTTGACAGTTTATCGGTTAGGCACAGCTGCTTGAGGGTTTGTTTATTGATATTTTGCTTCATGCTTGAGTGCATCTCCATTACCATGCTTTGCTGCTAAGCACAATTTCTATGAACACTCCTGATATGACAGACAGTTCCTCACCACATCAAAAGGAGCTAAGTGCTTTCTGCTGTGAATAATAAATGAACTATTTAATTGTTTTTGATGTGGTGAGCAGCTGTTAATCATAGCAAGAGTGCTTATAAACAGTTGCAGGATACTGTCATCAGTCTCAACATCAAAGAGCATGAAGGTTGCAGCTAGAGGGTGGGTTTAAATGAATTTACGCAGTGATGTGGGTCTCAGTTAGGGCACACTGATCCCGAGGGGGCCATCATCTACCTGCCACCAAGCTGTTCTCTCGCTACTTCCCGAGGTCCAGGCATACACTCACAGTAAGCCTGAAAAGTTTCAAAAGTTTGCTTACCTCCAACTGCCATGGTGTCTGGGACCCACTTGCAAATACTTGCACCATATCCTGAAGCTCCCAGCTGTCAGGGGTGGAGATAATGGGGGGAGGGAGGGTGGAGAGTCAGGCTTCCAGCCGGTTAATCAGATTTAAATACATGCAGATGCCACCAGCATGGGGTGGGTAGTTCACTAAGGCCAGAGGTAGGGAAGCGGTGCATTGCAACGAGTCCCGTTTTTTTGAGCGACTCTCCATTCTCCACCCGATCGGGAATCCCGAGACTGGCTTCGGGCAATGGAGAATTCACCCCTGATCTCTATTCCAGCAGGCTGCCTTGTACAGCAATCGACGGTGTCTGTGAAAGGGACAAGAAACAATGATTTCTTCAATCAGATTGAAGAATCCTCATTGAGACTAGAAGAGTCCAAACCAAGAAGTAAAAAGCAAGAAGTAGAAACTAGACTAAATACACCTGGGATTTAGGGAGAGAGAGAGATAAGAGAGACAAAAATGGGAAAAAAATGTATTGTCATTCTTATTTTTTTTATTTCCATTCTTTTGTTTCTTAGGGAATGAGACTCCACACTTTTAAAATATGTTTTTCATGGCCAGAGAGGTTGCTCAGAAGTAATTATTATTTACTATGTTGTCAAACACTCACTCACTGCGGAATGCACTAGCCCTAATCTTTTCAACCACTTTTTAAAAAATGTTTTTATAGGTGTTTCAAGTAGCAGTTAGAGAATAGAAAAGAAAAAGAGTTGGGTATTTCATTTAGAGTATTATACATTGACCAAAAAGAAAACTGCACATAGGTTAGAACAACCAGCCTTAGGGCGGCATGGTGGCTCAGTGGGTTAGCACTGCGGCCTCATGGCACCTAGGTCCCAGGTCTGATCCCAGCTCTAGGTCACTGTCCATGTGGAGTTTGCACATTCTCCCGGTGTTTGCATTGGTTTCACCCCCACAATCCAAAGATGTGCAGTGTATTTGGATTGGTCACGTGAAATTGACCCTTAATTTGCGCTAAACATGCTGCCATCACCCCATCTCTTAAGGGCACGGCACCCCCAGGGCCCGATCCCTGGCACTGGCAACCTGATACGTGGGCACTTAGGCACAGTCAGCCTGGCACCCTGGCAGTCCTCCTTCCAGCATGGCAGTGCCAACCAGGCTGTCAGTGTCAGCAGGAGTGCATGGGTACCCACACTGCCCAGAGCCCAACCACGCAGGGGCCTCTAATAGCTTGGTAGACCCCCATTCCCAGGTGCCATTACGCCTGGTCCACATTTGTGAAAATCAGTACTAAACGGCACTCTGCCAAGGTCTCCCAGGCACAGCTGTTATATCCTGGGCGCTTGGAGAATATGGTTCACTTAAATATGTTAATCTGGATCTTGTCCAGGGAAATTTCGCGAGATGTTTCGAGCATTGCAAACCTCTCGCAAGGTTAAAGAACCTTGTCGCATCACCACGTCGGGCCACTAAATCATGCTATGGTCCGTGAATGTGTGGAAGAAGGAAAGATTAAATGACAAAAAGAATGATAGGGCAAGGCAAATCTGGGGTGACAGTGGAGTAAAGAAAGAAATGGTCAGGTATTAACAGGCAGTATTCTGTGCAGACTCTTCACGTTATCACTGTGTCTGCGTGGTTTCCTCCGGGTGCTCCGGTTTCCTCCCACAAGTCCCGAAAGACGTGCTGTTGGCTAAATTGGACATTCTGAATTCTCCCTCTGTGCACCCGAACAGGCGCCGGAAAGTGGTGATTGGGGGCTTTTCACAGTAGCTTCATTGCAGTGGTAATGTAAGCATACTTGTGACAATAAAGATTATTATAATTACTGTTACTATTACTATTTATGTGAAAATTCCACACGGACAGTGAACCAGAGCCAGAATCGAATCCGGGTACTCAATGCCGTAGGCCACAGTGCTAACCACTGCGCCACCAGGCTGCCCTCAACTAGTGATGTCAAGAGTAACCTGGGCCCGGATGCGGCGGGGCGGGGGGTCCCGGCATAGCGGAGTGGCGCTAACCACTCCGGCGTCGGGCCTCCCCAAAGGTGCGGAATTCTCTGCAACTTTAGGGCCTAGGCCCGTGCTGGGGTGGTTCCCGCCACGCCGACTGGCGCCAAAACTGGCACCAACGGGCCGCCCGGCGTCGGGGCTGGCTTAAAGGCCTTCGCCGGTCCGCGCATGCGCCGGTGCGTCAGCGGCCACTGACATCACCACCGACGCATGCACGGTGGGGGGGTCTCTTCCGCCTCCGCCATGGTGGAGGCTGTGGCGGTGGCGGAAGAAAAAGAGTGCTCCCACAGCAAAGGCCCGCCCACCGATTGGTGGGCCCCGATCGCGGGCCAGGCCAACGTGGGGGCACCCCCCGGGGTCCGATCACCCTGCGCCCCTCCCAGGACCCCGGGGGCCTGCTCGCCCCGCCAATCCCGCCACCACCAGAGGTGGTTTAAACCACGTCGGCGGGATTGGCCTGTCAGTGGCGGGTCTTCGGCCCATCGCGGGCCGGAGAATCGCCACGGGGTCACGCCGACCGGCGGGGCGTGATTCCCGCTCCTGCCGATTCCCGGGTGGCGGAGAATTCCGGCCACGGCGGGGGCGGGATTTACGCCGGCCCCGGGCGATTCTCCGACCCTGCCGGGGGGGGGGTCCGGAGAATTCCGCCCATGGAGTCTGGCCCCAGTAACCGAGGTTTCTTTGAAAAGACAAATGGCAGCCATGACTGCACTTGTCATTCACTGAAACAACACAATACTCGGGAGCTTTGAAGATCATTGATGGCATGGACAGGTGTCCCTCGACACAACCATTCTCTGTTGTCTTCCTTGAGGGTTAAATGGACAAAGCATCTAACAGGAGAGATGAGCTGTTCCTGGCATCTGCCTCGCGACATAAAGAGGGTCAGCATGGAGTTACCGCCAAAGGACATCAGGGGAAGGGCGGCACGGTGGCCCTTAATTGGAAACAATTACCCCTTAATTGGAAATAAAAGAATTAGTATTCTTAATTTATTTTTTAGAAAGGTCATCAGGGAAGTCACTGGAGGGAGGACATCCTGTGCAGAAAATGATTCAATGACCTGATAATGCCCAACCTGAATATGCACCAATTGAGCAGAGTACCCCTAGTTTTGCTTAGCTCTGTCAAATCACATGTATTACTGAATCGTCAACAACATTAGCACTTGGGACGCAATGGAACAGGTGACATCAATAAGGAGACAGTTGAGGGAGTCCAGCCTATTCATAAATCTTTCCCTCTTCATCCAGGAAGAGACTGCATAACTGACAGGAAATGTTCGAATGGGTGGCGCTGTGCTGTAGCTCCATAAACTGCCTTGAACAGAAGTGCTGGAGATCACGAGGATCAAATTAGGCTGTAGGTCCATACACTGACACCCCAATGGTAGCTGCAGTGCTGGAGATTGTGAGGGTGCCATTATGCTAGGCATGGACTGCTAGTCCCCACACTGACCCTGATGGAGGACACAGTGACGGAGGTTGTGAGGGTGCCATCACTGATGGCCATGGCTGATGGTAGACAGGAGGTTCCGGAGAGAAGGGTCATTTGTTCACTCCATCTTCAGGTGAAGGGCATTTAAAAAAAATTATTATTACAGGATGTGGGCTTCACTGGCTAGGCTAGCATTTGTTGGCCATCCCTAATTGCCCTTGCGTAGGTGGTGGTGAGCTGCCTTTTTGAAGTGGTAGTGGTCCTGGGTTTGGAAGGTGCTTTCTAAGAAGCCTTGGTGAGTTCCTGCAGTGCATCTTGTAGGTGGTACACACTGCTGTTAGCATGTGTCAGTGGTGGAGGGAGTGAATGTTTGTTGAAGGGGTTCCAGTCAAGCGGGATGCTTTGTCGTGGATGGTGTTGAATGTTATGAGAGTTGAGCTGCACTCAATCAGGCTAGTGGGAGTATTCCAGTAAGACTTGTGCCTTGTAGGACGGGCTTTGGGGACAGGAGGTGAGTGACTCCAACTAGCGAAGTGTTTTCCCCCTGATTCCCATTGACTCCAGTTTTGCTCGGGTTCCTTGATGCCACACTCGATCAAATGCTGCTTTGATGGCAAGGGAAGTCACTCTTACCTCACCTCTGGAGTTCAGCAGTGAGGCTGGGGACAGCAGTGAGGCTCTAGGATGCAAATTTTCTGTTTTGTCTTTTGCACTGATGCTCTGGGCTCCATCATGGATGATGGGGATATTTGTGGAGCCTCCTCCTCCAGTGAGTTGCTTCATTGTCCACCACCATTCATGACTGGATGTGGTATGACTGCAGAGCTTGATCTGATCCATAGGTTATGGGAACACAGAGCTCTGTCCATGCACTAATGTTGTTTGGGATGCAAGTGGCCCTGTGTTGTAGCTTTACCTGGTTGACACTCATTTTTTGACATGTCTGGTGCTACACCTGGCATGCCATCCCAAATTCTTCACTGAACCAACGTTGACCCCCTGGCAAGGTGGTAATGGTAAAGTGGGGAATATGCAGGGCCATGCGGCTACAGATTGTGGCTGAGTACAATATTACTGCTGATGGACTGCAGCGCCTCATGGATGCCCAGTCTTGAGTTGCTCGATCAGTTCTGAATCTATCCCATTTAGCACGATGGTAGTGCCACGCAACACAATGGAGGGTATCCTCAATGTGAAGATGGGATTTTGTCTCCACGAAGACTGTGCAGTGGCTAGTTCTACGGATACTGTTGTGGACAGATGCATCTGCGGCAGGCAGCTTGGTGAAGATGAGGTCAAGTGTTTTCCCCTCCTGTTGGTTCCCTTATAACCTGACAGTAGTCATGCTACTGAGCCGTTCTTAGTGATGGACATTGAAGTGCCCCACCCTGAATGTATTCTGTGCCTTTGCCAATTGGTGTTCAACAGTACAGTAGCACAGTGGTTAGCATGGTCGTTTCACAGCGCAAGGGTCCCAGGTTTGATTCCCGGCTTGGGTCACTCTCTGTGCGGAGTCTGCACGTTCTCCCGTGTCTGCGTGGGTTTCCTCCGGGTGCTCCGGTTTCCTCCCACAGTCCAAAGATGTGCAGGTTAAGTGGATTGGCTATGCCAAATTCCCCTTAGTGTCCAAAAAAAGGTTAGGTGGTGTTACTGGGTTATGGAGATAGGATGGAGGTATCGGAATTAAGTGGGGTGCTCTTTCCAAGAGCCAGTGCAGACTCGATGGGCCGAATGGCTTCCTTCTGCACCATAAATTCTAATATGGAGGAGTATCAACTCATCAGCTGATGGTGGATGGTATGTGGTAATCAGCAGGAAGTTTCCTTGCCCATGTTTGACCTGAAGCCATGAGACTTCATGGAGTCCGGAGTGATGTTCAGGACCCCCAGGGCAACTCCCTCCAGATACTGTGCCGTCGCCGTTGCTGGTATGGTGATAGTGGTGTCTGGTACGTTTTCTGCAAGATATGATTCTGTGAGGATGACTATGTCAGGCTGTTGCTTGTCTAGTCTGTGAACAGCTCTCCCAATTTTGGCACAAACCCCCAGACGTTAGTAAGGAGGTCGACAAGGTGGGGTTTGCCATTGTCGTTTCCAGTGCTCAGGTTGATGCCGGGTGCTCCATCCAGTTCCTTTCATTTTTATCGACTTTATAGCAGTTTGATATAAGTAAGTGGCTTGCCTGCCTATTTCAGAGGGCATTGAAGAGTCAACCACATTGCTGAGGATCTGGAGTCACATGTAGGCCTACCAGGTTCAGGATGGCAGACTTTGTTCCTTAAAGGACATTCGTGAACCAGCATGGTGTTTTTTTTTAAACCACTGTCGACAATGATCTCACGGTCATGGATTTGAACCCAGGTCACCAAAATATTACCGGAGTCTCCGGATCGCCAATCCGGTGAAAATACTTGTGAAGGTTACTCGTGCACTCAGGGGCTGGTTTAGCTCACTCGGCTAAATCGCTGGCCTTTAAAGCAGACCAAGCAGGCCAGCAGCACGGTTCGATTCCCGTACCAGCCTCCCCGGACAGGCGCCAGAATGTGGCGACTAGGGGCTTTTCACAGTAACTTCATTGAAGCCTACTCGTGGCAATAAGCGATTTTAATTTCATTTCATGTGGCCTACCCTATGGGGTTGGTTGTGCTGAGTAGCCCAAATTCCCATCACCACCTCTGTGCTCTTCACAGGACCAGTTGTGGAGGGGGAGCAAAATATATCAGCCCAGTTCATACAAACATAGAATCTCTTCAGTGCAGAAGAGGCCATTTGGCCCGTCCAGTTTGCACCAACACTCCACAGGCCTAATCCCCTGCCCTATCCCCGTAATCCCACCGAAGGGCAATTTAGCATAGCCACCTAACCTGCACATCTTACAACTGTGGGAGGAAACCGTAGCACCCTGGAGGAACCAAAAAGTGCAAACTCCATTCAGTCACCTGAGGTTGGAATCGAACCCGGGTCTCTGGTGCGGTCTGGCAGCAGTGATAACCACTGTGCCATCGTTTGTGCTAATGTGAATTGGAAAATTGATGCCGGTCACGGAAACCAACAGCTGGAATGGCCAACGCCAAGCAACTGGGCAACCTTGGCAGGTTTCCTTACACAGGCTATTGGCAGGCAAGCGATTCCCTCCTTAATGCGCCCTTTAGACTGATTGGAAGGCCCCTCACAAGGTGTAACAATCCCCGCTGCCCCTCCCTCAAATGGCCTCCTTAATCTCGGCAACCCCTACCCGCCAAACCCTTTCCAAGTCCTAAACCAGTGCAGGACTGGCAATGGCTACTGCTTCCAGTGGCACCATTGGCACAGGCGAGCTGCCAGTCTCTGCTTGGCCAGAAAATCAGGGTTAGAACCACAGTGCTTCGTAAAATCCAGCCCAAAGAGGAAGACTGCCATGGACCATTCTTTGCGACTGCTGACGCAGCGATGCTTGGAGTGAATGCCCACCATGTCCCAGCCAGTTGCCTCAACTAGCAATGCAAGAGCATCATGAAATGTCTGCGGCATTCAAAGAAGCTGCTAAGAGTGGCACTCCTCAAGAAGCAACAGTTGTCATCTCTCACCTCCTTAGCTCTTCTGGATCGTCCAGTGACCAAGACTGACCCTGCAATGTATTTCCATCAATTATCTGCAGTAGGCTCAAAAATTGCATAAATAATGTGTCAATGGTGTAGATCCTTGGGGACAATAGTCGGAAAGTCAGCTTTTTCTCCCAAGCATGTGGGCTCTCACCACAGGTTATAAAAAGAGATGGAAGAGAAATGAGAGAAAGATGTGAGTTCAGGACTGGGATGGGGTGGGGGAAGTGGGGTGCTTCAATGGAAGTTTGGCCCATGGGTTTCCAGACAAGATTAACATGTCAGAGGAGCTGGTCAGATGACCTTGATAGTAGTGCAAAGATGCCCATCAGCTTCTTGCAATTATTGATGGAAGTGAGGACGGAGGAGATAGGGCAGAGGGGGTTAAGAAAACGCTTTGCAGTAGAGAAAGAATCTGGAGGTTATCTTTGGATTCCTGAATAATCCTGGAACAGCGGGCAGTTTAAGACGAGGAAAGCAGGACCCGATTGCACTTTATGTGGTCCAGGTAGATCAGATGGTGGATAGCTAAATAAATTGTTTGCCATATACTTTCATGTCTGCAGCCCTTGGACTTAAGTTGGGAGGGTGTTTGCCATGCATTTTCCCACTCAAATTGAGTGAGTGACAAATGCATGGCAGATGAGGTATAATGTGGATAAAAGAAAGGATATACCCGTTATACAGAAAGTTGCAGTAAAGGTTCAGCAGACTGATTCCTGGGATGGCAGGATTGTAATACGAGAAGAGATTGTGTCGACTGCGCCTGTATTCACTGGAATTTAGAAAAATGAGAGGGGATTTAACTGAAACACAACATTCTGACAGTGCTGGACAGACTGGTTGCAGGGTGATGTTTTCTCTGACTGGATGGTCAGGAACAAGGAGTCACAGTCTCAGGATACGGCGTTGGCCATTTCGGACCCAAGATGAGGAGAAACTGTGAAATTCTCTACCGCAGAAGGATGTGGAGGCCAGTGACTGAATATATTTAAGATGGAAATAGATTTCTAGACTGGCAGGGCCGTAAAACTCCGGCCATATTGACCAGTTCTACAGATTTATAACACAGAATCAAGTTTCGAAATTGTTTGTGAATGGAAAAGCACGTTATGCCTCGGTATCTTTATAACATTTCCATCTAGTAGTTCAAACAGTTTATTCTTGGTCATTCACACACACACACTGTCCCCGACAGGGATTGTGACAAGATTTTTAGTACTTTTAAAATTAAGCCATCATCTTGGTCAGCAATGCATTTCAGGGGCGGTGTCATTTATAAAATATCTTAGGTGGTGAGTCTAGCGTTGGAGATGGCACTGCCAGGAAGAAGGAGAAGAGGAAGGCCTGAGACCAAATGGAAAGTTGCAGTGGTGAGAGGCTTAACTCCAACGGGACTGGATGAGGAATGGGTGACCGACAGGAGGAGATGGAGAAGAGTGATCAACCAACATTGTGGTGATCCCATGTAAAATGATAGAAGGAGAAAAAGGGGAAGAATAGAAAAAGAAGGTGGAAAAGGTAGTAAGTGGAGGACAAAGAGCCCTCATTATATAATACTGACATGTAAATGGCCACACTGATGGAATTAGTGACAAGAAATGTCAACACTGTGGAAAATGTTAGGTGTGCGATTTATGTTTGATAACAGTGACATAGACGGCAAAGCCATTTAAACATATTCATTTATTTTTATCCATTTATTTCTCAGTGACATATATCAAAACATGTTAAAATTTTCACCCGAAACGAAAGTCGGTCACTCCCAGTGAGCGACAGCTGGCAGGTCTGTTGTGAGCACGATTACATAGCTGCATTACCAATCGCATCTGCCACTACAAGTTATTCGTCTTTGATTTAATCTAACAGTAACATATGAAACCTGCAACTGTTCCAGAAACAAAGCCTGCCCGAGGACTCGCTACCAAGTTGACACCTCCCCTTTAAGTGTTCGAATTTGGTGCCTGGGGGAGGGGGGGGGGGGAATAATTGCACTGAATTGTCACTGGCTCCTTCATTCGCAGTAAACCAGAGAGACGTCATATATATATGGCTTTGCAGCAGAAAGAGACTTGGCTCCCAAAACATTACTGCATTTCTTGGAACCAAGTGCACCCAGGCAAAATGGTTAACTTTGAAGGTTTAATAAGCACAACAGAAAAACAAATCCTGTGCAGTCCCTTGTACTGCACTTCCAACTTTTCTAGATTTGGTTTGGGGGGGGGGGGGGGGGGGGGGGGGGGGGGGAGGTGGGGGATCTTCTCAACATCAATAACAATAGAGCAAAAGTAAATAACAACTTCGGAATTCAAAAGCAGCAATATTTATACCCAGATTACGCATATATTGCATTTATAAGTGTAGACCGTTTGAGATGATGACTTCGCCTGAAGTCTCCAGAGAGAAAGTGGTTATCACTTGTCATCACCGAGTAGCAGCCTACTTAATTATCTCTCTGTTATTTTTGAATATAACAAATAACTTATTACCCCAAATTTGGAATATTTTACATCTCTAATGATCGTCATATTTGAAACAAAGGAAGCCGTAACAATTCAGTAACCACCACACAGATGGTGTCCACATTTCTTTTCGACATATTCTCTGAAATAAGAGAGAAATGGTGTGTGTGTGTGTGTGTGCCTATGGTTGCACTTGTTGGAGGATGTAGGTGTCCCACAAATTATGCCCAACCAATTTGGGTGGACTGCATTGAAATTGGTACTTAGGAATGACCCACGATCATGAGTAATCAAAAGGGGGAAGGGAAGAAAAGATGATGATTTCCTTATTCTCCAAACTATGAAATGTGCTATGGCTTTATCATAATTAAAATTGGTCAAGCGAACAAAGATTGCATCCCTCACAAAAAACCCTCAACTTTCCATAATCTGGGGCGGCATGTGGCGCAGTGGTTAGCACTGGGACTGCGGCACGGAGGACCCGGTGTCGAATCCCAGTCACTGTCTGTGTGGAGTTTGCACATTCTCCCCATGTCAGCGTGGGTTTCACCTGCACATACTAAATTGCCCCATAATTGGAAAAAAAAAAATTGGGTACTCTAAATTAAACAAAAACTTTCCATAATCAAATTTGGTGATGGATCCTGAAGAAAGTACCATATTGCGATGCTGGAAGTCAGCTTTTGAGGTACCAAGTTTGAGAATGATCAACTTTAAAAATTCTAACTGAGAAAGTGGTTTTGATATTCTATTCTGCTGGGCCATATTTTTGATATAGAAACAATGTGGCTGGTGTGTAATGCTTCTATTAGATTAAAGTTATGGAGGAAGATGGCCAGCTCTATAGGACTTCAAATTAATCTAAAAGTGGCCGCTTCTGTCAAAGAAATGTAACATTGTGTTGTTGGATGTCTTTCAGGAAAATTAAAATTGCGTCCAGACTTGTGTCTGACATAAACAGATGGAAACAGAGTGATATCCAATGTCGAGGTGAAGAGGTACAGGACCTACAATGGCCTATTTGCCCTTCTGACTTCTGATAGAACTATATGAGCTATTATAGAATGGCTGAGAACGTTATAGAAGCAAAGGTATAATATTAATTCTTTAAAATCTTTTTAGTCAGTACTCTCAAGATGAATAGCAACGGAATTCCCAATACCATGTAGGATTGTGATAATTGAAAAAAAAACAATAATCTTTTGTTAAGTTTCCCAGGTGAAATGGCTCAACACACTAGGTATCTGTAACAACAGGCTCAGATCAGATGATTATGTGCACAACTGCAACATGGCGTTAACTAATTAAACACAGAGCATTTGAACATGACCATTGATAATTGAACTAGGCTCAGGGACAAAGTCAGCGTCGCTAAGCCATGCAGATCAAGAAGGTCCAAAAGTTCGATCCCTAGTCTGTGCTGTTAGCTGATCTCATCTAAGGCAGCAGCAAGGACTCTACAATTGGCCACGACGCTCCGAGTTTAAAAAAGGGGGAAAAAATGGGCCGGTTTCCCACTCCTGCTTAATATACGGCGACCTCTGCGTGGGTGTCGGCTGAGGATTGGATCAGGCTTGGCTAATATGTCCCTTCGTAGTTGGAGAATCGGCCTGCATACACATCAAGGATCAGCCTTGAGTAACAATCATTCAGATGAGGTACTGGAAGGCACCCGATTTCCGTGGACCCATATCCTGGTAAAGGAGTCAAGTCCTTCAGGAGAGGAGTAGGAAAGCAAAGGCAAGAGAATAAAAGGACTGGACTGGCCTAGAGTGGACCGGATTGGACTAGAGAGGGAATGCTTACACTCAGTGGTTTACTTGGCCGGTGGCTTTACAAAATCTCAACCCTGAATTTGAAAATATTCAAAACCCTTGAAACCATCCAAAACGAACTCAACTGCATTTTGTGTCGAGAATTAAACTGCACCGGTCACTGAACTGACGCAAACACATCCAGTTTCTCATTGCAGGATGTGTTTCCAGGTGCGATAAATGTAGTTGAAAATTCATTATCCATTGCCAATAGCTCCAAAGACATCTATTGCATGCTGGGTCACAAAATAGTGTCTGTATATCACACGGGTGACCAGCTGCAGTATCCTGACTTGATTCTGCTTCCCTCTCCCTTGTGCACCTGGGGTGGTCGAGAAAGACCCACTGCTCTGAAGCAAACATCTCTGTTTTACAGATTCCTTTTAAAATTACAGACATAAAAATTTTCTTTCAACCTCCAAGATCCATTATGATCGAGAAGACCAAAAATTCACTCATCTTTATTTTAAGAACACGAGATAGGCTGTAGTCCACCATGGCTACCATTTTTCAATATGGCTCATGTAATCCTCTGTGGGTATGCGTCCCTGTTCTTCCATTTCCTCTTTGGGCAGTTCCTCGGGGGTCTTCTGTTGCTGCTGCTCCTCTTGATTCCGTATCCGCCGCTCCATCCTCTCCAATTGCCTCTTGTACTGGAACCGCTGTTGGAAAAGGTCTTTTGCATAGTCATACAGTTGCACATCAAGGTCGTTGAGCTCCTCAATCCTATGGATTGTCTCATTATTGGTCTCCACACCCGATGCGCGAGTACTGTTGAACTGTATGAAGGGTTTAATGAATTGCAAATGAAAAGTCCGCTCAAACAAGTACTGTGTTTTCCTTTGGAATTCAGTCAAACCAAAGAAAGCCATATCTTTGAGGTTCTTCTTGGCGCTTTCCAAAAGCATCTGGGCCCTCTTCCTCTCGGGAATGAAGGACATGTTGTAGCAGCCCACCAGGCTGAGATCTGCTAGCATCCTCACCTGCCGATTATTAGCCAGGTTGAACGGGCAGTCCATGAATTGATGAAGTGTGCAGCCTGACCAATCGTTCCCCTCATAGCAAGGTGGCAGCTCCTCGGGCGTCGGTGTCCTCCCATCACACATGTGGAGTGAGGTCTTCCACGTGGCTCCTCGTTGGACATGCCTCCACTCACTGAGATAGCGCGAGACTGGATCTCGTAACATCGTGATGTAATAGAATTTCCTGCAGCAGAAGAAAAAGTACAATAAGTTTCAGTCTCCTTATTATCTGGACAACAACGCAAACAGTAATATCCATCTTACCTAGTCTAAATTTCTGTTGCAGCCCTATCATTGATATAATATACACTTTAATCATAATGCTATTTGATCAACATTAGTACAGATTCAAACTTTCAGACAGCACAAACTTATTTGATGAATTTAGTTGCTTCATTTTAACATCTGATAATTGGATCAGAATATCAAAAACATTGCTCAATACAGGAGTTATTGCAATTCTAACAATGACTCCTGTCTCTGCTCAGACAAAGGTTAATTTAGTTTAAGTGATATCGAATTGGCTGTTCATTAGATATCTTGCTCAATTTCCCTTCCCATGAAAAATGAAAATCGCTTATTGTCACAAGTAGGCTCCAAATGAAGTTACTGTGAAAAGCCCCTAGTCGCCACATTCCGGCGCCTGTTCGGGGAGGCTGGTACAGGAATTGAACCGTGCTGCTGGCCTGCCTTGGTCTGCTTTCAAAGCCAGCGATTTAGTTCTGTGCTAAACAGCCCCTGCTCCCATTGTCAATGGTCAGGAAAATTGGACATGCAATATAACAGGCAGCTAAATGGATTGCTCACCCTACACCTTACTAAAGTTTCAATTATCCCCAAAATGTTTCAATGCCCACAGAATCATAGACTAGGATTTTCCGCTTCCGGTGGCGATGAGAGCGGAAAATATTGTGTGAATAGCCAAACGTGTGACACAATTGACCCCTCCCCTCGTCAGTGATGCAATGTTCAACATGAGGAACATCATTTGCAATCATTAACATAAAATTATCAGGCACCTACTTCAGAATCATCCCGTAAATCCCCCTCATCCCTTCAGAAAATTCATTCACATCGGCCTCAAGGCATGCACCTGGCAAGTAGACCCACCAGCGTAGTTTGGGTGAGGACTCAGAGGGGAAGAGGGCCATGCCTGGGAAAGTGTCATGGGGATATGCCGGGGCAGTGCCAGAGTGGGCGGACAGAGTTCCAGGATGCACTCATTTGTTCTGGGGCAGCCTTTTAAAATGGCGTACCACTCCTCATAGGACTAAGTTGCTGGTAGGGTGGACGAATCAGAGGCCGCCTGCCAGCGATATGACTTGCCACCCAAACCTCGCTGTTTTGTTTTCTATGTGTACCATGGTGGCACAGTGGTTAGCACTGCTGCCTCACCGTGCCAGAGACCCTGGTTCAATTCCAACCGTGGGTAACTGTCTGTATGGAGTTTGCACGTCCTCCCTGTGTCTTCTCTGAGTACTTCGGTTTTCTCCCCCAGTGCAAGGATGTGCGGGTTAGGTGGATTGGCCATGCTAAATTGCCCCTTCGCTTGGTGTCCAGAAGACCTGCGGGGTTATGGGGATAGGGCGGAGGTGCGGGCCTAGGTAGGGTACCCTTTCAGAGGGTCAGTGCCAACTCAAGGGCCGAATGGTCTCCTTCTCCACTGTAGGGACTCTATGATTTGCTGGACCATATGGTGGAGAAAGCCGCCCACATGCCATTTTTATCACCCACTATCAGCCTCTACCGATTTCCAGGAAATTCTCTCTCATAATGTTCCCATCCGAACAGAATGATGATACTAGACTTCACTGAACTAGTTAACAATGCCACAAGGGGAAGAACAGGTGTCTAGCACTATTATATCTGAGTCACATGATTCTGAGCACAAGTTCTACATAAAAATCAAGACTGACTCTCCAGTACAGTGCTGAGGAAGTGCTGCACTGTTGTGGTTTCCGTCTTTTGGATGCGATGTTACACCAGGGCCCCATCAAAAGAACCCATTGCACTATTTCGAAGAAATATGTTGATCCCCTCAAGAGTGAGTCTAGAATTGATAATATAAAACAAAGAGATGGCGGAGGATTTGAAAAGGTATTTTGGGTGTGTCTTAACTCCAGAAGACATAGAAACCTTTACAAAGATAATGAAAAATCAAGAGGTGATAGGGAGGAAAAAAACTTAAAACAAGCACCAGCCCCAGGGAAAGCTATTAGACCGAAAGGCTGACAAGTTCAGATAGCCTGCATACTAGGATCTTAAACGTGGGTGCACAATTAGCAGATGCATTCATTATAATCTTCGAAAATCCCTTAGATTCTAGAAGAGCCCCAATGGATTGGAAATAATCAATTGCAGGCTATTCTCTTCACTATTTAACATCCCACCAACTTTCGTATCATCCACAAATGTACCAATCAACCCTCCTACATTCGTATCAAAATCATTTATATAGACCACAAACAGCAAGGGCCACAATACTGATCCCTGTAGGACCCCAGTGCACACAGCCTTCCTGCAACTCAGGGACATTTAAGAATAAGAGGTCTGTAAGACAGAGATGAGAATATTTTTTTCTCAGAAGGACATTTGAATTTTCTTCCCCAGATGGTAGTGAAGACTGGGCCTTTAAATTTATTCAAGGTCGAGTCAGGCAGATTTTTGTCAGACAAGGGGGTTGTGGGGTGCAGCCAGGAAAGTAAAGCTGAGATCACAACCACGTCAGCCAAGGTCTTATTGAATGGTGGAGCAGGTTCAATTGGCCCAATGGCCTATTCATGCTTCTAACTCTTATTTTACTTTGTGCTCTGGAAGATCATAAAACCATTAGTTATAGGAGGAGAATTAGGCCATTCGGCCCATTGAGGCTACTCCACCATTCAATCATGGCTGATATGTTTCTCATCCCCATTCACCTGCCTTCTCCCCATAACCCCTGATCCCCTAATTCATCAAGAACCTATCTATCTCTGTCTTAAAGATACTCAGTGACTTGGTCACCACATCCTTCTGCGGCAATGAATTTCACAGATTCACCACCCTCTTGCTGAAGAGATTCCTCCTCATCTCAGTTTTAAAGGATCGTCCCTTTATTCTGAGGCTATGCCCCCGGGTTCTAGTTTTTCCTACTAGTGGAAACATCCTCTCCACGTTCACTCTATCCAGGCCTCTCAGTAGTCTGTAAGTTTCAATATGATCCATCCTCTTCCTTCTAATCTTCATCGAGTACAGACCCAGAGTCCTCAACCACTTCTCATATTGCAAGCCCTTCAATCCAGGGATCATTCTTGTGAACATCCTCTGGATCCACCCCAGGCAGCACATCCTTCCTTAGATTGCTCACAATATTACAAATGGGATCTGACTAGAGCCTTATACCTCAACAGTATATCCCTGCTCTTGTATTCTAGCCCGAGCAAAATGAATACTAACATTATTTTTACCTTCCTATCTGCCAGCTGAACCTACATTTTAATCTTAAGAGAATCCTGAACTATGACTCCTAAGTCCCTTTGTGCTTCAGATTTCCAAAGCCTTTTCCCATTGAAAAAATAGTCCATGCCTCTACTCTACTATCAAAATGTATCACTTCCCATTTTTCTACATTGTATTCCATCTGACACTTCTTTGCCCACTCTCCTAGCCTGTCCAAATCCTTCTGTAGCCTGCCTGCTTCCTCAACACAACCTGTCCCTCTACATATCTTTGTATCATCTGCAAACATATCAAAATTCCCCCACTTCCTTCTTCCATATCGCTAATATATATTGTGAATAGTGACCCCTGCTGAACATCAATAGTCACCGGCTGCCATCCTGAAAAAGACCCTTTATCTCTGCCTTCTGCCAGTCAGGCAATCCTCTATCCATGCCAGTATACTGTCCCTAATATCATCTTATTCAGCAGTCTCTTGTGTGGCACCTTGTCAAAGGCCTTCTCGAAATCCAAATAGACCACGTCCACTGGCTCTCCATTGTCTAACTTCCTCGTTACCTCAAACAGTTCTAACAGATTTGTCAGGCATGACATCCCCTTGAGGAGAGGAGCAGGGAGTTAGCCACACTAGTCTTTATCTCTCAATCAACATTACACACAGCAAAAAAATAGATGCTCTGGTCATTATCACATTGATGTTTGTGTGTAAATACTGGCAGCCATGTTTCCTACATTACAACAGTGACCACACTTCACATGGTACTTAATTGGGCATTAAACGCGAGGGCAAATCTGATAGTGATGAACGATGTCATAGGAATGTAAGGTGTTTTTTAAAATCCTGTTTGGCTCAGATCTCAACCTCAGCCATGAAGCCGGGATGATGTTGGGTCAGTTCAGACGGGTAGCAACATTGTCGCACTCAGGAGTCCGTGGTCAACACATGTTCAAAGAACTTCCACCGGCTCACAAGTTTAAATACTTCTCAAGATTTCATCAAAGAATTTAGAAAATGTGCAAATTCCAGGAATAATTGCTGTCTGTTCCTCTGTGGCTCTTAAGCTAGGCAAACATTTGGGTAATGAGGGCCTGATTTCAGAAGGAAATGCCAGTGATTTAGGCCGCTGCTTCTGTTCGTGAAAACACACAGGCTGCAAAGTCAAAGCCTACAGGCTTTTAAAAAGAAAAATACAGCTGAAAATTAAGCTGATTGTGGCCTATCCCAGAATAAATTGAAATGAAAGCCAAAGTGATTACATAAATAATGCACGATTCATTATCTGTCAAGAGTACTGCATGAATGTAGTTTACCTCATTACTGTCTTACAAAGGATCAGTGTGTTAGGCCTGCTAGTGGGACAGATATAATCTCCCCACTTCACAGCACATGAATTAACTAGTCTGAACATTCAACTTTTTCTTTCGAATGTGCAAAAGTAACTTAATTCCAATGGACACACCGTTGTTCTTTGCTGCTTATAAATTGAAAATTAAGTAAATGTTTATTCAGCAACGTGGCTGTGTGACAACTCATTTTTATCAGATAGCAATAATGCAAGAGGGGCGGCACAGTGGTTAGCACTGCTGCCTCACGCTGCTGAGGATCTGGGTTCGATCTCGGCCCCGGGTCACTGTCAATGTGGAGTTTGCACATTCTCCCTGTGTCTGTGTGGGTATCACCTTCACAACGCAAAGATGTGCAGGATAGGTGGATTGGCCACGCTAAGTTGCCCCTTAATTGGGAAAAAAAAAAGAATTGGGTACTCTAAATTTATTTTAAAAAGCAATAATGCAAGAAACTCAGGAGGAGCTGGCCTATGGCACTACAATCATTGTGTGGTTTCATACAAAGGATGCCAACTGAAACACAAGTGCATTGGAAAGAGAACTCGTGACCAGTATCGCCCATCCACTTATGAGGACTAGGCACCTTATATCACTGAAGGGGATCTCTAAAATGTCCCTCAAACAAGATTTGTCCTTTATTATTTCACTTGGTGCAAGTGCGCAAGATTAGAAATTGGAAGGGCAATGGATTTTGCACATTTCATTCAGGCTGCCCAATGGTTCAGTAAGTTAAGGTGACAGGAACAAAGAGATAAAAGCTAATCACTGCGGATACTGGGAACTCAAACAAAAACAGTAAATGCTGGACACTCTCAGCAGGTCTGACAGCCTCTGTGGAGAGAGAACACAGAGAGAACAAAGAGGTGTTTCTTGATGAAGGAGTGCAGTTTGTGACTTGCAATGAAAACAATCTTGGTGGAGGAGAACCGAAGCAAAAAGCTCTCTTGGGATAGTGTGCAGTGGGGCTGATGCTACTAACTCTAGTTATACATTATGCAGCAGGAGGGTATAGTGAAATGTCTAAACTAAATGACAAGGAGATTTGTGTCATGCAAACAAATGAAGTATGGTTGAGGTGCACCATATATTCCTAATTGAATAAACAAGAGTCAAGGACCCTTTTAGCTCCTGTATCAATTACAAGTAGCCCTGGAATCCGTGCTGCGTCCCCTCCGATGCCAACGTGACAAGGAATTTACAACACAGAAACAGGTCATTGTGCTCAACTGTCTATGCTGGTGGTTCTGCTCCTGATGAACCTCCCTGCATCCTTACTTGATCCCACCTGACCAGCATCGTGCTATTTAGAGTGGCACTCTTCACACTTGCGAAGAAATCCATGGTGCGGATTACTTTCCCTTTCCAGATACAGGTGTTAACGCACAGAGATAGCAGTGACAGAAACTGCTGGAGGAAGGGCAATAAACGTGGGAATTTCTGTTAAAAATTCAAAATTGAAATTTGAGCAATCCAAGGGTGAAGTGAGGCAACTGCCCATTCCGAGGAAGAAAAGTTGACGGTAGAAGGGATGAATGGTTCTCAGCAAAGAGTCAAAAACCTGACGCACTCACAAGCAGTGGGCCCATCTGCACTCAGCCTTTACACTGACTGATTGATAAGTTATTAAACAGTCTGAAGCCCACTACCTCATTCTCCTAAATGGCAATCTTGCAATAGATGCCAAGCAATCATTAAAAAAATACCAGCTGCCAACTCCAGCGTGATCCGAAGAGTAAATTTCCACAAGCATGGAAGACGACAGACTAATTGAATTTGTAGCACCAGGCAACCTTCCAATTGTTTCACAATCAAATAACACATACTGTCAGATCTGTTGTCAGTTTAAAGCCAATTACCATTGACTTTTTTAAGCAGTCACAAATAGGAGCATGCGCGAGAGAGACGGCACAAAGCCTGGCACTTAAGAGGTGTTGAATGGACCAGGCTGTGCAAAACTGCAGGAGAGAAAGATTTTCTGCAAATGGTTGAGATGTTGGAATTGGGATTTTCCAAACACAAGGTAGGTGGCTCTTTGATTGAGAATGAGAATTCTCTCCAGAAGGACAAGAAATGAGGACCACATGTTGAGGCAAGACAATTACAGAATTGCACAAATTGGCCCCTCAACTGGAGCCGTTAGCTGTTTCCCCCTTTTCTCTCAACATTCTTCTCTTCCAAATACTTGTCCTGTTCTCTGCATGTCCATACTTATTTGTGGTAAACTTATGTTTAAAACAATTTACAGTGCTTTTGTCTTTTTCTCACTCACCGCATGGTGAAACATAATTGTTTTCTCTGATGCTGTGAACTCAACAGCTTTATAACTCTTTATATTACAAAAAAAAACACCAAACATGGCATTAAAAGCACTTCTGCGAATGAAACCAGACAGTGAATGTGCCTCAAAAGGAACAGAACATCACTTCAGAAAATGTTTTATTCCCAAGGGAGGGCAGAGCCACCAAGATAAATAAATAGCCGGAGGAGCCAATCTTCGTATTGGAGGGGAGGAAGATAATGGCGGAGGCGATGCCAGTGGTGGAAGAGGATGGAGTGACAGCGTAGGATGGAGTGACAGCGTAGGAGGAAGGGTCAGTGAAGGGGGTGATGGAATATGTGTGTTGGTGAACGAGGGAATGGCGGCAAAGGAGTGGAGGAGGTGGTGGGGTGGAGGAAAGAGTGAACGTGGGAGGGAGATTTAGTGGAGGAACAAGACGTAGAGAAGGCAGTGGAAGGAGAAGAGAAGGAAAGGAGGATATAAGAGGAGAGGTGGGGGAGGAAGTAGATCTGAGGATTTGTATTTTGTTTGATCTCAGGCAAGCTTAAGATTCCCGTCACACATTGTGTCTTTCTAAACTGCAGTTTTCACAAGGCTTCCCCAACACAACCAAGCTTGTAAAGTCATTAGTGCAGCTCCGAGCCAGGAATCTACCCCGCAGTATAAAGACGGTGGGTTGAGATTATGAACAACTTCAACATGCTGTACAGAAAAACTAGCAGAACTACGACTGGGGCAGTGGTAGCTGAGCGGACAGGGAAAACTGGAGGTTTGGCACCATCTGTGGAGAGAGAAACAGGCTAAAAGGCACGATTTAACGGCCATGTTGCGCCCAGCACGGATCCGGGCGCGGTGGTTAAATTGCGGGAGAGGCCAAAATCTGAAACGGCGCTGGGCTTCAGCGCTGGGGGATATCCCCGCAACCAAATAGTCAGTGCATGGATCAGGGGAGGGTACCTGATCACGGTCACCCGAGTGTTTCTGGCAAGGGTCTGGGGTCTAAGGGGCTCTTGCGGCAGCCGGGTTGAGTGTGCTGAACGGGGTTCTCCAGCACAACTGCCTCGGTAGATGGCACTCTGCAAGACACATAAGGGTGGGGAAGGCTGGGAGATTTGACGTCCCCGAGAAGGAAGACCTAACTGATTGTCGGGTTCCCTGCTTCTCCAATTTCATACAGCAAACCAGATGCATGGCGTTATCGACCCCACAGTGGCAGTCCTCATGGTACTGGTGCAAGCTAGAGGCAACACCCCATGTGCATGGAGATGCTGCATACCCTGAAGACCCAGCCCCCCCCCCCCCAATTAGACCGAGGAGGGAAACGGGTGGCGGGGCAAGGGGGGGGGGGGGGTGGTCACCGGAGACTGCCCCAAGGTGGTCAATGGCCGTACGAGGATTTAATGAACAGCATGTGCCACAGAAGACTCCATCTCAATAAAGAGACAGTGTGGCACCTATGAGACTTGGCACCCCATGGAGGAGGAGGATGTCCACTCCCAGTGATCATGAAGGTCACTGCAGCCCTGAACATTTATGCAATGGGTTTATTCCAGGGCTCGAGTAGGGACGTGTGCGGCATTTCACAAGCTACAGCCCACAAGTGCATCCGTGAAGTTACGGATGCCCTATATGCCAGGGAAGTTGACTATTAACTTTGAGCTGGACCAAGCCCACCAAGATACCCGGGCAGCAGGATTCTCCACTATCGCTGGGATGCCCCAGGTCCAGGGGGTAATAGATGGTACGCATTTAACCTTCTGCACCTGGTCCTCAGGGAGTGCTTTTCATAAACAAGAAGGGTTCCACTCCCTGAATGTTCAACTCTTGTACGACCACGACCTCAGGATCATGCATTGCGTGCATGTTTCCCAGGAAGCATGCATGACAGCTACATCCTGGGACACTCACAGATGCCTGGCATCTTCAGAAGACTACCCAGGATGACAGGTTGGCTCTTGGGGAATAAGGGGTGCCCGCTGGCTAATGATGCCAGTGCGGAGGCCGGAGACCCGAGAAAACGAGACCCATGCTGCCACCCGTGCTGTCACTAAGTGGTGCATCGGACTGCTGAAAATGCGGTTCCGATGCCTGGGCCTCTCTGGTGGTGTATTGCAGTACACTCCCAGAGGTCTCCCGCTTTGCGATGGTCTGCTATGTCCTGTGTCCTCCATAACCAGGCACAGCAGCAGGTCAACGTGAAAGAGAAGGAGGATCAAGCGGCCTCGGCTGAGGAAGAGCCGGTCCAGGAGGGGCTGGAGGACGAGCCCGGGGATGAGAGTGCGGGAGTAGTTGCAGAATGGAAGACAGGCAATGAAGAGGGTCCGGCTGGAGAGCGAGGGAGGCCCTTATCCTCTCCCGTTTCCTGTAGGATAGCGCTTTGTCCGCCAGCTAGCCTCCAGCCCTCTCCAAATTTCCCCAATTCACACCCTCCCCCATTGTCCACCCCCAGCCCCACACCCGTCTCTCCCACCCATTTCTGCGCCTCCAATTCTTCGACCCTCCAGACTTTCACACCCATCACCTGAACGGGGTCTGCCTGGCAGGATAATGCTCTAGGACCTCTGTGCCAGGGGGCAGGGGGAATGGAGGACAGCTGGGACTGCAGACAGGCTCACTACGAAGAATAACACGACAGAGGCTTCATATCGTGGGTAGCACAGTCATTAGCACAGTTGCTTCACAGCTCCAGGGTCCCAGGTTCGATTCCTGGTTTGGGTCTGTGCGGAGTGTGCACATCCTCCCCGTGTCTGCGTGTGTTTCCTCCGGGTGCTCCGGTTTCCTCCCACAGTCCAAAGATGTGCAGGTTAGGTGGATTGACCATTCTGTCTCCCAGGTAGTAGGCAGCCTCCACCACTTCCTCCTCTCGGATGGTGCCCGTAGGGTCCTGGAGGTCTCCGTGGGATGGAGGGGGAAGCTTGAGTGAGCTCCAGATGCCTCTGAGACATCTGGCACTGCCACTCCTGGAGGCTCCCCATGTCTGCACCATAGTGTTGATGCCCTTGGCAATGCTCCTCAGCGAACGGGACATGCTTCGGAGAGCCTTGGCAGTATCCACCTGTGTCTGGGTGACGTCCCTCAGCGATTGGGACATGAAGTTTAGGCCCTCAGGTATGGTTGCTGCTGATTGAGCTACGCCTTGGACACCACCATTCATGACCCTGACTGATGGCGCAGGCTTTCCACTGCGGTTGCCACCCATTAAGTGTTGGCCTCGGTGCAATAAAATGCCGACGCCATCTCACGTACTCATAGTCGGCTCAACTGTTGGTTAGCAGCCGGGAAGTCAGGCCCGATCTGACACTTAGAACATTTCCTATTAAATCGCGCCCAAGATTTTGAGTCGGATACGGCACTCCTCGAAGACATAATGGTTTTCAGTGTGGACCTTCATCAGACGACACTGCAACTACTGTAGGTAAACTCCTGCCTTAATGAATCAGTTTGCTTTTTAAAAAAGAGATGATCTCCTTTCCTGAACGCACTGACTCTGATATTATTCAACAATTATTATTTTGCTAAGGCCGTGGTATTTCATTCTGGAAAGCATGTTCTAGAGTCACATACACAGTTTCACTTGATGCCAGGTTGCATGTGCATACATGTACACACACAACACAACAGAGAGAGACGCAAACACCATAATAAACAGCCACACAAATAGCAACAAAAACACACAAACCAAGTACGCACATACATACGCAACAGAGATGCAAACACCATAATAAACATGCCCTCAAACAAGAACACCAACTGCACACACAGATGCACACCAACCACATGCTCACACCAACCACGTGCTCACACCAACAACAGGTTCACACCAACTACACACTCACAACAGAGAGACCATAATAAAATTGCACTCAAACAAAAACACCAACTACACACACGCACGCCAACTATACACACAGACACACAAAGACGCAAACACCACAATAAACATGCACACAAATAACACGCACACACACAAACAACACACACACACTTCAATAGGAATAGCATTCCCAGGTGAGCGGGCAACTGCCCTAATGCGATGCCAGGTGGCTGTGAACAGCGGGCTCAGCACAGATTGAGGACTGAACTCTGTGATTACTGTGGTCTGGATCCCTCACTCCGACACTGGCTGTTGCTCATAATGACAAAAATGGCAGTTCATCTGAAAAGAAATCGGAGTCTCATATCCTGAGGCTTGGCACCTCCGAAGGAAATATGGCAAGCCGCTTCAAAAATAAACATCTGAAATCAATTTCTTTTGTTTTTAATAAAATAATAAAAACCAACTAATATTTGGCAAAGCTGACAGCACTGGCAGGGCACAGCGGATTGGCCATTTCATAAAAATATAATAATTATGATTACTTCCAGATATTTAAAAGCAAATAAAAATAGATTAAAACATTCCTTTCATAAAATATGCCTCGGTTCCTTCATTTAATTGAGCGACTGGCCGCTAACTAAGCACTGGTCTACCACTGAATCCAATCTGCGGCCCTGCAGCATTGTGGAAGATTGCAGACTTGGCAAAAGAAACAAAACTCTCTTATTCTTTCTCCAACACAAACAACACTTGTGCCGATTTTGAAGATGTTGATTGCCAGTGCGGTTTTGAGTGTTTTGTGTCTGATGTACAAGCCTGTCAATGTGGGGTTAATTAGTGCCTGTCCATTCCCTTTGGCTGAGGTGCATGCTGGAACTGTTTGGGTCTGTATCTCACTGGGATATCTCACGTCCTGGTTGAGGGTTTAGAAATTTAATTGGAGGACAAACATGCAAGTGAACACATTTGCGCACACTGCCTGTTCTAACCAAACATCCCATACCATTCTTTTGAGCTGTCGGGAGAAAGCTGGGCAGAGTGAATGGGACGCATGGGGCGGGATTCTCCACAACCCCGCGCCAAAATCGCGTTTGTCATGGGGGCGGAGAATCGAAGGTCCTGACGGAATCGGGCCTGTCGCGATTCTCCGGGCCCGGAATAACCATGTGTCCGTGCATTACGCTGTGCAGCTGGGGGATTATTGACCGAGGCCCGTCCAGCGATACTCAGCTCCCAACCGGCCTAGTTCCCGACGGCGTGGAACTAATATGGTGTGGCCGGGCGGGACTCTCGCATGGTGGCTGCGGACTCAAGTCCACGACCGCCCTGGTGGGGGCCGGGAGGATCAGGCTGGACGGATCCTCGGGCACGCAGCCGATCGGAGGAGGCCTAGTTTGAAGGCCGCTGCCGTGCACATGCGCGGACTCGGAACCGGAAGTTTGGGGGCCCGTATCCGCAGCTGAAGCTGCGTTAATCACTCCATGCTAGCAAATGGTTGCTGTCTTTGCCTACATACCAACAGCCATCCACAGCAGACGAAGTGAGCTGCAAATCTATTCGTTTTGATCTTCCTTCCACTGTCTGGTCTTGCCACGGCCTGCTCAGCCATTGAGGAAGGCCTGAGACTTTGTATCCTACATTCCAACATTTTGAATAATTTCACCGTGCAAGTTTACACCTGCGATTTTATGTTCCTTCCTGCCTCACTTCACCTTCAATGCATCTATGCTATTCACCTCAACCACTGCTGTGGCAGTGTGCTCCACTCATCACTCATGGTGACAAAAAACATGCTGCTGAATCAATTGGTGATTATTTATGCCTTCTGGTTTTGGTTTACCCTATAAGGTGACATTTATGCTGAAGTCATACCTCAGAGGTAGCCTTGGTGTCATAGAAGTAGAGAGATAGAAAAACAACGCGTGATCACGTACTTTGTAAAATATTGCTTGCATTCAGAAAATCCAAGTGCAAGTACAAGGTGTGACTGATTTCTTGGTCAGGAATGGCTTAGGTTTGCTGAATGTTTCCACAGTAATTGGAGATGGTACAAAAAGTTCGAACATCGACAAAGCTTTATATTAAACACAGATCTTCTTCACACCTGTGGCTTAAAAGTAACCACCTATCCAATGTATTACTTTGACATGCCATTCTCCTTCTGTGGGGAAATGCGGCATCCCATTTTGGAAACATCAAGAAACCACAGAATGGGACTTATGACCATCAATCTGGGGATGTAGTTTCAGGCCGGTGGAAAGCAAAATTGGCGGCGCGCAATTTTGTTGAAAATTACGTTAAATCGAGGAGCCCTCTGCCCGTTCTAGTAAAGATTCTGTGGGATTATACTGGTATGGGCAGAGAGTTCTTCCCTTGTCCAAACCAACCTTCCTCCCTCAACCTCCAAAACAAATGAATTTGATAGTTCACCTCAAAGCTGTTCGTAGGATCTTGCTGTGCCCTGTTAGTTCTAATTGCAAACAAAATAACAGGATTTCAAAGATAATTTGTCTGAAACATTTTTGATGGAGATGTGATAACGCACCTTTTAAGTAATCATGTCAACCTCACTTAAATTCATTGAATCTTACAGCACAGAAGGCGTCCCCTTTAACCCTTCATGCCTGTATTGTTACCTGAATTCTGTCACCACCGTCCCCAGGGGTTATCAATCTTCCTGCAAGTGGAAAAAGTTTTCTTCCCCGATTAACTCAGGAAAATTTTTGATAATTTTGAAGATCTCTATTTTATCTCCCTTAACCTTCTCTTCTCGAAGAACCAACTTCTCCAGCCTCTTCACATAACTGAAGTCCCTCACCTCTGGAATCATTCTCGTAAAACTCCTCTGTACCCTCTCCAAGGCATTGACACCCTGCCTAAAGTGCAGTGCCCAGAATTGGACTCGATCCTCCAACTAAGGTCTCATCAGTGATTTATAAAGGCCGAGCAAAGCTTTCATGCTTCTGTATTCTATACCTCTATGTATAAACCTAGGGGTCCTGTATGCTTTCGGAGCAGCCTTCTTGACTTCAAAACAAATCTAGATATTTAACCAAGGAAATGTGTGGAATTGCCTGTCAACAGTTTAACAATTTTGCTCTGGGATGGGAAAATCAAATTTCCTGACAGGATGCTTTAATCCAGAAAAAGTAGCTTTTCACGAACAAACTTATTATTCTAAACCTCTTGAGGAGAACAAGAATAATCATCTTCTCTCAGAAAACTGTCCGAATACATTTTCAATAACCATACTTCTTCAAATACTATGCGGCAGACTGCAGTGGCAGATATGAAGATGCACGTGACTTTCTTTCTTAACCTTTTATTTACATTCCATGTCAACCTTTGACAATGGGTCTTTCAAGTCATACAACGGCCTGGTGCTCAGGGCAACCCCCACTAAAAAATGTATTTTTAAGGGTTATGCTTGCATAAAGCACGACACACAATCGTGTTCTACTCGAAAGAAAGCTATTCTGAGGATCAAATCTCCGACTAAGCAACGTCAAACAAGGCCATAACTGTCTATGTGGAAGTCAATAAAAGCACCACCTCCAATGTTAAAAATGTATTTCAATGCACTCTCAAGTCTGACTGTATAGAGATGCCACAAAGTATATCAGTGAAAAGACATGAATTTTTTTTTTTTTTTTAAAGAGTACCAATTAATTTTTTTTCTAATTAAGGGGCAATTTAGCATGGCCAATGCACATAACCTGCACATCTTTGGGTTGTGGGGGTGAAACTTGCGCAGACATAGAGAGAACGTGCAAACTCCACACGGACAGTGACCCGGGGCCGGGATTTGAAACCGGTTCCTCAGCACCGCAGTCCCAGTGCTAGCCACTGCACCACATACCGCCCTGTGAAAAGACATGAATGTTGCACACCTTCGTCAGATGATTCCAGTGAGCCATCTGAAAGAAGTTTGTAGCTTTAAAGAGACAATATCGTCTTCATCCAATCCTGAAGGAGCCGATTCTTGCTGGCGTGTAGTTTCCAATGGTTGCAATAGCCACCAGCTTGTCCCCCAGGTCAGTATATATGCAGGGGACTCAGGCACTGGGGGTGGGGTGGGGTGCAGGGAAGAGGTGCATTTCTGATACTCGGCTGAGCTGTCAACTGGCGGGCAAGGGGGTTTCATCTGTAGCCTCATTGACTTCTTGATTGATATCAACGAAAAAGGCAACCAGAGACATGGGCACTTCGGTAAATTGTGGGAAAGGAGGCAAGATAGGGTTGGGGAGCCCAAGTGGTTGGGTTGGAGAGTCCAGGACAACAGAGGCCTAGACGGCAGAGGAGCATTCCCATTCCTCCTGGTTCCACAAATAAAAAATTAACTTTTATGCTGTTGGTCTTCATCCTCCTGCAGATTAAGGTGGGAATTCTGTATTTTGGGTCAGGGACCAGATGTTGGGAGTCAAATGCAGGTCCCAACCACACTATGCCAGGAGCAGCAGCCCAATACAGGCTTTGCCTGGATTGGTCAATCAGTAGCCAGAGTGTGCACTCTTGCCATCTAATTAAGGATGGTAAGCAGGCTCATAAAACTGGAGTGTCAACAGGTGACCCTCCCGCATGGGAGCAACTGTACCAGCCTCTCGACTGGCTAACTTTTATTAAATGTATTGTAGAGGTTTCATCATGTGACTAGCCTCCATGAACCAGCCAATCATTGGCCAAAACTTCATCCTTGTGACATACTGCCTTCCTGTGATAATTGGAAAGCAATCGGACTCATCACCAAATTGATTATTTATTGACTAATAACCCAACTAATAACAGCCTTTTTCCCTCTCATTTTCATTATTTTTTTGTCTGGTAAAGAGAAATGTACAAAGGAAATTTGAAAAAAAAAAATCAATTTTAAAGTCCTGATAATTTTTCCGGGTTGCACACCTGCAGGTTACTCTTCAATTCCTGGAGACCTCAGGTCAGTCCTGGAATGTTGGCAACCTTACCTGCCTCCATCTTGAGATGCCCTCTTAGCAACTGTCACAAATTTGATGTAGAAAATGGCCACACAGCAAACTGTGGCAGCAGCTATATGGCCAGGTAGATAAAGTAGTGGCTCAAAGGCATCCTGGAGCACTGGTTCAAAATGCTGGACCTATGAACAGTTTGCAGGAAGAGTCACTGGACAGGGATCAAGGGTCTGAAACAGGTTTATCCTCAGGAGGGACGATGGTGAATCAGGCCAAATGCTGTACGAGCTGCTAGCCCAGTACACAGTGCTGATAGAATCTGGGACATTTTAACCTCATTGTTGGAGAGCGCATGCATCAACCAGGCCACTGGTCAACTGGTGGTGTTATAATAAAGGTAATTTCTATTAATTTTATAAGGTTGTACACATACTACAGGAAAGGAGGCAATTTTTCACTGCGTTTTTGTAGAATCTGATGATACTCATGTTCACAAATGAACATGTAAGCCTTGCTTGCTGTACCACTGGAGGATAACCACTAGAGGACGCTGTATCCACATGGCTGATTACATTTTTGTGAGGACAAGATCCACTTGGCCAAAAAGTTGCTCCCTCAACATCTCATGCCCCTGACCATGTTCGGAGCCCATTACCATTCATAGTTAAGGGCTGTAGGTGGAGAACGGTCAGTGCACTATACCCTGCCAAGAGAGAGCTGGTTTAGCTGTCCAGTTGGCTGGACAGCTGGTTCATGATGCAGAGCGAGGCCAACAGCCCTGGGTTCAATACCGGCTGAGGTTATTCACGAAGGCTCCACTTTCTCAACCCTGCCCCTCGCCAAAGGTGTGATGATCCTCAGGTTAAACGTCAAAGGGGAAAGCAGCCTCTGGTTGTCTGGGACCAAGGTGACTTTTCTTTACCCTGGCAAGAAGCAACATACCTCAACAGATCCTGTTAATCTGTAATGATAACAGGAAATACTGGAAAAACTCTGCAGTGATAAACATATTCAAAAGAAACATCAAGGGAATAAATGCTGTTGTGACGAAAATAGTTTACCGCGTGTGCTTGTAAATGAGGTGTAAATCTGTTTGAAAAAGCGTTGTCAAGAAATGTTTCTCTTTTGAGGAAGGTTACGTGGGTCCATTCAGCTGAATGAAGCCCATCCTTTTATCAGGGCATCCAACAGCACTTTCAGTAACCCTGATGCTTCTGTATCTCTGCCCAAGAGACTATTCTAAATATTTACAATTTTTTAAATAAAGGAACTCTGCTTGTTGTCGATTTCAAATTGACTTTTAGAACATAGAACAGTACAGCACAGAACAGGCCCTTCGGCCCTCGATGTTGTGCCGAGCAATGATCACCCCACTCAAACCCACGTATCCACCCTATACCCGTAACCCAACAACCCCCCCCCCATAACCTTACTTTTTAGGACACTATGGGCAATTTAGCATGGCCAATCCACCTAACCCGCACATCTTTGGACTGTGGGAGGAAACCGGAGCACCCGGAGGAAACCCACGCACACACGGGGAGGACGTGCAGACTCCACACAGACAGTGACCCAGCTGGGAATCGAACCTGGGACCCTGGAGCTGTGAAGCATTTATGCTAACCACCATGTTACCGTGCTGCCCCAAATTTTCACAGATTCCTCTTTGACAGATTTCACAGACTTTTCACAGATTCCTCTTTGTGTCCTCGTGTTCTACTTTGCTGATTTCAAAGCAGCACTTGGTATGGCTTTATTTATCGAGAGCAGTTCACCTTTTTTTAAGTACCTGGATGATTTTCTTCCCTGCCCTTTAACTATCCACTTTCGAGGGGCGGTAAGGTGGCGCAGTGGTAGGCCCTTCTACCCCATGGCGCCGAAGACCCGGATGCGATCCAGGCCACGGGTCCTGTCCGTGTGGAGTTTGCACATTCTCCCCGTGTCTGCGTGGGTTTCATCGCCACGCCCCAAAAGATGTGCAGGGTAGGTGGATTGACCACGCTAAATTGCCTATTAATTGGAAAAGTTAAGAACTATCCACTTTCCAATCTGTAAAGGTGAGGCTGCTGAAACCTTGCTTCGAAGCTCGTCTCCTTTGCACTTGGCACCAGTCTTATTGCTCTCATCCTACCCCTCACCAATCTGTGCGAATGTTTTCTATGGGGCAGTGATGAACACAGCACTGTGAATACATTATGAAGCCTAGGAGGACTTGTACAAGAACACATGGGCAAAGACCATTGTGAGCTACCAAGCTGGTGTCAAGGTTCATTAAATCCCAGATTATACCCCATTGCTTTTTCCAAGCAAAATAGGAATTTGGCAAATTCAATATCACATTAAACAAGCAGATTATCCAGTCATTTGCTGTTTGCTTGTTCAAATTGGCCACTGTTTCATACATTCCAACAGTGACTACACTTTAGAAATCTGTTTAATTGGCTGTAAAGTGCCCTCGATGTCCTGTGGTTCTGAAAGGCACCATATAAATATAAGTCTTGCTTTCAGTTACAGGTTGCTTTCCCACTATTTCCTCTCCAAAGAAACGCTGCTTCAAGTTGGATTGTGAATCCCTGGCCTTTCCCCCTCCTCATCTGAGAGATTTTGGGGCCCCTGACACCAAGCCTGGATGAAACAAGACTTACCGTATATACTCGCGTATCATGCGACTTTTGAAGACCTAAATTGTAACCTAAATTTGGGGGGGTCGCATGATACGCGAGATACAAAATTCGCGGGTGTTTTACTTGCTGTTTTTATGAATGGATACGTCAAGTGGCTGAACATCTTCCCATTAGAATGCTGTGGTCAAAATCTGTAGAGTAGTATCCAAATCATTAACGACTATTGGTTCTTTGTTCAGGTTGTCTTCCTGATCATCTGGGTAGTTTATTCAATACATGGCCGTCTTTTTCTGATACAAAACTCGCGGGTGTTTTACTTGCTGTTTTTATGAATGAATATCAAGATGGCTAGGGAAAAGACTTCCTTTAACGGATAGATTTGGCAGACTGCTTATCTTCGCATTGTTGTCCCATGATATGTGCTTATTAGTTTTTTTTGTTGGTTGGATGTTAAGAGGTTAATTTACCCACTTTCCTTATGCATGGTTCATATATTTCCCTCCTCTTCAGTTGTATTATGAAAATGAAATTTGAGCCAATCAAGTCAGATGTAAACTTTGTCCATGAAGTGTGATGCTGAGCATTGAATGATCAATCGCATGGTCCTTAAAAGGGACAGCTGAAGGCTGCTTGCAAAACGTACAAACAAATGCAGTGATTATTGTTAGGGCTCAATGGACGTGCGTGTTCCTCCTGCCCCGACTGAAAAGATCGCAACTGCTGTCAATCCTTAAGTGCTGCACCTAACATCCAGTGCCCTGTCCTTTAAGGTCCGCGTCCAGCTCTGCTCTGCTGAGGAGCTGCTAGATCCCGCGTCGTCCTGATCAGCAGGATGTGTCTTACATTCCCTCAGTGCTGGTAGCTCACTGATAAAGTTCCAATGGCCTCCAATGAAAATTGGACCAGCCTTGTCCATGCAGTCGGGCTTGCAACCTCTGGCGGATGGAATCGGACATACAAAAGTTCAATACCTCCCCACCCTCCACTGGTGCATGTTACAGACGGAGAGCTGGAGATAGGCAAATGCTGCAAGGATTTTGGAGAAAACACTTTGGTCACTCTCTGAATATATTAAGCATTATGGCACAGTTAAAATGACCAATACGCCAGCAAAGTATCTGCCTTTGTATATTTCCTGGAGTGTGGAAGGTGTGAATCTGTTACTGACACTGTGCAATGGACAATGAGTCAAGGACACTGTACCGAAAACAGGAAAGGCCTATAATCAGAAGACCTCAACTCTGATATACATTGCCACATATTATTTAGCTGAGCATAGTATTTGCCTCTGCATGGAATGTCCCTAAATGTACTTTCCTCGTGCTGGTGAGGTCAATGTATGATGAAAACATTCATGGGGAGATTCTTCTTCCTGTTTAATTTCAAATGGTAAGTGGAACTTCTCAAAAGTTGCTGAGAGAATAAAGCTGCAAGGATTCCAATATCTATCCTATATCTAATATTTCAGGTTAATGTGAGGTACCATTTGGAAGTTTTAGTTTGGGCATTAATTTCCAAAAAAGTGACTCGCATGATACATGAGATATAGCATAAAAGCATGTTTTGGGGACGAAGATTTAGGGGTCGCATGATACGCGAGATTGCATGATACGCGAGTATATACAGTACATGTGGATTTACATAGCTTTCGCAGCACAGGCAATTCGTCCCAGCTGCTCCATGCTGATTTTTGTGCTCTATTTGAGGCTCCATCCAGCCCTATAAATCTAACCCTATCAACATGTCAATTTCTTTATCTCTTGTGTTTATCTGATTTCCCCTTCAATGCATCAATGCTCATCACATGCACTCTTCCTTGTGGGAGCGAGAGCCACATTCTAACCACTATTTGGGTATAGATGTTTCCCCTTGAATTCTCTGTCGGATTTATGAGTGATCATTTCATACTTGCGGCCTCTAAATGTTTAGTTTGTGTCAGTAATTAGTTACTTATTGATAACCTCCAACATGCAACAACATATTTAAGGCTTTTTCACATTGCAATAGTAATCCTGATCAGCTTCCGCTTTCACCATAGCCACTCACAGCCTGGGACAACAAGGAGCACCTTGAAGGTAGATCGCTTAGACTTGTTTCAATCGCCTAGATGGATGAAGAGCAATTTCCCAGATATTTTCCCTCCAATTTGGCCTCGGTTTCCATCCTTTTTCATCCACGTCGGTGAGGTGGAGAGGGAATCCATATTGTGATGCACAAGTCACTCAGTCAGCGGAATTCTCCAATCCCCCACTGCGGCGGAGGCAGATCGCCATCAGACGGCAGTAGGAACTTCCGTTCCCGCCGAAGTCAATGGCGATTTACATTCCTCGCCTGTGGGGTACCTGCAGCAGGGGTCAATGGCGTCAGGACCGGAAGATCCCGTCGACGGGAAGGGCTGGAGAATTCCGACCAGTGACTCGGCAAGAAGGACACCACAGGGCCACGAAGTTTAAAGGCAGTGCCAAATATTCAGCTTCTCCACGGAATTTTTCCTCATGAATTTCCCCCCAACATCCAGTAGCACATCCTGCTTCTCTCTCAGGCTTGCAGGAATGGAGATTCACTGCAGGGGAAACAAGATCAGTTTTATGGAGAGACTGGATAAGCTGCGATTGTTCTCCATTAGAGCAGAGAAGGAGGCTATGGGGGGATTTGATAGAGCAGTTCAAACTTATGAGCGAGTTTGATGGAGTAAATAAGGAGAAAATGGGTTGGATTGTCCGGTGCCCCAGTCACGTGTTTCTCGGTGGTGCATCGTATGCTGGCGGCAGGATTTTCTCTTTTCCTTTTTTTTAATATAAATTTAGAGTACCCAATTCATTTTTTCCAATTAAGGGGCAATTTAGAGTGGCCAATCCACCTACTCTGCACATCTTTGTGTTGTGGGGGCGAAACCCACGCAAACACGGGGAGAATGTGCAAACTCCACACGGACAGTGACCCAGAGCCGGGATCGAACCTGGGACCTTGGCGCCGTGAAGCCGCAGTGCTACTCTCTGCGCCACCGTGCTGCCCCGAATTCTCTCTTTTCAATGGATTTTCCCAATTTAGCCACCTCACGTCGCCAGGAAACCCACCGGCAGGGCTGCGCAGCCAGTGGGAAAAGAGAATCCCTCTGGCCGGAGAATTCCAGCCACTGCTTCCATTGGCATGAAGATTGGTAACCACAGGATGAGGATTAAAGGGAAGATGATAAAAATATATTTTCTTTACGCAGCGAGTTGAGATGGCTTGGAATGCACAGCCTGAGAGGGTGGTGGAAGTGACTTTGCGAGTAACTTTCAAAAAGGAATTGGGAGATATAATTGAAATGGAACAATTTGCAAGGCTATGGGAAAAAAAGCAGGGTGATGGAACTAATTGACTGGCAAATGACCTCCTTCTGTTCTGTAAGATACCATGAAACAGGTGAAGAAATCGAAGTGCTGACTATGAAATATCTTTCTCACTTTTTGAATTCCCTCAGCTATTTTAAAACCACATTTGATGAGGAAGGGATTTGATAAGGTAAATACAAATAAACTATTTCCTTTGGTGGGGTTTTCAAACACCAGGGGGATATGAACTAAAAAACAGGAGCTAGGCCACTCTGGAGCAAAAATTAGAAAGCTTTTTCCACACAAAAATCAGTAGGAATCTGGAGTACCCTCCTGTTTCCATCCAGCCCACCTCAGCTGACACAAGGAGATTTTGAATGCTGAGACAACTGGAACTTTCAAGACAGTGGTAAAAACATTTTTTAAAGTAGGTGCATCAAAGGAAAAAAAGATTGGAAAAAGAGATTGAGGTGCACGTCAGCCATAATGGAATAGCCATCGAAGCAGAAATCGGACAGCACCTTCCGCTGCAGATGTGCAGTCAAATGTGGAAATCATGTTGTTTTCTGAGTTGCTCTTTTGCTCTGGAAGTTGTTGTATCCCAGTGTTGCATCAAGAGCTTTGCCACTGAGACACACAAAACGGTGTGAAGTTGATGCACGTTTACATACTCTGTAAACAGACCCAATACATTGTTAAAAAGTGAATATAAATCTTAATTACTTACAAACAACCTTTCTGGCACTGAAAATTAAGTTTTCCAGTTGTTGAGTCTCATTGATGTTGTCTTTCATTACTATAGGAGATTTTAAGATATTTAAATGCAATTTTTTTCATTGCTCCCTTGTCTGTTTTGTCAGGTTCTCTTAATCCCATCCTTCTTTCCCTCTCTTTATTTTGCTTGCCATACATAATTTGGCAATGAATGAAATAATCTACCTTGCACTCCCCGATTCAGATTCTTTGAGCCATTAAGTAAGGATTCTTCAATGTAACAAGGAGATACAAAGGTGCTTGCTGAGGTCCCATATCCCCTGTCGTGGGTGCTATGCTAAAATGGCTTTCTATTTACTGCAGGTTGCAAAGCAAAAGCCCATAAACAATCTGTGGGCACGAGGAAGTGTAATGAACAGCTTGGATTGCTCATTCACTGCAAAATCCAGGCATGGTCAACTGTCTACAAGTACCATCAGCAATGGTTATAGATTGCTCACCAATGGTTCAGTACTATTTTTGTGCTGTGTGTCAGTGTCATTCTATGCAACCACATGTCTTGGATGCCGAGGACATTTTCAGTCGGAACAGTTGATGCATTACTCAGGCTACCGGGCACACACAGATGCTAGTGCTGCTAAGTTGGAACTTGTGATTTAATCTTAGAATCCTGCACTGTAAGGTGTGGTTATTCGGCCCGTCATGCCCATGCCAGATCTCCAAAACAGCGATCTGATTAATCTCAAGCCTCTGCTCCAGCCCGATACCCCAGCAAACGTTTCACCAACAATCCCAGACAATTGGACATGTTGCTATAATTCTCAAGACGGAGATCGATAAGATTTTTGTTAGGCGAGCAAAGATGGGCAAATGGGAGTTGAGATGAGCGATTACCCAACTGAATGGCAGAGCAAGAGGCAGAATTGTCTGGGCCTGCTCATATACAATTTCACACTTCCAAGTCAAAAAGAATACAATCGCTGAATACTGCTGCTGCGAAATGCCTCAGTTTCATTAAGAAATACAACAGTAGTGACATTTTGTTATATAAAAAAAAACTGGCAGTGCCAAGAGTGACAGGTTAATGGTGCAGAGTTTGATTTGCAATAGTTAAAGGTCATCAATGTCAATCTAAGTCCACAAGGGTGTTATTGGCATCATTCCCTATAGCCTTGCACCCCCAGCCAAATACTGAATAAATGTAAAGACGAGTAATTGGCAGATTATTGGTGGTGACATCGCTTCTCCCTTCCACCTGAACGTCACAAGGCAATTCCACATCCCCGAGCGGTTACCCAATATGGCCCAAGTGGTGATGGGGTTGGCACAGTGATTATCACTGCTGCCTCATAGTGTTAGGGACCAAGGTTTGATTCAAGCCTTGGGTGACTGTTTGAAGTTTGCATATTCCCGTTGTGTCTGCCTGGGTTTCCTTTCGGTGCTCCGATTTCCTCCAAAGATTTTCAAGTGAGGTGGATTCGCCATATGATTGCCCCCTTTGTGTTCAAAGATGTGCAGGTTAGATGGGATTACCGGAAGAGGTCGGGGAGTGGACCTAGGTTCTCTTTCAGAGTGTTGGTGCAGACTTTATGGGCCAATGGTCCTCCTTCTGCACTGTAGGGTTTCTATGGTCACTTTTCAAATAGGATCATTGGGAGGCTGTTTGATGATTGGGGCTTGGGGGAGGAGGAAGGGGGGGGGTGGATCACACTCAAAGTCGGTCCTGTTCCCACCTGACGTCCAAGCATCCACACTTCCCAACAGGAAATCATCCAGTTGCCAGCAGAGGCAGCAGTAGGAAAATATTGCAGATGCTGTAAAACGGAAATAGAAACAAATTGCTGGCTACACTCAGTAGGTTAGGCTGCGAGTGTGGAGAGAGATAGAAATATTAACATTCGCGTTGGTGGCCTTTCATCTGATGAAAGTTCCTTGACCTGAAACATTAAATCTGTTTCCCTTTTCACAGTTGCTCCCTGACCCACTGAGCATTTCCAGCATTTTCTATTTATATATCTAAGGCAGGAACACTGGCTGATTCCCCATCTCTCTAGGCTGCGGAGTGCAATTTGAAATATAGCAACCGGCTATGGTCAGTTAACTCTGGGAAACCTGCAATCCTCCTAAATTGTATGTTGAAACATTAACCCCTGAGCCATTAAGCAAGGGCAAGTTTAAATAACACACATGTGCCAAGGTGGAATGTGCTGACTTTCTTCCAAAGTCATCTAATTGAAAAACATTTTTAAAAAAAAAATCTTTATTTCTGAGACTGAAGATCTCAGTCAGTATTAAGAGCTCAATGAGTACATTGCTCATGGTAAAAGTCTTTATCAGTAACAAATGCCACATGGCTGCCCTCAGCCTGTGCCTCATGTCAGAAGGTCACATGACGACAACAAGCCAACAAGGTCTTTCAGTATATGATTGCATTTCTCTTTTACTTTAAAAAAAAATTTAGAGCACACAATTATTATTTTTCCAAATTAAGGGGCAATTTAGCATGGCTAATTCACCTAATCTGCACATTTTTGGGTTGTGGGGGTGAAACCCACGCAGACACGGGGAGAATGTGCAAACTCCACACGGGACAGTGGCCCAGGGCCAGGATTCGAACCCGGGTCCTCAGCGCCGTAGGCAGCAATGCTAACCACTGTGCCACGTTGCGCCCTATGATTGCATTTCAATACTCGGACGGTCAGCAATATTTCATAGCTGCTCATAGGAGGTATTGAAGTGTGGCCTAATAGCACAGAAGTATACAATAAATTGTACGGCTCAAAAGGCACCAGTTTGCATTGGTTGATTGTGTTGCATTGGCCAAGCCCAACAGGACATAGAAACGGGTGGGTCAGTTGACCGAGGCATTTCAAGAAAGAAGAATTAAAAAAGTACCCAATTCTTTTTTTCCCCAATTAAGGGGCAATTTAGCGTGGTCAATCGACCTACCCTGCACATCTTTCTGGGTTGTGGGGGTGAGATCCAAGCAGACACGGGGAGAATGTGCAAACTCCACAAGGACAATGACCCGGGGCCAGGATCGGTGCCGGGAGAGAGCAGTGCTAACCACTGTGCTATTCGGAAGAAAGGAGAAAACTAATAATCATCCAGGGTTCCCTGCTCCATCCAGTGACCCTTGCTGGAATGCGTGCATGGATGAACAACAATCGAGAATGGGGCTAAGCTTGGAATGAATGTTCATTGTGGTTCAGAAGGCTGTGGTTCAGAGGTGAAGAACAAGAACTTGGCACAAAGAAATAGGGGATAATATTCGTCAACACCCCAGCCTCCTGCCTAATCATGGCTTTAGTGGTTGAAAAACCTCTTGGTAACATGGCGGGATTTATAAAATTGGAAAAGGTCAAATTTGCCCTGAGAGGATCAATACAAGGGTTCTGTAAACGATGGCAGCCTTTTCTGGACTTCCTGGCTCAGAGATAGGTAACTTGGTCAATAGCAGCAGCAACCCGGGGTGAGGGGTGGGGGGGGGGGTGCATTATTGTAGTGTTTATTTTGTAACTTTATAGTGTGTTAATTTGCGTTGTTGTTAAAATGCTGGGTTGTTCATGGGGATGGGGCGAATGTATACGATTGTTAATATTATTGTTATTTTCGGTATTTTTAAGGTGCGTCAATGTTGTATAAAATCAAAATTTTTCATTAAAAATTATTTTTTTTAAAAAGAAGAAAAACCTCTTGGTAAAGCCACCGCCTTCACCATTCCTAAATGATTGAGCTTCAGTTGAATATTTAATAAACAGAATAGGTTTTGTTGCAATTTTACAGACTTACCGTAATGAACATGGCATGAGAATGGGCCTGCTGACCAGTGGCCCAGTTCACAACTTAAAAGGATGTCAATTTGTGTGCAGTGTGTCCTGAACCTATGCTCATTTGCCTTGTGGTTGAAAATAAGTAAATTCCTACCACAGCTAGTTATTGTGAGTGGTTTGTTCCACTGAAAATTGCAGTCAATTGGTCAGAAGAAGGAGGCAAACTAGCTGTCCAACATAAATAATAGTATTCAGCATAATTAGCGTGATGTGGAGTACAAAACATCACTAAGTAGGACCTGCGTACTGATCAAGGCACGCATGCTCCCCAAGGATAAGGAACGATACCCGATTTTAAGAGATTGACATTCTTGGTCAGCAGTAAATGCTTTGAGGAACAAGCTAATCAGCTAAGACTAGGTTTGCTTTTATGTTGAAAGCTGAAATTCAGAGCTTTTGTTCACAGAAGTTGTGCAATTGCTAAGGCTTCAGATTTGTCAATACCCTATAACATGTTGGGCCAGCTGATCTCAACCAAGGTGGTTGCAAAACTAGCTGGGCTCAGAGCCCCCAAACTAGAGCAGAAAATGCAAAATCGGGTTCAGCTTTAATGCTCTCCACAGTGGGCAGCACGGTAGCATGGTGGTTAGCACAAATGCTTTACAGCTCCAGGGTCCCAGGTTCGATTCCCGGCTGGGTCACTGTCTGTGTGGAGTCTGCACGTCCTCCCCGTGTGTGCGTGGGTTTCCTCCGGGTGCTCCGGTTTCCTCCCACAGTCCAAAGATGTGCGGGTTAGGTGGATTGGCCATGCTAAATTGCCCGTAGTGTCCTAAAAAGTAAGGTTAAGGGGGGGGGGGGGGGTTGTTGGGTTACGGGTATAGGGTGGATACGTGGGTTTGAGTAGGGTGATCATTGCTCGGCACAACATCGAGGGCCGAAGGGCCTGTTCTGTGCTGTACTGTTCTATGTTCTAACAGAGCTTGCACTCAAAATGCAAGCTCAGACCACAACTCCAGCTGCATTCATAAGGTACCAGAGGGAGCTACAAGTCACAAAAGGACAAGGCAAAAGTTAGAAGTGTAAGAATTCCAACAGTCCTTGTGCATCATTCGAAGCTAATGACCTCTTGTGAATGAGTAATCTCGCAAAGCATCAATCAGTATCAAACAATTCGATCTCCGTGGAACAGATACTCAATTACCTGCCACTAAAAATGAACAGAGTTTGCAGCTCAGACAAGAATTTGGAATTGGCAGGCAGGAAAACACCAGTTGGTCCATCAAGCCCTACCCCAAATACCATGATATCTGAAGCAGTATGGGGGACATATACTTTCACTCTCCATGCTCCTGCAGACATGCAACCTCCTGGGAGAGTTTTTTTCAAATCAAAGAAAAATTCCAGGTCCAATAAGAGAAAAAATACTTTGAAAAATTCCTCTCCAACCCCTCAGGTGATTTAAACCAGTCTGGGCGATCACGTAAACCATGTATTATCTATAGAGGAATATATATATTTCATATGCAGCATGCTAAGCAGATTGTATCAAGTTGAGTGAAATCATGTAGTTAGAGGTGATCATCCTTCTCCGTTATCCCAAATATTCTTCCATAGTTTCAATGCCATTTGCAGTGAAAGACGTGTTCTCGAATTTGCTACGTGCCCCCATGCCCACTTGTGACTAGTCCGAAATTTGGATGCAAGCAATTATTGTGGTCCTGCATGAAGAATTGAAGAGCTGGTAGCAGTGAAATGGTTCCATAGAACTTCTATAGAATCCCTACAGTACAGGAGATAATTCAGACGATTGAGTCTGCATCTTACCTAGGCCCACTCCCCTGTAACCCCAGAATCCCACTGAACGTGCACCGAGGGGCAATTTAGCATGGTCAATCCACCTAACCGGCACTTTTTGAACTGTGGGATGGAGCATCCAGAGGAAATCCCCCAGACGTGGGGAGAACTTGCAGACTCCACACAGTCACTCAAGGCTGAAATTGAACCCAAGTCACTGGCACTGTGAGGCGACAGTGGTAACCACTGTGCAAATGTGCCGTTGACGGATCTACGAAAAAATCCTTGTTGTACATCTCTGCTGACACTTTGGGGGGCTTTTTACAATGGGGTGTCATATTGCTCGCCCCATCCCACCCTCATCAAAGTCGATTGGTAACGCGCTGCTTTTAAAAACGCCACCCCACAACAATATTTTGGGAGCGGCCATAACAAGGCGAGTGTGAGATTTCTGCCCTTCCCAGGGATTTGGAATGATTTTGCGAGGCATGGGGGTGGGCTCAAATATGGGTATCATCTTCAGGGAATATCCCTGATGGACACAGGGGAAAGTCCAATTTAGGTAACACCCATCACCTTCCCGCATTTTACCCTGAGTTGGGAAAGTTAGTGAATCACTTTCCTTCTGCCTCACCCCCACATCCACCATGGTTTAGCACAGTGGGCTAAACAGCTGGCTTGTAATGCAGAACAAGGCCAGCAGCGGGGGTTCAATTACCGTACCGGCCTCCCCGAACAACGCTGGAATGTGGTGACTAGGGGCTTTTCACAGCAACTTCATTGAAACCTATTTGTGACAATAAGCGATTATTATTATTATTATGGTGACAGAAGCAAAGCAGCCTTTAATTGACAAGAGCTTCACTAGCCCAATGGGCTGATGAGCTGCCTGGCACCTTATTGTCCACTGTAATATGGCGGGGGGGGGGGGGGGGGGGGAGGGAGAGTGGTGGGGGGTGTTGGTGGACTAGCCACTTGTTTTATTCTTCATACCTCCCCCACCCCCGATACTTTGGTGTGGGTTAGGGCCGTACAATTCCCAGGCTCGTTCATTTTCTTAAAACTAAATTTAGAGTACCCAATTCTTTTTTTTTCTCAATTAAGAGGCAATTTAGCATGGCCAATCCACCTACCCTGCACATTTTTGGGCTGTGGGGGTGAGACCCACACAGACACGGGGAGAATGTGTAAACTCCACATGGACCATGACCCGGGGCTGGGATCGAACACCTGGCTCATTCACGATGCACAGTCAGTTGGCCGAGGTTGCCAACAGAACTTCAGCCCCGAGGCGACGCCTCGACTTTACAGCACAAAAAGAGGCCCTTCGGCTCATGGTGTCTGCAACGGCCAACGAGCACCTACTTATTCTGATCCCATTTTCCAGCACTTGGTCTTTAGCCTTATATGCTATGGAGTTTAAATTGCTCATCTAAATGCTTCTTAAGTGTTGTGAGGGATCCCGTCTCCACCACCCTTTCAGGCAGTGAGTTCCAGATTCCTGCCATCCTCTGGGTGAAAAAGCTTTTCCTCGTGTCCTCTCTAAACATCCTGTCCCTTCCCTTAAATATATGCCCCTGCTTACTGACCCCTCAGCTAAGGTTTCTTCCATCTGCCCTATCTATGCCCCTCATAATTTTGTACACCTCGATCAAGTCCATCCTCGGCCTTCTCTGCTCGAAGGAAAACAACCCCAGCGTAACCAACCTCTCTTCATAGTTGAAACGTTGCTGCCCAGCCAGCATCCCCTGCACTCTTTCTAGTGCAATCACATTCTTCTTATAGTGTGGCGACCAGAAATTCACATGCCATGAGGAGAAGCAAGGAGGGGAAAGGAGAAAGTGTGCAATGAGCAACATTTCCATCCTTCAACTTCCAATTCCCGGGTCTGGTGATGGCTGACTTGTAACAGCTTTCATCAAAATTGTAAAACAATGGGCGAAAGACAAGAAAGAAAATGTTTACACCTAATGTTATTGAAAGTATAGCTGAGAAAGCAAATGTAAAATATTAATCTCACTGTAACCTCATTGTACGTATTTCAAAACGACATACTCAACACTTTCACGGCTGGCAGGTGACTGTATAATTGAAGGAGACACATATGCACCATTACACACCCAAGCTGACTGTGCAGGCAGAGTGGTTATATGTAGCACACACCGACCACTTGGGAGAAAAAGCTGGGTTGAATAAAATGGAAAAGAAATTCCTCCTTTCTCCAGGTGGCAGTCTACAGTTCTTTACTGAGTTCACACCCACAGCCCTTCACTCCTTTGCTCTGCTCTCAAACTGGTGGTAGAGCCTTCAGCCATCACACCTCAGCACTCTCAAATTCCCTTTCTGAAGCTCTCCACCTGCCACATCTGTTCCCACTTTCAAACTGCTCCGTAGTGCCTGGTTTCACGTTGGAAAGTGCCTCTGGGTGTTTTCCTACATTAAGGATGCTATGAAAGTAGAAGTTATTATTGTGTTTATTACCTTCACGTTCTACTCGTGTTGATCCTCTCGCCATTTCAGCCAAATTCTTACCAACTGAAGATGGCGTTTCCTACTAGACTACGCTCCCTCTCCAGGATACTTCACATACTTACACAATTCTCCGCTTGTCGCGATTCACTTTTCCTGCCAGCCGCAGATCTCTTCCCCACGGGTTTCCAGTTGGAGTGGGATGCCTTGAATAGGAGATCCCATTGGCAAGCGGCAGGAAGACAGAATCCTGCTGCCAGCGAACGGTGCGCCACTGAGATACGCGCAGCCAGGGAACATGAGAATCCAGGCTGATGTTGGAGGCTTAGGCCGGGATTCTTAGTTTCCCGCTGCTAAGATCGGAACAAAATTGTAATTCGTGCCGGGCGGCAAAATGGTCATATGTCATAGTGCCTGTCCTGCTGGCCACAGCGGGTTTCCTGATTGCCCAGAGCTCCCGCCCTGACCCGGCCGGATTATACCAATAGCTCATTAGGGCTATGTTGAATGTCATCGGTGGACAGGATGTAGCATTCACAAGCCAGATGGGATGCTCCAGCTGACCCCAATTGAGAGTTCCACTGCCGTGAGTTGGTCCAAGTCATAAGGAGTGTGGACCTGGCTGCTTGCAGTCTGAGGGGTGTCAAGCTGGTAAGTACCCCCCCCAAGGTGTCAAAGGTGGTCTTTCCTGCGAGGTGGGAGTTCAGTGGGAGGGGGTTTGTCAACAACTGTCCTGGTTTGCTGAAACTGTTGGCTGGGAGGACATCCTGGACGTTTATCACTATGGTTACATCATCAATTGCACAATATAGTCTGAAACACTACAGCCTTCAGAAATGATAAGTGAGCCTCCCTCTTTGAATAAGCAGTTTCACACAGTCAGTAGCGATACCCATACAGAACCTGGAACATTGTGTGCAGTTTTGGTCTCCTCATCTGAGGGAGGATATACATGCTATAGAGGGAGCGTAGAGAAGGTTTACCAGATTGATTCCTGGGCTTGCAATACCAACCTATGAAGAGAGATCGAGTAGGATAGGATTCTACTCATTGGGTTTAGAAGAATGAGGGATGGTGTGGGGATCTCATAGAAACCTATAACAGAACTAGTCAGAATGGATGCAAGAAGGATATTCCCAATTGTGGGGCAAGTTCAGAATCAGGGGTCACAGTCTAAGGATACCAGATAAACCATTTTGGACTGAGATGAAGAGAAATCGCTTCACCCAGAGAGTGGTAAGGCAGTGAAATTTAATTTGCTACCACGGGAAGCAGTTGAGGCCAAAACTTTGTATGTTTTCAAGTAGTCAGATATAGCTCTTGATTTGGTTGATTTGAGACAGAATTGGCAAGGGAAGGAAGAAAATAAATATTCAAAAACTGACTTCCAATATTAGTGAAAGGACAGTGCAGTGTCGATCGGGTTTTCCATGGAACCTGCCAGCAGAGTCCATACTTAAACTTTGTAGGACAGCAACAGGAATAAAATAAGCATTTTAGCAATGGAATTCGAACATCATTACCAAAACTCATCAACTTGTTAGCAAATAGCCATGGGTCAGTACTTTGTGCAGTGGTGCATTGAGAAATTTGAGAGTCATTAACATCTGCATAAATTAGCAGCCATCACTGAACTTTTGCAGTGCATAATCTGCGATCTGCAATGGCATTGAGAAGGCTGGGCGAGTCCAGGGAAGGAGGGGAGAATAAGAATGTGCCTTCGCTGTTATCTGTCATGTGATTGCAGTTACAAGTTCCTTTCTTTTATGCACAGTAGCAGCTGCCTTTTTGGCATCTGAGTCAATTGACCTCTGGATGGGCCAATGTGACTGTCAACAGGTTGCTCAAACATTTTTTTAAAATTTAGATTACCCAATTATTTTTTCCAATTAAGGGGCAATTTAGTGTGGCCAATCCACCTACTCTGCACATTTTTGGGTTGTGGGGGCGAAACCCACGCAGACACGGGGAGAATGTGCAAACTCCACATGGACAGTGACCCAGGGCCGGGATCGAACCTGGGACCTCAGCGCTGTGAGGCACCGTGTGCTAACCACTAGGCCACCGTGCTGCCCTAGGTTGCTCAAACATGAGGCAGATTACAGCCAGCTCTGCTCTGACCATGGGCAGCACGGTGGCGTAGTGGTTAGCACAGCTGCCTCACGGCCCCAAAGACCCGCGTTCGATCCCAGCCCCATGTCACCATCTGTGTGGAGTTTGCACATTCTCCCCGTGTTTGTATGGGTCCCACCGCTACAACCCAAAAAGATATGCAGGTGGATTGGCCATGCTAAGTTGCCCCTTAATTGGATAAAAAGAACTGGTTTCTCCAAGTTAAAAATAAAACCTGTTCTGATCCTCATCTGGCACTCATAGATATCATTCCCAGCAGTTGACAGATATCAGGAGAAAGAACCGATTGATTTCCTACCCTTCCATCTCTAGCCAAGGGATGCTGAGGACAGTTGTGGTGCCTCATGCTGCTGTCCTGGCTGAGAGCAGCTAACTCAACATAGACCGACAATTGAAGCAGGGATCGACGGTGCCACACTGGGTGATGCATTTACCCATTATTTATTGATTTATTTATTTAGAGTACCCAATTCGTTTTTTCAATTAAGGGTCAATGTTGTGTGGCATATTCACCTACCCTTCTTAGGTTGTGGGGGTGAGACCCGGGAGAATGTGCAAACTCCACACTGACAGTAAACCAGGGCCGGGATCGAACCCGGGTCCTCGGCGTCCTGAGGCAGCACGGCTAACCACCATGCTGCCCGCATTTACCCATGAAGCCAATTATAAAATATGCTCATCGACATGTGAACAAACCACACAAAATGTATTAGAAAAATACAGCAAATTTGGGCAGCACGGTGGCGCTGTGGGTTAGCCCTGCTGCCTCACGGCGCTGAGGTCCCAGGTTCGATCCTGGCTCTGGGTCAGTCTGTGTGGAGTTTGCACATTCTCCCCGTGTTTGTGTGGGTTTCGCCCCCACAACCCAAAGGTGTGCAGCGTAGGTAGATTGGCCACGCTAAATTGCCTCTTAATTGGAAAAATGAATTGGGTACTCTAAATTAACAAAAAAGAAAAATACAGCAAGTTGGCAATTTGTTGGTTGTGTGCAGGGAAACAATAGGACTGCATAAAAATCACAGCACTTAATGGGAGATGAAAGGCTTCGTGGTTGGAAACCATCTCCACTCGTCCTCCCCCGCCATCCTGCCAACATGCAATGTTGAAGTAATGAAAACAAAATAAAGATTGAAATCTTTTGAAGTAATTATTTCCTATTTTATAACGAAACAAAAATAACTGAAGGAAAATGTCAAAACTTAACGATAGCTGTTGCAGTTGAATAGAGTTTCCTCCTTTATCATTAGCCCTGAATGAAGTTTCCCTTTCATCTCAGGTAATGAATATCCTTTGTGCCCTGTGACACATTTGCCAGAATGACGTTGCCTTCTCCAAGAGAGGCAATTAATCATCAGGATGTGGTAAATATAGAAAAATTAGATTAGAGCTCCTCAGAACAGATGTGCAGCATAGTGGGCCATTAAGCTGCATGGACCAGTTTCCAGGTTCAAGCTCTGACCTGCTAAAATTGAATCTGTTGTCGTGACAGCCAAAACTGACACATAGTCCCTTGGCCAGGAGAAAGGCACACGTGCCAACCAGAATCCCTCCCACCTTTAACTGGTGCTCAGTGATACCCGCAGAAAGGGCTGCTCACACTTCAAAAATGGCCACTTGAGTGAGGCTAGGAAGGACTCGCGGAGCCACACCCTGGGAAAGAGTCAGCAACTCTGGGTGAGGAGAAGAGAAAGGAGGGAAAAGTGAAAAGAGTAAGGTTTGCCCTTGTTGAGGCCCTGGGAGCTTTGTGTCTCTAATCAAACTGAACATGGTCGAAAGAGACCAAGAACTGGAAGGTCATGACTTCTGTTTTTTCTGTATTCACAACTTGTCAAATGTGGCGGTTTAAACTGATGGGAGTGCCTTTGACAGAAGTTCAGGGTGCATCAGTGGCACCTTTCAATATTTCGAACAAAGTACTTTCTCTATCAATTCTACTTTCTTAAAAATTGAAATGGCAGCTGCACGCAAAGATCCTGGTCCTTTGACCATCAATGGCACCTATCAATATAAATAGCGTGACCTCCAGAGTTGTGGTGAAACTGGTTATTGTGGGCTGCCAGTTGATCTCCAATTAAATGCAAAACCATGGAGCCAGCCACATTCTTTCAGTCACATCACTGAGATTCATTTCCAGCTTTAATTTGGAGGGAGATCAGCAAGATAAATGTACCAGGGCAAGAGGAGTACAGAGGTCACGGGTATGCACGAGCATGTTGTTCTTCTGGGGTTGCTCTATATAACAGCATTGCATTTGTTCCGGAGGAAGACTTTTTAAACCTCTGGAACAATTTGATTTTCTGGCTGCTATTTTGATTCCCCATCTACACCCTCCTCAGCAGATTGCGAAACCTGCTTGGTAAAAGTGGAATGGGAAAATATTAATTTACATAATGGCCCATAACTTGCAATGCGGTATGAAGAAATGGGTGAAGAGGTAACAGAATTAATCATAGAATTTACAGTGCAGAAGGATGCCATTTGGCCCTTCGAGTCTGCAATGGCCCTTGGAACGAGCACCCTACTCAAGTCCACGCTTATGTAATATTCTTGTCGGATGGCCTAATTTATATTACAAGAACACTTGAGACTAAAGCTATAAATGCTTTATCAACATTAACTGTGGGTCAAATCAATAAAAAAACAACAGATGAATAACAGTATAAACATACATAAATCACTATCTCTCTCCCAGCTCCCTGGTCAGTCTGAGGTCACCTGACTCTAACATTCATTTATATATTAATGAGACTCCTAGTGGTCAGTCGGTGAATTGCAACACAACTGATATCAATTACAGTACAATGATATCACTACAGCCTCCATGCTATCCCCGTAATCCAGTAACCCGACCTAACCTTTTGGACACTAAGAGACAATTTAGCATGGCCAAGCCACCTAACCTGCACATCTTTGGTCTGTGGGAGGAAACCAGCGCACCCGGAGGAAACCGACGCAGACAGGGAAAAAGTGCAAACTCCACACAGTCACCCGAGGCCGGGTCCCTGGAGCTCACTACTGTGCCACCGTGAGCAGTTTTCTCTAACTGAGCTCATCCCCATGAAGTCAAGATCCAGCTTCAGTAAAGGGATACAAAATACTTATTTTCCTTTACAGCTGATGCCAAGAGAAGGAAAGAAAAGGAAGGGAATCCTGCACTCAGGTTCCCACCATCCTGTGCGATGTCCTGCCTCATATTCCCAAAGATCTGTGGGGCGAGAATAGGCCTGTTCAGTCACATGAAAACCCATGGCAGGAACCCACAAGCCCGAGTGGACAAAATCCTCAAACCGAGGGAAAGCCGACGACAATGATGATTTAAGGGGAATGTGATAAGAGATATAAGACGGGAGAAATGAATCACAGAAAGTTAGTGTGCAGGTACAGCAAGTGACTAGGAAGGCAAATGGAAATGTTGGCCGGAATTCTCAGGTCGTTGGGATTCTCTTTTCTTGCTGGCACCCCCCCCCTCCCCACCCCGCCCGCGGGTATTCTGGTGGTATGGGGTGGTTTCAATGAGAAATCCTGTTGCTAAGAGGCAGGAAGAGAGAATCCTGCTGCCAGCGAATGGTGCGCCGCCAAGAAACACGCGGCTGGGGGATCATGCCTGTTGTTGTTTATTGCAAGTGTAATGGAATATAAGAGTAGGGCTGCTTTGCTACGGCTGTACAGGGTGTTGCGGAGTACCGTGTACAGTTTTGGTCTTGTTGTTATTAAAGGATATAATTAAGTTAGCAGTTCAGAAAAGGTTCATTCGACAGATACGATCTGATAGGATGGTTGCTGCAAAGACGTTTCCTTTTGTGGGAGACACCAGAAATGGGGGACACGGTTTACAAAGAAGGGGTCTGAGCTGAGAAGTATTTTTTTCTCTCAGAAAAGTCTTTGGAACTCTCTTCCCCAGAGAGTGGCAAAGGCAGGAACATTGAATATTTTTAAGGCAGAGGTAGATAGATTCTTGAATAACAACTGGATCACTGGTCATTGGGGAGTAGGGGAGTAGAATGTGGAGTTGAGGCTGCAGCCATGGTACCATTTGATGGCAGGGGAGGCTGGAGGGCTAAAAGGCCTAATTCTGCTCCTAATTCATATGTTTGGTGGAAGGTAGTAAATGGTTGGTATAAAATAAGAGCTAGAGGCTTAACAGATGTGGCTATTGGGCTCTGGGTTGGCAGCTGCTCTTAGATATTAGAGGGTATGGACTTGGAAATGAAAAGAAATGAGCCTTTCACAACCAGAGGACATCCCAAAAACTTTACAGCCACTGTAATGAAATACTTTCGAAGTACAGTCACGGCTGTAATGTAGGAAACACAGCAGCCAATTTGCAATGGGACCTCAGATCAATGCTCATCTAAAAGTTGGCACCTTTGACAATGCAACATTCCCTCAGTCCTGGACTGGAAAATCAGCTTTGATTTTAGAAGGGGCAACATGGAGAGCCACTGCAAGGTTTGTCAAATATTGGAAGGTGTGTTAAAAATTGAAGGAGAGTGCTGTAGATCCAGCAGATATGGTTCAACATGGAAAACCTTTGAAGCAAGAACAGGGAAAGGGAATACATCTTTAATTCTAAAATTATAAATGAAGTGGCGAAACAGAGGGAATTTGGTATTGATCATAGATTTTACAGTGCAGAAGAAGCCATTCGGCCCAGAGAGTCGGCACCGGCCCTTCGAAAGAGCACCTTAGTTAAGCCCACACCACCACTCTATCCTGTGCAGACATGTCACAAGTAGAGAAGGCCCATGAAAGTCATTTGTATCTAGCTGCATAGAACGCAGAAGCAAGAAAGGTAACGTTGACCTTGTACAAGACCAGACTCTAGTTAGGTTGAATGTAAAGCATTGTGAACAGTTATAAAAACTCGGTCAGAGGAAGGACAGAAATACAATGGTAAAGGTACAACATAAGTTCAGCAAAATGATTTATCGCTATAAAGAGAAATTTGAGAAGCTGCAGCGTTTGTCACAAGAGTTGAGAACATGCCCTGATAGAGGTCTTCAATGATGATAAAGGTTTGGCAAAATGACATAAATTTCTGATAACCAAGGCAGTATTTAAAACGTTTGAGGTAAAGGAGGTCTCGAGCCAAAACTGTTGTACCGAAAGTAGTTAGAATTATATTTTAAAATAAATTTAGAATACCGAATTTTTTTTTCCCAATTAAGGGGCAATTTAGCGTGGCCAATTCACCTACGCTGCACTTCTTTTTGGGTTGTGGGTGAGACCCACGTAGACACGGGGAGAATGTGCAAACTCCACATGGACAGTGACCCAGGGCCAGGATCGAACCCTGGTCTTCAGCACCGTGAGACAGCAGTGCTAACCACCGCGCCACCCTAAGTAGTTAGAACATACAGTGCAGAAGAAGGCCATTCGGCCCATTGAGTCTGCACCGATCCACTTAAGCCCTCACTTCCACCCTATCCCCTAGCTCAATAACCCCTCCTAACCTTTTTGGCAACTAAGGGCAATTTATCATGGCCAATCCACCTAATCTGCACGTCTTTGGACTGCGGGAGGAAACCGGAGCACCCGGAGGAAACCCACGCAGACACGGGGAGAACGTGCAGACTCCGCACAAACAGTGACCCAGCGGGGAATCGAACCTGGGACCCTGGCGCTGTGAAGCGACAGTGCTATCCACTTGTGGTACCGTGCTGCCTTAGAATTAGACATCTTCAGCAAGTCTCTGAATATTTTTTAATAAGGTTGACTGCTCACAAACAAAATAAATAGAGGATATGGCGAGTGGACATAAGAGTGGGATTAAGCTCGGTGATTTACAGGAAGGAAAACACATTGATGCAGCCTTGATGGACTGACCGGTCTGTTTTATTTTCTGGATGTGGGCGTCGCTAGGTAGGCCTGCTTTTATTGCCCGTTCCTAATTGTCCTTGGGAAAGTGGTGGCAAGCTGCCTTCTTGAACCGCTGCAGTGCCTGTGCTGCAACAAGTAATGAATCTTTGAAGAGTTTGGTGAAATGGGTTAACACTCAATGCACTCACCTCTGGTGTTTGAAATGCACATGGATATACAAAAAAAGTCATCTCCGTCTGCTGACTGTAGGGTCCTACATGAAATGAATTTCACAGTTTCAATCGGTTATGACTGGGCACTGGTCCAAAGCACAGAAGAACTGCTCTTCAGCACTAATGGGCTTTAGATTGGCAATCACGCTCACTTACAAGAGGCTCCAAGGATGCCAAGTGTTGGAAATGTTGCAGTGGTGTTTTACAGGGAGCTCTTCTTAAACTCGGATTTCAGCCGATTGTTGGGGTAGAGTTGAAGAAACTTCAATCCATCTGGTCTGTGCAGTGGTGGAGCTGGAAGCATTTAAAGTTGACACCACAAAAGGAGGAATGCATTCCATTCCCAGCACTGATAAAAATTGTATTTATACATCTCTAACACACAATGCTGAATACAATAATGGCTCTGTACAATATTCCCCAAGGGAACCTTAGAAATAGTTCCAATTAGGGGCATATTATAGAGGGGCGGTTGAATTGCTTCCTCATTAGGGAGCCACTAACAGTATGTCTTGTGTCAGAAACCACCGACATTCTTTTGCAGGCTGTTATGGAGGTTTTGTTCATGAAGGTATTTTAATTATAAGTCAGCAAACAAAAAGGCAGTCTACCTCTTAAAGGAACAGGGATATTTGGGGAGGGGGGTTGGAAGGGGAAGATCACAATGTGGAAAAGCAAAATATGCAAACTAATGATATGCTCATGGCACCTATGGATCATTCAAGACTTAACACAATCAATAGTGACCTACAGTGGCATCCACATAATTATGCAACCAATGGCACATCTTATGGGGAGTACTTGGAGCTTTGTCCCACACGTTGTCCGACTCTTCTCTGCCCCAGAGGCATTACTACTGGGTTCTTTTGTCCAAATAAGTTTATAGTAGGGAGGCAATCCAGTGTAAAGAAGGTGAACAAATCCGACTTCGGTAGTTTTGTGAGCGCCACAAAGAGTCCAACGCGAGTTTGTGAGTCAATCAAAACTTAACTATATTTACACTAATATTTACACAGCATCATTGGTTCGCTACTGACCTTCACTATAGCTGGTACCTAACTGGTTGGCACTATTTACACAACAGAAAAGGTGATCGGGGGAGCTCCTAGTCCCCGAGATCGATGGGGTAACCAATAGTCCCTACTCAAGAGATGCAACAGTCAAGAAAGCCCATCGGCACTCACAAACGTTTACAGATGTGCGATAGAGAGCATCCTATCTGGCTGCATCACAGCCTGGTAACTGCTCGGTCCAAGATCGCAAGAAAGTGCAGACTGTGGTGAACTCAGCCCAACATCATACAAGCTTGCCATCCTCCCATTGATTCTGTCTACACCACCCGCTGCCTCAGGAGGGAAGAGAACATTGTCAGAGACCCCTCCCACCCAGGCATTGCCTTCTTCCAGACACTTCCATTAGGCAGAAGGTACAGAAGTTTGAAGATCTGCACATCCAGACATAGGAACAGCTTCTTCCCCACAGCTACAAGACTTCCCCCTCGGACAGATCTTTTCCCTGTAAGAACACTATTCACGACACCCCATGCTCCTCTTGCTCATGTATTTTCTTTGTTTGGCCCCTTGTTCTGCACTGTAACCAATCACTGTTTGTCGATGTACCATTTCTCAATGTTCTCTGTTGATTATTCTTTTGTCTACTATCTACGTACTGCATATGTTCCCTCGGCCGCAGAAAAATACTTTTCTCTGTACTTCGGTACATGTGACAATAACTCAAATCAAAATCTGTGCAGGTTACAACAGGTAATATCAAGGAAAGTGAGGAATTACTTCAAATCTATCATAATTTTTACTGAGAAGTATCAATGCTTCTTCTCCAAATAAATCTTTGTTCAATACCTTTTTAAAAAATAAATTTAGAGTACCCAATTCTTATTTTTTCCAATTAAGGGGCAATTTAGTGTGACCAATCCACCCACCCTGCACACCATTGGGTTATGGGGCAAAGAACCTCCAAGAAAAGAGCCTCCCCCAACCAGAGTCCCCTCCGTAAGAGAGCCTCCATACTGGCAACACCCATATGAGACACCCCATAAGAAAGACCCGCCCCATGAGAGACACCCCATAAACAGAGATCCCCATAAGCAGAGACACACCCCCCTCCTCCATAACAGAGACCTCAGCCTGAAAGCCATAGAGAAGACCAGACAGATACAATGAAAAAAATCACTGCTTTAAAACTCACCTGTGCTCTAGACCTGCAGGCTGAGGCAGAGAAAGCAGCAGCTCTAAATGACTAGAAAGCAAAAACACAACTCTATGGGTTAAAGCCCCTCAGATCTTTGATCTGCAAGACTTTCAGTCACATCAATGGGAAATTGTTTGTACTGGGCTGTGATGGACAGCTGACACACAGCCAGCTGACTGGATTGTTTAATTTTATTTCCCTTCATGCTTGAATGGATCTCATGTGCCCTGCTATGCAACTAACATCTTCACAACTCCTTCCTGACCCCTCAATCTTGACAGTCTCACATCAGTCCTGCATCTTTGCTCCACTCTTCCAACTATGCTTTATTCTGTTTATCTGTTCCTTCGTGCTAAGATTGATGGCAGACTTTTCTAATAAAGTAGGTTCACCATTCCCTCCACAACCTCTCAACCTTGTCTCATCCTTCCTCAACTTCTGGAAATCTGCCTCCACTGTGATACCTACCCTGTTTTATACTTCTCTTGCTGCACTGGATCTGACCTCCAATTCTGAAGCACGCTGACCCTTTAAAAGCACAGCATGTGGTGCAAGTGGTTACTGAAGCAGAGGCTTCCATTGTATATAAACTAACTTGCATTTACATAGCACCTTTCTTGATCTCAGGACATCCCAGAGTGCTTTACTGCTAATAAGTGCTTTTGCTATATTGCCACTGCCATAATGTAAGTAGCACAGCAACAGCATAGCAAGAGAAGCAGTAAGGCCCCACATAATGACCGGATAATTTAGTAAAGTTTGTTGAAGGGTAAATAAGTGCCAAGACAGTGGGCGGAATTCTCCGACAACCCGCCGGGTCGGAGAATTGGCATGGAGCCACGCAAATCGCGCCACGCCGCCCCGACACTGGGGCACAATTCTCCACAGAGCATGGTCGGCGTGGCGCTGGTCAGGGTATGCGCCGACTCTGGCCATGGATGGGATGGGCCGGCGCACCGATTCGCCAGCCCGGATGGGCCAAGCGGACGTCACAAAAAATCCGAGTCCCGCCGGCACTGTTCTAACATCCTCTGAGCTGGCGGGACCTCGGCGTTGAAGGGTCCGGGAGCGGCCTGTGGGGGGTCCGACCCCGTGGGGGTGGGGGGCTCCGTAGTGGCATGGCCCGCAATCGGGGCCCACCGATTAGCCTCTCTGGCTGGGGGCCTCCTTTCCTCTGCGCCGGCTCCTGTAGCCCTGCGCCATTTGGCACTGGGGCCACTCCAGCGCCGTGCTAACCCCCTGGGAGCCGGAGAATGGTGTCCCGGAAAGGGTGCCGACACCGGAGCAAAACACTCCCGTTTTTACGCCGGCGTCGACAATTAGCCGCCCGATGGGAGAATCCCGCCCAGTACTTCTCTGCTCTTCAAAATAACACAATGGGAATTTGTACGCACCCCTGAGGGGAAAGACAGTACATGGGTTTAGTGCGCCATCCAAAAGACAGCCCCTCTAACAACGAAGCACACCCGCAGCATTGCATTTTCATGCCAATTTCTTATTTCTGTTGAAACTGAAATTCAGCCCCCCCAGAACACACAGAAAATATTCCCCCACTTAGCCTTTTCCTCACAAACACACCAACTGTATTCACCCACTGCAAATGTCATGTTTATGTTTTTTCTTTGAGGTAGTCTTGTGGCTTTTGTATACAATACAGATTTTTGTTCAGCGCTTTCTGCTTCTGCTGAGATCGAGTTGTGGAGTGAATGATTAAATAGGTCTCGGATGAAAGATTTGCAAAAAAAAAAGTCTGGGTCACTTTATCTGCACTTTGCAGAAAACACGAAGCAAGCATAAAATTCTTCAGTAAACAAGTTATACACTTATCAGAATTCATCTCTGGCAGCAAAGCAATGCCATCTTTCCTATCAGCCGCTGACTCAGTTAGCATTGACATTGCACCTATTTTAAAAAAGGAACAGTTTTCTAACTTCTGCTTTGACCCATAGGCTGCCCTGGATTTATGCAGCAAGAACAACAAATGGGCTGATATTGGTTACAAGGTTGTAAGACATCCTCTGGCTTTCACATTACCTTATAGCCCATGACTGAATTTTTCTGTGGGCATTAGCAAGCCAACACTGGGCCCATATGCAGGTCCCTAGCCCAGGTTTAATTAATTTATTTTTAATTAAATTTAGAGTACCCAATTATTTTTTTTTCCAATTAAGAGGCAATTTAACGTGGCCAATCCACCTAACCTGCACATCGGGACAGCATTGTGGATAGCACAATTGCTTCACAGTTCCAGGATCCCAGGTTTGATTCCGGCTTGGGTCACTGTCTGTGCGGAGTCTGCACATCCTCCAAGTGTGTGTGTGGGTTTCCTCCGGGTGCTCCGGTTTCCTCCCACAGTCCAAAGTTGTGCAGGTTAGGTGGATTGGCCATGATAAATTGCCCTTGGTGTCCAAAATTGCCCTTAGTGTTGGGTGGGGTTACTGGGTTATGGGGATAGGGTGGAGGTGTTGACCTTGGGTAGGGTGCTCTTTCCAGGAGCCGGTGCAGACTCGATGGGCCGAATGGCCTCCTTCTGCACTGTAAATCCTATGATATGTTAATCTTTGGGTTGTGGGGGTGAAACCCACGCAGACATGGGGAGAATGGGCAAACTCCACACGGACAGTGACCCAGGGCCTGGATTCGAACCCGGGTCCTCAGCGCGTTTCCCAGTGCTAACCACTGCACTACGTGCTGCCCCCCCCTATCCCAAGCATATTGTTAGAAGGGTGACAGCTGGTGCAACGTAGTGCATGGTAGTCTCCTAATTGACTACTTCTGAATGCGTCATCTGCTGGGAGAGTCCAATAGGAGGGCCGGCAGTGCTGGCCAGCCAGCATCCCCTCCCACCAGGAGAGAGGGGGCTGCTGAAGCAGGAACGCGAGCATGAAGACATCTCAAACTGGAGGCACTCTTGGACGTCTGCCAAACAATGTCCATAGTTGTTAAGGCCACTAGCTCCACCAACAAGAAAGATTTTGGCAGCGACTGCAGCCATTTCATACCTCATTCATGGGGCCATTGAGAGGAGGTACCAATGGTCCTTCGGCCTGCTAACGGGAAGCCACTTACAAGTTGCTGCCCTGGTCCAGACATGGAAGTTAGAGAGTACAGTTATGGATTCTGAAAACAGCCCCTAAGTGGGGCCCTTATTAGTGACCCACCTCTGTAAAGCAAGCTTTTGATTCTCTTGGCAGCCTGGAGGAATGACATGCTCCCAGAAGTATTGAGGAGTAGTCAGAATGCGCAACTGTCTAAATTTTCCTGTCTTCCACCTCACCTCTGTCCCTCTGACAAAATTCAACCCCATAAGAGTACAGAATATGTTTTCAGCCTCAAGTCCAAAAATGCTTGTCTACTAATCTCCATCCTGCCACTTCCATTCACACAGGAATCGCTCAGGAAAACTGTGGCCATGGACCACTATCAAATTGTCCTGCCAGAATGGTACATGTTAAGCAGGGGGGACTAAGATGTGATATAGAACATAGAACATAGAACGATACAGCGCAGTACAGGCCCTTCGGCCCTCAATGTTGCACCGACATGGAAAAAAAAAACTAAAGGCCATCTAACCTACACTATGCCCTTATCATCCATATGCTTATCCAATAAATTTTTAAATGCCCTCAATGTTGGCGAGTTCACTACTGTTGCAGGTAGGGCATTCCACGGCCTCACCACTCTTTGCGTAAAAAACCCACCTCTGACCTCTGTCCTATATCTATTACCCCTCAATTTAAGGCTATGTCCCCTCGTGCTAGCCACCTCCATCCGCGGGAGAAGGCTCTCGCTGTCCACCCTATCTAACCCTCTGATCATTTTGTATGCCTCTATTAAGTCACCTCTTAACCTTCTTCTCTCTAACGAAAACAACCTCAAGTCCATCAGCCTTTCCTCATAAGATTTTCCCTCCATACCAGGCAACATCCTGGTAAATCTCCTCTGCACCCGTTCCAAAGCTTCCACGTCCTTCCTATAATGAGGCGACCAGAACTGTACGCAATACTCCAAATGCGGCCGTACCAGAGTTTGGTACAGCTGCATCATGACCTCATGGCTCCGGAACTCAATCCCTCTACCAATAAAGGCCAACACACCATAGGCCTTCTTCACAACCCTATCAACCTGGGTGGCAACTTTCAGGGATCTATGTACATGGACACCGAGATCCCTCTGCTCATCCACACTACCAAGAATTTTACCATTAGCCAAATATTCCGCATTCCTGTTATTCTTTCCAAAGTGAATCACCTCACACTTTTCCACATTAAACTCCATTTGCCACCTCTCAGCCCAGCTCTGCAGCTTATCTATGTCCCTCTGTAACCTGCAACATCCTTCCGCACTGTCTACAACTCCACCGACTTTAGTGTCGTCTGCAAATTTACTCACCCATCCTTCTGCGCCCTCCTCTAGGTCATTTATAAAAATGACAAACAGCAACGGCCCCAGAACAGATCCTTGTGGTACGCCACTCGTAACTGAACTCCATTCTGAACATTTCCCATCAACTACCACTCTCTGTCTTCTTTCAACTAGCCAATTTCTGATCCACATCTCTAAATCACCCTCAATCCCCAGCCTCCGTATTTTCTGCAATAGACGACCGTGGGGAGCCTTATCAAACGCTTTACTGAAATCCATATACACCACATCAACTGCTCTACCCTCGTCTACCTGTTCAGTCACCTTCTCAAAGAACTCGATAAGGTTTGTGAGGCATGACCTACCCTTCACAAAACCATGCTGACTGTCCCTAATCATATTATTCCTATCTAGATGATTATAAATCGTATCTTTTATAATCCTCTCCAAGACTTTACCCACCACAGACGTTAGGCTCACCGGCCTATAGTTACCGGGGTTATCTCTACTCCCCTTCTTGAACAAAGGGACCACATTTGCTATCCTCCAGTCCTCTGGCACTATTCCTGTAGCCAATGATGACCTAAAAATCAAAGCCAAAGGCTCAGCAATCTCTTCCCTGGCTTCCCAGAGAATCCTAGGATAAATCCCATCCGGCCCCGGGGACTTATCTATTTTCACCTTGTCCAGAATTGCCAACACGTCTTCCCTACGCACCTCAATGCCATCTATTCTAATAGCCTGGGTCTCAGCATTCTCCTCCACAATATTATCTTTTTCTTGAGTGAATACTGACGAAAAGTATTCATTTAGTATCTCGCTTATCTCCTCAGCCTCCACACACAACTTCCCACCACTGTCCTTGACTGGCCCTACTCTTACCCTAGTCATTCTTTTATTCCTGACATACCTATAGAAAGCTTTTGGGTTTTCCTTGATCCTACCTGCCAAAGACTTCTCATGTCCCCTCCTTGCTCGTCTCAGCTCTCTCTTTAGATCCTTCCTCGCTTCCTTGTAACTATCAAGTGCCCCAACTGAAACTTCACGCCTCATCTTCACATAGGCCTCCTTCTTCCTCTTAACAAGAGATTCCACTTCTTTGGTAAACCACGGTTCCCTCGCTCGACCCCTTCCTCCCTGCCTGACTGGTACGTACTTATCAAGAACATGCAATAGCTGTTCCTTGAACAAGCTCCACATATCCAGTGTGCCCAACCCTTGCAGCCTACTTCTCCAACCAACACATCCTAAGTCATGTCTAATGGCATCATAATTGCCCTTCCCCCAGCTATAACTCTTGCTCTGCGGGGTATACTTATCCCTTTCCATCACTAACGTAAAGGTCACCGAATTGTGGTCACTGTCTCCAAAGTGTTCACCTACCTCCAGATCTAACACCTGTCCTGGTTCATTACCCAAAACCAAATCCAAAGTGGCCTCACCTCTTGTTGGCCTGTCAACATATTGTGTCAGAAAACCCTCCTGCACACATTGTACAAAGAACGACCCATCCAATGTACTCGAACTATATCTTTTCCAGTCAATATTAGGAAAGTTAAAGTCTCCCATAACAACTACCCTGTTACTTTCGCTCTTTTCCAGAATCATCTTCGCCATCCTTTCCTCTACATCTCTAGAACTATTAGGTGGCCTATAGAAAACTCCCAACAGGGTGACCTCTCCTTTCCTGTTTCTAACCTCAGCCCATACTACCTCGGAAGAAGAGTCCCCATCTTGCATCCTTTCTACCACCGTAATACTGTCCTTGACTAGCAGCGCCACACCTCCCCCTCTTTTGCCCCCTTCTCTGACCTTACTAAAGCACCTAAACCCCGGAACCTGCAACAACCATTCCTGTCCCTGCTCTATCCATGTCTCTGAAATGGCCACAACATCGAAGTCCCAGGTACCAACCCATGCTGCCAGTTCCCCTACCTTATTTCGTATACTCCTGGCATTGAAATAGACACACATATCTTCCACAGTTGAATAGCTGATGATATTCACACCTGAACAGCCAAGTGGTTGAGGTGCTGCTTGTTCTGTTAGATACAGAGCCTTATATGGTATGCTCAGTACTGAATCTTGTATGGTTGAGTGTTTATTGATAACACATAACAATTCACATATATACAGGGTGCAACGTTGCGACCACGTCGCCCTCGACCGGGGGTGCGGCCAGTAGACATCGAGTGAAGCCTCCCACAGGCTTTCTGGCAGCCAGCGTACCTCGTCAGATCCACTCAGATCAGGATCCCGCCCACAATGGGCGTGACCAAGCCACGCTTGTTTCAACCTATTTACTCAAGCTCTCCTGGAATCTACCGGACTTCCCAAAGAGGCCCCAGCCTGGCACCGTTCAGTACTGATCCACACAAATGTATAGCAGGCAAAACAGCACCAGGGGGTCAACTGGGTCATTGGAGGCCCCTGGGTGGTCAGAGTCAGTGGATCCTTGGCCCTCCTCCTGGAACATAAATACCTTTGAATAGCTAGGCTGGCACCTTGGGGAAATTTAGCATGGCCAATCCACCTAACCTGCACATCTTTGGGTTTGGGGGTGAAACCCACACAGATACGGGGAGAATGTGCAAACTCCACACGGACAGTGATCCGGGGCCAATTCGAACCCGGCTCCTCAGCGCGATAGGCAGCAGTGCTAACCACTGTGCCAGCCAACCACTAATTCAGTGTAGGTAGCATGGACTCCAGTGTGTTTTGCGTACAGATGCAGCAGCATTCTAAAAAAACTCAAGTGCTTGAACTTTTGAAAGATTATATCCGGATTCTTCTATCCCAGCCCTGTTTACCAGCCCAATGAAATACCTTCCCAAGCGCAATTTTGCTGCATTTTGTCAGTGACCTTATACAGGCTACAAGGTTATTCCCAGTTACATTTCAAACAGCCACAAATTCACCTTGTCCAGATCAAGATCAAATAGAACATGAATCAGCGAAGTCCTCTCTCTTATTGCCTTCAATTCCTCCTAATGCAGGGCAGCACAGTGGCACAATGGTTAGCGCTGCTGCTTCACGACGCCGAGGTCCCAGGTTTGACCCCGGCTCTGGGTCACTGTCCGTGCTTGCGTGGGTTTCGCCCCCACAGCCCAAAGGTGTGCAGGGTAGGTGGATTGGCCACGCTAAATTGCCCCTTAATTGGAAAAAAATTTGGAACTCTAAATTTTTTTTAAAAATTCCTCCTAATGCCAAGGTGAATGATTTAATGTCCAAAAAGAGTCCATTTTGGGTGCATATAGCGGGGTGTTTCTCTGCGGATGTAGTGCCAGGAACAACCCCGTGTTAAAATGGGATGTTTTTTTCCGTCTTCGGTCTGGAACCCACCATCAACACCGCACTTACCTCACTTCCTGCACTGACGAGCTGAGCTTGTCAGTGCAGGAAGAGATCGGGGCACCATTTTTAAATGCCGCCCCAATCTCTCAAACCCTCTTGGACTCGCTGCCGTGGCTTCCGGACCCCGCCCCCCTCCCATGCCCAAACTTACCTCTCAGGCAAGAGGTGAACACCCCCCACCCCCATAACCCATCTCTTAAGGGCAGGGCAACCCCAGGCCCAATCAATGGCACAGGCAACCTGGCATAGGCATTCTTTCACCCTACCAGAGTGCCTGGGTGGCAGTACCGTGGTGCCAGGCTGACAGTGCCATGGTGCCAGGCTGGCAGTGCCAAAGTTCCCAGGTGCCAGCAGGAATGCCAGGGCACCATATTGCCCAGAGCCCGACCACCCGGTAGCTTGCGATAGCCTTGGAGACACCCCACGTGCCGTTACGCCTGGTCCACTTTTGTGTGCTAAACGGTACCATTACGAGGTCTCCCAGGTGCAAGACTTTGTTCACGGGCCTCAGGAGAATCGGGCAGCGGCATATTTAAATGAGCCTAATGGCTCATGAAATTTAATAGCTCCGTTGCATCACCAAGTCCTACGAGGTTTTTCGATCGCACTCAACAGATAGTTACCCCAGTTCCTTTATGCAGCAACAGCTACCAGAACATTCCGTGGGATTACCAAGAAGGTGCAATGCCCAGGATGCAGTGAGCTGACAGATGCTGGCTGCGGAGAAGGGCATTAACAATATTTGAGTTGGCCCGAGTGTAATTAGGCTTTGCAAGGTAAGGGGAATCACCCAGAGTTTTCCAGTCCAGTTGGCCACTAAAGCAAATCAACTCTGAGCTTCTATTCCAGACCACTACCCCATGTGGTGATGCTGGAAAATCCAGACGGTTGAACTCAAGATGGAGATAACTGACTCACCTGCCAACACTCCCTGCGTTAGCAACCATGAGGAGAAATATAATATGGTCCTTGCAAACAAAGAGTATTCCAGTCTCTGTGAATGCACCTATTTTGGAATGTTCAGCCAATCAATAGGAAAACAGAAACATGAAATAGAGCCCGGGGGGGGGGGGGGGGGGGGTGGGGGACATATCGAACATCTGTTTACATCCACTGAAAACAAAGTTATTTATCTGAACTTAATATTAAACCTATTTTATTTTTGAAACTGTTCTTACCTATTTGATCCACCAAGAGTTTGAGAAACCGGATAATTGAACATCAAGCAATAGCACACATCAGAGAGCAGGCAGCATTAAGAGAGAGAAACATTTTCATTAGATTTTGCCATTTTTAATAGAAGAGGAAGAAAATAAAATAGATTAAAAAAAGAGTACGATATGCCCAACTTATTGCCAGGTTTTTAATGAAAAAAATAATAAACTGAAAATCTATCCGCCTCCATTAGAACGGCCAGCTCAGGAGTAAACAATGCAATCTCTGTACAAACATCAGTCGTTATCAGTGCTGAAATTTAATCTCAGTTCCAAATGAGATCTAGTTCCATTAGTCACAAGATATGAAAGTGCAAGGGGAGGGAGAGACACATCAGTGCCAAACTTACCAATGATTTGTTTAGTTGCTATACTGCTATGAAACTGGGATTGGATCAATTCTTCATGGGCATGTCACAATAGTGAGTGTTACATAGAATTGCATAGAATTCACAGCACAGAAATAGACCATTCAGCCCAACTGCTCTATGTCAAGGGTTGCTCTGCATGAGCTAACATGCACACTGTGTCATTTAACCCTATCAGCATTTTCTTCTATCCCTTTCTCCCTCATGTCCTTACTTAACTTACTTTCCCAAAAGATTCAGCCCATCATCCACTGTAATCATTGTTACCATATACGACAGTGTGAAATGCAAGCCATGTTAAACAAAAATCTCCCTTTAATGCAGTACAACGTCCCAAAGCACTTTCAGAGAAGCATTGCTGAACAGATTTGGCACCAAGCTGCAAATGGGGATACTCGGACAAGTTGGTCAAAGAAGCAGATAGGGGTGGGAAGGGGAGGGAGACTTTGGGAGGCTATTCCAGAGTACCGATTGAGACTATTCTGGTTCCAGGTGAAAGCATTTAACTGCTTTTGATGCGGTCAAGAGTTGTCACTCAAGCTTGATGGAAGAGGGGCTGGTTTAGCACAGGGCTAAATCACTGGCTTTTAAAGCAAACCAAGGCAGGCCTGCAGCACGGTTCAATTCCCGTACCAGCCTCCCCGAACAGGTGCCGGAATGTGGCGACTAGGGCCTTTTCACAGTAACTTCATTTGAAGCCTACTTGTGACAATAAGTGATTTTCATTTCATTTAATTTCACTATAAACCATGCGGTTAGTTTCACAGCAGGTACTTGAGATCCATTCAGGCATGAAAGGAAATGAACTTAAACATCTGTCTGTCTGGAAGTTGTCTATCACAGCCTAGTAAAAGCAATTTCTCATTGAGGGTGTTTAACCTTGGTGTTGTGGTTTTCACTTTCTAGGAATTTCCAGCTGCTGCTTTCTTTGCCTGAGACAGCAGTTGTCGGGAACTGGTGAGTTTTAAAGCATTGATTTTGTTCAGTTTCTATCTGGACTGCTCTTCATCTTCCAGATACGGGTCTCTGTTATGGGGGTCTCTGGAGGAGGTCGGGCCACCCTCATGCATGTGTACGGTGAGGGGGATGCGGTGGGGGGGGGGTGTGTGTGACCCAGCACGTCCCACGGTTGGGGGGGTGGCTGAAATTGCATTGGGGATGGGTTGAGGGAGAAGGGCCAGCCACTGATATCAAGGTGCCCGCTCAAAATGGCGGCCTGATAGTGGGATTTATGAGGGGATAGTGAATCACTTCTGGGTGCCACCCCCATCGCGAGCACAAATCAGAGGCTATTCATCTCCCAAGTGGAGAATCCTGCCCCCTGTAATGTTAACTCTGCTTCTCTCTCCGCAGATGCAGCCAGACCTGCTAAGTATTTCGAAGCACATTCTGCTTTTAGTGTCAGACCTCCAACTTCTGCAGTATTTTGCTCATTTTATTTTTTGTTCTCCTTTGGCGAGTCAGACATTGTCAGCTTAGTCAATGACAGGGACAATGATTAAGTGAAGGTGAACAGTAAAACACTTGACAAAATGACAAGGATGTGCTAATGGCTTTATTACCAACTATCAATCACCTCAAAGCAGCGGCCAAAATGGAAATGAATGCCAACAGCAATAGCTCTGGTAGCTTCAACATCTCCAGCCCTTTTACATGCAAAATTTTTGCTCTCAAGTGCATGTCATGTTATTTCCATCCTCCTTACATGCTTTGGGCACAGCACTCATCACACAACATCAAGGCTACTTCAAAATACATTCTTTCAATGAGAAAGTATGTGGTCTGACGGTGCCCACATTTCCAAAAAGCAAACCACACCATCATTTTCTTCTTTGAGCTCTGAAACCACCCATCGAGCGACAATGCTGAATTATCCGGAAGCCCAAGCAAATCTCTGGTCTCATAAAAACATAGAAAATGGGTTCAGGAATAGGCCATTCGGCCCTTCGAGCCTGCACCACCATTCAATATGATCATGGCTGATCATGCAAATTCAGTATCCCACTCCCGCGTCCTCTCCATCGCTTTAGCCGCAAAAGCCACGTCCAACTCCCTCTTGAATATATCCAACGATCTGGCCCCAATAGCTTTCTGTGGTAGAGAATTCCACAAGTTCACAATTCTTCCTCATCTCAGTCCTAAATAGCTTACTCCTTATTCTTAGACTGTGACCCCTAGTTCTGGACGTCCCCAACATCGGGAACATTCTTCCTGCATCTAACCTGTCCAGTCCCATCAGGATTTTATCCTTAACTTGCTTTGCTCAATCGTCTGCCTCCAGTCTCCTCGGCTCCAAACTCTGGAATCCTCCCTCCAAACCACTCTGCCTCCATATCCCACTCTCCTGGTTTAAGTTGGCCTTTAAAACCAACTTCTTTAACTAAACTTTACCCTGTTAGTTTAATTCGCTGCTCCACTCCCTCTGATCTTTTAGTCCTTGGCCTTCTACACTTGTTCGAATGAAACTCATCATGAGCTCAAGGAGCAGCACCTCATCTTTCAATAAGGCATTGAATACCCTTCCAAACTCAACATTTAGTTCAACAATTCCAGAACTTTTAAAATTAAAATAAAAATTCTAATTAAGATGTGTGGCCAATCCACCTGCCCTGCACACATCTTTTGGTTTGTGGGGGTAAGACCCACGCATACACGGGGAGAACGTACAACCTCAACATAGACAGTGACCCGGGGTCGCGGATCCACGGCGCCGTGAGGCAGCAGTGCTAACCACTGCACCGCCATGTTGCCTCACAATTCCAGACATTGCCCCTACTCCCATTTTGTTCTGTGTCTTTTGGTTTTGTTTATGATTGGGTAATGTTGATAATGACTCTGCTTTCCCAGTTATACTTCGTCTTGCACAGCTTTTGTTTTGTGATTTTTGCCCTGCATTATTATCCCTTTGTCCTTTAACCTCTCCTGTCTTCCACCCTGCCACACACACATCTTTGGCTCTTTTCCACCCCTTCTCTATCTCTATTCACACTTTCAACTTCTTAACTTACGGCAGTTCCTAGAAAATTATCCACCTGAAATGTTAAAGCTGTTTCCCTCTCTACAACCGCTGCCAGACTCCAACAGTATTTTGCTTTTGTTTTTTGACCAAGCCGTTTTTTGGTCACCTGTACCAAAGTTTGTTTCTTTGGCTTGGTGCACATCTTTGTCCGATTATGCTCCTGTGATGCACCTTGGGACACCTTAGGTTAAAGGTGCTAAATAAATGTGAATAGGTCTTGGTGTTGTTTCCATTGCAGTTTCACTAACTCTTGACAGTGAAAAAGGATCACAGTGGAGGCTCACGGACATTCCAACTGTGAGGCATCTTTCACAACTCTATCATTGATGGAATTAAATGGTTTGAATTGCCCAACCTTTGGCATTCCAGCCCATCACCAGAACACCCAAAAAATCACAGTCCCTATTTATTTGAGCCTTCCATGCAGTTTATGCCTAATGTACTGATTTCACAGCCGTCCAAGTCAAAAGTTTTAGTATGCACTGTTCCAGAATTATTATTAATGGCTGGGGGATCAAATTTCACCCAATTATAATTATGTCTACTGGTTTATGGTGATTGAATGTCAAATTCAATTTTGATGCATGAAAGTTTCAGCAAACAGCCCCCCCCCCCCCCCCCCCCCGATCCATTAATTCTATCAGATGTCCATCCTCAACACCTTTTGATCTTGAAGCAAGTTTCTCGATCACCCAGCAAATCAGTTGCCTGACACCCAGTCATCGGCAAGGATCCAGTCGGTATATATACACACACACGACTTGTGCTCATCTGGTCTTCCTTCCGAGAAGCATCAATGATCCCCATGATTGCTATTCATTTCTTCGGGGTACACGGCCTGATTTTGGGTTGGGTGGTTTGGGCCATGGGCGATTCCGGTCAAGGCGGTCGGGTAGATTCAAGGGTAACTTGGCGCACAGGATCAGACTGCATGCAAGTGGCGAAGGGGGTAACTAATTAGGCGTACACCATGCCAATGCAGTGCATAGCCTAATTGTCCAGGAATGTTATTTTAAAAAATTTTAATCAATTAATATTGGTAGATGGCACATTGCGAAAATGTCCAGTTTCCGAAGAACTCCAGTTTTTGGACAGCTGGATTTGAGACACTCACTGTACTGTGGTTAATTTAGAGACGATTTTAAAAAAAATCTAGCTGGCCACTGCAAAACTCTCATTTGATACAGCACATAATGCTTTATTTTCCAATTAATTAAAGGATAAAACCAAAGGCCTGGGAAACAGGCGTGAACCACAATGTACCACTCCAAGTACAGCATAGCATTCCATCAGGATTCCTGAATCATGTCAAGCACCACTCCAAAACATGCACCTAACAAAGACATCTTACGGATAGTCCTTATGCCTGTGCGTAAGATATGGGGTTATTAGTCTCAAGAAAATCCAACTGCATCTCATATATAAAAGCAACTGGATTTTCTTGCACATTCTTTCAAGGCTATTCAACCCAGTACAGAGCATCCCAGTGCCTCACTTTATGGATTCGCCGTGTGACACGATGGCGAGTCAATCAGATCAGCAAGATCCCAGGCTTTACCCTTAGTTTGTGCTTTTTAAGTTTCTCTCAATCAGTATAGTGATAGAGACGTCAGAGGTGGTTTTAACAATTTGGATTTAGGAGTAAATACAATCAGCCAGGCTTCACTGCATTGTTGCAAACTCAAGGGAAAATGCACCTGTAATGTGTGAAAAAAGAACGGCGAGCTCTTCTATTGTTCTTTTCACAATCTCAGGACAACCCAATGTGCCTTTACAGTCAACAAAAAGCCTTTGATGTGCAGTCCCGATTGCACTCTAGGATTTGCAGCTGGCAATTTGTGCACTGCAAGATCCCACAAATAGCAACATGATAATGACCAGATAATATGTTTCAATGGTGTTGGTTAAGGGATACAATATGTGCCACTGGGGAGAAATAACTTGTCTGATCTTTAAAGTAAGTTCCATAGAATCTTTTCCGTTCCCCTGTGGGGCCAGGCAAGGTGTTGTTTAACATTTCATCTGAAAGATGGCGTCCCCAACAGTGCAGCACTCTCAGAAGTGTAAGGCTAGATTTTGTGCTCAAGTCTCTGCAGAGGGGCCGGAACCTATGATTTAGAGAGAATCCACTGCCAACTGAGCCTCGTCTGATGCCGTAAGCTGGAGCAGGTTTGGCTGTGGCTTCCCTAGCTGTCGAAGAACTGGCCATAACATGGCCGTCTTAGCACAAATCTGATGAATCACGAGGTACCACCTGCAGACGTGAGAGTAAGAAAGGAAGAAAAAAACTGGCGTGTAAAGAAACCATCTGATGAAAATGTAGGAGTGCGCTTCATGGTTTGTCTGTTTGGATCAAGCTTTTCGAAGGATTACTACAGGCAGTTCTATATTTAAAATGGTAATGGGGAAAGGGGTAAACAGAAGCTGGTTAGCTTTGTGCACATAGTGGGAATAAATTGAGATGTCTCACCACGTCCATTGATGCATTTACCAACTGTGTATAGCATTCTTCCACTTTATTTATGTTAAATATCTATCTATAGATAATAATATCTATATTTATCCACAATCTGAGCGAAACTATGCATCGAGTACACATTTTCTGTCTGTTGGCACAAATATTATTGTGACACTTTCAAATAACCTTAAAACAAAATAATGCTTTCAAATAAAGTAAACTGTGAAATTCCTCATCAATTGAAAATACTTTAGTTGGCAAAAAGAGCCAGAATGCCTTCAACCTAGAACTGACCTCAGCCATTGCACTTTGAAGAAATGCAGAGGCTTGCAGCTCAAAGATCAATTAAGCTGCAGCCTCGCCCAGTGTTTCTTCAACAGCCTTAAAGGAATACAGCTTCATCTTGGCCAGAGCATAATGCATGGCATACTTGTGTCCCTTAAAAAGTATATCCTTTGAGTTGCATGAGCAACACCATGGGATCTGTTAACACATAAATAAAAATAAATCTTGCTTCCAGTCCACGACTGTGACATTCAAGATACCAAAATATTGTACGTGCGCCAGAGGGAAAACAATCTTCAAAAAAAACCAAAAGTTAAGCCTTTTATTCTGGATTTAGTGAGCGGAGGCCTGAATTCTACAGTGAAGTTGTTGATCTTTAATTTAATCTCATTACTTTACAAACATCTGTAATTACCGAGATATGCCCAGGAAGTAGCCTTAAATGGACAGGCCAGATGAGTAACTAGATATCACAAAGTTCCAGACCCCAGGCTACCTATAAACAGAGCCCACAAACTCAAGTCTACATTGAGAATCATACCGTCTACGTTGCTATCTCCTGTCAACCTACATCAAAGCCTGTAGTATCGCTTCTTTTCAAACATGGATTTGTATTTTGTACTCTGCTATATTAACAGCTAAGTGGGGACAGGAACCTGCTTTATAATGTTCAGAAGAACGGAGGAATATATCAAATAAAAGCGGTTGGATCGGAACATACCAAGTTATAGGTATTGCACAGGTCAACACGTGACAGCATTTCTGAACTGATTCAGAACTTTGGCGCCCATATGGTATTTTGCACCAGGTCTTGCTCAACCATAACCACAGTGTCCACAAATATAATTTGGATCCCAACAAAGTGAAAATCCAAAACAAACTTTGGGAATCTCTAAGCATGTGGATCTCTGATCTCAGTATGACTAAGGACTGCTCCTTATATTACAGCACACAAAGGATGTGGATGATTTGCTTTCAAAAGATACAAGCAAAACTACCTTTTCTTGGAGCACAGTCCCAAACATTCATTGTGAACCCTTGCAGTTGTGATTCAATGGTACAGCATTGTATTGAAGCCATAATATGTTCATACATGCAAACATATGATTAGGAGCTGGAGTAGGCTATTTGGCCCTTCGAACATGCTTGGTCATTCAAAAGATCATGGCTGATTTGATTGCGTCTTATCTCCACATTCCGCTGACTCCCAATAACATTTGACTCCCTAGTTAGTCATGCATCGATATACATCTGCCTTCAAAATATTAATTGACCCTGTCTCCAGTGCTGTCTGGGAAGATATTTCCAAAGATTCACAACCCTCAGAGAAAATATTTCTTCTCTTCTCCATCTTAAATGGCAGGATTTTTCCCTAACCGATGGGGCGGGCCGTGCTGGCACCGAGGAATGGCGTGAACCACTCCAGCCTCGGGCTGCCCGGAACGTTCCGAATCCTACGCACCTTCAGGGGCTAGGCCAGCGCCGGCAGGGTTGGTGCCACGCCAGCCAGTGCTGAATTGCCTCCGCCGGCCGGCGCGAGTTGGCGCATGTGTGGGAGAGCCAGTGGGTACTGGCGTCATCCCAGCGCATGCGCAGGGGGGGGTTCTTCTCCACGCTGGCCATGGTGGACTGTTACACCGGCCGGCGCGGAGGGAAACAGTGCCCCCACGGCACAGGCCCGCCTGCGGATCGGTGGGCCCCAATCGCGGACCAGGCCACCGTGGGGGCCCCCCGGGGCCAGATCCCCCCGCGCTACCCCGAGGACTCCGCAGGCTGCTCACGGACACAGGTCCCGCTGGTACGGACCTGGTGTAATATATGCCGGTGGGACTGGTTGAAAACAGGCGGCCACGTGGCCCATCGCTGGGCGGAGAATCGCCGGGGGGCCTGCTGCCAACGGCCCCCGACCGGCGCAACGCGATTCCTGCCCCCGCCGGAAAACCGGCAGCCGGATTCTCGTCGAGGCGGGATTCACGCTGCGCCCCGGCGATTCTCTGGCCCGGCCCGGGGGGGGGGGGGGGGGGGGGTCGGAGAACCCCGCCCCTTATTTTTAAATGGCGTGCCCTAGTTTTACCAATGTTATCCCACGTGCCCACAGGATTTACAAAAAGTCCATTTTTTTTGCGACTTTCGTGTACATTCGATCAGCTGTGAAATAAACAGGAACGTTTGGACTCAGTCTATGGTAATTGTCCCTTTAAGGGCAACACAGCAGAGTAAGGGTCATCTGACCTGGTTGGCCAATCCTCAGAGTGGGGAATCGCCGCAGGGGAGGAGTTCTCTTAGGTGGAGCTGTGCTGGAAATGGTTGCAAACATACTGCTGCTCTGGAAGATCATTGTAGATAAATCCCTTTAGGTTCATTAATGAAGTCTCTGACACAGTCATAACGTCGTTGTTTCCAAAGTTGATAATATGCCAGCCCAATACCAGCACCTACCTCAGCACTGAGGTCAGAAACAACACTCTGTACAAAGCATGGACTTCTGATCAATGTGACACTTTCCTTGCAATCTCTTATTGATCACACTGGCTTTTCAAAATGACTCTTGAAGCATTTAGCAAACTTCACTTTTGATAAACTCCTCCACACAGGAATGGGTATTAATTGCACACAAAGAAGAACAAAACATCAGGACCAAACATGACCTTCTGAGGGGCCTCCCTACGTTTTATGATACGTCGATTCAATTAAGGGGCTGGTTTAGCACAGACTAAATCACTGGCTTTTAAAGCAGACCAAGGTAGGCCAGCAGCACGGTTCAATTCCCGTACCAGCCTCCCCGAACAGGCGGTGGAATGTGGCAACTAGGGGCTTATCACAGTAATTTCATTTGAAGCCTACTTGTGACAATAAGCGATTTTCATTTCATTTCAACAAGTTATTGAACTCGTAGCCAGATTGCAATCTCCTAGAGGGAGCAGGAATTTCACAATCTTAATTTTGTTCCATTTTTGAGGCAATTTCTGATCTTGATGCAGATAATACAAACTCAGATTGAAACCTTCAAAGCAAAAAGGTCATTTTCATCATTTCAAAGACCTGTTAACCTTCTATATTTCCAATGTTTAGATATACATCTGGCATTCAACACTGTGCGACAGAGCTTCATTCATATCCTTGAGCACAATTGCACCTCTCATTCCAAAACGACATAAGCACAAGGAAAGGGTAGCAGGTCAATTTCACATTTAAATTCTCCCCCCCCCCCCCCCCCCCCCCCCCAGTTATAATATTTCTTCGTCTGATTTTGCAGCAAGCCTATCATTAGCAGCTCAAACTTCCCGGCACCACTCAGCTGGGAGGCAACTAAGCTGGGTCTGCCGAGGCCTCAATATAGCTTTCACATTAAAATGAGGCTGTACTGCCGTCTTCGCATGGCAATCCAACAAACACAATCTGAATGAGAACTGCGAGCCCTGCATCCCTTCAGTGTCCCATGACATTCTAATAGTGCACAAGGGCCAGTGCTTCCAAGCCATCAGTAAGAGAATTGACATCCGTGATTTAAAGGCTGCTGGAGGGGAGAGTCGGCATTTAGAACAGTGCAGCATAGATCATGTCAAACGTGCTGTTGTCAGCTCAGTACTAATTAAGGAGACAGCCATGCCCAACACGGCATAGGTTACAGTCAGGGTCAGTAAGCTGGTTTCCTGACACCCACCACCAATTAAATCATGAGGTTAAAACGAGTGAGCCTGGAAAATGTCATTATGGGATAACTGGTTAACATTTGCTCATTTAGAATAAAAATACAATCCATCCGCTTTAATCCTTTCCACATACTAGACTGGTCTGAATTGGATGTGACAGTGATATTTCAATAAACCTGATTAAGGAATGAACTGGAGCCGCCGAGAGTTCCTCACTGGTTCGATTGGCATCCACTCGGCTCAGCAGTGAGCTGGGGCCCTGCAGACCCGGAAGACTCTGGGATCTGCCTGCGTTGGCTTTACCATGGCAGAGGAATCAGGGCCGTCACTGTAATTGTTCACATTGTGCGTCAAGTGCTATTTGGAAAACGAAACAGTGAAAGGGTTGGAGTGAGCCTGCGGATTAACATGACAGTCACTCCTGGACTGGGAACCAGAAGCCTGGCCTCTTAGCTCACATCATACCTAGTAAAGGCTTTCATTCACTTAATACACAACCTGAATAGGGCACTGGACATTATCTCTGGACTTAATATAGCATTGCAGTAAGGGGTCGAGGTATACATCCTAGAAATAAGGATTTCCATGTACCAGTCCCGCTTTCAATTGAATACACTGCCAACACTGAAGCTCCAAGACTTGATCTTGTTCGCCTCCAGGGCAAGTTAATTACTTTGAAATGAAAAATGAAATGAAAATCGCTTATTGGCACAAGTAGGCTTCAAATGAAGTTACTGTGAAAAGCCCCTAGTCGCCACATTCCGGCGTCTGTTTGGGGAGGCTGGTACGGAAATTGAACCGTGCTGCTGACCTGCCTTGGTTTGCTTTCAAAGCCAGCGATTTAGCCCTGTGCTAAACAGCCAGTAAAGAACTTTGGTCATGTGAGGAGTGCAAATATTGTGATACATAAAGGGCAGGACCCGTTGCAAGTGAGAATGGAAAATTTGGCCATTCACTTTCAGCGGCAGCGGAAAAATCCCAGCTGCAAAAGAGGATGGAAAATGCCGGGCATGGTTTTGGAATGGTGTAGAAATGGCTGGACGGAGCAGAAGGTCTTTCTTTGCCTGTCCACCGTTATTCGTATCTGAAATACTTCAACAACTTTGTAGCTCAATAAACAAATGAAGCCGCAATTTAGTAAAACGTTAAAAATAGAACAACATAATAAAAGAGTAAAATTGAAAATGGTGAATGTCAATTCTGGTAATTCTCTTTCCCTTTTCTGCCTCATCAAAATGCTTCTGTGCTTGACTTCACCTCCCCAACCCTCAGCATTGAAAGCCTGCAGTAAGAATCATGGGCTGGATTCTTCCCTACCCGGCGGTGCGGGGGATCCCGGCGGGATGGAGTGGCGTGAACCAGTCCGGCGTCGGGCCGTCCCAAAGGTGCGGAGTTAGGGGCCAAGCACTCACCTTTAGGGGCTAGGATTTCCATGTCCCAGTCCCGCTTTCAATTGAATACACTGCCAACACTGAAGCTGGAGTGGTTGGCGTGCCGCCGGCCGGCGGGAAAGGCCTTTGGTGCCACGCCAGCGGCTGGCGGAAGTCCGCGCATGCGCGGGAGCGTCAGCAGTCAGTAGCCGCTGATGTCATCCCCGCGCATGCGCGGGGAGGGGGGGGGGGGGGGGGGGGGAGAGATCACCTCTGCCTCGGCCATCGCGAAGGCTGATGCCCAACATGGAAGGAAAAGAGTGCCCCCACGGCACAGGCCCGTCTGTGGATCGGTGGGCCCCGATCGCGGGCCAGGCCAATGTGGGGGCACCCCCCGAGGCCAGATCGTTCCGTACCCCCCCCCCCAGGACCCCAGAGCCCACCCGCGCCGCCTGGTCCCGCCGGTAAATACCTTGTTTAATTCACGCCGGCGGGACCGGCATAACAGCAGTGGGTCTTCGGCACATCGCGGGCCGGAGAATCGCTGGGGGAGGGGGGATGGTAGTGGGACGCCGATAGGCGCGGCTCGATTCCCGCCCCGAATATCTGGTGCCGGAGAATTCGGCAGCCGGCGGGGGCGGGATTCACGCCGGGCCCTGGCAATTCTCTGACACGGCGGGGGGTCGGAGAATCCAGCCCCATGTCTTCCACAACCATACAGGTTTCTGAGATAGCATGTAGTGGGAGATCAGGATATATTAGGAACAAATGTTAAATTAGCCGAGACAGATTAGGCCTCATGATTGAGAGGCAAGAGGAGGTTACTTATCTTTCAAAAGACAGCCTGTTCTCCGAAAGGAATAATGAATGCCTTGAGCTAGCTGCCCACTCCGGGTATGCTATTCTCTTCACAGTATGTGCATCTTTAAAATGAACTCTAGAATTCCCTGACCCTGGAGTGAATCTTTCCGAAGAATTAATGTGTGAAGCAGTAACCAAGTGGCAGCAGAATTCCCACAGAATGAATCCCGACATTTTTCAAAGGCTTTGAGGATAACTTGGTGTGCACATGGGAAAGAGCTGCCTCCACCTGTCTGGAGTCCTGTGATAAGACTCTGTCTGCAGCCTGATCGGGGTGTCGGGATTTTACCTAACCTTCCGCTGCCAGATGAACACATGGGGCTTGCATAGGGCTGGAAACAATGACTGCCCAGGGGAAGGGGGTGTTGCTACACAATGTTCGACTCAATTGTACTTTGTGTCATTTTTAAGAGGCAAACCTCATCACTATTTTGAATACTGCACTGGAGATGTCTTAATTTTTTACATTTTCTCGACTGCAATTCGGCAGGCCTTGACCCTTGATTGACTACAGTTTGAGGCTGACCACTTTAGTTGAACAAATTCTTGGAGATCTCATCAGATGACCTCCAAATGTCCCACCTACAGGTTCATGCCATTTGTAACACATACATCCTCACAATGCACTGCTGTCCTATACCACCTTGAAAGTGAGTTGCCACCGATTTGTTAAGATATCGAACAAGATCCCCAATCAATTTTTTTTTAAGTTGTGAAGCTGTGAGGAAAGGATACTCCACTACAGGAGTGATGACTCTGACCAATAGGTAACTTTTATGTTAAAACAAACTTTAATTTAAACACAGAATTAACCACATTAACATCAAAGAAATAGCTTTACAATTATCAGTTAAACAGTTCTTAAACACAAGGAAAAACTTAAACTTACTATCTATTCCTGCTACTAACGCCAATTAAGCAAAGCGTTCAAATGCCATTTATAAATAAAGTTAACTAAACTGGTTTGCTTGCTCTGCTGTGTAGACCTCTGGAGAGTGGTCCTTTCACAAGCAGATTGAGTACACTTCTGCTCAACCTAACAACATTTGGAAAAATTGCTGTTTAACTTAAAATCCTTCTGTCTTGCCAAACTCAAATCCTATGGTAAACTGCAAAACTACAGACAGACCTGGCTCCTCCCTTTAATGACATCGTGTGTATCCCACTCAGATGTCACATGACCTGAATAACTACGACCTAATAAAAGTCCTAATAAATTATATACTCTCCAGCGAATCTTCCAACAATTATAACAATATCCCATGAGGGCAGCACGGTGGCGCAGTCCTGCAGCCTCGCGGCGCCGAGTTCCCAGGTTCGATCCTGGCTCTGGGTCACTGTCCATGTGGAGTTTGCACATTCTCCCCGTGTTTGTGTGAGTTTCACCCCCACAACCCAAAGATGTGCAGGGTAGGTGGATTGGTCACACTAAATTGACCCTTAATTGGAAAGAATGATTTGGGTACTCTAAAATTAAATAAATAAATAGCAATATCCTATTAGTCCTCTATATGTAAACAAGTATATGGTTAGAATCAATCATCTTTTTAACATTAATGCCACAATATAAAATACAATATGTAACAATTTCTACATTCATCACAACCCCAATAAACAGTGGGATTGGGTCCGGTAGGATGTTAACATTTTGAAAAATCAGAAATCTGACCCCAATCTGCCACCTTCTTCATTTAAAGGAGGGAGGACTGGGGGGGGGGGGGGGGGGGGGAGGAGGTTAAGGAGAGAACAAACCAGCTCTCACAGGTACTTAAGGCGTCACTGACCAGAAAATGAAAACATGTTTCCGGGGTTCATTTCTCCTCCATGGCAGTAATAACTGCACATCTTCAAAAGGATTCACAGATGGGATGTGCTCAATTATATAATGGGGCACTATGTAAATACATATATTTTTAAAAGTCCTCCATATATTAACATGATTCAAGAACCCTGAAGTAAATGCTTATGACCAAGAATTTTAAAATTGGATCTTTGTTTTGTGAGCAGAGTGAAATAGATAAATTGCAATTTTTGAAAAGTGAGCTGACTTTGAGTGCAAATGTGGTAGCGCTTCTCAAAAATAATATCGTGGCACGTGATAATATCAAGTACTGCACCATACAACCAATACCTTCATAATACTCCTTTCACCCACTTCACTTCACAAAATTCAATGGACTGTTAACAACTGCTCAACCAGTGAGAGACTGCCAACACTGAAGAGCCTTTCTAATAAATCCAGCACCTGAAAATGCATTTTTCTGTTAACGTATTAGCAAGCACTGAGAAAAACAAAACCCAGGGGGTTTGCAGAGCTTTCATGCAATTGAGTAGAAGTGTCATGTAACCAAGTTTGCTCCCACACAGACATATGAAGCTGAAGCTAAACTACTTGGAGCAATTCGCTTCCAGAATAGGTTTGAGCTGTTCCATAAGAAGATTTGCAATTGACCATGATGGGCATCACAAATGATACATACTCTCTGCTTTTAGCCCTTTCAAACAATGGTCATTGGATAACTGTCTGGGATCACAAACGTTTTCCTCTTTCCCTACTGAAACCAACCTTGCCATCTAAACCAACCAAAGCTGGCTCAGACGAACTAAATCAAACTGGCAAGAAATTAAGAAGAGAACCTTCTTGTCTGGCACCTCATGGCTCATTCACCCGTTTAGGTCTTCGGGGATGTCACCAGCTGAAGGCTAACTGCTGGCGGTGGGTCCTGTTTTTCGTAGGTCTTCGAGTTGCCTGTCTTGGTGAAACCTGGCAATTTGACATGCAACTGGCTGCCATGCTTCACGAAGCAACAGCAGAAGCATGCCTACTGTGCAGTGTTAAAGCAGATTGAGACTCGTTCCTGGAGGTGGACTAAAACTGCTTGCCAAGGCCCAATTCAGGTTACTTTCCATCCAAATTTCATTACACAGCCTGCATTGATGCAAAGCCAAAGCACTTGGCATTGACACAAACCATGTAATAAAACTGTCTTGAAGGAAAGAAAATTAGACAGATGAGGAGACTAACCATAAAGTATACATGTCTTGCAACAGCTTTTTTGAAACCCTGGGAGAATCCTCTATGCACAGATCTCGTCCAACATTTTCAGTGCAAATGGATATCTTCAAAACTTTCCGAAATATCATCCTGGGTTTGAGTAACGACAATTTTTAGTATCTTTTTTACTGTTGATGAGATTAGAAGAATTGCACTCTGGAGGCTCTGAGCGGATAGACAAGTCATTTGAAAGCAGTTTTGGGGGGGACTGTAAATCAATGCAAGTTAGTGAGCATAATTTTAGTGCAGGGCGACAAGTGAGCAGGATCGACTATGAGCTGGAAGAAGGATAGCAGAGTTTGAGAAGAACACACAAGTATCCCTTCTTCTTGGGTGGTCCATCAGACTTACTTCCGCTCCATGGAGGTGGGTTCCGCGGTGGCTGAATAGTCCAATCCTGGATCTGCAGACTCTGCCACAGGTTTGGCAGGTGGTGCTTGATGAGGTGTGTAGGTGAGACATTCTGGATTCTGTGCTCTCTTTCCGCTATTTATGCTTGGTCTCTGCGTGCTCCAACCTGTGATGCTTGAGGTGATTGGCGCCTTTGCGTATGCTTCTTCTCTGGTTTGTGGGTTCTAAGGCAAGCGATTCCCACGTGTCGATGGGGATGTTGCCTTCATTTAGGGAGGCTTTCAGAGTGTCCTTATAGTGTTTCCTCTGCTCTCCTGGTGATCATTTGCCATTGCAGAGCTCGGAGTAGAGCACTTGTTTTGTATCGGGCATGCGGACAATGTGATCTGTCCATCGCAGCTGGTCGATCATGACCAGTGCCTCGATACTGGGGATATTGGCCTGGGAGATGATGCTCACGTTGGTATGCCTATCGTTGGATTTGAAAGATTTTGCGGAGGCAACGTTGATGATATTTCTAAAGGGATTTGAGGTGTCTGCTATACATTGTCCATGTTTTCGATGCATACGGGAGGGCCGGGCCACGACTGCTCTGTAGATCATGAGCTTGGTGCTGGATTTGAGGTCTTGGTCTTCGAACACTATGTTCCTCAGGCGTTCGAAGACTGCACAGGCACATTGGAGTTGATGCTAGATTTCATCGTCGATGTCTGCTCGCGAGGGTATGGGGAGAAAAACGCTCAAGTATATGAAGCGTGGAAGAGCAGCCTGGCCAGATCAGCATTCGAATAGTTGAATCTTCAGGTAAAAAATCCAATTGGTGAGGCTTTGAGGAGGTGAGTTAAGATAAGAGCAGAGATGGTTGCCAATATTGGAGAGGTAAGTATTGGCACTCTTAAGTGGTGCGAGAGTATATGCGGTGAAAATCCCGCCCAAGATCAAATAAGGCACCAAAGAAATCAAAAATCTAGCTCAGCCTGAGAAAGATCTCTTGTGAAAGCATTTCCAGGAGAAATTCATTCTTAGCACTTGGAAGGATTGGAAGAATTCAAAAATCATAAACATGAATTTAAACACCTTGCATTTCCTAAAGAACCACTCCGCGCAAGGAAACAGCTTTCATTATCTGCTGCCAGTGGGCTTCAGAATAGAGGCCGTTATCTATCAACACCACAAATTACAGGCTATCAACTGAACAAAACTGCATGGTGAGGTCTCTCAAGAAGTATTTCAGTCGGACACCCCACCACTTGCTGAGCACAAGCTGCTGCACTGTGAAAATTACCACCATTCGGCTCTGGATTGAATCTCTTCCCAAGCCTCAAGTCAGTATCGTAGCCTCAGGTTCAGTGCCACCTGCAGTCTTTCCAGACAGTATTAACCATCCACTGCAAAGAAAAGAAGGGTGATAATGTTTGCTGCAGTCATGGAGTAAGACTGCCCCGCCAGTTATGGAGGTGACCTTGACTGGGTAACGGCATCATCCATGGATCTTTTATATTAAAATGCCCTCGGGGTCAATTCTGAAAGCTTGGAATCAATAACCTACCATCACATCCTTCAATTGCAGTCGGCACTGGCAGAATACACGACAGCAAGGCTTTTCCTGTTTTCTATTGAAATGTAATTAAGTCTGTGCACGTAAACGTGCGAACTTTGAGCAACATCAGATCTTTAAGCACTAATAAAGATAATTTGAAGTAGAGCAGGAGAGTTCTATCCTTGGCCAATATATACCTCTCAGCCAACATCATTAAAGCATAGATCACCCGATCATTAGATCGTTGCTATTTCCGGCCACTCGCTGTGTGCAAATTGGCTGCCACGGTCTTCTATATTACAAGTGGCAACACTTCAAGAAAGAATAGTAAGAAGTCTTACGACACCAGGTTGCACCACTGTGCTCACCCCAGTCCAACGCCGGCATCTCCACATCAAGAAAGAATATCATTGGTCGTGAAGCACTTTGAGCTCATCAACGACACAAGAAAAATCCACGTTCTTTCAGTTTCATCAGAGATTTTGCTTAAAATTCTTGTCGTTTTGAATTCCTCTCCTTTTCTCACAAAGTGAGCTTATGCTGGGACAGAGCGGTGGCACAGTGGCATTGTCGCTGAACCAGTTACTCAGAGACCCGGGGCATGCTCTAGGGACACCAGTTGGAATTCGAATTCAATGAAAATCCGATGACGAAACCATTGTCTCAATTGCCGTACAACCCCATCTGGCTGGCTCTACAATGCACTTTAGGGAAGGAAATCTGCCATCCTCACCTGGTCAACATGTGACTCCAGACCCACAGCAATGTGGCTGACTCTTAAATGCCCCTGATACGGCCCAGCAAACCACTCAGTTGAAAGACAATAAAAAACTGGACGGACCACCCGGAATTCTACATGCTGCAGTTCAAGAAGGCAGCTCACCACCGCCTTCTCGAGGGCAATTAAGAATGGACAATAAATGCTGACCTAAACAGCAACGCCCACATCCCGTAAAATGAATGTTTAAATAAATGGTTTCATAGAAGCCCGGAGAGTGATTGGTGGCTGGCAATTTGACGATGTGAAGCTTCACAGCAAATCTGATTCTATCCTCACCAGGTAACCACGGATTATGTAAGGGAGTGGCATCCTCGGTTAGTTTGTTGCCACCCTGACCGAGGTGAACCAATTTGCTGGAGAATAAGGAGCTTCTTAACATAGCAAAGCGCTGTACCTTTAACCAACCAAACCATCACTGAAACTCAGAATTGAGGTTGCAGGGCAGAACGGTGGCGCAGTGGGTTAGCCCTGTTGCCTCATGGTGCCGCTGTCCCAGGTTTGATCCCGGTTCTGGATCAGTGCCCGTGTGGAGTTTGCACATTCTCCCCGTGTTTGCGTGGGTTTCACCCCCACAACCCAAAGATGTGCAGGCTACGTGGATTGGCCACGCTAAAACTGCCCCTTAATTATGAATTGGGCACTCTAAATTTAAAAAAAGAATTGAGGTTTCAAATCCGGATTTGTGAATTATTCGATGCTTCATGGATTTATAGCCATTTGGCAAACCCTATATTTTGCACCGTAACAAACAGTGAAGCCATAAGGAACTCCATTGTCTACTACATGTCTGCCACTGCCAAATCAGGTTTCGTACCGACTTAGGAAATAGATGATTAAGACATTAAGCAGCAGCCTGAGAAACAAAAGACTGAAGACTGCGTCTGCGCATTTTCAGATGTCTTGCAGGGTATACAGGAGGTGTGTAAGAAATGATTTCCACAGCTGCGACAGGAAAGACATGTGTGAAATCGGGAGGCAGCCAGGGACACAGAATACTCATGGTTCTCACCACTTTCCCAGTCACCAAAATGTTTATGTGGCAGATATACAGCCAGCCAGACTTTCCCTTGGGTAACCTGAGAGGCAAGTATTGGAAACATGAACACTGCAATATTTTACAGGGAGACATTAGGATTTCCCACCGGCCGCTACCCCCGTGCCCCCCCCCCCCCCCCCCCCCCCGTTTGGAAGGACAACTTGTCACCTCAAGTCAAACCAACATGAGCATCTGCCTAAATTCCAAAGTCTTACTGTCTTTCTTGCTGCTATTTTTTGTTCAGTGCTATTATCATAGATTTATACAACTTTATAGTTCAGAACGTGGTCATTTAGCCCATCGAGCCTTTGTTGGCTCTTTGAACGAGCAATCCAGTTCGTCCCCTCCTCTTTCCCCAAAGCGCTACACTGTTTTCCTTTTCAAGTATCTACCGAATATCTTTTTGAAAGTAATTAATGAACCGGCTTCCATTATCCGTTCTCACGGTACATTCTAGATAATAACAGCCCATTGCATCAAATAATTTCACATATCCCTTTTGGTCCTTTTGCCAATTATCTTAAATCTATGCCCTCTGGTTACTGGTCCAGTGGGAACAGATTCTCTTTATTTACTCTATCAGACCCTTGCATAATTTTGAATGCTTCCAGTGAATCCAGCCTTCCCTGCTCAAAGGGTAACATTTCCAGCCACTCCAGTCTCTCCACACAAGAGAACTTTCTTACCCTGGGTAACATTCTGATAAATCTCCCTTCACATCCTCACTAAGGGCCTCATGGCCTTTTTGTACCTCAGATTAAATATGTAGGAATTACACTCAGTTTCCCCTTAGAGAAGAGTAATTGCATAAAATAGGCTTTAATTATAATCAGCTACAAGGTATATTTTCTGCACAAGGTTTGCAGATCACATTGTAACTTTTCATGGTACAGAGCACTTGGCTCCATTGTGGGCAACCTGTGATGCGGACACACCTTTGGGTGGTAAATAATTTATCCTCATAATTTTGACCTCAGTTAAATATTTGTTTAACTTACTCTGCCTTAAGGAAACCCACACTAATTTATCTAGTCTTTCTACAAAACATGCCGTTTTTCCTTCAGGGAAATTTCCATTCCTGAAAGCCTCAGGGAAAAGCAGGAAACACAACAGAGTGTTAGCGTTTCAAAGTAACATGCTCAGTTGGCAAATGTTTAAATCACTGACTCTGTCCGTCATTACTAGCAGCATTTTACTATAGTCTTTGATTCTGATTATTCTTCCCCTCCGTGCTCTTCTTCCTGAGTTTACAATGTGGAACTATTTTTAACCAGTGCTTTAAAACAATGGAATTGGTCAGCTGTGTCAGCTTTTCCTTCCTCTTAAATCTGCGGACTTTCAATGCTCAGAACTTGGCACCACTTCATCACTGCTCTTCACCTTGGCAGTGTCCTACACGATAGGTCTTGCTACGTCACCGAGCTTCATCAATTGAACAAGGTTTTCTTGCACACTTTCGCTGAATGTCTGGGGCAGGTCAAAACCATGCACTTTTGAAGGTCAAGAGATACAGAAATCACAAGTGGAAATGCTGCAGGGTCTATGAAGTTCCTTGAAATATTCAAGCACCATTTTTCTTTGCAACACGAGGGAATAAATTACAGGCGGGAATCTCCGGTCCCCCCAGCTACGTATTTCTCGGTAGTGCGCCGTTTACTGGTGGCGGGATTCTCCCTTCCTGTGGCTTGTCAATGAGATTTCCCGCATGCGGGAAAAGAGAATCCCAACGACCAAAGAATTCCGGCCTATATTTTTTTTGCATGATAGAAAGAAAGACTTTCATTTATACAGCATTTTTTTATGACCAAGTAAATCACTTTACAGCCAGTGAAGTACTTTTCAAGATATTCACTCTGGTAATGTAGGATAAGCGGCATCTAATTGACACTCAGGAAGCATCCCAAAAACAACAATGTGAAAATGACCAGATAATCTCTTTTTTGTTATGTTCACTGAGGAATAAATATTGGTCAAGATTCAGGGGTAAATCCTCTGCTGTTCTTCAAAATCGACCCGCAGGATCAACCTGAGCAGATGGATGGGGCCTCAGCTAAAACCTTAACACAAGAGGACACCTCAAACAATGTAGCACTCACTCGCTCAGTACTGCACCAGAGTGTCAGCCTTGACGTTTGGGCTCAAGCTAATGTGACAACTGGGTTTGACCAGCAAAATAAAGCCCTAAAATGTGGGCACCGGTTTAGCTCAGTTGGCTGGATAGCTGGTTTGTGATGCAAAGCGAGGCCAACTGCGTGGGTTCAATTCCTCTACCGACTAAGGTTATTCATAAAGTCTCGTCTTCTCAACCTTGCTCCTTGCCTTAGGTGTGATGATCCTCAGGCTAAATCAGCTCTCTCTTCCCCCAAAGGTGAAAGTATGGGGAAACTATGGTCATCTGGGACTACGGCGACTTCACTTTACTTCCAAAGCCCTGAAGAGGAGCCAGTCGGACACAAAACATTAACTCTGTTTCTCTCTCCATATATGCTGCCAGACCTGGTGAGTTTTCCCAGTATTTTCTGGTTTTAATTGGGTTTAACTACTGTTGACGAAAGATGCATCAGAAAATGGACTTTGGCTGTTTCAGGAAATCGCATATTAACTTTACTTGTCCTCACTGTCACCCGTAGCTCAGTTTCCATAGAATCCCTAGTGCAGAAGGAGGCCATTAGGCCCATCACATCTGCACCGACCCTCTGAAAGAGAACTCGACCCAGGCCTACTTCCCCGCCCTTTTCCCGCAGCCCCGTGGATTGATCATGGCCAATCCACCAAACCTGCACATTGTGGACACTAAGGGGCAATTTAGCATGGCCAACCCATCTAAATGCAAATCTTTGAATTGTGGGAGGAAACTGGAGCACCCGGAGGAAACCCACCCAGACACGGGAGAATGTGCAAACTACACACAGTCATCCAAGGTTGGAATCAAACCCAGGACCTTGACAATGTGAGCCAGCAGTGCCTCCACCTTGTTGGTGTAGTATTCTCTCCTCTGAAGTTGTTGCTTCAACTACCATTTAAAGAGAGAGAAAAAAATTGATTATTTGGTCATTGTCACATTACTGTTTGGGGGAGTTTGTTGTGGGTAAGTTGAATGTGTTTCCTACATTGCAACAGCTCAAAACAAAAAGTGCTTCTTGTCTGTAAAGCATTTTGGGAGAACCTGGGGTCATGAAAGACACGATAAATGCAAGATTTTCTTTCTTTCGAATACATGTACACCTCAGCTCTCTGAAAAGCCAAGGGGGAAACTTGTTGCCTGACAATTTGCCTCTGGTATTGCTGCTATTGTTTGAATTAATAGCGACTCTGGAGATACTGACACAGCCTGCCCATGTTCCTGGTTCGGGTTAAGTAAAAGCTTAGGACGGAATTCACCCATGCCCCTGTCGATGGGCTCAATGGCAGGCAGGGTCATTTGGTGGGAGGCTCAAAAATCAATTTTACACCGGAGTGAAGTTACAGCGGAATCTTCTGATGCTGCCCGTCATGGAAGATTGGAAATCCTGCTGAAGGTCGGCATGAAACCGATTTGCATCCCACTAAGGGGATGTGGACAAAGGTCTGACAGGAATCTTGCCCAGCTGCCCGATTCTCCACAGCGCAATTGGAAGAATTTCACCAGTCCAGAACATGCCTGGACTAACAAGGTGTGCAAAATCCTGGGCTTATCTGAAGGCTGCCTGGGGGCTGCCCCAGAGCTCAGGGTGGAGGCTGCCAGTAACCCTGGACTCTGGAACACTACAACAGTGGGTGGAGGGACCGTCTACCAGGTGGATCTTCCAGCTTCAGTGTCCCCGAAGAGGTCCATCTTCTAGCTTCAAGAGTGTTCCTCGAAATCCACCTTCTTTCTTCGAGAGGTCTTTCTTCAATGGTGGGTCAGTGATGCCCGTTGCATTTAAAATATGGTGGCAGGATGCACACCGTCAAACCAGTGCCTCCACAGAAAACAGCACAAAACCCTTGGATGCATAATTAATTACACCGGGGCAGAAAATGGTTTCCCATTGGCCTCCACAGCGAGGAACACTTTTTGTCCCCACCCCCCTACACCACTGAGCCCCAAATGGGAGAATTCCAGCCTTAGTTCCAGGGAAGGATGTTTATTCACAGCGCAAATCATTGGCTGAAATCAATTCAAGAAACAATAGATTTTCAGTGGATTTTAAGATCTCCCTTAGAACACCAAACAGAGCACCAATCCCATCCAATACAAATACTGACATCAAAATCTGCCTTCCAGAAGAGGCTAAACACTGGAAAATTCATACCTGGCCAGACTAAGCCCACTCTGGTCTCCCTGGATATAAGAGTAACTGTGGTACTAGTCAATCTGAAGCGCCTAGGCTACAGTCACTGACGCAAGGTAAATAATCATGCACTAGTTGCCCATGCAACATAAAACATCTGAAATAACTGTTATTTTCCTGTTCGCTGATGCACGTAAACAAGGAATAATATCTCTTCAACAAGTCTGAGTCTTGAACCCTCTAAAGAACATTCTGGACATGCCAAATCTACTGATGGGCAAAATGGATCCCTTCAAAAAAAAATGCTGAGTTACGTGCCCGCAATTCTGTCAACTGAAGAAATAGGGCTCTAGACACCCTGTGTAAATATAGGTATGTGGTACAACAACAACAGCATTTATGCAACAGTAAAATGCTGCAAAGGTGCTTCACGAGGAGCTTTATCAGGCACGAATTAGGACTGGCACTAAAGCTTGGTCATAGAGGTTTTAATGAGATTTTGAGGTGAGCGAGGTGGAGAGATTTGCGGGGATTAGGGGGCGGCGGAGTTCCAGGATGCTAGCAATTAAAGGCACGGTGGGGGAAAGAATTGAGGGATGCACAAGAGGCCAGAGTTGAAGGAAGACAAAGTTCTTCGAGCATTGCCGGAGGCCCTGTAGATATAGAGAAGAACCCAACCACCCTTAATAATATTGAGGTTACAGGTGGAATGTGACTAATGTCACACTATCCATAAAAATGGAAATTTGCCTCACCCCTTCCAAATATCAGCATTACGTGACAGCCAACGCCACCATGTAAAAATGGTCAGGATTTGAGCACGTTAGTTTCGAATCCTGACCATTTAATATCATAGAACATAGAACAGTACAGCACAGAACAGGCCCTTCGGCCCTCGATGTTGTGCCGAGCAATGATCACCCTACTCAAACCCATGTATCCACCCTATACCCGTAACCCAACAATCCCGCCCTTAACCTTACTTTTTAGGACATTACGGGCAATTTAGCATGGCCAATCCACCTAACCCGCACATCTTTGGACTGTGGGAGGAAACCGGAGCACCCGGAGGAAACCCACGCACACACGGGGAGGACGTGCAGACTCCACACAGACAGTGACCCAGCCGGGAATCGAACCTGGGACCCTGGAGCTGCGAAGCATTTATGCTAACCACCACGCTACCCTGCTGTGTGTACATTTTACTGTGTGTACATTTGCATCAGTTTTGACAGTGTGCTAAACATAACAAAGTGCACTGATCTATGTGAAAATCTCAACGCTGCTGTAATCAAAAATAAAATAATGGCTATTACCCTGCCATACCAGTTTGCTCACTCTTCATTCCCCAGAGATATTACAGAATATTCCTGTTGTGAGTCGCAATCAGACATAAGTTAAAACATATACCTACTAATACATCATTCCGAGGATCTGGAAAAACCATTCCCCAATCACTGTATCATAATCCTTTCTCTGACAAGCTTGGCTGCGTTATCTTACTTCCGACAGTAACTTTGTCGGCGACATAAAAACCTAATCCATTTTCCCTTTTAGAGGATTGACTCCTGTGCCCTGAAGCACACTTCATCATTGTTTAATATTCCTTTTGTATTTCCATTATGGCAGTTCAGTCTCTTACTGCTGTTTTCTCGACCAACGCACAGATAACCATCTGACACAATCGCCAGCAGCTCTAACTTGGAAACAACTGATCCTAAATCAGCATTAAGAGCTGTCCTTGTGGCTAAATGAAGCATTGAGTTTTCATTAGTCCCCCTGACCCTTTATGAAGTCTTTAAACACTGCTGTTGACAAGTGAAATGCCAGGTATTGTACTCCATTATAGGCAGAATAGAAAGACTTGCATTTACACATCTTTCAGAAACATCTCAAAAGACCTTCAGTTAATTACTTATGAACTGCAGTTGCTGTCATGCAGGAAAACATGGCAGCCATCTTACATGCAGCAAGATAAACGAACAATAAGCAAAGAGGACTTTTGTCCAGGCCAACGAGAGGACATGCGTGTTTTTCTTGCAACGTTGCAATGGGAACTCTAAAAATCACCCTGAAAAGATGCACAGGGCCAAGGACTGTCCCCCGAGACTCTCAGCACAGGCTGTCCACTTGAAGCTGCAACCCTCTGGGTCACAGAGGCAACAGGGCTACCAACTGAGTAAACCTCTCATTTTTTTTGAAAAACGAAAGATAAACTGACCACAGACTCATAGAGCTCTTCTGCTAACTCGGAGTAATAGCATTGCCCCAAGTTAGCATTAAATCATTTAATCTGAAAGGTTGCAAGATTTGATTCCTGATCATATGCTGAGCTTAGTGAAATTCATTGCAACAGCACACAGTGAATTGATCCACTGGGCTATCAAAGAGATAAATTTTACATCATAAAAAATATATTCAGGTACGGGGATGTTTTATCAGTAGTTAATTATGCTCAAAACAGAAAGAAATAAGTTATAGGATCTTTGTTGCAGAACATAGATGCCCAATTTTATTGCAATAAAAAATATTGCAACGAAGAGTCTGCAACCAATTCCTTTTGGATGCCGCCTGCCTCCAACTTACCCTGTTTAAATTTCAATTTTACAGCCTGTGAAGCTTTTCTTCGCCACATTTCTGTTGTGATAACAGATTTAAGATGACAGGACTCGTCACATCATGGACAGGAGTCGTCATAGTGAGTATCTGTCAAATGTTCTGTGTTGACTTTTCCTCTTCTAAAATGAGGTGAATTTTGTTTGAGCAGTGAATTGTTGTCCATCAAGCCATTTTAACCTAAGCGTTTGCTTCCTGATGCTCCTTAAACATGTTTTTGTTGTGCTTGCTGGCATCAATTAAAACCGCGTTTGATGCTGGCAGTGGCTCAAATGTAATTTCCTAAATGGAAGGTCAGGCCATCATTGTGATGGCTGAGATTTTAAAAGCCATAAGCATTTAGAATTCCCTTTCAAGGACTCCAAATATTTCCATTATCAATTAGTATTCACATCGTTTTAACACGGTCATAACTACGAGCATTGGGCAGCACGGTGGCCTAGTCGTTAGCACAACCGCCTCACGGCGCTGAGGTCCCAGGTTCGATCCCGGCTCTGGGTCACTGTCCGTGTGGAGTTTACACATTCTCCCCGTGTCTGCGTGGGTTTCGCCCCCACAACCCAAAAATGTGCAGAGTAGGTGGATTGGCCACGCTAAATTGCCCCTTAATTGGAAAAAAGAATTGGGTAATCTAAATTTAAAAAAAAATAACTACGAGCATTAATTTGAGCTGTCACAATTTCAGAGAAATGGCCACATTCTTTTTTCTCCACTAGGAATTTAATATATTAACATCAGGTTGCATAAAGACATCTATGTAAACATGTCTGCTAACCTCTTCCTACCTCATCCCAATGGCATGTTGGAAACACAGAAAAGCTTTTGCAGCAGCTTTCAGTTAGCAGCACGCCAGCCTCGGAATGACAGGGCTCTAAGGTCAGGGCCCAGATCAGGGGTCCAGCAACTAATCACAACAGATATTTCAGTGCAGCACAGGGAACTGCCACATGGGTGCTGGTGTTAGAAAAGATGCTGAACCAGGGGTTCGGTTATACTGCTCAAATGGGCGTAAACACTCCAGCAGCAGGTGAGTTGGCAACCAGAGGACACGCATTCAAGGCAATTCGGCGGGGGGGGGGGGGGGGGGGGGGCAGATTCAAGAGAGAATGACATAAATATATGAAGAGTCGGGGATGGTGGATAATACAGCCAGTGGTGCAAAGCAGGTGTAGGCTGTTTCACAAATTACACAATTTTTAAGAATAAAATTGGGTCGAGTATAGAATGGGCCCCGATGGGCTATCACCCATTCTGCACCGCCCACTTAAACCACTTTCACCCTGTTGCCACCCACAATAATCCTCCTCTTTCCACCTCCCGTGAGGTACAGCCTTGGTAGTTTCAATGGGAGGGATGATTTAATGTCACCCTGGCACATGTTAAAAAATTGTCTCATGCTGCAATCTGGAAGCACATATTTGGACGATCAGCCCTCCAATGTCCAACAAGTGACACAAAACCCGGCAAGAAAATGCCTCGGTCCAGCAATGAAATGTTTCCATTTCCCTGACCATCTAAACCTCAGGTCCTGCAGAGAAAGTAAGCGAATACAGTTCTTCTGCTCCACTCTGTCCAGCAGAGTCCCAGTTTGAACTTATTCAGGCAGTATTGACTAAGTCTTTTGTGAGAACCTCACAGCTTACCCTGCATATTTGCACAAAAAACTTATTCCAGTCACCAAACAAAAGAAAGCCCTATTTGTTTTCCATTTTAATTACATTTGTTGAATCTACTTAGTTTGCAATTTGAGGTCAGACAAATAGATGTTTGCTGAACTAATTAAGCAGCCAATTAAATTCTGGCTCAACAGACAAGAAGCTAGGGTTTGTGCAACTTGAGTTGCAATGTTTAACAAACTAATAACAAAGCTGAGCAGCTGCCTTGTTGCTATGTCTGAACTGATCGCACACTCCAGGCAACCCAAGTGTTTATTCTGCAGTGAGACAGATTTTCTGATTTACTCCATTTGTAAAATACCAACAGATACGTCACCCTCAGAGATTTGTAGTGTCTCAGCAATAAGAGCCTCAGCGTCTTTGAGACAGAAGACAGCTGTTTGACCACAATCTGCGCGCACATCTTCTGTGAATACGGCAGATCTTCCATTAAAGTGTGTTGCCAGGAATTGTGACACTACACTGTATCAGTGACAGTCAAACCCAATGTCCCACAAACCTCCTGTTAGGTTTGTGATGAACTAATCAGTGGAATAAGGATTGCAGGAGAGGTTCAACACGTGACTCACCTGGCTCTCTGTGCCAAGATGGAAGACAAGGACTGGACTGATAGTCATGACTCAGTGTTAGCATTCTCGCTGTTGCGTCAGGGTTTCAAGTCCTGTTCCAAAGACCTGATGACATAATCCCATCTGACGCACTCACGCAGTACTGAGGGATGGCTCTACGGTCAGAGGTGCTGGCTTTTCAGATCAGGCATTAAGCCGAGGCCTTCTCTTCTTTCTCATATATGGAACTATTTTGAAGACGAGCAATGAAATTCTCCTTGAGAACATTAATCTCTCCAAACACGCAAAATAGATTTAGCGGCCATTTATTTCACAGCTGCTTATGGGCTGACTGCCACATTTTCAACATTACAACAGTGGCTGCGCTTCAGAAGTGCTTCTTGGGCTGAATTTAATGCGGAGGCCAAGGTGGGGGGAGGGGGGTGGGGGCTTATTGCTGTCCCCCCCATTGCAAAGGCAGGGCTTTAAAAAAAGCCCGTCTAGGGCAGAACGGTGGCGCAGTGGTAGTACTGCAGTCTCACGGCGCCGAGGTCCCAGGTTCGATTCTGGGTCACTGTCCGTGTGGAGTTTTCACATTCTCCCCGTGTTTGCATGGGTTTCGCCCCCAAGCCCAAAGATGTGCAAGGTAGGTGGATTGAACACGCTAAATTGCCCCTTAATTGGAAAAGATTAATTGGGTACTCTAAATTTTTCTTTAAAAAACCCACCTTGGAGTAATAACATGTTGCTGAGGGGCTGGCTAAATAAGCAGAGTGAAATTTTGGCCCCTCGGTGGCAGCAAGTCTCACCCTCGAGAGCTGCTGGCCAATCTGATCCCCAATTCCAGGCAAGTCTGGGAATGGATTGGGGAACCTCGGGGATGGTCAGAGGGGCAGATTTTGGAATCCTTGTGGGGAAAAGCAAAAGTAGGGAATAACAACAGCAGGAGGTGGGGGGTGTACGTCCGGTGCGCAGAGGGGACCCCCATGAATGAAAATTAAGGGGGTAGCGATAGTGTAGCAGTAATGTCACTGGACAAGTAATCCAGAGACCCAGGCTAATGCTCTGGGGACTGGTGTTCAACTTCCACCCACGGCAGCTGGTAGAATTTAAATTCAATTAATAAAATCTGGAATTGAAAACCAGTTTCAATAATGGTGACCGTGAAACTATCATCGATTATTGTAAAAATCCATCTGATTCACTAATGTCCTTCAGAGACAGGAAATCTGCCATCCTTACCTGGTCTGGCCCACATGCGACTCCAGACCCACAATGTGGTGACTGTTAACTGCCCTCTGAAGTGGTCGAACAAACCTCTGGGTTCAAGGGAAATTAGGGATGGATAACAAATGCTGGCCTTGCCAGCGACACCCCACATCCCATGAGAGTTTTTTTTTTAAACAGTGCCTCCCTTCCTTCCCACTTTTCCAAAAAGTTTTAAAAATTCAGGTCAATTGGCTTGGTAACGTGCTCAATTGCTTGCTTATTATTTATTATAATATCACTGGCAAGCTGCCAACTTTGGTGTCTGCCCACCTACCGTTCTATGAGGACTGAGTCGGGGTGTGCAGGAAGGCAGTGGGCGAGCCACCCGTCATATTTTACCCGCCCACCGGCGAAACATGCCCGATGCGGTGCTGTAAAATACAGCCCCATTGACCGTGAAATCCTGTGGTCATGGAGGACACTATATAAGTGCCAGTCTTCCTTTCTGGGTTGAAAGGCTTAAACGAGGGGCCGGAATAAACCAGAGGGCAAATCGATCCATCCACCCTCTCAGCAGCATGGGCAAGTGCACAGATCACTTGCTGGATAACTTGAGCACCATCCACACCATCTAGTCCTGGCATCGTTACCTTGAAGAGGTTAGTAAAAGCATGAGGTAAAGTAAAATTGATGCCTCTGAGATTCACAGAAGTGCCTCTCCTTGAAAGAGGTGATACTAACAAAATTCAGGAGTGGTCATGCCCACCCGAATTGATTCCAAAACCAAAAATTAGAAAGGGCTGTAACTAGTAACTCCCAGATTAACATTGCAACTCCCAGAGACCCCTATAAATAGATACAATTAGGGGCATGCTACAAATACTAATTTAATCTCAGAGAATCCCCTAAATGGGGCAATTTAATCTTGAGGAAGCCCCTAATCCTGGGGGCCCCAGGCAAATACTGATAAGGTAAAGTCGCCATAGTCCCAGATGAACATCAGCTGCTTTTTCCTTTGAGGGGAGAGCTGACTGGTGGTTGATTAACCTGAGGATCACCACACCTCAGGCGAGGATCACCACACCTCAGGCGAGGAGGCAAGGTTGAGAAGGCGGAGACTTCATGAATAACCTCAGCCGGTACGGGAATTGAACCTGCCCTGCTGGAATTGCTTTGCATCACAATCCAGCTGTCTAGCCAAGTGAGCTAAACCTGACACACATCAGGCGAGCCTCATCTTTATTGTAGAAACACAATCACTAGCTGCACAGCAAGACACTACAGAAATTTCACTTAAATGATATTCCAGGGGCAGTATGCATCACAGTGGTTAGCACTGGGACTGCGGCACTGAGGACCTAGGTTCTAATCCTAGCCCTGGGTCACTGTCCGTGTGAAGTTTGCACATTCTCCCCATGTCTGCGTGGGCTTCAGCCCCACACCCAACAAATGTGCTGGTTAGGTGGATTGGCTATGCTAAAGTGCCCCTTTGTTGGAAAAGAAAAATAATTGGTTCCTCTAAATTTAAAAGAAAAAAAAAAATCATATTCCAATATCCAAAACAAAAAGAAATTGAGGCAAGCCTTTCGCCTGTCGGGTTTGCTCTGTTGTTTTCATAGATCAAAGCTGGTGAACCCATCTGGTTCATTAATGTCCTTCAGGCCAGGAAATCTTCCACCCTTACCTGGTCTGGCCTACATGTGACTCCAGATACAAAGCAATGCGGTTGGCTATTAAATGCCCTCTGGCATGGCCTAGCAAGCCACTCAGTTCAAGGGCGACTAGGGATGAGCAATAAACGCTGGTCTTGCCAGTGATGCCCATATCCCAGGAATTAATTTTTTAAAAGATGTGTAGCTTGACTCTGATTTTTCCCTCCGTTTCACCATAGCCCTCGACACCTTTACCTCGAACAATCTCAGTTTTGAAATTTTCAATTGACCTCACCTCAGCATCTTTTTTGGAGGGAGAGAGCTTCATATTGTCACCAGCCTTTGAAATGCTTCTTGATATTACCTCTGAACAGTCTAGTTGTAATTTTAAGGTTATTAAATTCTTGTTTTAGATACAACCCCCAAACCAGTAGAATTTATTTTTTCCTTTCATATCCTTCAATCATCTTTAACATCTCAATTAGACCACGACTTAATCTTCCACACTCAAGGGAATAATACAAACCTAATCTAGCAACCTATCCTCATAGTGTAACTTGACTCCTGTAGTGTAGCATGCTTTGACGTCCGGAGCTTCGAAGAAAATGGAAAGGACTCGTGTATCTGCGGCACCTTTCATTAACAGCAGATATCATACAAAAATAAAAATCCAGGGGGAGACTAGCCCTCCCAAACCTACAATGCTACCACTGGGCGGCGACAGCCGAGCGAATAAGGGGATGGATCAAGGAGCCAGAAGCCGAGTGGGTGCGCACAGGAGGCCTCCTGCATGGGGACCTCCCTCCGGGCCCTCGCCACGGCAGCACTCCCATCCCCACCCAAAAAACACTCCAGCAGCCACCCTCCAATCCTGGAACCAACTACAGCAATTTGGCCTGACCAAAATGTTGGACAAGGCTCCCATCTGCAACAACCATAGGTTCACACCAGCACTGACTGACACCACCTTCAAAAGGTGGGGGCAGGACGGAGGGACACAGACAGTCAGGGACCTATACAAGGACGGCAGGATCGCAACACTGGACAAACTGACAGGGAAATTCCAGCTAGCCAGGAGGATCGAGTAAAGGTATCTACAGCTCAAAAACTTTCTACGAAAGGAGACAAGGACGTACCCACAACCGCCACGACAGACACTACTGGAAGAACTACTGGACGCAAACATACTAGATAAAGGAAACTCTAGTGACACTCTAGGGGGCAGCAGGGTAGCATGGTGGTTAGCATAAATGCTTCACAGCTCCAGGGTCCCAGGTTCGATTCCCGACTGGGTCACTGTCTGTGTGGAGTCTGCACGTCCTCCCCCTGTGTGCGTGGGTTTCCTCCGGGTGCTCCGGTTTCCTCCCACAGTCCAAAGATGTGCGGGTTAGGTGGATTGGCCATGCTAAATTGCCCGTAGTGTCCTAATAAAAAGTAAGGTTAAGGGGGGGGGTTGTTGGGTTACGGGTATAGGGTGGATACGTAGGTTTGAGTAGGGTGATCATGGCTCGGCACAACATTGAGGGCCGAAGGGCCTGTTCTGTGCTGTACTGTTCTATGCTCTATGTATGACTGACTGATAGAAAGGGCCGACACCGTACTGGACGCAACAAGAACAAAATGGGAGGAGGACCTGGGGATTGAGATAGGGTGGGGACTCTGGAGCGAAGCACTGCATTGGGTCAACTCCACCTACACGTGCGCAAGGCTCAGCCTGACGCAGCTAAAAGTGGTACATAGGGGCAGCACGGTGGCACAGTGGTTAGCATTGCTGCCTACGGCGCTGAGAACCCGGGTTCGAATCCCGGCCCTGGGTCACTGTCCGTGAGGAGTTTGCACATTCTCCCCGTGTCTGCGTGGGTTTCACCCCCACAACCCAAAAAGATATGCAGGATAGGTGGATCGGCCATGCTAAATTGCCCCTTAATTGGAAAAAATAATTGGGTACTCTAAATTTATAAAAAAAAGTGGTACATAGAGTCCACTTAACAAGAACCCGTATGAGTAGGTTCTTCCCGGAGGTGGAGGGTAGATGTGATCGGTGCCAAGGATGCCTGGCCCACATGTTCTGGTCTTGCCCCAGACTGGTGGAGTACTGGACAGCCTTCTTCGGGGCAATGTCCAAAGTGGTGGGGATGAGGGTGGAGCCATGCCCAAAAGTGTCAGTCTTCGGGGTTTCGGACCAGCCAGATCTATTCCTGGGGAGGAGGGCGGACGGTCTTGCCTTTGCCTCCCTAATCGCCCACCATCGAATCCTCTTCGGCTGGCGGTCAGCAGCACCACCCAAAGCTGTAGACTGGCTGTCCGACCTCTCGGAATCTCTCCAAATGGAGAAAATCAAATTCGCCATCCGAGGGTCAGACGACCCACAGAACGTGGGGGCCATTCACCCAATTGTTCCGGGACCTGTTTGTGGCCAACGAACAAGCGGAAGAATAGCCAGGTAGCCAAGAATCAGGAGAAAGTCGCCAAAGCATGAGAGGGAGAGATAGACCGGGAAGGGGAGGGAGGGACAGCTAATCCTAAGAGGAAAAAAGGCGAGTCACATGAGGAGGGGGGGGGGGGGGGGGGGGGGGGGGGAGAAGAGAGAGAGAGAGAGAGAGAGAGGGAAGAGACAGGGAACAAGAGAGGAGAACCAGGGAGGTGGGGGGGAGGCAGGGAAATGAGAACCAGAAGGAAGGCACGGGATACAATAACGAACATGGCATCTCCAGGAGCAGGGAACGAGGAGAATAAAGATGAAAGACGGGAGGAACAGCAGAAGCGGAGGTGAGCGCGAGTCGTCAGCGAGATCAGTCCAGGAGAAGCAAGCAACAACACCAACACCAAACCCATTCGAGTATTGCCCACTGTAATTGTTTCTCCGGCACCCAAATGTATATTTACCTCCCCAGTCTCCACCCCCCCACCCCCCCCTCCCGCAAACAGTCACCTACTTATGTGTTGTAAATAATTTTGCCAGGTATACAGAGATGCTGCTGCTGAGCTGGTGGACAATACCCTACCAGTTATTCTATTTTGTTTTTTATTGTATTTTTAATTTTTTAAAATTATTTACTAGTCTCTTTTCTTTGGTATGTTTGGGTGTGCCCTTCTCTTCTATATATGTGTGTATATATATATATATATATATATATATATTTATGTCTCTTATCCTGTGTACATAATGGTAAATATACTTTGTTCAAACACCCAATAAAAAACATTTATTTATTTTATAAAAAATAATTTTTATTAAGGTTTTCACAAAATATAAACAACAAAATAATATTAACAGAATAACCATTGTAAAGACCCAAGAACAAGACCCACCCCCCCTACAAAAGCAACTACTAAATCGAAAACAAAAAAAAAGCAAACAACAGAAAGGAAAGAGATAACACCCGCCACATCCCACAAACCCATGTACACACTTCTCCCTCCCCGGGCTGCTGCTGCTGCCGGCCTATTTCCCTACCGTTCCGCCAGGAAGTCCAGGAAAGGCTGCCACCGCCTAAAGAACCCCTGTACTGATCCCCTCAGGGGCAATTTTCACCTTCTCCAATTTGATAAACCCCGCCATATCATTGATCCAGGCCGCCACGCTTGGGGACCTCGCATCCTTCCATTGAAGCAAGATCTTCCGCTGGGCTACTAGGGACGCAAAGGCCAGGACAATAAAAAAAATTTATTAAAAAAAATTAACAGCAGACATCCCAAAGCGCTTCACAACTAATGCAGCACTCTTTTGGAAGTGAGGTCACTGTTATAACGCAGGAAACTATTTAGTGCACAGTTTAGGTCCCACAATCAGCAATGTGATCATTAAAAAAAATTTTTTTTTTTTTTTTTAAAAAGAGTACCCAATTCATTTTTCCAATTAAGGGGCAATTTAGCGTGGCCAATCTACCTACCCTGCACATCTTTGAGTTGTGGGGGCGAAACCCACGCAAACACAGGGAGAATGTGAAAACTCCACACAGTGACCCAGGGCTGGGATCGAACCTGGGACCTCGGCGCCGTGAGGCAGCAGTGCTATCCACTATGCCACCGTGCTGCCCCTGCAATGTGACAATGACCAGATAATCTGTTTTATCGATGTTGACCGAGGAATTAAACATTGGCCAGGACACTGGGGATAACTCCTCTGCACTTCAGTGAGTGCAGCGGAGCTGTCCTGAAACCCGAACGTTCAACAATTGTGAGTGGACCTCAATGCGAGAAAATAAAACATTGAGAGCTTGAAAGCAGCAAAAGAACAGGAACCCTTGAAAAAAAAAAAGAAAGCCATTATTTAGTACTTTTAATGATAACACACCATTGTGTCCGAGAGCTGAGAGAAAGCGAACATCTATTGCAGAACTGAAACACTCACTACTCTTGTGAAGCACAATATGCAAACATTAGCATGTGAAAATCGTGTATCCTTTTGACTTCACATTTCTCAAACTTGGGGTCAGAACAAAAAGGAGGGAGGCTTGAAAATGTCTTTCTTTTTTTCTCCCCTCAAACCACAGTATATATCATCCCTTTGTCCACCAGAAGACAGGCAGATTTTTCTTTGCACTGCTGATACAACAATTGGGTAAAGAGCCTGCGCAGAGTCTAGGGCGAGCCTTTTATACATCTTTCCCATCATTTCGGGCTTGGTGTGTTGCTCGTAATTTATTGAGACATAAAGCAAACCCATGCATACTTTAACATTAGATTAAGGAGACTTTGAATTCATGGTGAATAGAAAGACGTCGACAGTAAGAGCGTGGTTTATGACTCATGGTTAATAAACCGCCAGCACCGCTGGATGACCTGAACCAGACAGAGTGAAGCAGCGAAAAGTTCATCGCCGGTGCATTGTGGAGGGGATCAAATTAATCACTTAAATCACATATTCCCAGAAGGCTGACATTCCTCAGTAATGCTGTAGGCCACGGGTGACCAATGGAACTGCCACTGCACACCCACCAAAAACCATTCCAGATTTCTTGGCCTGGTGCATGTGGCTCAATGAGAAGGTTACGAGTGCAAGTCACCACTCAGCAAACCTGAGCAGAAAACCAGACACTCCAGTGCTGTATTGAAGGAGCGCTGCACTGCAAGCGGTGCCATCTTTTGGATAAGACGTAAAACAAATGCCCCCCTCTGCCCTCTCGTGATCCCGTAGTACTACTTTGAAGGAGAGCAAGTGAGTTCTCCCCAGTGCCCGGGCAAATGTTCATTCCTCAATCAGTATCACTAAAACAACGATTATCTAGTCAGTTATCGTGTTACTGTTTGTGGGACCTCGAAATGCGCAAAATGGCTGCCACATTTTCTATATTGCAACAGAGACTTCACTTCAAAATGTACTTGTTTGGCTGAGAAGTGTTTTGGGACACCCTCAGGACATGCCAGTGCCATGTAAATGGACATATTCTTTACAAGTCAAATGACAGCAAAGTGGGAAGGAGTCAGAGATGGTGATTCCGTACAGAGGGAGTTTCTGCTCCTCAGAGGATCAGCCTGGATCCAGATTACAAGTGGAGGGTGAGGTATACCATGTGACAAAGAGCAGATGAGGGCCCCACTAGTGAGATCCAGCATGGAGGCCTGAAATAAGCCCATAGATTTTAAGTTTTGCTCTTTCTTCCAACAAAAGGAGTTTGTGGAGGGTGACAGAAATTCCAGTTGGCACAGGCATACAGCACCCAAAATGCTGCTTAGGTTCACCTGTGAATAAAATGCCTCCTCTTGCACCGCGACCCCCTCAAAAGAACCCAACAGACCTTGGTGGAGTCAGCACTAGAAGGCAGCACATTCCAGTGGAATGATCAGGATCCTGACCTGTGGATTTCGCACCCCTTTTTTTTAGGACCGCTTCAACAACATACAGTGGGAAGATTTGTAATAATAATCTTTATCATTGTCACAAGTAGGCTTACATTAACACTGCAATGAAGTTACTATGAAAACCCCCTAGTCGCCACATTCCGGCACCTGTTCGGGTACACGGAGGGAAAATTCAAAGTCCAATTCACCGAAGAGCACGTCTTTCGGGACTTGTAGGAGGAAACCGGAGCACCTGAAGGAAACTCACGCAGATATGGGAAGAACATGCAGACTCCGCACAGACAGTGAACTAAGCCAAGAATCGAACCCGCGACCCCGCCGTTGTGAAGCAACAGTGCTAACCACTGTGCTACCGTACCTCCCTTTCGTAGATTTCACCTATGTTGCAAGCTGGTTGATGTCAGTTCTGGTGGCAACATAGATGTTGAAACTGGGTTAAGTATAGCTGTTATGTCGAGGAAAAAACAAGAATAAAGAGGCAGGATTCATATTCCCCAGTGACAGTCCATAAGAAGATGTTTGAGGATATTAAGGCAGAACAGCATCAAGCACCCGATGCCCACACAGGCATTTTCCAGAGATGGCCAGAAAAAAACAGGAGCCTTAGCCCAGCGGCAAGGAGAAGGAATGGTCATTCTCAGAACCAGTAAATCTAGACCCACTGAAATCATTTAACTCAACGAGGACCAAGCTGAATTCAAATCGAAAGCTTCCTGTTCATCTGGCACATTGATTAGTGACCCGCTGGCTTCAGTTCTGAACTGATTAACAATCAGAAACAGCCAGCATCTCTTGTTGCCTGAACAAGAGGTCAGTTTAGAAGACATTTTTCCCACAAGTTTGAACTTTGGCCTCGATAGACCAAGGGGCTGGGGGGGGGGAGGGGAATGTCAATCTCATTCGACAATCAATGAGTTTGGAATGCACAAGACTTCACAGACCTGAATAACTCCCATCTTAACAGCTCGGCCCTGACCTTGCATTCCTGACGTTTCCTTCAACTGCCCTCCTCTCGAGTCTTTCCCATTAACATACAACTAAATGGGATGAAGCTGCTTTGAAAATGTCAGGCTTGTTAGCATTGACATTTAACAGTGCTGCAAGGTTCAGATTTTAGCATCTCAGTTAAATTAAATTAGTTAAAAGAATGGCTGCGATTTTTCAAAGTGGTAACTATCTGCTTGAAATACCAGTGCAGAAGTGTGCGTTGAAGATAAACTTTGGGAGGATTTATTTTCACAGGTGTTCTCTTCCCTCACCCCCACCCAACACTCTGAATTTGCGAATTTCACTTCAGGGGAGGGCGGGGGGGGCGAGGTTGGGACAGGGAAATGGGGTGCAACTAACAGCCCTCCTGTATCTGACTAACATCGCTTCCACTTGCTATGTTAATTTATGCCACCAACATCAACAACCTATTCAACTGCGGCAACATCGCAGACTAGTCTAATCCCGTTCTCATCTGACGACATCAACAGAGAACCATAGAAATGTTGCGGTGCAGAAAGAGGCCATTCAGCCCATCGTGTCTGTGCCAGCCAACAAAAGAGAAACTAAAAGAAACTAGCTGCTCATTTAATCCCATTTTGCAGCAGCTGGGTCTGTAGCCTTGCGGATCACAGCATGTCAGGTGCAGAGGTCACTTGATAGCTGTTAGGCGGAACCCTTTCTGCGCCTTCCAATTTACTAGCTGCTGTGTACGGAGTGTGACTGTCGCCCTCAAACACCTGCCCTGCCTGAGATTAGTTAGTTCAGCTCAGCGACTGGACTCGAGACAATTGTAGCCCACATGCCTGTATTTACAATGCCATTGGGGAGGGGTGCTCAGGCAGTTGGACAGTCGAGACGTTCACGTTTCAAGTTCAATGTGCTTCTTTATGGTGAACTTGCAGCAATCTGGTGGCAACGTTCAATGGTGCTGCCAGGTCAGTGGCATTGCTATTGTCTATTTTCTTACGTCCAATCAGCAACAGTAACTTGTGTTTGGAGAGCACTTTTAACACAGTAAAACATCCCGAAGCATTTCACAAGAAACAAACCACAGCGGGAGATATTCGCCAACATTGTCAACAGCTTAGCCGAAGAGGCAGATTTTAGGGAGTGTCTGAAAAGGGCAAGGGAAGAGAGAGGCAAAGATGTTTTGGGATGGAATTCTAGAGCTTTGAGCCTAGGCAGCTGAAGACAGGGCCAGCAGTGGCGGATTAATGAAAATCAGGACTGAGCAAGAGACCAGAATTGGAAGAATGTCCACATTGCAGAAGGTTGTGGGGTCGGAGATTACAGAATTGGAATTGACCTTTCAACAACCTGAGCTATCAACTCTGTTTCTCTCTCCTCAGATGCACTTCTAGCATTTTCTGTTTTTACTTCAGATTTCTGGCATCTGCACTACTTGACTTCAATATTTTTTTTCTGAGATAAGTTCCAATGGAATACAATGCACAGTTGTTGAAGTGCTGAATGCGATAAGTATTCTCTTTCAGGTTGAAGGCAAATTGGGGCCAGTACATTGACTTTAGTATGCACCTATAATTCCCCAAAAGGTGACTTACGTTTTAATTTGAGCCATAAAAATAATGATGTTGGTCACGAGCACTGTTCCAGAGCACATATTTTACGTGCTTTAGGTCAATTGGGCTACTTTATATGGAATAATGCAGCATTAGTCATCCACAGAGGAGGCTCTATCTGCACGACACTGCCATGCAAGGCAGGTCTGTTTTCCCAGGCTTCACATGTTGCCATTGAGACACCATGCAAAGAGAAACACAAGAGTTTCTGTTCTCTGACACTCTGCTGCATGAATCCAGGGACTGATGTGCAAATACGGCTCCTCCAGGTACCAACAGTCTCCAGGATTTCAGCACCAAACCACACATTATGCATAAACCAAACGGAATAATTGTTGGTAAGCTATTCATTTATGTGGGGGTGGGGCAGGGGAGAATTAAGGGGCAGAAGAGAACCTAGTTCTGATTTCAACGGATATCACACTGGCGAATTCCAATAACAATGATCGGATAAAGGTCCGCAAAGGGGAACATTGCTTTTCCCCCCTCTCCAGTGTGGCCATTCCTGACACAATAACAGGTTATAGCAAGCCAAAGCAGCTCTGGCTAAGGGTTTAAGCTGGCAGCTTCCTAATGCCATCTTCTCATTCAATGGTAGCACACTCACCTCCATGAGTGATGACCCACTCGAGAGAGTTGAGCACACAGTCCCAGCTGGAACGCCAGTATGGTACTGGGGGATTGGGGCACTCCGTAATGCCATCTCTCGCAAACCACATTAAACTGAGAATTCACCCTCCTGGGTGAATAAATTGGATCCCATGGCCTTATTTTGGAGCAAAACAGCAGAGTTTCTGTGTTGACAGTAAAAGCACGCATCCTAATCTTATTTTAGAAAGCTGTCCTAGTTGTTTGGGAAAATTTCTAATGAATGTGTAGAGGTATTTGAAAGCATGCGCAAAGCACAATCAGGTGTTCAGGCGGGACAGATCATCGTAAATGCTGAATTTCTTGTGAGTAAGAAAATAAACAGAGTTGTAAGCTTACAGATGACACAACAGCATATTAATTTGCCCAATTGGTAAGAATACAGCAGTGAGGCAAATTCTATTTTCCCAACGTTGGCAAACAAGGATTAACTGTTAACTATCTTGAGTCCGCACGTGCAGTGTTACAGAGACACTCACCAGCAGGATCTTGAGCATTGCGCTGTGAGATCCCCTCAATTCAACTTCCCCTTCTCACAAACAATATTTTTTGCTTTGTTTCTGTCACATGGTTATTCATGAAGGCCCTGCCTTCTCAACCTTCCCCTTCGTCTGATGACCCTCAAACTAAACCACCACCAGTCAGCTCTCCCCCTCAAAGGGGGAAGCAACTTGTGGTCATCTGGGACTATGGCGACTTCAATTATTTTACACATGAACACTTGATGCTTTTGCTCATGAGTTTGCAGTCAGGAGTGGGACTGATTTTTCTGTCTAGTACAGAGCAGAGTGAAGCAGCTTTGCCATCTCATGAAGGCCAACCACCTCAGCGCAGGGCAGAAACTGAAGTTCAAACATAACTCAGTATCAGTGTTTTCATTTATTGAGGGCATTGGAGGAGCTTAATATCATCTTTCTCATCTTGCAAGCAAGGAAAAGCGAAAGTGCAAGTCTTAAAGGGTTCTGAAAAAGTGATGCTTCACTTCATCGAAGGCTTTAACCGTTTGGATCCCTGGAATCAACAGATGCTCCTTTCATAAAACCCTGCAAACAGAGCAATGGCAGTAAATCTCCCAAACAGCACAAGCAATGCTCTTCATCCCTACTTGTCATTTGGAAGGATTCCAAGTAACAATGTTTGAAATTCATGGGATTTAACAGAGCCACAAGTTCTCTCCAGAGCAGACTTTTAAAAAGTAATCGAGAGCATTTGCTCAAAGAACTTATTCTCAAGTTTTCTCCTCGTGGACATGGACCATCTGTCTAATGAAGGGGAAAAAATGTTGATCCAACCTCAACAAGACAAGGGTTTCACTGTTTTGTATAAAGTTCAGACGTGTTTGTGTTCTTTTTATACAGAAATAGGATTTCTCATCTGTGTGCTTACATTACTTGTTGCTTCAGACAAACACACAAGGAACACCAGCAGTAACATCCTTCATGTCAGTACTTATGCCTCAAAACAAAATGCAGAACGAGAATAAAATTCTCATTTGACTAGCATATCGTGTCCTTCTGTATTTTCTCGAGATACTATCGCTCCCTTAAGCTTTCCTACTTAGGGACGGCATTGTGGCACAGTGGTTGGCACTGCTGCCTCACGGTGCTGAGGACCCGGGTTTGATCCCAGCCCACCGTCACTGTCCGTGTGGAGCTTGCACATTCTCCCGGTGCCTGTGTGGGTCTCACCTCCACAACCCAAAGTTGTGTACGGTAGGTGAACTGGCCATGTTAAATTGCCCCTTAATTGGAAAAAAAAACACTTTCCGATGCAAACACTAAATTTCTGGTCTTATAATTTCTCTCCTCAAATTGACCTCTGTTTTTAATCTAGTTTATTGCTTCCCTCGGCAGATCACATGGCTTTTGGATGGGGGTGGTGTCTGTTACAAGACAGGCAGGTGGAAGGAGCAGTGGGCCTTTTGTTGTCCATCATTTTTTGTATGATGGCATAAGGAAGACTGCATTTACATAGCCTCATTTTCTACTATTTCATCCAAAATTCAAAATGGTGAAATATAACTGCTTCAGTCCTGAGCTTCCCCATTAATCTATAAATACCCAGGGCATGATTCTCCGTAACCCAATGCCGAAATTGGATGGCTTCTGACACTGGAATCGGAACAGGCTTTGAAACCGGTTTGCGATGTTCTGCCCCCTTCAAATCAGCGTCATCGGCACGTGCACCGTGCGTAGCCGCAACACCGTTGCTGCGTCATCAGCCAGCCCACCCACGATGCTCCGCCTCTGATGGGCCGAGTTCCTGACAGCGCGGGCCATGTGTGGTCCCAGCAGTCAGGAACCTGGCGTGCCGGCTGCGGACAGTGGACAGCGCTGCCACACTCGGCCGAGATACGTGCCGCTGCCCGGGGAGCTTCTGCTAGGACTGGGGTGAGTGGTCAGGGGATGGGCTGTGGGGTCGGGGTGGGCAGGTACGCGGTATCAGAATTGGTGAGGGGTCCGCGCCAATTTTCCCCATACTTCCCCTACTTTTTCACACCGCCATATTTCTCTTGCTTCGCCCATCTCTCACTAGTCTGTTAACTCCTTGTGGCTGTGAGATTTCACCAAGTGGCTGCAATTTGATTTATAGGAAATATCACAAACAAGCTTGACCCCTGTCCCAGTTTAGATAGCATCTAAAAATCATAATTTCCATCAGGGATTAGCTGGTCAAGGGCAGAAACTCAGGCAGATTTCGCTTTATACCCTCCCCCTACACCAACCAAATCCGGCAGCGGAGGTCAATTGCAGTCCTCTCTCTCTCTCACTGGTATGCCTTTCTCAGGACACAGCAACTGGCTAGGACTTCCCTGGGTTTTATGGCTAGACTGTTCACTGGTTCAGCACCCTGATGCGTTTGAGAAGTATCCCTCTCCTCTTCTTTGCACACTAGCAGATGCGCCACACAACACACCACTTTCTTCCTCAACTTACAAGTCAGACATGGAAAATTACTGACCAAGTAATGTCAGGAATCTTGGCCATAGGACAAGAACATTGGCTGCTTCCCAATGCCATGTGAGGAATTGACTTCTGTTCCCGCTGGCTGTCAATCTGGTATTGCTGTGACACTGCATGTCAGTGTTGGCCGGTAATGGAACACACATGGTTTAATTTAGCAACATTGACAGATAGCGACCCGGGTCAGGTCAAGAATCCAAAGTCCGGGTGGAAACTGATCCCCTGAAAATAACCCACTGAATTCCAAGCCACACAGATGGTGTCAGAAATAGAGAAGATACAGTCTTTGTCATATGAACACTATAGTGTGATGACGATGCAACACGCCACTTGATCATCCCAAAACCTGGGGTGGCATTTTCTGGCTCTTCCTGCCAGCGGGAACTTCTGAAGGCGACTCCCCCTTGTGGCGGTTAGCACACAGGCGTGCAATGGAATGTATGTCAGTTGCAGATTTGGAAATGGGCTTCTCAGCCGCTGTTAAACAACAACTTGATTAACAACAGCAAAGACTAAGTTACAAGGAAAAAAAGTTTTTCAAAAAATGTAGAGATTGCATTCAGGTTCTGATAGTGCGTCTCAGGATCTAATCACTGCACATGAGCACGGATGGCATCAGATTGTTTGTTGATCCGGGGAAAGGGATCACAATCCAATAGCCCTCACCCGCAACTGAACGTTGCGACAGGGCCACTGGCCGTGTTATTTGGTTGATCTTCTTCAATGTCCTCGGTTCGGGACATGGAGGACATCTTTTTTTTTTATAAATTTAGATTAGCCAATTATTTTTTCCAATTAAGGGGCAATTTAGCGTGGCCAATCCACCTACTCTGCACATTTTTGGGTTGTGGGGGCGAAACCCACGCAGACACGGGGAGAACGTGCAAACTCCACACGGACAGTGACCCAGAATCGGGATCGAACCTGGGACCTCAGCGCCGTGAGGCGGTTGTGCTAACCACTAGGCCACCGTGCTGCCCTTGACATGGAGGACATCTTGACTCAGATGAAAATATTTGATACAAATCAAGGATTAATGGAACCCCAGTGAATTGTAAAAGATGACAAAATTCAAACTTTGATGATCGAACTGCACCGTGTGGATTCAATGGCGGACTGTCAGATCAAAAAATGATTTGAACCTTCCTCCTCTTCATAAAAAGACAGATTTGCATGTCTTTAATAGCTTTTACAACTTCAAAATATTCCAGAGCACTTTACCGCCAGTGAAGTATTTTTTAAAAAACACTGTAGTGCAATGTAGTTAATGCAACAGCAAATTTGCCCCCACAGCTTTCTCCCATAATATTAGTGTGAGAATGACCAGATGATTTGACTGCAGTGGTGATGCGTGAGGGATAAATATTGGCCAAGACACAGGAGAAACCTTTCCTGCTCTTCTTCAAAATAGTAACAGGGGATCTTTTACATCCGAGTTGAAGGAATCTCTGTTTAACCTTTCACCCAAAAAAGACCCCTGACAGTGCGGCACACCCTCTGTACTGCGCGCTAGTGCCAGTTAAGGGGCGAGATTCTCCGCAAATGTAGAGAATCGTAAAGGCTGCCGTGGGACAGACCGTGACCCACGGCAGCCTTCACGCCCACTTCCGGGGCCGATTCTCCCCCCCCCCCCCCGGGCGGGGCTAGGAGCGCGGCCCCGTGCGTCACAGCCTTACGACGGTCGTCAAGGCCGCACGTCAAGCATCACGCCGGCTGACACAGCCGCTGACGTCAGCCGCGCATGCGCAGGTTGGACAACGCCAATCCACGCATGCGCAGTTGGCGTCTTTTCCCTCAGCCGCCCCGCAAGACATGGCGGCTTGATCTTGCGGGGCGGCGGAGGGAAAAGAGTGCGTCAGTTACGGGCGCACGGCCCGCGATCGGTGCCCACCGATCACGGGCCTATGCCCCCCTTGGCACGGCCGTGGTACTGCCGTGCCAATCGGGCCCCCAGATGCACCAAATGGGCATCTGGCACCCGCTTCACGACGGCAGCGAGCAGGTGTGTTTGGGCGTTTGGGGGGGGGGGGGGGGGGGGGGGAGAATAGCGGGAGGGCGTGAAAAATGTTGGGAGGCCCTCCCGCTATTCTCCCATCCGGCGTGGGGGGCAGAGAATCACGCCCAAGGTTATTTGCTCCTCTCTGGACTTGAACTTAGAACCTTCTTACTTTGGCGAAATTATGACCAAGCTACACTGACACATGTGTTTCACATTTTTATTATTTCTGCACTCGAATTCAAAGAGTTATGTTGTTGGTTTAGACCCATACAAGCTAGAAAGTTAGTTTCATTGCCACTGTGAACAGAGGCTTTAAAAAAAATTCAATCACAGGATATGGGATCTGCTCGGAAGGATAGCATTTATTGTCCATTCCCAATTTCCCTTGAGAAAGTGGTGGTGGGCTGTATTTTGAACATAATGGAGTGACTTGCTAGGCCTTTTCAGAGGGCAGTTAAGAGTCAACTACCATATGTGGAGTTACACATAAAGTAGACCGATGGAAGATTTCTTTCCCTAAAGGAAATTAGTGAGCTGGAGTTTTTCTGACAAACCAGTAGTTTCATGGTTCCCACTGTTGATACTAGCATTTTTTTAAATTCCAGATTTCTTTCAATTAATTTAAATTTCCCAGCTGCTGTGGTGAAATTTGAACTTGTACCTCTGGTTCATTGGTCCAGACTTTGAATCACTAGTTCAGTAACACAGCCACAGGGCCCCACTGATCTCCCCAGAGTCACAAGACAGCTACTGAAACCAGCCTGGGTACCCCCACTGGAGTGAATCATTAGCATTTATTTATCTACACCTTAATGAAAAAGAAACACGACTTTCTCCTCCATCCCACAAGGTCTTGGTGAAACCAGGCACTGCGTCTTATTAAGAGAACAGGAAGTTTGCTTTCAAACCTTTGACTTGCTTAACTTGGTTTGTCACTGCAGAAGCAAGAGTGACCAGGAGTGAAGGAATGTCTTCTCACTCACTTCCTAATAGAAATGACCGACCCATTAAGTGAACTGTGCTCACCCCACATTCTTCTTCTCTATTTCTGATTTTTTAAAACGGGGTAAAGGGAGATGGGGAACAAGTAGGGAGGTGGATTTGAGACCAGGAAGAGATCAGCCATGATCTGATTGAATGGTGGATCAAGCCCGAAGAGCTGAATTGCCTACTTCTGCTCCTAAATCTTATGTTCCTGTGCTCCATGGTGGTGTTTACTGGAGGCCCAAGTGTTACACCACCACGTCTCATTTTCCACTGCCCTGTTTCCATCATATCCCAATATGGGAGTGACAAAACCGATTATTAAATGGTGTGTTACATATTTTCTTACATTCTCTCAATCCCATTTATGGGCAAGATGGGCGACACCTCATTAATCACAAGGAAACGTCTGGCTCTGGGTATACAAATAGACATTGTGAGACAATCGTTAGCCAGCCACTTTAGGTTCAATAGATTTGCTAATCTTTATGTGCAGTTTCCCGAGGTACCCAAGGGGTTGGGATCAACCCCCTTCGCCTCGGAGATCTCGGGCAAGTGCCATTCAGTGCTGGTCATCACAAATGGGGACCAGATAGAACGACACTCGTGAGGGTCTCCAAGGGGTTCGGAGGCCCCAGGTGCATTCCCTCTGGGCAGGGTGGTACCCTGGCAGTGCTGGTGCCACTCAGACACTCTTCATGCCAAGACAGTGCCAGCCTGCACCCTGGCAGTGTCACCTGGGTGCCAGCCTGGCATTGTCAATGTGTCCAGGTGGCACTCAGATGGTATGGACACTGCCATGCCATCTGGTAGTGCCAGGTTGTAACTACCAAGGTTTCAAGTTGGCATTTTTTGCGCATTGGTGATCACGCCGGGGGTGCCCTGCGCAAGTGTTGGGGTGGTTGTGGGGCAGGGACGCTCTCATAGTGCGTTTGAGCTCGGCGGGGGGTCGGGGATTGCTTTGGGTGTTCCAGAGATTGGGGCACATTTTTAAATGGCGTCCTGATCTCTCACTACACTGCGGATTTCCGGCGAGCAGAGCTCCTCAGTGCACAAAACGGGACTATATGCGATCTCGGCTGTGCGTTCCCCGCTGAGGCCCCCTATTTAACCGCGGTCCCATTTTATAGAATTGTGTTTCTCGGCGCTGCTGGCTCCATCAGAGTATCTCGTCAATGAAGGCAGCACTTAGGATGTTGTTCAGAAGGGTTTCATTCTCGCACATTTTCTTTGTTTGGGGTAAGGGGAAAGATGTGTTTTGAGGATTTCCTCAAGAGATAAAATGGGTTGGGTGGAATGGACTTCATGAATCTGAAACAATAAACCTGACACCAGCAAAAGTGACTGTGAAGTTTCAAGATTTTAAAAGAAGTTATTCAACAGGCTCACTGATACCCTTGAGGGAAAGAAATCCATCGCCCATGCCTGGTCCAGCCTATATGTGACTCCAGCCCCACATCATTAAGGTTGGCTCAGAACTCCCCTCTGAAGTGATCAAATGCGCAGCTCAGTTTAGATAAGGAACGGGGTAAGAATTTCAGTGACACTCACAGACCAAGAGTGAATAAAAATAATGTTAGGATGGCTTCCAATGAAAGAATGAGTCGTGTTTACATCACCCAGCTTCAGTCGAGGATGATAAGACAGCTGTGACTTGTTACAACTTAACAGGTTCGAAGCAAATCCCATTCAATACGCTATCTGTGATGGCCAACAGTTTTAATGAGCATATGAAGAGAGAGCACATCCAAATGGCAGTGATAATGAATGAGTTATTAATTCAAGTTCATATTAGTAAATATAAATCATTTCTGGCTGTGATATTTTTTAAATATTGAAATGCTAATGAGAATGCTCATGTTAATCAAACCAACAGATCCCCATTGTTTATTTTTGTTGCACACAAATGCAAGACATGGGTTTAGAATGTAGCTCCCACAATTAACTCGCAAAAATACATTCTATCATAGTCACGCATATATCCTACATCCCTGTCAGCCGTCTCGTGAACAGAATAGGTACATCTGTTTAGGGCCTGATTTTGTGCATTTGATTTTGCCATGTGTTTGCTCTTACTCGAATCTGGCTGGAGATGAGTCCAATTATCCTTAGAATGCCAGTGTGTCTGAAAGCACATTGAACGGCCATGGTGCCTTGCTCAACGGGGTTTTAGTTGCCAGAAGGCATCAGGGCTTCAGTTTCCTCTGGAACTCAAAAGCATCATTCTACAACCTGAGACCTCTAGCATTGTACACACATGGTCACAGCTCCATTATTAGTCAAAACCGGAGCAACTTCTATTGGCAGCAAAGTTAGCCAGCAGCACACACATGAATGTACATACTATTATGCATCTATAGCCCTGTACCAGGGGTATGCCAAGGCGGCATTCAGCATGCTTGTCTTCATTGGCCGGGCATTGAGTACAGGAGTGGCAGGTCATGTTACAGTAGAATACTTTAGTTAGGCCACATTTGGAATATTGCATGCAATTCTGGTCGCCACACTGCCAGAAGGATGTGGCTGCTTTGGAGAGAAGCAAAGAAGGTTAACCAGGATGTTGTCTGGTCTGGAGGGTGTTAGCTATGAGGAGAGGTTGAATAAACTCGGATTGTTTTCATTGGAAAGATGGAGGCTGAAGGGAGACCTGATTGAGGTCTACAAAATTACGAGGGGTATAGACAAGGTGAACAGTCAGAAGCTTTTTCCCAGCGTGGAAGACTCAATTACAAGGGGGCACAGGTTGAGGGTGAGAGGGGGAAAGTTTTACGCAGAGGGTGGTTGGTGCCTGGAATGCGTTGCCAGGGCAGGTGCTGGATGCAGGCACGATAGCAACGTTTAAGATGTATCTTGTTAGACACATGAATGGGCAGGGAAGAGAGGGATACAGATCGTTTGGGCATTAGGTAGTAGGTCTAAATAAGGAATCTGGATAGGCGTAGGCATGGAGGGCTGAAAGGCCTGTTTCTGCGCTGTAATGGTCTTTGTTCAGAGACGGGCTCATACTGGCTAACTAGATAGGATAGTTTCACAATGCATCATTACGTGATGCCACGTGCTATGCCAGCCGCAGTAGATGCCATTTCTCTTGTGCTGCTCCTTAATTTCTCAACATGGTAATGAAATTTGCCTGTTGCACTTCGACTGTTGACGCCTATATAGGTAAAATATGTACATCTTACACACTTTATGATTTATGATACTCAGAGGGTAAGAAAGCTCTTTTTATGATACTTTGAACAGAGAGATCAGTGACACCACCAGGACATGGGCACCTTACAGTGCAGAAGGAGGCTATTCAGCCCATCCAGTCTGCACTGACCCTCTGATAGAACACCCCACCCAGGCCCACTCCCCCGCCCCATCCCCATCCTACCTACACATCTTTGGACATTAAAAGGCAATTTTAGCATGGCCAATCCACCTAACCTGCACATCTTTGGATGGGCGCACCAGAAGGAAGCCCATCTAGGCGCGGGGAGAAACTGCAAACTCCAGACATGTGCAAACAATTAACTCTCACAAACGTCTGCCAAATTTGTGCCCAGAACTTTACAGTGGAGGCTAAACTTTCCTTCGGAGTAGAGATGGCCGATGCCTTAGACACCCGAGACCAGGCTCCTAGGTCCTCCTCAAACACAGCAAAGCAAGTGCCACTCTAAGACCTTTGCTACTGTCCTCTCGAGACAAAAATGTAGCTGGACTTGTGAAGTGCAGCTCTCCTTCCTTCCCCTCAGCCCCCAAATCATGTACCCAACTCATATCAGAATGGCACCACCACGTGGCTGGAGATTGAAATAAAGCGAGCTGAGGGGGAGCATAACTGGAATTAGGAACTTTATCGCAGGAGAAAAAGGGAGATCATCATTCATCCACAATTATTTCCTCTATTTTTTTCATGTGGCATTTATCGCATTTGTCTGGTCAATGGACATTGCACCCTGTGAGATGGCTCAGGTTGAGTGTATAATGCTGCTCCACTTCAATGGTTCGCAGTGCAGATGAATTCTGATTCATACCAGAATGTGTCATGAATTGTTGCCGGTTATGTACTAACTGCAAATAGTTAATGAGGAAGGAAAATAATATCGCCACCCACTCAATAAAGCATTAAAGTATTGAAACAAATTAGCAGAGAGCTGGATTGTAACCCAATCACCCAGTTCAGGGAGCTTGTCGAAACAGATTGAAGCTCATTCACGAATCCGTGATCATGTTACGTACATAACAACAGGTATATAGGAGTGAAAAGCTGAAACACTTGGAAAGGACCAAATAAAGTTGTCAGACTGAGGAGTTCAGAAATAAAGTGTGGGACTGGGTAAGTTGTTGCTATTAGAGGGTGACCTGAGGTGACAATCTTGAGCCTGATCCCTTTATATGTTCTGCAGGGCTCTAGGTTTGGGAAAACATTTCATTCTTTCAGGTCGCCCCTTCAACCTCCTTCGTTCCAGTGAGACCAAACCAAGTTTATCCAACCTCTCCTCAGAGCTAATGCCCTCCATATCAGGCAACATCCTGGTAAATCTCTTCTGCACCCTCTCTAAAGCCTCCACATCCTTCTGGTATTGTGGCGACCAGAATCCTGGGGCGTATTCTTATCCTTGAACTCCAAATGGGTCATATTTGAGCTTCGACACAAGGAATCACCTCAGGATCCAAACAGGAGAAGGTTACTGCTTCAAATTTAACAAAATCTGCTGAAACAAATGTAACTTCAGGCTGGGCTGGTGGATCAAAACCCACGCTGCATGGTGGTTAGCATCAATGCTTCACAGCTCCAGGGTCCCAGGTTCGATTCCCGGCTGGGTCACTGTCTGTGTGGAGTCTGCACATCCTCCCCGTGTGTGCGTGGGTTTCCTCCGGGTGCTCCGGTTTCCTCCCACAGTCCAAAGATGTGCGGGTTAGGTAGATTGGCCATGCTAAATTGCCCGTAGTGTAAGGTTAATGGGGGGATTGTTGGGTTACGGGTATACGGGTTACGTGGGTTTAAGTAGGGTGATCATTGCTCGGCACAACATCGAGGGCCGAAGGGCCTGTTCTGTGCTGTACTGTTCTATGTTCTATACACAGGCGGCGTTGCGCCTCAGCTCTTAAGTGCATCATTCAGTGTGGCATTAGACACCATCGAGTAAGATTTGAGTTCTGATCTTCCACTTCTTCCTAGTGACAAAGAGGCAGCAGCTGGGGGAAATGAGCCGCAAAAGCAAGGAGAATCAGAGAGAAAATATATTTCAAAGCTGATAAACAACGTGAGGTTCTATCTTTACTGTCAAGACAAATTGTCCAAAATTCTATGATTAACCTAGGACAAAAGTTCGGCGCAACATCGTGGGCCGAAGGGCCTGTTCTGTGCTGTATTTCTCTATCTCTATCTCTAATACTGTCTGGACCCCGTGATACATTGTTTCCTCTGTGAAATGAGCCAATCACACATGTTGCCCTTGGGTTGCACACTATTGCACACCATACATGATTGTGACACCACAAGGCACCATTTTGTCTCGACGTGAGGTTGGATCACAGCAGGGTTCAAATCTGTCTTCCGGCAAATTCCAGCAAGGGCCGGTGAATGACAATCAGCAATCCAAATCCAGGCCTCCCCTCCACACCCCAAAGGCTGGTATAAGTTTGAAACTCTCTGCCACAAATGGCAATTTGAGATTGATAAGATTTTCTTTTTGTTAACCAAAGGGACTATGGGGAAAAGGATGGGTATATGGAGCTAGGTATCAGGTAAGTCACAGGGTTGTCAAATGGCAGAACAGGCTCAAGGGGCTGAATGGTCTACTGTTCCTACTTTCCTTAAGCCAGGGTACTGGGGCCAACTGTAATGTACTGACAGCGGCTCCAGCTGAGATCAGCAAAATTAACAGAAAATGGGAATTTCTGATTAAGCTTATCGAGTACCTTGGGACATTTTTGTACATGAATGGTGCTCTATAAATGCAAGTTGTCCTTGTTTTACTCTTTTTGCAGGATTTATTTTATATGAAGCACTCTTTGGCTGCTTATCCAAACACCATTTATCTGAATTATCTAGTTATCTGAACTTCCCTGGGTGCTTCTTAATATAATTATTGGATTCACTGCAAAGCTATTTAGATAAACAGAACTCAACAGTGTATAATAGTTACTAACCTACTGCAATCTTTGTCACCTCTTTGTGTAATGCTATAGTTTACAATCATTCCCTCTGATGTGGAAGCCTTAGGAAGAGTAAAGTACTGCAGTAATAAGTTATGTACGAAAGGGAATTAATAAAAGGTGCTTGACCTGAAAAACAAAGTCACACGTACTACAGTTTGATGGTTATGTATTCCGGAGAATTGCTATGGTAATAATGAGCATTGCAACTGTATAAGATAAAGGAGGTCCATTAAAGCAGCAGCCACATTAGATCTAAAAATTAGGGGAGAAACGGCGGCACAGTGATTAGCATTGCTGCCTCACAGCTCCAGGGTCCTGGGTTCAATTCCAGCCTTGGGTGACCGTCTGTGGGGAGTTTACACTTTCTCCCATGTCTGTGTGGGTTTCCTCCCGGTACTCCTGTTTCCTCCCACAGTCTAAAGATCTGTAAGGTTAGGTGGATTGGCCATGCTAAATTGTCCTTTAAGTGTCCAAAAATGTGCGGGTTTGGTGGGGTTATGGGGATAGGGTGGGGGTGTCGGCCGAGGTAGGGTGCTCTTTCAGAGGGTCAGTGCAGACTCAATGGGCCGAATGGCCTCCTTCTGCACGGTAATAATTCTTTCTTTAAAGAAATTCAGAGTACACAATTATTTTTTTCCAATTAAGGGGCAATTTATCAAGGCCAATCCACCGAACCTGCACATCTTTGGGTTGTGGGGGTGAAACCCAAGCAAACACGGGGGAAATGTGCAAACTCCACACAGACAGTGACCCAGGGCCAGGATCAAACCTGGGTCCTCAGCACCGTGAGGCAGCAGTGCTTACCACTGCACAGTAACAATTCAATGAAATTGCACAGCTTCCCATTAGCTGAGTAGCCAAAGTAATCCAAGCAGTATGGCTCTGACTCCACCAACCAGCACTGACACATAACAGTTCAGGAACATCTCAAGACTCAAAACCTGGTTTGGAGTAGAGCAGCTCGTTTAGGCCAAAGCAGTTGGGTCAGCCTTACTCCTCCTCAGCTGTCGAAGGGGGTGGGGATGGAGTTGGGGCTTGGGGAACAGATAGCCTGGCTGCAACCAGCTATCTTCTGATAGCTAAATGCTGACCCCTCACGAAGCCATGAATTGAGGACAGGACTGAATTTGGTTGTGGTGCAACCAAGCTCAAATAGCAAGCACATTTGGGCAGGGAGAAGGACCTCAGAAATGCCCGTCATTACTAAACGGGTACGGGTTCAAAGCAGCAGTAAGGTGTCCAAAACTACGTGCTGAATACAAACCAGCAGTCGGACTGCTTCCTCTTGTATGTGAGCAGTCAGGAGAAAGGGGAATCAAAGTCATCTTGTGCATTGTGTCAGCCAAATGCTGCTGTCGTGTAACTTGAGGTACCATTTAACCGTTGTCATTATGTTCGATGTCTGAAGGTCTGCAGTAAGTTCAGTGAATGTAAAGTAACAGGATGAATTTGGATCCCTCATCCTGAATTAGGTTACCTCAGCTGTGACATTTCTTTTTGAAACAAGATATTGCTGGAAACTTAATTTGCATTCGGATTTTACAGCAGACGTAATCACAGACTGAAATCATTGATTTGCTTTTCAATATATGGAAACGTTTTTAATTTCAGCTCACAGCCCACACAGGCTGACTCTGGATGGAGAGCCAGATCATTTTGACTGCCTACTCTAATTTGAACGTAAACTGATCTCATCCATCTGTTTAGAGCACTGAGCTTCATTTCAAATACCCCCAAATCAAATTCCACCCAAATGGAAAATTTCCTGTCCAAGCAGATTTGTCAAAAAGAGGTCAAAACTAACAATCCTAGGAATGCAAGGAGCTCTGGGAATTTCTGATGGCAAGTGCTGATATCTAGGCAGCAGTCTCTGTGCAACAAGCATCAGCAGGTTTCATCACCTCGGAAGCCCCCTGCCCTCCCAAGGATACAGCAGATCCCATCATCACATGACCTTCCCTCATGTGCACCCCATGGTGACAGAAATCCGACCAAATTTTTTTCTCACCAACTCATTCAGAGGTCCAATCTTAGCACCCCCATTTCCTTCTCCAGCCAGAGATAATGAACACAGAATGGACACAAAGCCTGAGATCATACAGTCTGTATGCCCTGACCAAAATGTATCCCTCCCTTTACAAGTCAGATTGCGCTCGCTGTCTCATTACGGCGCAAGGGGCTTGCTGTGCAAAACTGGTGCGGCATTCGTTAACATTACAGCAGTCCCAACATTTGAAACTATTTAATTGGGACTGTAAAGCATTTTGGATCATCGAGATTGTGAAAAGACACTACATAAATGCCCTTTCGTTCTTTCTTGCCTTTGGTTATTAGCGATAGCGGGAACAAGACTATTGCAACTCGAAAGATACTTTTTATTTCTGCAGGATACTGGGGGTTATTAAGAGACACAAAGCATCCACGGTGATGGTGACAGAATCTTTTTGATGGGAACTAGAATTTGGCAGTTGTGTGAAAAATGAATAAAACCTGTAAGGACACGTGTAACATTCAATTATCTGATCAAAATGCAGTCTAGCGGAATGCGCATAAAGGTACTGAACACATTGGTGTGGCACCAACAAATAAAATTGAATAGTACGCATATTTGAGTTTCATCAACAGATCTGTGATTGACACACATTACTTATCTCATTCAAAGTGATTGTATTGACACGGTTTGAGCAAAGTTAGACATCTAAACCAAGGGAAGGGTTACGACTGGCTGGGAAAGAAGCCACAATAAATGCCGTCTGAATTCAAGGTCTTCACAGTGGAGTGTGATGGGGATGTGGGTGGAGGGGATGGGGATGTGGGTGGAGGGGAGAGGGATGGCAATGTGGTGGGGATAGATGCATGCATGTAGTCCAAACATTAGCAAATCTCCCAAAATTCTGTTGGGAATTTACTCGGGTTTAATGGTTTGTTCAAAATTTAGTTTGATCCTGAAACCATTTTCAAATAATTTTGCGAAGATAGATTTACTGATTTACTGACTCTTCACACATCACAGGGTCACACAATGGAACCAAGTGGTCTGTACTATGAATATTTACAATATGATCGGAAAATTTTGAATTAAAGCCTTTTTTACACAGTCACTCTTATGGACAGATTGTAATTTTTACGGTTTTAATCACATTGGTCTGTTAAAAGCTCAACTGGCTGACTGGCAGCTGCTCACCTGGTCAACTCGAAGCAAATCAATGGCTGGGAGCTGGCTGGTCAACTAGCCAACAGGAGGCTGGTCAACTGGCCAACAGGAAGCTGGTCAATTGGCCAACAGCGAGCTAGTCAACTCTCCAACTGGAAGCTGGGTAACAGGCCAACAGGAAGCTTGTCAACTGGCCAACAGGAGGCTGGTCAATTGGCCAATAGCAAGCTAGTCAACTTGCCAACTGGAAGCATGGTTAACAGTCCAACAAGAAGCTTGTCACAGGAGGCTGGTCAATTGGCCAACAGGAAGCTGGTCAATTGGCCAACAGCAAGCTAGTCAACTGGCCAACTGGAAGCTGGGTAACAGGCCAACAGGAAGCTTGTCAACTGGCCAACAGGAGGCTGGTCAATTGGCCAATAGCAAGCTAGTCAACTGGCCAACTGGAAGCATGTTTAACAGGCCAACAAGAAGCTTGTCAACTGGCCAACAGGAGGCTGGTCGATTGGCCAATAGCGAGCTAGTCAACTGGCCAACTGGAAGCATGGTTAACAGGCCAACAGGGAGCTTGTCAACTGGCCAACAGGAGGCTGGTCAATTGGCCAACAGTGAGCTGGTCAACTGGCCAACAGTGTGCTGGCCAACTGAGAACTGTTCAACTTGGAGCAGTTGAACTGGGACTGGTTCAAATTCATATCTAATGGTGGACCAGCTACAACTGATCTTCCCTTGAAGAAAGACCATGAAGGCCTTGGTGAGAACATGAAGGAGATTGACCAGAATGGTACCAGACTTCACTTAGGTGCAGAGGCTAGGGAAGCTGGGTGTTCTCCTTCGAGCAGGGAAGGTGAGATCGAACCGTTCAAAATTCGGCACTATTCTGATTTATAAAATAAGGAGATATTGTTTCTACTGATGACCGGTGATCCGACAAGCAGATGACATGGAGTCAAGATGAACTTGGAAACTATGTTGATTTTAGATTCAAGGTAAATGGCAAAAGAACCAGAATGAAGAGGAGACCAATTTTTAAGCAGCAAGTTATGATTTTTTTATACATTGCTCAAAAGAGCAGTGGATCAGAGCAGATTCAAGAGTCACTTTTTAAAAAAAGGAATGGGATAATTAGTTGAAAAGGAAAAATGTAAGGGCTGTAGGGAAAGAGCAGGAGGGTGCGAATAATTGCATATCTCTTTCAAAAACTGAAGCCGGCATGTTAGCCCATAAAGACTCTTCTTCCTGGAAGGTACGATGATAAGGTACACAGGTTTTGTTTTTTTAAATGTGAATATCCTTCATGGTTCTGTTGCACCATGCGACAACCAGGATGGTGGACCAGATGATCATGCTTCTTTCCTGGTTTAGCTCAGTGGGCTAGACAGCTGCTTTGTGATGCAGAACAAGGCCAACAGCGCGGGTCCAATTCCCGTACCAGCTTACCCGAACAGGTGCCGGAATGTGGTGACTAGGAGCTTTTCACAGTAACTTCATACTTGTGACAATAAAAGGTTATTATTATTATTGGTTTTAGATTGGTTAGAGTCATAGAGGTTGACAGCACAGAAAAGGCCCTTCAGCCCATCACATCAGCGCCAGTCAAAAACAACTACCTCAGTATAATAATCTCATTCTCCAGCACTTGGCCCATAGCCTTAGATGCTTTGGGATCGCAAGTGCACATCTAAATGCTTCTTAAATGTTATGAGGGTCTCTGTCTCCACCAACCTTTCAGACAGTGAGTTCCAGACTCCTTCCACCTTCAGGGTGAAAAGGTGTTTCCTAACATGCCCGCTAAATCTCCTGCCCCTTACTTTAAACCTATGATCCCTGGTCATTGATCCCTCCACCAAGAGGAAAAGCTTTTTCCTGTCTACTCTATATCTGGCCCTCATAATTTTATACATCTCAATCATGTCCCCCCTCAGTCTTTTCTGCTTCAATGAAAAAAACAGTCTATCCAAGCTCTCTTCATAACTAAATCTCTCCTGCCCAGGCAACATCCTGGTAAATTTCCTCTGCACCCTTTCCAGTGCTATCACATCACTCCTATAATGTTGATTCCAGAACTGCAGATGATACTGTAGCTGTGGCCTAACCAATGTTTTATACAGTTCCAGCATAACCTACTTGCTCTTAAACTATCTGCCTCGGTTAACAAAGACAGTATACCATATGCCTTTTTTAATAAATTTAGAGCACCCAATTGATTTTTTTTCCAATTAAGGATCAATTTAGCGCGGCCAATCCACCCACCCTGCACATCTTTTTGTGTTGTGGGGGCAAAACCCAATCAAACGGAGAGAATGTATAAACTCCACATGGACAGTGACCCAGAGCTGCAATCGAACTTGGGACCTCGGCATCGTGAGGCAGCAGTGCTAACGACACGGGGGTGGAGAATCCACTTTCACTCCGAAATCGGGTCCAGCGCCTGTCGGCAATTTCCAGGACCCGAGAATCGTTGTGATCGCAGCTGGGGGCACGTTGACAGAGGCCAGCCCAGTGATCTCCGCTGCCGACCAGCCGAGTTCCCGACGGCGTGGAACGAACCATCTATTGCCGGTCGGGAATCTGGCATGGCGGCTGGCGGACTGAGTCCTCAGCCAACCTGGTGGGGGGGCCTCGGCCGCCCTGGTGGGGGGGGCGGGGGCAAGGGGATCGGACACCAGGGGTCCTTGTAGGCGGCTGGGGGTTAGATCTGCGCTGTTAGATGCTTGGACGCACGGCCGATCGGGGAGGGGGGGGGGGTTCTAATTTTTGTGTCTGGCTCCGTGGTCCGTGTCCGCCATGGAGCTCGGCGCGGCCGCTGGACTCCAAGCCGGAAGTGCAGGGGCCCGTATCTGCAGCTAAAGCAGCGTGAATTACCCCAGGTCCCTGCTAGCATCACCCATCATTAGCCGGGGCGATAATCACCGGGGGCCGGCGTCAATCCCGCCCCCGCCGTGGCCCGAATTCTCCGGCACCCGGGAATCGACGGGGGCGGGAATCGCGCCGGACGGCGGGCCGCCCGCGGCGATTCTCCGGCCCGCGATGAGCCGAAGTCCCGCCGCTGACAGGCCGTTCCCGCCGGCGGGAATCAAAGCACGTTTGGTGCCGGCAGGATTGGCGGCGCGGGCGGGTGCTAGGGTCCTGGGGGGGGAGGGGGGGAGGGGCGCAGGGTGATGTGGCCCCAGGGGGTGCCCCCACGGTGACCTGGCCCGCGATCAGGGCCCACCGATCGGCGGGCGGGCCTGTGCCGTGGGGGCACTCTTTTTCTTCCGCCCCGCCATGGCCTTCACCACGGCGGGGGCGGAAGAGACCCTCTCCCCTGCGCATGCGCCGATATGATGTCAGCAGCCGCCGATGCACCGGCGCATGCGCGGACTTCCGCCGGCTGGCAAAGGCCTTTCGGCCTCGGCTGGCGTGGCGCCAAAGGCTGTTCACCACGGCCGGCGGAGCGGGAGCCACTCCGGCGCAGGCCTAGCCTAAAGGTGCGGGGGGAGGCCCGACGCCGGAGTGGTTCACGCCACTCCGTCCCGCCGGGACCCCCCACCCCGCCGGGTAGGGGAGAATCCCGGCCCGGATCTTTTTCTAGGAATCTCTGGAGTAAAACGTCAGCGTTTTTACGCCGGCTTGTGGACATAGTCCCATTTTGGTGGAATCCAGCCCGGAGTTTTCCCAGTGGCCAGCCATGCTGGCTGTACCAAATTAATCTTGACATCCCAACTGTGCAAACTCCATGCAAAAGTGCCTGTGGCCCTGACACAGCAGGCAGAAAAACAAAAGCAGAGGCATGAGGTGTGGAGAAATCACCAAGAATGACAGTGCAAAAACCGCCGAGTTAATAGGAATTTCTTTGTTCAAAAACTTGCATTTCAATTAGATAGGTTAGGCAGCACCAGGGCACATGCGCATATTAAAGTAGAACTAATTTATGCATCAGGAGGCCATTGGGCTTTCTTAACACGTTGTTGCCTCATGAAGTGAATGGGGGATTCGCGGCAAGCATTCAAAGGGAAGCTGGTCAAGTTCTTATCAGTGGCTGGTATCACAGCCTAACAGAAGATAAGTGGGGTACTGAGTGAAATAAGCAAAATACTGTGAATGCTGGAATCTGAAACAAGAGGAGGATACTTGAATAACTCTGCAAGTCTGCCAGCATCTATCACGAGAGAAACAGTGAACGTTTCGAGTCACAGACCCATCGTATTTTGTGATGTGTCTTGTGGTCTCTGTTGTCTCCTGAAACTGATTTTTATGGCCTTCAGGGGATCTGAGAGGAATTTACCAATTCCTTTTCCCCCCCTTGTTTGCCTTCAGTTTATTCCGATATCTCTGATAATTATTTTGCCTCTCCCAGGTGATTTGTGGCTTTTGGTGGGTATGGAGTGGATTTAGGGAAAGAGGGGGAAACAATGGGATTCATGGAGCTTATTTGCATAATAACAATATGGAACAGGGCCAATGCAGTTGCTGGTCTTTCTCTGTACCTTTTTTTTAATGCCTGTAAACTGGACGGAAATTATTTCAGTGGTGACAATTTTAATTTATTTTGCCCCATTAACACTGTGGAACATCCCACAGCTCTTCACAGGAGGGTTGTGAAACAAAATTGGACACAAAGTCACATAAGGAGATACTGGGACAGGTAACCAAAAACTTGGTCAGTTTAGGGCCTTGGCGGCTGAAGCAGCCATCACGGAGGACTGGTTCATCTCAGGGATGTGCAAGAAGCCAGAACTGGGAGAAGTGCAGATTTTCTTACGTGTGTTTTAATGCCAGAGGGGTTATAGAGATAGGGAGGGAGCCAATGTAGGCCATCAAACAGAAGAGTGATAGGCGAAGGGAACTTAGTGCAAGACAGCAAAATTTTGAATGGCTTTAAGTTAAAAGATGATGGAGAATGGGAGGAAGGCCAGGAACCATCAGATCTCCAGGTAACAAAAACAAGGATGAGTGGATGGGCTGAGGCAGGAGCGGAGCCAATTGACGTTATGGAGGCTCAGCTCAGTGATGGTGTAAATATGTGATCGGAAACTCATCACAGGTTCAGGTATGATACCAAAGTTCAAACTGAAGCCGTGCAGGGTAGGTGGATTGGCCACACTAAATTGGAAAAAAATAATTCGGTACTCTTGATCTATTAAAAAACTGAAGCCCAACAAAGAGGGAGATATTAGGACAAGTGACTAAATGTTTGGTCAAAAGTTTTAAGCGACGTCTTAAAAGACAGGAGAGAAGTGGTGGGATGGAAGAGTTTAGGGAAGGAATTCCACAGTTTAGGGCCTACACCCTTGAAGAAAGGTTGCCAATGATGGGAGAAAAGAAGCAGGGGATCCAGGAGAGACCATAATTGAAGGAACCCAGTGTGCTCAGAGGATTATAGAGCTGGAGGAGGTTACAGAAATAGGGAGGGGTGGATTGAACACAAAAGGATTCCAACAGACTGGTTTAGGTTCTCTCACTGTTCCAAAATGTTAAAGCTTCACAGAAAACAGCTGCATAATCTTGGGATTTTTTTTGTGTAACTTGAGCAATGGACTGTCTATTGAATACGAGGAGAGAAAGGCCCAGCGCAGCCCTCGGCAGGGAGGCAAGTCCCTTCATTCTTGTGCAAAGAGCAGCATTTAATTTTTTTTCCCAGGCCAATTATCCACCAAACTTCCCAGACCCCATGCAAAATTCTATTTAGAAAAAACATACCCAGTGTAACATTTAAAAAGGGGAGATAATGTGCCCGCTGACCACACCCACCAGATCATTTCTATTGTGCTGGCAGAGGACGTCAGAATTCAGCAATCTAGGGCGCACAATGGCTGAAGGGTCTTTTCATCAGCCAACAGATCAAACAAAAGCTTAATTGACTTGGCTCATTCTTCGTTGGGTTTATCTTTTGTTTGCTGAATGAAAAAGGAAAGGAACAAAAAAAAAGGAGAGATTCCATGGCAATGCTATGCACTCCAGTCCTGCCTTGAAAAGTGAATGCAATGGCTTGCTTCCATGATCATTCTTAAACGCAGCAAAGCTCTGGAATATATGCTCAGAGACTGTCTAATCCCCAAAGAATGACGGCAGCAGGTTTCTGTTTTATGCCGATCAGATGCTCTCAGCTTTGGGAAATGCTTGCAATGCTGACCGTAGCAAACTCGATTTCAACTTGTGCATTGAAAAGAGCTTGATGCTTCCAACAGTGTCCTGGGTAAGTTCTGCCAGGGGCCCAAAGACCAAGACCTGACCATAGATAACTACAGCAGCAGCAGCTTAATATTAATTGGTTTAATTTGAATTGAATGGCCTGCATTTTATAGCGAAACCGATTTAAGTTCAACTCAATCTCCTGAATCCTTGATAAGGTCAATTTTTATGGACTCCATTAGCTGTTCTATTGTCTCAAATGAGATTCAAAAAAGAAAATGTTCAGGAATCAGCTGGCATAGTTTTATACTTGGATGTTTCCCTTACAGTAAGTTGGGGAGAGTTCATGACTGCTCAGCACTCTACATAAAACATTTGAGCAAGGTGGCACGGTGGCGCAGCCCTGTTGCCTACGGCGCTGAGGATCCGGGTTCGATCCCGGCACTGGGTCACTGTCCACGTGGAGCTTGCACATTCTCCCCGTGTCCGTGTGGGTCTCACTCCCACAACCCAAAGATGTGCAGGGTAGGTGGATTGGCCACGCTAAATTGCCCCTTAATTGGAAAAAAATAATTGGGTACTCTGAATTTATTAAAAACCTTGAGCTGTTGAAGCTTCAGCTACTAGCCTTGGCAAGGAAGCCGAGCTCCATTTGCTGCCACCCAGGATTCTACTAGTGATGTTAATTATTCACAGGCAAGTAGGCCCCACCAACAACAACTTGCCAGGGCAACGATAGATTTTAAAAAATAAATTTAGAGTACCCAATTATGTTTTTCTAATTAAGGGGAAATTTAGTGTGCCCAATCCACCTACCCTGCATATCTTTTGGGTTGTGGGGGTGAGACCCACGCAGACTTGCGGACAACCACAGATGGCTGATAATCGTGGCCTTTACAGTTCGCCCTTGTCATTAGGATAAACTGGCTGTAAGGACTTTTGTTCGGCAGCAACGTCCCATCTGGGAAGGTCCTGAGCTCCACCCATCGGTGATGCCTCGACTGATTTGGGCATTTTATTGCATGAATGAGTCTTGCATGACTGTGCATCTTAATTCAGCATGGCACAGCATGCCTTGGTTCCACATAGAATGAGAGAATCCTTACAGTATTGAGGGAGGCCATTCGACCCATCATATCTGCACCAAACCTGGGAAAGTGCCCAACCCACGCTTGCGCCCCAACCCCATTCCTGTAACCCCACCTAACCTTTTGGATACCAAGGGGTAATTTGGCAATGCCAATCCACCAAACATACACATCTTTGGACATGACCAACCATCTCATTTCACGCACTATCTAAAGAATGTTCACTACATAGAGAGCAGAAAATATCTCCAAAAGTAGTTGGATATCTATTTATAGAAGAGTCCCAAGGCATCATCTGAAACAAATGTTATTCTGTGGTGAAATTGGGAAAATAATAGAAACATCAGTGATTCAGTAAGCCTGTTCTCCATATGGTTCATATTGCTTCAGTAAGTAGCCAGACTACAACAATCAGAATTTGTCAGTTTAAAATCATTGATTTGTGCAGAATCAGCCAAACCCAAAACCCATTCAGGACTGGTGTTACAATCGACCCAAATATCAACATATCTTGCTTGCTGCGAGATCATACAGATTTGATTAAGAGCTACATTATGGAGAGTTCTTTCCTATTCGTTTCAATGCCCGTGGTTAAAAAACAGGGAGAAAGTCAGCCAAAGGTCCCTCTTGTCATTGTTATTCCAGTCATCAGTAATTACAGTGAGAGGGCAGATAGTGGTAATGTCACTGGACAAGTAATCCAGAAGCTCAGGCTAATGTTCTGGAGGATATGGGTTCAAATCCCACCACGGCAGCTGGTGGAATTTGAATTCAATTAATATGAAATCTGGAATTGAAAACAACCATGGCAACTATCATCGATTGTAAATAAAAACCATCAGGTTCACCCACGGGTAGGAAATCTGCCATCCTTACCTGGCCTGGGCTACACGTGGCTCCAGATCCACAAAAATGTGGTTGACTTTCAACTGCCCTCTGAAATGGCCAACCAAGCCACTCAAATTAAGGGCAATTAAGGGATGGCCAAAAATTCCATACACAATAGAATAAAAAATATATAAATTACCACCAGAGGACTTCTTGAGGATACTGGGTGAGGCAAGACCAGATTCATGCTTCCCATCTTCAAATAGCTACCTGACATTAACTGTCAGCTTCCTGGTTAAATAATTCATGGAACCAAACAGCTTTGGGAGAGTGGTGCAGTGGTTAGCACTGCTGCTTCACGGCGCTGAGGATCTGGTCGATCGTGGCCCCGGGTCAATGTCTGTGTGGAGTTTACACATTGTCCCAGTGTCTGCATGTGTCTCACCTCCACAACCCAAAAAGATGTGCAGGGTAGGTGAATTGGCCACGCTAAATTGCCGCTTAATTGGGGGAAAAAAATTATAAAAGCTTTGGAGGAGCAGAGGAGAAATTTCTGCCTACATCCATTTTGTTGACTCCCCCCCCCCCCCCCCCCCTCCACTATCAATTAGGTTGTTGTTTTGAACTAGTTAGTGTTGCAAGTCATGGCCTGTTGTTTAGACACAATGGCCTGGATTTTGTGGAGGAAGTAACAGTGAGATCATCAGCATGGGTGATGGTTGGTGGATTTGCTGCAGGATGGGGGTGTGGTGAAAGAGGTGTAGTGCCAGTGGAAGAGACAAGCCAAAACTGGTAGCTAAGTGGAAAATCACTTAACTCCTGGATCCGGCAGTCCTCATCTCCCTTTAGTTGCCAGCTTTAAATTTAGAATGGAGATTAAATTTGAGGCACACATACATTGCAGTCATAGTTAAATGGACAACCCATCGCCTGGGAGCAGATTGGTGACTGCTTACCTGCATTGAAACTAGAAGTAGGCAGTTTTGAGGCAGATTAGGTTTCAGTTTGAGATTTTTAACATGTTAACACTCCGCACAACCCAACACCCCCGTTTTCCGGAGTTAAGAATTCCTCTGTCGGTCAGTGAGGATTCTGCAATCTGTTTGGCTAGGAAAGCACTGTTGCCTGTCCTGCTCACAAATACCAACATCTCCTGTAGAGGGCGCCACATTATATGTGACTCCCAATGGCTGAATGTTGCCCACACATAAACTGCGCCTAGTGAGTGCCTTTCAATAGCTACTACTGCAACATTTAGGCCATTCAGCCCAAGTGAAGCTGATTGCACAGAACATCATGAAAAATGTTCTGGGGGCAGGCAGCGTTAATGCTTCTTAATTCTTAAAGAAAAGAATCTGGTACGTTGCAGAGGATGATGAATATGAAGAAACAATACATTTTGGATGATTTTTAGCTCTCCAAGGTAACATTCTTCAAGTATATTAATCTTAAACAGTGCAAAACCTATAATCTGTAATCTGTTGTGCAACCTCTCTCTTCAGTATTGCAAATGTTCCTTTTTCCCACCCCCGACTCATTATACCTTCAAATTCCCACTCGTGCTTTCAAATTGTCCCCCATGAGAATGAGCGCTTGCAAATTACAAATGACTGCAGTAAGAAGAATATCGTTAACATTTTCTGCTGCGAGGTGACAACCCACAGCTTTAGAATCTCAGCCTCCAAGGGCCAGCCTGCATCACCTCAGAATAAAAATAAGCTTCATTTGATTCAGTGAACAGAGAGCAATCTGCTGCTCTCCTGGGCTTGCTTTTTGAAACAATTTGTGTTTGTTCCTTCAGCCCAGTCTGCTGCCGAAGGTCCACTTTTATCCAGGTGACATGTTAGTATTGATGTATGATGAAGAAAGAAAATGAAGCAAATGCCATTGCGAGTTGGAAACAGAATTCAGCCTCAAAGGTCACATATTACTGCCAAATCTCAGGATTAGTTCCCGACATGATGTGAAAGCTTTCTCTGTGTTTCCGAAGTGTCCCGAAGAGTTCAAACATTTAAAAAAAAAACCCACCGCAAAGCCTCGTCTTCGCCAGGCATTTGAAACGGCACACAAATCAAGTCCAGGTTTGTTTTTTCTGTGAGCTGGAGAGGTAACCGTGTCCAAATTTGCACACTGTCACTACCCCTGACCATGAGGTCAGTTAACTCAGAGCAGACCGGTAGTTGAACCTGCAAGGCTTCTGAATGTGTACAGGTCAAGCACACACTGGATAAGCTTGCTAAGCCATCAAGGAGACCAATCAAGAAGCTTTAATGCTTCACTTAGCAAGTGGATGGGTTTTTGTGGACAAGGCAGCTGCAGAGCCTGGCTAATCTCTCTGACACAGGTGACAGAAAGGAGACTGGAGAGAGAGACACACAGACATTTGAAGGATATGATGAGAAAGCAAGAATGCGAATTGGATCTAGTTAATAGGGGCCGGTTCATTGGACTCAAAGGTCTTTTTGTTGTTCCTAAAAATATTTCTGCTCTAACCGGATCAATGTGGCAGCACTAAACGACCGCGTGACACTATCCATGATAACATTTATCCCTCAATTGCAACATCAGCAAAAACAGCTTAAGTGGTCAGTTGTTTGTAGTGTTTGCCAGTTGTCACGTTTGCCTAGAAAATAAGTGACTACAGAACTAAAGTAATTCACTAGCTTTTAAATGCTTTTGAGGCAATCTGAGGATTTGAAAGGAGTATATAAAATACAAGTTATTCTTTTCAGCGGTGTTCAGAGCTGCCAATTTTTGGGATGTGGTCTCCATTCCCCAATTCCAATTCAGGAATTTGGCTGAATTCTCCCAAAATGGGTCTATGCCCGCAAGCTGGCGTAAAAATGCAGGTGTTGCACTCCCGAGTTTCCGGAAACAAATACCAGGCGATTCACTTACCTGCAGGGGGCTAGCAGGGACCCGGAGTGCTTCATGCAGCTTTAGCTGCGGATACGGGTCCCCGCACGGGCACGGCCCCCAAGTGTCATGGTGGACTCGGACCCACACAAAGCAACTAGGACCCCCCGATCGACCGCATGGCCCCTGCATCGGACTGGCCCGATCTGTGCCCCAGCTGCCCGATCCCCCCCAACCAGGGCGCACGCGGACTGAGTCCGCAGCCACCACGCGTGTGTCCGGACCGGCCATACCATGTTAGTGCCACGCCCTCGGGAACTCACCGGTCAGGAGCGGATGGGAAAGCCTCTGGCAATGGCGGTCCCCAGCCGCGTGGCGTAATTCACGGACAATCGGGGCCCGGAGAATCGCTGGAGCGGCGCTGGGCCCGATTCTGTCGGAAAATTTTATTTTCCGCACCCCCCCCCGTGCCAAATGAGATTTCAATGCGGGGGTGCGGAGAATCCAGCCCATGTTGAGGCAAGTGTACCAAGTAACAAGTGCAGCATCCTTCGACAAGGGAGCAATGAAATTGGGGCAGGGTGTTCAAGCTGGAGACTTCACTCATACCTTCTGAGTTGCGTGAATTTAGCTTGTTTTCTACTGAGTAAAGGAGTGGTCGATTGAGTTGTTCAACATGATTAGAAACCTTGATAGGCTAGATGGAAACTATTCGCTGTGACGGTACTGCCAAGCAAGGTTACATAACCTAAAACCTAGAGCTGGGTCATTCACACACAACGTACAGAGTGTCTTCACACAAATGGCGGGAGTGTGCCCCCCCCATCAATGTGTCTTGCGGTGGCAGAGGAAGCTCGCCATTGCCCACTGGCAGGGTCTTCCAGTCCCACCGCTGTCAAAGGGTTTTCCCATGGCGGGGACTGCCAGTGAGACCGGAAGATCTTGCCATCTGGAATACCTGCCAAAGGGTATGGAAATCTGGAATGTTCCCCAAAGGGTTGTCGAGGCTGTAGACCAAATGAAAATTTCAGAAGAGAGATGAGGTAAGGATATAAACGTCTATGGGGAAATGGAGCCCAAATATTTTGCTAAATAGTAAAACGTAAGGGGAGAATAGTTTATTCCTGTTCCTGTGCAACTGACAAAATGGACCAGTGGTGAGGGTTTAGGAGGAGATTGCCTTCTCAACATCCAAGGTTGACAGCAGTACAGGACAATTTAGTTAGATGGAAAAAGATTATCAAGAAAAACAAATAATTTTTTTTAAAAATCTCTAAATGACGATATGCAATTGTTTTTCTTCAGCTTTTCGATAGCCAGCAACCAGCACACTGAGTTTGTGCACTGAATGTATTTGGCTGCAGTGAAACAGGAACAGGAGTCAGCTATTCAGCCCCTCAAGCCAGCATGGTCATTCAATTAGATCATTGCTGCTCTGGATCCCAACTCCAGAAAGCTTCATAATATTATCGGCTCTCCCACACACAGCTAAAGCACAATCTTCCTTCATTGTGAGCAACTAAATTATTCTGGTGCTGTTGAACCTTTTGCTGTCGAAAAAGGTTAAATAAAGTATCCTGGTACTAGCAATGAACTTAATAAAGGAACACGTTAGAAATCTTTCAATTTGCAAGAGATTTTCACGATCCAGACAACATCAAGTTGACCTGAGGTGAAGAATATGCTGTTGACATTTCCTCCCACCGGCTGAATGCCTCTCAGCACATCTCAAGCCTGGATGCAAGTCAAACTTAGCATCAAATTGAACGCTGTAAAGCATTCCAAAAATCTCAGCACAAGCATAGCCCCATTGGCCAGGTCAATCTGGGGAGAAGTCTCTATAGGGGAGGACAGGAAGCCACCATCGCCAAGGAAATCATTGGAACAGTTCATGCTCCGAACAACACCAGCATTGACAATCCAAAACGGCAAACTATGTGAATTGGAAGATGAAATATTAACAATGAAATATTGTTTAACATTGACTGCTGCCTTTCCTCACAGCAAACTGCCGTCCCATCCAGTTCTATCTTGTACTGAGCACCAAGTACAATGTAATTGAGAATTCTCAACTCTACCCTCCAGCTGAAGAAACTGAAATGGGTAGGGGGAGGAGGAGGATGAGGTGATTTAAGCCAGACAATTTTAAGTCTCAAGAGGAACAATCAGTTGAGAATTTAACCATCTGCTCGACTTTGTCCAGCTTTAGGGTTTCCTAAGTTTATAGTCACCTTGTTCAATGATACCTTTGTTGAAAGGCAAGGGAGTCACAGAAAAAACACACACCATTAAAAAAATTTCAGAACAGTGGTACTAAAATACTGTCTTGGCTGACAGTGTGATCAATCAACAGCCACCAACAACTAGTTACCTTCTACAGCTGCTTTGCCACACTGTGAAATATAAACACCTAATCCTGTCATGAAGGCCAATTCTTCCTGAATGGGGTGGATAGTGTGGGGTTGACTGCTTTCATCCATTTCAGATAACTGCATAATGTAAAGTTAAACATTGCCATTATGAGGGCAGCACGGTGGCGCAGTGGGTTAGCCCTGCTGCCTCCCACAAGACCCGAAAGACGTGCTGTTAGGTGAATTGGACAATCTGAATTCTCCCCGTGTACCCTAACAGGCGCCGGAATATGGCGACTAGGGGATTTTCACAGTAACTTCATTACAGTGTTAATGTAAGCCTAGTTGAGACAATGAAGATTATTAAATTAAAAGGAACCCCAGAAGAGTTTAGCGCTCCCTAATCCAAGGTCACTTAAATCCACAAGAGCACCTCAACGCAACTAAGGATGAAGTCAGCTAACTTAATGCAGCCCAACAACTGAACCAACAGAGCCTTTTCATTCTGTCTGCCTGTTACGTATTGGGTGATGGCACTTATCAACAGCCTGTTACGTATTGGGTGATGCATGGGGGGGCAGGGGGTGGATTGGGTTGGGTGCGGGGGGAAACAAAGAGCTTGACCAGTACTTTCAGCACTCCTAAATATAGAGATCTCTTTTGTAAACAGAACAAAATGGATTATGCAGCTGTAAATCCCGTTCCCTTTTAAGGAGATTAATAAGCCACATTAACCTTTACAAACGCCAATCATGGGCCATATAAACATATCCATTTAAATCTTTTCAGCCCCTGTGATTTGTTAATTTGCTAAGAACCTTCCTGCAATGCACTGAATTGAAGGGGAGAGAAAGTCTCCCATTGCTTTTATTACTGTACAATAATGTCAGTTTTTCTTTAATGCTCAGCACAGGTCAAACATTTGGGCGTGATGAGGGTGACAACATGTAGGAATGAAGCCTCTGGCTCTCTTGGGTGACTGGCAGCTCTGGGAGGTAAATCAGTTGTAAAAAGCTCCACACTATTGAAGTGCAGTAATTAAAAGTGGAATGAGAATCGCCCCTGGATTGCAACGTGTTTTTCCAATTAAATTGAAGAAATTTCGGGGAACGTGTCACTTCAATCCCTGCACACAGAAACAATATCAGAAGCACTTATCTAAACAAATCTGATGCCTACTTTTTATTTTGCGTGTCTCACTGCGTTACACAACTGTGCTTTCAGCAATTTTCTCTCCTTTCCACTCGAGAGGGACTGATTTTTGTTAAGATATCATTTGAGTAGGTGCTGGCAACACTCCACGACTAGACTGAACAGTTCTAACTCACGTGACCCGCAACGGTCAATATTTGCAGGCTATTCCATCAAGGGGGCCGCCATAGTTGAGTTCAACCCTGTACTCCAGTCAGCTCTCCGCATGGGTTCTGAGGTCATGGTCAGGAGCAGGAACTCTTGCTGTTTACCCTTCCCCCTTCTTTAATCAAGAGCACTGCATTATGCTGACCTCCAGTTTGATTTAAAACAGTTAACTCAGCACAGACTTGGAATTAACCCTGAAACCATCCTCTCTGCACAGCTCAATACTATATTAAGAATGCATTTGCTAAACTAGGCCATTGGGGAAATTACAACTGCTGAAAGGCAATTTTAGTGGAGACTAGTCATAGTTAAAAGCTCTCCTCTGGATCAGTTTTAAGGTAACATTACCTTGAAGTCTTGTCAAGGGCAGCCGTGCAGTATTCTCGCTGCCGATACCAATCTTGAGCAGCCCAACTTCCAGAGACCAGTTCACATAGAAGACTTGAATTCTCATGACTGCCACTTAAAGCTAATGTACAGAATGAAACATCCCCCTTACCCCACTTTAGTCAAAGAATCATGAGCCTTCAGTACCCAACAGGTCTCTCAACACCGAGCAGCAGCCGTGGTGCATTAGCTCATTTATGTATTGACAACCTCCATTGAGATTATGCTAAAACACAACAAATATTGAGTTTTAATAGCAGAAGGCTTCTCTGTAAATACGTTGATTCAATAGATGAACTGCAATGAGACCCTTTCTATCCATGTTGCCATAATCTACAGCCCTGTAAATGCAACTCGCTGAACAGACAAAGATTAGAAGAAATTTGAGGAACAAATTGACAATTACATAAAGGTAAATATGTGCCATCCTATGTTCTTAGCGCAAATCCAAAACTCCCCTCCCAATAGGCCAGCAATCAAATGATTATTTGCACTGCAGTACATGTTACTTAATTATCCAGTGTGTCTCAAAGTTGCACTGCTCCACAAGCTGGTGTGATGGACCATGGATGAAGTGCAGTGGGAAACCTGGATAATATTGCGTCCTTCAGCTTGAAGCACGGGCCAGGAATCGAACCTGGTACCTGTGCAGTTTGGCTACACACAAGAGCGAGCACCACTCTGGTGTGATATACTCCCAGGCGTCATCTGCAGATACAGTCTTCGGCTGGAAGGGTCAAAGCCCTGAGTCACATTGGCTATTTCTTACAATTCGATTGAGCACTTTCCAATTTCCACAAAAGTTGGACGGCAATTCAGTGAAATTTCTCGTGACAATGCCGATGTATAAATAATTTCTGATCCCTATGACTGAACAGCACAGATATATATGTTAAAAAGGAGTAATTGAAGGAGGCTTCTATTTTCACATCCTTGGAATTGACGTCAAACTTGATCTGACCTCTGCCTGCGCAGGAATTTATTCTGTTGATTGCTATTGATTTCCTCAAGGGGGAGGGGGGAGGGGGAGGAAATGCTGAGTGGAAAGGTAGTGTGGTACTGTATTGCTGCTTTGCAGTTGGTTGTCACTACTCAACAGTGCAGGGCACAGAATGCAATCTTGTGACCAAAGGGTGAGGTGGGGTGGGGGGACGCTGTTCTTAATTTGCCGCTTGTCAGAACCCCAAGTCAGAAAAGCCGAGCCACCATTTTGTGGCAATTCAAAGGCAGACGAAAGGACAGTCTCCCGCCCCTCAGAGGAGGTCATGCCCCTTTCCTGTGTTTTCTGCCCCTGGCAGATTTGTTTTTCCTCTTTGTAAATGACATCCAGGGTGGAATATCACGTCAGATCAGACAGCTGCCTAGTCTGTTGAGCCATAACAGACACAGCAGATGAGGTTGACCTTCAGGAGGTTCTAAATGATCTTGCTAAATCGGCCCATAAGTGGGGAATCAAATTCCGTGTAGAGAGGTGTAACACTGTGCAAATTAGCAAAACTCAATGTCCAGCAGTACCCAACTGCACAATGCTTGATTCCCCACTGCCTTGAAGTTACTCAAGAATGCTGTCCCCGAGGAAACTAAAGTAATTTAAAGTTGAATGTACAGAGTCAATACACAGTCTCCAAATCGTCCAAAAATGTTTGTGTTCAGGAAACTTTCATCACTTCAACTCTGGTCAAATAAATTTTGTACCAAACATTGGTTAGACCAGAGTACAGTGAAGCTACTTGGGGCCCATATACTAAAAACATTCCCATTCTTGAGAAGGTTCAATGCTAGCAAGCTTTTGTTGAAGACAATTAATTGTGAGATTCTCGTGTCCCTCAGTTGGTCATGTCGCTCGAGAACTGAAGACTCAATAGGTTGACGTGCCTCTATGAAAGTTTGAATGAACAATTAAATATTTCTGAGCAGTACAATCAGCCCAAAAGAGACCGAGTTCGAAGTGATCATGAACTGGAATTATCTCCCACAAACCTTAACCTTTGTGCCCTCTAAAGGATTCATTTAAGGAAGATCTGGTGGACTTCTAAAATTAATGTGAACACCAGCTGCATTTAGTAACTTCTGTGAAAATTCCCTGGTGGAAGACTAAGGAGGGAAACTTCACCAAGTACCAAGATAAAAAGAGCACACGTTTTGAATATCACTCACTCAGTGTACCTTGTGGAATATTTCATCACCATTTCAGATCAAGGTGACCTTCAGTTCAAGGCCATGCTTCCTCAGTTTCCAAAAGATACGAACATTTAACAATATCAGGTATAAATGGAAGCAAGAAACCATTAATACTGCATAGAGGAGCACACGCCATTGCCCCCATAATTTCTAGAGAGCTTCTTTGCCCCCCCACCCCACCTTACAGACATTTTGATAAAAATCACAAGCCCAAGGGCTTCATTTTAGCTTTGCGAGAAATGCGCTATTGTATTCTGCGATTGATTATCTGTGTTTGTTTAGTATTTATGTTCACTGTGCTTGATTGGCTATGGCTGGGTGTACATAAAGGAAACAAACTGGAGAAAGAGCTGGAAACCAGAGCTGTAACATGGAGTAGACATTTTAAAGTACTGCAAATAAAATCACATCTGATCAGTCATGATCTCTTTGAATGGCGGAGCAGACTCAATGGACCAAATGGCCTACATCTGTTCCTATGTCTTATGGTCTGTCACACACATAGAAACTAGTGTTATATCTGCATACATCTGAGACAAGAAGTATCCATCAGACGTGGCACTGACTCTCAGCGATAGGAAGATTTGAGGTTCAATTACTTTTCAGCATTAGCCAATCCTAGCTAGAGCTAAAGCACTTCCTGCACAGCCAATACCACCATGTAAAGTCAAGTGTTGTTGTTGAAACCTCATTCATGCCTAGAGTATATTTTAAGAGCTTAGCACTTTGATATACTACCCTCTCTGCTACCCTCACTGCTTGTGAGACGTAAATGAATGGGGCCCTGTGTAGTGTTGAGGAAGGGGGTGTGTCAGACCGTCGACATAGTCCTGTGGGGGTTTGGGAGAGGTTAGTACTATAGTTACCCAGGAGCTTGAGAAGTGTTTCTTCTGTCTTCTAATACTTCTACTGTCTTGTGGTTCCCAGCAGTTTAAAATAAATCACCCTTTCCCTTTGAGACACAAGTGTTGGAGCTTACAAGAAATGTATTTCTCAGAACACACCGTGTGAAGGTTACATTATTGTTTGGTACACTGACTGTAGTGTAGTCATGAGTGATGTGGCATTCTGGATCTATACATATCCATGTGCATAACAATAACTCTATTTGAACAACGTAACAATCAATGATGATCGGCATGGTGGTGTCAGACTTAATAATGCTCCTGTGCAGCAACTTGGATAGTTGCTACATTTAAAGTTGGTATTACATTTACGTTGTTGTTTATTGTTGGAAAAGTGCCGGGGAACCCGCCGAGACTGTGAACCCCAATTAATTGAGGACATCAGAGGCTCCAGCAGCCAGTTGTAGCTGGGGGTGGGGTGGAAGGGGTGGGGGGGACTTGGCATCAGGAGCACCATCACATGCCTAGGACAACATAAAAAGCACTGTCATAGTGGTCACTGGACTAATTGCCAGTGCTATCATTGCGAAATGTGAATCGGCACTTTCTGAAGCTACGGAAGTAAAGGTTGTCACAACAATGAGTGACTATACTCCTGGAGCTTTGATCACATGTCCCTTTACCCCTCGGTAATCCAACTGCCCAGTCCCAATAGCTTTTCCTTCCTCCAACCCAACATGCCCAATGTGCTTTTACTCAGGGATTGCTGACTGAGGTGTATGTGGGAGATTAATCATTCGTTCTTGGAGACTTGTAAATGCTGCAAGGGTTAGCACTGCTGCCTCACGGCGCCGAGGTCCCAGGTTCGAATCCGGCTCTGGGTCACTGTCCATGTGGAGTTGGTACATTCTCCCCGTGTTTGCGTGGGTTTCACCCCCACAACCCCAAATATGTGCAGGCTAGGTGGATTGGCCATGTTAAAATTGCCCCTTAAATGGAAAAAATGAATTGGGTACTCAAAATTTATTTTTAAATAAGTAAAATGCTACAGGGAAGTAAAGGAAGCACGGTCATTTGGGGAGCGATGTTAGGTCCTGAGCTTTCCCACACGAGTGAGACAGCAGATTGATGCAGTGTGTCAGCCAGCTCCAAGTGTGTCGCAGAATTAATGTGTTCAGCGTGACCTTCATATCATGCTACCTTTCCATCCCTCATTTTTAATACACAGGATATGATGGATTTTAGCAGGCATGATTGACATGGAGCTTGCAAGATAAATAGAGACCATTCTCAGCTCATCCATCTAGGGAATGAAAACACAAACATACAGTTCCCACTTCCCCACCCCATTGTTACAATCATGCCTACATCAGATGCATACACTCCTTGTCTATTGTGGTAAGGACAACGCGTACATGATCCCCTTTAACAATAAAGCAGCAAAGCAGAGTTTAACTTTCGGCTGTAAATTTCTCTTAAAAGATCACTGTTGGTGGCTGTTAAGAGTATCTTTGACCTGTCACGGTGTTTTTGTACACAGTAAACAGCTGCATTTTGTGCTGTCCAACTAAAAACCTTCAGTAAATGGCTGAAAAGCAACACAATCACAATAATTCTCCAGCATCAACAATCATCCGGCAATCTCACAGTTACAATGCAAAGACCCTGATAATGCAGTGGAAATCACTGCCCGTCAATCTTTCAGACAAGAGTCGATATACAGAGGGTAGGCAGTCTCTTGAATGTTCCCAGCAGAGCCATTCTGTCTAGCTCCCTGCCTCTCCACAAGTGGGGAGGAGCCTGTTGTGTTATGCTGCTTCGGATAACACAGGCTGCTACTTGATGCAACGGATCCTCTAGTCTCTGAAATGAGTTCAACGTGTTTATTGATCTATTACAGTTCTCAAATGAGTTTGACTCTCTGCTAATCTAACTGTAGTAACTCAGTCTAACTGTACCAGCTTGCTCTAAGCCACGTGCTGGGGTGTGATGATGCTGATCAACCCTGTCTAACTCTCTAGATGTCTGTCTGTGGAAAGAGGCAGTGTGTGAGTACCTCATCCCTTTTATAGTGTTTATGTCATGCCCCCTTGTGGCGATGCCACCTCTGAGTGTCCTGTCTGCCCATTGGTTGTGTCCTATTCGGAGTGTTCATTGGTTGTATGTTTGCATATTATGACAGAGCCACAACTGTCAAAGAAAGCACGCTCATTCCGTGCACACAGTAAAGGAAACATGGGAGGTAGGCCTTTCCCAGGCCTTGGAGACCGTGCAGCGTATCCAAAATGGTGGCCATACTTTTGAGAAACTGTGCTTGAGTTTTGGGTTGGGGTGGCTGCTCAGCATCAACATTCAATGATCTTGGAATGAAGCAGATGCAGAGGTGTTGCGACGATTTTGGATATTCTTCTGCTTGTCGGAGGGTAGCAACCTTCCTGCGCCGTTCTGCCACACTTTCACTGCTGAGAATGCAGGTGTTGGGATTGACTTGCCACATTTACCTGACTGCACCGAATATCCTTAATCTGATTACAGGTTTATAGGCCAGTATCCTTTACACTGATGATTGCAGCTAACAGCTAGTCGAATCTCTCGAACTCTGGCACCATCAAAGATAAATAGGAACTTTGCTTTGACTGAGAAAAGGAATCATTCTTTTGTTTTTCTTAAAACTTTCCACATTCTCCCCTCTTTTCCTGAAGGTTCTGAGTCATGTCAAAATGAAGTTCCAGACAATAATTCTTGACTGGATGTCCCAGTGCCAGATAATCAACAAAATATCCAGGGCCCCATGACCTTTAACCTTTCTTCGCTTGCACTTTCCTGCACGCTGGGTGATAAATATGGTCCAACATCGCAAAACAAACATCCAACGGCAGGAGTTTTCCTTCTGACAGAAATTGATGAGGTTTTTGAACAAACAGATGGAACTCATTCTTAAGTGTGTCTTGTTACATGTTGCACTGGCCAGTGCTGCGTTTCCAATATCCTTCCCCCTTCCCCACCCCAGCCGATCAAAATAAATCCGCAATGACAATGTCAGGGTATGAATGTTTGTCGCCGAAGGCACGTATAATGGGGTAACGAGACAACAGGTAGCTGTCGGTGGAAAGGCACCTATGTTGTGTCGAAAATAGCCTGAGGCAACAGTGAAGCCAACAGTTACTGCATGGCAAATATAGCTGGTCTGCACTGGTGGTTGGTTTATAGTTAAATTGAGGTTAGCCCTTGTCCCCGAGTCCCCAGATCTTCATTTTCTTCTGACAAAACTCAACAGTCTCCACTTGAGACAGTTCAGATCTGGCTGCTTGCAGAAAAACAACAGGGTTTGCTGTCTCCAAGCGTGACAGATCCTGTCTGAGAAAGGCACTTGAGACTCATTGAAGTCCTTCCTATTAATCACAGTTTCTGCTAACATTTGAACTCTTCAAGTTTTCTGTTACACATAGAGATCTTATTTAAACCTGTGCCATCCCATCATTTCCAATCTGTCGTCCCAGCAGATGTGCGCTGGTCATTGCCAAATCTTCCCGAGTTCATTAGGTTAGAAGTCCTGCACCTTAAATTATGTGCTGAAAATGATATTCACGCAGGCAGATCTTTCAGTCCCGCTAATGGCAACCCCCACCCGCCATGGGATGCCCAGTAACATGGGCGGGATTCAATGGGAAACCACCTTGACAGCGGCGGGACCAGAGGGTCCTGCCACTGATCAACGGCAGTCTACCTCCCGCTGCCATGGGGGAGACGGCGCACGGAGAGGCCAGAGAATCTCGCCCTGTACTTCTAACTCATGCAGAACAAGGAAGTCTCAGGTCTGTATTGTGTCAATGCGTTTGAGCAGCAGCTGCATGCATCTGAAAGGGTTGGGGTCTGCTTGGGAGCATAATATAGAAACATGGAAAATAGAAGTAGGGATGCGCCAGTCGGCCCATCAAGCCTGCTCTGCCACTGGGAACACTGGACTTCAGTGGCTGGGGAGCAAAGGGAAAGACAAAACACAGTCAAAGTTTCTAAACTTGGAGCAGCAGGGTGGCGCCGTGGTTAGCATTGCTGTCTCACGGCACCGAGGTCCCAGGTTCGATCCCGGCTCTGGGTCACTGTCTGTGTGGAGTTTGCACATTCTCCCTGTGTTTGCGTGGGTATCGCCCCCACAACCCAAAAAATACATGTGCAGGGTAGGTGGATTGGCCACACTAAATTGCCCCTTAATTGGAAAAAGTTAATTGGGTACTCTAAATTTTTTTTAGAAGGGATTTTTGAGGGGCACATTTGAGGGGTACCATCTTTTAGAAGGGACGCTCAACCAAGATCCCTTCAGCGGTTGGAGATAATCACATGGCACCATTCGAAGACGAGCAGCAAAATTCTCCCGAGTGTCCTGGCCAAAATTTATCCTTCAATCAACATCACGACAAATACAGATTGCCTGGTCATTATTTTGTTGCCATTTTTTGCGACCTGATGTTTTGAAAACTGTTTCTCCGTGCTACAACAGCGACCCCACTCTCAAGGTGCTGCCTTGTCTGTCAAGCACTTTTGAGATCTCCTGAGGCCATGGAAGGCACCTATTTATTCATTTTTTCCATTACCCTTCACGTGCAGGTTATTCTACCTTTCTGCGAGGTGGCAGCTTGCTGTCTCGGCCTTATCACACACAGAAAGAAATGTGACCGGGGTGGGCATGTTTCAAAACTGCCCTTATGGGGCTGCATGTTACAAAAATAAAACCAGTGATCCTGAGAAAGGAAGTGGTATCAGGGCTGGAATTCTCTGGCTGTTCACTGGCAGCGGGATTCTCTGATCCCACCAGCAATGCACGTCGCCCACCAGCGGCATGGGCTGACTACAATGGAAAATCTCATTCACAAGCGGCGGGAATAGAGAATCCCGCCACAAGCGAACGGCACGCCAAAATTCTACGTCCTCCCTTGCAGCGATAACGGGGCAGACTCACAACGGAGAAGCCCGCCCCGCATCTGAATATCCCAAAGAGCTTCTCAGACGATGAATTGCCTTAAAGTAATCATTTTTTGGGAATTGTGGAAGCCATTTTTGCACACCACAAAATGGTTTCGTCAAACAATGAGGTGAATGCCCAGTTAATTTAGCTTTATAGCTGATGGCGGAGGAGAACATTTGGTCCATCTTCCTCAAATAGTGTCTTGGGGTCTGCTAGGATCATTTTCAAGAACCACGTTTTACTTTTACTTGTTGATGATAATGCAACATTGACTGTCAATCTCTCATTGTTCTGAGGCTGGCAATGGGTCTACTTGAAGTGCTGCAGCCCTGAGCTAATGGTGCAAGACGGTGTCCTCAGTGTAACATTAGCACAGCTACTCCAATAATCATGCGCTTTATCAGACTGTACTTCAATGTCAGCATAGGTTATTCCGCGAGTGGGGTTTGAACCCATAACCTTCTGACTCAGAGGTTAGTCAAGTTGAGAACGATGCACTGAGAACGATGCAACAAAGCCTAGGTTTAGAAATGATATTCCCCAGCTGGCAAAGAAAATCACCCTTACTACTCAGGGAATGATGATAGCACAGAGCAAATTTTAACACCAGAACAGCAAGGACTCATTGACCTCATTTACCACAATTACAGTTATTAGGCAGAAGTCACAGCAAGATGTGTAAATAAGTGAATTGAGATTATACGCAACATAGGGATATATGCAGCACAGAAAGAGCAGCTGGTGCTGGTCATGCAAAGTCATCCAAATCAAGGTGAGAAAGGAATCACATCCCAAAACACACCACCTCCACACCACAGCATTCTCAAAATTACCTCAACTCTCCTTTTCTAATGTAACCAGCAATCTAACCAGTGAAGGATCGTTAACAATTAGCTATGTTGGTTTGGTATGCTGACATATCACAAGTATGTAATTACTATTAAAGATGTTTCACTAGTTAAATTGCTGTTGCATTGGGAAGCGCAAAACTAATAATCTTTATTGTCATAAGTAGGCTTACATTAATATTGCAATGAAAGAGCGGCGTGCGGCGCAGTGGTTAGCACCGTGACTGCGGCGCTGAGGACCTGGGTTCGAATCCCAGCCCTGGGTCACTGTCCGTGCGGAGTTTGCACAGAAAAAATAATAATTGGGTACTAAAAATAAATTTAAATTTATTTTTAAAAACATTGCAATGAAATTACTGTGAAAAGCCCCTGGTCGCCACATTCTGGCGCCTGTTCCGAGTACATAGAGGGAGAATTCAGAATGTCCAAATTACCCAACAGCACGTCTTTCGGGACTTGTGGGAGGAAACTGGAGCACCAAGAGGAAACACACACACACACACAGGGAGAACGTGCAGACTCCGCAAAGACAGTGACCTAAATCGGGAATCGAACCTGGGACCCTCGAGCTGTGAAACAACAGTGCTAACCACTGTACTACCATTGGTTAGCTGCTGAAACGAACGCTTGGTTTCTTGACTTGGTTGGCTTATGCCGCATTAAACCTTCCATGCTTTGTCATAGAATCATAGAATCCTGAAGAAGGCCATTCGGCCAATCGAATCTGCACCGGCCCTCTGAAACAGCACTCCACTCAAGCCCACTTCCCCATTCTATTCCTATAACCCGTTAACCTAACTTAATGGTACTAAGGGGCAATTTAACATGCCCAATCCACCTTACCCGTACATCTTTGGACCAGGCAGACACGGGGAGAAAGTGCAAACTCCACACAGTCACCGAGGCCGGAACTGAATCAAGGTCCCTAGCACTGTGAGGCAGCAGTGCTAGCCACTGTGCCACCCTGAACTCTGAGCAGTACAAATGCTCGTCAAGCAATACTTTTGAAAAATAAATTTAGAGTACCCTATTTTTTTTTCCCAATTAAGGGGCAATTTAGCACGGCCAATCCACCTACACTGCACATCTTTAGGTTGTGGGGGCTGAAACCCACGCAGACATGGAGAGAATGTGCAAACTCCACACGGGCAGTGACCCAGGGCCAGGATTTCATCAAGCAAAACTAACCAGAACTGATCCATTTAGTACAAAAGTTGGGCCAAGTGTCTGCTAATATTCTGCTTGTTTGGGGCTTGGGTGCTTTTTTTAGGTTTACGGCTACCTGACCACATGGTGTGCGATCAATATTTAATGACCCATTGTCAACCCTGGGCTTCGGCACAAAGGTAATTGGAAAGCATTTATCGTGGCTCCTCTGCTGCGTTCGTGAATTAGCTCACACGCACGTACAAAATGCTTACAAAGCAGGATCATTTGCTGACTTACTCCTGCACTGAAGGTGTGTGCGACATGTAATTGCTGTGGTCTAATAGCCTATAATCTAGACCTGTTGAGAAGGGAGTGCTGCAAAACTGAGACATACGTACAGAATGTGGGAGGGGAGGGCATCTCAATCAGGGAGGCTTTCAAAGCTTAGAGTTGGATGGGCCATTCGGCCCATCTGGTCTGTGCCAGCTTCTTGACGGAGCAATCCGGTTAATCCTTTTCCCTTGTTTTCTGCCCAATAACCTTTCAGATTTCTCCTTCTCAAGTATATATTCACCTTCCTTCAGAAAGCTATTATTGAATCTGCTTCTCACCATTCTTCTAGACCGGAACAAATTTCTATGTAAAAAACAATCCGCCTAATTTTCAACCCTGTATTTTGTGCAATGTGGCTCTTGCTGGCGTTTGTTGACCATCATTAATTGCCCTTGAACTGAGTGGCTTGCTAAGCCATTTCAGAAGACAGTTAAGAGTCAACCACATTACTGTGGATCTGGAGTCACGTGTAACATGCCAGGTAATGACCATCTCCAATAAGAGAGAATCTAACCATTGCCCCTTGACATTCAATGGCATTTTCATTGCTGAACCCCCCCCCCCCCCCCCAACAGCCAGCATCCTGGAGGTTACCATTGACCAGAAACTGCCGGTGAGATAGGACATACCCAGGAATAGTGACAGTGCTGTCTGGGGCATTGTCTGTCACGTATGATTCGGTGGGTGTGATGACTATGTCAGGCTGTTGCTTGACTAGTCTGTGAGGCAGCTCTCTCAACTTTGGCACAAACCCTCAGAGTGTGTGAGGAGATGTTAGATAGTTATTCTGTCCCTTAAGTGGACATTTCATTCTTCAGGAACCAGTCCAAACTATTCTCAGCTCCTGATGGCTTGCTTCTTTTTTCCTTTTCCAGACCTATAACTTCCCTGAACTGACTTTCAGAGTGTAGGTTACCTGGAGATAGCCCCCTCTAGCCAAAGACTGGTGAATCTTCAAGGTCAATTGGTCTGTATAATACAAGTGTGAGCTCCCATCTGCATGGCGAACAGCAAGAGACTGACTGCCTCTATCCATCTGCTCCGGCTCTCTCTCTGATTCTTGAAAACTAATTGGGCCTGTGACCTGCAACCCATTCCTACAATGGCTTCCTATGGGCTATTTCCTCCCAAAGTCCATTCCCCTGGCAATGTGAACCATATGGGTCTAGTATCCAGGTATAATTGCTAACAATGTATCCTTTAGATTCCAAACTGCATTCGACCCTGAAACTAAATAGTCAGTTTAAACTCCAATTGTTTATAAAATCTGACAGTCCAAACACCTTCACGAGACTTGAAGATTAAAATCCTGCCCACTGTCAATATATCGGCTTTGGGCATTGTTTACTGGCGTCCATATCTTGCAGCTTTTTCCCAATAAGGCAACTTGTGCCCCCCATTAACCTCTAACGTCCGAGTCAATCCAGCTTGCTGTCAATCAGAATAGGTCACATAACCTTTTCATTCAACTTAACAAGACACTCCCAAAGCATAACCTTACAAACTTTGCATTTGTAAACCTATCATCAGAATACAATCTGATATCATTAACTTTCCTAGGACACAAGAGGTTAATTATTTCGCCAATTTTTGCTGATTGATGGCTCTTTGGGTTCTCCTTTCCTCTTTATTCTTCTCTTCTCAGTTTTTTTTTTATAAATGTTTTTATTCAGTTTTCATATTTTATATTGAACAAATTACAAATTGTTAGGAGAGAAACAAAAAACAAACACGCAAAAATTAACATACATATTTACAGGTAAGCATCTTCGTAGTAGTAACTGCGCCCCCCCCCCCCCCCCCCCCCCCTCCCTCAACATGTTTATTTAGTTTGGTTTTGGGCCTTAGCTAGCCATCGAACCCCCGTAACGAACCTGTAGCCCCCCCCCCTCCCACTGCCTTCCCCCGACTAGTCTTCCTCTTGTACATTGGCCACAAATAGGTCCCGGAACAGTTGCATGAATGGTTCCCACGTTCTGTGGAAGCCGTCGTCCGACCCTCGGATGGCAAATTTGATTTTCTCCATTTGGAGAGATTCCGAGAGGTCGGACAGCCAGTCCGCAGCTCTGGGCGGTGCTGCTGACCGCCAGCCAAACAGGATTCTACGGCGGGCGATCAGGGAGGCAAAGGCAAGGGCGTCCGCCCTCCTCCCCAGGAATAGATCTGGCTGTTCTGAAACCCCGAAGACCGCCACTATCGGGCATGGCTCCACCCTCACTCCCACCACTTTGGACATAACCTCGGAAGGCTGTCCAGTACTCCACGAGTCTGGGGCAAGACCAGAACATGTGGGCGTGGTTGGCCGGGCCTCTTTGGCACCGTTCACATCTGTCTTCCACCTCCGGGAAGAACCTACTCATACGGGTTCTTGTTAAGTGGGCTCTATGTACCACTTTTAGTTGCGTCAGGCTGAGCCTTGCGCACGTGGAGGTGGAGTTGACCCTATGCAGTGCTTCGCTCCAGAGTCCCCACCCTATCTCCATCCCCAGGTCGTCCTCCCATTTCCTCCTTGTTGCGTCCAGTACGGTGTCGTCCCTATCTACCAGTCGGTCATACATGTCACTACAGTTCCCTTTCTCTAGGATACTTGCGTCCAGTAGGTCTTCCAGTAGTGTCTGTCGTGGCGGTTGTGGGTACGTCCTTGTCTCCTTTCGTAGGAAGTTTTTGAGCTGCAGGTACCGTAGCTCGTTCCCCCCAGCTAGCTGAAATTTCTCTGTCAGTTCGTCCAGTGTTGCGATCCTGTCGTCCGTGTATAGGTCCCTGACTGTCAGTGTCCCCCCGTCCTGCCTCCACCTTTTGAAGGTGGCGTCAGTCAGTGCTGGTGTGAACCTATGGTTGTTGCAGATGGGAGCCCTGTTCGACATTTTGGTCAGGCCAAGTTGCTGCCGCAGTTGGTTCCAGGATTGGAGGGTGGCTGTCACCACTGGGCTGCTGGAGTGTTTTTTGGGTGGGGATGGGAGTGCTGCCGTGGCGAGGGCCCGGAGGGAGGTTCCCATGCAGGAGGCCTCCTCCGCACCCACCCACTCAGCTTCTGGCTCCTGGATCCATCCCCTTACTCGCTCGGCTGTTGCTGCCCAGTGGTAGAATTGTAGATTCGGGAGGGCTAACCCTCCCCTGGTTTTTGTTTTTTGTAAGACCTTCTTTGGGATCCTAGCATTTTTACCCCCCCATACGAACGCCATGATGAGTTTGTCCAGCGCTTTGAAAAAGGCCTTGGGGATGTAGTTCTCTTCTCAGTTAAGGTTTCCTGAAATCAATGACTCCCTTTGGAGGAGGCACGGTTCTGCAGATGCTGGAGGCACTACCTCACCTGGGGTGATCATTCTTCAAGCATGAACCTGCACAGTGAGTGATCAAGATCTAGTCAACCATGAGGTTATCTCAGCCAAGATCGATCATGACCCTCACACGGTTTGTGCACACTCACAGGCACACTCTGAGAACTGGCGACAGTTCTTCATCGTAGGTACAGTGAAGCCCCCTAAAGTATCACGAGGAACTGCTTTATTCGTCCATGTATTTAATGGGCAGGGAACAGGCAGAAAATGGTATTTTAACTTAAAGCAAAGCAACATGAAGCTTGATACACTGCAAAGGCCCACTGAATGTAGAAACTATGAAGTGTAGTATGTACAGGATGACATACCTTGCAGCCGACTGTCCAACCTGGTAGCTCCATGGGAATCATCCCACGAGGTCTACTGAGAATCCAGAAATACATTCACGGACAAGGGAGGATGAATGTATCGTTCAACAGAGGATAAAACCTTCAGTAGCATTAATGCAAGAACCATCTGCCTCTATATTGTCTTTGTTAATTTGCTGTTAATTAAAACATGCTTCATGTCTAATTCCTTTGCAACGTATTAAAACACTGAGGCATGCTGATTCATTTCCTCTCGTACAACACAGGCCCAGGTGTCAGGTTAGCTGGTTCGATCTGTGTTGCCTACCTGATTCACTTGATTGAAGCCTGTGGGTGGTGTACTCCCCTGTGAACGGGCTACAAGAAGGTACATGTCTGAACTTTCAATAACTGTGCTAACTTTGCTCGCTCCCATGAGGGGACTGTGATATTTCTGGGTTACTCCTTGACGGATGAAAGCAAGTCATCAAACACATCTTTGGAAATATTTCTCTCTTCACTGCACCAGAGACAGGCTGAAAAAGTGTTACTGGGTTTGTAGACAGCCACCCATAATACCTTTGGCAGTGAGGACTACCACCCAAACCTTTTTTGTGTACTGGGGGATGGATGTGAAATATTTAGTCAAGTACAAACAGGTTAAAAATTGGCATCAGTTCACTTAGATACTTTTGTTTTTCCCTTGGCAATATTTCTTCCCTTATGCTCTCAAGGTGTCAGACTCCTTAGTTGTGTAAGTTGTCAAGGATACCATTTGATGTATAGCTGTCCTTGGAGTATGGTTGTCAAGGAAATCATACAATCAAAGAAATGGTACAACACAGAAGGAGGCCGTTCAGCCCATCTTATCCATGCAAGCCCGAGGACACCCAGGTGCCTTTTCTAATTCCACCTTCCTGCACCCGGTCAATAGCCCTGTAGAATACCCAATGGCCAGTAACCAGGTCCTCAGTTTCTAAGATGAGTCTTGGGGAACATCGGGGAGTGAAAGATGATGCAGTGAAGATTAATCCAATTCTGATGAAAGATCACTGACCTGAAATGACGTCAGTTTCTCTCTCCACAGATACTGCGCTGACATGTTGGCTATTCCCGACATTCTTTATTTTTATTTCAGTTCTGCCTGTCTGATTATCACACCAACAGTACACTTTCCAGCCGTGGTCAGTGGATAATGCTCTTGGTTGAATTATCTTTCCCAAATTCAAAATGGCTGTCCTGCTGAGACCAGTTATCTCAACACAGTGCAGGAACCACAGTGTGGTCTATCCAGTGTAAACCATGTACGGTATGTTTATTAACAAAACTCTGATGGGCCAATCTTTACTGGTATATTAATTCACTTCCATCAAACCATCATGCCCGATAAATCTTACACGCCAGTTCACCTGAGGTAGTCTCATCAGCGCTTTATCAGACTACTGAGTTCTATGAAGCCCAGTCATTTTAAGTTTCTTCTTTCTCTCCCATCAAGGCAGAGTGGTCTCTAAGCATCACTGCCCCTCTTACTTTCACACTGGACTCTGCTGCTCTGTCAATAGGATATGAAGGCACTGGGACTCCCCATACTTCACTAAACCCTTAATTCAATGTCACACTGGAAGATTCATATTTATGAATCTGCTGGCACCTGGACATTGTAGAGTGCGTCAGACATTAGATTTGTATCCTGCCTATCAGCTCCTCTACTAGAGATTAACTACAAAAAGCAAGATGGTTTTTCCATCAACTGATGGTGATTTACTTTTGTCAGCGATATTGTCAATAAGAATTTCACCCTGCAGGTGACTTGAACATGCCTGCTCTGGAGTGGTTGTGTCATATGCACAAACAGTGATCTTGTAGTCATTGCAGTAGAAGTGACAAGCAGCTAATTTCTCTTCACAGCTTGGGAAAAGCCATTCAAAAGTTCTCTGCACAGTCGCTGTCCCTTTAAATAGCATACAGGCAGCCTTGCACAGATCAGTTGCGCTGACTCAGTATCACCAATACATTCTCCAAGTAAATATCAGTTTTGAAAAGGTAATCCTTTCTATTTTTATTGTACATGCACGATACCTCACTCATCTCATGTGCAACAATGTTGATTTTATTTTACATGTGCAATTTTTCAACTTGTGCATCCATTGTTGCACAAGCTGACCTGTTACACTGACTGGCTGAGAAGATTCCAGGTTAATTTCCAGTTTTAGCAATCTGGTTCACTTACAGAATCAGAGCAGAATAAACTTACCCTTTAAAAAAAAAGAGACTGGCAACCAGTTTTCCTTGGGTTAGTAAATATTCTGCCCAGGGCTTCAATAAGCTTCGATGGGGACATCATGCCATTGATATCACAATGTCACTAAACCAGACACATGCACTGTCTTACTTACAGCAGCCAGTCTGAGCAGCTGCGAGGATGATTGGGGGAGCCCCTGCAGTGCTGTCAGTTGGTTGGCCGTGTGTTAAAGAGGCAAGCACGCATCTTAAGTCAGGCATTAACGGGCATCGCGATGCCCGTAGAACCGTGCTCTCACAAGCAGACAGTGCTTTCTGGGGACAAAAGGCATTGACTGGTGAGGGAAAATGCAATAATTGTTCTAACGATCGGACTCAAATCTCCTTCAGCAGTTCCAACATGTCTTTTAGCTTCAGGCATGAAAAAAATCAATTTTTTAGATGTGACTGAGCGTACCAGAGTCCATTCAGATTGGTTCCTCCGTGCATAACAACTATACAACACCCGTGCTTCACAGTAGCACGCTGTGATCAGACTACAAACTACCCCTCATTTTAAATGTTGTGCATGTAGATTACAAACACACAGCTTCTAAAACTGCCAACATTTTAGTTCAAATCAAAGCAATCTTCACAAAAAATAGACTGCAGGACTACTAGCACCGAGAAAACTAATCCAATTCCAGCATTCCACTGACGCATGCTCCGCATATATCAGTCCCAGTGCTAATGATCACTCCTCACACACACACGCACACATTTCAGGCCTCAATGCACTGGAATTTGCCGGTGTTCTGACATGCAAAGTTTGATGCTCCATGTCCATGCTGTTTGGTTTCAATACAAAAATCAGGGAGTGTTCCAAATAATAAAGGTGCTTTTACAAAAACAAATCCTGGCAGTCTAACAGTGTTGAGGCAGTTGAAGTTCGAATGCGTTGACCTTCACTTTAATCCCATTGGATTAATCCTACCTTCTTGTGATAAACTGAACGAGATTTCAGTGTGACTGTCAGATTCTGGCTCTTATAAAACTGTCTTTATCTCAGTCTCAAAGTCAATTATTTTTGGTTAATCATGGAGCGCTGAATCTTCTGGAGCATCTTCATGTTTTATTATTTAATAATTCATTGCACCATTTCTCTGACATTGTTAGGAAACCACAGTGTACTGTTGGAACATGGGCTGTGCTTTCTGACTGGAGTGCTGGGACTGCGTCCTCGGGGGAGTGAGCATAGGAAGACAACTCGGCCAGGGATAGCATAACAGCTCATTTCAAACATCCGATATCCAACATGCTCATTTTCCAACAAGAATCAATGGAATGTAGGGGCAACACGGTAGCGCAGCGGACAGCACTGCTGCCTCACGGCGCCGAGGTCCCAGGTTCGATTCCAGCTCTGGGTCTCTGTCAATGTGGAGTTTGCACATTCTCCCCGTGTTTGCGTGGGTTTCGCCCCTACAACCCAAAGATGTGCAGGGTAGTTGGATTGGCCATGCTAAATTGCCCCTTAATTGGAAAAAATTAATTGGACACTCTAAATTTTAAAAAAAGATCAATGGAATGTGGCACATTTCTGTCCCACTCAAGCACACAGCAGTGCAGTGAACTACAAAGGCCACATACATACGTACATATATATTAGGTGCAGGAGTAGGCCATTCAGCCCCACAAGTCTGTTCCCGCCATTCAATAAAATCATGGCTGATGTGATTGTGGCTTCACTATCACTCTACCCTTTGACTCACTCGCTGATCAAGAATCTATCTACATCTACCTTTAAAAATATACAATGACACTGCCACTACTGCTCTCTGCGAAAGAGAGTTCCGCCTACTCACGAACCTCGGAGAGAAAGAAGTCCTCCTCATCTCTGTCTTAAACCCAGGGGGCAGCATGGTGGCGCAGCGGTTAGCCCTGCAACCTCACGGCGCCGAGCACCCAGGTTCGATCCCGGCTCTGGGTCACTGTCCGTGTGGAGTTTGTACATTCTCTCCATGCCTGCGTCGGTTTTGCCCCCCCCCCCCCACAACCCAAAGATGTGCAGGGTAGGTGGATTGGCCACGCTAAATTGCCCCTTAATTGGAAAAAGTGAATTGGATACTCTAAATTTATTTTTAAAAACTCTTAAATCAGCGATCCTTTATTTTTAAACTGCATTCCTAGTTTTGGTTTCTCCCACCCCAGGGTGCTAGGAGCGGCGGCGCTTGAATCTCGGGCACCGGGCCTTGACACTTGCGTCAAGGCGACGCACCGGGAATGACGCGGCCGGCGGCGCCTAAGTGACGTCAGCCGCGCATCCGTCTTCCCCTCCGCTGCCCCACAAGACATGGCGGCTTGAGAAACGGCGAGCGTAGATTCTCCGAGCGGCCTGTCGAAAACGCGACACGCCATTTGGGGGGGTGGGGGGGGGGGAATCGAGGGGGGTGCCAGGGTGGCGTGATTCGCCTGGCGCTCTCGCGATTCTCCCCCCCCCCGGCGTGGGGTGCGGAGAATCGCGCCCTACATGTTTCAATATGATCACCGCTCATTCCTCGGAGCTCCACTGGATACAGGCCCAACCTGTCCAACCTCTCCTTTAGGATAACCCCCTCACACCAGGAATTAGTACTGTATTAGTCAAGTGAACCTTCTCTGAACTATTCTAATGCAAATATGTCCTTTCTTAAATAAGGAGATCAAAATCGTACACTATATTCTAGCTATGGTCTCACCAAAACCCTGTACAATTGTGGCAAAACACCCCTACTTATATATTCCATTCCCTGGAGCTAGATGACAATATTTTACTTGCCTTCCTAGTCACTTGCTGTACCTGCTGACTCTCCTGATTCATGTACCTGGACACCCAGATCCCTCTGTAGCTCAGAGTTCTGCGATCTCTCTCCATTTAGATAATATACTGCTTTTCTATTCTTCCTGCCAAGGTGGGCAAGTTCACATTTTCCGACATTGTATTTCATCTGCCAAATATTTGCCCATTCATTGGACCCATCCACATCCCTTTGCAGATCCTTAGGCCGAACATCCTGTTCCTATTTCTTATGGTCGTATATCCTCCGTAACTTGCTTTCCATCAGCAAATTTACATTTGGTCCCTTTATCCAAATCATTAGTGAAGACTGTAAATAATTCGGGTCCCAGCACTGATCCCCATGGCACTCCATTTGTTATATCTTCCCAACCTGAAAATGAGCCTTTTTCTGCCTACTCAATGGAGCCAACTAACTGTATCATCATTGCTGGAGGTCGGCTAAATGATAGACCAAATGGTTTCCTGCAGTGCTGTAAGATTTTATGATCATCAGTGAAGGCATTACACTCCATATTCAAACCAGATTATCCAAAAAAGATTGCTTCAGCACATGGCAATCAATTGCTGAATTTCCTCTGACTTGCATCAAAAAAGATGGAGAACAATCAATGACCCAACGAAGTAAGCGGCAGAACCTGGGCTTCACGCACATTTTTTGCAAGTATCCGTTGTCTGTCTCAACTGGTTTGCTATGTGATATAAATGTAACTGCTTTGTTAGCCAAGGGAAACAGCGCAACTGTCATTGAAGCCTGGTAAGATCAACTCTCACTTGGCATGAAAATGCTCGCTCTGTTTGTGCAAAGGGTTTCAAACGCACCACATAGGAAGGAGAATAGCAAGGTCAAACTAGAGCTAGAAACATACAACTACAGCTGGAACAGGTTCTAATAGATCAATGCAAGCCCCAAATGGAATTTCAGGGCAACCTAATTGGGAAATCGAAGTCACGTCACATGCCACATCCCAACTAACACAAAAAGATAACAGGGCTCAAATGGAGAGCTACAATTATTATGGAACTCTTACCGTGCAGAAGGAGGCCATTCAGCCCATCCAGTCTGCACCAAGTCTCTGAAAGACCACCCTACCTAGGCCCACACTCCCACCCTATTCATGTAACTCCAGCCTAACCTTTTGGACACCAAGAGGCAATTTTTTAGCATGCCCAATCCACTTAGCCTGTCCAAAGATGGACTGTGGGAGGAAACCGGAGCACCCGGAGGAAACTCATGCAGACACGGAGAACGTGCAAACTTCACACAGTCACCCAAGGCTGGATCTGAACCTGGGTCCCTGGTTCTGTGAGGCAGAAGTGCTAACCATTGTGCCACCGTGTGACCCATTTAAAATTAATTTAGTAATTAATTAAATTTAAATTCCATCAGCTACCCTTGTGGAATTTGAACCCATGCCCCACCAGAGCTTGAGATTTCAGGTTGCTAGTCCAGTAACATGACCATTACACAACCATCTCCTCCAAATTTGTAAAGCATTCTCTCTATTTATCTTGTGTTCTAATCATTCATCAGCAGATATGGGCACCACGTAGCACTGCCATAAGAAAAACAGAGAATGTTGGTCAAACTCAGCAGGTCTGGCCACATCTGCAGAAAGTTTTCAGTCCAATATGACTCTTTCTCAGAGCACTGTCACGCTTCACTCTCCTCAGCCAAATCTGCTAAAGATTTTGGGTTACCTTGGTGGCCGAAGATGATTTTTTTTTTAAACTTAGGAGTACCCAATTTTTTTTTCCATTTTCACCGGTAGTGGAAAGGGGGAGGGCTCAGTTTCTGAAATCTTGAAACCCCAAACTCAACACATTTGTGCTGGAGCAAAGTATTTATCCTGTAATGCGGGAGTCATGAATTTATGTAGGTCAGGCAAATGCTTGCAAAGGGTGGATAAGGAAAGTAGAACGGTTAGCTGTCAAGTTATTTAAACCCGCACCACTTTAAAGATTAATTTTAAAAATCAACCTGCTTGCATCAGTGAAGGTGGATAAGAAGATGTTCGTGGAGTTACAATAGCTGTTTGTTGACATTACCACAAGGGCTTTCATTATATCATTATTAATGGTTGGCTGGTATCCATAAGCCTACAATTATCCCAGCAGGGGGTTTCTCAGTTCAAAATTTGATTGACATCTCAAAGCAGTTATTAAATGATTAACTGACTTTGAGGTAGGGTGATGAATGCAAGTCTGTTTGTTTTCATAAGCGATTAACTATTTGATGCACAGCAGCACGGTGGCGCAGTGGTTAGCATTGCTGCCTCACGGCGCCGATCTCCCAGGTTCGATCCTAGCTCTGGATCACTGTCCGTGTGGGGTTTGCACATTCTCCCTGTTTCTGCGTGGGTTTTGCCCCCACAACCCAAAGATGTGCAGGTTAGGTTGATTAGCCTCTCTAAATTGCCCCTTAATTGTAAAAAATGAATTGGGTACTCTAAATTTAAAAAAAAACCTATTTGATGCACTTTTAAAGCTTTGAATGGACTTTCATTAATGGGATATGGTGATAAATGTAATAGAAACTTCCAGACTCGAGCTACCAGCCTCAAGTGCAAAAATCAGTCTCATGAATGTAAAGCCCTAAATTTATATTTTTGATAGGGGTTGATAGCAATGGATAAAAGAGATGAAAAAGAATTAATGAACTGCAAAAAAATCATGTCAAGCAAGTCAGTTTGCTGTCTGCTAACAATATGGACTCTGGTGTGAGTCACAAATATAATGTTAATAACTTTGGTCCCCAAGAGCAAAGAGAAACGCATGTTCTCATCTTGATTGGGAATTAAATGTTTAATCCAAGAAATGGAAAGACAGGATGCCATTGCATGAATCAGTCTCATTGGAATTGGGCTTTTAAGGATGTTACTCCTCATTCGTCTTGAGCAATGAGCACTGGGACAAAGTCGAACAATTTTTCACAAGCTACCCAGACCTGGGACATTTCAATGACAGGATCAATGCACTGTACTTAAAAATAGGAGCATATATAAATGTTAACCTGCAGGAGCCAAGAGGTATCCAAAATGCTTGAAAACGATTCAATGCCATGGACAGCACAGTAGAATAGTGGTTAGCACAATTGCTTCACAGCTCCAGGGTCCCAGGTTCGATTCCCGGCTTGGGTCACTGCCTGTGCGGAGTCTGCACGTTCTCCTTGTGTGTGCGTGGGTTTCCTCCGGGTGCTCCGGTTTCCTCCCACAGTCCAAAGATGTGCAGGTTAGGTGGATTGGCCATGCTAAATTGCCCTTAGTGTCCAAAAAAGGTAAGGTGGGGTTACGGGTTAGGGTGGAAGTGTGGGGATAGGGTAGAGGTGTGGGCTTGGGTAGGGTGCTCTTTCCAAGAGCCAGTGCAGACTCGATGGGCTAAATGGCCTCCTTCTGTACTGTAAATTCTATGATTCTTTGAAGACCAAGCTCATGGACCCAGCTCTCAGTGGGCAGACCCTCTCCCAAGGAAATGTATCACTGCTTTAGCTGGAAAATTGTTTGAAACGGGTGAAAGGTGCAGACTGCTACCCAACTTTGTCTGTCTTCAAAATGAACACTCAAGTCATCCAACCGAACTACATGGAGAATCCAAACAAGAGTTCCCTCCTTGAATTGGTCCCCTTTTGATGGCAATAGGGACAAATAGTTTGGGTTTTAATAAAGAGCGCTATTTACAGTGGGAAAGTAAAGGAGAAAGTTCTCGATAGCAGTGGGGTGAATGTAATCCCCAACGCTCCTGCAGCCTCTGGCTACTGACACAGATGACAGACTGCTCTTAAAGAGTCATTGCCTCGCTGCTGTTTGACAGATGAGAGAACCACAGGCTTTAATCACACAGGTATACACTTACCGAAAGACTTCAAAAGTGTTTCATCTGACGGACGATCATCCTTCTGATGGCCTCAGGTAACAGATTTTCTTCAGAGACAGCTAATGAAACAAATTTTTTAATTGCGTTCCTTAAAAGGGGCTTTTAAAAAAATTATCATTGCCATGCCCAGTTTCTTTGGAACCCAGTGTGTTGGGATGATTCACGCGGCAAAAGACTTGAAGAAAAAATATCTGCTGCTGTTGTTGGATTCTAAGCTTTATTGGTGCTATAAAAAATTTTTTTATTTGTTCTTGGGATGTGGACGTCGCCGGATGTGCCAGCATTTGTTGTTCATCCTTAATTACCCTTGAATTGAGTGGCTTGCCGGGCCATTTCAGAGGGGACAATGAAGAGCCAACCCCATCGCTGTGTGCGTCTGGAGTCACATGTAGGCCTGACATGGAAAGGGCGGCAGATTTCCTTCCCTGAAGGACATTAATGAAGCAGATAGGCTTTTACGACAATCGGCAATGGTTTAATGGCATCATCATACTTTTAATTCCAGAGGAATTAAGCAGAGGAAAAAAAAACACAGCCTTCTAGCAAGCTAAATGGCTCCCATTCACTTCCAGAGGTCATGGTTGCTCGCTCAAGCTCTCTCCATGTCATCAGACACATTTCAGTATTTATCAAAATTGGTGGCAAAGACAGACTTCCATTACGTGCATTGTCTTATTTATGCACTATGAAGCTAAAGCACTGTTGGAAACCATCCTGCATTACCAGCAGCAAAAGGAGGACATGCATCCAGCAGCAGATCATGGACTAACCAAATGTATGCTTGTAAAAGCAAAGGCCAAGGCTGGTTGACCTGCAAGAGGTACCAAAAATGGACATTATGAACTTAAAACTCTTCTGGCCGTTGACAATATTCACAACTCCCCTTTCCACTTGGTGACCAATATGACTGTGTTGTTAATGGTCACGTTGTTCTCATTGCTACCAAAAGGTTGACATGTCCCTAACCTTTTCCTTTTCGACTTAACTGGGCTTGGTGAAATCTCTTCCTGCCCTCACGTCACAATTTCTGCGATGCACCCTGATTTGATGTTCTGTGTTCTGGAAATGGTCTGTGTTTTGTAGTCAGGACGAAATTGGAAGTTTTATATTTGTTTACTCCAAGGGAATTTCCATGCATCTTAGCATGGGTCTCTGGGTTTGCAATTCTGCAAAAGCTCGATTAGCGAAACAGTGCCTACAGCAAGTGAATAATTTTCCTCCACTTCCCACATCAGCACTTCACCCCTCCGTATGTTGTATACGTCTCATCACAACTCCAGTAGGAGGGGATAGCCCTCACACCTGTGCATCCCACATCTCTAATCACACGCTGGGCATTCCACAGAGGATCCATGGAAACAAACCAACAAGCAGCTGGTCTGTATTGAACAAGATAAGGGATATGGAATGAATTACAGCCCTGCCTGCTGTTGGGATTACAAGCTGCTTTCCTTAGGGAGGGGTCATTCCACAATAATCCTTTCTCTTCACTGCATAACGTAACTGTTGTGGTTCAAATTGTCACTCGCTCGCTCTCCCAACTTTGCTGAATTCACACAAAATATCTGGAGGTGTGTGTGCTTGTGGATGTTTGTCTGTGATTGTGTAGGTGTGCGCGTTCATGATATATATAATACATATGTGAGTGTGCGTGCGCGTGTGTGGGGTGTGTTTGTATGTGTGAGAGAGTGAGAGAGAGACTAACACCAGGCAGAGGTCCCAAGGTCAAATAATTCTCAGGCCTTCTGATATCTAACATCATTTGGAATTGCATTAACATATCGCAAAACTTTAAATGCGCCATGTTTGAAATGCGCGATGGAGCAACCTGCTCACACTTTAACTCTTTCTGGGCTTACATCAGCATCATTTGAGGGAGGCAGAAGTAAACTGCTGGATGACAGACCACACCTGCACCTTAAGAGATTTTAAAAGTTGTCCTTTTTAAAAGGGCGGGGTTTCACAAAGTGGGCAAGATTTCTATTAACAAGCCTCTCATTTTTTTTTTAAATTTAGAGTACCCAATGAAGTATTTTTTCTAATTAAGGGGCAATTTAGCGTGGCCAATCCACCTACCCTATACATCTTTAGGTTGCGGGGGGTGAGACCCACGCAGACACTGGGAGAACGTGCAAACTCCACACGGCAGTGACCTGGGGCCGGGATCGAAGCTGGGTCCTCGGCAGCATGAGGCAGCAGTGCTAACCACTGCATCACCGTGCCACCCCAAGCCTCTCCTTCTTAAATTACTTTTGAAAATCTCTTTTCTTTTCCTTTGGTCAATAGAAAGATTATCCCTGTGAGTTGTGGCAACTTCCATGTCACAAAGAGCTGATCCAAGCCTGAGTCATACTGAATGGCAAAGTCCCAAGTTTGCCCCTGGGCTCTTTTAAGTCGGTTGACTTCAGCCAGGCCAACAGATGGGGCATTAACAGTGACCCTGACATGAAAGGGGAGTCAGAAAGTGCTTAAGGAAGAATTTTCAAATTAAATAAGTGCATTGAATCCTTTCATTCAACATTTTATCTGCACCAGTTTATACTCAATTTTTCAGATACCAATTATTAAGTAGAATTTAAAGGACATTAACCCATCTTTTAAATTTTATTAACATTCCTTCTGAGGCTTTGTAAAACAGACCTGAAGTGAGGCTCGTGTATGCACTGCAGCATTTCAATCAGGTTAACAGGAGCAGCTGGGCTAGAGTTGCCACCGTCACAGACTTAAAACCATTGGATTTTTTTTATGACAAGCAAAGGCATTCAATCTCCAGCGATCCTGTGCGGTTACTAAAGGCTTTGTTCAAACCTGCAGTCTCCCCTCAAATCCCTTCTGAAGGAATTTGAACAGTCCAGTACAGCTGTCAGATTCGCTCTTGCTCTCAATGGCACACTGTTCAGATGAAGAATAAAATTTTGGCCAATCCTGAATTTAACTGATCGCACCATTAGCGCCAATCTCACAGCAGGGAACTTGGTCCAGATAGCACTCCCGCTGGCTGAGAAAGAGGCCAATGGCTTAAAACTGCTTTCACGGCACATTAATACCCTTCTCAGAGTAACAGAGTGGAAAAAAAATCTCCTGTTGATAGACCTCTAGTGCATGTCTGACTCTAAAGTAGACTACACAATGACAACTTCTGTGGAATTGTGAGGTGGGGGGGGGGGGGGGGGGGAGGAGGGAGGGGGGGGGGGGGGGGCAGGCAGTGGGGGAAAAGCAACTTATGCTTAGCCTGCAAGCTGCAGTACACAATAGCTTGATACTGGGACATCTATGCTTTCAGGCATTTACTGCTTAAAGAATCAAACATTCCCACTCAGCTAGATTTTGAACCATGAATTCAATTACATTTGAGAAAAAAATCTCTTTTAAATGGCCTATTGTATGTTATTTTTATATGTTTTTTAAAAAAATGACCACAGGGCAAAGCTTTTCTCAGCACTGTTGTCAACAGCAGGCTTCAGGCCCATGTTCTGCATTTTGATCGACTGAAATGTTAATGCAAACATCTTTACCGTAAAATTTGCTCACATGCTTAGTTTCTGATCTGTCTTAAGCCAAACAAACTGGAATTTCTCCTCTTGAATATTTCTCCTTTATTTCTGTCCCATTTTACTCCATTTTCTGAATCAAGGGACACACGCGCCAAATCTCGGGTCCCCTGTTGATGTTTAGTCTTTTCCTAGCCCTGGAGGTTGTCAGTTTAAGACGGCAAGTACGGGGAAAGGGAGGTAAAAGTGGGTTCAGCAACGATTTCAATAATTCAGAGCATTTTAAAAAAATGTTTAAAATATAAATTTAGAGGACCCAATTATTTTGTTTTCCTAATTAAGGGGCAATTTAGCATGGCCAATCCACGTATCCTGCGCATCTTTGGGCTGTGGGGGTGAGACCCACGCAGATACAGGGAGAATGTGCAAACTCCACATGGACAGTGACCCAGGGCCGGGATTCGAACCCGGGTCCCCAGCGCGCAGTGCTATCCACTGCGCCACATGCCACCCCTGCTGCCCCATATTTGAGCATTTTTGTTGGAATCAGTGCCTGACAGTTGATGGCAGCACTATCTGGCTTCCCGCCCAACGCAAACTACTTTACTTTATATGAATGCAAGTTAAGTCGCCATAGTCCCAGATGACCATAGACTGCCCTCCTTTTTTTGTGAGAGAGCTGACTGGTGGTGATTTAACCTGAAGATCATTACACCTCAGACGAGGGGTATGAGTGAGAAGGTGAGGCCTTCATGAATAACCTCAAGTCGGTATGAGAATTGAACCTGCACTGTTGGCCTCGCTTGGCATCACAAACCAACTCTCCAACCAACTGAGCTAAATCGGCCCACATTTACATAATAAATGTTTTAAGGCATTTCAACTGAGCGATATCAAATACAATTTGATACCAAGCCATAGAATGAGATAAGACTGTAAGACGTAGGAGCAGAAGTACAAAGATGTGCAGGTTAGGTGGATTGGCAATGCCAAACTTTGCTTTCAGTTCGTGGCCTGCCTTCAGGTTCTGATTCATCAAATGCAATACTCACAGGCAGCAGGCCTTCTGGAGAAAGGTAGTCGATTCACCAGCTTTAGTGGGGAGAGTTAGCAGATTCTGAACTTTTCCTGCACAGCCTGGAATGGTTCTCCTGCAGCACTACCTGGCTTCCACCCAAACCATGGACGGTTTTAAAAATAAGAAGGAGAATTTTAAAACCGAGGTATTGCTTAACTGGGAACCAACATAGGGCGCAAACAAAGGGCTGATGAAGACTTGTTGCAAGTTAGGCTATAGGGCTTTGTGTAAGCTCCAGTTAATATATTGTGGAAGTGGGAGACTTACCAGAAGTCCATTGAAGTGATCAAGTCTGCAGGTAATAAAGGCATTGGTTTCATAGCTGAGGAAGGGGTGGTGTCAGGTGTTATTACTGAGGCTAAATAAATATAATATTAATAATCGCTTATTGTCACAGGTAGGCTTCAATGAAGTTACTGTGAAAATCCCCTAGTCACCACATTCCAGCGGCTGTTCGGGGAGGCCGGTACGGGAATTGAACATACACTGCTGGCATTGTACTGCATTACAAGCCAGCTGTTTAGTCCGCTGTGCTAAACCAGCCCCTATTTGATGTTTGTGCAGATATGTGGCTGAAAGCTCATTTTAGGGTCAAATAAAACCAGGTTTTGAATAGTCTGGCTGATCCTCAGACAGTTGCCAAGGTGACGGACAGAGTTGATGGTCAGAGAACAGACAATGTGTGGTGACCAAAGACAATTGCATTGCGCCTCTCAATATTTAGATGGAGGAAATCTCTGCTCATCCTGTGCTGGTCTTTGAGCAAATGTTCTGACCATTTAGAGACAGTGGAGGAAGTTTTGTCTGGGTGTCGACGGGATACATTTAACAACTGACATTGCGTTTTCAGATAATGCTAAAGGATAGCGTGTGTTTGAGGAATAGGAAGGTTTGGTCCTTCTGGGAACTCCATAGGAAAAGGTGCAGGAAAGCGAGAAGAGAAGCCATTCATGTGATTCTCTGGTTACAACGTATAGATAATAATGGAACCAGGTGAGCACAGTTCCACCCAGCTGGGTGACAGTGGTGATGTGATGGAGGAGGCTGGTGTGATCAACTATATCAAAGGCTGCAGAGGCAGGTTGAGAAGGGCAAGGATGGATAGTTTACCATGGTTGTTGCAATCACACAGGATGTCATTTGTGACTTTTAATAAGTGTCATTTTTGCCGCATGGAATCATTTATTTTCCTTTAGAGGTTTTGCCTTGTGCTCTATTTTAGTATAACTATTTTACAGGAGCTTTCCTTTGGTAATGCCAGGTAACTATCAGAAAATCTACAGTGCGGCACCATCTGAGAGCTCAAACATTACTCTTCCATGATTAATCGTCAATAGTGCAGCCTTGTACTGGCATTGGAGGCTTGTAATTCTGCCTGTACTTGAGTAAGTGAGTACGTATGATTCAGTTCCATGGCAATGTTGCCATTACAGAGAGAACAGAAGTGAGAATGCGGTGTAGGATTGCCCTCCCCCAGGACTGTCATGGAGGCCCCAGGAAATAAAGATAGATTTCCTGGACATGTTGCACGTGACTCGAGATAAAACTCACAGGGACGTTATTTTCCACAGAATACTTTCAATTAATTATCAAAATATGTGTATGGGAAAAACAGTTGATTGCCTGAGCGGGGGCAATGAATTCAGGTGATGAATCCTCCAGGAATATGCCCAGAGCTGCTGATGTCTGTGGCGAAACCACTCTGAAATTAATCCAATAGCAGGTTTGGCACTCTATATCAGTGTCCTCTCTCAGAACAACATCCTCGGTATCCAGGTGCTGGTTATGATTATTCAGCTATGCTGGGTGAGCCGCATTGTTCGCATGCCTGAGAGAAGACTCTCAAAACAAGCTCTGTACTCCGAGCTTCACTAAGGTCAGCCGTTACTTGGAGGGCAGAGGAAATGTTTCAGGGATGCCCTCAATGTCTTCCTGAGAAAATGAAACCTCCCCACTCACTTGTGGGAATCTCTTACTTGAGACTGCCAAACTGGAGAAGAAGCATTCGCAAAGCTGCCAATCATTCTGAACATCTCTGTCAGGCCCAAGTGGAGGCCAAGCGGAAACAGCGGAAGGAGCGCACCAAACTCCGAACATCCCAGCCACCCACCTCATCAAACACTACACCTTAAACTGTGGCAGAGTGGCGCAGATCCAGCACGGAACCTTTTAGAACATCAGGACCCACAACCACCGAGTGGAAGAAAGTCACCATCAGTCCCGAGGGACTACCCAAGAAGAAGATGAAAGTGGGATACTGTCACCAGAGCGGTGTATTTACTGGCCACAGGATGAGAAGCAGTCAGGGGGAAACCCCGTTTTATGAAGAAAAGCGGCTCTCAAAAACGCAAACAATTTATCTCAATTTCTAGGGGCCTGACACCAAAAGTGGGCGACTCAGAAAGAAAGGGTTCATGTGCACAAGGTGTGTAACAGGACACACCACTGGAAGGGCATCCACTATTTGAAAGAGATAAATGTCAACATGGAGGAGGAGGAGTCGCATTATGTGGAAAGAAAAACATTAAATGCAGGACATCAAAGAGGGCTCAGGGGAGACTGAATCACTCTGGCTGTAATTAAATCAGGGAAACACAGAGAAACTGTTGATGGGAATTTGCGGAGAGTGATTTCTATTCCATTGGGGTCGAAGGAAGACATTCAGCGGAAATCATGCTTTAATAAGGAGAAGAGGGGAAGGCTTTAACCATCCGAATGTCAAATAGTTTGGGTAATGCTACTTGTGAAAAGACTCCATAATTTCTGGATGCAGTGAGGGACTGCTACTGAATTAGCATGTCAGAGCGGGGACTAGAAATTAAGTTGCACTTGATCGAACATTGGGCAGGAAAACAGTGCAATGTTATGTGGGAGTGCAGCCAGAAAGCCAGATGATTTAGGAACAGAAAAGAGAAAGAAAGAGTAACGGGAGCATTAGACCATCGAACTGTGGGAAGGTAAATTTTAGGCTGCCTGGCACACAACGGAAAAGAAGGGGAGTGACTGAAAATAGGGGGAGAGCGATAACACGGCTATAATTTGGAGATGGATGGATGACAGGGAAGGTAATTAACGCCATTAGGAATAGGGGCTTTCCACAGTAGCTTCATTTGAAGCTTACCTGTGACAATAAGCGATTTTCATTTCAAAGGAAAGGCAGTCACGTTCTAAAAGCTGGCTGTAACAAAGGGTAGGAAGAGCTTTGTTTAAAAAAGTTATGAGTACCCAATTCGTTTTTTTCCAATTAAGGGGCAATTTAGTGTGGCCAATTCACCTACCCTGCACATCTTTGGTTGTGGGGGTGAGACCCATACAGACACGGACAGAATGTGCAAACTCCACACGGACAGTGACCCAGAGCCAGGAGGACAGGATAAAAGCAAGAAAAAACTGAGACGGTATAAGGACGTTCGAAATAGCGAAGCAAATGATACAGATTTAGAATTGTTCTAAAAGTAATTAATGACAAAAAGAGCTGCAGGCATACAAAGAAGCCCATCACCCCAAGACTGGCACCTGCTGGAATTTCCAGAGCTGGGCCAGGGGAGGCCTGCTTGGAGTGATGACCCTTTCCTGAGGAAAGGTTTTGGGCCACCTCAAAGTCTCATTGGGACTTACACCAGCTCAGGTGACGTGTTCCCCAGTAAGGCCCACCAAAGCACTGATGGACAAATCTCCAGAAGTAGCTAAGGAACTCTGCCAGACATGCCTCTTGAAGTGAGGCGCAAGATTCCCTGATATTGTACATGCCCATCCCAATGGCACTGCAATTTACAGGGCTACGGCAAATGATGCGGAACCTCGATCACGCAACTGCAAATTCCCCCAGAATTCTGCGACCTGCATTCATTCCTATGTTGCTCTTGGCTGTGTGAGACTGACACTGCAGGAATCAGCGTTTGAATACCATTATGAAAGCAACGAATATTGCAAACGGCCATCCTGCAGAGGGAATCTACTGCAATGCAAGGAGGCCACCTCCAACACAAATTTCTGTCCGGGAATTTAAAGAGACACCATGCAAGATGCAATGTGCTTTTAGAACAAAGAAAGTGAAAAATCGCGGCACAGGATTTTTCTACCCAGTTGGCGGTGACGGGCTGGAATGCACTGCCTGGGAGGGTGGTAGAGGCGGGTTGCCTCACATCCTTTAAAAAGGACCTGGATGAGCACGTGGCACGTCAACGCAATGGGCCAAGTGCGGGGAAAATGGGATTAGGCAGGCAAGTCAGATATTTTTATTGCATCGGTGCAGACTCAATGGGCTGAAGGACCTCTTTTGCGCTGTATTATTCTGTGATTCACTGACCTTCCAAAACATAATTACAGAAATAATATGACAGAGGAAGGAATTTTGATCTCAAAATTCAATATAAATAAATCCACAAAATCAAACACAAGGACCACAGTATTGTCTTCAGATTTTCAGTTTTGCTTGACCTGTGCTGTTCCCGAGATTTTATTTCAATACAGTAGTTGAATGTGCCATTGAAACCTTTTCAGAGTTTGGGTATTGAGTCCTGAGCACAGGGGCAAAAACAAACTCTCACACGCATCTGTTCTGATGATTCACACAACTTTATCATTGCCCCTTCCGAAGAAAAAGGTTCAGTGGCAGCACATCTCCTGCAGGACAGCCGTTCATGGTCATTGTGACAAAAGAATCACCTTGAACATGGCGACGTTTTTAGGCGGGTACAAAGTGGCTTCAAGCTACACGCAGGTGTGTAGCTTGTGCAATCTCAATCAGGTGTTCAGTGCGGACCTGTCTCCAAAACTAACCAAAGCTTCACTTTCTCCACTTTGTTCTTGTCACGACAGGCCTGGACTTCAGATTCTCTCAGCGATTGAGCACCATCTGCTGCTGTAGCCTCATTAGGGTGGCACCGTGACATAGTGATTAGCACTGCTGCCCCACTTGGACCCCGGTTCAATTCCGGCCATGGGTGACTGTGTGAAGCTTGCCCTTTCTCTCCTGTCTGCATGGGTTTCCTCTGGGTTCTCTGGTTTCATCTCACAGTCCAAAGGTGAACAGGTTAAGTGGATTGACCAAGCTAAATTGCCCCTTAGTGTCCAGGAATGTGGGTCAGGTTAAGGGGCTATGTATATTTTTTAATTTAGAGTATCCTATTTTTTTGTTCAATTAAGGGGCAGTTTAGCTTGTCCAATCCACATCTTTGGGTTGTAGGGTGAGACCCACGCAGACACGAGGAGGACATGCAAACTACACACGGACAGTGACCCAGGGCCGGGATCAAACCGGCACCTCAGCGGCGTGAGGCAGCAGTGCTAACCACTCGCCACTGTGTCACCCATAGGTAAAGAGGTTATTGGCTTAGAATGGGGAAGTGGGCTTGGATGGAGTGCTCTTTCAGGAGGTCGGTGTGGACTTGATGGGCGTAATGTCCTCTTTCTGCACTATAGGGATTCTATGATTGATGCCTTTATAATCTCTGGACCTGCCTATTCTACACTGAGCTCTTGGTCAGTCTCCCAACTCCAACCATCCGTAAACGTGAGGACACTCGAAACTCTGCAGTCCATATCTTAACTTACACCAGAAGGACAATGGCAGCAGGCCCAAGGACACACTATCACCTTCAAGCTTCCCTCCAAGCCACTCACTATCCTGACTTGTAACTGTAATAACCATGCCACTGGGTCAAAATCCTGAAATTCTCTCCCTAACAGCACTGTGGGTGTAGCTACACCACATAGGACTGCTGCGAATCAAGAAAGGGGCTCACCATCACCTTCTCCAAGGCATTTAGGGGTGGACAACAATTTCTGGCTTCCCTGCAATGTTCACAACTCATGAAGGAATTGATAAAATTCCTGTTCACCCATCAGTCCCAAGACCGCGGTTATACAGGCTCCCAGTTAAGCAGCATCTTGGATTTTCAAAATGTTCATCTTATTTTCAAATCCCTCCTTCCCTCTGTAATCAGCTCCAAGTCCACATCCTTCCAAGATATCTGAACTCCTCCCTCCAATGCTATCCTTTTGAGCATTCCCAATTTTAATGGCTCCTCCAACGGTGATCAGGTCTTCAGCTGCCATGATCCTAAACTCTGGAAACCCCTCCCTCAAGAGAGGCTGGATAGGCTGGGGTTGTTTTCCTTGGAGCAGAGAAGGCTTGGAGGGGGGGGGGACCTGATTGAGATGTGCAAAATTATCAGGGGCCTAGATAGGGCAGCTAAGAAGGAACTTTTCCCCTCAGCGGAGGGTGTCAATAACCAGGGGGCACAGATTTAAGTGAAGGGGCAGGATGTTTAGAGGAAATGGGAAGAAAAATATAGAAACATAGAAACATTTCGCTCAGGGGGTGTTGGATTCTGGAGCTCATTGCCTGAAAGAGCGGTAGAGGCGGGAACCCTCACACTTAAGAAGTATTTAGAGAGCACTTGAAATGCCATTGCATACAAGGCTTCGGGATAAGTGCTGGAAAACATGATTACAGTCGAAAGGTGCTTGATGGTCGGTGCAGACACGATGGGGAGAAGGGCCTCTTACCGTGATGTGAAAACTCCCTGACTCTAAAGCTCACTGCTTGGCTTCCCTTCCTTAAGACACTCCTTAAAAACCTGACCAAGCTTTTAGTCATCTGCCTTAATAGCTGCTCAGATGGCTCAGTGGCACATTTTGTTCAGTAGCACTCCTAGGAAGTGCTTTGGACATTTTATTACATTAAAGGTGCTATAGAAATCCAAGTTATTGTTGTAAAACTGCAACGCTGATGTGAAAGGAAGACTTGTATTTATATAGCACTCTTCATGACCTCACGTTATTACACATCACTTAACAACTTGTAAAGTGCTTTTGAAGTCTAGTCCCAGTTGTAACGTAGGAAATGCAGCAGCTCATAAGTGTACAACAAGCTGCCAAAAAGGGCACTGAAATAAATGAACAGATTTTGATGGTACAAGACAAGTGGAGGGATAAATGTTGGCTGGAACACTGTGGGGAGAACTCCCTTGCTCTTCTTTTAATCACACAATGGGGTCACCTAAGAGGGCCTCATCCGAAGCATGGCATTTCTGACAGTGCAGCACTCCCTCAACAGTGGGCAAGGTGTTGCGCGCAAATTGCTGGAGTGCGGCTTCGACCCAGACCTTCTGTCTCAGAAGTAAGAGTCACACTTGGCAAAATGGAGCCACGTCCCGATGACACCTTGACTGTAGCCTGAATGTCGTCTACATCTGCATACCAATTAACTCACTAAATTGATGCCACCCTGTCAAAACACTTCCCTGTCACTGTAGAATGCAGTCTTAAAACATACCGAAACCTAGCTGTAATGGTTGTTTTTGAGCCACCTGTTTTTATCTCCTGGATGGTTGGTGTCCCGGCACACTGCGGCACCGGGATTGTTCACTTATCAAGTTGTGAAGCGGTTGCAGCAGGGACGAATACGGCCGAGGGTCATCATCAGTTTTGCATCAACACAACCGCTGAGCCAATGTTTATGCCAATTAGTTACTGTATGTAGATTAAATTAAATTAAATTGAATCAAATTGAATTGAATTACAAAAAGGGCTGCTGGTAATGACTACCACAGCGAGTCCTCCACCAGGAATGAAGGGCCACGGGGATCAGTATTCACTGCAGTTAGTGCAGCACTACTATTCGGATCACTTTCCCCATTTCTAGCTTCAAGAAAGAAAGATTACAGCTTGGAACTTGGTTCTTAAAAATGTTAAAGTACCTGATTTTATTTTTCCAACTAAGGGGCAATTTAGCATGGCCAATCCACCTACCCTTTATCTTTATGTTGTGGGGGCGGGACCCATGCAGACACGTGGAGAATGTGCAGACTCCACGTGGACAGTGACGCAGACACAGGGAAAATGTGCAAACTCCACACGGCCAGTGACCTGGGTCCTCGGCGTCGTGAAGCAGCAGTGCTAACCACTGCACCACAGTGTCGCCCCACTGCTTGGAACTTCTTCTCATTTTTTTTTTATAAACAAACACTGATGATTCTTCCAAGTCGATTTTGAAATGGGGACCCCCCACCTGACAAGAGACAGATTTTTTATGTGGCACAAAAGCAGGGTTAACTCAATTTCTCTCACCACAGACGTTGCCCTGAACTGCTGAGCATTTCCAGCATTTTGTTTGCATTGAGCATAGTTCAGACTTTGTCCCAGCTGTCTCCTTTCAATTTCCAATCCGTCGTGCAACACAAGACGACTTTCTAGAACAAATGGCCACCTAACAGATCAAATGCACTTTTGATTTTGATACCACAGCACAGACCAGGTATCGGGAGTGTGGATTCATCCTTTCCTTCATGTCATGAGCTGAAGTGTTCTTTCCTGTCATGAGACCGGTTGCTCTCTCATTCTAGGCAGGCACAATTATTTCCTTTTAATACTATAAGTATGACAAAAGATGGTGATTTGGATTCTCTGCTGTTTCCCCCTATTGTCCTCCATTGAAAAAAAAAAGCATTCAAACTGCTATTTTGCCAAGGAATTTTCTTCAATCACAGGAAAGGAAAATGATGGGGGAAAACTGCGCTTCGCCAACTTTCCGCTAATGACTTCCTTCATCAATATGAAGAAGAAAAAAGAATGGAAACAGCTGTAAGAGTTTACAGTGAAAACAGACAATGCTGGAAGTACATCACTGGGCTATCTGAACCTGAGGACGTTAAACATTTTAAGGTATGGGCCCTTCTAGAACTTTCTTCTTTCTTATGTGGATCTGGAGGTGGGGAGGGGAAGAGAGAGAGAGAGAGAAGATGAAAGTTATAAACAGAGCTGGAGGCTGATGCAATATCAATAGGGAGGAGGAACAAGAATGACAGAAAACAGGATGAAAGAAAAATTGCAGCGAAGAGAGGGATGGAACTTTTTCCAAAGCTGGCACTCCTGGATGCGATATGGCACTTTGGTAGGAAGAATAAAGCAGCTGAATATTATCCAGATGGAGTGAGATAAATCACAAAATAGCTAGCATGCCGGTAATAGGGAAGGCAAATGGAATGTTGGCCTTTATTTCAAAGGAAATGCAGTATAAAAATAGAGAAGTCTTTCGAAAACTTTACAGGGTACTAGATAGATAATACCTGGAATACTTTGAACAGTTTTGGTGCCCTTACTGAAGGGAAGATACACTGACATTTGAGGCAGTTCAGAGAAGGTTCATTTGCTTGGTTGACCCTGGGTATGGAGGGATTTCATATGAGGAGAGGTTGAGTAGATTGGGCCTGAGAAGGAGAGGCAACCCCATTGAAACATAAAGGCTTCTCATGGGGCTTAACAGGATGGATGCAAAGAGGTTGCTTCCGCTTGTGGAAGAATCTCGGACAAGAGCATATAATCCAAGAGTAAGGGCTAGTCCATTTAAAACAGAGATATGGGGGAATTTCTTCTCTCAGAGGGTAGTCCCGTGACTTGCGCGAATCGTGCCACGCCATCCCAACACCGGCCCACGATTCTCCGCAGAGAATCAGCGCCAATGGAGCAGGCGTGGTCTACAAGGCCAGCTCGCCGATTCTCGACCCGGGATGGGACGAGCGGCCGTCGTAAAAACGCCGTCCCGCTGGCACCTTCCACACCGGCTCCCAGCCGGCGGGACCTTGGCGTGGAAGGGTCGCCGGGGGGGGGGGGGGGGGGGGGGGGGGGGGGGGTGGTGGTGGTGTCCGACCCTGGGGGGGGCCTCCAATGTGGCCTGGCCTGCGATCGGGGCCCACCAATCGGCGGGCCGGCCTCTCTGGCTGTGGGCCTCGTTTCTTCCACGCCGGCTCCTGTAGTCCTGCGCCATGTTGCGTCGGGGCTGGCGCGTTGAAGGAAGCCATTGCGCATGCGTGTGTTGGTGCCGGCGCCACTGTGCATTGGTACTGGCACCACTACGCATGCGCGGATCCATTTTACGGGCCAGAATTAGTCGTTGGGTCGGCCCGTTCACGCCGCCGTAAAACTCGATAGTGTTTACGACAGCATGAACACTCTGCCGCAGGATTAGAGAATCCCACCCATGTTCTCACTCTTCAATATAGCAAAGAATGTTTTTACAAAGCAAAAAAATTACATTTTTAAATGCTGCCCAATTACGCTGATTCATGGCGGATTTTGTCTTCAGTCTTATATGGATGAGTTTGAGTGGAAACATTTAAAAAAATAAATAAATTTAATGCACCCAATGCATTTTTCCAATTAAGGGGCAATTTAGCGTGGCCAATCCACCTATCCTGCACATATTTGGGTTACGAGGGCGAAACCCATGCAAACACGGGGAGAATGCGCAAACTCCATATGGACAGTGACCCAGAGCCGGGATCGAACCTGGGACCTGAGCGCCGTGAAGCAGCTGTGCTAACCACTGCACCACCGTGCTGCCCGTTTGAGCGGAAACATGAGGGAAACAAACGCTGGCGTAAACTGGCACACTCACGCCAGAAATGTCAAATGCACTGCACCAAATGTCGAATGTTCGGCACACTATCAAAAACACAACTCTGTTAAAGGATGACGACACAAAAAGGTAGGCAGGCTTGTGAGCACGCATAGGTCAGCAAAGAACCAAACCCCTTTCCTGTCTGTCCCTCAGGAAATAAACTCCAATTAAAATATGCAATTCCGATTTGCTAAAATAGAAGCAGAACCACAGCAACTAGGGACAAATTACTTCAGCCTTTAAACCTGTGCATGCATCCAGCAAAATCACAACAAATATGTTTATTTGTTCCTACCACAGTCTGCAATCAAAATGTACAAAGACTTCATTAAATGTATGTGTGAATGTAAACTCATGAAAACACAGTAATAACACATACTTAACAAGACATGCATTCAACACACTGCCCAAAATAACTTGAGTGCATGTTTCCTCAGGTTGTTTTTCTTAAATATATACAGGGTATTTTCCCCCCCAAAATAAAATAATCCATGTAAACAACTGAAATCCTAGGATCCATGCATCAGAATGGCATCAGTTTGATCTCTGTCCATACTGAATAAGTTAATCCGTTAGGAACAGCATTTTTTGATCCACAGTGCTCCTTTGTTAGGAAAGGACAAGTGAGCCATGTTGCCATTCCTGATCACCATCAAGTGACCCTTGCTGGAAAAAGTGCTGGTGTGGGCATTTAGGATTATCTCCACATTTAAAAAAATATATTTTACAGTACCCAATAATTTTTTCCAATTAAGGGGCAATTTAGCTTGGCCAATCCACCTACACTGCACATCTTTGGGTTGTGGGGGCGAAACCCACGCAGACACGAGGAGAATGTGCAAACTCCACACGGACAGTAACCCGGAGCCGGGATCGAGCCTGGGACCTCGGCGCCGTGAGGCAGCAGGGCTATCCCACTGCGCCACCGTGCTGCCCCAGATTATCTCCACATTTAGATAGTCTGCCAGCACTCACGGCCATTTTGATTTTTTCAATGTTTTTTTTTAAAAGAGTGGACAGGGCAAGGCCCTTAATTCATCTCCTTGTTTGCTCCAAAAACCAATTCAAATTCAAACTGAATCCCATTCATGGTCCCCATAAGCGAGACATACAAGATCCAAGCTGACAAGAAAAAGCAGTGCAGCTGAGCTTGGGCTCAATCAGACACATATTCCAAACCTCAGATTGGCCAAAACGCCTCACGGCGCCGAGGTCCGAGGTTCGATCCCGGCTCTGGGTCACTGTCCGTGTGGAGTTTGCACATTCTCCCCGTGTTTGCGTGGGTTTCGCCCCAGAACCCAAAAATGGACAGGATAGGTGGATTGGCAATGCTAAAAATTGCCCCTCAATTGGAAAAAATTAATTGGGTACTCTAGATTTATAGGAAAAAAAAGGCCAAGAAGCAATCAGCATTCACTATCATTAGCTCACTGTGCTTAACGGCTACTTGGATGAGGAACGAGAAGGAAACCATCATCTGAGAAACCATGATGCACGTGCAAGCAACTGAAATTGTCAGGGAAGGAAGAAAGGTCAACCTCTGGCTCATTTTGCTAGGATATCTTGTGCCAATTGAGAACAATTATGTTCATACAATCATAGAAATCGTAGAATCCCCACAGTACAGAAGGAGTCCATTTGGCCTCTCCAGTCTGCACTGACCCTCTGAAAGAGCCCCTTACCTCGGCCCACTCCCCATAACGCCACCTAACCTTTGGACACTAAGGGACAAATTAGCCTGGCCAATCCACCTAATGTGCACATATTTGGACTGTGGGAGGAAACCGGACCACCTGGAGGAAGCCCAGGCAGATCCTGAGAGAATGTGCAAACTCCAAAGAGACAGTAACCCAAGGTCGGAATTGAACCCGGGTCCCTGGCGCTGTGAGGCAACAGTGCTAACCACTGTGCCACCGGACAGCCACAGTTAAGATAGCATGTGATATTGTTTCTGGATCATGTTTAGGTTTTAACAATTGATTGCTTTCTTCTGTATCCGGAGCCTTGAGAAAGGGAGTGGAATTTAAAATCAAGCTTACCTGAAGCGAGAAGATGAGGACACGTGGAATGTTCAGGAAGATCAGCAACCGGCAATCATCGACAGGGACCAAGAAAAGAAAGAAGAAAATGCAGCACATTTAGAAAATGCAAGCTGGACACAACTCAATGCATTCCTTTAGAACATACCAGATTAGCCTGTGTTTGAATCATGGCCATTTCTGTGAGGTGTTGTATGGCACCAGCTATACCACAGAAAGGGCACCTTCAAAAATGGAAAGAAAACTGAGAGGATGAAACAGTTCATGAGAAAATTCACAATTCTTCGAGCATCACACATTGCCAGTGTGGAGGCACAATTGGTGAAGTGACTTGTAAAATACTTGATAACTGGATCTTGTGAAAAGTCAGACTGGATATTGGCCCGAATGAAAACCCTGGAACATTCCCCATTGTAATTTAAGGACTCAGCATTTTAACATTGCTGACTATTCCATGACTCAGCTCCGACTGCTGTACATTTGTCACTCAATTTGGGAGCTGCAGCATTCACAGGTCACAGGATGAAAGACAGAAAATTGTTCATGTTACGTGCCACAACTGTGCAAATTGTCCCTGGTTCTGCTCCAGAAAATATATCATTTAAGCTCTCCAATTGGGTCGTCTTCTGTAACACTCACACTTCAGCTTGCATGTGTTTGAAGTTCTGTCCTTTGGCAGGACAGTGGCCAGCAGATGGCCCACCACTGTGTCCTATGCTGTGTCAGACTAACATGCCCTGGACCACCAGCCAGAAAGCCCCCAAAAATACGCTTTCTTAATAATTTCTACAGAGATCTGCCAGTGACAGAGCTTTGTCCGGGTATTTAAAGGCACATTCAGAAGATACAGCTAAGGATTTGAAGCCATCTACATTCATCAGTGCTGGATAACCTCGATATTCTCTGGCACATTGCAACTGTTGTACTTGTTTCATCAAGACCTGCAGTCAAGGCATACAAGATTCTGTGACTTTGGGGAAATTTGTAAACGCTGCTTTTAATGCCTCACTGAGGCACTTAGGCAGCATCAAACATCTGTCAAGCATTATTGCGACTTTCCTGAAACTTCACGACAACAACTGATTAAAGCCACCTCTGAATGTCTAATGGGCCCACCCTGAAAGCCACCAAACGATTCTCAAATCAAACTGAACTAGGCCATAGGGAGGGAAGATGAATATGCCCTCTTCATTTGATGTTTAATAAAAAGATAGTACGTGATGTTGCATTAAAATGTACAGCACAGGAGGGGAGCACGGTGACGCAGTGGGTCAGCCCTGCAGCCTCACGGCGCCGAGGTCCCAGGTTCGATCCCAGCTCTGGGTCACTGTCCTTGTGGAGTTTGCACATTCTTCCTGTGTTTGCGTGGGTTTCGCCCCCACAACCCAAAAGATATGCAAGGTAAGTGGATTGAACACGCTAAGCTGCCCCTTAATTGGAAAGAAATGAATTGGGTACTCTACATTTATTTTTAAAAATTTACAGCACAGAAACAGGTAATTTGGTTTGTGCCAGTGATTATATTTTAGACAAGCCTCTTCCCACCCATCTTTAACTCCATCAGCATGGCCTTCTCTTACTTTCTGTTGCACGCACTTTGCCTTAAATGCATCAATACTCATAGGAAGACCCAGTTTTTCTGTTTTGTACTCTTCAGTTTCTCTCCTGCAAAGGCAGTGTTTTTTTGCTCTTATTTATTGGTGGTCCCTTGATGTCTTACCTGAGTGGCCATTCTTTTAATCCAGTGGCCTTTTGTTGGATCCTAACCACACAGGCTCTACCTGCAATATTTTCTCTTATTCACAGGATGTTGGCATCACTGGCTGGGCCAACATTTATTGTCCTTGAACTGAGTGGTTTGCTAGGCCATTTCAGGGGGTGTTTAAGAACCAACTGTGGGTCTGGAGTCACATGTAGGTCAGGCCAGGTAAGGATGGCAGATTTCCTTCCCTCAAGGGCATAAGTGAACCAGATTTATTTTATTTTTTTTTTTTTACAACACTCGTTAGCCTTTTAATTCCAGATTTTTACTGGATTCAAATTTTACCATCACCAGCTGCAGTGGTGGGATGAACTCTGAATTACCAGTCCAATGAAGATACTACGACACCACTGCCTCCCCATGTTACTGAGCAGTAAGCAGCTGTGGACATTTTGGGTGGTTTCTTCCCTCCCTCTTCTAATTAGAATAGGCTAATTAGAATTTCTAACTGTCACCCAAACAGCAACCAGTCGACTCTGACCAGAGTCCTTCTTGTTGGCTAGTACAATACAGTGCATGGCATTTCAGTGTAATAACACAGAGGGAGCAACCCCTGGATCATTTTAAATCTCCACCAGTGGTCAGTGATGAAGAGGTTGCAGACAAAGCATGATTCTCTTTTGAACAGCAGAATCTTGTTTGTAACAGGGCTTTAGAGAAATCAAAAACATAAACTCAGCACTTCTGGAACTAACACCCGCAGAGGCAAATAAATCAGTTGTAACATTACTCTAATTAGGCTTGCGCACACCTATGTTGATGGTTATTTGTACCAGTTTCCGCAGCAACGCCATTGCATGCACATGACCCTTCAGCTGAGTTTAGATTTATCAACACTGTTTAAAATGACCTTCACTTAAAAGCACACACATTTGTGAAAAATGGTTTAATAAACGACGACAGCTTGGTAGTGAAGATGTGAGTTTATATTTCACTGCCAAATGTGGTATAAACCTCATGAACTGGTGGTGCATTTTAATTGTGCTCTCATGAGTGAGAAAGGCTATAATGGCCTACTTATGCTTGTGGCATTCAACAGTGACAGGCACAAAACACTCAGGAGAAGGCAACTCCACTCTCTGTGGGATTTGCTTTTAGTGCCTTCCGTAAGCTTGACCCCCACCCCTCCCCAAATCACGTCCTCGTCAGATTGCTGGTCCTTTTGAATCAGACACACGTGCAGTGAAAGAATTTCCTTCCTGTTATCGGTTCACACGTTCCAACGCCTGAGCGTTTGGCTACGACGCTGGATCACTCACCAAGCGTAATGTAAAGCTCAAAAGTTTTTCTGCTGGCTGATGTTATTTTCAACCAAATTGCAGAATCCATTAAACTCTTTATATAGGAGGTCACATTTACTTGACGAAGGACTGTGGAAAACAACATTGCAAGGGATGATTTGATTTGTGGCTCATCTATCAACACAAATCTGCACGCACATTTAAGGGAATTGGCCAAGAAATGAAAGAGGGCACGAAGAGCAGTGCAGATCTATAACCGCAGCCATCATGCAGGCTCCTTCCCACTCTTCATGTCTACATTTAGTGAGGAAGGCCAAGGTTATTTCGGAAAAGGTTTCCTGAGGAGACAGTTGACTTGAATACACAAGCAGTAGTCTGTGAATGCCTTTAATTAAGGTTCTGATACAAATCCCATTATAGATTTCCAATTGAATTTTCACCTTCATTATTCTCAGCCCTGAAACAAGTATTTTTTTTAAAAAAGGAAATAAAGCCGTACATTCAATCTAACAAGACCAGCTTTCTGGCTATGTTAGGAGATAACTGCTTCACCGCACATATTCTGAGGACAAAGTAAAGTAACTTTGTTCTCATTAGGGTGCTCTCCAAGTGCTACATTCTCACATAGTACAGTACTTATTGAATAAGCATGCTAAAATGAACCCTGCGTTGGAAATTTATATCCACCCTCCATTTTTAAAAAAAGGCCCAACAATCTTCTTTGTCCACATTCAGCAAAAAACGTAAGCCAGCATCTGCAGGTTGTGAATCAACAGAATGCACAAGTAGCAGTAGTGTAGAGGGTATATATTCTAAGTTCCGGGAAGTCCATAGGCTTGAATAGGCCTCACCATGATATGAGACAACAGCTACAGCTCTATGTTTTTCAGGAGTCATGGGGCAATTTATAGCATAATTTGAAAGCAATTTCTGAAGCACTCAATACAATCTGTTCTACTGCTCTAGGGGAATGGTGTTTAGATTGTCTGACCAATGCCACTGCTTTATGAAGACTTCATTACTTGGGACTTGGGGATTTTTGCAGGTTTTTAAAAACAATTCATTCAATTTATCTATCTTCCTGTACGCGCTTCAAATCAGCTGCATACCTTGAGCCAGCCTCGCCTCCAAAGCATCTAGCTGTTACTTTCTGCTCATCAAGGCCATTGAGGTTAGCTCTGAGGGACAGAATGTTTTATCATTGTGTGTGCTCGATGGCAGCATCAAGCATTCCCAGGTAAAGAGCAGTATATTCAGTTACGACCTCCAGAAACACCAGTCGCCAACCCCAACTCTGCTCAACAATCAGCCTCAGCTAAACCTCCGAACAGCATACCCTAATGTATCAGTGTGACATTTTCAATTTTCCGCATCAGCCATTCTGTGGCTTCTCAGATTGAAGTAGTCAGTTTGGTGCAGAATGTGTGCTGAATTAAAGGACAGGTTTCTGCTCTGGATGTATGCTCACCAGAAGCTCAACTATGTCTGCCTAAATGCATCGCATGAACTCCTATGGCCATATAACATGCAACTTCGAAATCTAGCAAAATATGACAGTCAGCTTTTTAAAAAGCTGGCAATAATAAAAAGAGCCCTGAATATGGCGGTCCCATGGAGTACTGAAAATGCAGTGAGGCACAGGCATGTCCTAAATTAAGCTGTGAGTATAGAGTCAATGGTTGTGACAAAAATGACAGAGAATTACCCCTCTATCTTCTGCAGAAATAGTGGGCAATGAGACATGGGTATCAGTACTCACAGTTTCTTACTATTATTTCAGAATTTAAGTTGGTTACACAGTGAAGAACTCTTCGCTCTGTACTCGACGTTCATGGACCGTGCCATTTTACCATCCCTCCAGCTCACCCCCGACACTCTTTCCCTGGCACCTTCACCCACCCATCATTCGTTCTGCCACTCTTCACCACAGTTCTGCCCATGTCTTGTGAAGAGTCAGGTGGAAGTGAAACGTTAACTCTGTTTTCTCCCCTTTAAATTAAAAAAATTCTGTTTCCTCTCCGTACAGATGCTGCCAGACCTGCTGGCCTTTTCCAGCATCCTCAGCTCTTGTTTCAGATTCCAGCATCTGCAATGTTTTTCTTATTTCATTTCTGCCCATGCCCTTCCTAGTTCATACTCTTGATTCTCTCTGTTTCTTCGACCACCATAATGGCACTATTTTCCCCATTTCAGGTCATGCTGGCAATCTACTCCACCGTCCCTCATGAATTCGCTCAGGCATTCCTCCTCCCCATTTCTTCAATTCCTCTCTTTTGAGTTCACATTTCTCGGATTCTCCCTGGGCAATAGTTCACATTGGCACCCCCCCCCCCCGCCCCCCTTCTCCCCCACAGTTCGCTGTGGCACTATTTTGTCTTGCTCACTGATTGTGCTTCTTGGCCCCCACTTCATGCTGCTCCTCTTGTCCAATTCACCGCCCAAGTCTATTGACATAATTCTTCAATGCAAATTAAGGCGAGGAACTTCTGCCCACTGGATAAATCAGAATGTTAATCCCTTGGAACGACAGATTTAGAGAGGAATTAGAGAGGGGGCGTTGGCCAGGGGGGGTGTTTGCCTGGAATAATTTCAACAACCCAGCCTCACTGAAGAAAATTCCACAAATTGCCGGCGCCTTGAGAGAAAAAAATTCTCCTCATCTCAGTCTTAAACTGTCGACCTCTTATTCTTAAACTGTGTCTCCTGGCTCTAGTCTCTCTCACAAGTGGAAACATCCTCCTGGTACCCCACCCTATTAACTCCTCTCAGGATCCCATATGTTTCGAAAGATATTTTTTCATTCTTCTAAATTCCAGTAGGTATAAGGTCCAACCTTTCTTCCCAAGAATGAGTCAAATGAATGTTCTCTGAACTGGTTCTAACACAATAATACTTTTTTTTTTAATAAGGAGACCAAAACAGTATTTCAGATGTGGTCTTCCCAGGCCCTGTACCCAGAGAACCTCCCTGACTTGTATATCCCACTCTCCTTGCAATAAATGTTCTATCTAATATTCTATTTGTCTCCCTAAACACTGGTTGGTTGGTTACTTTGTTTAAAACACCTGAATCCAGTCTAAACTTTAAATAGGTCTTCTTGGTCAAAGACCAATGTCAAATTCACAGGCCATCACCATGTCTGGAAGACATTTAGAAATTATTTGGGTGATGTCCTCTGAAGGTAAGCCACCACAATATTCCTTTTGAAGATTAATTCCAGATTTCCTCTTTCACGTAGTTCAAAAGGTGGGCAGGACGCCACCACATCAATTGCAAGGGGGTTAATCAAATTTAATTCATGGACAGCAACAGGTAAAGTTCAATCATATTACTTAATAGCCTATTGGCAGGTCACATTTCATCAAACATAAAAACAGAGTCATTGCTTATTAGATAGGCAGATTAGGATGTGTGGGAAGTTGTACAGTATGTCAAATCACATCAAAGCTCACTCTAATGCAGCGTATGTTTAGAAGCTGGTATAAGGTTTCTGCTTGGAGAAAATGTCAGTTTCTACAACACAGCATTGAACAATATTCATTCATATAGCGGTAATAGGATATTACTGACAGACACTTCTGCAATCAGCAACTCTAAGCCACCGATTTGAATGAAAATGAAAAAAAAAAGAAATGTTAAGTAATGCAGAAAAAACCCAGTTTAACTAAAAATCCTTTGATCCACATTATCCCCATCTTTGCGATCTATCCACTGCATATCCAGTGGATTTAGACACTACTTATCTCCACCATCTGATCTCATTGAAACCAACTTCCTTTATGAGTCTGTCAAGCAATACCGTAAAGGGCTTTTGTCCACATTTACTTTAAAGCTTGCAGTCCACCATGAACACAAGGCACTGTGCAGAAGAAATGAAAAACCTAGGCTGCAAAGAACAGAGGGCTTTGAAGAAAATCAGGCTAGTGGCAAGTAGGGCCACACGGTGGCTATCATTGCAGCCTCATAGCGCCAGGGACCCAGCTCCCGGTATCTGTATAGGTTTTCTCCGAGTGCTTCAGTTTCCTCCCAGAGTCCAAAGATGTGCAGGTTAGGTAGATTGGCTATGCTAAATTGCCTTTTAGGTTAGGTGGGGTTACGGAGATACGGCAGGGGCCTTGGCATAGGTGGGGTGCACATTCAGAGGGTCGGCGCAGGCTCGATGGGCCGAATGGTCTCCTGCATTGTAGGAATTCAATGATTCTACGACCTCAGGAAGGTGCTTCGAGTGGAATTTCAAACTTCCACTAACTTTGACCTCGAAACTGACAAAAATAAGGTGAGACAATTTAAAGGTGAAGTCTTTTCGCCAACCTGTGTGCAGGGGCCATGCGCTCAACTTGCACAATGTTGCAAAGGACATTTCTGGATTTAAAAAAAAATAATTCATGGGATGTCGAGGTCGCTGGCTGGGCCAGTAATTACTGTCCATCCCTAATTTCCTTTGATTCTCTTGTACATCAGGGTTTTTCAAACTGCAGGTGGCGGCCCAGGGGTGGGTCGCAGGTGGATATTGGGAGGGTTGCGGAATAATCAATCATGGTGTTCACGACGGCAGGAGAAGCTGCTAACAGTCGTGACCAGCTTTTAATTTGAGAATGCCGGCCATGACAGGCTTTTGAATGGAATGACGCAGTCTTCCAGCCAGAAGCGGCGGCAGAGAGCAGATCACGCGCTCAGCACAGACGTGGACGTCACGCACCCTGTACGTCCGTGCTTTTGGCACAAAATCACAGAGGAGAGATTCCTTCATATTCTAGCTGTGAGCAAGCAAAGTAACAGGACTGTGAAGAACTGAAAGTGGATAGTTTTAAACAAAGAAAAAACTGAAATCAAGAACAAAGCAATATAAAGATGATTTCTTGAGGTATGGCTTTGACAATCGTGCCAATACAAAACAGGATGCAGAGCCCATGGTGTTATAGGCAGGGAAGTACTGTCAAATAAGAGTTTAAAACCTTCAAAACATCAAAGGCATGTAATGGGGAATTGGAGGTCAAACCTTGAGAACTTAAATCATCAGCTGAAGTCCTTAGCAGAAATATAATATTGAATGAAATGAAATGAAATGAAATGACAAAGCGAGTGCGATTGTAAGGACCAAGCAAGCGCGATTGTAAGGACCAAGCAGGTTCACCTGTCACTTTAAAGGTAAGCAAAAATAGTTTGCCTTGAAGGTTTGAAGGTCAGCCGGTGTGGGTCGCGAAAGTCGGCCAGTGTGTTCCCCTGAAGGTTAGCTAGGGAAAAACGTTTAAAAAACGACTGTAGACAACACCACAAGGAAAAGAGTCCCTTGTTTCCCTTTGCTGATCAGAAAAAGTCATTACTCTACCCCACATTGCATCTCTTAATTCTAACTCCATTCAATAATGCCAACAGAGAATCTTTTCAGTAAATAATTGGTCAAAAAATGTTATGAAATGTAAGAACAAAATGCTTGGAATAGGCATCAAACTTGGTGCAGCAAATTAGGGTTATACATGATCTACCACCAACATAGGCAGCGCACTATCTAATTCTGTTGTCTGGTTTTTCAGGAAAATTTAACTAAGTTTCTATTGCTTCCAAGTTCCAGAATTACAAGCTGCAACCATTTCACGTGCTGCGTTTACTGTGAAAATTTAATTCCATAACTCTTGGAAAATATTGGAGCCCAATTGCGGTTACAGGTCAATGATCTATCTGAGGGATTCAATGGTAGAATAAACCAGACAACCAAATAGCTCAAGAGCTGATCCTTCAATTGGTAGGTGACTGAGTCCTGCCTGGAGTGTTGTTGAATTGGTCCGTTTAAGCTAGGTTCCCAGTGGGAGCAATATCACCGACATGTTGAAAGATCAGTGTGCATGGATACCATCTGAGTGGACCTAATCATTTATGATCTCCCCCTTGCAAACCCATGGCTGAATAGGATGAGATCACTTGGAGCATGTCCACTTGACCAGGGATTGCTGCATCCCACAGACTTACTTCAGCAAGTATTTCTTAAGGAGATGAAAAAAATTCAGCAAGAGAATGTCTGACTGCCATACACAGGACCCGGGTTCAATCCAAGCCCTGGGTCACTGTCTGTGTGGAGTTTGCACATTCTCCCCATGCCTGCGTGGGTTTCACCCTCACAACCCAAAGACGTGAAGGCTAGGTGAATTGACCACGCTAAATTGCCCCTTAATTGGGGAAAAAAGAGAATTGGGTCCTCGAAATTTAAAAAGTCTGAGCGTCGTACACTCTCACGTCAGCTCTCTGGCTTGTGGCTCAGTGGTGACATTCTGACTTCTGAGGCGGAAGGTTGTGCATTCAAGTCTCACTTCAAAAGCGTGAGCACATGCATTAGTTTGGCGTTCTCGCAGAGTATATGAGGAAGTGGCACACTGACAAAGGTGTAGTCTTCTGGATGAAACATGAATCCGAGGTCCCCATCTGCTCTGCCAGGGATGATCCCATAACACTATTTGCAAGAAGGCAACGGAGTTCTTTCCAGTGTCCCACCCAATATTTATCCATCAATTATTAGCACGAAAACAGATCATTCTCACAAACTGGCTGCTGAATTTCTGATGACGCACCAACTTCAAACACAATCTTTGGTTGTAAATGACTCGTGGCCGCCTGAGGCTGGGAATGCTGCTATGGGTATCACACAGATGCAAGTTTGTCTTTCTGAATTGCATTTTTTGGATGGAGTGGAAAATTTTAGGAATGAATTAGTCCCTCTGCTGACGATGCTGATCAATGCAACAATTGACAATGCAATCTGAATGTCAAGTTCAGGAAGATTGCAACACAACATGGACAGCCAGTCTTCTGAAGAAGGAACCGGCTGTCGATTGGTAGGTTAGAGATTCTGAGCCTTTTGTTCAGAGAATAAAATAGTTTTTATTGCAGGACAAACCTACCAGGCCTTGCTACTGCAGCTGAGTTCAAGCTTTCAAAAAACAAAATAAGTTTCAGCTTGTTAACAAACTCATAGCTGATAAAATAATTGCATTTTATCAAGATTGTGTCAACCAGCTTCAATCAGTGATGCAAGACAGCGATAGGGACATAAACATTTCATAGCTTCACGCCAAGATAGATTCCTCCCCAGTATCTGATTTATTCCCAGCCATCCATACCATTGGTTGCAATCACATTTCATGATACACGGAAAATTAATCTACATCCAGACCTGAACTCACACACCGACTAAGGCATACGACATAAGGGTTTCCAAGGGAGAAAAGGTCTCCAAAACATCAGCATGGGGAACAACCAGATCAGATACATATCCTGCTCATGATACTGTGTGCAAGGGGCGGTGTGTGGCGTAGTGGTTAACAATGGGACTGCGGCGCTGAGGACCCGAGTTCGAATCCCGGCCCTGGGTCACCATTCTTGTGGAGTTTGCACGTTCTCCCCTTATCTGCGGGGGTTTCACCCCAACAACCTAAAGATGTACAGGTTAGGCGGATTGGTCACGCTAAATTGCTCCTTAATTGGAGAAAAAATAATTGGGTACTCTAAATATATATTTTTTAAATATGATACTGTGTGTGCATGTGACAGAAAGATTATGTTTTCACACAACTCCCACTAATGCTGCTAATCAGCTAGAAACAAATTCACATAATAACCTTTTAACCTTTTTAATTAATTTATTTAAAGGGGTGGCACGGTGGCGCAGAGGTTATTACTGCTGCCTCACAGCGCCGAGGACCAGGGTGCGATCCCGGCCCCGGGTCACTGTCCGTGGGGAGTTTGCACATTCTCCCCGTGTTTGCGTGAATCTCACCACCCCCCCACTCAAAATGCACAGGGTAGTGTAGGTGGATTGGCCACGCTAATTTGCCTCATTGTTGGAAAAAAAATAATTGGGTACTCTAAATTTATTTGAAAAAAGCAGTCAATATTGTAACAATGGGGAGTGGAATGCAATGAACATCTGACAACATGAGCTATATGTATCTCATACGCACAAATCTCTGTGGCGTCAAACAGCACCATAATAGTCTAGGGTAATAGTGAGAGGTGTTCATTTGGGCAGGTCATTCGCAGCTTCTCCACTAAAAACATTCAACTATTAAAACAGAAAAATAGGCACTGGCTCTGTAGAATTTAGCAAGCAAGGTAGTTCTTTGGATTCGCTCATTGTGGTTCCCATCTTTGGATACAGCAGGTAGAGTACACATAAAAGTTTGCCTCTACTCCATTTTCTGTACAGCAGGCAGACATGTATTGAAACCAGATATTCTGAGGAGAGTGGGCAACACTCTGAACGTTTTTTGATCTGTGCTTGCATGCATGTCTAATACGCTTTGAAACGGCCGTCATAAATTTGGTCACGAATTTTCATGTATCTTTCTTCAGATCCCTGGCACCCCCTCCTGACTTGCCTTTCTCAGCTCCATTTCAGACAATCAGCACATGACAACAAAGGCTTCCAGTGCTCCCCATAGAATGAGTTTCAAAACCAAGAACTCTTTCTTGTACTTTTTAAGCTGGAACTAATGGATCTCGCGTGGCATTGCTCATGTCTAGACAGGCTCAACATGTCGTCTTCCTTCCTATCCCTCAGGTTTCTGGTCTATATGTCACAGGGAACTGGGCAGATACATCGGTGTAGCCCTTCCCTTCTGTACCTTTGTCCAGTATCACAATTCACTCCGTGGATTATGTATGCAGTGCTGCTTCTCTCTCCACATCTTTGGTCATGATTTTGTCTAACACTTCTTTTCTCTCTCCTGCAATTCTTCTAGTCTTTTCTTCCTTCCGCACCTTCGGTGGAGGGAAGTTGGGGGGGGGGGGGGGGGGGGGGGGGGCTGTCATGTGCTGTATGAAGGGAGGGGATTAGAACAAGAGGGGGACATCATAGTAAGGGAATGTGATGCAACAAGGGTCTCAGGCAAATTCTCAGGTAATGTAGTGGATGGCGGGAGGAAAGGAGGTGAGAGGGATCCACCCAAGGTCACGGGCCGGCACTGGGAAGTAGGATGGAGATTTGGTCAGAACCAAATTCCGCATCAGATAAGTGGCATTGTGCTCCATAGCACTCGTACACTACTTTCCTTGGTAGTTTGGGACATTTGGCTGTGTGGTACAAGAGTCAAGAACAATACATTCCACCGATCAGGTACAATGCGACAGGAAAGTTTTGCACAATTCCTTGTTAGCATAGTTAAATATCCTGGCCCTAAAAAGTTGAACCTGTGTTTATTTATTTTTTAAAATAAATTTAAAGCACCCAATTCTTTTTTTTTCTAATTAAGGGGCAATTTAGCGTGGGTAATCCACCTACCCTGCACATCTTCTTGAGTTGTGAGGGTGAGACCCACACAGACACGGGGAGAATGTGCAAACTCCACACAGACAGTGACCCGGGGCCAGGATCGAACCTGGGACCTCCGCGCCTTGAGGCCGCAGTGCTAACCCACTGCGCCACTGTGCTGCCCTGACAATGAAGTTACTCTGTTCAGCCAGTATTGCAGTTGCAATTTCTCCTCTTGTCTTAGTTGCTTGCCAATAAATAATGGACTGTGTGTGGCTACTCGTCTTTGGGGCTTCAACGTTGCCTAGATAGGTGATGATAGACCCTGTAGATGCCAGACCTCGCGGATGCCATTTTCGATGCGAAGGGACCAGTCAAACAGCTGTCCGGAGTCAAACCAGTAAGAAAGCCAACTGTTGGTATGAAAATAATCAGAGTACAACCAACACAGCCAACAGAAAAACCACTGTCAACCTAAATCCAAAGCTGATGCACCACAAATAAACCAAAGTGCCAAGATAAGGCAGGTTAATTATTAAACTGAGTGGAGATTTATCTGGTTGTTGGTGGGGTGGTGGGGTCATAGATCATAGAATTTACAGTGCAGAAGGAGGCAATTCAGCCCATCGAGTCTGCACCTGCCCTTGGAAAGAGCACTCTAGTCAAACACACCTCCTCCACCCCATCCCCTTAACCCAGTAACCCCAATTAACCTTTTTTTTTTAGACACGCCGGGCAATTTAGCATAGCCAATCCACCTAATCCGCGGATCTTTTGGACTGTGGGACGAAACCGGAGCACCCGGAGGAAACCCACGCACACACGGGGAGAAAGTGCAGACTCCGCACAGACCCAAGCTGGCAATCGAACCTGGGACCCTGGAGCTGTGAAGCAACTGTGCGAACAACTACTCTGCTACCATGCTGCCCATAGGGTCCACAGAGTAAAGAAGTGTAAACTAATGTCAAAGTTCCTTTTCAGTCCATTATTTTCTCTCAACTTGAAAGATAAATGAACACGGTCTATGCCTGGCACCAGGGAGCATGTTTGCTCTCCCCCAAACACACAGCAGCTGAGCTGTGCATGGTTTTAAAGACAGGTTATACGGACAAACAGTTTATTGCTGGCACCGTTGGTGCTGAACAGCAGCTCCTGCTCACGTGGGACTCATTGCCCTGCCAAGTTGAGCTCAGGGGTGTACCAATTTTAGAAATGCCAATGCAGAAACAAAGAAGCCTCTGCACGACCCCTGTTAGCCCGGTCCCACTGACTGCGCCCTAACTCATGGTATGTTACTGACAGCATAGGCCTCTAGGTGTGGGCCTGTGCGGTAGAATTTGGGTTAGAATTGCTGGCTAAATGAGGAATATTCTCCATCAGTTTGCATTCCATCCACCATCCCTTGCGCACCCCCAACTTCATCTGGGGTTTCATGCCAAATATAATCCTTGGAGGAGACAACATTAAGGGCTTTAGCTTTTGGGAGTGTCATTTTCGTGTGGATGAAATGCTGGAAGCACTAAGGTAGCCACGTTAACTTGCAGAAAGGAGAAACAAAGACTCCATCCTATGGCTCTAAGAGGTTGAAGCACCCCATTGCTAGGTTGCAAGCCTAGGTTGTGCTAGGGTGAAATGGTGTCAAAGCCTTGTTTACTTTGCAGAGTTGGTTCAGTAACACAAGTGGACTTTAAAAACCTAGAACTCCCGGGCAGCACGGTAGCACAGTGGATAGCACTGCTGTCTCATGGTGCCAAGGTCCCAGGTTTGATCCCGGTGTGGTGATATGCATCACTGTAGATACGCAAGGGGTTAATGTAAATACACATAGACTAGATAGACGCTAGAGGGAGAACCAGAGACATGACACACAGACATTCAACCAATGGGTCAGTAAGATAGGACACGACCAATGGGCATTCACAATACACACAGAGGTGACACCACCACAGGGGGGCATTACACCAATCCATATAAAAAGGACGCAGCACACATGATCTTCCTCTTTCCAGTAGAGACACTCAGTGAGTACAGACACAGGGTTGATTGAACATCACACCCACCACATGGATTGCAGCAGACTGGTTCATCAGTCTGAGTAGCTATAGAAGTATTAACAGTAGAGTCGAATCCGAGTAGGAGAATTTTTAGTAGTTTAATAAATGTGTTAAAGCTATCTCCAAGTCTGGATCTTCCTTTGTCGGAGTGCACATCAAGGAAGCAGCTTATGCTACGTCGAGAGCATAACAAGACACCCGGCTCTGGGTCACTGTCCATGTGGAGTTTGCACATTCTCCCAGTGTCTGTGTGGGTTTCCTCCGGGTGCTCCGGTTTCCTCCACAGTCCAAAGATATGCAGGTTAGGTGTATTGGCCATGCTAAATTGCCCTCAGTGTCAAAAAAAAAGGTTAGGTGGGGTACTGGGTTACAGGGATAGGGTGGGGGTGTCGGCTTAGGTTGGGTGCTCTTTCCAAGGGCTGGTGCAGACCGATGGGCCGAATGGCCTCCTTCTGCACTGTAAATTCTGTGATTCTATTCTTATAGTCTGCAGGAAGAAAATTAAAACAATACCTGGAGCTGCTGTTCCCGTGACAAGTGTGTGCATGTTGCTGAAAGAACAGCCGTGCAGGAAGGATTGCTATTTGGCTAATTGTTTAAGCAATCTCAATACTCAATTAATTGTTTTATTAATTGGGTTGCAGTATACTCTGGTTCCACAGTCAACCAGCTGACACTGTGCAACCTTTGGTGGCATGTTGGTTTTCTCATCTTGAAACTGGGATATGCTGAATAATTTGATTATAGAAAGCCTGTGCAGGAGCTGGTGTGTGACAAATTACAGCTAATCACATTATCGCTCATGCTCTGATAGGACAACTCCTGTCGAGCCTCTGTCCTCCTGCACTGGTTAAATTCACAGCAGGGGGAACATGTTATAACAAGGAATCACCGCAAAGTCAATTTCCCCCCGGATACAGAAACGTATCAAGTTGCATCAAACGCAAAGCACCCAGCAGAGTAGAGACTGCGCAATGGGCAAGGAATAATATACTGCAAACGTCGCCACATTTAAATTGGCCCACTCACTTCAACATGAATACATTTTGCAAGCCATGTTTAAATGCATCCAGTTAAATTTGATAAAAAGGCTACTAAACCAAATTTGCTTTATTCAACGGCACCACCATCTTCCAATACACATACCCAGTAGAGCGTTTTAGACCTATGAGAAGATCGTTGATCCTACACATTGAATATGTCATGGTAAAAGCCATTGAATCATACAGCACAGAAGGCCATTCGGCCTATCACATCTGTGCCAGCTCTCTGAGACCTATCCAATTAGTTGCACTCAGCTGCTCTTACCCCATCACAAGTATATATTCCCTTTGGTTAGCTATTACTAAATCTGGCTCTGCCACCCTTTCGAGCAGTCCATTCCTGATCATAACGCACTGCACAAAACAATTTTCTCCTCATCTACCCCCTTCTTTCACCACTGACCTAAAACCTGTATTTTCTCTGGTTACTAACCCTCCCGCCAATGGAAACAGTTTTTCCCCAAACACTCCGTCAAAACCCCTCAATTCAAACCTCTAATCCAATCTTCATTTGTCCTTCTCTATTCAAAGGAGAACAGCCCTAGCTTCTCCACTCTCTCCACAGAACTGAAATCCCTAATACCATGTGGAAAAACCGTGCCCTCGTCATGGCCTTGCTAAAATGTGGTGCCCAGAATTCAAAACAATATGCCAGCTGAAATCCAAGCAAGGGTTTGCAAAGGTCTGGTTCGCAGTGCTAGAAAATAGTTAGCTGCCACTTAGGTTCATAACAGGGAGGTAGTGGCACAGTGGTATTGTCACTGGACTAGTAATCCAGAGACACAGGGTAATGACCTGGGTTCAAATCCCACCACACCAGATGGTGAAATTTAATTTTTTTTTTAAATATAAATTTAGAGTACCCAATTCATTTTTCCAATTAAGGGGCAATTTAGCGTGGCCAATCCACCTAGCCTGCACATCTTTGGGTTGTGGGGGTGATACCCACGCAGACACAGGGAGAATGTGCAAACTCCACACGGACAGTGACCCAGAGCCAGGATCGAACCTGGGACCTCGGCGCCGTGAGACTGCAGGGCTAACCCACTGTGCCACCATGCTGCCCTGTGAAATTTAAATTTAATAAAAATCTGGAATCTATTGTTTGTTGTATACCTAAACGATCTGGAGGAAAATGTAGCTGGCCTGATTGGTAAGGTTGGTGGAGTGGCAAATATTGTTGTTGATTGTCAGATGATACAGCAGGACATAGATAGGTTGGAGACTTTGGTAGAGAAATGGCAAATGGAGTTTAATCTGGACAAATGTGAGGTAATGCATTTTGGTAGGTCTAACATAGAGGAGAAATATACAGTAAATGGCAAAACACTTAGGAATATAGAAAGTCAGAGAAACTTGGGCACACAGGTCCACAGATCTTTGAAAGTGGCAACACAAGTCGACAAGGTAGTCAAGAAAGCATATGGGATCCTTGCCTTCATTGGAAGAGGCATCAAGTATAAAAACTGGCAAGTCATGCTACAGTTGTATAGAACCTTGGTCAGGCCGCAGTTGGAATATTGCGCACAGTTCTGGTCGCCACATTACTGGAGGGATGTGGAGGCTTTGGAGAGGGTACAGATGAGGTTTATAGTTATAATAATAAGCTTCATTGTCACAAGTAGGCTTATGTGAACACTGCAATGAGGTTACTGTGAAAAACCCCTAGTCACCACATTCCAGCACCTGTTCGTGTACACAGAGAGAGAATTCAGAATGTCCAAATTACCTAACAGCACATCTTTCAGGACTTGTGGGAGGAAACCCACGCAGGCACGTGGAGAACTTGTAGACTCCGCACAGATAGTGACCCAAGCCGGGAATCGAGCCTGGGACCCTGGAGCTGTGAAGCAACAGTACTAACCACTTTGCTACCGTGCCGCCAAGGTTTACCAGGGTGTTGCTTGGTCTGGAGGGTGCTAGCTATGCGGAGAGGCCGAATAGACTCGGACTGTTTTCATTTGCACGGCGGAGGGTGACCTGATAGAGGTCTACAAAGTTATGAGAGGCATGGACAGAGTGGATGAGCAGGCACACTTTTCCAGGGTGGACGGGTCAGTCTCAAAGGGGCATAGGTTTAAGGTCCGTGGGGCAAAGTTTAGAGGAGATGTGCGAGGTAGGTGTTTTTACACAGAGGGTGGTGAGTGCCTGGAACGCGCTATCACGAGAGGTTGTGGAAGCAGATACATTAACGGCGTTCAAAAGGCATCTCAACAAATACATGGATTGGATGGGTATAGAGGCATACGCCACTTGGAAGTGCTGAGGGTTTTGGCCATGGGTGTTATCATGACCGGGACAGGCTTGGAATGCTGAAGGGCCTGTTCCTATGCTGTATTGTTCTTTGTAAAGTCTAATGAAATCATTGCTGATTGGCGTAAAAACCCATATGGTTTAATATGCTTTAGAGATCTGCCATAATTACCTGGTCTGGCCTACATGTGACTCCAGTCTCACAGCAAAATGACCATCTAAACATGGCCCAGCAAATCACTCACTTCAAGGGCAATCAGGGAAGGGCAATAAGTGCTGACGCCTTAACTAAAAAAAATCTTTCCTGAGCTAAAAGTGGATTGAACAGGAGCTCTTTCAAGAGTTAACAAAAGAAAATGTTGTGGATGCTGGAAATGGAACGAATAAACGAAAATGTTGGAAAAGCAGTACCCGTGGAGAGAGCTAAACAATGTGATGATGTTTTATACCATTAAAGGGAGGGGGTGTAAAATAGAAGGTCAAGGATGGAGTAGGAGCTCAGGAGAGATTTGATAAAGATGTCATTGGACACAAGACAAAGGGAGTGTTAATGATAGTGTTAAAGATTAAGGAAGGTGTTAATAGTCGCATAAAGGTCAAAAAGCAGAATGTGTTATTAGCAAAACAAGGATCAGAGATCTGAAAGTATAACTCAATACTGGTTAGAGGCTGGGCCTTTGGGGGACAGGTTGAGCTTTTTCAGGGAGTTGATCATGGGGACTGGACAGGAAACTGCTTCCGGTGGCCTGGCTACTATCTATCCCTCAAACATCTGTGGCAACTCGATTCATCTTCAAGTGAGAGGTGGATTTATTTCTGGCTATTTCCTGGGTTCATTTCAATTGCCTGAGGAATTTTCCAGATTTTATGCCCCTAAATGCTCCTGGATTTTTTCCTTGTTTCTTGCCATCCCCCCAGGAGGTTGATCTGCTGATTATTATTCATGTTGGTTATTCATGAAGGTCCACCCTCTCAACCTTGCTCCTCACCTGAAGTGTGGTGACCCTCGGGTTAAATCACCACCAGTCAACTCTCCTCCCTCAAAGGAGAAATCAGTCTATGCTCATCTGGGACTATGGTGGCTTTACTTACTTACACCTGCCGAGGTAGAGAGTGTAAATATTGCGATGTGCGTCACAATTCTCTTGGACAGGCTAGATGGACAAGAGGTTTTTGCTCCTGCCTTTCATTTTTCTTATGTGTCCATGTAACGTTGCTGAAACCATTTAATTCCATTCCTGTTTTAGGGACTTGCAAAGTGCATATTCAGCCAAGTTTTCCGACATTACAACAGCGACTATACTTCAATAATTTATCACTGGCTGTAGAGTATTCCGAGACATCCCAAGGATATGAAAGTGCAATATCACTCTAAGTTCTTTCTTTAATTAGCTGCCATGTGCAACCATAGAATCATAGAATTTACAGTGCAGAAGGAGGCCATTCGGCCCATCAAGTCCGCACTGACCCCCGGAAAGGCCAACCCACCCAAGCCCACACCTCCACCCCACCCTGCAACCCAGTAACCCCACCCAACCTTTTGGACACTTTGGGCAATTTAGCATAGCCAATCCACCTAACCTGCACATCTTTAGACTGTGGGTGGAAACCGGAGTGCCTGGAGGAAACCCACGCTGACACGGGGAGAACGTGCAGACTCCACACATGCAGTGACCCAGGCTGGGAATCGAACCTGGGATCCTGGAGCTGTGAAACAACTGTGCTAACCACTGTGCTACCATGCTGCACCATGAAGTAAACCCCCTTGTGTGTGAAAGGCCACAGGTGTGATATGCCACGAAACATCAAATAGGTATTCTCGATCCAGACTCAAAACCTCCATCGAGTCGATTTATGCAAGGTGGATCACATTTAAGTGCAGCAACTGAACATTGGGCTTTTGCTGACTTTGCTGCTCAAATTTATCAGACATTTACCCCTGGAAATTAGAGTGGCCCGATCCAAAGCAGCCTGGTGAACACCCTGTCGCTCAGCGTGTTAGACTTTGGAAAACACTCAAACTCATGTATTTACTTCCCAAAACTACCTGGTGACTAGAAATTCAACTGGGGGAACTGGATTCTTGAAAGGAATGGAACACAGTTCAGCCACACACAAGCAATTAGTCAATTCGATTCAAAGAAAGCTGTGCGCAAGCCACCAAGTGTCAGGTGCATGAAGGAAGACAAACAGAACTGTGAGCAGTGGAGCAGAAGCTAAATCTCATCTACCAGCTGTTGGATTGCTTTGTTCGTGAGGCGGCTAAGGTGCTTTTACATTACAGTAATGCTGCCAATGAGAAAGGCACTATTCCCCTGCTGTCAGCTGAACTCCACAATGTAAATGACCCAATGTGCAGTGAAACAATAGCTTTGCAGATCCACCCAACAGGTGGTCTGTGAGCCTGCTGTCTCACTCAACTGTTGTCACACAAGCTAATTATGGGCAGCTGGCTCCCTGTCACTGCACACTCTGCATCTGGGCTGAAGCTGACTCAATGGCAATCAAAGGGTTCAAAGTTCACTCCAGAGGCTTGAGCAACTGTAATCCAAGCCAGCATCTGAGTACAGCGAGGGAGTGCGGCGCCGCTGGAGATTGCCCATGCTGCCTTCTCAGGTGGATGCCATGACGCGAAAGGGAAGGAAAATTTGCTGAAGTCTACAAAGGGAAAATGCCAGTTTTTGCCTGTGAGTTGAGGGTGGAAATAACCTTGATAGCAGGAATAAAAGTAAATCACGACTACCATATTGAGGTTAACGTGGGAAACCAGTGTGGCGGTGGGTGACTGAAGTCACGGAACATTCTCTGGGACCTTGGCAGAACAGGAATTTTGGGGTGATGAATGGGCAGGACTCAGATCAGGGGCAGCACCCGGCAGAGCGGGGTGCACCAGGTGCAAAAGGACGGAGCCTTCGGGCTCATTCTCCACCATCACTCCGAGCTCCTCCATTGCTGCTGCTTGTCTATCCCCTGCCGCTCGCATCATTTCCTGTTCAAAACAAGAAAGCGTCACCACTGGCTGCTGGGAGTTGTAATTTCCCATGTGCTTCTGCACGTGTTCTGGGAGTTAGAGGGCTGTTCCAGTTTAGGAAGGCAATGTTTTGAGAGTTTACACAGGTTCTGTATGGTGACAATGCCATACATGTCAGATTAGGCCGGCACAGAGACACAGTGGTTAGCACTGCTGCCTACAGCTCCAGGGACCCAGGATCAATTCCGGCTTTGGGTAACCTTCTGTGTGGCGTTTGTACTTTCTCCCCATGTCTGTGTGGGTTTCCGCCAGGCGCTTTGGTTTACTCCTACAGTCCAAAGATGTGCAGTTTAGGTGGATTGGCCATGCTAAATTGCCCTTTAGTGTCCAAAAGGTCAGGTGGGGTTACTGGAATAGGGTGCAAGCATGGACCTAAGTAGAGTGCTCTTTCCAAGGGCCGGTGCAGGTTTGGTGGGCTGAGTGGCCTCCTTCTACACTAAATTTGTTACTTCCTTGCTCCTATGCTCACTGTACGTCTTATGGAGGGCTGGTTTAGCTCAGTTGGCTAGACAGCTGGTTCGTGATGCATAGATAGGCCAGCAGCGCAGGTTCAATTTCCGTACCAGCTGAGGTTATTCATGAACCTTCTCAACCTTGCTCCTCAACTGAGATGTGGTGATCCTCAGGTTAAATCACCACCAGTCAGCTCTCCCCCTCAAAGGGACATGGAACTTATGTTCAGCAGGGACTATGGCGACTATTAGAACCCCAACGGAGGTCACAGTATAGGAACCATCAAGTTTCCCATGCCTTCTGGGGAATATGAACTTCTCCGGTAATGGGGCGGGTCTTCTCCTTAACAGGGTTAGCCTCTCTACGATAAAAACCCTCCTGGGAGTAGTAGTGATTTGACTGTAAGTAGTAATAAACCTCTTTGTGATCTTTTAAAAAAATAAATTTAGAGTACACAATTCATTTTTTTTTCAATTGAGGGGCAATTTAGCGTGGCCAATTCACCTACTCTGCATATCTTTTGGGTTGTGAGGGCGAAACCCACGCAAACACGGGGAGAATGTGCAAACTCCACATGAACAGTGATCCCGAGCCGGGATCGAACCTGGGACCTCGGCGCCGTGAGGCAACAGGGCTAATCCTCTTTGTGATCTAAACCTACTGCTAATGTATGGCTGCTTACCTCGGACCCAACCGCGACTTTACCTTTACCGTAAGCCTTATGAATGTTTACGTTTGTCAAAAATTTCTCTCTGCTGATCAATAAATATTTCTAATTATAACCACACCTTTTATATCTTTAAAAAAGATGTTCTGGGGATATCAGTGAAACAGGAAGGGAGAGATTAGGAGAGGTGGTTGGTGAGAGAAATTTGTTTTGAAAAGTTTTTTCAAGGTGAATAGGCAGAGAGCGGGATTTGGGGAAAAATGTTAGGAGCAAGAGGAGAGGTTGCATAAGACACGACTGACCAGTGGAGAGCAAACATGACCAGAGTGATGATAATTCATTGAGCCCCATTAGAAGCATCTGCAAAACTATATTGACTTTTTTTCTTTGTCTTCATTAACATATTAAGTGATTTCTTTGTTAAGGAAAGAGAGGCAATGATATGCTATGTTAATGAATTGGCCTTCTCCAGTATTGTGGAGAAGGGCCTACAACGTGACCAGGACCTGAGGCCTCACTAAACCTCCTGCTGCCTTAGAATAGAATCTGCCTCTCTGAGCGTTAATTACACTAATTCAATGAGGCTTTAATCAGAGAAGGACATGCCCCACTCCTGTCAATCAGAGAACGACATTTGAGGCCTTCCACAACCTGGTAGAGAGGAGATAATCATTAGTCTCAACAGGATGATTTAGTTATTATTTATGCACTGTTAGCTATATAGGGCATCGATATTTATTATGTTTGTGGCGGCCCAGGAACTCTGCAATATTTTATGTTTCTGTTTGGTGACATCACCCCTCCAGGGTAATGCAGAAAGGCCTATAATAACTAGATGCATATTTTATGTCTTGTATAAGGGAACACTACATGAAATAATTCAGTTTTCTATTCAGGGAGGATTAAAAGAGTCATGAGGTACATGTGTGACATTTCCCACAACGCAGACTTTGCTCATGCTTATGGACTCACGGTATCGCAAGTTAACAAACTAGTATAAAACCCTTTCTCATCATCTTTTCATTTTAGGAAGGCGTGGTACTTCTGTATGACGTGCTGTGTTTAAGCACTAAAGAGAAAAGACAGAAGTCTATGTGCTTAAAACTGAATCTAACACAATAGCCAAAGTGTGAAGGAAAATCCCTGACTCTAGGTTCAGGCAAAGTGGAGTTGGGTGTTGGGGAGAAATGAAGTGAAGACCAAAATCTCTGTCAGAACTACTTTGTTACAGGATATGAAAGATTTCCCCTTGCCTTGCTCATCTGCGACCAAAACACATAGCGTTTTGCCCAACAGCAACTCAAAGCTCTCAACCAGAACAGAAAAATCAATCAATCATTATCGGCAAGTGCTACACAGAAAGCCTTACATTTAGTCTATGTGGATGGCAGCCAAACCAATACTGCTCCTGGTAAATACAGTACACAGTAACAGTCAACAAGGGGATATGATGGGATTACTTATAAAATGTAACAAGTAGTAAGTAAGGACTACAAGATCTCAAGCTAATCGGTTCACTATGTTAACCTTTACAGAGAGGAAAAAAGGAACAAAGCTCACCAGAGTAGTACAAAAGTGTGGAACAGTTATTAATGTGAAGCAGAACAGGCTGCTGACACATATAGAGGTCAGAGATAGAAAATGGCAATGTCGGAACTTATTGCTTTTATTTTTGCACTGAAGTGTTTCTGATCTTGGTTCTTCTGCCAAGGTGGGGCATTAAGCTGGATAGAAGAGAAATTGAAGTTTTTCTGAAAAAGATGTCAAAGCAATACGGACTTTCTGACACCTTGGTGTAAACTGTATCCCATTGTCCTCATTCACAGGGCAATAAGGTGGTGGTGGGGGGGGGGGAAATAGCCAACAGAGCAAAATGGAGAGGGAGATGGCATGATCCATATTTTCAACTTGATGCACACTTTTCCTCGAAGTCAAATCCCTTTTGTTACAAAGGGAAGGCGGTGGTGTAGTGGCTTTGTTGCTGGACTAATAACCCAGGGAAATGATCGGGGTACCCGGGTTCGAATCCCACCACAGCAGGTGGTGAAATTTAAACTCAATAAAATATCTGGAATTAAAAATTCTAATGATGTTCATGACACCATTATTGATTGTTGTCAACTGGTTCACTAATGTCCTCCAAGGAAGGAAGTCTGCCATCCTTACCTGACCTGGCCTACTTGAGATTCCAGACCGACAGCAATACGGTTGAGTCTTCATTGCCCTTTGAAATGGCCTAGCAAACCACTCAGTTGTATTCAACTGCTACAAATTACACCTCAGGGACTGCAACAGTTCAAGAAGACAACTCACCACCACTTTCTGAAGGGCAACTAGGAATGGACAATAAATGCTGGCCTAACCACAACTTGTAAATTAATAAAAGACTGGACGAGGCAAGATGATTATGTTTTAAAATGTCTCCCTTAATTTAAAGTGAAACAGAATGTTCTGGATTGGGCATGGTGGGTATACTAAACCTCTCTCTTGAGACAGGTCCGTGTGATCTGGAAATCCTATTAACAATTAAGTGACAGTTTTCACATCTTGAGACACAAAAAGGGATTGCTGCTGTTTGGAGTTGTACACGGAGATGTATACAGACGTACACAGAAAAGACAGAGGAACAAAGCAACTACTGCTGTGATCTGATTTTGTGTCAACAACTGCGCAAAATGATTGCAAACGTTGGATTTATGTAAGAAAAGGAAGGGGAAAAGGGCTGATGGCACTTTGAGATTAAGAAACAAGTCACTGAGGTGGGCCTTGCTGGCGCAAGTTGGTTCTGCAATGCTCAGGCTGAGTGGAATGATTTTCGAAGATTCGACCTGGCATGGCATGGAGAAAGCTGGGAGTAATGAGGGAGTTAGAACAGAGAACATACAGTGCAGAAGGTCACTCGGAAGGAGGCCACTCATTCCATTGAGTCTGCACCGACCCACTTAAGCCCAACCTCCACCCCATCCCCGTAACCGAACAACCCCTCCTAACCTTTTTGGCCACTAAGGACAATTTATCATGGCCAATCCACCTAACCTGCACGTCTTTGGACTATGAGGAAACCGGAGCACCCGGAGGAAACCCACGCAGCCACGGGGAGAGCGTGCAGACTCTGCACAGCCAGTGACCCAGTGGGGAATCGAACCTGGGACCCAGGCGCTGTGAAGCCACAGTGCTATCTACTTGTGCTACCGTGCTACCCGAATTAATCTTGCATTGCTGCACATCTGCCAAAAATGCAGTTCTCAGAAAAAGGAGATGTAAAATACATCACAAATATTAATCAGAAGATATGAAGGCACCTTTTCTTTATTTTAGTGTATTAGTTGTCTGTTAGAAATGTTGATCCATGTTGATTTCAATGTGTTACAGTAAAAGTCTTAAAAAGTGAAACTTCGTGCTGCAGTAATTTTGGTTGGTGATCTCCAATAAAAAGTTATTAATCTCTGAGGGGATCATAACCCTTTGAATTGAGTCAATCCTTTAGGAGAACAATATAGGCTGCAGTGGGATCTTAAAACATGAATTCAATTTTCACAGGGATACTTTCGAGCCATTGTCTTCCCCAACTGACAATGGACAATAAAACTATGCAATATCTCACGGCAAATCTACAATTTTAAGGTGGTTTGCTATCAGTAGAGTGCATCCAATTTCAGACATGCGGTTTTCCCTCGCAGTTGCATTGAAAATATAAAGAATCAAACCGAAAGGGACCTAAAGGCATTGTAGTCCCATTATAAGCAGCAGTCAAGATTAAAGAGCTCCTATTGTTGGACACATTGAATGAGCACACGCCTTCTGTAGAACAGTTCTGTCGAAGGGTCATTTAGACCCGAAAAGCTATCACTGTTTCGCTTCACAGATGCTGCTGGACCTGCTGAGTTTACCCAGCATTTTCTATTTTTATGTAAGATCACAATACACTACCCCGGGACCATGTCCCAGAATGTGATCTTCAAGGTTTGAAATCCCTCACACCCGATCTCTGATCTGTTTCTTCTCTATTTCTAGCCTCCACATTCATGAGCTAGAAAAATAACCAACCATGGGTCGCGCTCACAAAGGGCTAGCCACTAATCCCGAGCAACCACTTTAAAAGAAAGAAAGGTGCTTACAAATCAAGCAAAAGATCATATGAAACAGTTGGGATGACGATGTAAATCAAAAGGTACACTTGCTGATGATGATGACCATTTCTTAGCTCCACTCCGCCCCCAACTAAAGTCTCCTTCTTGTAAGCATTGTGCCTCTTTCAAAGTTGTTATATGTAACTTACAGTGTCCATTAGTCAATGACAGTTGTTTAGCCACATTTCAATAAAGCAATAATCAAGGTACGTACAACCGTGAAGTCATTCTTGAAAACAGGAGTACCATTCACTAACAATTAAAAAAACAATTCATTGGAAAAAACAATTCATTGGAAAAGACAAGAGAATGCCAATAAATATTAGTGTTATAATACACATGTATTCAACTTGAGAAAACATGAAGAGTGATTATAGAGTTTCTCTTCACTCACTGGAACTGGTTTCACTATGACAGAAAATTAAGAGATGACTTGATAGAAGTGTTGAACATTGTGACGAGCTGGAACAGCTGATAGAAATTGGGTGTATTCGGTCATTTATGGGTCGAAGAGGGTCTGGGGTGGTTTATTTGCAGAATAATAGTTACAGGGAAGTGAATTACAGACTGGAATCTAATCAAGGGGTTGGGAGTGGTTTATATGTGGAACATATTGGACGGCACGCAGAGACCCAAGTTCATTTCCAGCCTTGGATGACTGTATGTCTGAAGTTCTTCCCGTGTTTGTATGGGTTTCCTCCGGATGCTCCGGATTCCTTGCACAGTCCAAATATATGCAGTTTAGTTGCACTGGCAATGATAAATTGCCCCTAAGTGTCCAAATGGTTAGGTGGGGTTACTGGGATAGGTTGGGGTGTGAGGACAGCTAGGGTGCTCTTTCAGATGGTTAGTGCAGACTCGATGGGCTAAATGGCTTTCATTTGCACTGTAAGGATTCTATGACTCTACGAAAGCGAGAGCATAAGCGAGAGATTAAATTAGAGATTTGGGACGGGGATGGGGAGGGGGGATTTTTCATGGATTGTGAGGCTGTCGAATGCAATACCAGTGATCAAAATAAATATCAGCTCACGGTGCTAAGGACCTGGGTTCAACCGCGGCCCTGGGTCACTGTCCGTGTGGAGTTTGCACATTCTGCCCGTGTCTGCGTGGGTCTCACCCCCACAACCCAAAGATGTGGTGTGGGTTACGTGGATTGGCAAAGCTAAATTGCCCCTGAATTGGAAAAAAAATAATTGTGTACTCTAAATTAATTTTTAAAAATAAATGATATCGGGTGGGATTTACCGAGCAACTTGCCATGTGTTTTTCGGCAGCAGAGGCAGCCCAGCAACGGGATCTTCTGGTCCCGCCTTTGCCAATGGGGCTTCCCGTTGACTGCACCCCTCATCGCCGGGAAATACGAGGCGGGGGTGCTTTATCAGTGGGACCGGAATATCCCTCCGGCGTTAACACCCGATAAATTCCTAATGGGCTAGGTAGGGTGCTGGGGTATCGAAGGAATAGAAATACTGGGAACAAGGCAAGTTATAACATTCTCCAGGGGCTTGACAGGAGTAGATGTTGAGAGGTTATTTCCCCTTGTGAGAGAGTCTCGGTCCGGAGGGCATAATCTCAGAGCAAGGGGTTGCTCATTTAAATCTAAGGTAAGGAGGGTCGGAAATCTGTGAAATTCTTTACTGCAGAGGGCTGTGAAGGCTGGGTCATTAAGTATTTGCAAACTGTCTTTGTGGAGTTTGCATATTCGCCTGTGTCTGGGTGGGTTTCACCCCCACAACCCAAAGATGTGCAGGGTAGGTGGATTGGCCACACTGAATTGCTCCTTCATTGGAAAAAAAAATTGCTTACTCTAAATTTATTTATTTTATAATTAACAATTAAAAAGTATGCTCAAGGCTGAGATGTACAGATTTTTAATCAGTAATGGAAGCAAGGGTTATGGGGATAAGGAAGGAAAGTGGAGTTAAGGATCATCATTTCAGGAATCAGGAATAATCTGATTAGTGTTCGCAATCTTAGCCAGGAGAGTGGAGGAGGAGGTGGTCCAGGACCCTTTGGTGGCGATATTTGGGGTCTCAGAAAAGCCGGAGCTCATGGTGAGTAGGAAGGCCGATGTCTTGGACTTCGCCTCTCTGATTGCATGGCGGCAAATTTTGCGGAGTGGAGATAGGATAATTATTTTCCTTTAAAAACAAAATACCCATGTTGTGTTATGCTGCTTCGGATAACACAGGCTGCTACTTGATGCAGTCTTAACTAAATGATGCTCCAGACTCTGAAATGAGTTCAACGTATTTATTGAACTATTAATACAGTTCTCATATGAGTTTGGCTCTCTGCTAATCTAACTGTAGTAACTCAGTCTAACTGTACCAGCTTGCTCTAAGCCACATGCTGGGGTGTGATGCTGCTGATCAACCCTGTCTAACTCTCTAAATGTCTTCTGTGGAAAGAGGCAGGGTGTGAGTGCCTCATCACTTTTATAGTGTTTATGTCATGGCCCCTTGTGGTCATGCCACCTCTGAGTGTCCTGACTGCTCATTGGTTGTGTCCTATTCTGAGTGTTCATTGGTTGCATATTATGACATCTCCCCCTTTTTTTGTTTTTTTATGATGTATAAACATGTGAATGTGTCTGTCTAATGTGACTGACTGAGGAATACAGAACAGAACAAACAAAACAAATGCTCACAAGTCCAGTCTCTGAGACTTGCGTCTGATCCTCGTCGACCGACGGAGAGGTGGTGGAGGGGATGACGGTGTCTTGACAGGTGAGTGGGAGGCACGACTGGTGGCCTCGTGGTTCGAGGTGTCGAGAGGTGGCAATTCGACATGTGGAAACAGAGGGGAAGTGGTTGCGGGCAAGCATCTTTTTGCAGTGCCCTTTGATTCCTTCGCACACTGGAGCCATCAGCCATATGTATGACATAGGATCTGGGCGCGGCAACGACAGCCGGAGCAGACCACCCACCATCTGGTATCTTGATCCTCACCGTGTCTGCCAGGGATAGCATGTCCAGATTGGTGGCATGAGCATCATAGCCCTGCTTCTGGCTGTTGCGAAGCTGCTGCATCTTCTGCAGCACCGGGAGGTTATCAAGGTTGGGCAGGTGTATGGCTGGAAGCGTCATCCGCAGGTCCCTGTTCATCAGCAGTTGAGCTGGCGACATGCCAGTGGACAAGGGAGTTGCCCGGTATGAAAGTAGTGCAAGGTGTATGTCGGAAGCGGAATCCGAGGCCTTGCGGATGAGCTGCTTAACGAGGTTCACCCCTTTTGCGACTTTGCCATTGTGGATAGTGCGGACTGGAGGTGACATGCATGAAATTGTAGCTCTTGGCAAACGTGGACCATTCTCGACTGTGGAAGCACGGGCCATTGTTGCTCATGACGGTGTTCGGGATGTCATGCTGTGAGAATGTCTCTTTACACGCTTTGATGACAGTCCGTGAGGTGAGGTCTAGCAGCTTCAGCACCTCAGGATAGTTCGAAAAGTAATCGTTTGGAAAGTAATCGATGATTAAGATATAGTCGCGACCATTCAAGTGGAATAGGTCAATGCCAACCTTGGACCACGGAGACTAGGTCATGTGGTTGGAGCGTCTCCCTGCTCTGCGCTGGTTGGAACCTCCGACAGGTTTCCCAGTTCAGGACCATGTCCATGATGTCTTGGTTGATGCCGGGCCAGTAGACAGCTTGCCGGGCCTCGTGTCTGCACTTTTCTACGCCCAGGTGTCCCTCATAAATCCGCCGCAGCGCCATGCTCTGGAGACGTAGCGGGATGACTATCCTGTCCATCTTGAGCAGGATGCCGTCAATCAGCGTCAGGTTGTCCTTGACTTTGTAGAATTGAGGGCATTGCCCTTTCTGCCAGACATTGCTGAGGTTGTGGATGACTCGCTGCAACAGGGGGTCTTTGGCCATCTCTTCTCGGATGAGAACGATCTTCTCATCTGTTGCCGGGAGAGTGCTTGCACATAGTTGTACCTGCAATTCAATGTGCTGGATGATGCTGAGATGATGCCAAATGGCATTCGAATCTGCCAAAAGGCGTGTTGGAGATGCAGAGGCTTCTGCTGGATTCTTCAAGTTGGATTTGCCAAAATCCTTGGGATGCGTCTAATTTTGTGAAGATGCACACATGTGCCATCTCACTCGTGATTTCTTCCCTCTTCGGGATGGGGTATTGTTACCGCATAATGTTTTTGTTTCGATCCTTGGGGTCAATGCAGATGCGTAGGTTCCCGAAGGCTTCTTTACACACAATCGAGTTGACCCAGTCGGTTGGTTCAGTGACCTTGGAGATGATGCCTTTTTGTTGTAGACTCGTGAGCTCTGCCTTCAGGCGTTCTCTCAGTGGAGCAGGGGCACATCGTGATGCATGGACCACTGGCTTGGCATCAGGGCGCAGTAGAATCTTGTACTCGTACGGCAGCATGCCCATCCCACTAAATACATCTGTATACTGGGTTAGGATGTCGTCGATGCTGGCCTGAAGATCTGAATGGAACAGCGTCGTGGTGTAGACACTTTGAATGAGGTTCAGTTGCTTGCGGGCGTGCGCACCTAGCAGGGACGCCCTGTCTGGTTTAACAATCTCGAAGCGCAAACTTGCTTGTGTGTGTCGGCTGGACACCTGCAGATGGCAGGCCCCCAGTGCCTTGATTGCGTTTCCATTGTAGTCCAGGAGTTTGCAGGCAGCTGGCAGGATTGTGGGGGGCTTCTTGATTCTCCTGAAGTCCACCTGCGAAATCAGGTTGGCGGAGGCACCTGTGTCCAGTTTGTACTGGATGGGGCAGTGGTTGACTTTCATCACTGGATGCTATTCGCCCTCGGAATCCACGGTCAGGATTGATTGGACTCGCGATGTGTCCGGTGCGGCGTATTCGCACTTTGTAATAATGTCCACTCGGTAAGTGCTTTCCAGGTATTCATCATGTGGATCCGTCGCACTGCCTGGATCAGAGTCATGCATTCGGTGTTGCACACCTCTGATGCGCCGCTGTTGGAATTGGGAGTGCTGGCACCTGACTGGTGGTGCAGATCTGCACAGGGCTGCATAGGGGTTTGATTTCCCACAGTTTAAACAGCGTTTGCCTCTTGCAGGGCAGTTTTTTTTTAAATGGGCGGTGCTGCAGTTTGTACACGTCATGACGTCGGCGTCATGACGCTGAGTGCGTAGTTGCGGTTCTCGGACGTCTGCATCTGCGCAGTGCGGTTTTCGGCCGCTTCGTGTTCCCAATCGCATTGCGCATGCGTCGGATCCCGGGAAGAGTTCGCAAAATGGCTGCTTTCGTCAATGTGGACGCGCTACATCCGGGAGATGACCTGAACACTACACCTCTTGGGAGGCTTGTTTTTCCACTTTCTGCCATTTTGTACTGTAAATAGCGATTTTTAGAGTGTCCATGCACAGTACACATTTCAATGCGACTGGCAGGGTCATGTGCTTGATTTTCAACAATTGCTTCCACAGATGGTCAGAGTGGACTCCAAAAACGATTTGGTCTCTGATCATGGAGTCAGTGATATCACCGAAGTTTCAGGATTGCGCTAGCAGTCTAAGGTTAGTTAGATAGGAGTTGAAGGCAGCACAGTGGCGCAGTGGTAGCACTGCAGTCTCACGGTGCTGAGGTCCCAGGTTCAATCCCGGCTCTGGGTCACTGTCTGTGTGGAGTTTGCACATTCTCCCCGTGTTTGCGTGGATTTCGCCCCCACAATCCAAAGATGTGTAGGGTAGGTAGATTGAACACGCTAAATTGCCCCTTAATTGGAAAAAATGAATTGGGTACTCTAAATTTATAAAATAAATTTTTTTAAAAAGGATTCGTCTTTACCTTGTATCCTCTGCTTGAAGATGTAGCGCTCGAAGATTTCGTTGGTTGTGGCTGTCGAATTTGTCCAGGATGGTTTGGTACTTCGTTTTGTCCTGCCCTTCAGAAAAGTGAAAGGAGTTGAACATCTATAATCGCACGGTCACCCGCTGTGGGGAGTAGCAGAGCTATCTTCCGAGCATCGGTCGCGCCATTGAGGTTGGATGCTTCCACGTATAGTTGAAATTTCTGCTTGAATGATCGCCAGTTGGCACTAAGATTGCTGGTGGTCCTGAGCTGATGAGGAGCCTGTATTTGTCCATTGTGCCTGTATTCAGTAGCTGGTTGTCACGGATCTTGCTGAGTTGAACTAAATAGATTGAACAGTCACACCTGGTCTCATGTTGTGTTATGCTGCTTCGTATAACACAGGCTGCTACTTGATGCAGTCTTAACTAAAGGATGCTCCAGATTCTGAAATGAGTTCAACGTGTTTATTGAACTATTAACACAGTCCTCAAATGAGTTTGACACTCTGCTAATCTAACTGTAGTAACTCAGTCTAACTGTACCAGCTTGCTCTAAGCCACGTGCTGGGATATGATGATGCTGATCAACCCTGTCTAACTCTCTAGATGTCTGGCTGTGGAAAGAGGCAGGGTGTGAGTGCCTCATCCCTATTATAGTGTTTATGTCATGCCCCCTTGTGGCGATGCCACCTCTGAGTGTCCTGATTGCCCGTTGGTTGTGTCCTATTCTGAGTGTTCATTGGTTACATGTTTGCATATCATGACAACCCGATTAAATGACACAGAGAGAAAAATTATTTAAGAGTGCAACTCGGCAGTCGTACATTTATTCTTTACGCCAAAGCTGCCTTTTAAAGAGTAACAGCAGCAGCTAGCAGAGGCTGACACACCACAATAACTTAGTGACTAACATAATCATTTGAGAGGCATAGTGACAAGAGTAAGCATGTGAGGTACACAGACAGAAAAGGCAGATGACAAAGAAAACAAGAGGAGGAGGAGGAGGATGAGAGGAGTTAAAGTGAGGGAGGAGAGAATTTAGCTCTCAATTCCTGTGTTAAAAACATTCCCGCAGCTAAGCAAAGCAGAATCTGATTGCCCTGCAGATGACTCCCACTTCCCTGCTGCAGCACGACTGTTAATTCACACTATCCAAAAGTTATGAATTTTTAAAGATACAATCACTCAGTGTTTCATGTTACCAGCACCTGGTCCATCGTGGGTGAGAAATAACATAGCTGAAGGCCACCATGCTACATTTAAGATGCTGGGCCAAGAAACCCAGGTAAATAACTCGCTCTCTCAAACACAGCACCACTTTCTGTATATTTAAAGAGACACAAACCTCGTCACTGACATGAATGAAAATCAATTGTATTTAACTCCGAATAGACTTCATTTTATTTTCTGTTTATAAAAAACATTTCTCCCCTCCTGTGCTGAAGATCTTGATTCCGTTGCTGGAATACCAATCTCCAGCAGTCCCCCACCTTGCCTGAATGGCCGTAATTCAGATGTGACCCTTAGCAGCCTATTCTTGTGGGTGATTTGATCATAGGGGCATCACAGCTGACCCAACTTCCTGTCTTCGCCCTGTAGCTGAGAACTGGTGACTGGGACCAATCAGGAGGTACAAACGGGCCAATCTCCATTGTTATCCTGGCTCAGATCACCGAAAAATGACTTCATAGAATCCCTACAGTGCAGGAACAGGCCATTCGGCCCATCGAGTCTGCACCGAACCTCTGAAGAGCACCCGACCCAGGCCCACTCACTGGCCCTAGACCCATAACTCCACCTGACCTTTGGACACTCAGGGGCAATTTAGCATGGCTAATCCACTTATCTCCCTGCACATTTTTGGACTGTGGGTGGACACCGGGGCACCCGGAGGAAACCCACGCAGGTGGAGGGAAAACGTACAAACTCCACTCAGTCACCAGTCGGAATCGAACCCGGGACCCTGGCGCTGCAAGGCAGCAGTGCTAACCATTGTACCACCGTGCCGAATTGGGAGACCTCTCTGCTACATTCCTGTGACATAACGCCAACTGGTCCCCTAACCACCGGTAACAGAGGCAAATGGGGTCAAAGGCTGGTCGTTACACTTAGTCATCGCGTTGGTGAACAACCTGCCAGAAAAATCTTGACGAGTTCATGGCCAAATGCCATGAATTAGAGAGACAAAACCCCAGCAATCTTTGATAGAGAGAAGCTATCATTCGAGTTGTGAATCACCACCATAAATTGCTGGGCAATTTGGATCATTCTGTTGTTGGCCTTGCAAAGGCAGCAGCTCACTCTTTACCATTATAACTTCTGATAATTGCAGACCACATGCCTCTATAGGAATTAAACCTGTCACAGAAAGTTAGGGTTGGTAGGCGTGATGTTTTCTTTCTTACCCCATTAATCCACACATTCTTTCCCTTTTTATTTCTCTTTCTATAACTATTCAGACTCTAACTCAGCTTCTTCCACTCTGTTATCTTCTCCCTCCTTGAATTTGAATGGTTAAAGGAGATGGCCCTGTCATTTGCCAAATCACACTTGGAACATTTTGTTTCATTCCTGAAATGCACTGCAGCATCCGTCACACAGCAGGGGCATACTGATCTGGCCATGAGGAGACTCCCACTGAAGTGGGTCAGGAACCAAAAGGACAATATAAATGGATCTCAAGCTGGCAACGACATCCAATCCACATATCCTTCAAGCTTGCAATGGGCAGGGCAGCACGGTGGTGCAGTGGTTTAGCACTGCTGCCTCACAGCCTTGAGGATCCGGGTTCGATCCCGGCCCCGGGTCACTGCCCATGTGGAGTGTGCACATTCTCCCCATGTTTGCATGGGTCTCACCCCTCACAACCCAAAGATGTACAGGGTAAGTGGATTTATCACGCTAAATTGCCCTTAATTGGAAAAAAAAAAGAATCAGGTACTCTAAATTTATATATTTTTAAATGTTCGAAGGGTGAGCGATCGCCATCAAAAATATCCATATCAGGCTAAGCCACCCAAGATCTTGTCCCGACACCCAGTTGTTCCTGAAAGAGTTCAGCTCTCCGACCTTGGCTTCCAATTTGCTGCCCCTTGTTTGCACCAATTTAAGGGTTAGTTTAGCTCAGTGGGCTAGACAGCTGGTTTGTATTGCAGAACAAGGCCAGTAGCTTGGGTTCAATTCCTGTACCAGCTTACCCGAACAGGCCCCTGAATGTGGCGACTGGCGACTTTTCACAGTAACTTCATACTTGTGATACTAAAAGATTATTATTATTAATTTACCGCCGCTAAGTGTGAGTATTTGATGCTTAATGTGAAACTTGTGCCTCCATGCTAACGGTTGCCCCATTCATACAGAATTAAAAATTCATCCAATTCGATGTTTTATAAATAAATGTTCAGAGGAATGAAAAATTAAATACTACCTATCATAAATGCTGTAAAAAAGAATATTCCAGTCAGTGTTTCTTTTAAAGCTTTACTCTGCTTGAAAAATTGAATTCTCGAATATTCATTACGATCTGTGACATTCTCTCATGGCTACTACGTATAGATTAAGGACATTATATGCAATGATTTCCAGAAACCAGGGCAGCACGGTGGCCTAGTGGTTAGCACAACCGCCTCACGGCGCTGAGGTCCCAGGTTCGATCCCGGCTCTGGGTCACTGTCTGTGTGGAGTTTGCACATTCTCCCCGTGTCTGCGTGGGTTTCGCCCCCACAACCCAAAAATGTGCAGAGTAGGTGGATTGGCTACGCTAAATTGGCCCTTAATTGGAAAAAATAATTGGCTAATCTAAATTTAAAAAAAAAATGATTTCCAGAAACCAGCTTATCGTGAAACTATGCTCTATATTTTTTTTAAATTAAAATTACTAGCCTGAAACATCTGATTATGAAAATACTAAAGCCACATTTCAGTGACTTGGGATCACAGTAAAATATGGCTGCAGATTTGCCGTGCTGTACCTTCATCATTCCAAAACAATGGAGACAACCTGTCTGCAGAGCCACATCAGGAATGGGTGACTGAAAGAGATGAATAGGGTCCATCTCCTATCCATAAAACCATAAGACATCGGAGCAGAATTAGGCCACTCAGCCCATCGAGTCTGCTCTGCCATTCAATCATGGCTGATTTCATTTCATTCCCATTCTCTTGCCTTCTCTCCATAACCCCTGATCCAGCATCTAGACAATCACCTGAGTACTCAACTGGGTGGAGATAAACCATCAGACACAATCACTTGGCTATGAGAGGAATTCCCAACCGTGATCTAATCAAGGTAACTATAATACACCAGTCATGATCACATTTGGGTCACTGGGCAGTTGGGGAGAGATGGCTATGTGGCAAGGCAGCTCTTTTAAACATCTGACTTCTTAGCAGAAGACCACAAGCAAGGAACAAGTACACAATCGGAGACTTTTCTTCTTTCTCGCCATCTAACTTGCAAGTTTTGAACCCTGCTTGCTGATTTTGATTTTGTGCTGCAGACAAGAGACTTAAAAAAAAAAAAATTGAATCCAGTTTGGTTGTTGCCAGAAGAACAGACAAATCATCAGTCTACATCTTTAAACTGCATTGATGTCTAAAACAGCAGGACCACAGAGTTCAACTGGAAGCCAGCTCAGTCAACCTTCAAGAGCCGTATACACCTTTAATTTTACTGGACTAAGTTACTTGATCAATCATCCCACTCTGCAATATATTTGGGTATGTGTGTAAACTTTGAGTGCATGCGTCTGAAAGTTGGAGTATCTTTTTTTTATTATTTTACCTCAAGCGAGTCAAGTACAACAAAACTATCCTCTTTCCTTCTTAAAAACTCAGGGAAACCTGTCTGATCGTGTGTTTTATGATCTCAGCACATGAACAATTGAATACCCATGGAATTGGCAAATGAATCCATTTTTTTTTAAACTGAGAAGGGGAAAAGTGGGGAGCCATTTGGCCCCTCTCCATCTGACCCCAACATGCAGAATAAATCACAAGCAAAGCTCCAATTGTTCACCATGTAGCTCAGTGAATAACACGTCTCCCAGTGTGTAACCAAGCTAGAGGGACCAGAGTGATCCCAGATTTAATAATCTGTTGGTACTGGGCTTGTTCCCACACAGTTGCGGCAAATGATTGGCATTTTGACTGGCTCGTGTGTCTCCAGGATAGGGAAGGGGGGAGGATAGGGAAGGGGGGAGGATAGGGAAGGGGGGAGGATAGGGAAGGGGGAAAACAGGGAAGGGGGGGTGGGGTGGAAACCAACTGACTATGCTGAAAAGTGTTGGATGAGAACAGGACCAAGTTTCACTCGGATTACTGTACCAAAGGCTCGAAGAACAAGCGGACTGGGTATGAACCCAGTCTTCCCTCTCAAGAAGGTGGCATTGGATAAAGATTGCAAAAACCCAGGAGTAAGACCCCGACATGAGGAGAAACCGATGAATGAGAAAATAGACACAAAAGCGGACCTACAACTCAAAAACAGCTGACCTTGATCCAAAAGGTCATTCTGACACAGATTCCGTTGCACTCATCCTGTCCACAGAGTTCCGCTGCAGTCCCCAAGGCCACCGACAACTTCCCTTCCTCAATGTCATCGATGATAAAAATGCAAATGACAACCAGAATAACTCTGGCATGCAGAAGCAGACAGAAATGTGGAAAGAGGACACGTGGGATTCAAGCTCAGCCGCGGAGCTGCTCACCCACCCTGGTGCAGGAAATAGCTGCTTTTCGTGCCATCAGGAGACCTAGGCTGAAAATAATATTTGTCTCTTTCAGCCTCCCCTTGTGTGAAGCAACACGTTTGCAAATTGCAGACCACGTGAGGAAATTGAAACAAAAGGTGACATTTTATCAAAGCAGAGTTGTTTCGTAGCAGGCCGTAGCGGGTCCGTGAACCTGTTTGTTCCGTCAGCAGGCTTTGCTGGGGCTCTTTTACTCAGCCACAGCATTAGCAACCTGCTTCCAGGTTTCCCGATCAGCAGGAGTGCGTATGACGATATTCCAGGTCTGTCCAAGGATAGGTTTTGAGTTCAGGGGCCCCTTGGAATGGCTGAACTGGGCAATAATTCCTGAGGCTGGAGCAACCAAGGAACAGGAAAGGAGACCTGAGACGGCCTTCTTACTGAAGAGAACACAGAATTCCAGGGGCCGGCAGTGAATCAGAGTGACAGGCACTGGCAATGTGTTGGTCACCTAGTCCACTGGAATGGAGTGTGAGTTGGGGTGCGGGGGTGGGCCTCAGGACCCCCTTATAGGTGAGTTGGGGCATTGTGAGGGTCCAGGGGTCACGTCGGGGGGTTGGGGGGGGGGGGGGAGGAGATCGAGATGTTATTTAAAAATGGCATCCCGATCGCCTCCTGCACTGAAGAGTTCTGGCAAGCGTAGCTTCTCAGTGCAGGAAATACGACTTAGCAGCAGAGAAAATTCTGCTCAAAGAGCCAACAGCAGTGGGATGGACAATCGCTGCAAAGTTCTTCAGCTCAAAGCCCAGGCTTTGTCCAGTGACGATGATTCTTAAATTTGGGAGGTCGGACAATAGGTTTTAGCCAGTGTACGACTGAGTTTGACTAGGTTCACAGCGAATAAGATTCGGTTACAGCAGCAGAGAGACTGGGTGAAAAAAGACAGCGACCAAAGGAATTCCTGAAACTGTGATTATCACCCAGTCGCACAGATGGAGCACATTTCTTTTTAATTTGACACCTCAGCAGAAGTTGCAAAGTAACGTGATTCGTATACTTGTCCACTTTTCAATGACAGCAGTTGCCGTTGAGTCCGATTTTCCAACACTTCCAGTTCACCACACATCAGCAGGAAACACAGTAGGTTCAATACACCCTAGGGGAAACGGCTGTACCCCTCTTCGGAGATACACAGGCTGCTGGCTGACAATCCGTAATTGGGAGATTGTGCTTGAAGTCGCTTTCTGTTCCCCCTTGTCTTATGCGCATTACAAATTAGGCACCAGTGCAAACATATGAATTACTGCCGAAAACGTTGACGAGAAGACGTTAGCCTGGGAGTTCAGTAGCAGACTTCTGTTGCTCTGCACACATCTCCAGTCTGATGTTTTAAACACATCTATGCCTCATTAAAAAGCTTTCAGCTGCACAACCAATTCTATTCGATGCAGCTCGGGGACCTCAGTTCCTGATGTTTCAGCTTCCAATCCCAGCCAGGCTAAAGGTTACTCTCTGTAGCTCACACTCAGAATGTACACCATCTCCGACAGCCAGCGACCACATTAAGACCACAAGATAATTACAGGTCACTGTCCGTGTGGAGTTTGCACATTCTCCCATGTCTGCGTGGGTTTCACTCCCACAACCAAAAGATGTGCAGGTTGTCATGATATGCAAACATGCAACCAATGAACAGTCAAAATAGGACACAACCAATGGGCAGTCAGGACACTCAGAGGTGGCATGACATAAACACTATAAAAGGGATGAGGCACTCACACCCTGCCTCTTTCCACAGACAGACATCTAGAGAGTTAGACAGGGTTGATCAGCAGCATCACACCCCAGCACGTGACTTGGAGCAAGCTGGTACAGTTAGACTGAGTTACTACAGTTAGATTAGCAGAGAGTCAAACTCATTTGAGGACTGTGTTAATAGTTCAATAAACACGTTGAACTCATTTCAGAGTCTGGAGCATCCTTTCGTTAAGACTGCATCAAGTAGCAGCCTGTGTTATCTGAAGCAGCATGACACAACACAGGTTAGGTGGATTGGCCACGCTAAATTGCCTCTTAATTGGATAAAAAAATAATTGGGTACTTTAAATTTATTTTTAAAAAGAAGATAATTACAGGCAGAGCAAAACCCACCTCAGTGCACCCATCCAGAACATTTCGAATACACCCGTTCCCTCATATTACAACATCCAATTGGTCCGTCGCAGACTAAAGAGTTTTTGCACCCAGTCCTCTGTCGGGAAGGTTTTCGACATGGCCACTGCTCTATAGTGATAAAGAATTTACTTGACATCATCCCCAAAGTTAGCTACTCTTGTTTAAATTTATACTCCCTCATTCTAATTGCTCACTTTATTTTTTATTTTTTAAAATAAATTTAGAGTGTTCAATTAATTTTTTTCCAAGGGGACAATTTAGCGTGGCCAATCCACCTACCCTGCACATCTTTGGGTTGTGGGGGCGAAACCCACGCGAACACGGGGAGAATGTACAAACTCCACACGGACAGTGACCCAGGCTGGAATTGAACCTGGGACCTCGGCGCTGTAAGGCTGCGAGCTAACCACTGCGCCACCGTGCTGCCCAACTTCCACATCTTTTGACATCACCTGACATAGCTGCTGATGACGGCATCTACTTGGAATCAACAGCCGAGGTTCCTCTCTCCTCTGAAAAGAGGCTTACGGTTGTGAAACGTCGTGCCATCAAGGGAGGAATTAAAGGGATTAAGAGATAGATTAATCCGCAAACATTTTTATCATATCGCATGAATATATAATCACAATGTTCCAACAGGGCGTAGAGACATCTTTCTTTTAGGTCTTAGTTATTAATTGTAAAAAACAAAAGCTCAGAAAGATATCAAAAAAGTGCCTAAACTCTCAGGCGCACTGATTTAAATGGAATGCAGCGCTCCTCTGCAATAACTAATTTTATCTCAGAAAGTTAACAGCTGTTTCCCAGCTAGTTTAATCCACTGGGACTGGGCTCCATCAGTTCTCAAGTTAGATGGAAATTCTCAGGTGTACTTATGTCTGTATTTAAAGGCAGCACGGTGGCACAGTGGTTAGCACTGCTGCCTCATAGTGCCGAGGACTCGGGTTCAATCCCAGCCCCGGGTCACTGTCTGTGCACATTCTCCCTCTACCTGTGTGGGTCTCACCCCCCCCCCCACCCCAAAGATGTGCAGGGATTGGCCACGCTAAATTGACCCTTAATTGGAATTTGTTTTTTGTAAAGTCTGTATTTAAAAATGAATGCAGCACAAACCATCTTTCCAGCCTTTACCTTGCACCGAGGCATGGCCATCTGAAACTCTTCAGAAGCGCGTGTCTTACAAATGCACTGGAGAGACATCCAGGGCAATGCAGAGTGCCAGTTTTAAGGATTGTCAAACCACAAATTGCTTTTCTGAAACCAAGTCCTTTCCTTCTGTGAGCGTGTTTGTTTCTTTTACAAAAGGGTGAGAATTACCCACGTGACTGGCTCTGGCCTCTTGCCTTGCAACACTTTATGCCCTGGGTAAGAGAGTTTGCATTGTTGAACTGTTTCTGGGATTAAAAGCAGAAAATTCTGGAAGAAACTCAGCAGGTCTGGCAGCACCAGTTAACGTTCTAAGTTCAATATGACTCTTCCGCAGAAGTTTCTGGGATTTACATCACAGGGCAGGTAGCAATGACAGCAGATAAACAAGGGATTTCCACCATTGGGATTAATCAACCCTGGATGACAGGGAAATGTCCTGAGATAAGAAAAGGACATTTGGCCCATCACTTCAAACTTTCACAGATGTGTACCCCCAAACAATCAGACACTCCTTCTATATGTACTGCCGTTTGGATTTCAGATGATTGCAAGCAGCTATTATTCATTGACTTAAACAGTTTCCCCTCATTTTCAACTGTTTGCACACACTTCAAACATTTGGTGACAGTCTGACTTCCCAAAGTGCCAAGACCCACTGGCAAGCACAGCCCATTACTGTTGCTTAAATTTCAGCCATTTGGGGCAGCATGGTGGCGCAGTGGGATAGCCCTGTTGCCTCATGGTGCTGAGGTCCCAGGTTCAATCCTGGCTCTGGGTCACTGTCTATGTGGAGTTTGCACATTCTCCCTGTGTTTGTGTGGGTTTGGCCCCCACAACCCAAACATGTGCAGGCTAGGTGGATTGGCCATGCAAAACTGCCCCTTAATTGGAAAAAATTGATTGGGTTATATTTTTTAAAAATTCAGCTATTTGAGATTCTTGAGTCCAACAAACTCATACATGAGTAGAAATCAATTATCTAACATCCACTCTTTTCTCTGAAATTTCTAGGGCAGTGTCTAACAGATTCCATAGCACTAACATTCCTCCATGGATTAACACTACTTACATAAAATCAACAGTGCTGCCAATGAAAAAAAACAACCCAGAATATGTGCTTGAGAAAATTTCAGAGGCCATTCCCGAGAGTCACCAGTTACATGCACAAAGTAAACAGTAGCAATTCTGGTGTTATGGGACAACTGACGTGTTCTATTTTTTTGTCACCACAATGTTGCGTGGAATTGATGTACATCGCGAAGAGAATTATTTCAGCCGACTGCTCAATAACAAACCAGGTGGGTTTTGCCTTTATTTGTACAGGTGACTCTCCTTTAAAAACTTTGCAGGCTACTCACAAATGCAATTGATACACCAGCAAGCAACGAGATCTTTCAAAGCCACTTCAGCTTTAAAGGCTGCAGCATGCAGGCATAGGCATCAGCCTTGGCTCAGTTGATAGCACGTTAGCATGCTCATTTCTGTGTCAACAGGTTTTGGGTTCTTATCCACCTCCAGGGACTGGAGTACATAATCCAGGCTGACAATCCCTGAGGGAGGGCTGCCCTGTCGGAGATGCTGTCTTTCTGACAAGAAGTTAAACCATGGGCCTACCTGCCTGTGCAGGTGGATGATGGAGTCTGCATCATTGTTCAAAGAGGAATAAGGGAGTTACATCAATGACCTGGCCTATGGGCGGCATTTGTCTGGCCTATCACGCCGGTAGGAGTGTTCAGTCCCTTCGAAGGCGAGCCCAAACCGCGAGCCCCTGGTGGCAGATGGTGAAAACAATGGAAATCCCCATTGACCGTTGCAGGACCGGAAAATTCCACCACCAGTCAATGGCGGGCTACATTCGCCACCGCAACACCCGCTGCGCAGGGGAGGGGTGGGAACGGTGTGGAAAGTCCCACTCAATATTTGTACTTCGCCAATACCAAAAATAGATTTTCTAATCATTTATTTCATCACTTCTTGTGGGTCCACGCTGTGCTAAAATTAACTATTATCTTTCCTACATTATAGCAGTGGCTACCTTTCAACAATAATTCAGAGTGGCGTGGTGGCGCAATGATTAGCACTGCTGTCTCATGGCGCCGAGGACCCGGGTTCGATCCTGGGCCCAGGTCACTGTGTCTCACCCCCTCAACCCAAAGATGTGCAGGGTAAGTGATTGGCCACGCTCAATTAGCCCTTTATTGGAAAAATTAAAAAAAACAATAATTAATTGCCTTTGGGAAGTCCCGAGGTAATGAAATGAGCTTTGTAAACGCAAGACTTCCCTTTCTCTTATTGTATACCTTCCCATTTATCTTCCAGTAAACTCAACAATGGCAACCTTGTTGAACGACTTCAACAGCGGTGAAAGACTACTTACTCTCCCACAGGAGGAACAAAACACCTCAGCAGGCAGTTATTGGAGGTCGCAACGCTGCCAGCAGTGATGGTAAATGCGGGCAGAGATGATGAATGACAATGCCTGCCATTTTTCTTCTGAAGACAGGCAGGCTGGCCATACAAACAGGCCAGGCACGCACATTTTATATCCCTGTACCCCTGGGTTTTATGGACCTTCATGCAACATCAGGCAAGATGGACAGCCAGTCACTGCACATCGCAACTCAAAGTGAAAGCAACTGCTGACATTCCAAAGTGCATTCTGTGGTTAACATGGAGTGGATTTCAAAGCCCCATGGTCAACCCGTACTTGCAGAATTTGCTGCATCAATAATCATGGGCCCGAATTGCGGTGTTGGGATGATTCCCGGTTTCCCAAACTCAACTCGAGTGAAAGTGTCCATAGGGTCTGATTGTTCATGGGCAGAAGGGGGCAGATGTTAATGAGAGATGGGCTCACCAGCCCTGGAAAGAGTTTGGTGGAAGAACCCCAGAGGCTGCTGTGTCCGGAAGTCAGGCTATGCGAAAGCCCCGTCTTGGTGCTCTGGGATTTTGTCACGGCTGTACAAAATAAAAAGCCTTTCAGCTTTCAACCGTCACCTCACCCCACACACTCTCCATGCCCCATCCATGGCAACCCATGGCACCTCACCTAACCCCATGACCCTCTATGGCCCTTAAGCCAACGTATGCCCTTCTACGCATCCCCCTATTGTCCTTTATAGCCCTTGTGCCAACTTCATGCCAATGCATGCTAACCCAGTCCCCGAACCACCATCTTTACACCCTCCATGCCAAATCACAACTCACAAAGGGCAGACTTCAGAATCCATGCTGAGATTAAATAAAAGTCCAACCATCTATTGTAGGCCTTTAAACAAAAAAATACACTCTCATTCATAAAAATCCATTGGCTACATCTTCCAACTATATAATCGTTCATAAAACATTTCAGCCTAACATCAAAGACTTTAGCTGTCAATCAAACTATGAACTGACAGAGTGAAATAGCAAGCTCGAATTTTTTGTGGATTTTTATTAACATTTAAAGACCTGACAATTTAAATGGCTTGACAGCTTGACGGATACAATTGTTTATCTACTTTTAATACACATTCATGTCTACGTTTAACAATTCCAAAAGGCGGGCCGGCACGGTGGCACAGTGGTAGCACTGCTGCCTCACTGCGCCGAGGTTCCGGGTTCGACCCCGGTCTGGGTCACTGTCCATGTGGAGTTTGCACATGCTCCCTGTGTATGCGTGGGTCTTACGCCCACAACCTAAAAAAAATGTGCAGGGTAGGTGGATTGGCCATGCTAAATTGCCCCTGAATTGGAAAAAACAAATTGGGCACTTTAAATTATTTTTTTAAAAAACAATTCCAAAGAGCATCTGACTTCTCCCAAATGTGTCCCAGGACTTCTCCAAAAGGGTATCCTAACTTTCCAAAGAATTCCAGCAACTTTGGACCGTGGCCTAATAAGTCTGAAGACCATAAGTCATGTCTTGGATTGCCCAGTTATGAAAATCAGTTTTCAAGGCAGCTGCACTTTTCAATTTGTAGCTGCCTTGGTGAACCATGGATGAGCAAACTGCAACAGTTCCCCCATTGTCTCTCCCACCCCTCCACACCCCTGGGGAAAATGGTAGTTGCTGAGTTCTGGGGGGGGGGGGGGTGAAAATTGTAGTTGCTGTGTTCGGGGGTGGGCCATCTGGAATCGCCATTTTGGCTTATCCAGAGACTGTTCTCCCCTCACTTACAAAAACTCAGGCCTTGGATTCAAAAATAAATTAATGCGGGTGTTGGAAATCTTAAATAAAAGAAACAGAACATGGTGGAAGCCCTCAGCAATTCAGGCAGCAGCTGGAACGAGAGCAACATTTCATGTGGATGACCTTTTGTCAGAATTGGAAGATTTGAAGAGATAACTCCTTTTAAGAAAGTGGGATAAAGAGAAGACAAAGAAAAGGACGCAAAGGACTGTGAGCAGCTCTGGTAAAGAGATTGCACCTGCTTTTCCCAGCCTGTTTGGGGCAACGGGAGAATGACAGCTAAATTCAGGTGGAGATTTGATTCAATGGTTAAACTGAAAACTTCAACATGTGAACCTATCGGTTCACCCTGTCCACACTCTGCACATTGTAAGCAATGACAAAAATCTAAGTTCTTTCTTGATACAACATTGGCATCGTCGACAGACTTAGCAAAGAAGAGCCACTTGCCCGGCTTGACATGACACTTTCAACGCTTGCTTCTCAACGAGTGGAAAACCTGGCAAATTGCTGCTCTCAGAATTAATGCCTCTCTCCTGCATGAATAAATCTTCCATGGCTAATGCACCCATCTGACTGATTAACAACGCTTTTAACACAGAATATACACCACATGCAGACAAGGGCAACATTATGCTGTTTCCCAAATTGGGCCAAGAACAGATGAAGATGTAATCGGTCGTTTACACATCAGGCTGAATTGACAGCGAAATAAGCCAGTCCCATTCATTGGGCCAATATAATGTCACATAGCTTTGAGTGTATTTGGTTATGTTAGTAATGGACATGAAAAATACATTGATTAGCAGTATAGTAGTGCAGTTTTAAACCAAATGTAACTTGTAATTAATTTAGTTAAACATATGTTGTTGCTAGTGAAAAATCTTTTCTTGCTTTTTTATAAGAACACGATGGAATCTTGACTTGACAGTGCAGAAGGAGGCCATTCAGCCCATTGGGTCTGCACCGGCCCTTGGAAAGAGCACCCTACTTAAGCCCATTTCCCCACCCTATCCCCTTAACACAGTAACCCCATCTAACCTTTTGGAAACTAAGGGACAATTTAGAATGGCCAATCCACCTAACCTGCAATCTTTGGACTGTGGGAGGAAACCAGAACACCCAGAGGAAACCCAAGGATGGGATTGAACCCAGGTTCCTGGAGCTGTGAGGCAGCAGTGCTAACGACTGTGCCACTATGCCGCTCATCATGGTTTCCATTTCACATGGAAGCGTACAGTATTCGGTTTGCCAACACTGGCTGGACATATTCCTGGAGACGTCAGCGGAAGCGACCTCATGGAAAGCCAGTGGTGCGGCGCCAGCTGGTCTGGTTGTCCTATTAAATGAACACTGCCACTCTTCTTGTGTAAATTCTGCCTAAAATTCATTCCGTTGAACCCAACAACAGCTATTTCCATATGAACAATGTTACATCCAATTCCCTTTTGAAAGGTTATGATCAAATCTGTGTCCAGCATTCTTTCGGGTAGTGCATAACTCATTAACAGCAATCCTCCTCATCTCAACTCTGGTTCTATGAGCCCAGAAAGACTCCCAAAGTCAGTCAACAAGCAAAGTGTGTACCAACTTCTGAGACTCCATGGCAAATGATAGAACTGCACCATATCAACACACAAAACTGGACCCTCACAAATCGAAGGGATGGTTCCTGTCCTCACCCTTAATTGGCATAATAATGAGTCTGAATAGCACCAATGGAGTTCATATTCATGCAGTCGCTGGCGTGACAACGTAGCAGATGCCATGCAGCAAAAACCAAAAACATTAAAAAAAACTTTTTAGAAGCTCATTGACATTTAGCATGCAAGTCTAGCTGCTTGCATGGTTTACCTTACGATTTTTATGGTAAACTTGTCAATAAGAAACTTATTACCGGTACCCTCTATTTATTTTCAGACTAGAGCTAGCCTGGGTTGAGGCTGTTGCAATGTAACTTTATATACAGTATTCGAAAATCAAAATCATCTGAAATCCAAAATGCAACTGGCCCCGAGGGTTTCGGATAAAGGATACTTGATTCGTACACATTATTAAGGTGTTGGAGACTGGAGATTTTTACCTCCTCTCCTCAACCTTAGCATTTCTTTGGATCAGAATGTTCTGGTGCAATACAGGAGTTCTGGTTTTACGTCTTGGAATCTTAAAAGTAAAGCTATTTTTATACTGAGTTACATGCTGTGTCTGTGCTGCTGACTCGCGACCCCAAAGGTCTTGGGCAGTGAGAGCATCAAATCAACTTACTGCCCCGCAGGTGCTGTGATCTACTGCGCACATCTCACTCAACAGGAGCGTGAATCTTATGCAATTAAGAAACAGGTCAAGACTACGTACAGGGACCTGCTCAAACTTTAACTATTCTCGACCTACAAATGGGAAACATTCACTTTCAACATCAAGCTAACACATACAGGATGTATAATCATGGGTGCTTGTAACGTAAGTGCTTCCTAATTTAGCTTGAAGTGGTAATTTAAGTGGGATGCTGCAGGCACTTTGCATCTTTTAACCACAGTTTACTCAGACACAAGACCTGGTTTGAAACATGCTACTGTACAATATCAGTGACAGCTTAGCTTGAATGTAAGAGATAACGATAAAGAGGTCAAACTTGCGTCTTTATTGCCTGGGCATTAAGCGTGGAGTTTCAAAGGTTAAGGACAACTGCAACTCAGTAACAGAACCTGCCTGATTTTCCTTATTACAATAAAATCAGAAAAACTCAAAATAGGCATGTGATCCTTCCTGGCCTCTACCTGGGAGATGCTTAGCATCCAGGGTAAATAGATGCAAATTTATTCCAAAGAAAGAGCAAGTGAGAGAGGCTGAAACAGAGATACAAAGTGGGAAAAACAAAACAACAGGAAATATTTAGACATTCATTGAATTTTGACTCTGAACATCTCTAAAGTAGTTCAAATGGGGGCAGAAAATATAAGACAGTCATTGGTATGTCCAAAAGAGTATTTGGAAGTGACTTCCTAACCCAGGGAGCGATTGGAATTTGGAATTATTTTTATCACAAGGGGTAGTTAAGGCAAATAGCCTAGGTACATTGAAAGGGGAGCTAGATAAGAACATAAAGAAGAATGGAATAGAAAAATACACCAATGGAGTTGGCTGAAGAAAGGCGGGAAAATGTTCATTTGGAGCATAAAGATGAATATAGACTTGTAGGGCTGGGATGGTTTGTTGCTCTGCTGTACCGTGATGCACAACTGTGATTGTCTCAATCCCTATTGGCAGATTAATGATGCCTGACTGAACAAATTTGAACAGGGATGGTTACTGAGCTGCGCGCAGAATTGAGTAGCAATGACACAGCCCAGAATGTCTTCAACGCTGCATACAAGACGCATGACCTATTCTTGAATGTTGTCAAAACAAAACTCATATCAACCCACACCTTGTAAGCCCAAAATTTCCATCTCTCAAGTAGGTTGAAGGGCTGACTCTGGAATATGTTGAACACATTTTATACCCTGGCAGTCACCTCTCTCACCCAGTGATTTTTTAAAAATAAATGTTTTCTATTGGATTTTTGCTATTATGTACACAGGATATGATATATCTATATATATGTAAGTAGGCATCCGTTTGTGCCGGCGAGGCACTTCCGGAGGGCAATCCTCGAGTGGGTCTGGTGCTGGTGTTACCCCTCGCTTCTCTCGGTCGGATTTCGCCGTCGTTGTCTTCTCCTCACCCAGTGTGTTTTATCCCAGTGTCTTTCAATAACCGTAGCCGCCTGCTAGATGGTAGCCATAACAGTATTTGACCTAGATGTGCTACTTCAAGGGGAATTGCAATTTATAGCTGTTTAAAGCAATTGAAAGTCTTCAGGAACAATAAGAGAGCTGGCGATCGCAAGCAAAAAAACAGGAGCAACGCAATTCCCAGAGGCACTGATAACTCAAACTTACAAAACTCAATTCATCATCACTTCTGTTTTTACTTGAAAACAACAAGGCATCGGCCCTGTCCGAGAGGTGCAGGAGCCTCTTGGGTGTTTGTTCTGCTGGAATCACATCCTTAGATCACCAGCGTAACACTTCTTCAAGCAACACGCCAGGCAGGGAAGGAAAAGCAAAGAAAAAAATTGTTGGATAATGAAAACTTTTGAAGAAAAAGATTGCTGATATTGAATTCAAACCAAGAGGCAGCAAAACAAAGCTTTCCATAGTGGGCTTCAAAAGCCGTGAACCCAGTAAGTTTGACCATTGTTTAAGAAAAAAAGCCAATTCAATCAATCCAGCTTCCATAATTGCCCAGAAACACAGTTCTCCAAAATAGGATCACAGAATGATTACAGCACAGAAGGAGGCCAGTCAGTTCATTGTGTCCACGGTGGTTCTCTGCAAGAGTAACTCCGTTACGTCCCAATCCCTTTCCCCATAAACCTTACAAATGTCTTCTCTTGAAGCCCTTTTCCGATTTTATCTTGAAAGTCACAACTTCCACTAAAGAAAAATAGTCTGCAAGCTCCGCTATCGGAGTGTGAAGCAATTTTACCTTTCAAAGTGATATGTTAAATATTAGCATTCCTATCAGGATAAAAAGAGAAACGAAACCACGCTGCAAAGTGAGCAACTGAACTTCATTGCTACAGGGGTCCAGAATTCAGATTTCAGCTCTTTCCCCTTGACAAACCCACAGCTACCAAACCACCCTCGCCAATCAGATCAGATCATCCACACCAGCACATAAACATGAGCTGAGACACACTGAAAATTGTTCATAACAGGTAGCAAGCTCCAATCATAACACTAAGTCCTGGGGACACCTAAGCTTTGTTCCTTTGGTCAACTTGGTCAAAACTTGTGATGTCTTCCCTCCAAACTGTCAGGTGACACTTGGATTTAAACACATGGGGTGGGATTCTGTGATCCTGAGGCTAAGTGTTGACGCCGTTTCTCGACGCCGTCAACACGGCCTCAGGATCAGCAATTCTGGCCCCTACAGGTGGCCAGCACGGCACTGGAGCGGTTAACGCCACTTCTGCTGCTGATCCCGGTGTCAACTGGGCACCGCGGAGTCCGCGCATGCGCAGTGGCACCGGCGCCAATGCGAGCATGTGCAGTGGCTCCCTTCAACGCACCGGCCCCGACGCAACATGGTGCAGGACTACAGGGGCCGGCGTGGAAGAAAGGAGGCCCCCAGCCAGAGAGGCCACATCGGAGGCCTCCCACCCCTCACCGGGACCGGACCCCCCACCCTCCCACATGCTGCCCCCGACCCTTCCATGTAAAGTTCCCGCCAGCTGAGAGCAGGAATGGACGGCGCCGGTGGGACTTGGCTTTTTTACGACGGCCGCTCTGCCCATACTGAGAATCGTCGGGGTAGCCGTGTAGAGCGGCCCCTGACCGGCGCCGCGCCAACCACTCCGCCGTTAATGGTGCCGATTCTCCGCTCTGCGGAGAATCACGTGCCGAAGTCAGGGCGCGATTCGCACCGGTCGCGGGGATTCTTCGGCCCGGCCCCGGACTGGGGGAATCCCGCCCATGTTTCTGGGAATCCAATATGTTAGTGCTATGTTCACCCAGGTCCTCCAATGACCCGTGTTCTGAGAAAATTAGGAAACTAAATTCCACATATGCATTGTGGCTACAATCCCAAACTTCAAGCTGCCAGAAGCATAACTGTAATTTATCATATCTTTAACACTGCTCCAGATTTCAGTCAGAATTCACACTACAACCACTTTGCCCCTTTCTAAAATAAGAGCAGGTCTTGTGCAGTCCAAACTTAAAATCAGCAGCATCACACAGGCTAAATGTTATATCCAAGTGCATATCAGACATTCAACAAACAATATAAACTCTGGTAAATTAGCCAGAGTTTCTAACCAGGATAAGTGATCGCGTGTGTTGCTGTTTATCCTTCAGTTTGCAATACGTACTTACATTGGGCTTGAATCAATGAAATGGGAACCCACAGTGAGCGTGTTTAGCCCGATGTTTCCTGGTGCTCGCAGTGGCTATTCAACGCAACTCACGTTGTACAAGGGGCCTCGACGGGGACGTTTGGTGGAGGCCGCACATAGCCCCATTTTGTACAGTGGGGAGCTCCGCTCGATGGAACTCCCCAGTGTAGCGCGAGATCAGGACGCCATTTTAAAATGGTTTCACGATCTCCAAAGCCCCTTCACCCCCCCCCCCCCCCCCCCCCCCCCCCCCCCCAGCACGAACGCACTATGGGAGGGTCCCAGCCCCCAGCCCAGCCCAATGCCCATGTAGGGCACCACCAGCCGGTCACACTGCGCAAAAAATGCCAGCCTGGCAACTTGGCAGTGCCCACGAGTGCCTTCCATCTGGTCCCCAATTGTGGGGAACCAGCACTCGCTGGAGGTCTCAGAGGTGAAGGGGATGAATCCCAAAGCCTCATGTACCTCGGGAATCTGCACATTAGTGTGAGCCTTACTGTCATGCTCTAATATACAGATCTGCCATAAAGTGACCCTATCCACAACGGGCAGGATTTTTACCACAATGACTCGCAGGATCATGTTGGATCTCGGGAGGCGTTGCGAGCCAGGTAGATCCCAGGAGTGGGGTCTCCTGGCTTTTATCAGCCACACTGCGGAAAGCTGATTTTCCGATGCAGCATGACCATTAATTTGCCCCATTGTAGAAAGCTCATAGAACATAACATAAAGACTCAACTCAACTCAAAAACTAAGAGCAGGAATTAGCAAATCAGCCCCTTGAGCCTGCTCCACTATTCAATACAATCATGTCTGATCTCATCTTGGCCTCAACTCCACCTTCCTGCCCACCCCCAAAATCCTTCATAGTGCTACTAATTAAAAATCTATCTATCTCCCCCTTAAACTTGTTTCGTATTCTGGTGTCCACTGCACTCTGGGGTAGAATTCTACAAATTCATGACCCTTTGACTGAAGTAATTCCTCCTTATTTAATAATAATCTTTATTGTCACAAGTAGGCTTACATTAACACTGCAATGAAGTTACTGTCAAAAGCCCCCAGTCGCCACATTCAGGTGCCTGTTAGGGTACATGGAGGGAGAATTCAGAATGTCTAAATTACCTAACAGCATGTCTTTCGGGACTTGTGGGAGGAAACCGGAGCACCCGGAGGAAACCCATGCAGAAACGGGGAGAACATGCAGGCTCCGCATAGACAGTGACCCAAGCCGGGAATCGAACCTGGGAGCCTGGAGCTGTGAAGCAACAGTGCTATCCACTGTGCTACTGTGCCACCCATTCTGTTTAGCCTAAAACTGTGGCCTCACGTTCTAGAATATCCAACTACGGAAATATCCACTCTACAGCTGTCCTGTCAATCCATTTTAGTATTTTATGTACCTCAATTCGATCTCCTCCCATTCTTCTAAATTCCAGCAAGTATAGGCCTAAACTGCTAAATCTCTCTTCACAAGACAAGTCCTGCAGTTCGTGAACCTTCTCATCTCAAATGCATTTACATCCTTCTTCAAGTAAGGGACAAAATCTGTGAGCATTACTGCAGATGCAGTCTCACCAATTCCCGACACAGTTACAACAGGACTTCCCTGCTTTTATACTGTATTCCATTAGCAATGAATGCCAAAATTCCACATGCTTAATCATAAAATTTACCCCAAATCTTTATTCCAGAAAAATCATTGTCTTTTGCATTTAAAATTTGTTGTGAAATAATAGTGATGTGCACTTAGGTTGACTGATCAATTGTCGGTGCCAAGTACCTTCAGGGCAAAGTGGGTGTGGGGGCTGGAGGGTGCAGTTATAGAAATACAGGAACAGGAAGGAACCCCTCAAATCTCTTCAGCCACTATTTTGGATCATGGTAAATTGGTCCTTTAATCCTTACCCAATTTTGACTCATATCCCTTGACATTCTTACGTAACAAGAATAACATTGTTTTAAAATGGTAATTTGCAACATCATTTCTTTTTTTTAATATAAATTTGGAGTACACAATTCATTTTTTCCAATTCAGGGGCAATTTGGTGTGGCCAATCCACCTACCCTGCACATCTTTGGGTCGTGGGGGTGAAACCCACGCAAACACGGGGAGAATGTGCAAACTCCACACGGACAGTATCCCAGAACCAGGATCGAACCTGGGACCTCGGCGCTGTGAGGCAGCAATGCTAATCACTGCGACACTGTGTTGCCCTTACATCATTTCTAAACAATGAATCTACCTTGGGAGGTGAGGAAGACCCAACCAAGTCAGCAATGAGAAAACCACAAGTAATACCATTGCCGTTGAAGATTCGTTAAACCACCAAAAGTCAGAATATGCTTCACTCCCCTATTACTGAGGTTGTGGCAGTGGTGGTAGTTACCGAAGGAGCAATTAGTTCTTAAAGCAGCAGTATTTACTCCTCAAATTCCTGGTATCATCACCAATTCACTTGTAACCCCATACAAATATAATTGAGGACCTCAAAAGATATAGGCTTACATTAACAGACTGCTTGAGCTTGAGGTCTGAGGGGTTGGGATTAAGTACATTGTTTGACCACCTTGTCTGTAATTGGCTGGTTTAGCACAGTGGGCTAAAGAGCTGGCTTGTTACGCAGAACAATGCCAGCAGCGCGGGTTCAATTCCCTTACCAGCCCCCTGAACAGGTGCTGGAATGTGGCAACTAGGGGCTTTTCACAGTAACTTCATTGCAGCCTACTTGTGACAATAAGTGATTATTATTATTATTAAATCATATCCTATCATTGTCTGTCCCAGCACTGCCTGTGGCGCTCAAGTGTTGCCATCTCTTGCGATTGGCTCTGCTCTAGCCTGTTTATTTTTGAAAATGAATTTAGAGTACCCAATTAATCTTTTTCCAATTAAGGGGCAATTTAGCGTGGCCAATTCGCCTACCCGGCACACCTTTTTGGGTTGTGGGGGTGAGACCCACGCAGTCAAGGTGAGAATGTGCAAACTCCATACGGCCAGTGACCCGGGGTCGGGATCGAACCTGGGTCCTCAGCGCTGTGAGGCAGCAGTGCTAACCACTGCGCCATCATGCTGCCCAGGAAAGGCCTCCTTACATTTGAATCTACATACCCAGGCAGGGACAATTAACAACTCGCCACAGAGTTTCTCTTGATCCATAGCAAAATTCAACAGCAGAATTCTCCAGATATCTGCTTGAGTGAGTGGATTGGTAAAAGACAAAGAATGATTATTGCATTCAACAGAAAATGCACATTTTCAGATAACATGTTTGAGTCAAACACAGTTTTGAACCATTCCAGAGTCTTTTTAACAACTGCCATTTGGATTTTACCTCCATAAATTGGCATGGATTTCAAACAGTGGAGCAATAACTATTTTGTTCAAAGAAATTTTTTCCTCAGCAATAGAAATGTTGATACATATAGAGGCATTTGAAGAATAGATCTGAAGAAAGCAAAATGCGAAGACACTAATCAACCATTGATTCATTTGTTTTCCCAAGCTACTCTTCACATGGATTTAAAAGCGGAATCTAATGGTGAATTTCTCACCAAGTGCCCTTCACATTTCAAAGCAGACTAGCAACAGAAATGAGGCTTGTTGCTCGATCCAGCAATGTAAATAAAAGTGGGCTTGTCTTTGACATGCCTTTTGGCTGGAATGCTTGAGAACTCAAAAAGAGTTCTATGAAAACCGGAGAAACAAACATGGATTTCACCAAACACTGCAATCCACACCTACCACTATCACCACCACCTACCCGTTCCTCTCTCCCCTTCCCCACCCAATAATATTAGGGATATCTCCAAAGTCACTGTTTTTACTGCAAGAAAAAGATTGTTTATTGCCGAACCGATTGCTGTTGAAACTGCTAAATGGATGTCTGCGATAGATCTGGCAATGGGCAGCTATGAGCTGCAGTTCTGTAATAATCACATGTTTATAGGACCTACACACCCTGCTTGCATCATATGACACAAAATTGCCTCTTTCCCAAAAATGGACTTCCGACAGGCTTGCAGAGAAAGTGAGGCCTGGAGGTTCAAAAGGGAGCACGAGGCCTAAGGGGGAGCAAAGCCTACGGGCAATAGTCTCACAGAAAAAAACAATCATTATATAGAGCAATGATCGGAGGTCCTCAGATGGAATCCTAGCATCAATGTAAGTGGGTCTCTGTGTTGCACGTAATAACACTGTAAAATATTCCATCTGTCCATCCATTCCTGTCTCAAATCATCCCCAGCAACAATTTCACTGAAACAGATTAACATCAGGCTCCATACAGGAGCCCAGTAACAGAGAAAACAACATATTGATCGGTGGGGGGGGGGGGGGAAGAGAGAGAGAGAGAGAGAGAGAGAGAGAGAGAGAGAGAGAGAGAAAAATAAACCATTTATCCCTCAATAAGTGTTTCCTGCTAAACCAAAGTCCGGCACTTGTGTGTGATGCAGATTTACCATGAAAGAGTCATGAATATGGAATTTTCCCCATGGAAATCCCAAGGAGCTTCTCCACAGATTAAGGAGTATATTACTTGTGTTAATGTGATCCCTCAATTTATGAATGAAAGGCAATCCCAAGGACATCCACATCAGAGCAGTTTAAATCTGGATCTGATGGACAGCTGTGGCACAAATGTAACCTTGAATGGCCACCCCCTCATTGATGTGATTAATGACACAAGGCCACACCAACCAGCTGAGGTCACAAGCAGCTCCTGAACTTGGGCTGTTCTCAAACAAATGCATTATTCAACAAGCTGTTTGAATGAAACCTCGGCCTCGACATCATCTTCAGTCTCTGCTCTTTGTCTCACAGGGGTCCCTCTGGTCCTGTGCCAATTTCAACTGTGCCGGTTTGAAGCAGTCTCCAATAGTCTGATGATGTGCAAACACCGCAGTGTTGTATTCTATTTAACGGGGTTGGGTCAGAATGCGAAAAGTAGGCTAATTTATGGATTATTTCAAAGATGCTTTATTTTAACTCTACCCTTTTGCCTTCAAACAAAGGTATCCGTAGCATTGGGTTAACAATTAATTGCCTCAAGAAATGCTCCGACAGTAAAGACGCTATATAAATGCAATTTGTTGTTGATTTCTTGTACAAGAGGCAGCATTACCATGTAGAATGGAACTGACTAATTTAATTTCACAAAGCCCGATCCTTGCATTTGCACACTTGTGGCCAGGCCACTCCATGGCTCTCTGACACTGCCTGTTTGCTACCAGAGTTCCGGGATGGAGGGTTGATAGAATGGCTGCCGTCAGTAGCAGCAGGCCTGGACATCGGTCAGCTTCAATTCTGACATTAGATTTTTGAAAACAAAATGAAAACCACTCTTTGTATTGCTATGAGCAGCCCAAGGAAGGCTCGCCAAAAGTTGTTAATCCAGGCACGACCCCTCAATCTGTCTCCATCTGGCTAGGATAGCCCCCCCCAAAAAAAAATTGTTACAAACCAGGGTGAGGAGGGATGACTGGCTCCATGTCTTTATTCAACCCTCTCTTTGCTGGTGGCAACAAAGTTTCATATAACCTGGTTCCCTTTCCTTGATACCTTTTCCTGATCTAAGTTATGTTTAAAAGGAGCCAATTTAACCAGGCTTTCTTGAGTTACAATAGAGTAGGTTGATTAACTACCAAAAAGGTAAGGAGAAACAATAAAACCCATACATCCAGAAACATATGGATTAGAAGCAAGAATTGAATCCAATGGTAACTAAATATGAATAAAAGGTTATACGGAACAGTCCTTGAATTGTGAGGCGTAGATGATTAAGTGTGCAGCCATCTCAAATTGATTCCAATAGTTGACTTCTGCGGGTGAATTCCAATATTCTCTGGTGTGGTAGGGCGATTTCAGCTCTATTTCTAGCTGCAGTGCTTTTGCTGACTGATTGATTTCCACAGTCAGAGAGAGAGAGACTTAAGGTATGCAAGGTATGTAAGGTAAAGACTTAAGGTTTTGTTTTCCAAGATGGCGACTCTGCGAGTTCTCCCCAACAGATCCACTTTTTACTTCACTTATACTCATTCTAATCTTTTAAAAATTAATTCTAAAACTAACATTATTACTAACCTCTCTCTTTTATCCTCTCTTGCAGGCTTGAACATCCTCCGAGGCCCTTGGAGTCTAAATGACACTCTTGTGGACTGACCTCATTAACACTACACCCTGTAGGCTTCATCCGATGCCAGTGTTTATGTAGTTACATTGTATATCTTGTGTTGCCCTATTATGTATTTTCTTTTATTCCCTTTTCTTCCCATGTACTTAATGATCTGTTCAGCTGCTCGCAAAAAAATACTTTTCACTGTACGTGACAATAAACGAATCCAATCCAATTCAATGCCTGCAAAAGATAGCGGTTTCTTTTTTGCTGGGGCATTGTTTCTGTTACTGCACTGTTCTGTTACACACTTCCGTGTGGAAACCTTGCTAGTGTTCTCTCAGACAGGCCAACAGACAGTTTTTGGATGTTTATAGAAGTATCTTGTCTGGAAATAGCGATTTGTTCCTTAGAGAAACAACCTGTCCATGGCTAACTGAACGTTCTCAACCATCTTCAAGGTTTGTGTCCATTTAAAAATATATAACTCAGGCCCTTTTAAAGTCCAATGTTTCTGTGCATAATACCATGGTTTTCTTTTATAACCAAAAAAAATCCCCAAAATAACTTGTAATTATAAACTACCCGTCATAATCTCAGAACATCCCAAAGGGCTGTGCAGCCAATTAATATGAACATACACATTAGGAACAGGAGTATGCCACTCGGGCATTTGAGCCTGCTCCACCATTCAATAAAATCATGGCTGCTCGGCCTCAACTCCACATTCCAATCTAACTGCCTCAATAATCTGTTTTACTTAGCCTTAAAAATATTCAATGGCCTTGCTTCCAATGCTCTCTTTGGAAAAGAATTCCACAGACTAGTGACCTACTGAGAAGAAAAATGTGTCCTCATCTTAATCGAGAGATTCCTTATTTTTAAATGGTGTCCTCTCATTCTAGTCCCTCCCATAAGGGGTAACATCCTCTCAGCATCCACCCTGTAAAGTCCCCTCAGTTTCCTATATGCTTCAATAAGATCACCTCTCATTCTTCTAAACTGCAATGGTTACAAGCACACTCTATTCAACCTTGCCTTATAAGATAATCCCTTCATCCCAGGAATCATTTGAGTGAACATTCTCTGACACCGTCTGATTCAATTATATATTTTCTTAAGTAAGGAAGGGAGCATGGTGGTTAGCATCAATGCTTCACAGCTCCAGGGTCCCAGGTTCGATTCCCGGCTGGGTCACTGTCTGTGTGGAGTCTGCACGTCCTCCCCGTGTGTGCGTGGGTTTCCTCCGGGTGCTCCGGTTTCCTCCCACAGTCCAAAGATGTGCGGGTTAGGTGGATTGGCCATGCTAAATTGCCCGTAGTGTAAGGTTAATGGGGGGATTGTTGGGTTACGGGTATACGGGTTACGTTGGTTTAAGTGGGGTGATCATTGTTCGGCACAACATCGAGGGCCGAAGGGCCTGTTCTGTGCTGTACTGTTCTATGTTCTATGTTCTAAAACTGTACATAGTAATGTAGATGTGGTCTCACTAATGCTCTAGGTTTTGTACAAATGCAACAAAATATCCCGGTCTTTATATTAGACCATAAGACATAGGAGCAGGATTAGGCCATTTGGTCCATCGGGTCTGCTCCGCCGTATACTGTTCCTATTGCAATAATCAACAACCTTTTATTTGCATTCACAATAACATGCTGTACCTGCATACTATTCTTTTGTGATTCATGCACCCAGATCCCTTCAGTACCTCAAAGAGTCTCTCTCAATTTTTGTTTTGACTCCCGGATAAGAATCCCAATAACTTACAATTCGTAAGACTGAGGAAGACTACTAAACCACAGGAGTGATAACACTTAAAACTAACTTTCATTCAAACACCGAATCAAGCACATTAACCAGACAGTGATAGCTTTCCAATTAACAGTTAAAACAGTTCTTAAAGAAAAGGGAAAACAAACTTTAACTCTCCATCTACACCTGCCACGATATATTCCAACTGATCAATCCAAAACAGTTCAAATGCCACTTATAAATAAAGTTAACAATCAGGGTTTTGCTTCTTTGTGCAGACCTTTAGAGAGACAGGAACAATCTGAAAATCCTTGTGTCTCGTCAAACACAAATCAGATGGCAAACTGCGAAACTAAAGCGAGACCTGGCTCCTCCCACTAATTACATTATCTGTATCCCAAGTATTTTTTTTTTTTTATAAATTTAGAGTACCCAATTATTTTTTCCAATTAAGTGGGCAATTTAGCGTGGCCAATCCACCTATTCTGCACATTTTTGGGTTGTGGGGGCGAAACCCACGCAGACACGGGGAGAATGTGCAAACTCCACACGGACAGTGACCCAGAGCCGGGATCGAACCTGGGACCTCAGCGCCGTGAGGCAGTTGTGCTAACCACTAGGCCACCGTGCTGCCCTTCTGTATCCCAAGTATAAGGCTCCAGTCTCTTCCCACTAAAATGGTCTATGACCGGCTTATCTAGGATTAAACTTAATCTCTCAGAAATTAACTATGCCCCAGGAACCTCCAAAACGATATTTCATTAACCATCTATATATAACCAAGTAAATGGTTAAAGTCAATTATTACCTCACATTTATGACTCCTTAATTACATACATTCTGCATGTATTTTAAACCAGGGTTTTAAATAACGTTACTACAACATATATAAAATATAATATTTAACAATTTCCTCCATTTATCTTAGTTTAAATAATATACATCTGTTTTATTACTCTGACCAAAGTGGACGGCTCATATTTTCCCACATTATATTTCATTTGTCAAATTTTCCATATTTCTCTCATCAGCAAATTTAGCAACAAGTACTTTCGAAATATCATCACAGTTATAATTTACGAGAAGCATATTTGCTATGAAGTATCCAACAAGACTAGGCACTAGAACCCTGCTGTAATGGAATGGGGCCTGGGGGACGGGGTATCAAATTTGCATTAATCCACAAGACACCAGAGTTTCAACACGCACAGTGATTAGCACTGTTGCTTCACCGCTCCAGAGACTCAGGTTCGATTCGCGACTTGGGTCACTGTCTGTGGGGAGTCTACACGTTCTCCCCGTGTGTGTTTCCTCCGGGTGCTCCGGTTTCCTCCCACAAGTCCTGAAGAAAGTGCTGTTAGGTGAATTGGACATTCTGAATTCTCCCTCCGTGTACCCGAACAGGCACCAGAGTGTGGCAACAAGAGGATTTTCACAGTAACTTCATTGCAATGTTTTTTTTAAAATAAGTTTAGATTACCCAATTATTTTTTCCAATTAAGGGGCAATTTAGCGTGGCCAATCCACCTACTCTGCACATTTTTGGGTTGTGGGGGCGAAACCCACGCAGACACGGGGAGAATGTGCAAACTCCACACAGACAGTGACCCAGAGCCGGGATCGAACCTGGGACCTCAGCGCTGTGAGGCGGTTGTGCTAACCACTTGGCCACCGTGCTGCCCACTTCATTGCAATGTTAATGTAAGTCTATTTCGGTCACTAATAAAGATCATTATTACATGGTGCTGCCTAGAAGTGGAGCTTCAACTTAACTGGAGCACATCATTCGCACAGATCCCAAAGACTCCTAAGAGGAGTAACATAAACATTCCCACAAATCTTTGGAGTCAAGAATAAGAGGCCATCCTTGCACAAGTCATAGTGATGAGAGGTATTGCAGCATACTGCGCAGATCTCACTCATACACCTGCCTAGTTTCACTCTCCATTCTTTCCCCAGCCTATTTACATGTTAACAGGGGAGAAATCAGCCTGCATTGATATCCAAGTGTCCCACTCGCTAGCCACGGATCATGGATCTTCGCCACCACATCCATACCCCAAACATTTGGCAAGAAAGTAAGGTGCCTACCATACAAGAGAATCACTTTACGTGGCTGTAAACCAATTCAATATTTATGGTGTAATTAAAATCTTTAATCTATGTGGCTCAGTAATTTTAAACTAATTTCATTGCGCACAGCGAGTGTTCGATTTCATATTAATTGTATTGCTGTGAACTCTACATGTCAGCATCTCTTTAACTCAAAATTGTTGTTTATTATTGTAGTCATAGAATCACAGAATCACTACAGTGCAGGAGACCATTTGGCCCATCATGTCTGCACCAGCCCTTGGGAACAGCACCCTACTTAAGCTCACGCCTCCACCCAATCCCTGTAACCCAATAACTCTACCTAACCATTGAATACAAAGGGACAATTTAGCATGGCCAAGCCACCTAACCTGCACATCTTTGGACTGGGGGAGGAAACCGGAGCACCCAGAGGAAACCCATGCAGACTCAGGGAGACAGTGCAAATGCCACACAGACAGTCACCCGAGGCCGGAATTGAACCTGGGTCTCTGGCACTGTGCCAGTTTGTGGTGTCTGTCTCTTTAAGACAGGACAGCCAAAAAGGGTCACCTAATTTGAGGGAAATTGGGAACTGAGAGTAAGTGATCAACCCAGAGGATAGAGTCCTCTCTTGCGCAGAACACATCCGGAAACCATGAAAATAGTTGCTGCTTCAAGGCAGCTTAGTGCTGCAAAACCTCCTCCAAGTTACTCTTTATTAATAAATACCTTCTTATTTCTAACGATGCCTGAAGTCTCTTTTATTTAAATTCAGAGTACCAATTAAGGGGCAATTTAGCATGGCCAATCCACCTACCCTGAGCATCTTTGTATTGTGGGGGAGAAACCCACGCAAATACGGGGAAAATGTGCAAACGGACAGTGAGCCAGAGCCAGGATCGAACCTGGGACCTCGGCGCCATGAGGCAGCAATGCTAACCACTGCGCCACCGAGCTGCCCCTGCCTGAAGTCTCTTGACAACGCCAGAAGTGTGCTACAATACACAACACTTTTGGAAATCTTGTTTCTTGCAAAGTGTGAATTTCTCTGGTGTGCACTTCTTTCCGTCAATGCACCTCACTTCTTGGAGTTTCAGTCAGTGATTTGATCCTCATCTCAAAATATCTGTGCTGTCACTTTTCATATCTTCCTGATGTTTATCTCTATGTCCTTGATTACTTAATGTCGGTCTCATGATTGCACTGTCCCCCTAGACTATTCAGATGCCTTCTGCAGCCTTGTTATGTGTCCCCTGACCTTTATGTCAATCTGTTTATCTTTCGCTATGATCTATTTGCCTTTCTCCTCCAATTACTTTATTTTCTCTGTGCCACAGTCTCATTTGTGTATATTCGCCCCTCTCTTTCTGCCCCGAAGGTTTTTTCTCTGCCTTTTGACAATTTTGTTGTTTGGCCCCAGCAATGCGTCTTTGCCCCTTTCATAATCTGTATCTTCTCCCAACAAATGTTCTGTTCCTCAAATATCAGTATGCTTTCGATCTCGTGTCCTCATCCAAATCTTTCCCTGTCTGCAATTCATCTCTTACATCTCCAATTTATTTTTCCTGGTCTCTCGCTTTGCCCCTAATCAGTCTTTCATTTAAAAAATGTTTTCATGCGATGAGGCCATCGTTGACAAAGCCAGCACTTGTTGTCCATCCCTAATTGCCCTCGAACTGTTGGACTTTCTGGGCCATTTCAGAGGGCAGTTAAGAGTCAACAATATTACTGTGGATCTGGAGTCAGATGTAGGCCAGACCAGTTAAGGATGACAGATTTCCTTCCCTAAAGGAGATTAGTGTCTCACCCTTACCCGGTGTCAGTCTGCGCCCTATAATGCTTTTTTCTAATCTGTCACCTTCTCTCTCTTACTCCCTCTCAATATCGGATATTGCCACCTCCCAATCTGTATTTTGCTGACCCTTAAATCTTCAACTTTTCCCTCCATATCTCTTCCCATTATCTAATTTTACAAGCACCATTAATTTGGCCCCATGAATGTCTGCTGTGCACATTCAGCCGATGCTAAAGAACATTTAAAATTCATTGATTAGCATCTTGAAAAGGCAGCACTGTGGCGCAAGTGGTTAGCACGGCTGCCTCACAGCGCAGAGGTCCCAGGTTCGATCCCGGCTCTGGGTCACTGTCCGTGTGGAGTTTGCACGTTCTCCCTGTGTTTGCGTGGATTTAGTCCCCAAAACCCAAAGGCTAGGGGCAATTTAAGGGGCCATGCTAAATTGCCCCTTAATTGTAAAAAATGAACTGGATACTCTAAATTTATTTTTAAAAATTGCATCTTGATAAAAAAATTAACCACACTGATTATTTTATACAGAATGCACACAAACAAAATTACCAAAATGCAGTCTTGTAATTATGCCATATACAAACAACACAGGTATGACAGAATGAATCAACCCACACATAAAGCATTTCCTTACAGTCTTGTGACATTCCCAAAAGTGCTTTACTACATTACAATAGTGATTAGACTTAAAAGAAAACCCCAATAGATTAATTGGTTGGAATGCGATTTGGGTCACTCGGAGGTCAAGTACAGACTATATAAATGCAAGTCTTTCTGTGTGGAGTTTGCACAATCTCCCCGTGTCTGCATGAGTCTCTCCCCCACAACCCAAAGATGTGCAGGGTAGGTGGATTGACCATGCTAAATTGCCCCTTAATTAGAAAAAGCAATATATAAAATATAAATAAATGCAAGTCTTTCTTCTTTCACGACTAACAGTTTACTTTTAAAACCTCAATACTTCGGCAGACCCAGCACCTGATCTGTGCAGCACAAAATCTGACAAGAAATAAAATGAATAAATATTTTTTGGTAGTATCGGTTGAGGGAGTAATGTCAGTTGGAGCCACTGAAAGAACAGCGTGTTCTTCAAAAAATGGTCTTTGGATCTTTTATAATTCCAGTCTGGGCTGGCAGGCAGGGCCTTAGGTTTAACATCTTATCCAAAAGGCGACACTTCTGATAATGCAGTCCTCCCTCAGTATGTACTCAAGTGACAACTCGGATGATATGCTCAAAACAAAGGGCTGGGATAAAGACCCTTTTCCTATCACTGTGTTTGGGTTACTGCACTGTTGTTGCATTCAAAACGAGAAGCCACTTCCTGCTTCTTGCATTTACATGGCTGAAGCGGCCTAGCTACCCTGACGCCAGGATCACAGGCCCACCATTTTGATATGATGCATACCAATGGCTGCGATAGTCTAAGATAGTTGCTTGGGCTTGTCTGGATTGGAGTATTACCTTAGAGACAACAAATAAATACACCTATCACCTCTGCACTTTAAACATCCCCATTCCAGTTTGCCTGAAAAGAAACAAGTTCAACCTTAAACCACAGTGTTGACCCTGACCAACCTGCAGCACGGTTTAGGAGGGAACCAGCTACTAAGGAATCCCGTTTGGACAAAGTACCCTATTATTCTGAGTCCATTTTCCAGTTGTGCCTCAGTGCTGTCACAAGCATATAGGTGGTTAAGAATTTACACTTCTTGCCCTCACCCCTGACTGCAAGTTCAAATCTCTGAAGTAAGTTTGGAATTACCACAAAGGATGTGGTGTAAATTCCCTCACTCAAATTCTTATTTCCCACCTGGCCTGTCTTGCCTGTAACTTCTGGAGATGAGGGCCGGGATTCTCCCCTACCCGGCGGGGCGGGGGTCCCGGCGTAGCGGAGTGGCGCCAACTGCTCCGCGTCGGGCCTCCCCAAAGGTGCGGAATTCTGCACACCTTTAGGGGCTAGGCCCGCGCCGAAGTGGTTGGCGCCACGCCGACTGGCGCCAAAACCGGCGCCAACAGCCTTTGCCACTCGCCGCCCGGTGTCGGGGCTGACCGAAAGGCCTTCGCCGGTTCACGCATGCGCGGTGCGTCAGCGGCCGCTGACATCACCACCGGCGCATGCGCGGTAGGGGGATTCTCTTCCGTATCTGCCATGGTGGAGGCCGTGGCGGCGGCGGAAGAAAAAAAGAGTGCCCCCACGGCACTGGCCCGCCCGTTGATCAGTGGGCCCCGATCGCGGGCCTGGCCACCATCGGGGCATCCCCCGGGTCCGATCGCCCCGCGCCCCCCCCCCCCCCCCCCCACCAGGACCCCGGGGCCCGCTCGCGCCACAAATCCTGCCGCCACCAGAGGTGGTTGAAACCACGGCGTCGGGATTGGCCTCTCAGCGACGGGACTTCGGCCCATCGCGGGCCGGGGAATCGCCGCAGGGGGCCCACCGATCGGCACGCTGTGATTCCCGTCCCCGCCAATTCCCGGGTGGCGGAGAATTCCGGCCACGGTGGGGGCGGGATTTACACCGGCCCCGGGCGATTCTCCGACCCTGCGGGGGTCGGAAAATTTCGCCCGAGATGTTTGACAGTCCAATCCAGACATACCCCATTCATTTACTGTGACTCAGGTTCAATACTTATGAACACAAATACCTGACTAACCAACGAGATACGCATTGACGAGAATATTAATATCAAAATTACTTAAATCTCATCAACTAACATATCGGCATCCCACAGTTCATACAATCAATGTATAATAATAATCATTATTTTTGTCACAAGTAGGCTTCCATTAACACTGCTGTTACTGTGAAAAGTCCTGAGTCACCACACTCCAGCACCTGTTCAGGTACACGGAGGGAGAATTCAGAATGCCCAATTCACCTAACAGCACGCCTTTCGCGATTTGTGGGAGGAAACCGGATCACCCGGAGGAAACTCACGCAGACACAGGAAGAACATGCAGACTCTGCACAGTCACCCAAGTCGGGAATCAAACCTGGGACCCTGGTGCTGTGAAGCAACAGTGCTAACCACCGTGCTACATGAGACCCTAGGACAATCTTCTATTGGATAAGTAGGCAGGTAGTGGAATTAGATTAGGCTTTTATTACAGTACAGGTTTTTAAAAATAATTGTTTGGTTGAGAGCATCGCTGGAAGGCCAGCTATTAATGCTCACTCATAATTTTTATTAAAGACACAGGGAGAATGTGTAAACTCCACACAGACAGTTACCCGAGGCTGAAATGGAATTCGGGTCCCGGGAGCTGTGAGGCAGCAGGGCTAACCACTGTGCCACCTTCGTAGTTGAAAGAACTATAAGGAAACAGAGAGGATTTGGGTTGTACTGGTGTATATTGAAAGACAAAATGCACTTATACTAAGGTTGAATTCAGCTAGCATGTCCATATATTGGGCAACATGTCTGGTTTTGGTCCATGCTGAAAGATACTGAAACTCTGCAGGAAGTGCAGTAGAGGGCAAACCCGCATGATATCCTGTCTCAGCGTGCTCATTCATGGGGATAAACTGTAAAATTCAGTCTTGTGTGTACTTTGAGGAGATACAAAATGAGGGGATATAATGAGATGTTTTAAATTTGATAAAGATTGGGTGGATTCCAGTTGGATATGTTATGTGAGATGGATAGGAATAGCAGGACTGGAGGACATGTGTACACTGTGCATGGAAAAAGAGTCTGGTTGGAAAGCAAGCAATATTTCCTTCTGTGGAGAATCATCATCCTCTGGAAGAGACAAGCGAAAAATGTGGCGTCTTATGAACAAACAAAGCTGACAGGCATGAAAAGACCTGCCGACCCATCAAGTTTGCCCCGGTCTTTTGAAAGTGTAATTGGCAATCTCCTGAGGGACAAGAACACCACCTGTTAAAAAGGTAATTTGCAATTTAGCTGTGATTATGAGGAGTTACGATTTGCCATATGATCTTCCACCCTTGCTTGCCTACAGAAGCTGAATTTTCAAGAGTTTTTCTGAATCACAGATTTTTAAAGACGCTTTTTGCCTTTGAGTGAGATTGCACGGTTGAGAAGTGAGTTGATAGCGTACGCGTTTGCAGCACTGTCTGGATATGCTGCATGTCCATTTTATGGAAATTTATAGATTCGGATGAGCTTTCTGCTACCATTCTTTTGGAATATTCACGTCTCCTATACTGACCTTTCCCACAATCAACTTTTCCCCATTCATCCAACGACTCAGTCTAAAGGATCAACTTTAAAACATAGCCCAATAACTGACTGAATGAGTACACTGAATACTCTGGGCAATGCAGACGACCACTTTGATTGAGGGACTGGGCTGGTCAAATTGATCTCATTCACAACAGCCGTTGTGCCGTTACAACTGGTCACACAGATTGGAAGATCAGTACGGGTCCCTACACTTATTAGTCTCAGTGTCCGTAACACCACTGGTGTCCTAGCCAATATTTAACCTTCAGGAAACACCACTTAAAACAGATCATCTGATCAATACCACATTGGTGTTTGTGGGGGGGGGGATCCTTGCTGCACAGAAACTCCTGCTGCCTTTCCTGCTTCACACCAGTGACTGCAAAATTAATTCACTGCCCATGAAGTGTTTCAGGACCCCTTAAGGTTATGAAAGGTGCTTTATAAATTCTTTTATTTTTCCGTCTCAAATAAAGTACCCGAGTGCAGGACAGCAAAGAGGCAGTTTGTTTTTGTCTACTATTTGTTGGGGCACGGTCAAACCAGCTTTACTCAGAAAAGGTTTGCCTCAGCGATAATGTTTCCTTTCATCGAGCTGCATGCTGACACTCAGGGTCAGGCACGGGAGGTGCCCAATTCACTGACATACTAGAAGGCCATCAAGCCCTGTGGAGCCTGCCGCCATTACCTTAGCCAAAACGATGACAGGGAGAGAATAGGATGTGGGGGAAAATTCCCAAGAAGGAAAGGAAATAAAAGAAAATGGTACTCAGTCAGAATGAAGAATGTTTAATTGTGACTCCGAGGAGACATTTCAAAAGTTATGTGTCTAGTCCAAGATCATAATCTGCTTCCAGGGATAAAATGTAACCATGTGATGTGATGCTCCTTTCATCAACAAAAGGAAGTGAAAATTGGGTTTCTCCTCCTCCTGCCCACACCACCCCACCTTGAAAAGAATAACTTCACATTTAATTTATCAGGAACCCCAACACAAACATCTCCTAATGTTCAAGTAATGTGCCTTTAACTGAGTCACAGGAATCACGCTGGTACTGCTACCGCAAATACAACCTTGGTGTTTTATCAAACTACTGGAACCTTCTTCGAACAACAACTGACCTGCTGGGAGTGCGTATACACAGCACTGCGGGACATCAAACAGCACCAGACTTCAAACAGGTCACTGTTTATTTTTGCAAGGTTCTGCTCACATTTAAAGACACAGATTCCAATCAGGCTATTAAGGTCATTTGGCAATTGTAATTCTTCAGGCAGCAGGATCGCAAGGCTCAAAATGGCCAAGGAAATTTATTTTTCTCAAATCCCATCAGTGCTTAAACATGAATCAAAAGGTTTGGAGGGGAGGGGGAAGAGGCTAAGTGGTTCATCTAACATTCCACCAAAAGCATGCCAGCGCACCAACTGGCTTCGCCAGTCCAAATGTCCAGTTTAAATAAGATGAGTATTCCATTTGGAAATGGAGAACATTTCAATTTTAATTTCACTTTACTCATAATACAAACGACCAACAACAGGTGATATCCATCAAAGCACCATTTCTTAAATAGGCACAATATATCCTCAGAGTTCATTTTTTATATTTTGCATGGAGTACCAAAGAATGTTCCTTAAAGACAATAGGCTGAACTGTAACCTTCAAAATAGGCTGAGGTCAGATGTCAATGCAACAGCTTTTTTTTTCAAATTCAGAGGACCCAATTATTTTTTTCCAATTAAGAGGCAATTTAATGTGGCCAATCCAACTAACCTGCACATCTTTGGTTTGGGGGGGGGGGTGGGGGGTGAAGCCCATGCAGTCACAGGGAAAATGTGCAAACTCCACACAGATAGTGACCCAGGGCCAGGATTAAACCCGGTTCCTCAGTGCTGTAGGCAGCAGTGCTAACCAACGCAACAGCTTTTGATCTGCCAAAGTGGTACCATTACCGAGCATCAACATAGAACTTTGGAGAGGAGGTGAGCAGTTCTCGCATTTCCTATTGATCTTAACGAGTGATGTAGCACCAGTCCAGCCTAGTCAGAGGAAGGTGCAACTCAGATTGTTTGGTAGTAGTCCAGGCACTAAAGTGGGCCATCACGCTGCACTACTTTTTGTAATAAACTTTATTGTCACAAGTAGGCTTAAATTAACACTGCAATGCAGTTACTGTGAAAAGCCCCGAGTTGCCACATTCCGGCGCCTGTTCGGGTAGATGGAGGGAGAATTCAGAATGTCCAATTCAGCTAACAAGCACGTCTTTCGGGACTTGTGGGAGGAAACCGTAGCACCCGGAGGAAACCCACACAGATGATGATAGTGTGCAGACTCCACAAAGACAGTGACCCAAGCCGGGATTCAAACCTGGTACCCTGGCGCAATGAAGCAACAATGCTAACCACTGTGCTACCGTGCCACCCATGGAAGGGTGCGGCATGCTAGGTGGTGTTGTTCCCGGGGTGGGATGCTTAAACTGAGCTTTTGACTGCACATTCGAGTGTGGGATAGTAAAGATCCCATGTCCAAAGGAAAGTTGGAAGTTCATCTCCTGTCCCCATCAACCTGTTCTTCTAAATACCAAATACAGATGAAGTGGCCAGTTGCCATCCTGCTCTTAATTTCAAATTATATTATTTACAGTGCAGAAGGAGGCCATTTGGCCCATCGAGTCTGCACCGGCTCTTGGAAAGAGCACCCTACCCAAGGTCAACACCTCCACCCTATCCCCATAACCCAGTAACCCCACCCAACATTAAGGGCAATTTTGGACACTAAGGGCAATTTATCTTGGCCAATCCACCTAACCTGCACATCTTTGGACCGTGGGAGGAAACCGGAGCACCCGGAGGAAACCCACGCACACACAGGGAGGATGTGCAAATTCCGCACAGACAGTGACCCAAGCCGGAATCGAACATGGGACCCTGGAGCTGTGAAGCATTTGTGCTATCCACAATGCTACCGTGCTGCCCGTAATACACATAAGATCTGCTAAAATTGGCAACATTCCAGGTTGCTGAACTTCAAGGTATTTCAGCCTTTGTGAAGCTCTCCGTAATGTTTCTGAACATTGATGCCACATTTCTTCATCTTTTCACCAAGCTTCATCTATTTCTTCTCATTTCCTGCACTGCAACCAGCAGAGGTGCAAATGTAATCAAATCCTAGACACTTAGTTTTATCATTTAAAAAGAAATATTGCATCTCCCAAACGGTGCAGAATTTTTTTCAGAAGCTCATTTACTTAATGAATGTGCCCGAGAGAAATATTGGATAATAGCTATCTGGCACTGAGTTTCAAGGCAGAAATTCAATCGAGCAGTTCTAATGATGTCAAACCACGAGAGTGAAGCTTGAGTGGTTTATTAACGTCAGCACAACCCCAGAGACTGAATTACCGCCTTTAACTTGCTGCCAGCTAGTTATTATTTATTGTACGTAAGGACGTTTGTTTGCAGTTTGCTCCGATTTTCACTCCATAGCTCTTGGCTTCTTAACATTATTCCTGCCCAGTTCCCATCAATGATCAACCCAAAAGAGCTGAATGTAACTGGCAAAGCTGCCGGAGACCTCTGCATTATACTGGCTACTTGCATTTGCGTCTAAATGAGCCGCTGCCTTCTGTGAATTGTGTCTTCTCTTGTCCCTTTCTTCACTGAATCATCAAATGAAAAACGATACCACCCAAAGCTCGATTTTCTCCCTAGGCCACAGAGTGACCACAAGAATGGGTGATCTGCTGCCATCTTTGCTCTGTTTTAAGCGTGCCCATCTCTCCCTTTCAATTTTCTCTTTCTGTGGGCAAGCTCTCTTGGCCACAGTGAACATAATGAAGACCAAGAGCTCAACTGGTGAATGTCTTCATTACACCAATCTGGGGCAGTGGACTGACTCAACATGCCATACAATCTTGGTACAGAACAAGGGAGTGCTCCCCAGTAAATTGCCAAGTGAATTCAAACAACGAACCAATAAAATAAAGCAGTGCTATTAATACAACTTTAATCTTGATGGAAAGCCCGAATTGCCAAGAGAAAGAATTATTGAAAGTATTTCAGATATTGTCTGACTTTACATTGAAAGCACTCCCTTAAGTATAAATGAGTGACAGATATACATGCCAACAGTTTAACAATATTTGTATATAAAAATGTTAATTTCTTGTTTATTAACCTAAAAAGGTTCAGCCTTTATGGTGTTTGGAGAATAATAATTTTGCTAATTTGGACACTACTTGTTTTGCAAAATTATATGGTGGACTTAAATTTCAAATGAGTCTAATTAGAAGAAAATTTGAGCCGTAGGGGATAATGAAGTATTACTTTTATAAAACTTACAGGGAATAATGGAAGACCATGAATAAATTAGGAAACTCCATGCAGATTTGCATATGTAGATTATGTTAATTCAGGCACACAAATTATTCCAGAATCTTTCTGAATTGAAGTGAGTCAAATTGATGTGGCTGATTTTTCTCCCTGCATCATCACAACATCTGCAGAACAGGGGTGGAACATGCAAAACAACTGTGCAGAGTGATGCAATGCGATCGTATGAGCTAAATCAATGACAGGACAATTAATAGGTGAATTGCGCTGAAATCATCAGAAGCTTGAACGCTAATTCTGAGTAGTGCATCTTCCATGGCATTGTCGGAGATTGCAAAGGATAACTGAGCACATAAATAAATATAATCTGTGCCCCTCAGCTCTTCTACTCATGCAAATAAATGAATCCTATGCTCCCTGCCCACTTCATTTACACAAACAAACCTGTGCCAACCGCATACATCAATTTCTATTTGCATCACTCATCCACCCCTGATTCAGCTCTTGTATACCACAATTAACTATCTCCTTAAATCTCTCTTCCCTGACCTCTCCCGTCACCTCTGATAGGTGTGATATTATCAAGGTTACCTGTGCAGCTCCTCTGTCTTCTGACTACATTTCCTCATTCATTCTAGCCTGGACCTGCAGTGTCTCCTCTAACTTCCCCGTGCCCTCTCCAAGCTCATCTTATCGATGAGTCTCATCTCCTATTGCTTTGATTCCCTGCCCACATAACTTATTTTTTCTCCTCCAAACACCAATGCAAAAATGGCACTGTTAATGGTTCCCTTCCTGAGGCATCTTTCCACTTTTCATTCTCACCCACTTACATCCCATGTCAAATATCTCTTTCCTCTCAGACCCAGATCCAATACAAATCTATCACTGGGCCCCTCCTCTCCCTCATCTACATGCTATTCCCTTATTAGCATAACCTACCTGCACGCCAAGGACAGCAAGCAAACTTTGGCCATTCATGATTCCTGAACTCCCTTTTTGATGCTGACCAACATCCAGTGTTGGATGAGGCTCAACTTCAAGACCGATGCCATTGTTTTCAATTCATTTCATAAACTCCACCCGTGTGCCACCCCCAAAATTCCTCTACATTGTGTCACTATCTCAGATTTTTCATGGTTGTGAACCTTGGGATTTCTGTTTGATCTCAGTTTGAGCCTGACATTGTACCACAAAGGTGTTTCTACCTCAATAGCACTTGCCAATCTTGACACCTCTGAAATCTTTACATATACCTTCATGTCCTTCATAAACCTAGCCTATGGGATCAATCTCATACAAAGTCCTATTTTTCCATTTCCTAAGTCTTCAGTGATCAAGACAGGCACCCCTCATGCAATGCCTCATCTTTACATACTCTATAATGTCACCTCACTCTATCTTTGTGTCATTCATTAACTATACATTCCATGAACAACCTCTTTCTCTGATGTGGAAATGTCTGTTGGACATACAAGTTTAAACTTAATATCAGAGGACGAGGGGGATTTTAAGCAAAGTATAGGCACAGCAACGTGTGGGCTTTTGGAATCAAGCCCAAGACGAAGAAATACAGTTCTTTCTGAACAATTATGCTGTTGAAGGAGACAAAACATTTTTGCAGGAGCTTCACCGCCATTTTGATCCCAGAATCAAATGATAATTAACTTGGTTCAGAACTCAGCATTAAAAAACCTTTTTAGTTCATGGTCAGCAAGTGGCTGGTATCTAGAATCGGTAGTGGAGGCAGATGAAATTAAATGAAATGAATAAATAAAATGAAATTAATAGCTTTAAAAAAGCACCTGAATGGAAAACATTTCACAGAATCACAGGATTCTTCATAGAATAGAATTCCTACAGTGCAGGAGGCCATTCGGCCCATCGTGTCATCACCAACCTAGCACCCTACCTAAGCCTATTCCTCCTCCCTACCCCGGTAACCCTATCTGATTTTTGGACATTAAGGGGCAAGTTTGCTTGGCCAATCCACCTAACCTGCACATCTTTGGACTATGGGAGGAAACCGGAGCACCCAGAGGAAACCCACGCAGACACGGGGAGAACGTGCAGACTGCACAGAGACAGTCACTCAAGGTCAGAATTGAACCCAGGTCCCTGGCTCTGTGAGACAGCAGTGCTAACCATTGTGGCACCATGGCAATCATGATTAGGATCAGAAAGTGCAACTAATCTGGTGATCTCATGCAGAGCGGTCCTGTGGTGACTGCTCTGGAAGAGGGAAACTGTCACAAGAGGATGCATTTGTACAAGTGGAGCTCTGGCATTTTGGGGGAGGCGGATTAGAGGAAGCTTTAAGAAGTAGTTAAGGAGAATTTTTTCCCCCTCAGAGTTTCGATAGGATGTGGAATTCTCTTCCTTGGAAAGCTTTCAAAAGCGGAGTCGGTTTTTTGTCATAAATTTAGAGCACCCAATTATTTTTTGTCCAATTAAGGGGCAATTTAGCGTGGCCAATCCACCTGCCCTGCACATCTTTGGGCTGTGGGGGTGAAACCCACGCAGACATGGGGAGAATGTGCAAACTCCACAGAGACAGTGACCAGTGGCCGAGATCGAGCCGTAGGCAGCAGTGCTAACCACTGAGCCACTGTGTAGCCCTGGAAGCTGAGTCGTTGAATTCATCGAAGGCCGTGTTAGACTGAGTTTTGATTGCTAACGGAGTCGAGGGTTATAGGGAAGGTGATGGCAAAGGGAGTTGAGACCACAACGAGGTCAGACATGATCGTACTGAATGGCAGAACAGGCGCGAAGGGCTGAATGACCCATCTCTTCTCCTAAGCTTTGTGTTTCTGTGTTCCGAAGTGTCTAACTGCGAACACTTGACGTTGAGCCTGACTGCCCAAAATTGAAAGTGTGCCCCAGGACCAATATCGTTTGCTCATGTTGATCAGTTGGGGGATAAATAGCATTGGAGGTAAGAAAGTAAGGAGGATCTGATCTGAGCGGAGATCAGGGCGGCACAGTAGCACAGTGGTTCGCACTGTTGCTTCACAGCACCAGGGTCCCAAGTTCGATTCCCGGCTTGGGTCACTGTCTGTGCGGAGTCTGCACGTTCTCCCCGTGTCTGCGTGCATTTCCTCCAGGTGCTCCAGTTTCTCCTACAAGTTCCAAAAGACGGAATTTAATCCATGCTGTTGGAATTGCACCGCATCACAAATCAGCCATCCAGCCAACAGAGCTAGCCGACCCCAATGATGCAACAAGTGCTTGAAAAAGACACTCTTCGCTTTTAAAATACCAAATTGATGGTAATTTCAAATGCAACATATTTGCCAACTCCGATTGGGCGTATTCCTGCAAGATTCATCACATGATCTCCCACCTCTAACCATTGCGTTTGGTCATACAGTTCCAATTCCACTCTCAAATAGTTATACAACAAAAAAAATTAACATAAGACAATGAAGGTGGGATTTTCCAGCCCTGCTTGCCACCGGGACAGTCTGACCATAAGACAATGGACTTTTGCCTGGGCCATTGAATCGTCCGTGAAGGGTCCTGCCACAACGGGCGAGAAAATCCCAGCCTCTGATATTTTTCCTTGGTTAGTCCAGGTAATAATCTTTCATTTCTGGAGGTGAGAGTCGACAGCCCTTGTTTCGACAGGTTACTTTGAACAACGGTGGTGAAAGGTTATAGGGTGAGGGAAGGAAAGGAGGCACAGTGCTCGTTCATTCACAATCACAGCCTTGCCATATCCTTGTTATCAGCGGGCTCTTAGCTCAATCACCGTGGTTACACGGCTGTTCCAGGCTGGTCTAAATCCAGTTTCCCTGAAGCTCAGGCAACGGGGTCACAGATTCAGCAAGACAGGTTTTTGGGGCGGAACCAGGCTTCCGTCTGGCCTTGGCACAGAACAGAGCTGACAACTTTGCTATCCAGCAGGAGAGTCTCTGGGGGGTTGGGGAAAGAGCCTCGGTTTACTTCTCAGTGATAAAAGAAAAGATAATTAATTGTAACCGACAGATGCGCACTCCTTCCAATAAGTCAATCGGCAGGGATTGATCATTTGAAGCATGCTGATGGTTGGCCCCAGTGGGCTCATAGCCATTTGCAGCAAGCCCTACAGTACAGAGGAGACTGGCTCACAATACAGCACAGAAGCAGCAGGATGGGCAGGAGTAACAATGTACCCTTGGAGTGGTTTGCTGTGAGTTTGCAATTTATTGCAGAGCATGAGCTTGATCTGCAATACGCACCCCCAAGTCACGCAGCACAGAAAGAAAAATGACTTGTGCCACCTCGACGTTAAACAACTGGCCTCTCGCCCTATCCGAGTTGCTTCACTCCACCATTGTCAGCCGTGCCTTCAGGTGCCTGGGTCCTAGTCCCTGGAATTGCCTCCCTACCGTACCATTATTTTGTTTTTTGTTTGTTGGAGGTTGCAACAAACCATCTTTATTTAACTAATAAGCTCTCAGACTTCATTGGAGACATTCCTTCTAATTTCTGCTAGGAGTATGTGGGTAGCCCTTTATTTTTGCTCTGTGGCTACCCATCCATGGTAGTTTAATGGGGAAGCCTTGTGTGAAACAAGGGCTTGCTACGCAGCATATAGGGAACTTTGGTCCCGGACCATAATGTATTTCTCACCCAACACTTAGAATAGATTATCTGGTCGTTATTGCACCAGGGGCCACTATGGTTCGATTACACTCGTGGTTATCCTTAAGCAGTGCAAATACATGCTTTGGGATGTGCTGAGGTTGTGAAAGGGGCTATATGAATGCTTTTTCTTTTTTTACTTGGGTCTGTTGTAAAATTCACTTCCCCCACACAAAGACTGACTGGCACTGGGGTATAGTCTTTCAGGCACTCTTAGCGTTCCAGTCCTTCACCCGAGCGTCAGCAACACTCAGGAAAGGAAGGCACTCTAAGCAAACCTCTGGCAACTCCACTTTGGACGTGTGAATAACATGGGAGAGTGACTCTTAGGCCTTTTAAAATCTTCCTCGTAGTCAAACCTCAATTACCCAATTTGTTACCATCCTCCATCCTGATTACATACCAGAATTCATGCAGGACAAAGCATTGTGTGGTACTACCTAGCAGCAGTTGTTATTTGCATTGCATTAGCAATTGCTGATGATTAAAATCATATTATGTTTCGTTTGCTGTGTTGTATGCATCTTCATTCTCATGCCTTGGCTATTCTTCCACTGCATATCAAATCCTTACATTTGGGAGCTTGTGATTGCCTGTCAGACTGGGACTTATGACAGGACTCAGTAAACAAATTTATTTTACACTAAATAGCGTCTCTAAAAGCCACAGCAGGTAGATCTAATGCCAAACCTACAGCAGAGTCTCCAAATACAAGAAGGATTATTTCTCTAACAAAATACTATGTGGAGGATAGTTATAAAATACAAATAGAGTTCATAAAGGCAATCCCTGTCATTCACAGCTGTGCGGTCCCGGGAGTGACTGACTGAGGAAATTATCCAATCATTTCAGGTGAGGCTGGGAGTTGTATCACGAAACATGCAATGCTACTTTATTCCAAATGTTTGAGAATTTGGAATATTTGAGGGTAAGAGTGAGCAGGGTCAAATCAGGGAAAAATTGTAAAATTAATGTGCATTTGTAACAATACTGATAAAATAATGGCACATAAAATAAAGTGGGGTTGATCCAATAGCCATTAGAGGCTTGATTACGTGGCCGCAAAGGTTAGGAACAAAATATTCCAGGGTATTTGACATTTTGAAAAGAGAACAAAATGGAAAAGGAAAGGCAGTAACACTGATAGTAAAGGATGACAGGAGCTCAACAGTAAGAAAGGATCTAGGCTCAGAAGATCAAGAAATAGGTATGAGTATGGATAAGGATGAGTATGGATGTAGATAAGAAGGGTCAGAAAAATTGATGGGAATAATTGAGAGGCCCCCAAACAGTAGTTATACAGCTAGACAGAGTACTAATCAGTAAATAGGAGGTGCTTCCAACAAAGTTCATGCGATAATCACCAGAGACATCAGTCTTCATACAGCCTTGACAAAATAAACTCACAAAAGTAGTTTTTTTTTCCTTTTAAAAAGATTTTTAGAGTACCCAATTATTTTTTTTAATTAAGGGGCAATTTTGCGTGGTCAATCCACCTAGCCTGCACATCTTTGGGTTGTGGGGCGACACCCACGCAAACACGGGGAGAATGTGCAAACTCCACACGGACAGTGACCCAGAGCTGGGATCGAACCTGGGACCTCGGCTCCGTGAGGCTGCAGGGCTAACGCACTGCGCCACCGTGCTGCCCACAAAAATAGTTTTGAGGACAAGTTTGTGGAATGCGTTCAAAGCTGTTTTCAGAATACAGGAGGGAGACAGAGAACCTAGTGGCGTTGTGTAATGACAACAATCTCTCCCTCAACGTCAGTAAAACTAAGGAGCTGATCATTGATTTCAGGAAGAAAAGTATCGCTGACACCCCTGTATGATTCAACAGGGCCAAGGTTGAGATGGTTTACAGCTTCAAATTCCCGGGTGTGCATATCACCAACAATCTATCCTGGTCCACCCACGCGTGCCAAGTCCAAGAAAGCATAACAGCGTCTATAATTTCTCAGGAAACTAAGGAAATTTGGCATGTCCACCTTGACTTAACAATTTTTACAAATGCACCACAGAAAGCATCCTAACTGGCTGCATCACAGCCTGGTATGGAAAGTGCTTGGCCCAAGACCTTAAAAAACTACAGAAAGTCGTGAACAGAGCCCAGTCCATCATCCGAAGCCACCTCCCAATCACGGACTCTGTCTACACCACCCACTGCCGTTGGAAAGCGGGCAGCACAATCAAAGACCCCTCCCACCCAGGCTATTCTCTCTTCCAACCCCTTCCATCAGGTAGGAGATACTAAAGTCTGAGAACATGCACTATCAAGTTCAAAAATAGCTTCTTCCTCGCTGTTACCAGACTTCTGAATGACCCCCTTATGGACTGAACTGAGCTCTTCACACATCCTCTCGACAATGTAGTAATACACTCTATGCTTCACCCAGTGCCTGTGTCTGAGTAGTTACATTGTGTATTTATGTATATCTTATGTTTTTAGAGGGGAAGAGTGATCATAATATGATGGAATTTTACACTTGGAAGGTGAGAGTGGCATAATAAAACTAGAGTGTTAAATTTAAAATGAAGCACACTATGTTGGTATGAGAAGTGTGTTGGCTAAGGTAGGTTGTAAAATTACACTAAAGGGTATGCCGGCTGATAAGTAAATGGCAAACGTATAGAGTAATATTTGACAATTCTCAACTAATATATATTCCATTGAGAAATAAAAACACCAGGATATATGATCCATCCGTGGTTATCTAACAAGCTTAAAGATAGTGTTAGATTAACAAAAGAGGCTAATAATGTTGACAAGAAGAGAATTAAGTCTGAGGATTTTGTTTACTGTCATTCCTACAGTACAGGAAAAGGCTATTTGGTCAATTGAGTCTGCACTGACTGTCTGAAAGAACACCCTACCTAGGCCCACTCCTCTGTCCTATCCCCGTAACCCCACCTAACATGCATATATTTGGACAGTAAAGAGGTAATTTAGCCTGGCTAATCTACCTAATATGCACATCTTTGGACTGTGGGAGGAAACTGGAGCATCCGGACGAAACCCACGCAAGGAGAACATGCAAACTCCACACAGACACCCAAGGCCAGAAGTGAACCAGGGTTCCTGGCGCTCTGAGGCAGCAGTGCTGACCACTGTGCCACCGTTCCACCCATGCCCCCCTTCCATTGCTCCTTAAGTCAATTTAAAGGTGCTATATAAATAGCAATATATGGGCAGCATGGTAGCATAGTGGTTAGCACTGTTGCTTCACAGCACCAGGGTCCAAGGTTCAATTCACAGGTTGGGTCACTGTCTGTGCGGAGTCTGCACGTCCTCCACATGTGTGCGTGGGTTTCCTCCGGGTGCTCCGGTTTCCTCCCACAGTCCAAAGATGTGCGAGTTAGGTGGATTGGCCATGCTAAATTGCCCGTAGTGTCCTAAAAAGTAAGGTTAAGGGGGGAGGGTGGATACGTGGGTTTGAGTAGGGTGATCATTGCTCGGCACAACATTGAGGGCCGAAGGGCCTGTTCTGTGCTGTACTGTTCTAAATTCTAAGTTCTTCCCAGGTCTGCATGGGTTTCCTCCGGGTGCTCCATTTTCCTCCCACAAGTCCCGAAAGATGTGCTGTTAGGTAATTTGGACATTCTAAATTCTCCCCCCTGTACCCGAAGAGGTGCCGGAATGTTGCGACTAGGGAATTTTCATAGAAACTTCACTGCAGTGTTAATGTAAGCCTACTTGTGACAATAAAGATTATTATTAAATGCAAGTTGGTATTGTTTATACAAGACTTGCATCTGTCGTGCTTTCCATGACCTCAGGATGCCCCAAAGTTATTTATATCAATGAAGTAGTTTTGAAGTGCAGTCACTGTTGCCATTGGGGAGATGTGGCAGCCAAATTCCCCCAAACAGCAAAGTGATAATAATCACATAATCTGTTATTGTGATGCTGGTTGACGGATACATATTGGCCAGGATGCTGGGGACAACTGGCCTGCTTTTGGCCAGCTTTCACAGACCTACATTCCCAGCATCCAAACTGTCAGCAAACAGCATTTTTATAAATTCACAATCGCAAAATTATTAGCCGGTGGCAATCGCTCACAGAGAAGTCCATCCTGCTGGTTTCTATTGAAATCAATGGCAATTACTGGTGAATGTCAGGACAGACTTCATTGGCCTTCTGAGCAGCTGTTTCTTGTATCAATGTTATCCAGACAGCAGCAGCATTTCTCTTTGCAGAGACCCCCGCAATGTTAATCCGAAAATCATCATGGAATCCAGATTAGATGCAAACATCGCCACACCCCCACATCCCACACCGACCCCTGACCACTGCCACCCCCCCCCCCCCCCCCCCCACCAGCCTTCAAAATTTGTACACAAAAAAAGATGAATTGTTTTTAAAATTATAGCTGGTGTCTAGCCACTGAGGAGACCAACAGCAAGAACAAGGCTTCCTGTAGGGCTGACATGAATAAAACAAGCCAGGGGCAAGCAGAGGTCAACCAAATTCCTCTGGAAATCCAGCAGAAAGAGCAGAGGGACGGGTCCTATGGTTCCTGACACACAGCTGGACCCGACTTTCGGGACTTTTGCGACATTTTCTTTAAAAATTGAAATGACTGTGGGGCATTATCACTTTAATGAGTTAATTATGTTTTGTCAGCTCTGTTCTGCACTGAAAACCATTTCTACGCTGGGCTTCAAAACCTGGCGCCCCAACAAATGAAAGGCAAAATAGCAGGCACGCACATATGCGGAATTGGAGCCAGTGCCTGAGGATTAATCCAGTTTCCATTGCTCCTTTATAGCAATGTGGTCTTCTGGTCGGTACTTGCATCACGATATTTACAGCCGCACTTTATTCCAAATACTTGAGAACTTGAAAGCATTTGAGGGTAATACAGTATCAGCTATTAGGGTCAAATCAAGATTCCCTCAACTGTCTGTTAAGATCAATATAGAGACCACCATCTATTCAATGCATTCTTGCAATAATGTGTGTGTTGGTGGGTCAGGGTGGTATTGGAATGGAGGTGGGAGGAGGGGGGGGGGGGGGGGGGAAAGAGTGCAGCAAACTGGGATGATGTGATTCATGTTTTCACCTGCTTGTAATAGTGCAGAAAACTGACTCAACCCTCCGACTCATCACCACAACTGATGCATCATCATTACGACAGCACTCATTTTCTCAAATGCGTAAGTGGCATGCTGAGAAAATGTAAAACTGAGGCAATACATACATTAATGTGCAATATTATTCTTTTAAGAAATACGTTCCATCTATGTAGCATCTTTCGCAATCTCTGGATGTCCCAAAGCACTTCACAGCCAATTAAGTACTTTTGAAATGTCATCATTGTTGGAATGTAGGCAATGTGACAATGGCACGGTAATTTTTCTTTGCTAGTGATGTAGGCCAGGGCATTAGAATGTCCATGTCCCCTCTTCAATAATGCTCTGGGATCTTTCATCTTCGCCCAAGATTGTTTTGGTTTAAAATTTCAGCACCTCTGAAAGTGCAGACCCCCCCCCCCCCCCCCAAGAACTGCACTGAAATGGCAGCTGCCAAGATTATGCACTGAGGTATCTGGAGAGGAGTTTAAACCCACTGATGTCCGATTCCGAAGTGTGTGAGTTACCATGGAGTCAAGGTCGACACATTAAAATGGGAAATGGTGCTCAGCCACCCAGCCTAACCTGAACATAACAGACCTCTTTGAAGTGGAAGAGTTAAGTATGACAAATCCAAACATTTCATGTGCTCCTTTAAAGAAATCTGATTAAGCACCAAGCCTCATCCCCAAACAAATTGCCATACTATTATTGTTCGTTTGGCTAACCAATCAAGCAGTAATTGTAGAACAATGGGATCTGCACAAACCAGTCCATCCCCCCCTTCTGGTATTCAACACAATCAATACTACTGGCCACAAGATATTCCCAGCACTGCAGTCGGGAGCCTGAACATGAGGCATCTGATTTCCCAGGGCATGCTCTTCAAGTCTTAAGTCAATACTGTCTCTGCTAAAGGGTCGCTGGATCACTCGGGGGCTATCGATCCCCTTGCAATCTTCAATCAGTCAGCGTCCTATCCAGTCAGAGCTGACTCCATCAAAGAAATTTTATGGGCTTGGCGTCTTTAAATCTCTAAAGATGACAAAACGCGCACATAAAACATAATTAAATGTACAATAGGAAGAAAGCTCACAATTGATCCAAACCAGTGCTTTGTAATTGCATGTCTTCTAAACGCTGGGACTGCGGCTAGACTGGCCATCCAACAAAAACTGCAAGGCAACGGGATCTGCACAAAGTGTGCGCTGCTTGATTTTACTCACAAAACCAATTAAAGATGCTGAAAGCCTCTCATTCTGCCAGCCGTAATCTTTCAGGCCACTCTCTCTCGAAGGTTTGGGATCGAGGGAAGAAATAAAAATGTTCCTGCTGTCCATGTAATGTGACAATAAATATCAACATACCTGCACTTACTAGACGGAAAAGGGAAACGGACATTCGGAATGTGCTGTCGCCTAAAAGCAGGTACCTCAGTTCCCTTCGGAATGTCACAATTACTTGTGGGTAAAGGAAACTATCCTCCAGACTCTAACCTTTCAATACAATAAAAGTTGCTGCAGATCACATTCAATTGCTTTCGCTTACTCCATGAGTGGAAAAATGCTCTGTGCATTTCTCCCATTCTGCTTGGCCGTTTCAATTTCCTGCCTATTCTGCCTATACCTTCAGAAGGTGTCAACTTGTGTTGGGCGTACCAGAGGTCACGCTAGCCTCCATGTTTCCATGTGACCAGTTATGCTTAATTTTGGAGTTTAGTCCGGGGGGGAGGACACCATTTGCTATACTGAGGAGTTCTGTTGAGCGGAGCTCCTTGGTATAGAAAACAGGGCTATGTACGGCCTCGGCCACGCGTTCCCCACTGAGGTCCTTAATTCAACGCAAGTGGAGTTGCATAGCCATGTGTTTCTTGGCACAGCTAGTACTGGGAAACACGTGGCTAAACGTGCTCCGCAAGGGACTTTGTTCCCTTTTCGTTGAGTCGCGCCCATAAATGCCCTGCAGTGCTGAAGGATGCCATTGGGCCCATCGAGTCTGCACATACCCTCAAAAAGAGTATCTCACCCAGGCCAAATCCCTGCCCTGTCCCCATAACCCCACCTAACCTTTAGACACTAAGGGGCAAATTTAACATGGCCAATTCACCTGACCTGCACATCTTTGGACTGTGGGAGGAAACCGGAGCACCCGGATGAAACCCATGGAGACAGTCAACCGTCTTGTGGCCCTCATGATTTATATATCTTAATCATGTCCCCCCCTCAGTCTCCTCTGCTACAAGGAAAAACAAACAGTCTATCGAATCACTCTTCAAAGCTAAAACTCTCCAGCCCAGGCAACATTCTGGTAAATCATCTCTGCACCTTTTCCAAAACAATCAAATCCCTCCTCTAAAGTGGATTCCAGAAATGCACACAATACTGTAGCTGTGGCCTAACCAATGTTTTATACAGTTCCAGCATAACCTCCTTGCTCTTAAATTCTATGCCTTGGCTAATAAAAGCAAGTATACCATATGCCTTCTTAACCCTGTATCTACCTGCCCTACTATCTTAAGGGACCTGTCTACATGCACACCAAGGTTTATTTGATCCTCGGTGCTTCTCAGTGTCCTGCCATTTATCGTATATTCCCTTGCTTTGTTTATCCTGCCCACGTGCATCATCTCACACTTTCCGGACTGAATTCCATTTGCCACTATTTTCCACAATCTAAAACTATTTGTAACCCCACCAATTTATGTTTCATCTGCAAACTTACTGATCAACCCTTCTATATTCATGTCTTATTCATTTATATAAAGCAAAATCAGCAAGGGTCCCAACACTGATCTCTGAGGGACCCCAGTGGACACAGACTTCCAGTTGAAAAACACCCCTCGACTATCAGCTCTGCTTCCTGCCACTCAGCCAATTCTGGATCTAAATTGCCAAATTTCCTTGGATCTCATGGACTCTTACCTTTGCCATCAGTTTCCCATGTGGCACTTTATATTTTTTCTTCCTTTTAAAAAAAATTTAGAACACCCAATTCATTTTTTCCAATTAAGGGGCAATTTTGTGTGGCCAATCCACCTAGCTTACACATCTTTTGGGTTGTGGAGGCGAAACCCATGCAAACACGGGGAGAATATGCAAACTCCACACGGACAGTGACCCAGAGCCGGGATCGAACCTGGGACTTCTGCGCCGTGAGTGCTAACCACTGCACCACCGTGCTGCCCCATGTGGCACCTTATCAAACACCTTGCTCAAGTCCACGTCCACTACGTCAAATGCATTGCCCCCATCTACACACCTGTTCACCTCTTCGAAAAATTCAATCACGTTAGTCAGACATGACCTCCCCTTAACAAAACCATGCTGACTGTTCTTGATTAATCCCTGCCTCGCCAAATGCAAATTAATTCTGTCTCTCAGAATTGCTTCCAATAGCTTCCCCACCACTGAAGTTAGACTGTCTGGTCTGTAGTTTCCTGGTTTATCTCTTAGGGGCTTGTTTAGCACAGTGGGCTAAATAGCTGGCTTGTAAAGCAGATTAAGGCCAGCAGCATGGGTTCAATTCCCGTGTCAGGCACCGGAATGTGGCGACTAGGGGCTTTTCACAGTAACTTCATTTAAAGCCTACTTGTGACAAGAAGGGATTTTAGTGGTCTACAAAATTATGAGGGGCATAGACAGAGTGGATAGTCAGAGGCTTCTCCCCAGGGTAGAGGGGTCAATTACTAGGGTTTAAGGTGCAAGGGGCAAGGTTTAGAGGAGATGTACGAAGCAAGTTTTTTTTACATAGAGGGTAGCGGGTGCCTGGAACTCAGTGTCGGAGGAGGTGGTGGAAGCAGAGACGATAGTGACATTTAAGGGGTATCTTGACAAATACATGAGTAGGATGGGAATAGAGGGATACGGACCCAGGAAGTGTAGAAGATTTTAGTTTAGGCGGGCGCATGGTCAGCACGGGCTTGGAGGGCCGAAGGGCCTGTTCCTGTGCTGTACTTTTTTGTTCTTCCTCCCTTCTTGAACAATGGTACCACATTTACTATCCTCCAGTCCTCTGGCACCTCTCCTGTGGCCAGAGAGGAATTGAAAATTATTGTCAGCGCCCCTGCTATTTGCTCCCTTGCCTCACTCAACAGCCTGGGACACATTTCAACTGGCCCTGGAGATTCATCTACTTTTAAACACAACAGACCACTCAAAACCTCCTCTCTATCCATGTTAATTTCTTTAATTTTAATCACAGTTCTCCCTGATTTCTATACCCACTTTGTCCCTTTCATTAGTGAACACCGGCACAAAGAATGTATTTAGAACCCTATCTACATCCTCCGACTCCACACACAAATTACCGCTGTCATCCTTAACGGGCCCTACTCTTTCCCTAGTTATCCTTTAACCGTTAATGTACCTGTAAACAAGTGTGAAGGTGAGTGTAGCTTCTCCATTGTTTTCAAAGCCTGGCTCTCACAGCCTTTGGCCGTGCCCTCCCTCTCTTGCCACCCCATGCAGCCGCCAGCCCCTTAAAGGAGCACAGAGATGAAGATAGCAGACCAGGGAGGCCACAAGGAACAGCAGTGTCACAGTAAGTGCACCTGCCCACCTGAGGCAGACAGGGAGGAGTGAGGAAACTCATTTCTTCACAGTATTCCAAATATCCCCTCAGCAGTGAAAGGTCCAAGCTTCACGGTCCTGGGCAAAGATTGTCCGTGTCACCCACTGTGTGTGTCTCTGTGTGACACTGTGTCTGTGTGTGTGTGTCTATATTCGGATTGAGCCATACACACACAAGGTCCCCTTCTCCCTCCCCAAAAACTAATCCACAAAGTAGGCCAGCAGAGGAAGAAAAACCAGGTTGAATGGCAAACCCATTTCTAACCCCCACCCTGCTTTCAGATGGTCATATGAATTCTGCTGACATCAGCATGGAGTGTGCGCCACTAGAGACGAATGCAAGATCAGCATTAGTTTTTCTAAAATAAATTTAGAGTACCCAATTACCTTTTCCAATTAAGGGGCAGTTTAGCATGGCCAATCCACCTATCCTGCACATCTTTTGGGTTGTGGTGGCGAAACCCACGCAGACACGGGGAGAATGTGCAAACTCCACACGGACAGTGACCCAGGGCCGGGACTCGAACCCAGGTCCTCAGCGCCGTAGGCAGCAATGCTAACCACTGTGCCACCGTGCTGCCCCGAGGTCAGCAGTAGTTAAAACCAACTCCTTAGCTCACCCCAAGTTCCCATCCCTTTCCTGGTTATCAGGACCTGGAGCTGAGTCCGTCTCTCTAGCCCTGCTTCTTAAGCGAAAAGGCAAGAAATATTTTATTGGTTAACTCTTCTGCTTGGTAATTTTCATTAATTACAATCTTTTTAAAAATGATCAATTTATTGCTTTGATATTAATATTTTTTTGAAATCCATACTTAATGTCGTGCTGACATTTGCTCAGTAGCCCCCTTGAATGAAACAAAAAAATGCCCCCGGCCCTCCCACCCACACAAAACGTTTGGAGAGGCCTGACGTAGAGTATCATAGCAAAGCCCAATTGTACGCTTTTGCAATATTCATACATGCGCACTTGCCTTAAGGAGCACTGACCCATGATGTTTTTTCTCCCCCCAACTCTTCACTCTTGGCCAAGCACACAGAGTTTAAATATAGATGTCAGAATAACACTGCTTGGTAGAGTCAAGGGATTGACCCTGGACCTTCAAGGTTTGTATTGTTCAGTCGCAGGCAAGAATAGCAGCTCAGCGCCTCAATGGGGCTACACGGCAGAAACGGTCTCTGACACCACAAGATACCTAGTACAATAAATAAGACATGCACTAGTGCACCACTACACTTTAAATGTACTAAAACCCAAGTTAGAAACTGTACTTATGCAGAAGTTAATCAGCTTTGTTTGTGACAATTAACGTTCACAACATGATTGCTTTCACCTTGTACTTTACAGTAATGGTACATTTCATGGAGTGTTCATGTTGACCTCATTTCATGGCACTCATGAACAGCAGGAAGCATGCGCTGTCAGTGTGAGAGAGATGGCTCAGTTCCTCCGAGTCACACTGCATTTGCTGCTTCATACGAAAACACCATTCATCACAACTCCACTGCATAAACATATCAGGGCAGAGAGTTTGTCGACTTTCCACACCCAGGCTGCACACAGCCTGTCCAGCTACTCCCCTCGAATGCTGTCTTTAAGGGTATAGTGCTGGCACTAAACCAAGCTAGGAAGAAGAATGCAAATTTGAGGGCAAAATTGAAAGATTTCAGAATTATGTCCTATTCTGGGCTATCTCATAGAATAGGGAACTATGTGGTCACTCAGTGCAGGAATTAATATAACTAGAGAAACGACAGATAGAAACTGGCAAAATGCATGTCTTGGTGGGAGGCGTGTGGAATGCGTGGAATCTCCATTTGTGCACTGAAGGGAGGGGGAATGAGGAGTTGTAGTCACTTATTGATTGCTTTAAACTGCAGCTGGGCAAGTGATCAAGTATCAGTTCACGAGTTGGCAAATTATCCAATCTATCCTGAAGACTAGCTGCGGTATTGGAGAGGTTAAATTAAAAACAATGTAAGGTCATCATTACGATCACGGTGGTTACAGTGGTTAGCATTGCTGCCTACAGCGCTGAGGACCCGGGTTCGAATCCTGGCCCTGGGTCACTGTCCGTGTGGAGTTTGCACATTCTCCCCGTGTCTGCGTGGGTTTCACCCCCACAACCCAAAGATGTGCCAATTAGGTGGATTGGCCTTACTAAATTGCCCCTTAATTGAAAAAATATAGAATTGGTTACTCTAAATTTATTTTTAAAAACCATTACGATCACAGTGCATGGGTCCTCTCATCCTGTGTCAGCCTTAAATTGTGGTTGCATTCCTGCAACAAAGTTTTTTTAATGCAAATTCAGAGGAACCAATTCTTTTTTCCAATTGAGGGGCAATTTAGCGTGACCACCCTCCTTTCCCCTCTCTCCCCACCACCCCTCTTCCTTCCCTTCTGTTGATACAGAGGCGAGGGTATCTGGGAAACGATTCTCCCATCGGGAGGCTAAGTGCTAATGCCGGCGTAAAAACGGGAGTGTTTCACTCCGTCGTCGGCGCCTGTTCTGAGACGCGATTCTCTGGGCCACAGTGGGATAGCATAGCGCTGGAGCAGCCCATGCCGATCCCGACGTGAACCCGGCACCGCGGGGTCCGCGCATGCACAGTTGGGCCGGTACCAACCAGCACATGCGCAGTGGCTTTCTTCCCCGCGCCGGCCCTGACGCCAAATGGCGCAGGGCTACAGGAGCCGGCGCGGAGGAAAGGTGGCCCCCAGACAGAGAGGTCGGCCACTACGGCAGGCCCCCCTGGGGTCGGACCCCCCCCCCCCCCCCCAACAGGCCGCCCCCGGACCTTTCAACGGTGAGGTCCCGCCTGCTCAGAGGATGTTAGAATGGCACCGGCGGGCCTCGGCTTTTTGCCCATTCGGACCGGAGAATCGGCGCGCTGGCCCGTGCCGGAGAGTTGGCGCATACCCCGACCGGCGCTGCGCCGACCACGCTGGCTCCAGTGGTGCCGATTCTCCACTCTACGGAGAATCGCGTCCTGGCATCGGGGCGGCAACCCGATGAGTGGCCGGAGAATTCCGCCCATGGTCTCTCCAGCACAAAGTTTAGTGCTTGTACCATTTGTTTTTTGTAGACATGTGTTGGGAACTGTTTTAATAATCAGTGTATCCTACCCCGCCCTCTCCGTACATTGGTACTGAGGGGACGGTACCCTGTTTCTCCAACACAAAATTCGTGTTTGTACCGTTTGGCCTCGTACATTTTTTTTTACTGTTTAATAAAAAGATATGGTCAATCCACCTACCTTGTACATCTTTGGGCTGTGGATGTGAGACCCACGCAGACACAGGGAGAATGGGCAAACTCCACACGGACAGTGACTCGGAGCCGGGATCGAACCCGGGTCCTCGATGACGTGTGCCAGCAGTGCTAACCACTGCGCCGCCGTGCCGCCCCAATTCTTGCGACAAAGTTAAGGGTTCACGTCTCATTCCACAGCGACTTTGGCAGATTATTAAGGGTGACAAATCAGTGCAGTACTGAGGAGAGGTAAAAATCTTTGGTAGAATTTTAGTTCCAAGCCCTTTCCACTCTCTTGATTGGGCATGCAAGATTGCTTGATACTTTTGGAAGAGCAGGGGAATTGATATGGCCTGTGATTAATGCTCAACCAACACTGCAGGTTAATTGGTAATTTACTGCTCTGTTGTTTGTGGGAGTTGGTTCTGTCGCGTTTTCTCACATCATAATCAAAATTACTCTGCAAAATTGCTTTACTGGTTGTCAACCACTTTGGGACATCTTGGGGTCATGAGGGGTGCTATACAAATACTCCATTTCTTTTTTTTCTAACATTCAGTATACCAATTTTAATCCAATTTGAGCAAATGCTGATAAGTTTTTTCAACTGAATTCTATTATACCAGCTATCCCATGAATAACAATACTGATGATTAATGAAATGATTTAGATGGTGCAACAAAGAGTCTTCTTTGAAATCTTTTGTTCAGATTCTATTTTAATCCCCTGGTTAATCTAGTTGCCTTAGCTTCTCTTACTGCAGTACAGTTTGACATTACACCACTGATCAGTTGACTTCACCTTCATTGAGTGTTGCACAACACCACAGCCAATTTACAAAGTATCCTGAGTACGATTGTAAAACAATAATCTCATTGAGTTCAAATTCCAATGCACAAGATAAGAGCCAGCCTCAAGTTGTGAGGAGCAGTCAGCTGAGCAGAGTGGTTTCAAATTCCGGCACTATTACTTCTGTTGCTTGGCCAGTCGGAATAATAAATGCACAAAAGAAAAGAATGTCTAGTTCTTGTCTAGTTAAAGTTTTATTGTTGAACAATTGCGTGGATTAGATAACCATAAGGATATTATCAAAAACTAACTATTATAAATAATCAGAGCTACTACAAATTGTGACTATCCACTAAGACGACCTTCTGCCAACTCCCTGAGGTACCAGTGGTTGTTCTCTCCTGCCACATGCTGGTTGGAGGTCTTGTAAATCACAATACAGTGTATACATGATTGCTCAAGCACATCATCACACTCTGCTTTACGCACAGCCGCATTAATAGACGGATTAGAGTTGGATTTCAGTGCAAGTCTTAACTACGTGGCCAATGGTGTTTGAGGTGACAGTAGAGAGATCATATGACTGCTGTTTTTCTCCTCAGGTCTCTCTTCTGAAAGTGCGACTCTTGCTGGAGTACAATCCTGTGGGCACGGGCAGCCCTTTGGTAACTCACTGAAGGAGAAACCATTCTTCGTAATACAGCCTAGAAAACAAGCGTTTGGCAGATAATCAAGTGGGCGAGGGGGGGCAAAAAAGCACAGCCCAACCTTGCCCCAATGTGCCATGACCCAACATACATCTCCACTTTCTAGTTCAGTCACTGCATTGGGAGATTTTAATCACTAGCCCAGGGGCGCTGGGGTCAATTGTACCACCCGATTGCATGTTTCCTTGCTTTGTCTCAACAACCCGTTTCCCATTACAGTTTATTCACAGTGGGAGGGTTACCAGGAACTGAGGATCAGCAACGGAATGTCATTTGAGAGCCCCAGGCTCGGAGGCAGTGAGACACAGACCCAAGTGGGATGAAAGATACCTCACAGGAAGTTAAATACTTTAAATCAAAAATTTGAGAGAGGGTTTTATCCAGGCATTCCAACTCTAAAATGTCAGCTGAAAGGAAGAATAATATGCAGCCTATTACTGGAAAATTCTACATCTATTTTCTTCATAAATGGCAAAGATATGTGGAAGAAAACTTCGTTGCAGGCTAGGCTTGCAGTTAAGGTTGGTAGATAGAACCACTAAGCAAAGTAGGGAAGTCGCTCCATGCAAATTAAATATCAGGTCAATACCTGGAAAGAGTCCAAGTATCACTTGACACGATGTTTTTAAAAAGTTTCTTCAAAATGGAGGGTTTTTTTTTAAACTCGGTTTCTGACTCAGCCGAGAAGAGCACAGACTGAGGCCAAAATCTTCCGTCCTCGTTCCCGACTGGGATTTTCCGGCACCGCTGAAAGTGATTAGAGTTCTGGCTGGAATGCCAAATTTTCCGTTCGCACTCGCAATGAGCCCCACGACAGACAAGACCGGAGAATCCCGCCCCGAGAGTGATTTACCAAAATCAGGAAGGCAACAATTAAGAGTCACTGGAATCAATAAGTTATCCTTGATGTCAAAGAACAAAGAAAAGTACAGCACAGGAACAGGCCCTTCGGCCCTCCAAGCCTGTGCCGACTATGCTGCCTAGTCAATATTTATCTCCAAACTAAAACAAGATCATCTGGTCGTTATTCCAGTACTGTTTAGGGGACGTTGCTGTGTGCAAATTGGGGTTTTCTTCACCCTGACTGGATTTACATTTCAGAACTACTTGATTGGCTGAGAAGCACTTTGGAACATAGTGAGGTTGTGAAAGGTGCTGTATAAAAGAAAGCCTTTCCTTCTACTCTAATTTCTTCACTGTGACAATATAGGTCAGAACCTTTGATGTCCTCAGTACACTTGAAATTCATAGATTTCAGACAATAAATGAATTTTCAACCCCATCCCACCACCAAGAACTGACTGCTCTACAGAGGCATCAACTGATGGTAGTCCAGATACCTCATGTTTTAATATTTCAGGATCACAGACAGCTTGCATTTAAAAGGGCAGCTACATAATGTCACCCTGCTATGTTGCTTTAATTAAAAATGAACCAAATCACACAAACTGTCGCACCTAATACCTTTAGAGCTCTACTGACACTGAAAACTGTTCCAGGTCAGCAAAACAAGAAGTTGGTTAATCTAACAATTTTCCCTCAGAAAGCTACTAGCTACACAAGATCACCCTTGGATCAATATACACTTTACTTTGACTTTCAACTGGTGTGCTTGTTTTATTCCTAAATCTCACGTTTGCAGGCACCACCACTGCAATCTCCCCCCCACCTGCAGAGGTGGTGGCTCACGCTAAGGGTAAAATTCTGCAACATAATCACATTCAAGTGGCCATGGGTAAGTGCCTGTTCCACATATGGAGGCATAGCTGGTGAGCCAATGGATCACTCAGCCTGATCCCATCTTCTGCCAATGATTACACACGTCTCTGGATCGTGGTCAAATATGGGTTCCTGGCTAATTTTGCAGTCAGTCTGGGAACAGTGAAACTCCAATTATAGTGCATCATATTCACCCCAACTGAGATTCATTCCTTCAGCAACAGCAGTGATCTAATCTTGTACCTTTCCATTTGACAGGATTTGTTACAGAAAATGGCATACTTCCAGATACGAGAAGCCCCGTAAATTTGTAATCTTGGAACAGATGCAGAACAGAACTCATACTGTGCTTTGGCAATGGGAGACTCCATTCAGACTCTGTACCAGCAAACGTTCTTCAATGTAGAAAGGCGGTTACTTCCACATTGATTAAATAGGCCTCACCACTTACTTTTACAGCTATTAATATCATGAAGTCTGCTCTCTAACTCGGATTGTTGAATCCAAATCACTGATGTTTAATCAGTAGTAGATGAAGCATTGCCACCAAGTTGAACAACTGCACTAACAGAAAGAGCCAGTCTGGTCAGTTATTATTCCAATGGAGTATCAGTAGTCAAATACAAGGGATGTACTTTCTTAAGGTGCGTAGCATAAAAGTGGTTTCCAGCTGATGTTCATCCTCCCCACTCGTTTGGAGTGTGATGTCTAAATGTTCACTCAAGTCCAGTGGAAACTACTAAGCTCCTGTGCCATTTTAACCCAAGCTAAATCACTTTCCCTTTTCGGCTGATCTCAAACCAACTAAATCTTTTTCTGTCGTTAGTCCAAGTTCAGTGATTGACATAACTGACCAAACTGCAGTCATTGAGACAGAGCAAGCATGTGTTCTACATTGGCTGGGAACCTGGGAAGGACGTGGGTGTGACATGGAAAATAAATTTACAATAACCATTGAGTCTTGCATCTGTCACAGTTGCACACTTCATCCCAACTCAACCAACACCCATCTTCAACATCATTGCTTCAAATCCATCTGCCATGAGAGTTAATCAACTGAGGAATGAAGCAAAAAAGAACATCATCGCTCAGAAATTCTCATCCAGCTGGGGATCTTGAAACCCACCCAGTGCTGCCACCATGGAATTATTTAGTGATAAAAATATTTCTATCCATGGCAGATTTTCCTAATTTTGCTGGTCTAATTAATTCCAGCACATCTTATTTTCATCCATATCGTTGCCAGGAAACTGTGAATCTTCCCCAAACAGAAGAAAGAAATTGCCCACATTGCATTCTCAAATTTGCGATCAGAGGCACATGCAATGTACAAAGTTAGTTCAATAATTTTCCAAGTGTCACTCTTTGGCTGTGGGTCATGCAAAGATCCAATACAACAATAAGTCGCAGAACGTTAGTTCAAGTAGGTGCACATCAACTCAGGCAGGGAAGGACAACTAGATGGTGCCGATAGCACCAAGGGGGAACTCAAAGTCCTATACTGTGTCATCTTTCTGTACCATCTATGCTTACTTCTCAACAGTCAAGAATGCCCCAATTTCACAGCACACATTAGTGTAGATGAGCATACTGGATGACTTCTTGGATTAATACAGAAGTTCTCCTCTCTGGGGGGGAGAAAAGGCATTTTTTTTTACATCAGTATTGATTTGTTATTGGCAAATTTTCTCTTCTCGTCCCTTGAAAATACAGGTTGCTCTTCCTACAGGAACTAGAAGCTCATGTAACTGGCTAGTTTTCATGGTTGAGCAGAGAAGCTGAGTGTTATCAATCCATGCGATCCTGGACCTTCATCCAAGATTGATTCAGCATTTGAGCAAAAGCCACAGTTATCTATCAGAAATAAGAAATGTGATCAATTGCCCTAGAAGATCAACCGCAGGAACCCAAATGTTGACCCAGCTGACGCAGCAGTGATTGGTGATCAGACCAGACGATCTCCACTTCAAAAATACTGCTGCCGGGGGAAATTGATCAGAGGCTCGGTAACTTGCATACTGCATGCCAGCTCAGTTGAAAATGTAGTTAGTGGGGGGGCAACATGGTGGCACGGTGGTTAACACTGCTGCCTCACGGCACCGAGGTCCCGGGTTTGATCCCGGCTCTGGATCACTATCCGTGTGGAGTTTGCACGTTCTCCCCGTGTTTGCGTGGGCTTCACCCCCAGAACCAAAAGATGTGCAGGGTAGGTCGATTGGTCACGCTAAATTGCCCCTGAATTGGAAAAATGAATTGAGGACTCCAAAATTATATGAAAAAAAAGAAAATGTAGTTATTTGGCATGATGCCTCTTTCTGCTGGGTGGGGGTTTTATTCAGCAAAAGAGTAATTTCTAATAATTGTGACACTGCAAAATTAAGCAATCGTCCTTTTAGTTTAAAATAGGGAATAACATCTTGGCTGCATGGCATGGACCTCAAAATAGCCTACGTGAATAAGGAAGAATGAATGGTCTCTGTCATCAGTGCAACAGGAAGGATGCATGCCAGCCAGCAGTGACATGCTTGAACAGTTGCAGGGATAGAGGTGAACTGCACTGTCTGGACATCTCACTCACAAGTCACAGGGGAAATACGATCAGTGTCAGAGAAATGAATGATGACACACTGCTGGGCATCATATTCTACCTGCAAATTTTTGCAACAATACTTCTCTTAGCACTGACGCAGTACAAATCATCAGTGAACATTACAGCTAATACACAAGTGCTTCTTCTGATCAGATCTTTTTCATACAACAGTCCAAAGATGTGCAGGTTAGATGGATTGGCCGTGCTAAATTACTCCTTAGTGTCCAAAGATGTGCTGGTTATTTGGGATTATGGGGAAAGGACGGGGGAGTTGGCCTGGGTACTGCTCTTTCGGAGGGGCGGTGCAAACCGAATGGGCTGAATGGCCTCCTTCCTCGCTGTAGGAAGGAAGCTATTTGGCACATTGAATCTGCACCGACCATTTGTAAGGCCATCCCCTACTCAGGCCCAATCCCCCAACCTAAGGGGCAATTTAACATGGCCAATCCACCTAGCCTTCACATATTTGGGTTGTGGGGGTGAAACCCACGCAGACATGGGGAGAATGTGCAAACTCCACAGACAGTCACCCGAGGTCGGAATCGAACCCGGGTACCTGGCACTGAAAGGCCAGGTGAGCGATTGGTTAGGGTTAAAATGGAAAATGAAGTGACAGCTTCCAAGTTCAAATCATCATGCTTGACCTTTATGAATGGGAACCATCGGGGCGGCAGTGGTTACCACTGGGACTGCGGCGCTGTGGACCCGGGTTCCAATCCCGTCCCTGGGTCACTGTCCGTGTGGTGTTTGCACATTCTCCCCTCGTCTGCGTGGGTTTCACCCCCACAACCCAAAGATGTGCAAGTTAGGTAGATTGGCCACGCTAAATTGCCCCTTAATTGGAAAAAAAAAAAATTGGGTACTCTAAACCTATTTAAAAAAAAGGTGTGGGAACCATCTCCACATTAAGCACCGAAACAAGAAAAACGCGAATAAAAGTACTTCTGTGTTCTTTTTTAATTCTCTGCCCACAACATCAATGATCGGGATGAGGAAATTAGTATTTTGCTGGAGCTTCTACTGTGTTTCGTTTTGTTTTGACCCCACCTCATTTCTATGGTGAATATTGGAGATCTACTGCTATGCAGGGTTCTTTCGACTATCCTCTCAAGTCCGGGTAAATAATTCCCAATATCAGCTGGGTTAGTTTGGGGCAGTGGACCTAGGTGGAGTGTTCTTTCGGAGGATTGGTGCCCACTCGATGGGCCGAATGGCCTCCTTCTGTGCTATGATTCTATGATTTTAAAGGTCATTCAGTCTATCAGCATTCATTAAGGAAAAACACCCATCGTCCACGCACACACACATGAATGCACACAGGGAGACACACATACGCATACATATAGTGCTTGCCAGACAGCACCATGTTTCGGAAGATTTGGTCACCAATTGGCATTTGTTTAAAATCTGACTGAGTTGGTGGGGTTAAATCTTTACTGAAGATGTAGGCGGAAACAGGATTCATCCTTTGTCTTTGGTAGTGGAGGAAACTGAAGAAAAACATGAAAGAAAAGGCAAAGAAATACAGCCTTTACCAAAAATTAACAATGCTGTTGACCAACTAAGGCTGCCATTTGTGCACAGGATCTCAATCCCATGATCTTTCTGCATTTTCTATTCCCAAAGAACGTGCATTGCCACGAGATGAGGAGTCTGTCTGTAGCTAACACTTCAGATATTTAGCTCCCAGGTGATTTTGCACTTTGAAAGGCCACCATTGCAATGCACTGACTGACCTCCTTCTCTTCATTACCTTACTTTTTATGGCTCTTAATGCAAATTCTAACCTAAGGGGAACTACAAAACCAAGTTAGACTCAAGAGAAATAAAAATGGGACATTTGAATTTTGAGTGACTAACTACGGAAACCCTATAAATCATTCTCATGTCCACAAGGATCATCACAGAAAAGCAAGAGCCAATTAACAACAAATCTTTCCCTTCACATTTGCACAATTTCCGGGTGTAAAACTGACCATGCTGTTGGCACAAGTGTGTAGAAGACCACAGGGACTGGAGTCAAAAAGCTGAACTGTTCAGACACGCATTACACAGGACCCAAAATGGGCCAAGTTGAACTTATTCTGCTTATTCTGATTCTTACTTAGTGTTCTTAGATAATTGTTAGTTTATTGACAGTCTCCACGTGAACAGAATTCAGTGAGTTTATTCAGTCTGTACAGACACAATGCCCCCATTCTATCTTTCTGTCAAGCTGTGTACTGAACTAACACAACAGATGCCAACTTGGCCCTTGTTAAGGGGTATCTGGAGGACGGTATGGCAGGTAGACTAACTCGTTACTTGTGCATTTCCAATTCTCCCATGAGTGAAGGGAGTTCATAGAATGTGTAGCTCCACTTGTCTGAAAGGCCAATAGCTGGAATACACTGAAACATTCTTCATGATGAGAGTTCGCATTGGATTGAGGATACTGACAATGCCCAGTAACAGTCCATTCCCGCATGTAGCGAGACCTGCTACATTGAGGTTTGTGGTAATAAATGGCAAGCAGCATTTATATCATTCAACATCAGGCAATGACTACCTTCGTTCAACAGAGAATCTATCTCCCCATGCCATTCAACAACATTGCCATCACTGAAACTCCCACCATGAACACTGTGGGGTGGGTTTGAGGGTGGGGGGTGGAGAGGGAAAGAGAGGAGGTGACGTTACCATTGACCAGCAACATAATTGGGCCAGCCATATAAATACTGTGGCTACAAGGTTAAATGAGAGGCTGGGAATTCTGTGGTGAGTAAGTCACTTTCTGATTTCCGAAAAGCCTGTCCAACGTGTACATGGTACAGCACAGGAGTGTGATGTAATACTCTCAACTTCCTTGGTGAATGCAGCTCCAACTCAAGACATTCAACACTAACCAGGCCAAAGCAGCCTACTTGATTAGCAACTTAATCTTAAACATTCACTTCTTCCACCACCAGCAGTAGCGTACCTTCTACAAAAGTGATTCCAAACTTTTTCCCAGTTACCCCATTTTAATGCCTGAGACTCCATGTGACCTGGTGAGGGAGGGGTGAGGGTAGCTTCAACTGCTTAGCTCTCAAGTACAAACAGTGGGATTTGGTTCCTGGGTACAGAGGATCAGTGAAGGGGAAGGAAGGAGGTTCAACGGGGGAAACACAAGAATTTAAAGGGGCCTCACTGTTAGCACTCAGTCTGTGCTCCGAGACCATTGCTTCCTCGGAGCCCGTGACTCCAAAATTTAATCCTGCAACATCCAGTTGAGATGTCCTGATCTACTCGATGCACTGAGACAACTTGCCTAGACATGTTCAACAGCATCTTCAACTTTTGTCACGTGGAAGGACAAGGCCAGTAGACACCTGAAATTTCCCTTCCAAATCACACAGCATTCTGACTCACAGCTTATTGCCATTCCTTCACTGTCACCCGGTCAAAATCCCAGAACATTAACCCTCTCACTGGAAATGTGCACACACATCGCCTGCAGCAGTTCAAGAAGACAGTTCACCACCTACTCACAGGCAATTACGGAAGGGCAATAAATCACGGTCTTGCCAGTGCCACTCAAATCCCATGACCAAATCAAGAAATAGGTCATTTGTACTCATAATGTTTGTCCTGAAATTTAATGTATGTAGGGTCAACAATCACAAGAGGGAGGTGGAGGAGGAAGCAAGTTGAGAGCGGGTGGGGATTGAGCACGCGCAAGGGGAACGATTGAGTGCGCGCAGGAGAAGCGATTCAGATCACACATTTGAGCAATTAGGAGTGCATTGGGAAACAAATGAGAACATGCAGGTGAGTGATCAAGTGACAACTTGTGCTTTGTGCTGTGTATCATGCTTGTGTGTGCATGTGTACATCCGTGTATCATGTATGAATCACAGGCAAGCTCTTAATCTATCCCCACCCAATATCTAAACACAAGTCTTTTCCACCTGGATTGAGTGGGGGAGATATGGGAATCCTGGCTGTTTCCCATCCTGCACTCCGCCACCACCCCAACTAAACCAATCTCATATCTCCCACTATTGCTCACACAGAGATTGGCTGGTTTTCCACAAACCAGGAATGGAACTGTCCTCCTCTGCCGGCGTCTGCCCCACACCAACCAACACATCAGCCCACTACCACAACAACTGTGGTCAATGTAAATCAATTCAAGGGTTTCTTCCCATGCTAACATTGTGGTAGCTGGCATTAACATTTGGATTAAAAGGCAGATAACAGGCAATGCAATGTAGGTGACACCACTGACAGTTCTGACATTGAGATTTATTTCATTCTATCTTATAACGAATAAAAAAAAAACAATTAAATGCTTCTGGCCAGTCATAAGTGCAGGTTATTGTTCTTGACCTTGATTCTGCTGACACAGGACAGATATAATCGTTCACTTTACTTTGAGCAATCAGAATTCAGGATGCACGCAGCCCTTGTGATGCAGATAAAATTGTTGCACCATGTGACCTACAATCAGGCCACACAATATGAATTGCTCCCAGATTAGGTTTGCAAATGTTGGAATACACCAATATCACTGAGAGAGCAATGTGGTTGCAGGATATTCCAAGTGTTTATTCAAACATCTGACCAATCTCCTGAATTTCCAGCACATTTTCTTCTTACTAAATACCAAGAGGAAGTAAAGGGAATTGACTGAGGACTATTTGTCCTGAAAGTGGAAGCCCTGAACACAAACTATTAAGTTCACCATTTGGCAATGTCATGACAGAACTTGCATTTGGAAACTGTGTTTTAAAGGTCACATTATTAAAAATCAAAATGGATTCTGATGATCTCCTGCTTCCCCTTGTTCTTTGAAACTCTCCCCTGATCTTAAAAAGGGGACATTCTCAGACAAGAAAAATGTACCAAAATTCAATGAATGCTCGAAAAATGATCCATTGACATCGATGGTTTTCCTTTAAAACAAGGGACATCATCTGATAAGAAAGTTCCACCAAAGCAGGTGGGAGAACAGTCTAATAGGATGACCACAAAACCCTATTTGGACCATAACACAATACTGATGTGAGATCACATGATACAATGGCCATCTTTTCTCCCTGTTAACAGATATTAACCCAAATTAAATTTGAGCCTTAAGGGTAACATTTTCAAGACCTACTTCACTCAGGGAGAAAGTCCTGCAAACTGCCATCTACTAAGGAACAGGGATTCTCTCTTCTTAGCCTGTTCCATTTCAAGCCTACCAGTGATAACAATCTCTGACAAATCCACAAGGCGCTTCGCAGCCACGGAGAAATCCTTGCTTTTCATTTGCAGCCAAAACATCAACTCAACCAAGAAACATGAGGCCTGCACCAAAATAGACCATGCAAAATTCAATTTTTATAATTACTGTTTCACCGCCAACTGTATCTAGTTTTGTGTGTGTCATGGTGTGGATGAGTCACATGAAAATTAAATGAAATGAAAATCGCTTATTGTCACGAGTAGGCTTCAATGAAGTTACTGTGAAAAGCCCCTAGTCGCCATATTCCGGCGCCTCTCCGGGGAGGCTGGTACAGGAATCGAACCGTGAGTAAGACATCAAGCTTTCGTTTAACCTTCAGAGCAAGAGTGCGTGTTATGAGCCCCGGTTGGGTGGCCCTCCCTCCACCTACTTGTGAGGGGGCTCTTATTCCACAAGTCCCACAGGGAGATCAATTGAGGTGCGCCGGTGGGCCTCAAGAGCGTTATTACAATTTTCTAATACAAAAGCTTGCTGCTGGATTATTTAAATTGACTCAGCCACACCGAGGCTAAGAAAATATACACAACTACATATAGATATATTTGATCAAGGAAAAAAAAAAAATTGTGATTGCGAGACTGATTGACAACTTGGGGGCAACTGCCATTAAGATTGTCCCAATGGGTGAAGTGGAAGCAAAGCAGCTCAAATCAGTCAGATTTAACAATATTCATCAGAATGTTTATATTCATAGCTGAAGCATGAAAGTGCAAAGTGGGAAAATAAAAGCACAACATTAATAGAATGCACCACAGGGCATTAGGGTATTATGGAAAGCAGTCCGTGATGCGGTCTATAACTTTCTCACTGTCTGAAGTGACTCACATTTCCTGACAGCACACTGCTCGCGACTGTTCATCTTTTACAATCACTTTTTCTTAATGTATAGTATCAGGAAAATTTCAAGATATCGGAATGAGTTTGGGGCAGTTCACGCCACAAAATGAAGACACAAATTAAGCATGACATACAAAATAGCGACAAGTATTGAGTCAGAGGTTTTATCCCTCACTAGACTCCAGTCCCACTGAAGGAACTAATCCTCTGTTATTTCAAGCCGTGTCTCTGACTGAGGGGTTTCCTTACACGAGAGACCTGGCCTGTCCTCTCCATGCACCATGCGAAGCATACATCTAATCGTAAGTCATACCGGGGCAATCAAGAATAGGGGCAATTGACAGTTGAAGTCAAATATGCACTATTCATCCCCATCCTAGCTGAGATCAACCAATGCTACACTGACAAAAGAATCCAACTACAGACGTTTCTGACGACGTGGTTCAAGGTTTTCTCAATGTGCCATCAGGCAGCATTTCAATGGTTAGTTCCTCGTTCAGGCTGGACCTGAATGTAGATGATCCAGTCATTGTCTGCTCATGGAGGTTGGTGTGTGTAAAATGATTGCCACAATACCTACTCTACAATACTGACTCCTCTTCAAAAATGCTTAATTCACTGTAAAGCATTTTGAGATATCCAGAGGCTCCGAAAGGTGCTGTATAAATGGAGGTGCTTTCTTTCTCACAAACAATTAAGCGCAATTGCTACAACCATGACAACATTACTTATTCATTTCAGTTTCAGCCTCAACTGGTGCACACGGTTGGAGTATGGGCTTTTTAGATGTCTCAATGATGAGGTCTTGAGACTTGTATATTTAAACATGAACCATTTATTGTTAATCTTGAACTATCTACAGATCCCAGGTTACTGGGATGCTTGGACCTACTTATGCATGAAAGCTGGTTTACATAGAATTTACAGTGTTTACAGTGCATAAGGAGGCCATTTGGCCCATCGAGCCTGCACCGGCCTGTGGAAATAGGACCCCATTTGAGCCCACACCCGTAACCCAGTAACCCCACCTGACCTTATTTGGACACTAAGGACAATTTGGCATGGCCAATCCACCTAACCTGCACATCTTTGGACTGTGGGAGGCAACCAAAGCACCCGGAGGAAACCCACGCAGACACGGGGAGAACGTGCAGATTTCGCACAGACAGTGTGACCCGCCGGGAATCGAACCTGGGAGTCTGGAGCTGTGAAGCAACTGTGCGAACCACCGTGCTACCGTGCTGCCCATTGAGTCTACTAAGTCAATTATCATGTGACTCTCTACATCATACCATGGGTGGTGCTATTCTCCAGACACACATTAACCCATGCTCTACCAAGCACCTTTACATTACAACGGCAAGCATATCAACTCAAGGATTATAATACACGATTAGTTGACAGATATTTCCACATACCATGAATTCTACACAGCTGAGGCTTCTGACCTGGCACATAGATTTAAGGCATCACCAGATTTAAAAGAGATTTCTGTACATTACATTGCTGGGTGGGTGTACATTCTTCCAGAAGTTGCATTATCATCAACCAAAATTGTATCAGCACCATACAAAAGATTAAGACCCTTTTTTTAAAAAGAAGGGGCAATTTAGCGTGGTCAATCCACCTACCCTGCACATCTTTGGGTTGCGGGGGTGACACCCAGCAGACACGGGGAGAATGTGCAAACTCCACATGGACAGTGACCTGGGGCCGGGCTCAAACACGGGTCCTCGGCGCCGTGAGGCAGTAGTGCTAACCACTGTGCCACCGTGCCATCCCGAATTAAGAGCCTTTTACTGGAAACTAAAAACTATACCCTGTGTTTTACTGTAATGTTGAGAAAAGTCCAGTCTGTGTGCATAATGGCCAACTGTGAATCTTGGAATTACTCACCAAGATTAGCAATTTACAGTCAACGCCATTAGATCTCATCAGCCAGTATCTAATTCATCTCACAAGATACTCGGGTGGCCGCTCGATTCCAAATGCTATTATTAATTCCAAGAATTATTTTTTGAAAGATAAAATTGTAAAGCAACATAATAGTATTTTGTTGTGTTCGTTTGGGTAGAATGGAGAACCATTTCTATATAGACCTTAGGTTTATGTTCCTGTTTTAGGCTGAAAACCAGTGGGAATGGAAACTTTGGGTAATATGGTTATTGTACACTAATCCTCTTACTGGGAGAATGATTCCCAAATGGGTGTTGTCCATGTCCAACTTACTGCTTTCAAATCAACACCATAACTGGTCCTGACACGAAGACAACCAAAGTATCCTAGAATCATAGAATTTACAGTGCAGAAGGAGGCCATTCGGCCCATCGAGTCTGCACTGTAAATTCTATGATTCTAGGATACTTTGGTTGTCTTCGTGTCAGGACCAGTTATGGTGTTGATTTGAAAGCAGTAAGTTGGACGTGGACAACACCCATTTGGGAATCATTCTCCCAGTAAGAGGATTAGTGCATCCTACTGAAGCCAACGTATCTACCCGATCCCTGTGATCCCCACTTAACATTTTTTTGGACACTAAGGGCAATTTAGCATGGCCAATCCACCTAACCTGCACATCTTTGGACTGTGGGAGGAAAACAGAGCACCCAGAGGAAACCCACGCTGACACAGGGAGAACGTGCAGACTCCGCACAGACAGTGACCCAAGCCAGGAATCAAACCTGGGACCCTGGAGCTGTGATGCAACTGTGCTAACCATTATGCTACCATGCTGCCCTGGATTGCAGCTTGCAGTGATGACACACTCATTTCTGATTCAGAAGGTTGTGCACGTCAACTCTTTGTGCGAAGACATAAGCCCATCATCCAAGCTTTCACTTCAGCTCAGTAGTGAGGGACACAGGGGGCACCATCATTCAGTTAGGACCTTAAACCGGTGCCTCATCAGATGGATGTTCATCCCTTGCTAGTCAGTTCTGCAGTTAGACCCAGTGAAAATCCAATAGTTGGACTTGTGCTTTCCAATGCCTACCAGGATATTGTGGCAATCAGCAGCTAGGTTATTGATGGACCAATGACACGTAACCGGAACTTGAACTCTGTTCTTGTCCAACAAGACTTCCTTTTCCATTTCATTTGCTTTATTTGGATTGGTTCATGGATGGAAGTAATAACATTCCTATTTGAGCCACACTGCAAAATCCCTACTTGAAAAACTAATCTTTTAGAGTAGTTTTTATTTTAACTGACAGGCTCATATCCAAACACCAGTGGTCTATTCTCCAGAACAGATACCAATACCTTCAAGGAGAACAGCGGAGAATATTATACCAAACTACGCAAGGGTGCATTTTTTCACATCAAGCCTGGTGGGCATAGTTTTTCTAGCCATGATGGCAAATGTCTGTAACATTGAGCAGCTGCAAAACAACACTACATTAAATTAAAAGACTTATTAAGTAGTCGCAATGCACATTATTAACTGGAAGTTAACTTAAGCAAATTTTTAAAAAAATGTAAAATAGTGTGGAGCCAGAATTGCAGTTCAAATTTTAAATTCCCACTCCAAATCTTTATACGGAAAATTCAGTCTGTTCGAGAGCAAGCCTTGTGGGCGGATCACATCTGCTTAGCTGGAAAATCTGCCACTTATGTATCACTCATGAGGGGGTTTATCTGTCGAGAGCCACAGTCAGAATTGAGAATATGATAGCCAGATTTTTATAAAATTCCATCCCCTCTGCTTTTCAACAGGAACCATTTACACTTCATCTCTGGACCCACCTTTTGTTCCTTTACATGTCCTATTACCACCTCTTCTGGCCTTATACCATCATCCCCTTTAGTCATTCAATGCACTTCACCCTTCCACTCCATCACAACATTTCTCTTTCGTTCCCTCTCTTTGCTCCACTTTTTCCTGGTTCTGCACTTGCTGTCCATTCCAGTTCTGCAGTCCTTGACCTGAAATGCGACCTCAGTTTCTCACTTCTGCATCCTGACCCGCTGAGCATTTCGGACATGTTCTCTCCTTCTATTTCAGAGGTTCCAGCATCTGCAGTACTTTGCCTCTTGAGGATTCTCTTCAATTAGTCAAAGCAGTTTGTGGAGCAGTTAAGAGTTATAATAAATGGGAGTTGAGTTAATGGCCTGATTTTGTTGAAAAAAATAATGATGCATGAATAACAGAATCAATTAGTTACCTGCGATTTAGATAGCAACTCTGTGTATGAACACATGTTGCTGGCTGACTTGCAGTTCCCTGCCTCTGGCATTGTAAAAATGATATCTCGCCCCTAATCTCCCTTTCAGTTTCATTAGAGTGAGACCTATTCCAACTCTTTTGGGTCGACACAAATAACCAAATATCAGGCCTATTCCACTGACCACAGGAAGTTGAGTTTAGTAATTAATACTAAGTGCCATTTTTCCAATGTGACAATTGTTAACTGACAATCAATATTTAAATATGGAACAATTTAAAAAAAATTAACTTGTGGAGTTTTGTACTTTCAGGTGGGGAATAGTTGTTGAAGATGTTTTTAAAAAGTCTAACTTCAAAACTTTAAATTATTTCTCTTACCTTTGTTTTGTTCTTTCTCTTGTTATAGGTCTTGACAAGTAATTCACCCTCCTAATCAATCCCCCTTCTTTTGCTTCTCTAATCTCTAAACTCATTGGTTGGGGCGGCATGGTAGCACAGTGGTTAGTATTTTTGCTTCAAAGCGCCAGGGACCTAGGTTCGATTTCCAGCTTGGGTCACTGTCTGTGAGGAGTCTGCACGTTCTCCCCGTGTCTGCTTGGGTTTTCGCCGGGTGCTCTGGTTTCCTCCACAAGTCCTGAAAGACGTGCTTGTTAGGTGAATTGGACGTTCTGAATTCTTCCTCAGTGTACCCGAACAGGCGCTGGAGTGTGGCCACTAGGAGCTTTTCACAGTAACTTCATTACAGTGTTAATGTAAGCCTACTTGTGACAATAATAACTGGGAGAATGTGCAAACTTCACACGGACAGTGACCCGGGATGGGATCGAATCCGATTCGTTGGTGCCGAGAGGCTGCGGTACTAGCCACTGTGCCACCCTGCCCCCCCCCCCCCCCCCCCGATTGATTTTTGATTAACAAGGGAGTGAAAGATTAACAGGGGTGGCTGGAAAATGGGGTTGAGGTGACAAATCAGATCAGCCATGATCTAATTGAATGGCAAAGCAGAATCGAGGGATCCAGTGGCCTATTCCTAATTCATAGTCATAGTTATTTACAGCATGGAAACAGACCCTTCGGCCCAGCTTGTCCATACCGCCCAGTTTCTATAACTAAGCTAGTCCCACTTGCCTGCATTGGGCCCATATCCCTCTATACCCACCCTGCCCATGTAACTGTCTAACTGTTTTATAAAGGGAAAAAATTGTACCCGCCTCTATCACGGCCTCTGACAGCTCGTTCCAGATGCTCACCACCCTCTGTATGAAGAAATTTCCACTCTTGTCTCTTTTGTATCCCTCCCATCTTGCCTTAAACTTATACCCTATAGTTCTAGACTCCTCTACCTTTGGGAAAAGATGTTGAGATGTTGGTCGCCTGTGATCTCATCCGTCAGTCCAGCGCCACCACAGTCAGTTGAGGGCTGATCCGCGGGCAGGGTGGGACTTTAATAGAGGCTCGGGGCACTGTGGCAAGGGGGGGGGGGGGGGGGGGGGGGGGGGGGGGGGGCGGACCGGGCCGAGCAAGCCAGTCAAAGGGGTGGCACTATTTTGCGGGCTGAGTCCACCATGAAGAATGGCACGGCCGCTGCAGGCCGCCACCGTGCGCATTCGCAGCCATGGACCCGGCAATTCTCCGGGCCGTATTGACAGCTACATACAGCCCGGGTGCTCTACGCTGCCGGCATGCTAACCCCCAGCAAAAAGGGGAATCAGTGGCCGTTTTACGCCAATTTTGTCTGGCATAAAACGCCACCGTTTCCACGCCGCCATGGGGGACAGTCCCGGAATCGGAAAATCCAGCCCATGATCTTCAGAGAAAAAAATGTTCCTGATCTCTGTCTTAAAGGAGCAACCCTTATTTTTAAACAGGGACTCCTAGTTCTTGATTCTCCCTCAATAGGAAACATCCACTCCACATCCACCCTGTCAATATCCCTCAGGACCTTTAAGGTTTTGATCAAGTTTCCTCTTACTCTTCTAAGCTTAAGTGGATACAAACCTAACCTCTCCTCTTTGGAGAACCCACCCATTCTGGTATTACTCGAGTTAACCTCTGAACACTTACATATTTTTTAAAATAAGGAGACCATACTGCACACAATATTCCAGATGTGGTCTCACCAATGCACTGAACAACTGAAGCATGACTTCCCTACTTTTGTAATCAATTCCTCTCTCAATAAATGATGACATTCTATTAGCTTTTCTAATTACGTGCTGATGCTGCATATCAGCCTGCATTCTACTCCATTTGCCAGATTTGTGCGCACTCACATAACCTATCATGCCCCTCTGTAGCCTCTATATCCTCTTCACAATTTATTTCCCTCACTATCTTTGTGGTGACAGCAAATTTAGCAGCCATTCCTTCAGCCCCTTCATCTAAGTCATTTATATGAATTATAAAAAGTTGAAGCCCCAGCACTGTGGCTTACCACTCATCACATCCTGCCAACGGGAAAAAGACCCATTTAGGACAACTCTGTGTTTCCTGCTCGCTAGCCAATCTTCAATCTGTGATAACATGTTACCCACAAGCTTTTATTTTCTGCAATATCCTTTGATGTAACACCTTATCAAATGCACTTTTATAGCGCTGTTTATGGCTTCAGTACATTATAAAAATATTCCTTCATGGGGTGTGGGCATTGTTAGTTGTGCCAATATTTATTGCCCATCCCTAAATATTCTTGAGAAGGTGGTGGTGAGCCACCTTCAAGCACTTTGAACTTTGGACACTTGTCATGTAGAAATATAGCAGTCAATTAACTTGCAGCAGTTAAGTATTGGTTGAGGAAGAAATGTTGATCAGGACAGTGTGAGAATGCCGTTGCTCTTCAAAAGGGTGTTGCGGGATCGTTCACATTTACACAAGGGGAGAGGCACTGATGTAACATAGTTAACAGATTTGGCTGATCTATGTTGTGCAGTCAGGCTTCAGTTGTGATAGATAAGGAAATAATCGCTGCCAAACCTCGCCAACAGCCTAATTAGGGAGTAAAGAGGACGCTCGATATTGAGAAAATACTCAACTCAGCAGCATTTAAAGCATAACACAGTGGCCAGACTGAGATAGTACAACATTTATAGCATTTTCAACGCAACAAAACCTCTTCCCAAGGCACTTCAAAAAGCGGGCCGGGCGAACAAAGCAAGGCTATGGTGTCGAGTTCAATGAGTTCAACGCAGATGAGGTATAAAAGGGACAGCTTTTAAGGTTGACGGTAAGGAGATAGGTGCTGCTATGACAGGGTGGATGAGGTTGTTAAATATAGGAGGAACACAGAGCAGAGTTCTGTCAATCATCCCCAAATGGAGGGAGGGGCAGGTTCTTAAATGGATCATATATTTTTGTGGCAGGATGTACAATGGGGCCATGTGGCAAATGAATGCACCTGGAAAGCTGGTCAGCTATTATTCACTTCAAGCAAATAAATATGCTGTTAAACACGACAGCAATGATTCACATTCAAGTACATAAGCATGCTTTGTAAAGCATCTCGTTACTTTTCAGGAAGGCTTTCTCGATGACAAGTGCAATAAGCTCTTTGCACCATGGTCTCCGCATTATTTTTGCATCAGAGCCCGGCTCTGAACCTATCGAAGCAATCTTCACATGTATTTCCCAAGCAGGACACGGCTTCCAAAGGTGTAACCCTCACCCCGCCATGTAAATCACTCCTGCTCATTATTAACAAACAAGAAGCAGCTTAAACCCTTCAAATAGAAACCCTACAAAGAATCCAACTCATCAGCAAAGCCGTATTAGCAGCCCAGACTTAACCTCTGCTGATGTGTGTGGCCTAGCCATCTGGTACGTGTGGAAATGAGCAATCTGGACTCAGGTAGGGCAGCATCTCTCAAAAGTCAACAAGGATGCTCGGGAATGAATACAGCGGTTCCTCAGCTCAACAGTCAGTGGGCATGTAAACGTCAGTGAATTTATCAGTCGTGTCTGAGATAGTGCCTCCAGTGAAATCATTACTGTCACTTGATTCTAGGCCGGGGACAACGGTGCGGTAGTCATGACAAGGGCAAAAAACCTATTTGGTGAAGGGTCAGGAGTCACCAGCAAATATGGAAAGGGTGACGCTCATGAGCTCCAGAAAGGCAGCGAGTTTGCAAGGAGCATCAAAATTATATCCCAGTCCCACACAGGACTTATGGGTTGCGAATGATTATCTTCCCCCTTGCCCTCGTGGAATACCAGCTCCCTCGCTGAGGGCTGGCGAACTCTATTAACCTTTGTATAAAAGGGCGGCCAGTAAGGCACCGAGCAGAGAAAGAACCCAGGAGGGATCTATGTATATACTGTTATTGTAAATACTGAAAATAAATCAAAGTTCTTTATTTTATTTGGTGTGGTCTCTCCAGGTCCTTATTAAACCAGGCTTGTGAAGGTCAACTGGTTATACCCGTGGTAGGAGTCAAATTGATGGGCAGTTTCTACAGGAAACCAGCTGGATTGCACATGATCCCCTTGGGATATGCTGGGCCCCACAAATTCCTGTAACCTTATTTGGGGATGGGAGATGAGGGAAACTATCCAACTGCTCTGAATCAGATAGGTTACATGGGTGGAGGAGGTTCCGGGAATGGAATTCCCGAGGCGAGATTCTCTCAGTCCGGGGCCGGGCCGGAAAATCGCCGCGACCGGCACGAATCGCGCCACGCCATCCCGACGCCGGCAGAGCGGAGAATCGGCGCCACTGCGCCGGTGTGGTTGGCGTGGCGCCGGTCGAGGTCCGCTCTATTTGGCCGGCCGGCTGATTCTCGGTCCGCTGGGCCGAGCGGCCATTGTAAAAACGCCGACTCCTGCCGGCGCCGTCCACACCTGCTCTCAGCCGGCAGGAGCTCAGCATGGAAGGGTAGGGGGGTGGGGCGGCCTGTGGGTGAGGGGGGGTGTGTCCGACCCCGCTGGGGGCCTGCGATGTGGCCTAGCCCACGATCGGGGCCCAGCATTCGGCGGGCCGGCCTCTCTGGCTGGCGGCCTTGTTTCTTTCACGCCGGTCCCTGTAGTCCTGCGCCATGTTGTGTCGGGGCCGGCGCGTTGAAGGAATGTATATGTGGTCTGCGTATGTGCGCGTTGCTGCCGGTGCCACTGCACATGTGCGGACCCCACGGTGCCCAGTTCGCACTGGGATCAGCAGCTGGAGCAGTGTGAACCACTCCAGTGCCGTGCTGGCCCCTTTTGCGGGTCAGAATTAATCGTCGGGTCGGCCCGTTCATTCAGTCGTAAAACGCGACGGCGTTTACAACGGTGTGGACAGTCTGCCGTGGGATTAGAGAATCCTACCCCTGATGTTTGAGAGTTCCTCCAACCTCTGACTCCCAGAGGCTGAGTACATCTATTTTGTTTTGTTTCTGTTTCTAATAAATTTAGAGCACCCAATTAATTTTTTTTCCCAATTAAGGGGCAATTTATTGTGGCCAATTCACCTACCCTGCACATATTTGGGTTGTGGGGGTGAGTCCTATAGACACAGGGAGAATGTGCAAACTCCACACGGACAGTGACCCGGGCAGAGATCAGCCTGGGTCCTTGACGCCGTGAGGCAGCAGTGCGAACCACTGCGCCACCGTGCCACCCTCGAGTACATCTATACAGGACAGAACATTGAGAAGGGAAAGGTGTACCAGCCTTATGACAGGCCTGAAGGATATATGTATTTTTAAAAATTATTAATGGAGTTATTCTAGGACCCCTCAACAAAAGGACTCAAGGACAGACCGCAGAATTGTTACAGTGCAGAATAAGGCCATTGGGCCCATTGTGTCTGCAACGGGTCTCCGATGTTTCCTCAGTGCCATTCTCCTGCTTTCTCTCCACAACCGCACACATTCTACCCTTCCAGGTAACAGTCTGATCTTTAAGGGTTCGATTGGGCCTATCTCCACCACACCCTCAGGCAGTGTGCATTCCAAACCATGGCCATGCACTGCATGAAAAAGCTTTCTCTCATATCATTTTTTGCTTCTTTTGCCAATTTGTTTAAATCTGTCCGTCTTCTTCTCAATCCTTTCATGGTGGGAACAGTTTCTCTTCATCTACTCTGCCCACATCCCTCATGATTTTTAATGCCTCTATCAAATCTTCTCTCATCCTCCTTTTGTCCAAAGAAAACAGTCCTAACTCCTCCAATCTACCTTCATGACTGAGGTTCCTCATCCCTGGAACCATTCTTGTGAATCTTTTCTACGCCCGCCCCACAGCCTTCACATTTATCCAAAAATGTGGAGTGCAGATTTGGATGCAATACTCCAGTTCAGGTCTAGCTAGTGTCAGATACAAGCTCAACCTGTTCGTACACTCACGCATACCTGTACATAGAAATACACACATACGTGCACACACTTCCGTACACACACACACTCCCTTACACACACACACACACACACACACGTACACACGCATACACACACGCGTACACACATACACACGCGTACACACACACACGCGTACACATACATACACACTTCCCTTTGTTCTTGCACCTCTTTTAGAATTCTTTAAATTTATTCTTAAAAATTAAAAAAAAAAAGAGTACCCAACTATATTTTTTCCAATTAGGAGGTAATTTCGCATAGCCAATCTCCCAACCTTGCACATCTTTGGGTTGTGGGGATGAGACCCAGGCAGACATGGGAGAAATGTGTATAACTCTGCACGTACAGTGACCCGGGGTTGGGAATGGAATCGGCTCCTCGCCGCAGTGAGGCAGCAACGCCAAACACAGCGTCATCGTGGCGCCCCTAATATCTAATCCTCTCTGCTACCTTTTCAGAAGTTAGCTAAACACAATTTTACATTAATAAACCCATGCTGGCTTTCCTTAATTAACTCACGTTTCTTCATGTGGCCATTAATTTTGTCCCAGATTATGGTGTCTAGAACATTTTTCCCCCCACTAAACAATAAACTGACTGGTCTGTAATTGCTAGGTTTATCTTTACACCCTTTTTGAACAAGGATGTAATATTTGCAATTCTCCAGTCCTCTGAGTCTGAGGAGGACTGGAAACTTATGGCCAGTGCCTCTGCAATTTTCATTCTCACCGGGTGCTCCGGTTTCCTCCCACTGTCCAGGGATATGCAGGTTGGGTGGATTGGCCATCCTAACTTGTCTTTAATCCAAAAAAGGTTAGGAGGGGTTATTGGGTACAGGGATAGGGAGGAAGTGAGGGCTTAAGTGGGTCGGTACAGACTTGATGGGCCGAATGGCCTCCTTCCACACTGTATGTTCTATGTTTTTTACAAGGGAGCATAACTATAAGGTTCAGGGTGGGAGATATACGAAGGATGTCCGAGGTCGGTTCTTTACTCAGAGACTGGTTTGGGTGTGGAATGGACTACCTGCTGTGATAGTGGAGTCGGATAATTTAGGAACTTTCAAGCGGTTATTGGATAGGCACATGGAGCACACCAGAATGACAGGGTGTGGGATAGCTTGATCTTGGTTTCAGACAATGCTCGGCACAACATCAAGGGCCGAAAAGGGCCTGTTCTGTGCTGTACTGTTCTATGCTCTATGTTGTTCTACGCCTCCAGGCATCAATCAATTTTTGGTGCCTTATCAACCCTCATCCTTTTACAATTTATAATCCGAGAGACGACATTTATGGAAACTGCCACTGCCTTTTCATACTCCCCCTTTGGAAACATACATAGAAAATAGAAGAGGCCATTCAGCCCTTCGAGCCTGCTCTGCCATTCATCATGATCATTTGCATTTTCACCTCCCCTTGAACCTTTTGTGTTTGGCATACAATTGGTACAGAGGGGCAGGATGGAGAACGGGGCAAGGATCTGACCCCCCACCCCCTCATCGGATGCCAGAATCAGTGGGCTAAGCAGAGTATTTAATATGCATCTCAAGTAGGGTGGGTGCCCTCCATAGGAACTGCCGTTACAAGACCTCCCAGTGACCCTACACATTCCAGCAGGGTCAGAGTGGGTGGTCCCTATGGGTGGGATCCCAGCCCAAGTCTGTGATCAGGAGCAGACCAATTTTGAAGCCCCCACTATGTCCCTTGAGGCTCACACAAAAAAGGCATCTTGGACAAGGCGCCAAAATTTTTTGGCGCGAATCAGCACCTTCAGGGGAGGGAAGAAAAATAACAAATTGAGCAAAGCTGGCTTGACCTAGGGCAGCACGGTGGCGCAGTGGGTTAGCACTGCGGACACACGGCGCCGAGGTCCCAGGTTCGATCCCGGCTCTGGGTCACTGTCCGTGTGGAGTTTGCACATTCTCCCCGTGTTTGCGTGGGTTTCGCCCCCCACAATCCAAAAATGTGCAAGCTAGGTGGATTGGTTATGCTAAAATTGCCCTTTAATTGGAAAAGATTAATAAATATTTTTTTAAAAAAGAAAAAAAAAAGATGGCTTGAACTCAGCAAAATTCAAACCAGTTACATGCATTAGTACATTAAATTAGTTGGCCTGCCAAGCAGAGAATTCTTTTTGAAATACTTGGTTCGAAAATTAGTAAAACTGAACAACTTTAACTCCAATGAAAACTAAAGCAAGATCTGCAACAGTCAAAACACAAAATTACCCTTCACGCACCTGCATCCCCTCAACAGTTTAATTCTCAACGGCCTGTGTTGGTAGTTTTACACCAAATCCAAAAATGCTAGGAATGTGTGGCATGACACTTGGGGGTGTTTGAATTACGCAGTCTCTGTGCGAACAATAGTAAAACATGAATTCAACAGAAACCTCCAATAACAGCTAGCCTCCTACTTCTCAAGAAATGTAACAATTATCGACAACACATTAGCCCGAATCCCCAATATGCGTCTTGGGTCGCCTACACCATCGAGGAACATGGTGGCAGATTCCATTCTCAACTGCAGTTGCAGTAAATTACCCCAATATTGATAAACGACTGACACGTATAGAATGGACAACTCTTGTCAGTCAGAGGTTCTTTTTGAAAAATAAATTTAGAGTACCGAATTGATTTTCTTTTCAAATTAAGGGGCAATTTAGCATGGCCTATTCACCTACCCTGCACATCTTTTTGGGTTGTGGGGGTGAGGCCCAAGCAGACATGAGGAGAATGTGCAAACTGCACTCGGACAGTGACGCAGGGCCGGGATCGAAACCGGGTCCTTGGTGCCATGAGGCAGCAGCGCTAACCACTGCGCCATCGTGCTGCCCAGCCAGAGGTTCTGAATAATCAGGAGATTGAGATCAACGCACAATAGTCCATATGAACTGTCCCATATTATGAGAAATTAAATATTAAAACTTTGACACTCTTCAAACATCGGGGTTTGAAAATTTACTTGTACTGCAAAAACGACCAAAATTTTGACCAATTGAGTATGTTGGTCACTTCATAACAAGTCCAACCCCAGAGCTGTGAGCAGCTAACAAAAGACCTGTATTATATGGATTGATCTTGTCTGCCCTCCAAGCAAGTTCCTCATTCACTCTGTTTAAAGCTGCCGTGTGTGGTGTGGATGTGGTCCAGAATAAAATAAAGCATGATTTAAAAGAATCAATTTTGTCTTGGTTTCTTCTCAAGAAAATTTCCATGAAAAATGTCTCTTTATCCCCAATTTTATTCCTACTGTCCAAATGGTAATATCTAATGTTACCGTGTCTTCTCAAATTTGACAGTTATTCCTGTATCTTGTTAAAGAGGTCGCTGATCATATGTAGACCTGGACTTGGGAGTATCAGATTGCTATTCATCAAGGGGGCATCACATCCAATCGTTGAACACATACGGCATGGAGCATGGCTGCTCAAATCACAATTAATGATTTGCGAGGGGAAAGGTGAGAGTTGACAGAAGTTATGTTTTAGCTTTGGCTGGTTCTTCCTGGTAGGCTAATCCTTCAATATTGAAAAATAAACTCTTCTTTAATCTTAAATGTCAGTTGATTTCTTTCTCTTTCTAACCCGGTGCCAGTGAGGTTAATACCAGTGACCCTATCAGTATCCTCAATGGAGACTCAGCTAATTCAAACACACAGCTAAAAGCAAACCAAGCTGGGGTTTTGCTGGTTTTTAAAGCATCATTCAAGCCGCTAATGTTATCAGGATGCCCCAACAGTGCCCGAGCCTTGTGTTGAACCAGAACAAAAACAGACATGAAGGTGAAACACAGGTTTTCCCTCTGTCCTGTTTGTCCAATCACATTATACTGTTATTTACAATCTTGGCCTCACTCAGCCCCAACAGTGAAAGGTCACGAAGATCAGCTTGCATGTCTGCGATGACCCCGGGGGTTAATGACTTACCTTTATTGATGTTGATTCAGCACCCCTCGTACTGTAAAATAGGATTGGAAAACATTAGAAACAGCCACAAATCTCGAGCATGGAGCTCAGTGAAGGGTTTGATTGGCACAAATCGGAGAAAACATCTCGCAATTTGTCCTATTTGCTGAGATTGGCCTACCAGGGAACAGATATTGCAAAGACATAAATTGTGTCCCCTCTCATGTGCCCCACCCAAATCAGATCATTGGGTCAAGGAGGATAGGAATAGCACCAGACAACTAAGCTGCACAGTCGTCTATTATACCATCTCTCCACTTATACGGGGGGGGGGGGGGGGGGGGAGGTCCCCTTAACATACATGTCCTGCACTGTTACTGTCATTCTGCAGAATGCTCATCATTGGAGTGCCATAAATCTGCAGCAACAACAAAAGAAAATTGCCTCTGCTGGTGCATTCGCCTCTGAACAGTGGAAGCCGTTCAGACAAGCAGCAAACATTTAAAAAGAACCCTTTTGTAGACTGGAACAGTTCACCCACTTTAACAATCTACTGGGCTGTGCAGAAATCAAATGTGAATGGGTTGGGGGAAGGAGAGGACCGGGAGGAGGAAGCCGAATTTCTTCACGTGCATCACGACTGTGCCCAGCCGCCGATGAGAAGGTTTTTGTTTCTGCCTGTCTCTTACCGTCAAAACACATACAGAAAAAAAAGTGCCAGGATGCATCTTGCTGTCTTACTCGGAAAGATCAATAAGTGGTTTAATCTCAGCGCAGGAAATTGGTCTATAAAACACAACCGTAGGAAATAGTGGCAAGGAGTTTCGATTGGAAGAGATGAAATTGCAGCCTTGTCATCGCCGGTGAAGCGGGTTCACCGAAGTGTCACCTTTGAGGTAAACCAGAAATATAATAAAGACAACATTCTAGAAGATGAATGGGGCAAAAGGCTTTCTTGTTACAGTGGTGCGACTGTAATCAATCGATTAAAAAAAGCACAGGAGTGCGTATTGTACTCAGGGAGAGAATGTCAGTGAATGTCAATTTAGCTGAAGGACCTGTATCCAAAATTGTTCGCCTTTTTTTTATTGTTGTTAATGCAGTGACAGTGGAGCTGCGTATTTCCAACCTTTTCATATGATCTGCGGTCTGTTGTTTTGGTGTTGACCAAGGTCAAAAGTAATCCTTCTTCAACTCTAACTCAACAACATCTTTTACCTCAATTGCAAGTATACCACTCATTATGCAAATTTGCCATCTCCATTTCTTACACCGCCAGTCATCAATTCAACAGTAATTTGACACGGAGGAGAAGCAGTTAAGTGGTGTTGGTTGATACCCACAACTATTAAACAGATTGATTTTAATTTGTTAACAGAATGTGGGCAATGTTGACAACGCCAGTATTTGTTGCCCAGCCCAAATTGCTCTTGAGCAAGTGGTGGTGAGCCACCGTTTTGTAGGTACACCCACAGTGTTGTTACGTCGAGAGTTTCAGGCTTTTGATCCAGCGACAATGAAGGAATAGCAATACTATTTCAAGTTAGAATGGTGTGCGTCTTGGAGGGTACTTGCAGCTGGCGATTTTCCTATGCTTCTGCTGCCCCTGTCCTTCTAAATGGTAACGTTCATGTGTCCAGAAGGTGCTGTCAGTGACACCTTGGCAAGTAGCTGCAGTAGTTGGTGCACACTGTAGTCACAGTGCGCTGATGGTAGAGGGAGTGACTGCTTAAAGTGATGGATTTAAAAAATTATTTTTAATGTGAATTTTTGCTGAGCATTTATTGCTAATTCTGAATTGCCTTTGAGAAGGGACGGAGTGCTAATCAAGGAGGCTACTTTGTCCTGGGTGATGCTGAGCTTCTCAAATGTTTTTGGACCTGCATTCATCCAGGAATTTCATTATATTCCTCACTTGTGGCTTGTGGATGGTGCAAAGACTTCGGGGAGACAAGATTGAGTTATTTGCTGCCGAATTCCAAGTTTCAGGTAGGTCCATTCCTGTAATAGCAGAAATAATGAGACTGGTCCTGATCGTTTCAGATCAATGGTAAACCAGGATGTTGATGGCGGGAATTCGACGATGATATTTCCTTTGAACCTCACGGGGAAGGTTACCTTCTTCCCTTATTGGGGATGGTTTTCTTGGAACCTGTGTGGCATGAATGCTTCTTGCCTCTTGTCAGCCTAGACTTGCCGAATGAAAGCACAGACAGTTTCACTATGGAACTGAATACTGTGCAACCAGTGAACATTCCATTTCTGACCTATTGAAGCAGCTTTAGGGCCTGGGGCACGAACCTGAAGAACTCCTGCAACAAAGCCTTGGGGCTGAGTTAATTGGCTTCCAACAACCGCAGCCATCTTATTTTGGATGAAGTATGACTCCAGCAGTGGAGTTTTCTCCTACTGGTTTCAGTTTTATTAGCACTCCTTGTTGCTGCACTCAGTCAAACAATGCTTTGATGCCCCCTCACCTCTGGAAGTTAGACTGCAATGAGGTCTGGAGCCGGACGATCTTCATGGAACCCAAACTGGGCATTTGTATGCAAGGATCGTAAGTACAAGGAACAGCGGGAGGAGGAGCAGCTCTCGAAACCTGCTCTGCTATGCCACATGATCATGGCCCATTTATTGCCTCAACTCCACTTTCCCTCCCTCCCTCTCTCTCTCTCCAGATTCTTTAATTTTCCCAAGAGATGAAAAGAACCAGTCGCTCCCAGCCTAAGTTAAGTCAACAATAGAGCATCCACAACCGTCTGGGAAAGAGAATTCCAAAGAATCACCACCCTATAAGAAAACAAAAATTCTCCTCATCTCAATCTCAACTCTTCCTTTGAGACTGTGCCACTGAGTTCGAAATTCTCCATTTATGGGAAACAACCTCTCAGTGTCTACCCTGTCAAGCCCCATCACAATTTTCTATTTCTCTTTTTTTAAATATAAATTTAGAGTACCCAATTCATTTTTTCAAATTAAGGGGCAATTGAGTGTGGCCAATCCACCTAGCTTGCACATTTTTGGGTTGTTGAGGCGAAACTCATGCAAACACAGGGAAAATGTGCAAACTCCACACGGACAGTGACCCAGAGCCAGGATCAAACCTGGGACCACATTTTTGGGTTGTGGAGGCGAGACTCATGCAAACACAGGGAAAATGTGCAAACTCCATTCGGACAGTGACCTAGAGCTAGGATCAAACATGGGACCTCGACTCCGTGAGGCTGCAGTGCTAACCCACTGCACCACCGTGCTGCCCTCGGAATTTTCCCTTTCTCAATGAGATTATGTTGCATCTTTCTAAATTACAGAGCATAGGCCCAATTTACTTGATGTCTCATCACAGGATAACCCTTCAATCCCAGGAACTAATTTTTGTTGTACCACCTTCCAGGCAGTATACCCTTCCATAAATATGGAGACCTAAACTGCAGGTGTGACCTCAGCAAAACCCTATATAAGATATATTATATTATATATGAATAAAATTGCAGCACGGCTTTCTTGTTTTTGTACGTCAATTCCTTTGCAATAAAGACGCACATGCCATTTGCTTTGCTAACTGCTTGAGATACCTACATACTAACTTTCTGTATTCCTTATACGAGTATGTCCAAGTCCCTCTGAATATCAACATTTACAAGTTTCACACACTATTCAAGATAATTGTTTTTTTCTAACTTACCACTAAATTGAATAACCTCACATTTTCCCACAATATATTACATCTGCCACCTTGTTGCCCACTCACTTAACATGTCTATATCTCTTTACAGCCTCTTTGGATCCTCCTCACAGCTTAAATTCCCAATGGGCTTTGCATCATAATAAAACTTGGATATATTGCCCTTAGTCCCCATGTCAACATACTCTAGATTGTAAATAGCCACGGTCTCAGCATTGATCCTTACGCACTAGTTACAATCTACCAACTTGAAAATGCCCCGTTTATCCACTACTCGCTACTTCCTGTCCATTAACCAATACTCTCTCCATACTAATGTTACCTCCACAACCCTGAACTCCATGAGATCTTACCATACATATTGCGCCTTATCGAATGTCTTTTTTTGAAATACAATTATAGTACATCCACTGGTTCCTCTTCATCTACCTTACTGGTTACATCCCCAAAAATCTCTTGATAAATTTGCCAAACGTTCCTTTTCATAAAACCATGTAAATTTTGCCTGATCATCCATCATCATTTTAAGTGCATTGTTGAGACCTCTCTAATCAACAATTCTAACATTTTCCCAATGACTGATGTTAGGCTAACAGGACTGTAATTCCCCCATTTTTTCTCCCCCTCCTTTCTCAAACAGCAATGTTACATTTATTAACTTCTAATCTGCTTGGACATTTCTAGAATCTAGGGTATTTTGGAAAATTATAACCAGTACATCCACTATTTCTGCAACTACCCCTTTCAGAACACTATTCTTTAGGCCATTAAATCCTGGGGATTTGCTGGATTTTAGTCCTGAAAATGTTCCAATCCTTGTTTTCTGTTAATGTTAGTTACCTTAAGTTCCTCACTCTTACCAGTCAATTGGTTATCCTATATTTCTGCCACTTAATTGGTGTCTGTTAAGACAGGCAGAAACTATCTGTTCAATGTTGTAAAGATGCACTTTCACAGACTTTGTTAGTGAACACAAAAGTTGTTATTTATTAATAAGAATTGTACAGCAGCCAAATGGCTGTAGTTAGATCCTAAAATGTCTCATCATGCGGTAATCCTACACTAGGGGTCCTGATTTGTCGCACAGGCCAAGTGACCCTTACTCTGCTGTGTTGCCCTTAAAGGGACATTCAGCATAAATGTCTCTGCAATTTCCTCATTTCCCATGGTAATTTTGCCTCTCTTTGCTCAAAAGGACCAACATTTACTTTAGCATTCTCCTTTTCATATGCTTGTTAAAGTTCTTAAAACCACTTCATGTTCCTCAATAGTTCACACCCTCATATTCTATTTTTTTCCCTTTTTGTGGACTCATTGTCATATTTTGCGTCAGAATGTTCCAAAGAAGCACCGTGGGATATTTCATTACGTTAAAAGTACAACACTGTGACCTCTCCAGTCCGGAATGCTTGGGACTAAGTTACCTCTAGATTTTGAAATTTTCCAGACAATAGAATGCTTAGCCACAGTGTCTAGTGTGTAAACCAGAAAAGAAAAATATTTACCTGAAACAATAAAAAGAGTGATAAAACAGTATTATGTAGTGATCAAATTGGTTTAATTATCCAAATACTGTATCTTCCATGTTTTCGCTTATGATGTTGGCAATACTTGGGTTGGCTCAAACGATTTCTCGACAACTAATGTTTCTGGACAACAGATTTCCAGACTGGAGAAGTTACAGTGTACATAGACATTTGTTGTTAAATTTGCAGTAATGAGGTTTTTGTTTCCCCTTTACTGTTTTCAGAAACTCTCGCAATCCTCAGACTTATTCCTATTCTTTGCAACATTATAAGCCACTGCTTTTCATTTGATAGCCTTAAATTCCCTCGTCAGCCATGGATAGATCTTTCTCGCTGAGTTTTGCTTTTTAATGGAAGGTATTTTTATTGAACATTTTGAATCTTTAAAAAACATTGAGCATTGTTTATTTACAATATACTTTTGAGTCCAGTTATCCAATCAACCTCAGGCAACTCTCGCTCTTATACCGACAGAATTGACTTTATTTAAGCTTCAGATCCTGGTTTGGGACTAGAGTATGTTGCTCTCAAACTTAATATGAAATTCAATAGTATTATGATCACTTGTTGCCCCTGGAGAATGTTTTTCTACTGTGATGTTATTAATTAAACCTGCAATCTAGTATTGCACAATATTAGATCTACAATAGCTTTATCGCTAGTTGGTTTACAACGTATTGTTCCAAAATTGTACTTGATAGCATTGTTTACAACATTTTCCACTGTTGACTGAGAGTAGGCTGAAAGGATAATAATTGGTCCGATTGAATGCGCTCCTGGCATTGTTCTGCATTGCAAGCCAGCTGTATAGCCGACTGTGCTAATCCAGCCCCATTGCATGGATAGAAGAGATGGTGGGGTAGTGGCGGATCCTGGATCCAAAGATCCAGGGAAATGCACTAGGGATCCAGGTTCAAATCTCGCCACGGAAGGTGGTAGAAATTGAATCCAATAAATATCTGGAATGAAAAGTTTAATGATGACCGTGAATCCATTGTCCATTGTCGTAAAAAGACTAGCTGGTTCACTAATGCCTTCAGGCAAGGAAATCCGCAATCCTCACCTGGTCTAGCCTTCATGTGACTTCAGCTCCACTGCAATGTGGTTAACTCTTTATTGCCCTCTGAAATGGACTTTCAAGCCTCTAAGTTATATTAAACCAGACGGACCATCCGGCATCGACCAAGGGACTGGAAACGACAATAGTATGCAGAAAAGGTTATGGGCCCTGACAATATTCAATCAATAGTACTGAAGATTTGTGCTCCAGAACTTGCCGCACGAATAACCAAGCTGTTCCAGTACAGCTACAACACTACCCGACAATGTGGAAAATTGCCCAAGTATGTCCTGTACACAAGTTACAGGACAAACCAAACCCAACCAATTACCATCCTATCAGTCTGCTATCCACCATCAGCAAAGTGATGGAAGGAGTCATGAACAGTGCTATAAAGGGGCTGTTTAGCACACTGGGCTAAATCGCTGGCTTTGAAAGCAGACCAAGGCAGACCAGCAGCACGGTTCGATTCCCGTAACAGCCTCCCCGAACAGGTGCCGGAATGTGGCGACTAGGGGCTTTTCACAGTAACTTCATTGAAGCCAACACGTGACAATAAGCGATTTTCATTTCATTTCATGACATTCAATGGCATTACCATTGCTGAATCCCCCACAATTAATGTCCTGGGAGTTACCGTTGAACAGAAACTGAACTAGACTAGCCATATTAATAGTGTGGCTACCAGGGCAGGTCAAAGGCTAGGAATCCTACGGTGAGTAACTCACCTCCTGAACCGCCAAAGCCTGTCCACCATCTACAGGGCACAAGTCAGTCATGTAATGGAATACTCCTCACTTGCCTGGATGAGTACAGCTCCAACAACACTCAAGAAGCTCAACATCATCCAGGACAAAGCAACCCGCATGATTGCTACCCCTTCCACAAACATTCAAACCCTCCGCCACCGATGAATAATGACAGCCGCGTGTACCATCTACAAGATGCACTGAAGGATCTTGCCAAGGTTCCTTAGGCAGCACCTTCCAAACCTACGACCACTACAATCTAGAAAGTCAAGAGCATAAGAATATATGGGAAACTCCTCTCCAAGTCACTAAGCATGCTGACTTGGAAATATAACGTCGTTCATTCACTGTCACTCGGTCAAAATCCTGGAACTGCCTCCGGAACAGCACTGTGAACTGCAGCGGTTCAAGAAGGCAACTCACCACCACCTTCTCAAGGTCAATTAGGGATAAGCAACAAATGCCTGCCAGCCAGTGACACCCATGTCCCAATAAACAACCAAATCTCTCATTCACCCTCATTATTTCTCAGGAGGCAGCTATACCTCACCTCTCTGAGTAATCCCTTCTTCCTATCAATGTTGCTTGTGAAACCAAAGATCGACAAAGGTTGACCTTGGTTTCTCAATCTGAAATAAAATTCATGTTTCCAAGTCAATGACCTTGCTGCCGTACTCATGTAACACTTCACATGCAAAGATGCATGTTGATGTTAACTATTCAAAGGCTTCACATTAAAATGTTCCCTCACCCCAACCCCTAGTCTTTCAGGTGCATTAAACATCTGGGGCAGGATTCTCCACTATCGGAGCAATGGACCGACGCCATTGTGAGCATCAAAAATGGTGCGAACCACTCCGGCGTCAGGCCGACCGTAAATAGCGGAATTCTCCACAGTTCCGGGGGCTAGGGCGGCGCCAGAGGGCTTGGAACCGCAACAGCCGGAGCTGAAGAGACTGTGCGAGTTAGCACATGCACAGACCAGCCGGCGTATCTGCCGCATGCGCGGGAGGGGGGGGGGGGGCGGGGGGTAGAGGTGGTGTGTCTTCTTCGCGCCAGCCATGGAGGAGCCCAACTGGGGCCGGTGCGGAAGGAAGAGGTGCCCCAACGGCAGAGGCCCGCCCGCAGATCAGTAGGCCCCGATCCCGGGTCAGGCCATCGTGGGGGCCCCCCGGGGTTGGTTCCCCCCGCACTCCCCCGAGTGCCGCACCAGCCAACCTACCTGCCAAGTTCCGCCATGTGGGCCCATGTCCAATCCATACCGGTGGGGCTGGCCAAAAGCGGGACGCTCTGCCCATCGGGGCCCAGAGAATTGGCGGGGGGGGGGGGGGGGGGGAGGCGCTGCCAATGACCTCCGACCGGTGTGAATCCCGCCCCTGCCTTAAAACCGGCGCTGGAGAATACGGCAGCCGGTGTTGGTGCGGCGGGGCGGATTTCGCGCCCCCCCCCCTCCCGGGATTCACCGACCCGGCAGGGGGTCAGAGAATCCCGCCCATAGTGCGGAGAAACTTTGCAAAAAATTTATCATTTTTGAGATTTTCCAGATAATCAGTACTGTTCGGAAAACCAGGGAAATCATGGACTGCAGCTGAACTACTGAATTTCTGATTTTCATTACTTTCTCTCTGTGCAATCAAATCACTTTCTTCACAACTTGGACATTTTTTTTTGTTGTGTCACCAGGCAACAAGGGCAGCTGCAGCTCAAGTCAGCAGGCGACGATATTTTATTAGGTTAAGGCAGATTTAGTAGGGCTACTTAACTTCAGCTACATTCTGTGAGCACAGCACCGTCATCATTTTTAGCTCAAGCTATCCTGTCGCTATCCCAGTCTCATAATCCCAGATCTTCACAGCATTGAAAGGGCAAACTCTTCCTCTGCACTCGTGCTCTCTGACTTCCCCCTCCCCTCCCCCGATCCTGGCCATGCCAGCCCCGCCTCCCACCCCTCACCAACCCACAGCCTTTGATTAAGTTTGCAAGCTGGAGAGTAAATCACAGCAATTGCAAATCAGAAGGGGGTACTGATGCCCCTGGGCAAGACAATTATCAAGATGAGAAAGTACACAACTATTTCTATTGATTAACTTCATTTTACATATATCAGGGGCTGGATTCACCGATGCCCCAGGTGCGTGTTTCTTGGCAGCGTATCGTTCGCTGGCGGGGGGGGGGGATTCTCTGTTCCCGCTGCTGTCAATTTGATTTCCCACTAAAGATGCTGCTGGGATATCCACGCGGACGGCGGGATCAGACAATCCCAACAGCCAGATAATTCTAGGCCACATTTGTAAACGAGAGATTGCCATTTCTAGAGCCCCTTTCATTACCTCAAAACATCTCAAAGTGTTTTAATACCTAATCAAGTACTTTTGAAGTGTGCTCCCTGTTGTAAAGTAAGAAAGATAGATGATCGTGAGGTCAGGTGTAATGCCTGGATCTGGTATGTCTCTCTTTTGGGGACCATGAATTGGATTAAATTTGAATTGGTTTATGGAGCAAGCAAGGAGCTGGATTAGGGGCTTGTCCCTGTCCACACTCTGAGCTCCGGCATTGTAACTCTGACAAAGTAATGAAAAAAAATGAAAGATCGCCACCAATTTTGTGCACAACAAAATCCCACAAACAGCAATGCAATAATCATTAGAAAGCACGTTTTTGTGATGTTGATTGAAGAATAAGGGTTGGGCTGGACACAAGGGATTGCAGGCACCACAGTGGTTGGCACTGTTGCCTCACAGGGCCAGACACCTGGGTTCGATTCCGACCTTGGGCGACTGTGTGGAATTTGCACATTCTCCCAGTGTCTGCGTGGGTTTACTCCGGGTGCTCCACTTTCCTCCCATAGTCCAAAAATGTGCAGATTAGGTGGATTGACCATGCTAAATTGTCCCTTAGTGTTCAAAGGTTAGGTGAGGTTACAGGGATAAGGTGGGAGTGGGGGCCAGGGTTGGAGTAAACTCGATGTGGCCGAATGGGCTTCTCCTGCATTTTAAGGATTTTATGATTTCTATTCTTCTATGATTTCATACCCCTGCTTTTCTTCATAATAGTGTGCCATGAGCTCTTTTTATTTCCACCTGATAGAGAGGACAGGGCCTCGGTTTAGTGCCTCAGACTGACAGTGAAGCACTCTCATAATACCGCAGTGGAGTGGCATTATCTATTTTTGCGCTCAAGTCCTGGAATTGGATTTGAACCCGCAACCATCAGATGCAGAGGCTGGTGTGCTACCAACTGAGCTACGGCTGACACACACGTTAGCTTGGCCATTGTGGTGATATGCATCACTGTAAATACACATGGGGTTAATGAAATACACTAAGACTAAATAAACACGAGAGGGAGCACCAGAGACATCATGACACACAGACATTCAACCAATAGATCAGTAAGATAGGACACGACCAATGGGCAGTCAAGACACACCCAGAGGTGAAACTACCACAAGGGGGCTACCCATATAAAAGGACAAGGCACACATGCTCTTTCTCTTTCCACAGGCGCCACTCAGAGAGACAGGGGCAGATCGGAAGCATCACACCCACCGCATGGAGAGAGAAGACTGGTTAGTTAGATTGAGTTATTATAGCAAGATCAGCAGGAGAGTCGAACTCAAGTAGGAGAATTGTTAACTGTTCAATAAATGTGTTAAACTTATCTCCAAGTCCGAACCTTCCTTTGACAGAGTATACATCAAGGAAGCAGCTTATACTACATGAAGAAGCATAACACAACATGGTACCAGTGAGTGCTTGTTAAATCTACATAGTTCAACTCAACAAATCCGTGACTACCAGCAACAGCACCCAGGCAAAATGTTCAAGATTTCGGTTCCGCAACAGCTCAGGTACCACGGCAACCTCAGTGCAAACTGGCGTGCGTTCAGGGAGATTCAAGATCTACCTGGTAGCATCCGACCTAGATGGTCTTCGAGGCTGAGCATTGCTAAATTTTAACCAGCTTCATGACTGAGCATGGCTAAATTTCAAATGTCTTAGAGCCGAGGATAGTTAAATTTTCAACAGCTTTGAAATCGAGCGTGGCGTATTCAGAGAAAATAAAGTTCTGCTCATGATATGCATCACTGTAAATACACATGGGGTTAATGCAAATACACAAAGACTAAATAAACACGAGAGGGAGTACCAGAGACATCATGACACACAGACATTCAACCAATAGGTCAGTAAGATAGGACACGACCAATGGGCAGTCAAGACACACCCAGAGGTGACACTACCACAAGGGGGCTACCCATATAAAAGGACAGGGCACACATGCTCTTTCTCTTTTCCACAGGCGACACTTAGAGACACGGGCAGATCGGCAGCATCACACCCACCGCATGGATAGAGAAAAGATTGGTTAGTTAGATTGAGTTACTATAGCAAGATCAGCAGGAGAGTCAAACTCAAGTAGGAGAATTGTTAACTGTTCAATAAATATGTTAAACATATCTCCAAGTCCGAACCTTCCTTTGTCACAGTATGCATCAAGAAAACAGCTTATGCTACATGAAGAAGCATAACACAACAGCCGTGGCCGATAGCAGGGTTGGGTGATGTAGCTCTGTACAAGAGTTGTGAGCACAACAAGTACATAGGTGCTTCAGGGACAGCACATGGATATCAAAACACACCACCTTCCCGGAATGGGTTTGGTGTGAGAGTGAGTGAGAAAAGCCAGAAGATGGTCTGTAACATTTTCCCTTTAATTAAGGGCGCCACATGGGAATGAAGTGACTGTGGTTTGCATCGCTTCTTCACATGTTTGCCAGCAAATGCAAAAGAATCTTCACCGACCGAGTACGTTTTGACAAAAAACACTGCTACAGGTCTCACTGCACAACTCAGAATATATCAAACTGCCTTACAAAAGGTTTTCCAAGAACCAGTACTGATCTCCCTTTCAAGCGAGAGTTTAATTGTGGAGTATTGGATATGCTGAAGTATTTCTCTTTACAGAAAATACAAAATGAGTTCAAGGAAAAAGTGCGCTGTCAGACAGCCCCTTTCATAACCATCGGTAGTCCCAAAGCACTTTACAGGATAATGAAGTACATGTGAAGTGTTGTCATTGTTGCAACATAGAGAATTGTTTTATGGAGTCTGGCTAGTATAAATGATACAGCTCAAAGTTCATTAGAACATACATGTGTTCCCCAGGCCTTTTGTGTAAAAAAATAGTTATGCCCCATTGCTCCAGGCCTCTGTGCTACCCTGAACAGTAAACATTGGATGATTATCACAGCAAGTATATCCGTATTTAAACAATCTTTCCTCAGGCAGACTGCAACAAGGCGACAGTGAAGTGGTCCCCAGCTCTGCGGAGCAGCATGAGGTAATGGCCAACTCACTGCAAAAGGCAGCCTAACTTCTTGTTGTCGATACAAAGCGCCATTTATTCCCAAGCTGCTTCAGGTATTACAGAATACACTACATCACATCAACAAGTGGCTACTTGTGAGAAGAGTCCACAAAATGTGGATAAACAGCTACACCTTAAACAGGAGTACACTGTACAATCCCCATAAAATAGGTCAGTCAGTCCTGAAGTGACTGCCACTGCTATTTAGCACGTGCTTTGGTCCCACTTAGCAGAGCGGTTGGCACACATTATACCACAGAAATATACAAACAAATAAATCATATGCTTGATAGGAACATGCTGCATGCAAAAGACAAATTAGCTGACTGTCTTGGAAAACACGGCGATGGAAGTTTTAGAAAATAAATGTTTGAAAGCTTAAGCAACAGGAATAAATAGAACAAGCAGAATGTGGAATTTTATAAAGGCTCAGTCAACAGGATCCAGTCTGCTGGCTACATTTTTTGTTCAGTGAAGATAAGAATGCAAGACACAAATATATATGCCCAAGAGGCAAAGGAAGCACACAGGGGAAAAAAAGCCTGGGCCTCAGCAAATAAACCATGGATTTTATCCCCTGCTGAGAACAGCCACAATTCATTCAGCTTAGAAGGTGCTTGTAAATTATTCCCCGTCTCTTTCCCCGTCCTGGAAGAACGCATGTTGACAGCCTCAGCAACAAGCAATCTGCTACTAAAGCAAACAACAGAGGACTCCACAACCTTCAGGCTCTGCATCCACAACACCAACATGGGGAGCCCAACAGGAAGAGACTGTCCATCAGAAGCAGATTCGGCAAAGTTGGCAATTTTTCTCAGTCTTTCTTTTTGCTATCTTGTTTTAATGAGGGTGTCTAAACTACAGCTCAAGGGTCATAAGTGGTTTGCGAGCAGTGGCAATCCTACCACAGAGGCCCATGTAATTCTGTCAACCTGCACGTAAACTTCTCATCGCTGAACCTAGTGTTGCCTGAAAAGGGCTGCTCTTACAGTTATTTCTTCACCAATAGAAGCTTCACTTTAATTCTTTGGTACTCTCAGACAAAAGGTTAATAGTTCAGACCACACCCTAGGAGTTGGCATAACCTGGGCGAACACTTTGGTACAGTATAAGGAATACTATCGCATTACTGTAGGTGATATTCATCTGATAAGATGTCAAACTATCTACCTACGTAGGTGGATATTGAAGATCCTTTGCCATCTTGGAAGAACTTCAGAGGAATTCTCTGGTGTCCTGGGTATCATTGGATTAACTGGATTGTTTTCGCCTTTTGGTTTCCGGGATCTTCCCGTGTACCGCATACGTGGTCAACAAGACCCTAATATATACATGGAAGAGGCCCACAAGTCTGGGTGGTCCTGCGATGGCCTGATCACAGCAATAGTTCAGACATCACTAGACATCATCTCTTTCCCTTCATTCTGAATGGCAATGTCTCAAATTTAAATGCCCACATGCTTAAATGTAACATTCTGCCAGATTACCTCACAATAAGCAACTGCCCAACCTCCCCGTGAAACCCTTTGCCGTCAGTAAGTTAACTTGCCTGCAGAAGAATTGGAGGTAGATGTTTGTCTGGTGCCAAGCCATAGACAACCTGCTCTGGTGAACAGGTTGCCCAGCATGGCAGCAGCGGTGTCCCAAAAACCTACTGAGGGAAGATAAAGTGCACCTGTCCCCCGAAGGCATTTATTGCTTACATAACAACACTACTCTCCATTAAAAAGGGTAATTTATTAGTGAAATTATTTGAAATGTCTTGGCACAGTGAACTACTGTCTAGATGCCAATATTGCAATTAGCATGCAATGCTCATGAATTGTACTTATATTTATCCGAGATCCAATCTTGTTCCAGTGGTTCCTAAAAGCACAAGTCTCATGAGCCAAATATAAAAATGACCAGACAGGTGACCCGAGAGTCTGAGTAAAAATAAATTCAGAGTTCCCAACTTGTTTTCCAATTAAGGGGCAATTTAGCATGGCTAATCCACCTACCCTGCACAACTTTGGGTTCTGGGGGCGAAACCCACGCAAACACTGGGAGAATGTGCAAACTCCACACGGACAGTGACAGCCAGGATCGAACCTGGGACCTCAGCTTCGTGAGGCAGCAGTGCTACCCACTGCGCCATCGTGCTGCCCCGTAAATACAGTTTCTTCCCAGCAGTCCCTCTTGCTGAGTTCTGGCACTTTTGCATTTGGCTCACAGCCAGCACTCGAGACACAGGAACTGCGACATTGAAAAAAAGACCACGGGTCTATCTATTTTGCCTTCTACCATCCTAGAAGTCACATAATGCAACAATCATTTAGTTCATAGCAAATCAATCTCTAATAATTAGTCTAGTTCAGACTCGGACACGAGGCGAGGAGAAACCCCGGCAATGGAGAGGTGTGGGAAGCGGAAGCCCAATGTCCAATGTCCCTCCCAACATACAGGGAACTTAGCACACGTCATGTCTCACGATCCACACTCCTGGGGACTTGTGGGATTAGCATGGGCCTGGCAGAATGTAAAAGCAGCTTCAATTCATCACCTCAAATTGCTCCCTTCATTACCACCATCAGTGACAGACCCACACCCACAATTGTTCCGACAGCTCAAATTGCTCTCTACACACAGTCGGTGATTAAAGCTGCAAAACCCATCACACTGGAGAGCGTTTTACCCTCACGGCTCAAGCAAATATACCATGATAAACAAAGAAATCAACAATATTGCACTCCTTTGAAATGAAATGGCCGTGAAACAGTACTGGAATGAAACCAGAACAAATATAGGAAAAGCACAAATCAGAACGAAACAGGTTTATCGAGAATGAAGAATTGGAAGGGAGTTCAGAAACGGTTCCTTCGGTGGGGCCTCTGACTACTCGTTAATCCTGCGTACAAGGTTTGGGTAGTTGATGAACAGCGCATCACAATTGAATCCAGCTAACACAACAGATTTTTAATTAACAGGTTGAAGTGCCAGGACCTGCTGATTTTAACTGCTCAGAGTAGCTAGAAGGCAATGCAGTTTATGGTCGGCTAGGCTGCGTCATGAAAATACTGTATACTCTAATGCTGCAACTTGGGGAGTCAACATCACAAGAAAGGACACAATGAAGTCATTATTCCCAACTGAATAGAAAACCACATTTATACAACTGTGGGAATTAATTTATAAATCCCAGCGTCACTCAGTTTATGGTATCACCAAAATACAAGCAATTTCTTCAGCAGACGCTCCAATTCAAATCCACACAGCAACGTACCACCTTTGCAGCAAGATGCACATGCAATGAAAGGGACTCACTCAGCACAAGAAGCCAGTTCCTCAACTCGAATCATTATTTTGTTCAAGGTACATAATGCAGCAACGGACAATTGAGGACCACAGCACGATTCCAATCAACATTCTGAGGAGCAGCACTTCCTTCTTGGTGTTCGGGCCGGAAAGTGGAGCTGAGTCCACAAAAGATCAGCCATGATCTAATTGAATGGCGGAGCAGGCTCGAGGGGCCAGATGGCCTACTCCTGCTCCTAGTTCTTATGTTCTTATTATGTCCTTATGTTCTTAACATCCTAATACTGGGTCACCTAATTGCTTCGCTGTGCCACTCAACTGCTGCACTCACAAAGGTGATGCTCTTCAGGTGATGTTCTCCACTTGCCCTCACAGATGGTTCTAAAAGATGATCCCATAGCATTACTCAAAGATGAGCAGAGGAGTGCACCACAGGGCCCTGGTTAATGTTTGTTCCTCAGCCAAAATCATTAACAAATGGATCTGTTTGGCGGAGATGCTGTGCTCAAATTGGCTGCTGTGTTTCCTACATTATAACAATGGCTGTCAGCACAGTAGCACAGTGGGTAGCACTGATTCGCATGGTAGATTCCCAGCTTGGTCACTGTCTGTGTGGAGTCTGCATGTTCTCCCTGTGTCTGCGTGGGTTTCCTCCGGGTGCTCTGGTTTCCTCCCACAAGTTCCGAAAGACGCGCTGTTAGGTGAATTGGACATTCTGAATTCTCCCTAAGTGTACCCGAACAGGCGTCAGAATGTGGCGACTGGAGGCTTTTCACAGTAACTTCATTGCAGTGTAAATGTAAGCCTCCTTGTGACAATAAAGATTATTATTATTTTCGGCATATAGGAACAGAAAAGCAGGCCATCCAGCTCCTCAAGCCTGTCCCGCCATTCAATGTCATCATGGCTGATCTGTGGCCTAACTTCATATACCAGCCTTTTGCCCATATCCTTTAATATGTTTGCTGAACAAACATCTATTTCAGATTTAAAATTAAAAGAACAACTATTCTAGCTTCAACTGCTGTTTGTGGGCGTGCGTTCCAAACCTCTGCATTCTTTGCGTGAAGAAGTACTTCCTAAGGTCTCTCCTGAACGGTAATTCGCTAATTTTTAGACTATGCCCCTAGTTTGAGAATCTCCAACCAGTGGAAATAGTTTACCAGTGGAAATAGTTTACCTTTATCTACCCTGTCTTTTCCTTTCATATCTTGAAAACTTTGATCAGAACACCCCTTAACCTCCAAATTCGAGTGAAAACTGGCCTAATTTGTACAATCACTCCTCGTAACTTAACCCCTGTAGTCCAACGATCATGGTCAACAGTCACAAAAGGTACATTTTGTGTAACCCTCATGGAGGTTACTACATTGGGACCATCAGATTTCACGTGACCTCCACTAAATTACGAGCTCCCATGGTAACAAGGGGACAGGGCTTCTCCTTGACAGAAGATTAGATCACGATGATGAAAACCCCGACAGACCCTTTGGGGAGTGGAGATCTTGTATGTCGCAAAATAACCTAACCATTGTTTTCTGTCTGCTTGGTCAATGCATGGTACTTTAGCAGTCTCTACAGCACTGGACAAATGTAAGGCTTTGAAATCATCTTCTGATTTGTGAAATCATCTTCTGGTGTGTGTCCACCAATAACGTTTGAGACACTGACAGTTCGAAGCCTCATTAAAAATGTGTAAGGTCTCAGAGTGCAGAGGGAAGGAGACAGGTGACTAAGGACAATGTTTGAATCCACTATCCACAAGGTGGATAACAAGTACGACAAGGCCTACTGATATTAATAAGCAGTTGCCTCAAGTTTATTATCACAAAACAATCCATAGCGCATTGCTTTATCTCAGCAACCCAAGAGGTGTCACACAAGAACGCATTATATTATTAATGAGACAGTGCTCATTAAGCTTTGTCTTGTTAACAAACCCCCAAAACACTATTTCAGGTCATTGCACAAATGTTTTGAATCGAAATGAACTGGGAGAGACATTATAGGTCAAACGGCCTTTAGTTTAAGCCACTTCGGCTCACAGTGTTGAGTTAGGATGTCATTTGACCATTGGGTTACAGGACACTATAATCAGAGGCACTGGTTTACTGTGAATGCATATGTCAACCTCCATGGAGTTCTGTATTCTGTCGACAAATTCCATGGATTTTAACCAGCATTCTGAAATTACACACTCCAATTGTAGTATTTGCGTTTAAAAGGATAAATCAGTGACTTCGCTTATGATGTACAAAGGGGCTACTATTCATCAGGGGACAGGCAACCAGGCTATGGGACTAACCATTCCATTCCATGGGTGTACAGAATTTATATTTTCTGATCCAATTCTTTGGAAATGGTATTCCACAATTCTACCTATTATTAAAATGTAAACCAAAGCAAAGGATGTCACGGTGTCACAGTGGTTGGCCCTGTTGCTTCACAACTCCAAGGTCCTCCAAGGGCAGCACGGTAGCATTGTGGATAGCACAAATGCTTCACAGCTCCAGGGTCCCAGGTTCGAATCCCGGCTTGGGTCACTGTCTGTGTGGAGTCTGCACGTTCTCCCCGTGTGTGCGTGGGTTTCCTCCGGGTGCTCCGGTTTCCTCCCACAGTCCAAAGATGTGCAGGTTAGGTGGATTGGCCGTGATAAATTGCCCTTAGAGTCCAAATTTCCCTTAGTGTTAGGTGGTGTTACTGGGTTATGGGGATAGGGTGGAAGTATGGGCTTGGGTAGGGTGCTCTTTCCAAGAGCCGGTGCAGACTCAATGGGCCGAATGGCCTCCTTCTGCACTGTAAATTCTATGTCCCAGGTTCAATTCCCAGCTTGGGTCACAGTCTGTGGAGTCTGCGTGTTCTCCCCGTGTCTGTGACAGTGATAGCCCCTCGTGCTACTGTGCTGCCTTAATTGGGAAAAAAATTGGGTACTCTAAATTTATTTAAAAAAAACAAGGGGGGGGATTCTTTTACCAAAGATTTACATTTAAACTGAACACCCCGAGATGCAGCTGTAAAAGCTCAACCTTTAAGGTGGCACGTGGCACAGTGGTTAGCACTTCTGCCTACGAAGCTGAGGACGTGGGTTTGAATCCCGGCCCTGGGTCACTGTCCGTGTAGAGTTTGCACATTCTCCCTGTGTCTGCGTGGGTTTCGCCTCCAGATTAGGTGAATTGGCCACGCTAAATTGTCCCTTAATTGGAAAAAAAAATAATTGGGTACTCTAAATTTAAAAAAAAGCTCAACCATTATTCTATATGTTATGAGTTGAGGCGCTCCTTCCAAATGTGACTATCCTGCAGACCACATCTCGTTTGAACCTTGTTTACGATCCTGTTCAGAGTGTCAAGATTGCTGTTATTTGTTCGGTTAATGCTTTTTGCCTTTCCGTTATCCCAAAGATGTTCAGACAAGGGATGCAATTGAACTAATTTACTGTGAAGGGGACAGCGTTTGGGTAGAGGGAGGGGGGAGGGGGTGTGGTTGGAAGGAGGTGCCTGAAGAAAATAGGTTTTATAGTTTTTTTTGCTTTCTAATAATCTCTGGCCACTTGTGGGCAGACTTTTTTTTCCCCTAATGCAAAGAACCTCAATGCACTTGGACAGATTTCTGAGTGGGTTTGCCCATAAGCTGATTACCGGACTTCATTTAAATTATGTTATCACAACCTTACTGCATGTAATCTATTTTCCAACTGGCGGGCTGAAAAGATAAATCTGTTTACTCAGGGACTCTGTTACTTTTAAATAAAACAACCATTTAACCAGCTAAGTCCTGATGGTAATGGGCCAATATTTGCCAGCCATTAGCAAACTTGCTGTCGTGGGTCTGTACACCATTCAAGGTTATTAGCTTTCAGTCTTCAAACTGATATTCCCCGGTCAATAGCCATATTATAAAATGCACTCCTAATTGTTTCTTTAATATACCAATATTGGCTCCAAAGCCATACTTGTCCAGCCTTGAATATTCCGCAGTCATTGTACTCCAAAGGAACTCATCGCGTGAGAGGATGTCATGCTATGAGATGGGGGAGGGGGCAGGGAGTGAGTGGTGTAATTGTAACTAAACCCATCCACGAGCAAGCTAACGAGATGGTACAATGATGGTTTTGCCCTCCATTTGTGCTCGATCATACACTCTTATCAAAGTGGATGGTCAGTAATATTGAGCAATGTGTAAAACTACTGTTTCACTTGATCACACAAGTTCCCAGCTTGGCGAGTTAGGTTAAAATTCCCACTTTGATGCCAGCAAAGGAACCATAAAATGTAAATATTATTTAGAGCTCTAGAAAGCATCAGATTTTGCAGGCCTCACGAGATTTATTTCTACTTAGAACTGGGCTTGGAAAGACTATTTGCTCTGCTCTGTAGTCCTTCCTCTCTTCTCTCCAGAGTAACATGAAAAATTAAGTCACACAATCAATGGTTATTTTCTTGTTTGACCCCCCCCCCCCCCCCCCCCCCCCCTCCCCCCCGTTGCTTTGGATGAAGGCCAGCCGCCAGGTTTCCCACTCCTCAGGTCATGGCCACAGCTCAATCCGCCATCTGTAAACTTGTTTCTATCTGCGCCGGCCTTCAAACTTTCTCAACTGTGCTCCCTTCACTGCCACGTGCAGGTGACCTCTTGCCCTGGCTCGACTTGAGCCAAAGCTGGAGTTCCACCCTCACCTAAACTGAAATCCTGGCCATTCACAGGTGATTGTATCAATGGAAGATAAGTACATACAGGGCCGATGGCAATTGGGTGTTTACTTGAGAATACATTACGAGACACTTACTGACACAGGAATAGAGTGGAGTCAGGAGATAAATACATGAAATGTTTCACCCTGTGATTAAATCCATTGCAAGTAAAGAATGGCTCTGGCCTCTTAGTTCACCAGCTGGCTGTCAGAAATATTACGGTCACTGTAGGTTTCTTTTCAATAAAATGGTTTAGCACATCCTGTTCACTCAAACAATGGCAACTTGCATGCAGCGCTTTTAACCTCGGAAAAATGCCCCAAAATGCTCCACAGGAATACAATCAGGACAATTTGACAGCACGCCACCTAATGAGATATTAGGGTAGGTAATCAAAAGCTTCATCAAAAAGCCTGTTTGAAGGGGCACCTTCAAGGAAGAGAGAGAGATGGCGAGACGTTGGGAGAGAACTCCAGTGTCTAGGACCCAGACCCGAAGGATGGAGTGATGCAAGAAGCCCGAATTAGACGAGCACAGTTTTGGGAGTATCATCGTGTTGGAGAATGTTACAGAGGTTCGGGGAAGGCAACATTTGAAAATCAAGATGAGAGTTCTAAAATTGAGGCCTTGCCAGGTAAACGTACAGCGTAATTTCCACATGCCTCCATCACACACGCCCCATGTCTCCCTTTTACATTCAGTAAAAGAAAGGTCACAACAATTAAACTTGAGTCTAATAGATTTGGCAAATAACTCTATATGAAAAGAAAAGAGAGCTCCCCTAATGGTTTCACGAGTAAGCACATTGCCCTTTGAATAGAATAAACCCACGAGAGATTAGAAAAAATCCCCGTTGCAGTCTTCTCGCTGTCCGAGATCAGCTAATCTCAGCTGAGGTGGCAGTAAGGAGATGACAGCATCTTTTAGGAGAAGCTGCGGCTGTAAAAGATGTGGAACTGGTAGGTTTGCAGCTGGCTGAGGAGAGGAGGAGGAGGGCTAAAGCTTCTTCCGTCTGGTAAGAAGCTGTTTATAACCCTTCCAATGGAGGAGAATGTCACAGATTTTTTCTTTGAATAACAGGAAATACACAAACTGCAACAAAAATTACCACTGATGAGGCAAAAAAAAGAACGAGAGGCATCGCCACCGGTGGAACTTGAACACAAATCTAGGGCAGGACAGAAAATGTAAAGCGAGGACCATGCTTTCATGAAGTACACTGAGAGATTACAATGTAGAAATCTGCTGAAATACAGGATTATCTAAAGTCTATTGTTACAAGGTAGTGGTATACAGACACATATGAATTAAAAACATCAGCATACAGTATGTCTTTCCTCCGCTTGGGAGTATCTTAAACCATGACAAAAGGAGGAAAGGGCGATGAGAAGTGGAACGAACAGATAATTCAGATACAGACAAGTGGGCTTGTTATGCTTGCTTGGCATTGTCGAAACAAAGCTTTTAACTGCCCCGGGGGCTCCCAAAGTGCTGGAACCCACTCGTCCACACTGCATAATGTATTCCAAAGCACACTTTGAGTGTTAAAGCAGACTTGCTGGCAGCTGACCTTCCTCAATACCTTGGAATTCTCCTGAACAGGACGGCTCTGCCTTTACGGGAAGACTGGCAGGGCTTTTGAGGGGTGCGGGGTGGGTTTGGTGCTGGTGGTGAAAGGGCTGAACAATTATAAATCAGTAATCTAAATATGCTTTGTGTTACAGAAGGCAGCGGTTAACGCTTGTAGCTCATGTGCTGCATTTCTATACAACTGGGGTTGGGGGGGGGCGGGGGGGGGGGGAAATAAAATCAGCCTCTTGAGATAGGTGTCTGGAATGACAGGGGCATAGCTCTGCCTGAGTACTATTAGCAGCATAACTGAGGATGTGGAGACAGCCACAGGCAGCTCAGTAGCAGAACAAGGTGAACGCATCAAGGAGGTATTGCCTCCCCAATGTAAAGTCTTCAAACTTAGTCCCTTTGGTAAAATGCATCACTGGCACCAACACCTCCCTAATGGGGCATCCGCTTGATGGCTATGGGAGCAAATTTTGCACACAAACGACTTGGTGACACAACCATTGATGCGGCATTATGCACCCTCAGTCATTAAACAGTTAAATTGTTTTGCAAGACAGCCAACAAGGGGACAATGCCACACTCACATTATATGTCAATATTAAATTGACAGCCAACAAAGAAATGATCCAATTATATTGTCACATAAAGATACTTTTTTTAAAAAATAGGTTTTAATTTTTAAAAAAAGAAATCTATTGTACTGAAACACCGCCTCTGGTCGTGCCAACAGCACAGGGACATACTTTTAACAAATTCTTTGAATGGAAGGGTCAGGATTTCTGATCTCGACTGTGACCAGCAACAAATGTCACAACTAGCTGGGAGCAGAGAGCAATAATTTCCTCCCAAATTCAATCGGCCCAGGGCCGCGTGTGTTTGCTCTCCTTCTGCATTAATTAATGTATTTAAAGCAAGGTTAGGGGTTGATTTTTTTTAAATGTTTGCCCTTAATGTCGAAGCCTGTGTCCACCCCCGCCACCACCTCCAAAGACTACCTGGATTTGAATCAAACTTAACCTACCAGATGTACACAACGCGGGGGGGTGGGGGGGGGGGGGGGGGGTAGGGCAGGTGGGGATTGAGAAGGTAGATAGATGTACTACTCCCCCTCTCAAAGTTAGAAGGTGATCATTGTGAAGTGGGCAAGGCTGAGGGGGTGAGGCTGAGGGGGGGGGGGGCTGAGGGGGGGGGGGGTGAGGCTGAGGGGGGGGGGGTGAGGCTGAGGGGGGGGGGGTGAGGCTGAGGGGGGGGGTGAGGCTGAGGGGGGGGGTGAGGCTGAGGGGGGGGGTGAGGCTGAGGGGGGGGGGTGAGGCTGAGGGGGGGGGTGAGGCTGAGGGGGGGGGGGGAGGTGAGGCGGAGGGGGGGGGGGTGAGGCTGAGGGGGGGGGGTGAGGCTGAGGGGGGGTGAGGCTGAGGGGGGGGGTGAGGCTGAGGGGGGGGTGAGGCTGAGGGGGGGGGTGAGGCTGAGGGGGGGGGTGAGGCTGAGGGGGGGGTGAGGCTGAGGGGGGGGTGAGGCTGAGGGGGGGGTGAGGCTGAGGGGGGGGGGAGGGTGAGGGGGGGGTGAGGCTGAGGGGGGGGGGTGAGGCTGAGGGGGGGTGAGGCTGAGGGGGGGGGTGAGGCTGAGGGGGGGGGTGAGGCTGAGGGGGGGGTGAGGCTGAGGGGGGGGGTGAGGCTGAGGGGGGGGAGGCTGAGGGGGGAACTGGAGGGGGGGTTCTAGAAGAAAATCTGAGTGCAGCTTAAACAGGCACAGATTGTTGTTGTTGTTGTTGTGTGATGGGGTTTTGGGGGGGGGGGGGGGTGGTGGTTTGCTCACCTGGAAGTTCTGCTCTTGTTTTCCCTCTTGTTGAGCACTCCGGGCACGCAGTTGGTGAGCTCGGTCCAGTCGGCGTGTAAGCCGCAACTCCAGCCGGTGGAGAAGCGGGAGAAGAGCCAGGTCTCCCTGCGGTTAGGTCGGTAGCAAGTGCACTTCTTCTGGCCCGGCTTGCACTCGCAGGGCACCTCCAGCTTGACGTTCTGCACCAGGTGCCGGCCGAAGGTGGTGCCCCCGGTCTTCTGGATGTGCAGGAAGACGATCACGTCCTCGCCCTTGATGTCAAAATCCACCGTCCTCTCCAGGTCCAGCACGGGGAAATAGTATTTCTTCACGTAGTGGGGGTCGGGGGTAGGGAAGATGTCCACCGCCTCCTCCTGTTGGAAACCTCGGGGTCCGGCGATCCTGCAGTTGGTCCCTGGGCAGACGTACTGGAAAATGATTATCATGAAAATTGCGGAGCCAGCAATAATCAGGATGAATTTGTTGGTCCTTTCAACCATGTTCCTTACAGTGAGTTTCATGGGTTACCATCTCACTGTGGAGATGCACAGAGGGCTTTGGAAGAAATGCTTCCCCAGCCGGTCAATGTTAACTGGATGTGTCCCCCCACCTCCCCTGCCACCCCACCCCCTCCCTATCTCTCCCTCCCTCCCCGCCACCTCCTCCTCCTCCACTACCACCTCCTCCTCCTGTTTCTTTTTTCCTCTTCCTCTTCGGCGGAGGGGAGTACAGGAGAAAGCGAAGCAAGCAGCCCTCCCCCGGCGTGGCCAGGGCTGTGATGCGTTGGTTATTACAACGGAGCTGAAAGTAACCAGAGTGAAACTGACCTGAAAGGGGAAGGGAGAAGAGGAAGGAACGGAAAGGAAGAGGAGGAGGGGGTGGTACAGAGAGAGAGAGAGAGAGAGGCTTCTCCTGTGCTCAGACTGCGGGCGGGCCGGCTCAGTGACAGCGCACACGCACGGTGCACAGACGGGCAACATGCATCTCCCAACACACAGGCACCGGGGAGGCTGAGACTACCCCAACTACTCTGTCCTCATCACCATTCTCTCCCCCCCCCCCTTCTCTCTCTGCAATCTGAGCCCAGCATGCACAGCGACCACACAAAACACACACACACATTCACATATACAGCTTCAATCTGATAGGGAAAGAGGAACAAGAGGGCCGAGGGGAGGAAGCGTTCGGCAGGCACACACACACTTAGGTTGCCGTGCACGGCCGCACCAAGTTGGGAGCTGCACAACTTGTGCATCTCTCTGTCTGGCAGCAGCAGCCCCCAGCCCTCTTCCCCAAGTCCTGTTGGACTCCAACGTCTCTCCCCCTCTCCTAAGATGTTGCTGCATTTTTGCTCTCTTCCCCCCCCCCCCCCCCCCATCCATCCCATCTCATCTCAGTTTTTCCTGTCAGTTTATTTCAGATTTCCAGCATCCGCAGTATTTATTTTTTGATGGTGTTTCATTGGCTGCCACTTTCCCAGGAATTTTCGCAGACATTGAAGCTGTTCTATTATTCCCCCCTCCTCTATTCCCCCCACCTCTATTTCCCCTCCTCTATTCCACCCACCTCTATTCCAACCCCCCACTATTCCACCCTCCCCCCCCCACCTCTATTCCACCCCCCCCCCCCACCTCTATTCCACCCCCCACCTCTATTCCACCTCCCCACCTCTATTCCACCCCCCCACCTCTATTCCCCCCACCTCTATTCCCCCCACCTCTATTCCACCCACCTCTATTCCAACCCCCCACTATTCCACCCCCCCCCACCTCTATTCCACCCCCCACCTCTATTCCACCCCCCACCTCTATTCCACCCCCCCCCACCTCTATTCCACCCCCCCCCACCTCTATTCCACCCCCCCCCACCTCTATTCCACCCCCCCCACCTCTATTCCACCCCCCCACCTCTATTCCACCCCCCCCACCTCTATTCCACCCCCCCCACCTCTATTCCACCCCCCCCCCCACCTCTATTCCACCCCCCCCCCACCTCTATTCCACCCCCCCCCCCCCCCCCCCCAAGGGATTTCCGCTCCTCACTTTGGACTCGAGGCAGCAGGCGGAATTTTAAATGAGGTGAGCCGCCGCAAATTCCATTGACTTCGGTGGGACTGGAAAATCCCATTGGCAGAGAGCGGCCGTAAACTTCCACCCCATTAACTCTGCTTCTCTCTCCACAGACACTGCCAGACCCGCAGAGTATTTCCAGCATTTTCTGTTTTTATTCCCTTTCAATCTAAATCGGTTCATCGAATCGCACTCTCTCTCTCTCTCTCCATCTCACACACGCACAGATCTTGTGACTTTGTAGACGGAGGTTAGCATGCCACTTTCTAGTTTTGGAAAAAGTATATATATATTTTTTAAATACAACAACTTCAGGGCAGCATGGTCGCCTTGTGGATAGCACAATTGCTTCACAGCTCCAGGGTCCCAGGTTCGATTCCAGCTTGGGTCACTGCCTGTGTGGAGTCTGCACATCCTCCCCGTGTGTGCGTGGGTTTCCTCCGGGTGCTCCGGTTTCCTCCCACAGTCCAAAGATGTGCAGGGTAGGTGGATTGGCCATGATAAATTGCCCTTAGTGTCCAAAATTGCCTTTAGTGTTGGGTGGGGTTACTGGGTTATGGGGATAAGGTGGAGGTGTTGACTTTTCCAAGAGCCGGTGCAGACTCGATGGGCTGAATGGCCCCCTTCTGCTCTGCACATTCTATGGTATCTATGACAGAAATCACCCCGAACGATGCCTGTAATGTAATGGAAACTGAAAATGCTCAGCGAGTCAGGCAGCATCTGTGAAGAGAAACCAAGTTAACGTTTCATCCAGAATAAGCCAGTTATATGGTGATATTACAAAGCTGTTAAAATGCGGGATGTGCAGCGTGCTAGTACTGGAGGGGCACCAACATGGATGATGTTGTAACAGGGATTTCCGACAGTGAATGGATGATAACGTCAGAGGATGGATTTTCCAATTGCTTTCTGCTAGTTGCCCTGTGGTTTTGATTTAGATTACACCTCACCCAAGGGTAAAATAAAACACCGCATTGTCTGTAAAATAATTTAGGAGTGTCCTGGGTTTGTGAAAGGTGCAATGTAAATGCAAGCCCTTCTTTTAGATGAAAAATAACGTACAAGAGAATTTCGACTAGTCCTCCCAGCCTGTCCATTAGAATATATACAATTCTCAATGTACGTGAAATCTCAATGGAAACTCTGTAACATAGCTGTGGGATTCAGGCAAGTGTATAATCTTTGAAAGTGAAAACATTTTTATGCCTTGCTTGAGTTGCAAAAATGGGTAGTTTTCCATTTAATTTAATAGCCATCATGTTCTTGAAACTCACAAGCACATGCGAGAGCGATATGTTTGTAAATGAAGGAAGCCGAAGCAAAATATTTCCCGACCCTCCTCTCCAGTCACCATTATACTGTGGATGGTGTGGAAACTTGTTGCCGATCATTTGTCAATCTCACCTTCCAGTCAGCTGCCAGGAGTTGTATACGGACATTTCTCTCTCTTTTTCCTTTGCTTCAAATGCTGGTTTGGTCCATCATTCCATTGGCATTGATTTCAAGCGTGAAGAACCATTGGCCCAAAAAACTATACTGGCACAGAATGTTGGACAGAAATTCTCCTTTTATGCCTCAATTTGCACTGATATTCAATAATATCCAGATCTTTGCTCCATGGCCCTCCTGTCTTTTTTTAAATCATGTTTAATGTCAATCAGTTTGCTTCCTTTTACAGTAATCATGAGAACACCAAGCAAAAGGGTATTGTTGCAGAAACATTGAATCGTAGAAAATAGGAGGAGGAGGCCTTTCGACCCTTCGAGCGTGCTCTGCCATTCATTTTTTTTTTCTTTTTTTAAAATTTAGATTACCCAATTATTTTTTCTAATTAAGGGGCAATTTAGTGTGGCCAATCCACCTACCCTGCACATTTTTGGGTTGTGGGGGCGAAACCCACGCAGACACGGGGAGAATGTGCAAACTCCACACGGACAGTGACCCAGAGCCGGGATCGAACCTGGGACCTCAGCACCGTGAGGTAGCTGTGCTAACCACTAGACCACCGTGCTGTCCTGCTCCGCCATTTATTATGGTCATGGCTGATCATCCAACTCAATAGCCTAATCCCGTACCAGCCTCCCTGGACAGGCGCCGGAATGTGGCGACTAGGGGCTTTTCACAGTAACTTCATTGAAGCCTACTCGTGACAATAAGCGATTTTCATTTCATTTTTAATTTCATATCCTTTGATTCCCTTCACCCCAAGTGCTATATCTAACTACTTCTTGAAAACATACAATGTTTTGGCCTCAACTACTTCCCGAGGTAATGAATCCCACTGGTTCACCACTCTCAGGGTGAAGAAAGTTTTCCTCATCTCTGTTCTAAATGGTCTACCCCGTGTCCACAGTCTGTGACCCCTGGTTCTGGACACACCACCCTCGGGAACATTCTTCCTGCATCTACCCTGTCTAGTCCTGTCAGAATTTTATAGGTTTTTCTGAGATTCCCCCATCATTCTTCTGAACTCCAATGAATACAATCCTAACCGATTCAATCTCGCCTCATATGTCAGGCCTGCCATCGCAGAAATGAGTCTAGTATACCTTCGCTGAACTCCCCCTAGAGCAAGAACATCCTTCCTCAGATAAGGAGACCAGAACGGCATACAATATTGCAGGTGTGGCCTCACCAAGGCCCTGGATAATTACAGCAAGACATCCCTGCTCCTGTACTCGAATCCCCTTACAATGAAGGCCAACATACCATTTGGCTTCTTTACCACCTGCTGTACCTGCATGCTTATCTTCAGTGACTGGTGTATAAGGACACGTAGCTCTCATTGCACATTCCCCTCTCCTAATTTATGTGAAAGGATATTTTCAGGAACTATTATTTTACTTGTATGCAAATGTTGATTTAGTGCATCAGCATGATAGAGCTGTTGCATGTATTGATTAGCAAGTGATTTGTCCCTCTTTTCATCCGATGCTGAATACATTGAGTCCTTGTTAAGGTCCAGCTGTGTCAGGAACTCCAGCACTTTGTACAAGTGAACATTCTTCAAGTGTAGATCGAGATAGTCTCACCTATTCTACCACAGAGATGACCGCAATGTTTCTCACTCGTCATCAAAAGCAGGGAGTTTTTTGACTCAGACAAGTGAGCTCAATATAAACAAGGCATCAAATCCAGGACCTCCCTGGCCTGTAAAGCCCAGTATGCTCCGAATTACAAGTTACATCCAATTCAACAAGCACTTAATTGGTCCTAAAGTGCTTTGGAACATCCCAAGGTCAAGAAAGGCATCAAATAAATGTAAGCCTTTCCTTTTTAAAATCAGCGGAGCTCTTCGGGGAGTTGCTTTATTTCTTATTGTCTGTGCATGTGGCATATGGTGCCAGAATTATTTTAAACCTTATTGCATTATTGGATAATCAGTAATTTCATCAGTGGCATGACATCGCACCATTCTTTCACTCAGAGGAATGATGTTCATGGGTCAACAAAGGAAAGTATTGGCGCGCAATCATCACTGAAACAACCTGGATGCTCAAAATATCCAGAATTGAGGTAGAAAGGACAGTCCCAATAATATTATGAATCTTTATTACTGTCACAAGTAGGCTTACTTTAACTCAGCAATGAAGTTATTGTAAAAATCCCCGAGTCGTCATACTATAACGCCTGTTCGGATACACAAAGGGAGAATTCAGAATGTCCAATTCACCGAACAAGCACGTCTTTCGGGACTTGTGGGAGGAAACCAGAGCGCCCGGAGGAAACCCACACAGACACGGGGAGAACCTGCAGACTCCCAACAGACAGTGACCCAAGCCGGGAATCGAACCTGGGTGCCTGGCACTGTGAAGCAACAGTGCTAACCAATGTGCTGCCCATAACTACTTTGTGTTGTCAACATCACTCCTGAAGTGAATGAAGGCAGTGTAACTTGCTGCCAGCCATTTTATCCCCCCATATTTTTCTTTGCCCTGCTCTTCCTGCCGCTTGGGTGACACAGACCCGCATCTGGAGGCGAATCGGGAGAGATCAGCTTCTCCCAGGCCATTGCCAAAACAATCCACTAGGGGGTGCATGAACAGCGTGCATTGATTTGGCTTCTGCTTCTTGATGTACCCCAAGGTAAACATCAGTTGTGGCCAGAGGACCATCAACTCAGTGAATGACGCTCTTTGTTCTCCAAAATCTGCTGGTCTTCCAGCTCAAATAATTGTCCATGGCTGAGTGCTGCAGACTGTCAATTCCAAAGTCTGGAATTACATGCTGAAGGATTCAGTAAAGCTTGGGGCAGCCACTACAGAGGTGCAATGGGGAAAAGCCACTATCTAAGGCATTTCAGACATTTGGTGCACCAAAAGGCTGGAAACCGGGTGAAACCCCTGGGTTTAAAAGCCAGAAAGAGGCCATTCAGCCCATCGTGTCCGCGCCGGCCATCAAGCACCTCTCTGTTCTAATCCCATTTCCCAACACTATTGCCCAACTTTATATCGGAGTGAACCTCCCAGGCATTGAACAGAGAGAAATTTAGGCCCCAGGCCCTCGTGAAGCATCACAGCTCTATTCGACCAAATAGACCATTCTGATGGTTTACTGATGGTTTAAAAGTGACTGTATTCACACAGGTTTCTGGTCCAACCTCAATATATATAAGTGCCATAAAGCTTTCTCTAATGGGCAAAGTGGAGAAATTGTGGCTATGCTGCATTTTTGTAGACAATGTGAAGGATATATGTTTGATTGGTAGGATTAGAATTTACAATCCCTCTCTTCATGTTTATATTATGATTAGGTTGCTGCAATGCTGTTAATTTGTGGCAAAGCTCTTAAATAGTACCCAGGATCCTGATCTCAGTAGATTGAAATGATAATCAGGAAGGGAGGGCACTGTAAACTACAATTGAGTGTAAACTGCAATTGGCCTGTAGCGGCTGTGGGCCAGGAATCACTCACCTACTTCTGCTTACTCACCCACTTCTGCTTAAGTGACGCGCACGTGTGGATGTCAGATTGAAGGTACGTCAGAGGCCCATCTTTAACACTCCTCCAGGATGATCAGCCTGTCAGCATTTGCTGTTCACATATAAAGAAAATGGAGACTTGGGCAGGGGTGAAAGGGCACTTCCCCAAAGGCCAGCACCCGCATCGCCCGGCCTAGTCCCTGGAGCTCCCAACCTGACCCCCAACGGCAAGACCCAGCCCAACCCGACCCCAAGAGACCCACCCAGCGACCCGACCCGGAGAGGCCCGCCCAACAACCCGACCTACCTGGAGATGGAAGAAAGAAAAATCCACGTGGGGGCCTGACTGGGCCTACTTCAAGATCCGACCCCAGGAGCGCCCAGGGAGGGAACAGACCACGGGACCCAGCCCAACCTGCCTCAGGAAGCCCCTGCCCACGACCCAGGACCCCAGAAACCGGGGAGACCGTGCGCGAGGACCCGAACACGCTGCAAGATATTCCCGTGCCCGCAGAACGCCGGGAACCATCCGGATCGCAAACCCGCCCCCCTAGTAACCTCTCTATCTCAACCAGCGCCCGGGACCCTGCCAGACGCGACCCCGCATACGTAAACAGCGCCCTGGTCCCCGCCAGCACCCCGGACCCCGCCACACACAACCACCTACCTTCCACAAGGGCTGACGTCTCCCATCGGATCCCAGGATCATCCAGCAGCAGCCGCCGACCGAGGAAGCGAGGGAAACACGGCAGTCTGCTTGTGAGACTTAAGCAACGCGGTTTCAAGACCCCTCTCCCTAGCATACACCTGGCAAACGTCCAAGCGATTGAAAACAAGCTGGATGAACTTAACGCCAGACTTACCTCTCAGAGGGAAGTAAGAGACTGCTGTGTGCTCTGTTTCACAGAGACATGGCTCACCCCCGCCTCACCGGACTGTGCCATACAACCTGAAGGCTTCTCAATTCACCGGGCGGACAGCACGGCATCATCAGGCAAAGCAAAGGGTGGAGGGGTGTGCCTCCTCACTCCTCATCAACTCCACCTGGTGCTTGGATGTGGCAACCCTGGGGACCTACTGCTCCCCAGACCTGGAATCCCTGACTGTGAAGTGCCGCCCATACTATCTTCCACGTGAGTTCACTTCAGCTATTATCACAGCGGTCTACATCCCACCCCAGGCAGAAGTGAAGAAGGCGCTGAACGAACTGCACACAGTTATAAACAACTACGAAATAGAACACCCGAACATCGTGGCCGGAGATTTCAACAAGGCCAATCTCAAGAGTGTACTGACAAACTTCCACCAGCACATCTCCTGTCCCACCAGGGGCGACAACACTCTTGACCACTGCTGCTCAAAAATCAAGAGTGCCGACCGTTCCATCCCCCGACCGCACTTTGGGAAATCAGACCATAAGACAGTGCTCCTTCTCCCGGCATACAAGCAGAAACTCAAGCGGGAGAATCCAGCTAAGAAGGGTGTGCAGTGCTGGTCCGAGGAGACAGAAGAGCTCTTACGTGACTGCTTAGAGACAGTGGACTGGTCCATCTTTAAGAACTCAGCGACCAACTTAAATGAGTATGCCACCACCGTCACAGACTTCATCAGCAAATGTGTGGACGACTGAGTGCCAAAGAAAGCAGTACGTACGTTCCCCAACCGGAAACCATGGCTCAATCGCGAGATTGACTCCCTACTGAAGGACAGATCTGAGGCGTTCAAGGCAGACGACCCTGACCTATCCAAGAAATCCAGGTACGACCTCCGCAAAGCCATCCGAGATGCCAAGAGAAAATATCAAACCAAGCTAGAGTCACAGACAGACTCTCGGCAGTTGTGGCAAGGACTAAACAACATAATGGGATACAAAGCAAAGCCGAGCAGTATCTCTGGCAGCAGCGCACCCCCCCCCCCCACCCAATGAACTCAATGCCCCCCCCCCCCCGCCCCCCCCCATGAACTCAATGCATTCTATGCTCGGTTCGAACAGGTAACCAACAATTGGCTGTCGAGTGCCCCAGCAGCCCATAATTCACCCATACCCACCATCACAGCTTCCGAAGTCAGATCGGCTTTCCTGAAAGTGAAACCTCGGAAGGCGACGGGCCCAGACGGGATCCCTGGTCGTGCACTCAGAGCTTGCGTGGACCAGCTGGCAGAGGTGTTCGCAGACATCTTTAACCTGTCCCTACTCCACTCCGAGGTCCCCACCTGCTTCAAGAAGACCACCATCATACGGGTACCAAAGAAGAACCAGGCAACGTGCCTCAATGATTACCGTCCGGTGGCCCTGACTTCAGTCGTAATGAAGTGCTTCGAGAGGTTGATCATGAAGGGCATCACCTCCATACTCCCAGAATGCCTTGATCCACTGCAATTCGCATACCGTTGCAACCGGTCCACATCAGACGCCATTTCCCTGGCCCTACACTCATCCCTTTTTAAAAAAATAAATTTAGAGTACCCAATTCATTTTTTCCAATTAAGGGGCAATTTAGTGTGGCCAATCCACCTACCCTGCACATCTTTTGGGTTGTGGGGGTGAAACCCACGCAAACACGGGGAGAATGTGCAAACTCCACACGGACAGTGACCCAGAGCCGGGATCGAACCTGGGACCTCGGCGCCGTGAGGCTGCAGGGCTAACCCACTGTGCCACTGTGCTGCCCCCTACACTCATCCCTAGAGCATCTCGAAAACAAGGACTCCTACATCAGACTCCTATTTATTTGCTACAGATCCGCCTTCAACACCATAATCCCAGGCAAGCTCCAAAACCTAGGACTTGTCTCTGCACTCTGCAACTGGATCCTCGATTTTCTGACCAACAGACCACAATCAGTAAGAATGAACAACAACACCTCCTCCACAATAGTCCTCAACACCGGGGCCCCGCAAGGCTGCGTACTTAGCCCCCTACTCTACTCCCTGTACACACACGACTGCGTGGCAAAACTTGGTTCCAACTCCATCTACAAGTTTGCTGACGATACGACCATAGTGGGCCGGATCTCGAATAACGATGAGTCAGAATACAGGAGGGAGATAGAGAACCTAATGGAGTGGTGTAGCGACAACAAACTCTCCCTCAATGCCAGCAAAACTAAAGAGCTGGTCATTGACTTCAGGAAGTAAAGTACTGTACACACCGCTGTCAGCATCAACGGGGCCAAGGTGGAGATGGTCAGCAGTTTCAAATTCCTTGGGGCGGACATCTCCAAAAATCTGTCCTGGTCCACCCACATCGATGCTACCACCAAGAAAGCGCAACGGCGCCTATACTTCCTCAGGAAAGTAAGGAAATTCGGCATGTCCACATTAACACTTACCGACTTTTACAGATGCGCCATAAAAGCATCCTATCGGGCTGCATCACAGCCTGGTATGGCAACTACTTTTCACTGTACCTCGGTACACGTGACAATAAACAAATCCAATCCAATCCAATTTCACTCCTGAGAGGCCTAACTCTAATTTTGAGGTGATGTACCCTTGTGCTTGATTTCCCACCACAGCAAGTAGTTTCTCCAGGTTTACCGTGTTGAATGTTTTTAACAGGATGACACTTTGATCCTCTCTGCTCAAGGGCACATAAGCCTATATTGTCCATGTTCCAGTCAGAATGAACCCAAAAATAAAATAATGCCCATTGTCTAAATTCCCAGCCACAAGAATCACAACCCCTCTGCAGCAAGAAGACTGTAGCACTGGGGCCAAATATGAACGTGTTCAATAACAATTATGGAGCAGACTCAAAGTTGTTTTTTTCTGCAACTTGGTCCCCATATAAACAGCGCAGTGTAAGGTCTTTGATACTAGTTGCCAGTTTATTTTTCATTTTTTAAAAACAAATGTAGAGCACATAGAACATGCAGTGCAGAAGGAGGACATTCGGCCCATTGAGTCTGCACCGACCCACTTAAGCCCTCACTTCCACCCTATTCCCGTAACCCAATAGCCCCATCTAACCTTTTTTGGTCATGAAGGGCAATTTACCATGGCCAATCCACCTAACCTGCATGTCTTTGGACTGTGGGAGGAAACCGGAGCACCCGGAGGAAACCCACCCAGACACGGGGAGAATGTGCAGACTCCAATTCTTTTTTCCAATTAAGGGGCAACTTAATGTAGCCAATTCACATACCCTGCACATCTTTGAATTATGGGGGTGAGACCCACAGAGACATGGGGAGAATGTGCAAACGTCACACGGACAGTGACCCGGAGCCATGATTGAACCCAGGTCCTCAGTGCTGTGAGGCAGCAGTGTTAACGACTGTGCCAATGTGCTGCCCCGCCAGTTTATTTTTCATGTGTTTACTCATTTAAAAAAAATTTTTTTTAAAATAAATTTAGATTACCCAATTATTTTTTCCAATTAAGGGGCAATTTAGTGTGGCCAATCCACCTACTCTGCACATTTTTGGGTTGTGGGGGCGAAACCCACGCAAACACGGGGAGAATGTGTAAACTCCACACAGACAGTGACCCAGAGCCGGAATCAAACCTGGGACCACGGCGCCGTGAGGCAGCTGTGCTAACCACTAGGCCACCCTGCTGCTCTCATGTGTTCACTCATGGCATCACTGGCAGACCAGGCTTTTATAGCCCATCCCGAGTTACCCAAAGGAGCTCGGGGACTTCCTTGTGGAACCCAAACATCTGTGTGTTGAAAGTGCTGTGACAATGCTCTGAGGAAGGGAGTTCCAGGATTTTGGCTCAAAGAATGTTTGATTATTACACAGTCGCCCATGTGTTATACCATGTCAGACCCACAGTAATAAACCAGGTTGGAACAAGACTCTTGACAAGACTCTAGGTGGAATTTTCCCCATAATTTGTCAGTCTTTGACTGAAAACCGGTGTGTATCTCTCCAGATGGACAGCCGAGTTCTTCGGCCAGATTTTCTGGCACTCTTGACACAAGGAAATCAGGGTGAGTGGTTTACACTGTCTGTCCGCCGGCAAGGCTGGCTGCACGGAGATCGGGGCGCCATCTATAAATGGTGTCCCGATCAGAACTGACCGTAAACTTCCCCCAGAATCCCACAAAAGGTGTCAGGGCCTCTACCCCCACAATGGCACAATTATTAGGGGCTCTCTCAACAGCTCCCCACAACCACCACAGTTGTATCACCACTACTCCCCGCCCTCAATGTTTGCTACCTCCATCACTGCAGGATCCCGCCATTAATGCCCGCTTCACCCTCAATGTCCCCGATGACCATTCCCCCCTCACTGCCAATTCCTTCCCTTCTAAGACCTTGGCAATTCCTCCCCCCCCCCCCCCCCCCCCCCCCCCCCCCCCCCCCCCCCGTCTACATAATGGAACACCCCCCTGCCCAAATTGTGCTCCCCAGAGTGCCTGCCCCCTGGCACAGCTTGGAACAAGTTGGCACAGGTCAGCACCACCTAGTTAGCAGTGCCAACTTGGCAGTATTAAACTGTATCAGGGACAATGCTGGGGCAGTGTCAAGAGGCAGTGTCCAGACATGCCCCATTTCCCCCTGGGAGCAATAGTGACCTGCCCCACCCAGCGGGAATTACTCGACTGTTTCCCGTCTTCATAAAGCTGTTGTGAACCTTGCCAATGCAACATCATGTTGGCACAGTCTGAATATTCAGTAAGGGGAGGGATCATGTGGCATGTAGGCTCTTTGACGATATATAAATCCATTAAAATGTATTTAAATGATGGTGCCTGGTATTTGTGGGTAGGACGTTTGCTACCTCACCAGCCAGAGGTGGCAAAAATCTGGATACCAGATCTTGCCGGCGAGAATCTTGTTTCCCAACTCTCGTGAGATTTTGCACCTATGTTGTCATTCTCGCTGATGGCAAACATGGATCAAAATAGTAATCTTTATTAGTGTCACAAGTAAGCTTACATTAACACTGCAATGAAATTACTGTGAAAATAGAACATAGAACATAGAATTTACAGTGCAGAAGGAGGCCATTTGGCCCATCGAGTCTGCACCAGCTCTTGGAAAGAGCACCCTACCCCCTACCCAAGGTCAACACCTCCACCCTATCCCCATAACTCAGTAACCCCACCCAACACTAAGGGCAATTTTGGACACTAAGGGCAATTTATCATGGCCAATCCACCTAACCTGCACATCTTTGGACTGTGGGAGGAAACCGGAGCACCCGGAGGAAACCCACGCACACACGGGGAGGATGTGCAGACTCCACACAGGCAGTGACCCAAGCTGGTATCGAACCTGGGACCCTGGAGCTGTGAAGCAATTGTGCTATCCACAATGCTACCGTGCTGCCCATAAATAGATACAATTAGGGGCACGCGACAAATACCGATTTGATCTCAGGGAATCCCCTAAACGGGGCAATTTAATCTTGGGCAAGCCCCTAATCCTGGGGGCCCCAGGCAAATACTGATAAGGTAAAGTCGCCATAGTCCCAGATGAACATCGGCTGCTTTTTCCTTTGAGGGGAGAGCTGACTGGTGGTTGATTAACCTGAGGATCACCGCACCTCAGGCGAGGGGGCAAGGTTGAGAAGGCGGAGACTTCATGAATAACCTCAGCCGGTACGGGAAAATGCCCGAGTTGGCACACTATGGCGCCTGTTTGGGTACACAGAGGGAGAATTCAGCACTTACAATTCACCTAACAAGCACACCTTTAGGGATTTGTGGGAGGAAACTGGAGCACCAGGAAGAAAGCTCGAGGAAACCGAGCAGACACGGGGAGAACATGCAGACTCCGTGCAGCCACTGACCCAAGCCAAGAATCGAAAGCTGGTCCCTGGCACTGTGCTAACCACTGTGCTACCATACCACTCCCCTATGTCTATTCAAAGGGCTGATGTCATTTGGCTTGGAGCAGTGGTATTTTTCCATAACAGCTGTTAGGTGTAGTGGTTCCTCTGACATCAACAGTTTTGTACCGTGTTTCGAGAAACATAATCATTCACTGAGATATTCCGTGCACCTGGTAGGCAGGAAGTAAATGCTGTGCAGTGATGATGTACGTAAAAATGCCAACATTGTCTTTCTGGCGGACAGCACGGTGGCACAGTGGTTAGCACTGCTGCCTCAACCACTGTTTGTGGGTTTCACCCCCACAAACTAAAGATGTGTAGGGTAGGTGGATTGGCTCTGCTAAATTGCCCCTAAATTGGAAAAAATTAATTAGGTACGCTAAATTAATTTTTTTTAAATATTGTCTTTCTGTACTTCAGTTGATGACTATGTCCACTAACATCATCTGACATCCTGATGACATAAACAAGGACTTTGGCGAGTGCATGTTATTCACTGAACACCGTAATTGACTTGATGGGCCAAATGGCCTGTGGCGTAACAATTTATAGCTCTCCAATTCCCACAGAACACTTAGGAGAGCAGACTGCCCTAAAGAAGGGAAAAGCAGAAGTCTTTGGGATTCTCAGAGGAAGAGGGTCCCTTGATAATACTCTGCCCTGGAATAATGCACCTGGGAAATCTCAACAATACACTTGGAGAGATGGAGAGAGCATCCACAGAGGCTGACTGTCTCCCCAGAGGGTCAAAATGCAAGTCACCTTAATCAGCTTCATTGGCCTTCTGAATCAGCAGTATCATTGTTAGAGGACTGGGAGGAGGTCGCCTACTTTGCTGAGCGCCACAAAACCGAGGAAGGCCTACAAAGAAATGGAACACAATAAAAGAAATGAAGAAGCTGGACAGGACAAGTCAGTGGAAATATTGGTTATTTCTTTAACACTGAAGCTGCACAGCTAATAAGTGAGAGAAGTAATATATCACTTTCAGGATTAGTGGGTAATCCTTTCAGGCCGCCAGTAGAAGTTTCTTAATTTAATATGTAACAAGGTTAATATGTTTTCTTTTCCCCCTGATTCTGTACATTCTTTCAATCCCGCTTTGCAATTCTTTAGTGAGGATTACAGGAAATCAGTTGGCAGAACGGATGGGATGGAAAACAAACATTTCTGGCCAAGTGCAAAGAGGCATCTGTTATTGACAGCTCAAGTACTTCAAGCATTCATCCTAACCCAATTTAAAAAAAAACATTGCAATGTTACGATGCGTTAGGTTTATCTCGCAAGCTTTATTCAATGAAGACATGTAGTGATGGCTTTATGTGAACAAGTTCACTACCATGTGTCCGACTGTCATATTAACTGTGCATGTTCCAGATCTCGGGTTTCCAACACCACCTCCCCCGCCCACCAGCATCACAGAATGTCCATGAGTCTCCACGGCTTGAAGTATTATCTCCTCCTTGACATTGTTGTGAGCAACCCAGGAGAAATATCATAAAGCGATTAAAATAAAAGGTTGCACTTCGTTTCAAAGTCTCGCGTTTTAAAAATATTGAAGAGGAGCAGAAAAATGTTGACTGAGTGGGAGATATGGTTGGAGACTTTGTGTTTAAACTTCCAAAATATTTCCAGCCATTTTCCAGGTCTGATGCCCAATCAATTCCTAATTTGCGTGGATGATAGTGGTGTGTGTGTGCACATACATGTGTGCATGCATACCTGTGTTTGTGTATGCATGCATGTGTGTGCATGTCTGCATGCATGTGCATATGTGGCATGTGTTTGTGCATGCATGTGTTTGAGTATGTATGTATGTGTGAGCATGCATGTGTTTGTGTGCATATGTGTGTGTGTGTGCATTCATAAGTATGTGCTTTTGAGTGTGCAGATATTAGATGGGAACAATTAACAGAGCCCTTAGCTGTGATGCCACTGTGATCAAATAGCCTGCCAATGTACTCTGTCTCAAGGAAAAAGAAAGAACATTTATGTCATGCCTTTCATGACTTCAGGACTTCCCAAAACATTTAACAGTCAATTAAATACTTTGTTGAAATGTAATCTATTTTAATTCCATGGCAGCCAATTTAAACACTGCAAGCTCCCACAAACAGCAATGTGATAAATGAAAAGGAAATCTGTTTTAGTGATTGACAGGAAAATATTGGCTAGGATACCAGGGAGTACGCCCCTGCCCTGCCTTGAAATAGATGCATGGGTTCATCTACATCCACCCGAGAGGGTAGAATTAGTCTTGACTTACCTTACAAAAAATACAGCCCATCAAGCAGTACAATAACTTCTCAATATTCCAATAGTTTGCCAACAAAATCTCTGGAGTGGAAAATTGAACCAATAATCTTCTGGCTCAGAGATGATGCTGCTACCGCTGAATCACAGGCAAAGACTCTTAGGATGTGAAAATTTCATCTCACCTGCCCCGCAGTGAAATCAAAGCTGGTTGCAAGGGGAAGCTGGAATACAAATGGATTGGATTTGTTTATTGTCACATGTACCGAGGTACAGTGAAAAGTATTTTTCTGCGAGCAGCTCAACAGATCGTTAAGTACATGGGAAGAAAAGGGAATAAAAGAAAATACATAATAGGGCAGCACAAGGTATAAAAGAGAGAGGTTAGTAATAATGTTAGTCTTAGAATTAAACTTTAAAAGATTAGAACGAGTATAAGTTAAGTAAAAAGTGGATCTGTTGGGGAGAGCTCGCAGAGAGTTGCCTCGCTCCGGCACCATCTTCTGAAATTGAAACAATACCTGGAAATAAAATGATGGCAAAGGTTGGGTTGAAGTTCACAGATCAATGGTTGTGAAAAGCTGAAAGAGAAGCAACATTCAGGACTTCCATTTTAGCCACTGCATCCCATCACTGTCCTGAACTGTGGGGAAGATTACCTCCTCTCACTATGGCATCCTAAATAAAGGCAAGGTTTTCTCATTGATTTTTCTAGCAAAATTATGAGCAAATTCTGCTTGAATGCATTTACAATTTCAGTGCAAAAACTGCCCTAAGGAAGTCTTGTTCCATTTGTTTAAAATATTGCCAAAGAAAATCATTGCCATTGAAGTTCACGAGTATTTCTATCCAGCAAAGATTACTGCAGGAGTGGGGAAGCTGGCTAATTTACCCCACCCATAGCCAAAATTCAGTGAAACTACTTGTGGCATCCCATTGGATTTTAGTACAATTTATTCTGGAGGATGTCCTATAATTCAAGCTGGGCTATGAAATTTATTTTAAGAAAGTGGTCGATAGCATTTACATTTTAGACATTCCAGATGAGTGGAATCATTCCCAAAATGTCCCACATGTTAATAAATACTGGCTGTCACAGAGAAAGGAATGCCACATGGTCATAGTCATAGCCAAGAGTAAGACTGAGTGTGTGTTTTAAGCGTGTGAGGTACTGGTTGTCTCTGTCTCGCTCCAATTTGTTGTTATCTCAAAAATAACTGCCTGTGTGTCAGTTTTCATAGCAGAGGAAGAGGACCAGCGGTAGAAGGGAAGATAAATTAAGGGATGGAACTTAGTGAATAAAATATAAGTAATGGCGATGATGAAAGTATGATAGACAAATCTCTGACTGCTCCCCAGAAAGAGAAATAGATGTATTATATACATATGCAGGGCAGCATGGTGGTGCAGTGGGTTAGCCCTGCTGCCCCACGGCGCCCAGGTCCCAGGTTCGATCCTGGCTCTGGGTCACTGTTTGTGTGGAGTTTGAACATTGTCCCCGTGATTGCCCCCACAATCCAAAATGTGCAGGCTAGGTGGATTGGCCATGCTAAATTGCCCCTTAATTGGAAAAAATTAATTGGATACTATAAATTAGAAAATATATATATACATACCCATTTGTCATAATTTTCCAAAGCTCTCTCGATTTTGTCTTTCAGATGGGTAAGCGGAAGTATCATTCCATTATTCAAAAAGTAAAGGAGGGAGAAGCTAGCTGACTAACCAAGGTCATGCACCTTGACATAGAAGGACAGTGGAAATCTGGAACTCTCTCCTCACATAGGTTATGGATGCTGCATCAATTTAAATGTTTGAGATTGAGATCGATAAATTCTTCATTAGTTTAGGTTATCCGGGCTATGGAGCAAAAGTGGGTAAATGGAGATGAGGTAAATATCAGCTATGATCTTAGCAAAAGGTGGTCGAGGCTCACACCACTGAAGGCCTACACTTGTTTGTAGCTTCCACTTCTCCTGATCCGGCCAAATTTCCCAGGAATCAAGAAAAGGAACACACTTCACTATCTTACCTGACTTCTCTCCCAAACTCCACTGCCTCCTCTGATCCAGCATGAACAATGTTTGTATTTCAAATAGCTAGAACTCCCATTTATATTATAATCATGAACAAGTCACACCATATTAATCTACGTGGAATTTAAACACAGTATTTTGTTTTATATGCCACCTACTGACAGTGTTTTGGTCAATACATGTCAGTGACACAAATGATTTATGCTAAGGAATTGGGAAAGCTGATTGGCTGTCCAGTGTTCATACTGTAGTACCCGGCAGTCCTTGTGAGGGCAGCACTTATACCAGTGGATTCAGCCTCGGGGACAAGAAGCACTGCATGCAACTCAAAGTGCTTGTCCCATTTAACACTGATCACTTAAGGTGCAAACCTTTCGTTCAGTCCGACATTTCCTTCCACTGCCCAAATACAAAAAATCCAATCATTGCTTTCTTTCATCTGCCAAGCCGTTTTACTGACAGATCATGAATGTTTAATTTGTTCAGTTGTCATGTAAAGAACTTTTATTCCTAATATCCAGTATAAATTTACTTTTCGATAATTTGAATATGTCCTCTGCTTCCACTTTCTTTGCAGTAATATTCCATATTTATTGTAGCTATATAATTTAACTTGCTGAGGTCACCCCTTAACCATCACCTTTCAAGTTCATACAGTCAGAGCTCCATTTACACTGAAGATCAATCTATTTGCTCCAACCTATATACTCTCCGATACATGCGTGTGATCTTTAAACATATTGAGAACAGTTTTGTAAATTGGCAAAGCTTTTCCCACAATAGTCAGAGAGGTCTACAGCACAGAAAAGGCCCTTCGGCCCATCACATCTATGCCAGTCGAAAACGACCACCTATTCGAATCCCATTTTCTAGCATTTGACCCACAGCCCTGTATGCCTTGACATGTCAAGTGCACTCCTGATCCGGCCAAATTTCCCAGGAATCAAGAAAAGGAACACTTCCTTCTAAAATCTTTCTTAAATGTTATGGGTGTCCTGTCTCCACCACCATAGGAGAACTATAAGATCCTATGGCATTTTCCAAAGAAGAGTTCTCTCAGTGTTGTGGTTAATATTTATCCCCCAGCGAATAGCCCTAAAAGATAGATTATCTGGTCAAAATTGGGAGTGCTCTTCATCGGAGCTTTCTGTTCTCAAATTGGCTGCAGCATTTCCTCCACAAGAATAATGAATATTCATCCAAAATACTTGATTGGTTGGTGTAGTAATCCACGGGAGGCAGGAGTTCCGTCACCACACCAATATTTATTTACAATAACGATATTACAGGAGCAGCTACAAACAATGCTGCTAGCAGTCCAGTCAACTTAAGACTGCTCACAAAGCCTACACAGGTGATTATATGGGCCCCCTCAATGAGCTATCATTGAGGGAGCTCATACTCCAATTGGCCAACCAATAAAGCCAATTGGAGTTCATTACACCCCTCCCCCCCCCCAAGGTCTGAGGAATTCCTGCCAGCTGTCATTCCTCTGAGCTTTTTCCTGCTCCTCATGTCTGGGTCTGTCACCTCTGTGTCATCTGCCGGGTCGTTCTCCGAAGTGGGCGGGGTGTACCTTATAGGTGCCCATCTTTTCCTTGACGACCTCCTTGGAAGTTGTTCTTCCTCCTCCTCGGGGAGAGGTGCCGCGGCGGCCTCGTCGAGTGTGTCCATCTCCGACTCTAATGACTGGATGACGAGGTCTGGAGAAATTGCTCGGGGCTGGGGTGTGGGTATCCTTTCCGTCTGGGCTATCCCAGCTTGAGGTGGTCCTTCTTCGCCTGCCTCCAGGTGTGGTTCCGTTGCCCTTATTTGGTCTAGGTGTTTCTTCAGCACCTTACCTCCTATTGAAACCTCATAGGATATGGGCCCTGTTTGGGACTCTACCGTGCCTTTGACCCACGTTGGTCCATTCCCATAATTCTTGACCCAAACCGGTGCCCCCACCTGGAAATGTCTCTGCTGCCGACTATTATCATGCCCCTGCGTTGGGCCTCCTGTTGTTTCTCCACTTTCCCCGTTAAATTTGGGAAAAGGAGACTCAGCTTCGTTCGCAGCCACCTTCCCATTAAGAGTTCAGCTGGCGGTATGCCCGTTGTGGAATGCGGTGTGGTCCTGTAATCAAACAGCCAGCGGGAGAGCTTTGTGTCTATTGATGCTGCCGGCTGCTTCTTGAGTCCCGCTTTAAGTGTCTGGACCGCTCTCTCTGCCAGGCCGTTGGTCGCTGGGTGGTAAGGGGCCGTTTTGATGTGACGGACTCCGTTTTCCTTCAGGAATTTTCCAAATTCCCCACTTGTGAATGCCGTTCCGTTGTCCGACACCAATACCTCCGGAAGTCCATGTGTTGCAAACGAGGCCCTGAGCTTTTCAATTGTCGATGCTGTGCTTGCCGTGTTTACCTGGTGCACGTCCAACCATTTGGAGTGGGCGACCACTATCACCAAAAACATTGAGCCCATGAAAGGGCCGGCGTGGTCAATATGCAGGCGGGTCCACGGTCTGCCTGGCCATTCCCACGGGTGCAATGGTGCCGCTGGTGGCACTCTTTGCCCCTGTTGGCACTCCTGGCACCGACGTACCAAGGCTGCTATGTCTGTGTCCAAACCTGGCCACCAAACGTAGCTTCGAGCTAGCATCTTCATTTTAGACACCCCTGGATGTCCGTGATGTAACTCAGTTAAGATTGCCTGACGGCCCTGAGCTGGGATGATTACCCGGGCTCCCCATAATAGGATACCGTCTTCTACGGTTATTTGGTCCCTTCTGCTCCAGTTTGGGTGCATCTGGGGCTCCACTGGTCTTTCCAGTTCCCCTGTTAGCAGTAAATGCTTCATCTTGGCTAAAACTGGGTCTTTTTGCGTCCACAACCGAATATGCTGTGCGTCTACTGGTAGGGTGTCCAAAAAATTTAGAGTCATTACTGTCTCCTCTACTTTGGTATTTGTGGCGGAGTGTCCGGGAGGGGAAGTCTGCTCAAAGCATCTGCATGTGCTACTTGCGTTCCCGGTCTGTGCTCCAGAACGTATCTATATGCCGCCAGTAGCAACGGCCAGCATTGGATTCTAGCTGATACAATCGGGGGTATTGACCTGTCTTCTTTTAATAACCCTAATAACGGCTTATGGTCCGTCACTATGGTGAATTTCTGCCCGTACAGATACTGGTGAAATTTTTTTACTGCGAATATCACCGCCAGTCCTTCCTTCTCGATTTGGGCGTACTTCCTCTCAGCCATCGCCAAGGTCCTCAAAGCATAGGCTATTGGCCGTTCTTCCCCATTCCTTCCTCTATGAGCTAAGACGGCTCCTACCCCATAGAGGGATGCATCATAAGTGACCACCAACTCCTTCCTTGGGTCATAATGCTCTAGGACATTATCGGATGACAGCTGTTCCTTAATGTCCCTAAATGCTCGGTTTTGACGGGTGGACCATTTCCATTCTTGCCCCTTTTTTAGTAGCTGGTGGAGGGTTCTAGGATGGATGCCCTATTTTCAATAAATTTTCCATAATAGGTTACCAACCCCAGAAATGATCATAACTCCTGGACCGTGGTGGGAGCTGGGGCTTCTTTTATTGCCCTTACTCTGTCTTCTAATGGATGTAAGCCTGACTCGTCTACTTTATATCCCAGGTACGTCACTTGTGGGGCCAGAAAAACAAGGCCGTACGCCTGCCTTTGCAAAACGCCTGAGCACTTCCTCCAGGTTCCTTAAGTGTTCCCTGTTTGTCCTACCCGTGATTAAGACATCGTCCAAATAAATCGGCACCTGCGGTAGTCCCTGCAGAATATTTTCCATCGTACGCTGGAATATAGCGCAGGCTGATGACACTCCAAAAGGTAGCCTAGTATAACGAAAAAGGCCCTTCAGGGTGTTGATCGTAGCGAACTTCTGGGAGCCCTTGTCCAGTTTTAACTGCAGGTAGGTGTGGCTCATGTCTAATTTCGTGAACAAAAGCCCACCTGCCAATTTGGCATATAGGTCGTCTATTTTCGGGATTGGGTATTTGTCCAGCAGTGCGTATTTGTTTACTGTCTGTTTGAAATCTCCACAGAGACGTATCGAGCCGTCTGGCTTCAAAATTGGTACCACCGGCGCTGCCCATTCCGAAAACTGTACTGGTTTGATAATGCCGTCGCGCCGTAACCTTTCTATTTCGTCATCTACTTTCTTCCTTAATGCAAAAGGTACCTGCCTGGCCTTACAAAATTTCAGAAGGGCTTCTGGGTCCGCGTGCAAAGTTGCTTTGGCGCCTATGATTTCCCCCAAACCTTCCTGGAAGACCTCCGGGTATTTTTGGAGTACTCCACTCAACTGCCCGCTTCCACTCTGGAAAATTTCATCCAATCTAATTTTAGGTCTTTCAGCCAGTTCCGTCCGATTAAGCTCGGTCCGGAGCCCTCTACTATCGTCAACGGTAATCTGAGCAATTGTTTCTCATATTCCACGGGTACATGAGTCGTGCCTAGAACTTCCAGGGGTTCCCCCGAGTAGGTTTTAAGTTTCGTCGATGTTTTTGTTAGGGTTAGTGGCTGGAGTCCATCTTTGATTTTTCTAAATGCTGCCACTCCCATTACTGATACGGCCGCACCCGTGTCTATTTCCATTATTGTCAGCCGCCCGTGCACCCATGGGGTAATCCTAATGGGTTCTGCTTTCTTCATTGTAATATTATATAATTGCTCCCCTTCAGAGGAGGATGGGGCATCTAGGTTGTGTACTTCCCTGATTCCCCACCTGCTATTCCTCTTTTGCCACCTCCTTCTAGGGTTTCTGTCGTTGTTACCCCACTCTGTCTGGTGCCAGAAACGGTCCTTCTCTGTTGGGGGAGCCTCAGCCGGTACTTCATTCTGTCTCCAGTTAGTCCTGGCAGACCTGGGGGCAGTTCTGGGGTTTTCATTTTTCCCTCTATTCCTCAGGTTTTTCCTGAGAGCGGCTATCTGGTAGCAGGACCCGTTGTGGTAGTCCCTCTCACAGGTATCTACCTCCATTGGTGTGCCCTGTAGTTCCAGCGCCCTACTTGCTGCCTTTTGGGGCCATACTGGACCTGGTATTGGGGAATGATCCTGGCCAGGTGGTTGATGTTTCAGTCGGTGATTACTTTGGGAATAGCGATCACAATTCCGTAGGTTTTAGAATACTCATGGACAAGGACAAGAGGGATCCGAAAGAAAGAGTACTAAATTGGGGAAAGGCAGAGTATAACAAAATTCGGCAGGAGCTAGGGAATATGGATTGGGAGCAGCTGTTTAAGGGTAAATCCACATTTGAAATGTGGAAGTCTTTTAAGGAAAGGTTGATTAGAGTGCAGGACAGACATGTTCCTGTGAAAATGAAAGATAGAAATGGCAAGATTAGGGAACCATGGATGACGGGTGAAATTGTGAGACTAGCTAAGATGAAAAAGGAAGCATACATAGGATCGAGGCACCTCAAAACTGAAAGCTTTGGAGGAATATCGGGAAAGTAGGACGAATCTCAAACGCGCAATAAAGAGGGCTAAAAGGGGTCATGAAATATCTTTGGCTAACAGGGTTAAGGAAAATCCCAAAGCATTTTATTCGTATGTAAGGAGCAAGAGGGTAACTAGAGAAAGGATTGGCCCACTTAAAAGAGGAAATTTATGCGTGGACTCAGAGGAAATGGGTGAGATTCTTAATGAGTACTTTGCATCGGTATTCACAAAGGAGAGGGACAAGACGGATGTTGAGGCTAGGGATGGATGTTTAAATACTCTCGGTCAAGTTGTCATACGGAAGGGGGAAGTTTTGGGTATTCTAAAAGACATTAAGGTGGACAAGTCCCCAGGACCGGATGGGATCTATCCCAGGTTACTGAGGGAAGCGAGGGTCGAAATAGTTGGGGCCTTAACAGATATCTTTGCAGCATCCTTGAGCACGGGTGAGGTCCCGGAGGACTGGAGAATTGCTAATGTTGTCCCTTTGTTTAAGAAGGGTAGCAGGCATTATCCAGGGAATTATAGACCTGTGAGCTTGACGTCAGTGGTAGGCAAACTGTTGGAGAAGATACTGAGGGATAGGATGTATTCACATCTGGAAGAAAATAGACTTATCAGTGATAGGCAGCATGGTTTTGTGCAGGGAAGGTCATGTCTTACAAACCTAATAGAATTCTTTGAGGAAGTGACAAAGTTAATTGACGAGGGAAGGGCTGTAGATGTTGTATACATGGACTTTAGTAAGGCATTTGATAAGGTTTCCCATGGCAGGTTGATGGAAAAAGTGAAGTCGTATGGGGTTCAGGGTGTACTAGCTAGATGGATAAAGAACTGGCTGGGCAACAGGAGACAGAGAGTAGTGGTGGAAGGGAGTGTCTCAAAATGGAGAAGGGTGACTAGTGGTGTTCCACAGGGATCCGTGCTTGGACCACTGTTGTTTGTGATCTACATAAATGACCTGGAGGAAGGTATAGGTGGTCTGATTAGCAAGTTTGCAGATGATACTAAGATTGGTGGAGTTGCAGATAGCGAGGAGGACTGTCAGAGAATACAACAAAATATAGATAGATTGGAGAGTTGGGCAGAGAAATGGCAGATGGAGTTCAATCCAGGCAAATGCGAGGTGATGCATTTTGGAAGATCAAATTCAAGAGTGAACTATATGGTCAATGGAAGGGTCTTGGGGAAAATTGATGTGCAGAGAGGTCTGGGAGTTCAGGTCCATTGTACCCTGAAGGTGGCAACGCAGGTTGATAGAGTGGTCAAGAAGGCATACAGCATGCTTGCCTTAATCGGAGGGGGTATTGAGTACAAGAGTTGGCAGGTCATGTTACAGTTGTATAGGACTTTGGTTCGGCCACATTTGGAATACTGCGTGCAGTTCTGGTCGCCACATTACCAGAAGGATGTGGATGCCTTGGAGAGGGTGCAGAGGAGGTTCACCAGGATGTTGCCTGGTATGGAGGGTGCTAGCTATGAAGAAAGGTTGAGTAGATTAGGATTGTTTTCGTTGGAAATACGGAGGTTGAGGGGGGACCTGATTGAGGTCTACAAAATTATGAGAGGTATGGACAGGGTGGATAGCAACAAGCTTTTCCCAAGAGTGGGAGTTTCAGTTACAAGGGGTCACGATTTCAAGGTGAGAGGGGGAAAGTGTAAGGGAGATGTGCGTGGAAAGTTTTTTACGCAGAGGGTGTTGGGTGCCTGGAATGCTTTACCAGCGGAGGTGGTAGAGGCGGGCACGATAGCACCATTTAAGAAGCATCTAGACAAGTATATGAATGGGCGGGAACAAAGGGAAGTAGACCTTGGAAAATAGGAGACAGGTTTAGATAAAGGATCTGGATCGGCGCAGGCTAGGAGGGCCGAAGGGCCTGTTCCTGTGCTGTAATTTTCTTTGTTCTTTGTTCTTTTCTAGGGACAGTGCGAGCTGTAACGCCTGCCTGCAGTCTAGCTCCGTTTCCGCCAACAGGCATTTCTGTATTGTTAGGTCGTTTATACCACACACTAACCGGTCCCGAAGCATTTCATTTAGCGTCGGGCCGAACTCACATTTTTCCGCCAGCCTTTTCAGGCGGGTCAAGAAATTCGTGACTGACTCCCTGTCTACCCGCTTCGCTGTGTAGAATCTGTACCTACGCAAAATGAGGGGTGGTTTTGGGTCGTAGTGCTCTTTCACCAATTCCGTTACTTCTTGGAAAGTTTTTGTGTCCGGCGCATCGGGATAAGTCAGACTACGTATAATGGCGAAAGCGGAGGGTCCGCATGCCGACAGCAGGATAAGCCGTCTCCTTTCGTCCGTCAGTATATCATTTGCCCGGAAGAAGTAACACATTCTCTCCACATACTGGGACCAGTCCTCAATAGCCGGGTCGAATGCTTCTAACCTTCCAAAAAACGGCATTTTTAAAATGGCAAGGCTTACCCTCCGAGTGCGGCAGCTGGTCTCCGCAAAATTCGTAGTTTACCTCGTCGCCACTGTAGTAATCCACGGGTGGCAGGAGTTCCGTCACCACACCAATATTTATTTACAATAACGATATTACAGGAGCAGCTACAAACAGTGCTGCTAGCAGTCCAGTCAACTTAAGACTGCTCACAAAGCCTACACAGGTGATTATATGGGCCCCCTCAATGAGCTATCATTGAGGGAGCTCATACTCCAATTGGCCAACCAATAAAGCCAATTGGAGTTCATTACAGTTGGAAAGAGCTTTATGACATCCTGAGATCATGAAAGATGCAATATTGATGCAAGGACTTTCACAATCAGTAAATGGTGGAAACACACGAGTCCGTCAAATGGCGACAATTTGAGGGAAAGACCTTTCTTTTTTTTCCCCAGATGCCAAGAAACCCGCTACATATTTCCATTGTTTTGCTTTTAAGGAAGAGGTAATGCTGTTCGGTTAACTCGAATATTAAATCACACTGCATTCATTCACTGTCAGTGCAGAGGTAACTATTTCAGATTGCGAATACGTTCATGCACACATTCAAAATACCCTGAAGTGAGCCACAGGGATTCAAAATTAATACAAAACAGAGTAGTAAGATTAACCATTACATAAACTTTTGTTTTATTTTTAATATTTCATTGGGTATGGGTCATATTGGGACAATATAAGAATATGGGCGGGGTAGGGTGGGGGCTGCCGGGGAAGTGAGGAGATATACCCAAGTCACTCCCAACATATCTCCGATCAGTTAGCCACAAGGCAGTGCCAGGTGAGGAGAGCATGAGTCCATCAACTTGGCTACAAAGGCTTTCAGGATGGATAAAGAGGGGTACAAAGTCAGGGTGAAAAAGGGGGGAAGAAAACCAAACGTCTACCCCTCGAGAAAATAAAACATTACTAATTTGATTTAAAAAGCACTGAGGGAACGGGTTCAACAGGTAACTATTGAGGCAAAAGCTATCTGCTTACCCTGAGACTTCAGACGATGAGAGAAGGAGTAGGCAGAAAATTCTGCTTAAAACCCGCTTCTCCTTAGATTTGGTTGCCAAAACCATCAAAACAGTGCAGGAACAACTAGAACATAGAACAGTACAGCACAGAACAGGCCCTTCGGCCCTCAATATTGTGCCGAGCCATGATCACCCTACTCAAACCCACGTATCCACCCTATACCCGTAACCCAACAACACCCCCTTTAACCTTACTTTCATTTGGACACTACGGGCAATTTAGCATGGCCAATCCACCTAACCCGCACATCTTTGGACTGTGGGAGGAAACCGGAGCATCCGGAGGAAACCCACGCACACAGGGGGAGGACGTGCAGACTCCACACAGACAGTGACCCAGCCGGGAATCGAACCTGGGACCCTGGAGCTGTGAAGCATTTATGCTAACCACCATGCTACCGTGCTGCCCTAAATGCCGTTGCATTTATAATAGCACCTATTTGCTTTGTGGAAATTTGCAATTCAGATTAATTTAAGCTCCCCCTAAGGCCCAGAGAGCTTTCTCTGCTAGCAAACCCCTGCAGATAAGGTTTGCTCTCCAAGCTGCGGTGCGTCAGTTGATCTCAACTGGGATGCGCATTTGGGACATGACAATTGATCCTCAGCACCTTGATTACAGAAGGGGAAGCCAGACAGAGATCCTGCCCTTTATCTCAGTCAATCGATAATCAACTTTGGAAAATACTTTTGTTTAAGTGTCAAATGAGGGATGGATTGGCGTTGGCTGTGACACATTCTGTGCTGGAAGACAGGGCCGGCCCAAGGCACCGGCAACTCGGGCAGTCGCCCGGGGCGCCATGTGCTAGGGGGCGCCAGAGACTCGGGTCCCGCGCATGCGCAGTTGGGCCGGTACCAACCAGCGCATGCGCGGTGGCCGCCCTCCCCCAGGGCGGCCCCCTCCGCCCCCCCCCTCCGTCCGCCCCCCCCCTCGGCCCCACCCCCGCCCCTCGGCCCCGCCCTTCGGGCCCGCCCCCCCCACCTCGGGCCGGGCCCGCCCCCCCCCGCCTCGGGCCCGGCCCCCCCCCGCCTCGGCCCCGGCCCCCCCCACCTCGTCCCCGCCCCCGCCTCAGCCCCGCCCCCCGCCCCCCCGCCCCCCGCCTCGGCCCCCCCCGCCTCGGCCCCCCCCGCCGCGGCCCGCCCCCCCCCGCCTCGGCCCCCCCCCCCACCTCGGCCCCGCCCCCCCGCCTCGGCCCCCCCCCAGAGAAAAAAAATAAACCAAAAAGTTACACAGTTATACAGAATCCTCCAATATTTCTTCATAGCAATATACAGTCCCTGAAGTTTACAGAAAGGCACTTCTGTTAGAATATTTTAAAAGACACAAAATTATAATTAATTATTCAAATGTTGATTAAAAAAGCACAATAAATCCTGGGACCTGAAGCACTTTCTGTCTATCAGCACCAACAAAAGAAAAACAGGTGTGTCCAACATGGAGTTCTCGGCCACTCGTTTCCAAGAAAAACAAATTATGGGGGTAATCAGGGCTCGAAAGTCTCAGTCGAATGAGGAATAAATGTCCATTGAGAGTTATTAACAGAAAATAAAGAGTCAGCCAAGGACAAGAAGGGCCACTCCTCTCGTTGTCTTGACTCTTAAACAAACTTTCTCACTCAGTGTCATGCTCAATGCTCATCATGGATTTTGCACAGTATGATGCACAGTATTATTGCTCCCCCGTATTATGGAGAAAATTGGACAGTAACACCGGAATCCACACTGGCAGAGTGAAAATTCAAAATCTGCTCTTCTATTTGCTTCACAACCCTGGTACCTAGCTAAGAAATTTGTCACTAAAATTCATGAACGGGGTTGGAGTAATTCCCTGCTAGATACCCATTAAGTACACCACGAAAAGTTAGGCCAGACTCATTCAGGTGAAAGTAATTAATTTTTAACCATGTGATAAGTCTCAGTTACTGACAAACAGCCTCTCTAACATTGAAAATATATTTTGCAAATGAGCAGTCTCAGGATGGCATGATGGTGCAGTGGATAGCACTGCTGCCTCACGGCGCAGAGGACCCGGATTTGATCCCGGCCCCAGGCCACTGTCCGTATAGAGTTTGCACTTTCTCCTCGTGGGTCTCACCCCCACAACCCAAAGATGTGCAGGGTAGGTGAATTTGGCACATTAAATTGCCCCTTAATTGGAAAAAAAGAATTGGGTACTCTAGATTTATTTTAAAAAAATAATAAAAGAAAGCAATGAGCAGTCTCGTATTTTTTTTTGGAATTATTTTTTAGTGACTTTTTGTATTTTATGTCCTACAAATTATAAATTACACATTACCAGAAAAGAAACGCACAAAAACAAACACGTATATTTCCAAGCGAGCATCGTCATAACAACAGCTGTGACCGTGACCCACCTTCAACCGGCATTCATATTTTACATTCCCCAATATGGCCGAGACACATAGGGTGGGATTCCCGTGTACCCGGCGGGGCGGGGGTCCCGGCGGGACGGAGTGGCGTGAACCACTCTGGCGTCGGGCCGCACCAAAGGTGCGCAATCCTCAGCACTTTCAGGGGCTAGGCCCGCCCCGGAGTGGTTGGTGCCCCGCCGGCCGGTGGGTTAGGGGCCTGTCGCCACGCCAACTGGCGCCAAAGGGCCTCCGCCGGCTGGCGCGAGTCGGCGCATGTGCGGAGCGCCAGCAAGTGCTGGCGTCATCCCTGCGCATGCGCATAGGGATTCACTTCCACACCGGGAATGGCGGATGACCACGACCTCTGATGCGGAAGGATTAGAGTGCCCCCACGGCACAGGCCCACCCACGGATCAGTGGGCCCCGACCATAGGCCAGGCCACTGTGGGGGCACCTCCCGGGGCCAGACCCCCCTGTGACCCCCCCCAAGAACCCCGGAGACCACCCGCGCTGCCAGGTCCCACTGGTAAGGGACAAATTCTAATTTACGCTGGCGGGAGCGACATAGAACGGGCAGGACTTTAGGCCATCGTGGACCGGAGAATCGGGACAGGCCCGTGGCCCATTGAGTTGCGCCGGACCCTGCCATTCTCCAACGCGGACGGCGCGACTCACGCTGGGCCGGTTTTTGGGGGGGGCGGGAGAATTGGAAGGACGGCGGGATTCACGCCGACCCCACGCGATTCTCCCACCCGGCGAGGGGGAGGGGGGGGGGGTTGGAGAATCCCGCCCATATTTACAGGCATTTATGTACAATTTGGTTGGGCCTTAGCTTGCCATTGAACTGGTCTCTTGTGGCTTTGTCCTTCCAGCTCGTACCTTATGTTCCTTTTTTCCTTAGCTTGTCGACTGTGTTGAAAAAGATCTTGCGGATGTGGATCAGTATGGATCTGAACAGTAAGAGGAACTTGGGCAGTACGATCATTTTGATTGGCTGTATCCACCCTGAGTGGGGGAGTGGACTCCACCTCTTCAGGTCCTTTTTAATTTCCTCCATGAGAGTTGCCAGGTTCCATTTATGTCCAGTCGTGGGCTATTTGGATCCCCAGGTAGTGGAATTTGGTCTGGGCCAGTTTAAATGGCAGTATCTCCAGCTGTGTACCTCCCCGCTATGGGTTCACAGGGAAGATCTTGCTCTTACTCAGGTTAAGCCTGAGAAGGCTCCAAACTCCTTTAGGAGTTTCATTATTGCTTCCATGTTGCTCTGGGGGTTCAACATGTCAAGGAGCAAGGCATATGCATAGAGTGAGACTCTATGCTCTCTGTCCCCCCTTGGGATACCTCTCCACCCCTTCGCTGCTCTGAGGGTGATCGCCAGTGGCTCAATTGCCAGAGCAGACAACAGTGGGGATAGTGGGCACCGGGGCCTCCTGCCTCTATGCAGCCGAAAGTATCTAGAGCTGGTGGTGTTTGTCCATGTGCTCGCCATGGGAGCACTGTATAGCTGTTTCAACCAGGGGGTGAACCCTGGCTCAAACCCAAACCATTGCAGTACCTCTATGAGGCACTTCCATTTGACCCTGTTGAAGGCTTTTCTGCGTCGAGGGAAATGATCAGTTCAGTTGTTCGCTCCCCGGATAGGGTCATTATCATGTGCAGCAGGTGCCTGATGTTCGATGTCAGCTGCCTGCCCTTGACAAAACCCGTGTGGTCCTCCACGACTACCTCTGGCATGCAGCTCTCCAGCCGCCTCACCAGGGCCTTCGTCAGGATCTTTGCAACTGTGCTAAGGAGTGAAATAGGCCTACAGGACCCGCACTCCGTCGGGTCTTTTTCCGTTTTGCATATCAGTGATATAACACTCTCATATTCAACCTGGGAGAGTCCTTGGAAGACAGGGATGTGTCAGGGAGAAAGCCTGCTGCAGCTCCATCCATTTTACCAGCACCTCCATCCCCAACTGCAACTGCCCTTGGGCTCTTCTTCAACCCCGGGTCCACAGAGCTGGTAGAATACATCCCTGTATGTCTCAGTGAAGATTATTCAATCTGAATGTTTGAATAGCAATGCTGGCGCATGTCCTGTACACACACAAACAACATAGTGGGTGTAGAGGGCACTTGTTGAGGGCACCAGGTTGAAAAGGATTTTTAATTGCCATAAGTTGCCCCTCAAAAACCAATGAACACTCTGTGGGAAAGAGTGATGATCAGCGAGTGCCATTCCTTCATTGTTGTCTCAAATATCCAGGCCAATATCGTTAACTGTGCTAGATTATTCAAATATTTGAGGGGCATTTTGTCCCAAGTGCACATATCTTTTTTTAATCACATATTTTAACCTTTCATATTTTATAATGTAAGTCTTCTTGCCCTACTATGGTTTACCTTGAAGTTACTTTTATAGTTTTACTTTATCAGTGCCATTGAAAACTTTAATTCCCCTTTAATTTTTAAAATACTTTTTAAAACATCAGTCTGATTAAAAACTTTTCTCCAGTATAGTGCTTCCTGCTCCCTTCCTCTGCTGTCACTCGCTGCCTTAAAGATGTGCCATCTGTCATGTGAATTTTAATGGTGAGTGTCGACATGCAATTTGACTGCATCTAGTAAATATCCACTACTTGCATATGTTCCAGTAGCAATCATTGAGTAATAACTCATGAATGGAAATCCTGGTTGATTCTTTGCCCCCTTCCTTCGTCCAGCAGATTGCACTGTCTCTACTACTTCCATACTTGAGATCAGTTAACACAGCTCAGAGCAGCAAAATAGCCTTGAATCCACCTAGTCTCCATGGATCATTAAAACATGAGAAGACTTAACACAAAGCCATTAGAGAAGCAACAGTATTTTATAATTGAACTTCTTGATGAACAGAGAGGCTGGTGATGGCTGCACTTGCCACACGTTTAGACCGTGCACAGCCTCAAATGCTAAGCACACCAAGTTTATAAATTTTAAATACAGGGGGATTAAACTCAAACCAAAATGTTTTGTGACATGTTGGCAGAATTTGAGCCAGTTTGAAAAAAAGATGAAATAAGGGCTTGCTTTTCTGTCATGCATTTCATAACCCGAGGACATCACTTTATTGCCATTGATGTACAATTTGTGTTCTGAGTTCTTAGATGTATTGCATGTCATTGGATGTGCTCCAGTGTAATTTGTGTCTTTGTAAATTAAGGACTACAGCACACTTCAGATTCCAGTCCCAAAACAGAAAGTGGTTGTTATGTTCTGTGTTGTGGCCATGGTAAAGATGCGCACAGAACATCCAGTTCTTTGACTAAGATAGTTTATTAATAAAATGAACACGTGGAAAGATAACTAACGGACTATAATACAAACAGTAACAAATAAGTGAATTCTCCTGGAGCTACTCCTAATGTGACTATCCTCTAGTATGATTTTCTACCAACTGCTGCACTGTGGAGTCACATGGTGAATCACCATCCTCACCAACTGGTCGGATGTTGTACATCCAACTATATACATTGCTATGCATATGCAAATCACCACAGTGATTTCATTGTCTCTAATTTCTTCACTGCTCTTGGTTACACTCTTCTGAAAGGAGTTAGATACACAGGATAAAATATCTGCCATTTTTAAAATGGCTGATAATTTTAATGTATCCAGGAAACACTTCTCAGGATTTATGCTGGGTTTTGGAGATGGTCTGAAATCTTTTTGCTTTGGGAGATGACTGATGTTCAGATTTGATTTTTTTTTGTTGCAGTCCAGTTTCTCAGCTTTATTTTGAAGGGTGGCCAGAACTTCAGCCATTTCAGCTTTAAAGAATGCAATTATTTGAAGGGTGCCATTTAACTGACGACTGTATGATCCTTAGTAGGTGTGAGGGTCTGCACCGGCCACTGATTACAAAACCACTTCATTGCCTGGGATAAGGCAAGCAGAGGCATTTCAGTTGCTCCGCTTCACTAATGGCTGTAACACGCGGCAGTCTCTGTTGCCTATGTCAGCCCTCTTATTTACAACAACAGGCACTTATACAATGCCTTCAGTGTAGAAGACATCCCAAAGCACTTCACGGAAACATAAGCAGTCAAAAGCATTTTTATTTTTACATTTTTTTTAAAATAATTTTTATTGAGAAATTTTGATTTTATACAACAATAACGCACCTTAGTAAAATACCGAAAATAACAATAATATTAACAATCATATACATTCGCCCCATCCCCATGAACAACCCAGCATTTTAACAACAACGCAAATTAACACACTATAAAGTTACAGAATAAACACTACAATAATGCACCCCCCCCCCCCGGGTTGCTGCTGCTATTGACCCAGTTACCTATCTCTGAGCCAGGAAGTCCAGAAAAGGCTGCCATCGTTTATAGAACCCTTGTATTGATCCTCTCAGGGCAAATTTGACCTTTTCCAATTTTATAAATCCCGCCATGTCACTGATCCAGGTCTCCACGCTTGGGGGCCTTGCATCCTTCCATTGTAACAGAATCCTTCGACGGGCTACTAGGGACGCAAAGGCCAGGACACCGGCCTCTTTCGCCTCCTGCACTCCCGGCTCCACCCCAACCCCAAAAATCGCGAGTCCCCACCCTGGTTTGACCCTGGATCCAACCACCCTCGATGCCGTCCCCGCCACCCCCTTCCAGAATTCTTCCAGTGCTGGGCATGCCCAGAACATATGGGCGTGGTTCAAGGACTCCCCGAACATCTGGTGCACTTGTCCTCACCCCCGAAGAACCTACTCATCCTAGTCCCGGACATATGGGCCCGGTGCAGCACATTAAATTGGATGAGACTAAGCCTCGCACATAAGGAGGAGGAGTTGACTCTCTCCAAGGCCTCCGCCCAAGTCCCGTCCTCTATCTGCTCCCCGAGTTCCTCCTCCCATTTAGCCTTCAGCTCCTCCACTGACGACTCCTCCACCTCCTGCATTACCTTATAGATGTCAGACACCTTCCCCTCTCCTACCCACACCCCCGAAAGCACTCTGTCCATCGTCCCCTGCGAGGGCAGCAAAGGGAATCCCTCTACCTGTCGCCTAGCAAACGCCTTTACCTGCAGGTATCTGAACATGTTCCCCTGGGGAAGGCCAAATTTATCTTCCAGTTCCCCCAGGCCCGCAAACCTCCCGCCAATAAACAGGTCCCTCAATTTGCTGATGCCCGCCCTTTGTCATCCCCTGAATCCCCCATCCGTGTTCCCCGAGATGAACCGATGGTTGCCACCCAGTGGAGCCTCCATCGAGCCCGCTGTTTCCCCCCGATGCCGTCTCCACTGTCCCCAGATTCTTAGGGTCGCCGCCACCACCGGGCTCGTGGTAACCCTCTTGGGGGAGAGCGGCAACGGTGCCGTTACCATGGCACCCGAGCTTGTACCTCTACATGACGCCATCTCCATTCTTTTCCACGCCGCCCCTCCCCCCTCCATCACCCATTTACGCACCATTGACACATTGGCTGCCCAATAGTACCCCAGAAGGTTGGGCAGCGCCAGCCCGCCTCTATCCCTTCCTCGCTCCAGGAACACCCTCCTCATTCTCGGAGTCCCATGTGCCCACACAAAGCTCAGAATACTGCCGGTCACTCTCCTAAAGAAGGCCCTGGGGATAAATATGGGCAGGCACTGAAAAAGGAACAAGAACCTCGGAAGCACTGTCATTTTGACGGACTGCACCCTCCCCGCCAACGACAATGGCAGCATGTCCCACCTCCTGAACTCCTCCTCCATCTGATCTACAAGTCTGGTAAAGTTATGCTTGTGGAGAGTCCCCCAGTCCCTGGCCACTTGCACCCCCAGGTACCTAAAGCTCTCCCCTGCCCGCCTAAGCGGGAGCCTACCAATTCCTTCCTCCTGGTCTCCAGGGTGCACCACAAAAACCTCACTCTTGCCTAAGTTTAATTTATAACCTGAGAAGGTCCCAAACTCGGCTAGTAACTCCATCACTCCCGGCATCCCTCCCACCGGGTCCGCCACATACAGTAACAGGTCGTCGGCATACAACGACACCCTATGTTCCTCTCCACCTCGCACCAAGCCTCTCCACCTCTCTGAATCTCTCAATGCCATCGCCAGCGGCTCGATTGCCAGTGCAAACAACAAGGGGGACAAGGGGCAACCCTGCCTGGTCCCTCGGTAAAGCCGGAAGTACTCCGACCTCCTCCTATTCGTGGCCACGCACGCCATCGGGGCCTCATATAGCAGCCTTACCCATCTAATGAACCCTTCACCAAATCCAAACCTCCCCAACACCTCCCATAGGTACCCCCACTCCACTCTATCGAAGGCCTTCTCCGCATCCAGCGCCACCACTATCTCTGCCTCCCCCTCAATCGCCGGCATCATAATGACATTCAGCAATCTCCGCACATTCGTGTTCAGCTGCCTTCCCTTCACAAAACCTGTCTGGTCCTCATGCACAACCCCTGGCACACAGTCCTCTATCCTGGTGGCCAGGATTTTTGCCAGCACCTTAGCATCCACGTTGAGGAGAGATATGGGCCTGTATGACCCACACTGCTGGGGGTCCTTGTCCTTCTTTAAAATTAACAAGATCAGCGCCCGTGACATCGTCGGGGGCAAAGTCCCCCTTCCCACGCTTCGTTGAGTGTCCGCACCAGCAAGGGGCCCACTAGGTCCACAAACTTTTTATAAAATTCCACCGGGAACCCATCCGGCCCCGGTGCCTTCCCTGACTGCATCTGCCCGATCCCCTTAACTAGCTCCTCCAGCTCAATCGGCGCACCCAGCCCCTCCACCTTCTCCTCCTGCACCTTCGGGAAAGAAAGCCTGTCAAGGAACCTCTCCATTCCCCTCCTCTCCCCCGTTGGCTCCGACTTGTACAGTTCCCCGTAAAAGTCATTGAAGACCTCATTCACCTCTACCCCCTTCCGCACCACATTCCCACTCTTGTCTCTCACTCCAGCAATCTCCTTAGCCGCATCCCGCTTACGGAGCTGATGAGCCAGCATCCTACTCGCCTTTTCACCATGTTCGTACACTGCCCCTTGTGCCTTCCTCCACTGTGCCTCCGCCTTTCTAGTGGTCAGCAAATCAAATTTAGCCTGCAGGCTGCGCCTCTCCCCCAACAGTCCCTCCCCTGGTGCCTCTGCATACCTCCTGTCCACCTCCAGCATCTTTCCCACCAGTCTATCCCTCTCACTCCTCTCGCTCCTCTCCCTGTGTGCCCGGATGGATATCAGCTCCCCACGAATTACTGCCTTCAGGGCTTCCCAGACCATCCCCACCTGAACCTCCCCCCGTATCATTCACCTCAAGGTACCCCTCAATACTTGCCCGGACCCTCCTACACACCTCCTCCTCCGCCAACAACCCCACATCCAACCGCCACAATGGACGTTGGTCTCGCACCTCCCCCATCTCCAACTCTATCCAATGCGGAGCGTGGTCAGAGATTGCAATGGCCGAATAATCGGCCTCCTCCACTCTCGGAATCAGTCCCCTACTCACCACGAAGAAATCTATCCGAGAGTAGACCCTATGTACGTGGGAGAAGAAAGAGTACTCACGTGCCCTCGGCCTCACAAACCTCCATGGATCCACTCCACCCATCTGATCCATAAATCCTCTCAGTACCTTGGCCGCCGCCGGCCTCCTACCCGTCCTAGAGCTGGACCGATCCAGTGAAGGATCGAACACCGTATTAAAGTCCCCCCCTATGATCAGACCTCCCGCCTCCAGATCCGGGATCCGTCCCAACCTACGCCTCATAAAGCCCGCATCGTCCCAATTTGGGGCATACACACTAGCCAGTACCACCTTCTCTCCTTGTAGCCTGCCCCTGACCATCACATACCTACCCCCCTTATCCGCCACCACCTCCGATGCCTCAAACAACACATTTTTCCCCACCAGAATCGCCACTCCCCGGTTCCTCACATCCAACCCCGAGTGGAAAACCTGCCCCACCCATCCCTTCCTCAGGCGGACCTGGTCCGCCACCCTCAGGTGAGTCTCCTGAAGCATTTCCACATCCGCCTTTAGCCCCTTCAGGTGAGCCAGTACCCTTGACCGCTTCACCGACCCATTCAACCCTCTCACATTCCAGGTGACCAACCGGATCAGAGGGCGTCCCGCCCCCCCTCCCCCGTCGGCTAGCCATAGCCCGTCGACTGCCCGCCCCAGGCCAGCATCCCCTGCTCGACCCCGTCCCCATAGCGACAACCCCTCACCTCTGTCCCCCCATCCCCCACCAGCTCCTTCTTGACCCTACCAGCAGCAACCCGGTATTCCCCTTTCCCCCCCTCCCTTCCCCCCCAGGCTAGGAACCCTCCCAGCCGCGAACCGTCCTCCATTGTACTTCCGTGGGTCAGCTAACTTCTGCTGACCCCGGAAACTCCGCCAATAGCCCGACCCCTCCCGAAGTGGGATCATCCCCCAATCTATCCCTCCTCCTGGCACCGCTCCAGTGCGGGGAAGAACCAGTTAAGGCCCCACCTCCCCCGTCACCATCTCCGCCCCCCAGCCCCGCAGCGCGGGAAACCAGAGGAAAGCCCGCGCTTTTGCCCTGCCCCACCACACCCTTCTGACGCAGCTCCCAAATATCAGCCCCCCTCCATACCCCTACTCCGACATAGAATACAACATACCCCCCCGACCCTCCCCGCAAGATACACAGCCCAAACAATGCCCCAAGCACAAAAACAAAAACATAGCAGAACAACCCCCCCGTAAATAACCATATCAAAATTGCAAAAGTACTAAAACAAGAAGAAAAAAAACAGAAGAAAAAGAGAATCCAGCACTAATATCTTACAGCCGACCTCGCAACCCCCAACCCCTAGTTCAAGTCCAGTTTCTCCGTCCGCACGAAGGCCCACGCCTCCTCCGGGGAATCAAAATAATGGTGCCGGTTCAAATGAGTTACCCACAGGCGCGCGGGCTGCAACACTCCGAACTTTATCTTTTTTCTATAAAGCACCTCTTTCGTCCGATTAAATCCGGACCGCCGCTTAGCCACCTCCGCACTCCAGTCCTGGTAGATCCGCACTACCCCATTCTCCCAATTGCTGCTCTTCACCTTCTTGGCCCAGCGCAGCACGCAGTCCCGATCACTGAACCGGTGGAACCTCACCAGCACCGCACGCGGAGGTTCATTCTCCTTAGGCCTCCTGGCCAGTACTCTGTGTGCTCCCTCCAGCTCCAGGAGCAGATGGAGAGACCCGGCCCCCACTAGCGAACCCAGCATTACAGCCACATAGGCTGTCAGGTCCGATCCCTCCAGCCCCTCCGCAAGGCCCAAGATCCGCAGGTTTTTCCGCCTCATGCGGTGATCCAGCTCCTCGAAGCGTTCCTGCCAATTCTTGTGGAGTGCTTCGTGCCCCTCCACCTTACTCACGAGGACCACGGCCTCCTCCTCTCGTTCAATGGCCTGCGTCTGCAACTTCTTGATGGCAGCACCCTGGGTGGACTGAATCTCTGACAGCCTTCTGTTTGTTTCCTGCAGAGAGCTCAGTACTTCATCCTTGAATTCTTTAAAGCAGCGCAGGAGATCAGTTTGTTGTTTCTGGGCCCAGAGTCTCCACTCCTCTGGAGCTCTGTCGGTGGCCATCTTGGATCCCTTCCCCCGTTTTTTCTGAGGAGCTGCTGCTGTTTTTTCCACCTTTCCACTCCGAGTTCGAGGCATGGACTGCAGGGAAAGTCGTTCAGCACACCTTCCCCCACCGGGAGACGTTGAAAAATTTCCGTTTTGGGCTCTCAAAAGAGCCGAAAAATCTCTTTAAAACGGGAGCTCCCACATGTGTGGCTTATTGCTGCATCACTGCCACCGGAAGTCCCCATTTTTATATTTTTTAACCCCAATTAAGGGGCAATTTAGCATGGCCAATCCACCAACCTTGCATGTCATTTTGTGCTGTAGGGGTGAAACCCACGCAGACAGGGGGAGAGTGTGCAAACTCCACATGGATAGTGACCCGGGTCAGGGACCAAACCCGGGTTCTCAGCGCATGAGACAGCAGTGCTAACTACTGCGCCACCGTGCCGCCCAGAAACAATCAAAACACTCGCCCAAGGAAGAAGGTGGAAGGGCAAAGGTCAGTTTTAAGGGATGTTTTATGGGAGGAAAGTGATTTGGAGAGGCAGAAAGGTTTACGGAGAGAATTCCAGAGTTTAGGGTCTCAATGGCTGAAGGCAAGACCAGCAGATGTGGGGTGAAGCAATTGGGGGATGCTCAAACGGTCAATGTTGAGAGAAGGCCGTGTTCCTGGATGATGGGAGGAGGCATGGAAACAGAGGGCCAAGGCCTTGGAGATAGTTCAATATAAAGTTGTGAATTTTAAAATCAAGACACTGATAAGTTGGTCTTGAGGTGCCAGTGATGTACGACGCCCCCGGCTGGAACAACGCATGCCTCGTTTGCATCACCTCCTTCCAAAAATGGCAGTGGGTTTAATAACCCAATAATCTAAGGAGAAAGATTTGGAGTACAATTCCACCATCCTCAACATCAGTGAACTTTACTCACCTTCAAACAGGCACTGGAACAACAATGGTCTTCTGTTAGTGTACAACATTGAAAGGCATCTTTTCAGATATTGCCAGTGTAGGACATCTCAATAAACCAGCGTTTCAACTTCGAAAGGGAGCCAAAGAAACATTTTAAAAATGGCTGACTTTTGTCAATGTCTTGGATTCCAATAGCTGTTCTCACACCCTGTATCTGCCAAGAATGTTCACATCGACCTGAATAAGAAAGCCCTTCATTGTATTGAAGGGCAGGTGGTACACCATGTACAACAATATCATTGTGGATGTGGATGTCCATTGTTTTGGCAAGTTCCATAACACTGATCCATGCCAGCTCTGGACTGGATGGTGGGCTCAGAAAAAGAGAATTGACTAGTGGATGGGAGCCAGGTGAAACAATAATCCACACCTTTCAGCATCTCTGCTCTTTTTAATTAACACCAGTCTCTTTTCATGGCAAGAACCTGAAGGCTTGGCACATGTTCTGATGCCAAATCTGTAGATTAAAGCATCCGGAGAGGTATAATACCTTACAAATGATCTCAAGGATATATCACCGAAGCCAGAGTTCGTATTTCTGATGATGAAAACTGCTATTTTGCTTCACAGGTAGGCAGTTCAAAATATCGTCACTGTGGGCCAGGAAAAGGCTGTTGCCTGTTTAATTTCATAGAGTACGGAAATACAATCACTGAGTCTGAGCAGACTATTTAAAAAAAATTTTTTTAGAGAACCCAATTTTTTTTTTACAATTAAGGGGCAATTTAGCGTGGCCAATCCACCTACCCTGCATATCTTCGGGTTGTGGGGGCAAAACCCATGTACACACGGGGAGAATGTGCAAACCCCACACAGACGGTGACCCAGAGCCGGGATCGAACCTGGGACCTGGGCGCTGTGAGGCAGCAGTGCTATCCACTGCGCCACCGTGCTGCCCTGAGCAGGCTATTTAACTGCGGAAGGACGCAAAGCAAGTCTTATGCCTGTCTTCATCAGACAGTCATATACAGTTGTTTGAAAGTGGAGGGCAAAGATTAGCTGAAAGCACATAACCTTGGATCAAAAGTTTCTTCATAGACTCACGCATGAAGCATTCAGCTATGGGGAACTTCCGAGCATTAATATTCAGGTGATACCTGGGGGTGCACAAGAACGAAGTGATGTCAGTGGGAGGAATGTTTATTCCCCCATTGCTTTTAATTGCTTTTCTACAAAAGGTCAGTGGGTTTGAATATTACATTCTCCATCATAGTGAGCAAGTGTGATGAGTACAAAATGCACATGATCTCATTTTTCTGTAGCTGTTGAGAAGGTGGGTGATATTGTTTGAATCCCACCTGCACATTGAAATTAATGTTTGAGGAGGTGATGACAGAGAAGTAGCACCACATAAAGAAAAAAAGAAGCATAGAATTGGAAATGCCAAGGCACAAGCAAACAAAAATGCAATCTATTACTCCACAGAATTGCATCAATCGTTCACATAATAAAAGCCGTTTAACACATCAATCATGACTTGAGGAAAAAGCACTTGCATTACACAGGGAAAACTGCGAGTGTTAATGTACAGAGAATTGTTTCCTACACAAACACATATGCAGTGTTCAGTCACAGTGGGGCTGATTATCCCTGTGCTGGACCTCTGGTGGTGACCATGGAGTGAGTGGTCTCACATTTGGTGGCTCCCGCTCAAGGTGGATTTTGTTAGTCCTTCCCCACCCGAATGGAGGTTTTTTTGAGTGCAAAAGATATGTGAGTGCCCAGGGAAGGTAATACTCCTCTGGTGAGGTTGGTGTCTGTATCAGAGGATGAGAAGTGCCACGAGGAAGAGAGAGCAGCTGGAGCAGAGAGTTTTTGTGGTGCGCCACAGACTAAGATGGCAGAGGGCAAGGGGACAGCACCACCCGCCCAGTGGTCGACGGAGCAGCTGGTGGAGTTTTTGAACGGAAAATTCCAACAACAGAGGAAAGAGGCTTTGGAAGACCTGGCTAAGGTTCAGAAGGTGGAGGAGGCGATTCAGAAGGTGGAGGAGGAGGTGGGGAAGCATAAGGAGTGGATGGCCTCATTGGAGATGGAGTTGGGGATGGTCTTGGACAGCCGGAAGAGGCTGAGAGAGAAATTAGAGTACCTGGAGAACTGCTCCAGTAGACAGGACCTGAGGATCGTCAGGATACCTGAGGGAATCGCGGGAGTGGAGGCCGCCAAGTATGTGGCGAGCATGCCGGAGGCTGATGGGGGAGGGGGCTTTTTATCAGCCCCTCGAGGTGGATCAGGCGCACAGGGCGCTGAGGAGGAGGCCGCAGGTGGGGGAGGTGCTGAGGACGATGGTGATGGAGCTGCATCGATTCTTGGTCAAAATAAGATCTTGAATTGGGTGGGGCAGACCAGGAAATGCACCTGGGAAGAGACTGAGCTGCGGGTCTACCAGGACGTGGGTGCGGAGTTGGCGAAGAGAAAGGCCGGGTTTAACCCAATAAAGGTTGCCCTCTTTAAGAAGGGGGTGGTTTGGAGTTCTGTATTGTGCCCGCTTGTGGGTGACACATTGAAATTAGAGTTTTATTTTGACTCACCAGAGGAGGCCATGGACTTCATAAGGGACCATGGACTGGGGGGGGGGGGGGGGGGGGGGGGAGTGTGAGGACACTAAACTTTGGACAGGAACTTTGTGTTTATTGCAAGGTATACGGGATGGGTATTTTGGGATGAGGTTCGATGGAGTGGCAATGGTGAGTGTGCCTTTTGTTTTTCTTTGTTGGCGATTGGGGTGATGGTGGACTGGATGTGTGAGGGGGAGTCAGAGGCCTTGGGCCGGGGCCACCATGGTAGATGAACGGGCTAGTTAATAGGAATAAAGTGGGGGGGGGTTGTCAGGAGGAAGGTGTTGGGGGTGGGGTGATGCGGTTGGTTCTTTTTTTGAGGGTGAAGGGGGAAGGGGAGGTGGGAAGGTTACTGACATGGGTGTGGTTGGTGTGTCACAGTTCGGAAGGGGGAGAGGGTGCCGGACATCCGAGGGTGGGCTTGGACGGGTGCGTGATGTGGGCCGGGGGGATGGCACAAAAGGGGTGGGAAGCCTCCTGACCAGGCTGGTCATGTGGAATGTGAGAAGGCTGAATGGGCCGGTTAAACGGTTGCATGTGTTCACGCATTTGTGGAGTCTGAAGACAGATGTGGTGATTTTACAGGTATTCACACCTTAAGCTGGGGGATCAGACGAGACTGAAGCCGGTGTTCCACTTGAGGCTGTATATGAAGACGAGGGTGACAATGGTGTTGGTTAATAAGAGGGTGGCGTTCGAGGTGGGGAGCATTGTGGCCAATCTGGGGGGTAGGTATGTGATGGTCAGTGGAAAGCTGGAGGGAATGCTGGTGGTGCTATTAAACATTTATGCCCCAAATTGGGATGTCGTAGATCCGGGGGGGAGGGGACAGACCCATGGAGATTTGGCAAGCCTAGGGCGAAGGAGTTTCCATACTTCCCCCATGTGCACTGAGTGTAATCCCGGATTGATTTTTTGTGATGATTAGGGCACTATTGGTGGGGTTGGTTTCTGATCAGACGCTGCATTGGGTGGATTTGAGGGTGGTTCAGGGGGAGGCCCAATGGCTGCAGTGGAGGTTAGATGTGGGGCTGTTGGCGGATGAGCGGATTGCGCGAGCAGGTGCGGGCTGCCATTCGGGCTGTGTGGAAGTGAACAACATGGGAGAGGTCACATACACCTTGCTGTGGGAGGCACCCAATGCTGTAGTTAGAGGGGAGTTTATTTTGATTTGGGTGCACAGGGAGAGGGTGGAGTGGGAGGAGAAGGCAAGGCTGGTTGATGAGATTTTGAGGGTGGACCGGAAGTACTCGGTGGTGCTGGAGGAGGGGGTTTTGAAGCAGAGGCAGAGGCTCCAGATGAGTTTATGTCTACGGCGAAGTTTGTGGGGCAGTTGCGGAGGGCCAGAGGGGAAGTGTATGAGAATGGGGAGAAGGTGAGTATGAGGCTGGCCCATCAGTTGAAGAAGAAAGCAGCGGCAAGGGAGATTGGTAGAGTGAGGGAGGAGAACGGGAACATGTTGATGGGACTGAGGGGGGGGGGGGGGGGGGGGCGAATGGGGCATTTGAAGACTTTTATAGGAGGTTGTATGAGTCAGAGCCTTCAACAGGGAAAGAGGGGATCAAGCGGTTCCTGGATGGGTTGGAATTTCCCAAGGTGGAGTAGGGGCGGGTTCAGGGCCCCGATTGGGATGAGGAAGGTGATGGGTGGTATGGGGACAATGCAGGCTGGGAAGGCCCCATCTGGGTGGGTTTCCAGTTGAGTTTTACAAAACGTTTGGGGTGGAGCTGGGGGCCATTGCTGGTGAGGACGTATAATGAGGCGAGGGAGAGGGGGGAACATTCCAGGCTTCCATCTCTCTGAATTTAAAGATGGATTCAGCCCTGGAGCAGTGTGGTTCGTACCGCCCATTATCTTTATTGAATGTCGATGCCAAGCTATTGATGAAGGTGCTTGTATCGCGGATTAAGGACTGTGCACTGGGGTGATAGGGAAGGCAATTGTTGACGAATGTGCGGAGGTTACTTAATGTGATTATGATGCCCTCGGAGGGGTAGGAGATAGAGGTAGTGATGGCGATGGATGCGGAGAAGGCTTTTGATCGGGTGGATGGGCGTATCTCTTTGAGGCGCTGGGACAGTTCGGATTTGGGCATGGATTTGTGCATTGCGTCTGGCTGCTGTCACGGTGCCAGCGCACAGACAAACTGAGTTAGTTTGGAGTACTTTGGGCTACACGTGGAACGAGGCAGGGATGCCTGCTCTCCCCGATGCTGTTCACCATGGTGATAGAGAATTGGAAATGACGCTTAGGGCGTTGAGGAATTGGAGAAGGATTAAGCGGGGGAGGGTGCCGAGCATAGGGTTTTGCTCTCTTTTCGGATGACGTTATCATGTATTTTGGACCCAATGGGCAGCATTGCAGGGATTATGGAGATCTTGGGGGAAATTTGGCTGGTTTTCGGGATAGCAATCGAACATGAAATAGTGAGGTGTTCCTGATCATTGCCAGAGCGCAGGAAAGGAGATTAGGGGAATTGCCTATTAGGGTAGTGGGGACGCTTCAGGTATCTAGATATCCAAGTGGCGCGGAGCTGGGCCCAGCTGCATAGGTTGAACTTGGCTCAATTAATGGAGGGGGTGAAGGTGGATTTTATGAGGGGGGATATTTTGCCGTTGTCGCTGGCTGGACGGGTGCAGATAGTGAAAATGACAGTGCTGCCTAGGTTTCTGCTCATGTTTCAGAACCTCCCTAGCTTTGTCCCGAGGTCTTTTTTTAAAAAAGTTAATGATCTTGGGGTTTGTGTGGGCGGGTAAGGGCCCGTGAGTGCGGCAAACATTTTTGGAATGGATGTGAAGGAGGGGGAGGGGGCCTGGCCTTGACGAATTTGATAAATTATTATTGGGCGGCGAATATTGGGATGATGAGGAAATGGGTTGTGAAGGTGAGGTCAGTCTGGTGGTGGGCGGAGGCAGCATTGTGTAGGGGAACGGGTTTGAAGGTGTTCTGTTGGCACCATTGCCGTTTTTGCCGGGCAGGTACTCCGTGATCTTAGTGGTGATGTTGGCTTTAAAGGTGTGGGGGCAGTAGGCACCATTTGGGGTTGGAGGGTATGTTGTTGTGGACGCTGATCTGCAACATGCCAGCGGGGATGGACGCGAAGTTCCAGGGGTGGCGGCAGCTGGGAACTTGTTTATAGGGAGCACATTTGCGGGCTGGAGGGGTTGGAGGAATTGTATGAGCTGCCCAAGGGGAATGGTTTTAGATACCTGCAGGTTCGGGATTTCGTGAGGAGAGAGGCACTGACCTTCCTGGGGCTGTCGCCTCCCGTGTTGCAGGACAAGCTGTTATCGAGGACAAAATAGGGGAAGGGAATGTATCAGATATTTATAAGGAACTGATGGCGGCACGGTGGTTAGCACTGCTATCTCATGGCACCGAGGACCTGGGTTGCACATCTACCAGGACCTGGGTGCCGAACTGGCCAGAAGGCGAACCTGATTTAATAGGGCAAAAGTGGCCCTCTTCAAGAAGGGGGTGAAGTTTGGGATGTTGCATCCAGCGTCTCTTTGGGTTACGTTTGAGGGCCAGGAACATTATTTTGAATCACCGGATGAAGTGATGAACTTTATAAAGGACAAAAGGCTAGCAGGGGATTAAGGTCACTGAGCCCAGTGGGAGGGTATTGCGCTGGCGATTTGGTCAAAATCACTTCTGTGTTGTTTTGAATATGCAGAGCTCTCTGTTTCTTGTTCTTTTTTTTTCTTGGTTGCTTTTGCCACTTCATTTTTTCTTTGGTTTTTGTTGTGATAAGATGTTTGAGCAGCTGCTCAGAAATGTAAAGTTTACTCTGTTCCATTGGAAGTTGGGTGGAGGGATTTTTTTCTACTGTTTGTTTACTGGGGACTGTGATGCTCTGAATATATATGTCCAAGCAGGGAGAGGAGGGAGAACAATGGGGAGATAGGATGTCTGGTGCCATGGGCGGGAGCTACCAGGCTAGCTAGGTTAACTACCTCACGGAAACGCAGTGGGGGGTGAGCAGGTGATAAGTTTGATATGGGGGGGTTGTGTTTCTTGTGCTGTTACTAGGGGGGAGGGAGGGGTGTGAGGATCTGCTCTGCTGACAGGGGAGAAACTGTTGCTCGGGGACAAAAGGAAGGTCAAGGATGGAGGATGCCCGCAGGGGGCCCGAGTAGGCAAGGGACGCGAGCTGGTGGCTGTCCTAAGAAGGATGATGGTTAATCGGCAGGGGGGGAGGGGGGCGCGGGAAGCCCCCCTGACTAGGCTGATTACTTGGCACGTCAGAGGGCTAAATGGGCCGATTAAGAGGGCTCGTGTGTTCACGCATCTGAGGGGATTGAAGGTGGACGTGGCAATGTTACAAGAGACACACCTAAAGGTTATAGACCAGACCAAATTGAGGAAGGGCTGGGTCAGCCAGGTATTTCATTCAGGGCAGGATCCTAAGACCAGGTTAGGCGCGATCCTGATTTACAAACGGGTGGCATTTGAGGCAGGGAGAATAGTGTCAGATATGGGGGGGTAGGTACATTTTGGTGAGTGAGAAGCTTGACAGGATGCGGGTGGTACTCGTGAATGTATATGCACCAAACTGGGATGTTGTGGAATTTATGAGGTCGGTATTCGGTAAGATCCCGGACCTAGAGTCACATAATCTGTTCATGGGGGGAGATTTCAATCCAGTCATTGATCCGGGATTGGGCCGGTCCAAATCTAGGACAGGGAGGGTGTCAGCCATAGCGAAGGAATTGAAGGGGTTTATGGAGCAGATGGAGGGGAGTAGACCCATGGAGGTTCGGACGGCCAAGAGCGAAGGAGCTTTCTTTTTTCTCCCACGTCCACAAAGTATATTCTCGGATCGACTTTTTTATCCTGAGCAGGGCTCTACTGCCTGGGGTACTTGAGTACTGGGCAATCTCGGTGTCGGATCATGCCCCACATTGGGTGGATCTACGGGCTAGCATGGAGAGAGGGCAGTGCCCATTATGGAGGTTTGATGTGGGACTATTAGCAGATGAGAGGGTGTGTGGGCGGGTGTGCAAGTCCATCCAGAACTATTTGGAAATAAATGATACGGGGGAAGCCTCGGCAGCAATGGTGTGGGAAGCTCTGAAGGCAGTGGTTAGAGTTAATTTTGTTACAGGCCCATAGGGAACAGGTGACTGAGCAGAGAGGCATAGGTTGGTTGGGGAGATACTCCAGGTGGATAGGAGATATTCGGAAGCCCCGGAAACAGGGCTATTGAAGGAGCGGTGGAAGTTACAGGTGGAGTTTGGGCTGTTGTCTACAGGCAAGGCGGTGGAACAACTGAGGAAGGCAAGGGGAAAGGTGTATGAGTATGGGGAAAAGTCCAGTAGAATGCTAGCACACCAGCTGAGGAAAAGGGAGGCAGTAAGAGAGATAGGGAGAGTAAAGAACAGTGGTGGGAATGCAGTCCTGGACACAGTGGGGGTTAAAGAGGTGTTCAAGGACTTTTATAGCAAGTTATATGAGTCGGAACCCCCAGCTGGGGTGGAGGGGATGAGGCAGTTCTTGGGTCAGTAGAGGTTCTCGAGGGTGGAGGGAGAACTGATGGAAGGGCTGGGAGCACCAATTGAAATTGAGGAAATAATGGAGGGGCTGGAGGCCATGCAATCAGGCAAGGCCCCAGTGCCGGATGGCTACCCGGTGGAATTCCACAAGACGTTCTCGGAGATATTGGGCCCAATGCTGGTGAGGACATCTAATGAGGCAAGGGAGAGGGGATCCCTCCCCCCAACAACGTCGCAGGCCAGATCACATTGATTCTGAAGTGGGAGAAGGACCCTGAGCAATGCGGGTCATACAGGCCGATCTTCCCATTAAATGTGGACGCCAAACTGCTGGCTAAGATATTGGCCACAAGGATAGATGACTGTGTCCCGGGGGTGATAGAGGAAGACCAGATGGGGTTTGTAAAGGGAAGGCAACTTACGGCCTATGTTAGAAGGCTCTTAAACATTATCATGATGCCCTCAGAGGTGGTGGGGGGGGGGGGGGGGGGGGGGGGGGGAAGATGGAGGTGGTGGTTGCGATGGATGCGGAGAAGGCCTTTGATCAGGTGGAGTTGAATTATTTGTGGGAGATGTTAGAAAGGTTTGGGTTTGGTCAGGGCTTCATTGATTGGGTGCGGTTACTGTATCAGGCACCAGTAGCAAGTGTGCGAACGAATGGCAGATGCCGGATTATTTTAAACTGCACCGAAGGACAAGGCAAGGGTGTCCCCTCTCCTGCTGTTGTTTGCTCTGGCCAGGAACTGGAAAGGGCTGGTCTAGGGGGGAGTGGAGCATCGGGTCTCGCTTTACACTGATGACCTGCTCCTGTACATTTCGGTCTCGTGAGAGGGGATGGGGGAGATTATGCGGATCTTAGGGGAATTTGGCTGGTTTTTGGGGTATAAATTGAATATGGGGGAAAGGAAGATGTTCGAGATTCAGGCGAGGGGGCAGGAGAGGCGACTGTGAGAGCTGCAGCTTAGAGTGGTGGGAGGGAGCTTCTGCGATCTGGAATCCAGGTGGCACGGGAATGGGAGACGTTGCACAAGTTAAACTTGTCCCGGCTTGTAGGACAAAAGGAGGACTTTAGGAAATGTGACATGCTCCCGCTGTCACTGGCGGCGAGGGTACAGACCATGAAAATGAGATCCTCCCAGATTTCTGTTTGTCTTTTAGTGTCTCCCCATCTGTATCCCAAGGGCCTTTTCTAAAAGGGTGACTAAGATAATTTTGGGCTTTGTGTGGGCAGGTAAAACCCCACGAGTGAAGAAAGTGTTGTTGGAGCGTAGTCTGGGGGAGGGTGGGTTGACGCTGACGAACTTTTGTAACTTCTACTGGGCGGCTAATATAGGCCTGATTAGGAAGTGGGTAGTGGGGTTGGGGGGGAGGGGGCGGTTGCTGTGGGAGCGAGTAGAGGCGGCATCATGTAAGAACACAAGTTTGGGGGCACTGATGACAGCACCTCTGCCGTTCTCACCGGCCCGGTACTCTGCAAGCCCGGTGGTAGTGATGGCTCTGAGAGTCTGGGGGCAGTGGAGGAAATATAGGAGAGCGAAGGGAGCATCGGCCTGGGCCCCGATATACAACAACCCATAGGTTTGTACCGGGAAGACTGGATGGAGAGCATCAGAGATGGCAGAGAGAAGGAATTGAGAGGATGGGAGATCTATTTATAGATGAGAGCTTCCCTAGCTTGAAGGATTTGGAGGAGAAATTTGAACTGCCTCAGGAAATGGGTTTAGATATCTGCAGGTGCGGGATTTTCTGAGAAGGCAGGCACCGACCTTCCCGCTCCTGCCACCACGGGGGATACAGGACAGGGTAATTTTGAGAACAAGTGTGGGAGAGGGGATGGTATCAGATATCTACAAAGAACTTATGGAGTCGGAGGAAACTCAGATAGAGGAACTAAAGGGCAAGTAGGAAGATAAGCTGGCAGGAGAGATAGAGGCGGGTCTGTGGGCGGATGCCTTAAGCAGGGTTAATACATCCTCATCATGTGCCAGGCTTAGCCTGATACAATTTAAGGTAGACCACCGGGCACCATGGCCCGGATGAGCAAGTTTTCTGGGGTAGAGGACAGGTGCGTGAGGTGCACGGGAGGCCCAGCAAATCATGTCCACATGTATTGGGCATGCCCGAAGCTTAGAGGATTTTGGCAGGGTTTTGCTAAGGCTATGTCCATGGTCCTTATAACATGGGTGGTGCAGAGTCCAGAGGTGGTGATCTTTGGAGTGTTGGAAGAGCTGTGAGCCCAGGGGGGGCGAAAGAGGCTGACATTTTGGTCTTTGCCTCCCTGGTAGCCTGGAAATGGTTTCTGTTAATGTGGAGGACTCGAAGCCCCCGAAACTAGAGACCTGGATTAATGACATGGCTGGGTTTCTCAGTCTCGAGAAAATAAAGCTTGCCTAAGAGGGTCAATGTGTGGGTTCATCCGGAGGTGGCAGCCGTTCGTCGACTTTCTTGGAGAAAATAAAAATGTCAGCAAAGGCAGAAATCTAGAAGGGGGGTGGGAGTGGTTAGGCTATTGTTTCATTGTTGGGGGTGCGTGATAGTGATAGAAATGTTTTTTGTACCATGTTTATGTTGCTGTTATCATTATTATTATAAAAACTACAAATACCCGAATAAAATGTTTTAAAAAAAGACAATCAAACAAACTTCCTCCAAAACCAGTTCCTAATATTCACTCAGCCCAAAGAGTCTGGTTTCTCTCCAAAATACAAAACCTTGGAACACCCTGGGGGCGAGATTCTCCGCAAATGCGGAGAATCGTAAAGGCTGCCGTGGGACAGGCCATGACCCACGGCAGCCTTCACGCCCACTTCCGGGGCTGATTCTCCCCCCCGGGCAGGGCTAGGAGCGCGGCCCTGTGCGTCACGGCGGCGCGGCCTTGACGACCATCGTCAAGGCCGCACGTCAAACGTCACGCCGGCTGACGCGGCCGATGATGTCGGCTGCGCATGCGCAGGTTGGCCAACCCTACCCGCGCATGCGCAGTTGGCGTCTTTTCCCTCAGCCACCCCGGCCGTGGTACTGCCGTGCCAATTGGGCCCCCAGATGCCCCAAACGAGCATCTGGCGCCCGTTTCATAACAGCAGCGAGCAGGTGTGTTTGCTGCTGTGTTGAAACGGGCGTGAAGGCCCGGCCGCTCGGCCCATCGGCCTCGGAGAATCGCCACTCGCCGTAAAAAACGGCGAGCGGTGATTCCTGGCGTCGGTCGGGCGTGGGGGAGGGGAGAATAGCGGGAGGGCGTGAAAAATGTCGGGAGGCCCTCCCGCTATTCTCCCACCAGGCGTGGGGGGGGGCGGAGAATCGCGCCCACTGTCCTGGCAAGCACTCTTCGGCTTAAAGGCACATCTCAATTATGGGTCCATGGACCAAAAAATAATAAAAGAAGAGAAATGGGAATAAAGGAAATAAACAGGATGGACTCTTAGATTTGGCAAAACGGATGGGAATCTCCGGATTAGTACACTGAACAATAGATGCATAATGAAATTTCATGTGGATTAGTGTAAGACAATATATTTTGGAAGGAAGAATATGGGAGGACATGTTCACTAAATGGTGAAACATTGAAAGGAAGAGGGGAACAAAAGTTGAAAAAGTTCAGATACACAAATCTACAAGTGTGGGGGCAGACCAATAAGAACTTCCAGAATCTTTCACAAACTTAGCACATTGCAACTTTTTACCAACTTTGGACGAATAGTCACGGATGCAACATGGTAAACACAGCTGACATTTTGCACACCGCACGTTCTCACAAAACTTCTCTGGCAAAAAGCTATTGACCAGGTAATCTATTTGATAGTGACGATGGTTGAAGCATAAATGTTGGCCAGGACACCGGGGACAACATCCATGCCATTCTTCAGGCAGCACTACAGGATTGTTTCATTCAACCAAGAGTGCCGACAGGGTCTCCGATTAATGGTTCAACCGAAAGATAGATTCAAGACTCTGAAGTAAGACTAGAACCAACAACCTTCTGACTCAGAGTTGGGAGTGCCGCAATCTGAGCTTGGATTGACGCATAAATTATATTTTATATATTTAGGAGCAGAGGGGGCAGAAGGCAGAGGGGACGAATGAAAAGAGCTTGTGCTAACCCGATATAAATCGGGCGGCACGGTAGCACAGTGGTTAGCACTGTTGCTTCACAACTCCAAGGTCCCAGGTTCAATTCCAAGCTTGGGTCACTGTCTGTGGGGAGTCCGCACGTTCTCCCCGTATCTGCGTGGGTTTCCTCTGGATGCTCCGGTTTCCTCCCACAATCCAAAGATGTGCAGGTTAAATGCATTTGCCACGCTAAATTGTCCTTGGTGTCCAAAAAGGTTAGATGGGGCTATTGGGTTACAAGGTTACGGGGATAGGGTGGGGGTGTAGGCTTATGTAGGGTGCTCTTTCCAAGGGCTGGTGCAGACTCGCTGGGCCAAATGGCCTCCTTCTGCACTGTAAATTGTATGAAATTCTATAAAATCACTGGGTTAGGCTGCAGTGAGAATATTATGAGAGAAAAATCAGATGGGTTCCTTCACAGTCATGTGCTCTGGTCCACACAAGTCCCCAATATTTGCAACACCTCAGTAATACATTGTGTCCACTTTTGGGCATTTTATCCTCAGAAAGAAATTTAAGTCATGGAAATGGTGCAGAAAAAATTTGTTGAGATGATCCCCAGGTGTGAAAGGAGAGACAAGGGGTGAGATTCTCCCCTACATGGCGGGGCGGGCCGTATAGGCACTGAGGAGTGGCATGAACCACTCCAGCGTTGGGCTGCCCGGAGGGTGTGGAATCCATCTCACCCTCACGGGCTAGGCTGGTGGCGGTGGGGTTCCACCAGCCGGCGCCAAAGGGCCTCTGCAAGCCGGCGCGCATTGGCGCATGCGCAGGAGCGCCAGCGTGTGCTGGCGTCATCCCAGCACATGCGCAGGGGGGTTCTTCTCCGCGCCGGCCATGGCGGGCTGTTACACCAGCCCGCATGGAGGGAAAGAGTGCCCCCATGGCACAGGCCTGCCCGCGGATCGTTAGACCCCGATTGCAGGCCAGGCAACCGTGGGGCTCCACCGGGGCCAGATCACCCTGCGCCACCCCGAGGACTCCGCAGGCCGCCCGCAGAGCCAGGTCCCGCCAGTACGGACCTGGTGTGTTTTCCGCCGACGGGACCCACCGAAAACGGGTGGCCATTCGGCCCATCGCGGGCCGGAGAATCCAGCAGCCGGCGTCAGGGTGGCGGAGCAGAATTCATGCCACCCCTCTGCGATTCTCCGGCCCGGCAGGGGGTCAGAGAATCCCGCCCTGGAGCAGAGAACATTAAGCAGAGATTTAATTTAATTGATCAAATTTGCAAAGAGTTTTTGTGCAGCTGAGAAGGCAAAAGGGGTTGTCAGGCAGGAGATTAAGTAACCAGAAGGCACAGCTTGAAGATAAAAGACAAAAGAAGCAGGGGGAGAGGAGATTTCTCTTGTCATCAGGAATACGCTGGTTTATTTTTAAAAAAAATCTCCTTTTTCATATTTTCTCCCAAATTTACACCCACCAACAATAAACAATAAGCAGTAACGAATATAATGTCAATCCTCATATCAACAAAAACTATCCCATCCTCCTACCAAACCCCAAATAATTGCCCACATGTTAACATAAATAAAAAGGAATCAGGAATCACCCAGAGTCGCCATTAACACCTCCAGTCCCCCTCTCCCCAACCTTCTCAACCCCTCACTAATGTTCGATGTTATCCAATTCTTGAAAGTGCATAATGAATAACGCCCATGAATTGTAGAACCCCTCCATCCTTCCTCTCAGTTCAAACTTAACCTTTTCAAGAGTCAAGAATTCCAACAGGTCCCCCTGCCATGCCAGGGCACAGGGTGGAGAGGTTGCTCTCCATCCCAACAGGATCCGCCTTCGGGCAATCAACGAGGTGAAGGCTACAACATCTGCCTCTGCACCCGTTTCCAACCCTGGGTGGTCCGACACCCCGAATATGGCCTCCCGGGGGCACGGGCCCAGTTCCACCTGCACCACTTCAGAGATTACCCTAAAACCCCTCCTTCCAGTAATCCTCCAGCTTTGGACAGGACCAAAACATATGAACGGGATTTGCGCCCCCCCCCCCCCCCCCACCCCTCAAAGAAGGAATGCGCTGGCTGAGAGATGGGTGGAAACAGCTTCAATGGTAATTTTCAAAAAGGAATTGGATAAATACATGCAATTGTCAGGGCTATGGGGAAAGGGCAGAGGGTGGGGCTAATTGAACAACTTCTTCAAAGGGCACTTACAAACATGATGTGCAGAATTGCCCCTCCTGTGCTTTATGATCATAGAAGAACAACTGGAGATCTCTCCATTCGAACAAGAAAGGTCGATTGGAGATCCGACAGAGATATTCAAGAGGTTTAATGAGGTAAATTGGAAAAAAAAGTGATTTCCACTGATTGGCAAGTCATGAATGAAAGGACTTCCGGTGTGGACCATGGAGTAAGTGGTCATACACAAGGCAGCTCCTGCCCAAGGTTACAGAAAAGAGCTTGTTTTTAATCAATACAAGGTGGAATTTTGATGAAAAGATGTAGGTGAATGTTGGAGGAGTACTTTCCCCCAGGAATGGTATGTCTTTTGGTTACCAGACCCGGCAGAAACAGTGAAAGATTTGGCTGGAGCTGCAGCAAAGACAAAAGCCTCTTGCAGCAGGCAGGCGGGGGAAGGGCAAGCTTAAAGGCTTCAAGCTGACTTGAGGGCCTTTATTAAAGCTGAATTCCAGCAGCAGAGGGAACAACTGTGAAAAGATCTCGCCAAGGCCATTGAAGAAGCAGTGACGAGACTTCCGGTGGCGGCCATGGAGGAGTAGGTCGCGCATTCGGCAGCTCCCGTCTGGAACGGACTCTCTGACCTTTTTCAGGCGTTTTCACAGACATTTGGGGCAGATTGGTGAAGCGAACACTGCCAAAAGGATTCCTTCTCTGTTGTATGGAGCAGGCGCCAAGGCACGGCATGGCGTCCGGAATAGACCAGGGTGCATGGGCGCAGTGGGCACAGGAGCAACAGGAGTTCCTTAGGGGCTGCTTTGCTGATCTTAAAAAGGATATGCTGGCCCTGATGAATGCATCAATAGACCAAATGATCGCAACTCAGGCGACACAAGGGAAAGCGATTAAGGAGCTGGAGAAAAAGCTATCCGACCATGAGGACGAGTTGATCATGTTGGCCCTTAAGGTGGAGGCACAGGATTACCTCCACAAGAAGTGGCAGGAGAGGCTGGAGGACCGAGAAAACAGGTCCAGGAGACAGACATGAGAATTGTGGGCCTCCCCGAAGGTGTGGAGGGATCGGATTCGGGAGCATTTGTGTCCAAGATGCTGGAGACATTGATAGGGACAGGGGTATATTCCCTCGGCCCCTGGAGCTGGATGGGGCGCACAGAGCCCTCGCAAGGAAGCCCAAGGCGAATGAACCGCCGAGGGCCATGGTGGTGAGATTTCATCGCATCTCGGACAAGGAACTTGTCTTGCGGTGGGCAAAAAAAGAATGGAGCAGCAGGTGGGAGAACAGCGTAATACGCATCTACCAGGACCTGGGTGCGGAGCGGGCCAAGAGGCGTGCTGGATTCAACCAGGTGAAGGCGACCCTCTTCAGCTAGGGGGTGAAATTTGGGATGCGACAACCAGCGAGGCTATGGGTCACGTACAAGGAACAGCATCACTATTTTGAGACGTCGGACGAGGCGTGGTCATTCGTCAAACAAGAAAAGCTGGACTCAAATTAAAGGACAGTTAAGCTTTGGTGGAATGCGGCGGTGGGGTTGGGTAACACGGTACCATTTCTAATATAAGATTGTATACAATGTTGGGTGCGTGTAAGGGCTGTGGTGGTGGCTGGAGGGTGCACTGTTTTCGACAATGTTGAGATACAGAGGAGGGAGGTGGCCCTTTTCGGGAAGTTGGAGCCTTTGATCAACAAGTGTCTCCTCATGGGGCAATGTTAGTGTCTTCTGTTTATTTTTTGTTTCATATTACTATTTACTCACTGGGGCTGGAGAGGTAGTTTAATTGGTTTATTCATGTGGGAGAGGGGTCTGGACAATGAGGCGACAGTCTGATCGGCGCCAGGGGCGGGAGCTGCCAGGGTCAGCATGGGTCAGCTGACTCTTGGGAGTGTAGTGGGGGGTGAGCAAGTGCTCTGCTGGTGCTTGGCTGGGGGGTTTTGAGTCGTGGGGCTGTTGTGGGGGGGGGGGAGGGGAAGGTGGATGCTGCTTTGCTGACAGATGAGGTATCAATTTCGGGGTATCAATTGAGCATCGGGGCGGTGGCTCCCTGTGGGTGCGCTCGAGGAAGTGAAGGGCGCGGGCTCGAGGTGGGTCAAAAATGGGCGATGGCTAGTCGGCAGGGGAGGGGGTTAGCCCCCCGTCCAGGCTGATCACGTGGAAAGTGAGGGTTTGAATGGGCCGGTCAAAAGAGCGCGCTGGTTCGCGCATCTAAAGGGGTTAAAAGCTGATGTAGCAATGCTTCAGGAGACACATTTAAAGCTCGCAGATCACATGAGATTGAGAAAGGGATGGGTAGGCCAAGTGTTCCATTCAGGGCTGGATTCGAAGACCAGGGGAGTAGCAATTCTGATCCGTAAGGGTGTGACATTCGAGGCTGGGAGAATTGTGGCAGATAAGGGGGTCAGGTATATAATGGTGAATGGAAAGTGGGAGAGGGTCCGGGTGGTGTTTGTGAACGTCTATGCTCCGAATTGGGATGATGTGGAATTGATGAGACACCTGCTAGGCAAAAATTCCTGGGCTTAGAGTCACAACACCTGATAATGGGGGGAGACTTTAACACAGTCATCGACCCCGAGCTGGACCGGTCGAAGTCCAGGACAGGGAAGCGACCAGCAGTGGCTAAGGAACTGAAGAGTTTTATGGAGCAGATGGGGGATGGGGGATGGGGGGGGGGGGGGGGGGGGATCGATCCCTGGAGGTTCGCGCGGCCGAGAGTGAAGGAGTTCTCTTTTTTTTCCCATGTTCATAAGGTTTATTCCCGCATAGACCTCTTTGTCTTGAGCAGGCGTTAATCCCAAAGGTGTCGGGGACAGAATACTCAGCAATCACAGTCTCGGACCATGCCCCGCACTGGGTGGACCTGCGGCTTAGTGAGCAGAGAGGGCAGCGCCCACTCTGGAGACTGGATGTGGGGCTGCTGGGGACAAAGAGGTTTGCGGGCGGATTAGCCGGAACATCCAGGATTACCTGGAAACAAACGATACAGGTGAGGTAGCAGCGGCAACGGTCTGGGAGGCTCTGAAGGCAGTTGTCAGAGGGGAACTCATCTCAATTCGATCCCATAGGGAAAAGAGCGAAAGAGCGGAGAGGGAGAGACTGGTGGAGGAGATACTCTGAGTGGACAGGAGACACCCGGAGGCCCCTGAGGCGGGGCTACTGAGGGATCGGTGGAGTCTGCAGGTGGAGTTTGAACTTCTGACCATAGGGAAAGCGGTAGCACAGCTGAGGAAGGCAAGGGGGGCAGTCTATGAGTATGGGAAGAAAGCGAGTAGAATGTTGGCACACCAACTGCGAAAGAAGGAGGTGGCCAGGGAAATCGGGGGAGTAAAGAATAAGGAGAGTAACACGGTCTTGGATCCGGGGGCGTGAACGGAGTCTTTAAGGAGTTCTCTAGTAAACTATATGAGTCGGAGCCCCTGATGGGAGCGGAAGGGGTGAGGTAATTTTTGGACCAGTTGAGGTTTCCAAAGGTGGAAGAGGACCTGGTGGAGGGGCTGGGGGCCCCGATTGAATTGAAAGATATTGTCAAGGGTATAGAGGGCATGCAATCAGGTCAAGCCCCGGGGCCGGACGGTTACCAGGTAGAATTCTATAAGAAATTTTCGGAAACATTGAGCCAACTCCTGATGAGGACCTTCAATGAGGCTAGAGAGAAAGGAAACATCCCCCCAACAATGTCACAGGCTTTGATCTCACTCATTCTTAAACGAGGGAAGGACCTGGAACATTTCAGGTCATACAGGCCGATTTTGCTTTTAAACGTGGATGCCAAATTGCTAGCTGAGATTCTGGCCACAAGAGTTGAGGATTGCATCTGAGGGGTGATAGAGGAAGACCAGACTGGGTTTGTTAAAGGCAGACAACTCAGTACCAATGTCCGGAGACTTTTGAATGTTATTATGATGCCCTCAGAGGGAGGGGAGGCGGAGGTGGTAACAGCGTTGGACGCAGAGAAAGCCTTTGACCGGATGGAGTGGGAGTACCTGTGGGAAACGCTGGGGAGGTTCGTGTTTGGTGAGGGCTTTATTGGCTGGGTGAAATTGCTGTACCAGGCGCCTGTGTATGCACAAACCGGCTGAGGTCGGGGTACTTCGGGTTTCACCGGGGAACGAGGCAGGGGTGTCCCCTCTCTCTGTTACTATTTGCCCTAGCTATAGAACCACTAGCTATGGCGCTGAGAGCCTCAAGGAACTGGCGGAGACAGGTTCAGGGGTGGGGGGTGTGGAACTTAGGGACATCGGGTCTCGCTATATGCAGATGATTTGCTCCTGTACATTTTGGACCCTGTAGAGGGGATGGGGGAGGTTTTGTGGCTCCTGAGGGATTTTGGTAGTTTTACAAGGTACAAACTGAACATGGGAAAGAGCGAGTTGTTTTTGATCCAGGCCAAGAGGCAGGAGGAGAGACTGAAAGAGCTGCCGCTCAGGATGGTCGAGAAAAGTTTTTGTTACCTGGGTATACAGGTGGTCAGGAAATGGGATGCCCTGCACAGGCTCAACCTGACCCGGTTGGTGGAGCAAATGGAAGGGGACTTTAAAAGGTGGGACATGCTTCCGCTGTCACTGGCAGGGAGGGTGCAGACTGTGAAAATGACTGTCCTCCCCAGATTTTTGTTTTTCTATCAGTGCCTCCCCATCTTCATCCCTAAGGCCTTTTTTAAGCGGGCGAGTAGGATCATTACGGGCTTTGTGTGGGTGAATAAAACCCTGCGAGTAAGGAGATCGCTGATGGAGCGCAGTCGGGGGCGGGGGGGGGGGGGGGGGGGGGGGGGGAGGTTGGCGCTGCCGAACTATCGCAACTACGACTGGGCAGTCATTATAGCTATGATTAGGAAGTGGGCGATGCAGGGAGGGGGGGGGGGGGGGTTGCCGTGGTGTGGGAGCAGCTGGAGGCGGCATCATGTAAAGGTACTAGTCTGGGAGCTTTGATAACGGCTTCTTTGCCGTTCTCGCTGACCCGTTACTCCACAAATCCGATGGTGGTGGTGACACTGCGGATCTGGGGACAGTGGAGGAGGTACAAGAAGGTGGAGGGAGCCTTGGTCTGGACCCCGATATGCAACAACCACAGGTTTTTCCCGGGTAGGATGGATGGTGGGTTCCAGAGCTGGCAGAGGGCAGGCATCAGTAGGATGGGGGATCGGTTCATAAACGGAAGCTTTCCCAGTTTGAAGGCGCTAGAGGACAAATTTAATCTGCTGCCAGGAAACGCCTTAAAATATCTGCAAGTACAAGCCTTCCTGAAAAAACAGGTAGTGGCCTTTATCCACTGCCGCCACTGAGGATACAGGGCAGGGTGGTCTCCGGCACCTTGGTGGGGGAGGGGAAGGTGTCGGATATCTACCAGGATCTACAGGAGGCGGTGGAAACCCCAGTGGAGGAGCTCAAGGGCAAGTGGGAGGAGGAGCTAGGTGAGAAGTTGGAAGCGGGTCTGTGGGCAGAGGTCCTGGGCAGGGTTAATTCCTCCTCATCATGTGCCAGGCTCAGTCGAATTCAATTTATGGTGGTCCACCGGGCACACATGACGGCAGTGAGAATGAGCAAGTTTTTTGGGGTAGAAGACAGTTGTAAGAGGTGCAAGGGCAGCCCTGCAAACCAAGTCCACATGTTTTGGGCATTCCCGGAGCTTAGAGAGTCCTGGCAAGGGTTCGCGAGGGAAATGTCCAAGGTGCTTAACACACGGGTGGTGCCGTGTCCAGAGATAACGATCTTTGGAGTGTCAGAAGACCCGGGAGTTCAGGGGGCGAAAGAGGCCGACGTCTTGGCCTTTGCCTCCCTAGTAGCCCGCAGACGGATTTTATTAATGTGGAGGGACTCAAAGCCCCTGAGTGTAGAGACTTGGGTTAACAATGTGGCTGGGTTTCTCAGCCTCGAGAAAATAAAGTTTGCCTTAAAAGGGTCTATGCTAGGGTTCTCTCAGAGTTGGAAGCCATTCGTCGACTTTCTCGGGGAAAATTAAAATGTCAGCAGCAGCCCACCCTCCGTAGGGAGAGGGGGTGGGGGGGGGGGGGGGGGGGGCGGTGGTGAGTGCTTCATTGGGATGGTGTGGGAAGACTGGTTCTTATTGTATATTCTCTTTTTACATTATGTTAATATTCACTCTAGTTTGTTTTGTTATTATTGGTACTACTGTTTTATTATGAAACATTCTGCAAAACCTTAAGAAAAATGCTTTAAAAAAAAAGTCATGAATGGAAGGCAATAACTATAAGATTATCACCAAAAGAAAAAAGGGCGATATTAGTGTAAAAAGTGTTTCACAAGGGTGAATATTAGGGTATGGAGACCTCGAACAAAACCAGTGGCTGAAACAGAATCCATTCAAGCTTTTAAAAAGGAAGTGGATAAATGGTTCAAATGGTTCACCAGGGGCTGGTTTAGCACAGTGGGATAAACAGCTTTGTGATGCAGAACAATGCCAGCAGCGCAGGTTCGATTGCCGTACCGTCCACCCCGAACAGGCGGGGGAATGTGATGACTCAGGGCTTTTCACAGTAACTTAATTGAAGCCTACTTGTGACAATAAGCGATTATTATTATTATTAAAAGAGTAACAAGAATTCAAGAATATGGGATAAGGGCAAAATAACAGGTGTAAGCAGATGACTCTTTCAGGAAGACATTACATAGCCAATGGGCCAAATTGTTTCCTTCTCTGCTGTAAGATCTATTATTAATGAGTTTTCTGATAAAAAATTTAAGGGACTTAAAAAAACCAAAATATTCCTGTACAAAAAGATCCAGTGAGATCAGGGGAGAAAGGGTTTGGCCCCACACTCCCAGTATAGAAGAAATTCTGTATCTCTGTTGCTATGGTATTTCCTCAATCCACAGATTGTCATAGCAACAGGCCTAAGTTCTCCACCCCTTCAAAAGTACTTCAGGGCTGTGAGAGGTGCCTTATTGCTCTTCTCCCTATTTCTTGCCCTCACCCTTTCTATCTGTAACAGCTGCCTGTAGTCGTGCATGAACCTAATGGAGTCAGGGAAATATAAAACCAAGAAAGAAAGAATTACATTTATACAACCTCTTTCATGTGCCGAGGACATTGCAAAGTGCTTTACAGCCAATGAAGTACTTTTGCATGCAGTCACTGTCATAAGATAGGCAATACAACAGTTAATTTGCACTCAGTAGGCTTCCACAAACAGCAATGATAACGTTTTGTTTTAATGATATTGGTTGAGTTAAATATTGGTTAAATACTGGCCAGGATACTGGGGAGAATTCACTTGCTTTTCTTCATTATAATGCTGTGGACTATTTGACATTCATCTAAGAGGGCAGTGGTTTGCTGTCACCTCTACAAAAGGGCAGCTCCAATTGTGTGCTGCACTCCTCAGTGCTGCATTGAAGTGTCAGCTTTGTCTGTGCTCAAATATCAGCCTCAACTTTGTTCTCAAGTCTCTCACCCTCAGCTTGAGGCTGAGGAACTTGGGTCAGAAACAACTGTGTTAAACTTAAATAATGGTAGTTAGTAAGGAATGAGGGCAGAGTTGGCTGAGGTGGACTGGCAAAGGAGTTTAGCAGAAAATACTTGATCAGCAATGACAGGCGTAGAGAAAATAATTCATGACTTACAACAAAGAGGAAGAAGGATTCTCGAAAGGGGATAAATCAACCATGTTTAATCAAGGATTCTAAGAATAGTATTAAAATGAAAGAAAAACATACATAGTGGTCAACCAGAAGATTATGGATGTTTTAAAAACCAACAAAGATGACCAAAAAAGAAGGTAAACTAGCAAGTAGTATAAAAATTGACAGTAATAGCTTCTTTAAATATATAAAAAGGGAGTGAAAGGCCAAAACCAACATAGGTCCCTTTGAGAATGAGACTGGGGAAACAATTATGGAAAACCAGGAAATGGTAGAGGAATTAAACAAACACTTTGTGTCAGTCTTCCTGGTTGAAGACACTGATAACATTCCAAAAATGTGAAATAATCAAGGGACAAATGGGGGGAAGAGGAAATAAATACAATATCTATCACCAGAGAAAAGGTACTGGAGAAACTAATGGGGCTAAAGTCCGGTAAGTCCACTGGACCTGATGGTTTGCACCCTAGGATATTAAAGGGAATAGTTACAGAGATAGTGGATGCACTGGTAGTAATCTTACAAGAATCCTTAAATTCTGGAAAAGTCCCAGAAGATTGAAAAACTGCCAATGTAACACTCTGATGCAAAAAGGGAAAGAGACAAAAAACAGGTAACTATCGGCCAGTTACCTAGTTTGACAGAAAGGATGTAATAATATGCATTTAGAAATACAGAATATGCTACGGCGCTGAGGACCCAGGTTCGATCCTGGCCCCTGGGTCATTGTTTGCGTGGAGGTTGGTCATTCTCCCCGTTTCTGTGTGGGTCTCACCCCCACAACCCAAAAGATGTGTAGAGGAGGTGAATTGGCCAAATATAATTGCCCCTTAATTGGAAAAAAAAGAGTTGGGTATTCTAAATTGATTTAAAAAAATAAATACACAGTACAATCAAGCAGAGTCGGCATAGCATCATGGCACCCAACCTCCGCCGTGTTTCTTGGCAGTAGGAGGTCCCACCGCCGTCAATGGGATTTCCTATTGACTCCAACCCTGTTGATGGGAAACCCACAGGGGGGGTTGTTTCACCATCGGCATGACCGGTAAAGCCCATTGTCAAGAATGGCCGGAGAATCCCACCCAATGTATATTAATAACTTGGATGAGGGAAATGAATGTACTAGTTTGTGGTTGACACAATAATAGATGGGAAGACAAGTATTGAGGATGACATAATGGGCAAAAACCTAGCAGGTGGAATATAATGTAGGAAAATGTGAAGTTATGCATTTTGGGAGGAAGAATAAAGGAGATGAATATTATGTAAATGGAACAAGACTATAGAAAACGGCTGCACCGAGGGATTTGGAGGTGCATGTGCAGAAATCACGAAAAGCTAGCATATTCAGCATGGCAAATGGAATGTTAATCTTTATTTCAAAGGGCATGGAGTATAAAAATAGGGAAGTCTTGCTAAAACCATGCAAGGCACTAGTTAGACCACACCTGATGAATAGATTTGGTCCCCTTATCTCAGGAAATGCAGCCTGGCATTGCAGGCAGTCCAGAGGAGGTTCACTGGGTTGATCCTGGGTATGGAGGTTGAGTAGGTTGGGCCTTAGAAGAATGAGGGGGGACCTTATTGAGACAGATAGGATTCTCAAGGGGCTTGACAGGCCAGATGCTGAGAGGTTGTTTCCTTTTGTGGGAGAGTCTAGGACCAGAGGGCATCATCTCAGAGTTAGGTGTTGCCCTTTTAAGACAGAGATAAAGAGGAATGTCTTCTCTCTTAGGGTGGGGAATCTGTGAATTTTATTTACCGCAGAGAGTTGCTATAGAGGTTGGGTCGTTAAGTAAGATCAAGGCTGAGATTGACAGATTGTTAATCAGTAAAGGAAGCAAGGGTTATGGGGATAAGGTGGGAAAATGGAGTTGAGGATTATCTTATCAGATCAGCATTGATCTCATTGAATGGCGGAGCAGGCTTGATGGGCTGAATGGTCTACTTCTGCTCCACCATTTTATCCCCTTGATTGGGGCTGGTGATTTAGAGGGAAGAGTGCTACCCACTCAACCACAGCTGACACAACCACACCACCAACAACATGAATCCCAAAAGAATTAGGGGCCTCACGGTAGCATGGTGGTTAGCATCAATGCTTCACAGCTCCAGGGTCCCAGGTTCGATTCCCGGCTGGGTCACTGTCTGTGTGGAGTCTGCACGTCCTCCCCGTGTGTGCGTGGGTTTCCTCCGGGTGCTCCGGTTTCCTCCCACAGTCCAAAGATGTGCGGGTTAGGTGGATTGGCCATGCTAAATTGCCCGTAGTGTAAGGTTAATGGGGGGGATTGTTGGGTTACGGGGTTACGTGGGTTTAAGTGGGGTGATCATGGCTCGGCACAACATTGAGGGCCGAAGGGCCTGTTCTGTGCTGTACTGTTCTATGTTCTATGTTCTAAGAAGGGACAGCAGAAAAAAACACCTAAGACTGCTCACATTATGTAGAACAGTCTCTTTGACTATGATTAGCTTTTCTGCCTAGATGTACCAAAGGAGGAAAATCAAATTCACATTCAGCAGGATGAGGTAAGTGAAAGAAAGAACAGATTCTTGTGTTTGGAAATGTATGAGACGTTTTGTCGAAGGACGGTTTCAATGAACTGCGAACATTTGTTTCTTCTGACTCAAGGTATTATTTGAACCTGATCCATCCTCGGCCCACCTGTAACCTTTGCTCACCGCAGTTTAGGTGCTTAGCTTCAGGAAGTTGGCTATTTCCATTTGCAGAAAAATGCAATGATCCATTACTCCCTTAAAATGTGGAACAACTGTTCCGGGGAGATGAAGAATGTGTCTGGAAACTGTCAAATGGATGGTAGCATAGTATTATTGATGTCTTTCATCTGCTCTAGTGTGTCTCTTCTGATCATCCTCACCTCTTCAATCATCTCCTTTATTCATTACACTGCCTGATCCCCACATAATCTTGTGTCTGTGATGCACGATCAATTGCACAGAGACGAGAGTTGAATACAACTGAGGCTTTATTACTCTAAGATGTGTGGCCTCCCACAGCAGCTGGCGAAATGGCTGCTGTACGGAGGACACACATATTTATACTCCTCCTACTGGGCGGAGCCAGCAGGCAGGGACTACCGCCGTACCTGCAGTACAGGGTCTTACCATACATATTCTAATATGTACAACAGTGGTGATTACATAGTGTGGAACATAAACTTTGTCCCAAGATGGTGAACATGGTGAGTGGGGGAAGCAAGACAGTAAAGAGAAATAAAGTAGCAAGTGCCAAGCCACAGCGGGAGACTTTGGAGAGGTGACCGGTCCAAATGATTGACTTGCAGAAAGTTTTCATCTGGAGAGAGAGAAAGAGAGAGAGAGTGAAGAGGAGAGGGAGCAAGTGAAATTTCAGAGTGGGGTGATTGAAAGATCTACTAGCAATGAGAGGCTGATGGGAGGGTGGGATGCACAATGGGCCAGAGTTGGAAGTGCAATGGCAATGGGAAGGTGTATAATCTTGAAGGAGGTTGCAGAGAGAGGGCGAAGTAAGGCTTTGTGATGAAACTAAGGAATTAAGCTTAATACCTGGGCGGATAGGAAGCCAATCAAAATTGGAGAGGAAGGGACGGATGAGCGGGTAGGGTTGAAGGCAGGGCCTGAGAACTTACACCCCATTAGTCTATAACTCTGTTTATTTACGGTTTAGTTATTTACTTTTCCGTGTGTACAAATAATCTCACTTTCTTCTCTGCCAAGTCAGAAAAAGAGGCTTCGGCAGGGGATAAGAGATCAATGATGCAGTGTCCTTGGGGTAGCAGCACTTTCTAAAGCATCATCTGTGGAAATATAAAGAGTGTTAAACTGTGGTATCACGCAAAATGAAACAGTCAAGTTTTGTAGTACTCGAACATTAACATGGGCACTCAGCATGAAGTTTCTTAAATACATGGATGTTTAAGTGCATAAAATATTTGCTTACTGCATGCATCTTCTTGCTCATTTTGCCAATTACAGATATTGAGTAATGGTAATTGAGTAATGGCTCATAATGGTAATGAAGCAGGTATTTGATACGAGAATTCACAGAACCTAAGAACCAGAAAACGTCACTTCAGAGGGTATCCTATGTTTTCTCAAACTCCCATATTAGTGCAAGGGAGGAAAGATGTGGAGATGCCGGCGCTGGACTGGGATGGATATAGTAAGAAGTTTCACAACACCAGGTTAAAGTCCAACGGTTTACTTGAAATCACAACCTTTTGGAGTGCTGCTTCTTCATTAGCTGAAGTGGAGGCAGGTTCACAATCGCAGAATATATAGGAGATATATCTTGCAATTGTGTCTCTCCCAAAAAGTCTATCTTTCTAATGGACTCTAATATTTTCCCAATGACAGATGAAGGAGCAGCACTTCAAAAGCTTGTGATTTTGGACCTTAACTTGGTGTTGTGACACTTCTTACTGTATCTGAGGAAAGATGGTTCAGAGTACCAGTTGTTTGGTTCATGAGGGATTTACTATTACAATTCAGAAATATAAAGATTATGCCAAAAATTCAGGAAAATATTCATTTTAAAAACATTTCTCCATTATAGGACACCAATCCACTCCTACCCTGCCTCTGTAAGCCTCTGTATCAAAAGGAGAATCAAAAATTATGTTATGCCTGCTGGAGTTCTACTATATTCTGTGTGAAAATGCTTGTCCTAATCCACCCTTAAATATTAAATAACTTCTTATGGGTCAGTGGATAATCACGTTGCCTGGTGTATTGCTAAGCCATGCAGACCGATAACATCCCAAATTCAATGCCACGTCTCTGATGTATTTGTTGATGCCAACCAGATCGAATGGGAGGAATGTTAAAATTGTCCTCAACGTTCCTGGGTTCAGGAGGGGCGAACATACAGTCCTGGTGCCACCTGGCAACCCCTTATAGAAAATACACTCATGAATATTGATGGAGTGCAGGATTGGACCACTGCATCCACGGTCTAATTTCCTACTGACATTCACCATCTGGGTTCACACACACAGTTGGCTAATTAGGTTACGCTTTGAAAGCCAGAGGAGTTGTATCTGGGCCTGCAGGAGAGGAGAGAAGAAAATAATTGGGAAGGCAAGCGCGAAACAGCCTTCTTGGACAAGATACAGGAGGGCTCTTGCCACCTGTGGACTTTTACCCTGTAATACACCACCATCTTCAGAAGAGCTGGAGGAAATGAGAGAAGTCTGCGTAAATAACTTGGGGGTGAAATTGGTCTCCAACAGCCGCACAATACAGGCTTGTAACAAATTGCAAGCTGTTATACATTGTGCCAGTTTATATTTTCTATATACTCGGAAAATAATGCCAAGATTTTTAATTTCAAACCAAGTAAACGAGACAGTGAGACTGGGAAAGCAATTTCCAGACAGAGCCTGAACTATTGTTCTGTGAACCTCACTGTGAAGATTGGGTGCGGTGAAACCTTAAGGTTTTGAAACAGAATTAGGCCATTTGGCCCATCGGGTGTGCTCCGCCATTTGATCATAGCTGACATGTTTCTCATTCCCATTCTCCTGCCTTCTACCTGTAACCCCTGATCTCCCTATTAATCAAGAACCTATCTATCTCTGTCTCAAAGACACTCGGTGACGTGGCCTCCATAGTCTTCTGCGGCAATGAGTTCCACAGATTCACCACCCTCTGGCTGTAGAAATTCCTCCTCATCTCAGTTTTAAAGGATCATCCCTTCCGTCTGAGGCTATGCCCTGGGGTTCTAGTCTCTCCGACTGGTGGAAGCATCTTCTCCACGTTCACTCTATTCCTCTCAGTATCCTGTGAGTTTCAATGAGATTCCCTCTCATCCTTCTAAACTCCATAGAGTACAGACCCAGAGACCTCAATTGCTCCAAATATGACAAGTTCTACATTCCCAAGACCATGCTTGTGAACCTCCACTGGACCCCATCCAAAGCAAACACCTTCTTCCTTTGATAGGGGGCCCAAAACTGCTCAGAATATTCCAAATGAGGTCTGATGAGAGTCTTATACAGCCTCAGCAATACATCCCTGCTCTTGTATTTTTGTATTCACTGTTTAAAGCCTACCTTCCCTCCCTTGTGTTCAAAGTGAAACATAAATTCCACATGGATTTATTGCTGCCTATTTCGCTTCTTGAACAAAACATCAATCTTGTGGCTGCTAAGATATAAGTCTGTTTTTGACAGCTTGCATCACTTATTCTGAGAATGCAAGGAAGGGAAATTTGTGTGAAAAGACTAGTGTGCTGCCGGTATGGGTGGTGTGCATCGAACATGTGATAATGGTAATAAGGGGCCCGAGGAGCTTTATAGTCTGTTAATGCTCTGAGCAGCAGCCACAGCTACAAACAAGCAGACCATGGTTACACAACATCGCTCTAAAAAACAAACTTAACCTGCCTCTAAGACCACCTGAGTAGAAAGGCCACCTTAAGTCAACTTGCTGAAAATATGCAGTGAGCTGTTGCTCACAGCCATTCTGAAAGGCAAATTTGGAAGACAAACTTAACGTTATTGTTCAATTTCTTCATATCCTGCTGTTTTCTGCTGCCATGGTTTTCAGCAAAACAGATTTCAATCTCTGTGCATTTCATCCACTTCCCAGTCGCACTGAAGCAAAGGTCGTTGAAGCACGGTAGCACAATGGTTAGCACAGATGCTTCACATCGCCAGGGTCGTAGGTCCGATTCCCAGCTTGGGTCACTGTCTGTGTGGAGTTTGCATGTTCTCCCCTTATCTGTGTGGGTTTCCTCTGGGTGCCCTGGTTTCCTCCCACAGTCCAAAAGTATGCAGGTTAGGTGGATTGGCCGTGCTCAGTTGTCCCGTAGTGTCCAAAGAAAAAAAAAAGGGTTACTGGGTTACGGGGATAGGATAGAGATGTGGGCTTGCGTAGGGTGCTCTTTCCAAGGGCCGATGCAGACTTGATGGGCCGAATGGCCTCCTTCTGCACTGTAAATTCTATGATTCTATGGAAGGAAAATATTTTAAATAGAAGAAAAAAATTGCAAGTGATGCAAATTCCTTCCTCCTCAATTTCATTGCCTTCCATCGCCCATTTCAATCTCCTCCTGAGGTACTACTATTACTGTCCAGGCAGATCCATTACTCTTGTCCTACTGAACTCGGTTCAAATTAACTTCATTGGATTCTCCCTCTCCCGGATATGCCAGTATACCTTGTCATGCTTGTGGCCATATTGAAAGCTACTGATTCTCTATCCTCACCGTGGGTATCCAATCCCTTCACACCCCTATTCTTCACTAGGATTATCTTTGTACTTTCATTCTTTTTGAACTACTCCCCAACCAGCTTCCAGCTTCTTCTGCTCCATTGCGCTGGGCTGAAACTTGTCCTCAACTTCAACAGAAGTTTCAATTGTATCCATTTTCTGCAGCTGGAATGTTACTACTTGCACAGGTCTTGGCTATTCTTATCTTTTCAGAGTTAAGTGGACCATCGTATGATACAATCCTATTCAGGCCCAAGTACTGTTATTTATATTGACTTTAATTCCTATTGTGGCTTTGATTTGGACAAGCGAGCGCTTTTCCAGGAGACACATCCGGAGTGAGACTCATACAGAGTGAGAGATTTAAACTTGGTAATTTGGTGCAGTGAGGTAAATCAGCAAAGGTAAGTGGAAAATCTAATTCTGCTGTTTTTCAGTTAAAAGTGCAGTGTGGAGCTTAGTGTCTGATTGGTTGAAGCTGCCCCCACCCTAATTGCTGAGAGGCAGTTATCTGTCAATCACCTGAGGCCTGTTGAGGCCTGTTTGGGGGCACATTGTATTATTCTCTTTGAAGGTAAGGTTTTTTTTGAGTCATCGGTTAGCTGAGGTCTGTATAAAAGACAGACAGAGAGCGCACACAGTAAGCGAGCACTTTTCCAGGAGACACATCCGGAGTGAGACTCATACAGAGTGAGAGATTTAAACTTGGTAATTTGGTGCAGTGAGGTAATTCGGTGCAGAGTGCAAGGAGGTGCTTTTTTACCCTGGTAAGTAGTCTCTCTTTTTCTTTTCATTGTCTAATTTATTTATTTTTATTTTGAAATTCTAGTTGTTTAAGTTTACCAAGGGTTTAAGACATGGCAGGAGATCCCAGACCCGTGTCATGCTCCTCGTGTGCGATGTGGGAGCTCAGGGACACGTCCACTGTCCCTGGCTCCTTCACGTGCAAGAAGTGTGTTCAGTTGCAGCTCTTGTTAGACCGCTTGACGGCTCTGGAGCTGCGGATGGACTCACTTTGGAGCATCCGCGATGCTGAGGAGGTCGTGGATAGCACGTTTAGCGAGTTGGTCACACCGCAGGTGAAGGTTACTGAGGGAGATAGAAAATGGGTGACCAAAAGAAAGAGCAAGAGTAGGAAGGCAGTGCAGGTGTCCCTGCGGCCATCTCCCTGCAAAACAGATATACCGCTTTGGATACTGTTGAGGGAGATGGCTCACCAGGGGAAGGCAGCAGCAGCCAGGTTCATGGCACCGTGGCTGGCTCTGCTGCACAGCAGGGCAGGAAGAAAAATGGCAGGGCTATAGTGATAGGGGACTCGATCGTAAGGGGAATAGACAGGAGGTTCTGTGGACGCAATCGAGACTCCAGGATGGTATGTTGCCTCCCTGGTGCAAGGGTCAAGGATGTCTCGGAGCGGCTGCAGGACATTCTGGGGGGGGAGGGTGAACAGCCAGCTGTCGTGGTGCACATAGGCACCAACGATATAGGTAAAAAACGGGATGAGGTCCTACAAGCGGAATTCAGGGAGTTAGGAGTTAAACTAAAAAGTAGGACCTCAAAGGTAGTAATCTCAGGATTGCTACCAGTGCCACGAGCTAGTCAGAGTAGGAATGTCAGGATAGATAGGATGAATGCGTGGCTCGAGAGATGGTGCAAGAGGGAGGGATTCAAATTCCTGGGGCATTGGGACCGGTTCTGGGGGAGGTGGGACCAGTACAAACCGGACGGTCTGCACTTGGGCAGGACTGGAACCGATGTCCTAGGGGGGGTGTTTGCTAGAGCTGTTGGGGAGGGTTTAAACTAATGTGGCAGGGGGATGGGAACCGATGCTGGAAGTTGGAAGGTAGTAAAACAGGGACAGAAACAAAAGGAAGTAAGGGGAAAAGTGTAAGGCAGAGAAGACATAGTCAGAAATCCATAAGGGCGACAGTACAAGGTACAGTGACTGAGGGGAGCACAGTGAATAGGCCCAGTAATAACAAAAGGAATAAAACTGGAGATGTTAAGATTCAAAACAGAGGTAAAAAAACCAACATAAGTGTACTTTACCTGAATGCTCGTAGTATTCGGAATAAAGTAAATGAGTTGGTGGCACAAATCATCGTAAATGACTATGATTTAGTGGCCATTACTGAAACATGGTTAAAGGATGGTCACGACTGGGAGTTAAATATCCGAGGGTATCAAACTATTCGGAAGGACAGAGTGGATGGTAAGGGAGGTGGTGTTGCTCTGTTATTTAAGGATGACATCCGGGCAATAGTAAGGGATGACATCGGTGCTATGGAGGATAAGGTTGAATCCATTTGGGTGGAAATCAGGAATAGTAAGGCGAAAAAGTCACTGATAGGAGTAGTCTATCGGCCACCAAATAGTAACGATATGGTGGGGCAGGCAATAAACAAAGAAATAACTGATGCATGTAGAAATGGTACAGCAGTTATCATGGGGGATTTTAATCTACATGTCGATTGGTTTAACCAGGTCGGTCAAGGCAACCGTGAGGAGGAGTTTATAGAATGTATCCGCGATAGTTTCCTAGAACAGTATATAATGGAACCTACGAGGGAACAAGCGGTCCTAGATCTTGTCCTGTGTAATGAGACAGGATTGATTCATGATCTCATAGTTAGGGATCCTCTCGGAAGGAGCGATCACAATATGGTGGAATTTAAAATACAGATGGAGGGTGAGAAAGTAAAATCAAATACTAGTGTTTTGTGTTTAAACAAAGGAGATTACAAGGGGATGAGAGAAGAACTAGCTAAGGTAGACTGGGAGCTAAGACTTTATGGTGGAACAGTTGAGGAACAGTGGAGAACCTTCCAAGCGATTTTTCACAGTGCTCAGCAAAGGTTTATACCAACAAAAAGGAAGGACGGAAGAAAGAGGGAAAATCAACCGTGGATATCTAAGGAAATAAGGGAGAGTATCAAATTGAAGGAAAAAGCATATAAAGTGGCAAAGATTGCTGGGAGATTAGAGGACTGGGAAATCTTTAGGGGGCAACAGAAAGCTACTAAAAAAGCTATAAAGAAGAGTAAGATAGAGTATGAGAGTAAACTTGCTCAGAATATAAAAACAGACAGTAAAAGTTTTTACAAATATATAAGACAAAAAGAGTGGCTAAGGTAAATATTGGTCCTTTAGAGGATGAGAAGGGAGTTTTAATAATGGGAAATGAGGAAATGGCTGAGGAACTGAACAGGTTTTTTGGGTCGGTCTTCACAGTGGAAGACACAAATAACATGCCAGCGACTGATAGAAATGAGGCTATGACAGGTGAGGACCTTGAGAGGATTGTTATCACTAAGGAGGGAGTGATGGGCAAGCTAATGGGGCTAAAGGTAGACAAGTCTCCTGGCCCTGATGGAATGCATCCCAGAGTGCTAAAAGAGATGGCTAGGGAAATTGCAGATGCACTAGTGATAATTTACCGAAATTCACTAGACTCTGGGGTGGTCCCGGTGGATTGGAAATTAGCAAACGTGACGCCACTGTTTAAAAAAGGAGGTAGGCAGAAAGCAGGAAATTATAGGCCAGTGAGTTTAACTTCGGTAATAGGGAAGATGCTGGAATCTATCATCAAGGAAGAAATTGCGAGGCATCTGGATAGAAATTGTCCCATTGGGCAGACGCAGCATGGGTTCGTTAAAGGCAGGTCATGCCTAACTAATTTAGTGGAATTTTTTGAGGACATTACCAGTGCAGTAGATAACGGGGAGCCGATGGATGTGGTATATCTGGATTTCCAGAAAGCCTTTGACAAGGTGCCACACAAAAGGTTGCTGCATAAGATAAGATGCATGGCATTAAGGGTAAAGTAGTAGCATGGATAGAGGATTGGTTAATTAATAGAAAGCAAAGAGTTGGGATAAATGGGTGTTTCTCTGGTTGGCAATCAGTAGCTAGTGGTGTCCCTCAGGGATCCGTGTTGGGCCCACAATTGTTCACAATTTACATTGATGATTTGGAGTTGGGGACCAAGGGCAATGTGTCCAAGTTTGCAGATGACACTAAGATGAGTGGTAAAGCGAAAAGTGCAGAGGATACTGGAAGTCTGCAGAGGGATTTGGATAGGTTAAGTGAATGGGCTCGGGTCTGGCAGATGGAATACAATGTTGACAAATGTGAGGTTATCCATTTTGGTAGGAATAACAGCAAACGGGATTACTATTTAAACGATAAAATATTAAAGCATGCCGCTGTTCAGAGAGACTTGGGTGTGCTAGTGCATGAGTCACAGAAGGTTGGTTTACAAGTGCAACAGGTGATTAAGAAGGCAAATGGAATTTTGTCCTTCATTACTAGAGGGATGGAGTTTAAGACGAAGGGAGGTTATGTTGCAATTGTATAAGGTGTTAGTGCGGCCACACCTGGAGTATTGTGTTCAGTTTTGGTCTCCTTACTTGAGAAAGGACGTACTGGCACTGGAGGGTGTGCAGAGGAGATTCACTAGGTTAATCCCAGAGCTGAAGGGGTTGGATTATGAGTAGAGGTTGAGTAGACTGGGACTGTACTCGTTGGAATTTAGAAGGATGAGGGGGGATCTTATAGAAACATTTAAAATTATGAAGGGAATAGATAGGATAGATGCGGGCAGGTTGTTTCCACTGGCGGGTGATAGCAGAACTAGGGGGCATAGCCTCAAAATAAGGGGAAGTAGATTTAGGACTGAGTTTAGGAGGAACTTCTTCACCCAAAGGGTTGTGAATCTATGGAATTCCTTGCCCAGTGAAGCAGTTGAGGCTCCTTCATTACATGTTTTTAAGGTAAAGATAGATAGTTTTTTGAAGAATAAAGGGATTAAGGGTTATGGTGTTCGGGCCGGAAAGTGGAGCTGAGTCCACAAAAGATCAGCCATGATCTAATTGAATGGCGGAGCAGGCTCGAGGGGCCAGATGGCCTACTCCTGCTCCTAGTTCTTATGTTCTTATGTTCTTATGTTCTTATGTTCTTAAGTACATCAGATATGTATCTCATTTTCACCCAAATGCGCTTTGCCCCCCATATAGTTCTCCTTCTTCAACTGGTCACTGCCTTCTTGGACTTCTCTCTTGCTATCTCTGGCTAAGGACATACAATTTCCAACACCTAGTTGGATTATGTTTCTTTCAACTCTCCATCCGGCAACAACTCCACATCTGCAGCTTCTATGACTCTGATATTTCTTGGGGGTTGATGGGGTGGGGGGTGGGGGGGGGGGGGGGGGGATGTTGGTGGGTAGCAGGAAGGGAATGAGAAAGTATGATTCAGGTGCGGTGGGATCTATAAATCCCAGGATTGTAGCTGTATTTAAAGGCAAGACCTCATTGTCATCTTTTGTACACTGTTTCCTTCCCAAATGATCGACAGGCTGACTGACTGCCGGGCAGGAATGCCAGCAGGGGAAGTCTGGAGTCAGGGACCATTGGGGATGATTGGGTGACAAGGAGAGTGGCTTGGTGGCTTGTGGCGTGGTCTGAGCTGGAGGATTGGGGGGAGAGAGTGGCGCTGGTCCAGCCGATTGTTTGCAAGTTTGGAACCAGCTGGGAGGATGGCTGATACTGGAAGAAGGTTAGCATGAGAGTCAAGGAAAAGTATCCATTCTCTTTCTGGCCCATTAACAGTGCTATAAAAAGAACAAGTTGCTGGATCCAACTGCTCCTGTCTCCTTTTAGCTGCCAAGTTTTGCAAATGGGAAATTTGCAGGAGGTATTCAAATAATTGCCAAAGAATCAGGGATGAATATTCTTTTAAAAACTAGATTTATGGACACACCTCTCCAGAATGAATTCCTCATACCCTGCTGTTTAGACTGAAAATGAAGCATATATGCACAGTAGGTTAGGATTGCCATTCATGAATTTGATGAATTAGGAATTCTTTTTGTGATGCTAATGAATTTCATGGGCGGGATTCTCCGATAATGGGGCTGAGTGTTGACGCCGTTGTAAACACCGGAGTGTTTTATGACGGCGTCATCTGGCTACTAGGAGCAGCGATCCTGCGCTGCACAGTAGGCCAGCACGGCACTGGAGAGCCTCATGCTGTGCCAGCTTCCAATATGGGCACCAGCACGGGCGGCATGTGCCTGTGCATGCGTGTGGGTTGTCGTCTCCGCGCGGCCCCCAGGCAACATGGCGGAGCCCTACAGGGGCCTGGCACGGAGGAATATAGGCCCTCCCCCCACAGAATTAGCCCTCCCGCCGATCGGTAGGCTCCGATCGCGGGCCTGGCCACTGTGTAGGGCACCCTGGGAGTCGGATTCCCCCTTCCCCCCACCAGGATGCCCTCCGCAGCCGAGGTACCGCCGGGTAGGACCACACGCAAACAACGCTGGCGGGACTCGGCTAAACTCGGTGGGCATTCAGCACATTGAGCGCGGAGAATCACCGGTGGGTCACAGTGAGCGTCCCCCAAGTGGTGCCGCAGCGACCACGCCGGCACCATTGCCGCTGATTCTCCAGTCGGCGGAGAATCGGCGGCCCGGCATCGGAGCAGCGGCGCAGGATTAGCACTCCCCCTGCCGATTCTCCGACCCGGCATGGATTCGGAGAATCCCACTCCATATTTCTCTCCTGTTTTCAGCATATTTGAACTTCTAATAAGTTTATGTTTTACCTCTTCCGCTTGCAAATGCATGGTCAATATGAGTTCATGCACATCTACCCATTTCCTGTGGTCGTGATGATGGCATCCTTATAATCCTCACTGTCTATCCCTACACTCTCTCTCTCCCTTCATCTTCTCTATCCCTACATCCTCTCAATCCCTACATCGGGCAAAATTTACCAACTGCATCCTTCCAGAATCGGGACGAGACGTGACGGGTAGTTCATCGAAGAGACCTCTCTTGAAATCCCCAATGGTCGTTTCACCTCATGAGATCTAACCAGATCTCGCGAGACGTCTTGATCTAGATGCCGCCCATAATGGGCCAGACCCAGTCTTGCACGGTTAAGTGAGTTGGAAAACCCACTTAGCCACGCTGACGCCGGATCGAACAGCCACCTGGCATCTACCGGCCTCACCGAGTTTGTTCTGCCAGTGCAGATGTGGAGCAGCAGAACCCCTGCCATCCATGACACCAGCCACTGAGACGAGGTAGCTAGCACGATAGCTGCATCTTATCTGGAAGGGGGCTTCACCAGTGCCTGACCCAACGAACAGTTGAAATTTCAGGCTATACTGTGCAACTCCAAGAGCTGAGGGGAGATTGGCAAAGCAGAAAATGAAATCATTTCACTTTCATCTGCTGATCTTAATGGTGTGAGCAGGCCTCCTGTGGAAGATTACCGATTAAAGAGGGATCAAGTACCACCAAAGGTTTGGGGCCTCTAGTCACACAATTTATGCAAGTTCTCCGCTGATGAAAGTTCCACTGAGGCAAGTCAAGGGCATAAAATATGAAATTTTGGTGACAACCTGGAATTCTAACAGGCCTTGATGTAGCTGGGGGTGTGAGGGGATAGTGGGGCTAGTGAAAAATTGGTTCTTGCTCCCACAGCCCACTGGAGTTTAATGTTCCAGTACAAATAATATAGGAATCTGACACAGCCAATTTCAGCTTAAGTTCTTTTCCCAGCCTCCATGGAAATCAGCCTCTTTTCAGCCGCAGTGCTTAAGGGCCTGTAACTAATGGACTGAACGTTCAGTCCTTCTACCACCAACCACCAACTTCACCAACAGTTAGATCTTGAACTTTGCTTCTCATTATCAAGTAAGTACCTTTTGAAGTGTAGTCACTCTTGTAATGTTGGAAATGTGGGAACCACCATGCACATAGCAAGCTGTGGCATGTAGGAGCTGGTGTATGCCAGTGTGATCCATGCAACCACATCTGCATCAAGTGTCCACATCTCTAGCAACTTCAGGTCCAATGGATAAGTTGGAGTTCAAGTTTCAGATACTGTGATGCAACAGAGAGAAGGGAAGTTACACGGACACTTTGTTCTAGGAGGTAGTCGCACAACCTAGGCTGATTAGGGACAAGAGGATATGACTGAAAGTGAGGCAGGTATGGGAGTTGGGAAAGTAGCAGTAGAGAATCCTCAGCCCCTATAATTGTCTAATGAGTTGGAGGCTCTTGCAGCTTGTGTGGATGAGAGTAGAGACTACGGCTTGCATCAGCAAATTGACCACGGCACCGTGGTGCAGGGAGCCTTCAAGTGTGGTGACTAAAGAGGAATGTAGTTGTAATAGGTGACAGTAGAGTTATGAGGCAGATACGGTTTTCTGCAGCTGAGAGTGTGTGTCCTGAAGGCTGTGTTGCCTGTCTGATGTTAGGGTCAAGGACTGGCGAGGAACTTGGAGTGGGAAACCATGACATAAGTAGGACCAAGACAGGACTTTTGCTGAAGGAATATGAGCGGCTCGAGACTAAATTAAAAGCAGAACCACCAAGGTAATGTAGCCACCTGAGATGGCCACCTGCAAAGGACCATGGGAATTGTGGTCAACCCAGGACTCAGACAGATACAGAGCTTCTGTGTACTTGAAACGCAGGTAGGTAGACCTGATTGAAACCCCCGTTCGTTTGCATTCTAATGGGCCATTTCCCCAGAACAATAGGACTGCACTCAAGAAACAGATAGAGCCCCAGACTGATCGGCGCCACTCCCTTTACTCAGAGAGCCCAACTGCCAAGGTCAATGACTGCTAAGGACCGCCCAGCCACCAAGGCACAGACCCCTTTATTGGCCGAAATCAAAGGCAGTGATCAAAGCCCTGTCGAACTATAGGGTCCAAGATTAAGGACCGCCCCAAAGAGCGTGAAACTCAGAAGGATAAAAAGGGACACAGCCATATGTTCAGTCTCCTTTGGACCCAGCTTGTGCCAGCCTTCATTTGGACCTGGCCTGTGCCATCCTCCTTTGAATCCGGCCTGTGCCAGCCCAACTGCAGAATAATGACCAGACAGCCAAGTTCAAGACCAATGATTGCTACCTGACAGATGAGCCCAGCAGAAACAGACCCACTTCTTCAACCCAACCACGTGATCAAGATAAAGGCCTTATCCACTTACACAGTGCTGGTCGCCTGAAGTTAAGTGTAAGTTATTGTAGCTAATAGGTGTAGTTTAACTTGTAGTATATTGTGCTTGCATGTCAAAGTAACCCTTGTGTGTAAATAAACCATCTTTGAACTTGAACTGGTTGTGTGGTCATTTGACCGACATACGGGAAAGCCTTGTGGTTCAGTAAGAGAAACAGAAACACCCACAGTATTGGCGACTCTGTTGGGACATAATATCATATCATAAAAAGAGCCTCAGTATCATATTGGTGACTCTAAAGAGCAACATTATTATAGTATTCCATTAAATTGGCAACAGTAATAATCTCTGGATTAAAACCTCAGCTACAAGCAAATTGGCAAAGGGTAAATAGGATCAGAGAGCTGAATGCATGACTCAAAGATTGGTGTGGGAGAAATGATTCATGGGGCACTGGCACCAGTTGAAAGGAAAGAGGGAGTTGTACAATTAGGAAGGCCTTCATTTAAACTGCGATGGAAACAACGTTTGGGTGAATGATAAATTGAAAAGGCTGTGGTTAATCTTCACAATGTGATCCAGAGTGCATAAAGTTGTGATTTTAAGAGGAGCTCCACTGCAACCTGCGCATTCGATGCACAATGACTAATCTGGGGTCTTGACTTCTTTGTGTCATTGAATTTAGTGTAAGAGGCAGCATAGTTGGCGGTACAACCTTGTCGGCTACCTGAGCATTACATTGCTAGGTTCCTCTTGATAAAATGGAAAGTAAGGACTGCAATAATTCGGAATGTGTTCTGGTGGTGGTACGGTTAAAAAATAGCAAACTATTTTAAAATGGAAGTCATAGAAAAGATAGTTTGGCTGAGTTGGTGAAACAAGAGTTTTGATATGCTGATTTGCCTAGCAACATCATCGACAAGTGATTACCTGAGGCATGTTGGTGACAATGGAGAATAGAGTGCCAAAAGTTAAGTCAACAATGGGAAAAGTTCAGAAAGAATGTGGGGTAAATTTAAAACTTACATTCTGAAAGGTGAATTCATGCAATGAAGATAATTAAAAATAAATAAATTTAGTGTACCCAATTCATTTTTTTTGCAATTAAGGGGCAATTTAGCATGTTCAATCCACCTACCTTTCACATCTTTGGGTTGTGGGGGCGAAATCCATGCAAACACGGGGAGAATTTGCAAACTCCACACGGACAGTGACCCAGAGCCGGGATCGACCCTGGGACCGCGGCGCCGTGAGGCAACAGGGCTAACCGACTGCGCCACAGTGCTACCCTGGAATGAAGATAATTAAGAGTTACTTCTGAGAAGGTTAGGTCCGATAATGGAAGATCAAAAGAAAAAATGGTTCATCAGGGGCAAGTTCACCCGATGCAAGGGAACAGTTTTGAGATGCAGCCCATAGCAACAAGCTGTGTCCACTCCCAACAAGCTGCCCTGGAGAAGGCCTATTGGAGAATTCATTTGTTTCTATCCTCGATTGTCAGCAATACTAGAAGATGTAGCTGCCTGGTATGGTAACCATTGCTGAATTTTGCTTATTGTTTAAAATCTATGGGATGTTGCTTGGGAAGGTTTAGTTCTGAAGTTAAGAAAATAGAACGATTTGAAACTGTAAATTTAAAGATAATGTGCATAATGTAGTTAAGTGAATATTTAGTTGACTTTCTTGTGAGTTTCACTATTTAATAAACATTTATTCCGATTAAAATCATCATAAAAATGTCTGGGACATCCTTCACTGGTCTTCACATTTTCCGTCATATTATTTCCAAACGATAAAACACAGTACACATTCCAAGTTCCCTTCTGGGATTCGGAATACCCTAGTGTCTATCACTTGCTTTGCTCTCAACAAACTATACAGATAATGATCTCAGAATGGTGTCCACAAAAATGTAAGGTAGTGGAAAGGCACCAACCGATACATTTTCCAAAACTGTTTTGAAATTTGAAATGAGGTTATGGTGCGGGGGGGGGGGGGGGGGGGGGGGGGGGCATAGGGTGTCCTTATATGACTTGTTATTATACGTGTCGGAACCAAGTGCGCCAGTAGGGGGAATACGGGAGCTGCTTCAGGTGTGTTGCACGTTTTACTGTGGTTGTAAAACGCGTTTATTGGAGTGTATTAACACGCCTCCGTATTCGACGTGTGCTTAACACTACTAGGCTCTGTTCTATGTATTTATTCAGCTCTGGAGTCGCCAGGTGCCGTATAGACACCGTCACAAGTATTCCAAGGTCAAGTTCAAAGTAATAAAGACGATACACCGATTAGCAAGGTTCAAACGATCAATATTTATTATACAGTTATAATAAATACTCATGCACACACTAAGAGACTAAGCTATAACTAAACTTAAGTGATCAGAATACTTATCTAACAGGAACAGGCAAGGTCAGAGAACGAGGCCTTCGTCCTGGTCTTGTACTGCAGCCTTCAGCAAGCGTTCTGGTACTGGGGGTCTAGTGGGCTTGGATCGCGTAGCGAGCGTTGAACTTACGGTTTCGGCGGCTGGTGCTCAACGGCTGGAGTCAGGATGCAAGATGTCTATCAGAGCCGGAGCACGGGTTTAACAGACCGGGCTATGTGGGGAATTTGCCTTTATACCCCTCTCTAATGTCCTTGCCCCCTTCTGGGCGGGCTCTACCTTTCGGTACCGATTGGAGCGTTTCCAAACGGTTACCTTCGAAATCCTCCAATGCGAGGGCCTTCCTCGGTGTTGGGGGGTGGTTTCGATATTCGTTACTCTGGTGCCATCCTGTCTGTGCAACCAATTAAGTGTTACATTGAGATGGAAATGTTGCCATTGTTTTGTGCCTGGATCTGGGCTGCCTCATCAGAATGCTAAGCGCTTTGCCATTAACACCTTTGGCTTGGAGATCTTGCACCTGGCCAGAAACTGGTTTGCTGCTTGCAAGATGCTAATTAGTTGAGAGCAGGCTGTCTGTTCTCACTAAACAGGCTTTTCCTTCTGTCTTCCATTTTACTTTGGCTCAGTGTCCATTTTGCGTGGCCAGCATGGCTACATTCCCTCCTTGTGATCCTCACAATCATAATATTGTGAAGGATCAGCTATGTACGTTGCCTTCCTTGTGTTCTGACCTCTTGCCAGTTCCTGTTCTACTCTATCTTAAACTATGGGAAGAAGAGAAAACATTTTTAACTAACATTTCTACTTGGCCCTATGTCAAAGGGACATGCATTACTACAACTGGGAACCTCTACCTATCACTATTAACCTTAACCTTAACTTAACATTTCATCACTCTAAAACCTTAACCATTCACACCACAACATCACACTTCCCAACTCGGCAGTCGAGTATGGAACAATATAATACATGGCTGAACTTTTTATTTACAGAGTGTTGTAATCAGTGAGGGGTTGAGGGGTTTGGTGGAATCCGAAGATGGGGGATTGAACTCTATAGATGGGTGAGGTGCTGGAACGAGAGGCTCTCCTCTTCCATTTCCTCAACCTGAGGGTCTGTACTAGTATGATGAGGATCGCGATCACCAACAGTGATTCGATTATATAGGACATGGAGTACCACGTCATGAATTTAGTGCACCAGGTCTGAACCTCGCTGATCAGGGCTGAGCACTGGGGGTTTGCTGTAATTGAAACATTTACGGTGGGGGTTGTGGGGGAAACGTGTCTTCTACAGGTGTTTGGGTCTTTCTCAGGGTACAAATTAAATCTAGACAAGAGTGAATATTTTGTGGTGTCTCGGCCAGAAGTGAGGGGCGGTTGCCATTCTGTAAGGCAGGGACTCAATTTACATACCTGGGGGTTCAGGTTGCTCGAGTTTGGGGAGGGGGGGTTCCGTAGGTACAACATTTTAAATTTAATGGGGAGAGTGAAAGCTCAACTGGCAAGGTGGGATGGTCTCCCTCTGTCACTGGCGGGTCAGGTACAGGCAGTTACAATTAATGCGTAGCCGCGATTCTTGTTTATTTTTCAATGCCTGCCGATTTACCTGCCGTAGGCATTTTTTAGAGATACTGAAGGGATGACTACCTTGTTCATATGGGGAGGAAAGGTGGGCAGAATTATAAATGGTGCTAATTCATAGAGGAAGGCAGGCAGGGGGTTTTGGTCTTCCAAACAATGATGTATTATTACTGGGCAGCCAATGGGGAGAAGGTACGGAGCTCGGTCAGAGGGGTTGACTCCCAATGGGTCAGAATGGAGGAGAGTATGGATAGAGGGTCAGGGTTGAAGGCGCTAGCGACAGTGCCACTCCTGACGGCCTGGGGGAGATATTCAGGGAATCCGGTAGTGATAGCTTCGTTGAGAATTTGGAGGCAGCTTCGACAGCACTTCAGGTTGGGGGCAGGGTCAAGGGAAATGCCGATTCGGGGGAACCATATGTTTGAGCCAGGGATGGAAATTTTCAGAGATGGGAGGAGAAAGGAATTAGCACACTAAAAGATTTGTTTCTTGGAAGTCGTTTTGTGGGATTGAAGGAGCTGGGAGCAAAGTATAGGCTGGAGAAGGGGGAAATATTTAGATACATGCAGGTTTGAGACTTTGCCAGAAAGGAGATACAGAGCTTCCCAGTAGAGCTGTCTTCTACATTGCTTGAGGAGGTGCTGATGACAGGGACTGGAGAAGGGGGTAGTATCAGAGGTTTACTTTGGAGGAGGAGAAGGCACCACTAGAAGGGTTCAAGGCAGAGTTGGAGGAAGAGTTGGGAGAGGGTAGGAAGGAGGGGTTCTGGCGTGAGGTACTCCAGAGAGTGAACGCCTCCACCTCGTGTGCGAGGTTGGGGTTGACACAGCTGAAATTGGTTTATAGAGCGCACCTTACAATGGCGAGGATGAGCCAGCTCTTTGAGGGGTAGAAGATGTATGTGAATGTTGCAGATGTATGTGGACGTCGCAAACCACGTTCATATGTTTTGGTCCTGTCCAAAGCTGGAGAGTTTCTGGAAGGAGGTGTTTAGGATTATCTCTAAAGTGGTGCACGTGAAACTGGACCCGGGCCCTCTGGAGACCATATTCGGGGTGTCGGACCAGCCGGGGTTGGAAACGGGATCGGAGGCAGATGTTGTAGCCTTCGCCTCGTTGGTCACCCGAAGGCGGAACCTGTTAGGGTGGCGATCAACCTCTCCCACTTGTGCCCTGGCGTGGCGGGGGGTCCTGCTGGTATTCTTGATGCTTGAAAAGGTCAAATTTGAACTGAGGAGGAGGATGGAGGGGTTCTACAATTCATGCGTGTTATTCATTATGCACTTTCGAGAATTACATCACATTGAACACTAGCGGGGTTGGGGGCTGGGAGGGTTGGGGGGAGAAGGACTGTATATATTAATGGTGACTATGGGTGATAACTGATTCCTTTTTGTCATTTGTTTATGTTAACATGCGGGCTAATGTTTGGGGGTTTGGCGGGAGGATGGGATCGTTGTTATTGTTATGAGGATTGACATTACATTCGTTACTGATTCGTTTTTATTGTTGGGTGTGAATTTGGAAGAAAATGTGAAAAAGGAGGAGAATAAAAAAAATATTAAAAGAAAAGAAATTTGAAATGAGGTTAACAAACTGCTGGGATTTTCTTTCGCAGCTTGTAATGTCTTCTCGATATCTCAGCCATTCGTTAGCCGGAAATGTAGTCCAGCTTGTGCTCCAGCACATAGTTTTTAATCAGTGTGAATAGCCTCTCTGACAATAAATGGGTGAGCAGGGAACAAGAAATCAGGAGCCTCTGCTATTGATTGCTGTTGGACAGAATGTGTAAGAACTTGTTAAATGCCTGATATTGAAATTTGTGAATAATTGCTGCACATGTAAATCCATGAGGTACGCAACACAGCAACATGGTTCTCAGGTGGCCCATTTATAATGGGCATTAAAGGCCCGTCACATTTTGCCCTTTCCCTAATTGTTTTTTTTTAACAGCTGGGCTGTTCCATTAATAGCTGTTGTAATTGAATTGAAAGTTATGATGATCGCACTCAGTGCTTCCCTCTCCTTGAGTTTCACGATGGGCCTGTTAACCAAGCAACTGTGACTGCAGGCCCAGAAATAGCTACCGAGCAATGCTTGGAAGCTTGTCAGGGACACAGTTATAGAGCTGTGCTATCACCTGCAAATAGACTTAGTCAGGTTGGCATGCCAGAAACCCTCAACTACGTCAAAGCTCTCGCAGGGAACATCTGCAATATGAGTCAATATGCACTGTCCAAATGTATCAGCCAGGTGACTGATGCATTCTGGGAGTGTGATCAACTTCTTTCTCCCATGGAAGAGCGACACCAGTAATGACTGTACTTCTTGCAGTAATGGATTTAAAGATCCAGGGAGACCACAGATGATTTCTGTGTGGTCGTAATGCAATGACCCGGTCATATTTGGGAGAGTATCCATTTTGTTGTTACAAAGCTGGCCAGTGATCAGGAACACAAGATCATTCATGTCAGCGTCTGCTCACCAGGAGGCAGACATTCTAAAGCAAGCATCTACCAAGCTGGTTTGAAGCTAAGGGCAATGGTCTCCCTGAACACCACTGGGGCTGGTTTAGCTCACTCAGCTAAATCGCTGGCTTTGAAAGCAGACCAAGCAGGCCAGCAGCACGGTTCGATCCCCGGACAGGCGCCGGAATGTGGCGACTAGGGGCTTTTCACAGTAACTTCATTGAAGCCTACTGGTGACAATAAGCGATTTTCATTTCATTTCAGAAGGTCCCTGTGAGTCACCCTCTTGAGCCAGCCATTGATATAAGCAAAGGTTTGATTCAATGAGCTCATCCAGCTATCAGACTAATTAGAAACCCTAACACTGACATTGAGGGTTGGATTTGGCAGAGGTGACAGGGGTGCTGCTGCTATGGTTGAGAACAGGGTATGATCCCAGTTGGCAGGTGGTAGGATTGGGTTGCCGTATTTTGCTGGTGACAGGCAATTAACTGGTTGGCTCTTGTGCTGCTGTCCTATTAAGGATGATGTCCTGTCCTTGGGGTTTCCGGCCCAACATAAGGGCCTGCAACTCAGCAACGGCACCGCGAGTGTTGCCTTTTAATAATAATCTTTATTATTGTCACAAGTAGGCTTACATTAACACTACAATGAAGTTACTGTAAAATGTCCCTAGTCGCCACAATCCGGCACCTGTTCGGGTACACAGAGGGAGAATTCCGAATGTCCAATTCACCTAACAGGAAGTCTTTCGGAAATTGTGGGAGAAAACCGGAGCCCCTGGGGGAAACCCACGCAGACACAGGGAGAACATGCAGACTCTGCAGTCAGTGACCCAAGTGGGAATCAAATCTGGGACCCGGCTAATCACTGTGTTACCATGCCACCTGTACCTGGAAGATGAGGCGCATAGATGGCCAGGTGCCATCAAAGTCAGATGTGAGCTCTGGAGCATCAGGGCCAGTTAGGCAGGTGTAGAGGGAATGGAAATGTGGGACCAGGTCCCATAAGGATAGGCAGTGCTGTTGCCATGGGGGTCTATTGCTGCTGAGGTGGGTCATGGAGTGCCGATACAGGAGTGCCTTGCCTCATCCGCTTGGACCCTGCTTAGAGGCTTGAATGATATACTTGACAGTCTCCCCAGGCAATGGCAAGCCATTCTGCTGCTGGCAATTATGCCAGTGGAGTAGCGAGATCCCCTTAATTGGTCACTTAAGTAGCCCACCTCGGCTCCAGGTAGTCGACTCATCTTGCCACTGGCAGAATGGTACAGAGAAAGGATGGCGTGATGCAGCCCAAAGTCTGATACATTCCCGTGCCATTTTTCCAGCCTCCCCATCTCCCAACCTATTACCAATGGGCCCAGAAAATTCTGACCCTTGAAGCATTACTTCACTTGCCTTAACACAGCAAAGGTATACAATAGAGCCCACTGAGTGATCTGCACCACTGTAATCTGTTGCAAGCTGCAAAGAGACCCAACCAAGCAGGAGAAAGAGGCCACTAACAACCTTAGCCAGGAAAGGCAACTAAGAGGATAGTGTCCAGGAAGATTATTGCGAGGAATACATCCATGGAACAGTAAGTTAAGCCTTTGTCATAGCACTTTTGTTAACTCTGCAGTACAATTCAAATGGTCCAAGACATCATCAGCAACAGTCTTAAATATAATTGTTTGATACAGTTCTAAACTTTCCAAACACCATTCTTTCCCATGAGCACCCATAATGGGACTTCCCTGTCTCCATAACTATTCAGGCCAGTACCTTGTCAGCTCTGAAAGTGCAGTCACGCTATCACTATTATACTGACGAACATTGACATTGACATTGACATTGACGAACAATGTAAAAACATTCCTGAATAACATTCGTTCCTGGGGTTCATGGGAAGTCAATCCCAAAATTTGGAATGTTGCACGATGTGGCATTTCTGTGCATCCTTGCATTTGCTGCAGGAGGAACTCTTGTGCGGAACATGCATTTAAAAATGACAAGAGCCTCTTTATTAAATTGTTACCAAAACAAAGATTTTGAACACTACCAAGTAAGCAGAGTTCTGTAATTTTAAAAATAACATTTTCAGACCAACACGAAGAAAACGTGAGTGATACAGCAGTAGTTGCCACCTGGTATTCGTGTTACTGAGATGTTCAAATACTTGCCGTACACAGCAATGAATAGCTGGGGTTGATTACAAATCACCAATTTAATCAAGAGGTTGAGATTGGTTAGATGTAGAATAATAAATAATTAGCAGCAATTAGTAGCTTACAAATTAGTTGAGGAATTCTAGCAATCTATGTGACGGATAATATAAACTCAGGAGGGATTATAAATCCAACAAGGACACCCAACAGTTTCGCACACCGTGAAGGTGAATCTCAAAGTGATTTATATTTATTTTCTAAATCAGGATGAAACTACTGTGAGCGAATATGGTCACGATAATTTCTTCCTATTTACCCTGGGGACCGAGGGTGAGTGTGTGAGGGAAATTACTCAAAGTGGCTTTCATGGCAGACATCGGTGGCCAGAATACATCTTTTGTTAAGGGGCTGGATTCTCCGCACCCCGATGCAAAATCGTGTTCGGCGACTGGGCAGATAATCCAGTTTCTCGCACGAAATCGGGACCGACGCCGGTTCTGCGATTCTCCACTCCCCTAAAACCGGTGTACTCGGGAAGTACGCTGGGCTGATTATCCACCGCTTCAGGCTATTGCCTATGACCACCCCCCCCCCCTCCCCCCGCTATTCTCCGTCCCCGACCGGCCGAATTCCCGGCAGCATGGACCACTCATGGTCCCACCGTCCATGATACCCGCGTGGCCACTGCGGACTCAGTCCGGGGCCGCCACAGTCGGGGGAGGGCCGATCAGAGGGCGGGGGGGGCCTCATTCGGGACTTGTGTTTTTTTTGTGCGGGTGGTCCAGGTTGGGTGTGTGGCCCATTGGGGACACTATTCCCGGGGTCCAGGTCCGCAGGTTGAGTCCGCCATGGAACACGGCACGGCTGCTGGAGGCCGCCTCTGTGCGCATGCGCGGCCTCTGACCCGGAAGTGCGGGGGCCGTAGCGGCAGCTGGAGTTGTGAGCCCCAAGCCAGTTGCCTGCTAGCCCCCTGCAAGACGGTTTTCCTGGCGTAAAAAGACCACAGTTTTCACGACAGCGTGGGGACATAATCCCAAAAACGGAGAATCCAGCCCAAGGTATTCACTGAAATTTTCAGGTAACAATTTGCAACTAATTTGAAGCTCCAGTAATCTGAAAACATGGACTGGAGAGTGTGTCTCGGTAGCATCACTGGCAACAGTTTTTAATTACTGTTTTATCATATTCAAATATTTTCATTATGGTAATTTTGTTCATCGCCAGGATTTGGCAGGACACTGCTGCTTTAAATGGGCGGAGCCACAGTTGCCGCACGCTGTCGCGTCAGTACGTTCGTTGCGCCACCGTGCATGCGTGGTGTGATCCGGCGTGGTGCGCACCTGCGCATTACGCTCGTTGACATCGCCGACCCCTTGTTCAGTCCGCCCAAGCGCGGGAGTCCGCGAAAAGCGCGCGAAATGGCTGCCCTCATCCAGGCTGAGGCCCTGGAGTGGTTTGATGACTTGGACCCGTTCTGCCTCATGGGGAGCTTGCCGCGCTGTTTCAGCCGCCTGGATGTGGGAATACCGACCAGTGGCGTGTTCGTGGAGCACGCAGGTCTCAATGGCAATCGCTAGGGTGAGCTGCTTGACCTTAGGGAGCTGCTGGCGAAGGGGGTCCGACTGAACACCGAAAACGATCTGGTCGCATATCATGGAGTCGGAGGTGGACCCGTAGTTGCAGGACTGCGCAAGGATATGGAAGTGGGTGATAAAGGACTGGAAAGTTTCGTCCTTACCCTGTAAGTGCTGCTGGAAGATATAGCGCTCAAAGCTTTCATTCACCTCGACATTGCAGTGACTGTCAAACTTGAGGATTGAGGAGGACCGTCTTGAATTTAGATTTATCTTCACCATTGGCGAAGGTGAGAGAATTGAAGATGTGGATGGTGTGGTCCCTGGCTGTGGAGAGGAAGAGAGCAATCTTCCTGGCGTCTGAGGCAGCTTCCAGGTCCGTGGCCTCGAGGTACAGCTGGATGCGTTGTTTGAAGATCTTCCAGTTGGACCCTAGGTTGGCGGGCGGACACTGTCCATGTTGCAGGATGGCTGTAGACTGGTGGAAGGCAGATCACTTGCAGGTAGGTCTAAGAAGTTCTAACATCCCTCAACTACTGGTACCATGATGTGTTGGGTGCTCTGGATCCGTGAAACACATACAGGCCACCAACACTTAAAATAGTACAACACTATTTTATTAAACTATAAACTGTTGAACATACTATTACTGTGGGTTAACACGATGTTAGATTAACTAAAGACCTGTGCCTGTCCTAACCAGTCGAATCACTCAGCACATGGTGAGGGTCTGTGCTGTAAATTGTAAGCTCTTGTACTTCTGAAAGGCTGCATCCCAAAAGAGCAGGAAAAGTGATGCCCTCTGTCTTTATAGTGAGTGTGCTCTAACTGGTGATTGGCTGCGGTGTTATGCATGTTGATTGGTCCTATTGTATGTCCATCAGTGTGTGTTTCTGCACCATGATATACTGGTGTATATTATGACAGGTGGCTCGTCTCCGTCTCTGATCCAGTTCGGGATCAGAGGCCAGGAGGCTTTCTATTTAGTTTATTAAAGCCTCAGTTACGTTCACTACTCGTCGTGTGTTCATTGATGGCATATCAATTTAATAAACTAAAATTCTAAGATGAATTCATCGCTCAAGCCTGATCGCCTGAAGCTGGACGCACAGGCAGCCGATGCCACTGCAACATTCGAGCACTGGCTAAGTTGCTTCGAAGCGTACCTCGGATCCACCACCGGAGACTTCACCGACCTCCAAAGGAAGCAGATCCTCAACGTACGGGTGAGCCCGCAAGCCTTTCTTCTCATCAGGGACGCCCCCTCGTATACGGAGGCGATAATGCTGCTGAAGGGACAATATGTAAAGTCTGTAAACGAGGTGTATGCTAGGCATCTTCTTGCCACGAGACAACAACGCCCTGGGGAATCACTAGCAGAATTCCACGCGGAGCTGTTGATCAGGGACGCTTATGTCACAGGCATGAAATCGAACTACATCTGTCAGCGATTGCTAGAAGGGGGTAAACTCGACCTCCCAGAGACAGTGCAGCTCATAAACCCGCTGGAGATGGCCTTCCAGAACATGGAGGCCTACACCTCCGACCGCGCGGCACCCTCGTGGACCTCGAGTACGGCGCAAGCCTGTGCCGTGCAGTCCGCCAATGCCGGAAGCTCAAAGTGCTACTTTTGCGGCCAGGGTAATCATCCCAGACAACTCTGCCCTGCACGGAACGCGACTTGCAACGGGTGTGGGAGGAAGGGCTACCGGTCTCGGTCTTCCAGCGAGAAATGGACCGAATGGTTGACCAGTACGGGCTGCGGGCCACGTTCCTGTACCTAGATAATGTCACCATCTGCGGCCATGACCAGCAGGACCATGACGAAACCCTCCGGCACTTCCTCCACACCGCTAAACTCCTGAACCTCACTTACAACAAGGAAAAATGCGTTTTCCGCACAACCCGCTGAGCCATCCTTGGCTACGTTGTGGAAAACGGAGTCCTAGGGCCCGACACCGGCAGCATGCGCCCCCTCCTGGAACTTCCCATCTCCCACTGCCCCAAGGCCCTGAAGAGATGCCTGGGGTTCTTCTCTTACTATGCCCAGTGGATCCCCAATTATGCGGACAAGGCCCGTCCACTTATTAAATCCACCATTTTTCCCCTGATGGCTGAGGCCCGCCTGGCTTTCAACCCCATCAAGGCAGGTATTGCCAAAGCCGCTATGCACACTGTGGACGAGTCCTTTCCGTTCTAGGTGGAGAGCGATGCGTCTGACTTTGCTCTGGCCGCTACCCTCAATCAGGCGGGCAGGCCCGTGGCTTTCTTCTCCCGTACCCTCCATGCTTCCGAACTTCGACACTCCTCCGTCGCAAAGGAAGCCCAAGCCATTATAGAAGCTGTGCGACATTGGAGGCATTACCTGGCCGGCAGGCGATTCACTCTCCTCACTGACCAACGGTCGGTTGCCTTCATGTTTAACAATACACAGCGGGGCAAGATCAAGAACGACAAGATTCTGAAGTGGCGGATCGAGCTCTTCACCTACAACCATGATATCTTGTATGTAGCTCAATGAGCCCCCAGATGCCCTATCCCGCGGTACATGTGCCAGCGCACAAGTAGTCCGACTTCGGGCACTCAACAATGACCTCTGTCACCCGGGGGTCACCCGTTTTTTTCACTTTATCAAGGCTCACAACCTACCTTACTCCATCGAGGCGGTCAGGTCCGTGACCAGGGACTGCCAGGTCTGTGCAGAGTGCAATCCGCACTTCTATCGGCCAGACAGGGCGCACCTGGTAAAGACCTCTCGCCCCTTTGAGCGCCTCAGCATCAACTTCAAAGGGCCCCTCCCCTCCACTGACCGTAATGTGTACTTCCTCAACATTTTTGACGAATATTCAAGATTCCACTTTGTCATCCTATGTCCTGACATGAACTCTGCCACCGTCATCAAGGCCCTGCACAGTCTTTTCACCCTGCTCGGGTTCCCCACCTATATCCATAGTGATTGGGTTTCCTCTTTCATGAGCGACAAGTTGCGTCAGTTCCTGCTCAGCAAGTGCATCGCCTCCAGCAGGACGACCAGCTCCAACCCCCGGGGCAATGGACAGGTGGAGAGGGAGAACGCGATGGTCTGGAAGGCTGTCCTCCTGGCTCTACGGTCTAGGGGTCTCCCAGTCTCCCGCTGGCAGGAGGTCCTTTCTGATGCGCTCCACTCCATCCGGTCACTCCTGTGCACTGCCACCAGTGACACCCCTCACGAACGTATGTTTGCCTTCCCCAGGAAGTCCACCTCTGGTGTCTCGCTCCCGTCCTGGCTGACAGTCCCAGGGCCCGTCCTCCTCCGGAAGCATGCGAGGAGTCATAAATCAGATCCCCTCGTCAAGAAGGTCCTGCTCCTCCATGCCAATCCACAATATGCCTACGTGGCACATGACGGGCGGCAGGACACAGTCTCCCTCCAGGATTTGGTACCTGCAGGTTCCCCAGCGACCAACACCACCACCCCTGACCCCACACCGTCTTCCTCCACCTCTACCCACCTACCTCAAGAACTGGCACCCGCAGGCCCACCGGCGACCATCACCACCAACCCCGCCCATACACCGCTCCCCCCTCCACCGACTCAACAACTGGGTGAAGAAGAGGACAACACGCTCCCGGACGAGCAGGTCTCGACACCGGTGCCCACACCGCAGCCGGGACTGAGGCGATCACGGCGGAAAGTCAAGGCCCCCAACAGATTTGATCTTTAAGTCCACTTCACCCCCGCTGGACTCTTTTTTTTAAACAGGGGGTGAATGTGGTAAACCACTGTAGTGTATAATATGTGTATTGTGGTAAACGGTCACTGTATTATATGTAATGTGTTAAACCACTGCCCGATGGCTCCGCCTCCCCTCGGGTCCGATATAAAGGTGGCTGGTCTCCGCCTCTGATCCAGTTCAGGATCAGAGGCCAGGAGGCTTTCTGTTTAGTTTATTAAAGCCTCAGTTACGTTCACTACTCGTCGTGTGTTCATTGATGGCATATTGTTATCTTCGGACTTGAATATTGCAGTGGTCTTCAGGCTGACCTACTTTACATCATTTATGAACCTAAGTTCATCCAATACCTTGCCGCCCGTATTCTAAGTCCTGCTCGCCGATAATCTCTGACCCTTTAAGATACTTTTGAAAACCTACGTCTTTAATCACATGTCCTCGCATCATGTGGCTCGGTGTCACATTGTTTGTGTCCACAAGTCGACAATGCTCCTGCAAGAAGCCTTGGGATGTTTTATTGAGTCAAAGGTGCTATATAAATGCAGGTTGCTGTTGTTTTACCTGATCACTGACTGTTGTGACGATGCAGGCCAGCAATTTTCCAAGATGATTCATGGGATTGGGGTTAAGGTGGAATGAAATACAGTGAGACATAGGTAAATGAGAAAAGGTAATTTAACTTATTGATAAAGAAAGCAGAATTCACTGTCCTTTTCCTTGGTGAATGGTTGTCACTGTGATTCCGTCTTCTACTGTGTTTACCTTACCGCACTGCCACGGGCAGATATCTTGCAGCACAGGCAGCTGCCACAGGCAGCATTTGCCATTCGTTCCAGTCTGTGCTTAGCCTCGTTGCCCTGACAGGCCCAGTCAAAAGATATTTCCGTGCTGGCTTACCCAGACCCTGCAGGTATTGTGGCTTTCTTTTGATGGTAAATAATAACAACAAATTCAATTAACCTCTTGGGGGGGGGGTTGCTTTGAAGAGCCATTGTTGCTTTGCAAATATCTGGAATACCTTGCGCTCAGTTATAAATGTTCCAACATCTTGCTAAAAAGACTTCACAGAGAGAACAAAAAAAATTGAAGGAACTTCAAAGGCTGGGCATTTAAAATTAAACCAGGCATTGCCAGAAATGTACATTGGACTAGTTTTAAAGGAAAGATGGAACCCGGGTGCAGGAGGAAGCTATTTAACCTCTCGAGCCTGTTCCAACATTCAATTAGATCATCCCTAATCTGTGTCTTAAATACATTCCCCTTCTTGGTTTCATAGCCATTAACCCTTCGCTAGCTAAAATCTATCTAACGTAGTTCTGATACTTTCAATCGACCTCTCGATTAAACACCATTATTTGGGGAGATAGTTGCAGATTCCTGCTGTACTTTATGTGAAGAATGCTTCCTGACATCACCCCCTGAATGAAATGCCTCCAACTTTAAGACCGTGTCCCCCTTATTCTGGATTCTCCCACCCAGCAGAGGAATCAGATTCTCTCTACTCCAGGGCGGCATGGTAGCACAGTGGTTAGCACAGTTGTTTCACAGCTCCAGGGTCCCAGGTTCGATTCCTAGCTTGGGTCACTGTCTGTGCGGAGTCTGTACGTTCTCCCCATGCATGGGTTTCCTCCGGGTGCTCTTGTTTCATCCCACAGTCCAAAGATGTGCAGGTTAGGTGGATTGGCCCTTCGTGTCCAAAAAAAGGATAGGTGGGGCTATTGGGTTACGGGGATAGGGTGAAGGTGTGCCCTTAAGTGGGGTGCTCTTTCTAAGGGCCGGTACAGACTCGATGGGCCGAATGCCTCCTTCTGCACTGTAAATTCTATGATTCTATACTTATTGCCCTCAATCTTCTTTATTCAAAGAAATACAAGTCTACCCTATTGAATCTGTCCTCGTAACTTAACCCTTTTAGATCCAGTATTGTTCGTTTGATCATGAGCTGCACCCTCTGCAAGGTGAATGTATCCTGCCTGAGAGGGATTACCACTTTGAGTGCAGTCCCTATGCTTCAGTTTTGATCCAGGGTTTATCCCTGCTTTATTTCAGCACTGACTGACCGGTGTGTTTGCAACTAACATCTTCTGTTTTTATTTCCACATCAACAATGTTGGGTGTGTGCACTTATTGTCTGCTGGCAGCAGTGTTTTGAAAACCATCCTGCAATATTAGTAGAGATTGGTTTTCAGGCATTATCAGTCAAGTTGAAGCAATTTTGTAACGTCAAAGCTGTTTTGAACTCGCTTCTTCCTGATACTTGTTCAAGTCAAATTTCAACCGGGAGGTTACGAATAAAAGTAAAACGAACAGAATTAGAATGTTATGATCCATGAGTGAAATAAATCGAGTGGGGGTCCCTCGAGGCCCCCCTCAGTGGTAAGTTGCAGTGTTGAAGGGGGGTGGTTTCAGTGATCGGAGTGCCATTTTTCGAGCATTTGTTAGTGCACGGAATGGGCCGAAGTGTGGCGTCGGCGGGGCGTTCCTCGCTGAGGCCCAGAAATGAAGCAAAGTCCCATTTAATAGCGGGGATCGTTCTCGGCCCTGCAAAAGCCGGTAAAGATCCGGCTAAACACGCCAACATGGGACTCTGTTTCATTTCCGTTAAATCACCCCCCTAATGTTGATTTGCATTATCGAGCCATCGATCGAGAGGCTGAGTTTTTTTCCTGCCTGATTAATGTTTGCACAAAAATGCCAGAGTGATAACTGAAGCTTACAGCAGATTCCCTGCATCCACCACTGACCAAATCTTCCTAATTGCTCCCCATTGCCATTCGAGGCCTTTTCACTCCCCTCCCATTCAAACCGGAATGCAAACAACATGATCCACAAACCTGTGCCATGGGCACCCAGGTGGGACTGCCAGGGTGTTAGGCTGGCAGTGCCATGGTGCTCGGGTGGCATCAGAGGTGCCAGTGTACCACCCTGCCCAGAGCCCGACCACCAAGGGGCCGCCGATCACCAGGAAGACCCCCCCTCCCGCAAGCGCTGATAAGTCTGGTCCACGGTAATGGAGACCAGTGCTCAGGGTCTGCGAGGCACAGGGGTTAGATCCTGCACCTTGGGTAACTCTGGCGAGGGCATATTCACGTGAGTCTGACTGCACACTTGATTATGTAAATTTAGGCCCCACTTATTTTTAAAAAAATAATTCTTATTGAACTTTTACAAAATATAAACATCTTAACTCTATTAACAAACAACCGCGGTAACACCCAAGAACAATACCCCCCGCCCAACTTCAAGAGCAACTTCAAACAAAAGGAAAAAGAAAAAAAAAACAAAAGATCACCCAAACAACAAAAGGGAAAGAGATAGCACCCGCCACATCCCACAGACCCATGTACACAGTTCTCCCTCCCCCCAATCCAAACCCCCCCCCCCCCCCCCCCCCCCCCCCCCCGGGTTGCTGCTGCTGTCGGCCTATTTCCCTACCGTTCTGCCAGGAAGGCCGCGAAAGGCTGCCACCGCCTGAAAAACCCTTGTACTGATCCTCTCAGGGCACATTTCACCCTCTCCAATTTAATGAACCCCGCCATATCATTGATCCAGGCTTCCACGCTTGGGGGCCTCGCATCCTTCCATTGGAGCAAGATATTCCGCCGGGCTACTAGGGACGCAAAGGCCAGAACACCGGCCTCTATCGCCTCCTGCACTCCCGGCTCCACTGCAACCCCAAACATTGCGAGTCCCCAGCCTGGCTCGACCCTGGATCCCACCACCCTCGACACCATCCTTGCTACCCCCTTCCAAAGCACCCCCAGCGCTGGACACACCCAAAACATATGGGCGTGGTTCGCTGGGCTCCCCGAGCACCTCGCACACCTGTCCTCGCCCCCGAAAAACCTACTCATCCTCGACCCAGTCATGTGGGCCCTGTGCAGCACCTTGAACTGTATGAGGCTAAGCCTCGCACAGGAAGAGGAGGAATTCACTCTCTCCAGGGCATCCGCCCACGTCCCCTCCTCAATCTCCTCACCAAGCTCCTCTTCCCATTTACCCTTCAGTTCCTCCACCGAGGCCTTGTCTACCTCCTGCATTACCCGGTATATGTCCAAAATCCTTCCTCCTCCAACCCACACCCCCGAGAGCACCCTATCCCGCACCCCCCATGGGGGCAACAAGGGGAACCCCTCCATCTGCCTCCTGGCAAACGCCCTAACCTGCATGTACCGAAACATGTTCCCCGGGGGGAGCCCAAACTTCCCCTCTAACTCCCCCAAGCTCGCGAACCTCCCTCCACAAACAGGTCCCTCAACCTCCTAACCCCTGCCCTGTGCCAGCCCAGAAATCCGCCATCAATGCTCCCTGGGACAAACCGATGGTTCCCCCGTATCGGGGCCTCCATCGAGCCCCCCATTTCTCCCCTGTGCCGTTTCCATTGCCCCCAGATTTTGAGGGTAGCCGCCACCACCGGGCTCGTGGTATACCTCGTTGGAGGGAGTGGCAACGGCGCCGTTGCTAGCGCCTCCAAGCTCGTGCCCACACAAGATGCCGCCTCCATCCTCTTCCATGCTGCCCCCTCCTCGTCCATTACCCACTTACGCACCATCGCTGCGTTGGCAGCCCAGTAGTACCCACAGAGGTTGGGCAACGCCAGCCCCCCCCATCCCTGCCTCGTTCCAGGAACACTCTTCTAACCCTCGGAGTCCCATGCGCCCACACAAATCCCGTGATACTCCTGTTGACCCTCCTAAAAAAGGCCTTCGGGATAAGGATGGGAAGGCACTGGAACAGGAACAAAAACCTCGGGAGCACCGTCATCTTAACGGACTGCACCCTCCCCGCCAGTGACAGCGGTAACATATCCCACCTGTTAAACTCCTCCTCCATCTGCTCCACCAACCTTGTGAGGTTGAGCTTGTGCAGGGCCCCCCAGCTCCCCGCCACCTGGACCCCTAGGTACCTGAAGCTCTTCCCTGCCTGCTTCAATGGGAGCCTACCAATTCCCTCCTCTTGATCCCCCGGATGCACCACAAACACCTCACTCTTGCCCAAGTTCAACTTATACCCCGAGAAACCCCCGAATTCCCTAAGAATCCTCATCACCTCCGGCATCCCCCCCACCAGGTCCGCCACATACAGCAACAGGTCGTCCGCATACAACGACACTTGATGCTCCTCCCCACCCCGCACCAGGCCCCTCCAGTTCCCTGACTCCCTCAATGCCATGGCCAGGGGCTCAATTGCCAACGCGAAGAGCAAGGGGGACAGGGGGCACCCCTGTCTCGTCCCCCGGTACAGCCGAAAGTGCTCCGACCTCCTCCTATTTGTGGCTACACTCGCCATCGGGGCCTCGTAGAGCAGCCTCACCCACCGGATAAACTCCTCCCCAAACCCAAACCTCTCCAACACCTCCCACAAATACTCCCACTCAACCCTATCGAAGGCCTTCTCCGCATCTAATGCCACCACTATCTCCGCCTCCCCTTCCACGGCCGGCATCATAATAACGTTGAGGAGCCTTCGTACGTTTGTATTCAGCTGCCTTCCCTTCACAAACCCCGTCTGGTCCTCATGAATGACCCCGGGCACGCAATCCTCTATTCTAGTGGCCAGGATCTTTGCCAGCAGCTTAGCATCGGCGGTCAGCAGCGAAATCGGCCTATATGATCCGCACTGCAGAGGGTCCTTGTCCCGCTTCAGGATCAAGGAAATCAGCGCCCGTGACATAGTTGGGGGCAAAGCCCCCCCCCCCTCCCTTGCCTCGTTAAAGGTCCGGACCAACAGGGGGCCCAACAGGTCCAAATACCTTTTATAAAATTCCGCCAGAAAGCCGTCCGGCCCCGGCGCCTTCCCCGACTGCATGCTCCCTATCCCTTTGACCACCTCCTCCAGCTCGATCGGCGCTCCTAGTCCCTCCACCTGCTCCTCCTCCACCCTCGGGAATCGCAGCTTGTCCAAGAAACGCCCCATTCCACCCCCTCCACCGGGGGCTCCGACCGGTACAGTTCCCCATAGAAGTCTCTGAAGACCCCATTAACATCTACCCCCCTCCGCACCACCTTCCCAGCCTTATCCGTCACTCCCCCAATCTCCCTGGCCGCGTCCCGCTTTCGGAGCTGGTGTGCCAGCATCCTGCTCGCCTTCTCCCCGTATTCATACACCGCCCCCTGTGCTTTCCTCCACTGAGCTTCCGCCTTTCTGGTAGTCAATAGGTCAAATCTGGCCTGAAGGCTACGCCTCTCCCCCAGCAATCCCTCCTCTGGGGCCTCCGCATATCTCCTATCCACCTGCACCATCTCCCCTATCAGTCTCTCCCTCTCCCTCTGCTCCCCTTCTCCCTATGGGTTCGGATGGAGATCAATTCCCCCCTCATCACCGCCTTCAATGCCTCCCAGACCGTCCCCACTCGAACCTCCCCGTTATCATTGGCCTCAAGGTACCTCTCGATACACCCCCGAACCCTCTCGGCCACCTCCTCATCTGCCAGCAGCCCCACCTCCATGCGCCAGAGCGGACGTTGGTCCCTCTCTTCCCCCAGCCCGAGGTCCATCCAGTGCGGGGCATGATCTGAAATGGCAATGGCGGAGTATTCCACATCCTCCACCCTCGACAACAGCCAGCAACGACCCGCGCTTCTCAGCCCCGGCCCCGCCCCCACCATCTCACAGCGCGGGAAACCCGCAGAAAGCCCGCGCTTTTGCCCTGCCCGGCCCCGCCTCCTCCAGGGCCACTCCCATTGCCAGTCCCCCCCACCAGCTCCCCGAACTCCCCGTTTACCCCTCTGCCCGAACCCGTCCACCCGATCCCTGCTTAAAAACCCATATAGAAAAAACAGTACAACATCACTCCACCCACCCTAAAGCCAACCCACTTCTTACACTAAATCAAGCAAATGCAAATACAGTATTATACAACATCCCCCATCCTAGACCCTCAGTTTGAGTCCAATTTCTCGGCCTGCACAAAAGCCCACGCCTCCTCCAGGGACTCAAAATAATGGTGCCGATCCTTATAGGTGACCCACAGACGCGCCGGCTGCAGCATGCCAAACTTCACACTCCGTCTGTGGAGCACCGCCTTCGTCCGGTTAAACCCGGCCCTCCGACTCACCACCTCCGCACTCCAGTCCTGGAAGATCCGCACCTCCGTGTTCTCCCACTTGCTGCTCCGCTCCTTCTTGGCCCACCGGAGCACACGCTCACGATCCACGAACCGATGAAACCTCACCAACACCGCCCGCGGCGGCTCGTTCAGCTTGGGCCTCCTAGCCAGAATTCTGTGGGCCCCCTCCAACTCCAGGGGCCCCTGGAAGGACCCAGCCCCCATCAGCGAGTTTAACATAATCACCACATAGGCCGCTAGGTCCGACCCCTCCGTGAGGCCCAGGATCCGCAAATTCTTCCTCCTCGACCGGTTATCCAGCTCCTCAAACCGCTCCTGCCATCTTTTATGGAGCGCCTCGTGCATCTCCACCTTCCCCGCCACGGCCACGACCTGGTCCTCCCTTTTGGCGGCCTGCTGCTGCAGCTCCCGGATCGCAGCCCCCTGGGCTGTCTGGGTCTCCATCAGTTCCCTGTTAGTTACCTTCAGGGACTCCAGCAGCTCCAACTTCAGCTCCTGGAAGCAGCGCAGCAGAGTTGCCTGCTGCTCCTGGACCCACTTCCTCAGCTCCTCAAGGCCTCCGCTGGCCGCCATTTATCTAGCAGGGTAGCATGGTGGTTAGCATAAATGCTTCACAGCTCCAGGGTCCCAGGTTCGATTCCCGGCTGGGTCACTGTCTGTGTGGAGTCTGCACGTCCTCCCCCTGTGTGCGTGGGTTTCCTCCGGGTGCTCCGGTTTCCTCCCACAGTCCAAAGATGTGCGGTTTAGGTGGATTGGCCATGCTAAATTGCCCGTAGTGTCCTAATAAAGGTAAGGTTAAGGGGGGGGTTGTTGGGTTGCGGGTATAGGGTGGATACGTGGGTTTGAGTAGGGTGATCATGGCTCGGCATACATTGAGGGCCGAAGGGCCTGTTCTGTGCTGTACTGTTCTATGTTCTATGTTCTATGTTCCTGCCCCCGTTTTTTCAGAGGTGCTTTCTTCGGCTTTTTCTCTGCCCCACTCCTGGTCCGGACCATGGGACCGTTGGGGTTGACTTCTGCCCTCTTCCCCCGTTGGGATTTGCCGCTACAGCTCCATTGGGGGCCCTGAAAAGAGCCCCAAAGTCCGTTCTCCGCAGGAGCCGCCGAATGTGCGGCTTAACTGCTCATTGCCGCCACCGGAACTAGGCCCCACTTATTGTGGGCAGGATCCAGATCGCAACGCATTGTAAGATCTTGTTGGATCTCGTGAGGCGTGACAAAGCCAGTAAATCACGCGAAAGGCCTCACGCGGGATTTAGCAGCCTCGACGCATCCTGCGTCAGGCTCGTTGAGGCAGCTAGATTGCAGCCCAGCCCTCTCTGTATTGGTTTTTAAAGTACATTTAGAGTACCCAATTCATTTTTTTCTAATTAAGGGGCAATTTAGAGTTGCCAAATCGCCTACCCTGCACAGTGACCCAGGGCAGCGATCAAACCTGTGCCCTCGCCGCCATGAGGCAGCAGTGCTAATCACTGCGCCACCATACTGCCCCTCTCTCGATATTGTTGACACTTACATGGACGCTGTAACTGCGAGGGAGGCACATGACACAGTGGTTAGCACTGCTGCCTCACGACGCTGAGGACCCAGGTTTGAATCCTGGACCTGGGTCACTGTCCGTGTGTGATGTGACCATCAATTCATGCGAAACAAGGAGTTCAAGTAAACTCTGGCTTTAATCGACGCGAACAATGCCTGCCTGCGACTGCTGTGCTACTGAGAGCCGCCTACAAGGCTACTGCTCTTTATACCTCCCCTCAAGGGGAGGAGCCGGGGCGGAGCCCACAAAGGCACCAACATGATACATCACAGGTAATACCTTACAATGGTCCATAGGTGGAGCCCTCATGCGCAACAGCGTGGTACAGTTACATACATGGTGAATGGTTAATGCAATACGTTTGCCACAGTGTGGAGTTTGCATATTCTCCTCCCCGTGCCTGGGTGGGTTTGACCCCCACAACCCAAATTGTGCAGGCTAGGTGGATTGGCCACGCTAAATTGCCCCTTAATTGAAAAAAAATAATAATTGGGTACTCTATTTGTTAAAAAAAATGAGTATCACTGCTGATCGGGACAGATTGAGTACAAAAAGAGTTTTATGTCCAAAAGCGCTCTCCCTTTGCCGTATGCAAACAGAAGACAGAGCCTTGTGCCTACCAAATAGGAAAAGTGCTCCCAAGTATACTTTTACTTAGAATATGTTCAGTCGTATGCTCTTTGGACTGGAGAAGAACTGATGAATAGGTGTCTTATGGAAGCATGCACTATCTTAAACAGCATAAATAAGGTGCAATCTGGAGCATTATTTTATGATGTTCGAAGAGGGGAATAGAAAAATAAAGTCGATAAAAGAAACATTTAGCATGGAAATCAGTCAGAAAGTTATCATGTAAAGTATGATCAGCACTTGGAGTGGTATTTAGGCACAGGAAGACCTTAAATTCATTCAGAAGATAATTAGATAATACGATGGTGGTGGAGGGGAATTTTTATAATTTTAATTTTGGATGGAAAGAGTGCACTGACTCTTCTATATTTATCTTGTGATCTCAAGACCCACAGATTCACAAGTGTTTGTTGTGCATTGTCAGCGATCCTCCGTGTCTCCAGTTTGTGTGAGAGAATAAACTCCTCTGGTCACATTGACTGTGCTCGGCAGTCCTGGGAAAGGATTGTGGTGAATTGGGCACATTACAGTTATCATGTATTCTGCTGCATACTTCAATTACAAGCTGACAAATACTCCCCGCAGCATATGTGGTACCGAATATCAAACTCTGCCCCGAAAGAACCTGGCTGCCTTGAATTAAGCATACATTAATGAAATAACCTTCGAAGAATACAAAACAGGAGTTCTGTACATTCTTTAATTTATAACTATTTAAATGCTATGCAGAGTGTCAAGGTCGTGTTATGGCCACAGCACTTTGTTTGCAAAAACACTGGGCTGGATTCTCCTCCCCGCCGTCCCACATTTCTACCCCGACCCGCCAGCGGGATTCTCCGAAACGCCGGTCAATGGGGCTTCCCATTATGGGCAGCCCCATGCTGTCGGGAAAGCCCCAGGCGCCGGCAAAACAGAGAATCCCGCCGGCGGAGAATCCCCCCCACTAAATGGGAAAGTAAGTGGTGAGGAGGATGCAAAAAGGCTGGAGATGTACAAACCGATTGGGTGAGTGGGAAAGAACATGGCAAATAGAATATTATGTGACCATGTGGAAAGTTGCCCGCTTTGGTGGGAAAAATAAAAGGAAACAACGGGCGGGCATGTCCTCGTGCCCCTTGGCTTGTTTTGCTGCGGCAGAGGAGACCAGCTATTGGCCAGTAGCGGGATCGTTTGGTCTCGCCGCTGTCAACGGGGTTTCCCCTTCTATGTGCCCTCCCCCAACCGCTACCTGGATATCTGCGGCAGGGGTCTGCCATCAGCAGGACCAGAAGGTCCTCCCGGTGAGAACAGCTGGACAAATTCCAGCCAGAATATTTTCTGATGGCTGAGAGATTGGGAATTCTTTTCTGAAAGTATGCTTATTAAAGTTTTAATGTGATGCCCCGATTCAAAAGGGAAAGAGGCACAAAATAGGAAACTATAGACTGGTTAACTTGACCTCTGTGGTGGGAAGTTGCTGGTATCAATTATTAAGGAGGAGAAGCCTGAACATTTAGAAAGACAAAGCTCAATCCACCACTGTCAGCATAGTTTTATGAAGAATTATCCATGCTTGACAAACTTGCTTGCGCTCTTTTAGGATGTCACCAGCAAGGTGGATAATGGGGAACCTGTGGATGTGTTATATCTAGATTTCCAGAAAGCATTTGACAAGGTGCCACATAAAAGACTGACCCAGAAGCTGAGATCGCAGGGGTTTGGGGGTAGAGTACTAGATTGGTTTGAGGATTGGCTGACTGACAGAAAGCAGAGGGTTGGGATAAATGGGTCCTTCTCTGTTTGGCAAACTGTAAATAGAGGGGTGCCGTAGAGGTCAGTCCTTGGACCGTAGCTGTTTACAATCCATATAAATGATCTGCAAGCAGGGACAGAGTGTAACATAGCAAAATTTGCAGATGATACTAAAATAGGTGGGAAAGCAGACAGTGAAGAAGAGATAAAAATTTTACAGATGGATATATTTAGGCTCGGAGATTGAACCAAAATTTGTCAGATAGAGTTTAAAGCAGGTAAGTGTGAGATTATCCATTTTGGCTGAAGTTATTATCTAAATGGAAAGCAGATTCAAAGTGCATCTGGGCAGAGGGATCTGGGTGTCTTTGTTCATGAATCGCAGAAAGTCGGTATGTAGGTACAGCATTTAATGAAAAAGGCAAATGGAATGTTAGCGTTTATTGCAAAAGGACAGGAGTATAAATGTAGCGAAATTTTGTTGTAATTTTACAGGGTGTTGGTGAGACTACAACTGGAACATTGTGTCCAGTTTTGATCTCCTTATTTGAGAAAGATGTGATGACATTAGAGGAAGTTCAGAGCATGTTACTAGATTGATTCCGGAATTGAAAGGTTTGACGTATGAGGAGAGATTAAACTGTTTGGGCTTATATTGCTGGAGTTTAGAAAGATGAGAGGGGATCCGATTGAGGCATATAAAATACTAAAAGAGATTGGTAAAGTAAACGTAGACCAAATGTTCCCCCTTATGGGGCAAACTAGAATGAGAGGTCACGGATAGAGGTTGAGAGGCGGTAGATTTAGAGCTGAGATGAGGAGGAACTAATTCGCGCAGAGGTTGGTGAATGTGTGGAAGTCGCTGCCCCATAGTGCAGTGGAGTCTGAGTCATTAAATGGTTTCAAGGAGATAGATACATTTCTGCTTTACAAAAACAGGTTAAAGGGATATGGGGAACAGGTGGGAAGGTGGATTTGAGACCAGGAAGAGATCAGCCATGATCTGATTGAATGGCAGAGCAGACTCGAAGGGCTGAATTGCCTACTTCTCCTAATTCCTATGTTCCTAACCTCGCCATCCTCCTCGTTGGACAAGGTCTGGCGTTCATCCTCCACCTTCAGCATGTCCACCCTCCGCTGCACAATGTTGTGGTGTGGGAGATGCACAGACTATCCTGGGGTAATACTGGAGTGCCCATCCAGAGTGACCCAGGTGCCAGAACCGCATCTTCAACACACAAATGCAACACTTGATCACTCTTCTGGTCACAGCATAGGTGTTGCAGAAGGTTTCCACATTGGTCTGTGGCCTCCGGATAGGCGACATCAGCCATGACCGCAGCAGATAATCTCTGTTTCCCAGGAGCCAACCTCTCACCTGAGGGAGTGCCTCAAAAGTGTTGGGTACCGCCAGGATGAAGGTGTTGTGCATGCTCGCTGGGTATCGGGCTCAGATGTGCATGATGTGAAACTTGTGGTCACACATGAACTGCATGTTTATGGAGTGCACCCCTCATGCAGCGGGGCTCATAGGGGGCATGCGTCCCATCGATCACCAACTGGACCTGGGAAGTAAGGTGATGGTGGTGAACCCCACTGACCGGGCAACCTGGTGAGCTCGGTCCATATTCAGGTTGATGTGTTGCGACGTCTGGGTATTCAGGCCCTCCGTTACGGCATGGGTGCACCTGTGCACCGAGGTCTGTGAGATTCCCAACAGGTCCACACTCGGTACCTGGAAGGACCTTGACGGAATCCAAGAGCGGGTGCCCCCTCCATACCTCCGCAGTTCCAGGTGCCCCACGATGCAGTAGATATGCTGTATGGTCTCCTTGGTCAGCCGGAGTCTTTGACGGTACACCCGGTCTGGCAAGTCCTCGAATGACAAGTGCTGCCGGTACACACGAGCCAATGCAGTGCCACCTTGCCACCTCCTCTTTGGCTTGTTGGGCGACGGCTCTCCATCTTCACCGGCTGGCTCCTGGGCAGTCACTTTTCTAAAATAAATGTAGAGCACCAATTATTTTTTTTTCTAACTATGGGGCAATTTAGGCTGGCCAATCCACCTACCCTGGACATCTTTGGGTTGTGGGGGTGAGACCCATGCAAACACAGGGAGAATGTGCAAATTTCACACAGGCAATGACCCGGGGCCAGGATCGAACCCGGGTCCTGGCGCCTGTTGCGATTTTCGGCTGGCCTCAGATTCTCTACCTGATCACAATTCACGATTCCGGCGTCGCTGGACGGAGAATCACACTCGATGTATTTAGAAAATTGGGGCTACATCTATAGGGTAATTTAATACAGGTGTTTATAATTATGAAAGGGATGGGACAGAGATGACAAAGACTGTTCTTACTGAGTGACTGGACTAGAATGAAGGGATGTGGACAACAGGTTAAATGCGACAGGTTGAGGACAAGCAATAGGATATATTTTTTTCCACATGAGATTATAGAATATTTTACGAGGGTTGGTGATTGAAGCAGGGACCACTTTAACATGTAAGAATTTAGATATGCTGTTGAAGGAAAGGGAGATGAAAAGAATTTGGAAATAGAGCTCCATTTTCAAAGGAGCTGTGAGGTTTAAGAGAACAGTATGGGGCAGACTTTTAGCACATCTTACTTCTAGAATACAGGCCAGATCTTGATGAGATCAAGTAAATAAATCCAAGCCTTTGAACAAGTTGAGTGAGTCAGACAACAAACGGGCAACATTAATATTTTGACTCAATCTAAATGGATCTCTGGGCATCGCAACAACACTCAGAGAAAGCTGACTGAACTCCATGAGCGGAACTTTCCCCATGGAGGTAAGAACTGAGAATCATGCTTATTTTTGAGTCCCAGTCATTAGGAATAGTCTTAATCAGCTCTGTTCAATCCCTTTCATAATTGTAAACATCTCTATTAAATCATCCTGTAATCTTCTGACAGAAATAGTCCCAATTTATCAAGAACATCCCTCCTTGGAATCCTATGATATTCTCAGTGCAACATTACAAAGTTTTTGCTTCCACTACCCTACCTGGAAATATGGATCATTCTTATTGTGATGGATGCACCCTGGCACCGTTCCGGCACTTTCACCAGTTCAAAGCTGTGTACGTCCTCATGCAGTCCAGGTTCACACTAAAATAGTGCGTGCCAAGAAGCAAATTTATGTGCAAAGCTTCGAATGGATCGTACTCTGTTCCAGGAATGCTGTACTCAGGTCAGCCTTCAGTATTCATATTCATTATCGAAACTTATCGAGAGAACGGGCCTTCAAAAAGAGAAATAAACAGAAAATGTTGGAAACAAGATGCGTTCTCTTCAAAGGAAGAGCTGCAGGAATCCCTACAAGCAGGCCAACCTGAGTTATAAAGAGTAGGTGGGTCTATTGGATGGTGATAATTCACCTCTGTTACGGAAACCAGTGGAATACAGGCCAGATCTTGATTAGATCAAGTAAATAAATTCAAGCCTTGAGTTAGTCAGACAACAAACGGGCAACATTAATATTTTGACTCAATGTAAATGGATCACTGAGCATCACAATAATACTCAGAGGAAGCTGACAGAACTCCCATGAGTGGAACTTTTAACCTCCTGGTTTAAGTGAAGTCAGTGGAAGTAAAAATCAGGCAGTTTCAACAGAGGATGGCTGATCCACAACGCAAGGTTGCAAGTTGAAACTTTACCCTGCAGCATCCATTGGTTTAAAATGCAAACAGGAAATGCTGCAGCAACTCATCTGGTCTGGCAGCATCTGTGGAGATAGAAACCGAGTTAACGTTTTGTGTCTATTGACCCTTCTACAGAAATGAAGAGGGAAAGAAATGCGATGAATTATGTACTTGCTCCCACTAAGCTAAGACCTTTGTTTTCCCATTAACACATTCTGCTAGCTTACCTTTTCCATTATTAATACGCTTCAGTCCCTAATTGTGCCATTAACAACCTTTTGTATTATGTCCATGACACCTTCCTTAAAATCTCGTTAGCTCCGACCTATTACTGACTTTCCATTCTGCCCAGCCCCCTCTCCAAGTATATGATTCATCACATTTCTATCCCTCTTTAGTTCTGAAGAAGGGTCACCTGAACTCGGAATGTTAACTGCTTCTCTCTCCACAGATGCTGCCTGACCTGCTGAATGTTTCCAGCATTTTGTGTTTTTATTTCAGCTATCCAGCATCTGCAGTATTTTGCTTTTATTTGAGTTTTTTATTGGAAGCTGATTGCCTCTCTCAAGAGATGGGATGCTAAAAGGAGCGGCAGAGACAGGTGTTGCATAAATAGCACTAATGACAATTAAAAATTGATACCCAGCTTTGAATTTACCGCATCGGTTTCAACTTTACAACTCCACACCAGCCCATCTTTTATATTTTTTAAAATATAATTTACAAATTTGACCTCTTTCAAAAGAACCGGGCCAGTTGTGAAACCGCTTGTCAATTGAAAGGGTTTGGAGCGAGGTTAGAGAGGGAATACAAGAGTCTGTCAGAGAGCATCCTAACATCCAACATAACAATGTTATGTATGGTAACCTGAGTGTGAAGTGCAAAAGTAAGTTTGCCAGAAATGTCAACACTGCAGGCAAAATCATTGGTGGACAGCAGACACAATCAATAACCTATTTAATAAAACAGTTAAGTAGAAAAGTCAGGCCGTTATCAGTGAACCCTCTCTCTCTTTACATCCTGAATTTGAAAGGCTCTCTTCGGGCCAATTGCCGAAAAAATCTGCTAAATAGGTCGTTTGTTCCCAGTCTTACCAAATAACACAATGTAAACTCAACTCACTGTTTTTATTTATTTCATGATCCTGGTCCCGGGTCACTGTCCTTTTGGAGTTTGCACATTCTCCCCAAGTTTGTGTGGGTGGGTCCCCCCACATACCCCCTCACCCACCCCTCTCCCCCTCCTCCCCCCACCTCCCCCTTCCCCCCACGTCCCTCCCCCCTGCCCCCTTCTCCCTCCTTCCCCCCCACCCAACCCAAAGATGTGCAGGTTAACATACATAGACATAGAACATAGAACATACAGTGCAGAAGGAGGCCATTCGGCCTATCGAGTCTGCACCGACCCACTTACTTCCACCCTATCCCCATAACCCAATAGCCCCTCCTAACCTTTTTGGTCACTAAGGGCAATTTAGCATGGCCAATCCATCTAACCTGCATATCTTTGGACTGTGGGAGGAAACTGGAGCACCTGGAGGAAACCCATGCAGACACGGGGAGAACGTGCAGACTCCCACAGACAGTGACCCATTGGGGAATCGAACCAGGGACCCTGGCGCTGTGAAACCACAGTGCTATCCACTTGTGCTACTGTGCTGCCCATAAAGGTAGACTCGCCACGCTAAATTGCCCCTTAATTGGAAAAAATAATTGGGTACTCTAAATTTTTTAAAAAATTATTTCATTTATTCAATTGCAATAAGTGGTTCAATGACAGAGTGCAATATGTAATGTTTGTATGACATGGATCTATGTTATTCACAGTTTTTAAAACAATGATTGGATGAATATATGTATATATTGAAGATGAAGACAAATTTCTGTTATTATTATAAAACACGTGGGGTCTCTGCACCCTACACTCACTAGACGCTACCTCCGGCTCAGAAGGTAGCTATGGAGAACAGTTGCTGTGGCCTGCCTGACCAAGCTAGGGCCAGAGACCAGAAAACTAGTTTTGAAAAGTGGGAAATGTGATACGCAGTTTGCTGGTGAAAATCCTGCCTTGCGCCATTGACTGATCTCCCATTGATTACAGTGGGATATTTTGCGCCTGTGCTCTGGAGCATTTTGCTCAGCGGGCCATGCAGAGCAGTCGTTGTGGCACTCTGGCAGAGGTTTGAATGCATCGGAACGAATGTCTAAAGCCCATGGGAAATGAGGTCGCAATTTGCCGCAACAATTGCTACCTTGTCCCACTGATGGAACCAATCCTAGATTTTTAACATTGCAGCTCCGGTTCCAAATTATGACCGATGACGTGGTTTTCAGGAACCAACTGTGTCGTAAATTCAAGGACTACCTGTAAGTTATACAATGTTAACATGCAGCAGACTTGATGGAACAATTGGCTTCTTACTCAACTGCCTTATTCACACGCACAGAGCAAACAGTTTTCACCCAACCAACAATATGCACTCAGCTACATGAAATCATAGAATTTTACAGCAGAGTAAGAGGCAAGTCCATCCATCATAGGTGTGCTAACTCTTTGGAAGAACTGTCCAAATAATCCAATGACGTTTTCAGTAAAATAATCAACTGTAACACAAACATGGTCTTGTGTACATCTGTGAAGAAACACCAAACGGGGGTTGGACGGTTTTATGTGCACGGATTTGTCCATTTGAAGTGCTCCTTTGTTTTCACAGTATTCATTGTGGGGACCTGACAAATAATCTTCGACTCAGACAAAGACAAAAAAAGAGAGATAACAGTTGTTATATTAAAAACAAGTAGTGCTCTTATTCGTTCCACCAGTTTCCTTTGATGTGTGCACCTTGGCATTGGCAAAAAAAAGACATTTTAAACAGACCTGTCACCCATATCTTCACAGCAATTTAATTATCTCCGCTGTTACTTCCTACCTCATAAAAGAACAATGACTGTAAAGATATTCATTAGCTGTAAATGAAATCAGGAAATTGAAAGGTTTTCCCAAAGGGTTCAGGGTGAATTTACAGCGCAAGATATGTTGCTGATTGGCATGGGTTCCCTGCTCTAAATGTAGGTCTTGAATTTCTTCATTGTCACGTGTACCGAGGTACAGTGCAAAGTATTTTTCTGCAAGCAGCTCAACAGATCATTAAGTACATGAAAAGAAAAGAAACAACCTGTATGCCACTCACTAGATGAGAGAGATCCAATAGGAAAAATTATTACTTGTGAAAACAATTTGTGCAATGTTTTGATTGCTACGCTAGTGCCTTGCAATTCAATGTGGAATGAGTTGGCACATTAAATTGATGTTGTGTGTTGTGCAATATGCTATCGAGAGAAATATATACATATTAATCAAAGAGAAACTGAAATACGCCAGGCTCCAGGATGAGGGTGAGGTGGTCTTTGAATACCTGCAGTAAAAATGAAAAAGAAAATCTTGCATTTACCTTGCACCCTTCACATACACAGATTGTCTCAAAATGCTTGACAGCTAATGATAGTGCAGTCACTATATAATGCAAGAAACTTGATAACCAATTTGCATACAGCAAGAACCCACAGACAGCAATTAAATTGTGATTTTTAAATCTGTTATCGGGATATTAGTTAAGGGGTAAATATTAGCCAGGACAATGGGGAGAATAGTAAGGGGCGGGATTCTCCGACCCCCCCACCAGGTCGGAGATACGCCGGGGGGGAGGTGTGAATCTCGCCCCCGCCAGCTGCTGAATTCTCCGGCGCCGGAGATTTGTTGGGGGCGGGAATCGTGCCGGTCGGCGGCCGCTCGCAGCTGACCCCACGGCGATTCTCCGGCCCATGATGGGCCGAAGTCCCACTCGCTCTATGCAGGTCCCGCTGGCATAGATTTGAGTAGGTCCCTTACCGGCGGGACCTGGCGGCGCGGGCGGGCTCTGGGGTTCTGGGGGGTTGCGGGGTGGTCTGGCCCGCGATCGGGGACCACCAATCCGCGGGCGGGCTTGTGCCGTGGGGGCACTCTATTCCTCCGCGCCGGCCGTGTAAGCCTCCGTGATGGCCGGCGCGAAGGTGAACCTCCCCTGCGCATGCATGGGGATGATGTCAGCAGCCGCTGACATCCTGCGCATGCGCGGACCCGTGCTGGCCGGCGGAGTCCCTTCAGCCCCGGCTGGCACAGTGCCAAAGCCTTCCATGTCGGCCAGTGGGGCTAGCCCCTGAAGGTGCGGTGGTTCCCGCCACTCCGCTGCGCCGTTTCTGCCTGCCCCGCCGCATTACGGTGAATCCTGCCCAAGAAGTCTTACAATACAAGGTTAAAGTCCAACGGGTTTGTTTCGAATCACGAGCTTTCGGAGCACTTCTCCTTCCTCAGGTCAATGAAGAGGTGGGTTCCAGAAACATATATATATATCCAGAATCCGTTGCATTTTTGGACACATTCATTCCATCAAGGATGGTCACCTTAGCACTTTGCTTTACCGCAAGCCCACGGATAACCTAACAATGCTCCACCTCTCCAGCTTTCACCCGAAACACATTAAAGAAGCCATCCCCTATGGACAAGCCTTCTGTATACACAGGATCTGCTCAGACGAGGAGGAGCGTAACAGACATCTACAGATGCTGAAAGATGTGCTCGTATGAATGGGATATGCCGCTCGACTCATGGATCGACAGTTCCAACGCGCCACAGCAAAAAAACGCACCGACCTCTCAGAAGACAAACATGGGACACAACCAACAGAGTACCCTTTGTCGTCCAGTACTTCCCCGGAGCGGAGAAACTACAACATCTTCTTTGCAGCCTTCAACACGCCATCGATGAAGACGAACATCTTGCCAAAGTCATCCCCACACTCCCTCTACATGCCTTCAAACAACTGCGCAACATCAAACAGACCAATGTTTGCAGCAAACTACCCAGAACAGACCACGACACCACACAACCTGCCATAGCAATCACTGCAAGACGTGCCAGATCATCGACATGGGTACCACCATTACAAGTGAGAACACTACCCACCAGGTACGTGGTACATACTCTTGCGACTCAGCAATGTTGTCTACCTCACACGCTGCAGGAAAGGATGTCCCAAAGTGTGGTACATTGGCGAGACCATGCAGACGCTGCAACAACGGATGAACGGACATTGCGCAACAATCGGCAGGCAGGAATGTTCCCTTCCAGTCGGGGAACACTTCAGCAGTCAAGGATATTCAGCGTCTGATCTTCGGGGAAGCGTTCTCCAAGGCGGTCTTCAGGACGCGAGACAACGCAGAATCGCCGAGTGGAAACTTCTAGCCAAGTTCCGCACACATGAGTATGGCCTCAACCGGGACCTTGGATTCATTATGCATTACATTCACCCCCATCATCTGGCCTGGGCTTGCAAAATCCTATCAACTGTCCTGGCTTGAGACAATTTACACCTCTTGAACCTGTGATTACCCCTCTCTCCAGTTGCTCCTTCTGGACCTGTAAAGACGTAATTACCGGCAAAGACTCACATTCAAAGTATCGTCTTGCATCTTGACTTTGTCTATATATATGTTTCTGGAACCCACCTCTTCATTTACCTGAGGAAGGAGCATTGCTCCGAAAGCTAGCGATTCAAAACAAACCCGTTGGACTTTGACCTGGTGTAAGACGTCTTACTGTGCTCACCCCAGTCCAACATCGGCATCTCCACATAATTGGGAGAATGCCCTTGCTCTTTGAACTAGTGCCATGGGATCCTATAGGCCCGTCTGAGAGGACAGATGGGACTCATTTTAATATTTTCGTCTGAAAGACTACCTGTAACAGTGCAGCAGTTGCTCAGTACTGGAATTGAGTGTTAGCCTCTTTGTTCACATCTTTGGAGTGGGACTTGAATTCACAATCTTTTGACTCAGAGATGAGACAGCTACCAACTGAACTAATGCAGTGGCTAAAGTGGAAAAGATTGTGACACTCAAAACACATTTATATTCCCCAGGACTGCAAATGATGCTTCCTACAAACAGAAAATCAGAATGTTGCAAGTACATTTTCAAAAGGATTTTTAAAGTGAATTGTTAAGAAAGGGAACAATACCTTCTTGTTTAATTAAAAAACAATTTTTTTTTGCACTGACAAATGCAAAGGGATATGTGTGAGATATATTTCATATGAGTTGTTGCTGTGCTGTTTATCAGCGAGCTACTTGTACTAGTTGTCCATATTCTTTCTGTTTTGCTGCTTCTAAGTAATGTTCTGCTGGAAGGAATAGGTGTGAAAGATTCATCTCAGGATCTGTTTGCATTTAAGTTCCTTTCCATTATGCGTTACAGAGCTACACTGAGGAAGAACTGTCCTTTTCTGTTTCTTGTTCTTTCTTTTGTTTACTCAGTTTCAGAAATAAAACAAAGGCACCTTTCTGTTCTCGACTTCTGCATGTGTGCCAATGCTGGTGAACAGGTCCTCTTGGCAATGATGCAGGTAGATGGCCATTGCATAAGTGAGATCCATATGACCTTCTCCATAGCTTCACCAAGCATGCCAAATCTTCCATTCTTCACATCTTGGACTGCAAATTAAATAGAATTTCAGAAAATAAACAACACTGAAACATGCCACTACGCCCAATCTATCAAGGGGCTGGTTTAGCTCACAAGGCTAAATCGCTGGCTTATAAAGCAGACCAAGCAGACCAAGCAGGCCAGCAGCACGGTTCGATTCCCGTACCAGCCTCCCTGGACAGGCGCCGGAATGTGGCGACTAGGGGCTTTTCACAGTAACTTCATCGAAGCCTACTCGTGACAATAAGCGATTTTCATTTTTTCATTTTCAATGCCGGCATTTGTACCCCACACGACCCACCTCCAACCATCCATCATCGATCAACATATCCTTTTTGTCTTTTCTCCCTCATGAGTATATCCAGTTTCGTCTTCTGACCGTTGGATGGCGAATTTAATTTTCTCGATCTGGGGAATTTCTGATAGGCCGGGCTGCCAGTCTGCTGCTTTGGGAGGTGCTGTTGATCGCCAGCCGAGCAGGATTATCCAAAGAGAAATTAGGGAGGCAAGGCAAGGGCGTCAGCCCTCCTCTACATAAAGTCATCTGGCTGTTCTGATACCCTGAAGATGGCTCCATCCTCATCCCCCTGGACACAGCCTCGAAGAAAGCTGTCCAGAACCTGACTACTCTGGGGCAAGGAAGGCCTCAGGGATATAGATCAGTATGAATTTGAACAGGAAGAGGAACCTGGGCGTACGTTCATCTTGATCGTCTACACTTTCTATGCCAGGAAGACTGGGAGTGTGTCCCACCTCTCCTTGTAACTTCCTCCACCAGGCTGGTCAGGTTCTACTCGTGGATCCGTGTCCAGTCGTGGGCAATTTGGATCGCCAGGTAGCGGAATTTGTGTTGGACCTGTTTGAATGGCAGCCCCTCCAGCTCTGCCCCTCTCCCTTATGGGTTCACCAGGAAGATCTCACTTTGGCTCAGGTTGAGTTTGTAGCCCAAGAAGGTTCCAAACGCTTTCAAGAATGCCATGATTCCCTCCATGCTGCTTTGTGGTTCCCAGATGTAGGGGAACACGTCATCTGCATAGAGCGAGATTGTGTGCTCTCTGTCTCCTCTCCTGATCCCCTTCCAGATCTTTGCCACCCTGAGCGCAATCGCTAGTGGTTTGATCACTAGGGCAAACAGCAGAGGGGACATCGGGCATCCTTGCCGAGTGCCTCTATACAACTGGCAGTACTTAGAGCTGGTGGTGTTCAGCTGTATGCTCGCCTTGGGAGCGCTGTACTGGAGTTTCACCCAGGCAGTAAACCTTGTTCCAAGCCCGAACCGCTCCCTTTATGAGGTACTTCCATTCGACTTTGTCAAAGGCCATTTCTGCGTCCAGGGAGATGATCATCTCTGGTGATCAAAATCACCCTGGGTGGGGTCATTATCTGTTCAGCAGATGCCTGATGGCAGCACGGTAGCACAGTGGATAGCACTGTTGCTTCACAGCTTCAGGGCCCCAGGTTCGATTCCCGGCTTGGGTCACTGTCTGAGTGGAGTCTCCACGTTCTCCCTGTGTCTGCGTGGATTTTCTCTGGGTGCTCCGGTTTCCTCCCACAAGTCCCGAAATACCTGCTGTTAGGTGACTTGGACATCCTGACTTCTCCCTCCGTGTACGCAAATAGGCGCCGGAATGTGGTGACTCGGGGCTTTTCACAGTAACTTCATTGCAGTGTTAATGTAAGCCTACTTGTGACAATAAAAGATTATTATTATTATTGATGTTCGATGTGAGCTGCCTACCTTTGACAAAGCCTGTTTGGTCCTCTGCTACCACCTCTGTTATGCAGTCCGCCAGTCTCTTAGCGAGGATCTTGGCCTACGCCAAGCAGTATTTCTGTGCCTACGTTTAGCAATGGAATGAGTCTGCAGGACCTGCATTCTGTTGGGTCATGGCCTTTCTTGGGTATCAGCGAGATTGAGGCTTGTGCTAGCGTCGGTGGAAAGGTGCCCCTCGCCAGCGAGTCTGTGAACATCTCCTGCAAATGCAGGACCAGTGCTGTTGTGAATGTTTTGCAAACATCCGCCAGGAATCCCGGTGCCTTCCCCGCCTGCATGGAGCTAATACTTTCTATGACTTCTCCTAGTTCTAGACATGCTTCCGACCCCCATTTCCTATCCTCCCCTACAACTGGTATGTCCAGTCCATCGAGGAACTGTTTCACCCCAAGTCCCCTGTGGGGGTCTCGGAGGTCTACATCCTCCGGTAGTAGGCCTCGAATGCCTCGTTGACCTTCTCCTGCCCCATAACTAGTTTGCCACTGTTGTCTCCAATCTGCGCTATTCTCTCATGGCTGCCTGCTTTCTCAGCTGGTGAGCCAGTACGCAGCTAGCCTTGGCTCTGTGTTCATACAGGGTTCCCTGTGGCTGGCAGAGTTGGTGCGCTGCCTTCCTCGTGGAGAGCCAGATCAAAGTCCATTTGTAGCATTTTCCTCTCCGCCAGGGGCTCTGCAGTCGGGGCCTCAGAGTATTGCCGGTCTACTTCCAATATGGAGTCGACTAGCTGTTGCTCAGCCACTGTCTCTTCCCTGTCTCTTTGTGCTTTGTGGGCAATAATTTCATTCCTGATCACAGACTTCAGGGCCCCCCAGAACGTGGAGGGTGAGACCTCCTTGTTTCGGTTGTTAGTAATATCCTTTTCTATGGCTGTGATATTTTCTCGCAGAAAGCGTTATCAGCCAGGAAGGAAGGCCGTGTTCAACCTCCATGGGAGCATTGGACACAGCCCGCCTCAAACCTCACATCCACGTTATGTGGAGAGTGGCCGGAGATTACAATCACGGAGTATTCTGCTCTTATTATCCCTGGAAGCACCGATTTCCCCACTACAAAGAAGTCGATCTGTGTGTATAAATTGTGTACCTGTGAAAAGAAGGAGAGTTCCTTCTCCCAGGGGTGGGTGAATCGACATGTGTCCACTGCCCCCATCAGCTCCATGAATATGCTGAGTTCTTTCACCATGTTTCCCCTTTTTCGGCATCGACCTGTCTGTCCGTGGGTCCTGTGCACAGTTAAAGTATACCCCCCCCTCCCCGGTTCGTGTCCGCATTGGGGATTTCCGCTATCGTCTTTTTTATAAACTGTGTGTCAAACTAGTTGGGAGCATACACGTTCACCTGGACGACCAGAGCCCGTCCAGGGCACAGCTGACCTTGATGTACCGTCCCCTGGGTTCATAACTGTCCTCGCCGCAGCAAACATCATTCTCTTCTGTAACAGTATGACTACCCCCCTGGCCCTTATCCCATAGCAGGAATGTTAGGCCTGTCCCACCCAGCCCTTCCTTACCAGCAGTCAGTCCTTCGCCCTCAGGTGAATCTCTTGGAGGAAGACTATATCGACTTTCATACTTTTCAGGTGGGAGAAGATTCTGGATATTTTCACTGGGCTGTTATGTCCCCTGACTTTCCAGGTGACTAACCTGATGCGGGGGGTTCTGTTGAACTTTGCGAGTTCAGCACCAAAGTCCTGGTAGATGCTGATCCGGTAACCTTCCCAGTTACAGTTTCTTCTTTGTCTCACCCAGCACAGGATTCTTTCCTGGTCTTTGTACTGGTGCATTTTGGCAATTATTGCCCTCAGCTGCTCTCCAGCCTTGGGGCTTGAGCGGAGCGACCGGTGGGCTCTGTCTATTTCTGGCATTTTAGGGAAGCCATCCGTTCCTACCAGATTGCCCCAGCATCTGGGCCACACAGTCCGTGAGGTCTCTGTCTTTGATCCCTTCTGGAAGGCTCGAGTGCCATTACCGGTTCTCCTGATTCTTTATCTTTCTCTTCAGGCTCACCTGTGTTGCGACCAACCTCAGTATTTCCTTCTCCAGGGTAGTGATCCGGTTGTTAGGCCTTTTCTAATGCTTTTATGGTGTTCTCCTGGGCCTTCAATCGCCTTTCTGCCTTGTCCAGGACCACCTGCTTGGTTGCCAGAGCTTCCACAAACACCACCCTGACCGCAGCCTGGGTATCGGTCTCCTTTCTATGTTCTCTTGGCCCCCTGAAGAGGAACATCCTCCATCCATCCTCTGGTGAAGGGGGGCTCTGTGTGCGGTGAGCCGGTCCTTCTCATTCTGGCATGGCCGGTGTTTCATTGCATTATGCATCTGCCGGCTCGGCCACTTGCTTCTCCTGGTTTTTCCCATTTCTCATCTCTTTGCGCCTCTGGAGTTGCTGTTGTTTGGCATTTTCATTCGTACAGTCGTTAGTTTGGGTGCGGGGAGACTTTTCGCCCTGGTTTGTGGGTTATTTCAAGTAAAAGCCTATTTTTGGGTTCGTAGGAGGGGGACTACTCAGCACATCCCCGTCGCCGCAAGTCTTCCTTTTCATATTCTATTCTTTGTTTTTGTTTATAAATTTAGAGTACCCAATTCATTTTTTCCAATTAAGGGGCAATTTAGCACGGCCAATCCACCTAGCCTGCACATCTTTGGATTGTGGGGGTGAAACCCACGCAAACACGGGGAGAATGTGCAAACTCCACACGGACAGTGACCCAGGGCCTGGATCGAACCTGGGACCTCGACCCTGTGAGGCAGAAGTGGTAACCACTGCAACAAGTTGCTAATCCTCTCTTTTCATATTCTTAAAGACCTCCATCAGGTCACCTCTCAGCCTTCAATTTTCTGGAGAAAATAGCAACAGCCTGTTCAAATCTTTTTTGCAACTTCTCTAGTGCCCTAATGACCCTTTTATAGGGTGGAGACGAGACGTATGCAAAGTATTCTGAATGTGGTCTAACAAGGGTTCCATGCACTATGTCTTGTTTCTTCATTGCTTTTCAACTGAATCCTTCTGGAAATGAACAGCAATGCTTCATTTGCTTTTTTTAATGGTGTTTCAATGTGTATTTCTAGTTTTAATAATATATGTATTTCTTTCCCCAGATCCCTTTATTCCTCCGTCCAATTTAGACACTCAGACCGGGATTTTCTGGCTGCCCCCCCCCCCCCCCCCCCCCCGCCCCCGCGGTGTGCTTTCTGGTGGCGGAGACGGCCCGCCATTAGCCGCACACGGGATCTTTTTGAACACCATCTGTTGCCGATGTTCTCTTAAGAGATGTTCTAATTCCAGTGATCATCTGCGTATCTGACCTCTCTCCTGGAGTTGAAACTGTTTGCTGCTGACATGTGGTAACATGGCAAAGCCTAGTTTTAGGCCCGATTAAATTGGATACCTTAAATTACAGGATTGGACACTTTAAAAATCAAACTGCAGTCAACCTCAGGCAGGCTGATGGGAAATTCGGACTTGACTAAAAATCAAATGCACTAAAACACAGACGAACTGCCAGGATATGTCTGGGCCTGCCTTGTCAATCGCCCATCAGGAGATAATCAGTTCCATTGATATGCACTCATTTGTTTTGGGTCGCCCAGACCGAGTCAGACCTTCGGGCATCCAGCTTTCCCGCAGTTACATTAGATGGCAAGCAACACAACCAAGAATGGACACCTGGGGTCAGGCCCCAGTGTCCCGCCAAGCAGTCAACAACAAATTCATTGGGGGCTGGGACCCCCTCCTGTGGCCTCATTGGCTTCCAGCCAAGGAAGCTTCTGGAAAGGCATGACGGAGGGAATTAAAGGTAGATGCCCAGGATACACTCCTGGGAAGTTTTGATGTGGAAGGTGACCTTTGCCAACCAGAAGACTGACCAGAAAACGAAGGAAGCAACTGGCAAGGCCCTTCACAGAGGTGGACCTGAGAGATTCAGAAAACTGGACCCATGGCTCAACTGAATTCACCTTTACAGGTTGTATAATGAATCTTGGGTATCTTTAGTATATTGTTTTAGGGTAATTGAAGGCTAAATATTGTTGTTCAATAAAATTGGTTTGATTTTATATTTACTTTTGTCCTTAAAGTCTTTTGGGTAAAGCTTTGATTAAAATATTGGTCGAAGTATCTGAGATTTTGCAGATACAACAGTGGCAAATGAACTCTTGCTGCATGGCAGTACCCAGTTGGTGATGGAATCTGCAGCTCTTTCCAGACCAATATATCAGAGTGAGGCAAGTGATTTGTTCATCGATTCATGCTTGTGAAGCATCTTTCATTTTATTCCTGGCTGTTTGAGGTCACATTCAGCAGCCTTTTGTCTAGCACAGCTAGCACCTGAGCCACCTTCTCACCCATGAACAGTAGCTTATCATGTGTCCCCTTTATGAACTTACTAAGAACCTTCAAAATGTTTGTGAACATGACGTGGGTCGAGGAGGTGTGCCAAGCTGATCATTAATAAACTTCCTCTCTGTTTCATGGCCTTACTGTGAAAGGTGGCACTGAATGAGCTTACGAGCATTCTCGCAATGACAGGATGGGTTAGAGTTCACAGCAGAAGCCAGACAATGCTGTGAACATCATGAAAGCAAAATTTCTTCCCACAGTGAATGGGCAGAATAATCAATGCACAAGTTAAGAGTGTGGCCATCTTCACAAACATCATTGTTGCCAGGCCACAGGAAGCTCACAGTAAGAGGTAAGGGACGTTAATCTTCCAAGAGACAGCAGCAGTCTTTTGCAATGCAGAAAGCAGCTATCAATAGCTGATGCTTATTTGAAAGTCATCTCTGTAGAAAATAACCTGTGCTGATTTAGATGTAATTTTTCAGTTCTGCAAGTCCAAGGCTCGGTGGGAAATGATCTTGCGGAGTCCTTTGTGATCATGTCAGCCTTGCTAACCTGTTGTAAAGCTTTCAAATACCTCATTACTTTGTGCGGCTGTTTAGCAATCCACTTGTATGGAGGTATACTGCAACCTCCTTGACTTAGCCATTCCTAGCAAATCAAGGGATTAGGCTCAGTAGTAATGTAAAATAACTGGAAATCAGAGACACATATCGCAGTGTTCAAATAATTGGCAGTCACTTTGTCAGGTTGGTTCAGCCACAGCACTCTCACTGCTGAGTCAGAAGGTCACAGGTTCAAATTTCAATGCAAGACATCAGGATAGAATCGTGGCAGACACTGAGCTACAGCACTATGGGGGTGCAGCATCACTGTAGGAGCAGGAGTTAGCCATCCAGCCTCTCAAGTCTTTTCCACCATTTTATTCGGTCACAGCCGATTTTTATCTCAACTCCATCTGTTATATTACCTTGCGTAATACAAATATTACTCTTTTCAACCCAGTTGTTGAATGAGCAGTAGTCTACTTGTAAAGATAAGCTAATTTATTGAGTAATATAAATCAATATTGTGAATTCTTTTTACTTAATACTCAACCAGTAAAACAAAGAAGCAATTGTAGAGATAACTAATTAAATTATGATGTGGAGATGCCGGCGTTGGACTGGGGTGAGCACAGTCAGAAGTCTTACAACACCAGGTTAAAGTCCAACAGGTTTGTTTCAAACATGAGCTTTCGGAGCGCAGCTCCTTCCTCAGGTGAATGGAGAGATATGTTCCAGAAACATTTATATAGACAAAGTCAGAGATGCTGGACAATGCTTGGAATGCAGGCATTTGTAGGTAATCAAATCATTACAGATCCAGGGAGAGGGATATCACAGGTTAAAGAGGTGTGAATTGTCTCAAGCCAGAACAGTTGGTAGGATTTTGCAAGTCCAGGCCAGATGGTGGGGGGTGGATATAATGCGACATGAATCCGAGATCCATGTTGAGGCCGCACTCATGCGTGCGGAACTTAGCTATAAGTTTTTGCTCGGCAATTCTGCTTTGTTGCGTGTCCTGAAGACCGCCTTGGAGAACGCTTACCCGGAGATCAGAGGCTGAATGCCCTTGACTGCTGAAGTGTTCCCCGACTGGAAGGGAACATTCCTGCCTGGTGATTGGCGCACGATGCCCGTTCATTCGTTGTCGCAGCGTCTGCATGGTCTCGCCAATGTACCACGCTTTGGGACATCCTTTCCTGCAGCGTAGGAGGTAGACTACATTGGTCGAGTCGCATGTGCCGCGTACCTGGTGGGTGGTGTTACCACGTGTAATGGTGGTATCCAAGTCGATGATCTGGCATGTCTTGCAGAGATTGCCCTGGCAGGGTTGTGTGGTGTCGTGGTCGCTGTTCTGAAGGCTGGGTAATTTGCTGCAAACAATGGTTTGTTTGAGGTTGCGCGGTTGTTTGAAGGCCAGTAGTGGGGGTATGGGGATGACCTTGGTAAGATGTTCATCTTCATTGATGATGTGTTGAAGGCTGCGAAGAAGATGTCGTAGTTTCTCCGCCCCAGGAAAGTACTGGACAACGAAGGGTACTCTGTCAGTGGTGTCCCGTGTTTGTCTTCTGAGGAGGTCGGTGCGGTTTTTTGCTGTGGCGCGTTGGAACTGTCGATCGATGAGTCAAGCGCCATATCCCGTTCGTACGAGAGCATCTTTCAGCATCTGTAGGTGTCTGTTACGCTCCTCCTCGTCTGAGCAGATCCTGTGTATACAGAGGGCTTGTTCATAGGGGATGGCTTCTTTAATGTGTTTTGGGTGAAAGCTGGAAAAGTGCAGCATCGTGAGGTTGTCTGTGGGCTTGCGGTAAAGCGAAGTGCTAAGGTGACCGTCCTTGATGGAGATGAGTGTGTCCAAGAATGCAACAGAATTTGGAGAATAGTCCATGGTGAGTCTGATGGTGGGATAGAGTTTATTGATCGCATCGTGTAGTCGTTTCAGTGATTCTTCGCTGTGGGTCCAAAGGAAAAAAATGTCATCGATGTAGCTGGTGTATAACATCGGTTGGAGGTCCTGTCCTTCCAGTCGGGGAACACTTCAGCAGTCAAGGGCATTCAGCCTCTGATCTCCGGGTAAGCGTTCTCCAAGGCGGTCTTCAGGACGCGCGACAACGCAGAATTGCCGAGCAAAAACTTATAGCTAAATTCCGCACGCATGAGTGCGGCCTCAACGGGGATCTTGGATTCATGTCGCATTACATCCACCCCCCACCATCTGGCCTGGACTTGCAAAATCCTACCAACTGTTCTGGCTTGAGACAATTTACACCTCTTTAACCTGTGATTATCCCTCTCCCTGGATCTGTAATGATTTGATTACCTGCAAATGCCTGCATTCCAAGCATTGTCCAGCATCTCTGACTTTGTCTATATAAATGTTTCTGGAACATACCTCTCCATTCACCTGAGGAAGGAGCTGCGCTCCGAAAGCTCGTGTTTGAAACAAACCTGTTGGACTTTAACCTGGTGTTGTAAGACTTCTTACTGTAATTAAATTATACAATACAATGCTTTTATAACTAATAACTTCTCTCTAGCTTTTCAATGTCTGTTCTTGCTGCACTCCTGGTACACACTCTCTTAGAGTGAGTGGGAAAACTATTACTATAGGTCCGGATAGTGAGATCTCTAGTGTTCAATTGCCTGTACCAGCATTACATACATTGATCATGTATATTAATGTACAGAGATCACAACACCATCTACCCACCTTTGTTTTCTAACCTGGAACACCCTTGGGTCATGATGGTTGTAATAATTCCAGGAGGCGCAGGCTCAAAGGAAAGCAGATTTATTCTCAAACATAAATAAAGCCGCAGCTGCGGCATAATAAACAAATGTTCCAATTCGGGACTATTGGGAACTGCTGGTCTGGGTCTGAGAGTCAATATTTAAGGCCCCTCTGGTGAGCACTTATTGGGCAGTCCTCTGCCCACTCAACAAAGGAACTCATAAAAAAAAAAAATTCATTGACATGATGTGGGGGTTGCTGGTTAGGCCAGCATTTATTGCCCATCCCTAGTTGCCCTTCAGAATGTGGTGCTGAGCTGCTTGAACCCCTGCAGTCCCTGAGGTGTAGGCACACCCACAGTGCTGTTAGGAAGGGAGTTCCATGATTTTGCCCCAGCGACAGTAAACGAATGGCAATATATATATATTCAAGTTAGGGCGACGAGTGACTTGGAGATAAACTTCCAGGTGGCGGGGATCCCAGGTATCTGCTGATCTTTCCTTCTGGATGGTAATGGTCGTGAGTTTGGAAGGTGCTATCGAAGGAACCTTGATGAGTTATTGCAGTGCATCTTGGAGATGGTACACTCAGCTGCCACGGTTCGTCAGTGATGGAGGGTTTGAATGTGGACAGGGTACAAGTCAAGCAGACTGGATTGTCGTGGATGGCGTCAAGTTCTTTTTTTAATAATCATTTTATTGAGGTATATTTTGGCTTTACAGCGATAACAAAATAAACAATACACATGAATCTACAAACATAGTGCTAAGTCCATCTTCCTCCCTTACTGGTCCCACCTTCATTAACCCCCTACTCTAAGCTAAACTACCCCCCCTCCCCTTCTGCTGATGATTAATTTTCCGCAAAGAAGTCGACGAACGGCTGCCACCTCCGGGCGAACCCTAACAGTGACCCTCTCAAGGCAAACTTGATTTTCTCCAAACAGAGAAAGCTAGCCATGTCCGATAGCCAGGTCTCCGACTTCGGGGGATTTGAGTCCCTCCAAGCTAATTCTATGTGTCTCCGGGCTACCAGGGAAGCAAAGGCCAGAATGTCTGCTTCTTTCTCCTCCTGGATTCCTGGATCTTCCGACACCCCGGAAATCGCCACCTCTGGACTCGATGCCACCCTTATTTTTAACACCATGGACATGACATCTGCAAACCCCTGCCAGAATCCCCTAAGCTTTGGACATGTCCAGAACATGTGGACATGGTTCGCTGGCCCTCCCGCACATTTTGCACACCTATTTTCTACACCAAAGAACCTGCTCATCCGGGCCACTGTCATGTGAGCCCAGTGAACGACATTAAATTGTATCAGGCTGAGCCTGGCACATGTTGCAGATGCGTTGGCTCTACTCAATGCAACCGCCCATAGACCATCCTCTATCTCTCCTCCCAACTCCTCTTCGCACTTGCGCTTCAGCTCCCCAGTCTGCGTCTCCTCTGACCCCATAAGTTCCTTGTAAATGTCAGAGGCCCTCCCTTCTCCCACCCACCCTCTGGAAACTACCCTGTCCTGTATCCCCCTTGGTGGTAGGAGCGGGAAGGTTGAAACCTGTTTATGTAGGAAGTCACGCACCTGCAGTTACCTGAATTTGTTTCGCCTCGCCAATCCAAATTTCTCCTCCAGCTCCCTCAGGCTAGGAAAGCTCCCCTCTATAAATATATGCCCCATCCTCTCAATCCCTGCTCTCTGCCATTTCCGAAACCCCCCCATCCATCCTTCCCGGGGCAAACTGGTGATTATTACAAATTGGAGACCAAACCGATGCTCCCTCTGCTCCCACATGCCTCCTCCATCGACCCCAGACTCTCAGGGCCGCCACCACCACGGGGCTGGCGGAGTACCGTGCCGGAGGGAACGGCAGAGGCGCTGTTATCAATGCCCCCAAGCTGGTGCCCTTTCATGAAGCAGCCTCCGTACGCTCCCATGCCGACCCTCCCCCCACCACTCACTTCCTGATCATGGCTATATTCGCCGCCCAATAGTAGTTACTGAAGTTTGGTAACGCCAGCCCGCCCTCTCTCTGGCTCCGCTCAAGCATCCCCCTCCTTACTCGTGGGGTTTTGCCCACCCATACAAATGCAGTGATCACTTTGTTGACCCATTTAAAAAAGGACCATGGGATAAAGATGGGGAGACACTGGAACACAAACAGGAATCTTGGGAGGACCGTCATTTTCACCGTCTACACTTTCCCAGCTAGTGACAGAGGGAGCACGTCCCACGTCCAACGTCCGAAAATCGTCCTTCCTTTGGTCTACTAGTCGGGCCAGATTTAGTTTGTGCAGCCGTTCCCATTCCCGCGACACTTGGATGCCTAGATACCTAAAGCTTCCCTCTACCACTCTAAACGGCAGTTCCACCAGTCGCCTCTCCTGTCCCCTCGCCTGGACCGCAAACATCTCACTTCTCCCCATATTTAGTTTATACCCCGAAAACCAGCCAAATTCCCCCAGAATCCTCATAATTTCTTCCTTCCCCTCTGCTGGTTCCGATACATACATGAGAAGATCGTCTGTCCAATGTTGTCCTATTAGTCTGTACGCTCGCCACAGGAGCCTGATACAGCAACCTGACCCAATCAGTAAAGCCCCGCCCAAATCCGATCCATCCCAGTACCTCCCACAGATATTCCCATTCTACTCGATCAAAGGCCTTCTCTGCGTCCATTGCGACCACGACCTCCAGCTACCTACCTTCCGGGGGCATCATGATCACGTTTAATAGCCTTCTTACATTGACCACCAGCTGCCTTCCTTAACAAACCCCGTCTAGTCCTCCCCAATAACGTCTGGAACACAATCCTCAATCCTTTTTCAATAACAAATTTTCTCCCCACAATTTAAAACAAACAAGGCGTGTTTCCACACCAACACAAGAAAAGAACTCACCCACCGAAAATAAATAATAACAATTATTATGGCCTCCGCCATGGCGGAAGCGGAAGAGAAACCCACATCGCGCATGCACCGGTGGTGACATCAGCGGCAGCTGGCCGCTGACGTCACTGCCGGCGCATGCGCCGACCGGCAAAAGCCTTTTGGCCAGCCCTGCTGCCGGGGGCGCCGGTTTTTTGTGCCAGTCTTCTGGTGCCAACCGTTCCGGCGCGGGGCTGACCCCAAAGGTGGGGAGAATTCCCTACCTTTGGGGAGGCCCGACCCCTGAGTGTTTGGCGCCACTCCCCTACGCCGGGACCCTCCTTCACGCCGGGTAGGGGAGAATCCAGCCCCTCATCTGTGGCCTCGTCATATCACTTTCACTTTTGCAGTTATCAATTGATCCCACCTCTACAGACTTTCAGGATAGTCCAGATTTCCACTACCCCTTGTCTGAAGTAGATACTGGGTGAAAGGTTATGACTCCTCCCGCCAGCAGGATTCTATGTGCCTGCCGAAGTCAATGATCTTTAGAACAGCTCACTGCATTTTTCATCCCTCTCCCACCACTATGGAGCCATAAAGAGCCTCACCCACTGTCTTTCAGATGAGGGCAGCAGGGTAGCATGGTGGTTAGCATAAATGCTTCACAGCTCCAGGGTCCCAGGTTCGATTCCCGGCTGGGTCACTGTCTGTGTGGAGTCTGCACGTCCTCCCCCTGTGTGCGTGGGTTTCCTCCGGGTGCTCCGGTTTCCTCCCACAGTCCAAAGATGTGCGGGTTAGGTGGATTGGCCATGCTAAATTGCCCGTAGTGTCCTAATAAAAGTAAGGTTAAGGGGGGGTTGTTGGGTTACGGGTATAGGGTGGATACGTGGGTTTGACTAGGGTGATCATGGCTCGGCACAACATTGAGGGCCGAAGGGCCTGTTCTGTGCTGTACTGTTCTATGTCTATGTCTAGGTGTTAAACCTTGTTGTTCATATCAATGTAAACGATCCCATAACATCAAGAGAAGAGCAGTGAAGTTGCTTTGGACCTGAATTTCTTATTTTTTAAGTGTATTTTGTTACAAACATGTATCAAAATAGGTTACAACACATAAACACCCCGGGAAACATACTTCCCAGCAATCAACTCCCTTTTCCCCCTCTCCAGTGCTCCTCCCCCTCTCCGCACCCCCTCCGACAAACAGCTCCACAAACACGGTCACAAATATCTCCCACCTTTTCTCAAACCCCTCTGCTGAGCCCTTTAACTCATATTTGATCTTCTCCAACCTCAGGAAATTGTCACCCAACCGAGCCACTACCCCCAGTGGCGATGCTGACTGCCACTCCAGTAACTTTCGTCACTGTGCAATCAGAGAGGTGAAGGCTAGGACATCGGCCTTCCTCCTCTCCATGAGCTCCGACTTCTCTGAAATCCCAAATGTCGCCACTAAAGGGTCCGGGTCCACCTCCTCCTCCACTACCCTGGCTAAGACCGCAAACATTTCTGCCCAGAATGATCCCAATTTTTCACAACCACATAACATGTGCGCTTGATTTGCTGGTCCCCATCCACACCTCTCACACTCATCTGCTACCCCCTGAAAGAACCCACTCATTCTCACTCGTGTCACCCTGTGCACCACCTTAATCTGCATCAGGCTCATCCTTGCACAGGAGGAGGTCCCATTTACCCTATGTAATGCTGTACTCCATACTCCCAAATTGATCTCCTCTTCCAACTCCCCTTCCCATTTCTCCTTGATCTTCACCACCCGCTCACAATCCCTTTATCCCCAGCCACCTGAGGACCTGAATTTCATGCACAATGTTATCGTGATCTGCATATCTGTATGTACACAAGGGGTTAATGTATAGATATAACAGCTAAGTAATCATAGATGGCAGCACTAGAGATGGGTATAAAAAGATGGACTCAAGCCAAGATCCGCCTCTTTGTGTGGATAGTGACTGGTGACCATAGGTAGAGAGAGACAGCTCAGAGTGTAGGTGTTGTTAATCATAGTTAATTCTTATTAAATCTTGTTTATTTAACATCTAGTATAAGTGTCGGAGAGAGAACGTGCTCACAGTTTATTTGTTAACGTTACTCAATAAAGTATTTGCTCTAATTGGAAGACTACGAGTGTTAATCAACATCGAGTTAAAGGTCATCCTGGCAAGAAGCAAGTGAATAACATATATTGCACAAAGTAATATAACAGATGTGAGCATACAACTGGTGGGACTGGAAGCGATCCAGTTTCCATATCCTTCCCGGAATCAATTAAAGATTGCCATGTTATGCTGGCTGAACAGTTAAGTGGCAAGCAGCGTGAATCGTGTCTGTATTGGGCCAGTGGGGTCAGTGAAGGTGGGCGTGCACTGGGTCCAATGGCTGCCCGGCATGGGGGGTGGCTCTCTAAAGCTGCTGAAGACAATGTAGGAGCCAGAGGGAGTTAATGATATTAGCAGGAAGGCACACTAGGTGGGTGGGAAGCTTAGCTGGGCAGCAAGCCCTCCATTTCTCCAGCAATTGTCTGCGAGCCCTTGTGGAGGCCAGGACAGCCAGGAAGGATGATGCTACACAATGGAAGAGGAGGCTACCCCAACTTCCATGAAGGTCTGGGCTGAGGTGGTAACTGAGGCCAGTGGGCATGACCTGGCCTGTGCACGTGGATCCAGCCCCGGAAACCATTCAGTGATCTTGTGTTCTCGGACAGGATGAGTTCTGAGTGGGCATTGTCCAGTGTGGGGGGGCTGAGGAAAGGTGCCCCTGCAAATTGCAGAAAAGCATGTGGGTATCAGGGAGTCTCAGAACACACATCCGCCTTTGTGTCTCAAGGCTGAAGAGAAGATATGAGACCTTGGGTGCATTAAAGGGTCAGGTATTGAACGTTCTCAAGGCCTCCAGGTCTGATCTGGGGTGGGGGACAGTATGTTATGTCACTGAAGGTGGAGAGCTGAGTACTCAATGGAACTCTGTACTTAGCTGCAGGGGAAACAGATGTACAACAACAAGGAGAGACCAGCCACTGGTGGTGGGGCATCTCACCTGGCGATCCATGATCTAGGAGCCCTGGAGCTCGAGTGTGGGTGGCGAGTGAGGCCCTCAGGTTGTGGAGAGTCTGACGCCTCTAAGAACGGTAAGAGCCCAGTGTGACAGGCTGAAAATGAAAAGGCTGTCTCATCCCTCATAAGGACTTCCATGATGCACCAATCACTGAGCCTCTGTAATGCCATTGGCACCAATCACACTGGGCCAGTTATCATGTGGTATGAAAATAGTTCTGACTGACTGTTTTCATCGCTCAGATGAGCCGTCCAGCATGGTCAGTTAGGAGTGTCCATCGAAACCGGAGCGGCAATAAAGAAAGATGTACCTTCGGCACACCCTCCCTCAGCAGCAAGCACCAGTGCAGATACTGGCACGTCGGTGGGCAATAGCATGTCAGAGCAGTCAGTAGTGCATAGTAGTGAGAGCACATCATGCTCGCTTGAGCAGATGGTGGAAACAGGGAGTGCCCAGGGCACCGGGAGTTGGAGGCCTGTTGGAGACAAGGACTGTGCTGTGTCCAAGTCAGATGATGACCTTCTGCAGCCATCCATAAGGGGCCAAATACCGGATGTCCAAAAGGGATGCACAGGGAGACTGGTGGAATCGCTGAGGATCCGTGTGCGTTTGTCTCTGTCATGGAGGAGGCCTTGTGGAGCATGAGCACTAGGTTGACCCTGAGCTCTGAGTGCACAGCCTTCTCCATTGAGACAGTGGCGTCTCTCATGCAGAGACAGCTTCAGGAACAGGCTCAGGGGTTCTTGGGGTCACGCTTGGACCTGCAAGCCGTCACACAGATACTAACCTAAGGAGGGCACTGCCAATGTGTGAGAAAGAGGCGGCACCCAGTCTCAATGATGGGTGCCCATCCTTCACTGGTGGGCAGGGATTTTAAGGCACACCTCACAATGGTGGACAAGCTGGTTGTTGTCTATGGGGCCTCCTCTCATGGTGTCTGGATGATGGCACCATCTCTTCTGCCTCTCTACCAGTCACTGCATCATCCGGATTGAGAAGTGGCCAACCACATTGCTTTGCTTCATGTCAATGTGATCACCATCAATCACTATTTTCTCACAAGCTCTAAGTGTCCTGTGAATGTGATTGGTGTTAGTCTTATTAGCGCCTGCTGAGACACGTTTGGGGCAGCAAACATTATTATCAAAGCTGCGATGCCACATTGGGGATGGTTCCGTGTGAGGTGTTTGGGATGGAGCTGGTGCCCATGGACTCAGACGAAAGACAGGACATGCAACCTAGCTGAAAAAAACGCAGAATCCTGGTCTCCCTGGTGTTCCCAACTCACTGAAGGTTCCTGATATCACCCTCTTCATCCTCATCTTCTTGCTACCCGGGCTTTGCATTCGAGTCAACTTCTGTATTCTTGTCTGAGGCTGGTATACCATCATTAGCGTTTTTCTGGTCCAATGGATCGTCCCTGGAGGAGCAAAGTTATGAATAGCGCAGCAGACAGCAACGATGAATGACACTTGCTCTGGTGGATACTGCAGGGTGCCCCCTGGTGTCAGAACCTCATCTTCAGCAGCCCAGTGGTCTTCTTCACCAGCGCTCTTCCAGATATACGGCAGCGATTATATCTCTCCTCTTGGGTGCCTGAGTGGCATTATCAGCCACCCTTTCAAAGGATACCCCTTGTCACCAATCAATCACCTGCCAAGGTGAGCTGGAAGAATGAGAGGAGGTCCATTGGAGCTACACAAGATGTTAAAGGGGATTGACAGGATCGACGTGTGGTGGATGTTTCTCCTCGTTGGACATTCTAGAACAAGGGGCCAAGGTTTTAGGCTAAGGGGTGGTAGATTTAAAACAGAAATGTGAAAGAATTACTTCACACAAATTCACGACCCTTTGCGTTTTCTACCAGGCACAGTGGATGCTGGAACATTAAACAAATTTAAGGAGGAAATAGACAGTTTTTTAATCAGTTGCGGGATGAAGGGTAATGGGGCAGGAAGGAGGCAAGGCCGAGATGAGCTCAGCCATAATTGTATTGAATGGCGCAGCAGACTCGAGGGGTTGAATTTGCTACTCCTGCTCTTAGTTCTTACTGTTTCATGTTTTGATGAGCCACGAACAGCCTTGGCACTTATGAGTGACATAGAATGTAGGCATCATGGGAGCTCCAGGGTACCTTGTACAGATCCGTAGAATCCGGGTTCTGTGGTCACAAACCATCTGAACATTCATGAAGTGTAACCGATTGACAAAGGCACCCAACTAGCTGCCTGGCGCCTTGATGGCCACATGGATGCCATCAGTGGCACTCTGGATCCTGGGGAACCCTGAAATTGGAGCGAAGCCTCTGGCCCGCTCAGCTTGGTTGACTTGATCCATCCTAAACTTATGAATGTTCTCACCTGCCTGAACAGAGTGTCAGTCAGCAGTTTGACACAGCTGTGTGCAGTTGACTGAGAGACTCCGCAAAGATCATTCACTGAGTCCTGGAATGATCCTGAGGCATAAAAGTGCCACAGTGACCTTGGGAGCCACCATCTTTGGGTGTTCTCCCACACAATTGGAGGCTACCTCTGGACCATCATCTGGCAAATGGTTGTGATTGTCTCCCTTCAAAGCCGATACCTCCTGGGCACCGGGCCTCGATCATGCCGAAGTAGTTGGTTTGCTGCGGAATGTGGCGACTAAGGGCTTTTCACAGTAACTTAATTGAAGCCTACTTGTGACAATAAGCGATTATTATTATTATTAGTACATCCTGTTAACTGAGTAGTGGCTTCTTCTATGGGGGGCATCCTCTTTGCCCTTCCTGCTTGCTCCTGCACTGGTGCTTGCTGCTGAGGGAGTGTGTGCCGAAGGTGCATCTTTCATTATTGCCGCTCCGGTTTCGATGGACACTCCTGTGCCTGTAATTCTGCTCTGAGGTAAAGCCTGTGACCTCCTGGCCTCCTCTAGATTTGTTCCCTGTCTTCCTTCTCAGAGGAGATGCTGCACTGACTATACCCATCTGCAGAGATGCTAATGGGGTTGAACCATTCCCATTTATTAGAGTTCAGGTACAACTAGTTGGGTGGGGCAGCACGGAGGCGCAGTGGTTAGCACTGCTGCCTCACAGTGCCAATGTTTCAGTTTCGATCCCGGCTCTGGGTCACTGTCCATGTGGAGTTTGCACATTCTCCCCGTGTTTGTGTGTGTTTTGCCCCCACGACCCAAAGATATACAGGGTAGGTTGATTGGCAACGCCAAATTGCCCCTTAATTGGAAGAAATGAATTGGGTGCTCTAAATGTATTTGAAAAAAATAACTAGTGGGGTAGAGAGAGGGGAGCTGGTAGATGTAGTATACTTGGGTTTCCAAAAAGGATTTAATAAGGTACCACACTAAAGGTGAGTACACAAAATAAGGCTCATGGATTTGATGGTAATAGGAAGCAGAGAGTGGGGAATATAGGACATTTTCAAGTTGGCAGGTTATTATTAGTGGACGTGTCCCAGGGTTGTTAGTGAGGCCTCAGCTGTTTACAATCGACATGAATGTCTTAGATGAACAGACCGAGGGCCGATTTAATGGTCATGCTGTGCCCGAAAAGAAGCTCACTGTGGCGCAGCTTGGCCGACAAAACCCGTGAAGATCAGGACATCATTTAAAAACGGTAAGTCGTGTTTTATAGCCTTGTGTTTCCTGGCGCTGTGAGCACCGAGAAACACGAGGCTAAACATGCTAACTATGGGATTTTGTTCCCATTTAGTTAAATCGCGCCTGAAAAGTAATGTATATATGTTTGCTGCCGATGCAAAGTTAGCTGGGAAAGTTTGTTGTGGGGAGGAGGGGGTAGGGGAGCACACAAAGACTCTGCAAAGAGGTGTGGACAGGTTCAGTGAATGGGAAAGAATGCGGCAAATAGGGTAGAATACGGGGAAGTGTGAGGTTATTCACTTTGGTAGTAAGTACAGAAAAAAAAAATTGAGTTGTTGATGTTCAGAGAGACTTGAATGCACTTATATAGGGAACAGAAAGTTAGCATGCAGGTGCAGCAAGCAATGAGGAAGGCAAATGATATAATTAGCCTTCATTGCAGGGAATTGGAGCACAAGAATAAGAAAGTCTTGCCACAATACCTTTGGTGAACCACACAACAGTTCCGATTCAAGGAAGGATATATATGCATTGGATGAGGTAGACCAAAGGTTCACCAGACTGATCCCGATTTGACAAAGTTGTTCTCTGTTGAGAAGTTGGGCCTATACTGTCTGGAGTTTAGAAGAATGAGCAATGATCTCATTGAAACATACCAGATTCTGAAGGGGCTCGAGAGGGTAAACAGGGAGAAGCTGTTTCTCCTGAGTCGGAAATCCAGAAAACAAGGGGTAAGAGGTGGATCATTTCAGACTAAGATGAGGTGGGTGAAACTTCTTCACTGTGAACCTCTGGAGTTTCTCCCCCATAGGGTTATGGATGTTCCATAAGTTGAGTATATTTAATTCTGAAGTCGATGGAATTTTCATCTCTCAGCGAATCAGGGGATATAGGGAATGGGTGAAAAAGTGGAACTGAGATAGAATATCATTGTGATGGGATTGAATAGTGGGCAAGGCTCCAGTGACCTAAAGGTATACTTCGACTGTTTCTTTCTTTTTATGTTATTAATAGACTATCAAACATCAATATGTGGCAATTATTAAGTTTCCTGTAAACAAGAGCCGACATATTACAGATTCCTAAAGCTGTTGAGACCTTGGTGAACTATTTTCTCACTGAATAAAGTGCAATTTAATGATGCCAGCACATTTCTCTCCACAGACGTCCACATTCAGGTGCTGTGAACACCCGCATGTTATCTTCATCCATAGCCAGAACACAGAATAATTTTATATGTGACTGAGCTGGATTCTGCTCTCCATCACCCAATCATACAAAGAAATATTCTTCCGAGAAACTGAGGCCGTGACAGCAGCAACCCGGGAGGGGAGGGGAGGGCGGGAGGGAGGGGGGAGGAGGGGGGGGGGGGGGAGGGGGGACAAAGACGAAGGAAGTACGGTAGCGGTGGTGGCACGGGCAAGGCCTGCCCGAGGACGCTGCTAGAAATGATAAGTTGGTCTGACTGTCGGTTCGCCGGCGGGGGGGGGGGAGGGGGGGGGGTGGGGGGGACGCGCGAGTAGGGGGGGGGGGGGGGGACTTTTTTCTTTTTCTTGTTAAGTAGGGGGGTTTGACTTTGTTTTGTTATAATTTAAATGTAAATGTAGGGGGGGTTAAAAGGTTTGTATTTTGAAAAATTTCTTCAATAAAAATTATTTAAAAAAAAAGAAATATTCTTCCGCACATTTGCTAACATGTACGAAAGGTTCACCTTACCAGCTGTTCTGATGGTGAAAACTTTCCTTCTGAGTGTTAAAAACATATTATTTACAAATGGATTATGTGCATTTCTGTGCTGGTCATGTCAATATTAATATGAAAAGGATCGTGACCAGCTTTTAGCCCATTCCTATGCTGATCCAAGCATTAACCTCATGACATGCCTGTTCAAATTCACTGGGATCCCAAAGGTGACGAAGTGGGATACAGCTCTGTGTAAACAATGGGGGCCGGGATTCTTCTGTTGCTGACGCTGAAATCGTGCTTGCCAATCGGCTGGAATTCTCCCCTTTTGCACCAAAATCAGGGGCGGAGACATTTTTGTGATGCTCTGCCCCCGAGTATGGTGCATGCTGTCGGGACGGCCTCAGGATGTCACCTGATGCCCTCCCCAATGCTCCCCTCCCGATGGGCCGAGTTCCCGGTGGCATGGGTCCCTCATGCTGTTTCTTTTCGTGAACCCGGCGTGCTGGCTGCGGACTGAGTCCAGCGCTGCCACATTTGGGAGCAGTGGGGGTTTTGATGGGGACTGGGGTCACTGGTGGGGAGGTGGTCCGGGGTGGCGAGGGGGTTACAGGGGGACAGTATGTGGCAAGCCGGGTCCGCACACGGCCGGCGCCATGTTGCATGGCGCGACCACGGACCCGCTGCAGTCCGCCACCGTGCGCATGTGCGGCCACGGACCTGGTAATTCTCCGGCTGTATCCGCAGGTAACCCAGGGGGCTTTATGCTGTGTGGCTGCTAGATGGAGCATCGGTGCAGTTTGTGCGCTGTTTTTTTCTGGCGTAAAACGCCACTGTTCCCACGCCAGCGTCAGCACTTAGTCTTCAAATTGGAGAATCCAGCCCTGGAACTTAGTGCTTATCAAGACTTCCTGTGTTGGCTAACAATTGGCAATGGATGTTGATGTGCGTCTTTGGATTTGAAGGAAGCTTTCACATCTCAAAATAGGGATGGATCACCACAACTCACCACATGTACAAACCCCCCAACACAGGCTACCTTTGCTTTGTGGCTAACTGAAACTCTGCAATTCAGAGAAAATGTCTGCACTTACTAACCATCGTCATCAGTGCATCAATCACCTCAGATATTCAGGTGGACATAGTCGACAGGACAATGCCACTATAATTGCACCAAGGTGGCAGGAAATGGATTGCACCTGTCACTTTTAGAGTCACAGACAGAACAGTGGCTGTCACTGGAATCAATTTGAAACCCCACATCAGTGTTTGACAGTTTTCTGCTATTGTCTGAAACTTTTATTTGATATTCCCTTGAGTAGCTTTCATCACTGAGTTTAGGTTGCATTCCCAATATTCTTACAGTTGTAATAAAGCCAAATCTAATATCATACCGAACACGTACATTATACACATGATGTATAGGATTCAAATGGAACTTAGGTGGTAATACATTGGCATAAAAAGCACCTTAATTACCAAATACTGCCCCTTTTTTTACTTAGCGATATAAACTTTATTACCAGTCTAAATGTCATCCATTGTAACATTGTTAAAGGTTTACCTGGAGCACTGCTTCCACTTGATGTCAGCAAAGGGATATTTATATAGATAGACAGACAGACAGACAGGCAGACAGACAGACAGACAGATAGATAGATAGACGAACGGGCGATGGTCGATGCAGACATGATGGGCAGAAGGGCCTTTTTCTATGCTATAAATCTCTGTGAATCAATGAGCATGACTAACTTGGTGTTACAACCTTCCATGGATCATTACTCACTTCCAAGGGTGTCAAAATAAGTGGATGTAATTATTAAGGTCTCCAGGGAACATTTTGCAGTGGACAGTTATTTTTGTTACCTTATTGCGACACCATCCCTCTACTGGAATTGTTGCTTGGCAATTACAAGTGAAGAGGGAACTCAATAGAGTGCATTCCTCCATCGCACTGCGCTGCTTCAATGTTGTTATAATGATTTTTAAAAAAAATTTAGAGTACCCAATTTTTTTTTCCAATTAAGGGGCAATTGCAGCGTGGCCAATCCACCTACCCGGCACCTCGTTGGGTTGTGGGGGTGAGACCCACGTAGACACGGGGAGAGTGTGCAAACTCCACATGAACAGTGACCCAGGGCCGGAAACAATCTTTTAATTTAAAGCTTCTGTCTCACTGAGGAGGCTTCAGGCCAATCCAACAACCTGCCCTGAAAATCCTGCTCACATGTTGTCACCTGCAAGAACTTCCACAGCTGCAGATGCGAAAATCAACAACATTCCAAACAAAAGTCAATTTTTCCTAAGTCCCAACATGAATGGATCCTTTAAAAAATTTCAGCTTTGAAAACTGGTTTGCCTTGCGCCAAAATCTAATCAGTTCTTCCTGTGGCCATATGCTGACTGTGCACCAAGTTTTGTTGAAATCCATTAGCTTTTGCCATATATTGTTTGCAGATAAACAGACCAACCAGGGTGAAAGCATTACTTTCGGCCACCTTCAGCAATGCAGTCAAGGAATTACTAACTCATACTTTTCAGACAGCTGTGTTGGTTACAACTGATGTTAACATTTATCACTTCAGTGAAGCAATCCCTCCCATGAAATGGCAAGTTAATGGAGACATAGCGGCAGAGGATGTTGAAACCACAGTAATGTTAATGCTTTACCATTCAATTGCCAGTTGAATATCAACTTGGGCTGCCATTTCCATCTGTGCTTGTGCCAAAGAGAAATATTTCTCAAGGCTCATATAAACTCAATGAGCAGAAGGTTGAGTAAAGCTATTGACAGCACTATCCTCACATAGAATCATAGAATCACTACCGTTCAGGAGGCCATGAGTTTGTACCGACCCTCTGAAAGAGTACCCAACCTCAGCCCACTCCTCTGCCCTATCCCCGTAACCACACCTAACCTGCGCATCTCTGGACACTAACGGGCAATTTTAGCATGGTCAATCCACCTAACCGGCACATCTTTGAACTGTGGGAGGAAACTGGAGCACCTGAAAGAAACCTACACAGACATGGGGCGAATGTGCAAACTCCAGATAGTCACCCAAGGCCAGAATTGAGCCTGGGTTCCTGGCCCTGTAAGGTAGCAGTGCTAGCCACTGTGCGACGATACCGCATATGGATCCAAGGCCCGTATCATTCACAGTTCCAGAGAGCACAGATTCAAAAGGCAGGAGGTGAGAGTTGACTCTGGCTCTTGTTATCAGTCAGTATGCCACCTTATCAAAGTTGTGGGCAGTTTTGACTGTGATATCTATAATGTGTGCCGAGAGACAATTTATTGTTGTCCTCACAATGTAATGTGTTTACTATCAGATGGACCTCAAAGTCATATTAGTGAGCAGGGAGAAATTTAGAAATGTTACTGGTTTCAGATCACAATTAAGGGATGACATAGGGCAGCACGGTAACACAAGTGGATAGCACTGTGGCTTCACAGCGCCAGGGTCCTAGGTTCGATTCCCCGCTGGGTCACTGTCTGTGCGAAGTCTGCACGTTCTCCCGTGTCTGCGTGGGTTTCCTCCGGGTGCTCCGGTTTCCTCCCAATGTCCAAAGACGTGCAGGTTAGGTGGATTTGCCATGTTAAATTGCCCTTAGTGACCAAAAAGGTTGGGAGGGGTTATTGGGTTACGGGGATAGGGTGGAAGTGTGGGCTTAAGTGGGTCAGTGCAGACTCGATGGGCCGAATGGCCTCTTTGTGCACTGTATGTTCTATGTTCTATGCTCTATGAGGTCAATAACTTGAGATTGAGCCCTTGGAATGTATGAATTATCGAACATTCAAACAAAAACACTCAAACATAATTTTTAGTACAGGTTCAAATAGGAAATAAAACAAAAACAAATTGCGTGTTTAGCTGAGGAACATAAATGATAAATAAGAATTAATTTTCCGCATTAATATAGAAGTAAACTTTCTGACTGCATATTTGATTGCAGTATGACTCAGACCAGTGTTCCTGATGTTTTCCGAACATGAGTTTAGTTTAATTTCCTTTCAGCGATTTTACCCTTATTTAAACATTTATAAAGATATTAGCTATAAATATTTATCACATAATTCCAAAACCTAATCAGCTATTTAACAAAAAGCAAAACATCCTAAGATGTTTCATAATCGTACAAACAATTGACATTGAGCCAAAGAAGGCAACATTTGGTTCAAGGGGTTGGTCTTTAAGGAGAGTATTAAAAGGATGGGAGGGAGGTTGAGAGGTTACTAGATGGGGAGATTGATGGAGGCAATTCCCAGGTTTAGCTCCCAGTCAGCTGAAGGCACATTGGCACTGGTGGAACAACGAAAACCAGGGGTGTGCATGAGGCCAGAATTGGAGGAATGCAGAGTTTGGGAAGGGCTGGAGGAGGTGAGGGGCGATGGGGGCTGGGGTGGGAGTGGGGGGGGGGGGGGGGGGGGGATGGCTCTGCATGCAAGGTTAAGGATTTTAAAGTTGAGGGGTTTTTGAAACAGGAACCAATATAGGTAGGTGAACACAGTGGTGATGGGTGAGTAGGACTTGATGCAAGTTAGGATAAGAAGAGCAAAATTTTGGATGAGTGGAATATGGGAGGCTAGCAAGGCAAACATTGGAATAGTCAAACATGGAGGCAGCAATAGAATGGATGAAAGTTTCAAAAGTGGAATTCTTTCCTAATTAAGGCAGAATACTTGTGAAATTATGATTAACTTTGTTTTATCCTCCTTCAGAACAATATTCCTTTTTGCAGGGTACAATTCCATCAACCGTTCCTATTTTCTATAACAGCCAACCTGTGACCTGGAGATCATTTAAAATTCTTTTTCCAATTAAGGGGCAATTTTAGCATGGCCAATCTACAACCCTGCACATCTTTGGGTTGTAGGGGTGAGACCCACATGGGGAAACTGTGCAAACTCCACACGGACAGTGACCTGGGCTGGGATCGAACCGGGTCTTCGTCGGTGTCCCAGAGATCATGCATTGTCCATGGAGTCCCTAGTGCAGAAAGAGGCCATTCAGCCCATCAAGTCTGCACCAGTCCTCTGAAATGGCACCCTACCTTCGCCCACTCCCCTTCCGTATCGCCATAATCCCACCTAACCTGTACATCTTTGGACGGTGGGGGGAAACCGGAACACTCGGAGGAAACCACTGGGAGAACATGCAAACTCCACACAGTCACCCAAGGTCAGAATTGAACACGGGTCTCTGGCATGGTAAGGCAGCAGCCAACCACTGTGCCACCATGGCATCGGTACCAAAACATCTCGCCAACTGAAGTTTTGACAGAGACATCCAATAAAGTAGCCAGGGTTATCAGCAATGAGGAGGTGGAAAAAGGTCTGTGCCGAATGCCAGAGACTTTCCCAGTATTGATGTGAGCTGGAGCCTTATACAGTGTTCTAGCTGCATTTCCGTTCTGCCAGAATCAGAAGCAACCAGCTTTTGCTTGCAACCAATAAAACTCAACAGTTTGGAAACCTTGTCACGTAGCAGCAAGAGATTCATTTTCTGCTCTCTATAAGCTGCTGTGGGATAGGAACAAAACTGACACAGTGATCCATTTCATTTGCAAAACACTGTTGAAGTTGGAACAAAGAGAATAAAAACGTCCATGGACCTTGAAGATGTCAGATCTCAGAGAACAATTAACACTTAATACTCAGAAATCAGATCCCTTTGAAAACTGGAGCCTAAACAGAATAAGATGTAATGTAATATGTCAGAGTACTGGATAAACAATTAGTGCCAAAAAATTGAAAGGCTATAATATGAAATGACTACTTTGAAAAATCAAAGACATTACATTAGGTATAGTGTAAACAGGCACACTAAAAGAAGTAGGAAAAGCTCTCTCATCTAAGAATCTAACATGCACAAGAGACAGAACATGCATTTCAATGAGCTGCACGGCCATAAATTGGAAATCAATAACAAGCTATCAAACCAACTGCCGGTCAACCACAAAATACCTTGTCAGGAAGCAGACATCACCAAGGATGATGCTGCGGCTACTAAACATAGGCCATAATGGTAACACAAGAATCTGCAAGGGTCAAATTTCCCAACACCAAAAGCCAATTAAAAAATGGAATCCAGCATATTTTGCACAACTGCAGTTAACTAATTTCACGCCCTTGAGCTATGAAATAAACCTATGGAAGGCACAACCGCAGGGACTGTGTTTGGGGTATTTTGGGGGGTAAAATTCATCTTGGATGATGACAAAATGGCCGACAACGTACCCATGGTATGTTTCACATTTCACAGAAAAGCAGTGTATCAACTCCGCCATACCGGGGGACCTTCTACGAGCACGGAGACAAGGTTGGCCGCCTATTGGCTCACCAGCTGAGAAAGCAGGCAGCCACGAGGGAAATAGCGCAGGTAAAGGATAGCAGAGGCAGACTGATACCAGAATCAATGGAGGTCAATCGGGCATTTGAGACCTTCTACCGGGGACTGTACACCTCCGAGCCCCCAAATGGAGATACGGGGATGAAACAGTTCCTAGATGGATTGGAACTACCAGTTGTGGGGTAAGACAGACGGGGGGAGCTGGAAGATCTGGGAGAAATCATGGAGAGCATCAGCTCCATGCAGACGGGGAAGGCACTGGGACCCGACGGGTTCCCAGCGGACTTCTACAAAGAATTTGCACCAGTCCTGGTCCCACACCTAAGGGACATGTTCGCGGACTTACTGGGCACCATGTCCCCCACCCCACGCTAGCGCAGGCCACAATTTCACTGATACCCAAAAAAGATAAAGAACCAACGGAATGTGGATCATACAGACCGATTTCACTGCTGAATGTGGAAGCAAAAATACTCGCAAAGGTCCTGGCCAAAAGGCTCGAGGGCTGCGTACCAGAGGTGGTCACATAGGATCAAACATGCTTTGTCAAGGGTAGGCAGCTCACAGCGAACATCAGACGGCTGCTGAACGTAATAATGACCACCCCCCCTCCTCACAGGGAGAGAATACCAGAGGTGACTGTCTCCCTGGACAGGCAGAAAAGGCCTTCGACAGAGTCGAATGGAACTACCTCATCAAGGTACTGGAACGGTTTGGGCTAGGAGCAGTGTTCACCACCTGGGTGGGGCTCCTGCACAACGCTCCCAAAGCGAGTGTCCAAACTAACACCACCAGCTTTGAATACGTCCAGCAACAGAATGGAACAAGGCAGGGCTGCCCCCTGTCCCCACTCTTTTTTTTAAAAATGTTTTTTATTGAGTTTTAATATTTTATATCCAACAAATTACAAATTATTAGAAAAAAAAACACGCAAAAATTAACATGTATATTGACAGGTAAGCATCATCATAATAACAACTGTGGCTGCCCCCTTTAGCCGGCATACATATTTTACATTCCCCAATATGGCCGAGGCACATGTTTATAGGCATTTATTTACAGTTTGGTTTTGGGCCTTAGCTAGCCATCAAACCCCCACAACGAACCCGTAGCCCCCCCCCCCCCCCCCCCCCCCCCGGCTACCTTCCCCCGATTCCCGTCCATTTTCCCCTGATTCTTGGCCACCCGACTATTCTTCCTCTTGTTCGTTGGCCACAAACAGGTCCCGGAACAATTGCATGAATGGCTCCCACGTTCTGTGGAAGCCGTCGTCTGACCCTCGGATGGCGAATTTGATTTTCTCCATTTGGAGTGATTCCGAGAGGTCGGACAGCCAGTCTGCAGCTCTGGGCGGTGCTGCTGACCGCCAGCCAAACAGGATTCTACGGCGGGCGCTCAGGGAGGCAAAGGCAAGGGCATCCGCCCTCCTCCCCAGGAATAGATCTGGCTGGTCTGAAACCCCGAAGACCGCCACTATCGGGCATGGCTCCACCCTCACCCCCACCACTTTGGACATTGCCTCGAAGAAGGCTGTCCAGTACTCCACAAGTCTGGGGCAAGACCAGACCATGTGGGCGTGGTTGGAAGGGCCTCTTTGGCACCGTTCACATCTGTCCTCCACCTCCGGGAAGAACCTACTCATACGGGTTCTTGTTAAGTGGGCTCTATGTACCACTTTTAGCTGCGTCAGGCTGAGCCTTGCGCACGTGGCGGTGGAGTTGACCCGCTGCAGTGCTTCGCTCCAGAATCCCCACCCTATCTCCATCCCCAGGTCGTCCTCCCATTTCATTCTTGTTGCATCCAGTATGGTGTCGTCCCTTTCTACCAGTCGGTCATACATGTCGCTACAGTTCCCTTTCTCTAGGATACTTGCGTCCAGCAGGTCCCCCAGTAGTGTCTGTCGTGGCGGTTGTGGGTACGTCCTTGTCTCCTTTCGTAGGAAGTTTTTGAGCTGCAGGTACCGTAGCGCGTTCCCCCCGGCTAGCCGAAATTTCCCTGTCAGTTCGTCCAGTGTTGCGATCCTGTCGTCCGTGTATAGGTCCCTGACTGTCAGTGTCCCCCCGTCCTGCCTCCACCTTTTGAAGGTGGCGTCAGTCAGTGCTGGTGTGAACCTATGGTTGTTGCAGATGGGAGCCTTGTCCGACATTTTGGTCAGGCCAAATTGCTGCCGCAGTTGGTTCCAGGATTGGAGGGTGGCTGTCACCACTGGGCTGCTGGAGTGTTTTTTGGGTGGGGATGGGAGTGCTGCCGTGGCGAGGGCCCGGAGGGAGGTCCCCACGCAGGAGGCCTCCTCCGCACGCACCCACTCGGCTTCTGGCTCCTGGATCCATCCCCTTACTCGCTCGGCTGTTGCCGCCCAGTGGTAGAATTGTAGATTCGGGAGGGCTAGCCCCCCCCTGGATTTTGTTTTTTGTAGGACCTTCTTTGGGATCCTAGCATTTTTACCCCCCCCATACGAACGCCATGATAAGTTTGTCCAGCACTTTGAAAAAGGTCTTGGCGATGTAGATCGGAATGGATCTAAACAGGAACCTGGGCAGTACGTTCATTTTGATCGTCTGGACTCTCCCCGCGAGGGAGAGTAGGAGTGTGTTCCATCTTTGCAGGTCCTTTTTTACTTCCTCCGTCAGGCTGGTGAGGTTCCATTTGTGGATCCCTTTCCAGTCATGGGCTATTTGGATCCCAAGGTAGCGGAATTTGTGTCGGGCTTGTTTGAATGGCAGCCCCTTTAGTGCTCCCCCCCCCCCCCCCCCCCCCCCCCCCCCTGCGGGTGTACTGGGAAGATCTCGCTTTTGCTCATGTTGAGTTTATAGCCCGAGAAGGCTCCAAACTCTTTCAGGATCGCGATGATTCCGTCCATGCTGCTTTGAGGGTCCGAGATGTAGAGGAGCAGATCATCTGCATAGAGTGAGACTCTGTGCTCTCTGCCTCCCCTTCGGATCCCCCTCCAATTTTTTGCTGCCCTGAGCGCGATTGCTAGCGGTTCGATTGCTAGTGTGAACAGCAGCGAGGACAGTGGGCATCCATGTCTGGTGCCCCTGTGCAGCTGGAAGTATTGGGAGTTGGTATTGTTGGTCCGTACACTCGCCATGGGAGCGTTGTATAGGAGCTTTACCCAAGCGGTGAACCCTGTTCCAAGCCCGAACTGCTCCAGTATCTCTATGAGGTATTTCCATTCGACTCTGTCGAAGGCCTTTTCTGCGTCCAGGGAGACGATCACCTCTTGTGTTCTCTCCCCGGAGGGGGTCATTATCACGTTCAGCAGGCGCCTGATGTTCGCGGTCAGCTGTCTACCTTTGACGAAGCCCGTCTGGTCCTCTGTGACCACCTCAGGTACACAGTCTTCTAGCCTTTTGGCTAGGATTTTGCCCTGTCCCCACTCTTGTTCGTGTTAGCGATCGAATCCCTGGCGATAGCCCTGTGGGATGCGAAAAGCTGGAAGAGAATCCAGAGAGAAGACAGAGAGCACAGAGTTTCACTCTATACAGGTGACCTGCTCCTCGATGTCTTGAAGCCACAGGAGGGACTGAAGGCAGTACTGCAAATCCTGAAAGTGTTTGGAAACTTTTTGGGCTACAACCTTAACCTGGGCAAAAGTGAGGCATTCCCAGTGAACCCAAATGAGGGCGGGGCAGAGCCGGAGAGGCTCCCATCTAAAACAGGCCAGAACAGATTCTGTTACCTGGATATCCAGATAGTTAGACACTGGACACAGATCCAGAAGACCTGACCAGCCTGGTGGAGGAAGTAAAAAAGAACCTTCCAAGGTGGGGCTCACTCCCACTCTCCCTGGCGGGGAGACTGCAGACGATCAAGGTGAACGTACTGCCGAGGTTCCTCTTTCTGTTTAGATGCATACTGATCTTTATCTCTCAGGCCTTTTTCCAAAATGTAGACAGTCTAATCATGGCTTTTGTGTGTGTGTGTGTGTGTGTGTGGTGGGGGGGCTGAGAGCCCGAGAATTCCAAACCGACACAGCAAAGAAGGAAAATCAAAGGGGGCTTGGCTTTATCAAACCTACAATACTACCACTAGACAACAACTGCAGAGAGAGGCCATGGGTACAAGAACCCGGCACAGACTGGGTACAAATGGAGGAGGTCTCCTGAAAAGGAATGACCCTCCGGGGGCTGGGCACTCCCAACCCCTCAACAAGATACACAACGAGCCCAGTGGCAGTGGCCATGCTGAGAATCTGGGCCCAACTGAGACGACACTTCGGGATAACTAAAATGTCCCCATAGGCCCCCATCTGCAGCAATCACAGATTCCTTCCAGCCACACGAGATACCACCTTCAAAAGATAGAGGCGGGCGGGGGCACACTGACGGTCGGGGACTTTTACGTAGGGCACAGATTGGTGACACTGGACGAACTGACGAGGAAGTGGAAATTAGCAAAAGGACAGGAAATGAGACACCTCCAAATAAAACACTTGCTCTGCAAAGAGACAGTAGGGTACCCCGGGGCCCCAGAAACCACACTACTAGAGGGCACAAGCAACAAGTAGGGAGGGCTATGTGGGAAATTATATGGACAGCTACTGGACAGAGCTCGAACACGATTGGACGAGACCAGACAAAAATGGGAGGACGAACTGGGGACAGAGGTAGGGTGGGGACTCTGGAGCGAAGCATTGGGCTGGGCTAACTCCACCTCCTCCTGCACAAGGCTCAGCCTAATGCAGCTGAAAGTGGTGCACAGCACACCTGACCAGATCCCGAATGAGGAGGTTCTTCCCGGAGGTGGAGGATAAATGTGAACGGTGCCAGAGAGGCCCGGCCAACCACATCCACATGTTCTGAGCTTGTCCCAAACTTGCTGGGCTCTGGACAGCCTTCTCCAAGGCAATATCCAAGGTTGTGGGGGTGAGGGTGAAGCCATGCCCGATAGTGGCAATCTTCGGGGTATCGGACCAATCTAAATCAGCAAAGTTTGCAAAGTAATTGCAGAAATTACCCAACAACATCAGTAACCACCCAATTCAAACTACAGCTGACTAACAGCGTGAAATCGGACTGCCTGCAGTGTTTGCCTACCAGGAATCGTGAACCCAACTTTAAAGCAAATACATTGGCATGGATTTTGGGCATCTGCAGACATTTTTGGACAGGCGACCAGTAGTGTGGGCCAGGGTTTCCTGACCCTTGCTTCTATCCAGGAAGGGGCAATTGAAGGATCAATCCCTGACAACAAACACATTTGGGAAACATTATTCTGTCTGTTATTTCCACATAAGTGCCTGCTCATTTATTCTAAACCCATTAACTCTGTCACTGAATTAGAGCAGAGAGGAGTTTTCATAAAACACCATTAGTGCACTTGTATATTACAAATTAATTTAAACTCTTTCATAAATACTATGCCACAGCAATGAGTTACAATATCATTTCAGTAGTTGAGCCCCTTCTACATAAGAAATATGGCTTCAGATCCAGTCCTTTGACCCGATCCTGGTTTTATAGCAGCAGCAGGAAGGACAAATGGATCACATAATTTGCACTTCCAAGAGTGGTTTACATTATATGAAATTGTCTTTTGAAAAAAATTATATGTACTTTTTATTTGGAAAGACAGATTTAGGCAATGTATTTACACGATTTACAACAAATGGGCACCAACGGCTGTGCAATTCTACAACAGAAGACAAGCAAGGTGAGGAAAAGCCATCTTAGCTGCTCGATCATGAGGATTAAAACTGCATTGGATATGAATAAGTAAAACTTCGCCTCGAAAGTGTACATTTGAAAAATTGTCTGGTGTAACCCATATTCCAATGGGGGAGAAATAATTTTCGTGAAAACTTTCTTCAGTTCAACTGGAAAGCAAAGCAACATTGAAATTCTCTTGCAGATACATTAATCGTTTTATTAAAGCTTATTTTGCATTTAGTTTTGTTACTATGAATATACAGAACTATGTGTGGGAAGAACTAGATTTACTAAACCTGTTCCATGCAGCCTTGTTCCAATTAAGCATTATGACTCTAATGCTCCTATCCATTAACTGTCATGTAACCTCCTCAGGGAGACAAAGGAAGCAGAATATATATTTTTTAAATCCTGCGGCAATTGGGGAAAATAAAGAATTCAGAATAATTCCTCCCCAACTGTCCAAAGGTGAGCAAATTAAGTTCCAGGTGACCACAGTGATGCACAATCAATGGACACGAAAACGAAGGAGTAGTCCGAATCAAAGGCTTTAATCAGCAAGAAGTGTGCCCAGCAGCAGGAGTACAGAAATGACCTGGCTGCTGGGAAACACGGGTTCTTATACCCCGCCTCGTAGGCGGACCTACCTTCCTTTCGACCAATGAGAATACAGAGAACACAACACTTGGGCCAATGGGCAGCGAGCCTTCTGCACCAATGGCAGCTCGCACTCCCAGGTACCGTAATACCCCTAGTCATACTACCACACACAGTGACAAAGAGCCACTACAGGCTACAGGAATAGCCAGAACTCTTTTGAATGTATGTAGTTAACACACACTCACTGAACATGACAGCAAATTGCCCCAGAGCTCAATGTACCTCTGTGAAAAGAAGAACATCCAGATGTCTAACCTGGTTGGTTGTACGCTGATGAAACTTATCTGTATGTTCTCCGGTTCTCTCTAATTCCATTAGCCGAGCCACATGGACACAGTCCCATTCCCTTCTGTTTAGCACAGGGCTAAATCGCTGGCTTTGAAAGCAGACCAAGCAGGCCAGCAGCACAGTTCGATTCCCGTAACAGCCTTCCCGAACAGGCGCCGGAATGTGGCGACTAGGGGCTTTTCACAGTAACTTCATTGAAGCCTACTCGTGACAATAAGTGATTTTAATTTTCATTTCATTGTTTTAAAGACCTCAATCAAACACCACTGATATCTATTTTTTCGAGAGTAAGAAGCCTGGGCTGGATTCTCCGGCCCGCCGTGCCACATTTCTGCCCCGACCCGCCAGCAGGATTTTCCGTTACGTTGGCTGGTCAGTGGGGTTTTCCAATGTGGGTCAGCCCCACGCCGTCGGGAAAGCACCGGGCGCCGGCAAAACGAGCATCCTGCCGGCGGAGAATCCCGCCCCCTATAACTAAAGGCTTTTAAATGAGATGCCATCACCTTGAAGCTCCCCTAAACCTCTTGAAGGGGACCTGAATCATGTACTATGTCAGAGGCCAGAAACTGAGCATAATTGGTAGAATCTTACCAAAATTTGGCAAAGAGTCGGATTCGGTGATAAAACCGGTGCGAATCTCACCGGTGTCGACAGGAAATCTCATGGGAATTTGAGCCTCTTTAACAGAATTTTTTATTTCCATATGAATCCGCTGCATTCGTGGCAGCCTCCTGCAGATTCGCTCGCTCCGGGACTACTTAATCTCTGCAATCAGTGGGGAGCTCCATATAAACACCTCCCCAGCACACACAGGCATGTGTTCCGGGGTCGAGTGGGCCTCAAACCTCCAAGGTAATCTCCAAGGCCATCACCGATCAAGTGGCCCTCTACCCCCACGCCCACTCACACTTCGCCCAGTATCTACTCTACTTCTCACAACCCCCTCCCACTCAAGTCCCACACATGCCGTACCTCTTCACCATCTGAACTGGCAGGACTCCCGTCTACACTCTCCCCATCTACCTCATTGCAGGACAAACGTGAGCATAATGGGCTTGAGCGGGCACAGCCACCCAGAGTCATACGCCAGCTCAGAAGCCTCACCTCCTTTGAGGAAAGAGCCCTTGAATTGACCTGGAAGGAGAAGGACCTGCTTGTGAAAAGGGTAAAATGGGGGCTTCAGACAAGAGTGAGAACCTCAGGCACACAGTCATTCTTCAAGCATTATGTGAGTAAATATTGTCCCATCATTTATCCTCCGTGATGAATTAATGCCATCTTCTTCCCTTGCAAGGCTATCAGTCGACCAGCGCGGACCATTCCTGTGCCCTTTGGGGATCATGGACATGAGCAGCTCTGAGGGATTCTTCTCGGACACCACCACTGAAGGGGTGTCACATCTGTCATCTGCACCCTTCACTAGTGCAGATAATCACACCTTGGTGGGAATAAATAATGGCCAGGCTTCTGGGTCACTCATTGGTGAGCACCTCACAATTGAAGATCTACAATAGGTGGAGGCAGGGACATCCCAGTAATTCGGCACTCGGAAGGATGCTGGAGACCTGGACTCTGCTGAGCCCCTGGCCGATGACGTGGCCCTGGCTAGGGTAGTCCGTGAGCTGATAGAACTACAAAGGCAGAGTGGCGAGCATCAGGAAGGGATGACATTATCCCTCCTTGGACTGCAAGGTCGACCGGAGGAGTCCCATCACGTTTTGTCTGAGGAGATGACGTCGTCACTCTAACACAACAAGGCCAAGACTGTGAGGAGGTGGCGTCCACAGTGGAGACCTTGGTACAGGTGGTACACTCCATGGCAGGGATGTCTGCTCCATGGCTCAACCCATGACCTCCGTGGCTGCGGGCATGAGCTCCATTGTGCAGGGCTTCGACTGTATGGTACAGGCACTGGTGGGAATCCACGAGTGTCAGTGGCAGAGGACGGCGGGTCATCTGGACTCACTCCAGCTGCCTATCTATCCCATGGAGGAACACAGGAACTCCCGTGAACCCAAAAGGAAGGGAATCGGTAGGAACACAGCCCCACCACCGTTCCTCCACCCTGGGTACGCTGGCAGTATCCAGACCATCTGACATCTCCCTCCCTGTGAGCCGTGGAGAGTAACATTGCAACATCTGCTGCTGCCCGAAAGTAATAATAATAATAATAATCGCTTATTGTTACAGGTAGGTTTCAGTGAAGTTACTGCACCACTTTTCCACCTGTACAACCCCCACAAAAAGGGCCACAAAATCATTCCTCAGGCAGGAACCACCTTATGTGTAACCACTCACTCCATAGCCACCACCTAGAGTCCCAGGTACAAGTTAATATACATGTGCTCCCTCACATAATGACCTCCCTTATGTATTTGAGTATGCCTGAGTGGGAAATGTCTCACAGGTCACTGGTGCTGCCCTGAAACAGCCGCCTGCATAGAAGATCTGAGCGGCGGTGACTTTAAGGGCCATGGGTGTTGGGTGCCAGCTGTTGCAGGACATGGCAAAGGTGGTCCGCCATCCTTCGGATCAGACGCAGTCTTCCCTGGCACTGAAGCTCCGACATCTGCAGGTAGGATGTCTGCATTCGGAAGACCGTTTGCTGGTAGTGTCTCCTGCCAGGCTCCACCATCTGTGGTGTTGTCCCCAGAACAGCTATGGACCAAGCCTCCCTCTCCTCTGCAGGGCACTGGTCCTGACCACGTGCAGCAGTATATCGATTTCCCTGCTGCTGCTCGATCTCTGTGGGTAGAATCACCAACTCAATTGGCTCCATGATTCTCCAGAATCATGCACTGACAAGAAGAGGACATCAAAGTGAGTGCTGAGGATTCCTGACAGGCCCCTGACCCTTAGCCCCCAACGCCTGTTTCCAGACTCAGGAAGGGCTATATACCTGGGTAGCACGGTGGCACAGTGGTTAGCACTGCTGCCTCACGGCACCAAGGTCCCAGGTTCGATCCCGGCTCTGGGTCACTGTCCGTGTGGAGTTTGCACATTCTCCCTGTGTTTGCATGGATTTCGCCCCCACACCCCAAAAATGTGCAGGGTAGGTGGATTGGCCACGCTAAATTGCCCCTTAATTGGAAAAAATGAATTGGATACTCTAAAATTTATTTTAAAAAAGGAAGGACTGTACACCTGGCAGCCTCGGGCAGACTGGCAGTTTGCATATGTAAGGGCCCTCCATAGGTGTAACCGAGCAGCTGTGGTGACAGTTTATTAACAATGTTTAGACATCTTCAGAGGGCCACCTCAAAATGCAAGCTCAGGTGCTCTCTCTCCTAAGCAGCAGCGCCCACCACGGCTGGTGGGTCGTTCGTCCATCCAGGATTACTGGCTCCAATTAGGAGGCCCCCTCCTTGAAGATCATGAAGTGGGATTGCTTTTGGCAAGTGTGCTGTAGGATCCAGCAAAGGTCCCTACCCATGATCATTTTTTAAGTTGTTAGCATTCTTCCCATCGAGTAAAGGGAGGAGGTAATGAACACTGATTCAATTTCAGATGGAGCTTTGTATCTAATTCCGGGACCGAAATTTAGGAAGGATCGGGAGGCATTGGAGAAGATGCAGAAAAGATTGACGAGAATGGTTTGCTGGATGAGGGATTTCAGTTTTGGGTATGGATTGGAAAACCTGGGGTTGTTCTCTATGGAGAAGGGAAGGGAGAGGAGATTTAGTAGGGGTGTTCAACATAACGGGGAGACTGGAGAGGCATGATGGGAAGAAACTGTTCCCATTGGCAGGACAGTCAAGAGCCAGGGGACACCAATATAAAGTGATAGACAAATGAAGAATAGCAACATGAGGAAAATCTTTTTTATACAGTTGGTGATTAGGATCTGGAATGCGCTGTCCGAGAGTATGGTGGAGGCAGATTCATCTGGGATATGGGCGTTGCTCGCAAGGTCAGCATTTGTTGCTCATCCCTAGTTTCCCTCAAACTGAGTGGCTTACCACACCATTTCAGATCCTTATTAAGAGTCAAGCGTTTTGCTATGGGTCTGGAGTCATATGTCGCCAAGACTAGATAAGAATGGTAGATTTCCTTCCCTCAAGCACATTATTGAACCAAATGGGTTTTTATGGCAATCAACAATCATTTCACTAATACTAAGACTAGCTTTTGAATTCCAGGTTATTTGTTGAATTTAAATTCCACCAGCTGCCATGGTGGGATTTGAACTCATGTTCTCCAGGACATTAGCCTGGGCCTTTGGATTGCTTGTCCAGTGACATTATCAGTGACATTGGTGACAAAGCCTGCATGGTTTTCAAAAGGGAATTGGATAGTCATCTAACGAGAAAAGACTTTTAAGGGATCTGAGAAAGGGTGGGGGAGTGGAACTAACTGAAATGAAATGAAAATCGCTTATTGTCACGAGTAGGCTTCAATGAAGTTACTGTGAAAAGCCCCTAGTCGCCACATTCCGGCGCCTGTCCGGGGAGGCTGGTACGGGAACTGAGTTGCTATCACCGAGAGTTAACATAGACACAATGGGCTGAATGGCCTCCTTTTGTGCTACAAACGAACATGAAAAGTGCTGAAAAATCAGGTGCAACACGCACATTGCTATTTTGTTCAAAGTCTGTACGTCCTCGCTTTTGAAATTATATTTGCTGCCACTTTCAAATATTTCCATGGGAACACGTGTATATATTTGCATCCAAAATATGGTCATCGTTGAAGGTTTCCACCCATCCTTCAAGTCTCTTTCCATTAATAGGCCCAACATGAGTACATCAAGCCATCAAATTACTGCCATTAGTCGACCTCATGCAGCTATGTGTCATTTTTTAAAGTGATACAGGACGGCTGAGTGAAAATAAATCAGCATTTGGCCATCCTCATTATCCATGTGGGGGCAATTAGGCAGAGGCTGAGAATATTTTTTCATTAGCTAAGTGACCTCCTGCTTCTAAGATGGTCACTGGGGACTAACTTGCCTTTTGACCTATTGCAAGATGAAAGGCTGATGCAACCTTGAGGTGATTCAATTTTCAAAAGGGAGGGAAAAGAATGTAAAGAATTGAAAAATGAAAGACAAATGACATGTTTTCTTTCTCTAGATCCCTCTCAATTTTCCTTTCCTTGCCTAAAATTAACAACCACACATTCCTTCAGCGTACAGTTCTCCAGGTTCTGCTCGTCTCCTCACACCTTTCACTGATGTCTATTCCTATAATGTGACTCTAATCCAGGGGTGTTCATAGGTTATTTGACTGTGGTAGGTGTCACAGGACTCAATCTTGTTCGAATAGCATTTCCACATCAATGCACTTTACAGCAGCATTAATAGCCAATGATCGAGAATGCGGACTTTGATATGCTTCTCCTCTTCTCCTTCCTGAGGACAACTGTAATGACTCAACCGGTGTTCTTGCTGTGATCAGTGAACTGAGCGAGCAGACCAGAGATCGAACATGTTTATTCTGGTCGATGTGACTCAGTGGTTTAGAAAGCAGTAAGCCATCAACTTACTCATCGGTTGTGCAGTCACATATCCTTTTGTGGGGCAGTTTAATATTAATTGCAGCATCTTTCAGAGCAATCCAGTAAATTCACTGATCCCATGCTCCTTATAAAGCACTGTGTCCAAAGTCAACCACTGTGACCTTTTAGAAACACAGCCCACTTTTCGCAGCATAGAGTCTCAGGCTCCTGATGACACCCCACAACGCACCCCCCCCCCCTCCCCCACTACCACCCTGCCACCCCCAACCCCACACCCCGCAGAGATGTTGCTCCATTGAGCTGACAGCTTTCCCACGCAGTGAGGGGCCACTCCGCCACCAACAAAATGGCAGAATGGCCTCAAAACAGTCCCTAATTCAGGCCTTAACAATGCAAATTGACTGCCAATCGCTGTGGAGCAGGCAGCCAATTCACTTCTCAATGTGGCTCCCCCGGTATTTTCCAGGCCCCACTATTCCCACAACCCACCTTCATGTCCGTCACCACTGGGCCAGGGAAATTCATTCCATCATCCCAACACTTGCAGCAAAAACTGCACTGGGTTTTGTTGATTCTCATTCTGCAGAAATAACCAGCAGGTTTACTGAACAAATTATCATAATGATGGAACAACTTAATGGAAGGGAAAGACAATGTTTGATTAAATAATCTCTCGCATGCTTGGTTATAAATCACCAACTTGTGAAATCACACCACGTTAATTTTTTCTCACTTCAAAACTCAGTTCCTCCCGCCTCTGCAATATTATGCATGGTACAACTTACTTAGCAAAGGGCACCTGCACTGAGAGAGAGAGACAAATGGTTTTATATAACTTGAGAAGCACTACTCTTCAAGTGTGGGACTGGGCAAGGAGGCATGTCTCCATGAATTACCGCAGCCAGCATTGGGATTGAATCCTCAGCTTTTGGCATCATTCTGCACCACACTCTCGCCATCAAGTCTACTGAGATAACTGACACTCTATTGTTCTATTTGCACATTGCATTCAGGTGCAGCTGAGTCCGCCTGATGTACAATTGAAAACTGGCACAAAGGCATATTTCCTCACCATGATGGGAGCAGATGCTTTTGAGATGACTGACCAATTTTGCCTGCCGGACGCCATTACTACGGACTATTCTGAAATTAATGAGATTCCATACTCACATTGTGGCATGACGAGGAATGAGTTTGCACTAGTATTTCACAGATTACATTCTCAAGTGAAAGAAAGCCTCGCCACTGTGTCTTTGTTTCAAATTTGGGACAGATTCATAGGAGGCTTAAAATCTAATAAAATCCAGGTCAAGGTTTTGAGCAAAGGCAGTAAGCTGGTTTGGAATGGACCTGTGATGAGACCATGGGCATGGCAATACAGAAAGAGACAGTTGCAAATTACAAGATCGTCCTTTTCATGAGCCAACAGGAGGGATCTACTGGATTTCAGTGAGATCCATTTCATGCCAACCAAGTTCACCGTCTCTAGATCTACCAATGCCATGATAACCATCAACCATTTAAATGCCCCCAATTCTGTGGTGATATGCCGATGGGCTATATCATAGATGGATGGTGTGCAACCTCCAACCAGCAGGTGCCGACACACCATGCGGTCTCCAGACCAAGATCATGTGACCAGTGACTCCCATATAAGGGGAGACACATCCGGCCATCTTCAGAAGAAGGTTGAGAGGGTAATAAGACATACAAGTGAATGGTCAGGACTTGGGAGTCCTAGTCCAGGATTCTCTAAAAGTAAACTTGCAGGTTGAGTCCGTAATTAAGAAAGCAAATGTAATGTTGTCATTTATCTCAAGAGGCTTGGAATATAAAAGCAGGGATGTACTTCTGAGGCTTTATAAAGCACTAGTTAGGCCCCATTTAGAATACTGTGAGCAATTTTGGGCCCCACACCTCAGGAAGGACATACTGGCACTGGAGCGGGTCCAGCGGAGATTCACACGGATGATCCCAGGAATGGTAGGCCTAACATACGATGAACGTCTGAGGATCGTGGGATTATATTCATTGGAGTTTAGGAGGTTGAGGGGAGATCTAATAGAAACTTACAAGATAATGAATGGCTTGGATAGGATGGACGTAGGGAAGTTGTTTCCATTAGCAGGGGAGACTAGGACGCGGGGGCACAGCCTTAGAATAAAAGGGAATCACTTTAGAACAGAGATGAGGAGAAATTTCTTCAGCCAGAGAGTGGTAGGTCTGTGGAATTCATTGCCACAGAGGGCAGTGGAGGCCGGGACATTGAGTGTCTTTAAGACAGAAATTGATAAATTCTTGATTTCTCGAGGAATTAAGGGCTATGGGGAGAGAGCGGGTAAATGGAGTTGAAATCAACCATGATTGAATGGTGGAGTGGACTCGATGGGCCGAATGGCCTTACTTCCACTCCTATGTCTTATGGTCTTATGGTCTTAGGTGCAAATTCCAGAGCAGTAATTAACAGACTCTATGATAAAATGCTCTGTAACAGATTGCTATCTTACCACACGAGACTCAATGAAAGATTCTGGTTTGGACAAGTCGAGGTGTTTGGTGGATTCCTTCGTAAGGTATAAAAGACCAAACACAACAATTTCCAGTCAAAGTGCTACGCTTGTGGTAATGTTAGTCAAATCTGGAAGGCATGCTGGAGTTGAGTAAATAAAATGCTCCAGGTCCTGGGAAAGCTCCAGATCGCAGCCATGCATGAGATCGTGTCACATCTGAAACTAGTTCAGTAGTCTAGAAATCTGCCAGTAACAGAAGTCGATGTTCTGGAACACAAAGATTGCGATTTGCACTCAGTCGAAAAGCAAGAAATACAGCACACGGAAGATGATAATAATATGTCTGCAGATATAATTCCAGCTCCCACTGTAAAAGTGAAAGTCAAAGATACACAACTTACTTTCCTTGTTGTACAGCTGTTGAAGTGTCTATTATAATAATAATAATCGCTATTGTCACAAGTAGGCTTCAATGAAGTTACTGTGAAAAGCCCCTATCTCAGAAGGAGAGGACCAGAATATCTCAGTTACATCCCCTCATACAAAACCGGTATGAAACTGACTAGTTATTTCAATAATAGATTTAGGTGTCAGGTCAATTTAGTGAGAGGGTGGAATGTGATTACAAATCCTATTAGGAAGGAAGAAGCAGAATCTCTCTGATGGGAAGAAATTGGTTTCAGAAAATATATTTAGAGCAGCACGGTGGCCTAGTGGTTAGCCACTGCCTCACGGCGCTGAGGATCCGGGTTCGATCTTGGCCCCGGGTCACTGTCCGTGTGGAGTTTGCACATTCTCCCCATGTCTGTGTGGGTCTCATCCCCACAAACCCAAAGATGTGCAGCATAGGTAGATTGGCCACGCTAAATTGCCCCTTAATTGGAAAAAAAGAATGGCGTACTCTGAAATGAAAAAACAAGAAAATATATTTAAACAGAACCAAGTTATTTACAGTAGGGGTCATTTACAGTGGGGATGAAGTGCTGCGACAGCACAAAGTGGTTTCTGAGCAAGGAAGACCAAATAATAAAATTAGCCATCAGTGTGAGATTAAAGATTGTAAATTCTTTGCATACTTCCCGTGAAAATGGATCGGTTTTCAGGCAGAGTTACCTGTGCATTACTTTACACACGCAAATGACATGTCTCGCAAGGAGGTGGCACCAGTAATGCGCTCAACTGTGTCATGAATGATCCGCCACCTAAACAGTGTTATGGTGAGCAGTTGCAGAAGTATTTAACAATTAGAAATGAACTGAGTTTAGATTAAGACTGTGTCCTGGTTGGAGTCATTGTTCCACCTGAACTTCGAGAGAGATTGTTAGAGGAACTTGGTCAAGATCACCCAGGGATAGTCCATATGAAAGTTGTAGCAAGCAGCTATAGTTGACTGAGATGGTGAAGAAGTGGTGAAAAGTTGTAACGCGTGTTTCAGAATGAGAAATGATCCAACAAAGGTTCCCTTTACTCCAGGGTGAAACACAAGAAGATCATGGGAATGAGTACATGTCAGTTTGTTCCAAGTGACGGGAAAGAGTATCTTGTTTTGGTTAATAGCTAAAGCAAGTGATCAACTGTTGAGTTAATGCCCAATATCACAAGTGCCAAAACTATTGAGGTTTTGAGAGGTTGGCTTGAAATTTATGGGTTATCAAAGGTATTGGTTTTGGATAATAGGCCACAGTTTACACGAGAAGAGTTTGAAATATTTCTGAGTAAGACTGTAGTCAACTACACTCTAATACCACCATATTAATGGTGGGGCAGCACGGTAGCATGGTGGTTAGCATAAATGCTTCACAGCTCCAGGGTCCCAGGTTCAATTCCCGGCTGGGTCACTGTCTGTGCGGAGTCTGCACGTCCTCCCCGTGTGTGCGTGGGTTTCCTCCGGGTGCTCCGGTTTCCTCCCACAGTCCAAAGATGTGCGGGTTAGGTGGATTGGCCATGCTAAATTGCCCGTAGTGTCCTAAAAAGTAAGGTTAAGGGGGAGAGGTTGTTGGGTTACGGGTATAGGGTGGATACGTGGGTTTGAGTGGGGTGGTCATTGCTCGGCACAGCATCGAGGGCCGAAGGGCCTGTTCTGTGCTGTACTGTTCTATATCACCCAAGGTCAAATGGTGCTGCAGAAAGAAGCATGCAGACTGTGAAGAGATCTTTGCAGAAGTACTTGCTAGGTGACAAGCTAAGAACTAATTTCTTTTTGTCACAGACTGGCCAATTTTCTGTTCTGTTGCAGAATAAATCTACCGTCTACAACGGTTTGCTCACCTTATGAGTCAGTGTTTAAACATCATCCTGCAACAAGGTTTTGTTTTTTTAAGCCACCCATCAATAGCGAAGTAATAGAAAAGCAAAGATGCGTCATGATGGACCTGACATGAAACTTAGAGAGTTCAGTACTGGTCAGAATGCCATGGTGAAAAATTATTGAGCTAGTACGGAGAAGTATGTGATTTTTGTAATGAAGAGACTAGGTGAATTCAGATATCTTGTGAAGACTGGAGAGATTCCGTCAGTGTCAGGTAAATCATTTGCTTGAAAGAACAAATCTGACAAATGGAAAGCATGATAACCCTCTTAAAGTCCAAATTCCTGCTACAGTTCAAAGTAAAGATCAGAGGGAAAATGAAAATCACAAAGAAACATAAAGTCTGCAGGTATCACAAAGTCCATCGATGTAGCAAAGTGAGTCAGGGTCTTTGATTAAGACAAATCAATCAATGTCACAGTCCAAACCATTAAGAGGAGTTGGGAGTCAAAGACAAAGTTAGATTTCTCACAGTCAGAGGTGTTGAGAGAGCAGAATCAAGCAAATGGAAGTGGAAGGAGACATCCAGGCAGAAAGAGAAAGAAACCAGCCGTGTAGGAACATATGTAGGAAGAAAAGGAAATAATACTAAATATCATCACTTGTCAAATGATTATATTTTTGTGAAACACAGACTGGTGTTAAGGAAGCACTTAAAAAAAAAATTTAGAGTACCCAATTCTTTTTTCTCCAATTAAAGAGCAATTTAGCATAGCCAATCCACCTACCCTGCATATCTTTGGGTTGTGGGGATGAGACCCACACAGACACAGGGAGAATGTGCACCGTCACTACATGGACAGTGACCCGATGCCGGGATTGAACCCGGGTCCTCGGCGCCATGAGGCAGCAGTGCTAACCACATGTAAATTACTCTGGGGTATAAATTTTGGTCTTGATTACAGTAAAAACAAGTTTGCAACACAACCTGTAAAACTGTAGGTGCTGTTGATGTTGGTTTAGTCATACTGTATTCTGAGAACTTATGTATATTTATCATTTTACATTTAATGTGTAAGTTGTTTTTTAAGTGAGGAGGAAATGGAGCAAGTTATAGGATCTGATCTGTTAGTTGAATTGATCTCTCTGTTGCCCTCTCTGTTGGGGAGGTGTAAGTAAGTTTAATTCAATAACAGCTGCCTGCAGCTTAACCTGCATTAGTCTTACTCAGTGCAATACACAATAATCTTGATCGTGTTGCAAACAGGAGAGCACTGATGGGCATGCACACAAAGATGCTGGTTAGCCAGGCAGCTTTCCTTCAATGTCAAGCAGTATGGAAGATTTTGGCTCTAAGTTGGCAGAGGGCATGGGACACAGCTTCCCCTCCCATAGCCTCTGTACATCTCACCTGATGTGCTGCAGACCTAGAAGTATTGCCATTGCTCCCTCACATCCGTTTCACTGTTTGGGTGAACTGATCATCAAACTTATTCATCTTTCCCTTTCAGTATGCAGTAAATCCACAAATTTACCACAACAAAAACAACCCAGTGTACTTCTGGACACTGGTAACAGCAGAGGTTCATAAAAATTAAGTTACTTCCTGCCCCTTAAAACACCACGAGTGCATCGTTGCACCTGTTGTTTGCTGAATGATGTACGAGTATGTTGCCTGGACCTGAGTGGTCCAAATTTGCTATCACATCAACCGGTTGGGCTGTGTGACATCAGAGTCGATTCACAGCCTTCTGGCCCACACAAGGGACATCCTAGCTCTTTTTAAGGATAGAATTTCATGCGGGTTACATATGAAGCAGCCAGTGGTACGTCGTAACCCAACAATGTGTGCTGAGCCTCAACTAAGGTAGCAATTTTCACTTTGGTAGAGTTCAGAGTACACAATGACTTTTGTTACAGTCTCTGTTAACTGGTAAAATACACATAAAAGCATTCACACAATGTGAGCTATGTTGGAACTGGCATTAAAGCGGTATGCAGAGCAGGAATCATTGAAGGGGTGAAAGGCAAAGGCATAACATATTGTGGGACATACTGAGATGGACATAAAAATTGTTAGTACAATACTTGGCGTATTGTGGTACATACTGGAATTTTAAAGCACATTGTTACTGATCTGCAGATCACTTACCTAATGAAATTACTTAATATAATGAGAGAACATGGTGGTCTACAAATCAGCAGCCAACCATGATGGTAGCTATGCCAGGACTGTGTCCTTCAATACATACTTTGGTTATAACTTCACAAAGGAGGACACAAAATAACATACCAGAAATATTGGGGAAAACAGGGTTTAGTGAGAGGGAGGAACTGCAAGAAATCAGTATTCGGAGGGAAATGGTGTTGGGGAAATTGATGGGATTGGAAGTTGAAAAATTCCCAGGGTCTGATAATCTACATCCCAGAGTACTTTCGGAAGAGGCCCTATAAATCGTGGATGCATTGGCAGTCATCTGCCAAGATTCCATGGACTCTGAAATATTACCTACAGATCGGAGGGTAGCGAATGAAACCCCACTATTGAAGAAATGAGAGAAAACAGGATATTATAGACCAGTCAGCCTGACCTCGGTGGTGGGGAAAATTCTAGAGTGCATTCAAAAGATTTAATAGCAGAGCACTTTGAAAACAGTGGTAGAATCAGACAAAGCCATGGATGACACAACTAAATAATGCTTGAAAAATTTTCTGGAATTCTTTGAGGATGTAACAAGTGCAATTGATGAAGGTGAGCCAGTGGATGCGGTTTATTTGGACCTGCAGAAGACTTTCACCAAAGTCCCGCTTAAGAAATTAGCGTGTAAAAGTAAAGTGCATGGGATTGGGGGTAGTGTATTGAGATGGATAGAAAACTAGTTGGCAGACAGGAAACAAAGAGTAAGAATAAATGGGTCTTTTTCCGAATAGCAGGCAGAGACTAGTGGGGTACGGCCGGGATTGGTGTTGGGACCCCAGTGATTTACAATATATGCCAATGTTTTAGATGAGGGAACTAAATGTAACATCTCCAAATTTACAGATGACAGAAAGCTGGATCAGAGGGTGAGCTGCAAGGAGGATAGAAAGATCATTCAGTGTGATTTGGACAAGCTGAATGAGTAGGCAAATGCACAACAGATGCAGTATAATATGGACAAATGTGAGGTTATCTACTTTGGTAGCAAAAATAGTAAGGCAGATTATTGTCCGAATGGCAAAAATTGACAGAGGGAAATGTGCAACGACACCTGGGTGTCCTCGTCCAACAATCACTGAAAGTAAGCATGCAGGTACAACAGGCAGGAAAGAAGGCAAAGTTTGCTTACATGGTGAGAGGATTCAAGTACAGGAGCAGGGATGTCTTACTGTAATTATGCAGGGCGTTGGTGAGACCAGACCTGGAATATTGTGGGAAGTTTTTGGTCTCCTTATCTGTGGCAGGGTGTTCTTGCTATAGATGGAATTCCACAAAGGTTTACCAGATGGATTTCTGAGGGAGGGGGACTGAGATATGAGGAGAGATTGAGTCGGTTAGGATTATGTTCATAGTTCAGAAGAATGAGGAGGGATCTATAGAAACCTATGAAATTATAACAGGACTAGACAGGGTGGATGCAGGAAGGATGTTCCCGATGGTGGGAAGTCTGGAACCAGGGGTCACAATCTGAGGATACGGTGTAGACAATTTAGGATTGAGATGAGAAGGAATTTCTTCACCCAGTGAGTGGTCAGCCCGTGGAATTTGCTACCACAGAAAGTAGTTGAAGCCAAAACACTGTATGTTTCCTGGAAGGCATTAGATATAGCTCTTGGGGCGAAAGGGACCAAAAGATATGAGAGGGAAGGCGGGAACAAGTTACTGAGGTGGATGATTATCCGTGATCTTTGTGAATGGTGGAGCAGGCTGGATGGGCTGAATGGTCAATTCCTGCTCCTATTTTCTACGTTTCATTCTTTCAACCAATACTCATGAAGGACTTTGCATGTCACTGGGAGGACACAATTTACAAGGAGTTAATAGACATGTCACTGTGGGCCATTGTCTGACATCCAGCAGCCAGAAAAGCATTGGATTGCGGGGGGCCTGGAGGGGGGAGGGGAGGGGGAATTGTTGTTCGTGTTGGGGAGCAGGGAGGTAATGCTGCCAAACCTTCCCCTCATGTTGACCTTTTGGTCCCTGTGTAAACACTGAGGGCTGGATTTTCTGTCAGCGTGATCCTCCATTTTGCCGACAGCGCACTCACACTTGCGGATTTCCCGATGGCTTGGGGGTTCCCACAATGGGAAACACCATTGGCAGGCTGGCGGGATGGAGGATCCTGCTGCTGGCGGGGGCGCGCCGCACCAGAAAGCTGGTGCAGAGGGATGGAGAATCCCGCCCTTAGTGTATTTGGCTGACTGAAGAAGAATTACCAGTAAGGATCTGTCAGTTCTGGGGAGATGCTGGGGGACATTTTACCCCTTTTGTTCCATCACTGATCACATTAGAAACACATGCGCAGTGGAGCCGGGAGTGCAGGAGGTGATAGAGGCCGGTGTTCTGGCCTTTGCGTCCCTAGTAGCCCGGCGGAGGATCTTGCTCCAATGGAAGGATGCGAGACCCCCAAGCGTGGAGGCCTGGATCAATGATTTGGCGGGGTTCATTAAATTGGAGAGGGTGAAATTTGCCCTGAGAGGATCAGTACAAGGGTTTTTCAGGCGGTGGCAGCCTTTCCTGGACTTCCTGGCGGAACGGTAGGGAAATAGGCCGACAGCAGCAGCAACCCGGGGGGAAGGAAGGGGGGGGGGGGGGGGGGGGGGGGGGGGGGGGGGGGGGGTGGGGGGGGGGTGGGGGGGGGGGGGGGGGGGGGGGGGGGGGGGGGGAGGGAGGCAGGGGGAGGTTTGGATTGGGGGGAGGGAGAACTGTGTACATGGGTCTGTGGGATGTGGCGGGTGCTATCTCTTTCCCTTTTGTTGTTTGGGTGCTCTTTTGTTTTTTTCCTTTTTCCTTTTGTTTGAAGTTGCTCTTGAAGTTGGGGGGGTATTGTTCTTGGGGTGTTACCGCGGTTGTTTGTTAATAGAGTTAAGATGTTTATATTTTGTAAAAATTTCAATAAAAATTATTTAAAAAAAAAACATTAGAAACACATGGGTGGTAAAAAATAAATCCTCTGCAATAAGAGTTGTTTTTTTTTAAATGACTTGAAGTCAAATGCAATTGAATCCACATGCTCCAGCCAAGGGAGTCCATGATTAAAGATGACACAAACAGGTCGAGCGTAATCACTATGAACCGACATGTAAATACTGTGGCCAAGTTGGTTAAATACAGAAGGGTTGTTGCATTGGAACAGGAATTTTTGCTGAACAGCAGCAAGAAATAATGGGTGAGAATTGCAACCATTTCCACCAGTTTCTGGAGCTACTGGTGCCCATGGAGTTTCAAAATGGCAGCTGTGGTTCACCCGGGTTTCTAACTCAGCCAGGAATAAATTGAATGAGTGAGCCTCTACTGCTGTACACACTCTACTGACCCTCTGAGAAAACCACATTCTCTTCATCTCTCTTTTAACAGTGAGATCTCTTATTTTTTTTAACTGCGTTCCTGAGTTCTAGTCTCCCCCACAAGTAGAAACATCCTCTCGGTATCCACCCTATCCAGTCCCCTTAGATCAGCTCTCATTCTTCTCAACTCCAATGGGTATGGGCCCAAACGTTTCAATCTTTCTTCAAAAGATAAGCCCTTCACTGCAGGAATGAGTTGCCTGAACCTTCTCTCAACAGTTTTGAACACAATCATATCTTTTTTCAAATAATGGGCAGGATTCTCCCCTACCCGGCGTGACGGGGGGTCCCGGCGTAGGGGAGTGGCGCCAACCACTCCGGGGTCGGGCCTCCCCAAAGGTGGGGAATTCTCCGCACCTTTGGAGGCTAGACCCACTCCGGAGCGGTTGGCACCAGAAGACTGCCGCAAAAAACCGGCGCCAGCGGCCTTTCAGGCCCGCCGCCCGGCAGCGGGGCAGGCTGAAAGGCTTTCGCCGGTCGCACATGCGCCGGTGGTGATGTCAGCGGCCAGCTGCCGCTGACGTCACCACCGGTGCATGCGCGATGTGGGTTTCTCTTCCGCTTCCGCCATGACGGTGGCCATGGCGGCGGCACCGGAGAAAGAGTACACCCAGGGCACTGGCCCGGAGTCTGAGCGGGGGGCCCCGATCGTGGGCCTGGCCACCATGGGGGCACCACCCGGGGTCCGATCGCCTCGCGCCCCCCCCAGGACCCCGGGGGCCCGGTCGCGGCGCCGATCCCGCCGCCACCAGAGGTGGTTCAAACCTCAGCGGCGGGAGAGGCCTCCCAGCGGCGGGACTTCGGCCCATTCGGGCCGGAAAATCGCCGCAGGGGCCTCGCCGATCGGAGTGGCGTGATTCCCGTCCCCGCCAATTCCCGGGTGGCGGAGAATCTCTGCCACGGTGAGGGCCAGATTTCCAACGGCCCCAGGCGATTCTCCGACCCTGCTGGGGGTCGGAGAATTTCGCCCAAGGAGTGCAAAACTGCACACAACATTCCAGATAGGCTTTCACCAAGGCCCTGTACATCTGCAGTAAATCATCCCTACTTTTATATTTCATTCCCTTTGCAATAAATGCCAATATTCCATTTGCTTTCTGTGGTGAATCATAATCCTAGTAATTCACACTGTGTTATATTGTACGTGTTGTGTCTTTGTAAGCTTGGTATACGAGCAGTTGCCCGGCTCTGCCCATAGGGGGAGATGAAGAGTTTGTACTGGGCTCCACCCTTGGCTCCGCCCATGGTTCCGCCCATGGCTCCTCCCACTAACTGGAAGTATAAAGATCTGCAGTTGTGAGCCTGCTGCCAGTTCATCTCGTCGCAGGCAGGCTCAGTTGTAAGACTATTAAAACCACTTTTCACTTCCATGTCTTGTGAATTGATGGTCACATCACTTTCCTGATCACTTGCTGTACAGTGTTTGCAGACTAACATATTGTGATTCACATACCAGGACACCCAGATCTCTCTGTCCAACCGAGTTCTGCAATCTCTCTCCATTCAAACAGCATATTGCTTTTCAATTCTTCCTGCCAAACAGCCACATATTCACATGTAATTCACTCACTTAACCTGCCTGTCGCCCTTTGCAGACTCTCTAATTCCTCTTTCTATTTACCTTGGTGTGATCGGCAAACTTGGCTACCATATATTTGATCCCTCATCCAAATCGTTGATACAGATTATAAATAGTTGAAGCCCCAGCGCTGGTCTTGCATAATAACCTTTAATGTGACACCTTGTCCAATGACTTTTGGAAATCTAAGTACACCAGATCTATAGGCTCCACTCTTTATTCTTTCATGGGATGTGGGCATCGCAGGCAAGGCCCGTCCTCAGTTGCCCTCGAACTGAGTGCCATTTTAAGAGTCAATCACATTGACAATGTGGGGCAACACGGTGGCACAGTGGGTTAGCATTGCTGTCTCACAGCTCCAGGGACCTGGGTTCAATTTTGGCCTCGGGTGACTTCCTGTGTTTGCACTTTCTCCTTGTGTCTGCGTGGGTTTCCTCTGGGTGCTCTGGTTTCCTCCCACTGTCCAAAGATGTGCAGGTTAGGTGGATTGGTCATGATAAGATTGCCTCTTAGTGTCCAAATGTTAGGTCGGGTTACTGGGACAAGGTGAGATGCAGACTTAAGTTTTGCCCTTTCCAAAGGTTGGTGTAAACTCCTTCTGCACTGTAGAGTTTCTGTTCGATAATTGCTGTGGATCTGGAGTCACATGTAGGCCAGACCAGGTAAAGATGGCAGACCCGGGAGGACCTGGATGGGTTTTTAGAACAATTGACAATGGTTTCAAGGTCATCATTAGATTTTTTTATTGAATTCAAATTTCATCATCTGCTGTGGTGGGATTCGAACCAGGGTCTCCAGAGCATTACCCCTGGGTGTGTGGATTACTAGTCCAGTGACAATATCATTACGTCACCACCTCCACCTTGCTTGTAACTTGGAAAATGATAGTTTGTGTCTGGGCCATTTCTTTCCTTACGTCCTTTCGCAGCCTGGGAGACTTTGGATCTGGGCCTGGTCCAGCACTGCCAGCGGGTCACTTTCGAGGGCAGGAGGGTGATGATAACCCGCAGAGGACTGAGCACTGCTGCTCCTCATTCCGGCACATTTGCCACATTCCGGCGCCTGTTCGGGGAGGCTAGTATGGGAATTGAACCTGCACTGCTGGCATTGTTCTGCATTAGAAGCCAGCTGTGTAACCCACTGCGCTAAACCAGCCCCTGTATGTAGCCCAATGTATGCCATAGCCTGACCCCTACCTGTCTGCTGAGGGCTCGCTCATACCCATCACCTGCACGCGGTGTGCCTGGGGGGCTGGTTGTGGGGCACGGTCGGGGACTCCCATGTCTGGGCAGATGGGGCAAGAGTTTGGAGGTCAGCCTGCATTGCAGAAGAAAGTGCCAGAGGCGTCATACTATTTGTGGTGAAGGTTTTTTAATGTATCACAAAATGGTGTCCACCACTGCCCCACTTTCCCGATGGTGCCGCCCCACTGTCCCAACCACCCCCTCACCTTCCCCCACCCCTCCCCCCCATGTACACTCCGGCCCTTACCCGTTACCTCCCCTCCTTTCTGCCCCCTCCCTCAGTACCCTCTCAGTGATCCTCGATGTGCTTAGCCTTGCTTGCTCTACCGTTGCATCTAGATGTTTTCCCAGGATGTATATCAGAGGTGGAGACAGCCAGCTGCTTACCACATCCCGTGGCCAATGATGACGCGGCGGGCGTCCTCTGGTGTCTCTGGGACCAGAGGGCTCCAGCGCACTCAACAGTGGCACATACCCCGTCGTGCCACCCTGTCCTGGGTGCTGACTGTGAGACATAGCGTTGTCAGCGGGGTGGAACTTGGTGGAGCTGGTGGTCCCGTCGCCCCTCTGTAGGATGGGTCCGGGTTGGCATCCAGCATCCCCTCCTCCCGGTCAGTGCCCATTGGGCCCTACGGTTCACCTTGGGACAGAGGGTCAGCTGGACTGAGCCCCAGCTACCCCCGCATCAACTAGCTCTGCCAGCCATGGTGGCTCCACAATGTCTGCACCATGGTGTTGATGACTTTGGCAATACTCCTCAGTGATTGGGGCATAATCTCCAGTGCCTCAGGAATGCCAACCTGCGGGCAGCACGGTGGCGCAGTAGGTTAGCCCTGCTGCCTCACGGCGCCAAGGTCCCAGGTTCGATCCCGGCTCTGAGTCACTGTCTGTGTGGAGTTTGCACATTCTCCCCGTGTTTGCGTGGGTTTCGCCCCCACAACCCAAAAGATGTGCAGGATGGGTAGATTGGCCACACTAAATTGCCCCCTAATTGGATAAAATGTATTGGGTACTCTAAATTTATAAACAAAAGGAATGCCCGCCTGCGACTGGGACAAGCTCTGCAGCACGTCGACCATACCCAACTGTGACTGGGACATGTCCCTCAGCGCCTCATCAAGGTCTGCTGGTACTGACTCATGTCCTCCAGTGAGCCAGACTGAGGCCCTCAGCCAACGCCGTCACTGACTGAGCCACGTCTTGGATACCTTCACTCATACTGCTGACGTCGTGCACCCAGGTTTTAAAAAATAAATTGAGAGTACCAAATTATTATTTTTTCCCCAATTAAGGGGCAATTTAGCATTGCCAATCCACCTAACCTGCACATCTTTGGGTTGTGGGGATGGAACCCACGCAGACACGGGGAGAATGTGCAAATTCCATACGAACAGTGACCCAGGGCCGGGATTCGAACCCGGGTCCTCAGCACCTTAGGCAGCAATGCTAACCACTGTGCCACCTGCCGCCACCCTTGCACTGTTGGCCTCAGTTCCACACATTGCTGCTGCTATCTCCTGCGCCCATAACCTCTGGGACTCCTCCAATTGGCTATGGACCTCATGGAGTGCCGCAGAAATTCCCCTCTGAATATCACGGCTGCACCCTAATGTCTGCATCAGCTCTGTGGAAACCTGGTCTAGAGGCTCAGCATCTGACTGGGATCCAGATGGGTCCTGGGATCCAGCAGACCTCCGACTGCTGTTTCACCTGGGCGTTCCTGCCTCCACCTGATGCGCATCAGCAACTGTGTGGTGCTCACCAGAATGTGCCCCAGAATCCTGACCACTGGAGTTGCCCACCGAGATGCGTGTCTCTGCGCTGGTGCACTGTGTGGATGACAGCTGTGGCACATCTATGGTGGTGTCCTCAGAGCTTTCCTCCGAGGTGGTCTCATGGGAGGCTGTGGGACCAGCCCGGATGGGCTGGTGCCTTCGGCTGGAGATGCTGTGGGAGAATGGGCATGTGGTCAGTGGGAGGGATGGGTTAGATCAAATGGCATTAAGAACTCACGTTTGACAGTCCATCTGGATTGGGCCCAGTGGCTCCTCACCTCTACGCAATGCGCCAGCCTCCGCATTGGTGATGTCTCTGTCCCCGGCCACCCCCGTAACCTCCAGGGCCCGTTCTGCAAAGGTGGTGAGGATTCAGATGTCCGGTACCCCCCCCCCCCCCCCCCCCCCCCCCCCCCCCCACCGTCTGGGCCCTCTCCCGACTGTTGTGGGACAATTTCTCCTGCTGGAGCACAGAGAGGGCATTGTCAGCGCACGGGTGGTCCATCACGAGGCGGAGGTTTGGATGGAAGGTTTTGGGAATGTTGGGGAGTGGGGTTGTGGGGAGTTCGCATGGAGGGGAGGAGGTTTTCTGGAGGGGGTTGGGCAGGGGGCCACGTGGGTGGCCCAGGGCATGGCAAGGTGGCTGGGTGGGGGGTGTCGGGGGGGGGGGGGGGGGGGGAGAGGGAGGGGGGGGGGGGCGTGCCGGGCGCATTCCCGTGGGGTGGATGGGGGGTACTGTGCCAACTCAGCCGTGTGGCCCAGTGTAAGTCGTTGACCTTCTTGCGGCATTGTGTGCCGGTCCTCCTGATGACGTTGCCCGAGCTGACGGCCGCTGCCACTTCCTCCCAGGTGGCACAGAGAGATAGCCTTGCTCCAGCCCCCTTGAAGACAACCAAAGTTTTCTTATTGACTGTGCTGGGACCTGGCAGGCAAGCATTGGTGATCTGTGTGTGGGGTATGGCGGGGGGCGTTGAATGCACCCTTCAGTGGTGAAACCATAGCTACCTGGATGGCCATTGCAGCGGGAGGAGCGCCTCCATGGGCAGCGGAGCAGCCAAAAAGGAGCGCTCCCCCCAACCCCCCCCCCACTTGCCACAAACCCACTGGGAGGCTGCTCTGGTTTCCTGGGGTTTTTCCCATGCAAGAGCAGATCCTCCTGATGCCAGTCAGTGTCAATGGGAAGTGGCTGATAATTGGGCAAATGAACTGACCACCTCTGAACAGTGGGCAATAGCTGTGCCACTAAGATTCCAACTGCTGCCGGCAAGCGAAGGCATTGGGCTCCCTGCCCGATGCACTCCACCACCATTTTAACGGTTTCCTACCTCCCAGCCATCTTCAGAAGGCTGGTAAAATTCAGCCAAAACTCTTGAATCACTGTTGGTGCCTTTGCCAGCATCTTTCAAAAATCAACGTGGAAGTTTCAAGAACCATCTGATAAGGCAATGTTTCAGCAGCATCTTGCGTACTTTATCTGAAGTTCACAGTCCTCTGCTGTTACTTTTAACATACTTCAGCTTTTTTCATTTTTAAGAGTTTTAAAACTCAAAACCCTCTGGAGCTTTCCTAAAACCGAAGATAGTTTTATCCTCCAATGTTTTGTCGGGGGAGAATTGCATAAACACCAATGCATCCACTGTTGGTGTACTATTTTAGGAGTGCCACATCCTGCCTTCAGGACATCTCAAAGTGTTTCACATTGGATGAATTACTGGTGAAATATAGACACTGATGTTCTGTGGGCAACCATGTCAGATAATTACGCACACCAAGATACCACATGCACAAAGATGTTTATGTGGTCTGAATAACAAACAGCAGCTTGAATTTATGTAATGCCTTTGAAGTATTAAACACCTCAAGCTGTTTTCCGGAGAAGAAAGGATGGAGGGCTGAGCGAACAGTCATGCTGAAAGCTTTTGAGGGTATTTTTTTTTTTTTTTTTTTTAAAATAATTTTTATTGAAAGAGTTTTTCCATACAAACATTTACCCCTACTAATTTTTAAATTATTTACAACACAATCCCTCTAGGCAAATGTCCCTCCCTCGCCCGCCCTCTCGCGCGCACCCGTCCTCCCCCCCCCCCCCCCCCCCAGGCAACCTTAACAAACAAGGCAGCCTACAGTTTCAGACATGAGCAGCGAGCAGACTTGCCCGCGTTACAGTCGTGCATGTCCCCCCACGACCCTTGCTGCCCCCTCCCTCCCCCCCCCTCCCCCCCTCCCCCCCTCCCCCCCCTCCCCCCCTCCCCCCCCCCCCCCCCCCCCCCACCCCCCCCCCGGGTTGCTGCTGCCACGACCCCGAACGTCTATCTCTGATCTAAAAAGTCAAGGAAAGGTGCCACCGCCTGGAGAATCCCTGTACCGACCCTCTCAGGGCAAATTTGATCCTTTCTAGCTGAATATAGCTAGCCATATCGTTAATCCAAGTTTCAACGCTTGGAGGCCTCGCGTCCTTCCATTGAATTAATATCCTTCGTCGAGCCACTAGGGATGCAAAGGCCAGTATTCCGGCCTCCCTAGCCTCCTGTACCCCCGGTTCTACCCCGACCCCAAAGATCGCAAGCCCCCATCCTGGTTTGACCCTGGACCCCACCACCTTCGACACCGTCCTTGCCACCCCCTTCCAGAACCCTTCCAGCACCGGACATGCCCAGAACATATGCACATGGTTCGCTGGGCTTCCCAGACATCTGACACACCTGTCCTCACCCCCAAAGAACCGGCTCATCCTTGTCCCCGTCATGTGAGCTCTATGCAGCACCTTAAATTGAATGAGGCTCAGCCTCGCACACGAGGAGGAAGAATTGACCTTCTCCAGTGCATCCGCCCACGTCCCGTCTTCTATCTGCTCTCCCAGCTCCCCTTCCCACTTGGCTTTCAGCTCCTCCCCTGATGCTTCTTCCGCCTCCTGCATTATCTTGTAGATGTCTGATATCTTCCCCCCTCCGACCCAGACCCCCGAGAGCACCCTATCACTCGCCCCCTTACTGGGGAGCAGGGGGAACCCCTCCACCTGCCGTCTAGCAAATGCCTTCACTTGTAAATATCTGAACATGTTTCCCGGGGGGAGCTCAAACTTCTCCTCCAGCCCTCCCAGGCTCGCAAACCTCCCCTCTATAAACAGGTCCTTCAGCTGCCGTATGCCCACCCTGTACCAGCTCTGAAATCCCCCGTCGATGTTCCCCGGGATGAATCTATGGTTCCCTCTTATTGGCGCCGCCAACAGACCTCCCATTTCCCCCCTATGTCGCCTCCACTGCCCCCATATCTTGAGGGTGGCCGCCACCACCGGGCTCGTGGTGTACCTCGTGGGGGGGAGCGGCCATGGTGCCGTTACTAGGGCCCCCAGGCTTGTGTTGCCACAGGACGCCCTCTCCATTCGTTTCCAAGCTGCCCCCTCCCCTTCCATCATCCACTTGCGCACCATTGACACATTTGCCGCCCAGTAGTACCCCGAAAGATTGGGTAGTGCCAGCCCTCCACTGTCCCTACTCCGCTCCAAAAAGACCCTCCTCACCCTTGGGGTGCCATGCGCCCACACGTAGCTCATGATGCTACTCGTCACCTTTTTGAAGAAGGCCCTAGGGAGGAAGATGGGCAAGCACTGAAATAAAAACAAGAACCTTGGGAGGACCGTCATTTTGATTGACTGCACCCTCCCCGCCAGCGACAACGGTACCATGTCCCACCTCTTAAATTCCTCCTCCATCTGTTCCACCAGCCTGGAAAAGTTCAACTTGTGGAGGGTCCCCCAGTTCCTTGCCACCTGCACCCCTAAGTACCTAAAGCTCTTTCCTGCTCGCTTGAAGGGGAGTCTCCCAATACCCTCTCCCTGGTCCCCCGGGTGTATCACAAAAACCTCGCTTTTGCCCAAATTTAGTTTGTACCCCGAAAAGTCCCCAAACTCTGCTAATAGTTCCATTATCTCCGGCATTCCCCCTTCTGGGTCTGCCACGTACAGCAGTAGATCATCCGCATACAGCGATACTCGATGTTCCTCCCCTCCCCTAGTCAGTCCTCTCCACCCCCCTGAACCCCTCAGTGCCATCGCCAACGGTTCAATCGCCAGTGCGAAAAGTAGGGGGGATAGGGGACATCCCTGCCTGGTCCCTCGGTGGAGCCCGAAATGCTCCGACCTCCTCCCGTTTGTCACTACACTCGCCGTCGGGGCCGAGTAGAGCAGCTTCACCCACTTAATAAAGCCTTCCCCAAACCCAAACCGTTCCAACGTCTCCCACAGGTACTCCCACTCCACCCTATCGAATGCCTTCTCCGCGTCCAGCGCTACCACTATCTCAGCCTCCCCCTCCACTGCCGGCATCATAATTACATTCAGCAATCTCCGCACGTTCGTGTTGAGCTGCCGCCCCTTCACGAACCCCGTCTGGTCCTCATGGATTACCCCTGGCACACAATCCTCTATTCTAGCTGCCAGGATCTTTGCCAGCAACTTGGCATCCACGTTCAGAAGCGAGATAGGCCTGTAGGACCCACACTGCACGGGGTCTTTATCCCGCTTCAATATCAGGGAGATCAGAGCCTGCGACATTGTCGGGGGCAGAACCCCCCCCTCTCGCGCCTCATTAAAGGCTCGTACCAGTACCGGTCCCACCAAGTCCACATTTTTCTTATAGAATTCCACCGGGAACCCATCTGGCCCCGGCGCCTTCCCCGCCTGCATCTGACCTATTCCCTTGACTAGCTCCTCTAGCCCTATTGGCGCCCCCAGCCCTTCTACCAGCCCCTCCTGGACCCTTGGGAACCTCAATTTGTTTAGGAAGTCCTCCATTCCCCCTCTCCTCGTCGGCGGCTCAGACCGATACAACTCCTTGTAAAAATCCCTGAAGACCCCGTTCACTTCTTGCCCCTTCTGCACTACCTTCCCGCCCCTCTCCTTCACTCCCCCAATCTCCCTAGCCGCATCTCGTTTGCGAAGCTGGTGTGCCAGCATCCTGCTCGCCTTTTCCCCATACTCATAAACCGCGCCCTGTGCCCTTCTCCACTGCGTCTCTGCCTTCCTGGTGGTCAGCAGGTCGAACTTGACCTGCAGGCTGCGCCGTTCTCCCAGCAGCCCCTCCTCTGGTGCCTCCGCATATCTCCTATCCACTTCCAATAGCTCCCCCACCAGCCTCTCCCTCTCCTGCCTCTCCTTTCTTTCTCTGTGCGCCCTTATGGAGATCAGCTCTCCCCTGATCACTGCCTTCAGGGCCTCCCAGACCATCCCCACCTGCACCTCACCCGTGTCATTCAAGTCCAGATAGCTCTCAATGCTCTTCCGGACCCTTTTACACACCTCGTCGTCCGCTAACAGCCCCACATCCAGCCGCCACAACGGGCGCTGGTCCCTCGCCTCCCCCATTTCCACATCCACCCAATGTGGTGCATGATCAGAGATCGCAATGGCCGAGTACTCAGCTTCCCGTACCCTCGGGATCAGCCCCCTGCTCAACACGAAGAAATCGATTCTGGAGTACACTCTATGGACGTGGGAGAAAAAGGAATACTCCCTCGCCCTCGGCCTACCAAACCTCCATGGGTCTACTCCTCCCATCTGCTCCATGTACCCCCTCAGCACTTCTGCCGCTGCCGGCCTCCTATTGGTCCTTGAGCTCGATCTGTCTAGCCCGGGGTCCAGCACTGTGTTAAAGTCCCCCCCCATGATCAAGCCCCCTGCCTCCAGTCCCGGAATGAGGCCCAATAGGCGCCTCATAAAACCCGCGTCATCCCAGTTCGGGGCATATACGTTGACCATCACCACTTTCTCCCCCTGCAGCTTACCCTTCACCATCACATACCTACCCTCCTTATCCGCCACCACCTCCTCCGCCACGAACGACACCCTCTTTCCCACCAGAATCGCCACCCCCCCGGTTCTTTGCGTCCAATCCAGAGTGGAACACCTGTCCCACCCACCCCCTTCTCAGGCGAACCTGGTCCACTACCTTCAAATGGGTCTCCTGTAACATTGCTACATCAGCCTTCAGTCCCTTCAGGTGTGAGAATACCCTTGATCTCTTGACCGGCCCATTCAACCCCCTCACGTTCCAAGTGATCAGCCGGGTCGCGGGACGACCCGCCCCCCTCCCCTGCCGATTAGCCATGTCCTGTTCCCTGCTCGCCCCGGGTCGACCCTCCCCTTCTGACCCGCTCCCCATGGCGATGTCCCCCTCCCCCCACCTCTCCAGTCCTCCACTTCTCGTTTCTGGTCTTTTCAGCAGCAACCCGGTGTCCCTCCCTAACCCCCCTCCCCCCCCAGGCTAGGACCCCTCCTAGCCGCGATGTACCCTCCATTGTACTCCCGTAAGTCAGCTGGTTCACGCTGACCCGGCTGCTCCTGCCACACTCCGACTCCCCCCGGCTCGGGGGGGGGGCCTCCCCCCCCTTGCCACTCCTCCCTGGCCCCGCTCCAGCACGGGAAAGGTCGCCATTGCTAGCCACGCCCCGCACTCCTCCCCTCCCCCCTCCTCTGCCCCGCGCGCGGGAAAACAGAGGAAAGCCCGCGCTTTCGCCCTGCCACACCCCACCCCGCCATCTTCAGTTCCACCCCCGTCCCCGTCCATGCCTGTAAAAGAACCCCCCCTAGGAGCCCATATCCCCGATCTGCTCTCCCCCCCCCGTCCCGCCTCCCCAACTTAACATTATAAATAACAGATAAATAACAAATAACAATGTACTTAACAGTCGCCCTCTACCAAACAGCATAAATAACCATAAATAACCATGAATAACCACAATAACAATAACTAAGGGAAGTTGGCAAAGGGGGAAAAAACATCAGAAGAAAAACCACAGCAAGAGTTCAAAATCCAAACAAAGAATTCAGCTGAAAGTACCCGAGCGGCTACGGCCGCCAAGTATCCCCTGGGTCTAATTCGAGTCCAGTTTCTCTTCCTGCACAAAGGCCCACGCCTCCTCTGGGGACTCAAAATAGTGGTGTTGGTTCCTGTAGGTGACCCACAAGCGCGCTGGCTGCAGCATTCCGAACCTGATCCGTTTTGCATGTAGCACCGCCTTCGTCCGGTTGTACCGGGCCCGCCGCTTTGCCACCTCCGCACTCCAGTCCTGGTAGACCCTCACTGTCGAATTCTCCCACTTGCTGCTCCTTTCCCTCTTGGCCCACTCCAGCACTCTTTCACGGTCGCTGAGTCGCTGGAACCGCACCAGCACCGCCCTCGGGGGCTCATTTGCTCTTGGCCTCCTAGCCATGACCCTGTAGGCCTCTTCCAGCTCCAGGGGCGAAGGGACGGCCCCTGCCCCCATCAGGGAGCTCAGCATTTCTGCTACATATCCCGGGAGGTCTGACCCCTCCAGGCCTTCTGCCAGGCCCAAGATCCTCAGGTTCTTCCGCCTCATTCGGGTATCCAGCTCCTCAAAACGGCTCTGCCATTTCAGGTGGAGTGCCTCGTGCACCTCTACCTTTCCCACGAGGACCGTGGCCTCCTCCTCCCTCGCAGTCATCTCCTGTTGCAGCTCCCGAATCGACGCCTCTTGGGTCGCCTGGGCTCCCATCAGCCTGGTGGTCGTCGCATTCATTGACTCCAAGAGCTCCATTTTCAGCTCCGTAAAGAAGCGCAGGAGAGCGGCCTGCTGCTCCTCCGCCCATTTCCTCCATTCCTCGGGTGCACCACCGGCCGCCATTTTGGTCTTCTTCCCCCGCTTTTTTTTGGGAGCTGCTGTTGCTCTTTTTACCACCCCACTCCGGGTACCGACCATAAAGTTGGTCTGGTTCTCTTCAGGGAGCCTTCCCCCACCGGGATTTGTCCTTACAGCGCCGTTGGGGCCCTCCAATCGGCCCGAAAACACCTTTGTAGCAGGAGCAGCCAAACGTGCGACTTAGCTGGTCATAGCCGCAACCGGAAGTCGAGGGTATTTTTTTAAAGGAGAAAAAATTAGAAGTTGACCCCATCTCCTCAGATTAGAATCAGAGGCAGAGACACACAGAAGGAGGTGATTTGACTCATCGTGCCAGCTTACTAACAGAGCTATCCGTTTCAACCCACTCTATTTCTCTTTGCCCATCGCTCTGCAAATAATTCTTTTGCAAGTATATATCCGTTTCCCTTTTGAAAAATACTACTGAATCTTCTTCCCTAAACATTTCAGACAGTGCATTCCAAATCATCGCAACTCGCTGTGTTAAAAAAAAATCTCCCCATTCCCCCTATGCCAGTCACCATCACTTCCCCGGCAGGGCCGGCTCAAGGTACCGGCAACTTGGGCAGTCGCCCGGGGCACCATGTGCTAGGGGGCGCCATCAAGTCTATGTCTATGTATTTGCATTATGTACTTCTGTATGTCCTATGTGTTTCATGGTACAGGTGATAATAAATCAAATCTAATTAATTCAGTGGCCGAAAGGTTGTAAGGTTCTCAGGACGATCTGCGCATTTGTAACATGTTGCCTCCGCTTGATGGCAGCTACGCATGCTCAGTAGCTGCCTACGCGCAGCCCGGAGTCACGTGGGGTGCTCCTTCAGCCCCGGCCCCGGCCCCGCCCCTTGTGCGTCCGCCATGTTGATTGGCCTCGGCCGCCTGCCGGTCTGGTTCAGCCGCTGGCGGCTGCTCAGTGTCTGTGTGAGGCAGTAGCTGCACGGAGGGTCCTCGGCGGGAGGAGGGCCGCCGAGGGGAGCAGGAAAAGGCTATCCGCAGCAGGGAAAGGTGATGGAGCGTAGCGCTGGAGGCCTTTAAAATTGGCACTTGTAAGGGCGCCGAAGTTCAGCTTGCCCGGGGCGCTAGCAACCCTAGGGCCGCTGCTGTTCCCCGGCCCCTGGTTCTTTAGCCAATTACCTTAAATTTGTGTCCTTTGGTTATTGACTGTCCTGCCATTTCCTGATTGGTATTTATTCGTAGAAATCATTGCTTCTCCATTGGTGTTCTAGGTTTGATCTCTGTCCATTTCATTAGGGACATTTAAGCGACTCTGAGACAGGCACATGGACAGCAGTAAATTGAAGGGGTGTAGGTTAGGTTGATCTCAGATTAGGATAAATGGTCGGCACAACATCGTGGGCTGAAGGGCCTGTACTGTGCTGTACTGTTCTATGTTCTATAACAACCGTAGATAGTTAATGCACTCATCCAGTTCTCAAATGCCTTCAGGCATAGTTTTTAAAAAATTCTTCCATTGGATGTGGGCATTGCCGGCTGGGCCAGTGTTCATTGCCCATCCCTAACTGCCCTTGAGCTGAGTGGCTTGCCCAGCCCTTTCAGAGGGCAGTTAAGAGTCAACTACATTGTAGCGGATCTGGAGTCACGTGCAGGCCGCCTGGTTAAGAACAGCATATTTCCTTCAATGAAGAACATAAATAAGCTAGATTTATTTTTTAATAAACATTTTATTGAGGTTTTTTTGGTATTATAACAACAACACAATAAACAATGTACATGAAACTATAAACATAGTGCAAAAGCCGTCTCCCTCCCTTACAGGTTCCATCTTTATTAACCCCCTACTCTAAGCTAAACTAACCCCCCCCCCCCACTTCTGTTGACGATTAATTTTCCACGAAGAAGTCGACGAACGGTTGCCACCTCCGGGCGAACCTTAACAGTGACCCCCTCAAGGCAAACTTGATTTTCTCCAAACAGAAAGCTAGCCATGTCCGACAGCCAGGTCTCTGGGGACTTCGGGGGCTTTGAGTCCCTCCAAGCTAATACTATGTGTCTCCGGGCTACCAGGGAAGCAAAGGCCAGAACGTCTGCTTCTTTCTCCTCCTGGATTCCCGGATCTTCTGACACCCCGAAAATTGCCAACTCTGGACTCAGCCCCACCCTTGGAGACCGTGGACATGACATCTGCAAACCCCTGCCAAAATCCCTGAAGCTTCTGACATGCCCAGAACATGTGGACATGGTTCGCTGGTCCTCCCGCACATTTTGCACACCTGTCTTCCACCCCAAAGAATCTGCTCATCCGGGCCACTGTCATGTGAGCCCAGTGAACAACCTTAAATTGTATCAGGCTGAGACTGGCACATGTTGTGGACACATTGACTCTACTCAACGTGTCCGCCCATAGACCATCCTCTAATCTCTCCTCCCAACTCCTCCTCCCACTTGCGCTTCAGCTCTTCCGTCTGCGTCTCCTCTGACCCCATAAGTTCCTTGTAAATGTCTGAGACACTCCCTTCTCCTACCCACCCTCTGGAAACTACACTGTTCTGAAACCCCCTCAGCAGTATGTGTGGGAAGGTTGACACCTGTTTACGTAGGAAGCCCCGCACCTGCAGATACGTGAATTTGTTTCCCCTCGCCAACCCAAACTTCTACCTACAGCGCCCTCATACTCGGAGAGCTTCCCTCTATAAACATATCCCCCACCCTCTCAATCCCTGCTCTCCGCCATATCCAGAACCCCCCATCCATACTTCCCGGGGAAAACCGGTAATAATTGCAAATTGGGGACCAGACCGACGCTCCCTCTGCTCCCACATGTCTCCTCCATTGCCTCCAGACTCTCAGGACCACCACCACCATGGGGCTGGTGGAGTACCGTGCCGGCGGGAATGGCAGAGGCGCAGTTACCAAGGCCCCCAAACTAGTACTCTTGCATGAGGCCGCCTCCATACGCTCCCATGCCGACCCCTCCCCCACCACTCATTTCCTGATCATGGCTATATTTGCCGCCCAGTAATAGTTACTAAAATTTGGCAGCACCAGCCCGCCCTCTCACGCATTACCTTCCTTACCCGCGGGATCTTGCCCGCCCAAACGAAGCCAGTGATCACTTTGTTGACCCGTTTAAAAAAGGACCGCAGAATAAAGGTGGGGAGACATTGAAACACGAACAGGAATCTCGGGAGGATCGTCATCTCCACCGTCTGCACCCTCCCAGCTAATGAAACGGGAGCACGTCCCATCTCCAAAAACCATGCTTCATTTGGTCTACTAGCTGGGCCAGATATAATTTATGTAGCCGGTCCCACTCCCGCGCCACTTGAATGCCAAGGTACCTAAAGCTTCCCCCTACTAATCTAAACGGCAGCTCCCCCAATCGCCTCTCCTGTCCCCTAGCATGGACCACAAACATCTCACTTTTCCCCATATTTAGCTCATACCCCGAAAATCGGCCAAATTCCCCTAGAATCCTCATGATTTCTTCCATCCCTTCTAATAGGTCCGATACATACAGAAGCAGGCCGTCAGCATAGACTTAGACTCTGTGCTCCCCCCCCCCCCCCCCCCCCCCCCCACCCCACCCTCCCCGGACCAGCCCCTTCCAGACACTTGAGGCTCTCAGAGCAATTGCCAATGGCTCTGTAGCTAGCGCAAACAACAATGGGGAGAGGGAGCATCCCTGTCTCGTCCCCTGGTGCAGTCTTAAATAGTCCGGTGTTGTCCTATTCATCCGTACGCTCGCCACAGGAGCCTGATACAGCAACCTGACCCAGTCAATAAAACCCAACCTAAATCTGAACCGTCCCACTACCTCCCACAGATATTCCCATTCTACCCAATCAAAAGCTTTTTCTGCATCGATTGCGATCACTACCTCCACCTCCCTATCTTGCAGGGGCATCATGATCACATTTAACAACCTTCTTACATTGGATACCAACTGCCTCCCCTTAACAAACCCCGTCTGGTCCTCCCTAATATCGTCCAAACACAATCCTCAATCCTGGAGGAAAAAAATTTTGGCCAGCAGTTTAGCGTCCACATTCAACAGGGATATCGGCCTGTAGGACCCACACAGCTCCGGGTTCTTGTCCCGCGTCAGAATCAGCAAAATCGTGGCCTGTGACATCGTTGGGGGCAGCATCCCTCTTTCCCTTGCCTCATTGAACATCCTCATCAACACTGGCTCCAATATCCCAGAGAACTTTTTATAAAACTCCACTGGGTATCCATCCGGCCCCTGAGCTTTACCCGCCTGCATGGCCTTCAGACCCTCCACTATCTCTTTCAACCTGATCGGGGCTCCCAGCCCTTCTACCAGCTCCCCGTCCACCTTTGGGAAATTCAGCCCCCCCAAGAAGTGCTTCATCCCCTCCGGCTCCTCGGGGGTTCCGACCTATACAGCTTACTGTAGAAATCACAAAACGCCTTATTCACCCCTGCTGAATCTCCAACCAGGTTCCCATCTCCGTCATTTACTTTCCCTATCTCCCTGGCTGCCTCCCTCTTTCTAAGCTGCTGTGCAAGCATTCTGCTGGCCTTCTCTCCATACTCATAGATTGCCCCCCCACTCGCCTTTCTCAGCTGCTCCACCGCCCTCCCTGTGGTTAACAAGCCGAACTCCGCCTGAAGCCCCCGCCGTTCCTTACAGCCCTGCCTCTGGGGTCTCCGCATACCTACTATCGATCTGTAGTACCTCCTTTACCAGTCGATCCGTCTCTGCACTGTCCACCTTCTCCCTATGGGCACATACTGAGATCAGCTATCCTCTGATCACCGCCTTCAGTGCTCCCCAGACCATCGCTGCTGAAATTTCCCCCGTGTCGTTGACCTGCAGGTAGTTCTGAATACATTTCCTCAGCCGCTCGCACACCCCTTCGTCAGCCAAAAGTCCCACATCTAACCTCCAGTGCGGGCGGTGGTTACATTCTTTACTAACCTGCAGGTCAACCCAGTGCGAGCATGGCCAGAGATTGTGATCGCCAAATACCCTGTGTCCACCACCCCTGCCAGTAAGGCCCTGCTCAAAATGAAGAAATCGATCCGGTAGGGGAACTGGCAGCATGGGTTGGTACCTGGGACTTCGATGTTGTGGCCATTTCAGAGACATGGATAGAACAGGGACAGGAATGGTTGTTGCAGGTTCCGGGGTTTAGGTGTTTTAGTAAGCTCAGAGAAGGGGGCAAAAGAGGGGGAGGTGTGGCGCTGCTAGTCAAGGACAGTATTACGGTGGCGGAAAGGATGCTAGATGGGGACTCTTCTACCGAGGTAGTATGGGCTGAGGTTAGAAATAGGAAAGGAGAGGTCACCCTGTTGGGAGTTTTCTATAGGCCACCTAATAGTTCTAGGGATGTAGAGGAAAGGATGGCGAAGAAGATTCTGGAAAAGAGCGAAAGTAACAGGGTAGTTGTTATGGGAGACTTTAACTTTCCAAATATTGACTGGAAAAGATATAGTTCGAGTACATTAGATGGGTCATTCTTTGTACAATGTGTGCAGGAGGGTTTCCTGACACAATATGTTGACAGGCCAACAAGAGGCGAGGCCACATTGGATTTGGTTTTGGGTAATGAACCAGGCCAGGTGTTAGATCTGGAGGTAGGTGAGCACTTTGGAAACAGTGACCACAATTCGGTGACCTTTACGTTAGTGATGGAAAGGGATAAGTATACCCCGCAGGGCAAGAGTTATAGCTGGGGGAAGGGCAATTATGATGCCATTAGACATGACTTAGGATGTGTTGGTTGGAGAAGTAGGCTGCAAGGGTTGAGCACACTGGATATGTGGAGCTTGTTCAAGGAACAGCTATTGCATGTTCTTGATAAGTACGTACCAGTCAGGCAGGGAGGAAGGGGTCGAGCGAGGGAACCGTGGTTTACCAAAGAAGTGGAATCTCTTGTTAAGAGGAAGAAGGAGGCCTATGTGAAGATGAGGCGTGAAGTTTCAGTTGGGGCGCTTGATAGTTACAAGGAAGCGAGGAAGGATCTAAAGAGAGAGCTGAGACGAGCAAGGAGGGGACATGAGAAGTCTTTGGCAGGTAGGATCAAGGAAAACCCAAAAGCTTTCTATAGGTATGTCAGGAATAAAAGAATGACTAGGGTAAGAGTAGGGCCAGTCAAGGACAGTGGTGGGAAGTTGTGTGTGGAGGCTGAGGAGATAAGCGAGATACTAAATGAATACTTTTCGTCAGTATTCACTCAAGAAAAAGATAATATTGTGGAGGAGAATGCTGAGACCCAGGCTATTAGAATAGATGGCATTGAGGTGCGTAGGGAAGAAGTGTTGGCAATTCTGGACAAGGTGAAAATAGATAAGTCCCCGGGGCCGGATGGGATTTATCCTAGGATTCTCTGGGAAGCCAGGGAAGAGATTGCTGAGCCTTTGGCTTTGATTTTTAGGTCATCATTGGCTACAGGAATAGTGCCAGAGGACTGGAGGATAGCAAATGTGGTCCCTTTGTTCAAGAAGGGGAGTAGAGATAACCCCGGTAACTATAGGCCGGTGAGCCTAACGTCTGTGGTGGGTAAAGTCTTGGAGAGGATTATAAAAGATGTGATTTATAATCATCTAGATAGGAATAATATGATTAGGGACAGTCAGCATGGTTTTGTGAAGGGTAGGTCATGCCTCACAAACCTTATCGAGTTCTTTGAGAAGGTGACTGAACAGGTAGACGAGGGTAGAGCAGTTGATGTGGTGTATATGGATTTCAGTAAAGCGTTTGATAAGGTTCCCCACGGTCGGCTATTGCAGAAAATACGGAGGCTGGGGATTGAGGGTGATTTAGAGATGTGGATCAGAAATTGGCTAGTTGAAAGAAGACAGAGAGTGGTAGTTGATGGGAAATGTTCAGAATGGAGTTCAGTTACGAGTGGCGTACCACAAGGATCTGTTCTGGGGCCGTTGCTGTTTGTCATTTTTATAAATGACCTAGAGGAGGGCGCAGAAGGATGGGTGAGTAAATTTGCAGACGACACTAAAGTCGGTGGAGTTGTAGACAGTGCGGAAGGATGTTGCAGGTTACAGAGGGACATAGATAAGCTGCAGAGCTGGGCTGAGAGGTGGCAAATGGAGTTTAATGTGGAGAAGTGTGAGGTGATTCACTTTGGAAAGAATAACAGAAATGCGGAATATTTGGCTAATGGTAAAATTCTTGGTAGTGTGGATGAGCAGAGGGATCTCGGTGTCCATGTACATAGATCCCTGAAAGTTGCCACCCAGGTTGATAGGGTTGTGAAGAAGGCCTATGGTGTGTTGGCCTTTATTGGTAGAGGGATTGAGTTCCGGAGCCATGAGGTTATGTTGCAGTTGTAAAAAACTCTAGTACGGCCGCATTTGGAGTATTGCGTACAGTTCTGGTCGCCTCATTATAGGAAGGACGTGGAAGCTTTGGAACGGGTGCAGAGGAGATTTACCAGGATGTTGCCTGGTATGGAGGGAAAATCTTATGAGGAAAGGCTGATGGACTTGAGGTTGTTTTCGTTAGAGAGAAGTAGGTTAAGAGGTGACTTAATAGAGGCATACAAAATGATCAGAGGGTTAGATAGGGTGGACAGCGAGAGCCTTCTCCCGCGGATGGAGGTGGCTAGCACGAGGGGACATAGCCTTAAATTGAGGGGTAATAGATATAGGACAGAGGTCAGAGGTGGGTTTTTTACGCAAAGAGTGGTGAGGCCGTGGAATGCCCTACCTGCAACAGTAGTAAACACGCCAACATTGAGGGCATTTAAAAATGTATTGGATAAGCATATGGATGATAAGGGCATAGTGTAGGTTAGATGGCCTTTAGATTTTTTCCATGTCGGTGCAACATCGAGGGCCGAAGGGCCTGTACTGCGCTGTATCGTTCTATGTTCTATGTTCTACTTTATGCACGTGTGAGTAGAAGGAGAACTCCTTCACCCTCGGCTGCCCAAATCTCCATGGATCCACGCCCCCCCCCCCCCCCCCCCCCCCCCCCCCCAATCCCCCCACCCCCTCCCCCCTCCCCCCATCTGCTCCATGAACTCTTTTAGTTCCTTTGCCATTGCTGGTACCCTGCCCATTTTTGAGCTTCACCGGTCCAAGCCAGGGTCAATAACTGGGTTGAAGTCCCCTCCCATGACCACCTGTGCGAATCCAGGTCCGGTATCTTCCCCAGCATCCTCTTTATAAACTCCACATCATCCCAATTTGGCGCATACACATTTTTTTTTACATAGATTTTACAGTGCAGAAGGAGGCCATTCGGCCCATCGAGTCTGCACCGGCTCCTGGAAAGAGCACCCTACCCAAGGTTAACACTTCCACCCTATCCCCATAACCCAGTAACACCACCCAACACTAAGGGCAATTTTGGACACTAAGGGCAATTTATCATGGCCAATCCACCTAACCTGCACATCTTTGGACTGTGGGAGGAAACCGGAGCACCCGGAGGAAACCCACGCACACACGGGGAGGATGTGCAGACTCCACACAGAGTGACCCAAGCCGGAATCGAACCTGGGACCCTGGAGCTGTGAAGCGATTGTGCTATCCACAATGCTACCGTGCTGCCCTTTTATTAATACCACCTGCACCCCCTTCAGTTTCCCACTGACCATAACGTACCGACCTCCCATATCCAAAACTATTCTACCCACCTCTAACACCACCCACTTATTGATCTGGATCACGACCCCTCTAGTCTTTGAATCCAGTCCCAAGTGAAAGACCTGACTGACCCAGCCTTTCCTCAATCTAATCTGGTCAGTTACTCTAAGGTGCGACTCCTGCAACATTACCACGTTGGCCTTCAGTCCTCTAAGATGTGCAAACACACGTGCCCTCTTGACCGGCCCATTTAACCCTCAAACATTCCAGGTGATCAGCCTAGTTGGGGGGATCATTCACCGCCCCCCCCCTTCGCCGATCAGCCATCCCCTTTTTTGGGCCCGCCTCCAGCCTGTGCTCCGTGCCCCTCCACCGGCCCACCCCCAGGCAGCCTCTGCTCCCAACCTCCTCTCTGTCCCTTGGCCCTAGTCCCTCCCTCGTCAGCAGAACATTTCCCCTCCCCGGTAACAACACTCTGTAACCCAACCCCTTTGATAAATCGAACATATGTACACCCCCACTGCGCTTCCGTGAGCTAGCCCACCCAGCTAGCTTGGTGGCCCCCATCCCTGGCACCGGATAATCTCCCACCTGTTGTTCCCCCCCCCGCTCGTACAAACATACTCCAACATCAAATAATCCCCACACAATTGGCCGACAGAAAAACACCATAATCTAAACAAGCACACCTCCATCCCCCAACAGTGCAAATGAGAACATTAACTCACTCAACTCTGCCACAGGTCGCAAATCAATACAGAAGGCATTACAAACATCATTCACTAAACAAAAAATGATAAACTTTTTTTTTTAAAGAACAGAGAAACAAAAAGAAAAACAAAAAACATAGGGCGAAATTCTCCGCCCCCCACGACGGGTGGGAGAATAGCGGGAGGGCCTTCCCGACATTTTTGCCGCCCTCCCGCTATTCTCCACCCCCCCCGCCGAAGTCCCGACCCGAATCGCTGCCGCCGTTTTTTTACGGCCGGCAGCGATTCTCAGCTGTTAGATGGGCCGAAGTTCCAGCCCTTTCCGCCGTTTTTATGAACGGCAAACACACCTGGTCTTGCCGTTCGTAAAACCGGCGTCACAAACTCGCTATTAATAACCATGGCACCGATTGGCACGGCCGTACCACGGACGTGCCAAGGGTGCCATGTGCCCGCGATCGGTGGGCACTGATCGCGGGCAGCGGGCCCGATGCCTGCGCACTACTTGTCCTTCCGCCGCCCCGCAGTATCCATTTGCGGGGCGGCTGAGGGGCAACCCGGCCCGCGCATGCGCGGGTTTCGCGCAAAAACGCGATGACGTCACCCGCGCATGCGCGGGTTTGAGTCTTCCAAACTGCGCATGCGCGGCTGACGTCATATGACGCGTCAGCCGGCGCTAACTCCGGCAAGCGGGCTTAACGATTTTCGTTAAGCCCGTCTTGCCGGAGCCTACGGTGTCGGGCTGCTAGCCCCGACCGGGGACCAGAAGCGGTCCCCGGTCGGGAAGGGGCGCGCTGCCGTAAAACCCGCCCGGGTTTTACGGTAGCTTTACGATTTCTCCCGTTTTGGGAGAATCTCGCCCACTAACATTGCAGCAAAGTTCAAAAGTTCTCAGTCCACACCAGTCCTTTCCTTTTCACAAAGTCCAGCGCGTCCTCAGACGACTTGAAATAAAAGTGCTGTTCCTCGTACGTGACCCAGAGATGGGCCGGATACAACAACCCGAACTTCACCTTTTCTTAAAAAGGATCGACCTAATCTGGTTGAAGCCTGCTCTTCTCCTGGCCAGCTCCACACTCAGGCCTTGGTAGACCCGCAGGATACTATTGTCCCACTTACAGCTCCGTGTCTGCTTGGCCCACTGTAGAATGCGCTCCTTATCCAAGTACCTGTGGAATCTCGCCACCATTGCCCTCAGGGGGGTCTCCCATTCGCGGCTTCCTCGCGAGTGCTCTGTGAGCCCTGTCCACCTCCAATGGCCGGGAAAATGCCCCATCCCCCAACAGCTTCTCAAACATATCTGCGACGTACGCTCCTTCGGACTTATTCTCTAGATTCTCCACCTTCTCCAGGAGCTTCCTCTGCTCATCTCTCAGCATCCCCACCTCCAACTCCACCGCAGTTTGATGTTCCTCCTGCTCAGCCAGCGTCTTCTCTACCTTCTGGATCGCCCGATCTTGGGTGTCCAATCTAAGTTCCAGCTGCTCAATCGACCTTTTTATCGAGTCAAAGCAGTCACGTTTCTGCTTAGCAAAGCCTTCCTGAATAACTTGCATCAGCTGCTCCGTTGACCGCTGGGTTGACAAATCAGAGGTCCGGTCCTCCGCCATGCTGTCTCCCGCAGCAGCTTCCGCCCAAGCCTTCTCTGTTTTTCTGTTTCTACCTTTACGAGCACTTCTACTCCTTCTGTCCATGCACTGATGTAGGAATTCAGTACACAATTGCCTCTGTCTTCAGTTTTACAGTGCATGTCCGGTCGAAAATCCGACCCAAGCGGGAGCCACCAAATGTGCGACTTACTCCTTCATAGCCGCCACTGGAAGTCCTAGATTTGTTTTTTTAATGACAATTGATAATGGTTTCATGGTCATCATTCGATACTTAATTCCAGATATTTTTTATTGAATTCAAATTTCACCATTTGGTGTGGTGGCTTTGAAACTCGATCTCCAGATCATTACCCTAGCTCTCTGGGTTACTAGTCCAAATGCTAATACCGTTCCATAATGGTATCGGGGAAATACATTTTTGGGGAAATAAATTCCTTGAGAAGTCATAAGTCTATTAAGTGTGTAGGTGTAGTATGGCAATTTGCAACATTCTGTTCCAACACAGCTCATAAATAGTAAGCTTGCATTTGTCCTCTTGTCCTTATATCTATGACTGGTTCCATGTAGAACATAGAACATAGAACAGTACAGCACACAACAGGCCCTTCAGCCCTCGATGTTGTGCCGAGCAATGATCACCCTACTCAAACCCACGTATCCACCCTATACCCGTAACCCAACAACCCCCCCCCCCCTTAACCTTACTTTTTAGGACACTACGGGCAATTTAGCATGGCCAATCCACCTAACCCGCACATCTTTGGACTGTGGGAGGAAACCGGAGCACCCGGAGGAAACCCACGCACACACGGGGAGGATGTGCAGACTCCACACAGACAGTGACCCAGCCGGGAATCGAACCTGGGACCCTGGAGCTGTGAAGCATTTATGCTAACCACCATGCTACCGTGTAGATTATGGTTGTAGAGTAAAGTATTAACATCCATGATGCTGATGTAATAATTATGTGAGATCACAGGACAGCGTGGTAAGAGAGACCTGGAAGAGAGCAGCAGCTCTTACCTCATGTGGTGGCCCAAATATTTAAATAAATGTTAATAAATAGTTCTGGTCAAAACAATTATGGGCTAGAGCAGCATGCTTTAGGGAGTTCAGACAATCCCCAAACCCAGTCGAAACCCCACCAACAGAACATGGTGGCAGTGAGTGAAAGACCCAGTAAAGACAGAAAGAACCTTCAAGGCTGGCAAATAAGGGAACCTAAAAGGAAGGACAACTGAAGAAATCTCATGACTCTCCAAGATGTCGGAAAATTGTGGGAGCAGCAGAGGCAGATTGTGACCAAGACTTGGAGACCAGACAACAGTGAGCATAGGCTTCAAAATGACAAGCAGCAAAGAAGCAGAGCCAAAGGCAGGAACAACTCCAGGGCTCAGTCGAAGCATGGAACCCACGCTACCACTTCTGGGACCATTTCAGAGTGCGGAAGACCCAAGAGACCCAGAAGTGGGTCAACTGGAGGAAAAGGTTTTGAAGGTTTAGCACTGCTTTACGATTACGGAACGAAAAACTACATCAATACCCTACTTTATTCTGTAGGAACTATTGCAGGCAACATGATCACAAGACAGTGGGTGGATGAGATCTCTGCTTCTTATGAAAAGGCCATGCAAGATTTTGACTCTTTCTTCAGTGTCTGTTAGAATTTTATAATTGAGAAGGTTGAATTTAATAGAAGAAAGCAAGCAAAGGCCAGATGAAAGCATTAATTCATTTTTGAGCAATCTCTATCGGCTGGCAAGGAGCTGCACCTATAGAATTATTTTAAAAGATGAGGTGATTCACGACAGGGTTGTTGTAGGGGTGGTAGATGAAGCATTATTAGAACTTTTACAAGAGAGGATGTAATGCTGGTGAGAAACAAACAGAACTTAGAAAACAGAATTGGGTATTTGTTCATGGGGAAGGAGGGGTCCCGTAGAGAAGATTAACCAAGACCATTCAATTCATAGGCCATAAAATGGAAAATGCGCCAAAGCCAAAGGGCCTCATAACAGGAAAAAGCGCCATTTTAAAATGTCTCCAGTGTGTTTGGATTAAGCCAAACAAATGGGAAGAGTATCCAACTTGCGGTTATGTTCCACAACTGTGGAAACATAATTACTTTAAAACCATTGGTTGCACAAAAATGCTGACAATCTGTAAAAAGAAAAGAGAACATTTTAAAGCAGAGCCATGTACAAAAAGAGGAAGAGCCACAAGATCAGAAGTGAACCTTTCTAGAGGAGATAAATGGTACTGAAAACAAGTATTAGAGTGTGAAACTTGATGTGGATGGACAGCCCATGGATTTGAAATTAGACACAGAAGTAACAGTTTCTATTTTTCCAGGTGAAGTCAAATAGCTCAAACAGATTACAGGGCAATCGTCAATATTAAATCACTAGGTCTTGAGGGGACTAAAGTCAAAGTGAAAGGCCAGTTCATGGTGGAGCTGAAATATAAAGATCGAGAAATCCTCAAACCCCTCTATTTCACTCAAAATCAAGAACCCTCATCACAAAGTAGAAAGGTATTCATGAAACTGAAGTTAACCTGTATGGTGGGAGAAATTGCTGATTCAATTTAGAGCACTACATTGCATAATAAATTGCAAAATTGTTTCCAGCATTGGGAAAATTAAAGCCCAAGTATCACATGGACCTACGAGTTGATGTTAAACCAAATTAGGCTGAGGAAAGTCCCTCACCCACGCTTGGGCAAATAAGGCAGAAATAGAAACAATGCAGCAGCAAAGGGCTATCCCATTGGTCACTATGCCTACAAAATGGTGTTCAGGTATGGTTACGATCCCAAGCCCAAACAGCTTCATAAGAATCTGCATGGATTTACGCAAATAAACAAAGTAGTGGACAAGAGCCTGGTGTAAACTAGCCAAGAGCACGTTATTTACCATATTGGATATGAACAGTCATTTTGCCAGCTGCCTATGGACAAAAAAATCCAGATTGCTGACCACATTTATACATGTTGTTTCAATAGATTTCCCTTTGGAATTGCATTAACTCCAGAAATTTTCCAGAATACAATGTCTGACAGTCAAGTATGGTGCTGGAACATGGACCAACAAACTGCTTTTGAAAGGATTAAATTACCTTTAACCTCTTCTTACATTTTGGCAGATTACAACCTAGAATTGTGAACTTTAGTAAAAGCACACACATTATCTACAGGCTTGGGGTCAGTACCTTTTGAAGTGTAAGCATAGACTAGTCTGCTATGCCTCTATGTCAATGACAGAAATGGAACAACGATATGTCATGATAGAAAAGTAGCTCTTGCAGCAAAGTGGACATGTGCAAATGACTACATTTTAAAATTGAAACAGACCATAAACTATGAGTCACCCTTCTGAATATGAAAGAAGCTGAAAGGACGCGGCAAGGATCCAATGCTTCAGATTAAGATTGATGAGCTATGACTCCATTACAGAGTACGTGGAGGGAAAATGTCAAACAATAGTTGACACACTGTCAAAAAATACTATCAGAAGGAACTGAACAAGAGGATTTAGACTTCATTGAGAAGGTTGAACCACCTGTGTCCTTAATCACTCAGTACATAGTAGATATTGCAAGAAAGTTGCAGGGAATAAAGCTCAGAAATGGGATGAAGAATGTCTACAAATCCAAAATTTTGAAATGAGGGACAGATTATATCCCCAATAATTCAATACTCAGACAATATTTTGAACAGGGCAAACACCTCACAGCCATTGGCGACCTGCAATTGGGGCCCTTTTTTGATATTCTCCAAATATATCAGCAAAGATATTGAGGAATGAAAACGTGTCGTGCAAGGGCTCAAACATCAGTCTGGTGGCCAGGTATTATTTACTCTGCAGAAGAAATAATATATAACTGCATTATTTGTGTCATCAATACCCAGGAAGAAAAAGAACCACTGTCACTTTCTTCTTTTGCATCAAGGCCATTGAAGCACCTGGGAATGCACTTATTAAACTTAAGGGAAAAACCTCAAAAGGCCTCTCGCATGATTTGTGGCAGTCAGTACAGCTCGCAAGTATCTCTAACAAAATCTCTAACGAGATTTTGCGAGATATTGCGATCTGATTTACATATTTTGATTTGATTTGATTTGATTTGATTTATTCAAGCCACTAGGCTCATTTAAATATGTTGCCGCCCTATTCCCCCGAGACCTGGGAACGAACACCCGCACCTGGGAGACCCCGCCATGGCGCCGTTTAGCACTGGTCCACACAAACGTAGACCAGACATGACAGCATCTGGAAGTTGGGGGGGGGGGGGATCTCCCAGGTCATCGGAGGTACAGGGTGGTTCAGATCTGGGCAAGATAGTATGCTGGCACTACCACTGCTCCCCAAGCACCTTGGCATTGCCAGCCTGGCACCTTGGCACTGCCACCCAGGCACCCTGGCAGCACCAGAGGAGGGCCGTGCCAGTGGCACTACCAGGCTGGTAGGGGCATTGCCAGGGTGCCATACTGGAAGTGTCAAAGTGCCCAGGTGTCAGGTTGCCTGTGCCAGGGCTTGGGCCCAGGGGTGCCCTGCCCTGAAGATGCGTGATGAAGGGGAGCCCTAAGAGGTAGGTTGGGCATTGAGAGGGTCCACAGTGGGGAGTCTGAGGGGTGTTGAGAGGTCAGGGAGCATTTACAAATAGTGCCCGATCTCTTCCTGCAATGACGAGCTCAGCTTAAGGAGGTAGAGTGAGGCAGAAATATTTCTTGCATCGTATTAAATCCAAGACAAGCTGCTACGATTGACTTATATTATAATATAAACTAGATCATTTATATTATGGGAAGTTCTTGAATGGAAGTTGTGAGAAGGTTCCGATATGACTGTAAAATGGTGGGACAGCATGATGCAATTGGCCCATTTGAGGAAGAATCCGAAAATTGGAATTCCTGTACAGAAAGATTTCATCACTATATTTTAGCCAACAAGTTTTCCAAGGATTTCATAGTCCCGGCTTTCCTGAGCCCCATTGGCAATAAAACCTTTAATCTACTCAGAAGTCTGATCCAGCCTGAGAAACCTGGCTGCAAAATATTTTCAGAATTAACTAAGGTTCTGGAGAACTGTTTTTCTTGCAGGGTCGCTAGATTGCAAACAAATTTCCCATAATTGTTAATTAACCTTGAATTGAATCAAACTTAGCCAAGCGCAGGAAGACGTGTGATTGACCCTTTGATGGGCTTCACTCCACACCTCGCCAGCCAGAATGGGACCAAATTCACCTTCCCATTTCATCCTCACCTCAGCTGACATTGCTGAGAGGATATAGCCATGTATGCCCAAAATAGTCCTGCCTGTAATATCCCGTATGAAGCACAGGGGACAGGGTTAATGATAGGCTTGACGTTTGTGCACTCCCCCATTAATTACAGGGAGGGCATTGTATATAAGGGCAGTCTAGCTACATTAGACCTTCACAGAGAAAGGACTGCTGATGTTGAAGACTAACCAGGTCCTGTGAGTGTCTATAAGTTCCTGTTGTGAATAAACTAGTACTTTATTTTTACTCAACCTAACCCGTTGCCTTTACTATCCTCTTCAACAGGGAAGAGGGCGGTGCCAAGGGAAAGGAGTGGAAAGCCTTGCGCGAAAAATCGCAAATCTGAAAGTATCTGACAAGACTGGAACAAGGCAGTTGGAATTACTCCACCAACTCCTTAAAGCTGGCAAACCTCCCCTCCATAAACAGGTCTCCAAAACTCTCCATACCCTCCCCCTCCCATGACTTAAATAGTGAGTCCAAACCTGCTGGCAGAGGAGGGTTAGCAAAGACATGGGGCTGGATTCTCTGTTTTGGGGGCTATGTCCCCACGCCATCGTAAAAACTACAGACTTTCACGCCAGAAAAACTGGCATGAAAGGACCACATATTCATAGCTCTGCAGGGGGCAAGCAGCGAACCATCGTAAAACTAGCATCTTTTGTTGCAGATATGGTCCCCCGCGCTTCCGGGTCAGAGGCCGCACATGAGCATGGTGGCAATCTCCAGCGGCTGCATCGTGCTCCATCGTGGACTCAGACTGCGGAGCTGGACCATAAACATAGTGCCCCCGATCGGCCGTGGGACTGCCCGCCCAAAAATTACCCGGTCCTGTATAAGGCCCCCCCCCACCCTCTGGTCGACCCGCCACTGATCAGGGCGACCGTGGACCGAGTCTGCAACCGCCACGCTAGTATCTTGACCAGCAGAGCCATGTTAGATCAACGCTGTCGCAACTTCGTCTGCTCGGGGCTGTAGAATGATGGGGCGGGCCTCCAGCAATGGCTGCAGGCAGGGGATATGCCGGGCGCCATACTTTTCGGGGCCTGGAGAATCGGGGAACCGACGCCGTCCCGATTGCGTGCACCAAAATGGATTCTCCGCCCTGACATCGAATGCGATTTTGGCGTCAGGGTGGGGAGAATCCGGCCCATGGAACAGAGCTTAAATTTCTGCCTGAGCTGCTTCCAAATTCTCAGGGTGACCACTGGATTCAGCAAAAATCTCACCGGAGAGAAAGGCACCAATGCAGTAATTATTGCACCGTGCAGGAACTCCCCTCCATTGGCACCCCTATGGAACCAGGATTGCTGACCCACAACAATATTTCCTGAATATTGGCTGCTCAATAGTAAAACAATAAATTGGGTGGAGCCAAGCCCCAAACTGCCTATCTCTTTGGAGGAAAACCCCATGGACCCTTGGAGTCCTACCCACCCAAATAATGGAGGGCATTAATTTTTTGACATTGACATAATGGAACTTGGGGAGAAAAATGGGGAGACATTGAAAAATAAATGAAAATCTTGACAGTGCGTTCATTTTAATAGTCTGAACCCTGCCCGCTAAGGATAGGAGGAGGTTATCCCACTTCTGTGAATCTGACTTGACATTGTCAACCAGATTAGTGTAATGTAATTTATGAAGCAAAGCCCAGTTGGAGGCCACCTAGATCCCCATTAATGAAAGCTAGTCCTGGCAAGGTAAAAAGGTAGAACCCCAGTTGTGCTCTCCTCCGGAGGGGGGGGGGGGGGGGGGGGGGGGGGGGGGGGGGGGGGGTTTGACTGGAAAGCATTCGCTCTTGTCCAATTTCAATTTGTACCCAGAGGAGGAGCCAAAAGGTCATCCATGAAAAGGGACACCCAATGCTCAACCCCTGCCTGATTTCTCCCACTCCACTTATTAGAGGAACTCAACTCTACAGCGAGCGGTTCTATTGCCAAAGCTAACAGGAGCGGAGCCAGTGGACACCCCTGTCTCGTGTGCCTATTCAACGGGAAATTACTAGAGTTCAGGGCATTCGTACAAACACCAATGGCGGTCCTATACAGTAGTTGAATCCAAGAGATAACCTTGTGGCCAAATCCTGACCTCCCAAGATTCTCAAACAGATATTCCCACTCCACTCTGTCCAATGCCTTTTTGGCATCTAGGGGAACAATCACCTCCGGTTTGGGCACTGAGGAAGGGAAAAAGACAAGGTTTAGCAGACGATGCATATTGGCCGACAATTGTCAATCCTTAACGAAGTCTATCTGATCCTCCGAGATCACCTTTGGGAGGCAGGGATCCAGCTACAGAGCCATCAGTTTGGCAAGTAACTTAACATCCGCATTTAAGAGTGAAATAGGTCGATATGGGGCAGCAGGGTGGCACAGTGGTTAACACTGCTGCCTCACAGCTCCAGGGTCCAGGTCCAATTCTGGCCTCGGGTGACTGGAGTTTGCACTTTCTCTTATTGCTTGTTGTGTCCTCTCTTTAATTGGCTCTGTTTATGGCGGTTAATATGGTCGCCTTCCTTAATTCTAATTGCGTTTGCTCAAGAGTCGCCAGGTATCTTTCGATACCGCCACAAGGTTCAAAACCGAATACTGATCAAAGACTCGATACACCAGTTAGTAAGTTCGAAATCAATGCTCATTTATTTACACACACAGTCAAATATACTCATGCACAAAACTCTACCAACTAAACTATCACTACTGCTAAAGCCAATACTTAGCTTCGGGCACCCACTCAGTCAGAGGAACAATGGCCGTTGTCCGGTTCTGAGGCTGCTGGGGTTGAGCTGGTACGGAATGGCAGCTAAGATCGTCTGTCTCGTAGAGTGTGTTGACTTTGGATTTACTTGTTCTGGCGCAGCTGCTAGGCAGGTCTCTCCTCTCTGAGAGCCAAGGCCAAGAGAGCGATTCTCTCTTGGGGGATCCTTCTTATACCCCAAAGGGGCTTTGCGGGCTTTTGGGCGGGCCTTGAACTTGGTTCCAATTAATTGGGCCATTTCTTGATCGTTCCTATCGATTTCCTCCAATAAAGGGGTGGGTGCCCTGATTGCTGGGCGGATCCTAGGTGGCCTGCTTTGTTCTAGTCTCCTCTGGTGCCGGGGTGTCTGCCTTAGTATCGTTTACTTAAATGTTACTCTTTTGTCCCCGGAGATGGCTCATTAGTATGGTAATGGCTTTGCAGTATCGGTCTTGTCTGGGAGCTACAGCTCCAATCAACAGACAAACCTTGCACCTGCTTGCTTTCTCAGTATTGTCCATTTTCCCTGCATTCTTTGCAAAGTGTCCATTTTGTAATTGGGACGTGGCCACCCCAGATGACTATACTGTCCGTATCTGCGTGAGTTTTCTCCGGGTGCTCCGGTTTCCTCCCACAAGTCCCAGAATACGTGCCTGTTAGGTGAATTGGACATTCTGAATTCTCCCTCAGTGAATCCGAACAGGCGCTGGAGGGTGGCGTCTAGGGGGTTGTCACACTTCATTGCAGTGTTAATGTAAGCCTACTTGTGACACTAATAAAGTTTATTATTATTATTATTATTTTGCCGGTCCTTTCCTAGGATCAATGTTCTTGATTAAAGTGGACGCCTACTCAAATGACCTGAAGTCCACACAATGATGCTGACTACCTCAAGGGCGACCATTGAAAAATTACGGCTTTTGTTCAGCACGCACAGTATCCCAGAGGTATTGGTAACTGACAATGGACGCCCTTTACCGACGAGGAACTCACGCAATTTATGAAGGCAAATGGGGTATCTGTACGGCCCCTTATCACCAGCCTTTGAGTGGGATAGCGGAAAGGGCGGTGCAAATATTTAAATGGGGGCTGAAAAAGCAAATTTGGGATCGATGGACACTCGACTGGCCAGATTCCTGTTCCGTTACTGGATCACACCACACGCTACAACCGGGGTAGCACCAGCAGAATTATTAATCGTCTGGTGACTACGGACCCATCTCAGCCTTACCTTCCCAGATATTGGCAGGAAAGTACACCGCAGCCCAGCGCAGCAAGGGCGTCACCCAGACGGGCACAAGCATACCAGACTGTTTGTACTAGGTGACACAGTCTATGTTCGAAACTTCGCAGACGGCACCCACTGGATCTCAGGAACGGTCTTCCGTCAGACCGGCCTATATAGTACCAAGTTCGAACACAAGGTCGCATTGTAGGGCGGCACCGTGGTGGTGTGGTTTAGCACTGCTGCCTTACAGCGCTGAAGTCCGAGGTTCAATCCCGGCTCTGGATCACTGTCGGTGTGGAGTTTGCACATTCATCCCGTGTTTGCGTGGGTTTAGCCCCCACAACCCAAAGATGTGCGGGTTAGGTGGATTGGCCACACTAAATTGCCCCTTAATTGGAAAAATGAATTGTGTACTCTAAATTTATATTAAAAAAAACAAGGTAGAGTTATGAAAAAAACACGTCGATTATATCAGAAACAGGAGGCCAGTAGTACACAGAGTCCTTGGGAGCAGCCACTTGCTGACCAATGTTGCTCGTTCTGGGTGAGTGTGCTCTACACTCAATTTGGCTCTGTTTCGTTCCTTCGCCCTAGAGTCGCCAGGTATCGTTAAGATACCGCCACAAGTTTCAAGTTCAAGTTCAGACCAATAACTCAATACACCAGTTAGTAAGTTCAAACAAGACACGTTTATTATAATACAGTTATCTACTAATTGTGCATATAAAACTACAAGACTAGGCTAATCCTACCACTAACAGGCCAATACTTATCTGGAATAAGGGAACTGCCGGATCAGGGAACAACGGCCTCTTGCTTTGACCTGGATCCGCAGGCTTCCAGTCGGTGTGGACTAAAGGGGTCAGGAGTGTCTACTCTCGTAGCGTGCGTTGTATGACACTTACTTGATGGCGGCTGCTGACCAGGCCTCTCCTTCTCAAGGTCTTCTGCTGCAACGATGTTCTGCTGGGAGGGCTGGCTGGTCAAGGAGAGGCTGGCTAAGAGAGCTGGTCAAGAGAGCGAATCAGTTCTGGGACCTTTCTTTTATACATCCCAGGGGCTTTGTCTCCTTCAGGACGGACCCTCTATAAGCCTGCAATCGATTGGGTCTCTTCCCAATCGATTGATTTGAATTTCCCCAATAACGGGGCTGTCCCTCGATCACCGGGCGGTTCCTTACACCTTATTGGTGCCCTTTGTCTTAGACTCTACTGGCGCCGGAATGTCTGGCCTTCCATAGAACGTTTAACTGTTGTGTCCATTGTGCCTGGGAATCACCGTAAATCGCTTCATTAATATGCGCAGCTTGTTAGTTACAATTCTGTCGGATTTCTGTGGCAGCTAGAATACAGGGGATTCTGCAGACTGCTGGTTTCTTTGCCAATGTCCATTTTACCCTGCAATCTTTGCGTTCCTCCATTTTGTGTGAGAAAGTGGCCAACCCAGGTGGCTACACCAGCCTACTCCAACTCTTCGAGACTCCAGAGCATTGCCCCATAGGGGACAGGATGCAGAGATGGACGGGTGTAGATGTGGATTCCGAAGTGGAGACTCAGGTGTCCGATGGGGAACAAGCCGTTCAGCAAACTCCAACAGTACCTCCAACCTGGCGTTTGATGCAGAAATGATGTTTACCAGCCAAGTATATGCCGCCTGGTCCAGCCCAGCAAGCACCAGAGGTGCAGCCACAAGTGAAGAGGTGCAGACATCCTCCTACTCCACTATAGTCAGAGGAACCTTTGGACTTTGGGTCGGTGGGGAGGGGGGAGTGATGTTATAACCAGAAAGAGACCTGTAGGGTAAAAGGCGTTAGCCTCCCGCGAGCCTCGTTGACTAGGAGCTCCCCCCGGTGAGGGACGGGGAGCCCATGGGGCTCTAGTAACATGAAATATAAAGGTCAGCGAGGTTTGAATCTGACACCTCAGACACGGCTGTGATCTGAAGAGTATTGTACATACTATTACTTCGTAATAAGACTAGTTTCTCTTATCCACTCGCCTCGGACTCGTCTGTGGTTTATAAACCCAACATTCAACATGCCTGGCCCCAACACCTAAAAAACTCAATCGCACTGCGCCCAACCCGTGTTTCTTAACAAAAGAGTCCGCCTCTCCTGGTGCATCATTGAAGAATTATTGCCTTTTCATTGAAAGTCACTAAGCTGTGCCGGGTACACACCGAATCAGACTCCACTTTTGTACAGGGCAGCTTTAGCTTTGTGAAACACAGCCACCCTCTTTGCCAGCTCCGCTCCCACATCTTAGTAAAAATGATGGCGTGACCTTCCCATTTGAAGTCTTCGCCCATCTCAGAACTCGCTCTTTTCTTTGAAGCTATGGAATGTTACTATTACCGCACACGGTGGATCCTCAGGTCAAGGCCTCTGCCGGAGTGCACAGTGTGCTCGGTCCAACACAGGAGGGGATGTGAATCCACCCTCCCCTGCCACCTTACTGAACATCTCTACAAAGTACACCGTGGCCGTTGGGCCTTCCATCCCCTCTGGCAACCCCACAATTTGAACATTTTGCCTCCTGGACTGATTCTCTGAACCTTGGCCTTCAACGATTTACTTTCTTCGGCCACCAAAGACATCTCTGCTTCCACTGAGGCAATCTGATCACTGCCTCTCGAAAGGGCCACTTCCATATCCATACAGAAGGATTTTAAGTTGAACAGCAATTTTGCCAATTGCAGTTAGATTCAGCAGAAGTGTACTGAATCTGCTCTCGAAAGGCACTCTCTCCAAAAGTGTGTGCACTGAAAAGCAAGTAACCTGATTTTGAACTTCATTTATAAGTGGTATTTAAACTTTGGTTTGCTGAATTGGAATTAGCGGTAGGTGTACAAAGTAAGTTCAATTTTTTAATTTTATTTAACTGTTTAACTGTTAATCATAAAGCTATTTCTTTGTTGTTAATTGAGGTTATTTTGGTGTTTAAATTAAAGTTTGTTTTAACATAAAAGATGTCATTGGTCAGAGTCATCACTCCTGGAGTGAAGTATCCTTTCCTCACAGTTTTACAAATAGAATAACTGCTTGGACCTCTCACCCTTTATCCTAACAAAAGTTGGGGCTGGTTCCTATCCTAACATTGGCAGGAATCGGACTTCAACAATGGTCTTTAAAATTATCTTCACTTTTCGTCAAGATCAAATACCATCAGTCAGAGGCATATGTCAATGCTAATGCACTGTCACGTTTGCCTTTGCCTGCTGGTCAGGTACCACACAGTAGTGAAAAATATATTATTTTTCACAGCTAGAAGACATTCCAGTGACTGCAGCTCAGGTCCAACAACAGGCCAGAAATGATCCTGTCATAGAATCATAAAATTCCGACAGTGCAGAAGGATGCTGTTTGGCCCATTGGGTCTGCACTGACCCTCTGAAAGAGCACCCTACCTCGGCCTGCTCCCCCGCCCTATCCCCGCAACTCCACCCAACCTACACATCCCTGGACACTAAAGGGCAATTTTATCATGGCCAATCCACCTAACCTGCACATCTTTGGACTGTCATGGGGAAAGTACTGGAAATAATGTTGAAATGGAGGCTAGCGGGAATACATCCTGAACTAAAGCCATTTGTGTCCACAAAATCCAAGTCAACAGTACAGGGCAGATGCCTGTTGTGGGGGGATGAGGATAATAATTCCACAAAATTTGCAATGAAGAGTATTGGAACAATCATTTGAAGGACATCCAAGTATAGTTCGAATGAAGGTACACATTTTCATTTCATTTCATTTCATTTCATTCATGAGGGGCTACTTCTGGTGGTCAGATATCGATGCCCAGATCGAGGAAAAAGCAGGACTGTGCCAGTCATGTGCATGGGTAAGAAACACAGAACGTTGTATCCATGGGAATGGCCAAAAATATCTTGATGACGTCCAAACATTGACATTGCAGATCCATACATGTTCATGGTCGTCATAGATGCACACTCCAAATGACCTGAGGTGGTCTTAATGAAGTCAACAACTGTGGAACAATCAATGGAAAAGCTCAACGAGACATTTGCCAAATTTGGGAAACCAGACCAAGTTGTGAGAGATAACAGTCCACAATTCGTGGCTCAGGAGTTTGAGGACTAACTAAAGATGAGTGGTATCCAATACATAAAATTAACACATCACTACTCATCCATGAATGGCTGAGCCAAAAGATTTCTCCAGTTTGCTCCCTGCTGAAGCGGAAGCTGTGACCTGCATTTGATCTACTTTTAGCGCAGGAGACGTCCGAGATAGTAGAATGCAATCAGCAATCACAAATCTTAAGAAGAGGTTAATTCCAAAAGGCACTTGTTTGGACAAGCAGAGCAGGTTCTGGTGCATAGCTATACCACCCACAGGAAGTGGGTTCCTGCAACTGTGCAGTACTGTGTATGCCAGAACTACCTCAGCATGAACCGCCATCCATACTACCAGACCATGTGATTGCAACCTCTGGTCAATCCGCAGAAATCAAGATTGTCAAAGAACCCCGTGCTGCTATTGGTCTTCCTTCTGCAAAAGAGACTGTAACACCTTGCAGGGTAGAGACATCCTCTGAAGAAAGGGATGTTGTGTTTGGTCTTCTATACCTTGCAAAGGAATCCACCAAACACCTGGCCTTTTCCAAACCAGGATCTTTATTGAATCGCATGTGGTAAGATAGTGATCTGTTACAGAGCAAGTTATCATGGAGTTTCTTTGTACTCCTCTGGAACTACACCTAGCACGCTGTTCACCTGCATGTCTTACTACCATATCCTACAATCATCGGCTGACGGCCGAATGTCATCTCAACTTATATAGGAGTCCCTGGTCCCATGACCAGTCTTGAGACCGCATGGTGTGTCTGCACCCATCTGCTGGTTAGAGGTTGCACACCATCCAACAATATGTGGCTTACAGGCATATCACCACATCCCCCTTCCTCACAAAACATTAAGATATATTTACAAGCAACTGATATTTTAATTTTATACAATCTAACAATGTGAATGCGTTTTACTAGGGTGTCCATAAACATGATATGCCTGGCCAGTGTCTGTCTCTTTTGCACAGATCATTGTGCCTCCCTCACGGGATCACCTCTGTGATCATTCGAGCGGCTGCTAGCTGCTTCGAAGACTGGTTTACGTGCCGGCCACTTGTTTCTTTTCCTCTTTGCTCTGTGCCTTTGGAAGGCCTATGTCCATGACTGCCACACTTGTATCACCAGCCTCTTTCGTTTGCGCATCCTGGCATGACTCTGTTTGCTGCTTCCCACTGTTACCATTGCCAATTTGATAGTGGGATGAGCTAGCTCTCCCAGTCTTCTGACCACAGTCTTGAGGCCGCTTGGTGTATTTGCACCACCACCTGCCAGTTGGAGGTCGCACACCATCCAACTATGATATTGTTCACAGGCATATCATCACAAGGGAGAGTACCTATAAGGTAAATAACAACCAAAACCCTGAAATGCACAGGCAGCCAAAGCAGAATAGACACCCACCAGATTGCCGTTCCTATTAACTGAATTATTACTGTACAATGATTCATTGCCTGCCCTTGTATGTATGTTTTGGTGATTATGTACAAATACTATGATTAATTGTTGTTACCGGACCTTAGTAAAAAAGGGGGAGGAATATATATGTGGGGTTATTGCTGTGTTGTCACTTGGTAACTCTAAAAGTCTAGTCACATGATAGTTTGTGACTGCTTCCTGGGCTTTGCCTCAGTCTAGTTCAAACTGTTATACAGCTAATAGCCCTTCAATAAACCTGTGTTGTTATTTGCATTCAACCCCATGAGCTACAACTTCATGTTCTTTGTCCTGAGAGTGCAGAACATAACAGGTAGGACACCGGGGATAGCTCCTCCTGTTCTTCACAATATGGAATCCTTTACGTCCACCAGAAAGGGAAGATGGAGCTTTGGTTTTGCACCATACCCACCCAGTGCAGCAGAGGGGTGTCAGCATTGTTTTTGGTGCTCAGGCCCTGGAATAGGACTTGAACCCACAACCTGGTGATTCAGAGGGAGGAAAGCTATCACTGAATAAAGTGTCACTTGTGACTTTACAATGGCTTACCCCAGTAATTAATTGGACAAAAAATGCTGGCTCATTCAAGCAGTCTGACAACTCCAAGACAGTGGAAAGATTAAGAGAGGTCATGCTGAGGTAAAGTTGGGGGTTATCAATATATTTATTCACATTCAACCCTACCTGTTTAGACATTGTTGGCACGAGGCAGCTTGTAGGTTTGTAAGGGGTAGGGATTAACAATAATTCGCTGGGGACCTCCAGAGGTAATGGCTCATGGGTGAGAAGGGAAAGGGTGGCAGTGGCGTAGTGGTAGTCCAGTATCAATCCAGAGACCCAGAGTAATGCTCTGGACACCTGAGTTTGAATCCCACCAGGGCAAATGATCATATTTGAATTCAATAAAACAAAAATCTGGAATTAAAATCTAATGATGACCATGAAACCATTGTCAATTGTTGTAAAAACCCATCAGGTTCACTAATATCTTCCAGGGAAGGAAATCTGCCATCCTTGCCTGGTCTGGCCTACATATGACTCCAGCAATGCGGTTGACTATTAAATACCCTCAGGGATGGCCAATAAATGACCACATCCCATGGGCGAATACATTTAAAAAAAAGCTATTGTTGGAAGCACTGTGGTTACGATTGGATTGTTGAACCAAGTAACAGCTGGTCCCATTCACCAAAATAAGATTGGAGGAAGATGCTGTGGCTGACTGTGTTAAAGATCACGGAGAGATTGAAGAGTAAGAGGAGTAGGGATATCGCTGGATTACCAATGCAAGGAATTAAGTACGGAGGCAACTAAAATAACTAACTTCTTCAGAGTAAAACAACATATCAAATTCAGGCCTCTGTGATTGCGAAAATAAAATTTGCCCTCCCTCATCTTTTTCCCCTTAAATGGAAGAATGAAACAGAAAAATTCAAGATCGCCTGAGCACAAATTCCATCAAAGAGGAAATATTTGGTAATATGATCTTATTTATTGTACGGTGAACAATTCAATAAATTGACTCAAAGAGTAACCTTATTTGATAAAAAAAAATAACCAAATACCCAGGAGCAAGTTAAAGCCTGTAACATCATGTTAAGGTTCATAACACATTTACAATCCACTCAAGCTTTACTTTAGGATTGTGAGGCTTTCTGAACCCCTCAATTGGATTACAGCTCTTTTATTTTTAAACTCACTCCCAGCTACCTATTATTCTACATGAATGCACACCGCGGAGCTGTGTCAGGGGGCCTGCACTCACACAGCGACTGCTCGGCCAATCATTCCATAATCTGTAAACTCATTGCCTGCTTTTTTCATGAACGCATTCCATACTTGACTGCAGACAGCTGCCTCTGCAAACTGACGCCTTTGCAGCTCCTGTTTCACAGAGCACCACTGGCATTGGTGATTATGAGGGACATTCTCCCAAGCTGCGCAAAACGCCAAGAAAGCAAAGGAAGAAAGATATCTCTGATTCGCGAGGCTGCACAATGGCAGTGTGAACAAGTGGCAGGGGCTGAATTTGACTTACCGTTGGGGTGGGCAGGGTTCCGAACCGAGGGTGTGCAGTTTGCAGGCTCGTGCCTCTACTTAGGGTGGTACGGTAGCACAGTGATTAGCACTGTTGCTTCACAGTGTTATGGTCCCAGGTTCCCGGCTTGGGTCACTGTCTGTGTGGAGTCTGCAAGTTCTCCCCATGTCTGCGTGGGTTTCCTCCAGGTCAACATCGGGCACTATGTTGACCTGCAAGGAGGTCACAGCCATCCCGTGTAAAGGGGCTCTGTCAGGTTCTCCAGGGTTGAGAGCATTCGTGGACCAAGGAAGAATTTATTGCTGCTGATAGATAGAGATTTTGATTCATTAACAGAGTTGAGCGCCGATTTATATGGGTTTGAGCATTTAGTTACCAATGAGAACATGAATGGCAGGCTGGAGACAGCTGAATCCATTTCACGTACAACCCTGATTATTGCAGGGATATCTGGAGAATGAGGCTTTAACCTCTCACTAGAACATAGAACATAGAACAGTACAGCACAGAACAGGCCCTTCGGCCCTCAATGTTGTGCCGAGCCATGATCACCCTACTCAAACCCACGTATCCACCCTATACCCGTAACCCAACAACCCCCCCCCCCTAACCTTACTTTTTTTATTAGGACACTACGGGCAATTTAGCATGGCCAATCCACCTAACCCGCACATCTTTGGACTGTGGGAGGAAACCGGAGCACCCGGAGGAAACCCACGCACACAGGGGGAGGACGTGCAGACTCCACACAGACAGTGACCCAGCCGGGAATCGAACCTGGGACCCTGGAGCTGTGAAGCATTTATGCTAACCACCATGCTACCCTGCTGCCCCATCCACTGTGGACTGGATTCTCCACCAGGCTGCGCAACATTTCTGCTTTACCCCGCCGGCGGGATACTCCGTTACGCCGGCTGGTCAATAGGGTTTCCCATTGCGAGGCTGCCCCCGGGCTGCCGGCAAAAGGGAGCATCCCACCGGCGGAGAATCCAGCCCTGTGTCTCTACAGATGGCCAAGAGAAGGCCAATGAAATGAAAATCGATAATTGTCACAAGTAGGCTTCAAATGAAGTTACTGTGAAAAGCCCCTAGTCGCCACATTCCGGCGCCTGTTCGGGGAGGCTGTTACGGGAATGAAGGGGTGTTTTGGGGGGGTAGGCATGGCAGGAGGGAATGGGGTGGGGAAGGTGCATTGCCCATTTGGCGCTGCAGATTTCTCAGCCTGCGGAATTCTCAGAAGCCAGAAGAGTGAAGGAATGATCACATGGTTTCTATCAAATCATTGCCATGACACAGGAGAGCACACAATGTGAAAGCAGGAGGCAGATTTAGAACTTGAATGCAACAAGTCAAGCCTGGTCCATGAGGTGAGGTGAGACAGGAGGAAGGCTTGGGGGTGGTGAGATTGCAAGGGGAATAATATTCAAATATCTACAGGGCTAAGGGGAAGGTGCATGTCTTGTATGTTGTACTGAAATGCTTGTTGATGCATGCACAATGATTGAATGCATGCTGGGAGCTGTGAAATGGGAAGATGCAATAACATTTCACAACATCAGAGGTATTGGGCGGCACGGTAGCACAGTGGTTAGCTTGGGTCACTGTCTGTGCGGAGTCTGCACGTTCTCCCCATGTCTGCCTGGGTTTCCTCCGGGTGCTCTGGATTCCTCCCACAGTCCAAATATGTGCTTGTTAGGTGGATTGGCCATGCTAAATTGCCCTTAGTCACTGGGTTACAGGGATAGGGTGGAGGTATGGCTTAAGTTGGGTGCTCTTTCTAAGGGCCGGTGCATACTTCATGGGCCGAATGCACTGTAAATTCTATGATTCTATGATTCTAAGTTGCCAATGCTGAAGTATATCTCAAAGGTCAAAGATGGCAGTAACCTTCCCTGTGTTTTTCTCTTCGGGTGAACCATTGAATCCAGGGTCTACAGGGATCCAAACTGATCTCTGAGGAGGGAGAGGAGGCCTCACAGGGTGCAGCTCCACATCCTTGATCCACACCCAGTTTCAGCGCAGACATTTGTACCTTGGTAGGGAATCACATGTTGGAACAAGGCGAAGCACAATGTGGTGAGGAAATATCACAATGGCTGCAGGAGATTGGGATTGAGCAGGCCTCTGGCACCAGGAGAAACAATCCAGATGCTGAGCTCCAGTTAAACGATGAGCCTCTGGAGCTATCCGTAAGGTAGTAGAGCTGGACATCCAGTGGAAGATGTGTCAAGATGTGGCGGAGATACGTCAGTGTTTAGATGTTTTGAAATGGACATTAGAAGTATCCACCCAGGCAATGAGCATTATGCCCACCCACTCTGCACAGTATGCGGCTTCCTCTAGGGACCGACTGGTGACTGCCTTGGATGGGCAGACCCAGCAGATTATAGAAGCAATCGTCTCTGACATGCACTCCATTTCCCTGTCTCTATGTTGCGGGGCCCAGAGCAAGGACACGATGGGGACTAGAAGCCTGGAGTCACATCCAGCTCTTGTTCCCTCTCAGTAAATCAGCAAGGGCTAGTCAAACCTCATGGTAGATGTAGTGATAGCATGGTTGTGTTGTAATTCACCGACTGACCACTAGGAGTCTCACTAGTATATAAGTGAATGTTAAAATCAGCTGACCCTCAGACTGGCTAGAGGAAGACAAAGAGAGGGGCTGCTTGTGGATGATTTTATTGTTTTTTCATCTGTTTTCTTGTATATACTTTACCCACAGTTAAAGTTAATAAATAATTTGTAATTTTAACTACAAGTGCTCTTGTAACAAATAAGGCCATCCGACAAGAACATTACAGTGGAAGGTGAACACCAGCTGAAACCATCTGGATTACCTCTCACGGTGCTTCTGCTGGGGACAGCCTCTCCTCTGCCCTCTGCCATTGACACAGGCTTCCTGTCACCATGCAGGAGATTCCACCAGGGTGGGGCCATCATGGCTTCAGCCGACCAGAGGATAGCCGACAAAGTCATCCAGGCCAAGAGGGCACATGAGTCAGCAAACTATCTTCACCACATCTGAGAGCAAGTGGGATCACCAGACCACATCACCCACAAGAGAATCAAAACAACCTACATTAGTTACATTTTTGGGTAAATGGATGAGTTTACAATTTGAATTATGTGCAAGGACCAATAAGGTCATGGGTAAATAAACAATGTGTTGAGCATTCTGAAGAAGGATACTGGTTTCTTTCCAGCATGAAAAACTGAATATAGATGAATTCCATGGATGGTCTCATGTGAATGTCTGTCAAGTTGCAACTGGGGGAGGAGGACTATTGTTCTGATTATAGCGGCACGGTTCCTCTGTTCAGTGTGTGGTGATATGCATCACTGTAAATACAAAAGGGGTTAATGTAAATACACTACAACTAAGTAAACACGAGATGGAGCACCAGAGACATCATGACATGCAGACATACTGCTAATGAACACATAGAATAGGGCACGACCAATGGGCAGTCAAGACACCCAGAGGTGACACTACCACAAGGGGGCATTACACAACCCATATATAAGGACAGGGCACACATGCTCTGTCTCTTTCCACAGGCGACACTTAGAGAGTAAGACAGGGGCAGATCAGAAGCATCACACCCACCACGTGGCTTAGAGCAGACTGGTTAGTTAGACTGAGTTACTATAACAAGACTAGCAGGAGAGTCGAACTCATAGAGAACTGCGCTAATGGTTCAATAAATCACATTGAACTTACTTCAAAGTCTGGAGTATCTTTTGGTCAAAGCTGCATCGAGTTGCAGCCTGTGTCATCCCAGAGTACATAGCACAACACAGTGTACCTGTTGAAATGATTGGTTTCTGTGCTTCTTTGTCCTCCAACTCATCAGGGTTCACCTTGCTGTGAACATTATCGGTGACAACATTATCGCTGCACAGCTCCAGGGATCCAGGTTCAATTCAAGCCTTGGGTGGCTGTCTGTGTGGAGTTTGCACATTCTCCCCATGGAGAATGGATTTCCTCTGGGTGCTCTGGTTTCCTCCCACAGTCCAAAGATGTGCAGGTTATGTGGGGTCACGGGGATAGGACGGTGGAGTGGGACTAGGTGTGGTGCTCTTAGAGGGTCGGTGCAAATGCGATGGGCTGAATGGCCTCCTTCCGCACTGTAGGAATTCCATTCTATTGTGCTTACTTGATTTGAGGAACAAGTTTCCTGGAGAGATAGGAGGTGAAAAATCTACTGGCTGTTCTCGCCAGTGGGATATTCCGGTCCCAATGATGGTACACCCCCACCTCGGGTATGCCGGCGACGAGGGCTGCATTCAACGGGAAATCCCATTGGCAATGCTGGGACCTGAATATCCCGAAAAACGGCGGTGACAAACAAACAAACATACAAAACACACACGCATGCGCGCACACACTAACACACACACACAAACACATCAATGCATATACGCACAAATGCACATACACAAGAGGTAGCACGGTGATGCAGTGGTTAGCACTGCTGCCTGACAGCGCAGAGGACCCGGTTTCGATCCTGTCCCGGGTCTCTGTCCGTGTGGAATTTGCACATTCTTCCCGTGTCTGCGTGGGTCTTACCCTCACAACCCAAAGTTGTGCAGGGTAGGTGGATTGGCCACATTAAATTGCCCCTTAATTGGAAAAAAAAGAATTTATAAAATAAACAGACACAGACACACACACACGTGGCTATACATACAAACACAAAGGCATGCAAGAACACTCACACACATGTGGAGTTCACACAAACACACGTGCGCGGGACACACAAACACATACATATGCATGTATACACACATAAATGCACACATGCACACACATATGTGCAATGATAGGCAAACCTAGATCAATGACGCTGATCTGTGGACTAACAGAAACTTAAACCACTGAGTGGCAGCAGGATTTCTTACACGAGGACAAGGGTTTAATTTATTTCCCGGACATTACCAACCAGTTTATTCGACATCTGAAAATAACTTGTGCACATAATACTGTGCATAAACAGGGGACTGGAGTGAAAAAGGGAAAACTGCCCCTCAACACAGATAGATAAATGATATTGGAGGTACTGAATATGCTGGAGTTTCAGTGCTGATAAATGCCGATGCTTATGGATCAGTTTAGGCAACAGCGCCTACATTACCTGTGCAACACCCTGTAATTACTTCTAGCTGCACAATACTCCCTTCTGCATTTGCTTTTTTAATTGGTTTTCTCTCCTTATCTCTTCAAGATACCACTATTCCTGAGGGGACCATTTCAGTGGATGGTTCAATCAAGCATACATGCTTAATGGTGATTCTAAACAGTTTGGGTGATATATTAAATTTTGCTGATATTTGGTGAGGTACCTGCAATTTGCAGCATACCAGTTCTTGGTTCCCATGACTGTATGAGGCTCCAAAACAGCCCCTGTATAAGCACCCTCGATTCATAGTGGGAGACAAGCTGCATTGTTCAGAAACCACGTGCTCCAGGCAACTTTTTTTGAAGTGCGGTCCCCCGAAAAGGAAACTTGCTGCAATCTACTCATGGCTGCTGGGTAACCATATTGGTTCTTCACGAAGAAGCAAGGAGAGATCTCCCAGATTTTGTGATGTTGCCCTGGACTCAATGTGTCTAGGGATCCTGTCCAGGAATGAGGCCTTGTTTCTGCTGAAGGTGCTGGAAGCGCTTGAAACTAACACTGCAAAGGGAGTGAGAGTAGGCGGCGAGTCATGAAAGTTGAGAGTGTGGCTCCCAGAACCCAGGACAGGCAGCACGGTAGCATAGTGGTTAGCACAATTGCTTCACAGCTCCAGGGTCCCAGGTTCGATTCCCGGCTTGGGTCACTGTCTGTGCGGAGTCTGCACGTTCTCCCCGTGTGTGCGTGGGTTTCCTCTGGGTGCTCCGGTTTCCTCCCACAGTCCAAAGATGTGCAGGTTAGGTGGAATGGCCATGCTAAATTGCCTTTAGTGTTGGGTGGGGTTACTGGGTTATGGGGATGTGTGGGCTTGGGTAGGGTGCTCTTTCCAAGAGCCGATGCAGACTTGATGGGCCGAATGGCCTCCTTCTGCACTGTAACTTCTATGATTCAATGACTCTATGATTCAATCCGGCAGCAATGCCGCATTGAGTTTCGTGACCTCACTCAGGTGGTCAAGGTAAGTGAATGCATCGGCACATCGCATCTTTCACCCACCACAGCACCCCTCACAGTGCTCAATGTACCGTCACCCATAATGCTGTGGCCCCTGCTATTCTGGACTCACAGCTAACGCCCCGATATTCCATACACCCTCACACTCTCCTTATCCTCATGCATCCACCAATGCGGCCACTCTCAGACCTACCTCTATATACTTCCAGCTAAGGCATACACATCAATCAAACACATTGACAGGCAACCAATGACATCCTGTCCTCTCTGCTGCTCACAAGCAGGAAAAGCAGACGACAGGTAGAATTAATCCCCTCTGTCCTCTCAAACGGCTGGACTTAATGTAATGGGTAGCAGTGCCATGGAACCAATAAGACAAAGATGGATGGCATTGTAATGTAAATTGTATAGTTGGAAGCATACAACGCCAAAGAGATATTGATAGATTAAGTGAACTTGAAATTCCACAAACCCTCCACCACCGATGAACAGTAACAACCGTCAGTACCATCTACCATGCACTGTGGTAACTCACCAAGGTTCTTTAGACAGCACCTTCCAAATCCATGACCACTACCATCTAGAAAGATAAAGAGCAGCAGATACCTGGGTTCCCCTCCAAATCACTCACTACCCTGACTTGGAAATATATCGCCGTTCCTTCACTGTCACCGAGGCAACATCCTGGAACTGCCTCTCTAACAGCACTGTGGGTGTACCTACACCTCAAGGACTGCAGAGGTTCAAGAAGGCAGCTGACCACCACCTTCTGAAGGGCAACTAAGGATGGGTAATAAATGCTAGCCTAACCAGTGATGCCCACGTCCCATAAATTAATAATTAAAAAAAGCAGGCCAATGGATTTCAATGTGGGCATTTGTGAGGTTGTTTACTTTGGGTCTAAAAAGTACAAGTGCTTTCTAAACATGTAAAGCTTAAAGAGTGGAGGCCCAAATAACATTGGAGATTATTGTAGTCAATGAGGAGCCCCGAAAAGGCAAGTCAAAAGTAGTTTATTTCCTACTGACAGTTAGGAAATACAGCAGCTAAAAAACACTTTGAGTCCCAGCGAGGACGATCCCGATTCCGGCTCCCTCTTGGACCGACTTTTATCTTGGGGAATTAACTAGCCCTGCTTTTGGGCTTCCGCCCCTCAGCAGTGGAGCTCTTATTCCACCAGCCCCATGGGAAGATCGATCGGGTCGTCCCATGGGGGTTATAACAGGGATCTAGGAGCAGACCTCATTAAAACATCATGGAATCTTAGAATCCCTACAATGCACAAGGAGGCCATTCATCCCATTGAGTCTGCACAGACCCTGCGAAAGACCACCCGACCTAGATTCAATTCCCGACCCTATTCCTGCAACCCCACCGTAAGGGGCAATTTAGCCTGGCCAATCCACCTAACCTGCACATCTTTGGACTGTGGGAAGAAAACGGAGTACCCGGAAGAAACCCATGCACACATGGGGAGAACGTGGAGGCTCTGCACAGACAGTGACCCAAGGTCGGAATCGAACCCAGAGCCCTGGTGCTGTGAGGCAGCAGTGCTAACCACTTTGCCACCATGCCGCCCCATGAGGAGGTGCAGGTGCAGAACAGGTACCAAAAATGACTAAAGATATGATTGGAAATCTGACCATTATATCTGGTGGATGAGCAAACAAGAGGTAGAGGGTATGCCTCAGCCATACAAAACCTGATTCAATGACACTTGGAGGAGTGTGAGCAGTCTTGGTCACCACACCTGAGAAAGGATGTATCAAACCTGGAGAGAGTGCAGTGTAGATTGACGGGAATGATGCCCCCAGGGTTAAATTATGCAAGAGATGACACAAACAAGGGTTGTATTCACTGCAATTTAGAATGTTATGTCATGATTTGATCACATTTTCCAAGAGAGTAATGGGAAAGAATCAGGTCAATTGGGAAAAAATTATTGTTGTTAGCTGGGGAGATCTAGGACGGGGCCATGGTCAAAGAATGGGAGACAGAACTTCTGGAATGAAATTAGGAAACACCTCTTGAAGATGTTTGGAACTCTCTCCCAGAAACAGCAATTTATGTTACATCAATTGTTCATTTTAAAACTGAGATTGATGGATTTTTGTTAGCCAATGGTATCAATGGACAGAAGGCAAAGCTACGTAAAAGGGCTGAGATTTTGCAGATTGAAGTTAAAGTCTGCTGAACTGCACATTCGGCAGGATTTTTCTCGGCAGCGGCAACGCAGAGAAACAACCCGCTTTCCAACGGCACGTTGCCGTTTTTTGGGGGTCTCGGGGAGCTTCTCTCCGTCGAGGCCGCACTTGGAGGAATTTCCTGCTGGTGAGCTTTAGCTGAATCGCGCCCGTAAAGTTAGGTCGCAGACCTGACTGAATGTCAAAACAGGCTTGAGGGGCTGAATGGTGCACCCTTGTTCCTATGTGACTTTCACCAGATTAGTGTCATTGTTGTTCCCTGGTTGAGCACCGGAAAGCAGCGTGGAAAGTGAAATGTCCCACGTTGTGTGGAAAAGGCTCAGATCAGAAATGGCAAATATAATTCAACGTTGATAGATATAATTTTTTGCATCCTGATCACACGTAAACAACAAATGAATCAAACTGGCAGAGGAAGCTGGCTCATTATTTTAAATGTCTGGATAACATGTTGGGGCAATTTGACAACAGACTGCTGCAATTACATAGCTAGAACAGGACAAGGCAAGCCTGCAAAAGCTACGCTAATAGTTTCTATTGCACAAGTCAGTGGACATGTTCAGTTCTGTTCACAGCACCCATTTTATTTTTTGGACTAAACATAAACATATTGCTCACAGGAAAGCCTGTCGATAAAAAAGCTGGAGGACTAATTGTAAACATGAGCAACAAGTAAAGATGAGCAAAACGCAGCTTTAGCAATTTTGAAGGAAGGCAGTTGACTGGGGACTATCAAGGAACAAAGGGGAATAATCTAGATTATTACTTCAAAGTAAAGCAGGAAATTAAGTCCAGAGGACATGAAATTAAATTAGTGCAAAGTAAATTAAAATGACATGTTAGAAAATGCTTCTTTATTCAATGAGAGGAAAACACAGGGAACAATTTGCCTGGCATATTTATGAAGACAAAATATTACTGGTTTGGATCCGACAAATAAGAGTTTGGATCTGGAAGTAATGATCTTTGATGCACTAAGTAACCTGGTGTTACGATTTCCATCGAGATGGGTAACTTTTTAAAAAGAAAGGAATCCCCATGAGGGCAGTAGTGCGGAGCTACTGATTGGCTGTTCCGGGGGAATTTGCATACGTACAGTGCGGTCAACGTAATTTGAAGGTGTACCTGAGCAAGACACCCTCCATGTTCAAGTGAAGCCAAGCATCCAACAGAGGGCAGTGGTGCGGAGCTACTGATTGGCTGTTCCGGGGAAATTTGAAGGTGGTTTGTGGAGGGGTTGTTGTCAAGTGACAGTTAAACCCAAAACACTTGCTCAGTGTTTCCCCCCACCCCCTCCTCTAACCAAAAAAAACAACCGTGGTCGTCGGGAAGGTAAGTTTACCTCATTAAAAACTTACCTTGAAGAGTGACATCAGGCAAAGCAGTGACCTGATTGGTTGATAAGGAAAGTGCTCCAATTAAGCAGTAGCTGGGAGAAATGTAATTCTTTGTGTGTTGGTAAGTATTGTGATTGTGAGTAAAATCCTTATTCCTTTCATTTATTCATTATTTGATACTTTATTTGTAATCAGTTAAGGTAAAGGGTAAAAATGGCAGGAGATCCCAGACCCGTGTTATGCTCCTCGTGCTCAATGTGGGAGTTCATGGACGCGGCCGATGCCCCTGACTCCTTCATGTGCAGGAAGTGTGTCCAGCTGCAGCTCCTGTTAGACCACATGACGGCTCTGGAGCTGCGGATGGACTCAGTTTGGAGCATCCGCGATGCTGAGGAGGTCGTGGATAGCACGTTCAGTGAGTTGGTCACACTCCAGATTAGGGTTGTTGAGGGAGACAGGGGATGGGTGACCAAGAGAAAGAGCAGGAAGGCAGTGCAAGTGTCCCCTGCGGTCATCTCCCACCAAAACAGGTATACCGTTTTGGATACTGTTGGAGGAAATGACTCACCAGGGGAAGGCAGTAGTAGCCAGGCTCATGGCACCGTGGCTGGCTCTGCTGCACAGAAGGGCGGGAAAAAGACTGGCAGGGCTATAGTCATAGGGGATTCAATCGTAAGGGGAGTAGACAGGCGTTTCTGTGGTCGAAAACGAGACTCCCGAATGGTATGTTGCCTCCCGGGTGCACGGGTCAGGGATGTCTCAGATCGGCTGCAGGACATACTGAAGGGGTGGGTGAACAGCCAGTTATCGTGGTGCATATAGGCACCAACGATATAGGTAAAAAATGGGATGAGGTCCTACAATCAGGATTTAGAGAGTTAGGAGATAAATTAAAAAGTAGGACCTCAAAGGAAGTAATCTCAGGATTGCTACCAGTGCCACGAAACAGTCAGAGTAGAAATTTAAGAATAGTCAGAATGAATACGTGGCTTGAGAGATGGTGCAGGAGGGAGGGGTTCAGATTTTTTGGACATTGGAACCGGTTCTGGGGGCAGTGGGACCATTACAAATCGGATGGTCTACACCTGGGCAGGACTGGAACCAATGTCCTCGGGGGTGCGTTTGCAAACACTGTTGGGGAGGTTTTAAACTAACGTGGCAGGGGGATGGGAACCAGATTAGGAAGTTAGAGGTCAGTAAAGAGGCAGCAACTGAAGCCAGTGAGGTACTAGATAATAAACTCAATGTGATTAAGAGGAAGAGTAGACAGGGAAGAGATGATGATCGCAAAGGGACAGGTGGTCTGAAGTGCATTTGTTTTAATGCGAGAAGTGTAGCAGGTAAGGCAGATGAACTTAGGGCTTGGATTAGTACCTGGGAATATGATGTTATTGGTATTACTGAGACTTGGTTGAGGGATGGGCAAGACTGGTAACTAAATATCCCAAGGCATAGATGCTTCTGGAGGGATAGAGAGGGAGGTAAAAGGGGTGGAGGAGTTGCATTAGTGGTCAAAGATGATATCACAGCTGTGATTAAGGAGGGCATGATGGAGGATTCGAGCACTGAGGCAATATGGGTAGAGCTAAGAAATAGAAAGGGTGCAGTAACATTGTTGGGACTTTACAATAGACCTCCCAAAAACGAGCATGGCGTAGAGGTACAAATATGTAGACAGATTAGAGAAAAATGTAGGAGCAATAGGGTGATTGTGATGGGAGATTTTAACTTCCCCAACATTGAATGGGACTCATGTAGTGTTGGAAGCATAGATGGAGCAGAATTTGTAAGGAGCATCCAGGAGAGTTTTTTAGAGCAGTATGTAAATAGTCCAACTCGGGAAGGGGCCATACTGGACCTAGTATTGGGGAATGATCCCGGCCAGGTGGTTGACGTTTCAGTCGGCGATTACTTTGGGAATAGCGATCACAGTTCCATATGTTTTCGAATACTCATGGACAAAGACGAGAGTGGTCCTAAAGGAAGAGTGCTAAATTGGGGAAAGGCCAACTATAACAAAATTCGGCAGGAGCTCGGGAATGTGGATTGGGAGCAGCTGTTTAAGGGTAAATCCACATTTGAAATGTGAGAGTCTTTTAAGGAAAGGTTGATTAGAGTGCAAGACAGACATGTTCCTGTGAAAATGAGAGATAGAAATGGCAAGATTAGGGAACCATGGATGACAGGTGGAATTGTGAGACGAGCTAAAATGAAAAAGGAAGCATACATAAGATCGAGGTGACTCAAAACTGAGGAATATCGGGAAAGTAGGACAAATCTCAAACATGCAATAAAGAGGGCTAAAAAGGGTCATGAAATATCTTTGGCTAACATGGTTTAGGAAAATCCCAAAGCTTTTTATTCGTATATAAGGAGCAAGAGGGTAACTAGAGAAAGGATTGGCCCACTCAAAGACAAAAGAGGGAATTTATGCGTGGAGTCAGAGGAAATGAGTGACATTCTTAATGAGTACTTTGCATCGGTATTCACCAAGGAGAGGGACATGACAGATGTTGAGGCTAGGGATGGATGTTTAAATACTCCAGGTCATGTTGGCATAAGGAAGGGAGAGGTTTTGGGTATTCTAAAAGGCATTAAGGTGGACAATTCCCCAGGACCGAATGGGATCTATCCCAGGTTACTGAGCGAAGCGAGGGACGAAATAGCTGGGGCCTTAACATATATCTTTGCAGCATCCTTGAGTATGGGTGAGGTCCCGGTGGGCTGGAGAATTGCTAATATTGTCCCTTTGTTTAAGAAGGGTAGCAGGTATAATCCAGGGAATTATAGACCTGTGAGCTTGACGTCAGTGGCAGGCAAACTGTTGGAGAAGATACTGAGGGATAGGATCTATTCACATTTGGAAGAAAATAGGCTTATCAGTGATAGGCATCATGGCTTTGTGCAGGGAAGGTCATGTCTTACAAACCTAATAGAATTCTTTGAGGAAGTGACAAAGTTAATTGATGAGAGAAGGGCTGTAGATGTCATATACATGGACTACAGTAAAGCATTTGATAAAGTTCCCCATGGCAGGTTGATGGAAAACCTGCATGTACAAACAGATTTGTACTAGCTAGATGGATAAAGAACTGGCTGTGCAACAAGAGACAGAGAGTAGTGGTGGAAGGTGGCGTCAGTCAGTGCTGGTGTAAACCTATGGTTGTTGCAGATGGGAGCTTTGTCCGACATTTTGGTCAGGCCAAATTGCTGCCGAAGTTGGTTCCAGGATTGGAGGGTGGCTATCACCACCGCGCTGCTGGAGTGTTTTTTGGGTGGGGATGGGAGTGCTGCCGTGGCGAGGGCCCAGAGGGAGGTCCCCATGCAGGAGGCCTCCTCCGCACGCACCCACTCGGCTTCTGGCTCCTTGATCCATCCCCTTATTCGCTCGGCTGTCGCCACCCAGTGGTAGAATTGTCTTGGGAGGGCTAGCCCTCCCCTGGATTTTGTTTTTTGTAGGACCTTCTTTGGGATCCTAGCATTTTTTTCCCCCCCATACGAACACCATGATTAGTTTGTCCAGCTCTTTGAAAAAGGCCTTGGGGGTATAGATCGGAATGGATCTAAACAGGAAGAGGAACCTGGGCTGTACGTTCATTTTGATCGTCTGGACTCTCCCCGCGAGGGAGAGTGGGAGTGTGTTCCATCTTTGCAGGTCCGTTTTTACTTCCTCCGTCAGACTGGTGAGGTTCCATTTGTGGATCCATATCCCCCACTTGTGGGTGTACTGGGAAGATCTCGCTTTTACTCATGTTGAGTTTGTAGCCCGAGAAGGCTCCAAACTCTTTCAGGAGCTCAATGATTCCATCCATGCTGTTCTGTGGGTCTGTAATGTAGAGGAGCAGGTCATCTGCATAGAGTGAGACTCTGTGGTCTCTGCCTCCCCTTCGGATCCCTCTCCAACATTTTGCTTCCCTGAGCGCGATTGCTAGCGGTTCGATTGCTAGGGCGAACAGCAGCGGGGACAGTGGGCATCCTTGTCTGGTGCCCTGTGCAGTTGGAAGTATTGGGATTTGGTATTGTTGGTCCGTACGCTTGCCATGGGAGTGTTGTATAGGAGCTTTACCCAAGCGGTGAACCCTGTTCCAATCCCGAACCGCTCCAGTACCTCTATGAGGTATTTCCATTCGACTCTGTCGAAGGCCTTTTCTGCGTCTAGGGAGACATCACCTCTTGTGTTGTCTCCCGGGAGGGGGTCATTATCACTTTCAGCAGGCGCCTGATGTTCGAGGTAAGCTGTCTACCTTTGACAAAACCCGTCTGGTCCTCTGTGACCACCTCAGGTACACAGTCTTCTAGCCTTTTGGCTAGGATTTTGGCCAGTATTTAGGCGTTTGCGTTCAGCAGTGAGATGGGTCTGTATGACCCACATTCCGTTGGGTCTTTGTCTTTCTTCGGTATCAGCGGGATTGAGGCCTGTGCTAGCATGAGGCCACAAGCTAGCGAGTCTGTGAACATCTCTCGCAGGTGCGGAGGGGGGCGCCATCTTGGCCGCCATCTTCAACGCCGCCCGACACGTACGACTGATGGGGGCCGCCGTCTTGGCCACCTCCTTGGGACCACCCCGCTACTACCGACCATGCTGGCTACCCGCAGCTTGACGCTGTCACTCTCGACCAGTCACGGCCTAAGCACCTCAAGAATTCCATGATGACCGTCTGGGTCAATGGGCATGAAACACCCTTTCTGTTTGACTCTGGGAGCATGGAGAGCTTCATCCATCCGGACACGGTAAGACGCTGTTCCCTCCAAATTTCCCCCGCATCCCAAACAATCTCCCTTGCTTCCGTATCACATTCAGTGCAGATCCAGGGGTACTGTGTGGCGAACCTCGCGATACAGGGTGCCGAGTACGCTAATTTTAAACTCTATGTCGTCTCCCATCTCTGCGCTCCTCTCTTGTTAGGACTGGATTTCTAGTGCAACCACAAAAGCCTGACTCTAAAGTTCGGCGGACCCCTAGCCCCTCTCACCGTATGTAGCCTCGCGACCCTTATGGTCGGCCTTCCCTCGCTTTTCGTGAACCTCACCTCTGACTGTAAACCCATCGCCACCAGGAGCAGACGGTACACTGCCCAGGACAGGACTTTTATCAAGTCGGAGGTCCAGTGGCTGTTGAGGGAGGGGATCATCGAGGCCAGTAATAGTCCCTGGAGAGCCCAAGTGGTGGTCACCAGGACCGGGGAAAAGAACTGGATGGTTGTAGACTACAGCCAAACCATAAATCGGTACACGCAACTCGTTGCATACCCCCTTCACCGCATAGCGGACATGGTTAATCAGATTGCACACTACCGGGTTTTCTCAACAGTAGATCGGAAGTCCGCATAACACCAGCTTCCGATCCGCCCGGAAGACCGTCACTACACTGCCTTTGAGGCAGACGGCTGCCTCTTCCATTTCCTCAGGGTCCCGTTCGGCGTCACCGTTTCGGTCTTCCAAAGAATGATGGACCGAATGGTTGACTAGTACGGGCTGCGGGCAACGTTCCCGTACTTAGATAACGTCATTATCTGCGGCCATGATCAGCAGGACCACGACGCTAACCTTCAGAAGTTCATCCAAACTGCCCAAGCCCTCAATCTCACCTACAACAAGGAGAAATGTGTTTTCCGCACACCCCGACTAGCCATCCTTGGCTATGTCGTGGAAAACGGAGTCCTAGGGCCCGATCCCGACTGCACACATCAGATGTCGCCCTGGCCGCTCCCCTTAACCAGGCAGGCAGGCCCGTGGCCTTCTTTTCCCGTACCCTCAACGCCTCCGAGATTCGACACTCTGTCGAAAAGGAAGTTAGAACATAGAACATAGAACAGTACAGCACAGAACAGGCCCTTCGGCCCTCGATGTTGTGCCGAGCAATGATCACCCTACTTAAACCCACGTAACCCGTATACCCGTAACCCAACAATCCCCCCATTAACCTTACACTACGGGCAATTTAGCATGGCCAATCCACCTAACCCGCACATCTTTGGACTGTGGGAGGAAACCGGAGCACCCGGAGGAAACCCACGCACACACGGGGAGGACGTGCAGACTCCACACAGACAGTGACCCAGCCGGGAATCGAACCTGGGACCCTGGAGCTGTGAAGCATTGATGCTAACCACCATGCTACCGTGAGGCCCCTGTTCAAGCCATTGTGGAAGCTGTACAGCATTGGAGGCACTACCATGCCAGTAGGAGGTTCACCCTCGTCACCGACCAACGGTCGGTAGCCTTTATTTTCAACAACACTCAGAGGGGCAAGATCAAGAATGCTAAAATCTTGAGGTGGAGAATCGAACTCTCCATCTATAATTACGATATCGTGTATTGTCCTGGGTAGCTCAATGAGCCCCAGATGATCTGTCCTGCGGCACATGCGCTAGAGCGCAGGATGACTGACTACGGGCTATCCACAATGACCTTTGCCACCCGGGGGTCACCCGGCTTCTCCACTTCATCAAGGCCCGCAACCTGCCCTACTCCACCGAGGTGGTCAGGGCCATGTCCAGGGACTGCCATGTCTGCGCGGAGTGCAAGCCACACTTCTACCGGCTAGACAAGGCCCACCTAGTGAAGGCATCCCGCCCCTTTGAGCGCCCCAGTGTCGATTTCAAAGGGCCCCTCCCCTCCACTGACCGCAACGTGTATTTTCTCAACGTCGTTGACGAGTACTCTCGTTTCCCCTTTGCCATCCCATGCCCCGACATGACTGCGGCCACTGTCATTAAGGCCCTGCACAGCATCTTCACCCTGTTCGGTTTCCCCACTTAAGTCCACAGTGACCGGGGCTCCTCGTTTATGAGTGATGAGCTGCGTCAGTACCTGCTCGGTAAGGAAATGGACAGCTGGAGAGGGAGAATGCGATGGTATGGAAGGCCGTCCTTCTGGCCCTATGGTCAAGACCCCCCACCCCCATCGCCGACCTACTGTGATGAAGCTCCAGACGACATGCTCCCGGAGTCAACGAACCCAACACCCGTGCCCGCAGCGACGAGTTCAGCACCCGTGCCCGCAGCGAAGCCAAAGCTGAGGTGATCACAGAGAACGAGCAAGGCACCGGACAGACTCGATCTGTGAGCCCACTTCACCCCCGCTGGACTTCCAGTTTTTTAACAGGGGGTGAATGTGGTGAATGTATTGCTACTACAATTCACCACTGTATTGTATTGTATTATGTTGATGCCCTTGTGGGCTCCGCCTGTGGCTCCGCCCCCTCGAGATGGTTATAAACCTATAAGCCTGTAGGCGGCACTCAGTACAGAGCAGTCGCAGGCAGGCACAGATCTAATGTATTAAAACCACTGTTCACTTCTACTAATCGTCTTGTGTGAATTAATGGTCGCATCACCCACTAGTGCCAGAAAACTGCTAAAGTGTGACCTCGACAGGGAGAAACCCCCCAAGGCCCAAAGAATCGGCAAAGTAACGCTGAAAAGTGGGGTGTTTCTTGGTCCTGCAGCCACCAAGAAACACCCCACCAAACGTACCCGAATGCGGACCTTGTTTTATGTATGCTGAATAGCGCCCTTAATCTGCATACCTTAACCTAAGTTATTTTAATAACATTCCTTCACCAGAAACATAATACAAGATATCTAAAAATTTCCTACGTTCATCGCTGTCGGTGCAGACCCGATGGGCCAAATGGCCTCCTTCTGCACTTAGGAGTTCTGGATCAAGTGGATCAAGAAGCACTAACTTCCCTTTTAGATAGGTGTAAGATATTGCATACGTCTATTTAATGAAGAGAAGTGAGTTCTCCTCAGCAATAATTAACCCTCATCGATAAAAATCAAATATTTTGGCCATCATCACAATGTTATTTATTGGAGCTTGCGATGCACAAATTGGCACTTGGGTTTCATTCACAGGCTGCTAAGTGCTGTGGGATGTCCCATGGCTGTAAAAGATGCTGTACAAAAGCAAATCTTTCTTTTTTCTAAATAAATAAAAACAGAAAATGCTGGATTAACCCAGCATCTGCAGAATGATGCTTTCTTATTTTTGTTGGACTCTTTCAAAGCACTTAGAAATCAATGTATACCAACTGAGCAAAGTGGGCTTGTAAGTGGACTGACAGCTGATCTTCTCCCACTGCAGTTTGCTAAGCAGCATCTTCAAACACTTTTTGGACATTCATTTCCTACTCCCGCTGTCACTTTCTCTTGGTTTGAAACTAAATATTTTGACATTATTTTCCAACTAAATGAAACATTCAAACAGGCACTTTGCGTAAGGCTGCTGATCGGTTCGCTGTGAGCCAGTTTTAAATTGCTGACAAGAAAAAACAGATTATTTGGTCATCATCACGTTGCTGTTTTGGGGTCAGTTTAGCTCAGTCGGCTGGACAGCTGGTTTGTGATGCAGGACAAGCACGGTTCAATTCCTGTACCAGCTGAGCTTATTCATGAAGATCAGTCTTCTCAACCTTGTCCCTTATTCCTCGCTTGATGTGTGGTGATCCTCAGGTGGCATGGTGGTACAGTGGTTAGCACTGCTGTCTCACAGATCCAGGAACCTGGGTTCAATTCCAGCTTTGGGTGACTGTCTGTGTGGACCGTAAGAAGTCTTACATCACCAGGTTAAAGTCCAACAGGTTTGTTTCAAATCACTAGCTTTCAGAGCACTGCTCCTTCCTCAGGCGCATGAAGAGTTCTGTGGTGAACGTATTATAGTAACCATTCACCACTGTACTACATTGTATCACGCTGTTGCCCGTGTGGGCTCCACCTATGGACCATTGTACTGTACTCCGCCCCTGGCTCCGCCCCCTTGAGGGGAGGTATAAAGAGCAGCTGCCCTGCAGGTGGCTCTCATAGCAGTGCAGTCGCAGGCAGGCACTGTTCCAGTTGATTAAAGCCTCTGTTTACTTCTATTCTCTGTCTCAAGTGAATTGATGGTCGTATCAATTTAATCAACTGCAACACCGCAATGGAATCAGCCGTCAAACCTGACCGACTGGAATTCGGCCCACAGGCCGCGGAACCCAAAGGGATTTTTTCACACTGGCTCCGATGTTTCAAGGCCTAACTCGCCGCCTCCTCCTCGTCCTCCGTCACCGACGATCAGAAGCTGAACCTCCTCCACGCCCGGGTGAGCCATCGAATCTCCATACAGCTCAAGGAAGCGACCACATATGCAGACGCCTGAAGCACCTATACGTGAGGCCAGTGAACAAAGTGTACACGTGGCATCTCCTCACCACTTGCCGCCAACGCCCTGGGGAATCGCTGCAGGAGTACCTACGAAATCTCAAAGTCCTCGCGCGAAGCTGCAACTACCAGGCCGTCACGGCCTCCCAACTCATGGAACTCGCCGTCTGGGACACCTACGTGGCTGGAGTCCGGTCCAACTACGTTGGACAGTGCCTGCTCGAGAAGGGCGCCCTCGACCTAGAAGAGACGGTAAAACTAGCCACCTCCCTAGAAGTAGCGTTCCAAAACCTTAACGCGTTCCCGTCCGATCACGCGAACCCCTCGTGGACCCCTGACCAGAGAGTACCCCAGGCCTGTGCCGCGCAGCTGCCCACCCAACCCGGGGGGCTACCCTGCTATTTCTGTGGCCAGCATCAGCACCCCAGGCAACGCTGCCTGGCTCGGAACGCAAACTGCAGCGACTGCGGCAAGAAAGGACACTGCCAAAGTTTGCCTGGCCAGGTCCAAGTCTTCCAAATCGCAGGCCCGACTCTCAGACTCACAGGCCCGCTTACCCCGCAGTGTGGCTGTATGCCTGCCAGCTCCGCCCCCCCGGACGCCTCGTGTTGTCCTTGGGGGCAGCCATCTTCAACTCCGCACAACACGTGCGACTCATTGGGGCCGCCACCTTGGACGCCATCTTCCTCACCGCCTGACATGTGCGATCGACGGGGGATGCCATCTTGGCCGCCATCTGCAACGCCGCCCGACACGTGCGACCAACGGGGGCAGCCATCTTGGGACCACCCCACCACCTCTGACCATGCCGGTTACCCGCAACTCGGCGCGGGCACCCTCGACCAGCCACGCCCAAAGGACCATGATGACCATCTGGGTCAATGGACACAAAACGCCTTGCCTGTTTGACTCCGGGAGCACGGAGAGCTTCTACAGATACAGTAAGGCGCTGTTTCACTCCAAATCTCTCCCGCACTTCAAATAATCTCCCTTGCTTCCGGATCGCACTCAGTGCAGATCCAGGGTTACACTGTCCCGTACCTCGCGATACAGGGCGTCGAATATGCAAACTTTAAGCTATACGTACTCCTCAATCTCTGCTTTCCTCTTCTGTTAGGACTGGACTTCCAGTGCAACCTCAGGAGCCTGACCCTGAAGTCCGGCGGGCCCCTACCCCCTCACACCGTATGTAGCCTCGCGACCCTGAAGGTCGACCCTCCCCCGCTCTTCGCAAACCTCACCGCCGACTGTAAACCAGTCGCCACCAGAAGCAGGCGGTACAGCATCCAGGACAGGACTTTTATCAGGTCCGAGGTCCAGCGACTCTTGAGGGAAGGGGTCATCAAGGCCAGTAATAGCCCCTGGAGAGCACAGGTTGTGGTCGTCAGGACCGGGGAAAAGAACCGGACGGTTGTAGACTACAGCTAAACTATAAACCAGTACACACGACGTACCCCCTCCCCCGGATAGCGGACATGGTTAATCAGATCGCACACTACCGAGTGTTCTCCATGGTGGATCTGAAGTCCGCATACCACCAGCTCTCAATCCGCCCGGAGGACCGCCACTACACAGCCTTTGAGGCAGACAGCCACCTCTTCCACTTCCTCTGGGTCCCCTTTGGCGTCACAAACGGGGTCTCAGTCTTCCAAAGAACGATGGGCCGAATGGTGGACCAGTACGGGCTGTTGGCCACATTTTCGAACCGGGACAACGTGACCATCTGCGACTATGCCAGCAGGACCACGACGCCAACCTCTAGAAGTTTCTCCAAACAGCCCAAGCCCTCAACCTCACTTATAACAAGGGGAAATGTGTTTTCCGCACTACCAAACTAGCCATCCTCGGCTATGTTGTGGAAAACGGAGTTCTAGGACCCGACCCCGACTGTATGCGCCCCCTCCTACAACTCCCCCTTCCCCACTGCCCCAAGGCCCTGAAAAGGTGCCTCGGATTATTTACTTATTACGCCCAGTGGGTCCCCAACTATGCAAACAAAGCCCGCCTACTGATCAAAGCTGCACCGATCAAGCATCTTCCCACTGGCGGCTGAGGCCCGCCAGGCCTTCAACCGCATCAAGGCAGATATTGCCAAGGCCGTGATGCACCCGGTGGACGAGTCCGTCCCCTTCCAGGTGGAGAGCGACGCGTCAGAGGTCGCCCTCGCCTCCACCCTCAACCAGGCGGGCAGGCCAGGAGCATTTTTCTCCCGTACCCTCAGTGCCTATGAAATTCGACACTCCTCAGTTGAAAAAGAAGCCCAAGCCATCATGGAAGCTGTACGGCACTGGAAGCACTACCTCGCTGGTCGGAGGTTTACCCTCATCACCGACCAATGGTCGGTAGCCTTCATGTTCGGCAAGACACAGCGGGGCAAGATCAAGAATGATAAGATCTTGAGGTGGAGGATTGAACTCTCCACCTATAATTACGATGTAGTGTCTCGTCCTGGGAAGCTCAACGAGACCCCAGATGCCCTGTCCCGCGGCAGATGCGCCAGCGCGCAAGATGACCGACTCCGGGCCATCCACGATGACCTCTGCCACCCGGGGGTCACCCGCTTCTCCACTACATCAAGGCCCGCAACCTGCCCTACTCCACCGAGGAGGTCAGAGTCATGACCAGGGACTGCCAAATCTGAGCGGAGTGTAAGCCGCACTTCTGTCGACCGGATAAGGTTCATCTGGTAAAGACATCCCGGCCTTTTGAGCGCCTCAGTATCGACTTCAAAGGGCCCCTCCGCACTACCAACCACTACACGTATTTCCTCAATGTTGTTGACGAGTTCTCCCGCTTCCCCTTTGCAATCCCGTGTCCCTACATGACCGCGGCCACCGTCATTAAGGCCCTACATAGTATCTTCACCTTGTTCAGTTTCCCCACTTACGTCCACAGTGACCGGGGCTCCTCGTTTATGAGCGACGAACTGCGTCAGAATCTGCTCGGTAAGGGCATCGCCTCGAGCAGGACTACCAGTTACAACCCCCGGGGAAACGGACAGGTGGAGAGGGAGAACGCGACGGTATGGAAGGCCGTCCTCCTGGCCCTGTGGTCCAGGAATCTCCCAGTCTCCCACTGGCAGGAGGTCCTCCCCGACGCGCTCCACTCCATTAGGTCACTCCTTTGCACAGCCACGAACGAGACCCCTCATGACCGCCTGTTTGTTTTCCTGAGGAGATCCCCCTCAGGGGCCTCGCTTCCGTCCTGTCTGAAGACAACAGGGCCCGTCCTACTCTGCAAACACATAAGGAGCCATAAGTCCGACCCACTGATCGAGAGGGTCCAGCTCCTTCACACCAACCCCCAGTACGCATATGTAGAGCACCACGACGGCCGACAGGATACAACCTCACTCTGGGACCTGGCACCCGCAGGATCCCCTACCATCACCCCAACCGACCCCCCCCCAACCTACACCGAACAGCGCCCCCGCCCCTGCATGGCCCCTACACCCCTCCTATACTCCCTCCCCCCCTTTGCCGACCTACAGGATTGAATCTCCTGACGACACGTTCCGTGAGTCCACGCCTGTGCCCGCTTCGACGAGTTCGAATGTGGTGAACGTATTATAGTAACCATTCACCACTGTATTACATTGCATCACGCTGTTGCCCAAATGGGCTCCACCTATGGACCATTGTACTGTACTACACTGATTGTTTCATGTCGGTGCCCTTGTGGGCTCCGCCCCCTTAAGGGGAGGTATAAAGAGCAGCTGCCCTGGAGGCGGCTCTCAAAGCAGAGTAGTCGCAGGCAGGCATTGTTCTAGTTGATTAAAGTCTGTTCACTTCTATTCTCTGTCTCGAGTGAATTGATGGTCGCATCAGGTTCCAGAAACATTGATATAGATAAAGTCAAAGATGCAAGAGGATACTTTGAATGCGAGCGTTTGCAGGTAATTAAGTCTTGACAGAGCCAGAGAGAGGGGTAACGCAATGTTAAAGAGGTATGAGTTGTCTCAAGCAAGGACAGTTGGTAGGATTTCTCAAGCCCAGGCCAGATGGTGGGGGGTGAACGTAATGCGACATGAATTCAAGGTCCCGGTTGAGGTCGTACTCATGTGTGCGGAACTTGGCTATATGTTTCTGCTCGGCAATTCTGCGTTCTCGCGCGTCCTGAAGGCCGCCTTGGAGAACGCTTACCCGGAGATCAGAGGCTGAATGCCCTTGACTGCTGAAGTGTTCCCCGACTGGAAGGGAATATTCCTGCCTGGCGATTGTCGCGCGATGTCCGTTCATCCGTTGTCGCAGTGTCTGCACGGTCTCGCCAATGTACCACGCTTCGGGACATCCTTTCCTGCAACGTATGAGGTAGACAACATTAGACGAATGGCACGAGTATGTACCACGTACCTGGTTGGTGGTGTTCTCACATGTGATGGTGGTTCCCATGTCGATGATCTGGCACGTCTTGCAGAGATTGCCATGGCAGGGTTGTATGGTGTCGTGGTCGCTCTTTTGAAGGCTGCAAACAACGGTTTGTTTGAGGTTACACGGTTGTTTGAAGGCAAGTAGTGGGGCTGATGTTTGTCTTCATCAATGACGTGTTGAAGGCTGCGAAGAAGATGTCGCAGTTTCTCCGTTCCGGGGAAGTACTGTCCCGTGTTTGTCTTCTGAGGAGGTTTGTGCGTTTTGTTTGCTGTGGCGCATTGGAACTGTCGATCGATGAGTCGAGCCACCATATCCCATTCGTATGAGGGCATCTTTCAGCGTCTATAGATGTCTGTTATGCTCCTCTTCGTCTGAGCAGATCCTGTGTATACAGAGGGCCTGTCCATAGGGGATGGCTTCTTCAATGTGTTTAGGGTGGAAGCTGGAGGTGGAGCCTCGTGAGGTTATCCGTGGGTTTGCGGTAAAGCAAAGTACTGAGGTGACCGTCCTTGATGGAGATCCGCTATGGACAGGCTCTCCGTGCTTTTTCAAAGGGTTGGTGCAGACTTGGTGGGCTGAATGGCCTCCTTCTGCATTCAAAATTCTATGGTTAAATCGTCACTAGTTAGTTCTCCCCCTCAAAGACTATGGCGACTTTACTTTTTGCTGCTGCTTGTGAGAGCTTAGTATGGTCAAATTGACTGTCGTCATCCTACACTATAACAGTGACTTCACTTGAAAAGCACGTAATTGTCTGTAAAGTGCCTTGAGAGGTCTGGTGCTCGTGAGAGGCACTTTATAAATGAAAGCCTGTCTTTCTCATCCTAAGCGTGCTCTCACATGACCTGCAGCTGACATAGCAATATGGGCGGCACAGTAGCACAGTGGGTAGCACTGTTGCTTCACAGCACCAGGGACCCGAGTTTGATTCCTGGCTTGGGTCACTGTCTGTGCGGAGTCTGCATGTTCTCCGCGTCGCTGCGTGGGCTTACTCCGTATGCTCCAATTTCCTTCCACAAGTCGCGAAAGATGTGCTTGTTAGATGGATTGGACATTCTGAATTCTCCCTCAGTGTACCCAAACAGGTGCCGTAGTATGGCGCTAGGGGATTTTCACAGTCACTTCAGTGCAGTGTTAATGTAATCCTACTTGGGACACTAATAAAGATTATTGTAACATTAAAATGAAAGTCTCCAAACCTGAATCAATAAAAGGACTGTCAAATACTTTATTCATGTTGCAATGCCAGGCCATAATAGAAAGGTCCCAGATATGATCATTGGACTGCAGGGTTGGCGGCAGCATAGTGGTTTTGTTACTGGACTAGTAATCCAGGGTAATTTTTGGGGTCCCGGGTTCGAATCCCACCATGGCGGATAGTGAAATTTTTATTCAATAAAAACCTGGAATTAAAAGTCTAATGATGACCATGAAACCATTACCGATTGTCATAAAAACTCATCTACTTCACTAATGTCCTTTAGGGAAGGAAATCTGTCGTCCTTACCCGGTCTGGCCTGCATGTGACTCCAGACCCACAGCAATGTGGTTGACTCTTAACTGTCCCCCTCTGAAATGGTCCAGCAAGCCACTCAGTTCAAGGGCAATTAGGCATGAGCAACAAATGCTGGCCCAGCCAGCGATGCCCTCATCCCAAGAACGAATAAAAAAAAAAGAAAAAATTTGTCTGCACTGAGTTGGTGAATCTCAGTCAAAGCAGCAGTGGGAACAAAGAACAAAGAACAAAGAAAGGTACAGCACAGGAACAGGCCCTTCGGCCCACCAAGCCTACGCCGACCATGCTGCCTGTCTAAACTAAAATCTTCTACACTTCCTGGGTCCGTATCCCTCTATTCCCATCCCATTCATGTATTTGTCAAGACGCCCCTTAAACGTCACTATCGTCCCTGCTTCCACCACCTCCTCCGGCAGCGAGTTCCAAGCACCACTACCCTCTGTTTAGAAAAGTTACCTCAGGGCAGCATGGTGGCGCAGTGGGTTAGCCCTGTTGCCACACGGCGCCAACATCCCAGGTTCAATCCCGACTCTGGGTCACTGTCCGTGTGGAGTTTGCACATTCACCCCGTGTTTGTGTGGGTTTCGCCTCCACAACCCAAAGATGTGCAGGCTAGGTGGATTGGCCACGCTAAATTGGCCCTTAATTGGAAAAAATTAACTGGGTACCTTAAATTTATTTTTAAAAAGTTACCTCGTGCATCTCCTCTAAACCTTGCCCCTCGCACCTTAAACCTATGCCACCTAGTAATTGACCCCTCTACACTGGGAAAAAGTCTCTGACTATCCACTCTGTCTATGCCCCTCATAATTTTGTACACCCCCATCAGGTTGCCCCTCAATCTCCTCCGTTCCAGTGAGAACAAACCAAGATTATTCAACTTCTCTTTGGATTATGACCAAATTTGAGGCGGGTGTTAGGAGTGGGGTGAAAGGATCAAACTTAACCAGAGTTCCCACTCCTGATTTATACATTCACAGGATCATACAGGAGAGAAGACCATTCCACCCTTGTGCTAATGCTGGCCTTTTGAAAGAGCTGCCCAGTCAGTCCCACTTTCCTGTTCTTGCTCCATCGCCCTGCAAATCTTTCCTTTTTTCAAGTATATATCCAATTATTTTTTTTGGAAGTTGCTATTGAATCTGCTTCCACCATCTTTTTAGGCAGTGTCCTACAGTTCAGAACAATCCACTGCATAACTAAGTGCCAATAAATTCCACTGAAAAGAGATTAAACCACATTATTGTTTTGAAGAAAAGAGAAATAAACATTGGATCCTTACCTCAGTGTCCAAACCCTTGATACCACTGGCATTGAGCATCAGTTTCCTGACTAATTGTGGTTTATGTTGTCTTTCATACTTGCATTTTTGATTTCCCTCACGATTAAGGGGGCAGCCCTGTCAGGATTCCTCCGTAATATTCCTCTCCAAGTTGGATCCTTGACCTGCAAATCCTCCACACTGCAATCGTATCAATCTTTTTGCCCTACTCCAGCACTCCAATGAGTTGACTGCATAAAACGGCAGCCCTGATTTTAAACGCTGCTGTTCAGTGGGATTAAACCTTGTTTGGGAACTTTATGCATTTTTCTCTAACCATTTACTGGCCGCTATTTTATCCAGAGATTTATTGTATTGCTTGGGGACAGATTGCCGAATTACAGTGGCAAAGTTGCACCGTGATGATGTCATCTGGATGGCTGCATTGTTTCAAGGATTTTGTTTTGAGGTTTATTTGTGGGCCAGGAGGAGCAGGATTTCTCCTCCAGTTCCCCGGACAAACCTCAGGCATTCCTCTGCCCCGTTCTTCTTCCCTCCATCACCCCTAATGGTGACCCTCCACGACCAACTTCTCCGATAGCTGGGCACCTTGACCTCGGAATGCCGGCAGTATCCCCTTGCAACCTATGGTGAATGTATTCACCGTAATATAAGTTGTCTGTATAGTACTGTGGCCTTTGGTCAGGGAATGGTAATATGATCTCCTTCCATGTATTGTACTGGAACCCTGGTGGGCTCCGTCTCTGGCTCCCCCCGCACCCCCTGCCGGTATATAGACCGGCCGCCTGGGGGGCGGCGCTTAGTTGTTACAGCAGTCACAGGTAGGCAAGTTCTTGGATAATAAAGCCTATGTTCACTCACTCTCATTGTCTTGTAGTGAATTGATGGTACATCACAACCCCATCCTGTTCCCACCTGCTTGCTGGCCTCAATGTCTTTCCCACTGGCTTATCAGGAATCCCATTTAAAAATGATGACCATGAGTAAAAATACCCTGAGCCTCACTCGCTGATCTTTGGAAGCTTCTGTATTGGCCCAGGTTAAAATTAGGGCCACTGAGTGTGATTTTGGGTAGAGATAATTATGAAAATGAATGGAGTGGGACGTCCCAGTCAACTAAACTTTGCAAGTCTTCTGATCCAAATTTGTAGAATACAGGTGCAAGAGATAATGAACATTACCAAAGAGTCAGAAGCTGTCGATAATCTTGGAAAGATAACAACAATCTATGTTTCTCATACTGGGATTCAATATTTAGTGATTATCTTATATGTTGTAATTGAACTTACCGACAGTATTGAATGAGCTGACTAAATGTTCTTCCTCCTTGAATTTAAAACCTGAGGACCTGAGGAAGGAGCAGTGCTTCGAAAGCTCGTGATTTGAAACAAACCTGTTGGAAGACTTCTTATTGAATTGAAAAGATTGCTCCCTTCTTCCTGGAACTAACAGGAGGGATATTCCGAAGGGGAAGAGCCTCCACCTTCAATTGTCTTTCTCATCCTTTCACATTTCTATAGGTTCCCCAAATTCCAGCCGTTCTTTCGCCAGACTGTCAGCAGTAGGCAAAAGAGCCGGAAGAGAGATGAGGAAAATAGTTTTTCATGTGAGTTGTTATGATCTGAAAACTGATTTTTCTCCTTGGGGCAGAGAAAGCGATGGGGGTGATTTGATAGTGGTGTTCTAAATCTTGATGCATGTTGACAGAGTAAATAAGGAGAAACTGTTTCCAGTTTGTGGTAGAGGGGCTGGTAATCTGATGTTACAGATTTAAGGTAAATGGCAAAAGATTCAGAGGCGACACAACAAAATGCGTTTTACGCAGCATATTGTTTCGATCTGGAATGCATTACCCAAAAGGATGGTGGGAGCAGATTCAAGAAGGGAATTGGATCAATACTTGAATATTCTAGATGCTCTATTTCAATGGACAGCTGGTCAGGCTTTGCTGCTCCATGAACTTAAACACATCGAAAGCTTTGCTGACCCTATTCTAACTCACGTCAGTCCTGTATACCTATCACCCCATTGTTCGCTGACCTACATTTGTTCCTGATCAAGCAATAACTTGCTTTCAAAAAGGGGATCCTTATTTCCAAATCCCTCCATGGTCTCCCTATCATTGTCATCTGCTGCAGCTCCGCAACTTTCCTGAGGTATTTGTGATCCTTCAATCCTGCCCTCTTATGTATCCCCGATTTGAATCGCTCCTCCATTGGCAGCTGCGCCTGCAATTGCTGATGATCTTCACCCTGTGATTCCTTTGTTAAACCTCTCTGCCACTCCACCCTACATTCCTCCCTTAAACTGTACTTTAAGACCTATCTCTTTCACCAACCAGTTAGTTATCTTGCTAACAGCACCTTTTGAAACTCCGGGTGCGATTCGCAGGAAAGATTTTGAAGTGCTGTAGTGAGTGGAAATTTCCGTGAGCCTCCCGGCGCTTGGCCCAGCGAGTCCGGCAACACAATTCAACCTTAATTGGTCCACAATGAGGCCTCATGAGCTTCTCGCCGCAAATGAAGGCTGCCAGCTGAATCGCTGCAACCGCGCTTGCCAGTCCCCTGCTAACAAGTTTGAGCTGCACCTCGCTACAATTGCTCAGACAGACCCAGCCATGTTGCAATAAGGGCGCCAAGGAGACCAGCCCCAAGATTCAGGGATGTTGAACTGGGGAGGCTGCTAGACACTGTGGAGGCTAGGAGGGATGTCCTTTTCCCTCAAGGATCCAGGAGGATCAGCCATAGGGCAGCCAGTACTGCTGGCCGCAGTCAGCTCGGGGAGTGTGACCAGGTGCACTGGCCTCCAGTGCAGTACCTACACCAGGCAGCATGAGGAAGTGGACACAACCCCCCCACCCCCCCACGAGACATTACTGCCCGCACAGGAGCATCCACCCTCCAACTCTCAACCTTCCGTCCATCCCCCTTCCCCTTCAGCCCCCAACCTTTTCTCCACCCCCCTTCATCCGTCTCCAACCCTCCCTTCACAACGTCCATACACTACTGTGAACCACTCGTGTGGCTAACGATGCTCTCTCTGTGTCCCCTCAGGAAAAGCTCTCCCACAACTGCCAGGAGAGGGCCCAAACTGTGGGAGGGCTGCCAGACATCAGGGGCGGGATTCTCTGACCCCCCCGTCGGGTCAGAGAATCACCGGGCGGAGGCGTGAATCCCGCCCCGCTGGTCCGACGCCGGCTGCTGAATTCACCGGCACCGGTTTTTGGGCGGGGGCGGGAATCACATTGCACCGGTAGGGGGCCGTTGCAGTGCCCCCCCCCCCCCCCCATGCAATTCTCCGGGCTCCAATGGACCGAGCAGCCGCGCGTTCCTGGCCAGTCTCACCGGCGTGAAATGGACATGGTCCATCCCGGCGGGACCTGGCTTGTCGGCCGTCCAGCGGGGTCCTCAGGGGGGCAAGGGGGATCCGATCCCGGAGTTGGGGTGGAGGGGGGCCTCCACTGTGGTCTGGCCCGAGATCGGGGCCCACTGATCTGCGGGCGGGCCTGTGCTGTGGGGGCACTCATTCCCTCCGCGCCGGCCTCTGTAAGGCTCCGCGATGGCTGGCATGGAGAAGAAACCTCTGCGCATGCGCAGGAAACACGCTGGCAGTTCTGCACAGGCGCCAACTCATGCCTGCGGGCAGCGGCCCTTTGGCACTGGTTGGCATGGTGCCAACCCCTCCTGCGTCGGCCTAGCCCCTGGAAGTGCAGAGGATTCCGCAACTTCCAGGCGGCCCGACGCTGGAGTGGTTCGCGCCACTCTTGGCGCTGGTACAGACCGCCCCGCCAATTGCAGGAGAATCCCGCCCCAGAATCCTCACCACCTTCGAGGATAGTGCTCTGGAGTTGACCAGTGTGGCTGAGGACAGGGTGAATGCCGGCGGATGCCACAGAGGTGAGGAACCACCGGGGTCCACCCGGAGGACCTGTCAAACGTGAAATTGTTATTGCCTTACTGCCTGACCCATCCCTCCCACTGACCACATGTCCATTCTCCTGCAGGTCCTCCAGCCGATGGTTTCGGTCATCCCAGGCGGCACCCTCTGTAGCCACCTGGGGTGACCACTGCCCAACACAAAATGGAAGATTGCAAGGAATGCAGGGAAATTGGACATGTTGTAAAAACAAGCAGCTTGCAAAGCGCTTGTATATTCAGACTACTGCAGAAACCAGTTTTGACTGCTGCAGAAACCAGACAGTACTATGAAAAGAAAACAGTCAGCATACTAATGAGGCGATACCGGGCGATCCCCAGATACAATGGAAACAAGTTAAACACAGATTGATATATTGAATGGAAGGCCAGACTTTCCAAGTCCCAAGAACCGCCCCAGTGATCGAGTTACTGCCCCGTTATTGGGGAATTCAAATCAATCGATTGGGAAGAGACCCAATCGATTACGAGAGTATAGAGGGTCCGCCCAGGTGGGCGCAAGACCCTGAGAGGAGTAAAAGACAGAGACCGCGACCCCAGCTCTCTCTCTCTGCCAGCCTCTCCTTGACCAGCCAGCCCTCCCAGCAGAAGAACCTTGAGGAGGAGAGGTCTGGACAGCAGCCGCCAACAAGTAAGCCACAATGCATGCTACGAGAGTAGACACTCCTGACCCCCTGTAGTCCATAACTACTGGAAGCCTGCGGACCCAGGACAAAGCTAGAGGCCGTTGTTCCCTGATCCGGCAGTCCCCTCATCCAGCTAAGTATTTGGCCTATTAGTGGTAGGATTAGCCTAGTCTTATAGTTTTACATGCATGATTAGTAGATTATTGTAATATAATAAACATGTCTTGTTTGAACTTACTAATTGGTGTATGGATTTATTGCTTTGAACTTGAACTTGAAACTTGTGGCGGTATCTTAACGATACCTGGTGACTCCAAAGCTAAGGAACGAAACAGAGCCAAATTGAGTGTTAAGCACACTCACCCAGAACGAGCAACACCTCGGAGGACATGTTAGTGGTCAGGCTTCTGGGGCACGTTCTAGTGAGCACCACAGTGTTGCTGATGTACATCAGGTGGAGGCAGGAACCCCCAGGCAAGACAGCAGTCAGAGGTCTGCTGGATCCCAGGACCCAGCTGGGTCCCAGTCTGATGCTGAACCTCTGGGACAGAGTTACCAGGAGCTGATGGAGACGTTAAAGAGCGGGGACATTCAGAGGGCGATGTCAGTGACACTCCAGCAGATCCATAGCAGCTTGGAGGAGTGCCAGAGGCTATGTGTGCTGGAGGTGTCACCGGCAATGCTTGGCACTGAGGCCAAGATTGCTCGGGTGGTGATGTCGGCACTGTTAGTGAAGATGGCCAAGGTGGCGCGCAGTCGGTGATGGCCAGGGAACCGCCAAGGCTGGCAGAGCCAGATGAGGGGCAGGAGCTCGAACCAGCTGCTCCTCCATCCCAAGGTGAACCCAGGCCCTATGGGCACCGAGTGGGCCCGTCCCATGGTGTGCGGATGATGGCCACCATCCTCAGCTGCCCTGAGTTTCACGCTCCTGATGAGGCCAGAGGTAAGGGAGGTGGCATCATTGGGAGAATTGTATTACAAATTGAACACCCTTGTGCACAACCAGTATGATGCCTCTGTCACTTTCTTCCACAATGTGATCCGACCACCGAACCTTTGGCCCATCTCTCCAGGCATCACCCCCATTTCCCTGGGCACACCACGTGCAGGTGATGGGTGGGAGTGAGCGCTCAGCAGACAGACAGGAGTCGGGCTAGATTGAGGCGCACCGGTGCTCAGCTCTCTGTGGGTTATCATCATTCCTCTGCCCTTGACAGTGACCCACTGATGGTGCCAACATATTCCCAGCAATCTGGAGTGATGATACAGACCCTGGGAGGGTGGGAAATGGGACTGGGGAGGTGATGAACCAGGCCACGTCCTCAATGAATTGAGCAAGTATGAGGACCTCCCTGGCCCTCCGGGCTTGCCAGACCCTCACAGCTGCCGCCTGTCCTGCAGCCTACGACTGGTCCTCAGGTTCCTCTCCGGCCTCATCCTCCCACTCCTAGTGGTCCGGTGCCACCTCATCATCCTCGTCCTCGGATGTGACTACATATTCCTCATCACCAACCTCCAGTTCGTCACCACACTGCTGTGCGACGTTGTGGAGGGCACAGCAGACCATCTCAAAGCTGGTGACCCTCCGGGGAGTGTCCTGGAGCGCACCCCTGAAATGGTCGAGACATCGGAACCACATCTTGAGGAGTCCGATGCACAGCTCAATGACAGTCCGGGTGGCTGCATGGGCCTCGTTGTATCTGGTTGCTGCTTGAGTCACCGGCCTCCATGCTGGCGTCATTAGCCAGATCCTGGCTATCCCCCAAGAACCATCTTGGGATGGTCCCTGAAGAGGGCGGGGATGACCGACTGCCCCAGAATGTAGCTTCATGGACACTCCCAGAAAGCGTGCACACACATGCATTATCTCATGTGGTGGTCGCAGATGATCTGTATGTTCAGTGAGTGGAACTCCTTTCTGTTAACATAGGGTGTCCTCAGGTGGCCCGATGAGTACAGGGCAACATTTGTGGCATCTATTACCCCCTGAACCTGGGGCATCCCATGATGGTGGAGAAACCTGACCCCAGGCATCTTGTTGGGCTTGGTCCATGTCAAAAATTATATAGTTTTCCGGCTGGGCATACAGGGCATCCGTGACCTGAGATGACACACAGGTCCCTGCTTGAGCGCTGGAATGATCCCGAGGCGTAAAAGTTCAGGCTGTGGTGACCTGGACGGCGACTGGGAGCGGGTGTCCTCCTCCGTCACGTGGTGCCAAGTCCAGGAGTCCCGCACCATCTCCTTGTTGAGGCAGAGCCTCCTGCAGCACGCGCTGTCCGTCATCTGCTCGAACGCCCAGCGATGCCTGTACACCCTGGGCCATCGCTGACGTCCTTCTCTCGGTCTCTCCATGGCCTGATGGGCAGCCGGGTCCTCAGGGTGTGGGATGGGATTTGGCACTTGGGCCATGCCTTGAGCACCTACAGACATTGCTGTTGCTGCCTCCATCTCCGGCGCCTGGCCACCCGGACTACCAACAGCACCACTAGGGCATGTTCAGCATCCAATATTCCTGCTATAGCATTCAATATCCGTAAGGAATTGGGAGAGTAAGTTAGATTGACAAACAGCTATGGCTCCCACCCTGGGACTGTCCAATCCCCCATTGTTACCACACCCCCCACTCTCCCCCACCCAGAACGCCCTGCCGCTCTCCATTCATCCCAGTCAAACACTCAAGAAATCTGGTAGTATTGCCATGCTCAGAGCGTGGAACCAACTAAGACAACACTATGCATTGCTAGCAATGTCCGCCATGGTCCCATCTGTAAGAACCTTAAATTCACCCTATTGGCACTTGACAGGACCGGAGACACTGACGGTTGGGGACCTATATATAAGCTGCAGGTTAAAGACCCTGGTGGAACTGACGTACAAGCTCCAGCTCCCAAAAGGGAACGAGTTGCGATACATGCAACTGAGGAACTTCCTCCTCAAGGAAACTGCAACATTCCCCCAATGACCAGGAGAGACCCGGCTGGACAGACTGATTACTGCAAGTGAGCTAGGGGACGGTAACTGTGCTGACATATCGGGACAACTACTGGACGAAACAATGTCACTACTGGATGAGACAGGGGAAAAATGGGAAGAACTAAGCATGGAAATAGGGGGGCCTCGGGATTGAGTCACTGCACAGGGCAAACTTCACCTCCTCATCTGCAGGGCTGAGCCTATGCAGCTGAAGGTGGTGCACAGCACACTTGATAAAAACACGCATAAGTGGGTTCTTCCCGGAGGTGGAGGACAAATGCGAACGGTGCCAGGGAGGCCTGGCCAACTACGCCCAAATGTTTTGGTCATGTCCCAGACTGTTTGGGTACTGGACTGCCTTCTTCAAGGCCAAGTTGTGGGGGTGAGGTTGGAGTCATGCCCAAAACTATCAGTCTTCGGGGTATCAGAACTGCCAGAACTCTTCACAGGGAGAGGGGAAGACACTCTAGCTTTTGCCTCCCTAGTCGCCCACCGGGGAATCCTGCTCAGCTGGAGATCTTCAGCGGCAACTAAGGACGCAGACTGGCTGTCTGACCGAGCCGAATTCCTCAAATTAGAAAAAATAAAATTCGCCATCAGAGGGTCTGAACAGGGCTTCCACAAAACATGGAAGCAATTCACCAACTTGTTTGTGGACCTGTTCATAACCAGCAGCCAATAAGGGAAGGCGGGGACTGAAATAGACAGAGAAGGAGAGGGGGTGGGGGGCAGTGGAAGCCGGGGGGGGGGGGGGGGGGGTTTGCTGGGTGGGGTGGAGGGGAGGGGGGTTGGGTGGGGGGGGCAAAGGGATCTAAAGAGGGGAAGAAGAAGACATAATCCAGAACACAGGGTAGTAGCGTAAAGGGCCAAATGGGCTTGCGAGAAGAGAGGACATCCCAGGAAGAATGTCCAGAACAGCAACAGGAAGGGCACAAATGGGGGACCGCAAGCGACAAAATACAGATATTTGCCTGTTAGGTTGTGGGAGGAGTAGGCTATGTTTCAGGGTTTTATGTTTGTACCGGTGTTTTACTCTGCCTTGTTTTGCACAATTATAAAATGAAAATCCGAATGAAAATATTTTTTGTTAAAATGCAAGGAAGGAAGTGAAAGTCACAAGGACAAAATCCTCAAACAACAAATCGTATCAATGCAACATCTGGAGAATAGATTAAATGCCACAATGCACAAGAGGGGGAACAAAGGAATGAATGGTGCATGACTGTGGGAGAGATCTGGATTGAATGTGTTTAACAATCAGCCTATAATTAAGAAATATCACCAGAAAGTAATGAACACTTACCTTAGCCAACTTTGTAATTTGTAGATGTAATTTTTTTGCGCACATAGTTATTATTGCACAATAAGGCAAATTGCTTTATTAGACAGATCACTACAATAGATTCATGTCTTTGACGGCTGAGAATAGAAAAATGTGATGTTGCCACACAAACTCACAGACTGTAATTACTCTTTGTGCTGTAGGAAGCTGTCATTATAACACAATGGTCAACGTGTCAGAAGTGGCGAGGGGAGTCCAAAGTGAAGCTTCTGGCTGGGAGGAACGCCCTGGTGAAACCTATTCCACCCCACTTTTGCTGACCTGGTGTCCTGCTGAAATATGCATTCTCTTTTTTTTATAAATGTTTTTATTCAGTTTTCATATTTTATATTGAACAAATTACAAATTGTTAGGAGAGAAAAAGAAAAAAAAACAAACACGCAAAAATTAACATACATATTTACAGGTAAGCATCTTCGTAGTAGTAACTGCGCCCCCCCCCCCCCCCCCCCCCCCTCAACATGTTTATTTAGTTTGGTTTTGGGCCTTAGCTAGCCATCGAACCCCCGTACCGAACCTGTAGCCCCCCCCCCTCCCGCTACCTTCCCCCGACTATTCTTCCTCTTGTACATTGGCCACAAATAGGTCCCGGAACAGTTGCATGAATGGCTCCCACGTTCTGTGGAAGCCGTCGTCCGACCCTCGGATGGCAAATTTGATTTTCTCCATTTGGAGAGATTCCGAGAGGTCGGACAGCCAGTCCGCAGCTCTGGGCGGTGCTGCTGACCGCCAGCCAAACAGGATTCTACGGCGGGCGATCAGGGAGGCAAAGGCAAGGGCGTCCGCCCTCCTCCCCAGGAATAGATCTGGCTGGTCTGAAACCCCGAAGACCGCCACTATCGGGCATGGCTCCACCCTCACTCCCACCACTTTGGACATAACCTCAAAGAAGGCTGTCCAGTACTCCACAAGTCTGGGGCAAGACCAGAACATGTGGGCGTGGTTGGCCGGGCCTCTTTGGCACCGTTCACATCTGTCTTCCACCTCCGGGAAGAACCTACTCATACGGGTTCTTGTTAAGTGGGCTCTATGTACCACTTTTAGTTGCGTCAGGCTGAGCCTTGCGCACGTGGAGGTGGAGTTGACCCTATGCAGTGCTTCGCTCCAGAGTCCCCACCCTATCTCCATCCCCAGGTCGTCCTCCCATTTCCTTCTTGTTGCGTCCAGTACGGTGTCGTCCCTATCTACCAGTCGGTCATACATGTCACTACAGTTCCCTTTCTCTAGGATACTTGCGTCCAGTAGGTCTTCCAGTAGTGTCTGTCGTGGCGGTTGTGGGTACGTCCTTGTCTCCTTTCGTAGGAAGAAATATGCATTCTCTACTGCCACGATTCATACGCTGCGCAAATTTTCCTCCTGCTGATTTCCTATTGGCCTCAACCCCACCAGCTCAGTGACTTCCCTCCATGAGCTGTAGTGTGCACCCTGCCAGTATCTCTCCCGATAGCCAGCAACAGATGGAGACGAGACTTACCCGGGCAATCACTTTCAAAGACATTGCAAATGCCAAGGCAGACCCAGTGTCATGACATTCTGTGCTTCAGAGCCAGCTTGTCAAGTTGAGCAGCACTGTGAGCAAGAAAGACCGTAAGAGTAATCAAGAGAAATAAAGAGTAACAAATTTCACTGCATCATACAGTCATAGACTGGATAAAGCACAGAAAGAGGCCATTAAGCCCATCAAGTCTGTGCCCAGTCTCCACAGGGGCAACTGATCCCCCTTCACCTCCTTCTCCCCATAGGCACATAAACTTTACTCTTCCGATAATTATCCAATCATCCTCTGAATACAAAGATTGAATTGGACTCCACCTCACTCTTCGCCAGTGCATTCCAGATCCAAACAATGGGCTGTGCAAAAAAGATTTTGCCCATCACCTTACGTTGATGTCTTCTAGTTGTCACTCCTCCCAACAACATGGATATTTTCTCTCTATCTCCTCTGTCCATACCTCATGATTTTGAATACCGCTATCAAATCTCCTCTTAATCTTCTCTTCGCCAAGGGGAACAGAACTACCTACCCCAACCTGTCCACATAATTGGGGTTTCCAATCCAACAAAAAATTCTCATGAACCATTTCTGCACCTTCTCTGATGTTTTCACATCCCTCCTAAAGTGCGATGCTGACAACTAAACAACATGTTCCAGCTGAATCCAAACCAATGCTTTATACAGTTTGATCATAACTTCCTTATTTTTACATTATGTCTTGATGCTTCAAGTGCAGGATCCTGTATGCTTTATTATACTTTCTCAACCTGCCCGGGCATCTTCAATAATTTGTGCACATATATGTCCCCCCCCTCCTCCAGATCCCTGTGCTCCTGCACCCCCTTAGAAATTGTACTCCACTTTTTCCATTGGCTCTTCATTCTTCCTGCCAAAATGACCCATTTCACTGTTGAAGAAAACATTAGAGATTCAAGGAAAGATAGAAAGACACAGAAAGACCTGCAAACATGAGGAACACAGAAAAGCAAATTAAGTTGAGTTATTCTGAAATCTTTCATGGGGTGTGGGCGTCGCTGGCTGGGCCAATAAATATTGCCCATCCCGAATTTCCCTTTAGAAGGTGGCGGTGAGCTATCTTCTTCAGCTGCGGAAGTCCATGTGGCACACCCACAGTGCTGTTAGGAAGGGAGCTTCAACTTTGAACCAACGACTGTGAAGGAAAGATGGTATAGTTGCAAGTCAGGATGGTGTTCGGCTTGGAGGGGAACTTGCAGGTTTGTGGTGTTCCCAAGCACGTGTTCCCCTTATCCTTTCAGGTGGTAGAGATTGCAGGTTTAGAAGGTGCTGTGAAGGGTGCCTTGGTGCGTCAGTGCAGCACATCTTGTAGATGGTACACACTACTGCAACTGTGCATCGGTGAGGAAGGTATGAGAATTAATTGTGGTGATGGTTGCCAACCAAGTGGGATACTTTGTCCTGGATGGTGTCGAGCTTCTCGAGTGCTTTTGAAGCTTCACTCATCCAGGCAAGTGGAGAGTACGCCATCACACTCCTGATGGACAGGCTTTGGGGAGTCAAGGGAAAGTTATTCGCTGCATGTTTCCTCGCCTCTGACTTGCTCTTATACCCACAGTATTTATATGCCTGGTGCAATTTCTGGTCAATGGTAACTCCTGGGACATTGATCGTGAGGGATTTAGAGATGGCAACGCCACTGAATGTCATGGGAAGATGGTCATTGCCTGACAGTTATGTGACAAAAATGCTACTTGCCACTTATCAGCCCAAACCTGGATATTGTCGCTAATGGTGCTGAACACTGTGTAGTCATCTGCAAGCATCCCCACTTCTGACCTTATAATGGAGGGAAGGTCATTGATGAAGCAGCTGAAATGGTTGGGTCCAAGACACTACCCTGAAGAACTCCTGAAGTGATGTCGTGGAGCTGAAATGATTGACTCCAACCATCACAACTATACCATCTTTCTTTGTGCCAGTTATGATTTCAATCAGCTGAGAGCTTTCCCCCCTGATTCCTATTGACTCCAGTTTTGCTATGGTTCTTTGATGCCATACTCAGTCAAATGCTGCCTCGATGTCAAGGGCAGTCACTCTCACTTCACCCCTCGAGTTTAGCTCTTTTTGTCCATGTTTAGACTAATGCTGTAATGAAGCCAGGAGCTCAGTAGCAGAACCCAAACTGAGCATCAGTGAGCAGGTTATTGCTGTGCAAGTGCCACTTATAGCATTATTGATGACCCCTTCCATCACTTTACTGATTATCGAGAGGACACTGATTTTTGGGCGGTAATTGGCTTGCTTGGATTTGTCCTGCTTTTTGTGGACACACCATACCTTGACAAATTTCCATATTTTCGGGTAGATGTCAGTGTTGTAGCTGTACTGGGACAGCTTGGCTAGGGATGTGGCTTGATCTGGAACATAAGCCTTCAGTGCTCTTGCCGGAATATTGTGAGGGCCTTTGTAGTATCCAGTGCATTCAGCAATTTCTTGGTATCACGCAGAGTGAATCGAATTGGCTGAAGACTGTCATCTGTGATTCTGGGGACATCAGGAGGCTGATATAGATCATCCACATAAGGGTCAACCACTTCTGGCCAAAGATGGTTAAGGAGATTACAACACAAACGATGCCAAATAGCTTTACAAGGATGATATCAAAATGGAGAAGCTGTAACTATCAGGAAAGACTTCAAAGACTAAAGTTTTTTCTCTAGGACAGAGGAGGTTGAGAGATGATCTGATAAAGTTCTTTAACATTGATAGGGCAGGCATAAAGGAAATGTTTCTACCTGTGCGGGGAGTCCAAAGCTAGCAGCCAGAAATATTAAGATGGTCATGAATAAATACGATAAGGAATTCAGGAAAAAATCCTTTACTCAGAGTGGTGAGAACATGGAACTCGCTACCACATAAATATAAGCAAATTACTGCGGATGCTGGAATCTGAAACAAAAGAGAAAATGCTGGCAAATCTCAGTAAGTCTGGCAGCATCTGTAGAGAGAGAAAAGAGCTAATGTTTCGAGTCCGATGACAATTAGTCATAGCTTTGACAAAGAGTCATCGAACACGAAACATTAGCTCTTTTCTCTCCCTACAGATGCTGCCAGACTTGCTGGGATTTTCCAGCATTTTCTCACTCGCTACCACATGGTGTGTTTGAAGTGAATAGCATAGGTCCATTGAAGGGAATCCAGGAAAGTGCATTTTGTGTTCTTTATTCTTTCACGGTAGATGGGTGTCGCCAACAAGGCCAGCGTCTGTTGCCCATGCCTAATTGCCCTTGAACTGAGTGACTAGCTAGGCCATTTCAGAGGGCAGTTAAGAGTCAACCACATTGCAGTGCATTTGGAGTCACATGTAGGTCAGACCAGATATGGAATGCGGATTTCCGTCCCTAAAGGACATTACTGAACCGGATGAGTTTCAATGACGATCGATGATAGTTACACGGTCATTATTACTGAGACTAGCTTTCAGCTCCAGATTTATTAATTGAATTTAAATTCCACGAGCTGCCCCAGAGCATTAGACTTGACCTCTGGGTTACTAGTCCAACGATATTACCACTGTGTCACTGTTGTCCTCCCCAATGAGGAAGAGAAGGTTATGTTGATAAGGTGTTGATAAGAGATGGTTATGTTCAGGGCAGCATGGTAGCATAGTGGTGAACACAATTGCTTCACAGCTCCAGGATCCTAGGTTTGATCCCCGGCTTGGGTCACTGTCTGTGCGGAGTCTGCACGTTCTCCCCCTGTGCGTGGGTTTCCTCCGGATGCTCCGGTTTCCTCCCACGGTCCAAAAACGTCAGGTGGATTGGCCATGCTAAATTGCCCTTAGTGTCCAAAATTGCCCTTAGTATTGGGTGGGGTTACTGGGTTATGGGGATAGGGTGGGGGTGTGGGCTTGGGTAGGGTGCTCTTTCAAAGAGCCGGTGAGACTCGATGGGCCGAATGGTCTCCTTCGGCACTGTAAACTCTGTAAATTCTATGAGAGCATAACGTGTAATCAAATTGTTTGTTCCGGTGCTCCAAATTCCAATGGATATTTATTTTGGGATCTCAACCTTAAAAGAAAAAAATCTTTTAACATCGGGGTTGGTCCTTCACCTAAACATTTTCCTGACTTTTGATGATTCAGACGCCTCTCTAATTCAGCACGAGTGTTGATGTCTTTTCCATTTGAAATTTTTACTTTACATTCTGTTTTCCCCTTCTGTTTAGAGGTGGCCAGCCACTTACACAATGCCCCATTTGCTGGTGTCCCTGTGTTAAGTCTTGCTCACCTTTGCCAGCATCAAACAGGAACCGAAGACAGTTTGGACTCAAGGTTCTGAGTTCTGAGGGCAACATTTGAGGGCGGTGCTGTGTTGTGGCAAAAGAATGTGTGTAACCAGGGCCAGGTATTAAAAGACTGACTGAGAAACAAAACTCTTAGTTTAAGAAAAAGAATCTGTATTACCTGAACAGCTCTGCTTCACTTCACAAGTCCATTTCATACTGATGACCTCTGTAATTCCAACACACCTAGACCATAAGACCATAAGACATAGGAGTGGAAGTAAGGCCATTCGGCCCATCGAGTCCACTCCACCATTCAATCATGGTTGATTTCAACTCCATTTACCCGCTCTCTCCCCATAGCCCTTCATTCCTCGAGAAATCAAGAATTTATCAATTTCTGTCTTAAAGACACTCAATGTCCCGGCCTCCACCGCCCTCTTTGGCAATGAATTCCACAGACCTACCACTCTCTGGCTGAAGAAATTTCTCCTCATCTCTGTTCTAAAGTGACTCCCTTTTATTCTAAGGCTGTGCCCCCGCGTCCTAGTCTCCCCTGCTAATGGAAACAACTTCCCTACGTCCATCCTATCCAAGCCATTCATTATCTTGTACGTTTCTATTAGATCTCCCCTCAACCTCCTAAACTCCAATGAATATAATCCCACGATCCTCAGACGTTCATCGTATGTTAGGCCTACCATTCCTGGGATCATCCGTGTGAATCTCCGCTGGACCCGCTCCAGTGCCAGTATGTCCTTCCTGAGGTATGGGGCCCAAAATTGCTCACAGTATTCTAAATGGGGCCTAACTAGTGCTTTATAAAGCCTCAGAAGTACATCCCTGCTTTTATATTCCAAGCCTCTTGAGATAAATGACAACATTACATTTGCTTTTTTAATTACGGACTCAACCTGCAAGTTTACCTTTAGAGAATCCTGGACTAGGACTCCCAAGTCCCTTTGCACTTTAGCATTATGAATTTTGTCACCGTTTAGAAAATAGTCCATGCCTCTATTCTTTTTTCCAAAGTGCAAGACCTCGCACTTGCCCACGTTGAATTTCATCAGCCACTTCTTGGACCATTCTCCTAAACTGTCGAAATCTTTCTGCAGCCTCCCCACCTCCTCAATACTACCTGCCCCTCCACCTATCTTTGTATCATCGGCAAACTTGGCCAGAATGCCCCCAGTCCCATCATCTAGATCATTAATATATAAAGAGAACAGCTGTGGCCCCAACACTGAACCCTGCGGGACACCACTTGTCACCGGTTGCCATTCCGAAAAAGAACCTTTTATCCCAACTCTCTGCCTTCTGTCTGACAGCCAATCGTCAATCCATGTTAGTACCTTGCCTCGAATACCATGGGCCCTTATTTTACTCAGCAGTCTCCCGTGAGGCACCTTGTCAAAGGCCTTTTGGAAGTCAAGATAGATAACATCCATTGGCTCTCCTTGGTCTAACCTATTTGTTATCTCTTCAAAGAACTCTAACAGGTTTGTCAGGCACGACCCTTTACTAAATCCATGCTGACTTGTCCTAATCCGACCCTGCACTTCCAAGAATTTAGAAATCTCATCCTTAACGATGGATTCTAGAATTTTGCCAACAACCGAGGTTAGGCTAATTGGCCTATAATTTTCCATCTTTTTTCTTGTTCCCTTCTTGAACAGGGGGGTTACAACAGCGATTTTCCAATCCTCTGGGACTTTCCCTGATTCCAGTGACTTTTGAAAGATCATAACTAACGCCTCCACTATTTCTTCAGCTATCTCCTTTAGAACTCTAGGATGTAGCCCATCTGGGCCCGGAGATTTATCAATTTTCAGACCTTTTAGTTTCTCTAGCACCTTCTCCTTTGTGATGGCAACCATATTCAACTCTGCCCCCTGACTTTCCTGAATTGTTGGGATATTGCTCATGTTTGAACATGTATGGGAAAGGACTTAAATATAATACCCGAAGTGGAATTGGATTTGCTATAAAGATATCATAATCCTGAGTATTATGTACGGACGTCTGCAGTGTTATTGTCATTGATCTGTTGTATTGTGGATTAATTTACTGGAAAGATCTCTCAGTAGTGAGGTGATTGCAAGAAGAACTATAAAAGAAGTAGAACTCGACAGAAAAGCTAAATCTGGGGCAATATCTCAACGGCAGCTGCAAATGTAGGTCAAGGAGGCACAAATGAGTGAAAGGTAAATTTAGGATTGATGTCAGGTATTGTTTTAAACACAGGGGGCTAGGTCGGTCAAGATCTAATTGAATGGTGGATCAGACTCATAGAACATAGAACTGTACAGCACAGTACAGGCCCTTCGGCCCACGATGTTGTGCCGAACTAGTCTGAAACTAAGATCAAATCAACCTACTCCCAATCATTCTAGTGCACTCCATATGCCTGTGCAATACCGCTTGAAAGTTCCTAAAGTGTCCGACTCCACTACCATAGCTGGGAATGTGTTCCACGCCCCAACCACTCTCTGAGTAAAGTACCTACCTCTGACACCCCTCCTATATCTTCCACCATGAACCTTATAGTTATGCCCCCTTGTAACAGCTACACCCAGCCGAGGAAAAGGTCGCTGAACGTCCATTCTATCTATCCCTCTGATCATTTTATGCACCTCAATTAAGTCACCTCCCATCCTCCTTCGCTCCAATGAGTAAAGCCCAAGCTCCCTCAACTTTTCCTCATAAGACCTACCCTCCACGGTGGCAGCACGGTAGCATGGTGGTTAGCATAAATGCTTCACAGCTCCAGGGTCCCAGGTTCAATTCCCGGCTGGGTCACTGTCTGTGTGGAGTCTGCACGTCCTCCCCGTGTGTGCGTGGGTTTCCTCCGGGTGCTCCGGTTTCTTCCCACAGTCCAAAGATGTGCGGGTTAGGTGGATTGGCCGTGCTAAATTGCCCGTAGTGTCCTAAAAAGTAAGGTTAAGGGGGGGGTTGTTGGGTTACGGGTATAGGGTGGATATGTGGGTTTGAGTAGGGTGATCATTGCTCGGCACAACATCGAGGGCCGAAGGGCCTGTTCTGTGCTGTACTGTTCTAAGCTCTAAGCTCCAATCCAGGCAGCATCCTGGTAAATCTCCTTTGCACCCTTTCCAATGCTTCTACATCCTTCCTATAATGAGGTGACTAGAACTGCACACAATTCTCCAAATGTGGTCTAAAAAAAGGTCTTGTACAGTTGCAGCATAACCTCACGGCTCTTAAACTCAATCCCCCTGTTAATAAATGCTAACACACTATAGGCTTTCTTCAGGGCTCTATCCACTTGGGTGGCAACTCAAGGGGCTGAATGACATAGACATGTTACTACATTCCTATTTTGACATATGATAGCATAGCAAAAATTCAAAGTATAAGATAAAGTGGTTTGACGATTAAAAAAAAATAGATTTAGAACACCCAATTCTTTTTGTCCAATTAAGGGGTAATTTAGTGTGGCCAATTCACCTACCCTGCACATCTTTGGGTTGTGGGGGTGAGACCCACTCAGACACGGGGTGAATGTGCAAGCTCTACACGGACAATAACCCAGGGCCGGAATCGAACCCGGATCCTCAGCGACGTAGGCAGCAGTGCTAACCACTGGGACACCATGCTGCCCCATGGTTTGCCAATTTGATATCACTCATTTTACACTGTTGAAAGGAGTGATTATTTTTGGAGATTTTTCAAAGGTAGCTCGATATTTCTAAATATGTATTAGAATCATAGAATAACTACAATGCAGAAGGAGGCCATTCGGCCCATCGTGTTTGCACTGACCCTCTGAAAGAGCACTCCACTTAGGCCCACCCCCTCCACTCTATCCCCATAACCTAGTAACCCCACTTAACTTTTAAGACACTAAGGTGCAATTTAACATGGCCAATCCACCTACTCTGCACATCTTTGGACTTTGGGAGGAAACCGGAGCACCCGGGGGGAAGCCCATGCAGAAACGGGGAGAATGTGCAAACTACACACAGTCACCCAAGGTCGGAATCAAACCCGTGTTCCTGGCGCTGTGAGGCAGCAGTGCTACCACTGTGCCACCATGCTGCCCTATTGTTAGGAATAAAACTGACAAAACCGTTTCTCCCTTCCAGATAAGGTCCAAAAAAAACTTTGTGCCAGCAGACACGTTTATGCTGATGTTTGCTCAGTTTGCATTTTGGGTACGATTACCCAGGAGCTGGCTGTCTCTATTTATACAACTAAATCTAGTTCCCTTAATCCAGCAGCAGAATGTGTCAAGAGAACCAGTTTTAGTTGAATAGTTGACTCTTGAATGCTAGTTTCCTGTGATTAGAACTAATGAAATGCTGGTTTGAAAGCTATTCTGCTATCATCCATCACTGTCTATGTGCAGAAGAGACACAGTTTAAGACTTCGGCCCAGATTCTCGGCCATACCTCGGGTGTGCAAAGTCAGGAGAATTCCCAAGCTCTGAGAACCCAATTTTTAAAAATGTCTGACCGAACATTAGATTTTCAGTCCAGAGAGAGTGAGCCACATTAGGAGTCATTACGAACAGCCCTAGAAGTCGTGAGGGGTCAGCGGCAGGCGAACACTCAGTGTCTCAGAAGCAGATAGAAGGTGGGCCCTCAGAAAGGCTCATTTGAGTGGTTGGTCATGCATCCATGGTTAACTCTTCCTGTGCCTTGGAGGAGACATCATTGACTTGTCAGCTGAACAGAAATTCTGTCAATGTTACCCAACTGTTAGCTGACTGTATAGTGAAAGTATAATTGTTGCTGCCTGTTCACAGTATACTGTACTGAATCACGTCCATGGGCATCATCTTGCCCCCACCAAATTTTTCAATCATGTAGTCAATTGCCAAGGCTTGATGAATGAATGACGCACAGTGCCATGGTCATTATCCCATTTACTTGCCGAATTGCCACCTTTCTATCAGGATTCAGCCACATAGTTGAGCCTTGATCAGATCCCTCACATCTGCACACCATCTTTGTGCGACAGTGTGGCTAAGAGGGGTAAACCAGTAGGGCTGTCAGTAATCCTGGAGCACAGAATTCTGCCTTGGGGGTCACAGCCACAACATACATTGCACCAGGCATCCTCCATTTTCACTACTAGCAAGAGGCTCTTCACCTTCAGGCCTTGGACTCGGCTTGCAGCATTTTATCTTGGCAATCAAGTAGAAAAAAGGTAATGCCAAACATTTCTCAGGAAGACATACCTTTTTAAATCAGAAGGGGGCTTCAATTCGAGAACATCTCATTGAAAAGGAGGGGGGGGGTGGAATTCATGGGAAATTGGACTGCACCTGGTCCTTTGTATGAAGCAAGCTGCTGAAACTGATGAGCATTTACAGTGTTAGCCGTGGCTCAGTGAAAGCATTATTATTTGTGAGCCAGAAGGTTGTCAGTTCAAGTCCCTCTGCAGATGCTGCAGCACAAGATCTAGGCTGACACATCAGTGCAGGACCAAGGACGTTCTGTACACATCTGACAGCATGTTAAACGAAGGCCCCATCTGCTCTCTCAGATAAACATAAAAGATCCCATGGCACTATTCCGAATAAGTACAGGAAAGTTCTCCCTAGCGTCCTGGCCAATCAACCAACATGACGGAAACACACTACCTTTACTGTATCTGCAATCTCGCAGTGCACAAATTGGCTGCTGTGTTATAACAGTGACTACACTTCAAAAGTAATTAATTGATTGTAAAGTGTTTTGAGACGTCAGAGGTCATGAAAGGCACTGATTCTTGATTTACATATTTACCTCTCAAAAATTGCAGCAACCACATCAGTTAGGAGCAACATCAGCATGGTACCACAACCCTTTTGATGCCAATCTCAGCAACACTGTCTCAGTCCAGTCAAGTCTTGGAAAACTCCCGCATCTAGTCAAGGAAAGTATGCATTAGCACTTAAGACTGGACAGTATCACTGAATTAGAGTTTCTTGTCCAAGTGGCTTCTCTGTCCAAAAATCACATTTTTGTTTAATGGAGTCAGAACCAGGGCTGTTGAGCACACTGGGCTAAATCACTGGCTTTTAAAGCAGACCAAGGAAGCACGGTTCGATTCCCGTAACAGCCTCCCCGAACAGGCGCCGGAATGTGGTGACTAGGGGCTTTTCACAGTAACTTCATTGAAGCCTACTCATGACAATAAGCATTTCATTTCAACTATTTGATTATATCTTGAAAAGACATGTTCTAAATTCTTAAAAAACCTGAAGACCCATGGATGATTCATTGAAGTAATTCGGTAAAAAATGGGCAATTCATCTTGTACCTACTGCAGATATATATTTCAACTCCGCTAAGATTGTTCAACTGTTTGAACCTGTAACACCAATCAATAAACTAACAGTGAAAATCTTATTATTCATCTCAATAAACAGTTAAAAAGTTCAGAAAATGTTTTTCTGTCATCTCCTATGGCCTGGTCGGCACAACGAGAAGCTTTGGCCGGAATTCTCCGAAATAGAGGCAGAATGTCAGCACTGTCGTGAACGCCGTCGCGTTCCATGATGCTGCAAAACGGACGCGGGCACTACTGATTCTGGCCCCCACAGGAGGCTCCAGCCTCCCTTCCCGGCGGCAACTGGTGCTGCGCCAACCCGCGCATGCGCAGTGGCGCCGCATCAACCCGCGCATGCGCGGAGGACTTCCTCAACGCGACAGCCCCGCGAGGGTTCAGGGGCTGGGCGTGTAACAAAATAGGGCCGGGGCTGGAGTGGGCCCCGATCGGGGGCCAGACCCCATTGGAGGCCCCCCTCCCCCCCCCGGTGAAGGAGCCCCCACAGTCTGTCCCCCGACCCTGCACGCAGATTTCCTGCAGGCTGCGAGTAGTTGTGGACGGCGCCGGTGGGACTCTGCTGTTTCCACGCGGCCGCTTGGCCCATCAAGGCCAAAGAATCGGCGGCACGGATGCAGACAGCGGCCCACGACCGGCACAGCACCAAACGCGCCGGCGCAAATGGCGCCAATTCTCCGCTCCTTGGAGAATTGCGTGCCGGCGTCTGGGAGGCATGGCGCGGTTGCGGCAGTTTTCCGGCCCGACACGGGGCTCGGAGAATCCAGCCCCCTGTTTCCTTGATCAATGGGATTTCCCATCAAATCCAATTTATATGTTAATCTGCCACTGATGTAGTAATCATAGGGTTAATTGAACAGTCCATGCACCATTCCTGCATTGTAAGCTAATGAGTATGTTATTTTTGAAATATTGAACGTGCTGATTCCTACACATTTCACACCAATAAAAGGAGACAACCTGAAGGAGGGAGAAATCTAAAAACCCACATTTCACTTATGGCCTTTTCCTATTTTCCATCTGCTTTCTATTGATGGGGACTCGCTTGAAAACAGTAGATTAATTATTCTTAAATGACTAAGCTATTCTATTCGCAATTGTATGGAGTCTTGACCTACCTTAAGAGGAAGCTCAACAAAAAAATCACTAGATTGATTCCTGAACACGATTTTCCTATCAGAAGAGATTGAATACATGAAACCAATATTCCAAAGAACTTAGAAGTTTAAAGAATGGAGCAGATGCTCGGAGAATGCTTTCCTTGTATGGAGCGTGTAGAACCAGGTGGCATTGTCTCCGAATAAGGGGCCACCTATTTAGGATTAAGATAAATAGACATTTCTTTATTCAAAGGATTGTATTTCTTTGGCATTCTCTACCCTAGAGGGCTCTAGATGCTCAGTCTTTTGAATATATTCAAGACAGGGATTGATAGATATTTGGTTACCAAGGGAATTAGGAAATATGAGGATAGTTTGGGAAGGTGGAGTTGCTGATCAGCAATTGTATTGAATGGTGGGGCAGGTTCAAAGACCTGAACAATCGAGCCCTGCTTTAACATTCTAATGTTCATGTTTAAATCTATGGACCGACAGAAGGGAGAGACTTGGTCGTCGAGCATTGACTGTTTGAATATTGTGGTCAATCTCGTTGTTATGATAGATACAACTGGACGGCACGGTGGCGCAGTGGTTAACACTGCTGCCTCACGGCGCTGAGGACCCGGGTTCGATCCCAGCCCCGGGTCACTGTCTGTTTAGGGTTTGCACATTCTCCCCGTGTCTATGTGGGTCTCACACCCACAACCCAAAGGGTGTGCAGGGTAGGTGGATTAGCCATGTTGAATTGCCCCCTAATTGGAAAAAAATTGGATACTCCTAATTTATTAAAAAAAAAATTAAAACATGATAGATCCAGCTTTTCGGTTCCTTTTTTCAACAATAATAATAATCCTTATTATTGTCACAAGTAGGCTTACATTCACATAGAGTTTTACATAGAATTTACAGTGCAGAAGGAGGCCATTCGGCCCATCGAGTCTGCACCGGCTCTTGGAAAGAGCATCCTACCCAAGGTCAACACCTCCACCCTATCCCCATATCCCAGTAACCCCACCCAACACTAAGGGCAATTTTGGACACTAAGGTCAATTTTAGCATCGCCAATCCACCTAACCTGCACATCTTTGGGCTGTGGGAGGAAACCGGAGTACCCGGAGGAAACCCACACACACACGGGGAGGATGTGCAGACTCCGCATAGACAGTGACCCAAGCCGGGAATAGAACCTGGGACCCTGGAGCTGTGAAACAACAGTGCTAACCACTGTGCTATCGTGCCGTCCAGAAGGACTGCGAGCAGTATATCTAGGACTGATTTTACACTCAGATGTCAGTAGAGACACTGTGCTACATCAGCACATTTGTGGTAGTGTTTGGACACACTTATCATGTAGCAGAAGAGTCTTTTGCTTTGACATTTCGAGAAGGGTAGTAAAAGTTGTAACTGTTATTGCTGCACTGTTTGAATTGAATACTTGTTCCTTTACCTGTTTAATGTTACATAAATTTGTCCATTGGTGTATAGCTCGAGTTTCAGTCTGATGAATATTCAGCCCAGACATCGACCCATTTTGTGCATGATAAATTTTAAACCAATAATGGGAGAAATAGCTGAGAAGTTGCCAGTTGTACTTGAAGCCATTCCCCCAGGGGAAGAGTGCAGCAGTGAAGAATAAATAAATTCTAAACATGCATTCAATCAAAGGCAATTCTGAAGATGAAATGCCTTTGTGTTGTGCCTTCCATAACACAAGACACCCCAAAGTTCTCAACCGTTAATTAAGTATTTTTGAAATTTAGGCCGAGATTTTAAATTGTTCAAACTCTTCAACTTGAGCAGAGTTTGACTTGGGCCCATAGTCCATCCTGTGATACAGGAATAAACAGCTGCAAGCACAGCAGGATCCCACAATGAGATAACAAACAAATAATCTGTTTTACTGATGTTAGTTGAGGATAAATATTGGCGAAGACAGCGTGAGAAATGCCCCTGTGTGGTAGGCTATATTAGGGGTATCGCGGTACCTAGGTGGGATGTACCTTATACTGTAGTATGAGTGGTAGAACCTGCCTGTTGGTTCCGCCCAGCAGGCGGAGCATAAGAGTCTGTGTTTCACTCACAGCAGTCATTCTGTACCGGAGCTGCTGGGGTAACTACTTGTTCATTAAAGTCTTCAATTGGACTACAATCTCACTTCAGTAGTGATTGATCGTGCATCACCCTGCTTTTCTTTGAATCCAATTAAAGGATCTTCTATGTTTAGCTGCAATGACAGACCGGGCTGTAGTTTAATGTGTCATCAGAAAATCTGCACTCCTGACAGTGCCAGCCTGGATTGTGCATTTAAATGTCTTATGTCTCCAGTTAAGCAATTTTAGCGTGGCCAATCCACCTAACCTGCACATTTTTGGGTTGTGGGTGTGCAACCCACACAGACATGGGGAGAATATGCAAACACCACACAGACAGTGACCTGGGGCTGGGATCGAACCCGGGTACTCAGCGTCGTAGGCAGCAGTGCTAACCACTGAGCCACCATGCCGCCCCAGGCTGGGGTGTTAATGCAATGCAAAGAGTGTCACATTCCAGGATTTTGATGAGTCAGCCTTTGTCCATTTTTAAACTGCTCAGAAGCTTCGAGGACCACCATCATGTGGTCAGCTATTTTATCAGCCTTGACATTTGTCCTTCTTAAAAAAACACACAAGAAAAAATGGAAGAGAAACAAATGTTTAAGTTCTTATAATAACCCTTATAGCACACACAGGGAGACCTCAATTGATCTCCCCCTGGGACTCGTGGGCAGGGATTCTCCGTGCCTCCCTGCTGAAATCACGCTCGGTGCGGGGGCGGAGAATGTGGTCTCACCACCAGCTGCAAGCGCACGGTCGAAGCGGTGCCGGTCGGGGGCTGTTGAAAGAGGCCCCCGTGGCGATTCTCCGCGATCGATCGGCCGAGTTCCGGCCGAGTTTCACCGGCGTCGTTCCAACCTGGTTCCACCCAGCGGGAGCTCGGACTCGTGGTCGCGCTGGCTGTCCTGGTGGTGGTGGTGGTGGTGGTGGGGGGGGGGGGGGTGCGGTCAGACCCCAGGGGGGGCCTCCGCGATGGACAGGCCCGCGATTGGGGGCTACCAATCGGCTGGCGCCGTGATCCGGGGGGGGGGGGGGCTATCATCTTCCGTGCTGGCCCGCTGTGTGGTTCTGCCATGTTGCGGTGCGGAAATGGTCGCTGCGCGCATGCGCAGACCCGCGGCCGGAAGTGCAGGGTTCCGTATCGGCAGCAGGAGCTACACGCTGCACGCCGAGGCTCCGCTATCCCCCATAACTCCGGAGAATCACTCCGGACTTTTTGATTTGTGCCCATTTTCCATAAACAATAATGATCTGTTTATCACACTTTTCTTAACGTATGGAAGTACCATGATGGAATTCAATACAAAATATAACTGCAGCCTTGCAACAATAAATGGCCAAAGAGGATAGTTGTTCTGGCACCTTGAATGAGTTAGAAAACTGAGGAGTCACTCCCAACGTTTACTCGCAAGGTGGGTGCAAGATAGGTTACCATGTTGGCGGTTGTGGAAAATCTATCCTCTACGTCTCGCTCCAAAGATTGAAAATGCAAAAGGATAAATCATAATGTGCAACATTGTGGAAGAGTCACAGCAACAAACAGATAATCCAGTGCTAATGGCGGAATAATCCATCTTGTAAAGTGGAAAATGGCATAGATTGTCAGCAAAATATGCATACTTGTGAGGATAGAGTCTAACTAGAGCCTAGTCTAACTAGATGTCACCAATACATGATAGTCACCAGGAAATCCAACAAGGAATTCAGAAGAAATTTCTTTACTCACGGTGGCGAGAATGCAGAACTTGCTACCTCCGTGATTAATTGGAGCAAATAGTATCAATGCATTTAAGTGGAGACAAGACAAGCGTATGAAGAAGAAGGGAATAGGGGGTTATGAGAGTAGATTTAGGTGTGGAAAGATGGAAGGAGGCAGCTCGAGTGAAGCATAAATGTTGGCATAGGCTAATTGGACCAAATGGCCTGTTTCCGTGGTGTATATCCCAAGTAAGTCGAAATAATAACGAGAGTTATTTAAAAACTCAATGGGCTGGATTCTCCGTCTCGCCAGCCAACCAATGGGGTTTCCCATTGCGGGCAGCCCCATGCCATCGGGAAATCCTTGGGTTGCCGGTGCAACGGAGAATCCCAACAGCGGAAAATCCAGTTCCATATATTGTTTTCAGCTGATCCAATGTCACATCATCTAACTTCCAACCCTCAACCTTCTGATATTGTCTGGCATAACATAGGAGCAATGGAAGCTGCATGAAGCCAAAGGCATATCTTAGCTGGGGAAACAAATGAAAATCCACATGCATGCGAAACAAGGGGTAATATTTAATGGAGGCAATGGGGTCTCGCCCAGTCTCTGGAGAGCGAGAGCCCTGCATTGCTTACTTTAGGGAAGGCCTACTGAATAAAGGGACATAACTGGGCAGTGGTGGGCCTTCTCCAGATCAAAGGCACTGCTGAAGTCTCCTCTGCTAAGAGCTGCTGGCCAGTCAGAGGCCAGAAGCTCTGCGGAATGCAGCTCTGCTGACGAGGCGGTGGCTGCTGCCGGAACACGCTGAATCGAGGCCTAGTATTGTCGTTGGATCCCAGGCCAAAAATGAGTGATGAGGGGGTTCATTGGGTGGGTGCCATGGGGGACAGGGGTGTAAAGGGTTAACATCAGGAGCACCTGTGATGCACAGTCACATGACAGACTTAGATCTGGAGGTAAGCAGAAGCACAACCTCACACAACATGCTAAGATGTGTAAAATCTGTAAGTAAAAAACATTTTAAATATATAAATGAAAGACTACGGGAACATTCTTTAGGTAACAGGGAAATCCCATCCAGACCTCAGACCGAAGGTGAAAGATCTTGCAACTGGTGGTTTCTGTCGACTATTTACGTGTACCATCCAAATATGCTGGTGGACACTAAGGGGCAATTTAGCCTGGCCAATACACCTAACCTGCACATCTTTGGACTGCAGGAGGAAACTCTACACAGCCGCACAAGGCCAGAATTGAACCCACATCCTGGGCACTGTGAGGCAGCAGTGCTAACCACTACTCCGCCCATCATATTACAAATACGATGTTCCAAAGAATGATGTTTCACACCCTGGAGTGCGTGGAAGGTGTAAGATCCCACATGGACAACATTTTCCCACACGATTCATCAAAGGAAAAACATGAATGTTGTGTAAGTGTTTTTGTTGGGTTTTCACAGTTTATATTTCACAACTCATATGTTACATTTTACATAACCGTGCCGACCTGAGGGGAAAAAACAGAAAACGAGCTAGAAATAAAAGGACAGGCAGAAGTCAGTACAGATATTTACATGCAATTGCTTTCCCTCCAGTTGTGGTCGTGACCCCCCGTTGACCTGTCGCAATTTTCCAGTTTGGCCCGGGTGCATATTTAGAGATGTCTATCCACAGTTTTAGTCCCTTGTCCCTCTCGATTTCTTTGTGTGCCCTCCTCCTTCTCCCTCCATCTCTTTCCTTTTCATCTTTATCTGGTGACTCACTTGTGTCTCCCCCGCCTCCTCCCCTCCCCCCTTTTACTCTATTGGTTGCTGGCTAGAACAGATCCTGGAACAAGTTGGTGAACGGATCCCATGTCCTGTGGGAACCCTCTTCTGACCCTCGGATAGCAAATTTTATTTTCTCCAGTTTGAGAAATTCTGCCAGGTCAGCCAGCCAGTCTGCAGCCTTGGATGGTGCTGTCGACCGCCAGCCGAGCAGGATTCTCTGGTGAGCGATCAGGGAGGCAAAGGTGAGGGCATTGCCCCCCCCCCCCTGCCCCACCTCCCCATGGAGAGTTCTGGCTGGTCTGAGAACCCGAAGACTGCCACTTTTGGGCATGGTTCCACTCTGACTCTTGCAACCCTGAATATTGCCTCAAAAAAGACTCCAGTACCCGGCAAGTCTGGGGCAGACCCAGAACATGTGAATGTGGTTGGTGGCCCTCCCTGACACCGTTCACATTTGTCTCCACATCTGGAAATAACCGACTAATTTGGGTTTTGGTTTGCTGTGCTCTGTGCACCACCCTGAGCTGCGTTAGGCTCAGCCCTGTGCATGTGGTGGTGGAGTTCGCCCTGTGCAGTGCTTCGATCTTTGATTCTATGCCTAGATCCTCCTCTTATGTTTCCCTTGTCTCATCTAAGGGGGAAGTCTGCCTCCTCCAACAGTTGCCGTATAGGTCCCGACAGTTTCCCTTCCATAGGTCGCCCGCATCCAGCAGTTCTTTGCTTAACGAATATCTGGCATCTGGGAGGTACGTCGTATTTCCTTATGTCTTAGCTCATTCCCTTTTGGCAATTGTAGCCACTTTGTGAATTCCCCCAGGATCGCCACTCTGTTGTCCATGAATATGTCCCGAACTGTCAGTGTCGGCTTGTCCTGTCTTGTCCCCACCCTTTAAAGTTGACGTCCATTATTGGAAGTAAACCTGTGGTTGTTGTAGATGGGGAGGCCATGGTGGACATTTCGGTTAGGCAGAAGTGTTGGCTCATTTTGTACCACGTCCCGAGCGCGGCTACTACCACTGGGCTTCTCGAGTGTTTGGTCGGGCGTAATGGTATTACGGTTGTGTCTAGGGCTCAGAGGGATCTCCCTATGCAGGAATTCTCCTCCACCATCACCCATTCTGCTCCCAGTTCCTTCATCCATCCCCTCACTCTTTCTGCTGTGGCCGCACAGTGGTAGAACCATGCCAGTACCTCTCATGCCAGGTACTCCCACTCAACTCTGTCAAAGGCCTTTTCTACGTCCAGGGAGATGATCACCTCTGGTGTTCTCTTACCGGATGGGGTTATAATCACATTCAGAAGGTGCCTGATATTTGATGTTAGCTGCCTGCCCTTGACAAAGCCCGTCTGGTCATCTGCGACTACCTCTGGCACACGCTGTCCAGCTGCTTTGCCAGGGCACTCAGCAGGATCTTTGTGTCTATGTTGAGCACTGAAATGTGCCTGTAGGATCCACACTCAGTCAGGTCTTTGTCCTTTTTGGGTATCAGCAATATTGGAAGTTGTGCAGTGTTGGTGGTAGAGTGCACCTTACTAGTGAGCCTGCGAATATCTCCCGCAGGTGCGGGGCCAATGCTGGCGCAAATTGTTTACAGAAGTCCACTGGGAACCTATCTGGCCCCAGCACATTCCCCACCTGCATGGAGTTTATACTCTCTGTGACTTCTCCCAGTTCTAATGGTGCTTCCAGGCCCCATCTCTTCTTTTCCCCCACAATCGACATGTCCAGTCCATCGAAGATTCCTTCAACCATGAGTCGCCCTCGGGGGCTCGGAGACGTACAACCCCGGTAGAAAGTCCCGAAGGTCAAGGTGACCCTTTCCGGCGTGGTGACTAGCCTGCTTCTTCTCTCGTTGACCTGAACTATTTCCCTCGTGGCTGCCTGCTTTCTCAGCTGGAGAGCCAGTAGGTGGCTGGCTTTGTCTCCAAGTTTGTAGAAGCTCGCCCCATGTCTAGCAGAGCTGGTGCACTGTTCTCCCAGTGGAGAGCAAGTCAAAGTCCATTTATAGCTTCTTCCTTTCTGCCAGTAGCTCTGCAGTCAGGGGCGAGGTGTACCGCTTGTTTAGCTCACTGGAATAAATCGCTGGCTTTTAAAGCAGACCAAGCAGGCCAGCAGCATGGTTCGATTCCCGTACCTGCCTCCCCGGACAGGCGCCACATTCCGGCGCCTGTCCGGGGATGCTGGTACGGGAAACGGGTACAGTAACTTCATTGAAGCCTACTCGTGACAATAAGCGATTTTCATTTTTTTTCATTTCACAGTATGGAGTCAAGTGCTCTGGCCTAGCCGCCTTGTTCCTATCTTTGCGAGCTTGTATGCAGTAATTTCACCCCTTATCACCGCCTTCAATGCCTCCCAGAACATTGAGGGATCTCCCCATCTGGTTGTTGGTAACGCACCCGTCTGTGTCCTGTGATCTCCGTTCGCTGAATGCCTTATTGACGAGGGGGGCCGTGACTAGCCTCATTGGGAGCGCGTTGTGCCCGACCCATCTCCAACCTCACATCCACGTAGTGTGGAGTGTCGTTGGAGATTACGATTGTGGAGTTCTATGTTCCTACTAAGCACCTCATTCCCCACTACAAAGAATTTGATTCTAGTATATTCTCTGTGTACCTGGGAGAAGAAGAACACCTTCTCCCCTGGGAGTGTGAACCACTGCCCATGACACGCCCAGTTCCTTTCTCATGTTTGACTTTCCCCCCCGATTTGGGATTTGATCTTCCCGTCCGTGGGTCCTGTACGTAGTTAACGTCCCTTCCCATGGTGAGTCAGTATGTATCTAAGAGAGAATTCTCCCATGGTTTTCTTCATGAATTCTGCATCGTCCCAGTGGTAGTGTACATGTGTACAACGGCAACTAGTGCCCCTTCCCAGACACCACTAACCATGATGTCCTGCCGCCCTTGGTCCGTAACCGTCCTCGTCCCTGTAAATGCTGACCTCTTATCGAGTAGTGTGGCCACCCCCCAGCCCTCGTCCTGTAACACAAATGGTATGTCTGTTCCACCCAGCTCTTTCTTACCCGCAGTCGGTCCTTCTCCCTCAGGTGGGTCTTCTGGAGGAGGACGGTCAATCGTAGCCTCCTCCAGATCTCTGATCATCACCTCCTGTGTCTCTAGATGCCGCTACGTCTTTTCCAGTGCTGCTTGAAAGCCTCTGCTGCCTCCACTTTCATGATCGCCACGATTACAAGTTTGATGGAATCTTTCAGCATTAGTTCCTGCATTAGGATTTCCCTCCATTTGTTCATCTGGAGGTAGCCCGGCATATGTTTTGGTGGTCCATCCCGTCGGATCTGGCCGGAACCTCATTGCCCGATGTGTTCACCATCACCTCACTCTTTCTCTCCCATCTTTTGCTGCCTCTGCCATCTCTTCGGCTCCTCAGGTTGTTGCTGCTTGGCATGTTTCTTTCATTGTGGTGGTGTTGGTGGAGGGTGGGGAATGTGTGGTTTCCCAGGTTTAGCAGACTATTATGGATTAGAAGTGCCTAATTTTGAGTTTCCAGGAGGAGAGACACCTTTTGTGCATCCGCTCAGCACATCCCCATCAGCGGAATTTCCAAAAGAAACAGGTTTGACATTAAACAACAAATGTAACTTTGCAAAGTTTATGATTGAATTATGAGGGCACATTGTCTAGGCTTTGGGAGTTGCGGCCAACCCAGCGAAACGCAAGGTGATTCGAGAGTTTCTGCAGCCTAAAAACATCACAGAATTTTAGAGATTTCTCAGGATGATCAATCAAGTAGGCAAGTTCTTACTAAACTTGGCAATGAGACATTAAGACAGCTGTTGAAAAAAAGTCACATTTGGTGCTGGAACGTGTACCACCAAAATGTTTTTGACGAGGTCAGAGATCTCCTAATTTCTCAGAAATTCCAGCAATTTTGTAGCAAAGGATGCATCATCCACTGACTGGCACAGTGCCGTTTCAAGTTCAAAAAATTATGTCTCAAGATCTATCACAGACAGAGAAGAGCTACACATATATTGAGAAAGAAGCATTAGCAACCGCATGGGCCTGTAAGAAGTCCTTGGATTATGTCATGGGATTCAGGTGTAAAACTGAAACCAACCACAAACCTTAGATTACTCTTCTGAACCTGACAGAAGTTGCAAAAACACTGCCGAGAATTCAACATTTTCGATTGAGACTCATGAGATATGATTCAACTGCTGAGTACGTGTAAGTGAAGCAAACACTTCGCTCATCACCAAATACTCAGACACTGAGAAAAGGTTACAAGAAATTATACAAGCACAACACAGGGATGACGAGTGTATCAAAATAAAAGTGTAGTGCCAGAATATTGGACAAAATACACTCAGAACAACTTCAAACAGAGAAAACATCTCCCAGTCAGGGGATGATTTCTTAGTTTTTAACCACAGGCTAGTCTTCTCTAAAAAAACTTCAACTTGACATTCTTCAGAGAATGCATCAATGCCACTTGGGATTAGCAAAATAAAGAGCATGAGCACAACCACCAGTTTGGTGGCCAGGCATCATTCACTCCATTGAAAGATAATGACAAATTGCTTTTTGTGTGCAGTGCATAGACAGCAGCAGAACAACTATCTTTCCTATGAGGCCATGGGAGTGCCTAGGAATGGACGTATTTGGGTTCAAAGGCAAACCTTTCATCATCATTATTGATTACAACTTCGGATGGTTGAAATGAATACATTGCGTAGCACCATGGTGGAGGCAGTCATGATATCACTAAGAAGAATCATTGTAACACATGGACATCCTAGTGTCAGACAACGGACTTCAGTTCCTTAATGAGCTGTTCCGTGATGTTGTGCAAGGACGTGGTTTCTTGCATGTGACTAGTTTGCCTAGATAGCCTCAGTTGAACGGAGAAGCAGAAAGAGAAGTTGTAGCAATCGAGCAAATGAAAAAGACTGAAGATATTAACTGAGCCCTTCTTAAACACAGAACCTCTGCTAACAAAAGGATTTTTGCCATCAGAGCTATTGATGGTAAGAAGGCTGCACACAACCTTCAGCTCTACAGTAAACACTGCAACCTAACATTGCCGCAGATGACCGTGGGATAATTCAGATGTGATGGCAACAACAAAGAGACAGTCAAGCTCATAATGTCAACTTCAGGCACAGAGAATGAGACATGAAAATACTACAGCCCGAGGAGAGTGTGTGAATAAGAGATCGACAAAATGAAGACATTTTAATAGAAACAGCTCCACTGTGGGATCTTGTAGAATTGGGACAAACCAGGGAAATATCAGAAGGAACCACAGGCCTTGATGTCATTGGGAAATAAAACCAATGGAATCTTGGACATGTGGTTCAGGTCCAGATGGAGGCAAAGAGCCAGAAACATGGAGAGCCTCTACCAGGTGGAAGATACATCTATTGAATCACAGAATTTACAGTGCAGAAGGAGGCCATTCGGCCCATCGGGTCTGCACCGGCCGTTGGAAAGAGCATCCTACCTCCACCCTATCCGCGTAACCCCACTTTACCTTACTTTTATTTGGACACTAAGGGCAATTTAGCATAGCCAATCCACCTACCTCTGCACATCTTTGGACTGTGGGAGGAAACTGGAGCACCTGGAGGAAACCCACGCAGGCACGGGGAAAATGTGCAGACTTCGCACAGTCAGTGACAAGCCGGGAATCAAACATGGGACCCTGGCGTTGTGAAGTCATTGTGCTAACCACTATGCTACCGTGCTGCCCTTGAGAGGCAGCAAATGAAGAGAGAGTGCAATTTGCCCTCAAACTCAAAATTAAATCAGGACAAGATCAGGGAGATTGGTCACAGCGCCATAGAGACTAACCCAGTGAAGTCTGAGACTTAGCAAGATGTAGGAGGATGTATGTAGTTGGAATTAAACCCGAGAAGAAGAGTGGAGTAAAGGGTTAACATCAAGAGCACCTGATACCGGTGCGCCTGTTATGCAAGGTTATATGACCAACAGGCTGAGACCTGGTGGGAAGCAGAAGTGCAATCTCATGTAGAGTACTGAGGTGTATACAGATGTGTAACGGTCTATGATAGCATTCTCAGGTTGACAGACAAACCCGAAAGAAACTTCATTTGGACTCCGAACTCAAGATCAAATTGGGGGAAGGGTGTCAGCAAAAAAAGGGAGGGAGAGGGCTTTCCTTTTTCTCCCCCCACCTTCCTGATGCTGGCTTCCTCAACTAGGCACTGAGTTGCACTGAGCACTTTGTTGAGCGCAAGACCTTGAAACCCTTGTCCTCAGGGAGTTCACAAGTAACCCCACACAGGTTTGCTTATCATATTCCACATGAGCCACCCTCCCGCCACTAACTTTGTCACAGGGAAGGGCATTAAGTTACGCCCAAGGTTTGGAAGTGTGTCAAAGGCTGTGGCTTCTATTAATGGAATTTTTTCTTGCACACTTAGGAATTATTCATAAACACGATAATCAATTATTCTGCATACGTGTCACATCTTGTTCTTGAATTCTCTGCCCAAAGGCAGGCTCTTAGTAATTCTCCGCCAAACCACAGCAAAGGTCTGTGATATTTTATGATAGGGAGGTTGAGGAGGCAGACCCAGAGACTCCCTCAGCCAGAACGGGCATTGAACCCCTATTATTCCACACGTTAGACGTCTAGCCAGTTAATTAACCAGTCCCACATCTTACAGATTGTCCTAAATAGCCAATTTCTTTGACTATTACTATTTCTTTGACACAGACTTGAAAGTGAATACAAAAACAGAACTTGAACTTTCTGAGGAGGAGGGAAGCAATGTAAATTGCAAAGACGAAAGACTGAGAGAGATCAGTTATAATGACATAGTTTAGGGACACTATTGCCTTCACTTGCACTGAAGCATTTATTTCGATGGGAACACAGCGGTGTGTTTCTGGGCATTATAATTATCAGCTGTATAAAATATTTTTTATTGCTATTATTATTTTGCTGTCCTTTGACAATTTCTGGCCCAAAAGCTTTAACCATGAAATGAAAAAAAAAATGAAAACTGCTTATTGTCACGAGTAGGCTTCAATGAAGTTACTGTGAAAAGCCACTAGTCGCCACATTCCGGCACCTGTTTGGGGAGGCTGGTACGGAATTAAACCATGCTGCTGGCCTGCCTTGGTCTGCTTTAAAAACCAGTGATTTAGCCCAGTGTGCTAAACCAGCCCCATTAGGATGCCACTTCTGCTTGATCCTTCCTTGCTTTGCTCTAAATCACCTTATCTCGAGTTACAAGAATATATAATTTCTATTTTTGACATTTGGCATGAGTGTAGATTTTGAGATTTTATTAAATTCCGGACAGGCGCCGGAATGTGGCGACTAGGGGCTTTTCACAGTAACTTCATTGAAGCCTACTCGTGACAATAAGCGATTTTCATTTCAATTTTCGTTTCATTATTTTAGATACAGAATTCAACGAGACCAACATTGATACAGTGCGCCCATAAACCAGAGCATAAATGTTTTGTGACACAAGGCTGAAATATGGCGGGATTCTCCGACCCCCCTGCGGGTCGGAGAATCGCCGGTGGGGGGGAGGGTAACTCCCGCCCAGCCGCCCCGAATATTCTAGGGCCCCCCAAAAATCATATTGCCTTCAATCACGCCACGTGCCTCGGAGAATATCGCGGAGCCACCCCAATTCTCCCTGCTGGATGGGCCGAAGTCCCTATCGTGACCATTTAACGGTGTCAACCAGTCGTGATGGTTGACGCTGACCAGCGCGGAGGTAGGGGTCAGCGTGGGGCGGCCACCAGAGTAGTGACAGCATGGCCGCAGGTGGTTCGGGGGGTGGGGGGTCGCAGGGGGAGGAGGGGCTGGAGGGGAGAGGCTGGGGGGGAGGGTCGGGGGGGTGGGGGGGAAGGGCTGGGGGGAGGGACTGGGCGGGAGGGGCTGGGGGAACTGGTGGGGAGGGGCTGGGGGAGGGAGGGAGGTACTGGGGGAGGGAGGGGCTGGAGGGGAGGGGCTGGGGAGGGGCTAGGGGAGGGACTGGGGTTGGAAGGAGCTGGGGAGGGAGGGGGAAGAGCTGGGTGGGAGGGGTTGGGAGGAGTTTGGGGATGGGGAGAGGGGAGGGAGGGGCTAGTGGGGAGGGAGGGGCTGGGGTGGGGAGGGAAGGAGGCGTTGGAGAGGGTGCGTGATGGAAAGGGTGTGTGATGGAGAGAGTGTGTGTCGGGGAGGAGGGTGGAGGAGGGGGGGTTGGGGAGGGTGCATGCCGGGGAGGTGAAGGGGAAGTATTGGGAAGGGTGTGTGCCAGTGAGGAGAGGGGAGGGGAGGTATGGGGAGGGTGCGTACTGTAGGGGGGGCGGCGAGGGCGAATGATGGAGAGTGTGCGTGCCGGGGAGGAGAGGGAGGGGGTGTTGGGGATGGTGCGTGCCGGGGGGGGGGGTCCGCCTGGCCATGTGCCAGCTGGCAACAGTTGCGACCATGCAGCCCATGGCACCTGGCTGCGGTGAGGGGGGGCGGGGCGGGGAGGTGTATGGGCAATGGTGCCATGTTGTCTATACCCCCACCCCCACCCATTGCAGGCAGTTATGTTTGGTCATCACCCAGCGATGTTGGTCGCCGTGGCGGGAGTCGCACTTCTACATGTTTCCCTGGGGGAACTGGAGCAGGAGCGTGGGAGGCGGCAGAGGTTGCCGCAGAGGAGCGTGCTGCAGGGAGGCAGGTGGCAACCGCTCAGGCTGGAGGGCCGCCTGCACGATAGGACGAGGAGGAGGAGGAGGTGGTTGTGGTGCCACGGTGAAGGAGACGCCCAATGAGGCCCCGTGTGTACCGGCCCCGCTCGTCATCCCAGGACCTCATGGGCCGGGCATGCAGGAGGAGACTCCGGATGAGCCGGGAAACCATGGCACACGTCTGCACAACATAGCCCAGCAGAGGGGCGATATGCTGCAGGCAGAGTAGGCGGCAGGGTGGCACCCCCCCTTCACCCATATCCCCGCATATCGGGGCTATGGGGGAAGGGGAATATGGGGGGAGAGGGATGTGGAGAAATCAGGTATATGGGAGGGTATGGGGGAGGGAGGATATTGGGGAAAGGGGATATGGGGGAGGGAGGATATTGGGGAAAGGGGATATGGGGAGGGAGGATATTGGGGATGGGGGAGATGGGGGAGGGAGGATATTGGGAATGGGGATATGGGGGATATGGGAAAGGGGATATGGGGGAAGGGGGATATGGGGGAAGGGGGATATAGGGGAAGGGGGAATATGAAGAAGGGGGGATATGGGGGAAGGGGGTATGGGGGGACGGGGTATATGGGGAGATATGGGGGATAAAGGGGAAGGGGGTTATGGGGAAGAGGGATATGGGGAAGGCGGATGTGGGGGACGGGGTATATGGGGAGATATGGGGGATAAAGGTGAAGGGGGTTATGGGGAGGAGAGATATGGGGAAGGCGGATATGGAGGAAGGGGGATAAGGGGGAAGGGGGGATAAGGGGGAAGGGGGGATATGAAGAAGGGGGGATATGGGGAAGGGGGATGTGGAGAAAGGAGATTATATGGGAGGATATGGGGGGACGGGGATATGGGGCAAGGGGGATATGGGGGGATATGGGGGAAGGGGATATGGGGAAGGGAGGATATGGGGGAAGGTGGGATATGGGGAAGGGGATATGGTGATGGGGATATGGTGTATGGGGGGATATGGGGGAAGGAGGAATGTGGGGGAAGGGGGATATATGAGGGAAGGGGGATTATGGGGGAGGGGGAATGGGGAAGGGGAAAGAAGGGCAGGCAGTGGGGGGTCTCATTTGGTGCTGCACGGCGGGCAGCCATTTTGCCAGGTCTCCGGAGGAGGGGCGTCTTTTCTGCAGTGATGCCACGCAGCGTCACTGATGGTGCACGCTTCCGTGATGGGTGACGCTGAGGCGAATGGCGTCAAGCCGCCATTAGACCATTCGGGGCCGGAGAATTAGCGACGTTTTGGGGGGCCAGACGACGGAGTGATTCGCGCCGTTTTTGGCGCTGTGTTCGGGCCATCGTGCCGATTCACGTGCGGAATCCCGCCCATGAAGTCAGAAGTAGCACTTTGCTTCAAAATTATGATTCTGCAGGGCCCAGCAGTTTTGTAAAGAAGTCTGCTTTCATTGAGTGCCATCATGTCTTCAGGACATCTGAAAGTTATTCAAAGCCTAAGTAGAACCTTTGAAGTGTCGTTATGGTTGTTTTGTGGCAGTGAATTTGCACATTGCAAGGGTCCATATGCAACAAGTGAAATAAATGAGTACAGAATCTACTTTTTGGTGTTGATTGAGGGCTGATTGTTGACTGAGAATACCTGGATGTTAGTAGTCAGTAGACTATTGCCGAAGGGTCTTTACCTTCTCACCCAATATCCATGTACAGACGGGTCATTGATATCAAGTAACCTCGCACAAATTATGGATTGAATCTGGGGTGGGGGGTCCTGGCATGTAGGAGTGGCATGAATCACTCTGGCGTCGGGCCGCCCCAAAGGTGCGGAAGTCTCCGCACCTTTAGGGGCCAAGCCCTCACATTGAGGGACTAGGCCCGCGCCGGAGTGGTTCCCACTCCGCCGGCTGGCGTGAACGGCCTTTGGTGCCACACCAGCCGGGGCCGAAAGGACTTCGCCGGCTGGCATAAGTCCGCGCATGCGCCGGAGCATCAAGCGGTTGCTGGCATCATACCAGTGCACGCGCAGGGGAGGAGGTCTCTTCCACCTCCGCCATGGTGAAGACCATGGCGAAGGCGGAAGAAAAAGAGTGCCCCCATGGCACAGGCCCGCCCGCCGATCGGTGGGCCCCAATCGCGGGTCAGGCCACCTTGGGGGCACCCCCCGGGGTCAAATCGCCCGCGTCCCCCCTCAGGACCCCGGAGTCCGCCCGCGCAACCATTCCCGCCGGTCAGGTAGGTGGTTTAATTCACGCCAGCGGGAGAAGCCTGCCAGCGGCGGGACTTCGGCCCATCACGGGGTTGGAGAATTCCGCCCAAGGTTCTGGCTATTCTGACAACGGAGGGAGCAGAGAATCCCGCCGCCAGTGAACAACATGCCTCCTCCTGATACCGAGAAACACGCGGTGGGGAGGAAGGAGAATCCCTTTCCTGGTGTGCTTCACTGAATGAGCATTCTTTGATCTTATTAACACAAAATGAAAATAAGCATCTTGATTAAAAGCAACTGAAACCAATGTGTTCATGCTTGTTAAGCACATGGCAAGTTTGCAAACAAGAGCTAATTTTTAATGGCTCAGTCGACAGAAATAATGATTTATCAAATACTCTCCCACTTTAGAAATTTATTTGGAAAGAAAAACAGACAGCAAAATCACTAAGAACATAGTCCACAAAACAATTACTGATTTACGCATGATAGTTAATATACTAGGTTCAGAAATGTAATCATTAAATATCTAAGTGAGTTTTGAAAGGGAAATCATTTTATTTCAGTTCAGTATTTAAGAGGCACAGGCTCTGGAAGAAGATGACCTCAATTCGGACAGATAAGACAATACAACAGGGACTGTGGGTAGGAAGAAGTGGTAATGTGTCAGGGTTCCAGCTTCTGATTGTTAGACAAACCATTAGCCTGGTGAAAATCGATCTAAAAACATAAATATGACAGACTAGAAGTTAATGCAATGTTTTGCTCTATGTTTTGCTCAGTTATTACTTAGATATGGGCATTTTGCAAAACCAGTTTCCTGATGGCAATGCACATAAACTGTCAATTATACAGAACGTTCAGTCCTTAAGTAGCTGAAAGCTTGATATTGTATAGCATCTGCTACTCAAAGGGCTAAATGTTTTTTCCTCCATCCAAGTGAGATTGATGGAAGATTTTCAGATAGATGTTATACAGAACAGCACAAGTGTTATAACAGTTGCACTCAAATTGCACTATAAACATTCAGCTACAAAATAGTTAATTTTATCCAGATTGTCCCCAGTTTTGGCCATAAATAATACATATTGCAGAATTGTCTTGAGCTGTTTCTGACAATACTTTGGCTCCTCTTCAGCATAGAATTTACAGTGAAGAAGGAGGCCACCCGGCCCATCGAGTCTGCACCGACTCTTGGAAAGAGCACCCTACCCAAGGTCAACACCTCTACCCTATCCCCATAACCCAGTAACCCCACCCAACACTAAGGGCAATTTTGGACACTAAGGGCAATTTAGCATGGCCAATCCACCTAACCTGCACATCTTTCGACTGTGGGAGGAAACCGGAGCACCCGGAAGAAACCCACACACACACGGGGAGGATGTGCAGACTCCGCACAGACAGTGACCCAAGCCGGAATCGAACCTGGGACCCTGGAGCTGTGAAGCGATTGTGCTATCCACAATACTACCGTGCTGCCCTTACATGTTACAATCAATGTATTCACTTACTGAAACTGCCTTGAGGATCTGTCTGGAAAACAAAGGTAGTTTTAAGTGATTTTTATTTGTATTGGTAAACGTTAAAAATAAGGTATAGTTTTAGGTGTCTGTGCCTGGAAAGGTAAAATCTATAGTTAGATTCATATTTTCCAAAAGTGTTTGAATGGGCGGTGGGTTGGTTCAGTTCCAACCGTGTTCCTATTGCGGTTAGAGAGGGCTGCAGTAGTAAACATAAGAACATAGGAACTAGGAGCAGGAGTAGGCCACCTGGCCTCTCGAGCCTGCTCCGCCATTCAATAAGGCCATGGCCGATCTGTTGTGGACTCAGCTCCACTTTCCGGCCCTTAATCCCTTTATTCTTCAAAAAACTATCCATCTCTATCTTAAAAACATTTAATGAAGGAGCCTCAACTGCTTCACTGGGCAAGGAATTCCATAGATTCACAACCCTTTGGGTGAAGAAGTTCCTCCTAAACTCAGTCCTAAATCTACTTCCCCTTATTTTGAGGCTATGCTCCCTAGTCCTGCTTTCACTTGCCAGTGGAAATAACCTGCCCGCATATATCCTATATGTTTCTATAAGATCCCCCCTCATCCTTCTGAATTCCAACGAGTACAGTCCCAGTCTACTTAACCTCTCCTCGTAATCCAACTCCTTCAGCTCTGGAATTAACCTAGTGAATCTCCTCTGCACACCCTCCAGCGCCAGTACGTCCTTTCTCAGGTAAGGAGACCAAAACTGAACACAATACTCCAGGTGTGGCCTCACTAACACTTTATACAATTGCAGCATAACCTCCCTAGTCTTAAACTCCATCCCTCTCGCAGTGAAGGACATAATTCCATTTGCCTTCTTAATCACCTGTTGCACCTGTAAACCAACCTTTTGCAACTCATGCACTAGTACACCCAGGTCTCTGCACAGCAGCATGTTTTAAATATTTTATCATTTAAATAATAATCCCCTTTGCTGTTATTCCTACCAAAATGGATAACCTCACATTTGTCAACATTGTATTCCATCTGCCAGACCCTAGCCCATTCACTTAACCTATCCTAATCCCTCTTCAGACTTCCGGTATCCTCTCAATTCTTTGCTTTACCATCATCTTAGTGTCATCTGCAAACTTGGACACATTGCCCTTGGTCCCCAACTCCAAATCATCTATGTAAATTGTGAACAATTGTGGGCCCAACACTGATCCCTGAGGGACACTACTAGCTGATTGCTAACCAGAGAAACACCCATTAATCCCCACTCTTTGCTTTCTATTAATTAACCAATCATCTATCCATGCTATTACTTTACACTTAATGCCATGCACCTGATCTTATGCAGCAACCTTTTGTGTGGCACCTTGTCAAAGGCTTTCTGGAAATCCAGATATACCACATCCATTGGCTCCCCGTTATCTACCGCTCTGGTAATGCCCTCAAAAAATTCCACTAAATTAGTTATGCACAACCTGCCCTTTATGAACCCATCCAGATGCCTCGCTATTTCTTCCTTGATGATAGATTCCAGCATCTTCCCTACTACCGAAGTTAAGCTCACTGGCCTATAATTACCTGCTCTCTGCCTACCTCCTTTTTTAAACAGTGGTGTCATGTTTGCCAATTTCCTATCCGCCGGGACCACCCCAGAGTCTAGTGAATTTTGGTAAAGTATCACTAGTGCATTTGCAATTTCCCTAGCCATCTCTTTTAGCACTCTGGGATGCATTCCATCAGGGCCAGGAGACTTGTCTATCTTTAACCCCATTAGCTTGCCCATCACTACCTCCTTTGTGATAGCAATCATCTCAAGGTCCTCACCTGTCATAGCCTCATTTTTATTAGTCACTGACATGTTATTTGTGTCTTCCACTGTGAAGACCGACCCAAAAAACCTGTTCAGTTCCTCAGCCATTTCCTCATCAACCATTATTAAATCTCCCTTCTCATCCTCTAAAGGACCAATATTTACCTTAGCCACTCTTTTTTGTTTTATATATTTGTAGAAACTTTTACTATCTGTTTTTATATTCTGAGAAAGTTTACTCTCATAATCTATCTTACTCTTCTTTATAGCTTTTCTAGCAGCTTTCTGTTGCCCCCTAAAGATTTCCCAGTCCTCTAGTCTCCCACTAATCTTTGCCACTTTGTATGCTTTTTCCTTCAATTGATACTCTCCCTTATTTCCTTAGATATCTACGGTCGATTTTTCCTCTTTCTACCGTCCTTCCTTTTTGTTGGTATAAACCTTTGCTGAGCACTGTGAAAAATCGCTTGGAAGGTTCTCCACTGTTCCTCAACTGTTTCACCATAAAGTCTTTGCTGCCAGTCTACCTTAGCTAGCTCTTCTCTCACCCCATTGTAATCTCCTATGCTTAAGCACAAAACACTAGTGTTTGATTTTACCTTCTCACCCTCCATCTGTATTTTATTAAGAATATATAAGAATATAGAATTGGATCAGCAGAGGTATGTGGGCATTGCTTAGCAACTGTGGCCCTATAAGATAGAAAAGCGTTTAAGTTTTAGTTTAGCGAATTTAATTTCAGTAAGAGATAGGATCATGGGGAGTGAACATCCTTCAACTCTGCCAGAAGAAAGACTGGACAGGACAAGAGCTGAAAAGTGACAGGCTTTCTAAAGTACAAGATACAGTCCAGATAACCAGGGAATTTGGACAGAAAGAACATTTAAGATGATTGAAGTTAAGCGAATAGAGACCAAGGTATTGATCAGAAGAATTCAAGGAAGAGTAAACAAAGTGTTCTGAGTTAAAGAGACAATTGCCATAACTAGCTTTAAAGTGGCACAACAGACACCAGAGGTAGATGAAAGTTTTGATGTCATTTTAATAACATCTGGAATCGAGGTTTGACGTAATTATGAGTTAATTGCACAGCAGTCAAAAAAGGAAATTCTAAAAGTAGTTGGTGTAAAATCCTTGACTGTATTTGCTGTTAAAAGTGGAGTGAAAACTTTATTTGAAAGAGTCATTTGTAAAACCTATACTTAATTTTAGAATGCAAACCGCCAAGTAAAAGCATTATTATGAGAGAAGAATTTAAAAGTGTGTTTTTGGGAGCAGTGCTTGGAACCTCTCATGTGACAATCATCTGGGGGGATTTTGAGGATAAAACCAGACACTGGGCGCGATTCTCTGCACCCCACGCCGGGGGGGGGGGGGGGGGTAGAATCGTCGGAGGGCCGGGCGAATCACGACACGCTGCCCTGGCCCCCCCCCCCCGTGATTCTCCCACCCCCCCCAAAATGGCGTGTCACGTTTTTTGGCAGGCCGCTCGGAGAATCGCCGCTCGCCGTTTCTCACGGCAACCGGCGATTCTCCGGCCCGAATGGGCCGGGCGGCATGCCGAACCCGACCAGTTCACGCTGGCGCCAACCACACCTGGTCGCTGCCGTCGTGAACAGCACGCGACCTCTGTGTTTGGGGCCTGTGGGGGGCGGATGGAAGATCGAGCACCACGGGCGTGCTCATGAGATGTCTGGCCCGCGATTGGTGCCCACCGATCGTCGGGCCGGTGTCTCTAAAAGACACACTCTTTTCCCTCTGCCGCCCCGCAAGATCAAACCGCCATGTCTTGCGGGGCAGCGGAGGGAAAGACGGCAGCCGCGCATGCGCGGGTTGGCACCGGCCCGCCTGCGTATGTGCGGCTGACGTCACTTAGGCGCCGCCCGGCGCATCATTCCCGGAGTGCCGCTTTTACGCAAGCATCAAGGCCCGGCGCCCGAGATTCATGCTCCTCTGCTTCTAGCCCTCGGGGTGTAGAATAGGGGGCGAGGAGCGGCCGCTGACGCCGGAGTGAAACACTCCGGGTTTCACTCCGGCGTCGGCTGTTTGTCTCCTTTTGGGAGAATCGCGGCCACTAACTTGGGTTTGGAATGGGGTGTATACTCGACCACAGGTATCTTGTGTGCTTGAAATCAACATTTTGTGTTAATGAGACCGGTGAACTCTGTGTATATGTTAAGCTAAGTGAGGAGTATAATAATATTGTTTTAGAATCCAATTTTTCATGTTCAGTACATTTTTTCCCCCTTGTTGTTAAAACTAATTTGTGGTCCTGTGACTCTGTTCTCCACATTCTATGTTAAAAAAGTTAGTTTTTTGAGCCAGGGTTCCATTCTGGGATCTTCCCATTCAGTTATAACATCAACTGGGATTGTAACACATTTGAGATTTCTCAGACAAAAGTGTACTTGATCCATGCAATTACAGCACAAAATTATAGTAGGTGAGATATGTATTGTAGGTAAAGGAAAAGCAATTTCAAACAGATCTGAGTTGCCAGCCTACAGTTACCAATTTCCTTCAGATTTAGATCAATGGATTTCTCACATAACATTTCCTTTAATGTCTTCCCATTACGACAAATCCAAACTCTTTTAGCTAGCAATCCTTTTTTCCTATAGATCAATAGACAGGAACTGCAGCACCAACCACTCCAGCAGCAGTCACTGTACAAACATCCAGTAGAGTTCTTAATCTTTGTTTACACACAGAAACAATGATATACATAAATCATGTCAAAACTGGCTATGATATCACAGGTGCGTTAATATGGGTGCCATCTTACAAATCTCAAACGTGGTTAAATGGAAACGCAATCTGTTTTGATCCTTGGACAGTCTCGCAAGTTGATGAGATCTGGTTAAGGGCCAATATCATTTACTTTAAAGTCGATGACATTTGAGATTCAATCACCTGCTCAGCAAACAAGGTTTCACAGGTTTGGAGAAAACAAAAATAAACTTTACTCTACCAGGTCAGAAAGATAAACATTGGCCGGAATTCTCCAGTATTGTGAGTCAATTTTCTCACCGAGAGCACATCCCCGCCAATGGGTTTTGTGACAGCGTGAGATGTTTACAATGAGAAATGTCAATAACAAGCAATGGTAAGATAAAATCCTGCCTCCATTGAATGGCAAGCGGTTGGGAAATGCAACTAGGGAACAGGAGAATCTTGCCATTATCTATCTTTAAATTCTGACATTCAGAGAAAGAAGCAGGTACAGGTGAATTAATTGGTAAAGTGTGGTCAAACCTACCACATTACACAATAAATGCGAAATGCGATCAAAACAGATTCCATGGATTTTGCAACAACCCATCCAGATGTTTGTCATGATATGAGTCAAGCAATCTCACTAAAACTCCGTCTTTCTTACAAGAGTTTCCAATCTTCACCTTTGATGACCTTGCCTTGGAATTCTCTTCAAGGGCCACTCCAAATTGGATGGCTCACCTTGCAGGGTTTCACTCTCATCTCCCAAGATTCCTTTCTCCTGCATTCTCAAATGCACTCAAGTAACAATTTATAAGTGTAATTTCAGATTCTCGGCTACACCAAGCGGAAAGGTAGTGCTCCAGAGGGACACCATTGCCCAACGGCCTGCAGCAAAGAGCCACCAATCTTTGACTGCATTCTTGGACTTTCAGGGCTTCCCTTCAGCCCTATTCAATTGTCAGACTCAGACTGGATAAACAATGGCCCACCTCACAGATTTTTAATCTCGCCTTCCGGGATTCCATTTTCCACTTTTACGAGGAAGTTGCCACGAATGGGGAACTTTCTTCATGAGGAAAACTTGGAAAGACTGGGCTTCTTTGCTTTGAATCCTGTGCTGTGGTACTGAAACAACTCTCATCAAATTCACAAATGGCATCCTGTGTGATTGCGACAAAGATAAACATTCTTGACCTGCCTGCAGCCTTTGACATGGTTAGCCACATCATCCTCCTTCAAACAGTTGTCAACTATTGTGCATCCCTGTGGAACGGCTTTCACCTGGTTCTATTCTAACGTCAAAAATGCAGATGTCATAACGGTGTCAGATCAGATGACTGAGACGTAAGTGAGATCTGGGGAGCTCAAACCTCGTGGAGAGGTCCAAATGTGTAAATACTTGCTGCAAATAAAGAGTAACATGTTTTGAGAAACTACAGCCTCAGGCAGCATACTTTGGAAAAATAGACAATCCCCAAAACCCCTATCCGAACTCCGACCAAACAAAGAAATAGCTTCCTGCTCCTACACCATTGCCTCCTTTTTTCGCCAAGGCTCCATCCCTGGGCCCCTTCTTTTTCTCCTCCACATGCAGCCCCTTGACAACTTTATCCAAAAGCGCAGCGTCAATTAAAACGGGACATCCAGGTCAATCTCTACTCTCTCAACTCCACCACTGTTGCTAAATTCTCAAAACGCTGATCCAAATCCAGCGAGTAGTCGGTGAGCAGAAATCTCTCCCAATTAAATGTTGGGACGATTGAAGCCATCGGGCTGAATTTTCCACCCACCCCCACCCCCGCGGTGGCAGTCTGCTGTTGGCCAGCTGCAGGATCTTTCAAACCTGCCAATGTCAACGGGCTTTCCTGTTGTTCACATTCTCTGTTACAGGGGAATCCACAGCAGGGGTCATCGGTGGCGGGACCAGTGCTTCCCCCCCCCCCCGCCCCCGGCGGGAATGGCCGGAAGGTTTCAGCCATTGTTTTGGTCTCTCGTCCAAACTCTGCTTTCCAGCGACTGACGCCATCAATCTCCCTGTCAGCACTTTGAGACCAAACTACTCTACTCACAATTGTGTGTCACACTTGACCTCGAGATGAGCTTCTGATGTCATATTTGTGCCATTTGTGCATTAGCACCTCCATAATATTGCCCGACTTCACCCGTTCACAGCTATCTGCTGCTGAAACCCTCATTCATGCTTTCGCTTCCGCTGGACTCTATTATCTCAACCTTCCAAACCCATGGCCACTACCATCTAGAAGAACAAGAGCAGCATTCACCACCCTGATTTGGAAATATATCGCCATTCCTTCGCTGTCACTGGGGAAAAATCCTGGAACTCCCTCCCTAACAGCACGATGGGTGTACCTACACTGTAGAACATAGAACATAGAACAGTACAGCACAGAACAGGCCCTTCGGCCCTCAATGTTGTGCCGAGCAATGATCACCCTAAGCAAACCCACGTATCCACCCTATACCCGTAACCCAACAACCCCCCCCCCTTAGCCTTACTTTTTAGGACACTACGGGCAATTTAGCATGGCCAATCCACCTAACCCGCACATCTTTGGACTGTGGGAGGAAACCGGAGCACCCGGAGTAAACCCACGCACACACGGGGAGGACGTGCAGACTCCGCACAGACAGTGACCCAGCCGGGATTGCAGTTGTTCAAGAAGGCAACTCACCACCACCTTCTGAAGAGCAACTTGGGATGGGTAATAAATACCTGCCTAACCAGCGACGCCCACATCCCGTAAAATAAAAATTCCAATGCACTCCTGGCTCTCCATAGCCTTGTCCCTCCCTATCTCTGCCATCTCCTCCAGCTCCGATATCTCAGCTCCTCTCATTTTGGTATCTTGCATATCATCAACTTCAATTGTTCAACCATTAGCCTTTAGATACTTTGGACCCAAGCTCTGGAATAATTTCCCCACACCTCTCCACCTCACTTCTCTGCTTGAAGGCACTTGTTAAGCCCTACTTCTTTATTGCAGCTTTGCGTCACCTGCCTAATAACTCCTTACGTGGCTCGGTATCAGACTTTGTTTTGTAATGCTCCTGCGAAGTGCCTCGAGTGTTGTATTAGTTTAAAACCACTAGATAAATATAAATGTTTTTTGTTGGAATAGTGTAGGCAGAGTAGAGATTTCATTGAGATGCATGGAATTATGAAGGGGCGGCATGGAATACGTATAAAAGACGTATTTCCTTTTTACAAGGAGGTCAATAACCAAGGGGGGGGGGGGGCAGATATTTAAAATAATTGGTTGTTAAAATAAGGCAGTTGAGAAGAAACTATTCTCATCAGAAGGTGGTGGAGATCTGGAAGGTGCTATCTGTAAGGGTGCTATCTGCTGTGTGAACTGACCTCACCTGCCATGACAAGTAGGGTGCAAGGGCCAGTTCGGGGCAGAAGTCCTCATTATCTTTAAAAATACTTGGATATGCCCCTGAAGTGCTCTAAAGTACAGGGCCCCAAGAGCTAAAAAGTTAAATGAAGCTGGATGGCTTTTTTTTCCTGGCTAGCACAGGCATGATGGGCTGAAGGGCCTCCTTTCTGTGCCAGAAATTTTGATGAATCGTGATTTTTTGCATTAATACAGGATGGTAATGCATATACCACAACAGTGCAATCCTGAATGAAAAGAACGTGTGAATGAAATTGATTTCAACAGTCAATGGCCTTTACAAAATTGATGGAAATAACTGAAAAATATATTGAGGTCAAGAACAATAACATTTTCATAACTCTGAATGTCTTGGGCTGGGATCACTGGAGACAAAATAAGACTAATGGAGCAAGAAAAACAAAATCACATGGCATGATTGTGTAGATAAGACTCAAGGATTCATCTGCTTTCCCAGCAATCTGGTGTCTTGCAATGCTTGCACAGTACTGTACAAATCCATTTAAATGTAACTGGTTTCACCATCGGACTGGCATCACATAGTTCATGCTCCCTTCCTGTTGATGGTCTTCATTCGCTGGCTCTTGTAAATTAAGTCCAATTAAATACTTGGGATTGGAAGCGCTCTCATTTGCTCTTGCTGGCTCAGTTTGTTTTTGAACCATGAGCTTCGATTCCTATTCTCTGCTGTGTGAACTGACTTCACCTGCCATGACAAGAGTGGTGCTACAATTGGCATCCATGCCCCTAAAGACACGCAACTCTGTTGTTATCTATCGATTATATCCTTGTGTGAGGCTAGGGTTGTTGATAATCACTGACAAAGTTCAGGCATGAATGTTAAACACGCGGATGAGTTCGCATGGGACCAAACTTCCAGATGAAGTTTAAGTTTTTATGAGGGGACTTGGGGAAGAGGGAAACGAAAAATTGGTGAGGCATTAAAAAAAGTTAAGCACACGCTGCTTTATGTGTTATTGTCTTATGGAAGATACTGTGGGTTATCAGTTGTCAAGGTCTTAACCCCAAGGTTCCTTAACCAAGTTGTGATGTCTTTGAAAGGGCAAATTAATAATTTGTGTGCGGCCAGTAATCTGCTGGTATCGGATAATTCTCTGAGAAAAATCATAATAATCTTTATCAGTGCCACAAGTAGGCTTACATTAAAACTGCAGTGATGTTACTGCAAAAATCCCCTCGTTGCCACACTCCGGCGTCTGTTCGGATACACGGAGGGAAAATTCAGAATGTCCAATTCACCTAACAAGCACGTCTTTCGGGACTTTTGGGAGGAAAGCGGAACATCCGGAGGAAACCCACGCAGGCACGAGGAGAACGTGCAGAATTCGCACAGTGACCCAAGCTGGGATTCAAATCCGGGTCTCTGGCGCTGTGAAGCAACAGTGGTAATTACCGTGCTATCACAAGAACATATTGCGGATACACAATGGCTACAGTTTACTGATAAGTGTGTTTATGATTTTGAGTGAAATAGTACAGAAAACACGATCAATGTAGGTTTGCATTGATAAAATATGCCCTTTAAATCACCTTGTCAGTTAATTTTTCAAAGATTTAACCACAGACTCATATTTCATTGATCCATTTTATATTTTAATTACAAGGCAATTATGAGAAAATGTGATCGCTCACCCGGCTATTGGCGCAAGTCTGCATGTGGTGTGAACAGTGCACATTTAATGATAGGAGCAATTCAGTTGGTCTTGGATCTTAGTTTTCTGCAGTTAGAGTTGCTATTATTTTGGGGGTTCAGGAATGTTGCCAGCTTATTCAATCTGTTCGTGATATGGATCTGGAAATTAAATCACTTTTACAAGAGATGAAGGGTCCAATAAGGCATATGGGGTGCTCACAGTCATTCTGCACAGGATGCATACCATATGTCAAAATTCTTCGGGTGTCTGTGGTCACCTGAATCACCTGAATCTGGTATTGGGCTAAGCAGGGGCCCAACCCTTATTTCAGGTTTCATATTAGATTGCGACTGAGGTTTCCAACTGAGATGGGTTGGAAAGAACATTGGGTGGCTAACGGGAAACAGAAAGTTGCCATTTTCTTGATGGCAAGGTGTAACGAGTGGTGTGCCATTTGGACCAGTGCTTGGGCCACAACTTTTAACAATTCTAACAAACGTCTTGGATGAAGGTATCGTAGGTATCATTTGCTGATGACACAAAGATAGGTACAAAAGTAAGTTATGAAGAGGCTACCAAGGGATATAGATAGGTTCAGTTTTTGGGCAAAGATCCGGCAAATGGAGTATATTGTAGAAAAATGTGAAATTGTCCATTAAGGCAGGAAGAATGAAAAAGCTCATGATCTAAATGATGCGAGATTGTAGAGCTTTGAGGTGCAGAGGGATCGGGGTGTCTATAAAAGCTCAGAAGATCCGAGAAGGTGATACAAACAGAGGTTTATCTATAACCAAAATAATGCAGTGTACAGCACATTGGTTCCAACTGGGACTACCGATCATGCCGGTCCCACTCCGGGTCAGCATGCAAAGTTTGGATATATGAAGCAAAACTGATGGACCTCCACCCACCCGAGGGGGATCGCACATTCCATGAGCCCCACAGGAAGATCAATCAGATCATCCCCATGGGTCTGATGGCAAAGGGCTTTGACAAAGGGTCATCTGGACTTGAAACGTGAGATCTTTTCTCTTCCTACAGATACTACCAGACCTGCTGAGATTTTCCAGCATTTTCCCTTTTGGTTTCAGATTCCAGCATCCGGAGTAATTTGCTTTTACCCAGGGGTCTCATGGTGGTTAGGACATCCCTTCCACCCAAAGTTGTTAGGTTACTCTGTTGCTGGATGCAGAGGAGGTTTCCTTCGCCACTTTGCCCATGGTTGTGTTTCCAACAGCTGTGGGGCTGGGTCGGCGGGTCGACGCATCAGGGAATATCATTTTCGCACCCACTGTCGGAGGGGTCCTGTCAGAAGTCCATCTCTGACCATATTGTCCTCTGAAAGTCAGTGTCTATTTCCATATACAAGGGGCGGCCGTTCACTTGGAGGGTTATCTTAATTGGGGCTACTTTTGGTGCCATAATGTAATTTAATTTCATGTAGGGCGGCACGGTGGTGCAACGGTTAGCACTGCTGCCTCACGGCGTCGAGGTCCCAGGCTCAATCTCAACTCTGGGTCACTGTCCGTGTGGAGCTTGCACGTTATCCCTCTGTCTGCACGCGTTTAGCCCCCACAACCCAAAGATGTGTAGGGTAGGTAGATTGGTCACGCTAAATTGCGCCTTATTGGAAAAAATTAATTGGGTACTCTAAATTCTAAAAAAAATTTTTTTTAAATTTAGTTGCATGCAATCATCCTAATCAGACTGGGCAAAATGTCGAGCTCTGGCATGGGGTAGTTGTGTCACCAGACCAGGGCGATGCATTCGCTGTCGATTCTGGCACTCCTGGGGCACACAGTTCCTTCAACCACAAGTGCAGCACCGTTGTGAGTCTTCTTCCTGGATCTCAGGGGAGATGTCGTGTCGTGCTGGGATGGTTCTTGACCAATGGTTTTGAGCACGATGTTGCTCAGATGGCAACTGGACCAGAAAGGGGAGCAGCAACACGCTGTACATCAAAGCCCATGGAGTCTTGGAGTTCTTTGACCGACTTTTCCCCGTTTTCACGAGACAGAGGGGTTATTTTATGGCCCTTTAGAAATCCAAGGAAGGTTCCGCCAACAATTTCCGTTGGGTCGCCATGTTATTGATTCCATACAGTAAGCGATCTCACAACATCTTCGGGAGGGTTGGGCTGTAGTCACAATGCTCAGGCAGCTTGAGAAGGCACGTCAGGAATTCATTGATTGATACTCCCGGGGTTCGTCCCAGTCGAGTTGAACGATCACTGATGGCTTAGGGTTGTAATAGTGTAAGACAAGCTCTACAGGTTCATTAAAGCTCTTTGAATCTGAGGTTGCCGGGTAGGTAAGGCTTTGATCACACTGAAAGTTGGGGCTCAGCAGGCAGTCAGGAGTATTACCTTTTGCCCGTTGTCTCCTACGATATCATTTGCCTGGAAGAAATACCGCATCTGTTCAGAATACTGAGCCCAATCTTCCACACCTCCGTTAAAGGCCTCGAGCTTTCCAAAAACCAGCATTTTAAAATTCTCTCCAAAATTGCTCTCATGCAGAGAAATCCAAGTGAGGTCCGGACGTCCAGAATTGCAGACATAGTTTTTCCTCGTCGCCAGTATAAAAGGTCAGGCGACCAGAAACCATGATTCAAATGGAGGTTTATTTATAACCAAAAGAATAGGCCGCAACGAGACATACAGCACAGAGGTCCCAACTAGGACTGCTTATCATGCCTGTCCCAGTCCAGGCCGGCTTTTAAGGGTTGAATCTACAAGCCCCAGCTGATAGGCCTCCCCCCATCAGTGGGGGAGTTCATATTCAATGAGCCCCAAAGGGAAATTAATCGGGTCATCCTGGAGAATTAAATCAAAAAGGCTAGTCTGCAGCTGCAGCAAGTAATTAGGAAAGCTAATAGAATGTATTCATTTATTGTGAGGGTAATTAAATACAAAACAACAGTAATTCAGGGCCATACATGAGACCATATTTGAGTATTATTAATAATTTTGGTCGCCTAGTTTAAGAAAAGATGTAGGGCGGGATTCTCCAACCCCCAGCCGGGTCGGAGAATCCCCGGGGGGCGGCGCGAATCCTGCCCTGCCGCTCCGACGCCGGCTGCCATATTCCCCGGGGCCGGTTCTCAGCCAGGGGCGGGGATCATGCCACACCGGTCAGGGCCATTGGCAGTGGCCCCCGCGCCCGGCAATTCTCCAGGCCTCAATGGGCTGAGCAGCTGTTGGTTTCTGGCCAGTCCCGCTGGCGTGGATTGGACATGGTCTTACACGGCGGGACCTGGCTGGTAGGCCAGCTGGTGCGGTCCTTGGGGGGGGCATAGGGGAGTCCAACCCCGGGGGCGGGAGGGGCCCATGGTGGCCTAGCCTGCGATCGTGGCCCACCGATCTGCAGTCGAGCCTGAGCCGTGGGGGCACTCCTTCCGCGCCAGCCCCTATAGGGCTCTGCCATGGCCGGTGCGGAGAAGACACCCCCCGGGCATGCGCAAGAATACGCCGGCTGGTCTGCACATGCGTTAAACCACACTGGCGGTTCTGCGCATGCGCTAGTTCGCGCAGTCCCTTAGGTGTCGGCTGGTGCAGCGCCAACCCCTCCGGCGCTGGCGTAGCCCCCGGAAGTGCGGAGAATTCCGCAACTTCTGGTTGGCCCGACGCTGGAGTGGTTCGTGCCGTTCTTGGTGCCTGCGTTGGGCCAATTCGCCGATTACGGTGAATCCCGCCCCAATGTATGAGGAAAAGTTCAAAGAAGGTTTACTAGACTAATACCAGGAATGAGTCAGTTGTCTTATGAGGGAAGGCTGAGCAGACTAGGCTTGTATCCTTTGGAGTGTAGAAGGGTAAGTGGCGACTTGATTTAAACATATACGATCCTGAGGGGCCTTAACAGTGTGGATGTGGAAAGGATGCTTCCTCTTGTGGGAGACTCTAGAACTAGGGCAGCACGGTAGCACAAGTGGCTAGCACTGTGGCTTCACAACGCCAGGTTCCCAGGTTCAGATCCACGCTGAAACACTGTCTGTGGGGAGTCTGCACGTTCTCCCTGTATCTGTTTGGGTTTCCTCCGGGTGCTCCAGTTTTCTCCCACGGTCCAAAGACGTGCAGGTTAGGTGGATTGGCCATGCTAAATCGCCCTTAGTGTCCAATAAAGGTTAGGAGGGGTTATTGGGTTAGGGGGATATGGTGGAAGTGAGGGCTTAAGTGGGTCAGTGCAGACTCGATGGATCGAATGGCCTCCTTCTGCACTTCCTGTTCTATTTAAAAAAATAAATCTATTCTATAGGAGTCACTGTTAAAAAATAAGGAGTCGCACATTTAAGACAGAGATGACAAGAATTAATTTTCACTCAGAGAGTTGTGAGTCTTTGAAATTGCAATTCCTTAAAACGCAGTGGAATCAGAGTCTTTGAATATTTTAAGGCAGATGTCAATAGATTCTTGATAAATAAAAGGGTGAAAATTTATTGGGAGTAGGCAGAAATATGGAGTTGAGGTGAAGACCAGAACAGCCAGGCTTGCACTCCTAATCTGTAATTTCATATGATCACTTTTCTCACGCAAACAACAATAAAGCCAATTGTTTTAAAGAGACCAATATAGGAATGTAGGATGCCAATAAAAAGGTAATTTCAGTTTTCTTTTAACTTATTTGAATGATAAACCAGTAATATTAGAAATTTTATTCCTGGCTCAATAGTGAAGGATTAATGGCAAACTGTTTTTTGATCCGAAGGAACTGGAGCAATGTAACGTAATACACAAATATCAAACTTCAGACAAAGATGGAGGGCAGGGACCATAGGGATAGCAGATCTATCGCAGATTTATCACAAGTGAACCCAACCCATTATATATAACACACACATACACACATTTTTGTACGCCCACGTACACACACGCACAAAAGATTCAGATGTCACAGCAGGGAGGGTGGAAACCAAGGTGTGTCCTATACAACGTATAAGGGCTCCCCGTTGACCAGGTCAGGCAGAAGGGCCTCCTGCTGCCATCACTGGGAAACAGGACCTCCTGCCATTCCGTAAGGCCTGGTGTTTCCTCCGGCCGGATTGTCGGAAATGATAGCCTGTCTGGGTGCTATTTAAACATGGCGCATGAACCTCCGACCCCATGAGCCAATGGCAGGACCATTGAATTCCTGTCCACCCTTGCTGCACGATTGGCTGTGCATCTCTCCCATGAATATCTAATTGATTGAACGCTGTGTGATTGCCAGCCATCCCAGAATGCATACTTCCGGTCCAGTCGCCAGGACACTCAAAGCTTCACAAAGTTTCTGGTGACAGTTTCTTTAGAAATTGGTTTATCAGGAACATTTCTTTGCATTTGCACCCCAAGTCTCACATCAACATGCTTAGGCCAATCGTCATGCCCTGACTGTGCATCGTTGGTTCAGCCTAAGGCCGCAACTCAAGCCGTTCCCATCTGTACAGCTGAGCCCTGAACTAGATTCGCTTACTGAGCCATGAAGAGGAGCTTGAAATGTTTTTTAAACATCATCTTTCCCAGTCCAGTTGAACTCACGTGAATCACATCTTATCTGATAATCTCAATAATTTATCACTAGAGATGTCCTTTTTGTTTAATTTCAATTTTCATGCAATTTAAACTTGAAATAAATGTCTTTTGTGGAACATTTTCTGCCATTCCTCCCATTGAACGAATGGTGGACAAGGAGGGAGACCCATTATAAATTCATCATTTTTGATACTGAGGTAAAATCGTTAAAAAAAATTCAGTTCACTGTTGGCATCCTTAAGTTCACCACTCCTAAGTACAGTACTCCTAAAAATAATTTGTAGTGGGAAAAAAATGACATAGAATGCAGCATGAAGATTGTGTCTGGATGTCATCTGAAGATGCTAGTGAATGAGATAGGAACCTATGGGATCCTCATCAATTTGGTCAGACTGGATATGCAAAGGCTTCAGCATGATCAATCTTATTTCATGTGGTTTGTCAGTTCGACAGTGTGCAATTTGATAAAGCCCCAAGGAGATGAGAATTGGGTATATTGTATTGCACGTATTGGATACAATTCTATAATTTCACTGACTTACATCTCACTTTACATTCAATGGCTTGGGGTTGGTACGGGTTGAACTGAGCTTCCATTGCCTTGACAAGCATTTGAAGAGAGTAATTGAGAAGAGACAGCAAATGATCAGTGACCATCATTCATATTTCATTTTGACAATTCCAGCACCTTAAGAGTATAATGTCGGGAGCATTGATTACACGCTGTGTTCATAGCTAATAGATCCCAAAGGAATAGGAGCACTATTGGTTATATTAAACACAATTAAGAGCTTTTGGTTAAATTAGACTCTTGACCAGATATCCATCAGGGAATTAGCCATTGAGCTTTGTTCTTTTTGTATGAATTTGAGAGGCAAAGCAATGCCTGTGGATCTGACTTGAGAATGTTTTTTAATCAAATTATTCTTGAATTTTGAAAGGAAATGAAACAATGCCTCAAAAGACAGCTCATTAAGTGATAATTCCTTGATTCGATAAATATGTTTATATTAAGGTCAAATCCTTCTGGCCTGTAAGTGTCCTAACTTTCTGCTACCTCATAGCACCAAGGCACCTGGGACCAATTGCGACCTTGGGTGACTGTGCGTGGAATTTGCGCTTTCTCCCAGTGTCTGCCTGAGCTTCCTCCGGCTGCTCCGGTTTCCTCCCACAGTCTAAAGATGTGCAGGTTAGGTAAATCGACCATGCTAAATTGCCCCTTAGTGTTCAAAGATGCACAGGTTAGGTGACGAGGTTGCGAGGATGTGGCAAAGAGTGGGCCTGGGTAGGGTACTCTTTCAGATGGTCGGTGCAGACTTGGTGGGCCAAATGGCCTCCTTCTGAACTGTAGATTCTAAGATTCTAACCTTCTGAAATAGTGGAGTTGGTGGAGTTGTTTTTTTTTGTAAGCTGTAATGTAAACCAAACTCTAAATCATAAGTTACAACTATATATATTTTTGTTAATGGATTGCCTTGGTTCTTTGATAATTATTTAAAAATGTAATCAAAGAATGATGGAACGTTTAACATATAAAAGGAACCTTTTTATCTCCTTTTAATATGTGGTGAAAGTAAAACTTGCCCTTGATCTGATTTCATAAACGATGAGTTGAATTCTGCTCACATTCCCTCTTCCCTCTCATGTTGCGTTCTCTCTATGAGCTTGCTTGTGTGACTGTGACGAATGTCAGGGCTATTATTGGGGTGGCTTCTTGCAGATTATCTTTTCATGTTACCAACCAGTTAATAGTGCTATTTCTATCTTTCCACATTGTAAGCAAGCATCTCCTCAGGCAACCTATTTACTCAGTAGTCATTAGAATTGGCTGCACTCATCAATTTGACATTACACGATAATCCACCCTCTCTTTCTATTTAAACCAGCATATGTCACTTTCTTCCTTTCTGCTTATCTTCTCTGACACGAGGCTGGCAAAAAAAATTGATAATAAACTCATTGCCATGGCATTGAGGAGGAACGAGGGTGAATGTAGTTCCCACATCAGTGGGACTGAAATGATCTCCCTTCAGCATGTTTCAAAAGATGTGCAATCCACTCAACAATTTTCTTTCCAATAAATTGCTTATTTCTACAAGAACACATCTACAGTCAAAATTATTAAAGTGTTACTGCTTTGATAGGAGGTCAGGGGATTTATAAACTCTGATCGAAGTCAGTACATTTTACAATTGATCTGGCAGTTTGGTCCAGAGAGAGAGAAAAATCTATTAATTAAACATATATTTGCCCAATAGTGATTGGGTGTTGAAATATGAGACTCAATTCTCCGCTTCGCGATGCTGGAAGCGCCAATCGTGATCGGGCGGGGAATTGCGCAAAATTTAAAAATTGAGTTTTGCGCCTGGCGTCGATTCTGGCACTCATTGGTGGCGATATTGAAGCTTGCACCCCGCACCGACAGGTCCATGCAAAACCGTCATTTGCATGGATTTTAATATCATTAGTGGGCTGGACACTTCATACTCAACCCTTCTGCGAAAACTAGGAGATTCCGAGACCGTAGGGCCAAGAGGACGGCCTTCCAGACCGTCGCGTTCTCCCTCTCCCCCTGCCCGTTTCCCCGGGTAGTCCTGCTCAAGGCGATGCCCTTACCGAGCAGGTACTGACGCAGTTCGTCGCTCATGAACGACGAGCCCTGGTCACTGTGGACGTACATGGGGAAACCGGACAGGGTGAAAACACTATGTAGGGCTTTAATGACGGTAGCCGCAGTCATGTAGGGGCAGGGGATTGCAAAGGGGAAGCAGGAGAACTCGTCAACGACGTTGAGGAAATACGTGTTGCGGTTGATAGAGGGAAGGGGCCCTTTGAAGTTGGTACTGAGGCGCTCAAAGGGCTGGGATACCTTTACCAGGTGGGCCTTATCTGGTCGATAGAAGTGCGGCTTGCGCGGATTTGACAGTCCCTGGTCATGGCCCTGAACTCGGTGGAGTAGGGCAGGTTGCGGGCCTTGATGTAGTGGAGAAGCTGGGTGGTCCCCAGGTGGCAGAGGCCATTGTGGATAGCCCGGAGTCGGTCATCTTGCGCTGGCGCACATGCCGTGGGACAGGCCCTCAGGGGGCTTGTTGAGCTTCCCAGGCCAATATACTGTATCATAATTATAGGTGGAGAATTCGATCCTCCACTGCAAGATCTTGTCATTCTTGATCTTGCCCCGCTGTCTGTTGTCGAACATGAAGGCCACCGATCGTTGGTTGGTGACGAGGGTAAACCTCCTGCCAGCGAGGTAGTGTCTCCAGTGCCGCACGGCTTCCACGATGGCTTGGGCTTCTTTTTCGACCAAGGAGTGTCGAATTTCGGAGGCGTTGAGGGTACGGGAAAAAAATGCTACTGGCCTGCCCGCCTGGTTAAGGGTGGTGGCGAGGGCGACCTCTGACGCATCGCTCTCCACCTGGAAGGGGACGGACTCATCCACCGCGCGCCTCGTGGTTTTGGCAATACCTGCCTTGATGCGGCTGAAAGCCTGGCGGGCCTCAGCCGCCAGTGGGAAGATGGTGGCCTTGATTAGTGGGCGGGCTTTTTCCACATAGTTGGACTGGGCGTAATAGGAAAAGAACCCGAGGCACCTTTTCAGGGCCTTGGGGCAGTGGGGAAGGGGGAGTTGCAGGAGGGTGTGCATACGGTCGGGGTTGGGTCCTAGAACTCCATTTTCCACACAGTAGTCGAGGATGACTAGTCTGGTTGTGCGGCCCACTGAACTTCAGGGTAGGCTCCTGAGGTTGCACTGGAAGTCCAGTTCCAACAGCAGAGGTCGGGGAGTGCATATAACTCAAAGATGGGATCGCGTTGATGCTTTAGAACGCTACCCCTAGGGAGGAGGCTAGCTTTACCGTCTCTTCCAGGTCAAGGGCACCTTTCAAGAGTCGGCGCTGTCTCATGTAGGCGTCCCGGACTGCAAGGTCCATATGTTGAGTAGCCGTAACGGCCTGGTAGTTGCAACTTCGTGCAAGGACTTTGAGGTCGTGTAGGTACTCCTCTAGCTATTCCCTGGAACGTTGGCAGCGAGCAGGGAGGTGATGCCGCTTGTACGCCTCGTTCACTGGCCTTACATATAGACACTTCAGCATCGTGAGGGCGTCTGTGTAAGTGGAGGCTTCATCGAGTTGTACAGAGATTCGATGGCTCATCGGGTCATGGAGGAGGCTCAGCTTCTGATCGTCGGAGACGGAAGGCGAGGAGGAGGCTGCGAGGTAGGCCTTGAAACAGCGGAGCCAGTGCAAAAAAATCCCTTTGGCCCCCTTTGGGCTGATTCCATTGTGGTGTTGTAGTCGATTAAATTGATGCGACCATCAATTCACAGGAAATCAGGAGTAGAAGTAAACTGTGGCTTTAATCGACTAGAACAGTGCCTGCCTGCAACTGCTCTGCTACTGAGAGCCACCTATAGGGCTACTGCTCTTTATAGCTCCCCTCAAGGGACAGAGCACCAATAAGGGCACCAACATGATACATTCCATGTAATATCGTACAATGGTCCATAGGTGGAGCCCACATGGGCAACAGTGTGATACAGTGACATACATGGTGAATGGTTAATACAATACGTTCACCACCCGCTTCTAATGCCTGGACCGTTCTGGTGGGGCTATCCAATATAGCCCAGGAGGGTCGCGAGCATTGTGCTGGGCTGCTGCATCCTGCACAACATCGTGCAGCAGAGAGGCGACATGCTGGAGAAGGAGGAAGGACTTCAGGCCTCATCTGGAGATGGTGAGTGGTTAGAGCTCACTCACTGGGCAAGCTCTCATACAAGGCGAGCTCACACTTCCTTATCCCTTGGGAATCTGGATGGCCCCTGGGCTACTCCATTGGTGAGGCTAGAGTTAGCTCTGGAGGCTGCACCGTCAGCTGGAACTTGCCTGATCTCGTCTGACCATGGCCTCGATGGCCTCAACCAAGAAGCATTGAGACTGGGACATGTTCCTCAGTGAGTAAGACATCCCTCACTGCCTGGATCATGTCCCACTGGCAGCGCGCAATGTCCCTCTGAGACTGTTCAATGTCCCTCTGCACCTGTGACATGTCCCTCTGTCACTGGCCCAGGTCAGTCAGCTCCTGGTCAATGCTCTCGATGCGCTCAGCCATTGCGACTGGGCCAAGGTCTGGAGCGCTGCAGCAATGCACATGTCGGAACGGTACATGTCTGCCTATGACTGGGCTCCCCTGTCCTGAACCTTAGCCATTGATCGCAGTGTGCCCCAAGCCTTGGATGCCTTGACCCATGGCTGTGTCTTCTTGCCCCAAACTTCCACTGCGGATGCCACCCATTCAGTTTTGGCCTGGGTACTACACATTGTCAGCAACATCTACAGTGCCTGAAGGTGGTTGGACTCCTCTAGATGCACCTGCAGGAGCTGGAAAGTTGCTGAAAACCTCTCCTGTAAATCCTGACTCTGTATCTTCATCTACACCAATAATGTGATCATACCATCCAGAAGGGTGACACATGTCCGGATAACAGCTGATTTCTGAGGCTGGGCTGCCCTCCTACCGCCTGCTCCCTTGGGAGTCCCGACCACCTGATATGCTTCAGCATGTGTGAAGTGCGCACCAGAAAGTGACCCAGGAGCCTCTTCATCAAAATGCCCCGCCGAGGTGATAGTCTCGACGATGGTGGAGGGTGCAGCTGACCGCAGTGATGAGAAGTCGGTGTTGTGGCTGGGGGGGGGGCAGCAAATCTGGATGGCCCAGCCTTGTCTGATGGTGATCCTGCAAGATAAAAGACAAGGGACATGGTGAGATCTTGGGAAGGAGTGGTCTGTGGGAGAGGGGTGACTCACCTGCTATAGGGACATCAATTTGCATCTCACTCGGTTGCCGTATACCGACCTCCGTTTCTGAGATTGCCCTTTCCTCAGCCTCGCCCACCAGCTCCATCGCTTTCTTCTCCCCGGGTATCTGCACTTGCAGGACTGGGTGGCATCCTGGTATTTTGATGCTCTTGTCTGTTATGGGCTGCCTTGTCCTCCGGGACACACGAGGGACCTGGTGAGGTGGATGGAGGTGAGTTCACAGGGGGGCGAGGGGGGGGGCGGGGAAGTCTGTAGCTGGTGGCATGTGTGTGCAAGGCACCTGGTTAAAAATGACAATACATGTGCTGGCGTTTGGTGGGGGGAGGGATGTGAGGGAGATGCAGGCAGGTGGGTTTTGGTTGGCCTCTAGAGGAGTGGGGGGTGATGTGAGGAGTAAGGAACGGGAGTGATGCCAGGGGCACAGAAGTGGTGACTCACCTGAGTTGCCCGAATGAGCTCATTCACCTTCTTCCTGCACTGGGTTCTAGTCCTCCTGGCGAGGGTGGTAGCACTGACCGCCTCTGCCCTCTTCCCTAAGGCCCGTTGCCACTCATGGGCTTTAGTCGCCACCTCACCCTGGGGAAGAGGGTGTCCCATCTCTCCACCACTGGGTACGGCATCCAATCGAATTCTGACTCTGAGAACCTGGGGGCTCCTATGAGCCATCATCTTGGCTGGAATGAGAGTGTGTAGAGAGTGAAGTGCTCATAAGTAGCTCCAGCGTGTCTGGCTCACCAGCGCCTATTCTGTCCCAAGCCAACCAGATGCCAGCGGGAATAGGAATTGTTCTCGATTCATGTGGGCATGTCTTGCCTCGCTTTCCAAACAGAATGCAAACAGCACGCAATTCTGCTCCGGCGGCAACACTTGGGGGGGGGGGTGGGGGTTCTCTGTTATCGTAATCGCCGATCGGGCTGAGAATCGGCTCCAACGCCGAAATCGGGGCCGGCACCGGTTTGACTCCGAAATGGCATTCTCGCGTCATGCGCTGTTGCAACACCGTTGGGGCGTCATCGGCTGGCCTTCTTGTCATGCTCCGCCCCCGATGGGCCGTTCCTGACAGCGTGGGACATGTGTGATCTCAGCCGTATGGGAACCCGGCATAGCGACTGCTGACTGTGCCCAGCGCCTCCACACTCGGCATGGATCCGTTCGGCTGGCCGAGGGGGGGGCTTCTGCGAGGGCTGGGGGTACTGGTGGGGGGTGGCCAGGTGGTGAATTGTAGCGTCGGGAATGGCAGGTCGGCTCCGCACATGGCCAGTGCCATGTTGTATGGCTTGACCGCTCCAGGTCGTCAGTCGTGCGCATGTGCGGGCAGGGACCCGGCCATTCTCCGGCCATTTTTGGCGCCGGAGCCGGGTGTTTCACCCGGCGCCGCTGCTAGCCCCTCACCGGCCCTGGAATAGGTGAGGGCAGATTTTTTTGGTCGTCAAAGACCACACATGCTCCGCTGGCGTCTTCACTTAGCCGTTGAAATGGAGACCCTTAGTCTTCCAAACGGAGAATCCTGCCCATATTGTTTCTGAGTAGCATTTGGCAACAGGCACATAAAAGTTAGGAGTTATTGTTCTATATACTGAGAATGAATGAGGAATGATTTCGCAATTTGGAATATAATGTATGGAACATCCCTGTCTGAATCTGTTATAATCTATATGGCGATGAAATATCATAGTACAGAATATAATGTAACAAAGCGAGTTGGTCAAGGAACAGGGTTGTCATGGATTGAATAAACATTTTAGTGAGGTAGAGGGTAGTGAGGTGAGGTAAGAAAAAGATTGTAGTTATTAATATGGACAGAACTTCAAATTCGTATGGCTGACTCAAAAATCGTGTAATTTTTCATTTAGCTTTTAAGTATTAAAATATGCATGTTTAAAAGAGTATTGTGAGCTCACTATTCCTCATCCAATTTTTTCACCTTCTTGTCTCTCACAGGCCAATGGTCCCCTGCTGTCAGGAGGGTGGGTTAAGCAATCTGCTCCCAAGCCACTGCCAATACTTCTCTTGGCTGGATGTGAGGAGATATGCAAGTGTCGTGGAAACACCTACCTTTCTGTTTTTCTTTCTTGCCTCTGAAGACAAGTCACCAACACTTTGTTCAATGGCTCCCCAAAGCACTGACTCCCTGTAATGTCTTTAGAATGTACAAATAAAAGCGTCCATGTTACTGCACCCCAAGGTGCATCATCCACCTGTTCTGGTACCACATCACCTGTAAATATGATTCTCCATCCTTCAAATTGCCTACCCTAATAATCTAAAAGCTCCATTAATATCAGCAAACTTCCTGTATTTCACTCCAAATGTCCATTCCCCACTTTAAAAATTTTTTTGAGTACCCAACTATTTTTTTCCCAATTAAGGGGCAATTTAGGATGGCGAATCCACCTAACCTGCACATCTTTGAGTTGTGGGGGTGAAACCCACGCAGACATGGGCGAATGTGCAAACTCCACACGGACAGTGACCCAGAGCCAGGATTTGAACCCTGATTCTCAGCGCTGCAGTCCCAGTGCTATCCACTGCGCCACACACCGCCCTTGCATTCCCCACTTGTCACCTTGGACAGTGTGTGTGTCGTCAGTAACCGGAAAATGATGTCAGCGAGCCCATTCCTGCCTTCATTTGAAATCCATGTATTGAAGCTGAGCACCAGGCATCACTGGACACGAGGGATCAAAATGTATTTTTCTATTCATCTATGGGACGTGGCATCACCATCAAGACAGCATTAAATTACCCTTGGGAAGATGGCGATACACTGTTTTGTTGAACCACAGCTAGTATAATGGTTTTTGAGTGTCTTGCTCGGTCATTACAGAGGGGAGTTAAGAGTAAACCCCAGGGCTATGAGTCTGAAGTTGTACATAGGCTGACCTGGTGACAGCAAATTTATTGTAAGGCAATTCATTAATTTCATGGTCATCATTGATACCAGTTTTTGGTCCAATTCCTTTTCTTGATATTTATTCATTCATGGAATGCGGGCTTCACTGTGTAGACTAGCATTTATTGCCCATCCCTAATTGCCCTTGAGAAGGTGGTGATGTGCTAACTTCCTCAATTGCTGCAGTCCATGTGATGTAGGTACACCCATGGTGCTGTTAGGAAAGGAGTTCCAGGATTTTGACCCAGTGACATTGAAGAAAAAGCGATATAATCGAAGTCAGGATGATGTGTGGCTTGGAGGGTAACTTGAAGGTGTTGGTGTTCCCATGGATCTGCTGCCATTGTCTTTCTCGGTGGTAGATGTCGGGGGTTTAGAAGGTGCTGTTGAAGGGGCCTTAGTTAGTTGGGGGCAGCTTTAGCTCAGTTGGCTGGACAGCTGGTTTGTGATGCAGAGCAAGATCAACAGTGTGGGTTCAATTGTTGTACTGGCTGAGGTTATTCATGACAGCCTGGATTCTCAACCTTGCCCTTCACTTGAGATGCCGTGATCCTCAGGTTAAATCACCACCAGTCAGCTCTTCCCCTCAAAGTGGAAACAGCCTCTGGTCATCTGGGACTCTGACGACTTTATTATTTTTAGTTAGTTTCTACTGTGAGTCTTGCAGATGGTACACAACTATTGCTACTGTGCGTCAGTGGTGGAGTGAATATTTAAGTTGGTGGATATGGTGCCGATCACGTGGACTGCTTTGTTCTGTATGAAGTTGTTGAAGCTGCACTCATCCAGGCAAGTGGAGAGAGAATTCTATCACACTTCTGACTTGTGCCTTGCAGATGGCGGACATGCTTTGGGGAGTAAGCAGGTGGGTTAGTCGCCACAGAATCCCAGCTTTTGACCTGTTATTGTATGTACAGTATTTAAATGGGTGGTCCAGGTCAGTTTCTGGTAGCCTCCAGGATGGTGGACTATTCAGTGATGGGGAGACAGTCGGCTCTTTCTTCTTGGTGATGGTCATTGCCTGGCACTTGTGTGGCACAAACGTTACCTGTCATTTATCAACCGAAGCCTGATAATTATCCAGTTCTTGTTACATATGGACATGGACTGCTTCAGCATGCGAGGAATCTCGAATGGTGCTGAATATTGTGCAATCATCAGCCAACAACCCCACTTCTGACGTTATAATGGAGGGATGTCATTTGTGAAGCAACTGAACATGATTGGGTCTTGGACACTCCCCAGATGAACTCCTGTAGCGATGTCCCAGGTCTAAGACGATTGACAGCCAACAACCACAATCATTTCCTTAGTGCTCGGTATGACTCCAACAGTGGGGAGCTTTCCCCCTGATTCCCATTGACCAGTTTTGCTGGGGCTCCTCGATGCTAAATGATATCTCACCTCACCTCTTGAGTTCAGCTCCTTTGTCCATCTTTGGACAAAAATTGTATTGAGATCAGGAGCTGATTGCTCCTGATGGAACACAAACTGAACATCAGTGAGCAAATTATTGCTGTGTAAGTGCTGCTTGATAGCACTGTCAATGACACCTTCCGTCACTTTACTGATGTTTGAGAGTGGACTGATGTGGTGATAATTGACCAGAGGTTGGATTTGCCCTGCTTTTTGAATCAAACTGAACAATTTTACACATTGTTAGGTATATGCCAGAGTTGTAGCTGTACTGGAACAGTTTGGCTCACCCCACAACTAGTTCTGAAAGACAGAATGTGGTCAGGATCAATAGCCTATGCTGTTTCTCGATATCCCGTAGAATGAATCAAATTCACTGAAGATTAGCATCTGTGATGCTGGGGACCTAAAGCACTTCGTTCCCTGAATGAACCAAATGGGCTTTTATGACATGGTTACCATTCCTGAGAAAAGCTTTTAAGATGTATTGATTGAATTCAAATTCCATGGTGATATTTAAACCCATGTCCCCAAAGTAATAGCTTGGGCCCCTGGCTTCCTCATCGTCTAACATTACCACCATGTTCTATTTAATTAACTGAATTAAAATTCCTGTTTATCCCTTCACAGCTGCTATCACAGTATTTCCAACATTTTCCCTTCATATTTCAAATTCCCAACTGCCTGGATGGGATTTGAACTTATGTCTCAAAATCTAAAGCCCTGGCTTCTGTATTACTAGTCCTGTAACATCTTGTTTACACCACTCTCCTAGCATGAATCATGGTTGATATTTTTCCCCTTACCTTGACCAACCACAACAATTAAGTTGGCTGAGGCCGCCTAGTTTAGCTTGAAAGGGAATCACATTGCGATCCTCCTGATTGATATGGTTCAGCTACACATAAACTAAGCTTTCAGTGAATTCCACCCATAAACATAAATTTTAAATAATCTCCCCTAGCTCGCTTTGAGCGCTTGCTGTACAGGCCTGAATAGACTAATTGCAACCGTCATTCACATTCTTTCGAAAAAAACAATTTCATTTATATAGAGCCTATTCCAACCTTGTGGATCCCAAAGTAATTTACAGCGAATTAAACATTTTTGAAGTCACAGTTGTAATGTAGGGAAATGAAGTTTCCAATTCGCATACAGCCGAGGATCCACAAACACAATGCGAGAATTGACTAAATTATCAATTTATTCGTGTTGCTGGTTGAGGAATTAATATTGAACAGCGCTCCAGAAAAAATTGCTCTTCCTTGAACATTGTCACTGGCCTACAAGAGACAGAAACATCCTCCATGAAATATTCCTCAACAGTGCCGCATTCAGCACAGCAGTGGGATGCCAGCCCAGATGATGTGCTCAAGTCTCAAGAGGAGGTTCTGAACACTGAGGTGGGAGTGCAATTATCTGAACCACAGCTGACACTTAGTTACTATTCCAGTGTTTTGCAGACACAGAACGCACCAAAAAAAACATCTTGTGAGTCAGCCCACGGGCATACCAGTGGAGAGAGACATTTGGAAAATATCAGACAAGACTATCATTATCTCAGTACGTAGTCAAAGTGCGCACTCTGTTCATATTATGTATGAATTGCCCAGGTCCTAGAGTAGTAAAATAGGAAAGATTTTGCTTTTAAACCACAAACATGTTGGGGAGAATTTAGTGTCTCGCACAAAATAGGAACAAGGTTGGGGGGAGGAGGTCAAATCACAGGGTACCATGGTGGATCAGTTCCCTGAACATGTCCTGCTGTCAGGGAAGTCCATCCTCATAATTGGTAATTATTGGTTTCCCGTTGTTGTTCACCCACCTCCGGCACAGTCACCTAGGGGTGAGAAGGCATCAGGTTACCAATCAGATATTGACTTCACCTATTTTCCTCCTGTAGCCACCTCTAAACCCGTCTTCCCTTGTCCATTAAGATTTCGCCCAGCATGTCCGAGTAAAGAATTTTCAATCATCTCACTGTTTCTTTACTTGCTCGCAACAACCACAGACATACTATTGGAGTCACACCTGGCACAAAGGAAAATAATTGTGTTTTTTGGATGACAATGATCTCAGCTGCAGTGCATTGCCGCATGATTTCCTCAGGGTGGGGTCCTGGGCTTAACCTTCGTCAGCAGCTTCACCATCGACATTCCCTTGATTATGAGGGATAACCACTGAATTAGAGGAAGTCTCAGCTCAAAAGGCCACAAAATCCGGTGGGCAGCTATCAGTGGGGTGAACAATGAGTGATGTTTCTTTACACTGACTAAAAAATCTGATGTGGAGATGCCGGCGTTGGACTGGGGTGAGCACAGTAAGAAGTCTTACAACACCAGGTTAAAGTCCAACAGGTTTGTTTCAAACACGAGCTTTCGGAGCACGGCTCCTTCTTCACCTGAAGAAGGAGCCGTGCTCCGAAAGCTCGTGTTTGAAACAAACCTGTTGGACTTTAACCTGGTGTTGTAAGACTTCTTACTGTAAAAAATCTGAGCCACTCAATTCCCTTGTTTGCTGAGAGTATGTAACATCATCCTCCCTATTTGTTATTCAGACTGTGACAAAAAACAGGACAAACCCAACCCGGCCAATTACCACCAATTACCGACCCTTCAGTCTACTCTTGATCGCCAGCAAAGTGATGGAACATGCCATTGGCAGTGCTATCAAGTGGCACTTAGTCAACAACAACCTGCTCACTGACGCTCAGTTTGGGTTCTGCCAGGGACACTCAACTCTTGACATCATTGCAGCCTTGCCCCAAGCATGGAGAAAAGAACTGAACTCCAGAGATGAGGCATGAGTGACTGCCCTTGACAACATGGCCACATTTGACTGGAGCCAGAGAAAAACTGGAGTCAATGGGAATCAGGGAGAAAACCCTCCGCTGGTTGGCGTCATACCCGGCACAAAGGAAAATAATTGTGTTTTTTGGATGACAATTATCTTAGCTGCAGGACATCGCCACATGATTTCCTCAGGGTGGGGTCCAAGGCCCAACCTTCGTTGGCTGCTTCACCATTGACATTCCCTTGGACTGTAGGAGGAAACCGGAGCACCAGGCATCCGGGCAGAACTGGGGTTATTTGCTGATGACTGCACTGTGTTCAGCACCATTAGCGACTCACCAAACACTGAAGGAGTCCATGTCGAAATGCACCAAGACCTGGACAATAATCAGACTTGGGCTGACAAGTGGAAAGTAACACTTTTGCCACACAAGTGCCGGGTGATGACCATCTCCAACAAGAGAAAATCTAACCATCTCCACTTGACGCTCAATGCCATTACCATCGCTGAATCCCCCACTATCAACATTCTCAGGATTACCATTGTCCAGAAACTGAACTGAATCAGCCATATAAATACTGTGGCTCTAAGCGGAGGTCAGAGACAGGGAGTTCGGTGGTGAGCAACTCACTTCCTGACACCCCAAAGCCTGTTCACTATCTACAAGGCATAAACCAGGGATGTAATGAAATTCTCTCCACTTGCCTGGATGAGTGCAACTCAAACACCACTCAAGAAACTCAACACCATTCAGGACAAAGCAGCCCACTTGTTTGGCACCATCTACCATCTTCAAAATGCACCCACTCTACCACCAACACACAGTGGCAGCAGTACGTACCATTACAGGATGCTCTGCAATGATTTATCAAGGATCCTTCAACCACACTTTCCAAATCCAGTGCCCCCCCACCTAAATGGCCAGCATTTGCATGGGACCACCACCACTTGTAGGTTCCGTTCCAAGCCACATACCATTCTGACTTGGAACCATATCACCGTTCCTTCACTGTTGCTGAGTTAAAATCCAGGAATATCTCACCCCTTAACAGCACTGTGGGCATTCCTACAACACATAGACTTCAGCGGTTCAAGAAGGAACCTCACACCCACCTTCTCAAGGGGTGGGCAATAAATGCTGGTCAAGCCAGCGTTGCCCACATATCATTAATGAATAAATAAAAGAAAAAAAAAATCAAATGCAATATGGTTAGATTAATGTTCTCAACTGTATTGAAAATGCATGTTTTCTAACGTGGTTCAAGTTTTGAATGCTTTTCTGCGTCTCAAAAGGTCACCATACAATCCCAGTACTAAACAGTTACGCACATTTGCTTTCTCCGAGTACTATTGAAGTTCTTCAGATTGGGCCCGAAGAACATAGAGCAGGCCCTTTAAACTCAATCTTTACCTTTATTCCCTCGAGTAGACACAGAAAATGATGCACCGTGAAAGAAACAGGTGGTTTTTCAGAGGGTCCCAAAATGTTAGCTTGGTAGTAGAAATCTGGCCCTTAGAATCCAAGGTCAGGTATTGCATAAGACCGGTTGAAACATTTACTCTGCAATTAAAGGGCAGCAGGGTAGCATGGTGGTTAGCATAAATGCTTCACAGCTCCAGGGTCCCTGGTTCGATTCCTGGCTGGGTCACTGTCTGTGTGGAGTCTGCATGTCCTCCCCCTGTGTGCGTGGGTTTCCTCCGGGTGCTCCTGTTTCCTCCCATAGTCCAAAGATGTGTGGATTGGCCATGCTAAATTGCCCGTAGTGTCCTAATTAAGGTGAGGGGGGGGTTGTTGGGTTACGGGTATAGGGTGGATACGTGGGTTTGAGTAGGGTGATCATGGCTCGGCACAACATTGAGGGCCGAAGGGCCTGTTCTGTGCTGTACTGTTCTAAACAGAAACATAGAAAATAGGAGCAGAAAGTTGCCATTCGGCCCTTTGAGCCTGCTTTGCCATTCAGCATGATCACAGCTGATCATCTAATTCAATAGCTTGATCCTTTGCCCCAAGTTCTGCATCTAATTCCTTTTTGGTCAGAATGCACAACATTTGGTTTGTATATGTGGGTGTCAAAATTGGATTGAAGTAATTCTTCTCGGAAAGACGTTTTCTGGGATCATTCTGAAGCAGATGATTCGACAAGTGAACATTATTTCTATTCAATGTAGACGTAGAGCTTCTGGTAAGTGTTCCAGATGTTTCAGAGCTGCTGGTTGGCTTTGAGAGTCATTGCGACTGTCATTATGATGGGCAACTTGCAAAGAAATTGAATTGTGAGCTCTTTTGCAAGAGTGAAACAAGCAGAACTTTCACAGGGCACTCACGTCCTACAGCTAGCAAGTCTTAATTTGGTAGCTATTATGCTCACTGATGCAAGTAACAACGGTCTCTGGGAATTCTTATCTACTTGCCAATGGTTCATTGGTTCCCATTAAAATGTGTGATTCATAAATAGTTTGGTTCCTAAACGTTTTACCAAACTCCCAGATGAATTGCCTGGAGGGAAAAGTAATCCATCCTATGACTATGATTGGTGATTTCACTGCCCAGAGAATAGATTCTTTACAAATCTTAGAAATTAAAAAGGATCATTTTCATGTATCGAGTAAGATGTTGGAGCAGTATCTGCGCGGTGCGGAAGAATACATTTAAGCACTCATTTCAAATCCTCTTAAAATCACCATGCCCGTAATAGAATCAGGGAGTTCTGAATGCTGTTGTACTCGTGGGAGAGACCGTCGTTAACTTGCTGATGTCTACACCATTCCTCTTACATTCATGAAAGTGCCATAACTCACTATCGCCAGTCAACATTGCAGCATTTATTCCACCTCGGAGACTTGTGGCACCGTTTACAAATTAAGAAGGGAAAATGGCTACAAAAGAGTCAGAAGCCTTGATTGAATGTGCATTTAGGTCAATGATGCCGCTGAACATAATGTAATGTGAATTGCAGCATTACTTCATCAGGTCAGTATGGAAATAACTCGATTCAGATTGAGGTATGGCTAGATTGCAAACACAGTTTGCACACACACTCAAACATCCCTGTTTCACATGGGAATATCATTGTTAGCTTCCTTCTGGTAAATAATAAGTGCATTGTGGAGTTCAGATTAGTCTGCAGACTGAAAAACAAAAAATAAAATCATCACTTGGGGAAAATCTGCAGTGTATTTTTCAAAACCCGATTCAAGATTCGACATATTCCCCCATGGAACTCTTGACATTTCATTCTGATCTTTTAATCATACCACGGGACTCAGTGGAAAATGGCAATGACTTCATGTGGAAAATGAATCCCGCTGTTCAGGGAGCAGACAAAGAGAAAGGAAGAGGGCAGACTTGAAATGGAAAGATACTATTGGGTCTTGCCTGTGCAAGCAGGTGTTTCTGGCATGGATTCTTGCACTCAGGGACCCAGTCACATTAAACTCTTATAGACAGCAAAGGTACGCTAGTTATGAGAGCAGAAACTGGGCTCGGATATGGTTGTCATGGCAATCAATGTTAATGAAAGAGTTTGACTGAATTCCCTCCCTAAGTTGTTAACTTTGTTGCACTTTCAGCATGTCCTTGCTCAATGTGACTATCAGACGAAACACTGTTTAAACACTGAGTATCTTTTGATATGAAGTGGGCTCTGAGCTCTGGAGTGATGCTATTGATTTTCATTTTTGGGGGAAGAGGCAACATTGGGAAAGAACATGGGGAAGAAAATGGGGAACCATCTTCGTTCTCAAAACTCCATAATTTCTTGGTTTTGGAATCGAAAATTGATTGCTCACGCGAAGATCACTTTGTATTTTTTTCTCCCAATCACCCATTTTTTATTGAGTTGGAAGGATGATAGACTAAGAAATCTCCACAACTTCCAATCCAATGAATAATCCAGTGAATAAGTCAACATGATGCGGTGTACGTAAGATCTTCTCCCCCAGTGTCAGGTAAATGATAAAACAACTGCTGCACTGCTGTGTAATCAGGGTTATGGTGCTCATTTGAAGAAGGTCGAGGTGCAATTTAATGCCAGATTCTAAAAGCAGGGATCATCAAAGCAATATCTGGCCAGCTCTCTGAGGGAAACTAGCTAGTCCTTCAAACACATTAAACTTAGAGCGAGATGACACTGAAGGATCAAGCAGCTGTACTGGCATAGGAAGTTTGTAAATTGAGAATTGTCAGAAAAGGCAATCTGTGTTCTGTGTCCCAGGAGCCAAAAGGACATTTAACTGAACTTTTGAAACAATCTGGCGACACGGTGGCACCGTGAATAGCACTGCAGCCTCACAGTGCCAGGGACACGGCTTCGATTCCGACCTCGGCTGACGGTCTGTGTGGAGTTTGTACGTTCTCCCCGTGTCTGCGTGGGATTCCTCCGGGTGCTCCGGTTTCCTCCTACAGTCCAAAGATGTGCAGGTTTGGTGGATTGGCCATGATATATTGCTCTTTAGGCTGGGGTTACAGGGAGTATATTAGGCCTAGGTAGGGTGTTTTTTCAAAGGGTCGGTGCAGACTCGGTGGACCAAATGGCCTCTGATGTGTTGGGTATGCTGGGTCTGCAAAGACTGCGTTTACCAAAGCAGTGAGAGAGACAGGCTTCCAACACTTGGAGAAACGCAACTCTATTTTATTGAACTCTTAACTATTAAACAGACTTTAACTGTGGGTTGACACTATGCTGAGTTGACTGGAGACCTGAGGCTAACCTGACCAGACTAACTGACTACCACATGGTGGATGTTCGAGTTGTTGCTCACAGGCTCTGGCTGTCTCAGAGGCTGCATCCCAAGAGAGCGGGAAAACTAGTGCCCTCTGGCTTTATAGTGGTCGTGTCCTGTCTGGTGATTGGCTGCTGTGTTCTGTGTGTTCATTGGTCAACCTGTGTGTCAATCAATGTCTGTCTGTGCACCATCATATACTTGTGTGTATATTATGACAGCCTCTTTCTGCATTGTAGAGATTCTATGATCAGTCTTGAGAGGGACAGTGTGGGTATAGAAATCAGGGAGAAGAACTAATAAAATTAAATGAATTAACATTGACAGAGAGGAGGTTCTGAGTAGTCTGCCAGGGCCAGATGAAATGTATCCCAGGCTGCTGAGTGAGGCAAGACAGGAAACAGCTGGGGTGCTGGCAATAACTCTCAATCCCTCTTTGGCCACAGAAGAGGTGCCGGAAAACTGGAGGTAAGTCAATGTGGTATCATTATTCAAGAAAGGAGGAAGGGAGAAATCAGGAAACTACAGGCCAGCCAGTCTAACCTCAGTGGTGTGGGAACTATTGGAAACAATTCTGAGGGGCAGAATTAATCTGCATCTGGAGCGGCAGGGATGAATCAAGAACAGGCATTGTGGTTTTGTTAAGGGGAGGTCATGTCTGACCAACCTGATTGAATTTTTCGAAGAGGTGACCAGGTGTGTAGATGAGGGAAATGTATTTGACGTAGTGTACGTGGACTTGCGCAAGGCTTTTGATAAGGTGCCACATGGGAGACTAATAGCGAAGGAATCAAGGAACTTTGGCAAATTGGATCGAAAATTGGCTGAGTGGCAGGAGACAGAGGGTGTTGACCGAGGGGTGTTTTTCTGACTGGAAGCCCATGTCCAATGGGGCCCTTGCTGTTTGTGGTTTATATCGGTGATTTAGATATGAATGTAGGAGGGTTGATCAGTAAGTTTGTGGATGATACGAAAATTTGTGGAGTGTAAATAGTGAGGAGGACAGCTTTTGATTACTGGAGGATATAGGTGGGCTCGTCAGGTAGGCTGATCCGTGGCAAATGGAATTCATTCCAGAAAAGTGTGAGGTGATGCACTTGGGCAGGACACACAAGGAAAGATAATACATGATTAATGGCAGGGCCATGGAAAGAACTGAGGATCAGAGAATAGAATAGAATCCCTTCAGTGCAGAAGGAGGCCATTCAGCCGATCGAGTCTGCACTGGCCCTTGAAAAGAGCAACCTACTTAAGCCAAAACCTCTGCCCTATCTCTGTAACCCCACCTAAACGTTTGCACACAAAGGGACAATTTAGCATTGCTAATTTTTTAATAGAATTTACAGAGAAGGAGGCCATTCGGCCCATCGAGTCTGCACTGGCTCTTGGAAAGAGCACCCTACCCAAGCCCATACCTCCACCCATAACCCAGAAACCCCACCTAACACGAAGGGGCAATTTGGACCCTGAGGGCAATTTATCATGGCCAATCCACCTAACCTGCATATCTTTGGACTGTGGGAGGAAACCGGAGCACCCGGAGAAAACCCACGCACACACGGGGAGAACGTGCAGACTCCACACAGACAGTGACTCAGCGGGGAATCGAACCTGGGACCCTGGCGCTGTGAAGCATTTGTGCTACCACAATAATCTACCTAACCTGCACATCTTTGGACTGTGGGAGGAAACCAGAGAACCCGGAGGAAACCCCACAGACACGGAAAGTGCAAACTACACACAGTCACCCGAAGCCCGAATTGAACCTGGCCCTGTGAGGCAGCACTTGCCACCATGCTTCTCAGAAGGACATTTTGTGCATACACCGGTCCCTTTAGGTAACAGAGCAGGTGGATACTGTAGTTAAGAAGGCATATGATATACTTGCCTTTATTAACTGATGCATAGAGTTTAAGAGTAGGGAGGTTATGCTAGAACAGTATAAAATGTTGGTTACGCCACAGCTAGAGTATTGTGTGCAATTCTGGAATCCACATAATAGGAGGGATGTAATACCACTAGAAAGGGTGCAGAGGAGATTTACCAGGATGTTGCCTGGGCAGGAGAGATTTAGTTATGAAGAGAGATTGGATAGACTTGGATTGTTTTCCTTGGAGCACAGGAGACTGAGGGTGGTGGTGGTGGGGGGGGGGGGGGGGGGGGGGGGGTACATGTTTTAGATGCATAAAATAACGAGGGGCATAGATAGAGACGACAGAGAGGAACTTTCATCTTGGTGGAGGGATAGATGACCAGGAGGCATAGATTTAAGGCAAGGGGCAGGAGGTTTAGAGGGGATGTGAGGAAAAACCTTTTTACCCAGAGGCTGGATGGAATTTGGAACTCGCTGTCCAAAAGGGTGGTCAGGGCAGAGACCTTCATTACAGTATTTAGATGTGCACTTGCGATTCCAAGGCATGTAAGGCTATGGGCCAAATGCTGGGAAATGCGATTAGAATAGTTAGTTGGTTGTTTTTGACCAGCGCAGATTCGATGGGCCGAAGGGCCTTTTCGGTGCTGTATGCCTCTATGACTCTAAATTGAGAGCTGAAATGAAATTATTCACATGGAGACAAAGATTCGATGGTTCGACCTCATGAATATGACTGTCCTGACAACTGAACAACTGTGGTCAAGCTGGTAACGGGAGTTCCAGCATGATTACCAGAATTATTCTTCTCAGCCAGTCTCTCAGGTTGGATATGACTTGCTCCAACTCTGGTTCGATGAGTCGGCGAAGGCTGAAATCCAATGTCGGCTCTGCCACATGTACAGCAGGTCTTGTTTGAAGGGTTGGGTAGATAGGTTGTTTTGAAGTTTGTGCACTCCATCCAATGCCTCAACTTCCCCTCTGCACATCCCTGACCAAGTCTCTCGATGTGTTCAGCATCTTCCCTGGTGAGGCTCCTCCATTTTGGTCGGTCACAAGCCAGAGATGCACAAGTTGCAGGGGATGTTTGACCTCATCAGGGATGCTTTGAGGACATCCATGAAGTGTTTCTGTGATTCCACTGTTTATGGATCAGCCAAAAAAATCCATTAAAAATGTTAATCTCAAAACTGATGCAGAATGTAAAACTCATTCTCCAATCTGATGCTCGACAAGATTTGAATTTATCCATCAAAGCACTTTTGTATGTTAATAGGGGCAGCACGGTAGCAAGGGGCAGCACGGTAGCATGGTGGTTAGCATAAATGCTTCACAGCTCCAGGGTCCCAGGTTCGATTCCCGGCTGGGTCACTGTCTGTGCGGAGTCTGCACATCCTCCCCGTGTGTGCGTGGGTTTCCTCCGGGTGCTCCGGTTTCCTCCCACAGTCCAAAGATGTGCGGGTTAGGTGGATTGGCCATGCTACATTGCCCGTAGTGTCCTACTAGTAAGGTTAAGGGGGGGAGTTGTTGGGTTGCGGGTATAGGGTGGATACGTGGGTTTGAGTAGGGTAATCATTGCTCGGCACAACATCGAGGGCCGAAGGGCCTGTTCTGTGCTGTACTGTTCTATGTTCTACATTATTCACAAACCGAGGATATAGAAATGAATGCAAAAACATAATTAAGGTGGGTATGCATCAATCATTGTCGTGGGTGTGATCTTTGTGCTGTAAGAAACATGCAATTAAGGACAGAGGGTGCAATTTGCTAGGATAATCGGGCGTAGGGCTGATGAGCCTTAAGACCATTATTTGGTTTTATTTGACCAATGGATATTTGCCATGATCAAAGCTAATCGGTGGTTTCAGCAGGAGTGTGGGATACTGTACCTCAGCATATAGAGGAGTGTGTGTTGCTGTATGCCAGCACATACATAAGTGTAGGCTACAGTGTCTCTGCAGATAGGAGTGTGCAATACTGTACCTGAGCAAATACAGGAGTGTGGAATATTGTACCTCAGCACATACAGGTGTGTGGGTGATTGTATCGCAGCACATACAGGAATGTGGGATACTGTACCTCAGCACATAAAAGGGAGCAGGATACTGACCCTCAGCACATACAGGAAAGCGGGATACAGTACATCAGCGCATAGAGGAGTGTGGGATACTATAACACAGCCCATACAGTTGTAAGTGACACTGTACTTCAGCACACACAGGAGTGTGGGAGACTATGGGCGGGGTTCTCCGATTGCAGACGCCGAAATCGCGTTCGGCGATTGGCCAGAGAATCCGTTTTTACAGCACAATCGGGGGGCGGCGCTATTTTTCAGATGCTCAAAAACAGCGTAATCGCTGAGTATGTTGCACACTGTTGGAACGGCCTCAGGACGTCACCTGAGGCCCTCCCCCGATGGGTCAACTTCCTGAAGGCATTGATCGCGTGTCCTCTCAGTTTACGGGGACCTCACGTGGCGGCTCCGGACTGCGCCCAGCGCCGCCATAGTCGGGGGGGGGGGGGGGAGCCATTCCGCTGGCAAGTGGGGGCTTCAGCGTTTGCTGGGGGGATTGGTAGGGGGTGGGCCGGGGTAGTGAGGGGGATGGGGGGATGACAGTGGGGGCACTATCTGGTAAGTTGGGTCCGTGCACAGGTGTGAGCTGAGAGAATCCCGGCCATGGACTCAGCATCAGGCTGATCAAAATTCAACACCTCTCTTCAAAGTTTCTCCGCAAAACTGCCTCTCTAAACCTTTTTTAAAATGTCTCTACATTCCTTGGCATCACCCAGCATTGACCTCATCTCCCCAAGCTAAACAACAACAAATCTCTGCAAGCTGCAAAGCACAGTAACTCCCCAAATACTTTTTCAGTCAAACCACAGTTCATTAGCCCAGAACAAAAAACACATTCCTTTGTCAATTTTACCTACTGGCTGCTAAACGCATACAGGCCCTGAAAAATGGAATGCTTAAAAGAAAAACATGACCACTGTAGTCAAACACACTCTAACACCAGGCTGTTAACCCTTAAATTTCCCAATACTCACAATCCAATTTTTCTAAAACCTTCCAGTTGTCACAGCAGCCATAGTAAAAGAAAAGTTGGCATGTGCCAGGAAAAGTCTCTATCCACTGCAGCTGAGTCATCAGGTGTGAAGCACTCTTGTGTTGCTGTACATGATGTCGGTCTGACCCAAACCACACTACTGCACTGTGTCAATGATGACCCATCTTATGTTTGTCGGGAGTTTGAAAATTGACCTTGATTGCAGAGAAACAATCTAAAAATATCTACACAAAGGAGGGAATGTCGCCCTAATCTTGATGGCCACCTTGGTGTGTGGTTGCATCAAGCTGTGCGTAGATTGTTGGTTTGGATTTGGATTTTGTTTATTGTCACGTGTACCAAGGTACAGTGAAAAGCATTGGTACTCCATCAATAACACCCAAGTGATGAACATAACTGAGGCTTTAATACACTAAACAGCAAGCCTCCTGCCTCTGGACCCGAATTGTGTCAGAGGCGGAGACTTTCCACCTTTATACATAAGCCCAAGGGGAGGAGCCACAGGCCGAGCCAGCCTGGACAAGGCATGCACAATACAATACAATGCCACACAATGCAATACCGTGGTTTACCACAAGCATTTTTCTGCGAGCAGCTCAGCAGATCATTAAGTACATGGAAAGAAAAGGAAATAAAAGAAAATACACAATAGGGCAACACAAGGTACACAATGTAACTATGTAACACTGACATCGGGTGAAGCATAGAGGGGTGTAGTGTTCATGAGGTCAGTCCATAAGAGTGTCGTTTAGGAGTCTGGTAACAGCGGGGAAGAAGCTGTTTTTAAGTCTAGTTGTGCGTGTTCTCAGACTTTTGTATCTCCTGCCCGATGGAAGTGGTATGCCAACACCAAGTGGCAGCATACACTGTGGTTCTAACTGTCCCGGGTGCTGTGAAAGGTAGGAATGAGGCTTAGCATCCCACTTAGAGGCATCAATAGGTGGCAGGGTGGGAAGGGCGTTCCTGCATTTCCCTGCCCATAACCTAATTCTGGCGGAGTCATGAAGGTAAAGGGGTTCCTGTACAACACCACCCCGTCTCACTAAATGTCCTTCCAAGGTCCAAACTCGCCACCATTGAGAGCAGAAGATTCCGCCCATTTGGTGCTTCTGCCCCACATTTCAACCCGACGGCAGAATTCAGGAGCCCGCAGGGAAAATTCAACTGCTTGATTCTCATTCTTGAAGAAATCAAGGTCGGCTGCGATCAGCTCCGTTTCTATGAGACACTGCTTTAAGCTGAAGTGGTTTGCATTGCTTTTTCCTTCTGCAAAGCTGCAATATCTTTCTGCTGCTGGACTTGCCCCCTATGGCAAGGAAAATGGTTTTTAGACCCAAAAGGAAAGCAAGAGAATCAACGGTGCCCGCTGCGGATGGCAGCATTTGTATTTGCCGACAACAAGTGGATGGGCCTGGACATTCCTGGAGGCAGCCGATCTGCCTTTACAACGCAGAAATGTTCTGATGGTACCGCTGAGCTCCAGGCTGCCATTGACTGTGACTGGGTCAAGTAGAGAGGTCATTAATCACTGCTAAGGACATTTAGACAAAATCCAGTAAGTGAATTTCAACAAAGAACTTTTAATCAACTGCTAATTCCTCACTGAACCAGACTTACCGATGGCACCACAAAGTTATGGGGACAGCTGATTAAAGTTAATGTAAGATGTTTCCTTGGAAACACTCCATTCATCATGGAATCTGCCTTCATGGGCATTGAATGTAACATTTGCCAAGGTGATCAACAATCAGTGCTTTGTGAGCATCAAGTTTCACATTTGCAGGCAACAACGCACCTACCTGGTAACAACCGTGGGGATAACTGCCTTCACAGTGATGCACTATCAAATACCACAAAGACGAGAGTAGTAGAATAATGGAGGCTTTATTGAGCAAATATGTTGTGCCTCCTGTAGCTGCTACCAGAATGGCTGCAGCACCGGCGAGCACACATTTATACGCCACCTACTGGGCGGAGCCAGCAGGCAGGGATTTACCCATGTACCTCTAGTATACGTGTCTTACCATAATGCATATAATACTGCTAGTGATGACTACCGCACACAGCACCTGGCTCAGCAGTCATACAGATGCAGATACATACCAGCTGCCGTAAGCATGCCTGCAGTTGCCATCGGTAATGTTATGTATCAGAGTAACACCATTGGCTGGTGTAATGCCGCGTGTTATGCAAGAACGTCATTGGGGCGCTTTGGTGGGATTTATAATTGTACCTGTTTGAGCAGCAGTTTATAAATACACCACTTGCAATATGTTACGTGAATTTTGACATGTGCCACATCTGATTCTTTCTCTTTCAGGCTAAAACAAAGAACATAACAGGTCGGTACATCCAATGCAAGTAACAGTTGGTCATTGACTGAAAGCTTCGCTGCACCTCTCTTCTTCAAGGCTACCCAATGGGGTGGAGAACATCATTGTCGCCTCAAAGCGAGCAGCTATCAAAATTGAGGCTGGAATGCTAGGCTGCTCCATCACATGTCTGTGGATTCGTGCCTACATGATCGGTCTCCCTTCCCGTGATTTAAATTGGCTTTTCTAAGTCGCCTACCTGTCGTGTTATGCTTCTTGATGAAGCATAAGCTGCTTCCGTGATGCACACTCTGACAAAGGAAGGTTCAGACTTGGAGATAGGTTTAACATTTAGTGAACCGTTAACAATTCTCCTACTTGAGTTCGACCCTCTTGCTAATTTAACTATGATGTGGAGATGCCAGCGTTGGACTGGGGTGAGCACAGTAAGAAGTCTTACAACACCAGGTTAAAGTCCAACATGTTCGTTTCAAACACTAACTTTCGGAGCACTGCTCCTTCCTCAGGTGAACGAAGAGGTATGTTCCAGAAACATATATATAGACAAATTCAAAGATGCCAGACAATGCTTAGAATGCGAGCATTTGCAGGTAATTCAGTCTTCTTAGAATTTACAGTGCAGAAGGAGGCTATTCGGCCCATCGAGTCTGCACCGGCTCTTGGAAAGAGCACCCTACCCAAGGTCAACACCTCCACCCTATCCCCATAACCCAGTAACCCCACCCAACACTAAGGGCAATTTTGGACACTAAGGTCAATTTTAGCATCGCCAATCCACCTAACCTGCACATCTTTGGACTGCGGGAGGAACCGGAGCACCCGGAGGAAACCCACGCACACACGGGGAGGATGTGCAGACTCCGCACAGACAGTGACCCAAGCCGGAATCGAACCTGGGACCCTGGAGCTGTGAAGCAATTGTGCTAACCACAATGCTACCGTGCTGCCTCTGGTCTTTACAGATCAAGAGATAGGGGTAACCATAGTTTAAAGAGGTGTGAATTGTCTCAAGCCAGGACAGTTGGTAGGATTTTGCAAGCCCAGGCCAGATGGTGGGGGATGAATGTAATGCGACATGAATCCCACGTCCCGGTTGAGGCCGCACTCATGTGTGCGGAACTTGGCTATAAGTTTCTTCTCGGCGATTCTGTGTTGTCGCGCGTTCTGAAGGCCGCCTTGGAGAACGCTTACCCGGAGATCAGAGGCTGAATGCCCTTGACTGCTGAAGTGTTCCCCGACTGGAAGGGAACATTCCTGCCTGGTGATTGTCGCGCGATGACCGTTCATTCGTTGTCGCAGCGTCTGCATGGTCTCACCAATGTACCACGCTTCGGGACATCCTTTCCTGCAGCATATGAGGTAGACAACGTTGGCCGAGTCGCACGAGTATGTACTGCGTACCTGGTGGATGGTGTTTTCACGTGTAATGGCGGAATCAGTTTCACGGCAGTAACGGAGGGATTCATCAGGCAAATGAGGCTCCGGGAATTCTTCCACAGACCCCAAGAGGCCGACAGCGAACCCAAGGAGAATACCAATGAACTGAAACAGCAGACCGAGAGATCTGCGGTGCGGCAACAAAGAGGAAAGGGTCGAATTGGCCCCCTCCAGAAGGCCGCTGCCCTAGACTCGACATGTATGCTCAAGCCGTCAGGAGTCGCGTCAATGCCAGATTCATCAGTCGTATTCACAAGACAGCCCCGAACGTCACCCAAGCACAACACAACACCGTCCACGCTCTCAAGACCAACCGCAACATCGTCATGAAACCAGCAAAGGAAGGGCCACCGTCATACTGAACAGAACGGACTACTGCAAAGAAGTATACCGACAACTCAACAACCAGGAACACTACAGACAGCTACCCGCAGATCCGACCAAGGAACACATTCGCCAACTCAACAGACTGATCAAGACCTTGGATCCAGACCTTCAGAGCACCCTACGTGCTCTCATCCCATGTACTCCCCGCATTGGCGATTTCTACTGCCTCCCGAAAATACACAAGGCCAACACACCAGGCCGTCCTATCGTTTCAGGCAATGGGACCCTGTGTGAGAACCTCTCTGGCTATATCGAGGGCATCTTGAAAACCATCGTGCAAGGAATGCCCAATTTCTGTCGCGATACGACGGACTTCTTACAGAAACTCAGCACCCATGGACCAGTTGCGCCAGGAACATTCCTCGTCACAATGGACATCTCGGCATTCTACACCAGCATCCCCCATGACGACGGCATTGCTGCAAAAGCCTCGGTACTCAACACTGACAACTGCCAATCACCAGACGCAATTCTGCAACTCCTCCGCTTCATTCTGGATCACAATGTCTTCACCTTCGACAACAAGTTCTTCAACCAGACGAACGGAACAGCCATGGGGACCAAATTCGCACCTCAATATGCCAACACCTTCATGCACAAGTTTGAACAAGACCTCACCGCACAGGACCTTCAATCAACGTTATACACCAGATACTTCGATGCCATTTTCTTCCTTTGGACCCACGGCGAAGAATCACTGAAACGACTACACGATGACATCAATAAATTCCATCCCACCATCAGACTCACCATGGACTATTCTCCAAAATCAGTTGCATTCGTGGACACACTCGTCTCCATCAAGGACGGTCACCTCAGCACTTCGCTTTACCGCAAGCCCATAGATAACTTCACGATGCTTTACTTCTCCTCCAGCTTCCACCCTAAACACATTAAAGAAGCCACCCCCTATGGACAAGCCCTCCGTATACACAGGATCTGCTCAGACGAGGAGGAGCGTAACAGACATCTGGAGACGCTGAAAGATGCCCTCGTACGAACAGGATATGGCGCTCGACTCATCGATCGACAGTTCCAATGTGCCACAGAAAAGAACTGCACCGACCTCCTTGGAAGAGAAACACGGGACACAACCGACAGAGTACCCTTCGTCGTCCAGTACTTTCTCAGAGCGGAGAAACTACGACATCTTCTTCGCAGCCTTCAACACGTCATCCTCCTCCCCAGGAATAGATCTGGCTGGTCTTATACCCCGAAGACCGCCACTTTCAGGCATGGCTCCACCCTCATCCTCACCACTTTGGATATTACCTCGAAGAAGGCTGTCCAGTACCCTGCAGGTCTGGGGCAAGACCAGAACATGTGGCCGTGGTTGGCCGGGCCTACTTGGCACCGTTCACATCTATGCTCCACCTCCGGGAAGAACCTACTCATACGAGTTCTTGTTAAGTGAGCTCTATGTGCCACTTTTAGTTGCGTCAGGCTGAGCCTTGCGCACGTGGACGTGGAGTTGACCCGATGCAGTGCTTCGCTCCAAAGTCCCCGCCCTATTTCAATCCCCAGGCCCTCCTCCCATTTCTTTCTTGTTGGGTCCAGTACGGTGTCGGCCCTTTCTACCAGTCAGTCATACATGTCGCTACAATTCCCTTTATCTAGGATGCTTGTGTCCAGTAACTCTTCCAGTAATGTCTGTCGTGGCAGTTGTGGATATGTCCTTGTCTCCTTTCGTAGGAAGTTTTTGAGTTGCAGGTACCTTAGCTCGTTCCCCCTGGCTAGCTGGAAATTCTCTGTCAGTTCGTCCATTGTTCCGTCCCTACCGTCCGTGAATAGGTCCCTGACTGTCAGTGGCCCTCCGTCCTGTCCCCACTTTTTAAAGGTGGCGTCAGTCAGTGCTGGTGCAAACCTATGGTTGTTGCAGATCGGAGCTTTATCCGACATTTTGGTCAGACAAAATTGCTGCCGCAGCTGGTTCCAGGACTGGAGGGTGGCTGTCATCACCGGGCTGCTGGAGTGTTTTTTGGGTGGGGATGGGAGTGCTGCCGTGGCGAGGGCCCGGAGGGAGGTCCCCTTGCAGGAGGCCTCTTCCATGCGCACCTACTCGGCTTCTGGCTCCTTGTTCCATCCCCTTAATCGCTCGGCCATCGCCGCCCAGTGGTAGAATTGTAGTTTTGGGAGGGATAGCCCCCCCCGGATTTTGTTTTTTGTGGGACCTTCTTTGGGATCCTAGCATTCTTCCCCCCCCCCCCCCCCCCAACCCCACGAACGCCATGATTAGTTTGTCCAGCGCTTTGAAAAAGGCCTTGGGGATGTAGATCGGGATGGATCTAAGTAGGAAGAGGTACCTGGGCAGCACATTCATTTTGATCGTCTGGACTCTCCCCGCGAGGGAGAGTGGGAGTGTGTTCCATCTTTGCAGGTTCTTTTTTACTTCCCTCGTCAGACTGGTGAGGTTCCATTGGTGGATCTCTTTCCAGTCATGGGCTATTTGGATCCCCAGGTAGCGGAGTTTGTGTCGGGCTTGTTTAAACGGCAGTCCCGTTAGTTCTGTCCCCCCCCCCCCCCCCCCCCCCCCCCCCACTGGCCTTGCGGGTGTACTGGGAAGATCTCACTTTTGCTCATGTTGATTTTGTAGCCCGAGAAGGCTCCAAACTCTTTCAGGAGCGTGATGATTCCGTCCATGCTGCTCTGTGGGTCCGAAATGTAGAGGAGCAGGTTATCTGCATAGAGTGAGACTCTGTGCTGTCTGCTTCCCCTTCGGATCCCCCTCTCGCCTTTTGCTGCTCTGAGAGCAATTGCTAATGGTTTGTCTGGTGCCCCTGTACAGCTGGAAGTATAAGGGAGTTGGTGTTGTTGGTCCGTACGCTCGCCATGGGTGCATTGTGTAGTTTTACCCAGGAGGTGAACCCTATTCCAAGCCTGAACTGCTCCAGTACCTCTATAAAGTATATCCTTTTGACCATGTCGAAGGCCTTTACTGAGTCTAGGGAGACGATTACCTCTGGTGTTCTCTCCCCAGATGGGGTCATTATCACGTTTAGCAGGCGCTTGATGTTCGAGGTAAGCTGCCTACGTTTGCCAAAACACGCCTGGTCCTCTGCGGCCACTTCTGTTACGCAGTCTTCTAGCCTTTTGGCTAGGTTTTGGCCAGCATTTTTTGGCATCACGGTAGCATGGTGTTTAGCATAAATGCTTCACAGCTCCAGGGTCCCAGGTTCGATTCCCGGCTGGGTCACTGTCTGTGCGGAGTCTGCACGTCCTCCCCGTGTGTGCGTGGGTTTCCTCCGGGTGCTCCGGTTTCCTCCCACAGTCCAAAGATGTGTGGGTTAGGTGAATTGGCCATGCTAAATTGCCCATAGTGTCCTAAAAAGTAAGGTTAAAGGGGGGGTTGTTGGGTTACGGGTGTAGGGTGGATACGTGGGTTTAAGTAGGGTGATCATTGCTCGGCACAACATCGAGGGCCGAAGGGCCTGTTCTGTGCTGTACTGTTCTATGTTCTATGTTCTATTTTGGCATCTGCGTTCAACAGTGAGATGGGTTTGTATGACCCACATTCCGTTGGATCTTTATCTTTCTTAAGTATCAGCGGGATTGAGGCCTGTGCTAGTGTGGGTGGCAGTGTGCCCCTCGCTAGCGAGTCTGTGAACATCTCCCGTAGGTGCGGGGCCAGTGCTGTCGGAAACATTTTGTAGCAGTCCACCGGGAACCCGTCTCGTCCCAGCACCTTTCCTGCCTGCATGGAGCTAATTCTGTCCATTATCTCTCCCAGTGCTAGTGGTGCTTCCAAGCCCCATTTTGTGCCCTCCCCCACAACTGGTACGTCCAGTCCATCAAGGAACCGTTTCATCCCAGACTCCCCCATTGGGGGCTCTGAGGTGTACAGCCCTTGGTAGAAGGCCTTGAAGGTTTTGTTAATCTATTCTTGTTCTGTTTCTAATGTGCCTCTGGTGGCTGCCTGCTTTCTCAGCTGGTGTGCCAACAGGTGGCTGGCTTTTTCTCCATGTTCGTATAGGGTCCCACGTGCTTGACGGAGTTAGTGCTCTGCTTTCCTGGTGGAGAGCAGATCAAAGTTCCTTTGTAGCTCTTTCCTCTCCGCCAGGAGCTCTACGGTCAAGGCCTTAGAGTATTTACAGTCTTCCTCCAGTATGGAGTCGACCAGCTGCTGCCTAACCGCCCTTTCTGCCCTATCTCTTCGAGCTTTGAACGTGATAATTTCCCCTCTTACTACGGCCTTTAGCGCTTCCCAGAACTCTGCTAAGACCTGTGATATCTTTTTAATGAAGGCCTTGTCTGTGAGGAGGGCAATGTCCAACCGCCATATGGGGCGTTGGGTCCTGCCCGTCTCCAGCCTCACATCCATGTAATGTGGAGTGTGGTCGGATATCATAATTGCGATGTATTTCACTTTGTCTATCTCTGTAAGCACCATTTTCCCCACCACAAAGAAGTCAATTCTTGTGTATACGTTGTGCACTGGGGAGAAGGAGTACTCTTTCTCCCCTAGGTGGGTGAACCTCCAAGGGTCCACCACTCTCATCTGTTCCATAAAGTGACTGAGTTCCCTTGCCATGCTTGACGTTTTCCCCGTTTTGGAGCTTCATCTGCCAGTCATTGGGTCCTGTACACAGTTGAAGTCCACCCCCATGATTAGTCGGTGCGTTGCTGTGTTGGAGATTTATGCCGTGATCTTTTTGATGAAGCTCGTATCATCCCACTTGGGCGGGTACACATTAACTAGTACTACCGATGCCCCATCCAGGGCCCTGCTGACCATGACATACTGTCCCCTTGGGTCTGTAACCGTCTTCATAGCCCTAAACATCGTCTTCTTGCCGATCAGTATTCAAAGCTTTAAGGCTAATGTCTCACCCGGTGCCAACTCAGTTAACAGGTGAAAGTATTCTAAATATGTGCAAACTACATTCTGCATTCACCACACGGGAAGCATCTAATGCTGGATCTTTGCAGTTGCCTTCATCAAAAGACACACAACAGTGAGTGTATAATGTAGTTCCTATTTATCATCAGACAAAGTTTACTCTTACCTTTTCCACACAGAAAGCATGCATCACATGTGCACCAACTTCGCGCATGCATGTTGCAAATGTGCTCGGCCTGCACATGCAGAAAGTGCACACCATGCACGCGCTGAGCGCACAGTCGACTGGAAAGTAGTTCTCGATCGACGGTTTGGGCATCTCTGCTCTAGAGTTTAGAAGATTGAGTGGTGATCTCATTGAAACTTAGAAAACTCTTACAGGGCCCGAAAGAAGGGTGGATGCAGGAAGGAGGATTGATTCGCTTGGTTGGGGGCGGGGGGGGGGGGGGGGGGGGGGGGGCGGGGTGATTGGGGGGGGGGGGAAGGATAGGGGGGGTTGCCTAGAACCAATGGAAACAGTCTCATCAAAAGGTAAGACTGAGATGAGGTTGAGGAATTTCTTCACTCGGAGGGTGGTATATCTTTGGAATTCACTACACCAGAAGGCTGTGGTGGCTCAATCACTGAGTATGTTCAAAGCAGAGATCAATAGATTTATAGATATTAAATATATCACGGGATATCACTGGGCATGGCTAGCATAGTGGTTAGCATTGCCTCTTCACAGCTCCAGGGACCCAGGTTCGATTCCCAGCTTGGGTCACTGTCTGTGTGGAGTCTGCGTGGGTTTTTTTTGGGTGCTCCGGTTTCCTCCCACAGTCCATAGATGAGCAGGTTAGGCGGATTGGCCATGCTAAATTGCCCTGAGTGTCTAAATTAGGGCTGGTTTAGCACAGGGCTAAAGAGCTGGCTTTTAAAGCAGACTAAGGAGGGCCAGCAGCATGGTTCAATTCCCGTACCAGCCTTCCCTCCCCAAACAGGCGCCGGAATGTGGCAACTAGGGTCTTTTCACAGTAACTTCATTTGAAGCCTACTTGTGACAATAAGCGATTTTCATTTTTGTTTCGTTTCATTTCAAAAAGGTTAGGTGGGGTTACAGGAATAGGCTGGAGGCGTGGGCTTAAGTGGGGTGCTCTTTCTAAGGGCCGAATGGCCTCCTTCTGCACTGTAAATTGTATGATTCTATGATATGGGAATAGTGTGGGAAATTACATTGTGAAGATGAGCCATGATGTGGTTGAATGGTTGAGCAGGCCCGAGGAGCTGAATGGCCCACTCCTGCTCCTATTTCCAATGCACCTATGTTCCAACTATCTCTCCCCAAATAACCTATTCTCAAAGCTTGGGATGTTTTAACTCCAAGACTTCAAAAAGAGTGAATTGGCCATTCTGAAATAAAACAAGAAAACTCTCCAAGTGTAAAATACTGCAAAACAGAAGGTTTTGCCATTTTCCTGCCAATCTACTGAAAATGTTCCCTTTAATTACAATTCCTGTGTTGACGAGGAGAAGTGTGAAAATAAGCAAAATAAGTTATTTGCATTAAAGTCACTAATAGTGGGTTTAGAGTTAACACCTAAGCTAAAAAGATTGCACTTTTAACCAAGGAAGAAATATCATCGTCTGGTTAGTTTTGTCGGTTCCAATTTCTATATTCTGGTTGCAACAAAATTAACTCTCCCCCTTTTCCTCCATGTGATTTGTAGTGAATTAATTCATGGAAATAGCTGGTTGATTGGGAAATCAGTGTAAGTAGAGACACTTGGCTATCTGTGGACGTAGTCACCGTCACCCAGAGATCAGATCAAATCACAACATGTATAATGTGGTCGCAAGGTACACAACAGGAGTTAACCACATCAAAATATTTTAGCTTCAAAATTAGTATTCTGTGAAAAGTCACTCCGCACAATGTGCAAGTTCAGCAGATGGTTCGAACAGGGTCGTTACTTCCTAAGCTCCTATCTTACTGTGACTGGTTTCCTTGCTTCTGATTAACATTTTTTATCCTGACACATTTGAAGAAGAACAGAAGTCACATTTCGAAGGGAAGTTGCAGTTCCTTTTCATTATTTTTCCCCTTCCTCCTCTCCTAAAAGTCTTGACTCCTTTGGTTTCATTGGCCCTTTCAGGCACCTCACACAAGTGGCTAGCTTGACCCTTCACCATGTGTTTTCCCATATAGCAATTTCCTCTATTATACAGACCTAACGGTGGGAGAACTGACCTACCTCTCCGCACCACCTCCAAGGTAGATTATCCCCCCCGCTTCACGGGAAGGTGCTGACTCATAGAATCATAGAATACGACAGTGCAGAAGGAGACCTTTTGGCCCATCGAGTCTGCACCGACCCTCTGAAAGTGAACCCTACCCAGGCCCAATCCCCTGCCCTATCACACACCCTATCTCTGTAACCCCGCCTAGGGGCAATTTAGCGTAGACAATTCACCTAACCTGCACATCTTTGGATGGTGTGTGGAAACCGGAGCACCCAAAGGAAATTCGTGCAGACACAAGGAGAACATACAAACTCCACACAGACAGTCATCCGAACCAGGGACCCTGGCACCATGCCGCCCATCATTGCTCCACTAGAAGTTCGTGCTGACAGATGGCGGGGACCTATAAACCATCCATTTTGATGCTTCTTCCATTAATCCACTAATTCCAGGGACATGTTAGGAGAAGGATTGCAGGAGGCCATAAATTGACACAATCCCAGTTGATGCCCGGACCTTTGGAAGGTAGACCAGTGAATATCTCTCCCTTTCCTCAGTCTTAATATTCAAATTTCTCCCACATGTTCACGGCTGATCTATTCCTTTAACATTTCCAAACACTTCAGCACATCCATATATTCTTCCTGTAGCATCCTTGGACTCTCAGATCCTGTCAATGAAAGGAGGACAAAGGAAGAAAGTGGACGAGTCATTGTGGGATTAGGGTTAAAAATGAAAACTCCCTCCCTGAATCACCTGAGGAAGATTCAGGGATATCCACTCTAGCTGTGAGCAAGCTATTTCACAAAGAAGGGTGGCTAGCCTATCACAACCAAAGCTGATCACATCTGCATCAGATGTTTCTACAGGGCACAGCACAACAATGAAGCCTGCAAACCATGACCAAACTGCTTATCCCAATGCAAATCTCATTTTGGTGTGGCAATGGGGTCTACACAATTGTCCTTAACACCCCTGAATTATAATGAGGAGAATGTCTGGACTGCCAGCTCAGCAGAAATCAGGTAACCCCGTGGGGACAGGGATTGAAGCTGGGGCATTCCTATTCTATATGACCAAGTGCTCACTTAACCAACTAAATGAAAAATGTATCTTAAATATTTTCAGTTAAAGCCAACATCACAACTATTCCAATCGTGTAAGACAAGCTCCATCCATACAAAAGAAGCCACAAATGACAGAGTAACAGAAACTAGACCTGACAACTCTGGAAACAGATTTCCCACAAATAACCACACCAACTATATTACAATGCATAATCCTTCAGAGGTTATTCATAGTGGCAAGCACTGCTATAGTAGTTGCTGTAATTTCCTTACGTGCTGGTGGTGAAGTGTGCTGAAGCACACCAGTTCATGATCATAATGAATGGCGGAGCCAGCTAGAAGGGCCGAATGGCCTACCCCTGCTCCTCTTTTCTATTTTTCACGAGTGGAATGCGGGTTCAATTTACGCTTATTCGCAACTTTGCAACACGAGGAGAAGCCAGGGAACAGGATGCAACTGTTTTGGCTGCAGATGGTTATGACGTCCAATTAAATCAGGAGAAGAGATAAAAAGGATATCTAAAAAGGGAGAGTGTCATCATTCTCACAAAGAAGAAATAGTTTTCTGATGCAGGATTGTCAGAGGATGTGCAATAGCCTAGTTTTTTTTAACTTGAGTTGAAATTTTACCTGGGGCAATTTTTCCAGCTCTATCCCCCTTGACTGGATTCCCAGTGGTGGGGGCACTGGGTTAGATTTAGTAGGAAATCACTGATGGCTTCCTCAGCCCTGCTTTTTTTCTGAGCCCTATTAAGACACAAAGCAGCAGAGTTTGTGATTTTCCCTCATCCCCCAACAAATGCTGGCCTTTTTTTAAACATGCACGCAGCTACTTCATCACTTAGACCACAACAAATGAAGGATTTTGACAACACAAAGCTTCTGTGGGCCTGAAGCAGCTCTGAATCCCTGGCTACAATTTAACCACACCTCAGGTTTGCTGTACTTTGCCGTGACTTCCCGTCACAACTTGCCAATTCTGAAGCAGTGAGTCAAAACATGAAGGGAAAACAGATTTGTATCAAGCAAAAATGGAAACGGAATTGATAGAAGCATAGAATTTACAGTGCAGAAGGAGGCCATTTGGCCTATCGACTCCGCCGTGGCCCTTGGAAAGAACACCCTACTTAAGCCCACGCCTCTCCCCCATCATCATCCCCATAACCCAGTAACCCCACCTAACCTTTTGGACACTAAGAGGCAATTTAGCAGAGCCAGTCCACAATATTTAGACTGTGGGAGGAAACTGGAGCGCCTGGAGGAAACTCATGCAGACACGGAGAAATTGTGCAAACTCCACACAGGCAGTCACCCCAGGCCGGAATTGAACCCGGGAGCTTCAAGGAGCAGTGCTAACCACTGTGCAACATGTCACCCTAATGTTAAACAATGCTTGGTGTACAAAGTAAAATGTTTCTTTAACTTCCATGTATTGAGACACAGAATGATGGCACCATGTATCAGGTTAACTCCGCCCTTAAAAGTGGCAAAATTGTACCTATTTCTCACTTCTCACCTAGTTGGAAGACACTAGACTCTTTTGCTGCATTTGTTGACTTATCTCCTCTGAGGAATCTTAGAACATCATACACAGATTGGGAATGTGTTATCCTAACACCCAGACTGAACAAAAATAAGAAGGGTTGAAAAGCTGCATGCAAAACAAGTTATATCCGCTAATCAAAGTATTTACATACTACGCTATGCTTTTAAGAAGGGCCAATGGGTAAAGTAACCAATGTTGTACTGAGCCAGACAAATCAGGAAGGTCCTAGGAGGTTAACTCCTCAATTTATGTTGAGGAGGGTGGCGGGGGGGGGGGGGGGGGGGGGCAATTATCCCAGGCAAAAAGGGCATGAGTTTGAGTGTGTGCAAGGACACAAATCCTCAGAAAATGACGCAGGCATGGGATCCTGACATAAGGTCACTGTTTTCTGAATATCACCCAGGTTTGAAGGGAGTGGAGATCACTCTTGCAGTAGTTGGGTAAAACATTAACATTTTAAAATATGCAATTAATGACTGTTCTAACTAAGGCAGCGGATCTATTTCCCCCAGTAGTGTGGAACTATCCTGTTTAATTGAGGCAAGTACACAGTGGGATTCCCCCCCTAACAGCACCGTAGGTGTACCTACACCACATGGACTGCTGCGGTTCAAGATGTCAGCTCGCTATCATCTTCTCAAGGGCAATTAGGGATGGGAAATTTTAAAGATTTGCTGGTGAGCCAGCACTACCTGTTTCCCGCAAAAGAAATAAAAAGAGCTTTGTCAGTGAGACTGACAGGTTGAGAAGTCTTTAATCAATGAAACTGAAGAGCTCCAGCCATGGTCAGGTGAGAGGCTACTGCCCAAAGTTATTCCCTCAGAAATTGCTATTACTGCTTGACAGGTGATTTCCAACTTCCAGGCTTTATGCCTGTCTGCACCACACACTTTCAGCACAGGTCCCAACTTCCCCATGGCATGGGGGCAGCTTTATGCCGCTTCTACTTGCACCTCTGCTTGAGAGAGCAAGAGGAGCAGCAACATCAACATCAATAGTAGAGGCAAGAGGAACACCAGCAACGACTGCCTCTTCCTCAGCCACATGCTGTTCCACACAGCAAAGGGGATGGACACAGAAACCGAGCTCCGAGGAAGTGAGAACCCCAACCCAGGGTCTCCAGAGGATCATCTCTCTCGACACGTCAGGGAGCCAGTGCTTCAGGAGGATAAGGTTTTCACGGTAGGTCACTGCTGACCTCTGCAGCCTCCTGGAATAAGACCACCTTCCCCAGTGGGCAAGTAGGTATGTATTGTAACAGTCAAAGTCCCTGTTAATGGAAGACAAATCCTCTCCCCAGGTTTCTGCCTTTCTGCGAGGTCTGTCCAGTGGGAGGTAGCCGAGAAGTGTCAGTATGCGCAATCACTCACAAGGTAGCAAGGAAGGCCAACACACATGGAGAGTGACTGCCAGGCACAGGTGTAAAAGGGCAATAGGATGAGGGCAAGTTTGTGTGTTGGCTGTTCAGATGGGGATGTGAGGTGCCTGGGAAAGAAGAATGGGAAGAGTTGTCCTGAGTAGTGCTGTGCAGGAGAATGTTGGGTGAAGTTAGAGTGTGGGGTTGACACCTTAAATTTTTTTACGCCCTCACCTTTCCTGCCTTCTTGAGGTCCTGAATCCCATTGCTACACTGTCTCTAGGTTGGAGGAAAACGTCTTTGGCTGCTGCCATGCATGCCTGCGTTTGGTTCCCTCCTTTGAAAAGATCATCTCACTGCAGCCCCTCAGGTCCAACAGCCGGACCTCCAGACAAGAGTGGGAGGCCCAGGAGCAGCATTACCAGGTCTCCCCTCTATTCTTGTGGTTGCTGCAGCCTCAGGTGGGCTATTGCAAACCACGCTGGCGTCCCCCAATCTTTGACAAGATTGACATGTCACCCCACCCGCCTGCTTTCCCCAATTGACCAGGGGAACCTGAGGCAGATGCTAATGCTCTGGCTCAGTAAATGAAGCTCCGAAAGGCATGTTACAGGGTTTCCCGAACCTCTAATGGTCCCGTCATTCCAGCAGAGACAAAACGGAGGAGATGTAGCCCCAATGGCTGCTGGGACAGCGAATGACAAGGGGAAACAACAAGTTCAAATGAGCTTTGCACACCTGAGCACTAACACTGACCCCTGCTGAAATCCAGTATCTGGGTAGACAGTAGCAGAGAAGACTTTTGAGTTTGATGATGCCAGTCATCTCCCCTCAGTGATTAAATTGCTCTTTAACTGCTAGAACTCACATGTGGCTGTTTAAGTGAGTGGCTGGAGGTTGTGAGCGAGGGTGCATGTGGTGGTTGCTGATACATGTGGAATTATCATTCAAGTGTCAATCCATTGCCTTCATATTAGACTAAACGAGAAAAAGAAACTGGATAAATGCTGATCAATCTATTGGCCATTTCCAGCACTATTTTGATTTTAACCCATTGTGTTAATTGGGGTATAACTTTGGCAGCCTCTTGTTAGTACTGATTTTTATTTCCAAAATGAAATGTGCATGGTTGAAATTATCCGATCTTGCTAAGACTACTTTAGCAGTAAATTAGGTTTATGTTCATTCTGGCGCTATATATAGATACATATAAAACCAGGTCATGGTCATGGTAAAATGTCACATCAACTGAGTTATATTTGGCTTCAGATGTGATTTTGCTGCTTACATCTTCTTAAGACCATAGAATTAAATTTGAACATTAAACGTCGGTAAATTATCACAGACAGTGCTCTTTTATTAAAGTGCAATTTTCCCTGCTGATTTGCCAGTAATCCACATAATTAAAGTTTTCACGGTCTGATCAAAATGAAGCTGCAATTAAGCATCTTGATGGCTTGAACAACATTCTAATGAAGTAACTGACCTTAATGGAACAATCAAGAAAAGGTATCTTGCAGTTAAGGAGCAAAAACAAATCAAGACTGCAGGCAGTGCAAGTAGTATCTCAGGAATTCTGAGGTGTACTTTTGACAGATGTGTTTGTTTGGTATCTCACAAAACCCCACTAAAATATCTGGGAACATTGCAGTAAAACAGGTCAGAATTTCAGGGTTTGGGTGTAGAAATTTGACAGGAGGGATTATCCCATATATCCTTCACATGCCAGACTGTATATTAATACAGGCTTCGGAACCCTGACATCGGGGCCAAACCTGGGTTCTCGATTCTGCACTTGCCAGAAGCGTGCTGCGTAATCTCCCCCGGAGGCAGCCTCTTAATTGGCCATCTCCGCGTTTGGTGTCCTTTTAGGGAGGACATGCGGGCCCGCGATAATGCCAGTCTCACTATAGACTTGGCATCTCTGGCATCTCCACAGCCCCACCGGGCAAGATGGGCAATGCTAAGGAACGTTGGGCGCTATGAGGCTGCCTGAACATGGAAGTACCCTCGGTAGGTTTGAGTAAGTTAAAAGCTGAGGAGGATCAAAGATAGAAAAGGCCACTCAGAGTGGAGGGGAAACCCACTCTCAGAGGATTAGTTTGGGCTGTGGATGCAGCCTTTAATCCTCCTGGCCCCAGTGTTAGAACATGCGGAGACCCCCCCAAGCGTGCTGCAGGGAGGCCATTGGAATGCTGGCACGGGGCAGGGAGTCCATCCATGGAAAAATGGCAGAAATGTTGCAAAGTTGCCCCTATTTGAGGAATTAATCATCTGAATCAATTCCCTGCCAAACCTGGGACAGTCTCCCCGATGGCGGGAATGTTTTGGGGAGCCATCCTGACTTAGCCCCTTCTTATTTTCCTCGCTCCTCCACCTCCAACCCAACTTCCGGGGGCAGGGAAAATCCATCCTGGTGACTGCATCTTTCTGTCCGTTACAACCCTGTGCTTGTGCACAAATTTGTGATATGCAACTAATGCCCGGACGCCTGAAAATAGCCCAGAACATTAACTACCTAGAGATGCTACCTGACCTGCTGAGTATTTTCAGCACTTTCTGCTTTCATATCACGACTCTATAAATTGTGCATCTGTCCATAATTTGCCCTCAAACTTTCTCCCTTCTCTGCTTCCAGATATTTGGTGATGAGGCATAACCGTTGGTCAATAAGTAAGTCAGTGAAAATAAAGAAAAAGGAATTTCACTGAATACTTAAGAGCAATCTCCAGCACATTCTTAAATCTCATACATATTTTATGACCAAATAAAATGGAGATATTCTGAGCATCCCACCGCCATCGCTCAACAACATAGAAAATGCTACAACACTTTTTGAAAAGAGAAGCGTTACTTAGTTATGGAGAAATATGGGCACTGGTCAGTCAGAAAAACTAGAACAAAATCCACTTTGCAACCTTTCAAATGAAACTAAGGAATAAGAGGAGAGAAACTCTCTGGATTAAGAAACATGACTGCAATGAGGACCTGGAGCGAGCATCATCCATTAATAAATAGGTTAAAGAAGTATAAACTCAGAGGAAGTCCTGTAATTCCCCTGAGGTTTGGTTGATAGAATCAGAACGGTTTACTGTTTCACTGAAACCTAAAACATTGTTTCTTCCGAATAATTACTGAACCTGCAATAGCTTTGTGCTCAATGCTTTTAGCTTGCGCAGTTAGTGGTCTAAATGGGTCAATAGTTTAATGCAGCAAAATTATAAAAAAGGAAAGATGACATTTATTTCTACAAATATATAAAACATAAAAGAGTGGCTAATGTAAATATTGGTCCTTTAGAGGATGAGAAGGGAGTTTTAATAATGGGAGATGAGGAAATGGCTGAGGAACTGGACAGGTTTTTTGGGTTGGTCTTTACAGTGGAAGACACAAATAACATGCCAGCGACTGATAGAAATGAGGCTATGACAGGTGAGGACCTTGAGAGGATTGTTATCACTAAGGAGGGAGTGATGGGCAAGCAAATGGGGCTAAAGGTAGACAAGTCTCCTGGCCCTGATGGAATGCATCCCAGAGTGCTAAAAGAGATGGCTAAAGACATTGCAAATGCACTGGTGATAATTTGCCAAAATTCACCAGACTCTGGGGTGGTCCGGCGGATTAGAAATTAGCAAATGTGACACCGCTGTTTAAAAAAGGAGGTAGGTAGAGAGAGGGTAATTATAGGCCAGTGAGCTTAACTTCGGTAGTTAACTAATTTAATGGAATTTTTTGAGGACATTACCAGTGCAGTAGATAACGGGGAGCCAATGGATGTGGTATATCTGGATTTCCAGATAGCCTTTGACAAGGTGCCACACAAAAGGTTGCTGCATAAGATAAAGATACATGGCATTAAGGGTAAAGTAGTAGCATGGATAGAGGATTGGTTAATTAATAGAAAGCAGAGACTGGGGAGTAATGGGTGTTTCTCTGGATGGCAATCAGTAGCTAGTGGTGTCCCTCAGGGATCAGTGTTGGACCCACAATTGTTCACAATTTACATAGATGATTTGGAGTTGGGGACCAAGGGCAATGTGTCCAAGTTTGCAGATGACACGAAGATGAATGGTAAAGCAAAAAGTGCAGAGGATACTGGAAGTCTACAGAGGGATTTGGATAGGTTAAGTGAATGGGCTTGGGTCTGGCAGATGGAATACAATGTTGACAAATGTGAGGTTATCCACTTTGATAGGAATAACAGCAAACGGGATTATTATTTAAATGATAAAATATTAAAACATGCTGCTGTGCTAGTGCATGAGTCGCAAAAAGTTGGTTTACAGGTGCAACAGGTGATTAAGAAGGCAAATGGAATTTTGTCCTTCATTGCTAGAGGGATGGAGTTTAAGACTAGGGAGGTTATGCTGCAATTGTATAAGGTGTTAGTGAGGCCACACCTGGAGTATTGTGTTCAGTTTTGGTCTCCTTACTTGAGAAAGGACGTACTGGCACTGGAGGGTGTGCAGAGGAGATTCACTAGATTAATCCCAGAGCTGAAGGGGTTGGATTATGAGGAGAGGTTGAGTAGACTGGGACTGTACTCGTTGGAATTTAGAAGGATGAGGGGAGATCTTATAGAAACATATAAAATTATGAAGGGAATAGATAGGATAGGTGCGGGCAGGTTGTTTCCACTGGCGGGTGAAAGCAGAACTAGGGGGCATAGCCTCAAAATAAGGGGAAGTAGATTTAGGACTGAGTTTAGAAGGAATTTCTTCACCCAAAGGGTTGTGAATCTATGGAATTCCTTACGCAGTGAAGCAGTAGAGGTTCCTTCATTAAATTTTTTAAAGATAAAGATAGATCGTTTTTTGAAGAATAAAGTGATTAAGGGTTATGGTGTTCGGGCCGGAAAGTGGAGCTGAGTCCACAAAAGATCAGCCATGATCTCAGTGAATGGCAGAGCAGGCTCGAGGGGCCAGATGGCCTACTCATGCTCCTGGTTCTTATGTTCTTATTTAGCAAGATGAATAGTTTTAAAAATGCATTGCATTCTTCTTCTGTACCCCAAGTTTCCAGTGATGAGCAGTAAATGCTTTGTGAGCATCGTCTGTAAAACCTCAGACAACTTGACCAGTTTATCACTCAATCTTTTTACCCAGGTGTGGTAAACCACTGTTGCACCTATATTAGGTGATTTATGGTAGGACCTATACTACAGGTACGTCGGTAGTCCCTGCCTGCTGGCTCCGCCCAGTTGGCGGAGTATAAATGTGTGTGTCCTCCACGTTGCAGCCATTCCGCCAGCTGCTGTGGGAGGCCACACATCTTAGAGCAATAAAGCCTCAGTTGTATCCAACTCTTGTCTTTGTGCAATTGATCGTGCATCACCAAGTGCCCATATTTGCGAGATGAACAAAGGACAAATACAAGTTTGGATTCAACCATTTTATTATTAAACACAGTAAAATGGTTATCCCCCTTAAATTAGCCCAGCTAATAATAATCCCAAGGTTATTAATACTACGCGTGCCGATGAACTCAGTCGAACTGAGAGTCCAATTCTCTGAACCTCAGTTTTCGCAGGGCCTTCGTTTGCAAAGCTGGGTCTCGCATGCTGCTTCTTCCTGTCTGTAGCCATGTAAAATGGCCACCTGCAAAGGACAATGGGAATTGCGGTCAATTTGGGACACAGACAGGTATACAGCCTCTGTGTATTGTGCCAAGAAACCAGATTTGGCTGAAACTTGCATCCATTGAGAATCAATTAACATTTTCCCCAAGACAGTAGCATGCTCATTAAGGACCATCAACGATAGCAGCCTAACCGGCGCCATCCCCTTATTTGGAAAGGCCTACGTGCCTGGGACAATGATAGCTAGGACCCGCCCAGCCATCGAGGTATCCTCCCCTTAATTGGCTAAGATTGATGAGGGTGATCGAAACCCTATCGATCCATTGGACCTGGAGTAAGGACCGCCCAAAAGGGCACGAAAGTATAAAAAGCCCTGCGCACTAGAGATCGGTTTCTCTTGGACAGGCCTGTGTGCGAACAATTGCAGCATATCAACCAACCAAGTTCAAGGACCCGCGATTGCTACCTGAAGGACGAGCCCAGCCGAGACGAACCTGAAGACTTCCAACCAATCACGTGGACCCGGATAAAGGCCTTATCTCGCACAGTGCCGGTCGCTCTCAGTTAAGTTAAAGTCATCTTAGTCGTTAGGTGTAGTTTAGTACGGACCCGCGTGTATTATTGCATAGCGATACAAGTCTTGTGTTATTAAGAAACTGTGTTTTTGAGCTAACATACTGGTTGTGTGGTCATTTGGTCAATATAAGAAACAGCTTGTGGTTCACATAAAGGGTAAAAGGGTAACACGTCTGGTCTCTCGTCAAATCCTCTCTGCTACATCGATGCCGAGTCTTCGCTTGGGAGGGTCCTGGGTGGTTAATTCTTATATCCCTCTTTGTGCTTTTCCACAAAGTTCTCTGGCCCTCAGCCAATGATGTCACAGGGAGGGTGTCACAACACCCAAGGGCATTGCCAATTGCTACTGTGCAGGACACCAGGAACACACCCCTAGGGGACCATCTCCAGGTATATCGTTTGCAGTTAACCTTACTCCATATATGGTAACGGTGGGAAAACTGGGTGCCAGAAAAAGTCTAGCTTCATCTGGGCAATCCACATCAGTCAATACATTTGAATGGGACCGATTATCTGGGATGTATGTTGACAGGGCAGGCCAGGATATGTCCCGACTGTCTGTCTCTGTTCAGCGGATTTGAACTCGGCTGTTCGGATTCCCATCAGGCTTACCTGGAGCTAACTGCGGTTTAATTTAAAATGTCCAATTCTTCATTTAATGTGTCCAGTTTTATATTGGGTTTAAAATTCAAGCCGCTGTCCATTTTACCATATGAGACAACTTATTAAGATGTAGCCACATGCTTACACACTGAGTCAGGTTGCACAGTTCGTAAAGTACCATTTCCTCTCAGATTTGGACTGAATTAGATTGCATTGATGCACTGTTGTCGGGTGTAGTCTTGAGTGGATTAACTGTATGTATTTATTAACTACAAGAATTAAAACATTTTTTTTTTAAATTTAGAGTACCCAATTCATTTTTTCCAATTAAGGGCCAATTTAGCTTGGCCAATTCACCTACTCTGCACATAGAACATAGAACATAGAACAGTACAGCACAGAACAGGCCCTTCGGCCCTCAATGTTGTGCCGAGCCATGATCACCCTACTCAAACCCATGTATCCACCCTATACCCGTAACCCAACAACCCCCCCTTAACCTTACTTTTATTAGGACACTACAGGCAATTTTTGCATGGCCAATCCACCTAACCCGCACATCTTTGGACTGTGGGAGGAAACCGGAGCACCCGGAGGAAACCCACGCACACAGGGGGAGGACGTGCAGACTCCACACAGACAGTGACCCAGCCGGGAATCGAACCTGGGACCCTGGAGCTGTGAAGCATTTATGCTAACCACCATGCTACCCTGCTGCCTTTTGGGTTGTGGGGTGAAACCCACGCAAACACGGGGAGAATGTGCAAACTCCACACGGACTGTGACCCAGAGCCGGGATCAAACCTGGGACCTCAGCGTCGTGAGGCAACAGGGCTAACCCACTGCGCCATCGTGCTGCCCTTAACTACAAGAATGATGTACAATATAGTAAAGGTTTCAAGCTAGGAGCTGTCTCCATGATTGTTTATGCACACAGCTCTGTTCAACGCTAAACTCATGCCTCGGTGCAGGTCATGTGTTCTCCTATATCACTGCGAGCAATATTTTACTCAGTCCCACATTAACCCTAATTGTGCCAGACCCTAATGCTACAGCTCCCACCAAGTTTTTCCCCAATGTATTCCAAATTATTCTAGTTTACCCCATGGATTTACATCATTATTACCATCCCATCTTCCCCCTTTCAAGTCTTCCAGTTCATTGGTCCAGGCAGTCTGAAGACCTTACAACCTTCCACATCTTATTCGTACAATAGTCGAAGAAGTGGTAGACTCTGTTGTTGCAGGTAAACTTTGTTGATTTGGATGTTGTTCTGGCATCTGGGTATCTGTTATATTTCTTTGTTGCCACAAAGGGAAAAAGGTTATGGAGGTGTCCACACTCTGGATTCTCACAGAGCACAATGAGAGGTTTAAGGGTGTTGCTCATAAAATCAAGATGGTGACTTCCTCAAAGCGCGCAAACACTCTGCTGACATCACCACAAATCACGGGATGCAGAACCAACAAAAATACAAAAATGTATTCCCAGATACATAACACCCCTCCCTCTTCAATTACTACAGCAATGCAACAACAAGTAACATTTATACAACAGATACTGATATGTTATTTCTATACATATATATGATTCAATACAACTGTCTCTGTGGTGGATGTCCATTCATTTTGGCAGAATTTGGCATTTTTAAACTCGGCTACTTGTGACCTCAGAAGTGTCCTCATTCCTTTCAGTAGATGGTACTTCTTGAGTGGTCACTTCGGTATCTGTCACCATAGGCATTGAAAAATCCTTAGACAACCCGTCACTGCCTCTGGTCTCCATTCCAAAGAATAGGTCTCCAGATCTTCTAAAGGTAGAACCTCTTGAGAAGTTTCTGCAAACTCACTTCGTGCAGCAAGTAACTGATTAGCATAATGATGTCGAACTCTTTCACTGTCTGTCTGTACGGTGTATGATATTGGATCCTCTTCACGAGGATCGTTGCTGGTACCCAGTTCTCATTGATGGTGTAATTCCTAGCTAACACGCTCTCTCCCTGGTTGAATACTCGCCTTTGGAAGATTTTCTCCCTCCCAGAAATTTGTGCTTGTTTTTGTTGTTTGACCATCTCTGAAGCATCAGGTGGAGTTGATAAATCAAACTGTGTTTGTAGTTTCTTCTGAAACTATTGCTGGTAAACTTTGCATGGTAGCAGGTACAGTGTTCCGATAAGATATTAGAAATTTGTTTACTCTTCTTGATAATGTCCCCTGGTCCTACAATGCTTTGATGGAATGCTTTAATGATTGCACAAAACGTTCAGCCAATCCATTTGTTGCTGGATGATGTGGAGCTGACTTGATACAGTGTATACCAGTCCCTTTTGCGCAGTCCTCAAACTTCTTTGATGTAACCTGCGTACCGTGATTACTGATAATCTGCTCCAATGTTCCAAATCTTGCAAATATTTCAGTTAGCTTTTCAGTGGTCTGCTCAGTCATTGACTTCATTATCGCAACTTCTGGCCATTTTGAATGTGCATCCACAATCACAAAGAGCATGTGACCCTCCAGTGGACCAGCATAAATGAGGCATATTCTCTGCCATGGCTAGTCGGCCATTCCCACAGATGTAATAGTTGTAATGATGAAGTGTTCCTTAGTGTTGCACAAGATTTGCATTGTCCAACTTTCTGTTGAATTTGAGCATCTAATCCTGGCCAGAAAAAATAACTGTGCCAATTCCTTCATCCTCACCACACCAGGATGTCTCTCATACAATTGATTCTATTTCAAGGACTCAATTACGCAAACACGGAGGAATAATCACATGGATTCCCCAAAATAGAACTCTATTCTGTACTGTCAGCTCACGTCTTCAAATGGTGTAGGTCAGGATTTTTCCTATGAAAGCCTGACAACGTTCCATTTTGGACCAAGTCCATCGCCTTCACCATCACTGGATCAGTTCTTGTATATATTTCAACTTGAGATGAAGTCACGAATGAGAAATATTGATGAAATGTTCTTCTGAGCCATACTTGACTTGTAACGGCAATTGTGATTAAAGCATCAGCATTTGTATGCTGCTCTGATTTGCATTATTGGATATTGTAAATTTGTGTCGACAATATCAATGAACATCATTGCAATCTATGGGCTGCCAAAGGTGATATATCTATATACCGCCCAAAGATTGTAATCAAGGGATGGTGACCCATCAAAAGGGTAAAATGATGCCCATAATGGTAATGGTGGAACCTTCTTGCACCAAAATTGATGCTCAAGCTTCTTTTTCTAGCTGAGCATAATTCATTCCTGTGCTCCTAAGAGTGCATGAAGTAAATTCTATTGGTTCTTTCTCTCCTGAAGACATAACGGCCGGGATTCTCACCTACCCGGCGGGGCGGGGGCTCCCGGCGTGTCAGAGTGGCGTGAACCACCCCGGCGTCGGGCCGCACCTTTAGGGGCCAAGCCCTCACATTGAGGGGCTGGGCCCGCGCCGGAGTGGTTCCCACTCCACCGGCTGGCGTGAACGGCCTTTGACGCCACGTCTGCCGGGGCCGAAAGGACTTCGCCGGCCGGCGTAAGCCCGCGCATGCGCCGGAGCGTCAGTGGCTGCTGACGTCATACCTGCGCATGCGCAGGGGAGGGGGTCTCTTCTGCCTCCGCCATGGTGAAGACCATGGCGATGGCGGAAGAAAAATACTGCCCCCACAGCACAGGCCCACCCGCCGATTGGTGGGCCCCGATCGCGGACCAGGCCACCGTGGGGCCACCCCTAGGGTCAGATCGCCCCGCGCCCCCCCCACGGGGGGCCCGCCGACCGGCGTGGGGGGCCCGTCGACCGGCACGGCGCGATTCCCGTCCCGGCCGAATCTCGCCCAATCTGTGAGATGATTGCACCAACCCCATAGGGTGAGGAATCAAAAGCTAATTAAAACTTAATTTTTGTATTATAATGAACCAACAGCTCTGACTTCTGTAAAGATCCTTTCGCTGCGTTGTATACATTTTCACTTCTTCTGACCAGTGCCGTGCCTGTTCAATACACTGCAGTGTGTATAAAGGCTACAGTCGTTAATCCTAAAAATGACATTAATTGTGTCACATTTTGAGGAATTGTGCTTCTCAGATTGCTGACATTTTCTTGGGTTCTTTGTGTAAACTGTCTTTGTCAATGATATGACCTAAGTCATTTATGGATGACTTGGAAAAGTCACACTTTTCCTTCTTAACTCTCAGGTTATGGCTTTGTAACCACTTCAGCGTTGCTTCCAAATTCGTCAAATGTCCCTGTTCACTCGAACCAGTCATGAGTATGTCGTTTAAATAAAATTGCACTCCATTCAACCCACTTTGAATTTGATCCATGGATTTTTGAAACAGAGCAGGCACAGATAGTGTGTCATGATGGAGAGTCATGGCTGTGATTCTGAAGCCACTTTCATCTGCAGAAATGCCTGTGAAAGATCAATTTTACTGAATTTGTGTCCTGCAGAAAGTCCAGCAAACAAGTCTTCACTGCACGGCAGTTGAAAATGATCCACGCACAAAATTGGTTAATACGTAGTAGTTTTTAAATCGCCACAAATTCTCACCAGACCATCCTGTTTTAATGCAAGAACAGTTGGTGTCTTCCAAACACACTAGCAACAGGTGCAATGACTCCTGTCCTTACTAATATTTTTAGTTGGTATAGTTCTAGCTTTGAGACATTTGGGTGTGCTGATTCTTAGAGTGTAGCTCAAATCCAGTCATAGAGCCGAGTGAATCTTTGAACACCTACTCATACTTCTCCAGAGGTTGTTGCAAGTTATGCTTTGAATTTACTAATTGATTGGCTGTTTCCCAGTTAAGCCTAATCTTTTTTAAATATAAATTTAGAGTATCCAATTAATTTTTTCCAATTAAGGGGCAATTTAGCGTGGCCAATCAACCTAACTTGCACATTTTCTTTGGGTTGTGGGGGCGAAACCCACGCAAACACAGGGAGAATGTGCAAACTCCACACGGACAGTGACCCAGAGCCGGATCGAACCTGGGACCACGGCGCCGTGAGGCCGCAGTGCTAACCCACTGTGCCATCGTGCTGCCTGTTAAGCCTAATCTTAGCCAACCATGCGGTGCCAATTAGAGCAGGAAACGTTTGACGGACAACGTGACGAGGCAACTTCTCCATCTGCCCATTTGCTTCTATTTTCACCTATAATGCATCCTCTTAATTGTACAACCTCTTCAGTGCACATCCTTAGGATCACATTAGATAGTTTTAAAGGCAGATGGTTCAGCTTTGTATGATAAATTGTCTCAGGGTATAGCGATACTGCTGCCCTCGTATCCACTTCCATTTTAATTTAACCACCGTCAAATTTTGGATATGCCCAAAAATGTTGTTAATTGCCCTGCATTGAAAACGCACCTAGCTTAAGCTCTTGCAATAGTTCACTTTTGCTGTCTTTTGAGTGATCATGAGATTTATCTACTAATTTGTAGACGCGATTAGATTGTTTAATTGCATTCATTGCTCCCAATGCTGTCTGTTCCAAATTGGCGAGACTAAATGCAGGTTGGGTAACCGCTTTGCCGATTCAGAGGATGGAACACCTGCCCCTTTACCTCCTTCCTGCTCACAATCCAAGGGCAAAAACACCCTTTGCAGGTGTGGCCGCGCTTCGCCTGCACCTCCTTCAATTTGTTTTATTGCATTTGCTGCTCCCGATGTGGTCTACTCTACACAGGCTGGGTGATCGTTTTGCAGAACACCTTCAGTTCGTCTGCAAGCAGGATCCAGACCTTCCTGTCACCTGCCATTTCAACTCACCATCCTTTGAAACAGTATTGTGAATGATGGGTTGTCACCAACAATTTCTCCTCATTTCAATGATTGGCGTGTAGTTTGAATCACTTTCAAGTCTTAGAGGCCTTAGGGTAGTCTTGGCTCCTGAAGGTAATGAATCCTATTCATATAATGGAACTATTTTTGTACTGTAACTTTGGATTTTCCGATTTTGTCATTCGAAAATAGATCAGACCAAATTAGTGTGCAAAATTCTACTCACCAATGAATCAAGAAGGAGCTACACTCCTATGATGCGATGATAAAAATAAGCTCACCAGAGTTCAATACAAAATAGTCCATTCATTCCAAAATTGTGGTCCGTCTGCAAGCAGCAGCCAGACCTTCCTGTCACTTGTCATTTTAACTCACCGTCCTGCTCTCACGTCCAAATATTTGTCCTTGGCCTGTTGCAACGTTCCAGTGAAGCCCAGTGCAAACTGGAGGAACAGCATCTCATCTGATTCAGAACGTTATGGCCTTCTGGACTTAACATTGATTTTAACAACTTCAGACTGTGAAACTCTCCTCCACCTTCACCCCATTTCTATTTCTATTAATTTATTTTCATTTCTTACATCAATCTGTTTTTCTCTCAACATTGTCCACACCCCACACTACTTGGGCCATCTGTCTCCTGTTCCAGGTTGTTTTTGACACACTGCTTACCTTTGTTCTGCCATTAACACATTCTGTTCTCTTAATGTGCCACTTTCAGCACCCTTCTTAACCTTGATCACCACCATTTACATTTCCTTTGTCTTTCTGTCCATAACATCTTTGTTAATCTCCACCTATCGCTGTCCCTTTATCTAGCCCCACTGCTCCATGCCCACCCACAATAGTATAAATCTGATCCTATTTCCAGTTCTCTCTAGCTTCGACAAAGAATCATCCAGACTCGAAACGGTAGCTCTCTTCTCTCTCCACAGATGCTGTCAGACCTGCTGAATTTGTCCAGTATTTTTTGTTTTTGTTTTAATTGTATTATTCTTCTTGCACTTTCTTGGTGTCGAACATAGGAACATTGGAACAGGGGTAGACCTGGCACCTGAGCACCATCTTCAGGATGCCGAAGCACCGCTTGATTACATCCCTGGTCGTGGCATGGGCATCGTTGTAGTGGGTCTCCGTGTCAGTCTGTGACATCAGCCATGACCGCAGCGGATAGCCCCTGTCGAGCAAGAACCAGCCCCTCACCCGGGGGTGAACCTTGAAGGTGTTGAGAACCGTTGGGTGTGCCAGGATGACGGCCTTGTGCACCCTGCCTGGGTATTGGGTGCAGACATGCTTGATGTGCAGCTCAAGGTCTCAGACCAGCTGCACGGTCATCAAGTGGAACCCCTTTTGGTTTGTGAAGACTATCTGTCATGGGCTGCTGCTTGTAGGGGAAATGCATCTGGTTGATCACCCCCTTGACCTCAGGCATCCCGGCGATGGCGACAAACCTCGGGCATCCTGGTGGGCTCGGTCCCCACTGAAGCTGATATATTGTGCCAAGTGGGCACACTCTGATGGTGCGGATGTACTTGTGCACCGAGGTCTGTGAGATTTGGGACAGGTCCCCACTTGGCACCCTTTGGGTAAAAGCTTGATGGCCAATGGAAGCGGGTGTCCTCTTCAGACCCCCATGGTTCCAGGTGTGCCATGATCTGGCAGATATGCCACACCTCTGGTCAGCCTGGGTCTGCGATGCCATGCCCGGTCTGACAGGTTCCCGAATGACAGCCACTGCCGGTACACACGAGGCCTCATGCAGCACTTCTTTCCCACCTGCTCCTCGGCCTGTTGGGTGGCCAGCTCCACCCAGGTTCCTCCTTCAGCAGCTCCTGCTGGTATAGTCTCAGTGCATCCCCAGGGCTGCGGCGGCTAGGATGAAGGCCGCCATTCCTGGTTGGATTCCAATATCTATTGTCTGCAAGGGGTGAAAGGCAGACATGTTAGCATGGTGCGTACCTTCATACCCAACCAGGTCCACTGGGCTGCATGGTGGTCCCGGCCTGCACTGCAGCCATTCTTCTGCATGTCCCCCTCCCCAAACTCCGCCCCCCCCACCCCCACACCCACTCTGGCCGTTCCCCCGGTACTGTGCCCTCCGCATCACACCCCTGGCCCCACCTTTGGCCCCAGTACCCATCCCTACCAGCAGGGGTACGCCGACCCTAGCCCAAACCACCTCAGTACCTCAATGAGGTACTTCCATTAGACTCTGTCAAAGGCCTTTTCTGCGTCCAGGGAGACGATCCCCTCTGTTGTTTTCTCCCCGGATGGGGTCATTATTACATTCAGCAGCCGCCTGATGTTCACAGCTGTCTACCCTTGACAAAGCCCATCTCTGATATGCAGTTCTCCAGTCTCTTAGCCAGGACTTTTGTAAGTATTTCCGCATCCACATTGAGCTGCAAAATCGGTCTGTATGATCCGCATTCCGTCGGGTCTTTGTCTTTTTTGGGTATCAGCCTGTGTTAGCGTTGAAGGCAGGGTGCCCCTCAATAGTGAGTCTGCAAACATTTCCCTTAGGTGTGGGGGCCAGGGCTGATGCAAATTATTTGTAGAAGTCCGCCGGGAACCCATCAGGTCCCCAGCACCTTTCCCGCCTGCATGGAGTTGATACTCTCCAATGATCTTTCCCAGCCCTATTGGTGATTCCAGCTTCCTCCGTCTATTGTCTGCCACGACTGGCATGTCCAGTCCATCAAGGAACAGTTCCATCCCCACATCCCCGTCGGGGGCTCGGAGGTGTACAGTCCCCGGTAAAGGGCCTCGGATGCTTGGCTGACCTTCTATGGTTCGACTACCCAGTCCAACTCTGCTGTCCTTCACCTGTGATAGCTTCCTCGTGGCTGCCTGCTTTCTCAGCTGTTGAGCCAACAGGCAGCCAGCTAGCCTTCTCTCCATGTTCATAGAAGGTCCCCCATGTCTGGCGGAGATGGTGCACTGCTTTCCACTGCAGGTGGATAGCAGGTTAAAGTGATTTGTAGCTTTTCCTCTCCACCAGAAGCTCTATGGTGGGGCATCTGAGTATTTTATGTTGCTCTCAAGGATGGAGTTGATCAGTTGCTGCCTAGCCGCCCTCTCTTCACTCTCTCTACGTGGCTTGTCGGCTATAATCTCTCCCCCAATCACCACCTTCAGTATCTTCCAGAATGTGTAAGATGAGACTTCCCAGTTCTGGTTGTTAGTGATATACTCGCCTATGGCCTGTAATATTTTCTGGCGGAAGACCTTGTCGTCCAAGAAGTCCGTGTCCAACCTCCACGTTGGGCATTTGGCACGGCCCACCTCCAACTTCACATCCATGCAGTGTGGGGCGTGGTCGGAGATGACTATCGCGGAGTATCCCGCTCTGACTGTTTCTGGATGTATCGATTTCTCCACTGCAAAGAAGTTAATATGTGTGAATACTGTAAGCACCGGCGAAAATAATAAAAATTCCGACTCACGGGCTGTAGGAACCGCCATGGGTCCACTGGCCCCATCTGCTCTTTTAACTTTCCCAGTTCCCTAGCCATTCTTGTTATTTGCCCCGTTTTGGGGCTTGATTGGTCCGTCAGTGGGTCCTGTACGCAGTTGAAGTTGCCCCCTATGGTCAGTAGGTGTGTGTCAATGTCAGGGATTTCCGCAATAGTCTTCTTTAAAAAGTTCTTATTGCCTCAGTGCCTCAACAGTGCACAGAGTACAATCCCCCATTTTCGGATTCCACCAATCCCCCCAACCCCTTGATGTATAATAAAGCATTTAATTTTGATACGATCTGTAAATAAAGACCTTTTGCGGATGTATTATAATGTTCTGCGCTCGACTGCCTAGTCAGAAAATGAAATGTAAAGATGCTGTTGTATGAATGAGTAAGGGTTTAGAATGTTGTAGAATGTTTAAATATGAGATGAGAGTAGTTTATTGAGATAGTTAGAGGTTCCTGATTCCAATTGGTAATGCATGTCCCCTTTGACATAGCGCCAATCAGAAATTGTTAGTTAAAATTTTTTGCCATAGTTGAGGAAAGGATAGAAGCCATGGAACTCGCTGAGGTCAGGGGACCCAAAGACACCGTACTTAGGTGATCCTTCATGATTTCTCATGAGGATCACAAGGAGGGAGTGTAGCCACCGAAGTTGGCCATTCCCTAAATACAAAATGGAGGAACGCAAAGCATACAGGTTAAAATGGACAATGTTTGCAGCACCAGCAGGCTGCACCAAGCAAATATGGATTCTAACTGCTAAGAGAGCAGACAGCACCGAAACGAACATTCCGCATATTAATGAGGCGATCTCCGAGGCAGTTAGCATAGTAATGGGACGATCCCAGAGACAATGGACACAAATGGGGAAGTAACTGCAACATTGTATAGGATACCAGACACCCCGGCATCAGCGGGGTCTGAAAACAAAGCACCTGAAAGTCCGCCCAGTAGCCAAGGAACAGCCTCAGTATTGGGGGGATTCAAACATCGATTGGGAAGAGACCCAATCGATTCCGAGCAGGTAAAGGGATCTGCCCAAAGGGGCGCGGATCCCTGGAACCTATAAAAGACAGGTCCCACACTTAGTTCGTTCTTCTTGTCCAGCCCTCCTCTCTCCTTGACCAGCCCTCCCTTGTGGACCAGCACCTCGACCAGCTTTTGCCAAGAAGACCTTGAACGAGAGAGAGGAGAGGTTTGGGACAGCAGCCGCCAGCAAGTAAGTGTCTCACAACGATCGCTACCAGAGATAGACACTCCTGACCCCTTTTTAACCTATACCAACCTGAAGTCTGCAGACCAGAGCAGAGCAAGAGGCCTTGCCCCCCCTGATCCGGCAGTTCCTTCGAGATAAGTATTTGTTTATTTAGCGGTAGGAATAGTTTAATCCTCTTAGTGGGTGCATGGGTAGTTATTATAATTGTATTATAATAAACTCAGTTGTTTGAACTTACTAATTGGTGTATGGTTTTATTGCTTCGAACTTCACCTTGAAACTTGTGGTGGTATCTTAATGATACCTGGCGACTCCAGAGCTAAGTAAAGAAACAGAGCCAAATTGAGTGTTAAGCACACTCACCCAGAATGAGCAACATTTAGTGGTGACATCCAGACGGGACCCGATTAGAAGTGGCCCCTCCACTCCGAGAGAACCCAGAAATTTGAATTTGAAATCCAATTGGGAAAAGGAAAAACCACAAGTGTTCAAGGAGCTCAAATCAATAGTCATAATTCGGAAGTGTGTTTTTGCATGTGTAACTAACAGGGTAGTAAGGTTAAACCGAGAGATTTTTGTTGTGACAAACTTTCGGGAGTTTTATAAGTCGGAACATAGCGAAAGCCATACCCGTATTTTAAAAGCATTACCTTATCATCCTCTGTTCCAAAATAAAGAGAGCAGAGAGAAAGAGAAAATGGCCATGCAGGCAATGGAACGTCTCATGAATCCAGAGCGGTTCGTGGTCGCAGCGACCAACAGTAGCAGAGTAGGCCAGTGTTCCGTATGTGAGCTGGAACTCAGGAAATACCTCAAAGGGAAAGGATGCTCCTTTGGAGTGAGTTTTGTTTGAATGAGGAGACAGGTCCCGGGAGTATAGGACATACTTGGTGGGAGAACCTATCTCAAATTCATAAGAAAAGTTTAGGAAAAGCACGCAAGCCAATGGCAATTGTGTCCTGCTTGGCACAATTGCGAGGCACAGAGGAGGTCGCTCGGACGCTCCGCAAAGAATTAGAAGAGAGGAATAGGATGAGTAAAGTGGATGTCAGGGACATCGAAAAGGAAAACCTAGGTTTGAGACAACAACTGGCAGAGAAGGATAGAGAGGTGGATGATGTCAAGAGGGCGCATCAGTCTTGTCTAGCCCATCTGAGCAGTTCCCAAACCCAGTATGAGAAAGCCTATCAGGATGTGCAGCGCGCAGTTCTGATCAGGGAAAATTCAGAGAAGCAGGTAGAGACACTGCAAAGGCAATGCTCTGACCCAAAGGCAGCTTTAAGGGCACTCCATGCTGCCACCACTGAGCAAAGGCAAAGCACAGTGATCACGCTAAATGTAGGAAGCAGATTGCGCAGCTGCAATCTCTGCTTTCTGTGCAGAATGGGTTCCAAGAGACATTTGGAACACAGTTAGATGAGGAAAATGCCCCAGATTGGCAGGAATTGACTGAAACTGCGCAGCGCTATGTTCAAGGAACATGTGCGCCAGCAGCACAACATAAAAGGAAAGCGCCCCAACCCCCCACAGATCAGATAGCACCCGCACCTATGAACCCAGTCACCACCCAAAGAAAGGCAACCACAGAAGGCGCACTTGAGGTAACCTACACCACCCCTTTAACCGTAACACAATTAAGGGACGCGTGTGAGAAAATCACCCCGTTCCTCCCCACTGCAGACCCCCACCAATTTTTCGCAAGAGTGAAGCAACAGGCTACCATGTACGGCCTGGATGAGCGGGAGCAAGTGAAGCTCACAGTGTTGAGTTTAGACTCATCAGTTGTAGCAGCCCTCCCCGACCCACAGAACGTTGGAGGAGGCACACTAGAGGAAATGCATACATCTATTTTAGACGCGATACGGTACAACAGAGGAGACCCAGTCGAAGGCCTAAATAAGTGTAGGCAGAAGAGGACAGAGCATCCCACAGCTTTCGCCAGAAGGCTGTGGATCCATTTCACTGCCGTTTTTGGCGATTTAGACCGCGCACATTTAACCCGCGATAATATGGTTAAATGGACGCGCACCATAATCTCCCACGCCACAGATGCAGGACAGAATGTCTACAGCAGTTATGACCCCTCAGAAGAGGCTCGTAATGAAAAATGGGTTTTAAAAAGATTGTCCCGCGCTTGGGAACAATCCGTCCAAGGCAAGGTTAAAGTTAAGACACCAGAAGAAGCTCAGGCTGCAGCAGATATATAGGCAGTAAGAGCGCACCAAAACCCCGCATGGGTAAATGAAGGGAAGAACAGCACCCCACAGAAATCGCAGGAATGTTACAACTGCAGACAGTTAGGGCATTTTGCTACGGAATGCAACGGCCCGCAGAAATCTCAGAGAGGCCAGCAGACAGGCACTCTGACCAGGAACAAGGCAAAGCCAATACACAGTATAGGGACGCAGGCAGGACAGGCCAATGTGGACGGAATGAACTGACGGTGTTCGGGCTCCCACACTTGGGTCTGTGACACACTCTGGAACCGATCCGGCAGACCGGTGGTCACAGCAAAGATTAGAGGGAAGCCCATAGAATTACTTTGGGACACAGGAGGGTCCCGCACAACCATTAATTCCTCCACTACAGCACAGGCAGACACGTGGCCCACCACATCCACAATTACACTCAGCGGATTTACAGGTCACTCACAGCAGGGACACATTACAGCCCCTGTATCAATTCAGCTAGGGAACATCTCCACCAGACACCCTGTTGTTTTAGTTAATCTGCTCAGCACAGCAGAATACATACTGGGTATTGACTTTATGAATGCCCACAGCCTGTCGTTCGATCCAGTAAATCAGTGTGTCTGGAGAATGGCAAAATCGGACAGAGCACCCGCAACTCTCACAGTAGGAGAGTACGCAAACAGGATTAGCGCAGTAGGCGACTATTGTTTTGACCCGACCACGCTTAGCACGGACAAACAGGTTAGGGCAGTTTTGAACACACACAGGACAGCATTTGCCAGTCACCGGCATGACTGCGGCAGAATGACTGGACAAGTTCAAGTTACTGGCCCTGACCCGAGACCACAGCGACAGTACCAATTTCCCCTTGAAGCAGAGGGAGAAATTGGAAAGGTTATAGAGAGCTTATTAGAGCAGGGTGTACTTAGGACAGTAGCCTCAACTAATAATGCACCTATTTGGCCAGTGAGGAAGCCCGACGGATCATGGCGTCTGACCATAGATTATCGGGAACTCAACAAATTAACCCCAGCAGGAGCCCCCACGGTAGCAACAGGTCCCGAGACCATGCTCAAGCAGGGACTCCACTCCAAATATTTCACGGTATTGGACATTAGCAACGGCTTCTGGTCAATCCCATTGGCAAAGGCGTGCCAGTACAAATTTGCCTTCACATTTAAAGGACAGCAGTATACAAGGACATGCCTCCCACAAGGATTCCACAATTCCTCCTCCATTTTCCACCAACAGCTGGCAAATGGATTAGCAAAATTTTCCCGACCCAAATGTCTGGTACAGAATGTGGACGACCTATTACTGCAGACAGACACCAAGGCAGAGCACATCACGCTTCTGTCCGAGCTCCTGGAAATTTTACAAGACATTGGATGTAAAGTTAACCCCAGAAAGGCCCAGATATTGGAGAATCAAGTGATGTATTTGGGTACAGTCATCACGCACGGCAAACGCGAGATCGAGTTCAAACAAATTGAATCGATCGTCAAATTGCCCCTTCCCCAGAAAGTTTCAGCCCTCCGGTTGTTTTTAGGACTGGTTGGGTATTGTCGGAACCATATCGATGGTTTTGCAACCAAGGCAGCCCCACTCTCAGACCTCCTTAAGAAAGGAGCCCCTTGGGAATGGCTTCCGTAGCATACAGAGGCTGTGGAAGAGTTAAAGAAAGCCCTTAGCGCAGCACCTGCACTACAACTTCCAGACTCGCTCTCCCCTATGCAATAGAGGTAGCTAGCACCGATCTGACCCTCTCGGCCGTGCTCCTTCAGGAATGGCACGAGCAGCTACGACCAGTGACTTATGCCTCCAGACTTTTAGATCCCGTGGAACAAGGATTTTCAGCCTGCGAGAGGCACATACTAGCAGTATTTTGGGCAGTTCAGTACTTCTCGTACATTACTGGACTCAATCCCATCACCATTTTGACCGAACACACCCCCACACAGTTACTTTTAGACGGTCGACTGAAGGACAGTTCAGTTAGCCAGGTAAGAGCAGCTAGGTGGACACTACTGTTACAAGGACGGGACATAACAGTTAAACGGACCAAAACACACACATTTTTAGCGGACAATCTACAATATCCAGGACAACCCCATGAATTAGAGATAGTAGCACCCCTACACAACACAGGACCCTTCATTGCCAAGACGCCCCCCAGGAAGATAGGGAATTCAAGCCAGAGCCCCCAGCACACAGACACGTGTGCCCCACTGAAGATATATGTGGACGGTTCATCCACAGTTTTAGATGGCGAACGCATCACTGGATGCGGCATTTATGTGGAAGGTACACAGGGACGCGCTTTAGAGGACATATCTCTAAAACTCCCAGGACACTTAGGCGCACAGGCAGCAGAGCTCGCAGCCATCGCATATATAGTGGACCATCCAGATTCCTTCCCCAGCCCAGCAGACATATACTCGGACAGTTTATATGTATGCAACAGCCTAACAGATTTTCTACCCCTGTGGAGGATAAGAGGTTTTGTCTCCAAGGACGGGAAGCCCCTTCCATCAGCCCCATTACTCCACCATATCCTAGAGAAGGCAAAGGATAGGACGTATGGCATCATTAAAGTTAGAAGTCACCATAGGTCATCCCCCCTGGAAATGTGAAAGCCGACGCACTGGCTAAATCAGGCTCCAGGCGAGGTCATTTTTGGACACCCCCAGCTAGCGCACCAGCTAGCGCCCCTGTGAGTGCAGTTCAGGTCTCACAGACAGAGATAGAAGATTTAGTACAGGCGCAGAAGCAGGACGAAAATCTCCGGGAGATTTTTAAAGGAAACATTGTGGCCCAGTACGACAGATTCAAACACGCTTTGACCACACATGAGGGTGTAATCGTAAAAGATAAATTGTATGTGGTTCTTGAAAAGGACAGGAATCAAATGATTGCCTTATTCCATGACAGTCATGGACACCAAGGGATCGACCCTACCACAACATACCTAAGAGAACTCTGTTGGTGGCCCAACTTAAGACAAGATGTTACCCACTACATAGAGAACTGTTTAATTTGTGCACAGAATAACCCGGAGAGGTATTCAAAGAAGGCACAACTCAGCCACACTCGCCCCGTTAATGGCCCCTGGACAAACCTCCAGATCGATTTTATAGGTCCATTGCCCCCTTGCAGGAATGGCTATAAATATGTTCTGGTGGTCACAGACACCTTTACCAAATGTGTAGAGGCATTCCCTTCATGCACCAACAGAGCAAAGACTGCTGCAAAGATCCTGACCCACCACATCTTTACGAGATGGGGTCTCCCCAGAAGTATAGAATCAGATCAGGGATCTCATTTTACAGGACGGGTCATGAAGAATGTCCTGACCATATTCGGTATCAAACAGAACTTTCACATTGCGTATCAACCCCAGTCAAGCGGGATAGTAGAACGCATGAATCGGACTCTAAAATTGACCCTTAGGAAGATGGTACAGGAGAACAATTCGACTTGGGATTCAGTGCTCCCATTCGCACTAATGTTCATAAGAAACACTGTTTCATCATCTACAGGCTTCACCCCACACACACTCATGACCGGACGCCCTATGAAAGGATCAGAATTCCTTTTAGGACTCGACATGACCAGCCCAGAAGTGATGGCCCTCACACACGAGAAAGGAGTTAAACAATTAGTTGAGACTGTGAGGTCTGCACAGTTGGCAGCCGCAGTAAAATTGTGCAAAAGGCGGAAACAGAGCAGGGCCTGTTTCAACAAAAATGTCCACCCCACAAAATTTCAGGTTGGGCAACAGGTTATGCTATCTGTTTACAACCCCAGCATGTTTTTGGCACTAAAATTTTCCAGCCCATACTCAATTTCGGACAAAATCAGCCCCTCGGTATATAGGATAAAATACCCAAACGATAAAACTGCATGGTTCCATATTAACCAGCTAAAGGCTTATGGAACAGTCAAACCACTTGCATGATGTTCTGCTAGACGAGGCAGAACACCTCGCCCCGCCCACAAGAGACAAATTTCCACCCTCCCCCTCACAGACCAGTTCCTCATCGGACTCAACCTCGACTCCACCCACCGACTCCAGACCATGCCCCGGAACACCCACAAGCTGCCACAGCAGAGACAGTGACAGTGACTGTGAAACTGAGGACAGCCACAGCACTCCACCCTACAGCCCCCACTTCACTGACTTCGACCCCGACTCCAGTGACCCCATGGAGATCACCTACATTAAGAATCCAGACCCACACCCAAACCCACCACCCAACACTGACGACCCCGACAACGCTCCTTCAATATTAGACCCCACGATTTAGCACAGGGACAATTCTTGGAGACTTTCCCGCAACGATGAGAGTGATCCCCGGTCACTCAATGCGAAAATTGCATGCCTGATCCATACAAGGGTATGGGATCTGGGAGAAGAGGATGACTTGATGTCTGACTCCCAACACGGCAACCCCTTTGCGACCCTGTTCGCAGAGAATGATGAGAAGTGAGGTGTCCAGATGATGTAAAAAGAGGAACTGCTTGAGAGAAGCGCTGTCCTTTCTGATGGAACCTGCATGTATGTTTGTTTGTATGTTTGTTAAATGTTTGATTTGGAGATTGGCCACTTACTTTTCAGCTGAAAAGCTTGTGACCACCTCACATGCACGTTAGTTTGTCCGCCGATATTTCTGAGAACTTCACTCAGTTGAAATTTCCTCTGCTGAACCGACAATGTTCACGACGGCTTCTGTTTACAGATGTTGGAGCATCTTGGCTCCTCCCCTTTTTTTTAGGTGCCCCTCTATTCCGGGAATAGAGGCTGCAATTCCACTATGACTACATTCTTGCCCGTTCATTTCAGGTTGCTCAGGCAGTGGAGAAACGGCATTGAGGACCTGCCCTGTCTGAGGACCACCCCCTTTGGTCAGCTAAGCTCAGGTACAGCACAGCACGCCCTACCTGGGGATCCCATACAACTCTTACCCGTCGCGGCCCATACGCAACTCATTTGACATTTTTTTTTCTAAAGCTTGATTTCATTTTGTTTAAGGTAGCCCTTCGGCCGCCACTCCATATGCTATTTACATCCAGGAACATTTTGGGATGGTAAATTGGAACACTCTGCGAGACGGCTCGCACTGGTTTAATAAATAAGTATATGTCTGGTCCTAAATCCGCTTTTTGAAAAAAAACTGAGGGAGTCACATGGAGGTGACCATCATAAAGGGAAAATTGGAACAAGAGGACAGATATACTTAAAGTCAAGGTATTAAGCTGAACACTAACAGATAATATGCTTGATTTCATAGCTTTCGGACGTTCGGAAAGGAACCGAAACAACAGCATAGCAAGATCTCAGGAAGGAAGAGAAGAGAAGAGAAGAGACAGAGAAGATGAAGAGCACTCGAATTGCTATGTTTTTAACTATTGTGGCATCTGTGTGGTTGCGCGTGGACGCGGACCCCCTTTCCCACAGTACAACGTTTGCTAACTTCTCCCAAACCCAGACCACCCCCAGCCCAGTCAATGGTAACAGTACCCCGACCTGGTGTACCACATTTCTGACATGGTATTCCTTGTCGTATGTAATAGAATCACTTTTGGTGATTGTAGTCCTATGTATTATAGTCCAGACCCTCAGGATCAGGAAATGGAGAAGGAGAGTCCACCGCTCCCGTGCCTCAACAGTGTACAGAGTACAATCCCCCATTTTCGGATTCCACCAATCCCCCCAACCCCTTGATGTATAATAAAGCATTTAATTTTGATACGATCTGTAAATAAAGACCTTTTGCGGATGTATTATAATGTTCTGTGCTCGACTGCCGAGTCAGAAAATGAAATGTAAAGATGCTGTTGTATGAATGAGTAAGGGTTTAGAATGTTGTAGAATGTTTAAATATGAGATAAGAGTAGTTTATTGAGATAGTTAGAGGTTCCCGATTCCAATTGGTAATGCATGTCCCCTTTGACATAGCGCCAATCAGAAATTGTTAGTTAAAATTTTTGCCATAGTTGAGGAAAGGATAGAAGCCATGGAACTCGCTGAGGTCAGGGGACCCAAAGACACCATACTTAGGTGATCCTTCATGATTTCTCATGAGGATCACAAGGAGGGAGTGTAGCCACCGAAGTTGGCCATTCCCTAAATACAAAATGGAGGAACGCAAAGCATACAGGTTAAAATGGACAATGTTTGCAGCACCAGCAGGCTGCACCAAGCAAATGTGGATTCTGTCTGCTAAGAGAGCAGACAGCACTGAAACGAACATTCCACATATTAATGAGGCAATCTCCGTGTCAGTTAGCATAGTAATGGGACGATCCCAGAGACAATGGACACAAATGGGGAAGTAACTGCAACATTGTATAGGATACCAGACACCCCGGCACCAGCGGGGTCCGAAAACAAAGCACTTGAAAGCCCGCCCAGTAGCCAAGGAACAGCCTCAGTATCGGGGGGATTCAAACATATCGGTTGGGAAGAGACCCAATCGATTCCGAGCAGGTAAAGGGATCTGCCCAAAGAGGCGTGGATCCCTGGGACCTATAAAAGACAGGTCCCACACTTAGTTCATTCTTCTTGTCCAGCCCTCCTCTCTCCTTGACCAGCCCTCCCTTGTGGACCAGCACCTCGACCAGCTTTTGCCAAGAAGACCTTGAACGAGAGAGAGGAGAGGTTTGGGACAGCAGCCGCCAGCAAGTAAATGTCTCACAACGATCGCTACCAGAGATAGACACTCCTGACCCCTTTTTAACCTATAACAACCTGAAGTCTGCAGACCAGAGCAGAGCAAGAGGCCTTGCCCCCCCTGATCCGGCAGTTCCTTCGAGATAAGTATTTGTTTATTTAGCGGTAGGAATAGTTTAATCCTCTTAGCGTGTGCATGGGTAGTTATTATAATTGTATTATAATAAACCCAGTTGTTTGAACTTACTAATTGGTGTATGGTTTTATTGCTTTGAACTTCACGTTGAAACTTGTGGCGGTATCTTAACGATACCTGACGACTCCAAAGCTAAGTAAAGAAACAGAGCCAAATTGAGTGTTTAGCACACTCACCCAGAACGAGCAACACTTTGTGTTCCTTTCATGTTCCTTCCCCCCGTCCCCTTACTGTCCTCCCCTGTGTGATACCCTCCCCGTCTCCCCCCTAGTGTTCCCTCTTCCTGTGATCTCCCCCCCCCCCCCGCCGGGACATGCGCCGCAGCGCACCTTGCTAGCTTACTTCCTGCACTAGCTGTCCCTGCTAGTATGGTGCGACCCTCCCTGAGTTGGTCTTACCCCTATCCCACGCCCGCTAACTGTCCGCTCCCTCTGCCTATGCTTCACCCTCATCTGCGTTTCACTGCCCTTGCCCTTCCCTGTGACCCGGTCTTTCTGATCAAAGCGAGGCAGTACAGTCCGGCGCAAACATATCATGTGTCCATCAGTTTTCTTTCTCTCTCTCTTTCCTCCTCTGCTTTGCCTTCATTGCTGCCTCACCTGCCCCCTGTCTATGCAGTTTGACCAAAGAAACGCGACTGCCTCTGCTGGGGCGTTGAAGTAATGTTCCTTATTTTGACTGGGAACAGCATTCCGAATTATACCCCTTTCTTGTACAGGACCAATTTCACCTGGTTAAATTCGGATCTGCGTTTTGTCAAGTCCGCTCCAATGTCTTGATCAACCTGGATACTGGTCCTTTCCAGATACTTGCCTTGGTCTGTTTCGCCCACCTCAAAATTCTCTCACGATCCTGATATCGCTGTAATTTTGCAATGATCGACCTCAGTTGCTCCCCCGCCTTGGGTTTCGACCGGAGCGATCTGTGCGTTCTGTCGATCTCCTGGGAGTTGGGGAAGCTGTCTCTCCCGACTAGGTTGCTCAGCGTTTGTGTGAAGTAGCTCGCCAGGTCCCTGCCCTCGATCCCCTCTGGCAAGCCCACAATCCGATTGTTAGATCTATTTTCTTGGTCCTCGACTTTCCGCTTCAAGTTTCCAGTGGCTGCCACCAACCTTCTGACTTCCACATCCCAGGGTGACAATCTTGTCCCTCTGGTCCATTGACGCCTTCTCTTTTTTCCTGCACCTCCAACTCTTCCCCACTCTGTTTTCATGCAGACAAATGCCTCTCTAACTGCCACCTTGACCACCACCTGGATTTCCACTTTTATTGCCTCTCTTCAGTGGCCAGTTCCTTCATAAGAAATATCTTCCATCTATCTCCAGGTGGTGGGGGGCAAACTGATTGCTCAGATGGCGCATTCTTAAATTCGTCTCAGAGAATTACCTGTCTCAGAGCTTCATTGGTAGTTTCAACTCCCAGTGCTCATACCCACCTATTAAAATTGTTCTTCTCAACTCTTTCAAATTCAGCATAATTCTGACCCTGGTATCCCCTTAAGTTCCAAAGCTTTTGCCGATGTACCTCAGGAACAAACTCATATGTACCCAGAATAGGTTTTTTTTTATCTCGTCATAATCCTTATACACCCCCTCTGATAGGGAAATATAAACTTCCAGTGCCCACCCCGTCAATTTACTTTGCATGGGTAATATCCACTTTTCTTTCGGCCGCTCCATTTGGTTTGCTCTTTTCTCAAATACACTAAAAACTGTTTTCATAGAATTTGCAGTGCAGAAGGGGGCTATTCGGCCCATCGAGTCTGCACCGGCTCTTGGAAAGAGCACCCTACCCAAGCCTACACCCCCACCCTATTCCCATAACTCAGTAACCCCACCCAACACTAAAGGCAATTTTGGACACTAAGGGAAATTTAACATGGCCAATCCACCTAACCTGCACATCTTTGGACTGTGGGAGGAAACCGGAGCACCCGGAGGAAACCCACGCACACACGGGGAGGATGTGCAGACTCCGCACAGACAGTGGCCCAAGCCGGAATCGAACCTGGGACCCTAGAGCTGTGAAGCAATTGTGCTAACCACTATGCTACTGTGCTGCCCTGTTTCTATATCCCTTTCTTCAAACTTTCAGAGGGCCTGCATAAACTTAATCATATTGGGTTCTGTTCTACGGTTAAGCTCCCCTCTACCTCCTGACTGCTCCTGTTTAATTTCCAGTGCCTTAAGCTGGAACTCTTTCTCATTTGCTTTTTCCCCTCTCCCTTTTGCTTTTTCCCCTCTCTCTCTCTAATTACAACCTCCTCATTTCAATTTCCAATTGGAAAACTTCATCCCTAATTGCTTCATTTGCAACTGGACCTTTGCTAATTTCATTGATTTTTGCTGCGAACCAGACTGTGCTTTTGGCATTTCTTTCAAATTTAAGTGCTGAGTGATCGCTTCAATTATCTCTACATTCCCAGCTTTAGCCAGCACCGCTATTTTTAATTCACTTGCCAATTCAATTAGTTTGCCTTTTCAAAGCCCTTTTCTATAAACCAAAAGCAAGTCGTCCACCTGAACAAAAACTTGAGCAGCTTCCAGAACCGTCCTGTTATACTACTACAAACCTGGGGCGGGATTGTCCGACCCTCCGCCGGGTCGGAGAATCGCCGGGGGCCGGCGTCAATCCCGCCCCCGCCGTGTCCCGAAGTCTCTGTACCAGAGATTCGGCGGGGGCAGGAATCGTGCCGCACCTGTCGGCAGGTCCTCCCCCGGCAATTCTCCGGCCCGCGATGGGCCAAAGTCCTGCCGCTGTCATGCCTCTCCCGCCGTCGTGGATCAAACCTTACCGGTGGGGCCAGGCGGCTCGGGCAGGCTCTGGTGTCCTGGGTGGGGGGGGGGAGGGCGGGGCGATCCCCATGGTGGCTGTGGTGGTATGAATGTGAGCACTGCAATTGGTGCAGAGCATTGGTTTCCCATTGGCTCTGGCTGGTCATGTGCCTCTCGTCCGATTGGCTGGGACTAGTCATGTGACTGCTCACCAATTGGTCGAGAGGCAAGGAGACCCATCCTCCAAGGCGGGGTATAAGTACCCAGAGTTCCCGGCGGTCGGCCTTTCTCTGTTGTCGACCACCGGGCTAACAACTAGCTGATTAAAGCCACAGTTTGTATCTTCATCGTGTCTCGAGTCCAATTGATGGTACATCAATTTAATCAGCTAGAATTTTGGAATGGAGCTATGCATCAAGCCTGACTGCCTCCGCACCAGCCCGCATGCTGCAAATGCGTCTGAGATCTTTAAACACTGGCAGGCGTGTTTCAACCGTTACCTGACAACTGCAGCCAGCAAGCCCACCAAGGAGCAGAAACTCCACATCCTCCACTCATGGGTGGGCACGCCGGTATATTCAATAATTGAGGACGAAAGCGATTATGATGCAGCCATGGAGATTCTCAAAGGACATTTTCTCCGGCCGGTCAATGAAGTATACGCACGGCATCTCCTGACAACTAGACAACAGTTCCCTGGTGAGTCACTCGATGAGTTTTACCAGGCCCTCACAGCTCTAGGGAGAATGTGCGCCTGTCTCCAAGTTTCGGCGACTGAGCACATGGAACTTTTAATTAGAGACGCTTACGTTGCTGGCATGCAATCCCCCTCTATCCGCCAACGATTGCTGGAAAAGAACGCCCTCAAGGCACGGACCCTTGCAACCTCCCTGGAGGTTGCTGACCTGAATGCCCGCGCATACGCCCCCGGCCGCGCAGCAACCCCCTGGACTTCATGGCACGCGCCACCCCCGTCCTTCGTGGACCCCAACCCCCCCATCCAGGCCTGCACTGCGGGTCGCTCCGACAAACTAGCGGGGCCCCGCTGCTATTTTTGTGGCCTCTCCAAGCACTCAGGTCCGCGCTGCCCGGCCCGCTCCGCTCTGTGTAAGAGCTGCGGGAAGAAGGGCCACTACGCGGTGGTCTGCCAGACCAAGTCGGTCGCTACTGTTCCACGCAGCGACCGCGGATCGCTCGCCCCCGGGCCCCGCTAGGGCCCAGCGCCATGCACCGGCCTCTCCAGCCCGCCTCCCGGCCCCCGCAATGGCCCTACGGTCCTCCCGACCCTTGCTCCCGGCTGCCTCGACTGGCCCGCAGACGCCGCTGACACTGCCCCCAGCTGCCACGAGGTTCCCATGGGCGCCGCCATCTTGGGCCAACATGGAAGGCCCTGCCAGCGATTACTCTGCCACTGAGGATGATCTGGAGCTTCCATCACACTCGACCAGTCGCGACCACGCATGCTCGCCAAGACTACGACAACGATCCAGCTCAACGGACACAAAACGAGATGCCTGCTGGACTACGGGAGCATGGAAAGTTTCGTCCACCCCGACACGGTAAGACGCTGCGCGCTCCCCATCCATCCATTTTAAGCATAAGATTGAATTGGCCTCGGGTTCGCACTCCGTCCAAATCACCGGGTGCTGCATAGCGGACCTCACGGTCCAGGGGAGGATTTTCAAAAACTTCAAACTCCTCATTCTCCCCGTCTATGCGCTCCGGCACTCTTGGGCCTGATTTCCAGTGCAACCTGCAGAGCTTGACCTTCCAATTCGGAGGCCCTATTCCCCCCCTTACTGTCTGCAGCCTCGCGTCCCTCAAAGTGGACCCCCCTTCCTTGTTTGCTAATCTCACCCCAGATTGTAAACCTGTCGCCACTAGGAGCAGACAATACAGTGCCCAGGATCGGACCTTAATTGGGTCCAGGGGTCCAGAGGCTCATTAAGGAAGGAGTTATCGAGGCCAGGAACAGTCCCTGGCGAGCCCAAGTGCTGGTAGTTTGGACTGGGGAGAAAAACCGGATGGTCATTGATTACAGTCAGACCATCAACAGGTTTACGCAGCTGGATGCGTACCCTCTCCCCCGTATTTCCGACCTGGTTAACAGGATCGCGAAATACAAAGTCTTTTCCACGGTGGACCTTAAGTCCGCCTACCACCAGCACCCCATCCGCGCGAGTGACCGAAAGTACACCGCGTTTGAGGCAGATGGGCGCTTCTACCACTTCCTCAGGGTTCCATTCGGTGTCACAAATGGGGTCTCGGTCTTCCAACGGGAGATGGACTGAATGGTCGACAAGCACGGTTTATTGGCCACCTTCCCGTATCTCGATAACGTTACCATCTGCGGCCACGACCAGCAGGACCACGACATCAACCTTCAAAAATTCCTCCGAACCGCAAAACTCCTTAATTTAACTTACAATAAGGATAAGTGCGTGTTTAGCACCGACCGTCTAGCCATCCTTGGCTACGTAGTGCGCAACAGAGTAATAGACCCCGATCCCGATCGCATGCGCCCCCTGATGGAACTCCCTCTCCCCAACTCCCTCAAATTCCTCAAACGCTGCCTGGGCTTCTTCTCATATTACGCCCAGTGGGTCCCCAGCTACGCCGACAAAGCCCGCCCCCTCATCCAGTCCACCTCCTTTCCCCTGTCAATGGAGGCCCGCCAGGCCGCAGGATGCCCCAGGGCGGCCACGAGAGAGGGAGAGACCCGGCCCCTCTGGCATGCGACGTCTGCAGGACGTGCCAGGGTGGCCACCAGAGAGGGAGAGACCTGGCCCCTCTGGCATGCGACGCCTGCAGGACGTGCCAGGGTGGCCACCAGAGAGGGAGAGACTTGGCCGCTCTGGCATGCGATGCCCGCAGGCTCCCCCAGGGCGGCCACGAGAGAGGGAGTGGGCCGGAGTAACAGGGAGCTGACTACTACCCAGGACACCCCTACCCAAGACAGCCCTACCCAGGACAGCCCTATCCAGGACAGCCCTACCCAGGACACCCCTACCCAGGACAGCCCTACCCAGGACAACCCTACCCAGGACAGCCCTACCCAGGACAGCCCTACCCTGAACACTCTTTCCCAGGACAGCCCTACCCAGGACAGCCCTACCCAGGACAGCCCTACCCAGGACAGCCCTACCCAGGACACCCCTACCCAGGACAGCCCTACCCAGGACAGCCCTACCCAGGACAGCCCTACCCAGGACAGCCCTACCCAGGATAGCCCTACCCAGGACACCCCTACCCAGGACAGCCCTACCCAGGACAGCCCTACCCAGGACAGCCCTACCCTGAACACTCTTACCCAGGACAGCCCTACCCAGGACAGCCCTACCCAGGACAGCCCTACCCAGGACAGCCCTACCCAGACAACCCCTACCCAGGACAGCCCTACCCAGGACAGCCCTACCCAGGACAGCCCTACCCAGGACAGCCCTACCCAGGACACCCCTACCCAGGACAACGACACACATGACACCAAAATAAATGAAGGGCAGCACGGTGGCACAGTGGTTAGCATTGCTGCCTACGTCGCTGAGGACCTGGGTTCGAATCCCAGCCCTGGGTCACTGTCGGTGAGGAGTTTGCACATTCTCCCCGTGTCTGCGTGGGTTTCGTCCTGACAACCCAAAGATGTGCAGGATAGGTGGATTGGCCACGCTAAATTGCCACTTAATGGGAAAAAATGAATTGGGTACACTAAATTTGGGGCAGCACGATAGCATGGTGGTTAGCATAAATGCTTCACAGCTCCAGGGTCTCAGGTTCGGTTCCCCGCTGGGTCACTGTCTGTGCGGAGTCTGCACGTCCTCCCCGTGTGTGCGTGGGTTTCCTCCGGGTGCTCCGGTTTCCTCCCACAGTCCAAAGATGTGCAGGTTAGGTGGATTGGCCATGACAAATTGCCTTAGTGTCCTAAAAAGGGTAAGGTTAAGGGGTGGGGGGGGGTTGTTGGGTTACAGGTATAGGGTGGATACTTGGGGTTTGAGTAGGGTGATCATTGCTCGGCACAACATCGAGGGCCGAAGGGCCTGTTCTGTGCTGTACTGTTCTATGTTCTATGTTCTATACAGGACAGTGACACACAGCGGACGGGTGGAGATGAGACGCCACCCCAGAGTACCATGGACTCTGAGTCGGATGATGCTTATGACACAACGCCATTGCTGTCTCCAACACTCACCTCGGTTGGGCACTTTAGTGATGAGGCGTCTGGCACATTCACTGGTGTGCACAACACAAACGTACCGATACAGCAGGTGGAGGTAGGAGCAGCAGAGGGGTCTGGAGGTCGGAGGGCATCCTGGCGCAAGCGAACATCTGCTGCCCAGATGGGTCCCGGGTTCCTGGAGTTACCACACCCACCCATAGACCCGATGCAGCCACCAAACCTGGGACGAAGGAAGAGGATGATGGCTGGCTTGCGGCGGCTGCAGACGCAGGTGGAGGAGTGTGCCTGCGTCCAGGAGCTGGGAGTGGTGCTGGTCATGCGTGCCACCCAGGCTGAAACCGCATGGGTGGCATCTGCGGTGGAGGCAATGGGTGCGATGGTGTCAGACATGGGGAGCAAGATGCTAAGCCTGAGGCGTTCCGTGAAGGTGGCGTGTGTGGCCCAGGACTTGGCTTCCCTCTCACAGGAAGCCATGAGCTAGAGCCAGCGACAGATGGCAGAGGCGCTCAATGCCATGGCCTAGTCTCAGCAGGCAATGGCCCAGTCTCTGCAGGCCATGGTGCAGTCCCAGCAGGCAATGGCCCAGTCTCAGCAGGTCATGGCCCAGTCTCTGCAGGCAATGGCCCAGTCTCAGCAGGCCATGGCCCAGTCTCTGCAGGCAATGGCACAGTCTCAGCAGGCCATAGCTGAGGGCATCGGCGCCATTGCCACTTTGCTAACCGGCGTCGCACGGTCACAGGCAGGTATGGGCAACTCTCTGAGCTCCATGGCTGCAAACCCGCAGACCCTTGTCGATACCAGCACAGGCTTCCAGGACTGGCAGCGCCAGGTGTCGTTGGGGGGGGGGGGGGGGGGGGGGGCGTTGCATGGCCGGTCTGTTCGCACCCCCGACCCGAGGGAGGAGGAGTTGCTGGGGCCCGTCCCGGGTCCCCCTGTAGGGGAGGTCCCAGAACATTGCAGCACCTCGGACTCCCCCCCTTCCATCCCAGGTGCATTTGGTGGGCAACGGGCGAGTCGCCCGAGCTGCAGCCTGGCCTATCTAGGCCGGGCCGCCCCAGGAAATGGCTGCCAAAGAGATCCCGAGCCACAGGGCAGGAATCACAGGAGTCCACCTCCAGTTCTGCTGTACCGTCTGGGGAACCACTGGCACAGTCAAAGGGCCCGTAAGGCCAAACAATTAGAGACTGAGTAAGTTGGCATGGGTGCAAGGCACAGATGAGTTTTAGGGGCTAGGGCACGTGTATGGACAATTTGTTATTGAAATCACTTTCATACCGACAGAAGCTGCCTTTGTGTTCTGCCCGAAGCGTGCGGGGAGTGTCATGTACGTTGAGCGCCAGTGTGTGTGTGTGAGGGATGGGCTTATGTCGGCCACAGTGCGTGTGCCCCACTCCACCTGGGCCGCCGTCTCCATCACCCCGAGCAGAGGATGGGACCGTGCGCTGCAGTGTCACGGCCGCATGCAGGGATGGTCCGGGTGGATGGTGGTACTGTGGCCATGGGTCAGACATTGTCCAACGATATGGAGCCAGGAGCTCATCGTAGAGCGCGTCGTCATCATCCTCCATGGCTTGCAATAGACACGCTTCCACCAGCGACCGTGTGAGCCCGGCCCGTTGTGCCGCAGGTGGATGTGCAATGGAGGGGTGGTGTGCATGCGGGTGGGGTGGGTCTGGTTGGTAGGTGGGTGTGGGGGGGGGTGAGGGTGTTGGTGCTGGGTGGGTGACGGGGTGAGGGTGTTGGTGCTGGGTGGGTGAGGAGGGGTGAGGGTGTTGGTGCTGGGTGGGTGAGGGGGGTGAGGGTGGTCAGATGTTGCCATGGTGTGCGGTATGTGGCCATACTCGCCGATTCCCATGCCACCTAGTCAGTGAACGGGTGGCTATCAGCCTGTCCCGTGCCCGCTGGCCCAGCCGGTAACGGTGGGCAGCCACCCGCCCATGTCCAGCCCGTTTTCCCTGACCATTGACCCATCTCCCTCATTTGGAGATGTCTGAGCCTCTTCCTGCTGCTCCTCCACTCCCCCCTCCTCTGCCTGCGGCACATCGCCCCTCTGCTGGGCTATGTTGTGCAGGACATAGCGCAGCACAATGATGTGGCCGACCCTATCTGGCGGGTACTGGAGGGCCCCCCCAGAGAGGTCCAGGAACCTGAAACACATTTTGAGCACGCCAAAGCACCTCTCTATCACACCCCGTGTCGCTGCATGGGCGTCATTGTAGCTGTTCTCTGCGTCACTCTGAGGCCTCCGTATAAGCATCATCAGCAACGGGTAACCCCTGTCGCCCAGCAACGAGACATTCAGCCGGGGGTGGTGTCCCTTGAACATGCCGGGGGTGTAAGACTGCGACAACACGTATGAGTCATGAACACTTCCCGGGTACCGGGCGCAGACGTGCAGGATAATCATGCGGTGGTCGAAGACCACCTAGATGTTCATGGAATACGTCCCCTTCCTATTGGTGAACAGGGCCCTGTTATCCGCAGGTGGCCGCACGGCAACGTGTATCCCATCGATCGTGCCCTGGACCATGGGAAAACTGGCCACGGCAGAGAAGCCTACGGCTCGGGCATCCTGGCTCGCCCGGTCAACAGGAAACTGGATGTAGCGGTCCGCAATGGCATAAAGGGCGTCTGTCACTGCCCGGATGCACCGGTGCACTGATATCTGTGAGATATAACGGATAGGTCCCCACTCCCTGACATCACTGCAGGAAAAAACACCCATTTCTTAAAGATACTCGCATTACAGGTATTTATATACACACCCATTTATAAACACACATTTCTTAAAGGTACTCTCACATGACACCTCCCCCCAAGAAAAAAAACCCATCAACATCAAGATGGTTTCATTTTTTACCTTTTCACTATCTTTTAAGAAATGCACACAGTAAATATACTTTTTTGATTAAAAAAAAACAACACACACAAACAGGTACAATAATATAGTCCATTTTTCTTTCTTCCTCCAACTGAAATCCTTCTTGACTGATAGTCTCTTTGAACAAGAAGGTCTCTGTACGATCCATCCATTTCTCTATGCCTTGGCATTTCTCTTTAAAGTCAGATACTTTAGTTCAATCTGATCGCAGAGTCCCTTGTAATTCTCCAACACTGGAGCAGTGGATATCACAGCTTTCAGGCAGTCAAATGCCTGTTGACAGTCCGCTGTCCACTGAACTTTTCGACGTTTCTTCAGCAAGTCCATCAGTGGAGCAATCAGCTACAAAACCTTTGCACAAATGTTCGATCAAATCCACTCATGCCAAGAAATCACATTATTTCCCTTCGTCTCGAGGGTATCGGAAACTCCTCAGGAAAGTGACTTGGGCTTTTCCAAGTTCACATCTGGCTAGGTTTATCCCCAAACCCGGCTCCTGATATCGATCAAATAACTCCATCAGATGTTTTAAATGTTCTTTCCATGTCTAGCTGAAAATTACCAGATCGTCGATGTACACCGCACAATTGGGTAATCCTGAAACAACTTTGTTAGTTAACCATTGAAATGTGGCTGGGGCGATTTTCATGCCAAATGGCATAACTTTGAATTGGTATATACCATCTGGAGTCACAAAAGCTGAAATCTCCTTCAGCCTTTCGGATAAAGGTACCTGCCAGTAACCTTTAAGTAAATCCAGTTTAGAAATAAAAACTGATTGTCCCACTTTCTCAATGCAATCTTCCAAACGTGGGATAGGATAAGAATCTGTTCTTGTAACGGCATTAACCTTTCTATAGTCCACACACAATCGTTGGGTACCGTCTGGTTTAGGTACCATCACTATGGGTGAGCTCCATTGGCTGCAACCCACTTCAATTATGCCATTTTTAAGCATACTCTCAATCTCTTTGTTAACCTGTGCCAATTTTAAAGGGTTAAGTCTGTATGGATGTTGTTTGATTGGAACAGCCTTTCCCACATCTACATCATGTTTCGCCATTTTAGTACTTCCCAATTTATCTCCACAAACTTGCCCACGTGATATCAATAACTCTTTCAGGTCAGTTTGTTTTTCCTCTGGAAGGAACTCAACAATTTATCCCAATTTTTAAGAACATTCTCGTTTTCCAATTTAATTTGAGGTATGTCAAATTTACAGTCATCTGTCATCTGCATTTGGTTTGTCACTTTGAGTTAGAATCATTAAAACCTCCTTTTTCTCTCCTTCCCTTTCAAAGTACCTTTTAAGCATATTCACATGACTCGGTGAGTCTTCCTTCTATCTGGTGTTTTTACCACAAAATTCACCTCACTTAATTTCCTTTCAATCTGATAAATTCCACAAAACCTAGCTTTTAAAGGTTCACCTACTACTGGTAACAACACTAAAACTTTATCTCCACTGGCAAAACTACGATCTTTGGATTTCTTGTCCGCGATCCATTTCATCACATGTTATGCAACTTTTAAATGTTGTCCAGCCAATTCACCTGCTCCAGTTAATCCTTCTCTAAAATTTGACACATAATCCAATAATGTAATTTCCGATTTCTCGGTCACCCATTTTTCCTGAATCAATTTAAGTGGTCCTCTTACCTCGTGACCAAAAATTAGTTCAAAAGGATTACATTTGGTTGACTCATTAGGTGCATCCCTAATTCCAAACAGTACGAATGGAATTCCTTTATCCCAATCCTCTGGATAGTCTTGACAATAAGCCCTCAACATTATCTTTAATGTTTGATGCCACCTTTCTAATGCTCCCTGCGATTCTGGATGGTATGCAGTTGATATAAATTGTTTTATTCCTAAGCTTTCCATGACTTCTTTGAATAATCTTGAGGTAAAATTTGATCCTTGATCCGATTGTATTTCTGTGGGTCGTCCATATCTAGTAAAGAATTTAAGTAACTCCTCCAAAATCTTTTTAGCTGTAATATTACATACTGGAATCCTCTGAAACCTAGTAGACACATCCATTATAGTCAAAGGATATTGATTCCCACTTTTTTGTTTTTGGAAGCGGTCCTACATAATCAATTAAGACCCTTGTAAAAGGTTCCTCAAATGGTGGACTGGGTATTAAGGGTGCTGGTTTTATCTCTGCTTGAGGTTTCCCTATCATTTGACATGGGTGACATGATTGACAAAATTTAACTGCAGTTTTATGTAGTCCAGGCCAATAAAAATGTTTCTGGATTTTAGCTTGAGTTCTTCTTATTCCTAAATGACCTCCCACTGGTTCCTCATGTTCAACTTGCAGCACCTCCCCTCTATACCCTACCGGCAATACTACTTGATGAACTTCTGCCTACTTTTCATCTGCCTACATATGTAAAGGTCTCCATTTTCTCATCAAGACCATCACTTTTACGGTAATAACATTCTGGTGTACACTCAGATCCCTCTTCTGTGTATTCTTTCTGATACATCCTTTTTATTTCTCCATCTTTTTGTTGTAACTCCGCCAATTTTCCTGAACGAAAAATATCCACCTCATCCTCCACCTGTTCTTGTTTTTTTTCAACCGTCTGATCAAAAATGGTTTCTGATAATTGCACTTCAACTACATCTTCACTCTTTGATTTCTCCTCTTGTCTTAACCTGTGACTTTGCAACCTAGTTACTACACAATCCGGAAACATCCCAGGATATTCGACCTTCAACACTTCAGTTGTCTGATTTTCCACTGGCTTATCAACCACCGTAGGCATCACGCCGACCTGCGATCCAGCTATATCCTTACCCAAGATAAACTGAATTCTTGGACAAAATAGTTGCTCTATTACTCCTACTACCACTTCGCCACTCTGCATTGGACTTTCCAATCTTACCTTATATAACTGAACATATTACCACCTTTTCTGGCAACATTCTTCCCAAACTACATAACTCCTCATCTCTTACCATTAAAGATTGACTAGCTCCCATATCTCTTAAAATTGTGACGTCTTTACCTGCTCCTCCTGATACACATGAATCAACCTTTCCCACACATGTAAATTCTTTAAAGAGATCTGGCACTTTCTCATCAATCACCTCTTGATCAGGCTGTACAATCTTTTGCACCTCCTTCACTTGGGCTTTCCTTTACCACTTTCATAAACCCCACTGTCTTATCCTGTTTTACCACATCAGCCTTCCCAGTGCTTTACTTCAACCACCAACACTATGAGTTTACATGGCCTAGGTTATTCCAGTGAAAACATTTGAATTTTTTCATTTCTTTTCCACCCGCCTGGATTTGTTTTGTAATCTGAGGTACACTCTCCTTATTATCTCCCATCAGATCACCTTTACTTTTACCACTTGAGTATTTCTCATGTCCCCAGTTGCTATCCCTCACAGGCTGAAACTGATGTCAGAAACCAAGCTTTGATTTATGAACTAATTCATAATTATCTGCCATTTCTGCTGCTAACCTCGCAGTTTAACCCTCTGTTCTTCCACATGAGTTCTTACTACATCAGGAATTGCATTTTTAAACTCCTCCAAAAGTATAATTTCTCTGAGAGCTTCATGCGTTTGGTTTATTTTCAAAGCACCTATCCACCTATCAAAATTACTCTGTTTGATCTTTTCAAACTCCATGTAGGTTTGACCAAATTCTTTCCTTAAATTTCTAAACCATTGCCTGAAAGCTTCAGGCACTAGTTCATATGCACCTAAGATGGATTTTTTCACCTCCTCATATCCCAGATACCTCCTCCGGTAGTGATGCAAACACTTCACTAGCCCTACCTATCAGCTTTGTTTGAATCAGTAATACCCACATGTCCTGTGGCCATTTAATTTGTTTAGCTACCTTCTCAAATGCAATGAAAAAGGCTTCTACCTCCATCTCATCAAACCTTGGCAATGCTTGGACATATTTAAATAGATCACCACCAAGCCTTCGACTTTGACACTCTTTCTTACTATCTCATCACTATCATCCAACTGTACATTTTGCTTTACGTCCGCCAATTTTAACTGACTGACATGTTTCATGGCCATTTTCTGAAGTTCAAACTCTCTCTCTTTAACTTTTTCCCTGATCTGTATCTCCCTTTCTCCTTCTTTTTGTTCTGCTCGTGCTGTTCTTTCTTTTCTCCTTTCTTCTCTGTCCTTTTCTTTTTCCTCTCTCTATTTCTTTTTCCTATCTATCTCTTTCTCTTTCTTTTTCCTCTCTATCTCTTTCTTTTTGCTCTCTCTCTTTCTCGCTCTCTTTCTTTTTCCTCTCTATCTCTTTTGTATTCAAGCTGCTTTAATTCTTTCTCATGTTCCATTTGTTTAATTTGCAACTGAATTTTTGCTATTTCCAATGAGTCAAACTGTATCTCAGGCAACTTTAAATGCTTAGCCACCGCCATAATTACCTCATCTTTTTGCATTTTGTCAGGTAATGTTAACTGCAATGTTTTTGCCAAATCTAACAGTCTGCTTTTAGTCTCTGTCCGTAAGGTACTGCGTGTTACTGTCTCCACCCCAAAAACATCTGAGGCTCTGAAAGAGCCATTGTCCACAACACACTCTCTACTTAAACCAGAATACCACACCTGAAAAGCAACCACAATATGCTCTGTCTTTAAGTTCACTAAGCCAATCCAATAGAAAGACTTTTATCGCGGACGAGCCCCCAATTTGTTATGGGCCAGGGTTTAGAAAAACCCAACGTGTATCATGGAGTTCACCTGACCCACAACTTTTAATAGATTGTGGTATGGGGAGCACACGGCCCGCTCTGCAGATGTGGTACAGCAGAAATGGAAAAGTATTTTTTAAAGCAAAGCAATGTTTATTCTATGAACTCAACTTAACCGTTTTAAAACATGCAGTGAACATCTTAGCAACCATTAATTCAAATAAACCCCAAAGAATACAACACTAAGTAATGCTTAATAAATTCCCAAACAACATCCAGACAAAGGAAACACCTTTTAACAGAAGCACATTAGGTTTACATTCACTACTGAGAACATTTATAATTCTGAATTCACTAAATGATCAAGAGATAATCTTTTGATGGCAGAGAGAACAGCAGTACATCTGCTTTGTCTGGCTTCAGCTCCAGCCCTGAACACAAAACTAAAACACACCCTGCAGCCTGCTCAAAACCGAAAGTAAAAATCTGACAGACAGCCCAGCTTCACCTTTTCTCTGACACCACTGCAGTAATAAACACCCATTTCTTAAAGGTACTCTCACTACAGATATTTATATGCAGACCCATTTATAAACACCAATTTCTTAAAGGTACTCTCACATGACAAAAGGACAAAAGTCTCTATTTCAGATGGACATCTTCCAGTACACCTTTCTTCAGTCTCCAGACCTTAGCTGGAGGTTTTTGCTTTCAGTCTGTAATGGTTTTCAGAGTTGATTCATCCATGTCTCAAAACTTCTCTGAGAGAGAGAGACAGACAGACAGCAGCTCACATCTTCTCCTCTCAGCACCCAGGACCCTACTGTCCCTTCCTGTGTCCTCTGAAAGCCATAGCACAAGGTTAAGACCCAACCAACACCTGTTGCCTGGCAGAATACAGCCTTTCGCCAATTCATTGGCCACCAGCGAACCAATCAAACCAAATCCCTTCCGATCTCTCGGGTGCCAGAAGTTCTGAGTTCTTCCAATCAAAACTAAATCTCCACAGCACAGTGTACTATTTTGCAACTTTTGAGTTTCTTACTTTATCCATTTGACTTATAGGTATATGTCCATTAAATATCCATGGATCAAAATGATGACTACAAAGTAAAAGAAATAGGAAAGAAGAGACTCAACAGGAAGAGTCCTTACATAATGATGGTTTCATAGTTTTAAATAGGTTAACTGTATCTATTTATTAACAACAAGAATGATGGACAATAAAAGGATTCAAACCAAGAGCTGTCACCATGGTTGATTTTACACATGACTCTGTCCACACCTGATATCCCTCGGTGCAGGTCACATATTCACTTAATCACTGTGCCGTCAATACAATACTCAGTTCCATATTAACCCTATATATGTGCCAGACCCTTATAGAACACATTCTGTCACCTCTATTCATATATCTCTACTGATACTCTGCATTGCTCACTTCCCTAATTGCAGTAGCAACTGTGATAGGAACTATCTGATCACTGGCCATTCTGTTCATAGTCATTTATTTCACTTTGCAAAATGCTTTTTGAAAGCTGCTGGAACTGATGTCTTACCACGTCTTTTGAGTGCTTCTAGCACATCATCAAAATATTTAAATTAACTGACCTTGAATCATTAGGTATGGTTAGCCTGATGTAACTGATGCATTTTCAGGAGCCAGTATATAGCCCTCCTGGCACCCCTGCACTCGTCCCACACTGTCGGCCAGTAACTATTTTGGATGTTTTTGTTGAAAAGAAGAAACTCATTTATATTGCAGCATCTTTCACAAATTCAGGACATTCCAAACCTCTTTACGGTGAATGAAATACTTCTAAACTGTAGTCGCTGTTGTAATGTAGGAATGCAGCACCCGATTTACACATAATGGTAGCAATGTGGCAGACTAGTTAATCTGTTTTAGTGGTGTTGGCTGAGGAACTAATCTTGGGCAGGACACTGGCAAGAACTGCCCTGTTCTCTTTAAAATGGTGTCGTGAGATCTTCTACACCAATCTGATGGGAACAAATTCTATTTCAATTCCCAGCTGAAAGACAGCACCTCCAACTGTGAAGCACTCAAGCATCAGTCGGCGTTATAACTCTAGAGTGGGATATGAACCCACATCCTTCAAATTTAGAAGTAAGAAAGCTACCACCGAGCAATGGCTGACTCCATGGTTCAACTTCATGCTTCACCTTTTCCAGATGACGTCATCATAAACTGAATCGTGTACCTAGATTGCCTGTCCCTTGATGTGAGATACTTGCTTAGTAAGTGGACGATTCGCTCTCCTTCTACAGTGTTCCAGATCTTGGAAAGCTCAGATGTTAAACCCTTCATTCCCACTCATTGAGGTAAACCATTTGAGTTGGTTTGGAAGTAATGAGCCGGATTCTCCGTTCTTGTCTGTGGCGGGACCCGTTTAGCATTAGAGTTAGAACGGAAAATTTAGCATTCCAGCCAAAACACTCTCAGCGGCACCAGGAAATCACAGCTGCAGACAAGGACCGAAGGTTTTGCCAATATAGGGCGGCATGATAGCACAGTGGTTAGCACTGCTGCCTCACAGTGCCAGGGTCGAGGGTTCAATTCTCTTTTTTTAAATTTAGAGTACCCAATTCTTTTTTTCCAATTAAGGGGAAATTTAGTGTGGCCAATCCACCTACACTGCACATCTTTGGGTTGTGGGGGCGAAACCCACGCAAACACTGGGAGAATGTGCAAACTCCACATGGACAGTGACCCGGAGCCAGAACCTCGGCGCCATGAGGCAACACAGGGTTCAATTCTGACCTCAGGTGACTATCTGTGTGGAGTTTGCACATTCTTTCTGTGGGTCTGCGTGGATTTCGTCCGGGTGCTCCGGTTTCCTCCCGCAGTCCAACGGTGTGCAGGTTAGGTGGAGTGGGCATGCTAAATTGCCCCTACGTCCAAAAGTTGGGGTTACAGGGATAGGGCAGAAATTGGGTCTGTGTAGGATGGTATCAGTGCAGACTCGATGGGCTAAATGGCCTCCTTCTGCACTGTAGGGAGTCTATGATATCTAAGTCACCTTGAAACTCTGGCACAGCGGGAAACACTTCCAGTTTCTAAAGACACATGTGAAGCAGCATCATGATACATCCAACAAAGTAGAAACTTTGAATCTAGCTTAAGGTCAAAGTGGGAATAAAAAAAAACCTTAGTTGTCAGAATGATTGAAGCTACTTGCCTGATAAATCTATAAAATGGTAAACAAATGCTCTCCGGAGCCCATCAGCCCACATCGTTTGTACAAAGGCGTTTTCAACCAACAAACATGCATATCCACACTCCTCCCTTGGGTGATGAAGAAGTTAATAGAATCAAAGCACACAATCCAGCCAGCCAGGTTTGACAATCTTGGGTTCTTCAACAAGATTTACAGCCTACTGGGTTACAATGAGTGAGAAGATGCATCAGGCCACATCTGACTGCTGACGTTGTGAGTTTGATGACAACTTGACAGACAACTGATTGGTGAATTGAGTTAACTGGCCCATTTATCATTATGTGCGGGAAGTGAATATGCCACTGCCGTACACAGACTCCAAGCATTCCTTTCCCTTCTTGTCACAATGTTATATCACTGTGAATGCTTTCATAACAAAGCATGTTAACCCATGTAATCATCCTTCTTGTCAAATGACATAAACATCACAATGGAGAAGAGAAACAGCAGCAGGCTGACAATCCCTGAAGAACCAAATTGTATATATTTTGTGAGGTAACAGATGGCTGGAATTGTGTTATAAGCAGAGACATATTTTCTTTGGTTCGGAAAGGTTGTTAACAAAGTGACTCAAGATTTTTTTCTTGAGGTTGACATCACATGAGCCCTTTGACTGGGCTGGAGTTGCTCCTCTGTGGTGCACAAAGACATTTTAGTCCTCCTTGGCTCACAATCTCACCCTTCCTCAATCACAAGTGTCATGGTGGCTTGTGGCCTGCTGCCACTATATTTCCTGAGGATCTTGATGCAGACCTCGAGGGATCAAGCTCCATGCTATCGATACTAAACAAGATATTGAGGATGACGAGGGCGCTGGTTGAAGACGGTTACATTAAGTTTATTACGAGCAATAATTATATACACAGTGTGGTGATTGTAGATCTGACTAGATGCAATACAACTGAGCAAGCACTAGAGGGAGCACAGGAGAGCTATATATACACAGGGACAGGAAGTGACGACACACTTCATGGAAGGCAGAACTGAAAGCAGGACACAGACACAAGCAGGCAGCATTTGAGGTAGCCGTAAGTTAAGCTCTGAAGAGAGAACAAATTCACAATAAAGCATCTTCTCCAACTTTGAGACTACGAGCTTTATTAAGACATGAGGAACAACACATGTTACTAGGAGTGGCTTCAGAGGCTTACTACAGGACAACTCAGCTGCAGACACAGAAAGAACAAAATGGCATGGAAATCTCCTACTGGACATTGGACTTGGGAAGACATCACTTATTCGAGGATGTGGCTTGGAACCCCACCTCAGCTGGACACGACCGGCGATGTAAGAAATGTCTGGAAAATGTTCAAACAAATGTTCGATTTATATATCATAGCTAATGATGTAGCAGCAGCCTCAGACAAAATTAAAATAGCAATGCTCATCGCAGGACATGAAGCTAGGAAAGTATATAATGGATTTAAATACTCAAAAGCTAAACAAATTTGAAGAGTACTGTAAGGAATTTGAACAGCACGGTATGCTCAGAGGCCAAAGTGCACAGAGACTGAGTGATGCAAAACTCAAACAATCAAAATCAGAAAAGAAAGGGTTCAGACAAGAAATCGCGAGAGAAAAGTACAGATCAAAAAGAAATACCTTGAAATTTTCACAAAGCCAAAACGCTGAGGTCCAGTTCAGATCGAAAGGAAAAGGTAACTTACAACTTTCAGAAAGAAAAAATGCTGAAATCCGCGATAAAATGGCATCGGAGAACATTTTACAGTCTTGGGCAGACAAAGAATTACAAACTGCGTCTGCGCATGCGCAGGAAACGGAAGCCACGCATGCACAGTTACAATCACCCGTTTATCGTTCTGCGCATGCGCCAGCCGCGCATGTGCAGTCTCAAAACGTTTTGGTCGCGGATCGTTATGCGCATGCGCAAGCCTCGCATGCGCATTGGACACAAAACCGCACAGTAAAGGAAGGCCGATTTGCGCATGCGCAATTGATTCCTACGCATGACGTCACGAGCGTCATGACGTCTGAGCATCCGAACCATGCCTATTTAAAAGGGAAATGCCTGAAAATTGAAAACAAAATACTTAAAGCGGTAAAACCAAATTTTCTTGCCTCAGAACACAGAAAAACGCCTGAACTTAAACCAGCAGTTGAAAACAACTCGCACAACACCCTGGAAAAAGCAGTCTGCACCACCCAAAGTGAAGAGAACAAAAAGAAATCAAAAACAAAAAAAGATGATTTGTTTTTCGAAGACACAGTCGCAAAGCTCAACACGAATCTACTCGTGGTAGATGAATCCAACACCATGGCGCCATGGCAGATCGTCGATACATTGGATGACAGCAATACCCAAGACGAAGACGACACCACACAGAGAGCACAGAAAGACTCCACAGAGCGAGCGATGACAGGCTCCACAGTGAGAGTGATGAAAGACTCCAAAAGGGAAGCAAGAAAACACTCCCTGGCGAACACCATGCATGAACAAGACCATGAAGGTCAACCCACTGGATCTGAGCAACCGCAAGCAGACTATGAAAGTCTACCAAGCTCACATAATCAAAAATAAGACAATGTACATCTACCCACTGCATGCGAAAACAGTGACAAGGTGATCACACTCGACAGACAGGAGGTACAGGATCACAGCGAGACTGACAGTTCTCAGCTTGTCTGTACAGAAGCACAGAGTAGGGCCACCCAAGAGTCCAGAGAGACCACGCCAATAGAAACCATGCAGATTTTGACTCCAGAAGAGGAGCACCAAGAGTCCAGTGAGACCACGACAATAGAAACCATGCAGATTTTGACTCCAGAAGAGGAGCACCAAGAGTCCAGAGACCACGTCAATTGAAATCATGAAGATTTTGACTCCAGAAGAGGAGCGCCAAGAGTCCAGAGAGACCACGTCAATTGTGATCATGAAGATTTTGACTCCGGAAGAGGAGCACCAAGAGTCCAGAGAGACCGCGTCAAATGAAATTGTGAAGAATTTGACTCCAGAAGAGGAGCACCAAGAAAGCAAAGACGAGGAATCAAATCCACCACAAATGACTGATGTCACCAGCATGAATGCAACATCAGATCATTCTCAACATTCTCGAGACGAAACGTTCAATGACTCAAATTATCCACACGGGACACTCATTGAGCACAACAAGAAAAATAAAAGCCAAAAGAAGCACAGCAGAAATGAGAACAACAACAGCTGGAACAAAAGCAACATGAAGCGCGACAAGAACAACAAAAATCGCAAGAAGCACTGCAGAAACAAGAACAACAACAGCACCAAGAAAAACTACAAGCACAATGAAAAAAACTACAAGAAGAACAACAGAACCAACAAGAAGCATAACAAAGATAGCGACAACAACAAAGACAGAAACGACAAAAACAGCAACAAGAACGGCAACGAAAACAACAAAGACAGGAACGTCAGAAACAACAGCAATGAAACAACGACTTGTACAAAATGGTACAACTCTGCACATGAAGGACAATGACACAGCACACTGCAAAACAATGACAAGACTACAAACATGCCATGGGATGACAATGAATCGCACAAACTCACATCTGCTCCAGAACACGCAAGCACACCAGCTTTCAAGGCAGATGAAATACTAAATCGATACCACGAGCACAGAAAAAAGTCCATGTCAGTCAACATCAGTGGTTCGACCATGCAAACACCTCAGTATGACGCATTGGTTACTTAAAATGACAAGAACACCGGCAACATTCACCACGTCAACAACAACAAAAGAAATAACTCAGTGAACAAATTCATCAAGTTTGGACTCATAAATGTTTTTATTAAGATTGGACTCATAAATATAAATTGGCTTTGTAAAATATGCAATAGCACCATCTCTTGTATAGATACACATACCGTAAGTAATCTAACTGTTTTGTACAATTTTCTTTAACGATGTACAGAAAATATGTAAAGGAAAAAGGGGGTTGTAGTGATTGTAGATCTGACTAGATGCAATACAACTGAGCAAGCACTAGAGGGAGCACGGGAGAGCTATATATACACAGGGACAGGAAGTGACGACACACTTCACGGAAGGCAGAACTGAAAGCAGGACACAGACACAAGCAGGCAACATTTGAGGTAGCCGTAAGTTAAGCTCTGAAGAGAGAACAAATTCACAATAAAGCATCTTCTCCAACTTTGAGACTACGAGCTTTATTAAGACACAAGGAACAACACACACAGCTCTGTACAGGCTTTAATCTAGCCTGGGGCCTAACAGTTACACAGATTGATTATTTGACTATATGCCTACTCATAAGGTGCACATGAACTCTTAATGATGCAGAGTCATAGACAACAGTGAATCTGCAGTAGGGATCACAGGGAATAGTGCACATCTAACATGGGGGTTGTATCTTTTATCGTCCAGCCTTTTACACAGTGGCATCATACTGATATCACTATCCAATCTCTTAAAAGGTACAGGGCATGCATCCAAAACACAGCATTTTGCCTGTTGCCTGTTGACAAAAGATAAACTTTGAGAGAACAGACAAACAGTGAATAGCAAGCTGAGGCACTCTCAATTACGACGCGAGAGCGAGGTCAGTAATCAAAGGCTTTAATATACAGAGAACAGGACTGCATTCGAGAGAAGTGTGCTCGCAACATGGAGCCTTATCCTATATACCGTTTCCTGGGGGTGTAGCCAGAGGCTGAGTCCCCCAGGGTTCCAAGCCTCTTAAAGGGGCAAGGTATTAAAGGTAAATACTGATCATCACATTCACCCCCTGTTTAAAAAAAACACATAGTCCGTCGGGGGTGAAGTGTTTTAAATTATAAGTTCAGTCTTTGTGGTGGTCTGATCGTTCGTGCTGACTTTCGCTGCTCCGGTGGTGGCGCTGTGGATGCGGTCGGTTCCGATGGTGGTCTATCCGGAAGCACGGTTGACTGAGCCTTTGCCCGCCTTTGAGAGGGGGGGGGTATCAGGGGTGATTAGGGTGGTCAGTGCCGGCGCCGGCTGGGGGGCAGGGGGCGCTATGGGGGAGGCGCTGTCGGAGTCGGCAGTCAGTGCGGGGCAGGGAGCATCGCTAGAGGGGGGGGGTCGGTGGGGAAAACGTCAGGGTCGGTGGGAGAGCCAGCGGGTGCCAGGTCTCGCAGGGAGACAGTATCCTGCCTGCCGTCGGGGTGCTCGATGTAGGCATATTGAGGGTTTGCGTGCATCAGGTGGACCCTCTCGACTATTGGATCCATTTTATGGCTCCTCACGTGCCTCCGGAGTAGGACTGGACCCGGAGTCGTCAGCCAGAGTGGAAGCGAGACCCCAGAGGTGGACTTCCTGGGGAAGACAAACAAACGATTGTGAGGGGTCTCGTTCGTGGCCATACAGAGGAGCGACCTAATGGAGTGCAGGGCATCGGGTAGGACCTCCTGCCAGCGGGCGATAGGTGATGAACCATTAATCGAATGCGAGACGAGTTGTTGTACAAAAGTTAGGCTTTAATAAGCTAGAAGTTAGACCTGCGGTCGACTAAAGTAAATAGACGACAGCTGGGCATTCTGGGTATTTATACTTCGCTCTGGAGGCGGGGTTAACTCAGCCTCTTGACCAATCGGGGAGCCGTCACATGACTGGTCTCAACCAATCGGTCGAGAGGCACATGACCGACCAGGGCCAATGGTAAGCCAGTGTTCTGCACCAATGGCAGACAGCTATGCAAATCATACCACCACAATAGGGAGACTCCTTGACCGTAGGGCTAGGAGGACAGCCTTCCAAACTGCCGCGTTCTCCCTCTCCACTTGCCAGTTTCCCCGCGGGTTATAGCTCGTCATCCTGCTCGAGGCGATGCCCTTGCTGAGCACGTACCGACGCAGCTCATCGCTCATGAACAATGTACCCCGGTCGCCGTGAATATAAGCGGGGAAACCAAACAGTGTGAAGATGCTGCGCAGTGCCTTGATCACGGAGGCCGAGGTCGTATCGGGGCAGGGGACAGCAAAAGGGAAGCGGGAGAACTCATCGATAACGGTGAGGAAATAGATGTTGCGGTTGGTGGACGGGAGGGGCCCTTTGAAGTCCACGCTTAGTCGCTCAAAGGGCCCAGAGGCCTTTATCAGGCGGGCCTTGTCTGGTCGATAGAATTGCGGTTTGCATTCCACACAGATCTGGCATTCCTTAGTCATGGCCTTGACCTCCCCTGTGGAGTAGGGTTGGTTGCTGGACTTGATGAAGTGGGCAAGCCGGGTGATCCCCGGGTGGCAGAGGGCATCGTGGATGGATCTCAGGCGGTCCAATTGCGCGTTGGCGCACGTGCCGCGAGACAGGGCATCTGGGGACTCGTTGAGCTTCCCCGGGCGATATTTAATATCGTACGTATAGGTGGAGAGCTCTATTCTCCACCTCAGAATTTTGTCGTTCTTTATTTTGCCCCGTTGTGCGTTATCGAACATAAAGGTGACCGATCATTGGTCGGTGACGAGGGTGAACGTCCTACCGGCTAGGTAGTGCCTCTAGTGTCGCACGGCCTCCACTATGGCTTGTGCCTCCTTCTCGACTGCAGAGTGCCGAATTTCCGAGGCGGTGAGGGTTCAGGAGAAGAACGCTACTGGTCTGCCCGCTTGGTTGAGGGTAGCAGCCAGGGCGACATCTGATGCATCGCTTTCTAATTGGAAGGGAATGGCTTCGTCCACCGCGTGCATGGCGGCCTTGATGATGCCAGCCTTGATACGGTCGAAAGCAGACTGGGCCTCATCCGTCAGGGGAAAAACCGTAGTCTTAATGAATGGCCGGGCTTTGTCCGCATATCTGGGGACTCACTGGGCGTAATAGGAGAAAAGCCCCAAGCTTAAGCGGACGCATGCGGTCGGGGTCCGGGCCTAGGACCCCGTTTTCCACGACGTAGCCGAGGATGGCTAGCCGGGTTGTGTGGAACACGCATTTCTCTTTGTTGTACGTGAGGTTGATGGCCCGGGCAGTGTGGAGGAACTTCCTCAGGTTTGCGTCATGGTCCTGCTGGTCATGGCCGCAGATGGTGACGTTGTCCAAGTACGGGAAAGGTAGCCCGTAGGCCGTATTGGTCCACCATTTGATCCATCGCCCTCTGGAAAACGGAGACTCCGTTTGTAACACCAAAGGGGACCCTGAGGAAGTGAAACAGCTGACCGGCTGCTTCAAAAGCCGTGTAGGGGCGGTCCTCTGAGCGGATAGGGAGTTAATGATAGGCTGATTTGAGGTCAACCGTGGAGAATACCCGATACTGGGCGATTTGAGTCACCATTTCTGCTATGCGGGGAAGTGGGTAAGCATCGAGTTGTGTAAAGCGTTTTATGGTCTGGCTATAATCCACTACCATTCGTTGCTTTCCCCGGAGCGGACTACCAATACTTGAGCCCTCCAAGGGCTGTTGCTGGCCTCTATGACCCCCTCTTTTAGTAGCCGCTGAACCTCTGACTTGATAAAAGTCATGTCTTGGGCACTGTACCGGCGACTCTTGGTGGCGATGGGCAGTCGGGAGTGAGTTTTGCGAAGAGGCGGGGTGGCGCAACTTTGAGTGTCGCCAGGCTGCATACTGTGAGTGGGGGCAGGGGTCCGCCGAACTTCAGTGTCAGGCTCCGGTGGCTGCACTGAAAGTCCAGGCCGAGTAGCAGGGGGGCGCAGAGTTGAGGAAAGGTGTAAAGTTTAAAACGAGTATTTAGCGCCTTGAATTGCGAGGTCAACGACACAATACCCCGTGATTTGAACCAAATGGGATCCTGAGGCGAGGGCGATAGTTTGGGAGGCGGGGTGGGTGCGCAGGGAGCAGCGCCTTACCGTGTCTGGATGGATAAAGCTCTCTGTGCTCCCAGAGTCGAATAGGCAGGGAGTGTCGTGGCCGTTGATTCGCACCCGCATCATTGAGTTTCACAGGTGTTTCAGCCGCGATTGATCGAGTGTGATCGCTCCTAGTTGCGGGCCGTCAGAATCGAACTCACAAAATTGCCGCCCGGAGTCACAAGATGGCCGCCGCGTCTGGTCGAACGTGTCGGATTTCGAAGATGGCCGCCGCCAAGATGGCCGCTCCCATGACTCGCACGAGGTCGATGACACGTCGGAAGTAGGCGTGCCCGGCCGCAGCGCGGCCGCGTTGCGGGGTCTGTGAGACCGGGAGCTTGATTTCTGGGCCTGATGAGGGTTTTGTTTGTGCCCTTTGGGCCCAGCCAGGCAGACATTCGCGAAGTGCCCTTTCTTCCCGCAGTCGTTGCAGATCACAGATCGGGCCGGGCAACGCTGACGTGGGTGCTGACCTTGCCCACAGAAATAGCATGGGGAACCCCCGGAATGAGTGGATCGTTGCGTGGCACAGGCCTGTAGAGTGGCCGAGTCTGGAGGGGATCGAGAGGAGTTCGTAAGGTCCGCGGAGTACATACGGAGGTTATGGTGGGCCGTTTCGAGAGAAGAGGCGAGCGTTACCGTGCCCTGGAGATCCTTTGCCCCGTCTTCTAGGAGCCGCTGCCGGATGTACGAGGACCTGATACCAGACACAAGGGCGTCGCGAATATGTAAGATCCTGTGTTCTTCTGCCGTCACTGCTTTGTGGTCGCAGTTCCTCGTGCGCGCATTGAGTCTTTCCACGAATTCGTCCAGCGTTTCCCCGGAACGCTGGCTGCAGGTTGAGAGCAAATGTCTGGCGTGAACCTCGTTAGTAGGTTTTATGAAGCGTTTCTTCAATATTTCGACCGCCGCCTCATAGGTCGTAGCGGTTTCGATCACGGCGGAGAGTCGGTGGCTCACCAGGCCATGTAGTAAGCGCAGCTTGCGAGTGCTGTCGACATCAGTTGTTGAGGGGTCCAGATAATCCTCGAAACACTGGAGCCAATGTTTAAAAATTTCCGGGGCTTCCGGCGACCTGGCGTGCAGGTTGAGTTTCTCCGGTTTCAGACCGCTGTCCATCTTGATGTGTCTGTATATTAAATTGAGGCACCCTCAATTACGACGCAAGAGCGAGGTTAGTAATCAAAGTCTTTAATATACAGAGAACAGGACTACATTCGAGAGAAGTGTGCTTGCAACATGGAGCCTTATCCTATATACTGTTTCCTGGGGGCGTAGACAGAGGCGGAGTCCCCCAGGGTTCTATGGGTGCCCTTTGTGGGTGCAGAGGGATACGGGTGGGACCTGAAGACCCCCTTATAGGTGGGCTGGGGTTTGGGGTCAAATGGGGGTGTCTGTTCACATTCAGGTAAATTTGGTGCCTCAGCAGTGATCCCCCTGACGAGGCTGCACTTAGTCCCATTTTCTGCAGTGAGGAGCTCCGCTCGCCGAAACTGCTCAGTGCAGGAGATAGCGAGGCCATTTCTAAAGAGCCACATCTGCTGTAATCTGTTCTGTGCACTCTTTGACCTACATTTAACTGTGTTAGTGGTTTTGCCTGAAAGGCAGCGTGGAGCAGCACAACATGACTGGCAGATGCCGGGAGATCCCTCTTCCAGGATCCACCTGGCTCGCAGCGCCCTGCGGGACCTAACGCAATCTCATGAGATGTCGCGATGGAGTCCCGCCCATTGTGGGCGGATCACTATTTGAGCAAATCTGCATATTACAGAACGGCAGCTAGTCTCACTCTAATCTGCCATCCCACGATCGAACTAAGAGGTTGGCATCTAACCCCTTCGCCTTGGAGATCTTAGGGGAGCGCTGTTTAGTTCTAGCCCCCACAAACGGGGACCAGATGGAAAGGTACTCATGGGGGTCCCACAGGGGATTGGAGGCCCCAGGTGCTTGCCCTCGGGGCAGGGTGGCACCCTGGCACTGTTGGTGTCACCTTGGCATGATAGCACTGCCAGACATGCACCCTGACACTGCCAGCCTGGTAGCCTGGCAGTGGCACCTGGTTACCAGCCTGGTGCTGACAAGGTGCCCAGGTGGAAATTACAGCTGGCAGGGGTACTGCCAGGGTGCTGGGCTGGCAGTGCCAAGGCACCAAGCTGGCATTTTTTCCGCAATGGAGATTGGGCCCATGTGGGTGCAGAGGGATGTGGGGGTGGGGTGTGCTCTGAGGACCCCCTTATAGGTGGGTTAGAGCTTTGGGGAGATTTGGGGGTCACATGGGGGGGTGGAGGGATCAGGACCAAATTTAAAAATGGCGTCACTATCTCCTGCACTGAGGAGTTCCGGCGAGCGGAACACCTCAGAGCAGAAAACAGGATTAAGTTCAGCCTTAATGGGAAGATCGCCGCTGAGGCACCAAATTTACCCGAATGTGAACAGAGTCCCATTCAATAGATTGGTGTTTCCCAGTGCTCAGAGCAACGGGAAACACCCAACTAAACACCCTCGTTATGGAACTCTGCTCCCATTCAGGTAAATTGTGCCTGTAATCTTTGCCGCCTAGTTGCAATAAATCAGCAGCTATTTTTGAGCATGCTACAGAGGGGACTTTATGTGGGAACAAAGGTTCTCTGCCCTGCTTTGGTTGGTGAATTTGGCAGGTATAGCATGTTTGTTTACCTGTCTTTTCCCTTATTAATACTTGACCAATAAACTGATTCTCTGGCAAGGTATTCAATGTGTAGGTGACTTAACATGGTTTGACCAATTGCCCTAGGTTACAAGGAATTGTTTGCCTTTAAATATAATGTTTCTGAAGACACCAAGATCATCTGCATAGTGCCAGAATGATCAGGTACTTGTATGGACATCCTTGATGTGACTGGGCATCAACAATAACTTGCTGCAGTTGTATCATTTCGGGTTGACCTTGCTCAAAATGCACCTTCCTGCTCCTATTTGATATTGCCCAAGTGGAGGTCTAAAGGTAGGTCTTTATTTTTGGCTGGACTGGGTGGCTGACTCAGCATGTCAGAGGTTACCATTTTAGAGCCAGGTTTATATTGGGCATCAAGGTCGTAGCCCTGAATCTTAGTGAGTAGATGCTGGAGGGCAGGTGATGCTATGGTGAGGGGTTTCCGGCAAATCATCTACAGTGGCTTGTGGGTTATTGGGCTGTGAAGCATTTTTCAACAGGTGTGGAAACATTGGATGCCAAACGCTAACATAATGGTTCCATATTCAATGTTAGAGTAATTGGCTTGAGCAGTGGTGAGATCCTTTGAGGCAAAAGCTGCAGACTTGTTGTCCTGTAGTAGGCATGCACCAAGATCCTCCTGTGACGCATCCACCTCTTGCACAGTATGTTTGGGTGGGCTGTCGTACTGCAAGTTACATGACCTTGCAGATAGGGTATCCTTCACACTCTGGATGATGTCCTGGTGATCCTTTTGTCATGTGCACAGTGCGTCCTTCTTGAGGAAATCTGAATGGACATTGACTGCAAAGATCGAAAGCTAAAATATCCAAGCCACCTTTGCAGGATGTCTTTGTACAATGCTTCTATTTTAGCTGGATGCCTTGAGAGGAGTAAATAGAGCTGAAAACGTTGATCTGACTTGCATTGATTTAGCATTTGACACTATTAAAAACAAGACTATGCTTTCTGGCTGCTCCCATGACCATGTGTACGATTCTGTCATGCCAAGGACTAAAATGCAGATACTGCAGTCCCAGAGGACCATAGGCTGCTCTCCGCTTTGTGAGCTGATTGGTGGTGATTTAACCTGAGGGTCACCACACCTCAGGCAAGGGGCAAGGTTAAGAAAGCGGGGCCTTCAATAATAACCTCAGCCATTACAGGAATTGAACCCGTTCAGTTGGCACCGCTCCGCATCACGAACCAGCCGTCCAACCAGCCGAGATACCAGGCTTGCTATGTCATCGGAAATGCAGACACACTGGGACATGTCGACAATGATGCGGTTCATGTGTTTGTTGAAATACGTCTTGACTCACTGAAAGCACAAAACAGCACGAGCACAAGACAAGGGATAAGTCCTTGTGATATTGGTTCCAGGCGAACAGACCAGTAGCCTTCACATCCAACTTCAGGACATAACATGCTCCCACAAACCTGGGATTGAGTTCCTCAAGTATGAGGATTTTGTGAGCATATAACTTTAGCACCATTCTTAGTTATCTTGTGTCCAGGCATAAGCGTAGTGAACCATCCAGTCTATATGGTGCTTGACTTTCCGGATTATTTTATTGTGGACTATTGTATCCAACTCTGCTTCCAATTTATCTTGGATATGAATGCGACGCTTCCAGGGTGGGTCGATGTTGGGTTAAGCATTACCTTTTACGTGAAGCACTACATCACACTGAAGTCCCCAATGACGTTGAAGCGATCTGTGTACATGGCTGTAACTCACCCTACGGAACCAATCCTTCCCCTGATACTGCTATGTCCGGTGATGGTGGCCTCCGCCACATCATGAATAGTAACCATACACAAGTCAATGTGTGCTGGCAGACCAATGATTGCTGGGCCACTGGTTTCCACAACATTAAAAACTCTCTGGTGACCTGGATCTCCCTACTGGTGTTGTATTGTGATGGTGCCAATGTTTGATCCATTATAGACGACAAGCCTATTGGACATTAACTGGACTAAGTCATGCCACTGTCCTGTCTATGTGATGTTGAGAATATAGGATGCTGGCACTTGCACTGGTATTGATTTTTGCATGCATGGTATACTGTCCATAGTGTTGTGGATACTAATCATTTATAGTGGCAATCTGACTCATCATCTAACCTGATTCTGTCCACATGATGAGTGAGTTTAACCATATGTACAGTTTGGCCTGGATCTGTACACTGTGGTGTATTGTGGGTGTCTTTTGCTTCTTTGCTTTGTGGGCCGAACCGTGGAACTGTAACTTGTGTCGAGTTTCTGTGGAATTCTTCTTAGCAGTGAGTTTTGTACTTAAGGTAAGTCTGGTTTGCGACACATTTTTTCCCCCAATGTCCTTTTATGGAGGATAGCTTGCACTTGTCGAAAAATGCCGGACATTGCCTGGACAGGTGTGTAAGGTTTTGTTTCCCATGTTCTGGTTACTGCGGCAATGGGAGACTTGTGATCGAAGGCTTGAAGGTGCAACTCACCAGCAACTAATGCCACAGATTTTCTACCTTCCAGTGGTGTATCTATTGAGTAATCTTTAGCCTGGTCCAGTAACGTTTTTCAAAAAGATTCGATGGGAATTGAAGTGATCACAAGCTCCACTAATGTCTCCGCAACATCATCAGTGTTGAAGTTGCATTCAGCTCCTTTGTACAGGCACCTTTATGAACCCATCAATGCTTTCACTTGGCTGTTGTTGGTGCAACATGAACTCTTGCTTACGAGTTCTAATGTTGACTCCGGATTTCGTTGATCTTTGATGAGCGTGAAGAATTTATCGGGGTCCTTTGGCCTTCATCAGATAGACCCAATGAGTTTACACACAATATTCTTTGTTGCCAAGAGCTAAGAGTAATTTGGCAGCTTTTTTCTCTTCGTCCTGTGCTGGCCAACAAAATGTAAAAGCATCTTCTGTCTGAAGAGTTGTAATTCTGCAAGAGGTTCTCCTGTTTGCCACATCATGGTCAAATCTCTATTTGCCATTGTGATGTTCTTGGTCTTTAGCTGTGTCTGGTGATACACAAATGGAGTTGCTGAGATGCTGTGACTCTTTGGGTGAGAATTTGCTGCCAGTCTGCTGTCCCTTGCTTTTGAAGAATAAATGCTGCAATGGTGTACTGCTAAGGGAAAACAACTTTTGCTGCATATTTTGGAAATAGCACTTGAGATGTTTGGCTTTTATTCTGTAGTCTGGCATGAAGTAAGGAGAAAGAATTTTAAGTTGCAGGTCTTTAGATTGCAGAGATGTTGCCTCGTTGATTGTTCCTGCTGCAGTTTTGAGACTGCGCAGGTTTTCCTGCCGTGTTGCTGCCACGCCTCGATTGTCGTGGCGGGAAAGCTGGTTTCGGTGCCGTGACTGGAAAAACAAAGTTGCGGAACCAACTGACAATCATGCTGAGCTCTACTGAGAACCATTGAAACTTGCCTCGCCCAGAAAATCACTGAGCTAGGAGTGAGGTCTTAACTCGCTGCTGAACTTGGATGTCTTTTGGAATGAGTCACTGTGCGAATTACGGGTTCCAAGATCTAGTGGCTGAAGAACTGGGCCTTTAAAAAAAAATCAAAGCTCCTGAACTGAGGCTCCCCGTGAGTGGCTTCCTTTAAAGAGCGATACTTACCCACTGTCCTTCTCCTAAGGATGCTGGATTGGATCGTCGGCCTTGTGTTCTGGTACCTTCAGAAATTACCTCAACTGCTGTGAGATCTTTTGAAGTGCCTGCCACTACCAACTATCTAGTGGCTGCTTGCGATCTGCTGCTACCATATATGTTGAGGTTCTTGATGTAGACCCTGAGGGATCTATCTTTGTGCTATCTGAACAAGATTTTGAGAGTTCAAACACAATTACATGGCATTTACTACTAGCGACAACTATATAGGAAATTCTGCATAGGCCTTGATCTACCCCGGGTCTTAACAGTTACATAGGCTGAATACTTGACTGTATTCCTGACTCGTAAAGTTTACATGCAATCTTACTGGTACAGAATCACAGAAAGTAGTGAATGTCTTCAGTAGGGGTTAGAGGCAAGAGTGAACATCTAACATGGAGGCTGTACCATTTGACTGTAATATTGTTCTCATTAAGCAGCTTCTGTTATTGGCTGTATTGGTATAAATACAATGTCACAGCAGCAAGCATCTCCTTTGGATACTTTGGCAGCTGAACCCATACAATTTACCTACTTGGCAGGTGACTACCTCATTCTGCGTAAATTCCTGCGGCTGCCCGATGTTTTCCTGTCTGGGGTGATGAAAACATGTCAGGAGTTAAAATTCACTGGACTTCTTTTTGCTTTTGCACCGAAACTGATACCAAAACTGGACCCTGGTTAAAAGTGCAACCCAGGGTCACCATGCTTCAATTTGGCAGTCCTTCAATTGTTAGCAAAGTGACGTGGATACTTTGACTGTGTTACTTTCCTGTAATGCTCTCCACATATACACTTGTCCATTGTTTCAGATGGCCAAGGCTGAAATAATTTGCTTTATTTGATCAGTTTTAAAAGATTGCCTTCTTCAATACAACTGCCATGCTTACAGTTGAAATCTGCAAACTGCAAACATTCTGATTCCTCTCCAATGGCGTCTTGAAAAATGCATCCTTAAAACCCTAAACAGTCAATATTTTCCCCAGACGTCACTAGCCGAGCATTCCCCTCAATTCTTCAGCTAAATTGCAATAAAACAAGGTTACCGATATTCCCCTTTAGCACCATTAATTAATCATATCGTTTTTGCATCAGGCCAATGGCTAGATAAAAATTATCTGCAGCAGTGTTTAATTCTTTTTGTTCAAAGAAATGGTATTAAAATTGATTTACACCTACTTCTGTCAATATTCTTGATTACTCTAAGCATGGTTCAGTGTCAGAAACAGAAAATAAACAAAGAAATGCATGCGCAAAGCAATCATTTTTATCTGCAAATTGCTTTATAGGTTTTTCCATCTGGTGCATAGTTCCTGAAATGAAAGGGAGAAATTAAAACACAAATTACTTCAGAGAATCAGGAAGCAGCAGAATCGCGTTTGTGGGTGAAAAAAAATAACTGACTGGTGTTGAATGGGGTAGAAATTTTGGAAAGGAAATTAAATGTTCTCTTGAATGTGCCGGAGTTCCGAATTGGTGCCTGCAGACAAGTCAGATCTACATAGAACATAGAACAGTACAGCACAGAACAGGCCCTTCGGCCCTCAATGTTGTGCCGAGCCATGATCACCCTACTCAAACCCACGTATCCACCCTATACCCGTAACCCAACAACCCCCCCCTTAACCTTACTTTTTTTTATTAGGACACTACGGGCAATTTAGCATGGCCAATCCACCTAACCCGCACATCTTTGGACTGTGGGAGGAAACCGGAGCACCCGGAGGAAACCCACGCACACAGGGGGAGGACGTGCAGACTCTACACAGACAGTGACCCAGCCGGGAATCGAACCTGGGACCCTGGAGCTGTGAAGCATTTATGCTAACCACCATGCTACCGTGCTGCCCCTCTGTTTTCATCTGACTTTGCAGTCACCTTCGGAAATAGCAGAGATTTTTAAAAGTCTTTTCACTCAAATCTGATCTTCGCTGAACAAAATCTGCAAAATAAGTCATCATTGTTATTTGTTACAGTCATGGGAACATGACTGATCTGTATCTCAACTCCATTTACCCACTTTAATTCCCATGCCGAACAAAAAGCTATCAATCTCTCAAGTTATAAAAATTTCAACCGAGTTAGCTTCAAGAACCTTTTGGGGAGTGTGTTGCAAATTTTCACTACCCTTTGAGCTCTCAACTATTGAAAACAATAGAACATGTTTACAAAATTGTTGCATGTCCACTTTGCCCAAATCGACAAAATAGTTTCTGTTCCAATGTTTATTTTACTATTTATTCTATTTTATTTCAATTTTATGGTCAAGGTACAAAGTTAAACCTAAACTCCCAAGTCATTCAAAACTCAGTAGCCTATACCTTGTCTTGCTATCACCCCTTGCTGATTATTGCTAGTGGTTTGTCCCCCAACTTTGTTGAATTGTTTTTAAACTTAGCCTCGTCCTCCAGCTAATTAACATTTGTGGCCTCCTCCAGTTTTGCTTGGCCTCCCATGCTCTGCCTTCTTTTGATCAGGCTTCCTCCTGCATTCTCCTTCAACTGCAGAGAGCTGCCTCTGTCCTGTTCTCTGGAATTCCCTCCAGAGGTCTTTCTGCCTCTTGACTTCCACAAGACATCAATGCAAAGGCCGAGAAACTTGGCTCTGTAGCATCTCGGTTTTTTGCTGCCGTGGTTTCCAAAATGGTACCCATGACATGTCTGCACATTTCTAGAGCTCACCGCACCAGATGCCATTTTGGGTGAAGGCAATAGCATGTCTGCACGGAGCATTTGTATCTGTTGCACGTTTGGAAAGTAGGAAGACCGCAACACTGATTTGATGCTGGTACTGCCACTTTGGAGCTTCGCACTACACTTAATGCCCACTCTTAACTAGGTACAATTGAACGCATGTTCAGCAGCAGGTAAAATCCCACATCTGCAATATTTAGAGGAGTCAACTACTTTCATATTATTTTCTGATTGATTTTGACTGGCCTCTTGCTGCAATTATAGCTAGTGTTTGCAGATTTCAGGTTTGTTTAAAGTTGCTAATGTTTGTGGGAGTGGTGTGACACAGGCTGTAGGATTTGGTCCTGAACTCAAAGAATCTATACAAAACACCAGCTCTCAGATATGGTGCAGTCAAGTGCATTCTTTGACCTAAGGCATGACAGGGAGAGTGAGAAAGGGACAACACAGAGCAGGACAAGCTAATGGAAGAGAGAGAGGGAGGACTAGTGGACATATCAGTCCAGGGTGTTCAGGAAACAGTTCTCTAACCTGAACCTGTGATCTTTGTGCTTCACCAAGGACTTCCACCATGAAATCCACCACTTTCTGCAGTCAAAGCAGGGTGAGGATGGCATTGCTAGGGCCAGTGAAGGTGTTCGTGGGCATCAACGTTTTTGTATCTGCCTCCTTCAAGGCTGGAGATGTGATGTTTACACCATCTTTCATTTTGCCAACCACTATTACACAAGTGAAGTCACCTAATCTTGGTGCTTGAACAGAGCAGAATACATTTTATTCTGTCATTCCAGAGAACAATTGGAGCTCACTCACAGTTTTGTAAGTATTACAGCTTTCCCATAGTGCAGGGTTTCAGTTACTGCATGAATGTTGCTTTGCCGGTGCTGCAACTGAGAGGGAACGTCTATCTGGTGGGTGTCTAAATATCACTTCATACAGGACAATGCCTAATACCCGAACAGCCTTCATTCTGCCACAGCTCACTGAACCATCTATAATTGAACCACCACAATACACCAGAATGTGGCTACTGCAAGGGCTGTCCACGGACCACCAGGATTGTGGTTTATGGTGCATAATCCACAACATGCAGACAGCATGGGCTGGATTCTCCACTGGTGAGATTCTCCATTGCGCCAGCAGTGCACCCATGCCTGGGGATTTCCCAATGGCGTGGGTCTGCCCACAATAGGAAATCCCATTGGTCGGCTGGCGAGATGGAGCATCGCGCTGCTGGCGGGACAGGAATCCCGCCCCATGCATCTAACAGAAAGAAGCCTTGCAGCCACACAAAATATGATCAGGCAGACCATTGTGGTGTTTAAAAAACATTCCTACTGCCTGGACTTCTCTGGAGTAACTCGTGGCAGTGCATGTGCCAAGATTCGTGGTGGTCTGCTGCATGTTGTTCAACTTCGCCATCATGAGATCACAATCCTCGTCAACCATTATACACCCACCAGCTGATGAGGAGGTGGAACAGGAAGATAAGGACATCTTGGCAGACCTGCCAATTCATCAAACATTTCACCTTGGATACCCATCAGCCTTCTGTAACTTGTTACATCAAAGTGCTCATTTGAGTCCCCAAGAGCAGACCTCATGTGCGACCTCATCCTTCTGTGCACTGGCACCTCCGTCACCCTGGTCTCCTGCAGGCCACTCATGCCTGAGTCTGAGTGACAGTGTTTCTTCCTCCATTAATGCCTGGTAAGGTGGTGGTTCCCACCTTTCTCCTTAACCTCAGTGTTGCCTTTGTACCTTTCTCCTTTCAAGGTGAAAGGTACAAAGGCAGCACTGAGGTGCGGGGGAGGGGGGTTGGTGGTGGGATGGAATCCTAAGAGGGTCCTGCTTACAAATCAGAAGAGGTTGTGGGATGAGTGGGTAGTATGAGTTGTACGAAAGTGGATTACAGATGAGAATGCCATCAATGAGATGTTTTCAGCCCCCTATTGACTAGGTCTAAGGAAGGATGTGCTGGTTTTGGAGAGGGTCCAGAGGAAGTTCACAGGAGTGATCCACGGAATGAAGGACTGGTCATATGAGGAACGGTTGAGGATTCTGGGTCTGGACTCAATGGAGTTCAGAAGGATGAGGGGGATCTCAGTGAAACTTACAAAATACTGAAAGACTAATACTAGATAGAGTGAACATGGAGAGGATGTTTCCATAGTAGGAGAAACTAGAACCTGAGGACATAGCCTCAGACTGAAGGGACGATCCTTTAAAACAGAGAGGAGGAGGAATTTCTTCAGCCAGAGGGTGGTGAATCTGTGGAGCTCTTTGCGCAAAAGGCGGTGGAGGCCAAATCACTGAGTGTCTTTAGGACAGAGATAGACAGGTTCTTGATTAATAAGAGGATCAGGGGTTATGGGGCGAAGGCAGGAAAATGGGGATGAGAAACATATCAGCCAAAAATGAATGGCGGAGCAGACCCGATGGGCCGAGTGGCCTAATTCTGCTCCTATATCTTATGGAGTTAAGTCGTAGGCACTTCAATGATGATGATTAATGTCTTCTCCATTTGCATAAGCCATGTCTGTCACCCACTGGTTAAGTGCTGCTGTCTCCAGTTTCTGTGTGTCACTTTGTCTTGCAAGAGAGAGAGGTGTGGCAGTGAGAGCGGTACAATGTGAAGCACCCTGGGATATTGTAGTACATTAACAGCGCTATATAAATGTTTTGGCATTGTGGGGTTGTCATGGTTGAGTAGCTGGAAATATGTGCAAGCTGCAAGAAGTTGGTTTGAGGTCTGCAACAGTGCTATGTGTGTAAGGGTGAAGTGACGCTATGAATGTCAAATGTGGGTCATGTTTGATGGATGTTTGTTGATAGTTGAGTAATGGGGGCGTGGTGTTCAGAGCTATTTGTGAGGTTGGTGGTACAGTTGGTATCATGCACCTAAGGTTCTCTGGGCTCAACTCTTCACATTGACCACCACGACCATCTGCTTCCATTGCCTCTGTCAAGCTTGTTATGAAATGAAAATGAAATGAAATGAAAATCGCTTATTGTCACGAGTAGGCTTCAATGAAGTTACTGCGAAAAGCCCCTAGTCGCCAGATTCCGGCGCCTGTCCGGAGAGGCTGGTACGGGAATCGAACCGTGCTGCTGGCCTGCTTGGTCTGCTTTAAAAGCCAGCGATTTAGCCCAGTGAGCTAAACCAGCCCCTGGTTAGCAGAGCTTCCTGGATAGACTTCCGCTTCATCCTGCACCCGGCAGTACAACATCGGAAAATCTTGGAACCTGCCGTCTGTCATGTTGTTTGGCTGTGCCCCAGGTCAAAATCAGTTTTAAAATGACTTCCAACACCAGTTCCAGCAGCAATGTCCCTCCCCTCCAAAGGGTGAAGGTTTCCTTTAAATAGTGCAGGTTAGGCTAAAATGGAGCTGGATTCTCACAATTTTGTGCTTCCTCCTCAGGTGTGCAGCCTCTCAATACTGTAGTGCATTTATTTTTATTTTTTTATTTTTAAAAATAAATTTAGATTACCCAATTATTTTTTCTATTAAGGGGCAATTTAGCGTGGCCAATCCACCTACTCTGCACATTTTTGGGTTGTGGGGGCGAAACCCACGCAGACACGGGAAGAATGTGCAAACTCCACACGGACAGTGACCCAGAGCCGGGATCGAACCTGGGACCTCAGCGCCGTGAGGCGGTTGTGCTAACCACTAGGCCACCATGCTGCCCTCTGTAGTGCATTTATTGCTGGGCCCACAGTACAATCATTTCAATTAGCATGCTGCATGAAGGAGATATGTTTGTATTGTGACCACCCGCACCCGCACTTGGGGTCTATGAAAAACCTTTGTCTGGGATCCAGCATTCTCATTAAGACCTTGATCCTTGGTGTCAGTCAGGTTCTGGAAGCAAAGCCTGAGGTTCAAAAAGCATTGGCAGCATCACCCAGCTTGCTGTCATTGCAGATTGAGTAAAGCAGCACTAATCTGTCAGGACAGAAATCAGTAGCATACCAGGGGTGGCACTTTTACAAGCTGCAGGCAGCTAAGATCAATTGTACTGCCTGGAACACCTATTAAATACCATTTCACAAGTAGTGCATGATTAATAATTAATAATTTCCAAGAATGGAATTTGACCAAAATTCGGCAAGCAGGCATAGTTTAAAAAAAAACGATTTAAGAAACATGGAGCGAAAACAATCTCAAAGTAGTTTTCAGCAGTTTTTCTGACACATATTTGTAGCTCAGTTAACTAACCCTTTAGCCAAAACCAATGTAGTGTGCCAACAGACCAGCTGTGATGTTAGCCTGTACAAAACTATCGGCTCATTTTTGTTCACAATGGTTTCACCATGTATACTTTAATGGGGGCTAATTGCATTGGTTGGATAAGGTTACCTTTTGGGCATATGCAATAATTAAGACTGATAGTTGGAAATACTAAGTGAGCTGAACATCTTCAATGTGTGTGGGACCTGGGGACTAGAGAAAAGATTACTTTCCATCAAAGTGCTTTTGGGGGGAAAAAAATATATAACACAACTGAAGTCTCCTGGATAGATTAAAGAGGCAACCCAGGAGCTCAAATTAGAATGAAAATGATACGGAAAAAAGAACGTCTGTGAGCGCCCAAAGCAGTCATGGCAAACTCCTCATTACTTATTAAAAATATATTTGTACAGGATATTCTAGTTAAGCTTTAAAGCTTGATTAAATGGGTTTCTGCTCAGAAGTTATAAACCACAACATAGTGCAAGATTCAAAGCAGACATCAGACAGATCCCTACGGGGCAATCTTTAGTGTTGAAAACCCTTTAGTTCAATAGCACTTTCATTTTGCAATCATACCTGTTATAACCCCCATGAAGGCCATGGGGCGTATACCATTCATTTCCCGTGACCTTCAATGAATATGAACTTCCCTGGTAATGGGGCAGGGCTTCCCCTTTAACGAGGGGAGCCCTCACTGTATAAAACCCCCCAGGAGACCCTTCGGGAGAGGAGACTTGTGTATTACTTTTTAAAATTTAGAGTATGCAGTTCTTTATTTTTCCAATTAAGGGGCAATTTACCTACCCTGCACATCTTTGGGTTTGTGGGGGTGAGACCCTCGCAGATACGGGGAGAATGTGCAACCACACACGGAGAGTGACCCGGGGTCCAGTATCAAACCCGGATCTGCCGTGAGGCAGCAGTGCTAACAACTGCATCACCGTGCCACCCGAGATTTGTGTATTATAGTAAGAGTATCATTTTTCATCCTACTTGCTGTTCATGCGTATTCTTTTGGCATGACTACTACACTGCCCAACCATTTGTTTAAAAGTTGAGCTGCTGATTGGTAAGTCTACATTGCAAAGGAAGAAAGTGCATGCTATCGTGTTCTCCACGATAAGGAAGATTCGTCATGGTGGTTTTCACCTGATTTCAGATGACCTTTGATGTTAATTTCAGCATCAAGGCCAACAAGATGATGGAGTTCAGAAGAATGAAAGGGTATCTCATTGAAACTTATAAAATGTCAACATGTTTGGACAGACGTGATGCAAAGGTGGTGGGCATGATCTTCTGGCTGTTCACGCAACTGGGATCTTCTGGTCCCGCTGACAGTACACCCCAGCCATCGGTTTCCAGTGGCATGGGGAGTGTTCAATGGGAAATTCCATTGACAGCAGTGGAATATTCGGCCTCCAGCCACCGAGAAAGACACCACGGGGAAGCCAGAGAATCTTACCCAATGTCCCTTGGCAGGGGAGGGGTTGGGTGGACAGGGGTTGATAGGGTAGGGGTGGGGGTTCTAGAACAAAGGGCCAATCTCAGGATAAGGGGTAGGCCATTTAAGACTGAGATGAGGAGAAATCTCTTCACTCAGACGGTGAACCTGTGGAATTCTCTATCACGAAAGGTTGCAGAGGCCAAAGCACTACATATATTTAAGAAGGAATTAGGTAGATTTCTAAAGGCTAAAGGTCTCAAGGAGCATGGGGAGAGCACTGGAATATGGTGAGACAGAGGATCAGCCTTGATCATATTCAATGGTGGGGCAGGGTCGAGGAGCCAAATGGCCTATTCCTGGTCCCATCCCCTGTGTTTCCAGTGTCAGGTTTGTTAAAGATCACTTCTGGAGTGGATGCTTTCTCCACCATTAAGTCTGCAGTATTTCCCCAGCTGTGATTACAACCAAGTGATCCATTCTGGCAACATGCGCTCATACCTCGGTCTGAAAGCTTGCCTGAAATAGCCTGTGGGTGTGACCTTCCTTCTCATCATCAGAAAGAAAGACTTGCATTTACATAGCACCTTGTTCCACCTCAGCATGTTCCAAAGCGCTTCCCAGCCAAAGAAAAGTGCTTTTTGAAACGTGGTCACGGGTTGTGATGCAACAAAAGTTCTTCTGCGTCAAAAAACTGGCAGCTTTTGTCGACAACACAAACATTGTTTCCAGACATTCAGCAATGGTAAATGACCTCACTTCCGGGTTTCTTTATTGATCAGAATGTCAGTTTTGTTCAATTAGTTATTGTTAAAATTTACCCCAGTATCATTCCTGCTCCCTTCCCCTACAGCACGTCCCCCTCTCCCTCTTTTTTTAAATATAAGTTTAGATTACCCAATTATTTTTTCCAATTAAGGGGCAATTTAGCGTGGCCAATCCACCTACTCTGCACATTTTTGGGTTGTGGGGGCGAAACCCATGCAGACACAGGGAGAATGTGCAAACTCCACACGGACAGAGACACAGAGCTGTGATCGAACCTGGGACTTTGGTGCCGTGAGGCAGCAGTGCTAACCACTAGGCCACCGTGCTGCCCTGCTCTCCCTCTTCTAAAGACATCGTCTGATGTTGTGGGACATTTCCACAGATTGCGACCATTTTGCAGCAACATCAACCAAATGACTATTTTGTCAGGGCACGGAGAGTTTATATTGGGTAGGGTATTTTAGAATGACAGGTGACATCGCCATCACCCCAATCCTCTCCTGCCGACTCAAAGAGATTCCCATGCAGTCACCACTCACTGGAACTAAGAACGCTGCCCCCCCTGCCCTCCCCAAAGAAAAATGATTGGGCTATCCATTGTGCTCCGTATCACCATCCCCAGTGAGATCAGTTGACACAGCACAGCCAGGATGTTGAAACTGAGACCTGGCAGGCCTGAATGGCTGAGAATCACAACGCAGGATCTGTTTCTCTACTGTGACGTGAGGAGGTTGCCTTCCAATCTCCATTGTTTATTTTCACTTTTACTATCATCGCAATGTATGAATCCACATTTTCTTGTCACATCTGTCAAATCCAAACGGCCACAGCTCTCTCCAGGTAGGCAATGTAATCAACATCTCCACAAAATTGCACTTACTTATTTCATAGTGATGATTTTATTGCAAGACAGTTCATTGAAATTTTCCTCAGAGGAAATCTATACATTTTCACAAAACCATATTAGAGTCACCTCCCATGTACTATTACTTCTGCTGTGGCAAATAGACAGTGACAACAACAATGCTTCATCAAACTATAGGGGAAATGAAATGTAGGAGATGTAAGGAATCCTATTTCAGAGTACTAGAACCGGAGAAAGAAACCCCAGACGTAATTGCCAGAAAGCAACCTACGGCCAGGTTACAAGACTGACAATAATAAGGAGGGGGCCAGGTTGTACAATGAATTTGGAAGTCATTAGATCATTTGTCCTGAATACAATTTTGTTACAGTCCACTGCACAGTCAGCTCTCTTCAAATTTGTATGGCACACATAAACCTCCGCAAAGGATAGGATAGAAAAAGTGGAGGTGAATAAAGGATAATTTTACTTGCTCAGATCTGGTTAAATACATTAATGAGAAATTTATGCAGAAATGTGTTAAACTGTATGACTAACTACTTTACTTCTTAATCTGCCAAGTTTAGCGAAAGGGAAGATTCAGACCAATCACCACAGAAGTAAGTGGAGAGACTATTATCATGGAGTTATTATTATTTAGTGGCCACAAGTGAGAAGATCAAAGAGGAAGAGAGGAGGAACCAAGAGATCAGATTGATTGAGAAATGCATTCTGTTGTGTGTTCCCGTGCTTTATGTTGGCAGCTTGTCCTCCCTCAGGAGCAGTGGCTGTCTTTGATGGATGAGTGAAGATGGCCAACTGGTCTTCCTCATCCTTAAATCACCTCATGAACCCATGACCAAAAACATGCCTGTATCATTCCTTTAGTACACTGCTGTTGTTCAGGCATCAATGTGCCTTCCAAGCTTCACAAAATGTATGATGGCTCAGTTGGTTTGAATGGGCAGCTGTAGGTGCATAAACTAGGCCTTTCTCAAGTCTCTAGGGTCTGTACTGGTCTACCAAAGGAAATCCTTTGCAGAGACAGCACAAGGCTCAAGGTGGATCTCACCAACTCTAGAGAAAGCCCCATTAATATTACAGCATTACTCCCCTCACAGAATGTTTACCGAATTGGAGTGATTTGCATAGTGAATTCGAGCAATACAAAACCACCAGTAATTCAGACTTGTGGAATATCAAGGTGAGTCCAGAGTTACATTACAATCAGGCGGGGAGGCGTTGTCATGGTATTGTCACTGGACTATTAATCCAGAGACCCAGGGTAATACTCTGGGAACCCAGGTTCAAATTCCGACATGGCAGATGGTGAAAAATCTGGAATTACAACTCTAATGATGACCATTTATACCATTGTCACATTTCATTAATGCCCTTTTAAGAAAGGAAATCTGCTGCCCTTGTCTGGCCTTTATTATTATGTGACTCCAGACCCACAACATTGAGGTTGACTCTTAATAACTGCCCTCTGAAATACCTTGTGAGCCATTCAGTTAAAGGGCAATGAATACTGGCACAGCCAGCGATGCCTACATAGAAAATAGGAGCAGGATGGGCATTTGGCCCTTCAAACCTGCTCTGCCATTCACTATGATCATGGCTGATCATCTCACTCAATAGCCTAATCTCGCTTTCCCCAATATCCTTTGCTACCCTTCAAACCAAGTATTATATCTGTTTCTTTAAACATTGGCCAACTTCCTGTGGCAACAAATTCCACAGGCTCACCACTCTCTGAGTGAAGAAGTTTCTCCTCACCTCTGTTCTAAATGGTCTACGCCATACCCTCAGGCTGTGACTCCTAGTTCTGGACTCTCCCACCATCAGGACATCCTGCCTGCATCTACCCTGGCTAGTCCTGTTAAAGTTTTATAGGTTTCTATGAGATCCCACCTCATTCTTCTAAACTCCAGCAAATACAATTCTTTTTTTTTATAAATGTTTTTTATTGAGTTTTCATATTTTATATATGACAAATTACAAGTTATTAGAGAGAGAGAAAAAAAAAAGGAAAACACAAAAATTTAACATGAATATTTACAGGTAAGCATCTTCATAACAATAATTGTGGCCGCCCCCTTTAGCCAGCATACATATTTTACATTCCCCAATATGGCCGAGGCACATGTTTATAGGCATTTATTTATAGTTTGGTTTTGGGCCTTGGCTTGCCATCAAACCCCCATACCGAGCCCGTAGCCCCCCCCCCCCCCTCCCCCCGGCTACCTTCCCCCGATTCCCGTCCATTTTCCCCTGGTTCTTGGCCACCCGACTATTCTTCCTCATGTACGTTGGCCACAAACAGGTCCCGGAACAGTTGCATGAATGGCTCCCACGTTCTGTGGAAGCCGTCGTCCGACCCTCGGATGGCGAATTTGATTTTCTCCATTTGGAGAGATTCCGAGAGGTCGGACAGCCAGTCTGCAGCTCTGGGTGGTGCTGCTGACCGCCAGCCAAACAGGATTCTACGGCGGGCAATCAGGGAGGCAAAGGCAAGGGCGTCCGCCCTCCTCCCCAGGAATAGAGCTGGCTGGTCTGAAACCCCGAAGACCGCCACTATCGGGCATGGCTCCACCCTCACCCCCACCACTTTGGACATAGCCTCGAAGAAGGCTGTCCAGTACTCCACAAGTCTGGGGCAAGACCAGAACATGTGGGCGTGGTTGGCCGGGCCTCTTTGGCACCGCTCACATTTGTCCTCCACCTCCGGGAAGAACCTACTCATACGGTTTCTCGTTAAGTGGGCTCTATGTACCACTTTTAGTTGCGTCAGGCTGAGCCTTGCGCACGTGGAGGTGGAGTTGACCCTATGCAGTGCTTCGCTCCAGAGTCCCCACCCTATCTCCATCCCCAGGTCGTCCTCCCATTTCCTTCTTGTTGCGTCCAGTACGGTGTCGTCCCTATCTACCAGTCGGTCATACATGTCACTACAGTTCCCTTTCTCTAGGATACTTGCGTCCAGTAGGTCTTCCAGTAGTGTCTGTCGTGGCGGTTGTGGGTACGTCCTTGTCTCCTTTCGTAGGAAGTTTTTGAGCTGCAGGTACCGTAGCTCGTTCCCCCCAGCTAGCTGAAATTTCTCTGTCAGTTCGTCCAGTGTTGCGATCCTGTCGTCCGTGTATAGGTCCCTGACTGTCAGTGTCCCCCCGTCCTGCCTCCACCTTTTGAAGGTGGCGTCAGTCAGTGCTGGTTTGAACCTATGGTTGTTGCAGATGGGAGCCTTGTCCGACATTTTGTACAGGCCAAATTGCTGCCGCAGTTGGTTCCAGGATTGGAGGGTGGTTGTCACCACTGGGCTGGTGGAGTGTTTTTTGGGTGGGGATGGGAGTGCGTCCGTGGCGAGGACCCGGAGGGAGGTTCCCATGCAGGAGGCCTCCTCCGCACGCACCCACTCGGCTTCTGGCTCCTGGATCCATCCCCTTACTCGCTCGGCTGTTGTCGCCCAGTGGTAGAATTGTAGATTCGGGAGGGCTAGCCCCCCCTGGATTTTGTTTTTTGTATGACCTTCTTTGGGATCCTAGCATTTTTACCCCCCCCATACGAACGGCATGATATGTTTGTCCAGCGCTTTGAAAAAGGCCTTGGGGATGTAGATCGGAATGGATCTAAACAGGAAAAGGAACCTTGGCAGTACGTTCATTTTGATCGTCTGGACTCTCCCCGCGAGGGAGAGCGGGAGTGTGTTCCATCTTTGCAGGTCCTTTTTAACTTCCTCCGTCAGGCTGGTGAGGTTCCATTTGTGGATCCCTTTCCAGTCATGGGCTATTTGGATCCCCAGGTAGCGGAATTTATTTCGGGCTTGTTTGAACGGCAGCCCCTTTAGTGCTGCCCCCCCCCCCCCCCCCCCCCCCCCCTTGCGGGTGTACTGGGAAGATCTCACTTTTGCTCATGTTGAGTTTGTAGCCCGAGAAGGCTCCAAACTCTTCCAGGAGCGCTATGCTTCCGTCCATGCTGCTTTGTGGGTCCGAGATATAGAGGAGCAGATCATCCGCATAGAGTGAGACTCTGTGCTCTCTACCTCCCCTTTGGATCCCCCTCCAATTTTTTGCTGCCCTGAGCGCGATTGCTAGCGGTTCGATTGCTAGTGCGAACAGCAGCGGGGACAGTGGGCATCCTTGTCTAGTGCCCCTGTGCAGCTGGAAGTATTGGGAGTTGGTATTGTTGGTCCGTACACTCGCCATGGGAGCGTTGTATAGGAGCTTTACCCAAGCGGTGAACCCTGTTCCAAGCCCGAACCGCTCCAGTACCTCTATGAGGTATTTCCATTCGACTCTGTCGAAGGCCTTTTCTGCGTCCAGGGAGACGATCACCTCTTGTGTTCTCTCCCCGGAGGGGGTCATTATCACGTTCAGCAGGCGCCTGATGTTCGCGGTAAGCTGTCTACCTTTGACAAAGCCCGTCTGGTCCTCTGTGACCACCTCAGGTACACAGTCTTCTAGCCTTTTGGCTAGGATTTTGGCCAGTATTTTGGCGTCTGCGTTCAGCAGAGATATGGGTCTGTATGACCCACATTCCGTTGGGTCTTTGTCTTTCTTAGGTATCAGCGAGATTGAGGCCTGTGCTAACGTGGGTGGCAGTGTGCCCCTAGCTAGCGAGTCTGTGAACATCTCCCGCAGGTGCGGGGCCAGCGCTGTCGCGAATTTTTTGTAGAAGTCCGCCGGGAATCCGTCCGGTCCCGGCGCCTTCCCCGTCTGCATGGAGCTAATGCTCTCCGTGATCTCTCCCAGTGCTAGTGGTGCTTCCAGATCCCGTTTTCTGCCCTCTCCCACGACTGGTATGTCCAGTCCATCAAGAAACTGGTTCATCCCAGCCTTCCCCGTTGGGGGGCTCCGAGGTGTACAGCTCTTGGTAGAAGGCCTTGAAGGTTTCGTTAATCCTCTCTGGTTCTGTTTCCCACGTGCCTCTGGTACCTCTGATTTGCGCAATTTCCCTGCTGGCTGCCTGCTTTCTCAGCTGGTGTGCCAACAGGCGGCTGGCTTTGTCTCCGTGTTCGTACAGGGCCCCGCGTGCCTGGCGGAGTTGGTGTACTGCTTTCCTGGTGGAGAGCAGGTCAAAGTTCCTTTGTAATTCTTTTCTCTCCGCCAGGAGCTCTACGGTCGGGGCCTCGGAGTATTTACGGTCTACCTCCAGTATGGAGTCGACCAGCTTCTGCCTAGCCACCCTTTCCTCCCTATCTCTTTGCGCTTTGTAGGCAATGATTTCCCCTCTTAGTACGGCCTTAAGCGCTTCCCAGAACGTGGAGGATGAGACCTCCCCGTTTTGGTTGTTGCAAATACAATTCTAAAGAACTTAATCTCCCCTCATACATCAGTCCTGCCATACCAGGTATCAGTCTGATAAACCTTCGCTGCACTCCTTCTATGGCAAGAACATCCTTCCTCAGATAAGGAGATCAGAACTGAACTGCATGAGGCTCCAGGTGTGGCCTCACCAATACCCTGTATAATGGAGTAAAACATCTCTATTCTTATACTCAAATTCTCTCGCAATGAAGGCCATCAAACCATCTGCCTTCTTTACCCCCTGCTGTACCTCATGCTTACATCCTATGTAAGAATGAAAAGAAAGTAAGGAAGCCCGACAATGTATCATCAATGCAATCCATAATCAAATGTAGGTGCAATGAGCACAAACATAAATGCTTCATTACCCATGTCTGAGAAAGTCCATTTCAAAATGTCATAGTTGCCATGACTGCAAGTCCTTCCTGACCTCATCTTCTCATAATCCAGAAAGTTGGGAGGAGCCTGAATATCACCTTGCAAAAATGGCCTGTTTTTGTGCTACAGCCTTGATGTAACTCAATGTGTCAGTTGCAGTCGAAGCTACGATCAATAAACATGCTGGAAAATTGTTGTGGCAGCAATCTTTGCCTGACTTAAAAGTGTGCTCCAGGATCCAAAACCAATATTAAAATTAGCCCAATAAAATTAGCCACAGAACAAAAGTACACATTTCATGCAGACTGACCAATCTATATGTATGCTGCGTCCTAACTTCAACCTTAACCACCTCCCCAACTCACCAACACACGCGAGGAAATAAAAAGTCATGGGTGGAATTTTCTGTTCCTGAGGCTAAGTGCAGGCACCGGCGGAGGATCCGCGGGTGTTTCACAATGGGAAAACCTGCACAAACCCCTCACTGATTCCTGTACCAGCACCGCGTGAAACACCCGCAGCTGACAAGCTGCGCAGGTCGCGCCAGAAAACATGGAGCCGGCCGTGCTGGACCGTGTACCCTCCCACCCCGAACCCACAGCGCACCACCTGGCCACCACCCACCACTCTCCCCTAGCCCTCGCAGAAGCACCCTGGCCAGTGGCAGGGATCCTGGCCGAGTGTGGCGGTGCTGGACATTGTCCACAGCTGGCACACCAGGTTCCAAATCACTGGGACCACATGAGACCTGCGCCGTTGGGAACTTGGCCTATTGGTGGCGGAGCATCGCGCCTGTACTGGCTGATGACACGCCAATGGCATTGCGTCTGCGGTGCCTCGCGTCCCGATGATGCCTATTTGGAGGGGGAGGAGCATCGAGAACCAGCATCAAGCAGGTGCCTGCCCCAATTCCGGCATTAGACATAGAATAGAACAGTACAGCACAGAACAGGCCCTTCGGCCCTCGATGTTGTGCCGAGCAATGATCACCCTACTCAAACCCACGTATCCACCCTATACCCGTAACCCAACAACCACACCCCCCCCCCCCGCCCCCCCCCTTAACCTTACTTTTTAGGACACTGCGGGCAATTTAGCATGACCAATCCACCTAACCCGCACATCTTTGGACTGTGGGAGGAAACCGGAGCACCCGGAGGAAATGCACGCACACACGGGGAGGACGTGCAGACTCCGCACAGACAGTGACCCAGCCGGGAATCGAACCTGGGACCCTGGAGCTGTGAAGCCTTTATGCTAACCACCATGCTACCGTGCTGCCCCGATCGCTGATCCCGATTCCCAAGCAATTCCCATGGAGTCAGAGGGTGAGGACTTCCGTGACGTCGGGCTACGGAGAATTCCGCCCCATTAGATTTCCATCTAAGGCAGGCCCAATTAACATTCGCCCACTCTTGTTACCCCTAGCTACTCAACCCTCCCCGTGCTTGGTGACACTCCTGCAATTCCACACGTCAAGAAGTTTCAGAACAACAAGCCAGCTATTGGGAAAGAAAGGATACCAATGTCACGGAATATTTATTAGTTTACACAGCGACACAAACAATGAGTGAGTAAGTCATCAAATGGAGGAACAGAATGAAATCTGATGATAAATAGACAGAAATCCAATGAGCTCACAGACCCCCCCCCCCCCCCCCCCTCCCCGCCCCCCGCCCCCGGAGAATCTGTAATTCATCTTTTGGAGTCAGGGACTCAAGTTTTGAAAATCATTAAGGAAAATTGATTAATTTCGTCAAAGATGGTTTTATACACATTCTAAGTCTGAATGGAATACAAGGGCTCAGATATGCCAAAGGAACAAGTGAATTGCTGGACAAGTAAAGCCCTTTGTACATCTAGTTAACCTTCTACCATCCTGTTCGTCATATCCTACAATAATGAGTTGTTGACTAATTACAGCAATCAATCGCATTCAACCAGTCTATAACAGAATCAAACATGCTGTAAGGAAAACCCCAGCTCTCCAGCAGGCAACCAAGAACACCCATCACCCCCATATGATTCTGGTCTAAAGGGTGGCAGGAAGGTAGGATGAGGTGGTGGCAGGTAGATAAGGTGGCACAGGATGGCAGGCGGGTCGATGGTAAGATAGGTGGAATAGGGATAGTCAGATTGGGAGTGATGGTTGGGAGATTGAAGGATGAGTTGCGGGGGTTGGCGGGGAGGGGGTGGTGGGGAGCCAGTGTGAGTTCATGAGGGGGTCAGTTGTACAGTCACCCAGCAGTTAGACAAGGATTTTTGTATCTTACATTTCCTGGGTAACTGTTCAGGTAATTAAGTCAAAACTGCTGGAATCGCCAAATCTATCCCTTAGATCTTTTTGGAGGCTCCCAGGGAGCAGGGGAGTTGACCTTTGGAAGTTCAAACTTCCCAAGCAATTCCCATGGAGTCAGAGAGTGTCAGGACTTCTGTGGGGTCGATTTGGAGACTGGAAGTTTTGAGCTCTTATCAGCAGAAAAGAATTACCGGATAACCATGTGGGGACTAAAATCTGACAAATCCCCAGGAAGTGATGGTGTAGATCCTCGCATTGCAGAAGAGATATCTGCAGAGGCAGTGGTTTTGCTGGTTATGATTTTCCAAAATTTCCTGGGTTCTGAAGTGGCTTCTTGCAGATTACAGATTGGAATTTAGACTGCTGTTCAAGAAAGGAAGAGAGAAAACAGGGAACCACAAGCCAGTTGGTCTGACATCGATCATCATGAAAATGTTGGGAAATAAGTCTTCACAAGGCACTTGGGAAGCATAGCATGATCAGAAAACATGGTTTTACAGAAGAGAAATCCCGTTGATAACTTTTTGGAATATTTGGAGGACATAATTTTATAGAGAAATACAGCATAGAACAGGCCCTTCGGCCAACGATGTTGCGCCGAACTTTTGTCCTAGGTTAATCATAGAATTTTGGACAATTTATCATGGCCAATCCACCCAACCTGCACATCTTTGGACTTGTAACTTGTAAATTGGGTTAAAGGGAACCAATAGATGTCATATTCTTGGATTTCCAAAGGTATGCGGTAATAATAATAATAATCTTTACTGGTGAAAATCCCCTAGTCGGCGCACTCCTGCGCCTGTTTGGGTCCACTGAGGGAGAATTTAGAATGTCCAATCCACCTAATAATCACTTCTTTCGGGACTTGTGGGAGGAAACCAGAGCACCCGGCGGAAACCCAGGCAGACACGGGGAGAACGTACAGACTCCGCACAGGCAGTGACCCAAGCCAGCCACACCAAAGGATAGTATACAAGATAAGGATTGGTGGAGTTGGGGATGATATATTTGCATAGATAAAGGATTGGTTAATGGACAGGAAGTGGAGAGTAAGGATTAACAGGCACTTCCAAATTGGCAGGCTGTGACTATGGAATGCTGCAAGAATCACTGCTGGTTAAAATCTACATAAAATCTACTCTACGCAGCCCTGTGCAGATCTGCTCAACTACCTGCCTCCCATCGCTCCCAGCAGCAGCGCAGGAATGTCCGGTCCGTGCAACAACCAGTTACAGATTCCGACTCCAACATGGACACCGAGGATCTCAAATCCCCATTCCGGGTGAGCATCATCACCAAGCATACGATGCTTCCCAAAGAAAAGGCCAAGCCCCTCCCAGTGATGAGCATTGATCCAGACGACGAGTGGTGTGCCACCCTTATGGTCAACAAATCCCGCATCGGATTCAGCCTGGACACCGGTGCTTCAGCCAACCTCATTTCGCAGTCTGACCTGGACAACCTCCACGTCAAACCGACCATCATTCCATCCGCCTGCCAGCTTCTCGACTACAATGGCAATGCCATTGCTGCCAGTGGCTCATGCCAGCTTGTGGTGTCACAGCGTTCCTTAAAGGCCACCCTGCGCTTCGAGATTGTAGGGTCCACCAAGGCTTCCCTGCTCGGTGCTCAGGCATGCAAGATCCTGAATCTCGTACAAAGGGTTCACGCCATGTCGCCCGCTGAGGCATCAGCCTCGCCAGACGCCGACTTTCAGACACAACTGAAGGACATCATTGCTCGATACCACAGCGTCTTCGATGGTATGGGCACACTCCCATACATGTACAAAATTATTTTAAAACCAAATGCCACGCTTGTGGTTCATGCACCCCGCCGGGCGCCAGCGCCCCTTAAGGACCACCTCAAGCAGCAGCTGCAGGACCTCCAGGATCAGGGCGTCATTTCTTTTTTTTTTAATTTAAGAGTACCCAATTAATTTTTTTTCCAATTAAGGGGAAATTTAGCGTGTTCAATCCACCTAACATGCACATCTTTGGGTTGTGGGGGCGAAACCCACGCAAGCACGGGGAGAATGTGCAAACTCCACACAGACAGTGACCCAGAGCCGGGATCGAACCTGGGACCTCAGCGCCGTGAGGCAGCAGGGCTAATTCACTGCGCCACCATGTTGCCCTAGGGCGTCATTTCTAAGGTAACGGAACTCACCGCTCACTGGGTCAGCTCCATGGTGTGTGTTAAAAAACCGTCAGGGGAACTGCGCATTTGCATCGACCCCAAAGATTTGAACCATAACATCATGAGGGAACACTACCCTATCCCAAAGCACGAAGAACTCACCTGCGAAATGGCTCGCGCCAAATTTTTCACAAAGTTGGACACATCCGAGGGGTTCTGGCAGGTACTTGACGCATCCAGTCGGAAGCTCTGCACCTTTAACACCCCATTTGGCCGGTATTGTTACAACCGGATGCCGTTTGGTATCATCTCCGCCTCAGAGGTGTTCTACCGAATAATGGAGCAAATGATGGAGGGCATCGAGGGGGTGCGGGTGTACGTTGATGACATCATTGTCTGGTCCACCACTTCGCAGGAACACATCGATCGACTCCAACGCGTGATACAGAGAATCCATGAGCATGGCCTCCGCCTCAACAGAGCCAAATGCTCCTTTCGTCAATCAGAAATAAAGTTCCTTGGTGACCATATTTTGCAGTTTGGTGTGCAGCCGGATGCAGACAACGTGTCGGCGGTCAATGCCATGAAGACATCGGAGGACAAGAAGACGGTCCTCCGCTTCCTGGGCATGGTCAACTTCCTGGGGAAGTTTATCCCCAACCTCGCATCTCACACCATAGCCCTCCGCAATCTTGTGAAGAAAACCACCGACTTCCAGTGGCTCCCCGCTCACGAGCTAGAGTGGCGTGAACTCAGGGTGAAACTCACCAAGGCCCCGGTATTGGCATTCTTCAACCCTGCCAAGGAGACGAAGATCTCCACAGATGCGAACCAGTCTGGCATTGGGGCAGTGCTCCTCCAACGCGACGAATCCTCCTCCTGGCTCCAGTCGCATATGCATCGCACGCAATGACGCCCACTGAGCAACGCTATGCTCAAATCGAGAAAGAGTGCCTGGGCCTCCTCACGGGAATTGTAAAATTCCATGACTTCGTATATGGACTCCCCAAATTTACGGTCAAAACGGACCACAGGCCATTGGTCCACATTATACAGAAGGACCTCAACGATATGACGCCGTACCTGCAGCGCATCCTCCTTAAACTCAGGCGGTATGACTTCGAACTGGTCAACACCCCGGGCAAGGAGCTCATCGTGGCCGATGCACTCTCCCGCTCCGTCACTACGCCATGCGAGCAGTCGGGCTTCGTTTGCCAAATTGATGCCCATGTTGAGTTCTGCGCATCTAACCTGCCCGCCACTGACGAACGAATCATCCAGATTCGTCATGAAACAGCCAAGGATCCTCTGCTCCAACGAGTCATGCGCCATCTTACAGGGATGGCTCAAAGGCCAATGCCCGCAATTCTACAACATTAAAGATGATCTGGCAGTGGTGGATGGAATTCTGTTGAAGTTGGACAGGATTGTCATTCCGCAAAGCATGCGGGAGCGCGTCCTTGATCAGCTCCATGAGGGTCACCCTGGGGGTGGAAAAGTGTCGCTGGCGGGCCCGTGAGGCAGTGTACTGGCCTGGCATCAACCAGGACATCGCCAACACTGTTCTAAACTGCCCAACATGCCAATGGTTCAGCCAAAAGAGACCTTGCAGCCACATGAACTGGTGTCGTCCCTATGGACCAAGGTTGGCATTGATCTCTTCCACGCACAAGGCCGGGACTATGTCCTCATTGTGGATTACTTCTCTAACTATCCAGAGGTGGTTAGGCTCCATGACCTCACATTGGCAGCGGTCATCCGTGCGTGCAAGGAGTCCTTTGCTTGTCATGGCATTCCACTCATGGTTATGACCGATAATGTCTCGTGTTTTGCAAGTCAGGAGTGGACCAAGTTTGCCCGGCGGTATAATTTCACGCATGTCACCTCGAGTCCCCACTACCCCCAGTCAAATGGCAAAGCAAAAAAGGGGGTACACATTGTCAAACGGCTCCTGTGCAAAGCGGCTGATGCGGGTTCCGACTTTTACCTCGCTCTACTAGCCTACAGGTCGACTCCTTTGTCCACTGGCCTGTCCCCAGCACAATTACCAATGAACCACACATTATGGACAACTGCAATACAGATCCCGGACCTTGACAATATTCCTGTCCTGCGAAGAATGCAACTGTCTCGGGCCCAACACAAGTCGGCGTATGAAGCCCCCGCCACGGATCTCCCTGCTCTCGTCCCTGATGACCAGGTTTGTGTTCAGCTACCTGAAGGTGGCTGGTCTACCACTGCTGTGGTTTGCCAGATTGATGCCCATGTTGAGTTCTGATCAAGCAAGTGGCCCCCAGATCATTTCTATTTCGTATGCAGGATTGCTTTTTTCTTCGGCGTAATAGGCGGGCACTGCGGCTGCTTCCACGCTCGCCACCAGATTGTGATACCCTGCCTCGCCCTCAGGGTATGCCCTTCCAAGAGCTCGCCCATCTACCTTTTCATATTGTAAAAATGATCTAATCAATGTAAATAATTACATTTTCCAAAGGAAAGGGGATATGATGATATGCATAAAGCAATTCTGTATGTAGTGGTACACACGACCTCCGACCAGCAGGTGGCAATATGGTAGCGTAGGCCTACCATGTGGCTCTATGCCTCGAGGCAGTTGGGAGTAAGTCATGTTAGAGGGTAGACGTATTTTTCAATATCCCTATAATAGTTAATTAGTTTTAATAGTTTGTTATTTATTTGTTCCAGTTATCTTTAACACGCAGTTATTTCATAATACATTATTTAAACTAAATGTTCTGTAGTGCATCACTCATATCGACCAGTCTGCAGAATATGACACATCTGACATGTGTCTCGTAGATGGTAGACTGTTTACATCTTTAAAGTATGTAAGTCTGTAGTCTGTAACAAATTCAGTCTTTCGGGTTTGCGTCTTTGCCTTGTTGATCTTCTAAGTGTCTGCTGAACTTGTGAAGTTACTTCATCTTCCTTTGTAGTTGTTGATGCCGTTGTTGTTCTTCAAGTATTGTGGTGTCTTTATCTTATTGCTGTTCCGTATGCTGCACTGCATGATTCTTCAGCTGTTTTAGGACTGTTGCATGCTTCTTCTGGTGGTTGCATTACAATGGTTGGAAACTTTTCATAGATTTATTGTCAAACCTCTTTGTGGATTTGGCCTGAAATCTCTCCTTCATCTCCTTTTGTGAAAGAGTGGTTGCCTCTCTACTTTTGGAGTACCGGACTCTTTCGATGATTGGAACTGAAGCATTCTACACCGTGCGCAGTTTGTTTGCATCCTGCACATGATGTTCACTCTCCTGGACCGAGTGCAGTTCCGTACAATTGCCTCAAAATCTTGGATGGTACCCAGCCAATAGACTGTGTCTTCGGCTCTTTTCTTAGATTTTTTTCTTCCCGTGTGCCCTTCATGGATTTTGCGCAGAAACAGCAAACTTAATGGATTCGGAATTACGTTTCTCTTATTAGCTCAGCAAAAACCCATCTGCATCACTTAACTCTGCTCTTGCGTTGTAAAAACTTGAGCAGGATTGTCTGGGCCATTCTTTGTGGAGATATTGTCTCAACATCCGCAAGACTACATCCTTGGTGGATTCTTCTTTTATTCTGACACAACTGATACAGGATATCCAGTCTGTAGGTTCATCTATGCACTTAACCACGCCTAAAGCTGTCATCCTCTCCAGCTCAGCCTTCAATTTGTCTCACAATGAGTAATTTGTGTTGAAAATTTCAATTGCTTGGGGACCTGCTACAGTAAGCAGCAACTCGATATGCCTCTCATCAGGCTATGCCTGCAGATCAAGGGCTGCAACATTGAGTTGAACTGCTGCTTAACCACCCGCCAATTCTCATCTGCATTACCAGTAATCTAAAACTGTTGAGGTGCCTCGATACCTTCAATCCTGGGCTTCGAAGTTTTACCGCACATTGAGCACCAGTTGCCAGTAGCTTACAATGTTAGTGGAAGTGAAACAAATCTGTTTTCTTTCTTCTTCTTTGAGTTATCTTTAATCATTCAGATCTTTGCAGAATCTTCTTGTACCAAGTCATATTCTATAGACTGGCTGATATAAATGATGCACTGCAGAACATCTAGTTTAAATAATTTATTATGAAACAACTGCATGGTAAAGATAACTGGAATAAATAAATAACAAACTATTAACAATGACAACTATTATAGAGCTACCGCAAAATACGTTTATCCTCCAACATGACTTAATCCCAACTGTCTCGAGGCACAGAGCCACATGGTAGACTTACACTGCCACCTGCTGGTTGGAGGCTGTGTATCACACTATATCCAGAATGGCTTTGTGCATTTCATCACAAGGTGTATGCTGGAATACGCTCCACTTGCCTGGGTGAGTGCAGCAACAACACTCAAAAAGCTCAAAATCATCCAAGACAAAGCAACCCGCTTGATTTGCAACCTTTCCACCACCTATGCACAGGGACAGCACGGTTGCATGGTGGTTAGCATAAATGCTTCACAGCTCCAGAGTCCCAGGTCCCAGGTTCGATTCCCGGCTGGGTCACTGTCTGTGCGGAGTCTGCACGTCCTCCCCCTGTGTGCGTGGGTTTCCTCCGGGTGCTCCGGTTTCCTCCCACAGTCCAAAGATGTGCGGGTTAGGTGGATTGGCCATGCTAAATTGCCCGTAGTGTCCTAAAAAAAGTAAGGTTAAGGGGGGGTTCTTGGGTTACGGGTATAGGGTGGATACGTGGGTTTGAGTAGGGTGATCATTGCTCGGCACAACATCGAGGGCCGAAGGGCCTGTCCTGTGCTGTACTGTTCTATGTTCTATGTGCACCATCTACAAGATGTTCCACTCCAAGCCACATACCATCCTGACTTGGAAAGATATTGCCATTCCTTCACTGTTGCTGGGTTAAAACCTGTAACTCTCTTTCTAACCGCACTGTGGGTTTACCTACCACATGGACTTCTGTGGTTCAAGAATGCCTTCTCCTGCACCACATTCTGAAGGAAAATTAGAGCTGGGCAATAAATGCTGGCCTAGCCAGCAATTCCCATATTCCATAAATGAATAATAAAAAAATGTTTCCCACAATTTATTTAAATCCTAACTTTCAGCCTATTTACTCAATCAATCTTAGCAGGCTTACACCCCATACTTACGCAATTGGTTTTATTTCAGTTTAAAATTATTGGATTATGTCACTTTCAAACTTAATGTAGAATTCAATTGTATTATGATCACTATTTTCAAGCGGACGTTTTACTTTGATGTGACTAATACACCCTGCCTCATTGCACAATACTAGTGCTGAAATAGCTCTATCCCAAGTTGGTTATACAACATATTGTTCCAGGACTGTCATGAACTCATTCTACAAACTCATCTTCCAGACCCTCTTTGCCAATTTGTTTGGTCCAGTCTGTATGAAGTCGAGAGTCTTCTACAGCTACTACATTGCCTTTGTTGCAAGCTTCAATAGCTTCACGATTACTGCTCTGTTCAATGTAATTGCTAATGTCAGGGGATCTATAAACTACTCCGACCAGCATTTCCTGACCTTTGCTGTCTCTAATTTTCAACCAAATTAATTGTATTTCATGATCTTCTAAGGCCACATCTTTTCTTACTCTTGTCCTTATGTGCACAGCAGGATGTAGGTAAATTTACAACTGTACACATCTTTCCTGACCTGCTTAGTTCATTAAAGCGTTCCTTGCATTGAATTCAGGAGTGTATCACTATGCTCCTACTGCTGCTGACCTCCTTGGCTAACCTCCAACCATGCCTTCCTGGCATTAGCAGAAGCTTTTGTTCTCCCATTATTGTGGACAATTGTGTCTCCGGGGTTCTTCACAGCCCCAGCACCTCAGCAAAGAAGGTATCGCCTCTTTCCCAGTCTCAAGTCAAACCTTGAACTTGATCTTCCTTTGTTTCGAACTCCAACTCTTCCAAACTTATATAGAGCTCAGCTGCAGTAAAGTATACAATTCTGGGTGCCACACTATTGGAAGGATGTGAATGCATTGGAGAGAGTGCAGAAGGGATTTACAAATATGGCACCAGGGATGAGGAACCTCAGTTTTGAGGACAGATTGGAGGGGTTGGGACTGTTCTCCTTGGAGAGAAGAATTCCAAGAGGAAATTTGATAGAGGTTCAAAATCATGAGAAGACTGAACAGAGGGGATAGGGAGGAACTGCTCCTGCTCGTCAAAGGATCAAGGATGAGAGAGCTCTGATTTAAAGTGATTTGCAAAAGAAACAAGTGTGATGTGAAAAATTACTTTTTCACACAATGCGAGGTTCAGGTCTGGAGTGCTCTGCCTGAAAGTGTGGTGGAGGCATGTTCAATTGAGGCATTCAAGAGGGATTCAGATAATTATTTGAATAGAAACTATGTGCAGGGGTATGGGGAAAAGGTACTGCGTCATGATGCTCATTTGCAAAGCTGGTGCAGACAAAATGGGCCAATGACTTCCTTCTGCGGCTAACAATTCTGCGATTCTGTGAAATTCCATCTTTGGATTGGACCTTTAAACACTAGAGATAGTGCCCACTACCGTGATTGTATGCCAAACCCAGAAGAAAAGTATGAATTAGTTGCCCAGTTTAAAAAGGAATAATTGTAGACATGATAAGCTTTCTTCTGAGTCTCCCGTGCGAAAATCAGAGCCTGCTACTCCAACCCCACTTTATGCAACTTATACCCAACATGTCTCTGAATTAATGTTGGGGCCATTATCTCCTGTCATTACACTTGATTTAAAATTTGTCTTTACCTTGACATTTGAAGAGAACACCATTCAAACAGAAGCCACCTAATGTGTTTGTAAGTTTTTTTTAAACCAGTTTGATAAAGTCACCTTGAAAATCTCTTGTTATTCAGTACCATTTGTGTTTCGATCACATTGCACAGGGTTATTGTATTTATTTAGACACAAGCCAAAGGCGCAGCTCCTTTATTTTTCATTTACAACCAATAGGTGCGACAATGAAAGAGCTTATTTTGGTCTGGATTTAACATACTTTCGTACTCAGTGGTTGTGCAGCAATCAACAGTGATTTAAGAACCACTTAACTTCTGCACTATCAAGCTTTTTCTGTGCAATCTCAACACACTCAGTCTTTCCAGAGACCGAGCGTGAGGCAACTGGTTCTAACTTCAGCATGAGTGTATGAAAAGGTGCCTTTGAAAAATGCAAGAATGCCAACTTGGCTCTATCAGGCTACTCTGCGGAAATAAAGCACACACCATTCTCCATGAGTGTAAGATGCACAGAAAACCTCGTCAAACATTTTTGTTTTATTTGATATCCACCAATTATTTTTTCTTTACACACATTTATTCTCCCCTGTGCTTCACGAGCACCATGCTTGTTCGTGACTCCGAAGGTCAGCTTTTAGCTGGCCCTCTAGGTTGTTCATCACTGAGAATACTGTTTGGCATCATTCGCACTGTGGATCTTGTCACAGTAACTGCTGGTAATGTACGGCATATTACAGTAAAATGACAATAACCTGTTAAATTTAAGATTTTCACTTTACATTCCCTATAACTTGTATTGTCCACCATTACTGAGGGCAACTTTTGAGCAAATAGTGCAGTTTTCACAAAGTTAATTGAAAATGCACCAATTACAAAACATTAAGCAGCAATTCAATGAGCTTTTCCCATCATTATCATGCAATATTTGTATTCAAATCACTCCATGGATCATTCTGCGACCATATCTCTTTTTTTCCTCCGGCTCGATGGGTTTTACGAAATGAGATTTGGCGGTGGTTAAATTATAGATTCCACTCAACACTCGTAGATGGAGGAAGCAACGTTATTCCCAATGTGAGAGATGGACAGAGTGACCAGTCCTGGCAGGGGGTGTTGGAGGGGTGGAAACTAGTTAAACACAGGCCAGCATGTGCCCAATCTGGAGAGAATATCATCTCTGGAACAGCTGTGAAACACTGTCTGGGTGCAAGAGTACATGCAATAGTTTTGTTCTCTGCTTCTCTGTTTGCAATGATGGTCTCACTCATTCTTCTTGGTAGTTCAGAGCTTGGGTATTGCTGTGATGTACCGTTGAAGTTTTCTGTCTTGCACTCATCAGGCCAGAATGTCACGAATATTGCATTTTCAAGAGAACGATGTAAGTGGACCGTGACAAATCAGAGTCATTTGCCAACCAATCAATTTGTCAGGCAGTACCAATTGTATTTCCCTTTGAAATTTGGTACTCTTGTGATTGTGTGCTGATAAGTGCAAGATGAAAAGCTTTGACAGTGTGTCCCTTTTTACATCATCAGTCACCTTGTTAAAGATGTACAACAGCCAAAGTGGCTGTATTTGTAAGTGCAGTTGTTTCAACTCTGGCCTCAGACATTTCCTGTTCCGCTTCTTTTTCCAAACGTTGTAACATCAACATTTAGAGAAGTTGAAATCTAAAGTCAATAAAACTCTGAATGAAAAAATCTAATGGTGACTCTTAAACCATTGTCGATTGTCGCAAAAACATACCGTATTCCCAAATGTTCTTTCGGGAACAAAGTCTGTCATCCTTACCTGGTCAGGCCGACATGTGGCTTCAGATCCATAGCAGTATCTTAATTGCCCTCTCAAATGACCTAGGGAGATACACAAGGCCAATTAGGGACAGACAATAAATGCTGGCCCCATTAGCAATGCACATGTCGCATAAAGAAATAAAAAATCATCCAAAGTTTAGTGCGAGCTAATTATGTTAACATCATGGCACACGTGCTGGGCTTGTGTTGGAAAGAAATATGTCCAGTTAATCCAAAATACAAACATGTTGTCAATGGTCATGTGCACCTTTCACAAAAGTAGCTATGAAGAGATTGAGGGCACGATTCATCCACTGTACTGTGCCCGGCTGGGAGCCGTACCCAACGGGTGAAACTCAGGAGAGGCCCAAATCCGGTTTTGTGCCGGACGCAGGCCAATCATGGGTCACCCGACTCCCGGCACCTTGCGCGATCTTAATTCTCCTGATGCCACATTCACCCCGATGCCCAGGAGTCACCAGCCACACTGGTAAGGTCCCCACAGGCGGAGACGAGTTGTGATAGCTACTCTGAGGCATTGGAGCCCCTGGGTTGTCGTGAACAGGGCAGAGCAGTAATCTGGCAATTTTCCTATGCACCCAGGCACCCTAGCAGTGCCAGGTGTCCTATTGGCACTTTCCGAGAGCCTGGCTGGCAATGCCAACCGGCACCTGGGAACACTGATACCCAGGCCAGGGCCTGAGGAGTCCTGTCCATGAAAGGGGAAGTAAGGAGTTTTATGAACGGTGGCGGGTTATGAAGGAGCCTCATAAAGTTTGGGGGGGTCCTGAAATGTGGTCCCGAAAGGGAGGGTGGGGTGCCTGAAAAGGTTGGGACCCTCAGCTATCCTGTAGTGGTGTGCCCTCACTGGGGGGCAATGCCTATGTGTGGGGGTGGTATTGCCCGTGGATAGGTGTTGTGGGGGATCCTCAAGCTGAAAATGAAAATGAAAATCGCTTATTGTCACGAGTAGGCTTCAATGAAGTTACTGTGAAAGCCCCTAGTCGCCACATTCCGGCGCCTGTCCGGGGAGGCTGGTACGGCTGTCCGGGGAGGCTCATGGTGCCCTGATCTCTGAGGAGCTGGTCTCTGCAGCAGACTGCTGAAAACATTTCCAAGTGAGAGCTGGACTGGAGAGAAACTCCCCAAGGCCCAAAAGCAACGACGAGGGGCACGATTTAATGGAAATGTTACTAAGTGTGGTAACGAGCGGAAACTGCTATCAGCTCCCCAATGCTTGTCCACTTAATAAAGCCCTGTGGGCTTCACGCCGCAAACGATGGTTCCCCGGCTGCTTTGCCGGGACTGCACCAACCATCTCCCTGCTAACTAGAGGGAGCAGCACTAAAGCTGCTCTTGGGGGGCAACCCCACACAGCTGACAGCCATGGCACCACGGAGACCAGCACCACGATTCGTCGACCTGGCCAGATCGTTGGAAGCAGTTGAATCCAGACGGGATCCCTGTTCCCTCGGGTAGCTTGGAGGATCAGACACAGAGCAGCCACTGCCGCCTTGGAGGTAGTGGCAGTGGCCATGAGCTTGGGGAATGTCACTCGGAGGACCGGCACCCAGTGTCGTAAGAAGATCAATGACCCCTACCAGACCGCACAGGTGGGTTGGCACCGGCCCCCTGGCACCGCCCTGCTCACCAAGCCCTCACCCCCATGACCATGCGCCTGGCATTTCTCCCATCCAGCACTGTACAATGGCCCGGCTCACCCATGTTTAGCAGTGACGTCAATGTAGCCCCCCCCCCACCCCCCACCCCATCCCTCAACCCTTCATACTCCCCCTCCCCCAATTCCCCATACTCTCACCCCTCCCCCACGATGACCAAAGCATGTGGCTCATGATGCCCTGGCGACGGTGGTCCACAACAGACAGGAGAGATCCCAGATCGGCAACTGGGCACCGGACATCAGAGTTCTCACCCATAACGAGGAACAGGCCCTGGAGGTTGTGGGGGTGGCCAAGGATAGATTGGTCACTGACATAGAGGTTAGCGTATGGCACAGAGGTGAGGATCCACTGGCCACCACCCAGTTGACCTGTCACACATGAGTTGTTAATGCCACAGAGACTGACCCATAGCTCTCATTGACCACATGACGGTATTGGGCCATCCGGGGTATTACCTCCCTGCCTTCCATGAGAACACCTCTGTGTGGAGCTCCGATGAGACCACTGCATTCGCAGCACAGCTGTCATCTCCACCCTCCACCAGCGCAGAGACACGCACCTCGGTGGGCAACAGTAGTCGACAGGCTTCTGGGGCAACCTAGGGTGGCGACCGCAGTGGAAGGCCTGGTGCATGGCGTTGGCAGCATGAGTGGAGGTATCTGAGGTGTGGCTCAGTCAGTGACAGCCATGACTGAGTGCCTCCACAGCACATCTGGGGACGTTTCAGATGAACCTAGATGATGCGCTGTGGAGAATGTCCCAGTCTCAGGTGGGCATTGCCGAGGCACTGGGGGAGGTGTCCAGGTCGCACGTGGGCATCACGGGGCCACTTCAGAGCATGACCCAGTCACTGAGGGGCATAACCAAGGGCGTCAACACCATGCTGCAGGCAGTTGGGAGCCGCCAGGGCTGGCAGAGCCAGATGGTGGAGAGGCAGCCGGGGATCGATCCATATGCCCGTCTGTCCCAGGATGAACCCTAGAGCTCTATGGGCACCAACTGGGAGCACGAGACACAGGGTACAAACCCAGAGCCACGCTATGGCATGGCGATGATGGCAACCAGCTCCCCTGATAGCGGCACATCTCTGGAACAGGGCATGTGCCGCAGGTAAGGGGGCCGAGGCCCAACAGCTGCAGGAACAGAGGATGCCCACGAAGGACTCAAGGGTCATGGGATGTGGTAGATAACTGGCTGCCTCTAACTAGAACATAGATAGAACAATACAGCACAGAACAGGCCCTTCGGCCCTCGATGTTGTGCCGAGCAATGATCACCCTACTCAAACCCACGTATCCACCCTATACCCGTAACCCAACCTTACTTTTTTAGGACACTACGGGCAATTTAGCATGGCCAATCCACCTAACCCGCACATCTTTGGACTGTGGGAGGAAACCGGAGCACCCGGAGGAAACCCACGCACACACGGGGAGGACGTGCAGACTCCGCACAGACAGTGACCCAGCCGGGAATCGAACGTGGGACCCTGGAGCTGTGAAGCATTTATGCTAACCATCATGCTACCGTGCTGCCCCGAACTCTTGTACATCTTGGGAACACACCTAGACGCAGCGGTAGAGCCCGGAAGGCTAAGGAGATCGAGGATCACTAAGTGAGCACGGAGGGTGGGGTGATGTGGGGATGTGGGGGGGATCGGGCGGGAGAGAAGGGGGTTGGGGGAGGGGTATTTACACCATTAAAAGACGTTGCACCTGAGAAATATGACCCCATGCTGGCGGTCCCGTACATGTGCCAACTCGCGCCGGCCGGCGGAGGCCCTTCAGCGCCGGTTGGTATGGCGCTAAGCCCCTTTCCTTTTTTTTTTTTTTATAAATTTAGATTACCCAATTATTTTTTCTGTTAAGGGGCAATTTAGTGTGGCCAATCCACCTACCCTGCACATTTTTGGGTTGTGGGGGCGAAACCCACGCAGACACGGGGAGAATGTGCAAACTCCACACGGTCAGTGACCCAGAGCCGGGATCGAACCTGGGACCTCAGCGCCGTGAGGCGGTTATGCTAACCACTAGGCCACCGTGCTGCCCTCTAAGCCCCTTTCCTAGTGGCCAGCGGGGTGCAAACCACTCCGGGGCGGGCCTGGCCCCTGAAGGTGTGCAGGATGCCGCACCTTTGGGGCGGCGCGACGCCGGAGTGGTTCACGCCACTCCTCCGCGCCAGGACCCCCCCGCCCCGTTGGGTAGGGGACAATCCCGCTCAATAAAGAAAGGGGAAATAAGGAAATCAACAGGAAAACCCCTTACATTTGACTTGCAATTTCAACGTGATACCCATTCATCGCTCCCAAAATCTTGAGAGTTGCGAGAAATGTAGTTTGTAGTAGGAATTGCAGGGAGATGGAGCAGCACTAGAACTGGGCCAATACAATCTGAGAACGAGTGCACGATGACCTCCTGACACCATGATGGATCACCTTGCACAGAATTTCAAATCATAGATGTGCATATTTCAAATAAAGCAACAACACGGCATTCATCACAATGACAAATGTGCAGCCTTTTTTTCCCCATATCCTTACAAATAACTTCTTTCCAGGAGAGACTCAGTGCAACAATCATATTGTATCCATCACCAGACCAGTCAACTATTGTTTACTTACTGTATTTTCTTTCCAATTACCAACTCCATGCACCCACCCGCCCATCCCTCCTCAGCAATGGGGGTAGGATTTTGCTTGTGGAATTTGGAACCCCAGTGTCAGGCTTAAATTTGAGTCAGAATCCCAAACTGGGTGGAATCTTGTTGGGAGTCTCGCCCCCTCGCTGGAGAGTCGGTTGGGATGGAGCGGGTAATATAATGCTGGACTTATCGGCTCACACCCTGTAAAGAAAATTAACAAAAGCACTGGTTGTGGATCTTCAGGCTTTCCTTTTACTTAACAGCACCGGGCACACAATTTTTAATTTTATTTGTTCATGGGTACTGTCTGAGAAATTGGCTCATCCCTAATTGCACTTGGTTGCTGAGCCATTTTAGAGGGTATTAAAGAGTCAACCACTGTAGGTCAGGAATCATCGAACAGAGTGGTATATTTCCTTCCCTAAAGGACATTAATCCTTAGACATAAGACATTACTGAACCATTACTCTTTACAATAGTCATCCTTAGACTTATCATTGCAGATTTTCATTGAATTCAAATTTCACCATCTGCCATAGTGCGACTTGAACTCTGGCCCCCAGATCATTACCCTGGATCTCTGGATTACTCATCCTGTGTGTTAAGAGCTCCGCTTTGTTAAATGTGAAAGTATCTCATACCCCAGAAGGGTAACTTGGAACGCCGATTCTTAGTGGTGTATTTTTTCAATTTGGTATACTGGGAGAAAACATATGCAAACCATGGAGAAATAGTCAGTTGTTCTGTGATCAATTAATAAGAATATTTATAACATTAAAATAAAATCACACTGCAGCAGTAAACTTAACTACACTTGGCTACATGCACAGTATTACATGAAGTTACCCCTTTGTTCCCCACTACCTACGTTTCATGAATTCTGAGATGTCCCTTGTTCCCAAACAATATCCAATATTACATATATTATATATGGCTAAATCCAGCAGATAATTAGATGCACAGGCTATTTGTCTACGTTTGGGAAAACCATCTTCAGTTTCAGCGATGGTGTAATCTTCTCAGATTGAGTTTTAGATTTTAACTGGCTGCCCTTTTCGCCTTAACTGGAGGCTGGGTGTGGCTGTGATGGTAGCTGCTGCTATTGTGTCCCTTTCTCCAGTTATTGTGCTATGGATATACCAATCTTTCCCTTTGATGTTACCCACCCTGCGGACCCTGCTTTTAGCATATCTGTGTGAACCCCCTTATCCCTCCATTTTGAAGTTAACTTCTATCCCCCATTGTTTCCCCCCGTCACGTAGATAAACACTTTATTTTCTCACTGGTATGCTAATCCATGTATCAAAACACCTCTTCAGGCAGCTGCCCTTATCAATTCCCCTTTTTATTTTATCTTCTGATCTCAATTTCCCCCAATGCGTAACAAGTAACAGGTAGCATGGTGGTTAGCATAAATGCTTCACAGCTCCAGGGTCCCAGGTTCAATTCCCGGCTGGGTCACTGTCTGTGTGGAGTCTGCACGTCCTCCCCCTGTGTGCGTGGGTTTCCTCCGGGTGCTCCGGTTTCCTCCCACAGTCCAAAGATGTGCGGGTTAGGTGGATTGGCCATGCTAAATTGCCCGTAGTGTCCTAATAAAAGTAAGGTTAAGGGGGGGGTTGTTGGGTTGCGGGTGTGGGGTGGATACGTGGGTTTGAGTAGGGTGATCATGGCTCGGCACAACATTGAGGGCCGAAGGGCCTGTTCTGTGCTGTACTGTTCTATGTTCTATACCACTATGCCACCACATTCCCGAGCATAGTGTACATCCTGCATAATATACACATCCTTGTTTTTCTCCATTTCTCCTTTGCATCAAGATCTGAAATCTATTTTTCACATCCTTGATCCTAACAGCCATACAAATCTTTCTACCATCTGTAAATTTGTACCTCACCACCCCGCAACACCTTTATCTAGATTGTTGATGAAAATGAAAATTGCTTATTGTCACGAGTAGGCTTCAAATGAAGTTCCTGTGAAAAGCCCCTAGTCGCCACATTCCGGCACCTGTTCGGGGAGGCTGTTATGGGAATCGAACCGTTCTGCTGGCCTGCTTGGTCTGCTTTCAAAGCCAGCGATTTAGCCCTGTGCTAAACAGCCCCTATGAAGCTGGTGAACAGTGTTTTAATTCTTTCAGAGAATGTGGGTGTTGCTGGCCAGGCTAGTATTTATTGCCCATCCCTAATTGCCCACGGGTAGGTGGCGGTGAGCAGCCCTCTTGAATCTGCTGCCATCCATGTGATGGAAGTACACCCATGGTGCTGTTATGGAGGGGGTTCCAGGATTTTGACCCAGCAACAGTGAAGGGATGGTGACATAGTTCCAAGTCAGGATGGTGAGTGGCTTGGAGGGGTACTTGCAATTAATGGTGTTGCCATGAATTTTGTGATGGTCAAACATGGAATCCTGCTGGATTCCACCAATGACAGGCTCTCACTATCATTAATAATTACCTTCTGTCTATGAGAATGCGCCAAAGTTCTTATACATTAAAAATCTTATTATTATTTAGAAGACTCAATTTAATTTGCACGCATTCTGTTCAAAGCACTTTCAAAACCAACATACATATGGGAGATCGACCTCCATCAGCCTGATTCAAGCACGTTTGTGAGACATGGGGCGGGATTCTCCGATCCCCTGCTGGGTCAGAGAATCGCCGGGGGTCAGCGTGAATCCCGCCCCCCCACCGGCCGCCGAATTCTCTGGCCCTCCAAAGGTTGGCCGAGAATGGCGGGGACCGGCGCGACTCAATGGGCCCCGGGGCTGCCCGAAGTCTCCGGCCCACGATGGGCCGAAGTCCCGCAGGATTTCTGCCGATCCCGCCGCCGTGGATCAGACTAGGTCCCTTACCGGCGGGAACTGGCGGCGTGGGCGGGCTCCGGGGTCCTGGGGGGACGTGGGGCGGTCTGGCCCCGGGGGTGCCCCCACGGTGGCTTGGCCTGCGATCGGGGCCCACCGATCGGAGGGTGGGCCTGTGCCGTGGGGGCACTCTTTTACTACGCGTCGGCTGTGTCAGCCTGTGTGATGGCCAACGCGTAGGTGACCCCCGCCCTGCGCAGGAGTGGGGATGACGTCAGCAGCCGCTGACGCACCCGCGCATGCGCGGACTCTCGCCGGCCAGCGGAGTCCCTTCAACCCTGGCTGGCGTGGCACCAAAGGCCTTTCACTCCAGCCGGCGGGGCACAAACCACCCCGGCGCCGGCCTAGCCCCTGAAGGTGCGGAGGATTCCGCACCTTTGCGGTGGGCCGACGCCGGAGTGGTTCACACCAGTCCGTTCCGCCAGGACCCCCCGCCCCGCCGGGTACGGGAGAACCCCGCCCATGACTTTTACAGATGTCAGGTTTAGATTATTTAATTACCCTTTGTCTGTCACATTGTTCACAAAATGCATCTTTAATGATCCCTTCCAGCAACCTGCCTGTAACCGAAGTCAGGCTGTTGTTTCCTGGTTTTGACTTCATGTCTTTTCTAAATAATGGCCTCTCATGAGCTTCCTTTGTACCCTTGGGAACAATTCCAGACTGCAGTCAGTATTAAGCCTGTAAGCAACGGGCTCGCAGACCATTGAAGTCAATGAAAGACAAAATCAAGCTGCATGTATTTTGGGGTAGCCAATTTGATTGTGGCCATGTTACACTGCCACCCATAGCTGAAGTGACCTCCAAACATGTTATGCCGCTTCTGTGGCACAGCTAAGGTTTCGCGCAGACAACCAATGTTACTGCAAATACTTTATTCAACATCAATTAAACACCACCTGATCTGGCCTGAAGGTTAATCTGTACATGAGGGGATGGGGACTGCTGAATGATGAACTGCTGGATGTGATTAATGTTATATAATGATTGAGAGAGTTCTGCAGGTCACTTGCAAAAGTGTAATGCAAATCGCAACCTGCAATTTATCATTCAGTATTGAGTTCTGAGATTGAGAGTGACATGTGTTACCAATGGTCTACAATAGGTAATGCCACTTTGCGTTACACAGTAATTCTAACCCCATCTAAGATGTCTGTGAGAAAATTCCTTTCTAAGTTATGGGGCTTATTTTAGAGGTGTGCTGATAAAAGTGTAAGAACAAATTGAGTCCCTTGAAGATTAAAATAGCAATGTGCCTACCTCACCCACTGCCAATTTCTTGATTTCAAGTTATGGAAAGGAAAAAAGTCCAGGTCCAGCCCCAGACATATCCTAAATTCGCTGGAAAGGCTGCACATTTCAAGTTTACTCAGTAAACTTAATCAGTATGCGAAACAATGCAAATATATGCTCACCTCTCCAATCAATCACCATTTAACCTTTAGTCAAACAACATGGGGTGTTTTCTTGGTAGGTTAACATTGTAATCTCATTGAAGAGAATATGGAGAGAAATTTGGAATTAAACATCGGGAGAAATTTGGAATTTTATGGGAAAAGTGAGACTGAAGGAGACAATAATTGGGGAAGGAATTTGGAATGGAGGCTCACCTTTCTGAAGTCGGGTTGCAGGTTCATGGGCAAAATGGAGCTTGACAATAAGTGAAGAGCATAAATTTTCCTGCCCCCGTGCTTAAAACACTTGCCAATATTCATTGAGGTTTTATGTAAGATATTAGTCGCTCAACTATTTGGCGGCACAATGGCACAGTGGTTAGCACTGCTGCCTCACAGCTCTAGGGACCCGGGTTCGATTCTGGCCTTGGGTGACTGTGCGGAGTTTGCACATTCTCCCTGTGTCTATGTGGGTTCCCTCAGGGTGTTCCGGTTTTCTCCCAAGGTGTGCAAGTTAGGTGGATTGGCCATGCTAATATTGCCCAAAGGTTAGGTGGGGTTACGGGGATAGGGGTAGGGGATTGGGCCTAGGTAGGGTGCTCTGTCACAGCAAAGGCTGTAGCAGACCTGATGGGCCAAATGGCCTCCTTCTGCACAGCAGTGATTCTATTATTAAAACTTTATTAACCATGAGAAAGCCTAAGAGCAAAAGATTGAAAGAATCAAGAAGAAAAGAAAAATGAGGCCATCTTTTCACTTGTAATCGCCTTTATTTCAAAACCTTTGTTAAATCTGTGCAGATAGCTGCAGTTGATAAGAGAAACAACAATTACTTATGGGGCAGAACCTAACCAAAAACACCCGATCCATTGTGTCCGCTCTCAAACCTCAGACAAGTTGTGCTTGTCAGGTGAATTGGACATTCTGAATTCTCCCTCAGTGTACCTGAACATGCGCCGGAGGGTGGCGAGTAGGGGAATTTCACAGTAACATCATTTGTAGTGTTAATGTAAGTCTACTTGTGACACTAATCATTATTATTGTTACAATTCCTTCACTAGGAATGTGCATCCCTTCACCACTTTTGCATCTCAGGATCCATGAGGAAACAGTGTAAAACATGAACATTGAACATATATGAGGTAACTTCTTATAAACAGAATATTTCTGGTTTAAAGCAACCATGGATGGAATCTTTGGCTCTTTCTGGTGGCGAGCTTGGAATGGGAAGGGCACGCAATTGTGTGGGATCGTGACATACTGAAATCCTGCTGCCTTCGTGCCTCTGGAGAATTAGGTTTGGGACGGGAAGGTCCAAGGTTGACCTTTCCACTCCACTAATAATTGAGGCCTTTAAGACATCAATTAATGATCACTTTAGTGCCTCATCCCACCACTGCCGATATTAACCAAGCGACAGGTGGGCCTGGCACAATGTGGTGTACATGGAAGCTAAATCTGTGGGACCAGCTTGTCATTTTCCTGGGGTGGATCAATGCCTGATTAAGGGCCTAGGTACCAGGAAGGGGAGGGCCTCACTTCCGATGGAGGCCATGGAGTGAGTGGTCGCACACAGGGCAGCTCTGGCCTGAAGGTGTTGATTTGAACTCTTTTTACCCGAAGGTGTGGAGGAGAAGTTCCCCCGGGAGTGGCATGTCTGCTGGTTATCAGACCCGGCAGAAGAATCTGTCCAAAGAATTGGAAGAAACCTGTGGCACAGCAACAAATTGGAAAGATGGTGCAGGAGGAAGGGTTGCCGCATGCTGGAAAACCCCAGATGGAGAGGTTGATGGCGTTCATCAGAGAAGAGTTCCACCAGCATCGAAAGGAGATGCAGGAAGATTGATCGAAGGCCATCCAAGGAGTGGGAGCACCCTTGAAAGACTCTATAAAGAAAGTCGAGATGTGCTTGGAGGCAGAGGAGTCACAGATCCGGGTGATGGAGAGAGCGATGTCCGACCACAGTGCGTGGTAGGTGGCATTGGAGGTAGAGGTGGGGTTCCTGGGGGACCATTACAAGTCGCTAAGGGCAAAGGTGGAGAAGCAGGAGAATAGATCCAGAAGGCAGAATCTGCGTATCGTTGGCTTGCCGGAAGGTGTGGAAGGCACAAGTGCCACAAAATACGTCTCAAGGCTGCTGGCGGGGCTGGTGAATGTGGGGGTTCTGGACAAGGCCCCAGAGGTGGATAGGGCACACAGATTCCTAATGCAGAAGCAGAGAGCAGGGGGAGCCTCCACTAGGGGTGATTGTGAGGCTCCACAAGTTTGCGGAGAAGGAGGAGATCCTGTTGTGGGCCAGGGAGAAGCGGAACTGCAAATGAATGGGGAACAAGGTCCAAATTTATCAGGGCATTGGAGCGGAGCTGTCGAAAAGACATGCCGTGCTCAACAGGGCCACAGCAGTTCTTTACTGAAGGCAGGTCAAATTTGGGATTCTGTACCCGGTGAAACTGTGGGTGACGTTTGAAGGCCAGGAGTACTATTTTGAAACTTGAAACCCCAGAAGAGACTTTATTAGAGACCATGAACTTGCGGAGAACTGAATGTTGATAGAGACAGAGCAGTTGGAACAATGAAATTCGGAATGCGGGTAGTGTGCGGGTTGGAGGATGAGGGATTTTTCTCTTGGGTGAGATGATTTTGTTGCTGTGTTTGTTTGTTCAGGGGCAATAAGTTTGTAAGGCGGGAATTGCATCTCCCCCCTCTCCACGCACCTCACCCGTCCTCCCCCCCCCCCCCCCCCCCCCCACCCCCAAATGCCGCCTGTAATGGTTTTTCATTTTTGGAGGAGGGGACATGTGGCTTTGGTTCTGGCTTTGTTTGTGTGGGGGAGGGGGAGGTCCACAGGAAGCCGTTTGCACAGACTAAGAAAGAAAGGGTGGGGGGGGGCGCGTGGAGGGGTAGACAGGAGGAGCCTTCGGGCAGGAGCTTTCATGCTGGCAGGGAATGCTGGTGATCGGAAGTGTGGTGGGGGAGGTGGCCATGGCCGGGGGGGGGGGGGGAGGGGGGGGGGGGGGGGTTAGGGTTTGTCCAAGTAGTGGGGTGGGGGAGGAGGGGCTGGGGAGGAAATTAAATGAAATTAAATGAAAATTGTTTATTGCTTCAAATGAAGTTACTGTGAAAAGCCCCTAGTCACCACATTCCAGCGCCTGTTTGGGGAGGCTGGTACGGAAATTGAACCATGCTGCTGGACTGCCTTGGTTTGCTTTCAAAGCCAGCGATTTAGCCCTGTGCTAAACCAGCCCCTCTCGGAGAAGGTGGAGATGGGGACGAGATGTGGCATCATTGGAGCAGGAGCGGGTGTATGGATGGCGGAGGGGGCCATATTGGATGCAAAACCTTGGGGCAAAATGAAAGGGGACAGAGCCGGATGGCGGACAGTAGAGGAGAGTACAGGCGTAAGCCTTCGGTAAGGTTTGTGACATGGAATGTACGTGCGCTAAACGGGACGGTGAAGAGGTCTCAGATCTTTGCGCACCAGAGGAGCTGGAAGGTGGGTGTGGTCTTTCTGCAGGAGATGCACCTCCAGATGAAGGATCAGGTTAGGTTGAGAAAGGGATAGGTGGGTCAGGTTTTCCACTCGTGGTTCGATTCAAAGTCATGGGGGTGGCGGCCCTGCTGAGCAAAAAGACAGAATTTCGAGGGGCCAAGGAAGTATGGGATCAGAGGGGAGATACGTGATAGTGAGCAGGGTGCTGGAAGGGACGCTGGTGGTGCTAGTGAATGCACCAAATTGAGATGACGTGGTATTTGTGAAGGGATTGCTGGGAGCAATTCCAGGCCTGGACATGCATCAGTTGATCATGGGGCGGGGATGATTTTATTTGCGTGTTGAAGCCGATGGTGGATAGGTCGTGCCCCAGGGCAATGGGAAGGTTGAAGGTGGCGAAGGATCGGGGAGGATTTATGGAAAGGATGGGAATGGTGGATCTGTGGAAGTTTAGGAACCCAGGGAAGAAGGACAAGCGACGCCCCAGAATTGATTTTTTTTTTGGTGTGAGCCGAGAGGCGTTGGTGGGGCTGGTAGTGGTGGAGTATGCGGGAATTGTGATTTCTGACCATGCATCGCATTGGTTGGAGGTCATACTTAGCTCGAGACAGGAGCAGAGGCCAGGATGGAAGTTAGACTTGGGGCTGTTAGCAGACAGAGGGTTTTTTTAAAAGGTGCGGTCTGTGATTGAAGACAATGTGGAGCTGAACCAGAATGGGGAGGTATCAGCGGCCACATTATGGGCGGCATTGAGGGCGGTAGTTCAGGGGGGGCAGTATCTTGTTCAAAGCACACAGAGATAAGAGAAGGAAGGAATAGTGTGGGCGGTTATTGGATGAGATAATCGAGGTGGAATGAAATATTCGAGGCACCCCACCAAGGAGGGGTTGACGAAGAGAAAGAAGTTGCAGGGTTGTTCAACAGGCTGACTACAGGGAAGGCTGTTGGATGGCTACGGAGTGCGGGGGGGGGGGGGGTGCAGTATGAATATGGAGTGAAGGTGGGCCGCATGCTAGCCCATCAGCTACGGAGGCAAGCGAAGTCCAGAGAAATCCTGAGACTACAGACAGGGAAGGGGGAGGTAGTGTCGGAGCTGGGGAAGGTAAATGAGGCGTTCAGGGAATACTGTGGGAAGTTGTATTGGGACAATCCGGGTGGTGAGGTAGGGAACATAGGGTGGTTATTGGATGGGCTAGAATTTCAATGGCTGGACGAAGAGAGGAAGCAGGCGTTGGGGGAGCCATTAGAGTTGAGAGAGGAAATGGATAGCATAAAAGGGATGGAGTCGGGGGAAGGCTGATAGATCGCATTAATGACTCGCTGGTCATGTACCACATTTCCCCAGCAAACAATGAATACAAGTGTACTTGAGGCAATTTCTACACCACGACATCGAGATGTTGTGACTGCGGCGAAGACAACGACACCAGTTGGACCGACACGATAGTGAACATCCACACGTATCAGAAAGAAACCGGACAGACTCAATTTGTGAATATTAAAATTTAAAAATGCATTTTACTATCCACTTGTTCATTGAGGACATTAAGAAATTGCTAACTCCTGAACAAGGACAGTAACCATTCAACCATGTATGGAATATACAATGCTCATACCATGTAAATATGCTTCTACAAGTCTCCAAACAAATTCAAAGAAAGGGGGATGTAGCCAAATGGATATTGTGTGGGAGATGAAGGGTTAACAATTTCATGCAAATACATCTAACCACCAGATGGTGATCAAAAGCAGTCACATAGATCATGTAACACCATTAATTATGGGAGAAGGTGTTTTGGCACGAGAGAGAGTAATTGTGTATTGTGGAGTTCTGTTGAGAGAGTTATAGCATAGTTTATTTTGGCAACCTTTGTACTCAGGAATATGTTTGAATCTAATTCAAAGTAGTGTTAATAAATTATCTTTGTTAATTAACAAAGCTTGATGTTCTTTGTTGAACATATCCAAGCCATCCTTAGAAAGAAAACAGAGAGCATCACAGGGGCATCTGCTGTACATGGGCCCGGTGATGAGTGTACGGACAAATGAGATGAGTTCACGGAGCTTCGGGTTCTACAAGGGAACGGGGCAGGGGTGTCCGCTGTTGCCACCATTGGTCGTGCTGTTCACAGAGCACTTGACATTGGCTCTTCGGGGGTCAGCAGAGTTGCAGGAGAATAGGGAACACCGGGTATCGTTGTATGGAGACGACCTGCTGCTGTTCGTATTAGACCCATGGGAGAGTATAAGGAGAAATATTGGCTCGAGAGAGGTTTGGGGCCTTCTCAGGCTATAAGCTGAATGGCGGAAAAAGTGATGACCTTCTGGTGATTGAGGTGGGTCGGGGAGCCAACTTGGGGGTGTTGCCATTTAGGGTAGCCCGGGATAGGTTTAGGTATTTGGGAAGTCGGTGGAGGAAGTAAGGGAGGACTTTAGGAGATGGGACACGTTGCATCTGACATTGGAGGGGAGGGTCCAGCTGGTAAAAATGAATGTTCTGCCAAGGTTCCTATTTGAATTCCAGACCCTCCCGACCTTCATTCCAAATACCTTTTTCTGGAAACTGGATGCAGCGATTTCGGAGTAGAAGGTACCTAGCGTAAAGAGGGCCCTGCTACAGAGGCAGTGTCAGAAAGGGGGTTTGACGTTACTGAATCTGCTGCACTATTACTGAGCAGCGAATGTGGAGAAGGTGAGGTGTGGTGGTGGGAAGGAGACGGGTCAGAAACGGTCAGAATGGAGTCCTGCAGGGGCTGCGGGACATGGTGATGGCACTGAAGAGGTATATGAAGAGCCCGGTCATACAGCCCACGATTAGGTTGAGGAATCAGTTGAGAAGACTCTTCAGGATGGAGGAGACGTCGGTGCTAGCACCGTTATGTGAGAACCGTGGGTTTAGGCCGGGGGGGGGGGGGGGGGGGGGACGGATGGATGTATAGGAGGTGGAGAGAGAAGGGGCAGGTGAATGTGAGGGATCTACAGCTGGAGAGAGGTTTGTAAGTCAAGAAGAGTTGCGGGAGAGGGTAGAGCTTATGAAGGGAAGCAAATTCAGAGTCACGGAGAGTCAGCCACGTGGCAGCCACTGCCGCCGATAAGGAGGTGGCAGTCAGCTCGGGGAGTGTGACCAAGAGGGGCGACGTCCAGTGCTACAAGAAGGTCAACGACCTCTACTGGGCTGCTCGGGTGAGTTTGCGACGGTCCCTCAAAACTCCCCCTCCACATAGTCTCACCACCCTCCCCACAGTACTCTACACTCATACTTCCCAACCCCCCCCACCCCCAAATGCCGCATCTCCCACAGCACACCAATGTCACAGGTGTCCCAGAAGTATGGCGTGGACTCAATGGGAAATCCCATTCACAGTGATGGGACCTTCCGGCTAACGGCGGGCCACCTGCCACTGATGAGAAATACACTGCGGGTAGGCCAGAGAATCTCACCCATGGAAAAACCCATGAACCTCACTGCAGTGCTGCAGTCTCACTGGACTAGCCTCATGCTGCTGAACTTCTGAATTCCAGACCAGCCCTCAGCAACATGCCCCACCTCTAGCCCACACCACTACAGCGCTTCAGTACCCTCATTGCTGTACTGCCAAACATCAAGGCTATCCCTCTGTACTGTTAAAACTGAAGACAACCTCTTTGGGGTCACAAAACTTTGCACATGATTACAATGCTACAAAACCTACAAAAGGATCTGCTTTGAAGATGATATTATAATGAGTGCCACAGACTGAAGAGAATGATTAATTAGTTTTATCTGCAATCATCAAGCTGCAAAAACATTTCTTGGGTGCGATTTTCCCACTATGTCGCACCCGGTGAATCGTAGGAGAGGAAACCTTGCGCAAGTCATCTGACTCATGGCGTCCAGCGCGATCTGGATCATGCAGTCGCTGGCCGTGATCCAGATAATTATATTTAAATGAGCCATTGCACTCATTTAACAGGGAGTCAACAGCCATGCCTGCCAGGCCTCAATCGGATGTCGATTTGCACCGATTTACACAAGCATAGACCAGGCATAATGGCACCTTGGGGTGGGGGTCTTGGATGCTATTAGATCCCGGGAACCTTGGCATTGCCAGCGTGGCACTCTGTCAGTGCCAACCTGACCCTGTCAGGATGCCCAGTTTGTACTTACGTGATGTATGTGGAACTGTCATGGTGTCAGCATGGCAGTACCAAGATGTCCGGGTGCCAGGCTGGTACTGTTATGGGTCGGGGCCTGAGAGCCCATGCCCATTAAAGTGCAGGGTGAGAGTATAAAAGGACTGCAGAAAGATTGGGCGGGGTCAAGGGAGGGTCCTGAAAATGGGGGGCTATAGAGATTGGGGCAACCTTTCAAAATGCGCCCTGATCTATGAGGAACCGGTCCTGCTGGAGAGTTCAGCTCCCTGGAGCTGGAAATATTTCGAGTGCGTCCTCGACAAGGAGAAACTCCCCAAGGCCCCCCCCCGAAAAACGGCTAAGTGCCTTTGAATAGCAGTCTCCATCTCTGCATTGTAGACGTTGCGAAACACCTTGTCAAACGTGCCCAAGACCGCACTTTGAAATTTTTCCGGTGAATCGCTTCCCTTATGTTTCTTTATTTTTGTCAATATTTTCTCAAATATTTCTCCAGTAAGTATTTATTCCTATACACTCTCTCACGCTGAATCATTCTCCCTGGGATCTGCTCCCTCCATCTTTGTGGACAAGATCTGGTTGGATCACAGACAATAGAATTGGCTTCTGCTCTCCCTTGATAAGACTCGACTGTTCTTCTCAATCAGTCTTCTTAAACCTGCCTCCTCCACCTTCACCCCCAATAATAGTTGTAAAATGCTCATGGATTTTATTTATGAACAGATCTAGACCATCTGTTCCGCTGTTTCTTATGTTTCCCTCACATTACCAAGCTTATTGGAATAACTTCTCTCCTCCCCCCCAACATTCTCCCCTTTCCCAACAGTTGTAATGATATGTATATAGTCAGATAAGTGAAGGGTTAATAATTCCATCTCTGTGTTAATCAAACACTGGAGCACTCTGCCACTTCTCTATATTTAAGTCAGACCCTGAGGGAATTCTGGGATTGCATAAGGAGAGAGCATGGTGGCAGCATTAGAAGATTAGATTTGACAGAGTTAACACGAGGTTAGATCATAGTGTAGTTAGTGATTATTTAGATTATTGAGTACTGCTAGGCAGATTCAATATTACTTAATTATTATCTGTAGCTCAGTAGAGTGTGCAAACTTCATTTAATTAATAGTATTATAATAAATTAGTTTTGTTTCAATCGTTTGGTGGATTTTTTGTCAAAAACACATCGGATCATTCTGGAAAAAAAGACAAAGAACACAACATATTACCACAAATTGTAATATAACGACAGTGAACCTGTATCTGCCCTTAGTTTCATTCCAACCTCTCCTGAAATGCTTCCCAATTTTATCTTGTCGATGGGATCCACTTCCTTGTCCCCTGCTCCTATTCCCATTAAACTGCTAATTTCCCTCCATAGCTCCCATGTTAACATAAATTTATCTTCAGGTACTGACTGCCTCACTTTTAAATTTTCTGTCATCAACCCCTACTCAACAATCAACACCTGGCTCTTCTGCCCTTGAAAATTACTGCCCCATCCCAGACCTCCCTTTCCTCTCTAATGTACCTGAAAGCGCTGGCATCCCTCAAATCCATGCCCATCTTTTCTGGAACTCCGTTTAAATCTCTTCAACCAGGTTTCTGCCCATGTTCAAACAGCTCTGATCAAAGTCACAAATTTTATCCTAGTTGGACATGACAGAAGGCCAAGGTCGGAATTCTCTGATAATGGGTATATGTCCCCACGCCCACAAGAAAACGAGCGTGAATCACTCTGCACTTTCCTGGAGAAAGTCCAGGGTGATTCTCCATTTTGCAGGGGGCTAGCAGGGCCCCGGAGTGCTCCTCGCAGCTCCGGCTGCTGATACAGAGCCCTGCACTTCCGGCCACGGATCCGCGCATGCATACGCCGGCAGCTTGTGATGGCGGTCCCACTCAACATGGCAGCCCAAAACGCGGGCGGACCCCGACAATATCGCCCCCCCCCCCACCCCTCGGGATCGCGCATAACCGCCGATCGGTGGCCCCTGATCGCGAGCCTGGCCTTCCTGGAAGCTCCTCCCCTGGTGACGGATCCCCCCGCCCCCCACCAGGGTGGCCACGGACTGAGTCTGCAGCCGCCACTCCGAGCTCCCGGCGGGTGAAACCATGAGTGAACCACGCCGGCATGAACACGCCCAGTTGTCGACGGAGAATCGCCGTGGGGCTTCTTCCAATGGCCCCCGACAGCGCGTGTGCACGGTTGGCGGTAATTCTATGGTCCCCGGAGAATCGCGGGAGCGGCGTCAGACCCGATCGTGGGTCTGATGCCAATTCTCCGCCTCTGCTCCGAGCACGATTGCAGCGCGGAGGCTCGGAGAATCCCGGCCTAATTATCCAGGGAGGATCTAAAGCTAAAAATCAAAAAAACAACAGGTAGCAAAACCAAGAAAACATTTAGCTAGGATGGCAGAACCAATGAAACCCCTCAAAACAGTGCCTAATTCCGATTAAAAATGTATGAAGTTGTTTTGAAAATTTAGGCCCAATCTTTGGCACCTCAGGTATGTTGTGTCAGAGTTCAATGTTGTGGTGCAGCAGGTGTTTCTGTTTTGGCCAGAGAATAATCTCCTTCCCCTTCTATAGTCAAGCATTCAAGTCTTCTTCTTTTAAAAATAAACTAGTCACTTCCACTCTCCAGCATTTATTCATTTTTTTACTCTTCTAGCTTTCTTAGATGTTGATTCAGGAAGTTGACATTTGATGGATCTGTTAAGAAATTCTGTTTTTTTTTTCAAATGTAAGTGGTTTGAACCCTTTGAGATCAGGTAGTCCATTTGCCCAGAGGCTGCAGAAAAAGGCCATCATACTCTGCGATTAGCCCTACTGTGCTGCCATACCATTGACATGCCATCAATCACAGCGTTTTGCTTCTGACTTGCTGGCCCCCAGTGCTGATGTGGTAATGACCTACTTGCCTGCCCTGAGTCCTCGTGTGTTAGCTGTGCAGAGTGCTTTATTATTCATTTTTACTTGTTCACATTTTGAATATATACTTGGAAAAGGTGATGAATGGAAGCAATTGATGCCCATCCATAAATATTCAATGGTAATCTTCCAAGAAATTCAGAAAGTAAGTGGTTTTAGCGATCTGCAATTGAGTAGACCGTGACATTTTAACCAAAATGATATTATATGGGGGATTCAGAACTGCCACGCAGCTATTTTTTTCTGTTTTCTTTCCAAACCAATGAAATCAAACAGAAAATACATTCAGAGCTTTCCCCTGTACCCTGCAAGATATTATTCAACCGGTTCAAAGAGAAGGGATATCTGAGTCTAAAAAAGTGGGCCACAAAAGGAAGAAGTCTGCCTATAAAACCTACTGGTGCTGCAGCATAGTGGTCGGGATTCCGATGGCTAGCGACAGGATTCGTGGCGGCTAGTTGAATCAGACATCAGACAAAAAGATGAGAGGTGCAGTGGCCGTCAAACCGGTTGGAAGTCTCCCAGTCTTCCCCGACAGCCATAACAGATTTCTTACCCGGCTCCGATTTCTGAGCAGCAGGACCCGGCAGAGAGAGCAGCGAGTTTAGGCCCCGCTCCACCCCCTTCAGGTCCAGCGAAAACTCCGATCCTCTTTAAAAATTTACCATCTAATGGCACGAGATCCCCGTTCCTGTGAAATTTTTAGTTATTTTTTTAAAAATAAATTTAGAGCAGCCAATTCATTTTTTTTCCAATTAAGTGGCAAATTAGCTTGGCAGATCCACCTACTCTGCACATCTTTTGGGTTGTGAGGGCGCATCCCACGCAAACATGGGAGATGGGGCTGGTTTAGCACACTGGGTTAAATCGCTGGCTTTTAAAGCAGACCAAGGCAGGCCAGCAGCACGGTTCAATTCCTGTACCAGCCTCCCCAAACAGGCGCCGGAATGTGGCGACTAGGGGCTTTTCACGGTAACTTCATTGAAGCCTACTTGTGACAATAAGCAATTTTCATTTCATGCTCGGTGCTGGTTTAGCATAGTGGGCTAAACAGTTGGCTTGTAATGCAGAACAAAACCAGCAGGTCGAGTTCAATTCCTGTACTGGCCTCCCTGAACAGGCACTGGAATGTGGCGACTTGGGGCTTTTCACAGTAACTTCATTCAAGCCTATTTGCGACAATAAGTGATTATTATATTAAATATTATGTGCAAACTCCACACGAACAGTAACCCAGAGCTGGGATTAAACCTGGGATCTCAGCGCCATGATGCTAACCACTGTGCCACTGGGCTGCCCAAAATTTTTATTTATAAATGCCGTCGATTGGCACATCAGAGTCACTCCTAGCACCAGGGGGAATCCATCCGGTTTTCCCGCTGGTGGGAGCACTTAGCCTTCAAACGGGAGAATCAAGCCCGTTGAGTTTTATCCAAAACTAAAAAAAATGTAATTGTGAGAGATAGCAGAGTTCAACGTGCGAGTGAAGAGTCAGAAAGTAGAGTGGTCACTCATGTGTGGGAGGTAGGATAGATAGAGAGAAGAAAAAAAGGAATGGAAGGAAAGAAAGAACTTGCATTTATATAGCACCTTTCACAACCATAAGATGTTGTTTTCCAAGCTATTTGAGTATTTTGAAATGCAGCTAGTGTTGTAATGATCGCAATGCAGCACCCAATTTACACAATCAAGCTCCCACACACAGCAAATAGCGGCTAAACTCTTCACTTTACGACACTGCCAGTGAGAATCGCGATCGGGCGGAGAATCGCATGAAATGGAAATAATACGTTTTGCGCCTGGCGCCGATTCTGGTGCCATGCTAGATCCGGTCCCTCGCTGTTGGCATTATCAAAGTTTACACCCCATGCCCTTGGCTCCATGCAAAACCGTCATTTTCATGGATTTAAATATCATTAGCGGGTTCGACGTTACCTACTCAACCTTTCCAATGATGCTCTGCCCCTCTTTGGTGGGGTTTCACAGGCGCAAATTGGTGCAAGTATTTACAAGCGGGGGCTGGGCACCATGGCTGCTGAGGGAGAGAAGGAGGCGAATAAGATCTCTGAACAAGACTCAATAATTAGCACAGGGCTAAATCGTTGGCTTTGAAAGCAGACCAAGCAGGTCAGCAGCACGGTTTGATTCTCGTAACAGCCGGAATGTGGCGACTAGGGGCTTTTCACAGTAACTTCATTTGAAGCCTACTCGTGACAATAGGCGATTTTCATTTCATAATTGCTGGGGGCTGGCAGTCCAGGTTGAGGTTAGTAGTGGGGAGCGACTTGGTATCAAGTCCCTGGACTCAGGTGTCCTGCCTGATTCAGACCATCATTGTTACAGTTTGTGATTCAAATGCATTCCTTTTGTGCTACTTACAGGCTCCTGGCTGCTCACACTGCTGACTGCTCACTGTGCAATGTGAATGGTCAGAGTGCCTCTGGTCATCTGGGAGCCGACCCAGGCTGCCCCTCTGGAAACCCTTATATCCCAGCAGTATCATCAAGGGGATGGGCATGACCGAGCTGAGTCAATGTCCGACCAGGTGTTGGCACTCCTCAGAAGCACGGCTTATTGCAGAGGATGCAGTGGATTAGCAGCGCTCAACCCAAATTAAGGACAGCTGCACCATAGCCTTTGGAGCCCTCCTTGGTACTCTGCCTCTCTCAGGGCAGAGGACTCACCAGTGACTCCCATTCCTCAAGATCACCAGCTGCCTCCTCCAAGTGAGGCTGGCAGCAATGACTGCCTGTTCCACCACCTCCCAGGTGCTGTTCAGGAGGGTGGTGTTGAGTCTGCGGCCCACTCTGGGGAGGAGGGCGTCCCTCCTCTCCTCACCTGCATTGAGTAGTAGATCCATCTCAGTATCCTGAACTCAGGGGCAGGTCTCATCTTCATGGCTGCTTTAAAATAGCTCCAGCAGTCAGGCTATTCAGCGCTAATTCTGGCCCCAGCAGCTACAATGACCGTTGGGCCGAAATTACTATCAATTTGCACTGGCAGAGCGCTAGCCTATTTGCATATCCTGACTCTATTAACGAATAGCACCCCAATGGAAATGCAAATTATTCAGTCCTGGGGGGATACTAAAGTGCTTTCATGTGCTGCCTGAAGGATTAGTATTGGTCAGGATATGACAAGAACTATCATGCTCTTCTTTGTCTCTTGCCATTGGATGTTTTACAGCCACCTGAGGCTCCAGATATCTCATCCAAAGTACAACACGTCCGATGTCTCATGCCTAAGAACCCGTAATACCGAGGCAAAGGAGTTTCACCCCTCAAACCTGTTTACCACCCTGGGATGGACCTTAAACTCAAAACCCTGTGATGCAAGGTAGGTTTTGATTCATCACATTAGTTATTGAGCAATGCCATAGATGTTCGGTCAGTGGACTTTGTTTGAAAGCAAGCTTTTAAAAATTAAAGATTTGACATGTGCTATTTAAAAAAAATATATATATTTTTTAAAAAGCTTCTGAAGTATAAAAATATGTGAAAGGCTGTTACAAGATTGATTTCTGAAAGAGTGCAAGTGGTTAATGGTCTTTCAATGTTCTGACTTTTGAACATTGGCTCTTTACGAGCAGATCTTGTACCGTCTTGTTTTCCCATATGGTTTCACATAACATTTTTAATAGCTTTCAGTTGTCCTTCAACTTGTTCATTCTCACTCTTATCCCGCTTTTCTTCACCACCTTCCAGTTTTACTTCAAATTGTCTCCCTTTTCTATCGATTGTTCAGAACGCAATATTGTTCCTCGTGTTTCCCTGGACAGAAATGTTGGCGGCTGCAGAAGACATCATGGTTCAGGTGGTGTTATTCTCACCTGATATTTGCAGAGCACAATTTTCATCACCGGATATCGAACCCTGCCTTGACTTCATTCTTCCTAACCTGGGGACACCGAGGTCAAATGTAATGGTATCATTGTCCCTTTTAAGATCAACAAACTCAGTCTGAGCCGCAGCTGGTTCAAATGTGGAACACTTTTAACTTGGCCCATCCGTTGTGAATGGGACAGGATCTGCCATAAAATGGTACATTTACCATCTCCTTCATTGACTTGTATGAAGGAAACATTAAGTAAAAAGAAGAAAGAAAATATTAACACTGGATGGCTTGAAAGTTTCAAGCAAATTATTGGGTAGTGTCTTGAAAAGCGTGATGAAGATAACCACCTGATATTGGAGGCAGCCTTATCATAGAATCCCACAGAACAGAAGGAAGCCATTCCACCCATCAACTCTGCTCTGACCCTATCTTGGTCCGCTCCCCCATATTATCCCCGTAACCTGCATGTCTTTGGAGACCGAGAGGTACTTTGCATGGCCAATCTAACTTACCTGCACATCTTTGGACTGAGAGAGAAAACCGGAGCACCTGGAGCACCTGGAGGGCAGGACGGTAGCATTGTGGATAGCACAATCGCTTCACAGCTCCAGGGTCCCAGGTTCGATTCCGGCTTGGGTCACTGTCTGTGCGGAATCTGCACATCCTCCCCATGTGTGCGTGGGTTTCCTCCGGGTACTCCGGTTTCCTCCCACAGTCCAAAGATGTGCAGGTTAGGTGGAGTGGCCATGCTAAATTGCCCTTAGTGTCCAAAATTGCCCTTCGTGTTGGGTGGGGCTACTGGGTTATGGGGATAGGGTGGAGGTGTTGACCTTGGGTAGGATGCTCTTTCCAAGATGGGCCGAATGGCCTCCTTCCGCACTATAAATTCTATGTATTGAAACCCTCAGGGGAGAACGCCAAACAGAGGGTCACTCCAGGCCGGAGTTGAACCCAGGCCCCTCGTGCTGTGAGGCGGCAGTGCTTACCACTGTGCCACCTTGTTGCCTTGGCCCCATGGTTATTTCAATATGTAAACGTGGGATCCATGACACACACTCAACATCATTTTTATTTTAATGGTTAAAATGGCACTACTACTGTTCAGTAAAATCCCACTGAGGTCCAATGTATGTCAGAAGTGTAAGCTGGCAGGCTATCAGATGTGCAACTTAAAAAGGCATCCAGCTGCAACTTGTTGGATTAGTGGAACCAGGTGAAAAGGAATCTCAATTGTTTCACAGCATTCATAGTTTGTGTAATAGTCTGGCTTGGTGTCAATTTTTATCTGATTACATTCCTTTGAAGTGCCTTGGGATATTTTAGTGTGTTAAATGCAGGTTGATGTTCCGGTTGCTGAAAAAAATATTATCTCAGAATTGAAGAAGTCCAGAATGTGGGTCTTATGGCAACTGGGAGTGGTCCAGCCTCGAAGAGCACGATCTAGCAAGGGGTCAGTAGCAAGGTAAAGCTGTGAATCGCTCAGGGCATACAGAAACCCAAGGAGCCCACCTCAAATTCAGTGAGTAACTGTGGTAATCAAAACAGAAAATTCTGCAGGTCTGGCAGCACCTGTGGACAGAGAAGCAGAGTTAACGTTTCGAGTCCGCCATGACTCTTCCACAGAGCAACAACAGCGGTGACTGTGTTTCAGCCAAGAGATTGTGACTGACATCTGGCCCACAGAGGGAACTGCACCAAAGCACAGGAGGGCCTTTCCATACACCTTGCATACACAAATTGGTAAATCAAAAATACCAGAAAAGAGGCATACTTTGCTTTGAGAGGTGCAGTTCTCCTGAACAGGTGATGGAGGTCCCGCCCACTCTAATTGAGAAGCACTGGGAAAGATGTGGGTTGCTTGTGAAGCACATTCAAACAAGGTGATGCACGATCAATTGCACAAAAGACTCAGATTGGTACAACTGTGGCTTTATTGCAGTTAGATGCGTGGCCACCTGCTGCAGCTGGCGAAATGGCAGATCAGAGGAGGACACACATATTTATACGGCTCCTTGTGGGTGGAGCTAGCCGGCAGGGGCTACCGGTGAACCTGTAGTGCAGATCCTACCTTACATCCTCTAATACAGGTGCACACAGTGGTTCACCACATTCACCCCCTGTTAAAAATGAGTCCGGCGGGGGTGGCATGGAACTATATACAATGTTGCAAATAATTTACAGTGGGGAGGGAAAAACAAAATGTCCATTTTGACGATCCGGTGCCCGTCAGAGGTTCAGTCGATCCGGTGCTTTGACGGTTCGCTGGGAGAGACGTAACGATGGCGGTGATGTTGGTGCTGGTGTTGCTGACGTCAGTGCTGGCGGTGTTGGTGCTGGCCAGCGGATGACCCCGGGAGCGTGCCGAAATCTTCATCATCCTCTTGCATGGGCAGGGGAAGGAGGGATGGACCTGGTGGGGTTAATGTTGGGAGTGCCGGGGGAGGGGAGGGTGGATCGTGGGTGGGGGGGGGGGGGATGTGTTGGAGTGGAACCTGACGGAGCCAGGACCCTGAGGGAGACAGTATCTTGTCGGCCATCAGGGAACTCCATGGAGGCATACTGGGGGTTGGCATGGAGCAAGTGTACCCTATCCACCTAGGGGTCCGCCTTGTGGAATCGGACGTGCCTACTGACCGGTCCTGGAGCTGCGAGCCAAGTCGGGAGTGACACCCCGGATGTGGACTTCCTGGGGAAGGTAAAAACACGTTCGTGGGGTGTGTTATTTGTGGTGCACAGTAGTGACCGGATGGAGTGTAGTGCATCAGGGAGGACCTCCTGCTAGCGAGAGGCTGGCAGGTTCCTGGACCGTAGGGCCAGCTGGACGGCCCTCCAAACCATCCCATTTTCCCTCTCTACCTGCCCATTTCCCCAGGGGTTGTAGCTGGTCGTCCTGCTGGAGGCGATACCCCTGCTGAGCAGGAAATGACGCAGCTCATCACTCATGAATGAGGATCCCCTGTCACTGTGGATGTAGGCGGGGAAACCGAATAGAGCGAAGATTGTGTTGAGGGCCTTGATGACGGTGGCAGACGTCATATCGGGGCATGGGATGGTGAAGGGGAATCTGGAGAACTCATCGACCACACTGAGGATATATGTGTTGCGGTCAGAGGAGGGGAGGGGCCCTTTGAAATCCACGCTCAGGCGTTCAAAGGCGTGGGAGGCTTTCACCAGGCGCGCGCGGTGCGGCCGGTAGAAGTGCGGCTTGCACTCCGCACAGACCTGGCAATCCCTGGTGACTGTCCGTACTTCCTCGACAGAGTAGGGCAGATTGCGAGCCTTGACAAGGTGGTACAGTCGTGTGACCACCGGGTGAAAAAGGCTGTCGTATAGGGCCTGGAGTTGGTCTACTTGTGCGCTGGCACATGTACCTCGGGAAAGGGCGTCTGGGGGCTCATTGAGTTTGCCGGGGTGATACAAAATCTCGTAATTATAGGTGGAGAGCTCGATTCTCCATTGCAAGATTTTATAATTTTTGATCTTGCCCTGCTGCGTGTTGTTGAACATGAAGGCTACCGACCGTTGGTCAGTAAGGAGAGTGAATCTCCTGCCAGCCAGGTAATGCCTCCAATGCCGCACAGCTTCAACGATAGCTTGGGCCTCTTTTTCGACGGATGAGTGCCGAATTTCAGAGGCATGAAGGGTGAGGGAAAAGAATGCCACGGGTCTGCCTGCCTGGTTTAGAGTGGCGACGAGCGAGGTAGGCCTGGACATTACGAGATGTGACCGTCATGGAGAGCACTAAAATTTTTGTCTCCATGAGGTCGAGCATGGCCCCTTCCAGCAGTCGTTATTGGATGGGGTCCGACGCAATCCCCGTTACGAACGCGTCGCTCATGAGGAGATTGGAATGTTCGGTAGCCGTAACGGCCTGACAGTCACAGTCCTGCACGAGTGGGATTAGGGCCCGCCAGAAGTCTCTGATAGACTCACCAGGGAGTTGAGAGTAAGTGGCAAGTACGTGCCTGGTGAAGAGCGTGTTTGCTTTCTGTGCGAAGTTCTCTTTTAGGAGTGCCATCGCTGCCGCATAATTCAGGGTGTCTTGGATCAACGGGAACACGTTGGAGCTCAACCTGGAGTATAAGACCTGAATCTTCTAAGCTTCCGTCGGCGTGGTGATCGCAGCGTTGATGTAAGCCTCAAAACAAGCTAGCCAGTGATTAACGTCCTTTCTGACGTCGGTCGAGTGCGGATCCAGCTGCAGGCGATCTGGTTTGATTCTGATATCCATTTCTTAGAAAATTTGACTGCAATAAATTGATGCACGATCAATTGCACAAAAGACTCAGATTGGGTACAACTGTGGCTTTATTGCAGTCCGATGCGTGGCCTCCTACTGCAGCTGGCGAAATAGCAGATCAGAGGAGGACACGCATATTTATACGACTCCTTGTGGGCGGAGCTAGCCGGCAGGGGCTACCGGCGAACCTATCGTGCAGGTCCGACCTTACATCCTCTAGTACAGGTGTACACAGTGGTTCACCACACAAGATTTCTCAGGGATGCGATTGGGAGGGCGGTTTGCTTTGCTCACCAAGCGGATGCTGAAGCAATGTACAAGTTAAAATCAGGGGAGGCAGTGGCGTACTGGTATTGTCACTGGACTAGTAATCCAGAGCTCTAGGGATCCTGGTTCGAATCCCACCATGGCAGATGTGTAAATTTGAATCCAATAAGAATCTGGAATCAAAAGTCTAATGATGGCCTCGCAACCATTGCCGATTGTTGTAAAAACCCATCTGGTTCACTAATGTCCTTCAGGGAAGGAAATCTGCCTCCTTACCTGGTCTGACCTACATGTGACTCCAGACCCACACATCACTGCGGTTGATTCTTAACTGCCCTCTTCTAAAATGGCCTAGCAAGCCACTCAGTTCAAGGATAATTCGGGGTGGGCAACAAATGTTGGCCCAGCCAGAGATACCCACAGCCCAAGAATGAATTTTAAAAAACTCCCACTGAGCTATATACACTGGAATCTTAAAGGGATCTCATACTGCCAAATTTGTTACAAACTAGCCTTTTTTCACACCGTTAGAAACACTGCATGGCTAGAATCTAAATCTTGTTGAAACATATTTGTACATTACTCACACAGAGCTGCACCTTCCGCCCTTACAACAAATGGTTTGTTGCAAACATTTTTCATGAAAATAGTTTGGTTTTCAATATCCGAATTAGTCATCAGTAGATCACCACTGAATCAATGTCAAGATTCACTGGTCAATAAAACTGGTCCACTCATTTAGAGTGCTGGTTTCAATGTTATTCGAGATACTACTATATAAAGTTAATCAGTTCCTGCATTGCAACTGATTTGTTTCTTGTAGTTCCAGATAGCTTCTAAAATAAAGTTAGCAAACAGTGATTGATTCACCTGGACGATGGTAAATAAATAAAGACATTTTAATTTGCTTTGTGATTAAAAATGGTAAAACCCAAATTGTATATAACGCAGCCCAATCATTTCTGCCTGATGACAGAACAGTAGGAGCCGCTTACCTCGGTCTTTAAACCTCCTAAAGTGCCTTCTGTACATCTATGGGCTGTGGTGAAAACAACCAACATTGTACAGCTCAGTATGGAGAAACAATGGAGCATTTTATTGCGGTACAGCTGGATTCCTAAAATATGCTCTGCACATTACCAGATTGCTGTATGTTCCAGCTAGCTGGGCAGTCAAACCGATTCTACATTGCACGCTTACTTTGTCATTGCCCATCAGTTCCAACTGACATGCTCGTTGGGAAAAAGAAACTAGCTTGCATGATCGAACCATGCTATTTGTGGTATTTATCATTGCAGTTTCCCCTCACCTGTTGTGAAAACGGTCATCCATAATCACAAGCGACCTGAAAATAACACTTAGATAATCCTGCTGTAGCCAGCTATGGATTCTTTCAATGTTGATTGATGAGAGCGCATTCATTTTACACTTTAATCAATGCAAGCTGACACTTCGAATTATTACACTATATGCATGTGGCTGGGTTAATTAGATGGCATCATGCAGTCTGTAATGCTGCAGTTTCTGCTGCACACTCTTGACCTGATGTGGATTATGGTCAGGTCCAAAGCAGACTAATTTGGAAAGGAGGAAATCGACTTGGTTCACATTGTGCTGGGAGGCAGCACAGATTGATGGATATTAAGATGAGTAACTGCTGCCATCGCGGAAACTGTTGGAATTGCACATTTCAGCCTGAGCAGCAAATCACATCAAAGACATTGGAGCATTTCTCCTGCTGGTACATTCGCCAGCAAAGATACGGGACTAAGGGTCACAAGTCCATGTTAACCCAATACCTCCGAGCACTCTTCTCACAATGGCAGCTTGAAAGCCATCAATTCAGCCTCAGATCACTATTTGTGTCGAGCAGAACGAAAGAAAAGGAGAACGCAGTTAACCCTTCCAAGTTAACAGTAACCAGATGAATACTGTCACGGTGCAATATGCCCTTCCCTTTGTACCTCCTGACCGTGTTCTGGGATATACACAAATGAGCAAGCAAACCAAAATAGATATGGAAGTAGTTTGCTTCGGAAACAGAGAACTGGGGCTGCATTCTCCCCTACCCGGCGGGGCGGGTGGTCCCAGCGGGATGGAGTGGCGTGAACCACTCCGGTGTCGGGCCACTCGAAAGGTGCGGATTTCTCCCCACCTTTAGGGGCCAAACCCTCACCTTGAGGGGCACCGAAGTGATTCCCATCCAGCCAGCTGGCGTGGAAAGCCTTTGGCGCCATGCCAGCCGGGGCCAAAGGGACTTCGCCGGCCGGCGGAAGTCCGCGCATGCGCGGAAGCCTCAGCGGCTGCTGATGTCATCCCCGCGCGTGCGCAGGGGAGGGGGGTCACTTCCACGTCAGCCATCGTGGAGGCTTTGGCCGACGTGGAAGGAAAAGAGTGCTCCATTGGCACAGGCCCGCCCGTGGATCAGTGGGCCCCCGATCGAGGGCCAGGCCACCGTGGGGGCACCTCCCAGGGCCAGATGCCCCGCACCCCCCCCAGGACCCCGGAGCCCACCCGCGCCGCCAGTCCTGGTTGTTTGATTGTTTGATTCACGCCGGCGGGACAGGCATTACAGCAGCGGGACTTCGGCCCATCGAGGGCCGGAGAATCGCCGGAGGGGAGGGGGTGGGGGGGAGGACCGGCCAACCGACCCGGCGGGGGGTCGGAGATTCCAGCCCCTAGTTACATTCATTTTCAACTGGTCATGTGTTTTGAACAAAGGGTGGAGGAGACTGAGTAGACTAGGCCTACACTCCCTGGAGTTTGGAAGAATGACCGTTTGTTTTTCATTAAATGATACAAGATTCTGATGGGACATAGCAGAGAAGAAACTGAGAGGTTTGTTTCCACTAGCTGGAAAATTACAGGCAAATTCTCAGGATAAAGGGGAGCGATCATTTAGGGCTGAGATGAGGAGAAATTTCTTCACTTTGAGGGTTGGAAACCTTTGGAATTCTCCATCGCAGAATGTTGTGAATGCTCCATCACTGAGTATATTCATGAGGGCTGTTTGGGTGCGGTGGGGGTGGGGGGTGGGTGATGGAACCATCAATTCTATGGACACGTGCTTGTAGGATTAGAATAGTGGTTTTAATATACTTACAACAGAGCCAGCCTGTTAGCTGTTGAACTTTCGGTGAACTGGCTTGCTGATTCTGTGGCACAGATCTTTATACAGCAGCTCCAGGGGGAGGAGTTCTGGGCGGAGCCAAGGGGGGAGCCCAGTACAAACTCAGTACACCCAGAGCTACTCCCCCTGGTGGTCAGGTAGTGCAACTGCACTTACAATATTGATACATATATATACTGGGAACAGAGTGACATTGGTAACTTATAATACCGTGTGAATCTCATTCACCACATTCACCCCCTGTGAAAAAAATTGAGTCCGGCCAGGGTGGTGGCTCACAGAGTTAGTCTGTCTGGTGGACGAATTGTTCCTTTCGATCTGCGGAGTACCGGGGTTGCAGCCTCTTGCGGTGGCTGGCTGGGTGTTGAGAGCTGGGGAACGATGGCAGACTCCGGGGCGGGTCTCGTTCAAACTTCATACACCTCTGGCTCGACCGGAGACTGGGGGCGCTGGGGGCGGACTGGTGCTGGCACGTGGAACCGGTGGGGCGTGCTTGTGGTATCGGGGGCGCGAGGGGACGGCAGCATAGGGAACGGGGTAAGGGGTTACTCAGTGGGGATAGGGGGGGCTGGATCCAGCGGGTCCAGGTCCCGAAGGGATACTGTGTCCTGGCGACCGTCCGGGAACTCCACGAATGCGTACTGGGGGGTTGGAATGGAGGAGGCGCACCTTTTCAACAAGGGGGTCAGTTTTGTGCCCCTTGACGAGCTTCCTCAGGAGAACCGGGCCTGGTGTCCTCAGCCACGCCGGAAGTGAGACCCCTGTGGTAGTGCCCCTAGAAAAAATGAAGAGCCGCTCGTGAGGGGTATGATTTGTCGCTGTACAGAGGAGGGATCTAATTGCGTGGAGCGCGTCTGGGAGGACTTCTTGCCATTGGGAGACTTGGGGTTTTCTAGACCGGAGGGTCAGTAGGACGGTCTTCCAGACCGTCGCGTTCTCCCTCTCCACATGCCTGTTCCCCCTGGGGTTGTAGCTGGTAGTCCTGCTCAAGGCGATGCCTTTGTCGAGCAGGTACTGACGCAGCTTGTCGCTCATGAAGGACGAACCCTGGTCGCTGTGCACGTAGCTGGGGAAACCGAACAGGGTGAAGACACTATGCAGGGCCCTAATAACTGTGTGGGCGGTCATGTCGGGGCACGGAATGGCAAAAGGGAATCGAGAGAACTCATCTATGATGTTGAGGAAATAAATGTTCTTGTTAGTGGAGGGGAGTGGCCCTTTGAAATCGATCGCAAGGCATTCAAAGGGCCTAGAAGCCTTGACCAGGTGGGCCCTCTGCACAGATCGGGCAGTCCCTGGTGATCGCTTTTACCTCCTCGTTGGGGAAAGGCAGGTTTCGGGCTCTGATGTAGTGGGCGAGCCGGGTGATCACTGGATGGCAGAGGTCAACGTGGATGGCTTTCAGATGGCTGATCTGCGCGCTGGCGCATGTCCCGCGGGATAGGGCATCCGAGGGCTCGTTGAGCTTCCCCGGTCGATATTTAATATCGTAACTATAGGTGGAGAGTTCGATCCTCCACCGAAGGATTTTATCATTTTTTATTTTGCCCCTTTGCGAGTTATCAAACATAAAAGCAACCGATCGTTGGTCGGTGATGAGGGTGAACCTCCTACCTGCGAGGTAGTGCTTCCAGTGACGAACAGCCTCCACGATGGCTTGTGATTCCTTCTCGACAGAGGAGTGTTGGAGTTCTGAAGCGGATAGGGTACGGGAGAAAAATGCAACGGGCCTCCCTGCCTGATTTAAAGTGGCTGCTAGAGATACCTCTGAGGCGTTGCTCTCAACCTGAAAGGGAGTGGATTCATCCACCGCCCGCATGGCTGCTTTGGCGATGTCCTCCTTGATGCAGCTGAAGGCCTGGCGCACCTCAGCAGACAGGGGAAATCGTGTGGCCTTAAAGAGTGGGCAGGCTTTGTCCGCATATTGAGGGACCCACTGGGCGTAGTATGAAAAGAACTCCAAGCACCGTTTGAGGGCCTTATGGCAATGAGGGAGGGGGAGTTCTAAGAGGTCCGGGTCTGGGCCCAGGACTGCGTTCTCCACGACGTAGCCGAGGATGGCCAGTCTGTTTGTGCTGAAAACGCATTTCTCCTTGTTATAAGTGAGGTTTAATTTCTGTGCCGTTTGGAGAAAACGGTGGAGGTCGGCGTCGTGGTCCTGCTGGTCATAGCTGCAGATGGTAACATTGTCCAGATACGGAAACGTGGCCTGCAGCCCGTACTGGTCTACCGTTCGGTCCATTGCTTGTTGGAACACCGAAACCCCGTTAGTGACGCCGAAGGAAACCCGGAGGAAATGGAAGAGGCAGCCATCGGCCTCAAACGCCGTGTAGTGGCGGTCCTCCGGGCGGATTGGGAGCTGGTGGTATGCAAACTTCAGATCCACCGTGGAAAATAGCTGATATTGGCCGATCTGGTTAACCATGTGTGCAATTCTGGGGAGGGGATATGCGTCTAGGAGCGTAAAGCGATTTATGGTCTGACTATAGTCGACGACCATGCAAACTTTTTCCCCGGTCTTGATGACCACCACCTGAGCTCTCCAGGGACTATTACTGGCCTCTATGATCCCCTCACTGAGCAGCCGTCGGACCTCCGATCGGATAAAGACCCTATCCTGTCGGCTGTATTGCCTGCTGCGAGTAGCTACTGGTTCGCAATCTGGAGTGAGATTGGCAAAGAGAGGAGGGGGGGAGATGCACAGCGTGGCTCGGCTGCAGATAGTGAGTGGGGGCAGGGGCCCGCCGAAGCTGAGGGTGAGGCTCTTGAGGTTGCACTGGAAATCCAGGCCTAATAAGAGTGGCGCGCAGAGGTCAGGCAGGACATACAGTTTGAATTTTGAAAAACTAGCGCCTCGAATTGTGAGCGTAGCGATGGTGCGTCCTTGGATTTGGACTGAGTGGGAGCCCGAAGCGAGGGCGATAGTTTGGCTCACAGGAAAAATAGGAAGCGAACAGCGTTTTACCAGCTCTGGGTGTATGAAGCTCTCGGTGCTCCCGGAGTCAAAGAGGCATGGCGTGCTGTACTCGTTGATCTGGACCTCCGCCATCGAACTTCGTAGGTGCTTGGGGCGGGATTGATCTAGCATGACCGCGTTGAGTTGCGGGCCGCGTGATGAGTGCCCGGGAAAGTCGTAGTCTTCCGAGTGGGCTTTCAGTCGAGTAGATGCCGGTACGTTCTGGTGAGCTTGTTGCAGGATCGCTGCGCTGAGTTGTGGGCCGCGTGATGAGTGCCAGGGGAAGTCGTAGTCTTCAGATGAGGTATCTGAGCATAGAGATGCAGATGGGGCACGTGGATCGCACGTGGTGAGCGGCGAGGAAGATGGCGGCGCCCATGAGTCGCACGTGGCCGGCCGCGTGGTGGGGGTTTGCCAAGATGGCGGCCCCCATGGATCGCACGTGGTGGGAGGGGGGGCGGAGTCGGGGCGTAGGCCGCAGCGTTTCGGGCCCCGCGGGCCCACTGGTGTTGGGAGCGATTTGTTCTCTCTACTGGGGAGTTAGAAACTGGGGCCCTTTTCGCGAGGCACACTCTGGCATAGTGGCCTTTCTTCCCGCAGCTGCTGCAGGTCACGGATCGGGCTGGACAGTGCTGCCGCGGGTGCTGGCTTTGGCCACAGAAATGGCAGGCTGGGGCAGCTGAGTAGCTGGCTGGAGCAGCTGAGTGGCTGGCTGGGGCAGCAGACTAACTGGCTTTGGCAGCGCAGTAGCTGGGGGCCTTGCGGCACAGGCCTGGTGGATTATTGGTCGGGGGCCCACGATGAGGTCGCGGGGTCCGCGGGAAATGAGGTGAAGCTGCGGAAGGAGACTTCCATAGTGGTAGCAGCCTCCACAGTAGCATCTAAGTCCTGGGCCCCCTTTTCTAGCAGTCTTTGGCGCACATAGTTCGATCTAAGGTCCGCTACAAAAACGTCCCGCACAGCAAGCTCCCTATGTTCAGCCGCGGTAACGGCTTGATAATTACAGTCATTAGAAAGATTGTTCAGTTCCCGTACAAATTTGGCAAGCGTCTCTGTAGGCCGCTGACGGTGAGTCGTAAACACGTGGCGTGCATAAACCTCGTTAATGGGCCTAACGTACATTTTGTCCAATATTGCCAGTGCTGCGGTGTGAGAACTGGCCGGATTTAGCTGTGTGGAGATTCTGTGGCTTACCCTCGCGTGCAGTAGGCTGAGTTTTTGTTCCTCCATTGTTCCAGCGGTGCTGGCTTCTGCCAGGTAGGCCTTAAAACATCTCAGCCAGTGGGAAAAAATTACTTTAGCCTTTGCATCCTGCGTGTCGAGTTCTCGGCATCCGGGCTTGAGGGCTGCTTCCATGATTTACTTCAACTGTTTCATAAGTATATTAAATTGCTGGAACCATCAATTCTACGGACACGTGCTTGTAGGATTAGAATAGCGGTTTTAATATACTTACAACAGAGCCAGCCTGTTAGCCGTTGAACTTTCAGTAAACCGGCTGGCTGAATCTGTGGCACGGATCTTTATACAGCAGCTCCAGGGGGAGAAGTTCTGGGCGAAGCCAAGGGGGGAGCCCAGTACAAACTCTCGAGTATTCCCAGAGCTAATCCCCCTGGTGGTCAGGTAGTGCAACTGCACTTACAAAAATGATACATATATATACTGGGAACAGAGTGACATTGGTGACATAATACCGTGTGAATCTCATTCAGCACAGGGGGGTTGTGGGGGGGGGGGGGGGGAAGGCATGGCAGTGGAGTTGAGGCAGATGATCAACCCTGGCTGAATTAACTGGCAGTGTAGGATCGAGGAGTCATGTCGACGACCCCTGTTCCTATTTCTTCTAATTCCATTATTAATGTGGAAATGTGCCAGCAAGAATTAACATGTGTCACTGGTCGATCTACACCGCTCTCATTTAATTCGCACAGATAGTATTTCACGCCGTCATTTATAAGAATTTACGGCGGCACGGTGGCAGTGGTTAGCATTGCTGCCTCACGCGCTGAGGACACAGGTTCGATCCCGGCCCCGGGTCAACGTGTGTGGAGTTTGCACATTCTCCCTGTGCCTGCGTGGGTCTCACCCCCACAACCCAAAGATGTGTAAGCTAGGTGGATTGGCTACGCTAAATTGCCCCTTAATTTAAAAAACAAAATGGGTACTCTAAATTTTGAATAAAATTTTTTTAATAGGAATTTGTTAGATAACCACATAAATTTCTCCTTAAACCTGCCAATGAAAATTAATTCTGTCAATTAACAGCGTAAGCATCTTTTTAAAAAAAAAATAATTTTTATTGAAAAATTTTGAATTTACACAACAACATCAAACCATACTACAATACCAACGATAACAGTAATGACAACAATCATGAACCTTCGCCACTCCTCCATGAACAACCCAACATATTAACAACAACTTAATTTAACACAATGTTAAGTTACATAACCGTAGCGAAATAAAATAGAAACTATAATAAGGAACCCCCATTTATGCTTGAAGGAATATCTGATTCCCTGTCACTAGTTGAAGCTATGTGTTCAGATGTTACAACTACAGGCAGTACAGATACCGGAACAAGGAAGCCAGAAGAAATATTGGGCCTGGGTTGATTAGTAATAGATGCACTTGTACTTGTCTCTACATTCAAAGTAGCTCTTCTCTGTTCTTGTAACTCGCATGTCATTGCATCATCACCATGAGCATGGTTTCTTGCTTCTTGATTATTTGTTGCAGAACTGGATATTGATGTGGATTGTGCTTGTGGTATTATAAACTCTGTAATAGGCCTGCATCGCTTGGCTGATTCCTTCCTTTCTGCTTCTTTTTGTTCTTTGCATTTTAGTGACCCAGATTTATGCTTTTTCTTTTCCATGCTGGTAGGGGTAATATTCCTGAAATTAAAAATAGCCCACATTGGGAAAAATGAATATTGATGATTGCTAGAATAACTTGAAGGAACGCCAGATAAACCCCTACTTGATAAAAAATATAAAATAACTTACTTACACTTCAATAGGCTATGTTCATTAGTCAATGCTACTGTGGCCTATGCAGCTTCAGAAGAGGAGACAATCCACTGTCCAGTGTTCACACCAGCAAGCAACCGAGACAACTGTTGAAACTTAGAAGTTTGGTCCGACTATAGTAAGACATTAAGAATGGTCCCACGACCAAAGTTAACATGCCCAGTTTGATACCAGTGTAGTGTTACAAGTCGCAACCCTTTGAGTTTACCGATCATGGCTTATCACTTCAATATCTTTGACCTCATGATTCACGGTCAAAGGTACCACTTCTCCTGTTCGGTGATCTCACGACCCTAAGTACTGCTTGATATCCTTTCAAGTTGCCGACCATCTCAAATCACGAACTGTAACTTTATCTTTAAATTCACACACTCTTGCTGGAAACGTGGATTTCCAGCTATGTCCGACCCGGGTGAACCAGCCGGCCCCCCCCCCCCCCCCCCCCTTCTCCACTCCTTTTCACATCCGTTTAACACTGCTTCGTTCCTTCATACACTGAGTGATTATTTGTTTGTTTCTTTATTGCATTTTTATTTGGCATTTCTCATTTTAAAAACAATTATATTTTATTAAGTTAGAATACAAATCTCAGGAAAGAAGTTGGAGATTTATATATCTAATTAATTATAATTTTTAAGGGCCCTTCAGAGATTCACGGGCCCCTTCTTGGCTCTCCGGGCCCCGGACCGATGTACCGGCTGAACCAAGACTACTGTTTGATATCCTTTGAAGTTGCCGACCATCTCAAATCACGAATTGTAACTTTATCTTTAAATTCACACACTCTTGCTGAAAACATGGAATTTCCTTAATTATGCCCGACCCGGGCGCCCCTATTCCACATCCTTCTACTACCTCCCCTGCTTCGTTCCTTTTCATACACTGCTTATTTGTGTCCTGTTCTCTTTTTTCTCTTATTCCTTTTTATTACTAAAACAGTTGTCTGTGTTTGTTTCTTTATTGCATTTTTATTTGATATAGGGGGCCCACTTCATCAGGGGCCCACTTGCCATCGGGCAAGCTGACACCCTGGCCAGTCCGCCACTGCCCACGCACACACGGGGAGAATGTGCAAGCTCCACATAGATAGTCACCTGAGGCCGGAATTGAACCTGAGACCCTGGAGCTGCGAAGCAGCAGTGCTAACCATTGTGCCAGCTAATGAACTTAGATATTGTTCTGTAGAATCGCGCCTGTCGTTTTTGTTTAAGCCGTCAGCAGAAAATGAAAAGAAATCAGCTGAGGATAATACCCTGACATCATAAGGAGTGATTTCCATGTAAAACATTTCTTGAACCACTTCTCAATGCCGCCATTTTATTTTGGCTCCAAAAACAGTAGTTGTTGGCCAGGCCAAAAGTAAATCAGGATAGTTCACAGAAGATTGAACCTATTTCCTGGAGGTGCTGAACTAACATGTGACCAACACAAAGGTACTCTGATATATTTCCAAACTTGCTTCTTCAGTGTTTATGTGCATTATATTACTCTTATACAGAATACACAGAATTGTGTTTTAAAACAATAATGGATTGAACCGAAATAAGAGCAAAATAGCGATCTGAAAATAAAACAGAACTTGCTGGAAGAACTCAACAATTCTGGCAGAATCTGCCGTGAGAAAAACAGGTTTAACGCTTTGAGTCCAGTGTGACTCTCCTTTCTAACTGACAAACGAATTGAGCTACTTTTGTGAGGATCTGCTGCTTGTTCATTCACCACCTGAAACCCACTGCATGTTTTTACTTTGTGCCTTCCTACTGATGGTTTACAATACTGCTTCTGAATTCAGGCATCCTGCAGCGAGCCCGGTAAGTTAGATTTTCTCTGCACCCTTCAGCTCAATAATGTTGTGAAAGCTGATAAGAACATGACGTGGAGAACCAAATACATGCGGCTTGGTGAACAGTTGGAGCCAACTATATTTCTTCTTATCAAAGACAATAGGTAAAGATTAAGAAAGAAGGTCTATAAGTATGTGTAGTGGTATGAATGGGAGCACTGCCATTGGTGCAGAGCATTGGTTTCCCATGGGCTCTGGCTGGTCATGTGCCTCTCGTCTGATTGGCTGGGACTAGTCATGTGACTGCTCACCAATTGGTCGAGAGGCAAGTAGACCCTGCCTCCGAGGCGGGGTATAAGTACCCAGAATTCCCGGCGGTCGGCCTTTCTCTGTAGCCAACCACCGGGCTAACAACTAGCTGATTAAAGCCTAAGTTTGGACCTTCATCGTGCCTCGCGTCCAATTGATGGTACATCAGCATGCGCAAATTAGAGAGGGTGAATTTTATGTCAATACAGATATAGAAGGAAAATTAAAACAAGAGGAAGATTGATCAAGAGAGAAAAAAAGAAAAGGGCAGCATGGTGGTGCAGTGGTTAGCACTGAGACTACGGCGCTGAAGACCCGGGTTCGAATTCCGCCCCTGGGTCACTGCCCATGTGGAGTTTGCACATGGGCTGGTTTAGCATACTGGGCTAAATCGCTGGCTTTTAAAGCAGACCAAGGCAGGCCAGCAGCACAGTTCAATTCCCATACCAGCCTCCCCGGACAGGCGCCGGAATGTGGCGACTAGGGGCTTTTCACAGTAACTTTATTTGAAGCCTACTCGTGACAATAAGCGATTTTCATTTAATTTAATTTCATTTCTCCCCTTATCTGCGTGGGTTTCACCCCCACAACCCCAAAAGATGTGCGTGTTAGGTCAATTGGCCACACTAAATTGCCCCTTAATTGGAAAAAAAATAATTGGGTACTCCAAATATATTTAAAAAGAAAAGGAAAAAGCAGCTGTAAGAAAAAGTTAAAAAGTCAAAATCTCTAAAAATGATTTTCCACCTGAAGTAACAAGATTCCACCATTTAATTTGAACAGTTCCTGGGCCAGAGAGAATAGATTGATAGAGATTATACTTACGAATATTGCATGGTTAAAAAGATGCTTATGCTGTTAGGGGAATGGAGAGGTTCCTCGACGGGCTTTCTTTCCCGAAGGTGCAGGAGGAGCAGGTGGAGGGGTTGGGTGGGCCGATTGAGCGGGAGGAGCTAGTTAAGGGGATCGGGCAGATGCAGTCAGGGAAGGCACCGGGGCCGGATGGGTTCCCGGGGGAATTTTATAAAAAGTTTGTGGACCTCGTGGGCCCCTTGCTGGTGCGGACACTTAATGAAGCATGGGAAGGGGGGATTTTGCCCCCGACGATGTCGCGGGCGCTGATCTCGTTAATCTTAAAGAGGGACAAGGACCCCCGACAGTGTGGTTCATCCAGGCCCATATCTCTCCTCAACGTAGATGCCAAGGTGCTGGCAAAAGTCCTGGCCACCAGGATAGAGCACTGTGTGCCAGGGGTTGTACACAAGGACCAGACAGGGTTTGTGAAGGGAAGGCAGCTGAACACGAATGTGTGGAGATTGTTAAATGTCATCATGATGCCAACGATTGAGGGGGAGGCAGAGATAGTGGTGGCGCTGGATGCGGAGAAGGCCTTCGATAGAGTGGAGTGGGGGCACTTATGGGAGGTGTTGGGGAGGTTTGGATTTGGTGAAGGGTTTATTAGATGGGTGAGGCTGCTATATGAGGCCCCGATGGCGTGCATGGCCACGAATGGGAGGAGGTCGGAGTACTTCCGGCTTTACCGAGGGACCAGGCAGGGTTGCCCCCTGTCCCCCTTGTTGTTTGCATTGGCAATCGAGCCGCTGGCGATGGCGTTGAGGGATTCAGAGAGGTGGAGAGGTTTGGTGCGAGGTGAGGAGGAACATAGCGTGTCGTTGTATGCCGATGACCTGTTACTGTATGTGGCGGACCCGGTGGGAGGGATGCCGGGGGTGATGGAGCTGCTGGCTGAGTTTGGGACCTTTTCAGGTTATAAACTAAATTTAGGCAAGAGTGAGGTGTTTGTTATGCACCCTGGAGACCAGGAGGAAGGAATTGGTAGGCTCCCGCTTAGGCGGGCAGGGGAGGGTTTTAGGTACCTGGGGGTGCAGGTGGCCAGGAATTGGGGGACTCTTCACAAACATAATTTCACCAGACATGTAGATCAGATGGAGGAAGAGTTCAAGAGGTGGGACATGCTGCCATTGTCGTTGACGGGGAGGGTGCAGTCCATCAAAATGACGGTGCTTCCGAGGTTCTTGTTCCTCTTTCAGTGCCTGCCCATCTTCATCCCCAGGGCCTTCTTTAGGAGAGTGACTAGCAGTATCTTGAGCTTTGTGTGGGCACATGGGACTCCGAGAGTGAAGAGGGTTTTCCTGGAGCGAGGGAGGGATAGAGGCGGGCTGGCGCTGCCCAACCTTTTGGGGTACTATTGGGCGGCCAATGTATCAATGGTGCGTAAATGGGTGATGGAGGGGGGAGGGCGGCGTGGAAAAGAATTGAGATGGCGTCATGTAGAGGTACGAGCCTGGGTGCCATGGTAACGGCGCCGTTGCCGCTCTCCCCTAAGAGGTTTACCACGAGCCTGGTGGTGGCGGCGACCCTAAGAATCTGGGGACAGTGGAGACGGGGAAACAGGGAGCTCGATGGAGGCTCCATTGGGTGGCAATCATCGGTTCATCCCGGGGAACAAGGATGGGGGATTTAAGGGGTGGCAAAGGGTGGGCATCAGTAAATTGAAGGACCTGTTTATTGGCGCAAGGTTTTCGGGCCTGGGGGAACTGGAAGATAAATTTGGGCTTCCCCAAGGGAACATGTTCAGATACTTGCAGGTAAAGGCGTTTGCTAGGCGACAGGTAGAGGGATTGCCTTTGCTGCCCTCGCAGGGGACGATGGACAGAGTGCTTTCGGGGGTGTGGGTCGGAGAGGGGAAGGTGTCTGACATCTATAAGGTAATGCAGGAGGTGGAGGAGTCGTCAGTGGAGGAGCTGAAGGCTAAATGGGAGGGGGAACTTGGGGAGCAGATAGAGGACGGGACTTGGGCGGATGCCTTGGAGAGAGTCAACTCTTCCTCTTCATGTGCGAGGCCCACATGTCCGGGACTAGGATGAGTAAGTTCTTTGGGGGTGAGGACAGGTGCACCAGATGTTCAGGGAGTCCAGCGAATCATGCCCATATGTTCTGGGCATGCCCAGCACTGGACGAATTCTGGAAGGGCGTGGCAGGGACGGTGTCGAGTGTGGTTGGATCCAGGGTCAAACCAGGGTGGGGACTCGCGATTTTCGGAGTTGCAGTGGAGCCGGGAGTGCAGGAGGCGAAAGAGGCCGGTGTCCTGGCCTCTGCGTCCCTAGTAGCCCGGCGGAGGATTTTGCTGCAGTGGAAGGATGCGAGGCCCCCAAGTGTGGAGACCTGGGTCAATGACATGGTGGGATTTATAAAGTTGGAAAGGGTCAAATTTGCCCTGAGAGGATCAGTACAAGGGTTCTATAAATGATGGCAGCCTTTTCTGGACTTCCTGGCTCAAAGATAGGTATCTTGGTCAATAACAGCAGCACATCCTGTAAATGAACCTACGCAAGAAAATGAAAGATCAATTACTGGAATCTTCCAATATCCATCACGAGCAAAGCTAATATAGTTTTTTGCTGAACATCCACTTTAGCCACTTGATCATCTGCCATTTGATGCTCGTTTCTATGAGAGGAAAATTCTGAATGACTCAGTCCCAAGAAAATGGCTAACATATAACAAAGAAAATAGATGCTCATATTGTTCATACTGCTTAGCCTTTGAGTTTCCCAACACTTGTAATCCATCACCCTTTGTACGTGGCTTTAGTGACTACAGGCGTATTAGCCAGAGCTTGTCTTTACATGAATTGACAACAACACATGTCAGAAATGCTCAGCAATATATCAGTGTGGTTAATGATGGCACCTTAGATACATTTTTTGCAGCATCACTAATTAAAAGGAAAGAAGATGTATTGAAGCAGAGAAGTATTGTCATGAGGATTATAGACATCATAAAGATGTTAGGCAAGCAAGCACTTCCTTTTCGAGGTCACAGAAATGAATCAGCCTACACTCTAGATAATGAGGTTCTGAATCATGGCAATTTTTTAGCTACAGTGCAGTTGATGGCAAAATATGACCCCATTATGGCAGCTCACGTTTCTGCAGTGCAAAAGAAGTCTAAACAAATAATCAAACGATTAGAGCAACAAGGAAAGGCTCAAAGTAAAGGCCGTGGTGGACTTGTTACATACCTGAGTAAAACAACTATTAACATGTTAATCAAAATTATGAAGAATATGATACAAGAAAGAATTAGTTATGAAGTTTCTCAAGCAAAATATTATTCTATTCAGGTTGATTCAACACAAGATAATTCATCCATCGATCAGTTTAGCATTATTATTCGGTATGTGCTTAAAGGTATTATCTGTGAGCGACTACTTTCAGTTGTGCCAAGTAATGATGGTACAGGACAGGGACTTTTTGATCTATTGATTGGAATATTACAGCATCTTAAAATTGACCCCCAAAAATGTTTATCTGATAGCACAGATGGCGCTGCAAGCTACCATGGCCAGTATAATAGTTTACAAAGTAAAATTGCTGATGTGGCTGATCAACATGTTCATATATGGTGCTATGCCCATGTCTTGAATTTGGTGATAACTGAAACAACAAAATGTTGTGTGCCTGCAGTTTCTTTTTTCAATTTGCTCCAGAATATAGCAACTTTTGTGAAAGCATCATACAAGAGAATGGCTGTATGGATAGAAGTTGTTGGAAATCATCTAGGACAAGAAAAAATGAAATGATTAAAGCTAATTGGTGAGACCAGATGGTCAGGAAAATCCAATGCAGCAACAACTTTATTTGGACGTTTTGATGATGCCGCTGCCAGTACTTTCGTAAATCTATTGACATGCTTATCAATGATACAAGATTCAGAAAGGTTTGATGCAAAAACAAAACATGAAGCAAATGTTTTACTTCAAAGTCTTCTAAAGTTTGAAACCATATTGACAGCATTTACTTACTTGTATATATTTGAAACTACAACCCCGTTATCAAGTTATCTACAGACAAGTGGCTTAGATATGTTTACTGCATGGAGTTTGGTAGATTCAGCTACAACAAACTTGAAGGAACAGACAAGAACATTTGATAACGTTCACAGCAAGGCTTTGGAATTTGTAAATAAATGTAATGACAGGATTTCACAGATGAATATGGATGAAAATCAAACATTGGAAATTGATGCGTTGGAAACAGCATTGCCAGTTAAGAGGCAGAGGAAGAAGAAAAGAATGGCAGATGAGCTTATTGATGATGAAAGAAATTCCTCAGATTCTCTAGCTGATTTTCGAGTAAATGTGTTTAACCTAATAATGGATCGCATTGTCCAGTCACTAGAATCACGCTTTGTACAACACAAACAGTTGTATAAAGATTTGTCCTGCTTGGACCCAGCAAAGTTTAAAACTAATGCAGAGAAGGGCCTTGAAGATGAAGCATTGGAAGGTATTATTAAGCTGTTTCCACAAATCAGCAAAGATCAAGTAATATTGGAATTGTTTTCTTTTGCTTCAAACTTTGATGTATTAAAGCTATTGCTTAATGATGGTGAGAATATGGATTCCAGTTGCAACAATTGCAAAATTTGCAGCACTTGCCCATCGTGTGTACTAAAAATTCTGGCATCCAACAGACTTCATGACAAGGCATATGATAACCTTTATGAACTTTATAAAGTCATTTGCACACTATCAGTTACTCAAGTCCAATGTGAGAGGTCATTTTCAAAGCTAAAGATCATAAAGACAAGGTTAAGAAATTCGCTGTCTGAGGAGAATTTGGAATCATACATGTTGCTATCCATTGAAAAGTAATTGTTAGATGAATTGGATGCAGAAGCAATTATTGGCAGATTCGCACAATCATCTAGCGAACACAAATGATTGCTCTTAATATAGTGGACTGCATGCAATTCTCTATTGTGCTTTTGAACTATCTGTTAATGTGTAAATTGTGCAGTAAACTATTTAAAAATATCAACCAATTACTTAAAATTTTAAAAAATAAATAAAAAATTCAATTATAACATTCTGTATTTACATTTGGTATCTACTGCCAGTAATATGTACAGTACATGTACACTGTAATTACTAAGAAATACACATTTTTTCCACAAAAAGTTTAATTGTACCCTTTTTTCCATATGTATTTTTTGAAAATTTTATTTATTCGTTATGAAAATTAAATGATAGCATTGTAGTCGTGGGTGGGCCCCCTTTGTTTCCTGGCAACCAATATTTTTAGACCCAGTCCGCCACTGTGCGTTGGCTTCCTCCGGGTGCCCCGGATTCCTCCCACAGTCCAAAGATGTGCAGGGTAGGTGGATTGGCCATGATAAATTGCCCCTTAATGTCCAAAAGGTTAGGTGGGGTTACTAGGTTACAGGGATGGGGTGGAGTCATGGGCTTAAGTAGGGTGCACTTTTCAAGGGCCAGTGCAGACTCGTTGGGCCGAATGGCCTCCTTTTGCACTGTACATTCTATGATTCTATGATTTGTGGTGGGTTTCTCAGGGAGTTTCCCACCAGCTCTGCTGGCGAGTTCCCCATTGCTATTCAAGGACGCATAGTCATTTATTTGGGCCCTTGTGGGTTTCTCACTGGTTCTCATACTTTAGAATTTTTTTCAGCACTGGGGAGCTGAACCTAGAGATCGGGCCACCATTTTGAAAGGGTGCCCCAGGCTCTAAGTGAGCATGTCCCCCACACCCCACACCCACGGACAATGTCACTCCTCACACACATGGGCATTACCCCACAGCCCCCCAAGTGAGGACACCCTGCTATGGGGTCTCTGGGTGACCCTCCTCTTCAGACACCCTCCCCCCCCTTCCCCAGTTCCCTTACAGCACTCTCCTCCCTTCTAGGACCTCCATCCGTTGAACCCGGAAGCCCCTACTTACCTGCCCTGCACCACCACCCTTGAAAACCCCCTCCAGCCTCATTTCATGGCATGACCCCACCTTGGCTCCTGACCCTTGGCAGTGCCACCCTGGCACTTGGGCACCATTGCAATGCCACCTTGGCACCCAGGCTATGCTCGTGCCGGCTTGTCAGTGCCTCATGGGCATCTTGGCAGTGCCAGGGTGGCAGTGCTAAGGTGCCAGCTGGACAGTGTCAAGGTGCCTGCATTCCAGGGGGAGGGTCAGGGAGCCACCCTGCATTTACCCTGACCACCAAGGGGTCTCCGATGAACCGGAAGACCCCCTGGGTGCAGTTCCGCCTGGTCCACATTTGTGTGGACCAGAGCTGAATGGCGCCCACCTGAAACCTCCCTGGGGAGGCCAAAGAATCGACAGAGGCAGGTGGATCCCGGGCATGTAGGTCATAAGTCGGTTTACGACCTACTTCCTGAGCGCCATTTGGTCCCACCACTTTTGGGCGGAGTTCCGACTCCAACGACTCGCGGGACTTGGGTGAATCCCACGAGGCGTGGAGGCTGTTGGGAAGTCCGCTGGAGGCCTCTCCCGGGATTCTCCGGCCATGCTGTGCTCTCACTTCAGCGCAACGTGGCAAGAGAGTCACGCCCTACATCAGGGAGCTACTCGATTCAGCAGCAATGGGAAGATGGAATATTGTGTACAATTCTAGATGCCACACTACAGGAACGATGTGAATGTATTGGAAAAAGCGCGCAGAAGAATGACAAGAATGGTTCCAGGAATGAGAAACTTCAGGATAGATTAGGGAGACTGTTATTCTTGGACAGAAGAAGGCCAAGAGGAGATTTGATAGAATCATGACTGGGCTGGAGAGAGTAGATAGGGAGAAACTGTTCCCACACGTGAAAGAATCGAGAATGAGGCAGTACTGATTTAAGGTGTTTGTAAACGATATGATGTGAAAAAAACTTTTTCACACAACAAATATTTTGGGTCTGGCATGCCATAATGCTTGCTTGGAGAGTCGGTGCAGACAAGATGGGCCAAATGGCCTCCTCTGTGCCGTAACAATTCTGTGTTGAGATCCAGCATTCAAAGCATAAGCATTATTTGATTAAGGTTTCTTATTGGATGAACCTCAGTACAATGCTTATTCCTTCACAAGGATGGGCACAATAATTCTCCAAATTCTCATGCAAATCCAAATTTGCTTCCAGAGCTTAGGCCCTGCGAAGCTGGCGTGACTTTGATAAAAATACTTGTCATATTATACACCAGCATATCTTGGCGCAGACAGTAGGACCAATCAACATGCATAACACCGCAGCCAATCACCAGTTAGAGCACACTCACTAAAAAGACAGGGTATCAGTTTTCCTGCTCATTCGGGATGCAGCCTTTCAGAAGTACAGAGCTCATAGTTTACAGCACAGATCCTCACCATGTGCTGAGTGATTAGACTGGTTAGGACAGGCACAGGTCTTTAGTTAATCTAACATCGTGTTAACCCACAGTAAGAGTTTGCTCAACAGTTTATAGTTTAATAAAATAGTGTTGTACTATTTTAAGTGTTGGTGGCCTGTATGTGTTCCACGGATCCAGAGCACCCAACACATCAATACTCATGATAACACGAGTTCCAATTGAAGATAATTAACCCAGTGGACAGTCTGACAATGAATAGACATTGATAAATAATAATAATTATCATAATAATCTTACTGTCACAAGTAGTCTTACATTAACACTGCAATGAAATTACTATGAAAATCCCCTTGTTGCCACATTCCGGCACCTGTTTGGTCACACAGAGGGAAAATTACCTAACAGCATGTCTTTCGGGACTTGTGGGAGGAAGCCAGAGCATACAGAGGAAACCCACCCAGACACGGGGAGAACGTGCAGACTCTGCACAGTGACCCAAGCCGGGAATCGCACCTGGGACCCTGGCGCTGTGAAGCAACAATGTGAACCACTGTGCCACCGTGCCATATAGAGTTCACATTTAATCTTGTAACACTCAGAATGCTGCAGATGTCCTTTACAGAAGGACACACCTGACGTGGCCTACATGTCGCTCCAGACCCACAACAATGTTGGTTGACAAATGCCTAGCCACTCAGCTCAAGGACAATTAGGGACAGGCATCAACATGCTGGACATTGCGGTGACACCCACATAAATGTAAGAATAACATTTTAACAAAGCCTTGCGATACTCAACTTGACTTGATTAGTTTTGATCACCTTGATTAGACTCAACTTGATTAATTTCCATAAAAATAGGGGTGCTTAACCTTTTTGCTTTTGAGGCCTCCCCTCCTGCATTACAAAAGTTCCACAGACCTCTGCAACACAAGTACTTTTTCTGCATAACATTATACAATTAAACATTTCTATTTTGTGCTACTTATTGTGAAGTTGGTGCTGAGCAACAATTCCCTCAAGAAAATATCTTCAATAAGTGTGCACATATGTCATGCTCACTGTTTTCCCTTCTGGGCTTTGCTGACCTTAGTAAACTGTCACTGTTATTAGTCAACAGTCACTGAGTTGATAGAGGTACACTGACGTTAAGAGACTATCACTGATGTGGTGCTGGGAAGGCTGATGCTGAAGATCACACAACCCTTGATTTTCCTCATGTCGGTTACTAGCAAGCTAAATGGAGGGTGCTCACTGAGAGTAGATGATGGCAAACTGATGGCCCAGAACCTCTGAGGCCAAGTGCCAATTCTGGTTCCTCAGGCCTTGTGCAGTGTGGGGTTTAAAGTGATACTGTGCTGCTATCAATTGGTGGAAGGTAAACTTTGTGCTCTGGATACTGTCACGAAAAACACTGAAGTTATCCACGAGGGTAACCCAATTTGGATTACAGGTTCGTGGGTGTATAATTTTACTTTTGTTTTGATGTGAGGAGATGAATGAGCCCCCAGTGAGAATAAATAACCCAGTCCTCATATAACAATTATTAAAGACTATTTATGCAAGTAAAGAAAAAACAAATACACACAATGAGGATTAATCTACTCTCAAGTCACACAATTAAGATGTATAAATTACTAAACACACACGGTTTATATAGAATGTAGCCCTGGTTACAAAAAATATCTATGTTACCTGAACTCTCTAAGATTTCTCATGTTCCCCAAACAACATCCAAATGAAATAAATAGTTATTTGTTACCACACAAAACAGAGACAGTACTCAAATCTGGCAACTGTCTTTTCCTGGTCCAGCGAAGATATTTTAAAACTGCTGTTGCGAAGATTTTCTGCACTGCCTTGTTTCTAAGACATAAAAGCTTGTTTGCTGTAAACTTGGTCTTCAGACTTGGTGGCTGGAAACTGGCCTGTCCACTTTGAGACTACCTGACGGTAACTGCCTCTCCTGGCTTCTCAGGATATGGGCAATTATATCTTTGTTGTTCTTTGATTATGCCTTCTGTCATGTTCGGCTGTCTGCCCACATCAACTTCTTTGAATATACATGAATTTATGTGTATCTCAGGGACCTTCCCAATAATCTATAATCTGTTTTTCCTCCATAAACCATTCACACTTGATTATCTAAACTGCCGTTCTGAACTCACTGCCGGGAGAGACGCATACCAATTGAGGCCCTTTGAATACTGTCTACTGCTGTCATGGCAGATCTATGGCAATACTGTGTTCTTCAAGGATTGGAATGAAATTCACTTTAAATTGCCTGCATGGTGGAGACAGGATACCTGTGGAAGTCCCTTAAAACTCTCTAGTAGATCCCCCAGTTGAGAACCCCATTATGTAAATACAGCAATCAACACGGAACGACTGCCTGCAAATTGCAGGTGATTCAGTTCAATTTAACTGATTGGCTATCAGCCCACCTTCTCGGAAAAATATATACTTTTTCACCCAGTACAGGTACCTGAAACCAATTTTTATTCTTATAAATGTATCTTCTGCCTACTTAAAGGCCCTGTGAAAACTATTGCAAAAGATTTTCCTGATTTGATGCAGAATGAGAGCTCTGCTTCTGTGATGAATCCAATGTCCCACTATTAAGTCATTAAAACCCTGACAGACAGAAATAAAAAGCTTGCTGACAACAGTGACAGTGAACTCATTGTACTACGTAATCTGAATGAACCATTCCAACTTGATGGATTTAGATTCAACTTCACCTGACATAATGATGACTAAGAGGCTATTGTTTTATTGGATAGCTGAGACACTGGGTTAAAAGAAACTAGAACATAGAACATACAGTGCAGAAAGAGGCCATTCGGCCCATCAAGTCTGCACCGACCCACTTAAATCCTCATTTCCACCTATCCCTGTAACTCAATAACCCCTCCTAACCTTTTTGGTCACTGAGGGCAATTTATCGTGGCCAATCCACCGACCTTGCACATCTTTGGGTTGTGGGGGCAAAACCCATGCAAACACAGGGGGAATGTGCAAACTCCACATGGACAGTGACCCAGAGCCGGGATCGAACCTGGGACCTTGGCGCCGTGAGGCAGCAGGGCTAACCCACTGCTCCACCATGCTGCTACAAATGATGAATGAATTAAAATTGGCCATGCTAAAGAGGCCAGAATTAGATGTGTGCTAATATCTCAGAGGATTGTGGAACTGGAGGAGATTACAGAGATAGGGAAATGCCATGAAGGAATTTTGAGCCAGTGCTGAGAATTTAAAATTTGACGTGTTACCTGACCAGGAGCAAAGGAGGTGCGCAAATAAAGGCTTGATGCAAATCGGAACATCGGTTGTGGAGTTTTTGATGAAATCGCTGGAGGGTAGATTGTGAGAGGACAGCCATGGATGCTTCGCATCAAAAGCATTTATAGTGATAAGCTGACCCTTATCAATACCACTCTAATGGCGCAATTTAACTAAATGGGAACAAAGCCCCATGGCGAGCGCAGTTAGCCAAGTGTTTCCCGGCGCTCACAGCGTGGAGAAGCACCATGCTATAAAACAACACTCAAAATAGTAGGGGGCCTCAGAGGCGATCGCGCAGCCAAGGACTGAGGAGCCCCGCTCACCGGAACTCTTCAGTGTAGCAAGTGATTGGGATGCCATTTTTAAATGGCACCCCGTTCTCTGGAGACCCCAAAGCGATCCCCAAGCCCCCACAAGCCCCGACGCACTATGAGAGGGTCCCCATTCCCCAAACCCTCCCCAACACTCATGCAGCGCACCAACAGCCTGATTGCCACAATGTACAAAATGCCAGCTTAGCACCCTGGCAGCACCACAGTGCCCAGATGGCACCAGCAGTGCCAGGGTAGGAGCTTGCTCAAGGGCATACATCTGGAGCCTTCATTCCCCTGGGAGACCCCATGAGTGCCATCCGTTTGGTCCCCATTTGTGGAGATCAGATCCTAAAACCTCGGGTCCCTCGGGAATCTTCACATTAAAGTGAGACTAACTGTCTCGTTTTAAAATGCAGATTTGATAAAAAGTGATCCCGCCCCACACGAAAATATACCGCAAAAAAACTGCACAGAATCCTTCATGCCTTTACACTGAAGCTAAAATATCAAAGATTGATATTTAACCTTTAAATCACGCAATCAAGTACCCAGTATTATTCAATAAACCATAGAAATGTAATATATTCCTTTTTGTCAGCATCTGCTTATTTACTGCTTGGCAATAAAGCAGCATCTATTTACTAAGTTATTTGGCCTTCAATAACACATTTCTGTCCCCAGTCCTGATGAACCCCTTTCGAAAGAAATACTGACATTTCTGCAGCATCTTTGATGACCTTTGGCTGTCTCAAAGTGCTTCATAGCCAGTTAAGTGGTTCTTTATCTTTATTTTATTTCGCTAACATTTATTCAGCCAACTGAGTCAATTGAGAACCAATTCTCCCTTACAATAATGACCTGGCCAAGAGGCTAACTTCTGAAGATCAGTTCCTGTTGTAATTTTGGAAACAAAGCAGCCAAACTGCACACTGCAAGATCCCACCGGTAGCAATGTGATAATGACTAGATAATATGATTTTCCTTATGTCGCTTTCAGGATAATTGTTGGGTCAGGACACTATGGGCAGGATTCTCCGCTTGCTGATGCCAAAATTGTATTGGTGATCGGGCGGTGAATCCCTTTTGACGCCACAATCAGGAGCGGCACCTATTTTCGGATGATCTGCTCCCTCCAAAACGGCGTCGTCGGTGAGTACGCCGCACGCCATCGGGATAACCTCAGGACGTCAGCTGAAGGCGCTCCCCTGATGCTCCGCCCCCAATGGGCCGAATTCCTGACTTTACATCAGTCCCGCATAGCGGCTGCGGACTATGTCCATCGCCGCCACAGTCGGGGTTGGGGGGGGGGGGGAGATGTTGCTCTGGCTGGGGGGTTTCAGCGGGAGCTGGGGATACTGTTGGGGGTTGGTCTGACAGGGGTGTTAAAAGGGGGCATCATCTGGCAGGCCGGGTCCGTGCGCAGTTGGTGCCATGTTGTACGCGCGACTGCTGCAGGTCGCCGCCATGCGCATGCATGGCCATGGACCCGGTAATTCTCCGGCCATTTCTGTCTGGAATGCCGGAGGTCTCGTGTGTCGCGGCTGCTAGCCTTCCACCGGTTGGAGCATTGGTGCAGGGGCGGCGCCAACCTTTTCATTGTAGAACTAGACACTTCTTCCAGACATAGGGCTGGATTCTCTGATTTTGAGGCTATGTCCAGAGGAAGTATCTAGTGGTACGATGAAAAAGTCGGCGGCGCCCCCAAACCAATGCTCTGCCCGGACGGTTAGCAGCCACGCCACGTAAAACCCCCAGAGTTCCTGACAGAAATGGCCAGAGATTTGCAAGTCTGTAGCCGCGCATGTGGACAGCGACAACCAGCAGCGGTCGCGCCATACAACATGGTGCCAGCTGCACGTTGATCCGGCCTGCCAGATAGTGTCCGCCTGTAACCCCACCGGACCACCCCCACCAGTCCGCCCAGCCCCCACTGAAGTCCCTCTGGCCAACGGAACGGTTTCCCCAACGACTGTGGTGGCGCTGGACGCAGTCCGCAGCATCAAGCGAGGTTGACAAAAACTCAGAGCACACAGGCAGGATTCTATGATCCTGAGGCTAAGTGTTGACGCCGTCGTAAATGCCGTCGCGTTTCCAGACGACATCAACATGTCCTCAGGAGCAGCAATTCTGACCCCTAAAGGGGGCCAGCATGGAATTGGAGCGACCCACGCCGCTCCAGTTGCCGATCCCGGCGTCAGATGGGCGCCGCGGGTCTGCGCATGCGCAGTGGGACCGGCGCGATTGCCCTGCATGTGCGGTGGCTCTCTTCTCTGCACCGGCCCCGACGCAACATGGCATAGAGCTACCGGGGCCGGCACAGAACAAAGAAGGCCTGCAGCCCGAGAGGCTGGCCCGCCGATCGGTAGGCCCGCGACTGCGGGCCAGGCCACCGCGTCAGGCCATAGTCCAAAAACAAGCCCCGGGGGAAGGCCCCCGGGGTCGGACACCCGTTCTCCCCCCACCCCCCACTCCCCCCCACTCCCCACCCACAGGCTGCCCCGGATCCATTCACGCCGAGGTCCAGCCGGGTAAGACCAGGTTAGGACGGCGCTGGCGGGACTCAGGTTTTTTTGTACGGCCGCTCGCCCCAACCCGGCCGAGAATCGGCGGGGGGGGGGGGGGACGCGTAGAGCGACCCCCGACCAGCGCTGCGCCAACTGTGTCGGCACAAATGCCAATTCTCTGCTCTCTGGAGAATCGTGTCCCAGCGTGGCAGGATTCGTGCGGCCCCCCCGGGGATTCTCCGACCCGGTGTGGGCCCGGAGGATCCCGCCCAATGTGTCCCATGCCTTTGGGAAGTCAGTCCATCGGGGGCGGAGCATTGGGGGAAGGCCTTCAGGTGCCGTCCTGAGGCTGTCCCAATGGCATGCGGCGTACTCACCGACGCTGCCGATTTGGAGGGGGCGGAGTATCCAAAAACAGGCACTGCTCCCGATTTTTCTGTAAAAAGGGATTCTCCACCAGATTACAGAATACGATTTTGGTGTCGGCAAACGGGGAATCCCACCCATCCCCTCAAAAATCGGTGAATCCAGTCCTATTCCTTTCCTATGGGCAGCACGGTAGCACAAGTGGATAGAACAGTGGCTTCACAGCACCAGGGTCCCAGGTTCGATTCCCTGCTGGGTCACATGTCTGCGTGGGTTTCCTCCGGATGCTCCGGTTTCCTCCCACAGTCCAAAGATGTGCAAGGTAGGTGGATTGGCCATGATAAATTGCCCTCAGTGACCAAAAAGGTTAGGAGGTTAAATTGCCCCTTAATTGGAAAAAATGAATTGGGTACTCTAAATGCATAAAAAGAAAATCATTGGTAGCCAAGCCTTCAGTTGCCAAGGTAAAAGCTCTGGAATTCCCTCCCTGAATCATTCTGCATTCTTCCTTTTAAAAAAAAGTTCCTTAAAATCTACCCCTCTGACCAAACCTTTGACCGCCTACTGTAATGTTGTCTTATTTGTCTCAGCATCAAGTATTGCTGCATCGTTCTCATGTGAAGCACCTGAGGACATTTCATTATCTTAAAGATGCATTAAAAATACTTGTTAATCTTCTTGCTGTTAATACAAAAGCCAGGAAGATTTATTTTCTTACAGCTGTATTTCTTGGAAGAACTGGCTACGTGCCCATCAAAACAGCCCACAAAAAGCTCCACTGGAATTAGAAATGATTGCACTCTGTGTAGATTCGTGGACCTTAATCTAGCTGATTGCCCACTTTGCGACACCATGCCTTCCTAATTTACTCTTCTGCTTCCAAACACCAAGGTGTTTGTGATGCGTTATCAATTACGATGAGATGAGAGTAGAGAGTAATCGACGCTTTATTCAGCAGAGATGTGTGGCCTCCTGCAGCTGCTACCAGAATAGGAGCAGCTCGGTGTGCACACACATTTACTCAGCCTACTGGGCGGAGCCAGCAGGCAGGGATCTACCCCCGTACCTGTAGTACAGGAGCCTTACCGTATTACCTCTAATAACAACTATTATACAATCAGTGGTGACTGCCACATTCACCCCCCTGTTAAAAAAGAGTCCAGCGGGGGTGGTGGGAAAAAAATTACAGGTTTGTGAAAATTTAGTTTACAGTCCGGTGAAAATTTACAAATTCAGCTGGTCGGGTGCCTTGATCTTCCGCTGGGAGCACCTCGGTCCCGGTGGTGATGCAGGCGCCGACTTGGTCACCTGTGACTCCGGGAGCGTGTTGTCCTCATCTTTATCCCCGGGTGGAACCAGTGGGAGGACGGATCGTCCTGGGGCAGGGGCTGTAGTCAGGTGCGCTGGGGGGAGGGTGGGTGGCGCCGGGGCAAATGGGGGGGGTGTCGGGTGGTGGGCCGTGGGTGGGGATCCAGTTGGTGCCAGGTCCCTGAGGAAGACTGTGTCCTGGCGCCCATAGGGATAAGCCACATAGGCGGGTTCGCATGCTGTAGTTGTACCCTTTCGACCAACGGGTCCGCCTTGTAGATGCGCACGTGTTTGCGGAGGAGGACGGGTCCAGGAGCTGCCAGCCACGTTGGGAGCGAATCCCCGGAGGTGGACTTCCTGGGGAAGGCAAGGAGACGTTCATGGGGGGTTTCATCAGTTGCAGTGCAGAGTAGCGATCAAATGGAGTGGAGCACGTCGGGGAGGACCTCATGCCAGCGGGAGACCGTGAGATTCTTAGACCGCAGGACCAGCAGGACGGCCTTCCAGACCGTCCCATTCTCCCTCTCCACCTGCCCGTCTCCCCGTGGTTTGTAGCTGGTCATCTGCTCGACGCAATTCCCTTGCTGAGTAGGAACTGACGCAGCTCATCACTCATAAAGGAGGATCCCCGTCGCTGTGGACGTAAGTGGGGAAACCGAACAGGGCGAAGATGCTGTTGAGTGCTTTAATGACCGTGGCAGACGTCATATCGGGGCATGGGATGGCGAAGGGGAATCGGGAGTATTCATTGACCACGTTCAGGAAGTACGTGTTTCAGTCGGTGGAGGGGAGGGGCTCTTTGAAGTCCATGCTGAAGCGTTCAAAGGGGCGGGAGGCCTTCACCAGGTGTGCTCGGTCTGGCCGGTAGAAGTGCGGCTTGCATTCCGCGCAGACCTGGCAGTCTCTGGTGACAGCCCTGACCTCCGCAATGGTGCGGGAAAAGAATGCCACGGATCTGCCTGCCTGGTTGAGGGTGGCGGCCAGAGCGACGTCCGATGCATCACTCTCGACCTGAAAGGGGAGGGTCACATCGACCGCGTGCATCGTGGCCTTGGTGGTGTCTGCCTTGATATAGTTGAAGGCCTGGTGGTCCTCAGCCTCCAGGGGGAAAACTGTGGAGTGGATGAGTGGGCGGGCCTTGTCCGCGTAGTTAGGGACCCACTGGGCATAATAGGAGAAAAACCCCAGGCATCGTTTCAGGGCTTGGGGCAGTGGGGAAGGGGGAGTTCCATGAGGGGGTGCACGCGGTCGGGGTCGGGCCCTAGAACTCCATTTTCCACAACATAGCCAAGGATGGCTAAGCGGTTGGTGCGGAACACGCACTTCTCCTTATTGTACGTGAGGTTAAGGAGTTTGGCGGTGTGGAGAAATTTGAGAAAGTTAGCATCATGGTCCTGCTGGTCGTGGCCGTAGATGGTGATGTTATCTAGGTACGGGAAGGTGGCCTGCAGCCCGTACCGGTCAACCATTCGGTCCATCTCACGTTGAAAACCGAGACCCCGTTAGTGATGCCAAAAGGAACCCTAAGGAAGTGGTAAAGGCGGCCATCTGCTTCGAACGCCATGTATTGGCGGTCCGCTTTGCGAATGGGGAGCTGGTGGTAGGCAGATTTCTGGTCCACTGTGGAAAAGACCCGGTACTGTGCAATCTAATTGCCCATATCAGATATGCGTGGGAGGGGGTACGCGTCGAGCTGCGTGTACCGATGGATGGTCTGACTGTAGTCAATGACCACCTTGTGTTTCTCCCCAGTCTTTACTACTACTACTTGGGCTCTCCAGGAGCTGTTGCTGGCCTCAATGATGCCTTCCCGCAGCAGCCGCTGGACCTCCGACCTGATGAAGGTCCTGTACTGGGCACTATACTGTCTGTTCCTGGTGGCGACGGGTTTGCAATCCGGGGTGAGGTTTGCAAACAGGGAAGGTGGGTCGACCTTAAGGGTCGTGAGGCCACATACGGTGAAGGGTGGTAGGTGTCCGACGAATTTTTGAGTTAGACTTTGGAGGTTGCACTGGAAGTCCAGGCCAAGTAACAGGGCAGCGCAGAGGTAGAGCCCGAAGTTACTGAACTCTACACCCTGGACCGTGAGGGTGGCGATGTAGTACCCCAGGATTTCCACGGAATGGGATCCGGAGGCCAGGGAGATTCTTTGGGTAACGGGATGTACCACGAGGGAGCAGCGCCTTACCGTAGAGTGGTGAAGTTAGTGGTAGAGTGGTCTAACCGTAAAGTTAGACAAGGGGCCTCAGTGGGGAAGGTGTAGTCGAGGCCACACAAAGCCCCATTTTGTGCACTGAGGAGTTTGACTCGCTGGAACTCCGCAGTGTAGTGTGAGATTGGGACGCCATTTTTAAATGACGTCCCAAACTTTGGAGCCGCTGAAGGGACCCCCAACCCCTCACCAAAACCCAGTGCACTATTGGAGGGTCCTTCGCCCCCACAACACCCGTGCACATTGGCAGTGCCAGGCTGGCACCCAAGTGACACTGCCATGGTACCAGGCAGGCAGTGCCAGGGTGCCTAGGTGGCATCAGCAGTACCAGGGTGCCCAGATTGCATCGGCAGTGCCAGGGTACCACCCTGCCAAAAAGGCACCTGGGGGCTCCAATCCCCTGGGGGACTGCCATGGGTGTCATCCCCATATGTGGATATCAGTACTGAACAGCACCCCGAGGTCTCTGAGGTTAAGGAGATAGATCCTATGCCGAGAGTACCTCAGGAATCTTCACATAACGTGAGACTAGCTGTCTCACAGATTTGATAAAAATTCATCCCACTCACAATCGGCAGGATTTACATTGCAGCGTATCGTAATACCGTATTAGATCTCGTGAGGCGCTGTGAGCCGGGGTAGATCCCCGGAGTGGGGCCTCCCGGCTTCTATCGGCCGCACTGCACCATGGTGAGCTGCTTTTGAGGTGCAGCATGGTCATAAAATCTCAGCTGAAATATAATAAAGTTTAAAATATCTACTGCAAATTTCAAGATATTAAAAAACACTCCCATTCATGAAAGCCTAATTAAAACATTAGAACTGGTCAAGTACTTAATCCCTTATAAAAAAGCAAACAGATTTAAACAGAACTAAGGACCCCTGCTGGGATAATTGTTGTGGAAAATAGTCAAGCATCGGTAATGACATAATAGCCTTGATACTCGCAAAGACATGAGACAATGCAGACCATTAAAAATGGTGGACCAGGTGGTGGACCAGATGCAAAATTCCAGACCCCCTGAGTGGGATTCTCCAGTTGCCGACACTGAAAATCGCGTTCGGAGATTGGCCAGAGAATACACGATTCTGACCCAATCGGGGGTGGCGCTACTTTTGCGATGCTCCGCCTGCACCAAAGCGGTGTACTCAGAAAGTACGCCACGCCATGTATCGATGGCCTCAAGATATTGCCTGAGGCCTGACCCTCGATGCTCTGCCCCCAACTGGCCGAGTTCCCCACGGCGTCGGACATGTGTGGTCTCATCCATCAGGAACTCGGCGTGGCAGCTACAGACTCAGTCCAGCGCCGCCAGAGTCGGGGGAGGGTCGATCCGCGGGCAGGGATGGACATTTTTTTGGGCTGGGGACACTGTTGGGGGGTGGGGGGAGCGAGTGACCCGAGGCGCACAAGCCGACCAAAGGGAGGGACTGTTTTACGGGTCGTGTCCGCGAGTGGCCGCCGCCACGTAGCATGGCATGGCCACTGCAGGTTGCTGCCGTGCACACGCGCAGCCAAGGGCCCCCAATTCTTCAGGCCGTATTGGCAACTACAGCCGGATGCTCTGCGCTGCCGTCCTGCTAGCCCCCAGTAAAATGGGGAATCCATGGCCATCTGCGCCATTTTTTCTGGCGTAAACCCAGCGTGGGGACATAGCCCCAGAATCGGAGAATCCAGCCCCCTATTTCCAATAGATCACATTTTTGTTGGTCGGGAAAAAGCCAGATGGGACTCACATATGAGGATAACCCAAACTCAGCGGAGTCATTTGAACTTAGTGCTATGTTTGGCTTTTCAAAGTGATGGCTGGCAGGCGGATTGCAGAGCTTTTGAGTTTACCTGCACCATTTCAGTAATCCCCACTGAGAATGAGCTTGAACAAGGGGCAGGATTCTCCGGCCTCCAAGCCACGTACTTCTTGGTGGCAGGAGGCGATGCGCCATTCACTGGCAACGGGACTCTCTGGGTCCTGCAGCTGTTGATGGGATTTCCCGTTGAAGCCACCCCATGCCACTGGGAACCCATGGTGGGGATGCAAGGCAGCAGAACCAGAGAGTCCCGCTGCCAGTGAATAGATGGAGAATTCCAGCCAATGTCCTTTGCAATAGGTAGAAGGAAGAGGCAGCTCAACCTGCAAGCTCAACCATGTCATACAGATTGACGAGTTCGACACTAGGCACTAACATGTACATTCAATAAAGAGTGAACTCAAAAATATAACATTATTTCTTCCACAATAGAGCAAATGTTCCTAACTCCCCTGTTACAATCAATGCATGCCAGTCATGATGCACCCAGTATATTTAACTCTCAGACTAATTCAACCCCAATAAATAGCAATGATGCGCATATGAATAAAGAGAAACCAATGCAATGTGCAATATTTATAATTTAAATTTAAATTTGAAAATACCCGGGTCACATTTCTGCTCTCAGTATGTCTTCTATTTATGGTATTGGAGTTAAACTGGAAAGTTTAGGCCGTGATGCAGTCTTTCTTTTTGACCAGATGGCTTTTATTGCTCACCCATACATGTTGTATTATCAACCGATGCTGAGTTTCAGTATTGAAAAGCCCCCCGTCACATTATCGCATGTGTGTCTTATGTTGCTGCTGTCACTTTAGATTTTAACTGTAATTGCATAGAAACTGCAGGGGCTGGTTTAGCTCACTGGGCTAATCGCTGGCTTTTAAAGCAGACCAAGCAGGCCAGCAACACGGTTCGATTCCCGTACCAGCCTCCCCGGACAGGTGCCGGAATGTGGCGACTAGGGGCTTTTCATTGAAACCTACTCGTGACAATAAGCGAATTTTCATTAAATCAAGAGAGCGGAAGTGACACCCATTTTCTGTTCTCCTGCCTAAAATTCCACCCATGAGAGCAGATTTTAAAAAAAAATTCTTACTATGAGAGGTCGCCTGTGTGTTAAACTTTAAAGGGCTGGAGATTTAAATAACTTCACAGCTTAACAGTTCTACAGACCTTCTCTGTTCTTCAAGAGCTTTTACCTCCATTCTGAAGATTTGTAATTCTCATAGAAGGTCCTTGCTGCAGTGAAAATCAGGTCAGATTGAACTCAGCACTGAGTTTGAATGGTCCTTCTGAATTTGTGTTTCCCTCATTGTGAGTCACATCCCCCACCTCCAACACCCATTCCCTACTGGCAAAAATGTGATCTGTCTGAAAGGAGGGCGGGACCTCTGGATCCCAGTCCCATCCACCACTTTGGAAGGTTCAGGAACATGGAGTCAATATTATGGCACAGAAAGAGCCCATTGAGACTGTGTTGGAAAGTACAGGCTGCTCCTGGGTGAGGCATAAAGCCACAACTTCAGCATTGTCAGTCTAGTTGCTCACCGACTGTGCCACGAGAGTATGCAACTTACTCCTGAATAGCATACATCATAAATTATCATTGACAATTAATAGCCTTAGATAGAACTCCCTGATGAGAAAATTGTTTGGCAAATCTTTTTTTCTCATTTGGCAAAGTCAAAGAACAAGAACTGAAGTAAATACACAAGTAATAAATAAAAGCTGTGTGTGAAAGGGTCATACCAACTCCAAATGAAGTGAAGCAATAAATGATAATGCTGAGTTACATAGTTGACACAAAAGAAAAACAGATCACCGTAGGAACCCACATAAGCTGGTTCTGAACCAGCTGAAGAGACACAAAATCTGTCACTGGTCCAGCTAAAGAGCCACTAAACCTGACAGAATTAAAGATACTGGATAAAGCACAGTTGCACGGTGGGTCGCTCTGTTGCTTCACAGCTCCAAGATCCCAGGTTCGATTCCCAGCTTAGGTCACTGTCTGTGTGGAGTCTGTACGTTCTTCCTGTGTCTGAGTAGGTTTCCTCTGGGTGCTCCAGATTCTTCCCACAAGTCCCGAAAGACGTGCTGTTAGGTGAATTGGACATTCTGAATTCTCTCTGTGGACCCGAACAAGCGCCGGAATGTGGCAACTAGGGGCTTTTCACAGTAACTTAATTGCAGTGTTAATGTGTGCCTACTTGTGACAATAAAGATTATTATATTATTATTAAAGCAGTTGTATTGGAAGAGGACAAAAGCTAATGGACAATTGCCCAGGTGTGTAAAAGAGGCAACTGTGTGGAGGACACGAACACTCAGCTTCTTACAGATTACTTTCTGCAGTGACCTTGCTCCTGAGAGAAGACCAGGTGCTACACCATCACCTCTGGAGATTGAGATACCTTGGCAAGCTTGAGAAAACATTGGTATATGTAAAGCTTTCATTTCGGAGTTAATATAGAATTGGCCTTTGCTTTCTAATGTAAATGCCCACTTTGGTAACATGAGAGTTTTTTTATACTGCCGTTAAATCAACTCTAACCCGTGCACGATCGTTTACTTATTTAAACTGTGGGATATATCCCACTTCTTGTTTGAAAAATTGAGCCCACTAAGTTAAATATGACATTTCAATTGTATGAGGAGAAGGGGTATTTCCCCAGATTAAAGAGTAACCTTTAGTTCCTATTCGACTCTCCCTATAGAACGGTGGGCCAATTTCAATACTGAGACCCAAGTACCCACATACTAGAATTCATTTTAATCTAGCTCACCAGGTAGGAAAGATAGGTGATTGGGTGGAATGCCTGTTTTAAACACCAGCCAACATTCCTCTTCTCTGACTTCAATAGAAAGTAAAACTAACGTTGCGCAAATCCTGTGGGTTTGCTGACAGGCGTGTTAGGTTAAGATTGAGCTGATGGCGTTCTTATCCCGTATTTTTGAAAAGAAATGGAAAAGTTTGTTCATTCCTCTAAAGCCTGTTGCTCGTTCTAGTGAGTACGCTTTGCACTCAATTGGCTCTAGAGTCGCCAAGTATCCTTATGATACCACCACGAGGTTCAAGTTCAAGTTCAGATCAATGACTCAATACACCAGTTAGTAAGGTTCAATCAAACACATTTATTATTACACAGTAAATCGATACTCATGCAACTAATACTAACGGACTAAACTATTCCTACCACTGTAAGCCAATACTTATCTTCGATAAGAGAACACACTGGATCAGGGAACAATGGCCTCTTGTTCTGTCCTTAGACTGCAGGCTTCCCAGTTGGTACGGGCTAAGGGGTCAGGAGTGTCTACTCTCGTAGCGAGCGTTGGTTGGATACCTACTTGTCTGTGTAGCTGTTGGCCAGGCCTCTCCTTCTCACGTTCAAATTCTTAGAGAGCTGCTGCAAAGGTGTTCTGCTGGGAGGGCCGGCTAAGATAGCGAGCTGGACTTGGGACCAGACTTTTATAGGTCCCAGGGGCTTCGCGCCCATCTGGGCAGACCCTATACCTGCTTGCAATCGATTGGACCTCATACCAATCGATTGGTTTGAATTCCCCAATACTGGAGCTGTTTCCCGATCGCTGGGCGGTTCTTGGGGCTGTTTGTAACTTATTGTCCGGGACTCCTGCTGGTGCCGAAGAGTCTGGCTTAACTTGTTATTCTCGATTGTGTCCATTGTGCCCGGGAATTGCTCAATTAATATGCGCAACTGTTAGTTTCAGTGCTGTCTGGTTTCTTTGCAGACAGAATACACAGGGAGATTCTGCAGCCTGCCTGTTTTCCTTACATTGTCCTGTTTTCCCTGCATGCATTTCAATTCTCCATTTTGTGTCGGGCAGTGGCCAACTTCGGTGGCTACAAGCCTATCCCAACTTCTGTAAAATAGACCAGTCTAAAACTTCATGACCATACAGAGAAGCAGGTACATGATTTCCATTGTTAGAACAGTTTTCTCAACCTCAGGAAATGTCACAGAGCTTTATAACCATTCAAGTATTTTGAAGTGTTATCAGTGTTATACAGTTTGCTGAGTTGCAGCAGCCAATTTGTGCACAGCAAGGTGCCACAAACAGCAATGAAATAATTGACCATTTAATCTCTTGGTTGAGGAATAAATATTGGCCAAGACACTGGGGTATTTGCCTGGCCCTTTGTTGAAAATGTTTTATGCCCCCCTGAGAAGACAGTTTGGGTCCTCACTTCAATGTCTCATCTGAACGGCAGCATGTCTGGCAATGCAAAGCTCCCTCAGTGCCATGTCGGAGTGTCCGTCTGGATTATGTGGTCATATTTCTGGAGCACCACACCAGATGTGGAAAAATCAAATGCTTTCATAATGCTGGAACAGTGAAAGCATGTCACAACTGCTATTGGGCAACACCCTGAAATGGCAGCTGCCATTAAGTAATGCATTTATAATAAATATAGGAGCGTCTCTTGTACACTATTGGGAAAAAAAGACATGCTTCTTGTGGCAACTTGTTTGGATTTACTAGAATTACCACTTATTCATGTTTAAGAAATGTAAGATCTAAATCTATAATTGCCAACCTTATTGTGTAAATGGCTCGGACATGATTATGACTAAAATACTATGTAGAAACATGACTGATTAGTCATAATATTATGACCATGTGGGATTTTGAAATATTTTTTGTTGTTGTAAATGTCTCAACAGAAGCGATGATACATACTTTTCCTGCTCCAACAACTGCTGTGTAAACCAACATGTGCGGGCAGTACCCACACTTTGCTTGGTAAGTAGAGCTCATTTAAAACACTAGCTTGGGCAGATGCCAAAGAAAGCGAAAAAGAAAGCTCCTGACAAGAACTGAAATTTAAAAAAAACAAGTACAGACAAGCTACGGATCTCATGGATGTTCGTAGGCAAGTGAGGTCAGGAGGACAGATGAACCTTGGTGATAACCCAGGCTAATGGAGTTGTTAACTAACAAGAGAGTAACTTTGACTTAGGAGAGCATATTCAGAGTGGTCTTCAAGGCAATTATTATTAGCTTGGGCAGATTTGTCTTGCTGCACATCAACTAGAGTGGCCACCTCTTGCATTGAAGTAGTTCTCCATGAAGTTGATTAACCGGACCAGGATACTGGAGGATGAGGGAAAGTCCAATTTGGCCACGTCCCTGAATCATTGAATGTATGTCCTCTCTTTTCCGATATCAGAAGTGACCAGTTTCTTTTCCTTTACTGGCCGAAAAAAGTGGAAATTCCAATTGGTGAACCTTAAGCAAAAACAGTGACTGCACTTCACTAACTCTCCTTCATCTGTTTACAAGCACTAACCTACCTGTGCAGTTTTATTTGGAAGGTAAAAGAGCGAATCAACTGTTTGATATTAGGTGTATGATTTTACAAACACGTCAAGGCGGAGGCAATTATTTGATCAGATATGAAAGTTTAGTGTGCTTTTTGATGCTGCAACCTTGAAAAATGGGACAATTTACAAGTTGAGCAATTAAAGAGCAGCTTGATCTTCTCTAAACTACAAACAGATTATTTTTGTGTCCATCCCGTCTCTCTTTGGTCTTGTAATGTGTTTTGGTGACCGAAATATCCCAGATGACATACGAGGAACAGGACAGCAGAAGGAAACACTTGGAAGCTAATTTTTAATCTCCCCCCATCAAGCAGGAATGAATCAGTAACACCTCAAAAAATGTTCATTTAGGCTGTTTTTCTGCTATGACTGCCGTTTTGTTGGGGTCCTGACCAAAGCGCCTGGAGAAAACAGGGAGGAGGGCAGACTGTGCATGACCCACCGGGTGGAGTTTGCAGTCTCCCTCCTCATGCATCAAGCTGGTTATGCTATTGGAGGCCTCTGTCTCTCTCTCTGTAAAGTTGGGCATTCATGGTTTCGACTTTGTCCATAAACTCTTCAAAACCTTTTCAATGGCTTTCAAGATATTCTGCAACTCCTGCAAGAGCCTTGAGGGTTTAGAGCTAGGCAGGCACTCCAATAGGAAGTTTCGAAAGGGGAATTGGGCAAATACTTGGAGACAGTTGCAGGACTATGGGGAAACAGAAAGGGAGTGGCACCAAGTGGATAGAATGTCTGCACACTGGGAATGCTGCTATGTGGGAACTACCAGCTTTAAGATGAAAAATTAAACTTAGACCCTCTCACATGAATATTTCAAAGAAAAGCGGAAAAGTTCTATTTGGTGTCCTGGTGTAGACTTCACCCTCAACCAACATCACTGAAACAGATTAGCACTGAAATAAATTATCTGGTTATCATCATATTGCTGTTTCTGGGATCTTTCCGTGTGCAAATTGGCGTCCCCATTGTAGCAATGAATCCACTTCAAAAGTATTTAATTGCCTGTGAAGCAACTGAGGACATCCTCATGTTTTGAAGGCACCATATCAGTGCATATTCTTCTTTCTTATTTATCAACTTTCAAGTACATTCATGAATGCTTTCAAACCTTCTTTCATTAGGGGAGTGACATAACTTACCTACCATAAGCAACTACAGTGAACGATTAATCAATTAATCTGACCGACCAAGTAATATACATGCATTGGTTTGAACCACATAATTTCAGCAATACAAGGCTTGCCTTAGAAATTGTCAAGTTTAACTCCACTTTCTGTTATAACCTGCCCAGATCCTTTTGGATGGGGACAATTGGTTTATTCGGGTGCAATCTAAAACAATATAGTGAAGGAAATTAACTCCTTCATTATTAAAGGAATTAAAAAATTAAAAGGGGCTGCTTCTGGCAGGGGCACTGCCCAAAAGTAACAAAGAACAATGGAAACTTAGCAAAGATCAAATCATAATGTGAAAAGAGGGGTCGATAAAGGAATCCAACCCCTGCGATGTCCACGGGGCACGGAAGGTTGGGGACAATTGGTTCTTGGGGAATATAAGCTCCCCCAATGAGGGTGCGTAGCAATCAGAAGTAGATGCAGCTGTATAAATAGAGCTGGCCAGTGTGGTACCGGCTAGAAAAAGAATCAGTAATGGACTACTGCAACTGTGTACACATTGTTGGAAATAAAGTTATTTTCTTTTGACTCTACAAACTTGTGCTGGATACTTCGTGGCCATCACAAAACTTTCTTTAAACACCATTTCGATAATGGCCTCTCGATAAAGGACTCCCAATAGAGGAAAGCCTGTGGAAAATAAATCCCTCATTGTTTTGGAAGTATTCTTTATTCATTAATCTTACACATTTTCAATTCTGTCTGCAGTTAGACATCCAGATGTACTAATATATGAGTATCTTTTGCAAAGATAATATTTTCTCAGCCCAGAATTTCTTGTGTGATGCATTTTCCTTGGAGCCTACCCAAGTTCTATGCGAACAACTTATCAAATAGAGTGGGGCCACTGTGCACACATGCTGATCTATGCGTCATCCCAACAGAAGTGGGAGCAAGGGAAGTATGTATCATCACTTCTGTTATGCAAAAAAAAATGATTTGGAAGGAAGCATTCCAAATGCAATATAGAACAAACAAACAATGGCACTCATAAATTAACTTAAGTATCCACTGACAGGCTTCATCACAACTTATTTCATGATGGCCACCTTGCAATTCCTCACAGGACCATTACATTCCACTGTTCTCTTGTACAAATACAATTTGCATTAACAGATTGAGGTGAGAGGGGTTCAGGAAAATTGCAGACTGGACAGCTACAACGAATGTGCCCCTGCAAAAAGAATGCAAGGTTTTGATGGTGGGCTAAGTGCAGAGACGAGGAAAGCTGGTTGCAATATTAGTTATTAAAATTGGAGATTTTCATTTTCACACAGACTGGGGAAACAGAAGAATGCGAGTCTGAAAGGGAGCAAATTTTATGTGCGTATTTGGGTTGGTTTTCAGCAAGCAGGAGAAAGATGCTGGATAACGCTAAAAAATGAGTGTCAGGACCCTACTGCATGATTAACCCGCACTTGTTCATTCTGACATAAATGTTGTATTGCCTGTCCTTTATACTGATTGCAGTGTGCTACTAGCACCAGGCACAATGTTCAGTTGCTCACTCCTAAGTAGGAGGAACAAAATCATGGAAAGCCATCTTGAGTTCCAGCTAACCTGTGCTACTTAAAACAAGACTGCACTCTTAAAGAGTCGTTGCATTTTGACTTCAGCAGGTGCTCCAAGTCATTGCAGAAGTGACTCGGACCAGGGGAAGATAAAGAGATGGCACAACATGGTAGACAGTGGGCACCAAGGTTCTCTGCTGCAGCCCTGAAGGCCTTGGTGGGCAAGGGGAGAGTCACAGTCACTACCTATCCACATAAGGCCAAGAAGACTCCAGACAAACTCTGAGGAAGCAATGGGGGCCGATAGTTGTGGAGGTCAATGCCAGCAGCCTAGCCTCGGTAACTTGGAAGCAGTACTGAAAGAAGAACAATGACCTCACGTGAGTGGCTAAGATCAGTGATTGCATCTCCAAATGTCACGTTCCAACATTGTATCACTAGCTTTACATACTGTTGTATGCACTAAATCCCATATCTCACCTGTCAACAATCACCAATCGTGACTCTTATCTCACATTCACCGTCTCACCTCACCCTCACTTAATTAGCACTGTTGAAAGCCTCACATTGACCTTGCATACCTTGGACTCACTACCAGCTATTTGATCATGGCAACCACTTCACCTAAACAGATTCCATCACACTCTCTGACACACTTTCCTCTCTCTTGCAGATCAAGTTTGTGAATAACCAAAGGCAACAACAGCTAGCTGATGGCTTATAAAAGGACACAGCAAAGTGACCAGGAGCATCAGAGAGTAAGGTTAAAAAAATACTCAAGTACCATCAGCACGAGTGGGGTGAAATTGACAGACAGTAAGTGAATTGGTAAGAATATGAGCACAGAACAGGTCTGGAAGCATGTGATACACAAGTCACTAACTAGGTTGCATAACTAGAAGTGTTGAGAAGTATATCAGAGAAAATTGCTTCATCTGGTGGGAGAGTCCAGAAAAAGCGCTCAGAACGGTAACATTAGAGATCAGCTGTTCAGGCTTGATGTCACAAAATGTAGCTGAAATCTGCAAATCCCTCTCCTAAAAATGGAGGGAGATGCAGGCGGGTGGGATGTTGTCGGTCTCCAGGCGATTGGGGGCTGATGTGAGGAGTGATGCCAGGGGTACAGAGGTAGTTACTCACCTGAGCTACTCTAAGGGACTCATTCATCTTCTTTCAGCATTGCGTGCCATTCCCCCTGGTGAGGCTAGCAGGACGGACAGCCTCTGCCATCTCACCCCAGCCATTGTTAATAATTCCCCTGGGGAAGAGGGTGTCTCTCATCTCCTCAACAGCGTCCAGCATTCAGTCGATTCCCAAATCTTGGAGCAGGTCTCTTAGTAGCCACCTTCTTGACTGGAATGACAGACTGTCATGAATGGAGAGCTTAAAAGTTGCTCAAGCTTGTGAGGGTATTAACGGGATTCCTGACCCCACCGAAACAGACAGGCAGTGGGGCCGGGCATCTGTCAGGCAATTCGCATGGCCTGTATTTCTCCTGGCCAGCGCTCCTAGCAGGAGCGCACAGTTCCCGCAATTCTACTCTGGTGGCAATACTCTAGAACCGAAAATCCAGCTATGTGTGGGTGGATTTCGATGTAAATTGCGTCAGAACAGCCAGTACAAAACCCGTTGTCATTCTCTGATACCCAAACCGTCTCCTCAGCGTGCTACCTGCCCCATGCAGGTCACTGATTTCCATTTGATTACTGGGGCTAGAAGCCCAAGCCTCCACCCATTACCCCCCCCTCCCCCCATCTGTCATGCACAGGGAATCCTCAAGGTGGGCTTTGGTGCAAGTTTGCCCAAGTGTGGCCCTGACACGGTGGACCCCAAGGTGGGTCAGGGGAGTCACTGTGTAACTGAAGTGCCCCACATAGTCCATAGGAAGGCCCCCTTTCCCCCCGCAAAAACAATGAATGGCTTGGATAGGATGGACTTAGGGAAGTTGTTTCCATTAGCAGGGGAGACTAGGACACGGGGGCACAGCCTTAGAATAAAAGGGAATCACTTTAGAACAGAGATGAGGAGAAATTTCTTCAGCCAGAGAGTGGTAGGTCTGTGGAATTCATTGCCACAGAGGGCGGTGGAGGCCGGGACATTGAGTGTCTTTAAGACAGAAATTGATAAATTCTTGATTTCTCGAGGAATTAAGGGCTATGGGGAGAGAGCGGGTAAATGGAGTTGAAATCAACCATGATTGAATGGTGGAGTGGACTCGATGGGCCGAATGGCCTTACTTCCACTCCTATGTCTTATGGTCTTATGGTCTTATACTCCTCCTGACAAGTAGGGGAATCTTTCCCCCCGCCACCATGGGAATAACGGGTCATCCCTCCACAGTACACATGCATGAGGGTGACCCGACCTTCCCCACAGACACCTCCCCCCACAGAACATCCCCATCAGAGACCTCATCAGATACCGCAAACGGATACACCCATAAAAGACCCCCAACAGAGATCCCCATCAGACCCCCACCAGTCACCCTGCCTGAAAGCTGAAGAGCAGTCCAGGCAATAGAGTGAAAAATCACTGCATTTTCACTTATCCTTCCCTAGCAGCTGCTGCCTCAGACAAAAGTGCTTAAAGCAGCAGCTGTTACAAGTGTCGGAAGCTTCCTAGGAAGCCAAGCTACTTCAAAGGGCTTCAAATCCCTTGACAACCTTTGAAATGATGTGGAGATGCTGGCGTTGGACTGGGGTGAGCACAGTAAGCAGTCTTAAAACACCAGGTTAAAGTCCAACATGTTTGTTTCAAACACTAGCTTTCAGAGCACTCCTCCTTCCTGAGGTGAATGAAGAGGTATGTTCCAGAAACAGATATTAGACAAATTCAAAGATGCTAGATTATTCTAAGCATTTGAATTTGTCTATATATATGTTTCTGGAACATACCTCCTCATTCACCTGAGGAAGGAGCAATGCTCCGAAAGCTAGTGTTTGAAAAAAAACATGTTGAACTTTAACCCGGTGTTGTAAACCTTTGAAATGCACATTTTCCATTAAATTTCATACAGCAATACATTGCATTAGTCAGTGATTAGTAATCTTATTACTCCAGACACAAGTGCTTGGCGGATTGCTTATCTATCATTCCTTTTACACTTGAATTCTCTCATGTGCCCTGCTTTGATGCTAACCACAATGTTTATAAGCGCTCTTGCAATGATTGACAGCTTCTCACCACATCAAAAGCAGCTAAGTGCTAGAACTGTTTTTAGCGGGCGGACTTATACTGGGATTGCGACGGAATCTGGTGAGCTCTCTTCCATGCATAAATTAGCACGATACAAGAGAGTGACTTGCACCTGAGCACCACTCCCAGTGTCAGTGGAGACCAGGAGCGATTATTTGTTGATGGGAGCACTTAGGCTCCAGAACGGAGAACAAGACTGTAGTCATTTTGTTTGAGATTTCTGCCCATTGTTGCTGTGGAATCATAACTAATGTTCCTTTCTTAACAAAAACCTCACATTTCTTGCATCGAATTTCATTTGGGCTGAATTCTCCGGTACCCCGGCCGTATGGTTCTCTGCTACGCCATTCACTGGTGGCAGGAATCTATACTCCCGCCGCTTGTCAATGGGATTTACCATTGAAACCAACCCACGCCACTGGGAACCCTACAGACGAGGGTGTGCTGCCAGTGGGAAAAGTGAATCGCAACGGCTGGAGAATTCCGACCATTGTAACCTTTGGTTGATTTTCAATTCCCTTGCATTTCCATTCCCCCTACCTCTCCCTAAGCTTATGTGACTAAATTGAATTTCAGATTTCTGTGAATACTTTTCTATTTTTCCAGGCAGATGTTCTGCAAACTGGATAATCTTCAAACATCTCAATGAGGTGCTACCTGTGGAAGAAAACCAAGTTGAAGTCGGACAGAACACAAGTGTTTCTATTGTACACGCACCTCTGCCCTTTTCTTCCTTTAAACTAAAAGAAGCAGAACGAAATGTGCAAAACCAATCAGGTGCAGTGTTGAAATATCAGTAACGGCTTCAAATGTACCTCAGCCTTCGGAAAGGGCAAAGTGCAGCCAGTCAACCAATTATTTAGTTCCAGACTGTCCAAATAGTACATTTCAAAGTAAAGGTCAGCTAATTCCACATTAACATGGAACTGATCAAGTGTGGGACTGCAGCTGAAGTATAAATGTTAATTCCCTTTGCAAATGCTGATGGATCTGTCAGCAGCCATGCTTTCAGTCATCTCAGCATTGCACTTGGAGTTCCCTCTCTGAACATCTGCACTGCCTTAAATTTGACCAAGTTTTTTGATCATTCCTCTTTCTTCGCGTCATTGTCCAGTTCTCTCTGAATGCACTTTTCAAGTGTCCTGGGATATTTGCTCTATGTTAACACATGCAATGTGAATGCATGCCTCTCCCGTTTCCTTCTAGCATTTTCTATTTTTCTTTTAGAATTAAAAAAATTATCTGCAATTTTGTTCTTCTAATTTGTTGCCAAGCGCTGTGTCTGAATTAGAATTAAAGTCTGGTATAAAAGTCATAGAATCTTCGACATCTGTTCATTAAAAAAAAACCATTTGCGGGATGTGGGCGACACTGGCTAGGCCTGCATTGATTTCCCATCCCTAATTTCCCTTGAGAAGGTGGTGGTGAGCTGCCTTCTTGAACCGCTGAAATCCATGTGGTGTACGTACACCCACAGTGCTGTTCGGGAAGGAGTTCCCGGATTTTGACCCAGCGACAGTGAAGGAATGGAGATATATTTCCAAGTCAGGGTGGTAAGTGACTTGGAGGGGGACTTCCAGTTAGTGGTGTTCCCAGGTATCTTCTGCCTTTGTCCTTCCAGATGGTGGTGGTCATGGATTTGGAAGGTGCTGCCTAAAGAGCCTTGGTGAGTTCCTGCAGTGCATCTTGTAGGTGGTTCTCCTTAAGTGTTCTTCGGAGCTGCATCTATCCAGGAAAGTGGGGAGTATTCCATCATGCTCCTGACTTGTGCCTTCTAGATGGTGGACAGACTTTGGGAAGGATTATATTTTTTGGAGTGTAGAAGAGTGAGAGGGGATCTCATAGAAACTCATAAGGTTCTAACAGGATTATACACGTTAGATTCAATAAGGATGTTCCTGATGGTGAGGGAGTCCCGAACTAGGGGTCATAGTTTCAGGATAAAGGGTGAATCATTTGGGACTGAGGTGAGGAGAACTTTCTTTACTGAGAGAATGGTGAATCTGTGGAATTCACTACCACAGAAATTAGTTGAGGTGAAAACATTATGCAATTTCAATAAGAATTAGACATAGCTCTTGGGGCGAAAGGGATCAAGGGATACGGGGGGAAGGCAGGTCAGGGTTTGAACTTAATGATCAGCCATGATCATAATATATGGTGGAGCAGGCTCGAAGGGCCGAATGGCCTTCTGCTTCTATTTTCCATGTATGTTTCTCTGTTTCAATGGCAACAATCAGGATGATATTGATCATGTGGGATATCAGCTCATCTCTTTTGATTAATCATAATTCAATCTTAACAAAAGTAGAAACATAATTAAAAACATGGACCTAGACATTTGATGGTGCCTGTTACTAGTTTACCGATTGTAATGTGTCTTGTGTAGTGCTTTCACTGACCTGAATGTATCATGGCTTCCCCCTACATTCTCTCATGGCAGAGATCGCATAAAAATAGCAAACCAGGTAGGGCACATGGTACTGATTGGATTTCAAAACTTAAAAATGTCCCCTATAATGAACAGCAGACAAAATTGAATGCACTCTCATATATAACTGTGACGTATCCAAGTTAACCACTAGACCACAACTGTTCCCATGCTTTAACAAACTGTTTGCTATTCTCTGCAGATGCATTGCATACTTGGTCATTAAATTGTACAAGTCTCATAATGGGACATGTTCGCATTGTCATTGGCTGTTCGCCTGGATGATGTTCCTTCCCCAGGGAGTGTCATTCCCGTGGCACTTGTTGTTGCTGTGGGAACTGATGTTATTATTGTTCCATTTCCACTGCTGAACCTTTGGGAGTGGCAATTGTTCGGTACACTGCGCAGCTGGCGAGATCCCATTTTTGTGCAGCACCAACAGCTCACTAGCTTGTTTAGATTGGTACTCGTTATTAGCACTGCACTGGCCATTGCGGTCTTTAATTTCATTGCTCATGTTTATTCAGTGGAACACTTCTCTTGCCTTTCTCAAAGTCGATTAAATTCCATGATGGCTTTAATGGATGTGCTTCAGCATCACTCCTCTCAGCTCCTTAGGGTTGATGACTATCACCTTTCTACAAAATGCCATCTTCGGCTGTCACTGTATTTTGGATAGCCCAATATGCTCTTGTGTCCACAGGTGTGTCCTTGATGTTCTCAGGCCATCCTTTCATCTCTATTTCTTGCAGAGTTTCATTTAGTTTCATAGAATTCTTACAGTGCAAAAGAATGCCGTTAGGCCTATCGAGTCTGCACTGACTCTCCAAAAGAACACTCTAACCAGGTCTACTCCCCCCCGCCCATCCCGTAGCCCCATAACTTAACCTGCACATCCCTGGATGCTAGGGGGCAGCTTAGCATGGCCAATCCACACAACCTGCACATCTTTGGACTGTGGGAGAAAACCACAGCACCCGCCCTGGAAAAAAACTCACACAGACACGGGAATAACGTGCAAACTCCATACAGACAGTCACCCAAGGCTGCAATCGAACCCGGGTCCCTGTTGCTGTGAGACAGCAGTGCTAACCACTGTGCCTCCATGATCATGGCCAAAATGGCTTCTTCCATTGTGCCTTCGCAACCGTAAACTAGTAGATCATCCGCTATTTTGTTTTTTAGGCTCGAGTTGAGGGCAGATGGAGCTCTTCTCAGCAGATGCTTAATTAGTCTTACACTCCTCATCTGCTTTGATATGATATTCTCTAGGTAGACATCCAAACCCTGTAAACATATCTCCGTACTCCTCTCGGATCTCTTCAGCAGTCAATGGTTTTGTGTGCTGCCAGACGTAAATCCCTGTTGGCACGTTCAGGATTATCAGTCCAAGCTTTAGAATTGCTCCGGCTGGGTTGAGAGGCTTTTGCATATCACCTATTATCTGGAACTCCAGATGTTCATTCTTGCCATTGCATTGGGCTCTCAGACTAATTTATTCCCTTGGTATGAGTATCGTACCATCATATAGTCTCAAGTTTACTTTTGAGTGCTTCATTTTTGGACCAACATGTTGATCACTTTGCACAGGTCTGTGAAAGTCATGATGTTGTGTGATGCACCTGTGTCTATCTGACACTTCTTGTTCAATTGATGATCTCCTTCTGCGGTCATCATTCAAACAATCACGAACCATTAATCAACTCTCGGCTTAATCAGACTCTTCGACTAATATCGGCTTGTTTTGTTTCTTTCTGGTCAAACACTTGTGTGGGAAATTATTTGGCTTCTTGTATTTAAAACACTGCTTTCACCAATTTTCCCTCTGGACAACTTTTCTTTTTCTTTGCATTACATCCTCCATAGTATTTGCATCCTTCTTGTTGTCTGCAATAGTTGTGCTTTTTCAGTTTGGAACGTTTCGCAGCAAAATGTAGCTCCTGCTCTATTCTGCCACAAGTGTGCTGCAGTTGACTGTCTACAACCTCTATGTTTCTGCACGTGTCTGTTGCTTTCTGAAGAGTAACTTTATCCTCTCATTAGACTTGATCTCACAGTCATGTGTCTTATGCCGAAGACAATTCTATCTTTTGTGAGATCATGGGCGTGATTCTCCGCTGCCCACGATGGGTCGGAGAATAGCGGGAGGGCCTTCCCGACATTTTTCCCGACCTCCCGCTATTCTCCCCCCCCCCACGGCCGCCCCACGACACGAATCGCTGCTCGCCGTTTTTTTACGGCGAACAGCGATTCTCCCCTAGCCGATGGGCCGAGTTCCCACGCCTTTACGGCCGTTTTCACGAATGCAAACACACCTGCTCTCACCGTTCCTGAAAACGGCCGCAAAGTGCCATTCCCGACAACCATGGCACCGATTGGCACGGCCGTGCCAAGGGTGGCATGGGCCCGCGATCAGTGGGCACCGATCGAGGGCAGCGGGTCTGAAACCCGCGCATTCTTTGTTCCTCCGCCGCCCCGCAGGATCAGTCCGCGGGGCGGCTGAGGGGCATGACGGCCCGTGCATGCGCGGTTTGACGCATATGCGTGATGATGTCATCTGCGCATGCGCGGGTTGGAGCCATCCAATCCATGCATGCGCGGCTGACATCATCGTGCGCATCAGCCGCCGTGACCCTTGGCGCGCGGGCTTAGCGACAGTCGCTAAGCCTGCGATGCCGTGCTTCGCGGGGCCGCACTGCTAGCCCCGACCGGGGGGGGGAGAATCGGGTCCCGGGAGGGGGCGCGGAGGCTGCCGTGAAACACGGCCAGTTTCACGGCAGCCTTTACGACTCTCCGCGTTTGTGGAGAATCGCGCCCCATCTTTTTGTTGCCTGAATTCACATAATTCTGCAAGTTGTGTTACTGCAGTCACATACTGATCAATTGACTATTTTTCAACTTGAACCATAATATAAAATACATAGCACTCATTCGTGATGTTCACTTGGGATACAAAGTATGCTTTAAGGCTTTCAAGAACTCTGCCATATATTTTTTCTGTTCTTTGGATACATTTAGTGTGAAATACATTTACAGCAATCCCTCACCAGTAGTGTTAAAAGTGTTGCAACTCGTACTGGATCTGGCTTGTTAATTAAATGTGTCGCAATCTCATTCTTTTGCCATCACAAATTGCCAGTTCAACCACATCTCTCCTTTCATTTCAACAGGAGCTGGAGTGGAAATGTACAACCCTTTTTGTGTCATCCACAATTTTACTTGCAGCATTCAGCTTGTGTTAGCTTTTCCTTGTCTGTGTTTCTTCAGCAGCTTTTAGCAGGTTGGAACATTTCAGTGTTCCTCTTTCAGTAACTATGGTTTATCTTCCATCTTTTCAAAACTCAATCTCAGCTCCACTCCTGACACCAGGGGCGGGATTCTCCGACCTCCCGCCAGGTCGGAGAATCGCCGGGGGCTGGCGTGAATCCCGTCCCCACCGTCTCCCGAAGTCTCCAGCACCAGAGGTTCAGCGGGGGCGGGAATCGCGCCGCGCCTGTTGGCGGGCCCTCCCCCGGCGATTCACCGGCCCGCGATGGGACAAAGTCCCGCTGCTGTCATGCCAGTCCCGCCGGCGGGAATCAAACCACCTACATTACCAGCGGGACTGGTGGCGCGGGCGGGCTCCGGGGTTCTGGGGGGGGACGCGGGACGATCTGGCCCCGGGGGTGCCCCCACGGTGGCCTGGCCCGTGATCGGGGCCCACTGATCGGTGGGCGGGCCTGTGCCGTGGGGGCACTCTTTTCCTTCCGCGTTGGCTATAGCATTCAGGATGGCCGACGCGGAAGTGACCCCCTCCCCTGCGCATGCGCGGGGATGATGTCAGTAGCCGCTGATGCTCCGGCGCATGCGCAGACTTCCGCCGGCCGGCGAAGTCCCTTCGGCCCCGACTGGCGTGGCGGCAAAGACCTTTCCCGCCAGCTGGCAGGGCGCCAACCACTCCGGCGCGGGCCTAGCCCCTCAAGGTTAGGGCTTGGCCCCTAAAGGTGCGGAGAAATCCGCACCTTTGGGGCGGCCCGACGCCGGAGTGGTTCATGCCACTCCATCCCGCCGGGACACCCCCCCCCCCCCCCCACCCCCCACCCCGCCGGGTAGGCGAGAATCCAAGCCCTTGTTATGAGCTCACAGAATACAGTGTGTCCAATGTTGTGTTTCTCTTGACTTGAATGTAAGATGGTTGTCCAAAGATGTTCCCTCATGGTAGAGATCACATGATGATGGAAAGCACTTAATAATGATGGTTTTTCAAAATTTCAAAATTCAAAAAGTGCCCTATCCATTCTTAAAGAGCTGAATGGGTACCCAGGTACCAAATGTATGGTGGGTGTGGCACACTACATACCATATAGCTAAAGCCCCAAATCAGAGGCACCCAGGATCGAGAACTAAAACTGGTGCCAGGTCATTGTGTGTGAAAATAGAGAGCTGAATATCTGCTTAAAGTCCACTGTGCAAAAGTGGGCTATGCTTAATGATCTGCTCAAGGCTGCCGCATTCAAGAAATTAAGTCTGTATACTGCTGGATCAGGAAGGTACCTTTTGTAAAATAAAACATTTACTGCAGAAATAGGAGTGCTGCTCCTGACTCCACTGAAGTGCTGAAAGCTATTGCTGGCTCCTACTCAACCCCCTCTCTCCCTTCCAATAACTCTGCCTTGTCCCCGCTCCCAGGACCTACCTGAGGGCCACTGCTGGTGAGCTGTTTGAGGAACATTCAATATCCTTCTGCAGCTCATAAGTCTGTTGGAAATATTATTTGGGCCTCTGGTTTCTCTTGTTGGGAATAGTTATTACCTGACACTTATGTGGTGCAAATGTAAAAGAACATGGGTATGACCTGTTAAATTTTGGCTCTCATATCAGCATCTTTATAAACGCTTCGAATGAAACATTGGATAGACCATAGCAATTTTCTTAGATCCCGGTCAGAAACTTTGCACCCGAGCTACTGATTCCATACCTCTCTTTCTCTGTCGTCTAAAGGTGAACCATGCTGTTAAATCAGCTTAGTATTTGACTGTGAGTTTCTAACCATGTTTCCACTATCCTCAAGATTTCCTCCTTCCATCTGGTTAATATTGCTGCTCTCCAATCCTGCCTGAGTCCATTCACTGCTGGAATCCTGATCCTTCAAGCTTGACCATTCCAATTCTCTTCCAGGCAGCTTTCCATTTTCCACCCTCCATAAACATCAGCTCACCCAAACTTCTGCTGCCAATCGCCCCTGTCCTCGCTGACCTACATTGGCCGCTGATCCAGAAACTGCTCAAAGTTAAACTTAAGATCCTTGTGTTCAAATTCATCCATGCCCTCACTCTTCCTATCTCTGCAACCTTTCCCAACCATATAATACTCTGAGATCTCTGCGCTCCTCCAATTCTGACTGCTTCTGCATTCCCTTCATTCTACCATTGCTACCATGCCTTTAGTTGTTTCAGGCCCTGATACCTGGAATTCAATCTGTCCACCTCTCTTTCCTTCTTGAGATGCTCCTTAAAATTACACTTTTGGTCACCTATCCTAATATCTCCTTACCCATCGCGGTATTTGTCCAATTCTGATTCTGTGAAACACTTTAGGATGTTTCACTATGTTAAAGGCGCTTGATAAATGCAGAGCATTGCTGTTAGAGTGGCCGACCAGCAGATGCTTGGCGCAGGAATTCTTCACCAGGGCATGAATTGGGTTGAGGTTTGACATGCTGGCGTTCTGCACTTTGATGGGTTTGCATTGATGTTGAATCACTGACCTTTACTTTGAATGTGCTATTGGGACAGTCTGGAACAAAGTAATTGGTTCACTTGCCATGTCTTGCACTTTTTCGAAGGGCAAGCTGGAGTAGAAACAGTGCCTGATGTCTCAACACTGCACCTGATTTGATTTTGCCAAACAATCACAACATTTCTATCTGCTTGTTTCAGTTAAGAGGAAGGAAAGAGCTTGGACGATAAGAAAATGTGCCCTGCATGACATCGATTTGGCTTTGTTCCATTGATAACGTTGTATTGTCTTGAAACCTATTTGAAGATTACCTGACTCTCAGCTCAGAATTTGCCTGGGTAGAGCATGAAAGAATTCACTGAAATCTGAAAATCAATTTTGTTTTGTAAGCTAATTAGCCACACTTCAAATTCTTGAGGAAATTGTGGGGGGGAGAGAAAGTAAAGGAATGAAAAGCAACCCAAAATTGGAAAAATATTTCCTTGCAAGAAACAGGTTAAAATAACATCTTAAAAAAAGATTCCAGGGAATTTGGGTTTGTGTCAAGGATGTAATTATTCCATTTGAACGTTTTTCCAGTGGAGGCAACTATAGGAAAGGCAGTACCGTACGTGTTAATAATAATGCAAAAATGTGCACAGAGGAATATTTCACTGGTTTTATTTATATTATTTAATTCCAGGCCAGATGCACAGAAAGATACTGTCTATTTAAAATATTATTAATATTCATAGAACTTTCATGCAAGCAGATATAGAACCCACGGTTGAAAACAAATCACAGGGACTTTCATTTCAGTGAAAATCAAAACTGGATTACATGCATAAAATCTCCAAAACCCATCAAAATTATTCATAAAAGATTTATAAGCAATTACATGTTAAATGAAGGATTTGTCAATTACATCCTATATTTCTTTTCAATTCACTTCACACGGTATTTTAATTAACTTGCTGGATGTAAAATGTATTGGTTTTCTTATATGAAAGGAATTAAGATAAAAGGACAAGTATTACGGAGAAAGGGGTAGGTCAGGGAAAGAAAAGGCTGAATAGGAGAAATAGAATGGAAAGGAACATGTTCTGTGTCGTTACTCTTTTCAGATTATAGTTCTCCTTCGGTGAAACTTTTTCTGTTTGTTACTGCGCGGGCTATTAGTGCTAGAAAATGGAGCATAGGTTTGCAGCACTTCGCTGCTCTGACAATAGCTCTCAACCCACAACCCACCACCACAGGTGAGAGCCGTCCACGACATCAGTATGACGTCCCTGCATCGCACATCATTTTCCTGTGACCCATCTGAATAAAACAGATTTTTTGTGTGCCCAATTAGTACACACCCCACAGCCATCTCCCCGCTCCGTGTATAATATTCTTGGTCTTATTTTGTTAACGCACAACATTTCCAGAGCTTGCTGAGGTAAGGAAAACACTAACTTTATTAATAAACAACTTACTGTGGCTTTACCTTGCCATGAAGTTCAATAAGAAGTCTTACAACACCAGGTTAAAGTCCAACAGATTTGTTTCAAACACGAGCTTTCGGAGCGCAGCTCCTTCCTCAGGTGAATGGAGAGGTATGATCCAGAAACATTTATATAGACAAAGTCAGAGATGCCGGACAATGCTTGGAATGCGAGCGTTTGCAGGTAATCAAATCATTACAGATTCAGAGAGAGGGATAATCACAGGTTAAAGAGGTGTGAATTGTCTCAAGCCAGAACAGTTGGTGGAATTTTGCAAGTCCAGGCCAGATGGTGGGGGGTGGATGTAATGCGACATGAATCCAAGATCCTGGTTGAGGCCGCACTCATGCGTGCAGAACTTAGCTATAGGGCGCGATTCTCCACCCCCCCACGACGGGTCGGAGAATAGCGGGAGGGCCTTCCCGACATTTTTCCCGACCTCCTGCTATTCTCCCCTCCCCACGGCCGCCCCACGATACGAATCGCTGCTTGCCGTTTTTTACGGCGAGCAGCAATTCCCCCCTAGCCGATGGGCCGATTTCCCAGGCCTTTACGGCCGTTTTCACGAACTCCAACACACCTGCTCTCACAGTTCGTGAAAACGGCCGCAAAGTGCCGTTCTGGAGAACCATGCCACCGATTGGCACGGCCGCATCACGGCCTTGCCAAGGGTGGCATGGGCCCGCGATCGGTGGGCACCGATCGTGGGCAGCGAGTCCGAACCACGCGCACTCTTTGTTCCTCCGCCGCCCCGCTGGATCAGTCCGCGGGGCGGCAGAGGGGCATAATGGCCTGCGCATGCGCGGGTTTCACGCATATGCGTGATGACGTCATTCGCGCATGCGCGGATTGGAGCCGTCCAATCCGCGCATGCGCGGCTGATGTCATCGTTTGCATCAGCCGCCGTTAACCTTGGCGCGTGGGCTTAGCGAAGGGAAGGGGGCGCGGAGGCTGCCAAGAAACACGACCAGTTTCACGGCAGCCTTCACGACTCTCCGCATTTGCGGAGAATCGCGGCCATAATTTTTTGCTCGGCAATTCTGCGTTGTCGCGTGTCCTGAAGGCTGCCTTGAAGAACGCTTACCCGGAGATCAGAGGCTGAATGCCCTTGACTGCTGAAGTGTTCCCCGACTGGAAGGGAACATTCCTGCCTGGTGATTGTCACACGGAATCACCAGGCAGGAATGTTCCCTTCCAGTCGGGGAACACTTCAGCAGTCAAGGGTATTCAGCCTCTGATCTCCGGGTAAGCATTCTTCAAGGCAGCCTTCAGGACACGCGACAACGCAGAATTGCCGAGCAAAAACTTATGATTCAAACAACACATTTTAAATCCTTAAATTAACTTTTAAATACTATGGTCTATCTGAGACTCAGATGCTACCCATGCCATTGAGCCTGATCAGGCTGCTCCGTCGGGTACAATTCTTCGCTGAGCTCCGCTGATTCCAATGACTTTGCTTCTTGAACTCAGGGCCTTCTTCATGAAGATGGATCTCCCACGCCCTCTCCGGTCATCACCATATCTTCTCTTTGCTGGAGTGGAGTCTTGACTCAGGGTGGAGTTTTTGCTAGGGTGGCTTCCAGGTGTCTTTTATACCCCTTTAAGGGTGTAGAAGAGGCTGATGGTAAATGGTATTTACAAGGGCCTGCATAACGCAGCATCTCACTCCCAGGCAATCATAACTGGGAGGACCTATCACCTGGTCCTGATCTGGGCCTGCTTTGAACCTTTGCTCAGAACGAATCCCAGCTGATACCCCTCTGCCCTTACTGAGGGAGCTCATATTCCACAAGTCCCACGGGGAGATCAATGAAGGCTCCCTCGTGGTCCTCACGTGGGTTATGACAACCCCCTTCCTTCTCTCTTTCACCCTTTCTGAAAAATTCTCTGGATTCCAACCAATGAGATTACTGAGGGAAGTGGGGGGGGGGGGGGGGGTGAGGGGGGATTGCCCATTCCATTTATGGAAGATGCTAGGAGTCCCCTAGGGGTCCATTCCTATGTGTACAGAGCACACATAGTCCTTTCCACATATGCCATTAAGGCGCTAATGGGTCTGATCAATACTTGACTTGAGGTGCCTGCGAGTCTGGCCGATACTAGCCAATGCACAAAACACTGATCACATTTGGTAAGGTTGATCACCTCCGGTCCTGACTTCCAGGACACGTTCTGACCCGCCTTTATTCGCCTCTGATCAATGTCTGTGTTTATTAGGCCTGTCCAAAATCCCATCAGGCCTGGCTGTTTAAGCTGTTGGCTCCTGTTTAATTTAGATTGCCCAATTCTGTATCTGGTCTAGCTTTTTAGGCTGTTGGCTGCTTTGTCACGAAAGGGATAACAGCTGTTCAACTGATGGTCAAGAATCATCCAAACAGGTAAAAGGTTGGAATTTTACATCCATTCCCCAAGGATAGTTTGGGGGCTGGCGGGCACAGAGACATGTAAAACAAAGTGGGATGGCAGAGGATGTGGTGGCTGTCAATGTCCCACCTTGGCATAAGTGGTAGGCAAGCTGCCTACCCTTGGGCCAAATGAGAACTGTTAAGAAAAATATCATTTTTTTCAGTTTTACTATGGGATAATGTGAAATAGGCTTATGGGGGCTATGCATATCTTTGCGTGAGTGTGTAACCAATTTAATTAAATCGAAGATAGTCAGACTGCAATGTTTAAATAAGCACAAGGGTTAGGTGTAAATGCAGGCATTTGAAGTGGAGATGAGCAAAACTAAGATGGGATTCAAGTAAATACATCATGAATGAAAACTTCCCCTGTGACAACAGTGGGTGCTTTGTGGTAATATTACAGGAATTGTTTATAGATTAAGATTCTGTAGGAACTGTCGTCTGATAAAGGGCGTTCATTTGTGAGTCTAAGTAGAAAACTTTTGGGAAATGTTGTAAGGCTGAATTTAACTGTGTAACTGTAATCTTGTGTGTAATGTTTTATTTTATTTTGTTAATAAATATTTTAATATTTTAAATCTCCAAATGTGGTATTGGAATTTTCACTTCTGACATCAGTACACAGGCCTTCACGTAACAAAATACAAATTGCAAATTGTTATGATAGCTTGATCGAGTTTCCCTTTAGGACTTGGTCAGCCTTCGATTACCTCCTGCCATATCATATCAGGTCCTTAAGTGGCAAATTAATGGCTTTAAGGACCTCTTCCTGCTGCTGTTGGTATTTACTCGCACTGGATGGGCACCTCCTCACTTAAGACCTGGCAGCCTCCCTGCAAAATTGGTGGGATGCCCTCCTAATTGGGTACCTAACGACAAAGGCTTCACTGAACATCCTAGTCAAAGAGTTTCCTCTCTTTCGAATTGGTGTGGAAAAATGTCAAGCGGAATCCTCCCATTTTGAGACTAGTGCCGTGGCAGGTGCAGGAATGTGGACTGTTTCCCTCTGGGGTTGCCGCTGGGAAAGCACAGCAAATCGTACGGCCCTGACCTCACAATTATGCGCCCGGGTGTTTCTCATTGTATTCATGGCAAGGGAGGCCTAGATGGCACATTGTCTCTGTTGTGTCCGGGTGCCATATTGAAAAGGCACCCAACATCACTCACCCACCATTAAAGAAAGGAGGTGGACCTACTAAAAATGAAGATGGATCTCCTGTTAACTAAGATGGATCTCCAGGAACACTCTGAGGCTGGGAGATGGACTCCCTCCATGACACCTGGAAGGTCCACCTGCAGATGCATTCCTCCACCCACTGCTGTGGTGTTCCTGGGTCTAGGATTGAGGGATGACTCCATTTTGAACTCTGGAGGCAGGTCCGGGCAGGTTCAGGTGTGGCCTGTCACCTCCACACCATGTTGATACAAACGTGTTTCACACCAACATGTTTTCCCGTTTGCATCGCGGAGAATCTGACATGGTTGAGGGGTTGGGCCTTCTTCTGTATCCCATTAATGGGAAGCAAACAAGGTTTTGGGTGGGATTTCCAAACTGCCATAGCTGGCACCAGCTGAAGGGGCCTCACGGTAGCATGGTGGTTAGCATCAATGCTTCACAGCGCCAGGGTCCCAGGTTCGATTCCCGGCTGGGTCACTGTCTGTGTGGAGTCTGCACGTCCTCCCTGTGTGTGCGTGGGTTTCCTCCGGGTGCTCCGGTTTCCCCCCACAGTCCAAAGATGTGCGGGTTAGGTGGATTGGCCATGCTAAATTGCCCGTAGTGTAAGGTTAATGGGGCGATTGTTGGGTTACGGGTATACAGGTTACTTGGGTTTAAGTAGGGTGATCATTGCTCGGCACAACATCGAGGGCCGAAGGGCCTGTTCTGTGCTGTACTGTTCTATGTTCTATGTTCTATGTTCTAAGATTCTGCTGTAAGTTCACACTGGCGCGAAAAGCATTTCTGGGCCTTCTGTCATACTCTCCCACCGTGTACGGCATCAAACATGCCGGTGGGGACTTAGGAAAATTCTGACCATCGTGCTGTGTGAAGAAATTTTTGGATGACCAACAGTGAAGAGGGAGGTGGCAGTGCGGGTGTGTGGGGGGAGGCTGTGCTTCTAAGTGGGAGGTCAGATGTTGAAATCTCTCAGAATCCACCCAGCCCGATGTGGTAATTTTACCAAGAAGGGGCCAGACAAATTTCAGCTCCTGGGAAAAAGCACAGAAAATGAATTCATAGCTCCCCTTGGAACAAGTCAGGGAGTTGGCAGCTTCCCACAAAAAATGTATTTTGGTGTGAGCTTTTGACTGCATGCTCCCATTGGAGAGCCTTTTGCACAACTGGCACAGAAAAACTGAGAGCATCCTGTTCACCAACTCCTGCCCAAAGTTGTTAGTTGACGTACCCAACTTTCCACCATGTGGGAAATGCTCCCAGGCCAGGAGGATGAAGCCAGAAATCGGCACCAGTTGAACATATTGTGGGAAAATAGCCATGTTTATTCCAGCATATCCATCGCACTTTTCAGTCTCAATCCTTCTTTCCTGTTTGTGATAGTGATGCTGCAACCACAGTAAAATGCTGAAGAGTTTGCTGATGGTTTGATGGAAATGGAAGTAGCAAGGTGTTGGACCAGAGTATGCAAAAACAAGCGTGTACTTCTATCTGCAGCAACATAGTGGAGGACATACGTGGTAACATTCCTGGGAAATGCATTGAAAAACACTTGTCTTGAGAGGGAAGCAATATTTTCCTTCAGCTTAACAATTGAGCAACTCTTTTATTGGTTGGAAATATAACTCCCTTCATTTCAAACCCCGCACTTTCAAGTCATAAATTCATTTATCCTGTATTTGTGCTGAAGGAATTCACATGATATTTCATAGTCTGTGGTTTCATTTATCATCTTAATGAATTCACTTCAACTGGGTAACTTCCCAAAAGTGTGGACAAAGGACTGTCAGAATAATGGGTTATGCATTTATATGCCCATATTGCAAACTATTCATTTCTAAGCTTCTGTCTTTGAAATGCCATCTTTTGGCAGAAAGAAAGAATCCAAAGCTTGGTCTGTCTGTTTCAGTGGATGTGAAAGATCCAATGACATAACTCGAAGAAAAGTAGGACATCCACCTGATGTCCTGACCAACATTCGTCCCTCAACCTTTTATCTTCTTTGATGTTTTTGGGCGTATTTGTTCTGTGCTGCTGCGATTGTCTGCACAATAGTAACCACACTTCATATTGCATCACACACCTGACATCATGTTTGAGTAAGGATGACCCGCAAATGACTACAGGCCTATTGGACTGTTTAGGGAAATCCTGTGTGTTTTTTAAAAGGAATACAAATGAAAACACAGATCAAAAAATGGCTGATACTGGAAAGGAACCCTTTATGGAAAATTCCTATGTGGATTGTATTGGCAGACCTTCCTGGGAGGACACGGCATTCCACACCTGAAGAGATGTTAAGGCTCACTTCAAACAGAGACACTTGAAGGAAAGATATGGAAGAATCAAAAGCCTGGTCTAATCTCCTGGAATGGTGAGGACAATGGAGATTGTTTATCACATCTCATCAGATATCCAAAAACGCCTATCTCCTGTGGATTTGTATCTCAGAGTGTGAAAAAAGTTCTGAGATTAATATAAGACATGACTATTTCCCTTCCTGGGAATACACAGGGGAAAATTGGTTAAAGAAAAACTGGCTCATGATCAGTGAGAAGCTGGAGAACAGAGAAGCGAGAAGGACCTTTCTCTCCTTCTCTCTCTTGCTCGAGGCAAGTGTGTAATAATAGAGACTGCAGCAAAAAAGAAATGGAGCAGTCTCTTCAGTTAACCCTATAGAGACAACCAGATCATCTCTCTCTCTGGGACAAGACAAAAAGTGTCTCCAACAGATTGCGAATTTTCCAAAGTCAGCTCTACCCAAAATCACCCAACTTAACAGCCGCAATGTGCTACCATTTACTCCTCACGGACAAGCCAAGGACTGTTCGTATATGTTTTCTTTAGCTTTTATTTGGACTCTTAACTTGTGTATGCGTGTGATTTGTGTGCGTGTAGAAAACCTGGTTAAATTGATTCCTCATGAAAAGCAAATGCATTTGGATTGGGAAAAGATGTCCACAGTGAAAGGGTTTCGAACAAAACTTTGTGGTGACCAACCGCAGAGGGTAGAAAAATTGGGAGCCAATTCATTCCTCCTCACCCAGACCTAACAATTGTAAAACATTGCAAGATTTTCAGAAGATGTAAACAACAACGATAATATCCCAAGGACATTTCACAGGAATGTTAGAAACTAAAATTTAATGCTGAGCCACGTAGGAAATATCAGGGTAGTTTGTGTAGATTTTAAGGCGCTTCCTGAAGGAGCGGAATGAGGTGGAGAGCAGGAGGGGAATAGAGGGGGAATTTCAGAGCTTAGGGCTTTTATAACTGAAGATACAGCCATTACTGCAGGGCCATTGGAGATGCTTAAGAGGTCACAAGTGGAGAAGCTCAGATGTCACGGATGCTTATATGTCTGGGAGATGTTACAGAGGCCGGGAGAGGTCATAGAGGCAGGGAGAGAAGGCACCATGTTGGAGATGCGGGGGGGGGGGGGGGGGGGGGGGGGGGAGGTGGGAGTGGTGGTTTGTGGAATTGGTGATGGTCGGGGATTTGAAAACAAGGATAGGAATTAAAAAATCTACACCTACAATCATCTCCTGACACCTTCTTCTCCTATTAATGGCTTTGATAGTGGAATGCTTCATGATACTTGATGAACAACAGAAATGTTATAAGTTCAACTCTTTCAAAGTCAAGTTGTGAAATGCAGTTAAATCAATCTGATTCTTTGTGGGTTAATGCCAGAAAAGAACACCATGAAAACTGTAATTTCATTGAATAAATATAAGTAATCACCAGGGAATGGAACCTCACAAACATAGCTGGTCTTGCTAGTATCTGACTCCTTCAGCGCAAGCTACTTAGCTCATGCCAACATAAGGACATCGGAAGATATATCTTAAGAATAAACAGATGTCTTGAGAATAAAAGTGCAAGCTGCTCAGATCCATTCAAATTTTTCCAATTGCTTTTGGACATTCACTATGTTAATGGTATGTTGGTATCATTCACCATCAGTCAATGTCCTTATGCATGGACCTTCCAGGAATTATTGTGATCAATCATATTGAACAATGGATCAACTATCCCCTGGCCCAGGGACTAAAAATCCAATTCATCAGAATACTGACTCAGGATTGACCCTGAATATTTTTTTGGTATGTTTAACTCAGCTGCTAACGGCGTTGGACATGTGTAGGTATACTGAGTGCTATACACTCAAGTTTCACCACTCACTGATGAAAACTATTCAGGCGTATCTACTGGGGAACCCTATAATGGTTATATGTTACCCCAGGGACCAATATAATGGCTTCTTTCAGACAGGATGGAGGTGGCAGAGGGTTGTGAAAAGATAATCTACTATAAACTTCAACAACTTGATGCCTTATTCACTGTAATTAATGATTTGATATTTGCAGAAACTTCAATCATTGTCACATCAAAATTTTCACTGGGATTAAATATTTTGATGACGTCAAGAGACTGCAGATGATAACCTGTGCTAATGGCAGTTATTTAGTCACATCTCCGTCAAAAGTGCTAATAGTAAGATTCTGACAGAATCCCATTATGACCTGTTGACCTGCCAGCATGTCAAGATGATATGGCTCATGAAATATTCTGATTGCCAGATTATGCTCCCATTTTGATATCTTATTTATCAGCTAGAAGACATCTCATTAATTCTAAGCAGTGTTTTTGACTTTTTTTCAATTGATACACAAAGTTTTGATTTTATCACTTTGGTAATGGAATCCTAATTTACTCATTAAGCGCTCTGTATCTTGTGTGGTGACAACCATGGTTAACTTTTTCAATGACTCATTGAATTCTGCCTGAAGCTTGTAATTATGCTGTTAGATTCTGAAGACCCACAGGGATTCTAGTATAGATTCAACATGCAATATTTAGGAGTTTTAAGGCAACACGAAAAAGCCATGTATAGTGTCTACATTTTGTTGAAAATGGAGGTCGGATACCTGTTAAACATTGACCTCCAAATGCCACTGTAACCTATTCTGAGTTCCAAAGTGATGCTGGCAAAACTAATGCTGATGTTGATTCTAATACCTGATTGGAAGCTGATTATATAGGCTTGGATCTGAGGATAGTGTTCATAGATGTAGGCACGTTGCCGAATTCTCCAGCCATTCACTGGTGGTGGTTCCACAGGCAGCACACCCCCGCCTGCCAGTTTCCTGGCAACATGTAGTGGCTTCAGTGGGAATTCCCATTGACAAGCAGCGGGAACCGAGAATTCCGCTGCCAGTGAACAGTGTGCCACCTCCCACCGCCGGAAACACGCGGCTTGGGATGATGTTTACCAACAGTATTTCGCTCCAAGAGTCAGGGTTAGAAATTAACAGACGTCGTGTCCTTGCTTAAGTGATGGGTTTGATTTACCCAGAACCTATCATTGTTGAACTTGCCAAAGTTTGCTGGGTCAGGGAAAGGCCCCTTCACTTAAAAACAAATGGTGGAGGACACACTAGTTGAGTAAATTTTTTAAAAAGCCACCTTTCCTCCCAGTGGCTTGAAACATTGGCCAGTTGGGGATGGAGGCTGCGTGTTGTACAGAAAATTTAAGTTGCATGCATCTAAGTTCATTTTCAGAAATGATGGGCGTGATTTACCACGTAAAAAATAGAGTCCCGTTTTGGGCGCGCACAGCGGGGTGTTTCTAGACCTGTAGTGACGAGAATGATCCCGCTATCTAACGTCCCGCCGAGGTCTCAATTACCTTGTTTCTTGCACAGGAAGATGACTCATTTTTAAATACCGCCCCGATCTTTTCACACCCTCTCTGCTCCTCCATTGCTGCCTCCAGATCCTCCCCCACTGCCCCAATTTACCTCTAAGGAGAGTTAAACAGCGCCATGGCGAGACCTCCCAGGCAAGGCCATTAGTTCTTGGGCCTTGCGAGAATCTGGCGTAGACATGTTAATCTGAATCTCACCCGGCGAGAGTGAGATCCAGATCGCGAAGTGTTGCGCGATCTCGTTACATCTCCCAAGGCTTTCTGAGCATCACGGATCTCATGAAAAGTCTCGTGTGAGATTAAATGGCTTATTGTTTCACCAAGACAGGCATGATGAGGCCATTAAAGCGTGCCCTTTGCCTCAATTGTAAAGGACACTGCAGAATCTCTGGATGAAGCCCACATTTGAAAGTCAAGGCTAGTGTGCAAGGCTTTGCCAACCATGTTAATTGTGGTTGATCTGCCAGGCTTCTATGACATGTAGGAACTTTGTGGAGTTGAGGGTGAGCAACCTCTGCCTTCTCCTGGTCTCCGCCCATGCACAGGCAAGAGATTCGGAGAAAACCCTTTCCAAACTCAACAGGCAGTCACACCAAATTAACTTGGGCCAAACAAGTAAAGTCGGTCAGAGAAAGATCAGGGATTGATGCTATAATGTCGCTTTAAGAGTGATGTCCCTTTTAGAGGTTCAACTTGCAAGTAAGCCAGGCACCTGGATGCCATTATGTGACCATAATCCATGGTACTAATCTTCAGGATAGTATCCTGGACAACAGGAATATCCAGAGATTTCCCTACTGCTTGTACCCATTTATCTGTTCATAAACCCCACCAGAGATCCTCAGGTAAATGGAATCCACATACCCACTTCTGTGTGTCATATAGATAGCACAAGGATACCTCTACAATTGAGACAAATAACAATGATGTTTGGGGTGACAGGCTACTCTTTCTCTCCGAGACCAAATGAAAATAGGGACAAGGTCGATTCCTGACGTATTTGGGAGAAGCACAAATCTACAACTCATCCACTACACTCCTGCAGCAGTTGCAGTGCATAGGAAAGACAAGGAACTTTTGGCCTCATGTAAACAAAAAAAATCAGCATGCAGCATGATCCTCTCTCAGCAATGCTGTTTCTACTCCAGGGCTGCTGTTAATGGAAATGATTCTGGCTATTACGTGCTCTCAATGGAAATTTTCAATAGTGTAGGATTTCCACACTGCGTTGAATGGAGGTGGTAGTGGAAGTGTGATTGTTAAAGGAGGAATGTCCTTCTGAAAGAGTCGGGTGCTGGTTAGAGGGCAGTATCTCTGTTAATTTGTGGGTGGGGAACTGGTTGCATGTTTGAAGGTGATTGCAGAGGCAGATTTCAGTGATGTAATTGTCTGGTCGGTCTGTTGCAAATTCAAATGTTACTTGCTTTCTCTTTTTAAAAACACAAGTTATTAATTATGTGCTTAAGATATTGGGCTGGGTATTTCGCCGGCGGGATGCTCCATTTTGCCGGCAGCCAGGGGGTTTCCCGACAGCGTGGGGCTGCCCCACAATGGGAAACCGCATTGAGCAGCCGGTGTAACGGAGCACTCCGCCGGCGGGGTGAAATAGAAATGTAGCGCAGCGGGGCGGAGAACCCAGCCCATACAATATACAAGATATACAAGAATGCAAATATTTTAATGTAAATGTTTTTCCATGGTAGCCCACAGATGTCGGTAACCATTTTGCTGCCTTCAACACCTGTCTAATTCATAATAGTATCGGTTCCCCAATCATCGTTAGTTAAGTGCCAAAGATGGGCAGGTTAGGTGGATTGGCCACGCTAAATTGTCTCAATGTCCAAAGATGTGCAGGTTAGGTGAGGTTACATGGATAGGGTAGGGGAGTGGGCCTAGGTAGGGTGCTCTTTCAGAGGGTGAGTGCAGACTTGAAGGGTTGAATGGCCTCATTGCGAACTGTAGGGATTATATGAATTCTGTGGAAATTAGAAAACATTGTTTATATTTATAACTTAAATTAAAAAGCCTATGCAGCTGCCAGCTTTCATACATTACAAGCTTCTAATAAGGCTGTGCCTCTAAATTCTATATTTTAAAGGTATAAATACCGTTGATCATTCCATGCTTTATGTCTTTGCACGGTGTTTCCTCGGTCAAATTCAAATTCTACATTCCGCAGGCATGATGTTCCAAAATGGTCATCTTATGTCATACAAAAACATTGAGCTAATATGAAGGACAGGATTTTCAGACCATTTTGGGGGAGAACACAGAGGTTGTGAAAATGGATGCAGTCAACTGATGTGCCAACTTGATGGCACCATTCCACCCCTGGGCCATTCTCCCAAATACTGGACGGGGATAAGCAGGATTATCCACCGACAAGCAGTAGATAATGAAGTAAGGGAGTTAAATGGCTACTCGAGGCTTATTGCCAAAGACGAGCAGGAAATAGTCTCCCAGTAGCAGACTGTGAGACCAGCACTCTATGCAGACTTTGAGGCCCTCCTCACCTGCTTGGCCACAACTGAGGACACCATCCACTCTGTGGATAGGCACCCCCTTTAGAGGGAGAGAGGGTGCCTCTCCCTCTTTAGTCTCTTACCTAAATTGCAGGCTTCATTGCCTTCCGAGCTGTCAGGCCTCCTGTTGGCCTTCCAGCTTCGCGAGTCCCTCCAGTCCTCTTTAATTGGATGGTCAGAGTGCCTTCTGGCCACTAAGTGACAGAACGTGCTGAGTTCTGACCTCCATTTTACTTCAACATCCGGGCCCTGACTCAAAACCCCAAATCCTACCCAAAGCAACAGCCGCTCCTTTCAATTCAATGTAACATAGGGATTACAACATCGAGAATCCCTTCAATCCAATCTTTAAGTAAGCAGTAAGGCACGGATGCTGGACCTAGAACTAGCAGGAATGCACAAAAGTGCTACACGTCATTTAAACACATCTCCAAAACAACAATGAATAAATCTGAGGCTTTGTATTTTTGCTTTTTAAAAAAAAGAGGCTTTGTTTTCCCCAACAGGGGGGAAGGCGCCAGGCAGGGGAGGGGGGGGGGGGGGATCACCCATCAAAGACAGGAGAGCAAACGGGGACAGGAATAGGGGATAGAGGGGCAAAGGAGGGGTATACAGGGGAGGAGGGTAGAGGGAGAGACCGGGGGGTGGGGGCACACAGGGAGCGAGAGACCAGGGAGGGGAAAGGTAGGGACAAAGGGACAAAAGAGGCCAGAAAAGGAACAGGGCTACAAAGTACCACAACCAAGGGTTCGGAACAAGGAATCGCTGCGAGCACCCACCCAGTATGGTCTGTGGGCAAAGGGGGCCCCCAGAGTGCAGGGGACTACCCGCGTGGCGGGCACACAGTGGACGGCCATGGCGGGTGCCCCCAGGACAAGGGGAAACCCCGGAGCGCAGAGACCCGACCGCATGGGGAGAGCAGTGGTAGCGGCCATCCTGGACGGCCCCCTAACAAAGGGAAACCCCGGAGGGCAGGGGCTCATCCACCAGACAAACATGGTTAATCCCACAGGAACGAGGGGGCAGAAGCCCCCCACCAGGATAATCACCTGGAACGTAAGGGGACTTAACGGCCCAGTGAAGAGATCTAGAGTCCTCACCCTCCTCAGAAACATGAGGGCCGACATAGTCTTCCTCCAAGAGATGCATCTGAGGGAGCAGGACCAACTGCGGGTAAGAAAGGGCTGGGTGGGACAAACCTACCATTCCTGCTATGGGACAAGGGCCAGGGGGGTGGCGATACTGATTGGCAAGAGGACAATGTTTAGGGCGACAAAGATGGTTACAGACCCAGGGGGGCGGTATATCATGGTCAGCGGGGCCCTGGATGGGGCCTAGGACTCGATAGTCCTAGTCAACATATACGCACCCAACTGGGACGACACGAGCTTCATCAAAAAGACCATGGCAGAAATCCCGGACATAGCGACGCATCAACTAATCATGGGGGGGGACTTCAACTGTGTACAGGATCCAAAGACGGACAGATCAAACCCCAAAATGGGGAAAACCTCAAACATGGCAAGGGAACTCGGTCACTTTATGGTGCAGATGGGAGCTGTGGACCCCTGGAGGTTTGCCCACCCGGGGGAGAAAGAATTCTCCTTCTTCTCCCCAGTACACAACGTGTTCTCCAGAATTGACTTCTTTGTGGTGGGGAAAACGGTGCTTCCAGGGATAGACAAAGTGGAATACTCCGCAATTGTGATATCAGACCACGCCCCACACTACATGGACGTGCGGCTGGAGACGGGAAGGGCCCAGCGCCCCACATGGAGGTTGGACGGTGCCTTACTAGCTGACAAGGCCTTCAGCGAAAAGATAGCGCGGGCCATAGCGGAGTACACGGAGAACAACCAAAACGGGGAGGTATCATCCTCCACGTTCTGGGAAGCGCTTAAGGCCGTACTAAGAGGGGAAATCATTGCCTTCAAAGCGCAAAGAGATAGGGAGGAAAGGGTGGCTGGGCAGAAGCTGGTCGACTCCATACTGGAGGTAGACCGTAAATACTCCAAGGCCCCGACCGTAGAGCTCCTGGAGGAGAGAAAAGAACTACAAAGGAACTTTGACCTGCTCTCCACCAGGAAAGCAGTGCACCAACTCCGCCAGGCGCGCGGGACCCTGTACGAACACGGAGACAAAGCCAGCCGCCTGTTGGCACACCAGCTGAGAAAGCAGGCAGCCACCAGAGAAATTGTGTGTTGTTCCTCGTGTCTTAATAAAGCTCGTAGTCTCAAATGTGGAGAAGATGCTTTATTGTGAATTCGTTCTCTCTTCAGAGCTTAACATACGGCTACCTCAAATGCTGCCTGTCTGTGTCCTGCTATCAGTTCTGCCTTCTGTGAAGTGTGTCCTCACTTCCTGTCCCGGTGTATTTATATGGCTCTCCCGTGCTCCCTCTAGTGTTTGCTCAGTTGTATTGCATCTAGTTAACTTGTGATCACCACATCCCCCTTTTTCTCTTTACATATTTTCTGTACATCGTTAAAGAAAATTGTACATCCTGTTACTTATGATATGCGTATCTATACAAGTGATGGTGCTATTGCATATTTTACAAAGCAAATGTCCAAAAGTAAGTGTCCAATCTTAATAAAAACATCTATGAGTCCAAACTTGATGAATTTGTTCAGAGTTTTTTTCTTTTTGTTGTTGATGACGTGGTGATATTGATATTGCAACTCCGTTGTGAATGTTGTTGGTGTTCCTTGTTATTTTAAGTAACCAATGCGTCATCCCGAGGTGTTTGCATGGTCGAACCACTGATATTGACTGACATGGACTTTTTTCTGTGCTTGTGGTATCGATGTATTATCTCATCTGCCTTGAAAGCTGGTGTGCTTGCTTGTTCTAGAGCAGATGTGAGTTTGTGCGATTCGTTGTCATCCCATGGCATGTTTGTAGTGTTGTCATTGTTTTGCAGTGTGCTGTGGCATTGTCCTTCATGTGCCGAGTAGTACCATTGTGTACAAGTCGTTGTTTCATTGCTGTTGTTTCTGTCGTTCCTGTCTTTGTTGTTTTCGTTGCCGTTCTTGTTGCTGTTTTTGTCGTTTCTGTCTTTGGTGTTGTCGCTAGCTTAGTTCCTGACTTTGTTGTTTTCGTTGCCGTTCTTGTCGTTTCTGTCTTTGTCGTTGTCGCTATCTTTGTTCCTGACTTTGTTGCTTTCGTTGCCGTTCTTGGTGCTGTTTTTGTCGTCGCTATCTTTGTTATGCTTCTTGTTGGTTTTGTTGTTCTTCTTGTCGCGCTTCATGTTGCTTTTGTTCTTGCTGTTGTTCTCGTTTCTGCTGTGCTTCTGTTGGCTTTTGTTTTTCTTGTTATGCTCTATGAGTGTCCCGTGTGGATAATTTGAGTCATTGAACATTTTGTCTCGAGAATGGTGAGAATGATCTGATGTTGCATCGGTGCTGGTGACATCAATCATTTGTGGAGGATTTGATTCCTCATCTTTGCTTTCTTGGTGCTCCTCTTCTGGAGTCAACTTCTTCTCGATTTCATTTGACGCGGTCTCTCTGGATTCTTGGCGCTCCTCGTCTGGAGTCAAAAACTTCATGATTACAATTGACGTGGTGTCTGTGGACTCTTGGCGCTCCTCTTCTGGAGTCAAAATCTGCATGATTTCAGTTGACGTGGTGTCTCTGGACTCTTGGCGCTCCTCTTCTGGAGTCCAAATCTGCATGATTTCACTTGACGTGGTCTCTCTGGACTCTTGGTGCTCCTCTTCTGGAGTTAAAACCTTCATGATTTCTGTTGATGTTGTCTCACTGGACTCTTGGTGCTCCTCTTCTGGAGTCAAAATCTGCATGGTTTCTGTTGGCGTGGTCTCTCTGGACTCCAGGTGCTCCTCTTCTGGAGTCAAAATCTGCATGGTTTCTGTTGGCGTGGTCTCTCTGGACTCCAGGTGCGCCTCTTCTGGAGTCAAAATCTGCATGTTTTCTTTCGGCGTTGTCTCTCTGGACTGTTGGGTGGCCCGACTCTGTGCTTCTGTACAGACAAGCTGAGAACTGTCAGTCTCGCTGTGATCCTGTACGTCGAGTGTGATCACCTTGTCACTGTTTTCGCATGCAGTGGGTAGAGGTACATTGTCTTCTTCTTGTTCATGTGAGCTTGGTAGACTTTCATAGTCTGCTTGTGGTTGCTCAGATACGGCGGGTTGACCTTCATGGTCTTGTTCATGCATGGTGTCAGTGGTTAGATGTACGTTGTCTTCTTCTTGTTCATGTGAGCTTGGTAGACTTTCATAGTCTGCTTGCGGTTGCTCAGATACAGCGGGTTTACCTTCATGGTCTTGTTCATGCATGGTGTTCGCCAGGGAGTGTTTGCTTGCATCCCTTTTGGAGTCTTGCATCACTCGCACTGTGGAGCCTGTCATCGCTCGCTCTGTGGAGTCTTTCTGTGCTCTCTGTGTGGCGTCGTCTTCGTCTTGGGTATTGCTGTCATCCAATGTATCGACGAGCTGCCATGGCATCATGGTGTTGGATTCATCTACCACGAGTAGATTCGTGTTGAGCTTTGCGACCGTGACGCTGATGCTGTGATCAGCATATCCGAATAACTCAGCCATGTCTGAGTAGTATTCTTTGAAAACCAAATCATCTTGGTTGGATTCTTCTACCACGAGTTGATTCGTGTTGAACTTTGCGACCGTGTCGCTGATGCTGTGATTAGCATATCCGACTGACTCAGCTATGTCTGAGTAGTATTCTTCGAAAACCAAATCATCTTGGTTGGATTCATCTACCACGAGTTGATTCGTGTTGAACTTTGCGACCGTGTCGCTGATGCTGTGATTAGCATATCCGACTAACTCAGCCATGTCTGAGTAGTAATCTTCGAAAAACAAATCATCTTTTGTTGTTTCGGAATTCTTTTTGTTCTCTTCACTTTGGGTGGTGCAGACTGCTTTTTCCAGGGTGTTGTGCGAGTTGTTTTTAACTGTTGGTTTAAGTTCAGGCGTTTTTCTGTGTTCTGAGGCAAGAAAATTTGGTTTTACCACTTTAAGTGTCTTGTTTTCAATTTTCGGGCATTTCCTTTTTAAGTAGGCGTGGTCGGGATGCTCAGACGTCATGACGTCACGCGTAGGAATGAATTGCGCATGTGCAAATCGGCCTTCCTCTGTCACTGTGCGGTTTTGTGTCCATTGCGCATGCGCATTACGATCCGCGACCAAAACGTTTTGGGACTGCGCATGCGCGGCTTGCGCATGCGCATAACGATCGGCACCGTGACCTTTTTTAGACTGCGCATGCGCGTCTTCCGGTTCCGGCGCATGCGCAGACGCAATTTGTAGTTCTTTGCTTGCCCGAGACTGCAAAATGTGCTCCGACGCCATTTTATCGCGGATTTCAGCGTTTTTTCTTTCTAAAAGTTGTAAGTTACCTTTTCTTTCCGATCTGGACTGGATTTCAGCGTTTTGGCTTTGTGAAAAATTCATGTTATTCCTTCTTTTTGATCTGTACTTTTCATTCGCGATTTCTTGTTCTTTTCGTGATTTTTAAAGTTTTGCATCACTCAGCCTCTCTGCAGTTTGGCCTCTGAGCATGTCTTGCTGTTCAAATTCCTTACAGTACTCTTCGAATTTGTTTAGTATCGTTTGTAAGCTGTTTCTGTCTTCATTGAGTATTTAAATCCATTATAAACTTTCCTAGCTTCATGTCCTTCGATGAGCATTGCTATTTTAATTTTGTCTGAGGCTGCTGCTGCATCATTTGCTATGATACCTAAATCGAACCATTGTTTAAACATTTTCCAGACATTTCTTACATTTCCAGTCGTGTCCAGCTGAAGTGGGTATCCAAGGCACATCCTCCCATCAGCGATGTCTTCCCAAGTCGAATGTCCAGTAGGAGATTTCCATGCCATTTTGTTCTTTCTGTGTCTGCAGCTGAGTTGTCCTGTAGTAAGCGTCTGAAGCCACTGCTGGTACCATGTGTTGTTCCTCGTGTCTTAATAAAGCTCGTAGTCTCAAATGTGGAGAAGATGCTTTATTGTGAATTTGTTCTCTCTTCAGAGCTTAACATACGGCTACCTCAAATGCTGCCTGTCTGTGTCCTGCTATCAGTTCTGCCTTCTGTGAAGTGTGTCCTCACTTCCTGTCCCGGTGTATTTATATGGCTCTCCCGTGCTCCCTCTAGTGTTTGCTCAGTTGTATTGCATCTAGTTAACTTGTGATCACCACAAAATTGCGCAAATCAGGGGTACCAGAGGCATGTTGGAAACAGAACCAGAGAGGATTAACAAAACCTTCAAGGCCTTCTACCAAGAGCTGTACACCTCAGAGCCCCCAAAGGGGAAGGCTGGGATGAACCGGTTCCTTGATGGACTGGACATACCAGTCGTGGGAGAGGGCAGGAAACGGGACCTGGAAGCACCACTAGCACTGGGAGAGATCATGGAGAGCATTAGCTCCATGCAGACGGGGAAGGCGCCGGGACCGGACGGATTCCCGGCAGACATCTACAAAAAATTTGCGACAGCGCTGGCCCCGCAACTGCGGGAGATGTTCACAGACTCGCTAGCTAGGGGCACACTGCCACCCACGTTAGCACAGGCCTCAATCTCGCTGCTACCTAAGAAAGACAAAGACCCAACGGAATGTGGGTCATACAGACCCAAATATCTGCTGAACGCAGATGCCAAAATACTGGCCAAATTCCTAGCCAAAAGGCTAGAAGACTGTGTACCTGAGGTGGTCACAGAGGACCAGACAGGCTTTGTCAAAGGTAGACAGCTCACCTCGAACATCAGGCACCTGCTGAACGTCATAATGACCCCCTCCGGGGAGAGAACACAAGAGGTGATCGTCTCCCTGGACGCAGAAAAGGCCTTCGACAGAGTCGAATGGAAATACCTCATAGAGGTACTGGAGCGGTTCGGGCTTGGAACAGGATTCACCGCTTGGGTAAAGCTCCTATACAACGCACCCATGGTGAGTGTACGGACCAACAATACCAACTCCCAATACTTCCAGCTGCACAGGGGCACCAGACAAGGATGCCCACTGTCCCTGCTGCTGTTCGCACTAGCAATCGAACCGCTAGCAATCGCGCTCAGGGTAGCAAAAAATTGGAGGGGGATCCGAAGGGGAGGCAGAGAGCACAGAGTCTCACTCTATGAAGATGATCTGCTTCTCTACATCTCGGACCCACAAAGCAGCATGGACGGAATCATCGCGCTCCTGAAAGAGTTTGGAGCCTTCTCGGGCTACAAACTCAACATGAGCAAAATCGAGATCTTCCCAGTACACCAGCAAGGGCCGGGGGGGGGGGGGGGGGGGGGGGGGCAGCAGCACTAAAGGGGCTGCCGTTCAAACAAGCCCGACACAAATTCCGCTACCTGGGGATCCAAATAGCCCTGACTGGAAAGGGATCCACAAATGGAACCTCACCAGCCTGGCGGAGGAAGTAAAAAAGGACCTGCAAAGATGGAACACACTCCCACTCTCCCTCGCGGGGAGAGTCCAGACGATCAAAATGAACGTATTGCCCAGGTTCCTCTTCCTGTTTAGATCCACTCCAATCTACATCCCCAAGGCCTTCTTCAAAGTGCTGGACAAACGTATCATGGCGTTCGTATGGGGGGGTAAAAATGCTAGGATCCCAAAGAAGGTCCTACAAAAAACAAAATCCAGGGGGGGCTAGCTCTCCCGAATCTACAATTCTACAACTGGGCGGCAACAGCCGAGCAAGTAAGGGGATGGATCCAGGAGCCAGAAGCCGAGTGGGTGCGTGCGGAGGAGGCCTCCTGCATGGGGACCTCCCTCCGGGCCCTCGCCACGGCAGCACTCCCATCCCCACCCAAAAAACACTCCAGCAGCCCAGTGGTGACAGCCACCCTCCAATCCTGGAACCAACTGCGGCAGCAATTTGGCCTGAACAAAATGTCGGACAAGGCTCCCATCTGCAACAACCATAGGTTCACACCAGCACTGACTGACGCCACCTTCAAAAGGTGGAGACAGGACGGGGGGACACTGACAATCAGGGACCTATACACGGACGACAGGATCGCAACACTGGACGAACTGACAGAGGAATTTCGGCTAGCTGGGGGGAACGAGCTGCGGTACCTCCAGCTCAAAAACTTCCTACGAAAGGATACAAGGACGTACCCACAACCGCCACGACAGACACTACTGGAAGACCTACTGGACGCAAGTATCCTAGAGAAAGGGAACTGTAGCGACCTGTATGACCGACTGATAGAAAGGGACGACACCGTACTGGACGCAACAAGAAGGAAATGGGAGGACGACCTGGGGATGGAGATAGGGTGGGGACTCTGGAGCGAAGCACTGCATAGGGTCAACTCCACCTCCACGTGCGCAAGGCTCAGCCTGATGCAACTAAAAGTGGTACATAGAGCCCACTTAACAAGAAACCGTATGAGCAGGTTCTTCCCGGAGGTGGAGGACAGATGCGAACGGTGCCAAAGAGGCCCGGCCAACCACGCCCACATGTTCTGGTCTTGCCCCAGACTTGTGGAGTATTGGACAGCCTTCTTCGAGGCTATGTCCAAAGTGGTGGGGGTGAGGGTGGAGCCATGCCCGATAGTGGCGGTCTTCGGGGTTTCAGACCAGCCAGATCTATTCCTGGGGAGGAGGGCGGACGCCCTTGCCTTTGCCTCCCTGATCGCCCGCCCTAGAATCCTGTTTGGCTGGCGGTCAGCAGCACCGCCCAGAGCTGCAGACTGGCTGTCCGACCTCTCGGAATCTCTCCAAATGGAGAAAATCAAATTCGCCATCCGAGGGTCGGACGACGGCTTCCACAGAACGTGGGAGCCATTCATGCAATTGTTCCAGGACCTGTTTGTGGCCAACGAACAAGAGGAAGAATAGTCGGGTGGCCAAGAATCGGGGGAAAATGGATGGGAATCGGGGGAAGGTTGCGGGGGGGGGGGGGGGGGGGGGGGGGGGGGGAGGGCAGGGGGGCTACGGGTTCGTTATGGGGGTTTGACAGCTAGCTAAGGCCCAAAACCAAACTGTAAATAAATGCCAATAAACATGTGCCTCGGCCATATTGGGGAATGTAAAATATGTATGCCGGCTAAACGGGGGAGGCCACAGTTATTATTACGAAGGTGCTTACCTGTAAATATATATGTTAATTTTTGCGTGTTCTTTTTTCTCTCTCTCTAACAATTTGTAATTTGTTCAACATAAAACATGAAAACTGCATAAAAAACATTTATAAAAAAAAAGAGGCTTTGTTTTAGGTAAGTCTCTCCATTTACCTCTGCCAATTAATTTCTTTTGCCTCTCTGTCATGCCACATCCGGTGAAGCCAGGCTGCTGCCACTGATCCTATCACCAGCCTTCAGAAGGCAACAGGGACCATGCACAGCACGTCAAGTAATCTATCCATGCAAAACCACAATATGAAATAATTCACAAACTTGCTCTTTTGACTTGAACTGTGATTAATTTAAATGGAGAACGTAATGAATAGAGAGACAAGTTTTAATACTTGCATAAATTTATACCCCTCTCACTTCTCTCCACAGACGCTGTATTGGTACTGACTCCCTGTTGGAAAGATGCTGGAAGATTAAAGTTAGCATGGAGATAACTCAAAATTGTCACCTCACAAAGCAATTTGGGCACTTGGATTTAAAAATGTATCCAATTCTACTACTAAAAATTTAGTGTTAAGTGATTACATGGATCTTTTAAAGGGAGAACACCTGTAAAGGGCAGGGAATCATGAAAACCTTCAATAACCACCAGTTGTTTTATTAACCATGCTGATTGGTTCAAATATGCATGTGACCAGTTTCCACAAAATGTCTACAGTTAGGTAATTTTCTACAAATTAACAATTTGTGCATATATATAGCGCTTTCACCATCAGAGAACTTCCCAAAGTACTTCACAGGAGCTTTGTAAAGCAAAACATGATGCTGAGCCACAAGAGGAATTAATGGTCTGATGACCAAAAGCTTGGTTCAAGAGGTAGAGGAGTGTCTGAAAGGGGAAAAGTGAGGTGGCGGGTGGAGAGGTGTAAGGAAGGAATTCCAGAGTTTCTGGCCGAGGCAACTGAAGGCAAGGCAACCAAGTGTCATGTGAGGGTCCCTTTAAGTAAAGTTTGTTTTATCAAATGGCTGCAGTGATGTCACTGTATGGGTGGAGCTGGGCTGTGATTCTGTCGTTTACTTTTGTTTTGAGCTGGATGCTGATTTGTGTCTCTGAGTTTTTTTGTTTTGTTTTCAGTTGGGAGCTGCATTTAAACAAAGAAGGAGTATTTTTGGTCTCTCTCTCTCTGCATGCTAAAGAATGTCTCCAGACCACTTGATAATTTCAAAGTAATACCTGTTTTCTGCAAGGAATTCAAACCTACTGGGCGCGATTCTCCGCTCCCCATGCCGGTTGGGAGAATCGTGGGAGAGCCCCCCGACTAATTTCACGACCCCCTGGCGCCCCCCGCGATTCTCCCACCCCCCGCTCGGAAGAATCACCGCTCGCCGTTTTTCACTGCGACCGGTGATTCTCCGACCTGGATGGGCTGAGCGGCCTGCCGTTCGCGACCATTTCACGACGGCGGCAACCACACCTGGTCACTGCCGTCGTGAAATCGCCGTGAAATGCCCGTTTTGGGGCTTGTAGGGGGCCTGGTGGGGAATGAGCACCATGACTGTGCTCAGGAGGGGACAGGCCTGCAATCGGTGCCCACCGATCATCGGGCCGGCGTCTCAATCAGACGCACTATTTCCGCTCCGCCGCCCCGCAAGATCAAGCCGCCAGGTCTTGCGGGGCGGCTGAGGGGAAGACGGCCACCGCGCATGCGCGGGTTTGAGCTGTCAGCCGTCATGACGTCAGCCGGCCAACCTGCGCATGCGCGGCTAACATCACATAGGCGCCACCTTCGCGTCATTCCCGGCGCGCCGCCTTAACACCAGTGTCAAGACCTGGCAGCCGAGAATAACGGAGCGCTGCTCCTAGCCCCCCGCGTGGGGGTGAATTCGGTGAGAGGAGCGGGCTCTTGGCCGTCGTGAAACTCGGCCGAGTTCACGACGGCCTTCACGAATTTTCCCGGGAGCGGAGAATCGTGCCCACTGTTTTGTAGGAAAAAAGGGTGTTTGGTTTATGGATGTTAGGAAAATATTAAGGGTTATCTATACATACTGTATCTTTGGGGGTGTATTTGTGTTGGTAGTTGATAAGATGTTTACTGTGTGTTTGTAAAATGTTAACTGGGTTCAAAGAATAAACATTGTGGGGCCTCACGGTAGCATGGTGGTTAGCATCAATGCTTCACAGCTCCAGGGTCCCAGGTTCGATTCCCGGCTGGGTCACTGTCTGTGTGGAGTCTGCACGTCCTCCCCGTGTGTGCGTGGGTTTCCTCCGGGTGCTCCGGTTTCCTCCCACAGTCCAAAGATGTGCGGGTTAGGTGGATTGGCCATGCTAAATTGCCCGTAGTGTAAGGTTAAGGGGGGGGTTGTTGGGTTACGGGTATACGGGTTACGTGGGTTTAAGTAGGGTGATCATTGCTCGGCACAACATCGAGGGCCGAAGGGCCTGTTCTGTGCTGTACTGTTCTATGTTCTATGTTCTATGTTCTATTGTTTTGTTTTAAAATATTTAAGGTCTCTGCTGCATAACACCTGGAAAGTGGGCCCTTGTGCTCCTCATAACCAAAATCTATTAAAAGTTGTAGGTCAGGTGAACTCCATGATATAGTTTGGTGCTCTCTAAACCCTGGCCCAGAACACAAGGGTGGAACAATTAAAATCCGGTGATGCTTAAATGGCCGGAATTCCTTTATTTCTTCACGTAGTATGGGCATCGCTATGAAGATCGCCATTTGTTGCCCATTCTAATTGTCCTTGAACTGAGTGGCTTGACAGGCTGTTTCACAGGATAGTTACGAGTCAAACGCATTGTTGTGGATCTGAAGTCATATGTTGGCCAGACCAGGTAAGGATGGCAGATTTCCCTCCTTAAAGTGGACCAAATGGGTTTTTATAAAAATTGGTGATACTTTCACGGTCATCATTCCTCGACCAGTTTTGAATTCCAGATTTTACTTATTGAAGTTGAATCCTACCAGCTGCCATAGCAGGATCTGAATGGATGCACATATTGCATTAGCTTGGGCCTCTGGATTACTAGTCTAGTAACATTATCACCATGCCACTTTGCGGGATTCTCCAGTTGTTGCAATTCAACAATTCTGCCAGCAGCGCACCCCTGCCAGCGGGTTTTGCAGTGGCATGGGGTGGTTACAATGGGAAATCCCATTGGGAATCAGAGGACAGATAGAATCCCTCCACCATGGAATGGTGCGCCACCGAGAAACACAAGGCTGGGAGATTGGAGAATCCCGCCCACAATCTCATCCTGTGGAGATTACAGAGATAGGGAGGGATGATATGAAGGGATTGGAAACAAGGATGAGAATTTTAAAATCAAGATGTTGCTTGAGAGGGAGCCAAGGAATACAACAATGTCTCGACAAAGCTGTGCTCACCTTTCTCCAGCTGCTGGATCTCCCGCCTGGGAAACATGACTGGCCACTATTAGTCAGAAGCTGCCAACCTCATTAAAATATTTAAATGGTCAGTGCCTGCCTTTCCCCTGCCCAACTCAGTTAAAGTCAGAAATGGGTGGGTTGGAAGCAGTTTGGGATCCAGTTTGAGATTTTATTTGAGAAGTTGTAACATGACACCATATCCCAACCCACCCATTTTTGAAAGGTGACATTCAGCCCAGTCATTCATGTCAAATCTCTGTGTCACTATCCCTATGCGATGTAAGTGAATCCCATCTCTCCTGTCCTTATTATAAGAGTATTCCCAGTTATCTATGGAAGTAATACTGCTGTACTCACACTGTGTTGCAAGCTAATGTTTTATCTGCTGATTTTGCAAGTTCCTGATTTTCTCAAATAGCCAAAGTCTACCACAGAGCAATATGTGACGCTGGTTGTAGGATTTGAGGTGATGACCAGGATACATAGATAGAAAATAGAAGCAGGAGGAGGTCATTCGGCCCTTCAAGCCTGCTCCACCATTCATTATGATCATGACTGATCATCAAGTTCAACCCTAATTCTGCCTTCCCCCCATATCCCTTGATTTATTTAGCCCCAAGAGCTATATCTAATTCCTTCTTGAAATTATGCAACGTTTTGGCCTCAACTACTTTTTGTGGTAGTGAATTCCATAGGTTCACCACTCTCTGGGTGAAGAAATGTCTGCTTACCTCAGTCCTAAAAGATTTACCCCTTATCCTCAAACTAGAACCCCTAGTTCTGGACTCCCCCACCATCGGGAACATTATTTCTGAATCTACCTTATCTAATCCTGTTAGAATTTTATAAATTTCTATGAGATCCCCTGTCAGTCTCCTAAACTCCAATGAATACAATCCGAACCGATCTAGTCTCTCCTCATATGACAGTCCCGCCATCCCAGGAATCAGCCTAATTAACCTTCGCTGTACTCTCTCCATAGCAAGAACATTCTTCCTCAGATAAGGACACAAAACTGCACACAATACTCCAGGTGTGACCTCACCAATGCCCTATACAATTGCAGTAAAACATCTCTAGTCCTACACTCAAATTCTCTAGCTAAGAAAGCCATCATACAATTTGCCTTCTTTACTGCCTTGTACATGCATGCTAACTTTCAGCGACTGATGCACAAGGACACCAAGGTCTCACTGAGTATCCACTTCTCAATTTGCACCCATTCAAATAATAATCTGCCTTCTTATTTTTGCTACCAAAGCGGATAACCTAACATTTATCCACATCATACTTCATCTGCCATGCCCACTCACTCAGCCTGTCCAAATCACATTAAAGCATCTCTGCATCCTCCTCACAGCTCACCCTGCCATCCAACTTTGTATCATCTGCAAATTTGGAGATAATACACCGAGTTCCCTCGTCCAAAGCATTAATATATAATGTGAACAGTTAAAGTCCTTGCACAAATTCCTGCAGTACTAGTCACTAGTCACTGCATGCCAATTTGAAAAAGACCCATTTACTCCAACCTTTTGCTTCCTGTCTGCTAACTAGCTTTCTATCCATCTCAAGACACTATTCATAATCCCATGTGCTTTAACTTTGCATTGTAATCCGCTGTGTGAGACCTTGTTGAAAGCCTTCTGAAAGTCTAAATAGACCACATCCCCCAGTTCTCCCTGGTCAACTCGACTAGTTACATCGTCAAAGAATTCTCGTAGATTTGTTAAGCATGATTTCCTTTTCATAAATCCATGCTGACTTTGTCTGATTATATCACTGCTTTCTAAATGCTGTGGTATGAAATCTTTGTGAAGGGACTCTAGCAACTTCCCTACTACCAACATTAGGCTCACTGGTCGATAGTTCCCTGTGTTCTCTCCACCTCCATTTTTGAATAGTGGGGTTATATTAGCTACCCTCTAATCTGTAGGAGTCCAAAGTTTCAAAGTTCCAAAGTCCAAAGAATTTTGGCAAATGACTAGTAATGGTTCTACTATTTCTAGTGTCAGTTTCTTAAGTACTCTGGGATGAAGATTATTAGGCCCTAGAGAATCAACCACCCTGAATCCCCTTAATTTCCCCAAAACCATTTATTTTCCTTATTTCCTTCTGCTTCTCACTGAAACCTGTGTTTCTGTAACTAAATAAGGGCCTAAATTTTTCGTTCCTTAAGAACATGCACTTGGCGGGCCTGGGAACGGGTTCAAAATGCACTTCTAACCGTGTTCGGCCCCAGAGTGCGATTTCACGCTATCTGGCTAATTAATGGACAGCCAACATGAAACACATGCTCTGGAATGCTGAGGGCTGCCGGGGAGGGCAGGAGGAGGGTGGGCACTGAGAGAATTGATGGCGCAGGCAGCCGTTTCCAACAAGCTCCCTGAAGCCTAACAGGTACCTCAGGGGGCTGCAATGTTATTCCAATGACATTTTCACCAAAAACAAATGCTGTACTATCTTTCTATCATGCAGCAATCAAGCAACTGGCAGCATAACACAACCACCTGAACCCTCAAACATTTTTTATTTTGTCTCATCTGAGACATCTGATAAAATGGCAATGACAACTGGCCAATTGGCCAGAGCTCCAAGTGTAAAAGCACATGGGCCACATAAAATTAAGGCCAATTGCATGTTTAATGAGCTTAGTTGCCCTTTCATTTGTCAGGAGCGGCACCTCTGATGTTCGTGTGTGCCTGACGACCAAAATATCACGCAAGGGCGCCCTTATGTCGGGACGTGCGAAGATCTGCCAAGGTTTGTTTTTTGCCAGTCCTTTTTGAAGTCACAGCCAAGCTCATATCAAAGCTCCAAAACCTAGGACATGGCTCCTCACTCCAACTGGATCCTTGACTTTCTGACCCACAGACCACAATCAGTAAGAATAAGACCATAAGACCATAAGGCATAGGAGCAGAATTAGGCCATTCGGCCCATCGAGTCTGCTCCGCCATTCAATCCTGGCTGATATTTTCTCATCCCCATTCTCTTGCCGTCTCCCCATAATCCCTGATCACCTTATTAATCAAGAACCTATCAATCTCTGTCTTAAAGACATTCAGTGATTTGGCCTCCACAGCCTTCTGCGGTAAAGAGTTCCACAGATTCTCCACTCTCTGGCTGAAGAAATTCCTCCTCATCTCAGTTTTAAAGGATCGTCCCTTTTGTCTGAGATGGTGCCCTCTGGATTCAGTTTTCCAACAAGTAGAAACATCCTCTCCACGTCCACTCTATCCAGCCCTCGCATATCCTGTAAGGTTCAATAAGATCCCCCCAAATCCTTCTAAACTCCAACGAGTACAGACCCAGAGTCTCAACCGTTCCTCATACAACAAATTCTTCATTCTAGGGATCATTCTTGTGAAACTCCTCTGGGCCCTTTCCAAGGCCAGCACATCCTTCCTGAGATACGGGGACCAAAACAGCTCACAATACTCCAAATGGTGTCTGACCAGAGTCTTATACAGCCTCAGACGAAGAATAAACAAGAACACTCCTCCACAATAGTCCTCAATACCGGGGCCCCACAAGGCTCCGTACTTAGACCCCTACTATACTCCCTGTACACACACGACTGTGTGGCAAAATTTGGTTCCAACTCCATCTACAGGTTTGCTGACAACAAGACCATATTGGGCCGGATTTCGAATAACGACGAGTCAGAATACAGCAGGGAGATAGAGAACCTAGTGGAGTGGTGCAACGATAACAATCTATCCCTCAATGCCAGCAAAACTAAAGAGCTGGTCATTGACCTCAGCAAGCAAAGTACTGTACACAGCCTGTCAGCATCAACAGGGCCGAGGTGGAGATAGTTAACAGCTTCGAATTCCGAGGGGTGTGGTGCACATCACTAAAAATCTGTGCTGGTCCACCAATGTCAACGCTATCACCAAGAAAGCACAACAGCGCTTATACTTCCTCAGGAAACTAAGGTAATTCAGCATGTCCACATTAACTCTTACCAACTTATGCAGATTCACCATAGTAAGCATCCTATCTGGCTGCATCACAGCCTGGTATGGTAACTGCTCAGCCCAGGACCGCAAGAAACTTCAGAGTCGTGAACACAGCCTAGTCCATCACACAAACCTGCCTCCCATCCATTGACTCCATCTACACCTCCCGCTGCCTGAGGAAAGCGTGCAACATAATCAAAGACCTCTCCCACCCAGCTTACTCACTCTTCCAACTTCTTCCATCGGGCAGGAGACACAAAAGTCTGAGAACATGCACAAACATATTCAAAAGCAGCTTCTTCCCCACTGTTACCAGACTCCTAAACAAACCTCTCATGGTTTGACCTGATTAACACCACACCCTTGTGTGCTTCATCCGATGCCGGTGTTTATTTATCTACATTGTGTAACTTGTGTTGCCCTATTATGTATTTTATTTTAATTTTTTTTCATGTACTTAATGATCTGTTTGAGCCGCTCGCAGTAAAATACGTTTCATTGTGCCTCGGTACACGTGACAATAAACAAATCCAAATCCAAATCTCTTTCCTTGCTTCACACACCATTGAACCTGTCTCCTGGACACTTGTCAATGGCAATTTGATACCAGCTATCAATGAATGTGGGAAAGCTTTTAGCCTTTTCTTGCGGTATGCAAAGTGACACATCTGACATTGGGCATTGTCAGGAGCGAGAGAGCAAAACTTGGGTATGAAACCTTTGATCAATGCTCTGTAGCATGGCATTGTACAGCCTGTTCCTCTTGACAAGCATATCTAATATTTATATGCAAACATTATGTACCACTGTGGAATAAAGGTCTGAAACTGGGCTTCCATAGTGCTACTAATATCCAAGATCTTGGAGTCCCAGAAGTAATGGCTGAATCTCTTCCAACCACTTGTGCCACACACGGTCCATGCGATGCACCAGTCTTGTAAGGGAGTTAGTACAGGTGTGCCGTGTGTGTGTGACAAGCATGCAGAGTGGGAAAATCATCACACCACCCAGAACTATCACTTCTCTTCCATTTTTGATTTCCGAGACCCTGTTAATGCGCTCTCGTAAACATTCTCAGATGACCATTTGTTCAGCTGCAAAAGAGACTCCCACAACTAGCGCTACTAATAGGATCAGCATGGGGTTTACCGGTGAAGTGCTTTTGGCTTCCCTTTCCTCCTGCAGTGCGAGTGCGAGTACTTCGCACTGTGTTGTTGCAGGCTTTTGAGAAAGTTGTTGGCATCAGAATGGATCGGTGACACCGGACTTCTAAGGAGGTCAGAGGAGTTTGAAGGCCTGCCAGCAGAAAGCTTGCATTCACTCATGAGGTATCCCTTGGTTTGCATCATGACAAAGCCATGCAGCACAAAAATCAGCAAATGAAAGAGAAGGAGGAAGGCTCTCAATAGAAGCTGTACCCACCAAGTGGCTTCAGAAGCACTTTTCCCAGCTCCACCTCAGCCAGGAGCATTGACTGCAGCGGTTATGTGTTCACTGAACTGGGTCACCTCTTCCAACTAGACCTGCAGCTGTACAGCAGAGTGCAGATGGTGTGTCAGTGACTTGTGAGGACTGCCATGATTATCAATTTCTGCACTGGGGGATCTTTCCAGGTGTGAGCAGTCGACATGATCAAAATCTCACAGTTAGCCTTGCATTTCAGCATTCGGGAGGCAACAGAGGAAAGAGGACTTCAGCATCGTATCCCTATCCAGAAAGAAGCAAGAGGAGTGGACGGACACACTGCTTTGCCAAGGTAGCTGGCTGGAAACCACTGACTACATGAATATAGGTCGGTGAGTACACTTCTCACTGGGGAGATGTATTGCAAGGGCCACCATTCCCTTAAACTGCACTTGGTATGCGGCCATACACAGACCATCATGTGGGTGAATGTACACAATCCATTTACCCTACACCACTCAGTTGTTCCAGGCATATCAAATTACTGTAACAAATGAGAGGTTGGCGAGGGGTTATGAACCTGCCCAGATTCAGAATGATTGTGCCTCGCTGGGAAAGGTGATTATTGGAGCTAACAAGTCCTCATTTAATTTTTAGCCCAAGGTTTGAATAGTTTTAAGAGCGTTTAGGTGTGATACACACTGGGTTTTGACACAGTGGGTGGATAGTCTGGAAATATTGAATAGAATTTCAATTGTTCACAATACCAATCTATGCATAGGACTCAATACGGAAATAAAAATGCTCAAGTTCCTGTGTAAACAGTTTCTTAAAAACAGTGCAATTGAAAAGATCACAGCAAACTCCCCAGTAGCCCTGCCACGTTAGACTGTGCAGCCAACACCACTCATGGTTTAAATTGGTGTAAGCTTCTCTGGTAATTACTCCAATAATCACCTTTCCCAGCATATTTATTATGTCACATAAAAGGAAATGATTTTTCCTGGAGATCCCACACTGGAAGGATGGTGCAGAGGCAAACATAATTGCCACACATGCATAACAAGGATGGAAAGCTAAGCTCTATAAGGCTGTATTTTTAAATCAAGCAGCCAATCTACTAGATCAGCAGCGATAGAGCCTTTTACACCCACCTGGAAGGCCATCTGTGGTGAGGTCCACGGTCACCATGATGGATGTGAGCTTCAGGGGGTATTTATGTCACCGGCTTTCAAAGTGTCCATCGCATGGTGGGGGAACTATCAGTGACCCTTGCTGCAGGCAGTGTTGCCCTAATTGAGTTAATATAGAACTATGGGCAAACACTAATTGTGGGTATCTGTTATGTCTTCTATTTCACATAAATAGGAATAATCACACTTTAAATTCAAAAGTTGGAGCTTTATCGAGTAAATTTCTTGCTGCTCTCCATGTGCCTGGTAGAGTGATACATTGTTACCCAGCCATTGACTACAATGTGGCAGTACAATGTGGCACCCGAGATATATACTCACATAACAATTCGTTTCTATTCCTTTATGAATTATAGAATGGTGCAACTGCATCCTAATCCTACAAGGGATTTCCCCCATAAAATAGGGATACCAAATTTCAACAGCTGATTAAATCCTGCTGACTATCGCACAAAAAAGGAGCAAAAAGTCAGAAAGCATGTGTTATAAGCCCAAAAGGTGCAGTGCTTTAGCATACTGTCAGTATTCGAACTGAATGTAACCTGGCTGGCAGTGATGGTCATTCTGTACTCTGTGCAGCTGGTGAAATGCCATCTTCCTGATCAGCCGAGTGCACGGAAGGAACAGCTACTCTAGTTGTCCATTTTTGCCTGCGGGTTGCGCGGATCCACGTATTCATTCTGTCCACCGTGTACTATCGGGATGATAGCTATGCATGTTCCATGTGGGCTGACTCCTATTCAGAGCATTGTTACTGTCTCTCCGTGCTCATGGTGTGGCAGTCTCGTCAAAATATAACCTGGCTTTTTGCAGTTTCACCCAGATATTTTTTTCACTTGAACCTGTTACTACTTCTTGCTCCTGTAACCTTTTTGCTATTAGAAGAGTTGTTTGGATTCAACATCAAACTTGTCTTTAGACTGGGCTACTTTTGATATCTTCAGTCAGTGTGTTTCTCCATTCAAGGATTGCCTTTATCTGTGCTAGATTTGCTCGATTTCTTGATGATTCCTTGACAAAACTCATCTCCAAACTCTGTGGCCTGGGCCTCGGCACCTCCCTCTGCGACTGGATCCTGAACTCCCTAACCCACAGACCACAATCAGTAAGGATAGGCAACAACACCTCCTCCACGATCATCCTCAACACCGGTGCCCTACAAGGCTGTGTCCTCAGACTCCTATCATACTCCTTATACACCTATGACTGTGTGGCTAAATTCCACTCCAACTTGATTTTCAAATTTGCTGATGACACCACGGCAGCGGGTCGGATTTCAAACAATGATGAGACAGAGTACAGGAATGAGATAGAGAATCTGGTGAACTGGTGCGACGACAATAATCTCTCCCTCAATGCCACCAAAACAAAGGAGATTATCATTGACTTCAGGAAGCGTAGAGGAGAACATGCCCTTGTCTACATCAATGGGAATGAAGTAGAAAGGGTCGAGAGCTTCAAGTTTTTAGGTGTCCAGATCACCAACAGCCTGTCTTGGTCCCCCTCATGCCGACACTATAGTTAAGAAAGCCCACCAATGACTCTACTTTCTCAGAAGACTGAGGAAATTTGGCATGTCAGCTATGACTCTCACCAACTTTTACAGATGCACCATTGAAAGCATTCTTTCTGGTTGTATCATAGCTTGGTATGGTTTCTACTCTGCCCAAGACTGCAGGAAACTTCAAAAGATTGTGAATGTATCCCAGTCCATCACGCTGGGATGCCACTCAATCAATTTCCCAGCCATGTCAGTAATTTATCTCTTGTCCATGACTGTTTTTTCTGCAAAGTGGAGCTCTTCCCTCTCAGAGGTGTAAACTGGCTCTGTTTTGCATTCAATGTTTCTTTAAACATCTTCCACTGACCTCCAGTTGTTTCTCCCATGAGCAGATTTTCCCAGTTCACTGTGGATAGACTTCATCTCACCTCGTTAAAGTCGGCCTTACCTAGCTGAGTTGTGCTTTTCAGTTTAAAACATTACATTGAACTCGATCATGTTATGATTCCTACTGGATAAATGTTCACGCACATTCAGGTTACTAATTAAATCTGGCTCATTACTCATTCCTAAATCCAATATTGCTTGTCTCTTGTTGCATCCAGGACATATTGATATAGGAAATTATTCCTGACATACTCCAGAAATTCAGCACCTTTCTGACAGGTGCTTGACTGCCTCTCCCAATCTATGTTAAAGTTAAAATCCCACATGAATACTACTTTGCCTTTCTGACACACTTGCATAATGTCTGCATTTATACAATCCGAGCTGCGACCAGGGGACCAGACACAAAACCTATTCCAGTTTTAGATCCCTTACTGTTCCTCAGTTACACCAACAAGGAGCTAGATTCTCCACCCCCCGATGCTGAAATCAGGTTCGGTGTTGGAGCAGAGAATCCGTTTTGGCACCAAAATCAGGAGCGATGTGGTTTTTAAATTCTCCGCCCCCCGAAAATTGGAGTCCCCGTGGAGTACGCCATGCCGAGTATCCACCGCCTCAGGCCATTGCTTGAGGCCCACCGCGCAATACTCCATTGTCGATCGACCAAATTCACGGCAGTGTGGGACTGTCATGGTCCCAGCCATATGGGAACCACACGAGGCGGCTGCGGATTCAGCCGATCGGCGGACAGGGGCTGGAGGCAATGTGGGCGGGCGGTCCGGGGCGGGTGAGCGGCCAATGCGGGGCACTACTTTGCCAGTCCACGTCTGAGGGCTGAGTCCGCCATGGAAAGCAGCACGGCCGCTGCAGGCCGCCGCTGTGTGCATGTACGACCTATGAACTGGAAGTGCTGGGATCCGTATCGGCAGCTTGAGCTATGAGCTCTATGATGGCTCCCAGCTAATTCTAAGCAAAACGGTGAATCAAAAAGTTTTCACGACAGCATGCGGACTTAGACCCAAAAAAGGAGAATCCAGCCCAAGGTTGCCACTGAATGATTTCCCCTTATTATATTCTCTTTCACAAATTAATTGACTGTTTCTAATCAATAAAGCTTCTCCCATTGTCCGCCCATTTTCCCTGTCCGTTCTGAAAACCTTATAACCTGGTGTATTAAGTCCAGTCCTGACTATCCCTGACTGTCTCAGTAATGGCTACTATATCATAATCTCCAATGTGAATTTATGCCTACAGCTCATTTAATTTATTTCTTAAACTCAGTATATTTGTGTATAGGCCTCTTATGTGGGCCATGCACTCTAACCTGTCCCTCAGGACAGATGCTTTATTAACCTGCTTATTATTTATCTTTTATGGTTTAATCGTGGTTTATAGTTTTGCCATTACATGCCGTACCGGAAGTAGGATTCCAGACTGTTTCTTTACTCGCTGCCCTGTGACTTGTTTTTAAAACTGTATTGACTTCCCTGGAGACCTCTCCTGCCCCACTTTACGAGTTTAAAGTGACCACCCCATTTAATTTTTTCCACTAGGACACTAGCCTCAGATCGGTTCAACAGGAGCATGTCCGGAAGCATAGTGGTTAACACAGTTGCTTCATAGCTCCAGGGTTCCAGGTTCGATTCCCGGTTTGGATCACTGTCTGTGCGGAGTCTGCATGTTCTCCCCGTGTCTACGTGGATTTCCTCCGGGTGCTCCGGTTTCCTCCCACAGTCCAAAGATGTGCAGGTTAGGTGAATGGGACATGATAAATTGCCCTTAGTGTCCAAAAAGGTATGGTAGGGTTGCTGGGTCACGGGAATGGGGTGGAGGCATGGGCTTGTGTAGGGTGCTCTTTCCAAGGACAGACTCGATGGGCCAAATGGCCTCCTTCTGCAGTGTAAATTATGAATTGCTTTCTGTCCCAATACTGATGCCAACACCCATGAAATGAAACCCCTCCTTCAAGCACCACTCCTTTAGCCACATGTTTACTTGCCTAATTTTCCTATCTCAATGCCAGTTTGCACATGGCTTGGGTAATAATCCAGAGATTATAGCCCTTGAGGCCATATTCTATAATTCATGATAATCCCCAAACAGGACAATCTTGCCTAATCTTGCCTATGTTGTTGGTCCCAGCATGGAATATAACAATTGGACCCTCCCCCTTTGACTCCAAATTCCTTTTAAGCCGGTTTGAGGTGCCCCTCATGCTGGCACAAGGTAGACAACACACCCTGCATGACACTCGATTCTGTTACAAATTATGTTATCTTTACCCCAGTTAATAGTATTCCCTACCACTACCCTCAGTTGTCTTTCTGTCCCTCTGCTTGAATGTACCATGGTGCAGTGGTCTGTCTGTCCATCCTCTCTACAATCTTTTTCTTCATCCACAAACGGTGCAAGTACCTCATACCTGTTGGGTGAGGTCAAGAGCTGAGGCTCCTCTAATGCTTAATTCAGATCCCTCTACCTGCCTCACTCGCAGTCACACTCTCCTGAGCCTGACCACTGGTCAAGTTTGATGTGTTTAACATATGGGTGTGGCTGCCTGAAAATAGTGTCCAGGTAACACTCCCCATCCCTGATGTGCCATAATGTCCGAATCTCAGCCTCCAGTTCATCAACTCTGAGCCGAAGTTTCTCGAGCAAGATCAATTAAACAATATTCCCAGAGATGGCCTCCTGATTGTCTGCATCTGAGTGGCTGGCTCCTGATAATGACAGCACAATCACATGGCTGGCAGCTCTAGGTCCTCAGCAGCCCCACAGGCTAAGGTGGGTGTTGTGTTATGTACTCTGAGATAACACAGGCTGCAACTCGATGCAGCTTTGACCAAAAGATACTCCAGACTTTGAAGTAAGTTCAATGTGATTAATTGAACTATTAGCACAGTTCTCTATGAGTTCAACTCTCCGGCTAATCTTGCTATAGTAACTCAGTCTAACCAACCAGTCTGCTCTAAGCCACGTGGTGGGTGTGATGCTTCTGATCTGCCCGTGTCCTACTCTCTAATTGTTGCCTGTGGAAAGGGACAGAGCATGTGTGCCCTCTCCTTATATATGGGTTGTATAATGCCCCCTTGTGGTAGTGTCACCTCTGGGTGTCTTGACTGCCCATTGGTCATGTCCTATTATATGTGTTCATTAGCTGTATGTCTGCTTGTCGTGACATCTTTGGTGCTCCTTCTAGTGTTTACTCAGTCGTAGTGTATTTACATTAACCCCTTGTGTATTTACAGTGATGCATTTCACAGTGGGCGCTGCTGAGTCAGGTCAAGGACTACGACGGTACCTCAATCAGAGAAGCCTTTGGAAGTGTTTAAAGGAAAATTTCAGAGGGACCAAGATGGTAAGCCTCTCAAATCAAAGGAGAAATCTATCTGGTGTAAGCCTTTGGGCTTTGAGTGTGCCATCTACTGCCTGCACCATCTCTTTGGGACTTGTGGCCTGCAGCTGTGATGACTGCAAGCTTGATGAAGGAGGCCATGGATCCAGTCTCCACACTGGATTGGGTTGGCCACTCCAATTCTTGCACCAGTGCTACAATATTGGCCCTAATTGGGACCTGCAATATATAATTTCATACCCATCTGCATTCAATGGACAGCTAATCCATTTCCCAGGTTACCCTGGGAAAATTCCCCAGCAGTAGGAATGCAGTGGGGAGCCATCCCTGATTGGCTCTCCTAATTTCCTGGTCACAGTTCCTCACCATAGGGAAATTCAGCTCTGAGTGCAAGCAGATCATGGATTAAAATCAAGGCCATCTGCTTAGCTGCCTCTGCTGCTCTCCTTCCTTCCACTTCTCCACTGGACAAAGTATTCCTCAAATGTTTTCTCCCTGTCCCAACTCTGAATAGTTTCTCTCCTTTCTCTCCTCATGCCCTGTCTGAGCTGATCCATCCCTGAAATCCTCCCCTGATGATCACTAGATTCGGTCCCGTTTTGGCTGATATTGTTAACAGCTCTCTCTTTGACTATTGTCCCTCTCTCCTTTAAAGCAGCCATTATCACACCATCTCCTCAAAAAGATCCTACCTGAACTCCACCGTCCTTGCAAATTCTACCCCCATCTCCAATCTCCCTTTCCTCTCCAAAGTCCTTCAATGTGCTTTTGTCTCCCAAATCCACGCCCATCTTTCCCAAACGTCTATGTTGGAATCCCTCCAATCAGGTTTCTGTCTCTGCCACATTACTGAAGCAACTTGTACCAAAGCCACAAATTACTTTGATAAGTGCCTATGAAAAAGGTAAACTTTCACCCTTTATCCTTCTTGACCTGTCTGCAGCCTTTGACATGGTTGGCCACAACATATTCGTCCAACGGTTCTCCACTGTCAGACAGCTGGGTGGGAAGTCCACAACTGATTCCATTCTTATTTATCTAATTGTAGCTAGATTATCACTTACAATGGCTTCTCGTCTTTCTCTTGCACCATTACCCTGTTGTCCTCCAAGACTTGATCCTTGGCTCCTTCCTACTTTTCATTACACGCTTCCCTGGGCAACAATCGCACAGCGCAGTTACATAGAACATAGAACAGTACAGCACAGAACAGGCCCTTCGGCCCTCGATGTTGTGCCGAGCAATGATCACCCTACTCAAACCCACGTATCCACCCTATACCCGTAACCCAACAACCCCCCCCCCCCCCCCAACCTTACTTTTTAGGACACTACGGGCAATTTAGCATGGCCAATCCACTTAACCCGCACATCTTTGGACTGCGGGAGGAAACCGGAGCACCCGGAGGAAACCCACGCACACACGGGGAGGATGTGCAGACTCCGCACAGACAGTGACCCAGCCGGGAACCGAACCTGGGACCCTGGAGCTGTGAAGCATTTATGCTAACCACCATGCTACTGTGCTGCCGTACACTGATAACACCCAGTCCGACCTCACCACCACCTCTCTTGGCTCCTCCACTGTTGCTAAAGCACCAGAGTGTTTATCCGACATCTAATATGGGATGAGCAGAAATATCCTTCAATTAAATATTGAGAATACTGAAGCGCAGGGTAGTGGAAATGATTTCCTCTTAAAAAACTTGCTCAAACTCAGTCAACAGAAAATTTTGAATGCCATAGCATACAAGGCTACGGACAAGGTGCTTGATGGCTGGCACAGGCATGATGGGCCGAAGGGCCTCTTTCTGTGTTATAAAACTTTATGACCCTATGACTCTAAGGTGAGTAAATAGATTTAAGAAACAGATCCGCGATGATCGAAGTGAATGGCAAAACTGGTTCAAGGAGCTGGAATGGCCTTCATTGATTCCTGTGTTACTAAAATGTTTCTGCATACATGCTTGACAGCTGAAGGTTCAGTTGCAGGAATGGGAAACAACTGGGAATAGAAATGTTCGGGGAGAGAGAGAGAGAAAATGGACGTGTTCATGGTATAAGGAACTTTGTGCGGAACATATTGAATGAAGGTCAGTCTCGGAGCATTTGCAAGGGTCCCCTGGGAGAGGAGACCACTAACAAAACACAGATGGTATGTATCCAAATGAAATGACAAGTTTCAAATCGGAACTAATAAGCCTGTCAATTCCGTATGTGACCCATGATTCATGTAAGACTCAAGCAGATTAATGCACGTCGCGTGGCCTCACTCTACAGAGTGTGTAAGGTTGGCTTATGAACATTAAAAAAAAGAAAAATGGTCATTAGCATGAGAGGTTAAAACTGAGGACGGGGGGGTCGGGTAGGACGGGGAGTCGGGGTAGGGGGGGGGGGGAGGTGAGGCAACCTCCTGTCTTTCTGCCCAACCCCCAGCAAATAGGTATCAGCAGGCATTCTGCTAACAGGCATGGACATTTTTTTCAGCAAGAGGTAGGGTCAGTGAGACAGAGAAAATGAGACCACTGGGGGAAGAAGGTAAAGAATGCAAAGTTGATTGAAGGCAGCAGTTTTATTTGAAAAGTGCAGTCTGCGTGCCCTGTTAAAATGAAGGGAGAATGAATCTTTTGCAATGAAAATTTCTGTGTGCTACAGGCATGAAGACAGCACCAGCATACAGAGGTTGAAAGGAAGAGTCACCTTCAATTCAAGCCTGCAAAGTGTGCTTGTACATATAAGAGATGGGTAAACAGAACTCCAAGATATCTGTGTGATTTCCGCAGAGATTAATTCCACTGCAGTTTATTGGTTCTGTAATTAAGCAATAATAGACTTGCAGTGTACCTCTTTGCCAATCAGACAATAGACTGAAGGTCGAATTTGACAGTCAGGTACCTGAGCCAAGGATTGTTGTTCAGTTATAGCTTAAAGAGACACTATTCACTGAGTTAAAAGGATCTGGTAAGACCGTTAGACTTAGGAGCAGAAGTAGGCCACTCGTCCATTCACTGAGATCATGGCTGACCTGATATAACCCTCAACTCCACTTTCCCACCTGATTCCCATAACCCTTGACTCCTTTACTGATTAAAAATCTGTCTATCTCAGCTTTGAACATACTTAACAACTTAGCCTCTACAGCTCTCTGCGGTAACAAATTCTAGAGACTCACAACCCTCTGAGAGAAGAAATTCTTCCTCTTCTCTGTCTCTAGAAGAAGGAACTGAGGGTGACTGTTGCTAAGGCTGCAGAAGTGGCAGATGGAATGCAATGTGGAAAAGTGTGACGCTATGCACTTTGGTAGGAAGAATGGAAGCATAGGCTATTTTCTAAATGTGAAAAGGCTTCGGAAATTTGAAGCACAGAGGGAGTTAGGAGTCCGACTTCAGGATTCTCTTAACATGCAGGTTCAGTCGGCAGTTAGAAAGCCAAATGCAATTTTAGCATTTATGTCGAGAGGGCTAGAAGACAAGAGCAGGGATGTATTTCTGAGGCTGTATAAGGCTCTGGTCAGACCCCATTTGGAGTATTGTGAGCGGTTTTCATAGAATTGTAGAATTTACAGTGCGGAAGAAGGCTATTCGGCCCATTGAGTCTGCACTGGCCCTTGGAAAGAGCACCCTACCTAAGCCCACAACCCTATGCCACATCTCCACGCTATCCCTGTAACCCCACTTACCCATTTTTGGACTCTAGGGGTAATTTAGCAAGGCCAATCCACCTAACCTGCCCATCTTTGGACTTTGGGAGGAAACCGGAGCACCCGGAGGAAACCCACGCAGACACAGGGAGAACATGCAGACTGCACACAGACAGTGACCCAAGCCGGGAATCAAACCTGGAACCCTGGAGCTGTGATTCAACTGTGCTAACCACTGTGCTACGATGTTGCCCTTATATCTTGGGCCTTATATCTACAGAGAGATGTGCTGGCCTTGAAAAAGGACCAGAGGAGGTTCACAAGAATGAACCCTGGAATGAAGAGCTTGTCAGATGAGGAGTAGTTGAGGAATCTGAGTCTGTATTCGTTGAAGTTTAGAAGGATCAGGGGGGATCTTATTGAAACTTACAGGATACTGAGAGGCCTGGATAGAGTGGCCGTGGAGAGGATGTTTCCACCAGTAGGAAAAGCTGGAACCCGAGGGCACAGACTCAGACTGAAGGGACGACCCTTTAAAACAGAGATGAGGAGGACTTTCTTCAGCCAGAGGGTGGTGAACCTGTGGAACTCTTTGCCACGGAAGGCTGTGGAGGCCAAATCACTGAGTGTCTTTAAGACAAAGATAGATAGGTTCTTGATTAATAAGATGATCGGGGTTATGGGGAGAAGGCAGGAAAATGGGGATGAGAAACATATCAGCCATGATTGAATGGCGGAACAGACTCGATGGGCCAAATGGCCTAATTCTGCTCCTATGTCTTAATGTCTTAAGTGGGCCTTACTCTTTCATTATACCCTACGGTCCTAGGCTCTCCCACAAGAAGAAACAACCTCTCAGCATCTACCTTGTCGAAACCCTGGAGAATCCTATATGTTCCACAAGGTCAGGTCTCATTTCCCTAAATTCCAATGAGTACAGACCCAATCTACACAACCTCTTCTCATAAGAAAATCCCTCCCTACCCTAGTGAACCTTCTGTGGACTGCTTTCCATGTCAGTATATCTTTCTTTCACTAAGGGAACCAAAACTGTTCAGAGTATTCCAGGTGTGGTCTAACTAGTACCTTGTATAGTTTTAGCAGGACTTCTCTATTTTTATACTCCATTCCCTTTAAAATAAAGGGCAACGTTCCATTTGTCTTCACAATTATCTGCTGAACTTGCATGCTAACCTTTTGCGATTTATGTACAAGGACCTTTCTCTGCAGTCCTTATTTAAATAATTTGACGGCACAGTGCACAGTGGTTAGCACTGCTGCTTTTCAGTGCCTAGGGTCCTGGGTTCAATTCCAGCTTTGGGTGACTGTGTGGAATTTGCACTTTCTCCCCATTTCTTTGTGGATTTCCTCCGGGTGCTCCGGTTTCCTCCCACAGTCCAATGTCCAAAGATGTGCAGATTAGGTGTGGCTATGGGGTCGCAGGGGTAGGTTGGGGGAGTGGGCCTAGGTTGGGTGCTTTTTCAGAGGGCCAGTGTAGAGATGATGTCCGAATGGCCTCCTTCTGCACGATATGAATAATCTAATATTCAGCTCCTGTATTCTTCCTACCAAAGCGTACCTTCCTACATTATATTCTATCTGCCAAGTGTTTGCCAACTCACCTAACCTGTCTATATTCCTTTGTAGACTCTTGGTGTCATCCTCACCACTTGCCGTCCCACCTATTCCTGTGTCAACTGCAAACTTGGCAATAGTGCATTCACTTCTCTCATCCAAGTCGTCACTATATACTGTAAATAGTTGTCGGCCCAACACGGATCCCTGTGGCACTCCACTAGTTATAGGTTGACATCCTGAAAATGCTTCACTTATCCCTCCCTGTCCTCTATCCATGCTCAATGCCAAACCTCTATTCATGCTAATATACTATCTCCAACACTATTGCCTCTTACCCTATTAATTAACCTTTTGTGTGGTTCCTTATCAAACACATTTTGGAAATCCAAGTATACTACATCTACTGGTTCCCCTTCATCTTCCTTGCTCGTTACCAAGTGTATTGTGATGGAACTTTTATTCCAAATAAAAATAACCACTGAGAACCAGTATTTCAAGTTATCCTTCAGGGTTTTGAGACACTCTCAGTTAACATCAGCTTCTTAATGATTGGTTGAGACCAGGGGGAGCTTCCCTGTTCTTCTTCATGTAGTATATGGAATTTGTTTAGTTCACGTGAGGACCCTCTGTTCAACATTCCATCTGAAAGGCAGCACCTCTGACAGTGCAGCACTCCATCAATACTTAACTGAAATGTCAGTCTCCACTACATTCAGGTTTCTGGAGTGTAACTTATATCGAGCACCTCATGTTTCTGACTCAGAGTCAAGAGGGTTTCCACAAAATGTACCTAGTGGACAATCACCTGGCTATTTTATTTCTTCAACATCATAATGTGTGTAAAAAGACAATACTCTGACATCTTTATGGCTACCAAAAGTGCATTACTTCCATTGTATACACAAAAGGCTGCTGCAGAAGATAAAGATGCATGGCATTAAGGGTAAAGTAGTAGCATGGATAGAGGATTGGTTAATTAATAGAAAGCAGAGTGGGGATTAATGGGTGCTTCTCTGTTTGGCCATCAGTAGATAGTGGTGTCCCTCAGGGATCCGTGTTGGGCCCACAATTGTTCACAATCTACATAGATGATTTGGAGTTGGGGACCAAGGGCAATGTGTCCAAGTTTGCAGATGACACTAAGATGAGTGGTAAAGCGAAAAGTGCAGAGGATACTGGAAGTCTGCAGAGGGATTTGGATAGGTTAAGTGAATGGGCTAGTGTCTGGCAAATGGAATACAATGTTGACAAATGTGAGGTTATCCATTTTGGTAGGAATAACAGCAAACGGGATTATTATTTAAACAATTAAATATTAAAGCATGCTGCTGTGCAGAGAGACCTGGGTGTGCTAGTGCATGAGTCACAGAAAGTTGGTTTACAGGTGCAACAGGTGATTAAGAAGGCAAATGGAATTTTGTCCTTCATTGCTAGAGGGATGGAGTTTAAGACTAGGGAGGTTATGCTGCAATTGTATAAGGTGTTAGTGAGGCCACACCTGGAGTATTGTGTTCAGTTTTGGTCTCCTTACTTGAGAAAGGACGTACTGGCACTGGAGGGTGTGCAGAGGAGATTCACGAGGTTAATCCCAGAGCTGAAGGGGTTGGATTACGAGGAGAGGTTGAGTAGACTGGGACTGTACTCGTTGGAATTTAGAAGGCTGAGGGGGGATCTTATCAAAACATTTAAAATTATGAAGGGAATAGATAGGATAGATGTGGGCAGGTTGTTTCCACTGGCGGGCGAAAGCAGAACTAGGGGACATAGCCTCAAAATAAGGGGAAGTAGATTTAGGACTGAGTTTAGGAGGAATTTCTTCACCCAAAGGGTTGCGAATCTATGGAATTCCTTGCCTAGTGAAGCAGTTGAGGCTCCTTCATTAAATGTTTTTAAGGTAAAGATAGATAGTTTTTTGAAGAATAAAGGGATTAAGGGTTATGGTGTTCGGGCCGGAAAGTGGAGCTGAGTCCACAAAAGATCAGCCATGGTCTTATTGAATGGCGGAGCAGGCTCGAGGGGCCAGATGGCCTACTCCTGCTCCTAGTTCTTATGTTCTTATACAGAAATCAAATTATTCCATTCTGCCATGTATGATAGTATTCAGATGACTATTATGGAAGCTTGAGGCAATATCAGGTAGACATCAGTAAGGAAGAACAGATGTTTTATTAGTAACTGATGAGGGTGACTTCTGTACAGGCACAGAGTCTCCATACAGGTCTTCACAAACTGGGTTAATTCTGACCAGAGCCCCACTCTATTCCCCATTGGCCGGGATCATGCACTCCCACAAGATAGGCCCCAGCCAGTCACATGGACCATGAAGGCACATCCTTTAAAGGGGGCTGCACTGCCACACCCCTCCCCCTTCAAGTCCCTCAATAACATGATTACAAGAAAGCTACATATAGTAACTATATACGACATAAAGCTGAGGGAAACTAAGGGAAAAGAGTCCAAAACAGTTCATCTTTAACCTGTCAGGAGGTTTTCTGGGACTCGTAGACCATCTTAATCACCTAAGTGGCTCCTCCAATTCGGAGGTAATCACGTTATCATCCTTGGTAGAATGTCCCAGATGATCAAAGCCCCTCAGGGTTACTCCTTTCTGTAGCTTATTTCTTGATTATTGATAGGTCCTCCTCAGGACTCCTAGATCCCCTCTGTTCTGGCTTCACCACAGGAGTGCTGGTGCTGCCTGCCGGTTCCAACTGTCTGTTCCGAGATTGGGGTTGTGGTCCCCTGGCTTCTCAGGCAGTCAACCTGCTTTTGTACTGACCTGCCGTTCAAATCTACAATGGACAAGATTGATCCTGACATGGACACATTTCGGCCTGGTAACCAAATGGGCCTGAGGAAAAGTTTCTGACGAGGACCAGGTTGCACACTTGGAATGATCTGTCCCCTGTTTCCTCTGGGATACCTGCTGTGGCTCCACCCTCCCGCCAAATTCAGGAAAACCAATCAGGTCTGGAGATGACGGCCCATAAGTAATTCTGCTGGTGTGATGCCCATAGTGGTATGGAGGGTTGTATTATAAGACAAAAGAAAGTTGGCCAAGCTAAGATGTACTGGTCTGCTGGACTGTTTCTTCATAGCTGCCTTAAACGAATGCACTGCTGTCTCCGCTGACCCGTTTGAGGCAGGGTGATGGGGGGCTCTTCTGGTATGGCGAATACCAACAGCAGACCTTCGCTGTTGTTGTTCCCATCTCATGAATCTCCAACCACTTTGAATGGGCATTGACCAAAATAAGGAACGTTTTTGCCCAAGAAAGGTTCACATGTACCCTAATCCATGGGTGACCAAACCATTTCCATGGGTGACCATTGGGTTTAGGGGGGGGGGGGGGGGGTGTCTGCTGTGTCTGGCAAGGATCTTACTGGCGCATCAGGTGTTTAATATCCATATTGATGCCAGGCCACCAAATGTAACTATGAGCGAGCAGTTTCATTTTTATCTGGCCCGGATGGGCACTGTGCAATTCTTGCAACAATGGTTCACAGGCTGGGAGTGATACTACCACTTGGGAACCCCAAAGTAAGACTCCATCCTCAACAACCACAACTGAGTTTGTCCTTATGTATAAGGTAAGGTCCTAATTGGTCAGATTCAATGTGCTGCCACCTGGTTAAGTTCATGCATTTCACTTTGGACACAACTGGGTCCTGTTGTGTCCAATTCTTTATGTGACCAGGTGAAATGGCATGGTGTCCCAAAAGTTCAATGCCAAGATGATTTCTGAAGGTACCTGTGGAAGTAGTAGCCAATTCAACAAATCAGCATTCAAAATTTGTGTACCAGGCCTGTGCTGAAATGTGCAATCATGGGCCCACCATCATACTCTGGCAGAGGCAATTGGTGGTATCAGCTTATCCTCATGAAGGAATCCTAGCAGGGTCTAGTGCTCTGTTAATATTGTGAAATGTCACCCATAAACATACTGGTGAAATTTCTTGGTGTTGTATATTACGGCAAAGCATTGTTTCTTAATTTGGGCGCATTTACGCTCAGCATCAGAAAGCATTCTCGAGGCGAAACCATTTGGCCTTTCTGTTTTTTTTTTATTTTTATAAATTTAGAGTATCCAATTAATTTTTTCCAATTAAGGGGCAATTTAGTGTGGCCAATCCACCTACCCTGCACATCTTTGGGTTGTGGGGCGAAACCCACGCAAACCCAGGGAGAATGTGCAAATTCCACACGGACGGTGACCCAGAGCCGGGATCGAACCTGGGACCTCAGCGCCGTGAGGCAACTGTGCTAACCACTTGCCCCACCATGCTGCCATCACATTTGGCCTTTGTGATCCATCTTGCATTTTATTTAATAGAATCCCTATAGCGCAGAAGGAGATCATTCAGCCTCTTTGAGTCTGCCGAACCTCAGAACAAGCACCCCACCCAGGCCACTCCCTGCCCTATTCCCGCTACCCCATCCAACCTTTGAACACCAAGGGGCAATTTATCTTGGCCAATTCACCTAACCTGCACATCTTTGGACTGTGGGAGGAAACTGGAGCACTCGACGGAACCCACGCAGACACGGAGAGAACGTACAGACTCCACACAGTCACCCAAGGCCGGAATAGAACCTGGGTCCCTGGTGCTGGGAGGAAGCTAACCACTGTTCCACCACGTTGCCTGCCCCTATCCCATACGCCAATGCATCGCAGGTCAGAATGATGAGTTTTCTCGGGTCAAATTGGCTCGATGACTGCGTGTTGGAAGGCATGTTCCTTTGGTGCCTTCTAATGCCAACATTTGTATTTTTAAGAGCAAGAGCAGTGGCACCAATATCATTGCTAGGTTGGGAATAAAACAACCATAATAATTTACCATCCCTAAGAAGGAATTTAATTCTGCCATGTTCTTAGGTGCCGGCACTTCTCTTATATCTCTCACCTTGTCTTCAAGTGGGTGCAGCCCTTTTGAGTCCACTTTGAACCCTAGTTAAGTGACCTCACTCGCTTGGAAAGTGCGCTTCTTACATTTCAGTCAGATTCCCGCAACTCTGTATTTTCAGAAAACAACCTTTGGGATGCAATGGTCAATGTCTACCCCACAGACACCGGAGTCCCAACACAGGTGAATTAACAAATAACTTGTGTATTTTTCTGAGATCTTTAACTCTTGACTGCTCCGAAGAGTTACAAGCACCAGATTTATAAGTAAAACATTTTAAAAATGCCTATTAATAACAAGGAAAAAGATGAATATATAATGGTAAGAATAGAACAATGATCTGCTAATCTAACTATTCCCCAAACCCCGGGCCGCCCTCCACCCAGACACACACAATACAAATCTCTGGTGGAGGTCAGGCAAGAATTTAAAATAACAGGGATTAGAAGGGCCTGAGATGTTTCCTTACTGCTGACATAGTGGTCTTTGTAGACGGTGATGTTCCACGGATGCAAAGCATTGCAATCATCGGTTTGTTCGGATCTTCTAATGTCTGGCTTCAATTAGAACCGGCAGGCTGTAAAATTCTCTTTGAGGAGTCACTTCCACTTGACTGACCTCAGTCTCATACTGACGGTCCTCCTCAGGTCTGTGCAATTCTCGCTTTCGTCCACCAGATGAACTATCAGCCTCAGTGAGCTGAAACTACAGTTCTCAGCATGAGGATTTTAAGTGGACTTTTAAATACCCCCTCTCCTTGTTCTGAACCCTTAGGAAGCATCCAGCAGGGGAGAGAGAATTTGAAGCACTGGCTTGACAGTTTTTAATCAGGGTAGAAATGTTTACTTTCTCACATCTCCTCTCATAGGTCACTTCCCCAGGCTGCCTGGAAGCATTCAACTCGCCAGGTCGAAAGCTGATAAGAGAGAGAGTTTTGCTGTGTGCTGCTTTCCAAGTCTGCACAGAACTGAGAGACAAAATGGAGCTGGCCTGAATCTTCCAGCAACTCTCTGGCAAGGGCGACCTATCCCAAACGAGAACATAAGATGCCCCAGAATCTCAGAGGCACCGATTGGTTGGATTGGTTGCACCAAATCAAATTGAACTGGTTAAAACATTTCCAACCAGTTCAACTTGATTTGGTGCAACCAATCCTACCCATAAGGCTTGGTTGATGTCCCTTGACAATGATCATAGGTAACTGGACATCTCGTTACTGATATGAGACTGGAGTCATGGTTGTTCCCAACATTTTCAGGATCTTCCCTGCATATATCACCACCTTGGCTGTTGTGTCACTCAAGTTCTGTGGTAAACATCACTGGTAACACATTACATGTATTAGGGTACTGCCACAGTATTACAGGTACCACACTAAATCCCAGCCTGCTGGCTCCTCCCAGCAGGTGACGTATAAAAGTGTATGCTCTTCTGCGCCTCTCCCATTCTGGTTCCAGCTGCAGGAGGCACAACATCTTGTGCAATAAAGCCTCGATTGTTTCTCCATTCTCGTCTTGTGGTAATTGACGGTACATCAATTTATTGCACAAGATTTAAAAAGATGAACATCTTAATCAAGCCTGATCGCCTGGAGCTGAGCCCTCATGCAGCCAATGCCATGTCCACCTTCGAGCACTGGCTAGCCTGCTTTGAAGGCTACCTCAGAGCAGCCACTGAAGAACTCTCGGACCCATAGAAGCTCCAAGTCCTCTACTCATGGGTGAGCCCCCAAGTTTATCCCCTCTTCCGGGATGCAGCCACCTACACAGAAGCGATGACGCTACTAAAGGGACAGTACATTAAGTCGGTGAATCAAGTGTACGCCGGGCACCTCCTGGTCATGAGACAGCAACTCCCGGGGGAGACTCTGGATGATTTCTTGCGGGCTCTACAGATTCTCGGTAGGAACTGTGACTGCCAGGCAGTTTCGGCAGTCCAACACACCGAACTATTAATCAGAGACGCTTATGTCACGGGCATTAAGTCTACGTACGTTCGCCAGCGACGATTAGAAGGGGTACGCTCGCTCTTGCAGAGACTGTGCAGCTCGCTAATTCCCTAGAAGTGGCCTCCCGTAATCTCGAGGCCTACACCACCGACCGCGCGGCACCCTCGTGGGCATCGTGGGCCCCACCAGACTGGGCGCAACAGCCAGCCAACTCTGGGGGGCCCAAATGATATTTTTGTAGCCAGAGCAAACATCCCAGCCAGCGCTGCACGGCACGGAGCGTGACCTGCAACAGGTGCGGGTAGAAGGGCCACTTCATTTCCGTTTTCCAGGCTCGGCCAGTCGCCGTTGTTTCCAGGCCAGGCATTGCTACACCCCCCACGTGTGATCCAGGGGCGCCGCCATCTTCTCCACCACAAGCCATGTGGGGCCCGTGGGTGCCGCCATCTTTGATGCCGCCCGCCGTGGGCGCCGCCATCTTCGGCGCCATCTTGGACTGCGCCTCAGGACCCCTGCTTGCCTGGCCGTTCGCTGCCCGCTGATACCTCCACCATCACTGATCAGCCCGGGACCTCCCAACATCTTCTGCAGCTTGCCTCCATCACCCTTGATGAGTCTTGGCCCTGCAACCTCGCGACCGCTATGACGATGGTAAAGATCAACGGGCATGAGACGACCTGCCTCTTTGACTCTGGGAGCACAGAGAGTTTCACCACCCTGCTCTGGAAGTCCACCTCCGGAGTCTCGCTCCCAACATTGCTGACAGTTCCTGGACCCGTCCTCCTCCGGAAGCAAGAGCGGAGCCATAAATCCAACCCTTTGGTTGAGAAAGTCTACCTCCTCCATGCAAACCCGCCTATGTGGCACATACTGATGGGCGATAGAATACAATCTCCCTCCAGGACCTGGCACCCGCTGGATCACCACCCACAACCCCTGACCTGATACCACTCCCCCCCCCCCCCCCCCCCTGATTGTCTCGTTCACCCCTGCGCCACCCACCCTCCCACCAGCGAACCTCACCGCAGCCCCCACCCTAGCAGCATTCGTCCCCTCACTGGATCCACTAAGGAGTGACAGAGGAGAGGACAACATGCTCCCAGAGTCGCAGGTGACCACATCGGCGCCCACACCACCACCAGGACTGAGGCGATCACAGCGGAGGGTCAAAGCCCCCAACAGACTCAATCTGTAACATTGTTTTCACCCCCGGCGTACTTTTAAAAAAAACAGGGGATGAATGTGGTAAACACAACTGGTAACGCATTACATGTATTACGGTACTGCCACTGTATTACAGGTCCCACAGTAAATCCCAGCCTGCTGGCTCCTCCCAGCAGGCGACGTATAATAGTGTATGCTCCCATTCTGGTTCCAGCTGCAGGAGGCACAACATCTTGTGCAATAAAGCTTCAATTGTTTCACCATTCTCGTCTTGTGATAATTGACGGTACATCAAGTTCAAAAACTGAATGTCTTCTCTGAAGATATTTAAACATTTGTTACCCACAACTATGGCCGACACCCCGGTGCCGACCTCCATCTAGAGTGGACTTCCATCTATTCTGAGGACTATGTCGACTCGGGCTGTTTTAGTCACTCTCACTATGTTTAAACTTTATGTTTTCATCTGGATTCCTCTCCACTTTGTTCACTAGAGCTATGGTTTGCTGCTTTTTAAAAATATTGGCACAGGCATGGCAAAATGCCGGGATATGGGCCTTCCTATTGCACCACACTTCCTAGAGTTGAGCTCCCCTGCCTCACTAACAGTCATCTTTACTTCTGGGCAGATGGTCCAATTTCTTCCCTGGCCATTGACTACAATCCTGTTTCTGGAATGGTGGTTGAGATTCCTACGTGCCTGTCGACCTGGCTGCAGGCCTTGCGCTCCACAACTGGTTCACCTCATCCTCTTGCATACTTTGAAATTCTAACATGCCGCTCTCAGTGCACACAGCTGCCTGGGCAATCTCGATCACCCTGCCAGGGGTAATCTTCGTTTCAGCCAGAAGTTTATTTTGCACACTTATGTGGTTAATACCGCATACTAAACAATCATGAATTATGTCATGGAGTGCGACATCAAACTCACAATGCTGAGCCATTTAACTGAGCCTGACAATGAAGGCAGAGATCGTTTCTTTTGTGCCTCTAACAGCCACGTTGAACTTGTATAACTGCAGTATGATCAAGGGTCTGGGGTTGAAATGCTCCCTGACAACCTTCACCAACAGGTCAAAAGACGTTTGTGTCAGGAGCCTCCGGGGATATCAAATTTCTTACAAGGTTGTTGGTTGTTCGGCCACAAACTGTCAAGAGGATAACTTTCTGTTTATCCTCCCCCATTATATCATTTGTCGTGAAGAAGTAATGGAGCCGCTCAATATATTGGTTCCAGTCTTCAGCCCCCTGGTCGAATAGGTCTAACCCCAATTGTGGATATTTTTCACTCACTGTTCTCTGGTTTTGTGAACACTTTCCGACTTTGTTTCATGTTCGAGGTTTCTCCATTCACACTCTAATTCAATGACTGCCAACTTGCAATCGATACGGTTTATACTCGGCGCCAATGTGGTGGCTCGAGGCAATACTAGATAGATATCAGTAAGGAGGAATGAAGGCTTTATTGGCAACTAACAAGTTAACTAATGTACAGGCACAGAATCTCTATGCAGTTGTTAACACTGGCCCCAAGGTTCACTGGGACCAGAACCCCGCACGCCAGGCCCTGCACATTTTCCCCACTGGTCAGGGTTCTTGCTCCCGCACAATAGGCCCCAAGCCAGTCACAAGGATCATGAAGGTATGCCTTTTAAAGGGCCTGTGCTATGACAGCTATCAATTGGAATATTTCATCAAAGAAGGAAACCATTCCTTTCCTTGAAGACCCCAAGATGCTTGATGCAGCCATACATTCTCAACTTGATTTTGGATATTCATATTTTGGCCCGAAACCTTTCTCATTCGAAACATACAATTGATTTTCAATACAGCCTGAGTTAATGGGAGATACAGCAAAGTAGGAAACCATTCATCATGACACAGTTCTGTTCTGGCCCTCCACGAGAAAACACAAAACCAACCCCACTCTCTTTAAAAAAACTGTGGGGTATTTAATCCATGCTGTGCCATTCCCAATGAGAGAACTGGAAGTGGGCACCACTTCGTCTTCTGTGTTGGGAGCTGGCACTCATGTGAAAATTTCAAGTTCCCAGCAGTGGGCATGTGAAGCACATGGAAAGATGTGTCGGGGAATGGATTTCCATTGAAAGATCCTGCTGTCAGGTGACAGTGCAGCAGCCCTGCGTGGGTTATAAAAGAGATGCCTGTTGAAGCAGGAAGGCTCTGCAACAAGGCCCAAACTCTCTTGTCCATCTTTTTTTGTTAGAAGTCAGCGCCATTTATTTTGTGGACTTTTTCATCCCACTCTGGCATCCTCAAACTTCTTCCCCCAATTGTTTCACGTCCTTGTTAACGATTGTGCCCCCCCCCCTCCCCCCCAACCTACCTCCTGCAGGACCATGGCAGGAATTGTGCTGAACCCATAGATTGTGTAGAACCGGCAATATGTTTCATTTTGTTCTCCTTTGGATATCCTGGTAGTCCAGACCTTGTGTCTCAGTCACTGGAGACCAATGGCTCCACTTTGGGGACAATGGAACCAGTAACCCAGAGGATGCACCAGCATCTGCCTCTCCGGCACCCACTGCCAGCAGAGGTACACTCACCTGGGTTGTGGAGGAGATGGAATTTAAAATTAGGTCCACATTCTTGGGAACACAGTGCAGACCAATCCCAGCAGCTGAGGAAGCTGTGACAGCTGATGTCCCAGGCACACGGAGGATTGTTGGGAACTTGGCCACTGCTGAATTCCATGCTGATGATGGGCCTCTTGTTGCAGCCAGAAGAAGCCTGATGTAAATGCAGCAGGTGTTAGGGAAATATATGGTGGAACTATCAGGAGTTCTGTGTAGCTTTGTGTGGACTATTGAGGAGCCTATGCACATCATGAGTTCTGGCATGTCTCAAGCAATGAATGCATGGCTTCCTCCATGGAAAGGTTGGCACGCGCCATGGAGAGCCAGTTTAGCAACTAATTCACGTGCACACTAACCTATATCGCTCTATATCGCCCTAGCATGGGTTCCATACAACAGTGGCTAGGCAAGTGGGCATTTCTTCAGGCGTCCCTTGTCCTGAAGGAGGCAGGGGAGGTGCCACTGCACACCCAGATAGGGGAGGAGCATGTGCCATCTGCCCTGGGGTATTCCCCTCAGGGCACACCCAAAGTAAGCAGCCTCTTCTCATTATCTCTGCAATTGCGCCAGCATGCATGTCACCGCTCGTAGACCAGAACCCTCAAGGCCCCAGACCTCCATAAAAGTCATCGCAGACAACGGAAACAAACTCAGCAGCCTGCTTCTACCTCAGCTTCTGATGCCATGCCACATCAAGACGCAGTGTTAGAAAAAGAAAAGTCAAGAATGTTTGAGAGCAGAAAGGTGGCACTGGTGTTTTTATGTCATTCACTTTGCCACATGTAAAGATTGAACAATATAAAACTAAAGGGCAGCTCGGTGGCACAGTGGTTAGCACTGCTAGCTCACGGCACCGAGGACCCTGGTTCGAAACTGGACACGGGTCACTGTCATTGTGGAGTTTGCACATTCTTCCCGTGTCTGCATGGGTTTCGCCCCCACAACCCAAAGATGTGCAGGGTAAGTGGATTGGTCACGCTAAATTGCCCCTTAATTGGGAAAAGAAGAATTGGGTGCTCTAAATTTATATCAAAAAAAGAAAACTATTGCACCATTGGTGATTGAGACAGAAGGTGTGCCTCAAGTACAAGTGCTATGGGCCATAGTTTAGAGAACCCCAAAGTGTATCAGAGATTTTAAGTGTTTACAGTTTTAGCTATTGAAGCTTTAAAGGTCGAGATATTTGACAGTTTTCTCGCCGTTTAGTAAAAGGACATTTTAATATCGCGGAACGTTTTGATGAGAATGCCTTTTTATATATATATTTTTATGCATCCTGGGCGGGATTCTCCGCTGGCAGGATTCTCCATTTTTCTGGCGCCCGGGGTTTCCCGACGGCAGAGGGCTGCCCCACAATGGGAAACCGGCTGGCGTAACGGAGAATCCCGCCTGCGGGTCGAGGCAGAAATGTGGCGTGGCGGAGCGGAGAATATAGCCCCCATCTTCATTATAGGGCCCATTGGTCCTATATAGTGTGTAGTGAGTTAAATGGGAATAGAGGTGCCACAGCATAGCATAGGAGTATCTGAGGCTATAAAGCATCTGTGAAGATATATCTTGGCGTGGGGGGTCATGAGGCAGATGTTTTAAACTTACATCTTAAAAGCTCCCCTCATGCAGACTATGGGTCATGACACCTCCGAAGTGCCATGAAGCACCAGTTATTGAAAACATGACCTGACTCAGAAAACTGTGGAGGGTAAGGACATGCCTAGCCTGAAAATGGAGCCAACCAGGTTGCTGTGCAGGGTCCAAGCTTTTGAGCCGAATCAACCAAACTTTTAAAAGTCACTCCTGAAAATCGGAAACCCTGGGAAAGTGGTTGGGAATCCCGGAATCAGGTCCTCGCCCTCATTTTTAAAGGGTTGCCGAATCATCCTGCCTCAGTGAAAATCCAGGATAATATCCCTCGTGTTTTACAGGAGAGTGTTTCATACTTCCACTACTCTTAGTATGGGAAAAAAAGGCTTCTCGATTTATTTTCAAAAAGTCATAATTCTAATTTTAAGATTGTGTCACATGACCTGGAATCACCATAAAAGGAAATATTTTGTCCATATGCACTCTGTTGAATTCCTCACCATTTTCATGGCCTCCAGATCACCCCCAGCCTTCAAAATTCAAAGAAATATAGACCATGTTTATACAGCCTGTCTCCATAAATTTCATCAAGTCCTGGCATTGAATTCTTGTTACCGAGGCAGGTCGCTCAAGTCATGTCATTTTGGGAGGTTTTTCTATGCTCAAGGTATTATGCTAAATGCAATCAATGTAGCAGTATTTTGACCTTTGTAACTTTATTTTATTTGCTAGGATATCCTTAAATGAGTCTGCTGAATATAATATAATCAATCCTATAATCATGATTGGAAACAACTAGTTAAATATGAAGATCTGGTATATCTTTTTACCTTCATCCCCCGGCAGAAATTGGGAGGCATGTCTTTTCTTAAACCCAACTGAGAAAAATAGTTATTTGAAGACAGTCTCTACTGCTCTCTGCCAGATTACTGCCTGGGCAGTGAAGATGCAAAACTATTCCTCAAATGTGATTTCCCCAAAATTTATAATCAACAAAACAATGACATGGTATTTTCATGAAATTCTTGTTGTGAGTAGCAGAATGTTGTCATGTATAAGGTGTTTCGGAGCCAAAAACAGTGGGCGGGATTCTCTCAGGTTGGGGCCGGGCCGGAGAATTGGCGTGACCGGCGTGAATCGTGCCATGCCGCCCTGACGCCGGCGGAGAATCGGCGCCATTGGCGCTGGTGTGGTTGGTGCGGCGCTGGTCGGGGGCCGCTCTACTGGGCCCCACCCAGCGAATCTCGGCGCGGGATGGGCCGAACGGCCGTAGCAAAAAACCCGAGTCCCGTCAGTGCCATTTGAACCTGCTCTTAGCCGGCGGGACCTCGGCGTGGAAGGGTCTGGGGGCAGCCTGTGGGGGAGTGGGGCGGGGGGGAGGCCTCCATTGTGGCCTGGCCTGTGATCGGGCCCACCGATCGGAGGGCCGGCCTCTTGGGCTAGGGGCCTCCTTTCTTCTGCGCTGGCCCCTTTAGCCCTACGCCATCTTGCGTCGGAGCCGGAGCAGAGAAGGGAGCCACTGCGCATGCGCGCGTTGGCGCCGGTGCCACTGCGCATGCACGAACCCCGTTGCACCCAGTTGACGTCGGGATCAGCAGCTGGAGTGGCGCGGGTCGCTCCAGTGCCGTGCTGGCCCCCTGTAGGGGCCAGAATTGCTGATCCTGAGGCCATGTTGACGCCGTAGAGAAATGCAAAGGGCGTTTATGACGGCGTCAACACTTAGCCTCAGGATCAGAGGATGCCACCCAGTGGTGTAGGTTTGAACAAGAAAAGTGTATCAAAAGTTGGAACTTCATTCTAAAAAAGGAACCAGAAACTAAACAGAAGTGAGCTTGCAGGGAAGCTTGAAAATTACAATCCCTGTGACTAATTGCTAGCACTCCTTCGATTAAGACTAAGCACATTGGGGCGGTATGGTAGCACAGTAGTTAGCATTGTGGCTTCACAGCGCCAGGACCCTAGGTTCGATTCCCGGCTTGGGTCATTGCTTGTGTGGAGTCTGCACGTTCTCCCCATGTCTGCGTGAGTTTCCACTGGTTGCTCCGGTTTCCTCCCACAAGTCCCGAAAGATGTGCTTGTTAGCTGAATTGGACATTTTGAATTCTCCCTCAGTGTATCCGAACAGGCGCTGAAATGTGGCAACTAGGGGCTTTTCACAGTAACTTCATTGCAGTGTTAATGTAAGTCTACTTGTGACTGTTATGTTATAAATTATTACTACTATATCACATTGTCAAACAGACTCAGTGAAGAAATCAGCAGTGTGAAGATTTTTGCCGAATAGAATCCCTACAGAGCAGAAGGGGGCCATTTGGCCCATCGTGTCTGCACTGACCCTCCAAAGGAGCACCCCACCTTAGCCCAGACTGCCACCCTATCCCCATAACCCAGTAACCCCTCCTAACCAATGGTTTCCTGGTCATCATTGGAATCGTGCATCACAGCAAGAGGCCACTTGGCCCTTTCCTATGTTAGCTGTTTGAATGACCAATTGTCTGAGTCCACTCTCCCGTTCTGCCACCCAATGCCACAATGTTTCCTTCTCAAGTATTTATCCAATTCGCTTTTGGAAGTCAGTCTGTCACTCACAGCTGCTTTTAGACATATCAGGGTCACATTCCGTTTGTAATTTTTTTGCAGATTTTTCATGGTGGGGATTGCAAGTGTAGAGGATAATTAATAAAAAGATTTTCAGCCAAATTGGAACTCATGAAAAATTACTTTGATTTATTGCTAATCCTGTTGGATGAGAATATCAAAGTCATGCTGAATAAAATCACATCTGAAAGAAAAACCTCCAAGTAGATAATGAAATACTGTGCAGCGAAATAGAGTGGTCTCTTGAGTTTACTGTAAACAGAATGTCATCCAGCTTAAATTAGTCAACAGAGCCCTAATTGATGGAAGTGCATCATCACAGAGCAAAGCTCTGAAATGCGGATCTTTGCTGGAGGGATGAAATGTAACAACATTCCAATGGAACAGTTGATTTATTTCCCCCAGGATAGCCTTCAAATAAATTCTCAATGTGTTGTGATGTTCGGTGGACTGAGCAACGCACAAGTGAAGTTCACTTTTCATTAGCACTTAGTTCCTGAGGACAGGGATCTTCCCATGCCTTGGAGTGTCTATATTGAAGGACCTCAATGATGGAAGTGCTCAGGGCCTTCAGAGAGGCTGAAGAATAACCATTCTTGATCTCCTCACAAAATGTATGCGCCAAACTCTCCAATCTCCTGAGTAAGGAGATCATTTATAGACTGGTGAGTTGATGGATATATATGACTTATATACTGATTTGGGCCATTGAACTATGCAGTCAGAGGCAAATCCATGCCAAGCCTGGCATCATCCGACATGGGAACTGCCATATACAAATCAGGGATGTGGGCAGGAATTTTAATGTATAACTCACTCATTCTAAATATTATCCCTTCTCTCCGCTTCACAATACTATGCACATAGTGATTATTGCCATGGGAACCATTGATATTAATACTGATACAATCTGGTAAATGTTTTAATTTTTTTTGTGAACTGCACTGTTTTCCCCTTTTCCAGTTTGCTATTACCCCATGGCAGGTTAAGTAATGAGCCCCTTTAAGGGGTTTCAGAGGATCATATGACTCATTTGGCCAATCAGGCCAAAGAGCATGAATCCTGGGACTGAGCGCAGGTTCACCTGGACAGTCTCGAAACTGGAGTCGAAGTTAGCGGTAGCATCATTATTATTCACTGGACATAGTTATTCTGTTAATACATTGGTGTGTAGTTACTCTACTTAGTTGTCGCCTCTCCTTCCAAGATACTGCAGTAGGATTATTGCTTTAATTCATTAAAAAACTGGCATTTCTATTACTGCCTTGCCGCATCTCACATAAATGTCCCAAAATGACTCTCTCAAATGCTGTCACTTTCTTTTAAGTACAGTGGCCATTTTTGCACCTCAAAGTATATCAAACAGTAACACAATGAATGATTAGATGCATACATTGTGGGTGGAGTTGGCAAGCACAACAGGAGGATGTTGTACTATACTTCTGGTATCCTGGATTCTTTATTCTCCTCCTGAGGCACTGGATCAGTCAGAAGTGTCCTTTGTTTAACACATCACCAGAACTACAGAACTCTGGTAATGCATAGGAGCAGGAGTTGGCCGTTCAGCCACTCAAGATTGTTCCTCCATTCAATTAGGATATGGTTGATCTGTACCTGAGCTCCACATAACTGCCTTGGGTTTGTAATCCTTAATACCCTATTCTAATAAAAATCTGTTGGTCAAGATCTCTTAGCTCAAATACTCAAGTTTGATGTGCCTTAATCCCTCAATTTTGGAACTTTAAGTGAGAGTGCTACCAACTGAGTTTTGCTGACACCTCTGCCACTGATTGTATCCTTTGTTCTACTGTTACAATTATAGGATAATATTTTAGGACTGTAGCTTTAAATTTAGTGTATATTCAGGAGGGGTCATGTGACGTGTTATACAGACTGCCTGAGAGTAAGCCTGGATGATGTGATTGTTAGGGATCAAAAGAAGGTTTATATTATTCTGCTGGGAAGAAAGGGGAAGGTGTTTATGCTTAGGGACAATGGTAGCAGTCCCTAAATTTACATGATTCTCCCTCTTAAACATTGCTCAAAATTTTCATCAAAGTAAGATGTAAAACATTCATATTGTTTACCTGATTCTGCTGACGTTTCAAAGGGCGTTTTAGGTTTCAGGCTTTGAACAATACGTTGTGAACCGTGCATATACTTCGAAGATGAAAAAGAGTTCGGATGAAAGATAGCTAATTGCCATTTCTACCTGAATGCAAGGCCAATGTACTTTACATTGCCATGGGGAAGGCAGCAGAAGAAACCATTTACAAGATCAGGCTACAGGCTTCCCTATAAATCAGTGAATATCAGAGACAAATAGCAGAGGTTCTAAATGGTCAGCAGAGAGAAAAGACTGCTTGACATTATGAGCTACTATGGTTGGATGCAGGAGTGGGATGATCTCTACTCAAAGAAGCACGTCCTGCAACCATCTAAGGATTCTGGGAGATTTGGTTTGGCCTGGCTGGGGGAAAGAAGAATCTGAGGAACAGACTTTACTGCTAATTCAGGATTTAAGAAACTCTCCAAAAACTGATCAAAGTGCCTGGAGACAGTCACTTGAAGTTACTAACTGGCAAAGTTAGGATACAAAAACCCATCAGAAGCTGGAAGCGACTCCAGACTACTAAACGTATCATAATTCTGCAGAGAACGCGATGCGTGATAAGTAGACAAGTAAAACGTCATTTTCTGAAGTTAAAATATAAAAGTTGCCGACAAAACAAAAATAGGATTTTGTTCGTGTTTTTTTTAAATCATCTGTTACAGTAAATGTTTAAAATGTGAAATTCTTGAGTGTTTAAGCTGTGCTTAAGCTGTTAACTCATAAAACTAATTTTGAACTTCCAGTTATCGGTCTCTGCAGAGATTGTAGCACTATTTTGCAGCTCTGCCATTGGGGAGGAATATGTGAGGTGAATACAAATCGCCAGAAGAGAGCTGCACGTTGGTTACCTTTGCGAGAAAATTCAGCCCATTTTTCCAACAGAAATTACAGGAAGGATTTACTGGGGCCCAGTAGGACCAGATAATAGGAAAAGTAAAACTCAATCTATTCGGCAATGTTCAATCCAATCTGAGACAGGGCGCGTCTCTACAATTTACAGCACTTCTGAATCCATAATGTAACCATGCAGAACCACAGCTCTGGGGTTAGGGTAAAGCGTAGATGAGGACACAACCTACAGAAGGACTGATGTGACATTTGCACAAATCCTTTTTAAAAGTATCCTTTATTTTTCAAAGACATTCACAAATTCTGCTTGTGCTCAGAAAGGTCAGCAAATGAAATGCTTTTGGTCTGTTTTTTAACTTTACAAATCCTAGGACTTCCGGTGGTGGCAATGCGGAGCTAAGCCACACATTCGGCAGCTCCTGCTTTTTTGGGATTTTCGGGCTCTTTTAAGAGCCCGCAATGGCGCTGTTTCGACTTTTCCCCCGGCGGGAAACACAGCCAGTGTGCCCAGCAGCCGGTGGATGGACTAGACTCGCAGCGGAGAAGTCCAAAAATCGGTTTTACCTCAGAGAACGGCGAGAGGCAGAAAAGGCAAGATGGCGGCGGGCGGGGAAGCGGCGTGGCAGCTGTGGACGCGGGAGCATCAGGAGCTGCTTCAGCGCTCCTTCATGGAGCTCAAAGCCGAGATTCTGGAGCTGTTTAAGGCCTCACTGGATAAACTGGTGGCGACGCAGACGGCTCAGGCCGGGGAGATTCGGGAGCTGCGGCACAAGACCCCGGAGAATGAGGATGAGCTTTTGGGCCTGGCAGTGAAAGTGGAGTCGCACGAGGCACTGCACAAGAAATGGCAGGCGAGGATGGAGGAGATGGAGAACCGCTCCTGCCAGAAGAATCTATGGATTTTGGGCCTCTCGGAGGGGCTGGAAGGTTCGGATTTGGCGGCCTATGTGGTCCTAATGTTAAACTCGCTGATGGGTGCAGGGTTATTTTGTGGTCCCCTGGAGCTGGAAGGAGCCCATCGAGTGCTGCAGCGGAAGCCCAGGCCGAACGAACCACCCAGGGTGGTGCTGGTCCGTTTTCACCGCTTGGTTGACCGGGAGTGCGTGTTGAGGTGGGCGAAGAAGGAGAGGAGCAGGAGGTGGGAGAATACGGACATTCAGATTTTTCAGGACTGGAGCGCGGAGGTGGCGAGGAGAAGGGCTGGCTTCAATCGAGCGAAGGGAGTGCTCCACAGGAAGGGGGTGAGGTTTGGCCTTCTACAGCCGGCTCGCCTCTGGGTCACGTACAAGGATCGCCAGCTCTACTTTGACTCTCCGGAGGAGGCCTGGGCTTTTGTCCAGGCTGAGAACTTGGATTCGGACTGAGGACTGGGAGGCTGGGGGGAAATGTACTTTGCTTGGAGGCTTTGTCCTCTTGGGTATCCTTTCGCCCTTAGTGGCTGTGTTTGCTGATGGTTGTTTCCTGTTTGTTTTCGCCGTTTTTGCTATTTGAGTTATGGTTATTTGGGTTCTTTCGGGGTTTTTTGGGGCTGTTGGTTATTTATTGTGGTGGGTTTTTTTTTGTTTTTTCCACTGGTGGGTTGGGGAGTAGTTTGGGGTCCCGATGGGTCATGTGTCCATCTTTTTCCCGCGTGTTTGGTCGAGAGGCGGGACTCGGGTTGGAAGCGCGGGCTTTCTTCCCGCGCCGGAGGAATTGGGGGCGGGGCCGGCGCTGGGAGGGAGGGATTGGCGGCTGTGTTGCATCCAGGGAGGGGGGGGGGGGGTCGTGGTTATGGCGGGAGTAGCCGGGGTCAGCAGAAGTCAGCTGACTCACGGAAGTATAATGTTGGGGGTGACGCAGCTAGGGAGGGCCCTAGCCTGGGGTGGGGGGGGGGGGGGGGGGTTTGGAGGGGGGGAGGAGAGGAGGGGTGCTGGGTTGCTGCTGCAGGGACTGTGAGTGAATGGATGGTGAAGGGGGGGTTGGGAGGGGGGTTTGCTACCGTGGGGAGCGGGCTTGGGGGGTTCCCCGGGCACATGGTGGGTTGAGGAAGGGCTATGGCTGATCAGCGTAGAGGGAAGGGGACGGCCCCTCGGGTTCGGTTGGTCACATGGAACGTGAGGGGGCTGAATGGTCCGGTGAAGCGATCCCGGGTCTTGGCTCACTTGAGGGGGCTAGGAGCGGATGTGGCTATGCTCCAGGAGACGCACCTCAGGGTTACGGATCAGGTGAGGCTAAGAAAGAGTTGGGTGGGACAGGTGTTTCACTTGGGGCTTGATGCAAAGGACCGTGGGGTGGCAATTTTGGTGGGTAAGAGCCTGTCGTTCATCGCTTCCAAAGTGGTGGCGGATAGAGCAGGTCGATATGTGATGGTGAGTGGGAGACTTCGGGGGAGCGGGTGGTCTTGGTTAATGTTAATGCCCCCAACTGGGATGATGCGGGCTTCATGCGGCGTATGCTGGGTCTGATCCCGGACCTGGAGACAGGGGGATTGATTCTGGGTGGGGACTTTTACACGGTGCTGGATCCGGCTCTGGACCGCTCAAAGTCTAGGACGGGCAGGAGGCCGGCAGCGGCCTCGGTGCTGAGGGGGTTCATGGATCAGATGGGAGGGGTGGACCCTTGGAGGTTTTTGAAGCCGGGGGGTAGGGAGTTCTCCTTTTTCTCCCATGTTCATAAGGCGTACTCCCGGATTGACTTTTTCGTGCTTAGCAGGGCGCTGATCCCGAGAGTGGTGGGGGCGGAGTATTCGGCGATAGCCATTTCTGATGATGCTCCACATTTGGTGGACCTGGAACTGGGGGAGGGGAAGGATCAACGCCCGCTGTGGAGGTTGGATGTGGGGCTTTTGGCAGAGGAGGAAGTGTGCGGTCGGATCCGTAGGGGTATCGAGGGGTATCTGGAAACCAATGACAACGGGGAGGTGCAGGTTGGGATGGTTTGGGAAGCGCTAAAGGCAGTAGTTAGAGGGGAGCTGATCTCTATTCGGGCGCACAGGGAGAGAGGGGAGAGGGTCGAGAAGGAGAGGCTGGTGGAGGAGATGGTCAGGGTGGATAGGAGATATGCAGACACCCTGGAGGAGGGGCTTCTGAGGGAGCGGCGCCGTCTCCAAGCGGAGTTTGACATTTTAACCACCCGTTAGGGGCAGCACGGTAGCATGGTGGTTAGCATAAATGCTTCACAGCTCCAGGGTCCCAGGTTCGATTCCCGGCTGGGTCACTGTCTGTGCGGAGTCTGCACGTCCTCCCCGTGTGTGCGTGGGTTTCCTCCGGGTGCTCCGGTTTCCTCCCACAGTCCAAAGATGTGCGGGTTAGGTGGATTGGCCATGCTAAATTGCCTGTAGTGTCCTAAAAAGTAAGGTTAAGGGGGGGGTTGTTGGGGGTATAGGGTGGATACGTGGGTTTGAGTAGGGTGATCATGGCTCGGCACAACTCGAGGGCCAAAGGGCCTGTTCTGTGCTGTACTGTTCTATGTTCTATGTAAGGAGGCGGTGCAGTGGAGGAGGGCACAGGGGGCGGTGTATGAGCACAGGGAGAAGGCAAGCCGGATGTTGGCTCACCAGCTCCGGAAGCGGGAGGCAGCTAGAGAAATTGGGGGAGCCACGGATGCGGGTGGGAACTTAGTGCGGGGTGGAAAGGACATCAATGGGGTGTTCAGATCCTTTTATGGGGGGCTATATCGGGCGGTACCCCCCAGGGAAGCAGGTGGGATGAACCGCTTTTTGGATAAGCTGGAGTTCCCAAGAGTAGGGGACGAGCGGGTGGAGGGCTTGGGGGCCCCAATTGAGTTGGAGGAGTTGGTGGAGGCGCTGGGAAGCATGCAGACAGGGAAAGCGCCGGGGCCTGACGGGTTCCCGGTGGAATTTTATAAGAAATTTTCAGATTTGCTGGGCCCGCTGCTGGTGAGGACCCTGAATGAGGCCAGGGGCCCCGACGATGTCCAGGGCAATTATCTCTTTGCTCCTGAAGCGGGACATGGAGGAGGAGTTCAGGAGGTGGGATGCGCTTCCGCTCTTGTTGGTGGGCAGTGTCCAGTCGGTTAAAATGACAGTGCTCCCAAGGTTTTTGTTTCTTTTCCAGTGCCTCCCCATGTTGATCCCGAAGGTTTTTTTTAGAAGGGTGAATAAGTCGATTCTGGGGTTTGTGGGGGCGCGGAAGGCCCCGAGAGTAAGGAGGGTATTTTTGGAGCGAAGAAGGGAGGTAGGGGGCCTGGCACTGCCCAACCTGTGTGGATATTATTGGGCGGCGAACGTGGCGATGATTCGCAAGTGGGTGACGGAATGGGAGGGTGGCGCACGGAAGAGGCTGGAGGTGGCATCCTGTGCGGGCACGCGTCTGGAGGCCTTGGTGACGGCCCCCCGGCAAAGTACTCCACGAGTCCGGTGGTGGTTGCGTCCCTCAAAATCTGGGGACAGTGGAGGCAGCATAGGGGGGAAGTGAAGGCCTCAGTTTGGGCCCCGATACGGGGCAATCACCGTTTTGCACCAGGGAGACCGGGTGGGGGATTTGGGAGTTGGCACAGGGCAGGCATCAGACAGTTTGGGGATCTCTTCTTGGATGGGAAGTTCGCGACTCTGGAAGAGCTGGTGGGGAAGTGGAACCTTTCCCCGGGAACGCTTTTAGGTATATGCAGGTCGGGGACTTTGTTAAGAGGCAGGTGGAGGAGTTTCCGCGGCTGCCGCCAAGGGGGGTGCAGGACAGGGTGCTTTCGGGGACGTGGGTCGGAGAAGTGACGATCTCGGCTATCTACCAACAGGAGGAGGAAGAGGCCTCAGTAGATGAGCTCAAAGCAAAATGGGAGGAAGAGCTAGGGGAAGAGATTGAGGATGGGACGTGGTCGGACGCCCTGGAGAGGGTGAATTCTTCCTCCTCTTGCGCACGGCTCAGCCTAATTCAGCTGAAGGTGCTGCACAGGGCTCACATGACGGGGGCAAGGTTAAGCCGGTTTTTCGGAGGGGAAGACAGGCGTGGGAGGTGTTCGGGTGGCCCGGCAAACCAAACCCATATGTTTTGGGCATGTCCGGCTCTGGAGGGGTTTTGGAAGGGGGTGGCAGGGATTTTGTCGGAAGTGGTTGGGTCTAGGGTCAGGTCGGGCTGGGGGCTCGCGATCTTTGGGGTAGCTTCGGAGCCGGGAGTGCAGGAGGTGAGAAAGGCCGGCATTCTGGCCTTTGGGTCTCTAGTACCCCGGCGCAGGATTCTGTTACAGTGGAGGGATAAGCGGCCCCCGAGTTCGGAGACCTGGGTCAACGACATGGCTGGGTTCATCAAGTTGGAGAGGATGAAATTTGCCCTGAGGGGGTCGGTACAGGGGTTCTTTTTGCAGTGGCAGCCCTTTCTCGATTTCCTGGCGAAGGGGTAGAGAGTGATCGGTCTCTGCAGCAACCCGGAGGGGGGGGGGGGGGATGGGGGGGGGGGGGGGGGGGGGGGGCAGGAGGGTGGGGGGGGGGGGGGTTTGGTGATGGTTGGGGGGTGTGTTATGTTATTTTCTTCTTTCTTGTATTGCTATTTGTTATTATTTATTTTGGGGGGGAGAGTTCTTTTCTTGTTTTGTTTTGGCGTGGAAACACGCCTTGTTTGTTTTAAATTGCGGGGAGAAAATTTGTTATTGTTATTAAAAAAACTTGAATAAAAATTATTTTTTAACAAAACTTTACAAATCCTGTGCAATCTTCAAATTCTTGACTTTTATTCAGTTTATTCTTGGATTGTGCAAGTATTTATTGCCCATTCTTCATTCACCTAAGTGTTTTCAGAGTTTATAATGCAGCATGGAAATGGAGTCACATGCAGGTTAGAACAATTTGGTTTACTTTCTTGCAGGACGTAAGTGAAAAACATGCGGCTGGATTCTCTGATGCTGAGACTAAGTGTTGATGCTGGGGCAAGATTCGTGGACTTCCAAAAGTGCAAAACTGGCGCCGCACCTGGACCGATTCAACGACTGTTAAGGGGCTAGCACCGGCGCCACATGGAACACATCCGATTCCAAGGAGAAACGGTGCCAGATTTGCTGGATTCGCGATTGACACTCAGGAGGCCGGCAAGCTGCATGTGCTTTCACACTTCTCTCCCCACAAACACCATCCCAGCCAACAAGATGGTACTGGAGTGCACCCATACTGCTGAGGGGCGGCTAGAGTTAGAGGGCATCTCAGGTGGTGGCCTGGGGGACACCCATATAACCCATGGCCCGAAGTTCACATTGGGTAGTCAGCGGCCTGTGCATCTCCGTGGCTGCCTTGCAGGCTGCGGAAATGATGTTCCTTGCCCGTCCACCCCAAAACCGCAGCCCATCTCCTGGCCACCCACCCCTCCACCCCACTACTGCCCCACGCCCTGGCAGAAGCCACCCCCCCTCCCCCACCCACCCAGCCAGCGGCACAACTGTCTATGCCGATGTTGAACACTTTCCATATCCCCTCTCCCACGGCGCCTGTTTCCAAATTTTTAAAAGCACAAGTGAACCTCGTTGTCGGGTATTCAGGCCATTGGATTTTGTTTATTTTCACGTCTACCGAGATACAGTGAAAAGTATTCTTCTGTGAGCAGACAGATCAACAGATCATTAAGTACATGAAAATAAAAGAAAATAAAAAGAAAATACATTATAGGGCAACACAAGGTAAACAATGTAACTAACACGATAAACATCGGCATCGGGTGAAGCATACAGGGGTGTAGTGTTAACGAGGTCAGTCCATAAGAGGGCCGTTGAGGAGTCTGGTAACAGTGGGGAAGAAGCTGTTTTGGAGTCTGGAAGCAGAGACTCGCGGAGGCCCTGGAAAATAAAGGGTCAGGCCCACTAATGATATGTCAATGGCGTTTTTTGTGTGTGCATTCTGGAATGCATTGACGCCATTGTCAAGGTGATGGAGAATTGCGATTCGGCCTGAAATCAGCGCCCACTACGATTTCAGCGTCGGAACCGATTCTCCACCCAAACGCGATTCCCGATTCTGCTGTCGGCCGAGGAAGGTTCCACCCATGGGTTTTCACAACATTCTGGTAGTTCGTCCATAGCAACCCAATTTAGTGCTGTGGGAGTCGAATTCATAATTCTGGGTTGGCTGTCTAAGGTTATAACCACTACAGCCAGGCAGCTCCATGAAAGTGATGTTTTCTGGTTCAGCAGGCCTGAAAGAAGTGATACATGCGTGAATGTACAAAATAACATTGCAACACTAATGCACAACATACGTTATTGGATATCCACAACACTTAGAACTGGCAGCAAAACAATTTTGAACAGATGCACCTCAGTGTGCTCGTGTGGCTACATGACTGATTTTCAAGGAATGTGGGCATCGCTGGCTGGCCAGCCTTTATTGCCCATGACAAATTGTCCTTCGACTGAGTGGGTGGCTAGGCCATTTCAGAAAGTCTGGAGTCACAGGTCGGCAAGATCAGGTAAGGATGGCAGATTTCCTTCTCTGAAGGGCATAAAAAACAATTTGATAATGGCTTCATAGTTATTATTAGATTTTTAATTCCAAATGTTTTTTAAGTATTGAATTTAAATGTCACCATCTGCCATGGTGGGATTCAAACCCGGGACCTCAGAGAATTACCCTGTGTCCCTGGATTACTAGTCCAGTGATAATATCACCACGCCACCGCCTCCCCTTGTCCATACATGATGTCCTTTCATGGCCATACATCTTGGCACCTTGCAAGCACATCTTCAATCACTTTTTGTGAGGAGTTATCCTTAACATATCCAAAATGGTGTAAAACGAGAAGAGAGATAATTGATACTTAGAACATAGAACAGTACAGCACAGAACAGGCCCTTCGGCCCTCGATGTTGTGCCGAGCCATGATCACCCTACTCAAACCCACGTATCCACCCTATACCCGTAACCCAACAACCCCTCCCCCCCCCCCCCACCTTACTTTTTAGGACACTACGGGCAATTTAGCATGGCCAATCCACCTAACCCGCACATCTTTGGACTTACTGGAGAATTATCAGAGAAATTAGAAACTTGATATTTTTGTGGCGGAGTCTTAGATTTACGGTCTAGGAAATACCTGAATTTATGTCTTAAAAGAGGCAAATTGAGACTGCCCTCCTCAACCTTGCCCAAAGGTATCAACTAAATACGATGTGAACGATTCATGTCGTTTAAATTTCCATCAAATGAAAAAATTGGAGTTTGGATTCTACGGTGGAATTTAAATTGGCAGCAAGTTTAAAACATAGTTGAGGAGAAACTACTTCTCCCAAAGGGTTGTGAATCTGTGGAATTCGCTACCCCAGAGTGCAGTGGATGCTGGGACAATGAGTAAATTTAAGGAGGAGTTAGACAGATTTTAAATTGGTAATGAGGTGAAGGGTTAGGGAGAACGAGCAGGGTGGTGGAGTTAAGGCCATGACATCAGCCATGACCCTATTGATTAGTGGAGTAGACTCGAGAGGCTAAATTGCCTACTCCTGCTCCTAGTTCATATGCTGTAGCACCACCAAAGCACAGATATGGGGCGGGATTCTCTGAGCCCCGCTGGGGCAGAGAATTGGTGGGGTGGCGGCGTGAATCCCGCCCCCGCCGGCTGCCAAATTCTCCTGCGCCGGGATTTTGGTGGGGGCGGGAATCGCGCCACGCTGGTCGGCGGCCGCTAGCAGCGGCCCCCCTCCCCCGTCCGGCCATTCTCTGGCCCACGATGGGCCGAGCGGGCATCCGTTTTAGGCCGGTCCCGGAGTTGTAAACTAGACCTGGTACTTACCAACGGGACCTGGCTCTGCGGGCGGCCTCCGGGGTCCTCGGGGAGGGGGGGGGGGGGGGCAGGAGGGGATCTGGCCACCAGGGGTGCCCCCACGGTGGCCTGGCCCGCGATTGGGCCCACCAATCCATGGGTGGGCCTGTGCTGTGGGGGCACTCTTTCCCTCTGCATCGGCTGCTGTGGACCTCCGACATGGCAGGTGCGGAGACGAATCCCCCTGCACATGCGCTGAGATGATGCCAGCACACGCTGTCGCTCCCGCGCATGCGCCAACTCGTGCCGGAGGCCCTTCGGCACCAGTTGGCGCGGTGCCAACCCGTCTAGCCCCTGAAGGTTCGGAGGATTCCGCACCTTCCGGGCGGCCCGACGCCGGAGTGGTTCACGTCACTGCTTGGCGCCGGGAGCGCCCGCCCCGCCAGTAGGGGAGAATCCTGCCCATGGTGCTCATGGTCAATAAGGGGATTTGTTGATTAATATGAAGATCAGGTGTTACGGGAGAAGGCAGGAAAATGGGGATGAGGAACAGATCAGCCATGATTGAATGATGGAGGAGACTCAATGGACCAAATGGCCTAATTCTGCTCCTATATATATCTTAATCTTTAACGCTGGTGACTGGGTCTTACCTGCTGACTGGAGGACTGGTGAGAACCCTACATTACTTCCATCGAGAAAGGCCAACCCAAGTGGCCACCCAGGGTCTTCCCCAGGATTAAAGTATCCATAGATGGGAATACTGACCCTTTCCCCACCGCCCCCACACCTCACTCCCAAGGGCTATGAAAGCTACAGGCCAATCAGGGACCCAGATAAATAGAGATAGTAGGACAAGGGTGAATGAGGATGGGATGTGGGTGTTGGAGTGGGAGTCATGGGAGAGGGATGGGGGAAATGGGGGAGGGTGGTCAGAGGCAATGCTGCCTCCACTTTCCCAGCTATGGCCTGCTGTAACTGGGCCACGATCTGGAGCGCTGCTGCAATATCCAAGTGGCTCTGGTTCATGACTGCCTGTGATAGGGCAGCCTGTCCTGGGCCCTGGCTACCGCCAGCACAGATTGACCCAGGCCTTGGACATCCTGACCCATGGAAAAACCCTCACCCTCAAGGCTTGCACCTCAGACGCCGTAAGTGAGGTGTTGGTCTGGATGACACGCATGATCGGCACCATTTCCTGCTCCTGCACATGGTTGGACTTCTCCAACTGCATCTGCAGGTGCTGGGCTTGCTGACAAACCCTCATGCAGTCCCTGGCTCTTCAACTCCATCTCCACAATTGATTGTACGTTCCAGAAGCCCAAAACCCATCTGGATCGCAGCTAATCCCTGGGGTCAGCGCACCTTCCAACTGTCACCCCCTCGGATCATTTGTGTGGTTCGCACCAGATAGTGTCCCTCTTCACTGAAGTGCCCAACCAAGGTGAGTGTCTCTGGGATGGTGGAGGGTGTTGGAGACAGCTGTGATGGAAAGTTGGTGTCCTCCTGGACTCGAGCTCCGGGGTGTCTCGGGACCCGGGTGAGGGTTAGCTTCCGTGTCGGTGTCATCGTCATCGCTGGTTGACATTTGGGGTTGTGGTTGTGGCTGAGGCCAGGGAAATAGCAGAAGGGCCCACGCCATCATCAGCAGATCCTACAAGACACATGATTGCATCATGGCCGGGGGGGGACTGGGATGAAACGGGTGGAGGGCGGGTGGGGAGGAGGGAGAGGGTGTGTTGGTGGGTATGGGAGTGGTGTGGGTGTGATGGCGGTGTCGTGTAGTGGGTGAAGGGGTGTTAATGGAGGGGTGGTGGTGGTGGGGGGTGAACACATGCCATGGGGAACCGCAACCCAGTGGGGCCTCACTTCCTTACACATTGCCGACTTCCGCCGCAGAGACTGCACTTTCCTCCAGCCCTGTGACCACGCCCACTGGCCTCTGTTCTGTTGCGGTGAGGGGCCGCAGGCCCGGCGGTTCCCCTCCAGTCTTCTCCAGCTCTCAGCGGTTGTGAGCGAACTTAGCTTCTCCTCGATGGGCGGGGGGGGGGGGGGGGGGGGGGCGTGAGCAGTCAGGAAACGCACAGTGTCAGACAGTCAGATACATGCAGCCCAAGGGGTGGGTAGCTGGTGGCTTCAGTGGTCAGGGAACCCGGCCATTGCAGCCGATATGGATACTGGCATGTGGTGCAGGATGGGTATTCAGCTGCCTTCTGGGTGGGGAGTTTACGGGTGTGGGTTGATTTTAGGGGCACAGTGCTGCCCACTCACCCTGGCTGCCCTGAGGAGGTTGAGCAGTTTATTTCAGCACTCTAGGTCGGTCCGGATGGTATTACCCGCGGGTCTGATGTCTGCCATTTGCGCTCAGGCCCGATGAACGGCAGCGGATAGCAGCCTCCTTCCCACTCCGGGATACAGGGTAACCATCCTCTCCAGCACAGCGTACAGCAGGGTATTCAGTTCCACGTCAGTAAACTTTAGGGCTGCCTGTCTTGCTGCCACCTTATTGGCTGGGATGAGTGTGTGAGGGAAGTGGTGTGTGAATATGCAGCTGCAGCTTATCAGCCTCCTGAGTGTCAATCCCGAACCCAGTGAATCCGGCAGTGCTTCTCATTGGAATCGATCGCGTTCCACCTGGCACCGGTGCTAACCCCTTAACTTTGGGCAACACGGTAGCACAAGTGGATAGCACTGTGGCTTTACAGCGCCAGAGTCCTAGGTTCGATTCCCTGCTGGGTCACTGTCTGTGCGGAGTCTCATGTTCTCCCCGTGGGTTTCCTCCGGGTGCTTCGGTTTCCTCCCACAGTTCAAAGACGTGCAGGTTAGGTGGATTGGCCATGATAAATTGCCCTTAGTGTCCAATAAAGGTCAGGAGGGTTATTGGGTTACGGGGATAGGGTGGAAGTGAGGGCTTAAGTGGGTCGGTGCAGACTCGATGGGCCGAATGACCTCCTTCTGCATTGTATGTTCTATGTTCATCATTGAATTGGTCCAGTTGTGGCGCCAAATTTGCTGTCCTGGAAGTCCACTGATTCTGCCCAGGCATCAACACTTAGTCTTAGGAACGGAGAATCCGGCCCCATATTTCCTCAGAAGCCAGCCCTTTCATCCCAAAAATCAATCTAGTGAATTTTTCTTGCAGCGTATCTAAGGCAAGCATATCTTTATTCAGGTAAGGAGATCAAAACTGTACACAATACTTAAGGTGTTGTCTCAGCAAAACCCCGCATTATTACGGCCACACTCCCTTCCTTTTATACTCCAACCTTAAAGGCCAACATACCATTTGCCTTCCTAATTGCTTGTCACACTTGTATGTTAGCTTTCTGTGATTTGTGCAAAAGGACATCCAAATCCTTTCAAATGCCAACATTTACTTGTCTCTCACCCTTTGAAAAATACTCTGATTTTCAATTCTTTCCACAATAGAACATTTCACACATCGCCTACCTGCTAACTATTTGTCCAATTACTTAAACAGTTGGTGTTCCTTTGCAGCATCTCCACATTCACCTCAATTCACTCCTCCACTTAGCTTTCTATCACCGTCAAGTTTGGATATATTATTTGTTTCCCTCATCATCCAGGCCATCATTATAGATTGAAAGTACTCTGAGGCCCAAGCACTGATTGCAAACCACTAGTTCCAGCTGGTCATTCTGAAAGTGACCCTAAAGCTCAAGCAGAATTCTCCGTTGGCAGGATGCTCGGCTCTGCCGTCAGCACACCTATGCCCGCTGGTTTCTCGATGGCGAGGGGTGGCCACAATGGAAAATCCTATTGGTCAGCTGCTGGAACGTAGGATCCCACCCTCTGTTAATTTTTGACCAATTTTCAATCCATGCTCATATATAACCTCCAATACGATGACCCTAATATTGTGTAACAACCTATTGCGAGGCACCTTATTGAGTGCCTTATGAAAATCCAAATATAATACATTCACTGGTACTCACTTATCTAACTCAAAAAGCGATAATGATTTATCAAACCAGATTTCCCTTTCGTAAAACCATATTGATTCTACCTAATCATACCTGGAATTTTTGAAGTGCCCTATCACCATTTCCGTAATAATACATTTTTGCATTTTCTTTACCACGGATGCCAGGCTTAACTGACCTTGAGTTCCCTATTCTCACCCTCCCTCTTTCTTAAATGGCAGGGTTAAGTTTTCAACCTTTCATGGAATGCTTACACTGCATAAGTAGACATTTGGCCCATCAAGTCTGCACCTGCCCTTGGAAAGAGCATCCTATTTAAGCCAACATCTCCACAACCCATTAACCCTACCTAACCTTTTGGACACTGTGGGGCAATTTAGCATGGCCAATCCACCTAACCTGCACATCTTTGGACTGTGGGAGGAGACCGGGGAACTTGGAGGAAACCCACACAGATACCTCTTGTCACTGGCTTCCAAAAATAACCTTCGACCAACACACAATGTCTCCTGCCACTGGGCCATTTTATTTCCAATTTGCCAAATTGCCTTGGATGCCATGAGCTCTCACCTTCTTGATTAGTCTCCCATGCGGTACCTTGTCAAAAGCCTTACTGAAGTCCCTGGAGACTATATCAATGACATTGCGCTCATCTATACACCTAGTTACCTCCTTGAAAAATGCAATCAAATTTGTTAGGCATGATCCCAACTTGACAAAGACATGCTGATTGTCCTTGATTATCTTTAATTAATGCCTTTCCAAGTGGAGATTAATTTTGCCCTCAGAATTTTTTAGACTCAAGGGCCTTTAATTCCCTGGATTTTCCCTACTTCCCTTTTGAATAATTAGCTGTCTATGTCCTCTGGCCCATCACCGGTGGCCAGAGAGGATTTGAAAGAGCCCCTGCAATCTCCTCCCTTGCCTCAGACAGCAGCCTAGGATATATCTCATCTGGGCCTTGGGGTTTATCCATTTTTCAGCCCACTAAAACCGTTAATACCTCCTCTCTCTCAATGCTAATCTGTTCAATTATATCACAGATATAATTGAACAGATTCAATTTTAGATCCAGGGGACTTGTAAGCTTTTAGTCAAATTAACTTTTCCAACAATATTTCTTTACGAATATTATTTACTTTAAGTTCCTCACATTTATGAAACTTTTGGTTCCCCATACTGCTGGATGTGCTCTTTGATTTGATTTGATTTATCAAACTGCACCTGTACCAGGACTAAGAAAGAATCCTGTGCTGGGCCAAACAGGCCAAGAACTGCCACTGGGGAGGACACAATATTCGAGGACATTGGGGCAGATCTGGCCAGGAAACGGGCTGAGTTTAACAGGGTAAAAGCAGCCCTACACAAGAACAGTGTAGGCTTTGGTACCCAGCGAAGCTCTGGGTCACACAACAAGGCTAAGAACATTTCTTCACAACCCCCACTGAGACAAACAAGTTTGTTGAGGTACACGGGCTGGAACAGCGACAGCAGGGGAAGCAATAAGGGCCCCTGGCAAGGAGCAACAGCATGCCGATGAGCCGACGAGGGGGGGGGGCAGTGAGGAAGCACCTCGCACCCTCCCCCCCCAACATAAAACACACCCTGAACGACAAAAGGCAAACCACTACCCGAGGGATCGCCTCACGTGGGAGATCGTGACCTTGTACAAAAGAACGGAGAAGGGAAAGCGAAGTGGCAAGCGAGAGCAGTGCAGGGTAAGGCGGGGAAAGAACGTGCAGTAACTACAGAGGATGGGCGAGGAAGAAGCGAGCCGGTAACTCCCGGAAGCGGGGTCACTGTACAAGAAGGGAAGCCAGTGCCGGGGGTATGCAGCAGAGCAGGGCCACGGCACACCCCCAACAGGGGTGGGGGGGAGGGGGTGGGAGGGGGCGGCGCCAGGCTGGGGGAAGGTGACACACACAACATGGATGGGGGAGCAAAAGGGGATAGGAGCGGGGGAAGGGGGACAAAAGAGTGTAATACGGGTGGGCGGAGATAAGTGGGGAAGGCAGAGGGAGGGGGGGAAAATAGGTCTAGAGCGAGAGCACCAATAAGGCTAGAAAGGGCCACAACCAGGGGCCCGGAGCAAAGAAGCACTGCAAGCAACCACCCAGTATGGTTTCTGGGCGACGGGAGACCCTGGAGTGCAGGGGCCTACCCACATGGCGGACGTGCAGTGGGCGGCCATGGTACCCCCTGGACAAAGGGAAACCCCGGAGCACAGGGACCCGACCGCATAGAGAGAGCAGTGACAACGGCCATCTTGGATGGCACCCTAACAAAGGGAAATCCAGAGTGCAGGGACGTGTCCACTAGGTAAGTATGGTTAATCCCACAGGCACGGGGGGACAGAATCCCCCCACCAGGATAGTCACCTGGAATGTAAGGGGACTCAATGGCCCAGTAAAAAGATCTAGAATCTTCATCCATCTAAGAAACATGAAAGCCGATATAGTCTTCCTCCAGGTGATACACCTGAGAGAGCAGGGCCGATTGCGGGTAAGAAAGGGCTGGGTGGGACAGACCTACCATTCCTGCTATGGGGCGAGGGCCAGTGGGGTGGCGATATTGATCGGCAAGAGGACGATGTTTAGGGTCACAAAGACGGTTACAGACCCGGGGGGGGCGGTACGTCATGGTCAGCGGGGCCTTGGATGGGGCACCGGTAGTACTCGTTAACGTGTGTGCTCCCAACTGGGACGACACAAAATTTGTTAAAAAGACCATGGCGGAAATCCCCGACATAGCGACCCACCGAATGATCATGGGAGGGGGATTTTAACTGTGTACAGGACCCAAGGACAGACAGGTCAAACCCCAAAACAGAGAAGACCTCAAACATGGCCAAGGAACTCTGTTGTTTTATGGAGCAGATGGGGGCGATGCACCCTTGGAGGTTCACCCACCCAGGGGAGAAGGAGTTCTCCTTCTTCTCCCCAGTACACAATGTATACACCAGAATTGACTTCTTTGTGGTGGGGAACTCGGTGCTTCCAGGGCTGATCAAAATGGAATATTCCGCAATTTCAATCTCCGAACACGCACCTCATTATATGGATGTGAGGTTGGAGACGGGCAGGGCCCAATGCCCCACATGGAGGTTGGACACTGTCCTACTAGCCAACAAGGCTTTCAGCGAAAGGGTAACACCGGCCATAGCGAGTATACGGAGAACAACCAAAACAGGGAGGTCTTACCCTCCACGCACTGGGAGGGGCTAAAGGCCCTGATCAGAGGGGAAATTATCGCCTTCAAAGCGCGAAGAGATAAGGAGGAAAGGACGGCTCGACCACAGCTGGTTGACTCCATATTGGAGGTAGACCGTAAATACTCTGAGGCCCTGGCCGTAGAGCTCCTGACAGAGAGGAAAAAGCTACAAATGGACTTTGACCTGCTGTCCACGAGGAAGGCAGTCCACCAACTCCGCCAGGCATGGGAGACCCTATACGAACACAGAGACAAAGCAAGCCACCTTCTGACACACCACCTGAGAAAGCAGACAGCCACTAGAGAGATCGCACAAGTCAGAGACAACAGAGGCACAATAGAAACAGACCCAGAAAAGGTCAACAAAACCTTCAATGCCTTTTACCGAGGGCTGTACACGGAACCCCCAGCACGGAATCGGGGCTGAAACGCTTCCTCGATGGATTGAACATACCAGTTATGGGGGAGGACAGAAAACAGGGCTTGGAAGAACCACTAGAACTGGAAGAGATCACCGAGAGTATTGGCAGCGGGGAAGGTGCCGGAACCAGATGGGTTCCCGGCAGACTTCTACAAAGAATTTGTGACAGTACTGGCCCAGCAGCTGTGGGAGATGTTCACAGATTTGCTGGCTAGCGGCTGTGGTGATATGATTTGCATAGCTGTCTGCCATTGGGGCAGAACACCGGCTTACCATTGGCCCTGGTCGGTCATGTGCCTCTCGACCAGTTGGTTGAGACCAGTCATGTGACAGCTCTCCGATTGGTCGAGAGGCTGAGTTAACCACGCCTCCTTGCCGAGGTATAAATAGTCGAAACGCTCTGCGGTCGTCCATTTTATTGTAGACAACCGCAGGGCTAAGTTCTAGCTTATTAAAGCCTAACTTTTGTAAAGCAACTCGTCTCTCGTGCAATTGATGGCTCATCAGCGGCACACTGCCACCTACAATAGCACGGGTCTCAATCTCGCCAATACCTCAGAAAGACAAAGACCCAACGGAATGTAGTCATGCAGACCCATCCCACTACTAAACGTAGACACCAAAATACTGGCCAAAATCCGAGCCAAAATGCTGGAGAACTGCGTTCTAGAGGTGGTCGCAGAGAATCAGACGGGCCTTGTCAAAGGTAGACAGCTAACATCGAACATCAGGTGACTGCTGAACATGATAATGACCCCACCCGGGGAGAGAACAACAAAGATGATTGTCTTCCTGGATGCAGAAAAGTTCTTCGACAGAGTCAAGTGGCAAACCTACTCCCAAACCTGCTTTACTACCACTGGGCGGCGACAGCAGAACGAGTAAGGGGATGGATTAAGAAGCCAGAAGCTGAGTGGGTGCACATGGAGGAGGCCTCCTGCAGGGTAACCTCGCTTCGGGCCCTAGCCACAAAGGCACTCCCATCCCCACCCAAAAAACACTCCAGCAGCTTAGAGGTGGTAGCCACCCTCCAGACCTGGAACCAACTACGACAGCAATTCTGCCTGATTGAAATGTCCGACAAAGCCCCCGTCTGGAATCACCACAAGTTCACACCAGCACTCACCAACACCACCTTCAAAAGGTGGGGACAGGACGGGGAGACGTATACGACTGGTAGAGAGGGCCAACACCGTACTGAACACAACAAGAAAGAAATGGGCGGAAAACCTGGGGCTTGAAATAGGGTGGGGACTCTGGAGTGAGGCACTGCACCGGGTCAACTCCACCTCCATGTGCGCGAGACTCAAACCTCACTCAACTGAAGGTGTACATAGAGCCCACTTAATAAGAACCTGAATTAGTCGGTTCTTCCCAGAGTATGAGGACAGGTGTGAACGGTGCCAAGGAGGCCTGGCCAGCCATGCCCACATGTCCTGGTCTTGCCCCAGACTTGCTGGGTATTGGGCAGCCTTCTTCGAGGCAATGTCCAAAGTGGTAGGGGTGAGGGTGGAGCCTGAGATTGGCAGTCTTCGGAGTATCAGACAAGCCAAAACACTTAATGGGGAGGAGGGTGGACGCCCTTGCCTTTGCCTCCCTGATCGCCTGCCATAGAATCCTGCTCGGCCGGCAGTCAGCAGCACCACCCACAGCTGCAGACTGGCTGTCCGACCTATCAGAATCCCTCCAAATAGAGAAAATAAAATTTGCCACCCTTGGGTCGGATGATGGCTTCTTCAGAACATGGGAGCCATTCACTCAACTGTTCCGGGACCCATTTGTGGCCAACGAACGAACAAGCTGATGAATAATCAAGTAGCCAAGAGCCAGGAGAAAGTAGCCAAAGCATGAAAAAAGAGAAGGAAAGAGGGAAAGATCCGGAGGGGTGAGGAACACTGCAAGAAGGGAGCGGGTGGGAGGGGGAAAAGAAGGAAAGACAAGGAGCAAAGAACAGCAGAAGGGAACCCGAGGGGGGTGGGGGGGGGGGGGGGGGGGGGGGAAGACGAGGGAACACGAACTGGAAGGAGAACACAGGAAATAACACCGACCATGACGAACACAACGACAGAGAACAAGAGAGCACAGGAGGAGGAAACGACAAACGGCCGAAGCAGAGGCAAACGCACGACAACAGTGAAACCGACCGGGAGAAGCAAGCAACATCGGGGGCACCACACAGGCCCCCCGCCCGCCGTACCTCCCCACCCCCCAGATCTGTTTTATATTACCGGTGTTGTATGTACAGCCTCTGTTAAACGATACAGTAGAAAAGAAAGGGGGGCTTACCCCTCACCCCACCAAGACATGTCTACATGTATAATACAGTTGTCTCTCCAGTACCTTGATGTATATGGACTTCCCCAGTTTTTACCCCCCCATACCCTAGTTTTTTTACTGTTTATTTATGGGATCTTGCTAATTATATTGCATTGTTGTTTTTACCTTGTTTGTGTTACCTTCTCTTTCTATTTTCCTCCCCCCTCTTTGTATACACTTGTAAATATGCCATGTTCAAAAACCCAGTAAAAAAACATTTATCAAAAAAAATGCAGTATTCTATTGTCACTCCAGCTTTATCACTTTCTTGGTCATCATTTGGTGATTTTTGAAACCCTACCAAATGATAAATCTGACCACTCATTTTGGAAAAATTATAAGCGTCTTCTTTTAAGCCAATAAAAAACATGTCGATCCTTAGCATTTCTGCCTCACGGCGCTGAGGTCCCAGGTTTGACCCCAGCTCTGGGTCACTGTCCGTGTGGAGTTTGCACATTCTCCCCGTGTTTGCGTGGGTTTCACCCCCACAACCCAAAGATTTGCAGGGTAAGTGGATTGGCCACGCTAAATTGTCCCTTAATTGTAAAAAATTAATTGGGCACGCTAAATTTATATTAAAAAAAGTAAATAAACTTGTCTATCTAAAAGATATACTTGCTGGGGTGCAGCAGAGGTTCTCCCCATTGATTCCTGGGATGAAAGAGTTTGCCTATGAAGAAAGATGGAGTGGAATAGATTGATAGTCTCTGTAATTCAGACAAATCTCTTTGAAATGTATAAATTTCTTAGAGGGTTCGACAGGGTGCATGAGGAAAGGCCATTTTCTCTGGATAGAGTCTAGAGCAACAATCATCATCTCAGGTGAAGGAGACAGTCATTTAGGACTGAGAAGAGGAGTCTTTTCATACTAGTTTCTCAGTTGTACAGCTTTACCCATGAAGCTTTGATTCCTCAAGGGAATGCATCTTGTTGAGAATTAAAAGAACATAAGAAATAGATCATATGGTCTGTTCAACCATTCAATATGGGTTATCTTCGACTTCAACTTATGAAATATTTCTTTAAATGTTTGCCACTGTTCCTTCACAGCTCCAGTGTCCCAGTTTTGATTCCTTCTTGTGTCACTGTCTGTGCAGGGTCTGCACGTTCTCCTCGTATCTGCGTAGGTTTCCTCCGGATGCTCCGGTTTTTTCCCACAAGTCCCGAAAGACGTGCTATTTGGTAAGTTGGACATTTCTGAATTCTCCCTCTGTGTACCCAAACAGGCACCGGAATGTGGCGTGTTCCTTATTCACTTATTGGTGATTATTAGCAAAATAAATCAAAGGGGTAATTTTGGAAACAGGCAAACTTTGTCTAGGTGGTGGCTAGAGTGATCGAATAGCTTGGCCAAAGTCCTTAATAAGAGGTCTGAGCCATCTTGAAGCCTGGAGCTCCTTTGCCTCATTCTGGTAAGTTGCCTGTGGAGAATAATGGTGCACAGACAGCTCACTGGTGAAGTTGGGAGTTCGGGTGGAAGGTGGGGGAAGGATGGGGAAATTAATTCAATGGCACGAATGCCGGTTTGGTCCATCATCCTGCAAATTGGGAGTGGGAACTCAGTAGCAAGAGGTGCAACATGATTTTCAGGGCAACACTGCCCCATTCCTGTAGGACAAAGAGACTCAAAAACTAGGCCTAAAGGACCCAGTATATTTGCGTAGATGTCTTTATATGGGCAATCATTAACATCTTGATGCTATTCTAAACCTATGATTCATCGGGAGACTGGCATTTGCTCAATTTGCAGCTGTAGGCATGAAAGTATGAGTGTATCATATATTGAACAAATAACCAAAGCTGTCTATTAAATTTGAATGATGAAAAACTTGCTGATACCAGTGTTTTCACATTTTTATATGATTCCAATGGGCACACAAAGCTCACATCAGAACTGGCCTCCATTTGAACAGGCATGCACCACTGGATTGTAAAAGGAGTAGTAGCAGTGTATAGCAGTTATCATCTGATGGCACAGAATGGCACAATCAGCTTAAACTACAGGAAACAATCTCGAGGGTCACATCCGGAACACTTTAATTTACTCACAACTGCTGAGTACTGATGGGTCTATCGCTCAGCAAAAGCACTGACACTTCATCGCTGGTTAGATTTTATCCATTCAATCCTGATAATTGTTGTTTTAATGATCATTTTTGGTGAAGCAATCGTGATACTCTGAGAAATCATTTTTGCATGTGACATGGAATATCTACATTAAAGTTTGTTTTCTGCAAAATATTCCATTATTCTGTTGTTTACTCAGCCATCATTTCAAGCATGCGCTGCATATTATGATATGGGAACAAACATCTAACATTTAGATCTATTAGTAGTAAAAATCCAGGTCAACACACAGATCATGGCATTATTCATATCGAACAACACATTGGTGATCCAATTGGCTTGCATGCCAGCCCCTGCTGACTTGAGGCTTGGCCATAATAAGAGTTAGGCTTCATTTCAATTGATCGGCAAGCACAGGTGCCAGGCTACCAGTTCGGCTGGTTTAGCACAGGGCTAAATAGCTGGCTTTTAAAGCAGACTAAGGCAGGCCAGCAGCATGGTTCAATTCCCGTACCAGCCTCCCCGAACAGCCACCGGAATGTGGCGACTAGGGGCTTTTCACAGTAACTTCATTTGAAGCCTACTTGTGACAATAAGCAATTTTCATTACATTTCATTTTCACTAGTCAAAACCTGAGATTTATAGCCAGCTCCATTGCCCATCAGGCTAGAGGACCCTGGTGGTGAGAGAGATCAGAGGGGTGGGAGAGGTGAGGGCTCAAGCGGCAGGGGCCTGCAGTATTTCCGAAGAGGAGGACTGTCTAATTTTGTAGCTGAAGCACTCCTGGGGGTGTTGGGTGCGGGAGATTGTGTGCAGAAATTGATTACCCATTCTTCATTCCAAACTGTAAAAAACAGGCAAAACATTGTCAAATTTCTCAACTTCGCGAAGTTCTAAAATATTGATGAATCTCCTCCGTACCAAAATATGAAAGGATTACATTGCATTTGTGCAACTTCTTTCCGTTTAGAGTCGTTGTCTTAGCAGAAGTGCAGCATTATTTCAGTCCATATCAAAATGTTAATAATTCACAGCCTATTGCAGACATGGTGGGGTGTGTTGCCTCCTTCTGTGCAGTTCAGCTCCATGAAATGCCTAAACTCTGCAAATCTTAAGGGAATCAATTGCTCTGATCTCGCCTAAGGGGAAAGAAGGAAAGCTGGATTGGTTCCTGAAAGATCTGGAATGCACACACACCTAACATATCTGGTGGCACTTTTGCAGGATCCCAAGACTTCACAATAAGAGGCCTACACATACTTGCTGAGAAGTAATTGCTGCAAATTAGGGCCCATGGACGAGGATGAGGAGAAACAGTGCACGTCCACGTCCACTCTATCCAGGCCTCCCAGTATCTTCTAAGTATCTTGTAATATAAATTAATGATTTAGGTGAGGGAACAAAATGTAATGGCCGGGATTCTGCTTCCGGGGACTGAGTCCCCACGCCGGCGGGAAAACCGGTGCCAATGACAATGGGGGTGTAAACAAGCCCCCAAGGTGAGGAATTCTGTCTCGGGGTATCGGTGGATGCCGGAGGGGTGGATGCCGCTCCAGCCGGTGCCGAAGGGACGGCACGAGTTTGTGCATGCACGAAACGGCCTTCGTGATCTCACGCAGGCGCGGAAGCCCCAGCGTGATTCCGCGCATGCGCAGACCGGATGGCGTATTTTGGCACATGTGCGGGGGTGTTCTCTTCTCCGAGCCACCCATGGCAGAGCTTTACAGGGGCCGGTGCAGAAGGAAGAAGTGCCCACACAGAACAAGCCCACCCGCAGATTGGTGGGCCCCGATTGCAGGCCAGGCCACCGATGCCCCCCCCCCCGGGTTGGATCCACCCCCTACCCCGAGGACCGCCCCCGACGACTTACCTGCCATGTCCAGCCGTATGGGACAATAGGTAACCCACCCCCGCCGGACTGGGCAAAAATGGATGGCCGCTCGGCCCATCGGGGCCCAGAAAATTCGCCGGGGGGGCCGCTGCCAACGACCCCCAACCGGCATGGCGGGAAACGTGCCCCCACCCGAAAAATGGCGGCGGAGAATACGGCAGCCGGTGTCGGGGCAGGTTTCGCGCCGTCCCCCGTGGATTCTCCGACCCCCCCGCCAAATATCTTCAAATTTGCAGATGACACAAAGCTGGGTGGGAGAAGGAGTTGTGAGGAGGATGCAGAGATCTTTCAATGTGATTTGGACAAGCTGAGTGAGTGGGCACATGATTAGATTAGGGCACATAGCAGATTCAGTATAATTTGGATAAATGCGAGTTTATGCACCTTGGAAGAAAACAATGGGAAGGCAGATAATTATCTGAATGGCCATAAATTAGGGAAGGGGATAATGCGACGAGACCAGGGTATCCTTGTGGAAGTCAAGTCAAAAAGGAGCCTTCACAATTCAAGAAGGCAGAAGAATGCAAGCTGTTTGGTTAGTTCCTGCGGTCACTGTGTGAGTGCTTCTCTGAATGCCTTTAAATCCCACAATTCTGTTTAGGCTTATTTTCGCAAAGAGGAGTCGCTGTACAAATTCATGCACAAGCCTAATTTAAGCGATTAAAATATATCTCAATAACTATGCGAGCCATAGATGGTTCTGAATGACTTTGATTTATTGTGGAGAAAAAATAAAATTGTAATTAAAAATCCTTGTACACCAGTTGCTGAAGGTAAGCATGCAGATGCAGTCGGCAGTAAAGAAGGCAAATGGTATGTTGGCCTTCAGAGTGAGTGTATTCGAGTACAGGAGCAGGGATGTCCCACTCAATTATGCAAGACCTTGGAGAGGCCACACATGGAATATTGTATGCAGTTTCGATCTCCTTACCTGAGGAAGGAAGTTCTTGCTCTCGAGTGAGTGCAGAGAAAGTTTGCCAGATTAATTCCTCGGAAGGCAGGACTGATGTATGAGGAGAGATTGAGTCAGTTAGGATTGGATTCGTTGGAGTTCAGAAGAATGAGGAGGGATCTCAAAGAAACATATAAAATTCTCATAGGACTAGACAGGGTAGATGCAAGAAGGATGTTCCGAATGGCGGGGGTGCCAGAACCAGGGGTCACAGTGTGTGGATATAGGGTAGACCGCTTAAGATAGAGGTGAGGAGAAATTCCTTCACCCAGAGTGGTCAGCTTGTGGAATTCATTACCACAGAAAGTAGTCAAGGCCAAAACATTGAGCACAATTCAGCGGACTGAGCTTAAAGTCTGCTGTCTGGTATGCTCCGTGGGGTGTTTCATGGTGGCTGCAGCCCCGAGAAACATCCTGCTAATCAACAGCACCTTTATTGTTTTTGGCCTCATGGAGTTTCTCTCTACCTAGGCCGTACTTAGAGGCCAGCAGAAAAGGATTCTTGCAGATTGGGGTGCCATTTTGTCTGGCAGCCCTGATCGTTTCCCCCTCCCCTCCCAACCTTTGAGAGGCCACTGGGAACCCCCTCTCACCCCTCCCTCTATTTGACAAGGCCCAACCTGGCACCTGGGCACTCTGGCACTGCCAGCCTAGTACCCTGGGAGATCCCCAGGAACCCTGGCAGCTCTCCAACCAATCGAACGGAATCCCTCTGATCTCTCAGGTACCAGAAGGTTGAGCTCTGCTGTTCAAAAGCTAAATCTCACAATTCTTTTTTGCAACGTTTGTGAGGGCCACGAAGAATCCAGCACGAGTTTTCAGGACACAAAGAAATAACACTTAATTACAATAACATATATAGACAACAGCAGCAACAACTTCCCTTGTTGCTCACTCCTCTCTCTCTCTCTGGTTCCAAACTGGCCATCTCTATTTATGCAGGATTGTGGGATTGTCATTAGTCCCCAGCCAATGGTAAGCAGGCAGGTTATAACATCCCTCCCCCACAAAGTCCAAGGAATCCACCGAAGACCCTGGCGAAGGAGGACTCATTTTGCCGCAGGCCGGACACCATGTGCACGAGGCGCTGGATCGGGCGGCGTGTAACGAGATGGAGACCAGCGCTTCCGTGATGAACGGTGTAACGGTTGTACATCCACAGCCCGTGGGCCCGAGGATTCCCCCTCTGAGGTGTCTTGTGTCTCCATCTCGGAGTCAGAGTCTGCTGCCTCTGTCATCGCGGTGTCTTTATCTCCACGCGGTTCTGTCACGACCTGCGCAGGCTTTGAGTGAGGCACCAGAGGAAGATTGTGAGGAATACTTTCCATTGTGTCTGGTCTCTGCTGTTGTAGAAATGAGCTCCTGGGGCGGGGAATCTTTGGAAGTGATAGTCTTCTGGACCGAACATGGTCTACATGTTTGCGCTGGAGACGCACCTGAGCATGTACCTGGTAAGAGATAGGGCACATTTGGCGAAAGATTATGCCAGGGACCCACTGGGCACCACCAGCAAAATTCCGAACGAACACTGGGTCACCGGGCGTAAACTGCCGAATCGGCCGATGCCGAGAAAAACCATGTTCCTGCCGTTCTTGTGTGCGGCGTACTTTTGCGCCAATGTCCGGGAAAACCGTGCTAAGGCGGGTGCGAAGTCTCCGGCTCATTAGGAGTTCTGCGGGAGCTACCCCAGTCACCGCATGGGGGGTGGTCCTATATGCAAACAAAAACCGAGCCAGTCTCGTGTCCATCGACAAGGAAGACTGTTTCTTTAGGCCTCGTTTGAATGTCTGCACTGAGCGCTCAGCCAGCCCATTTGAAGCTGGGTGGTAAGGGGTGGTGCGGATATGGCGTATGCCGTTCATCTTCATGAACCTCGCAAACTCCTCACTTGTGAACAGAGTGCCATTGTCCGTGACCAGCACCTCGGGGAGGCCATGCATACTGAAAGACAAACGCATCTTCTCGATTGTTGCGCAGGACGTTGTGCCTCCCATCTTATGCACATCTAGCCATTTAGACTGGGCGTCGATTAATAGAAGGAACATGGATCCTTGAAAAGGGCCGGCAAAATCATCATGCAAGTGCGCCCAAGGCCACCCTGGCCATTCCCAGTGATGTAGGGACGTGGCCAGCGGAAGCTTCTGATGCTCCTGGCAAATGGAGCAGTTTTGGGCCACCTTCTCAATGTCGGTGTCAAGGCCTGGCCACCAGACATAACTCCGGCCAACATTTTCATTTTGGTCACACCTGGATGCCCATTGTGTATCTCAGCATCAGCTCCTGTCCTTTTTCCGGGACAATCACACGCGTCCCCCACAAAAGGATGCCGTCTTCCACGCTGAATTCGGACAGGTTGGAGGAAAATGCCCGCAACTCGCCTGGGAGCTGTCTATGCTGCCTTCCATACAGGACTATGTGCCGAACCTTTGACAGGACTGGCTCCATCTGGGTCCACTCACGTATCTGTGATGCCGTGACAGGCAAGGTGTCCATAAAATTTAGGGTTGCAACCACCTCCCCAGTAGTGGGGGTTGACATGGGGCCATTCGATAAAGGCAATCGGCTCAGTGCGTTGGCATTCCCTATCTGGGTTCCTGGTTTGTGTTCCAGAGAATACTCGTATGCAGTGAGCAACAAAGCCCAGCGCTGGTTCCGTGCGGAAGCAATGGGGGGTATTGGCTTATCCTCTCTGAAATGTCCCAGCAGAGGCTTATGATCAGTCACGATAGTGAAGTGGCGGCCATATACGTACTGGTGGAAACGTTTCACCGCAAAGACCACTGCCAGGCCCTCCTTCTCGATCTGCGGGTACTTTTTTTCCACTGCAGTCAATGTGCGGGAGGCGAAAGCTATCGGCCGCTCGGCCCCGTTCTCCATCTTGTGGGACAGGACGGCCCCAATACCATATGGGAATGCATCACATGTGATGAGCAAAGGCTTTCCAGGATCATAGTGGGTTAGTAACCCAGACGATGATAATTGTTGTTTTACCCGCCGGAAAGCGGTTTCTTGCAGCTGACCCCAAACCCAGGTGTGATTCTTCTTTAGCAGAAGGTGCGACAGGGCCAGCGTAGTTGCCAGATTGGGGAGGAACTTTCCGCAATAGTTTACGAGGCCGAGAAACTAACGAAGATGCGAAGTGTCAGTCGGGGCGGGGCCTGTTGAATCGCGCGCACCTTCTCTGCGACGGAGTGCAAACCTTCGCGGTCCACCCGATTACCCAGGTGGACTACTTCCTTCGCCTGAAAAACACACTTTGTGCGCCGTAAACGGACTCCAGCCTCCAAAACGCGTTTAAGGACAGCCACCAAATTTTCCAAATGTTCCTGCTCCGACGTCCCTGTGATCAAAACGTCATCTAAGTAGACAGCAACACGCGGTAAACCTCTCAAAATGCCCTCCATAACGCGTTGAAATATAGCGCAGGCAGAGGCTACTCCAAAGGGCAAACGTGTATATTCATACAGGCCCCGGTGTGTATTAATCATTACATATGGCCGGGAGGCAGGGTCCAGCTCCAACTGTAGGTAGGCGTGACTCATATCTAATTTTGTGAACAAGAGTCCGCCTGCAAGTTTCGCGTAGAGATCCCCTATGGGAGGCATTGGGTATCGGTTGAGTCAGGAAGCCGTATTCACTGTAATCCTATATTCGCCGCACAAGCGAACTGTGGCATCTGGCTTCATTACAGGTACAATTGGTGCTGCCCACTCAGCAAAACGGACGGGCCTGATGATACCCAAAGTCTCCAAATGAGTGAGCTCCCCTTCTGGACGCGCCAGGAAATAGCACGGTGTGGCTCTTGGTTCAACTTGAATATGAGCTACAGCCTCTTTTATTTTCCCCAAACCGGGCTGGAATACATCTGGGTGTCATCCTAGCACCTCAGTCAACCCTGAATAAACTGTTTGGAGGATGTGCTGCCACTGCAACTGCAAATGGCGCAACCAGTCCCGACCCAACAGGCTGGGCCCATGGCCGAGCACCACGGTAAGTGGGAAACTCCTCTCCTGGCGTCCATAAACAACAGGGGTCATCGTAGTTCCTGCAATGTCCAATGGTTCTCCCGTATAGGTGGCCAACCTGGCCTGTGTGTCGGTTAATGTAAGGGTCTGTATACCCTGCTTGATGCGGTCGAATGTCTTCTGGGCGATCACGGAGACCGCTGCGCCAGTGTCCAACTCCATCTCAAACGGGTGACCATTGACCCACACTGTCACTTTAATAGGGGCCACATGGGGAGCTGCCACACAACGCAGCTGCAGGCAGTCATCCTCCGTTTCCATGTCCTCAGGAGTAGTCGCTGCAGGTTCATCCAAATGAAAAGTATGGTCCCTGGGATGGCCCCAGTTTCGGTCGGAACGACACGCTTCTGGCGCCCCCAGGACCGGTGTCCGCAACGGGGTCGGCGCCTACAAGTCTGACACGGACATGGCTCCTCATCCATTCGTTCTGGAGAAGGCTCCCTTCAGGGAGGAATGTCCGATGTCCACTGGCATCGATCCGGACGTCGCCTCGCCCAAGGTACCGCAGAGGTGCGGGGGGATGCTTTCGGACAGAAGCAGTTGCGTCCCAAGGCATGCACCTCTATCCCCTGTAGCTCCTGCACTCCTTATTCTGCGCTCTCTTGGGACAATACTATTTGAATGGCCTGTTGAAAAGTCAATGTTGGCTTGGCTAACAACTTTGTCTGGGTGGCCGCATTGTTAATACCGCAAACCAAACGGTCACGTAACATTTCTGACAAGGTCTCACCATAGTCACAGTACTCCGCAATCCTACGTAGCCTGGGTAGAAAGTCGGCAAGGGAGTCTCCTGGAGTCCTTTCAGCGGTATTAAACCGGTAACGCTGGACTATCGTGGATGGGGTTGGGTTAAAATGTTGCCCCACTAAGTTCACAAGTTCATCAAACGTTTTGGTGTTTGGCGCAGCTGGGTACGTAAGGCTCCTAATCACCCCAAACGTATGCGGGCCGCAGGCGGTGAGCAATATGACCACCTGCCGCTCATTTTCGGTAATGTTGTTTGCCCAGAAATAGTAACGCATCCTTTGTGCGTACTGGTTCCAGCTTTCCAGCGCAGCATCAAAAACATCCAAACGTCCATACAGAGGCATGGTGTAATAGAAAACAACTTCCAACCTGTATCCAATAAAAATCCAGGGAGGTGGCTTCAGCAGTGTAGGCAGCTATTCACTTTAACTCTCGTCGCCAGTTTTGTGAGGGCCACGAAGAATCCAGCACGAGTTTTCAGGATACAAAGAAATAACATTTATTTACAATAACATATATATACAACAGCAGCAGCAACTTCCCTTGTTGCTCACTCCTCTCTCTATTTCTCTCTCTCTGGTTCCAAACTGGCCAGCTCTATTTGTGCAGGGAGTCTGCTAATGATTTCTCCGCTCAACTCATTGGGGAATCTCATACTCCCACAGGATTGTGGGATTGTCATTAGTCCCCTACCAATGGTAAGTAGGCAGGTTATAACAGCAACTTTTAAGTTCCTCTCTTCCGATCGACGTAAAGATATATGCCAATTAAATATCCATCAATCATTGCATTGCTTAGCACTGCTGTCTCACGGCGCCGAGGACCCTGGTTCAATCCTGGCCCCAGGTCACTGTCCATGTGGAGTTTGCACATTCTCCCCATGTCAGCATGGGTCTCACACCCACAACCCAAAAGGATGTGCAGGGCAGGTGGCAAAGTGCCTCTGGGTAGCAGGATGTTACTCGGTGCGGTTACTGAGAAACACCCCGCTGAACGTGCCCAACAGCTGGCAGCGCCAAGGTGCCTGGGTGCCAGGTGGAGTGTCAGGGTGCCACCCTTTCCTGTCCCCGGCTAGCTGGGGGTCTCCAGTGGCCTGGGAGACTCCCCCCCCCTCCCCCACAGGTGCCATTACGGCATATCCCTGTTTGTGTGGACCAGTACTAAACAGCACCCTGACAAGGCCTCTCAGGTGTGAACGGTGAGTTCTGGGCGCCAGGTAAATCCAGCTTCTGAGCATTTAATGAGCTGTTAGGATCATTTGAATATTCAAATCTGGATCTTGCCCAACGAGGGTGAGATCCAGATGGCGCTGGGTGGTGTGACATGGGTGACTCTCAATATGCCAGGCGGCTTACACAGAGCCTGATTCGGGGCGTGCGCCGATTTACCCGTTGTGCCTGGATCCATGCCCGACACAAAGAGGTTGCTGAATCGCACCCATTATATGTTTTCAAGAAGCAGTTAGATGCAGCTCTTGTGGAAAAGGGGATCAAAGGATATGGGGGAAGGCGGAATCAGGCTATTGAGTTGGATGATCAGCCATGGTCAATGGTGGAGCAGTTTCGCAGAGCTGAAAGGCCTACCCCTGCTCCTATTTTCTATGTTCCTATGTTTCTATTTCTGGCCTACTTGTGACTCCAGATCCACAGCAATGTGCTTGACTCTTAACTGCCCTCTGCAATAGTCGGGCAACCCACTCAATTCAAGGGCAATTCAGGGTGGGAGACAAATACTGGCCTTGTCAACACTGCCTAAATCGCGTGAAAGATTAAAAATAAGAGTTTCTAAACCAGGGAACTGCCACAGCAAGTAATCTGGTCAAATACCAACGCTAAGCCAGCTGTTGACTTGAAGCAGCTTGCAATCCTTTCCATTCCATTCACTCAAGGCACTCCTGATTATTGCTGTAAAAAGACATTTTCACCTTGCACTCATCAGGACAATCATAAGAATACCCGTGTCAGGGGAAACTTTATACTGTATGAGAAGAGGATGTTGATGATTTGGCAAATGAACTCTGATTGGTAGAGGTGTGGCCATGCACCAATGAATGGGGACGGACTTTGTTTGAAACTGAGCTTGTTATTCTCACTGGGGCTTCACTTGACTCCTCACACTATTCCAAAAAAAAACCCCCAAAACCAAACAACCCCACAAACTGGTGTTCCAAGTTGGGATACCTGGGAAGATACTATCAGCATGGTTCATGGCAGTGCCACGATGGCAATATCCTCTATACCTATCCATCACATGCAGACATCGTTAGGCAAGAGGAGCTTGAATTGGCAGTTCTATCTCTTCTGGGGAAAGAGATGCAACATTTTTAATAAAAATTGACAAAAGCTTCCTGATTTAGTTCCCTAATTTTGTCAAAGCAAGTTAACACATCATTAACTCCAAGATAGTTAAGTGTCTACTGTACAAGGGATATTTCTTTGATTCTAATTGGAACCAGCTTGGCTTTATTGCAGAACCTTTCACTGTCATAATATTTCGACTGTACAAAGTGTGAGACAATTTACCTCTGTCAAGCATGCAGATCTGTCAGTTTTCAAAGGTACACTTGAACACAGACATACATTTTCTCTTGCTCACATATTCTTTTTGAACATTTTGCACGTTCTTAACCATGTAGTTTGGTTTAATCAAATTCAATTCAAAGCCAACTCTTAATGATGCATCTAATAACTTGCATTTATATTGCACCTTAAACAACCCAAGACAAAAATTGACAATGCGCCAAAGGAAGAGACATGAGGACAGAAAAAGATAGGTTTTAAGCAGCCTCTTAAAGGAAGAGAGAAAGATGGCCAGGTTTAGGGAGTGAATTTCAGACCTGGGCATTTGAAGTCAATATTGCCCATAACGGGGAGAACGAAGTGGGGATGGATCAAAGGTCACAGTTGAGAGAAGGCAGAGTCCTTCGAAGTTGTAGGGAGAGAGATAGGGAAGGTCCTTACCATGGAGGAATTTGAACCTGAGGTTAAGAAGTTTAAGATTTTAAATTCAGCATGTTGGTCAAAATCTCTGATTACCTGGAATTTTTCAGAATTTACAGTACATCAGGAATTCAGCACAACAGGTCTTTGCTGATATTTGTACTTCAATGGAGCCAATTACATTGGCAAAGTTATTATTGGAATAAATCTGGTCCTTTTGATCACGCAGAATAAATCTTACTGGATTGTCACTCAAGTCAAGTCCTATCAGGGGCTGGAATTCTTGATTACATTGAGGTTTTGCAGTAAAATTCTAGCTCAAACACAAGTGGTACAGTTTTGCAGGCAACCGGTGGATTTGAAGGGAGACGCATGCCTGACACATTGATGAGTTATATATCAAGACATATGTATTTTCTTTCTGAGTGCAATTTACATGTGCAGTGTATTGAACCCAATTAGTATTAAACAGAACATTCTGCACTGAAAGCTCTCAATAACTGGGCCAAAGTGAATCCACTGAGTCGGTGGGGGCGGTCATGTGAGAGTGCCTTTAAGAATTGGAACTTTAAGAAATGTACCTTTAAGAAATGCAGCTGAAAATATTACTGAAGTGATGTCACGGGGGGGGGGGGGGGGGGGGGGGGGGTGAGCTGAGCTGACTTCTGATTTTTGGGCGTTTTTAGTTTCAGTTTGAAGAAAGCTTGGGTGTGACTGTGCGCTGCATGCTAGTGATCTCTGCCATGAAGGACTATCTCTTAATTCTTTGGTGAAATCGGAATTGTAAAAAGGTCTCAGTATTGAATATAAAACTAATGTGCTTTTGTTTGAAGGATTTGGATTTTGGATGTGTAAAGGAACAGTTTGCAGGATTGGGTAGTGTTGTATTATTTTTGGGGTTATCTTTGAAGTAAGGGGTGTTAAGCGATCCAATGTTTATTTAAAAGGTTAATTTGAGTTCATGGAATAAACATTGTTTTGTTTTAAAAACCACGTGTCCATAATTGTAATACTACACCTGGGGAACAAGCCATGTGTTTCAAAAGCAACATTCCATTAAAGGTGGGGGTTGGTTGAACTCCATCATATATTTTGGAGTTCTGAAAACACCTCTCCCATAACAATTGGTGGCTCGTCCGGGATAAATGTCTATCTATTGGATTGGCTTTTGTGAACTTAAAGACAGTTTAGGATTGTTGCTTTTCTGGTGTGGTATTTTAGTTTAAGTGGGGAGAGTGTTGTAAACAATGGCCCTTTCAGAGGCTCAGAAGTTTTTGGGGGTGGAGACTGTCACACGCAGTACCATACGGACAGAGGCTAAAAGCAGACTGTTAGATTTGGCAAAAACATTAACATTACCTGACAAAATGCGAAAAGATGAGGTAATTATGGCGGTGGCTAAGGATTTAAAGTTGCCTGAGCTACAGTTTGACTGATTGGAAATGGCAAAAATACAGTTGCAAATTAAACAAATGGAACATGAGAAAGAATGAAAGCGGCTTGAATAGGAAAGAGAGAGAGCGGACAAAGAAAGAGAGCGAGAGAGAGGAAAAAGAGAATGAGAGAGAAGAAAGGAGAAAAGAAAGAATAGCCCTAGCAGAACAAAAAGAAAGAGAAAGGGAGATACAGATCAGGGAAAAAGATAAAGAGAGGGAGTTTGAACTTCAGAAAATGGCCATGAAATAAGACAGTCAGCTAAAATTGGCAGATGTAAAGGGAAACGTACAGTTGGATGATAGTGATGAGGATAGTTAGAAAGGCATGGCGGGGATCTATTTAAATATGTCCAAGCATTGGCAAGGTTTGACGAGAAGGAAGTGGAAGCCTTTTTCACTTCATTTGAGAAGATAGCAAAACAAATGAAATGGCCACAGGACATGTGGGTGTTGCTAATTCAAACAAAGCTGGTAGGTAGAGCTAGTGAAGTGTTTGCACCACTACCGGAGGAGGTATCTGGAACTTATGAGGAGGTGAAGAAATCCATCTTAAGTGCATATGAGCTAGTGCCTGAAGCTTACAGACAAAGGTTTTGAAAGTTAAGGAAAGAATTTGGTCAAACATACATGGAGTTTGAAAGGCTCAAACAGAGTAATTTTGATAGGTGGATAAGGGCTTTGAAAATAGACCAAATGTATGAAGCTCTCAGAGAAATTATACTTTTGGAGGAGTCTAAACATTCAATTCCTGATGTAGTGAGAACTCATGTGGAAGAGCAGAGGGTTAAAACTGCGAGATTAGCAGCAGAAATGGCAGATGATTATGAATTAGTTCATAAATCAAAGATTGGTTTCCGACATCAGTTTCAGCCGGCGAGGGATAGAGACTGGGGACATGAGAAATATTCAAGTGGTAAAGGTAAAGGTGATCTGATGGGAGACAATAAAGAGAGTGTACCTCAGATTAAAAAAGAAATCCAGGAGGGTGGAAAAGAAATGAAAGTTTCAAATGTTTTCACTGTAATAAACTAGACCATGTAAAGTCACAGTGTTGGCCGTTGAAGAAAAGCACTGGAAAGGCTGACGTGGTAAAACAGGATAAGACAGTGAGATTTGTTAGAGTGGTAAAGGATAGCCCAGGGGAAGCGAATGAGGTGCAAATGATTGTACAGCCTGTTCAAGAAGTAATTGTTGAGAATGTGCCAGATATCTTGAAAGACTTTACTTGTGTGGGTAAGGTTTACTCATGTGTATCAGGTGGAGCAGGTAAAGAAGTCACAATTTTAAGAGATACAGGGGCTAGTCAATCTTTAATGGTAAGAGATGAGGAATTATGTCGTTTGGGAAGAGTGTTGCCAGAAAAGGTGGTGATATGTGGAATTCAGGGTGAGAGGAGTAGCGTTTCATAATATAAGGTAAGGTTGGAAAGTCCAGTGAAGAGTGGTGAAGTGGTAGTAGGAGTAATAGATAAATTATCTTGGGTAATGATATAGCTGGATTGCAGGTGGGAGTAATGCCTACTGTGGTTGATGAGCCTGGAAAATCAGACAACTGAAGTGTTGAAGGACGAATATGCTGGGATTTTTCCAGATTGTGTAGTAACAAGGTCGCACAGTCAAAGGTTAAGACAAGAGGAGAAATAAAAGAGGGAACATGAAGTTGAACTGCAATTATCAGAAACGATTTATGATCAGATGGTTGAAAAAGAACAAGAAAAGGTGGAGGATGAGGCGGATGTTTTTAGTTCAGGTAAATTGGCGGAGTTAAAACAGAAAGATGTAGAAATAAAATGGATGTATTAGAAAGCGTATACGGAAGAGGAATCTGAGAGTATACCAGAGTGTTATTACCGTAAAAGTGATGTCTTGATGAGAAAATGGAGGCCTGTACATATGCAGGCGGATGAAAAGTGGGCAGAAATTGATCAAGTAGTATTGCCGGTAGGGTATAGAAAGGAGGTGTTGCGAGTTGCACATGAGGTACCAGTGGGAGATCATTTGGGAATAAGGAAAACTCAAGCTAAAATCCAGAAACATTTTTATTTGCCTGGACTACAGAAAGATGGAGTTAAATTTAGTCAATCATGTCACACGTATCAAGTGATAGGGAAACCTCAAGTAGTGATAAAACCAGCGCCCTTAATACCCATTCCAGCATTTGAGGAACCTTTTACGAGGGTCCTAATTGATTGTGTAGGACCACTTCCTTAAACAAAAAGTAGGAATCAATATCTTTTGACCATAATGGATGTGTCTACTAGGTTTCCAGAGACCATTCCAGTACGTAATATTACAGCTAAAAAGATTGTGGAGGAGTTACTTCAATTCTTTACTAGATATGGACTACCCACAGAAATACAATCGGATCAAGGATCAAAATTTTACCTCAAAGTTATTCAAATAAGTTATGGATAGCTTCGAAATAAAATAATTTAAATCAACTACGTACCATCCAGAATCGCAGGGAGTGTTAGAAAGGTGGCATCAGACATTAAAGACAATGTTGAGGGCTTATTGTCAAGATTATCCAGAGGATTGGGATAAAGGAATTCAATTCGTACTGTTTGCAATTAGGGATGCACCTAATGAGTCTACCAAATTTAGTCCTTTTGAACTAATTTTTGGTCATGAGGTAAGAGGAGCACTTAAATTGATCAAAGAAAAATTGGTGGGTGAGAAATCGGAAATTACACTATTGGATTACGTGTCAAATTTTGTTTGAACGATTAAATAGAGCAGGTGAATTGGCTAGACAACATTTGAAATTTGCAGAAAATGCGATGAAACGGGTAGCGGACAATAAATCCACAGTTCGTAGTTTTGCAAGTGGAGATAAAGTTTTAGTGTTGTCACCAGTGGTAGGGGAGCCGTTAAAAGCTAGGTTTTGTGGACCGTATCAGATTGAAAGGAAATTAAATGAAGTGAATTATGTGGTAAAAACACCAGATAGAAGGAAGACTCACCGAGTGTGTCATGTGAATATGCTTAAAAGGTACTTTGAAAGAGAAGGAGAGAAAAAGGAGGTTTTAATGATTCTAACTCAAAGTGACAAACCAAATCCAGATGACTGTGAATTAGACATACCTCAAATTAAACTGGAAAATGAGGATGTTCTTAAAAATTGGGATGAATTGTTAAGTTACCTTCCAGAGGAAAAACGAACTGACCTGAAAGAGTTATTGATCTCACATGGGCAAGTTTGTCGAGATAAATTGGGAAGTACTAAAATGGCTATCCATGATGGAGATGTGGGAAATGCTGTTCCTGTCAAACAACATCCATATAGACTTAACCCTTTAAGATTGGCACAGGTTAACAAAGAGAGTGAGAGTAAGCTTAAAAATGCCACAATTGAAGTGGGTTGCAGCCAATGAAGCTTACCCATAGTGATGGTACCTTAACCAGACGGTACTCAACGGTTGTGTGTGGAATATTGAAAGGTGAATGCAGTTACAAGAACGGGCTCTTACCCTATCCCACGTTTGAAGGATTGCATTGAGAAAGTGGGACAATCTGCTTTTATTTCCAACTTCCAGACATGGAAAGAACATTTTAAATATCGTATGGAGTTCTTCGATCGACTTCAGGCGATGAACCTAGCCAAAAGTGAATTTGGAAAGGCCCGAATCACTTTCCTTGAGGAGTTTCCGATACCCTCAAGACGGAGGGAAATAATGCAATCTCTTGGCATGAATGAATTTGATCGAACCTTTGTGCAAAAGATTTGTAGCGTGGTTGCTCCACTGATGGAATTGTTGAAGAAACGTAAAAAATTTAAATGGACAGGGGACTGTCAACAGGCATTTGACTGCTTGAAAGCTGTGATCACCAATGCTCCTGTATTGGAGAATTGCAAGGGGCTCTGTGGTCAGATTGAACTAAAATATCTGATTTTAAAGAGAAATGCCGAGGAGTAGAGGAATGGATGGATCTTGCAGAGACTTTCTTGTTCAAAGAGACTGTCAATAGAGAAGGTTTTCGGTTGGAGGAAGAAGAACGGGAAAGATGGACTTTATTGTTATGCCTGTTTGCATGTGTTGTTTTTTTAAAACAAAAACTATATTTACTGTGTGCATTTCTTAGTGGATGGTGCAAAAGTGAAAAATGAAACCAAGTTGAAGTTAATGGTTTATTTTTTTTTCTTGGGGGGAGGTGTCATGTGAGAGTGCCGTTAAGAATTGGATGTTTAAGAAATGTACCTTTAAGAAATGAGCTGATAATATTACTGACGTGATGTCACAAGGGGGGAGCTGAGCTCACTTCTGATTTTTGGGAGTTTCTCGTTTCAGTTTGAAGAAAGCTTGGGTGCGGCTGTGAGCTGCATTGCTGGTGATCTCTGCCATGAAGGACTATCTCTTAATCTTTTGGTGAAATCGGAATTGTAAAAAGGTCTCAAAATTGAATCTAAATCTAATGTGTTTCTGTTTGAAGGATTTGTTAAGTCTTTTGGATGTGTAAAGGAACAGTTTGCAGGAGTGGGTAGTGTTGTATTATTTTTGGGGTTATTTTTGAAGTAAGGGGTGTTAAGAGATCCAATGTTTATTTAAAAGATTAATTTGAGTTCATGGAATAAACATTGTTTTGTTTTAAAAACCACATGTCCATAATTGTAATACTACACCTGGGGAACACGCCGTCTGCTTCAAAAGCAACAATCCATTAAAGGTGGGGGTTTGTTGAACTCCATGATATATTTTGGGGTTCTGAAAACACCTCTCCCATAACAGGGCGATTCTCTGATATGGGGCCCAAGTGTTCGCGCCGTCGCGTTTCACGACGGTGCGAACCGTGCCTGGTAGGACCGATCAAGATTCAAAATGGAATCAGTGTTCAGGGGCCTGCCGTGCCAGAAAGTAGGCCCAGCGGGACAGAGGCCATCCCGCCAATCGGTGGGCCCCGATCGCGGGCCAGACCCAATCGGAGGCCCCCCAGGTGAAGGATCCTTTTCCCCGCCCCACAGGCCGTACTCCGGCCCTTCGCACAGAATTCCCGCCAGCAGGACCAGGGGTGAACGGTGCTGGCGGGATCCTGGCGCGGCGGCTCAGCCCATCTTGGCCGGAGAATTGGCGGGCCCACTTATTCCAGCGACCCGTGGCCGGCACCGCACCAAATGCGCTAGCGCAAATGGCGCCGATTCTCCGCACCTCGGAGAATTGAGCTCCGGCGTTGGGGCGTTGTGGCGCGGTTGCGCCGATTCTCCGGCCTGGCGTAGGGCTTGGAGAATCACCCCTGACAGGTTTAAGTTATCAGAATCATACCCATGAATATTCTGAATGGGGCATTATAGAAGCAGAGGGCATGATCCAACAGCCACGCTGCTCTGGAAATGCAGCTTGGCGCGGTGCAGCGTGGATATTGAAAGCCAGGAGACCCCACTCCCGGAATCTACCCACCGCGCCTCACAAGATTCAGTGCGATCTCGCGAGATGTTGCGAGGTGAATCTCTCCCACAATGCAATCACTTTTGGCAAACCTGAGGCTTTGGGATTCAACCCCTTTGCTTCAGATGCTTCGTGTGAGCGCCGTTTGGTACTGGTTCCCACAAACGGGGACCAGATGCAACGGCACTCAATGGGGTCTTCAAGGGGATTTAAAGCCCCTAACTGCAAGCCCTTTCGGCAGGGTGGTGACCTGGCACTGCTGGTGCCACCTGGGTGGCCTGGCATTGGATCCCGGCACATTGGCATGCCACCTGGGCACCTTGGCAGTGTCAAGCTGGCATCCAGATGGCACTGCCAGCTGGCATGGGCATTAACAGGGTGCCAGGTTGTCACTGCCAAGGTGCCAAGCTGGCATTTTCTGCCCACGTGCAATCGGGCCGGGGTTATCCGGGTGGGCGTTGGGGGGAAGCGGGGAAGTGGGAAATTGCTTTTGGGCTGTGGGGGGGGGGGGCGTTAGGTATTGTTTAGGGGGCCTTGGAGGTTAGGACACCATTTAAAAATCGCATCCCAGTCTCTCGCTACAATGGGGAGTTCTGGCCGCGCGTTCCCCATTCAAACCCCCTATTCAAAGCGAGTTGCATTGAATAGTCATGTGTTCCTCGGCACTGCGAGTGCCGGGAAACAAGTGGCTAAATGGCTCGCTTGGGGATTTTGATCCCTTTTGGAAAGATTGCACCCAGATCCTTTACCCTGCAGAAGGAGGTCATTTGGCCCATCAAATCTGCAATGGTTCTGTAAGAGCGTTCTACCTAGCCCTATACTCCTGACCAGTAATCACCGTAACCTTGCACATTATTTCTTTTCAGATAGCAATGCAACTCCTATTTGAATATCTCGACCAAACTTGCCTCCACCATCCTTTCAGGAAGTTCCTCGGTACATACATAGAATTTACAGTGCAGAACGAGGCCATTCGGCCCATTGAGTATGCACCGGTCCTTGGAATGCGCACTCTACTGAAGTCCATGCCTCCGTCCTATCCCCGTAACCCAGAAACCCCGTCTAACCTTTTTGGACACTAAGGGGCAATTTAGCATGGCCAATTCACCTAACCTGCACATCTTGGGACTGTGGGAAGAAACCGGAGCACCTGGAGGAAATCCATACAGACACGGGGAAAAAGTGCAAACTCCACACAGTCACCCGAGGCTGGATTTGAACCCGAGTCCCTGGACCTGTGAGGTAGCAATGCTAACCATTGTATTACTGTGCCACCCACAATCCTAGGCTCTAACTGCCCACTGAGTAAAGTAACGTTCCCTCACATCATTTTTTTTTCTTTTGCCCAGACTTTTGAATCTGTGCCCTCTAGTTCTCTTTTGTTTTGTTTTTGTTTGTAAATTTAGCGTACCCAATTCATTTGTTCTAATTAAGGGACGATTTACCGTGACCAATCTAGCTAGCCTGCACATCTTTTGGGTTGTGGGGGCGAGACCCACGCAAAAACGGGGAGAATGTGCAAACTTCACACGGACAGTGACCCAGAGCCGGGATCGAACCTGGGACCTCGGCACCGTGAAGCAGCAGGGCTAATCCACTGTGCCATCTAGTTCTTGATGTACTCTTGAGAGGGAACAGTGTGTCACTATTTACCCTGTCTAAACCACTCCGGACCTTGAACATCTCAATCAAGTCTCCTCTCAATCTTCTTTTCTCCAAGAAAAAAAAGCCCAACCTCGTAAATCTGTCCTCACTGTTAAAGTTGTTTATCCCTTGAATCATTTTTGTGAATCTTCTCTGTACTCTCTCCAATGCCTTTGCATCCTTCCTCAAGTATGGTGCCCTAAATGACTGCAGTACTCCAGATGAGGCCTAACTTGTGTCTTACCAAAACTCTTTGCAACCTCTTTACTCTTGTACTCAATGCACCTATTAATAAAACCCAAGATACTATACGCTTTATTAACTGCTCTCTTAACATGCCCTGCCACCTTCAATGACTTATGTACACATACACTGAGGCCTCTTTGTTCCTGTACCTCCTTTAGAGTTTCTCCCTTTGTTTATACTGTCCTGCCAAAATGAATCACCTCATCCGTCTCTCCATTGAACGTCATCTGCCACTTGTCTGTCCAATCCACCAATATGTCTAAGTCCTTTTGACGTTCAAGACTATCCTCATCACAGTTGACAATGCGCTCAATCTCCGCATTACTTTCAAATTTTTCAACCAGTCTTTAATACATATCAGGAAGAGCAAGGATCCCAACACTAAAGCCAGGGGAGCTCCACTTCAAAATCTCCGCCAATCTGAAAAACAAATATTGATCACTACTCTCTGTTACCTGACACTCAGCCAGTTTCTTATCCAAGTTCCTTTTATTCCGTTAGCTAAAACGTTGCCCACAAAGGGTGCAGCAGAAAATCTAGGTTAGCTACACAGTTAAGAGCTCAAGAATCAGTCTGGTAGAATTTTGAGAAAAGGCTATCAAAGGATATGAAGCATGGATGTAGGGTTGAGGTGCAGATCATCTGGGGGCTGAATGTCCTACCCTTATTGCTAAATCCGCCAAGATGTTTTGCTTGACAAAAATCCACATTTTCACAGGAAATTTAAACCCTGTCTCATCAAAATCTCATTTTTACCAAATCATTTGGAATATGCTCTTTTTAATTAGTTTCAATTTATAAGTTTGGGTCCGCACCATCCGTTTCAGCCAAGCTCTCATCAGAATTGCAAACTGTGGCCATAGAAAACACAAATGGTCCATTACTTCATAACCCAAACTGGTCAGAAGAAAGAAATGAGGTGAATCAAATCATTTTTACATATGTTGTTCAAGTGGCAAACAGATGAAGCCATACAAATGACAAACAGCTGTTCATGTGAAAGCAAAATGTCAATGATCCTCATCTGCAGCCCTTTTTCTCTCAATCCAAACCCAAATGTCACATTGCGCCTACGAGGCAGTTACTCAGATGTCAGTGAATGTTGTCATCCCTGCTCTGTATTTTTGCATTGTTGATTTATTAAAATCTGCAGCTGTTCCTCTGTTGCCCTGCTATACCTTAATTAATCGGAGGCGTTTTCTGACATCCAAAAGCATTACAGGTCCTCTACCTCATGCGTGAAATTGCTTTTCTAACAGTGCTGTTATGAGTTAATAAAAATTGATTCTACTTCTTCCTCTTCCTTTGCAGCCTGAGCAATGAAAACAGTCAGGCTTTGTCAGTTGTTATGATGCAGAATCCAACAGTGGATTCCTTAAGTGTTGGCTCACCCATGAGCTGGTTCAGTGATTCAAGATGTAGTACCCGTCACAGTTCAGGTAAACACAAATCCCATCCAGGGTCACAGCGGAGTGTAATTGGCGTCTAACGTGCTTTTTGATGCTCTTTAACCAATGGGTTTGGGCCCCTTAACGTTGCCCATCTTTCAAGCTTGCTCTCTGCAATCAGCTGTGCTTAAAGAATTGCCAGGTAGGATGTTCTTCATGAATTGTGTGGAACTAATGCATTCCATGGTGGAGGAGGCAATGGAGTGTCACTCAAATTGCACAGGTTGATTATAGTATGCCACTAATGATAGTTATGGTAAAATACTGCACCCCCCACCTCAAATTTTCATGGCATGCTTCATTTATTATAAAGGCCAATCTAATTCACGATCAGATCTTACTATTGTTATGACCACGTGAGGAGGGTAAGAATGATTCCCCGCTCCCAAGTCTGACCATAACAGAGTTTCTTTGTGAACTTAAGCACTGCCTGTGCGTAATCATTTATCTGCTGATTGCAACCAAGCTAGTCTGGGAGTCTTTATTAAATAAAAGCAAAAAGGGGTAAGTGTTTATTAAGGTAAAGTTTTTTAAAAAGTGAACCCACATTTCAACCTTCATATTACACTCACACACTACATTTCCAAGTTACATTGTAGGTAGATACTTTCCTAGCAAAATTAAGGTTTAATGCTGAAAGATAGGAGAATTATGGGTGGACCATTTCTGAATCTTTTACTGGTACTTGTGGCTGTGACAGACTTTTCTCCACAGTGTTCTTGAGATTTCAGGAATTAAAGTCCATAAAAAACTTCAATTGCCAGATACAATTTTGTTTTAAAACATAATCCGTCTTTTCCAGAGGTTGATAATGTTTTGCACCCGAGGTTCTGTATTTCTGGATTTCAAACTCAAATTGAATCTTGGTCGAGAAGAGAATGGGAACTTGTTATTGTTGCACTGGCAATTTTCCCAGACTCCATTTGCTTAAGCAGCCTGTGTGCTACATTAAAGACATTTCAAAAATGGTACTTCAGTCAATTTACCTCTCTGCCCATAATTATTTCAGCAGCCATTTACTTCTCTGCCCATAATTACTTCAGCAGGCATTTGCTTAGCTGATATCTGGGCAGACCATGACTTTCTTTTCATGGTCGAGGTGAGTAGATCTGCATGCAATGTGCCAGCCATTAACTCCTGTATCGCCATTATCCACCTTGATGAGATAGAAAGAATACCTTTTCATGTAGCTATTGTAGCTAATGCATATTGTAACCATCACAATTTATGGAATTGGCAGTTAACGCATTTCTCTCATAACTCTCTGGATGTATCACATACGTCCTTGTAGACTTTCTGGCTCTACTAGTGAGGTAGCCTTATAGAAGTGCAAATATGAGCTCCAACTGAGCAGATATGAGCTCCATATGCATTCCAGTGTAGTTTCCTGTAAATCCTTTTGAAGTCGTTCTTAACATCAGCAGGTGTGAAATTCCAAGAGGATGTCTGGGAATCTCTGAATTGAAATTCACATTGGAACTTTCCAGAAACTGGTCAATTCGCAAAACCAAATATCAGGTGGCTTGTGGCAGTCATCTTAAGTCAATGTCGTTGCTTCCTTTTTGAAAGTAATTTTTAAACAGTTCAATGTGTGCTTGATTAGCCGATGAATTTAAAGATGAACACCACTCATACACAAGCCACATCATCGTGACAGTATTGATCACAATCATCTGGACCATATAACCTACCACATGAACTGATTATCCGGTGAGCCTGCACGACAGTGACACATAACACAGGGGCTGAAAATCAAATTGAAAAGTATCCTTTTGATTATGGCTATCCTCATAAAAAAATAATATCTTTAGAAACTCAAGCAATCTTATTCAATAACCTGGTACATTTGCTAATCTGATAAAAATGCTGAAGGTTTGGATTCATTACTCAGCAACCTGTATGCACAAATAATCAATAACTTTCTTACATTTTAAATTGATATTTATTCCTCGGGTTTCAGAGGCAGGTAGGCATTTTTAATAGAATGTAAAATGGGAAAGAAAACAAGCTTATCCTGCATTTCCTGACAACTTTCCTTTAATCTCCTAATGCTCAGAAAGGCACTGAACCTAACATCAAATATATTCTTGATGTATATATAGATTGATTTCATCCAATTAATGAATTGAACTGCTGCTAAGTGTGTGACCAAGATCATTTCTACTTAAAACACATTAAAATAAATCTACTAATGTAGAGAAAGATTGTCTGTGTCAATTATGTTGAAGTACAAAAACACTGCCTCATTTCTCATTCCTTGTATAAAACTGTATGAATTAAATAATGGTATGGAAACCACTTGTCTGAAGTTGGAAAATGCGATTAGGGAAGAAATGGAATTTAAAAGGATTATTCTTGACGCTGTCTCTCTAAGGATTTGACGATGAGGTTGGTATGTTTGCCCCTTGTACCACTTAAAGAGATAAATGGGTAAATTGGAACAGAAGTTCTGATGCTGGAATGGGTGACAGCTCTCACATTACTCCTTTGGAAGCAGAAAAATCTGGAGAGAAAAATCAGGAGGAATAGCGTAAATGCAGGAGCCCAAAATGGGCGCTGGAATTCAACTCTTTAGTGAAGTGTTCTCACCTGTTTCATAGAACATAGAACATAGAACAGTACGGTACAGAACAGGCCCTTCGGCCCTCGATGTTGTGCCGAGCAATGATCACCCTACTCAAACCCACGTATCCACCCTATACCCGTAACCCAACAACACCCCCCACCTTAACCTTACTTTTTAGGACACTACGGGAAATTTAGCATGGCCAATCCACCTAACCCGCACATCTTTGGACTGTGAGAGGAAACCGGAGCACCCGGAGGAAACCCACGCACACACGGGGAGGACGTGCAGACTCCGCACAGACAGTGACCCAGCCGGGAATCGAACCTGGGACCCTGGAGCTGTGAAGCATTTATGCTAACCACCATGCTACCGTGCTGCCCACTAAACGTCATAGTTTAACGTTACTATTTTCCTCTTCCACCTTCATTGAATTGCAAATCCTTCAACAGCACCTTCCAAATTCTTATCCTCAGCCACCAAGAAGGCCAAGGGCAGCAGATGCAAAGAAACACCACCACATGTGAATTCACCTCCAGGTCACTCACCATCTTGATGCTGTACTGAGCTATATTGCCATTTTATTACTGATATTGGACCAGAATCCTGGAACGGCCACCCTAACACTGGGGCCTGCAGCAATAACAAGAAGGTAACTCCCCACCACTGACTCAAGGGCAATTGGGATGGACAACAAATTCTGACCTTGCCTTCAATGCTAACATCCCAAGAACGATCGATAAAAATTAAATCCGGTGCCCAATCGCCATCATCAATCCTCATTGACCTTACATGATCCTGCAAAAGTAATGAATACTTGAGCATGAATAGTTGACACTTTCTTGCATGACAATGTGTATCAATAGCTGAGCAAGAAATGAATACACATTCCACTTTATTACTAGCAACTCAAAACTGAAAGTAAGCCATTGTACTCTTCCCTCCTATCGTTTATGGTCAAATATGGCCTTCTTTCTCCCATTCTTTGGCTTTTGCAATGTAAAATAAAGTTTCAAGACTAAGCTATCATGGATGCCATTCATCTTTCTTGATACCATTCATCTTAGGTGATCATGGACTCTTTTCTATTTCACATTGTAACCATCGCAACTTCAGTTTGTCTTTATGGAATTGGTGTTTCTCTTGTAACTCTCTGGATACATCATGGGCGGAATTCTCCGACACCCCCGGGAATTGGCGGGAACGGGAATCGCGCCCCGCCAGTCGGCGGGCCCCCCGCGGCAATTCACCGGCCCGCGATGGGCCTCAGTCCTGCTGCTGACAGGCCTCTCCCGCCGGCGGGAATTGGAGCACCTCTGGTGCCGGCAGGATTGGTGGCGCGAGCGGGCCCTCGGGGTCCTGGGGGGGCGCGGGCCAATCGGACGCCGGGAGGTGCCCCCATGGTGGCCTGGCCCGCGATCGGGGACCACCGATCAGCGGGCGGGCCAGTGCCATGGGTGCACTCTTTTTGTTCCGCCGCCGCCACGGCCTTCACCATGGCGGAGGCGGAAGGGACCCCCCCTACCGCTCATGCGCCGGTGGTGACGTCAGCGGCCGCTGACGAAAAAGCACAGCGCGGACCGGCGAAGGCCTTTCGGCCAGCCCCGACGCCGGGCGGCGGGCACCAGAGGCCGTTGGCATCGGTTTTGGCGGCAGTCGGCATGGCGGAAACCACTCCGGCGCGGGCCTAGCCCCTAAAGGTGCTGAGAATTCCGCACCTTTGGCGAGGCCTGACGCCGGAGTGGTTGGCGCCATTCCGCTTCGCCAGGACCCCCCACCCCGCCGAGTAGGGGAGAATCCCGGCCCATATTTCCTGTGCCATTTAAAGCTGTAAAGAAGGTGCACAAATGTCTTTTCTTTTCATCCAGATATACAAGGACTTGGCGTAAATCTCTTTGCAACATCTCAAGATCGAGCTAACCATGATGCAATTGTTAAAATGGACAGCCCCACAGAACAAATATTGAGTCAAGCAGCAGCTTGATGAAAACACAGCATGCTGGTTATAAACTGTATTATTCTATGATGATGTGGCTTTTCCCAGATGCAAACTACGGTTACTATTGCGGAAGGTGTTTGGTTGTTCCTACAACACAAAGGACCCTTGGACTTGAAAACAGTCTCCTCTCAGCACAACATGGTCCTACATCTCTTCCAATTCATGCCTGGGTAACCTGGAATTGCCAACAATCTGCACTTTTCCAAACGTCTACTATTTCATGCTTAACTCATTGAATTTGCCATCAATCATCCCCACTCTCCTCACCTATGTATTTTCACATAGTCTCCTGAATTCACAGAGGAACCAAATGACGCCTGTTAAACATCAATGCACAATCACTTTTAAGTTTTGGTAGAAATAAATCATCAAAGGAACTTCAATGCTTTAAAGCAGTTAACTTATTGATCTTGTTAGTTAATGGGTCAATTCAACTTGCAAATCAAACTCACTACCTCCCTTGAAATGTGCATAACTTACATTGTCATGAGCTCCTGCTTTATTTCAATTTCCTGAGGGAGGTAATGACCAAGATGTGAATGCTGTCAAATTCCTCCTTGTAATATTTTTCTATTCTACATATGTTTTACAATTCTCTACTGATTCATCTATTGTCAAATGCATCTGTCTGATGTGTAAACCAATTTTCAGCACTGTAATTAGCCAAACCCTTAATGATTTGACACTAACCTTGAAATAAGTTATTTTCCCCAAACCAAGGGGAATGTGCCTTGGGAGTGAGTTAAAGGAAGAAGTTCTGATGTTCCACCATTCAAAACTGTTCAATTTGGTATCACTAACATTTCCTAGATGACTGACCCATTTTAAAAAGTGCACCTTGGTTGGTAATCAGATGATTTGCCTAATTGTCATGTCTCTGCGATCCATTTTTTGGAGGAAAATATGTTTGCTGTCTGACAGAGCGTTACTAAATATGTGGATCACCCCAGAGAGCGCTAAGGTAATTGTAGGTTGCAAATTGGAATACTGAATAAATTGCAGAATTAAAATGACTGCATGAGAGGTGGAAGAAATCTTTCACAGCAGAGTGACCTCAAAAACAAAAACCTTTGCCAACTGCAACAAATTACATTTATATAGTGCCTTTAATGTTGTAAAATGTTGGAAGATGTTCCACAGGAGCATTATGAAGCAAAGTTTGATACCAAGTCACATAAGGAGATATTAGTTTTGTGTTTTGCTCCCCTGAGGCATGGAGAGATGACTTCCATGAGTTCAATGTGTGAGCAGGAGTTCTAGTCACTGCTCTTAAAATGATCTGGTAGCCATGATGTAGAGATGCCGGCATTGGACTGGGGTGAGCACAGTAAGAAGGTGAAGAAGGAGCAGTGCTCCGAAAGCTAGTGATTTGAAACAAACATGTTGGACTTTAACCTGGTGTTGTAAGACTTCTTACTTAAAATGTCTGCCTTCTCATACTGCTGGTTTCAGTTTAACTGTAACCACACCTACAGTCTTGACTAACAGCACACAGCAGAGTGAGCCGGAAGCAGGCACACATAATCAAACACTGAACAATCAAATTCAGCAATCAGGACAGATAACTGTTATAACCCGCACGGGTCTTAGGGGGGAGGGATGATTAACTACCCCGTGGATCTTGCAGAATACAAGCTCCCCCAATAATGGAGGCGTGGGACCCTTAACAATACTTGGCATTGTTTTAATAGAGTCGGCCAGTAAGGCACCGACGACAGAAGACCTAGTCGGGAACTACTGGAGCTGTAAATAATAAATTATTATAAAATAAAGTAAGTTTTGTTTCTATCTACTTGGCATGGACTCTTCATTGCCCTTACAAAACATAACTATGGTTTTAAGGAACATCTTGAGAGGATCAGGAAGGGATTTACCGAGTTTATGTCCTATTTAGCTTAATGTAAGGCCATCAATGATAGAGCGGTGAAAATCGAGAAGGCACAGTAGGCTGGATATGGAAAATCACCAGCGAAATTCTCTGTTGCGGAATCCTCCGTTCCGTCAATAGCGCATTCGTGCCTGCAGGTTTCTCGATAGCGTGGAGTGGCCACAATGGGAAACCCCATTGGCCAGCTGCGGGAATGGCGCCGCACCGGAAAATGTCATGGGCGGACTGGAGAATCCGGCCCCATATATCCTCTTTTATGTGGCTAGATTGGAGAAGTTTGGGCTGTTATCTTTGGAGAAGACAAAGCTGATGGGAGATTTGATAGAAATGTTCAAAATCATGAGGGGTCTGGAAAGGGTAGATTTAGGGAAAAACATTTGCACTGGTGGGGAGGTTGAGAAACAGAGGACACTGATTTAAGGTGAAGCAAGAGTGACATGAGGAAACCTTTTTAATACAGTGAATGGTTAGGATCTAGAATACACAGCCAGATGGAGGCAGATTCAATCATGACTTTCAAAGTAGAATTAGATAATTATCCAAAGGGAAACATTTGCAGGGCTTTTGGAAAAAGATGGGGGAGTGGGGTTGGGGAGTTGTTCTTCCAGTGAGCCAGCCAGCACAGACTATGGAAGGTTGTATGGTCTCCTTCTGTGCTGTAACTATTCTATGATCATATCTCAGAGCGTTATAGGGCTGATGGAGGTTAAACAGAAAGAAGGGGGACTTCCGGTGTGCACTATGGAGTAAGTGCTCACACAAAAGGCAGCTCCTGCCCAAAGTTACAGAAAAGAGCTTTTTTAAGCAATACGGGGTGGAATTTTGATGAAAATGGATAGGTGAATGTTGGAGGAGTACTTTCTCCCAGGAATGGTATGTTTCTTGGTTACCAGACCCGCAGAAACAGTGAAAGATTTGGCTGAAGCTACAGAGACAGAAGCCTCTTCCAGCATGCAGGCAGGGGAAGGGCGAGTTTAAAGGCCTCAAGCTGACTTGAGGGCCTTTTTGAAAGCTGAACTCTAGCAGCAGAGATTTTTGGACTTTCGGGCTCTTTTCAGGGCCCGCAACGGCGTTGGTTTGATTTTTCCCCGGGTGGGAATGCAGTCTCTGTGCTTGGCGGCCGGTGGATGGGCTGGACTAGAAGTGGAGCGTCCAGAAAATCAACTTTGCAGCAGAAGAAAGTGCGAGGCTGTGGCGGTATGGATATGAGCACTGCCATTGGTCGAGAGGCGAGTAGGCCCCGCCTCCGAGGTGGGGTATAAGTACCCAGAGTTCCCGGCGATCAGCCTTACTTTGTAGTCAACCGGGCTAACAACTAGCTGATTAAAGCCACAGTTCGGATCCTAAATGTGTCTTGAGTCGAATTGATGGTACACCAATTTAATCAGCTAGAATTTTGGAATGGAGCTATGCATCAAGCCTGACTGCCTCCGCACCAGCCCACATGCTGCAAATACGTCTGCAATCTTTAAACACTGGCAGGCGTGTTTTAGTAGTTATCTGACGACTGCAGCCGGCAAGCCCACCAAGGAGCAGAAACTTCACATCCTCCACTCATGCATGGGCACAGCGATCTACTCTATGATTGAGGATGAAAGTGATTATGATGCGGCCATGGAGATTCTCAAAGGACACTTTCTCCGGCCGGTCAATGAAGTATACGCACGGCATCTCCTGACGACTAGACAACAGTTCCCTGGTGAGTCAGTCGACGAGTTTTACCAGGCCCTCGCAGCTCTAGGGAGAACGTGCGCATGTCTCCAAGTTTTGGCGACTGAGCACATGGAACTTTTAATTAGAGATGCTTATGTTGCTGGCATGCAGTCCCCTTCCATCCGACAGCGATTGCTGGAGAAGACCGCTCTCAGCCTAGCTGAGGCACGGACTCTTGCAACCTCCCTGGAGGTTGCTGACCTGAACACCCGCGCATACGCCCCCGGCCGCGCAGCAACCCCCTGGACTTCATGGCACACGCCACCTCCATTCTCCGCAGACCCCAAACCCCCCCCAAGCCTGCGCTACGGGTCGCTCCGATAAACTAGCGGGGCCCCGCTGCTATTTTTGTGGTCTCTCCAAGCACCCCCGCCCGCGCTGCCTGGCCTGCTCCGCTCTGTGTAAGAGCTGCGGGAAGAAGGGCCACTACACGGTGGTCTGCCAGACCAAGTCGGTCGCTGCTGTTCCGCGCAGCGACCGCGGATCTCCCCCCCGGGCCACCCTAAGTACCCAGAGTTCCCGGCGGTCGGCCTTACTCTGTAGTCGAGCACCGGGCTAACAACTAGCTGATTAAAGCCACAGTTCGGATCCTAATTGTGTCTTGAGTCGAATTGATGGTACATCAGAGGCAAAAAGGACAAGATGGCGGCAGGTGGGGAACCGGCAGCGTGGCAGCAGTGGGCGAAGGAGCAGCAGGAGCTGCTGCTGCGCTCCTTCCAGGAACTAAAAGCTGAGATCCTGGAGCTGTTGAGGACATCGCTGGACAGGCTCGGGGCGACTCAGACGGCTCAGGCTGCGGAGATTCGGGAGCTGCAGCAGAAGGCTTCGGAGAACGAGGACAAACACCTGGGCCTGGCGGTGAAGGTGGAGTCGCACGAGGCGTTTCACAAGAAATGGTTGGCAAGGATGGAGGAGATGGAGAACCGCTCCCGCCGGAAGAATCTGCGGATTGTGGGCCTCCCGGAGGGGCTGGAAGGTTCGGATTTGGGGGCCTACGTGGTCCTGATGCTGAACTCGCTGATGGGTGCGGGGTCGTTCCGGGGACCCCTGGAGCTGGAGAGTGCCCATCGGGTGCTGCTGCGGAAGCCCGGGCCGAACGAGCCGCCCAGGGCGGTGCTGGTCCGCTTTCAACACTTGGCCGACCGTGAGTGTGTGCTTCGTTGGGCGAAGAGGGAGAGGAGTAGTAAGTGGGAGAATACGGAGACCAGGATCTACCAGGACTGGAGTGCGGAGATGGCGAAGAGAAGGGCTGGGTTTAACCGGCTCCATAAGAAGAGGGTCAAGTTTGGCCTGTTACAGCCGGCACGCCTGTGGGTCACTTATAAAGACCGCCAAGTTTATTTTGACTCCCCGGAGGAGGCCTGGACTTGAACTGAGGACTGGGGGCTGGGGAACGTTGTACACAGCCCGGAGGCTTTGTCCTCCTTGATATGCTATCGCTCTTTTTGGTTCTATTGCACAATGTTTTTTTTTGCTGTTTTGCCTTTTCTTTTCTGCTTTTCGGGACTGTTATCTGTTTACTTGGGTGTTTTATCATATCATATTGGGATTTTTATTATTTCACTGGTTGCGGGTTTGGGTGGGGTTCGCGGCCCTGTTGGGTCATTTGCCTGCTTCCCGCGTTTTGATTCGAGGGGGCGGGGCTTGGGATGGGGGCCTGCGCTGGAGAAGCAGGGGGCGGAGTCGGCATTGGGGGAATGGTTGTGTGACACTGGGGAGGGTAATTAGGGTGGCGGGAGCAGCCGGGGTCAGCAGGAGTCGGCTGACTTACGGAAGTACAATGACCGGGGTTACGCAGCTAGAGGGGGTTGGGGGGGGGGGGGGGGAGGTTTGGGGGAGGGGGAGAGGGGGGGACACCGGGTTGCTGCTGGAATGGCCAAGAAGGAGCTGGAGCGTGTAGAGGGGGTCGGGATGGGGGTCTGTCGCTGTGGGGAATGGGCTGAGCGGGGGGCGTGGGCACGTGGCGGATTACGGAAGGGTGATGGATAGTCAATGGGGGAGGTGGCCCTCCAATCCGGCTGATCACCTGGAATGTGAGGGGACTGAATGGGCCGGTCAAACGGGCCTGCGTGTTCGTGCACCTGAGGGGGCTGAAGGCGGACGTGGCTATGCTTCAGGAGACGCACCTGAAGGTGGCGGATCACGTCAGGTTGAGGAAGGGGTGGGTGGGCCAAGTGTTTCATTCGGGGCTGGATGCAAAAAACCTGGGGGGGGTGGCGATCCTGGTGGGGAAGAGAGTGTTGTTTGAGGCGTTGAGTGTGGTGGCAGACAGCGGCGGGAGGTATGTGATGGTGAGCGGCAAGCTGCAAGGGGAGCGGGTGGTGCTGGTCAATGTATACGCCCCGAATTGGGATGATGCGGGTTTCATGCGGCGCATGTTGGGCCGGATTCCAGATATGGAGGCGGGGGGCCTGATAATGGGGGGGGGGGGACTTCACACGGTGCTGGATCCGCCACTGGATCGATCCAGTTCCAGGACGAGTAGGAAGCCAGCGGCGGCTAAGGTGCTGAGGGGGTTTATGGACCAGATGGGAGGGGTGGATCCATGGAAGTTCGCAAGGCCGAGGGCCAGGGAATTTTCATACTTCTCCCATGTGCATAAGGCCTTCTCCCGAATCGATTTTTTTGTTTTGAGTAGGGTGCTGATTGCGAGGGTAGTAGACGCTGAGTACTCGGCGATAGCCATTTCTGACCATGCCCCGCATTGGGTGGACCTCGAGCTGGGGGAGGAGAGGGACCAGTGCCCGTTGTGGCGCTTGGAGGTGGGGCTGCTGGCGGACGAGGTGGTGAGGGGGCAGGTTCGAGGATGTATCGAGTGGTATCTAGAGACCAACGATAATGGAGAGGTCCGAGTGGGGACGGTCTGGGAGGCGCTGAAGGCGGTGGTTCGGGGGGAGTTGATCTCCATTCGGGCCCACAGGGAGAGAGGGGAACAGAGAGAAAGGGAGAGATTGGTGGGCGAGATGGTGAGGGTGGACAGGAGGTACGCGGAGGCCCCGGAGGAGGGATTGCTGAGGGAACGGCGTAGTCTCCAGGCTGAGTTCGACTTGTTGACCACCAGAAAGGCGGAGGCTCAATGGAGAAAGGCTCAGGGTGCGGTGTACGCGTATGGGGAGAAGGCGAGCAGGATGCTGGCACACCAGCTCCGTAAGCGGGATGCGGCCAGGGAGATTGGTGGTGTGAAGGATCGGGGAGGAAATGTGGTGCGGAGGGGGGTAGACATTAATGGGGTCTTCATGGATTTTTATGAGAGACTGTATCGGTCCGAACCTCCGGCGGAGGAGGGGGGCATGGGGCGCTTTTTGGACCGGCTGAGATTCCCGAGGGTGGAGGAGGGACGGGTGGAGGGTCTGGGGGCGCCAGTTGAGCTTGAGGAGCTGGTCAAAGGGATAGGGAACATGCAGTCGGGGAAGGCGCCGGGTCCGGATGGGTTCCCGGCTGAATTTTACAAGACGTATGCAGGTCTGCTGGGCCCCCTGTTGGTTAGGACCTTCAACGAGGCATGGGAGGGGGGGCTTTGCCCCTGACGATGCCTCGGGCGCTGATCTCCTTGATCATTAAGTGAGACAAGGATCCCCTGCAGTGTGGGTCGTACAGCCCGATCTCACTCTTGAATGTGGACGCAAAGTTGTTGGCAAAGATCTTAGCCACGAGGACAGAGGACTGTGTGCCGCAGATTATCCACGAGGATCAAACGGGGTTTGTGAAGGGGAGGCAGCTGAACACTAATATACGGAGGCTCTTGAACATTATGATGATGCCGGCGGTAGAAGGGGAGGCAGAGATAGTGGTAATGCTAGATGCGGAGAAGGCCTTTGATAGGGTAGAGTGGGGTTACTTGTGGGAGGTGCTGGAAAGGTTCGGATTTGGGGAGGGGTTTGTCAGTTGGGTGAGGCTGTTGTATGAGGCCCCGATGGCGAGTGTGGCCACGAATAAGAGGAGATCCCCCCTACTTTTTGCGCTGGCAATTGAACCCCTGGCTGTGGCGCTGAGGGAGTCAGGGGATTGGAGGGGGCTGGCCCGGGGTGGGGAGGAGCACCGAGTGTCGCTCTATGCGGATGACTTATTGTTGTGTGTGGTGGACCCGATGGGGGGAATGCCGGTGGTGATGGGGATTCTCTGGGAATTTTGGGATTTCTCAGGGTATAAGCTTAACTTTGGGAAAAGCGAGCTGCTTGTGGTACACCCGGGGGACCAGGAGGGGGGGATTGGGAGGCTCCCACTGAAAAGGGCGGAGAGGAGCTTCAGGTACTTGGGGGTTCAGGTGGCCAGGAGCTGGGGGGCTTTGCATAAGCTTAACATCACAAGGCTGATGGAGCAAATGGAGGAGGAGTTTAAGAGGTGGGACATGCTGCCGCTGTCTTTGGCGGGTAGGGTGCAGTCAGTCAAGATGACGGTGCTCCCAAGGTTTCTGTTCCTGTTCCAGTGCCTCCCCATCCTTATCCCGAAGGCCTTTTTTAGGCGGGTTAACAGGAGCATTACGGGGTTTGTGTGGGCATACGGGACTCCAAGGGTGAGACAGGTGTTCTTGGAGCGGAGCAGGGATAGGGGAGGGCTGGCGCTGCCCAACCTCTGTGGGTATTATTGGGCTGCCAACGCAGTGATGGTGCGTAAGTGGGTGATGGACGGGGAGGGGGCAGCATAGAAGAGGACGGAAATGGCATGCTGTGTGGGCATGAGCCTGGAAATGCTGGTAACGGCACCGCTGCCGCTCCCTCCAACGAGGTATACCACGGGCCCGGTGGTGGCAGCTACCCTCAAGATTTTGGGGCAATGGAGGCAGCACAGGGAGGAGGTAGGGGCCTCGATGGGGTCCCCGATACGAGGGAACCATCGGTTTGTTCCGGGGAGAATTGATGGCGGGTTCCTGAGTTGGCATAGGGCAGGTGTCAGGAGGCTGGGGGACCTATTCATAGACGGGAAGTTTGTGAGCCTGGGTGAGCTGGAAGGGAAGTTTGGGCTACCCCTGGGGAACACCTTTAGGTACATGCAAGTAAGGGCGTTTGTCAGGCGGCAGGTGGTGGGGTTCCCTCTGCTGCCACCGCGTGGGGTTCAGGACAGAGTGCTCTCGGGGGTATGGGTTGGAGAGGGGAGGATCTCGGAAGCGTACCAGGTGATGCAGGAGGTGGACGAGGCCTCGGTGGAGGAGCTGAAAGGTAAATGGGAGGAGGAGCTGGGTGAGGAGATTGAGGAGGGTACACTGGCGGATGCCCTAGAAAGGGTGAACTCCTCTTCTTGTACGAGGCTTAGCCTCATACAGTTTAAGGTGCTGCATAGATGATCTGTTTTTTGGGAGCGAGGACAGGTGTATTAGGTGCTCAGGGAGCCCAGCAAACCATGTCCACATGTTCTGGGCATGCCAGGCGCTGGGGGAATTTTGTAAGGGGGTGGCAACGACGGTATCGAGGATGGTAGGATCCAGGGTCAGTCCAGGCTGGGGACTCGCAATATTTGGGGTTGCAGTGGAGCCGGGAGTGCAGGAGGCGAAAGAGGCCGGTGTTCTGGCTTTTGCGTCCCGAGTAGCCCGGAGGAGGAATCTTCTTCAGTGGAAGGATGCGAGGCCCCAAAGCGTGGAGTCCTGGGTGAACGATATGGCGGGGTTTATTAAATTGGAGAGGGTGAAATTTGCCCTAAGGGGGTCAGTGCAGGGGTTTTTCAGGAGATGGCAACTATTCCTAGACCTCCTGGCAGAATGATAAAAACAAAAGGTCAGCAGCAGCAGCAACCTGGTTTGGGGGGGGGGGGGGGGTTGTCTCTTCGTTTTTGTCTTGGGTTGAATCTTTGCCAACACCGGACGTTAATTAATTCTTTCTCTTTTGTATATACGGGGGGGGGGGGGGGGGGGGGGGGGGGTTCAGTTTCTTTTTCCTTTCTTTTTTTCTGTTCTTTGAATTTTCTGTCACTGTTTTCGTTTTTGTGAAAATGTGAAAATTTGAATAAAAATTATTTTTTAAAAAAGAGAAAGGAGGGAAGAGGCCTAGCTGAGTCCAAAGGTAACAAAAGCATTAAATTACATCAGAGATTATGTAAGATAAGTCTGTCATGGGAAAGAATCAATCGCTAAGAAGGTTATTGTGGTGATCACAAGTTAACTGGATGCAATACAACTGAGCAAACACTAGAGGGAGCACGGGAGAGCCATATAAATAGACCGGGACAGGAAGTGAGGACACACTTCACAGAGGGCAGAACTTGGAGCAGCACAGACACAGCAGCTAGTAGCACTTGAGGTAGCCATAGGTAACGCTCTGAAGAGAGAGAACGAATTCACAATAAAGCATCTTCTCCACATTTGAGACTACGAGATTTATTAAGTCACAAGGAACAACACATGGTACCAAGGAGTGGCTTCAGACGCTTACTACAGGACAACTCAGTGGCAGACACAGAAAGAACAAAATGGCATTGAAATCTCCTACTGGACATTCGACTTGGGAAGACATCGCTGATGGGAGGAAGTGCCTTGGATTCACACTTCAGCTGGACACGACTGGAAATGTAAAAAGTGTCTGGGAAACGTTTAAACAATGGTTCGATTACGGTATCATAGCATTTGATGCAGAAGCAGCCTCAGACGAAATTAAAATAGCAATTCTCATCGAAGGACATGAAGCTACGAAAGTTTATAATGGATTTAAATACTCAAAAGGTGAAGACAGAAACAGCTTACAAACGATACTAAACAAATTTGAAGAGTACTGTAAGGAATTTGCACAACAAGAAATCGCGAATGAAAAGTACAGATCAAAAAGAAGAAATAACATGAATTTTTCACAAAGCCAAAACGCTGAAATCCAGTCCAGATCGGAAAGAAAAGGTAACTCACAATTTTTAGAAAAAAGAATCGCTGAAATCCTCGAAAAAATGGCGTCAGAGCACATTTTGCAGTCTCGGGCAAGCAAAGAACTACAAATTGCGTCTGCGCATGCGCCGGAACCGGAAGCCGCGCATGCGCAGTTAAAAAAAGGGCGCGTTGCCGATCGTTATGCGCACGCCGCGCATGCGCAGTCTAAAAAAGTTTTGGTCGCGGATCGTTATGCGCATGCGCACGCCGCGCATGCGCAATGGACACAAAACCGCACAGTGAAGGAGGAAGGCCGATTTGCGCATGCGCAATTCATTCCTACGCGTGACGTCATGACGTCTGAGCATCCCGACCATGCCCACTTAAAAGGGAAATGCCCGAAAATTGAAAACAAGACACTTAAAGTGGTAAAAGCAAATTTTCTTGCCTCAGAACACAGAAAAACGCCAGAACTTAAACCAGCAGTTAAAAATAACTCGCACAACACCCTGGAAAAAGCAGTCTGCACCACCCAAAGTGAAGAGAACAAAAAGAATTCCGAAACAACAAAAGATGATTTGTTTTTCGAAGATTACCTCTCAGACATGGCTGAGTCAGTCGGATATGCTTATCACAGCATCAGCGACACGGTCGCAAAGTACAACACGAACCAACTCGTGGTAGAAGAATCCAACCAAGATGATTTGGTTTTCGAAGAACACTACTCAGACATAGCTGAGTCAGTCGGATATGCTTATCACAGCATCAGCGACACGGTCGCAAAGTTCAACACGAATCAACTCGTGGTAGAAGAAGCCAACCAAGATGATTTGGGTTTCAAAGAATACTACTGAGAGATGGCTGAGTTATTTGGATATGCTGATCACAGCATCAGCGACACCGTTGCAAAGCTCAACACGAATCTATTCGTGGTAGATGAATCCAACACCATGATGCCATGGCAGCTCGTCGATACATTGGATGACAGTAATACCCAAGACGAAGACGACGCCACACAGAGAGCACAGAAAGACTCCACAGAGCGAGCGATGACAGGCTCCACAGTGCGAGTGATGAAAGACTCCAACAGGGATGCAAGCAAACACTCCCTGGCGAACACCATGCATGAACAAGACCATGAAGGTCAACCCGCCATATCTGAGCAACCACACGCAGACTATGAAAGTCTAACAAGCTCACATGAACAAGAAGAAGACACTGTACCTCTACCTACTGCATGCGAAAACAGTGACAAGGTGATCACACTCGACGTACAGGATCACAGCGAGACTGACAGTTCTCAGCTTGTCTGTACAGAAGCACAGAGCGAAAACAGTGACAAGGTGATCACACTCGACGTACAGGATCACAGCGAGACTGACAGTTCTCAGCTTGTCTGTACAGAAGCACAGAGTCGGGCCACCCAACAGTCCAGAGAGACAACGCCGAAAGAAAACATGCAGATTTTGACTCCAGAAGAGGAGCACCTGGAGTCCAGTGAGACCACGCCAACAGAAACCATGCAGATTTTGACTCCAGAAGAGGAGCACCTGGAGTCCAGTGAGACAACATCAACAGAAATCATGAAGATTTTAACTCCAGAAGAGGAGCGTCAAGAGTCCAGAGACACCACGTCAACTGAAATCATGCAGATTTTGACTCCAGAAGAGGAGCGCCAAGAGTCCACAGACACCACGTCAATTGTAATCATGAAGTTTTTGACTCCAGACGAGGAGCGCCAAGAATCCAGAGAAACCGCGTCAAATGAAATCGAGAAGAATTTGACTCCAGAAGAGGAGCACCAAGAAAGCAAAGATGAGGAATCAAATCCTCCACAAATGATTGATGTCACCAGCACCGATGCAACATCAGATCATTCGCACCACTCTCGAGACGAAATGCTCAATGACTCAAATTATCCGCACGGGACACTCATAGAGTATAACAAGAAAAACAAAAGTCAAAAGAAGCACAGCAGAAACGAGAACAACAACAGCAAGAACAAAAGCAACATGAAGCGCGACAAGACCAACAACAATAGCAAGAAGCACAGCAGAAACGAGAACAACAATAGCAAGAACAAAAGCAACATGAAGCGAGACAAGACAAACAACAAAGTCAGGCACAAAGATAGCGACAACGACAGAGACAGAAACAACAAGAACGGCAACGAAAACAACAAAGTCAGGAACAACGACGGCGACAACACCAAAGACAGAAACGACAAAAACAGCAACAAGTACGGCAACGAAAACAACAAAGACAGGAACGACAGAAACAACAGCAATGAAACAACGACTTGTACACAATGGTACTACTCGGCACATGAAGGACAATGCCACAGCACACTGCAAAACGATGACAAGACTACAAACATGTCATGGGATGACAACGAATCGCACAAACTCACATCTGCTCCAGAACAAGCAAGCACGCCAGCATTCAAGGCAGATGAGATAATACATCGATACCACAAGCACAGAAAAAAGTCCATGTCAGTCAATGTCAGTGATGTGACAATGCAAATACCTCGGGATGACGCATTGGGTACTTAAAAATAACAAGGAACACCAACAACATTCACAACGGAGCTGCAATATCAATATCACCACGTCATCAACAACAAAAAGAAAAAAAAACTGAACAAATTCATCAAGTTTGGACTCATAAATGTTTTATTAAGATTGGACTCATAAATACATTGGCTTTGTAAAAAAATATGCAATAGCACCATCACTTGTATAGATACGCATATCATAAGTAACTGTTTTGTATAATTTTCTTTAACGATGTACAGAAAATATGTAAAGAGAAAAAGGGGGATGTGGTGATCGTAGATTGACTAGATACAATACAATTCAGCAAACACTAGAGGGAGAGCTATAAATACACCGGGACAGGATGCACAATTTTCTTTAACGATGTACAGAAAATATGTAAAGAGAAGAAGGGGGATGTGGTGATCACAAGTTAACTAGATGCAATACAACTGAGCAAATACTAGAGGGAGCACGGGAAAGCCATATAAATAGACCGGGACAGGAAGTGAGGACACACTTCACAAAGGGCAGAACTTGGAGCAGCGCAGACACAGCAGCTAGTAGCACTTGAGGTAGCCATAGGTAACGCTCTGAAGAGAGAGAACGAATTCACAATAAAGCATCTTCTCCACATTTGAGACTACGAGATTTATTAAGTCACAAGGAACAACACAGTTATGGCCGAACATTGGAAAAACTTATGGGCTGAGATTTTCTGGCCGCCCTGAGGCGTGTTTTCAAGTAGCTGAGGCAGCTTGTCATTGGCACCCGGATGGGATTTTCTAGTCCCATCGGATTCAATGGCCATTTACAATGCTCACTGGCCGCAATGCTCAGGAACCCACCATTGAGGCGGGGGGGGGGGGGGGCTGCTTTTGGCAAGACTGGAAGATCCCGCCCACAGGAAGCGGTGCAAAATCCCAGCCACGGTAATCAGAAAGAGTCAGCATGGTTTTGTGAAAGCAAACTCATGTTTAACCAATTTATTGGAGTTCTTTAGGGGTGCAGCATTCACTGTGGATAATGCGGAGGCTGTACGTGTGTTTTTGAAGCTGTTTTGGGAGGCTGTACGTGTATAGTACTTGGATTTCCAAAAGACATTTAACAAGGTGCTACATAAAAGGTTATTGTGCAAAGTAGGACCTGATGGTGCAGGGTGTAACATATTAGCATGGAGGGAAGATTGGTTGGCTGACAGAAAACAGACAGTCTGCATAAATGGGCCTTTTTGATTGGCAGGCTGTGACAAGTGGCATCTCTCAGGAGTCTGTGCTGGGTCCACAGCTTTTTACAATTTATATCAATGACATGAATGAGGGGAGTGAAGGCACGGTGGCTACATTTGCAGATGACATAAAGATAAATAGTAAAGTGTGTTGTGAAAAGGGCACAAGGTGATTACAGACAGATATAGATAGGTTCAGTGAGTGGGAAATTATGAGGCAGATGGAATATAGGGCTTGATCTAGTGGCTGTGTTGTGCCCACACGACCCCGAGAGGAGCCACCCCCGGGCTTCCCAACAGCCATTACGCCTCCTGGGATTGAACCAGATCTAACCCATAATGGGCAGGATCCAATGTCACAGGCTTAGAAGCTGACTCTCGCCTGCCTTCACCGCACCGAATGGCCTCCCAGCATCATCCAGCACCTACCGGCCTTGCCGAGGACACGCAGCAGGGCGCTGTTGAGTATGATCCCCGCAAACAGGGACCAGGCGGTATGGTACCTGGGAGTGGGGGGTTCCCAGGCGATCAGAGGTCTCTGCCTCCGGGCACGCTGACCCCCTGGCACTGCTGGTGCCACCCAGGAACCTTAGTAGTGTCGACCTGGCACCATGGCATTGCAACCTGGGCATCTGGCCAGTATTAAAAAGCCAAGTATTACTTAACAGGGAATGACTGTAGAATTCCAAGGTGCAGGGAGATATTGCCGTTGTAGTGCATGAGTTATAAAAGGTTAGCAAGTAATTAAGAAGCTAATGGAATGCTGTCCTTCATTACGAGAGGAATTGACATAAAATTAAGGATATTATGCTTCAGCTACACAGGGCATTGTTGAGACCACGGGCGGGTTTCTCCTTCACCCCGCCGGGTTGTAGAATCGGCAGGGGCCGGCGTCAACCGCGCCCCCGTCGTGTCCCGAATTCCACGGCACCGGAGATTCGGTGGGGGCGGGAATCGCTCCGCGCCGGTCGGCGTGCCCCCCTCCCCCCCCCCACCCCCCCTCCGGCGATTCTCCAGCCCGCGATGGGCCGAAGTCCCATTGCTGTCATGCTTCTCCCGCCGGCGTGGATCAAACAACCTACCTTACCGGCGGGAGCAGGCGGCGCGGGCGGACTCCAGGGTCCTGGGGGGTGTCCCCACGGTGGCCTGGCCCGCGATCGGGGCCCACCGATCGGCGGGCGGGCCTGTGCCGTGGGGCACTCTTTTCCTTCCGCCTTCGCCATAGTCTTCGCCATGGCGGAGGCGAAAGTGACCCCCTCCCCTGCGCATGCACGGGGATGACGTCAGCAGCCGCTGACACTCCGGCGCATGCGCGGACTTCCACCAGCCGGTGAAGTCCCTTCGGCCCTGGCTGGCATGGTGCCAAAGGCCTTCCACGCCAGCCGGCGGAACGCTAACCTTTCCGGCGCGGGCCTAGCCCCTCAATGTTAGGGCTTGGCCCCTAAAGGAGCGGAGACTTCCGCACCTTTGGGGCGGCCCAACGCCGGAGTGGTTCACGCTACTCCATCACGCCAGGACCCCCCGCCCCGCCGGGTAGAGGAGAATCCCGGCCCACATCTCAAATACTGCGTGAGACCTTCCACTGTTCCCACTGGCGGGATTTTTCAGTGCAACTCATGGTGCACCTCCGCCATTGGCTCCCAGTGGCGTGGGGTGGCTTCAATGGTAAATCCCATTGACAGCAGTGGAACCAGAAGATCCCATCACCGTCCAATGAAAAGCCGCCTCCCGCCACCGAGAAACTCGCCACGGGGAGGCCAGAGGATCTCGCCCATTCTGTGCAGTTTTGGTTTCCTTTATTTAAGGAAGTATGTATGTGAGTTGGAGGCAGTTCAGAGTGGTTTACGAAATAGAAATATGGGGCGGGATTCTCCGTACCCGGCTGGGCAGGAGATCCTGGCGGGACGAAGTGGTGTGAATCACTCCGGCGTCGGCCCACCCCAAAGGTGCGGAATCCTCCGCACCTTCACGGGCTAGGCCAGCGCCGGAGTGGTTTGCGCCCTGCCGGCCGGCGTGGAAGGCCTCTGGCGGCACGCCAGTCAGGGCTGAAGGGGCTCCGCCGGCCGGCACGGGTCTGCACATGCGGGGGAGCATCAGCGGCTGCTGATGTCATCCCCGTGCATGCAGAGGGAAGGGGTTCACCTACGCATCGGCCATCGCGGAGGCTGACATGGCCGGCGCGTTGGAAAAGGGTGCCCCCACGGCACAGACCCGCCTGCGGATCGGTGGGCTCCGAACGCAGGCCAGGCCACCATGGGGGCACCCCCCAGGACCCCGGAGCCCGACCGCGCTGCCAGGTCCCGCCGGTAAGGGACCTAGTCTAATTTACTCCGCTGGGACTGGCAAAGAACCAGCGGGACTTCGGCCCATCGCGGTTCGGAGAACCGCTGGGGAGGGCCGCTGCAAGCGGATTCACGCCCCCGCTGAATCTCTGGTGCCGGAAAATTCGCCGACCGGCGGGGGTGGGATTCACGCCACCCCCTCCCCCCGCCCCAGGGATTCTCCAACCCGCCAGGGGGGTCGTAGAATCCCGCCCCTGGAATGAGTGGCCTATCTTGTGAAGAAAGGTTGTATAGTGGGTTGGTTTCCACTGGAGTCTAAAAGAGTGAGGTGTGACTTGATTGTAGTATATTGATTGCAAAATCATCGTCAGGGAATGGTGAATCCCGCCCCCATCTGAATATTTACAGCCCAAGTTTGAAGTGTACCTGACATTGATTGGAGGCACGGCGTAGCGAGCACCCAACATGAACAGCATATTTTTACATTTGCTTTCTCAGCTTCCACTGGAGAAAGGAAAAATAAGGCCTCAAAATGACATTGGGACAAATGTTCCTCTTTTCCTCTTTTTGAATATTCTAAATTATGAGTCACAAGTGAAATTGCAAGAATGCACGGTTCTGAAACATGAATTTTGCGAGAATGCAATTTGATTGATGGTAATGAAATGTGCTTTTTTTCAGCTTGTTTGGGCAGTTCAGCTTCAACCTGTGATCCCTGCTGAGTGGACCAGTTGCCCATAACTGACATCACAGGAGACAATCAGCGGGTTACTTAAACATGGCAGAGAAACGTAACATTCTCCAAACAATTTAAGAAGCCCCCCCCCCTCGCAACCATACCCAGTCATTAAAATAAAACTACTTCACTCCCCAGACTTTTCAACCTTTTAACTAACACTGTATTCAATTACTGGTACTAAAACAGCAGATAATCAACATTCAGACATTGTGGTGGTGATGTGTTTCAGAGCGGTGGCAAATTCACTGCAGTTTTAGCAGTGAGCTTGGGGTAAAATGTATCCATATTTCATTATTATTTGATTCATTCCCCAAGTTTTATTTGTGCGCAATATTATAAGCAATCATGAAGCACAAGTCCTGAAGGTTCTTGCCATCGGAATTAATTATAGAAAGTACAATCATTTCAGATTGGAGAAATTTCAAACCATTTTAGAAATAGTGGGCGTGATTCAACAAACTCAAATTAAATTCCACTGAACGGCGCGTTGAGCGGGATGCTGCTTGGCGCCTGCAGCGGAACCTATCACCTGTGCACCATTGCACTGCCAGCCTCATATTATGTTGATCATTATCTTAGGTTGACCACTCCAGTGAAGCACTGAGGAAGTGGTGCACTGTATGGGCGGCACAGTATCACAGTGGTTAATACTGTTGCTTCACAGCCTCAGAGTCCCAGGTTCCATTCCCGGCTTGGGTCACTGTCTGTGCGGAGTCTGCACGTTCTGAGAAAGGACGTACTGACGCTGGAGGGTGTGCACAGGAGATTCACTAGGTTAATCCCAGAGCTGAAGGGGTTGGATTACGAGCAGAGGTTGAGTAGACTGGGACTGTACTTGTTGGAATTTAGAAGGATGCGGGGAGATCTTATAGAAACATATAAAATTATGAAGGGAATAGATAGGATAGACGCAGGCAGGTTGTTTCCACTGGTGGGTGAAAGCAGAACTAGGGGGTATAGCCTCAAAATAAGGGGAAACAGATTTAGGACTGAGCTTAGGAGGAACTTCTTCACCCAAAGGGTTGTGAATCTGGCTCAAGGGGCCAGATGGCCTACTCCTGCTCCTAGCTCCTATGTTCTTATGTTCTCCCTGTGTCTGCGTGGGTTTCCTCTGGGTGCTCCGGTTTCCTCCCACAAGTCCCGAAAGACATGCTTGTTAGGTAATTTCAGCATTCTGAATCTCCACCTGTGCATCCGAACAGGCGCCGGAATGTGGCGACTAGGTGCTTTTCACAGTAACTTAAATGCAGTGTTAATGTAAGCCTACTTGTTGTTGCACGTTTTGCTATGAGTGTAAAACGCGTTTATTGGGGTGTATTAACTTGCCTGTGTTAAAGGCCGTGTGCTTAACACCACTAGGCTCTGTCTTATGTATTTTTCAGCTCAGGAGTCGCCAGTTGCCATATAGACAACTCACATATATTCCAAGGTCAAGTTCAAAGTAATAAAACGATACACCGATTAGTAAGTTCCAAACGATCAATATTTATTATACAATTATAATAAATACGCATGCACACACTAAGGGACTAAGCTATGACTAAACTAAGCAAACAGAATACTTAACTACACAGGAACAGGCAAGGTCAGGGAGCGAGGCCTTCGTCCCGGTCTTGGGCTGCAACCTTCAGAAAGCGTGCTGGTCACTGGGGGTCTAGCGGGCTTGGTTCGCGTAGCGAGCGTCGTATTGGCACTTACGGTTCGGCGGCTGGTGCTCAACGGCTGGAGTCAGGATACAGGTTCAAGTTCTTGGTCAGGGCCGGAGCACGAAACAACAGACAGGACCATGTGTGGGGGTCTATATTTATAGGGGTCCCCAATGTCCTTCCCTCTTTCTGGGCGGGCTTTACCTGTAGGTATCGATTGGATAGCTTCCAATCGATATCTTTTGAATTCCTCCAATGTAAGGGTCTTTCTCGATGGTGGGGGCGGTTTCTATAGTGGATACTTCTGGTGCCGCTCTGTCTGGACATCCACTTAAAGTATCTTATTCAAACCCAAATGTTGCCATTGTGTGTGCCTAGATCTGGACTGCCTCATTAGTATGTAGAACGTTCTGCCATTATCACCTTTGGTTGGAGATCTTCCACCTGGCCAGAAACTGGTTTTGCTGCTTGCAAAATGCTAATGAGTGTTTGCAGGCTGTTTGCCTTGGCTAAACTGTTTTTCCCTACAGTCTTAGCGATTCTCCATTTTGTTTGGTTCAGTGTCCATTTTAGGTGGCTACAGTGGCTACATCGTGACAATAAAAGATTATTAATTATTATTTAAAAGTGTCATTATTTAGATGTGATGTTAATCTAAGATCTTGTGTGCCCTCTCAGGTAAGCCTCAAAGATCCCTCAGCATTATTTCAAGAAGGAGAAAGAGAGTTATCACAAAATCACAGAATTGTTACAGCCCCATCGTGTCTGTACCTGCTCTCCAAACGAGCATCATGGCTTAATGCTACCCCCCACCTTTTCCCCATACCCCTGCATACTGTTTCCATTCAAGTAATCGGCTAATGCCCTCTTGAATGCCTTGATTGAACCCTTTCAGGCTGTGCATTCCAGGCCCCAATGTTTTTCCTCACATCACATTTGCTCCTTTCGCAAATCATCTTAAATCTGCAATGTCTCGTTCTTGATGCCTTTACGAGGGGGAATAGTTTCTTCCTCTTTACTCTGTCCAGTCCCCTCATGATTTTGAACATCTCTAATAAATGCCCTTCTTATCCCAAGTGTCCTGGTCAACATTTATCCCTAAAACAGTATCACAAGAAACAGATCATCTGGTCATTATTTCTGAGCTGTTTGTGGAGCCTTGTGCACTGTCAGGTTACCTAAATTGCAATGGTGACTACACTTGAAAGACATTTTTATCTAGTGATTAATTCAGCTGTTTTTGTGTGTTGATTAAAGAAGAAATATTGGCCAAATACTGGGAGTATACATCCCCGCTTTTCTTTGAATACTGCTTTTACCTTCACCCAAGAGAGTGGAGGGGTCCACAACTTAACATCTCATCTGCACTCCCTTAGTACTGCACCAAAATGCCGGCATGAATTAGGGACTCAAGTCAGTGGAAAGAATGATAAATCCAACTGCTCTAGACTACCTAATAGCTTTGTGCCTTTCTCTGCTTTAAATATTTGTCTGATTTTCCTCTTAAAAGTCATTATTGGATTGGCATTTTGCAATGAAATTGCTCAGCATACATTTTTAACCTAAAGGTCATGCAATAATACACAACAAATGTTTCCAAAATGCATGTTCAAGCACTAAGTGGAACTTAATTGACAAACTGAAGGGAGAAATGTGAAGCTTTATTCGGGAAGAATACCCACAGCTCTTACTTAACAACAATACCTGACAGGATTGTTCAGCAGCAATATTTTTGGTGATAATTTGTTTATTTAAATGCGTTACCGCCAGCATTTAAACAAAGTTAATTGGAAAATTCAGGATGGCAGCTGAATATGCCACACAGATAAGAAAGGACTCGGGTTCAATTCCTAATCTGTGATGAGTTAATGGATATCAACCAGGGCAAATGATGCCAGGACTACAATTAGCCCCAAAATTACCAATAGGTTACTGTCTGTACAAAATATTCACTAAAGAATTGCACCCCCACTGCAAGTTGATAGTTGAATTAAAAGACCTTAATGTTAATCGTCTACCCACAATATTGGACAGCCGACTCACTGGTTATCCAGGTTTAATTCTGAAGCATGAGTGATGTACCCAAGGAAGAGGTGGCGTAAGGTGAAGGGTTTCAGGTTCCTGGGGCATTTGGACCAGTTCTGGGGGGTGTGGGACCAGTACAAACCATTCACACCTGGGCAGGACTGGGACTGATATCCTGAGGGAATATTTTCTAGAGTGGCTGGGGAGGGTTTAAACTAAAAAGGCAGGTGGACGGGAACCTAGACAAGGAGTCAGAGGAGGAAGAAACAAGGAAGAAAACAAAAGACAGAAAGGGGAATAAGAAAAGTGATGGGTAAAGGAGCCAAGGACCAGATTCAGACAGGGCGCCAGTGAAAAATATTGGGAGTGGAACAATGTTACAAAGATGAGCTTAAAGGTTTTGTGCCTTAATTCACGGAGCATTCGCAATGAAGCACGGTAGCACAGTGGGTAGCACTGTTGCTTCACAGAGCCATGGTCCCAGGTTCTATTCCCGGCTTGGGTCACTGTGCGGAGTCTGCATGTTCTCCCGGTGTCTGCGTGGTATTCCTCTGGGTGCTCTAGTTTCCTCCCATAAATCCCGAAAGACGTGCTGTTAGGTGAATTGGACATTTTGAATTCTCCCTCTGTGTACCCGAACAGGCGCCTGACTAGGGGCTTTTTACCGTAACTTCATTTCAGTGTTAATGTAAGCCTACTTGTGACAACAAAGATTATTATTATTAATCGCACAAATAGATGTAAATAGTTATGATCTAATTGAGGTCACAGCGACATGGTTGCAGGGTGACCAGGAATGGGAACTGAGCGTCCAGGGGTATTCAGCATTTAAGAAGGACAGACAAAAAGGAAAAGCTGGTGGAGTTCCAGCGCTGGTTAAAGATGAAATTAAAGCAATAGTGAAGAAGAATATTCTCTGCGACAATGTGGAATCTGTGCGAGTCGAGCTGAGAAACACCAAGTGGCAAAAAAACATTAGTGGGCGTTGTATATAGACCCCCAATCTAAAGTGGTGGTGTTGGGAACGGCATTAAACAGGAAATTACAGATGCTTGCAATAAAGAAACATCTGGAATTATGAGTGATTTTAATCTGCATATAGATCGGGCAATTCAAATTAGTCACAATACCAGAGGAGGATTCCTGGAGGGTATACGGATGGATTATTGGACCAATATGTTGAGGAACCAACTAGAGAACAGGCCATCCTAGACTGGGTACTGCATAATGACCAATCCACCTAACCTGCACTTCTTTGGATTGTGAGTGGAAACTGGAGTACCTGGAAGAAATCCACACGAGTAGCATGGTAGCACAAGTGGATAACACTGTGGCTTCACAGTGCCAGGGTCCCAGGTTCGATTCCTGGCTGGATCACTGTCTGTGTGGACTCTGCACATTTTCCCTGTGTGTGTGAGGGTTTTCTCCGGGTGCTCTAGTTTCCTCCCACAATCCAAAGACGTGCAGGTTAGGTGGATTGACCATGATAAATTGCTCTTAGTGACCAAAAGGTTAGGAGGGGTTATTGGGTTACGGGGATAGGGTGGAAGTGAGGGCTTAAGTGGGTCGGTGCAGACTTGATAGGCTGAATGGTCTCCTTCTGCACTGTATGTTATGTTCTTATGTTATGTTCACACAGACAGGGAGAAAGTGTGACTCCACACAGACAGTGACTCAAGGCCAGAATCGAACCTGTGTCTCTGGAGCTGTGAGGCGGCCGTCCCGACCATTGTGCTGGCAGAAGGCTTTTGACAAAGTCCCGTTTAAGAGATTAGCATGTAAAATTAAAGCGCATGGAATTAGGGGTAGTGTATTGAGATGGATAGAAAACTAGTTGGCAGACAGGAAACAAGGTATTTTTCAAATTGGCTGGTAATGACTAGTGGGGTATCGCAGGGATTAGTGCTAGGACCCCAGCTATTCACAATATATATATTAATGATTTAGATGAGAGAACAAAATGTATTATCTCCATATTTGTGGATGACATAAAATTGGTTCAGAGGGTGTGTTGTGAAGAAGATGCAGAGATCCTTCAGTGTGATTTGGGCAAGTTGAGTGATTGGGCAAATCAATGATAGGTGTAGTATAATATGGATAAATGCGAGGTTATTCACTTTGGTAGCATAAATGGGAAGGCAGACCATTGTTATGAGAGGAGATAGTACAATGAGACCTGGAAGTCCTCGTATACCTGTCCCTGAAGCATCCAGGTACAGCAGGTGGTAAGGAAGGCAAATGGTGTGTTGGCCTTCATTGTGAAATGATTTGAGTACAGGAACAGGGATGTCTTTCTGCAATTATACAGGGCTTTGATAGGCCATAAGTTGAAAATTATTGTGACGTTTTGGTCTCCTTATCTGTTTTTGCTATTTATTGAGTGCAGCAAAGGTTAACCAGACTGATTCCTGGGATGGCAGGACTGACATATGACGAGAGATTGAATCGGTTAGGATTGTAATCGCTGGAGTTCAGAAGAATTAAAAAAAAAAATTTAGATTACCCAATTCATTTTTTCCAATTAAGGGGCAATTTAGCATGGCCAATCTACCTAGCCTGCACATCTTTGGGTTGTGGGGGCAAAACCCACACAAACACAGGGAGAATGTGCAAACTCCACACGGACAGTGACCCAGAGCCGGATCGAACCTGGGATCTCGTCGCCGTGAGGCGGCAGTGCTAACCCACTGCACCACCATGCTGTCCTTGAATTCGGAGGAATGAGGGGGGAATCTTATAGAAACCTATAAAATTCTAACAGAACTAGACAGGGTAGATACAAGGAGGATGTTCCCGATAGTGGGAGTGTCCAGAAACAGGGGTCACACATACCGGTAAGACCATTTAGGATAGAGATGAGGAGAAATTTCTTCACCCAGAGTGGTGAGTCTGTGGAATTTCTTACCACCGGAACTAGTTGAGGCCAAAGCATTGTATGTTTTCAAGAAGCAGTTAGATATAATGCTTGGGGCAAAGGGGATCAAAGATATGGGGGGAAGGTGGGATTAGACTATTGAGTTGTATGATTAGCCATGATCATAATGAATGGTGGAGCAGGCTCAAAGGACCAAATGGCCTCATCCTGCTCCTATTTTCTGTTTTGATGAACCGGAGCACTGGTCAGTGACCCAGAAACTTGATTATCCAGCATCTATTTCTTCAGTGAAAATGAGGGCTGCAAAGCCAACTGATGCGACCATCAATTCACACGAGACGATTAGTAGAAGTGAACAGTGGTTTTAATATGCTAGATCTGTGCCTGCCTGCGACTACTCTGTACTGAGTGCCGCCTACAGGCTTACAGGTTTATATACCACCCCCAAGAGGGCGGAGCTACAGGCAGAGCCCACAAGGGCATCAACATAATACAGTGGTGAATTGTAGTAGCAATACGTTCACCACATTCATCCCCTGTTAAAAAAAATCGAAGACCAGCAGGGGTGAAGTGGCTCACAGATCGAGTCTGTCCGGCGCCTTGATCGTTCTCTGTGATCGCCTTAGCTCCGGCTTCGCGGCAGGCATGGGTGTTGAACTCTTAGCTGCGGGCACGGGTGTTGGGCTCGTTAACTCCGGGAGCATGTTGTCTGGAGCTTCATCACGGTACGTCGGCGATGGGGAGAGGCGGGTGTAGGCCATGTAGGGGTGGGGCGGTGTTCAGTGTAGGGTGGGGGGGGGGTAGGTGATGGTCGCAGGGGAACCGGCAGGTGCCAGGTCCCGGAGGGAGACTGTATCTTGTCGGCCGTTGCGGTGCGCCACGTAGGCATACTGGGAGGTGGCATGTAGGAACTGGACCCTCTCGACCAGGAGGTCGGACTTATGGCTCCTCATGTGCTTCCGGAGGAGGACAGGCTCCGGTGTTGTCAGCCAGGACGGAAGCAAGACCCCAGAGACGGACTTCCTGGGGAAGACAAATTGCCAGCATGAGGGGTCTTGTTCGTCGCTGTGCCGAGGAGTGACCGAATGGTGTGGAGTGCGTCGGGGAGGACCTCCTGCCATCAGGAAACTGGGAGACTTCTAGACCATGGGGCCAGAAGGACGGCCTTCCATACTGGCGCGTTCTCCCTCTCCACTTGTCCGTTTCCCCGGGGGTTGTAGCTGGTGGTCCTGTTCGAGGCAATACCTTTACTGAGCAGGTACTGACGCAGCTCATCGCTCATAAAGAGCAGCCCCGGTCACTGTGGCCGAGCAGGGTGATGATGCTGTGCAGGGCCTTAATGACAGTGGTCGCGGTCATGTCGGGGCATGGAATGGCAATGTGGAAATGGGAGTACTCGTCAACGATGTTAAGAAAATACATGTTGCAGTCAGTGGAGGGGAGGGACCCTTTGAAATCGACGCTGAGGCGCTCAAAGGGGTGGGATGCCTTCACCAAGCGGGCCTTGTCTGGCCGGTAGAAGTGTGGCTTGTACTCCGTGCAGACTTGGCAGTCCCTGGTCATGGCCATGACCTCCTCGGTGGAATAGGGCAGGTTGCGGGCCTTGATGAAGTGGAGAAGCCGAGTGACCCCCGGGTGACAGAGATCATTGTGGTTGGCCTGAAGTTGGTCATCTTGCGCGCTGGTGCATGTGCCGCTGGACAGGGCATCTGGGGGCTCATTGAGCTTCCCCGGACAATGCACAATATCATAATTATAGGTGGAGAGTCGATTCTCCACCTCAAGATTTTATCACTCTTGATCTTCCCCCGCTGTGTGTTGTTGAACATGAAGGCTACCGACTGTTGCTCGGTGACGAAGGTGAACCTTCTACCGGCCAGGTAGTGCCTCCAATGCTGCAGAGCTTCCGCAATGGCTTGAGCTTCCTTTTCGACAGAGAAGTGTCGAATCTCAGAGACATTGAGGGTACGGGAAAAAAAGGCCACGGGCCTGCCTGGTTAAGGGTAGCGGCCAGGGCGACATCTGACTCATCGCTCTCCACCTGGAAGGGGATGGACTCGTCCACCGCGTGCTTCGCTGCTTTGGTAATGTCTGCCTTGATGCGGCTGAAGGCCAGGCGGGCCTCAGTTGTCAGCGGGAAGATGGTGGCTTTGATAAGTGGGCGGGCTTTGTCCCCATAGTTGGGGACCCACTGGACATAATATGAAAAGAACCCGAGGCATCTTTTCAGGGCCTTGGGGCAGTGGGGAAGGGGGAGTTGCAGGAGGGGGTGCATGCGGTCGGAGTCAGGCCCTCGGACTCCGTTTTCCACGACATAGCCAAGGATGGCTAGTCGGGTTGTGTGGAAAACACATTTCTCCTTGTTGTAGGTAAGATTCAGGGCTTGGGCTGTTTGGAGGAACTTCTGAAGGTTAGTGTCGTGGTCCTGCTGATCATGGCCGCAGATGGTGATATTATCCAAGTACGGGAACGTGGCCCACAGCCCGTACTCGCCAACCATCCGGTCCATGGATCTTTGGAAGAGCGTTGGTGATACCGAAGGGGATCCTGAGTAAGTGGAAGAGGTGGCTGTCTGCCTCAAAGGCTGTGTAGTGACGGTCTTCCGGGCGGATTGGAAGCTGGTGGTATGCAGATTTCAAATCTACCGTGGAGAAAACCCAGGAGTGTGCAATCTGATTCACCATGTCCGCTATGCGGCGAAGGGGGTACGCATCGAGTTGCGTGTACCGATTTATGGTTTGGCTGTAGTCTACAATCATCCGATTCTTTTCCCCGGTCCTGACGACCACCACTTGGGCTCTCCAGGGGCTATTACTGGCCTCAATGATCCCCTCCCTCAAGAGCCGCTGGACCTCTGACTTGATAAAAGTCCTGTCCTGGGCACTGTACCGCCTGCTGCTGGTGACGACGGGTTTACAGTCAGCGGTGAAGTTCGCGATGTGCGAGGGAGGGGCGACCTTAAGGGTCGCAAAGCTACATATGGTGAGAGGGGGTAGGGGCCCGCCGAACTTCAGAGTCAGGCTCCTGAGGTTGCACTGGAAGTCCAGTCCTAACAAGAGAGAAGCTCAGAGATGGGGAAGTACATAGAGTTTAAAATTGGCATACTCGGCGTCCTGTATCGCGAGGTTCATGACACAGTACCCCTGGATCTGCACTGAATGTGATCCGAAAGCAAGGGAGATTGTTTGGGATGCGGGGGAAATCTGGAGGGAACAGCGCCTTAATGTGTCTGGATGAATGAAGCTCTCCATGCTCCCAGAATCAAACAGAAAGGGCATTTTGTGCCCATTGACCCGGACAGTCATCATGGATTTCTTAAGGTGCTTGGGCAGTGACTGGCCGAGAGTGACGGCGCCCAGCTGCGGGTAGCCGGTGTGGTCAGCGGTAGCGGGGTGGTCCCAAGATGGCGGCACCTGTCGGTCGCACGTGTCGGGCAGCGTTGAAGATGGTGGCCAAGATGGCCGGATAGCACGAGGCGGATGATGCGTCAGAAGGGGGCTGTACTGGCAGGCATGCAGCCACGATGCACGCGGCACAGGCCTGGGACACCCTCGGGTCGGGTGATGGTCGCGCCTCTGGCGCCCACGAGGGAATCGTTTGGTCGGAGGGGAAAGCATTTAGGCTCTGGAAGGCTACCTGTAACAAGGTGGATAGTTTTACCGTATCTTCTAAGTCGAGGCGCCCTTTTCGCACAGGCGCTGTCTGACATAGTTGGACCGGACTCCAGCCACAAAGGTGTCCCGGATGGCGAGTTCCATGTGCTGCGTGGCCGTGACTTCCTTGTAGTTGCAGTTTCGAGCGAGTACCCTCAGGTCGCGTAGATATTCCTGCAGCAATTCCGCGGGGCGTTGATGACGTGTGATGAGGAGATGCTGCGCGAACACTTCGTTTACCGGCCTCAAGTAATGTCTCTTCAGGATCGCGACCGCGTCTGCGTACATGGTCGCGTCTTCGATGAGTGCGGAGATTCTGTGGCTCACCCGGGCGTGAAGGAGACTCAACCTCTGTGCCTCGGTGACGGCGGGCGAGGAGGAGGCAGCGAGTTCGGCCTCAAAGCAGCTGAGCCAGTGTGAAAAGATTCCCTTAGCTTCTGTGGGTTGAGTTCCAGTCGATCAGGTTTGAGGGCGGCTTCCATTGCGATATCCTAGCGTATTAAATTGATGCGACCATCAATTCACATGAGACGATAAGTAGAAGTGAACAGTGGTTTTAATACGCTAGATCTGTGCCTGCCTGCGACTGCTCTGTACTGAGTGCCGCCTACAGGCTTACAAGTTTATAACCATCCCGAGGAGGCGGAGTCACAGGCGGAGCCCAAAGGGCATCAACATAATACAACACAATACAGTGGTGAATTGTAGTAGCATACGTTCACCACATCAACAGAGCATATTTCATGCACGTACTCAGATTACTGCTGAAGTGCACTGCACACTATATTCATTAGACCCTCTCTCCTCAGACAGTCAGGGTTCCACTTTAAATTACACGCATTGTTTACACACACTGGCAGGGGTCTCATGCCTGCTTAGAACCCTTGGTCTATCTTGTTCTCAACCGGCCACAAGTTCCGAGCTCGCTCACTGACGATGTTGAACGACAGCTTGCGGAACAGCGCCTCTTTTTTCTTGAAGGCAACTTACAGTTTCCTGTCCTTAGTACTGGGTTTAACAACATTAGATCTTAACTATCGTTCCTCCTTTCTCAGATAGTAGGTGCAGGTAATGGAATTTGACTCCGCCAGAACCACTGGGAGGGTGTTGCCTGCTTCCTGGGATGGAGGGAGCCATTGGGGTGATCCACATCCTGGAGTGGGCCTAGGCTTTCTGCATCGTATTTCCAGGTCACACTAGCCTTCTCCACTTTTCTGAATTTCCTCATTTCCCCCCTCCACCTCTCCTATCGTTTTATAGCCATATGTACCTCCTCTGGGCCTATCTTTGCGCCTTCTTTTTACTTTACCAACCCCTTTTGATTTTCACCGTCTTGTCATTTAATTATGCCTGCATTCCACCCTCCTCCAGATCTCCCCTGTTCCTCATACCCCTCTCCTTCTACTATTTAAACTGTCTCTGTGCTTTCTTTAAATCAGTTAAGTCTCTGATGTCTTTCAATTCTAATGAAAGGTCATCAACCTGAAACATTAGGTGGATAACATTGATAATGTTAACATTGGCATCCACAGGCTGCAGAATCAGTGGCAACCCTGCCACAAACATTCAAAGTCCCCCTCAAAAAATTCTGATTGGCATTGGGATCCTTGTCTTGTCAGGGGGCAGTTTCCCAGCTCTGAGACTCCTTGTTGTAGGTGAGATTCAGGGCTTGGGCGGTTTGGAGGAACTTCTGAATCAGAGGCTGCCAGTGCCAGTGGAAGCGGTGGCCACTGCCTGTATGGCAGGAGGCCCAGGCTGCACATCACTGCCGGGCCTGGAGTGAAAGTAAGTGAGGCGGGATTGTAGGGGCAGTCGATGAGGCCCCAGAGGAGTGGTGGAGCAGCGTTGGTTTCCATGACAGGTCGTGGCCAATGCTTCTGGATGATATCTGTTGGCCATGGGCTGCCCAAGTAGGAAGGACCCAGACCATCCACTACATGCAACACCTCCCCACCCCACCCACCCAAGCAAGGGTGTCTCCAGCCTGCACCTCCCTGTCTGTTTGTATAGGCTCCTCCTATTCTGCCTCTGGGGAGCATTGAATTCTACCTGTTCAACTCTCCACAGATCCTGCTTGCCCTACTGAGTATTTGTCAGTACTTTCTCTAAATTAAGTGTCATCCATTTTCTCGATTGTTTCATTCTGTTAACACGTTTCTATTGCTCATCATAGAAATTACTGCACAGAAAATGATCAATAGGGGCTGGTTTAGCACACTGGGCTAAATCGCTGACTTTTAAAGCAGACCAAGGCAGGCCAGCAGCACGGTTCAATTCCCGTACCAGCCTCCCCGAGCAGGTGCCAGAATGTGGCGACTAGGGGCTTTTCACAGTAACTTCATTTGAAGCCTACTTGTGACAATAAGCAATTTTCATTTCATTCTGCCTGGACTGATGTTAGTTTTATATCTGGAACTATCTACTAATCGCCCAATGTCTTCACCCCTTCCCCAAATAATTTCATTTTTTTCAATGGAACTTAAGAACTTAAGAAATAGGAGCAGGAGAAGGCCATCCTTTTTAAAAAAAAAAAAAAATTTTGAGTACGCAATTCATTTTTTACAATTAAGGGGCAATTTAACATGGCCAATCCACCTAGTTTGCGCATCTTTGGGTTGTGGGGGTGAGACCCACGCAAACACGGGGAGAATGTGCAAACTCCATAGTGACCCAGAGACGGGATCGAATCTGGGACCTCGGCGCCGTGAGACAGCAGTGCTATCCACTGTGCCACCGTGCTACCCGCATTCTTTATTTTTACGATCTTTATTGTCACAAGTAGGCTTACATTAACACTGTAATGAAGTTACTGTGAAAAGCCCCTAGTCGCTACATTCCGGCACTTGTTCGGATACGCTGAGGGAGAATTCAAAATGTCCAATTCACCTAACAGCACGTCTTTTGGGCCCTTAAACACATTCCTCCATTCAATATGATCATGTCTCATCTGATCTTGGCCTCAACTCCAATTTCCTGCATGTTCCCCAGAGCCCTTGATTCTCTTCTAGTAGATCCTGAGGGCTGCAGTCTTCAATATATTCAATAATTCAGCCTCCACAGCTCTCTGGGGCAGAGAACATCTCTCGGAGAGAGTAAATTCTTCCTCATCTCTGTTTAAAAAGAGAGACTCCTTATTTTAAATGATGCCTTTAGTTCTACACTCCCCCATGAGGGGGCACATCCTTGAGGCATTGGGTGAGCATTGAAGGGTGGAGTCAGGTGGAGGGAATAGACAGCCGAGGAAGGAGATTCAGACTGTCGTGGGGGATTGGTCAGACAGCCAAGGGTGGGGGAGTTTGAGCAGTTGTTGGAGGGGGACAGTCAGGTCAGGTCAGGCCTGGTTGGGGGGGGGGGGGGGGTGTGTGTGTGCGTGTATCCCTGGAAGGGATGGGCAAGAGGTGAGGGGAGTCCTCTGTTGGGTCCACGGGTGTGGGGGATGTTCCGTTGGAGGTCAGTGTGGGTCTGTACTGTTTTTGTTTTGGTCTGTACTGTTGACTGGGACCCTGCTCGATCAACTTAGAGATCTGAACTTAGTACAACTCTACTTTATTCAGAAGAGCTAGCGATTTCTGAGAATATAGTACAGAGAGGATTCAGACTCCCAGCTGAGCTCCAGCCATTGCCCACACCAGTGAAGGGGGCTGGTCAGGCTATGATCACTCGGTGTGGATTACATCATCTCTGAGGACCGAGCACAGGGCTCCTCTTCTGCGATGGTCGCACCCCCGGGAGTTCCCGATTTGTTGCTGATGATGTCTTCCAATCTCCCTTCTTTTCCCCCAGTTCTGCGAGTACTGAGACGTTATACATACACGTGGTCTGAGTTCTATTGTCTTATCAAGATTTAAGCTCATTAATAAACATAAACAGGATGTACAAGTTTAACCAGGGTGATTTAATCAAGATCCATTGTCCTCTGAAACACTCATGTCTGACCAGCTATTTGTTTAAAATCTGTGAAACAATTTAAATCTGTTCTATATTATTATATTATTTAAGTGTGTCATGCTTAAAAGCATTTGTATATTTTAATTTAGATTATGGTCATAAAATGTAAAAAGCGCCACAGGGCTGCTTTGTTGTCACTATCCTTGTAACTGTTTTTGATAGCGTTTACAGAAGCACTGCAGTGCAGAAGGAGGCCATTTGGCCCATCAAGTCTGCACCGACACTCCGAAAGAGCACCCTATCCAAGCCCACGTCCCTGCTCTATCCTTGTAACCCCATCTAACCTTTGGGCACTAAGGGCCAGTTCTGCATGTCCAATCCATCTAACCTGTCCATCGTTGGACTGTGGGAGGAACCGAACCATCCGGAGGAAACCCTCGCAGATACAGGGAGAATGTGCAAACTCCACACAATCACTCAAGGCCAGAATTGAACCCGGGTCCCTGGCACTGTGAGGTAGCAGTGCTAAACACTGTGCCACCCCAAGTTGCTGGACAGCGAGGGAAATGAAAAAGGGGAAGGTCTTTGATTGGGTGAAGTGCAGGAATGATTGAATGACAAGAAGGATGATGGTGCAAGGTATGCCTTGTTCTGGGATAAATGTGTTTGTGCGGCCGGGCAAAAGAATATTAAAGCGAGCATGCATAGCAATTAAATTTTAAATGGAACATTGCCTATAACTGGCATGGTGGCGCAGTGGTTAGCACTTATGCCTCACAGCATCAGGGGCTTAGTGTCCAAGGACATCCAGGTTAGGTTCTGAGGATCGGGTGTGGGAGTAGGACTAGGTTGGGCCCTCTTTCAGAGCATTGGTGCAGACTCGATGGGCCGAATGTCCTCCTTCTGCACTGTCGCAATTCTATGGTTCGATACCATGGTTCTAGGAACCCATGCAGTCACGGGAAGAATGCACAAAGACCACATAGTTACCCAAGGTCTGAATTGAACACCTGCCCTAGTTTTGTGAGGCAGCAGTGCTAACCAGTGTGCCACCATGTTACCTGTGCTATCATGCTTACGGCAATTATCTTATCATTTATAATGATCTCATAACTAGATGATGCGTGCGATTCTCCATCCCGCCAGCCCCGATTTCCAATGCGGCCCCGCCGGCAGCGAGATTCTCCATTCCCGCAGCTAGCCAATGGGGTTTCCCATTGTGGCCACTCCCACGCCATCAGGAAACCCGTGGGCATGTGGGCAATGCCAGCGAAGTGGAGAATCCCACCGATGAAGAATCCCACAGGTTGTGTTTTGCTGTTTCAGTAAGACATTTTGTAGAAGCTTGTAAAATTTAATGGAAAACATTTCTTAACTTATATTAATTTTAAGAATGACAAAACTTTGAAAACAGTTAAAGGTATGTGTTATCAGCTGAGCAATGACATAAAGCTACCACAACTTTACCAAATTTCTTGCAATTAAAGGTATTTTTTTCTCTTAAACACAGCGTTCAATAAAATGTATGTAATCCACATAAACTCAGCAGTTCTGTCTATTTGTAAAGGGGAGAGACGGAGGGGGACAAGGGGAGGGAAGGGAGGCAAAGGGAGATGGGGAGGGAGGGTTTTGATATATCAATTGTTAATTTTGCAAGCTCAATGTTTGAAAACGGCAGCTGCTAAGCGATCTGAATGGCCCGTGAGTCACCCGGCGGAGATGATGCCTGACTCTTCTCTTATGCTCCCTACGCTTACATTGATGCCTCAGAAGTGTGATGCCCCAGTGGAGGTGAAGCATGACTGCAGATTTTGAATCGCACTGGATTCTGCAATATCTGTGAGAGAGATAGTCCACATTAGTTTACAGGAGGCTTGCACACGGCAACTAAGGCATTAAACTTTTTTTTAAAGCATTTGAGGTAATCAGGGAGGCATCTCAGGATGAACATTACATCACAGAGATGCTTAAACAACACAGCTTAAAATACATTATACTTTTGCTGTGAATCAGCTGGGAGGATAGGCATGCTAATATTAGTGTCCTTGAAGGAGTTAATAGCACCAGTATCGAGGCCATGATCATCTGAAGCTAACTCTGCTGGGCCACCCAGATGCTTAGGATGTCAGACTCCCCACTGCCAAAGCAAATCTTCTTCACCCATCTCAAGGAAGGTTCCTGAACATGTGGAGGAAAAAGGAAGCTCTTAAAAGACACCTTGAAGGCTTATTTGAAGAAATGGAACATAGACATCAATGCCTGGGAGACCTTTGCTCAGAAGAGGCCTACTTGGAGGAACCTCCGGGTTGAAGGGTCACAGTTCTTAAAGATCACCCAACAGCAAGAAGAGGCCCGGAAAAGGAACCTTAGAAAGGAATACCTGCAACTTAGCTCCCAAGGACCGATGCCACCATTTGGAAACTCCTGCCAAGTGAGTGATTGAAGCTGCGGCTCTAGGATTGGACTCATCAGCTACACAATGATCCACAGACCAGTCGCAAGGAGCATCTTAGGTGAACAATAATACTCGTTAGCGAGTGATTACCACATTCTATCCATTATAGTTTTTTAATGGAATTAACATCCTCATGACAAACCAAAGTTTAAAAAAGATAATTTTTCACCTTCTGTGATTCCACAGATGTGTGTGACTCGGTGACAGGGAGAGATGGTAGTACAGTGGTATTGTTACTGTAATGATAAACCAGAAACACAGAGTAATGTGCTGGGGTTCCAAGTTCAAATCCCACCATTGCAGTTGGTGAAATTAGAACTTAATAAAAATCTGTAATTAAAAGTCTAGTGATGACAATGAATGATTTTTGACGAAGTTGCAGGCCAAATTATCAATAAGCCAAATAAATTTTAAGTTAATCCTCCTTTCTCAAGTATCATCTTTGAGCTGCTTCCAGCTGCAATGCTTTCCTTTTTCATCTCTGTACAGAAGACAGGAATAAATATTCCGGTGATATCAGGGAAGCATATTGAGGAGGTGTGTCCTGGGTCTGGTCGGAATACAATTTTGAAACATCTTTGGACGTTTATTTCCTTTCTGGCACAAGGATCTTAATTCTGCTCAACGAGATACTAAATTGCCTTTCCTCTTGACATTGTGCGTCACGACAAGGCAAATGTAACTAACATTGTAACCATAGCTTTGTGTGTTTATTTGTTCTGAGACTTTGAAAAGAACAAGTTGGTATTTTCACGAGAAATAGTGACTAGGGTAAGTCTTCCTGTCAAAGTTGCAACGTTGCAAACACCCAGTGACCAGAGGAAATCTCCCTCTCCATGATGAAGCGAGGTGTTATATTGTTGATAAAAGGTTAGCTACATAACTAATTCTGGGGCCCACACAAAAAAAAAGATAGGCCATGATTCTCCCTTCCCCGTCACTAAGATCGGGAATTCTGATCGGGCGGAGGAGAATCCCACATCAGGCCAAAAATGGGATCGGCGCCGGGCAGCAGAACCATCCCCAGTCTCTGGTCCCGCCAAACTGGCCATAGCGGGGGGGTCATGCAAAAAGCTTATATGCATTCATCTGAAAAATTCAATTATGGGATATGGGCGTCACTGGTTAGGCCAACATTTGTTGCCCAAGCTTAGTTGCCTTTCAGTAGGTGGTGGTGAGTTGCCTTCTTGAACCGCTGCAGTCCTTGAGGTGTCGGAACACCCACTGTGCTGTTAGGGAGGGAGTTCCAGGATTTTGTCCCAGCGACAGTGAAGGATCAAGTCAGGATGGTGAGTGACTTGGAGGGGAATCCCCAGGTAGCGGGGTTCCCGCTATCTGTTGCTCTTGTCCTAGATGATAGTGGTCGTGGGTTTGGAAGGTGCTGTATGAGAAACCTTGGTGAGTTACTGCAGTGCATCATGTAGATTGTACACATGGCTGCCACTCTTCATCGGTGGTGGAGGATTTGAATGTTTGTGGAAGGGGGAGCTATCAAGCAGCTGCTTTCTCCTGGATGACATTGAGTATTGTTGGAGCTACACTCATCCAGGCAAGTGGAGAGTATTCCATTACACTCCTGACTTGTGCCCTGCAGATGGATGACAGGCTTTGGGGGGTCAGGAGGCGAGTTACTTGCCATAGGAATCCTAGCCATTGACCTGCCCTGGTAACCACAGTATTAGTATGGCTAATCCAGTTCAGTTTCCAATCAATGGTAACCCCCAGGATGCTGATTGTGGGGGATTCAGCAATGGTAATGCCATTGAATGTCAAGAGGCGATGGTTAGATCCCCTCTTGTAGGAGATGGTCATTGCCTGGCTCTTGTGTGGCGCGAATTTAACTTGTCAGCCCAAGCCTCGATATTGTCCAGGTATTGCTGCATTTGGACATGGACTGCTGCATTATCTGACGAGTCTTGAATAGTGCTGAACGTTGTGCAGTAATCCGCAAACATCCCCACTTCTGACCTTATGATGGAAGGGAAGTCATTGATGAAGCAGCTGAATATTGTTGGGCCTAGGACACTACCCTGAGGAACTCCTGCAGTGTTGTCCTGGAGCTGAGATGATTGACCTCCAACCACCACAACCATTTTCCTTTGTGCCAGGTATAATTCCAACCAGCGGAGAGTTTCCCCCCGATACCCATTGACTCCAGTTTAGCTATGGCTCTTTGATGCCATACTCGGTCAAATGCTGCCTTGATGTCAAGGGTAGTCATTCTCACCTCATCTCTGGCATTCAGCTCTCTTGCCCATTTTTGAACCAGGGCTGTAAAGTGGTCAGGAGCTGAGTGACCCTGGTGGAATCCAAACTGAGCGTCTGTGAGCAGGTTATTGCTGAGTAAGTGCCGCTTGATAGCACTGTTGATGACTCCTTCCATCGCTTTGCTGATGATGGCGATTAGACTGATAGAGCGGTAATTGGCTTGGTTGGATTTGTCCTATTTCTTGTGTAGAGGACACAACTGGGCAATTTTCCACACTACAGGGTAGATGCCAGTGTCATAGCTGTACTGGAACAGCTTTGCTAGGGGCGCGGCAAGTTCTGGAGCACAATTCTTTGGAGCACAATTCTTCAGTACCATTGCTGGGATATTATCAGGGCCCATAGCCTTTGTAGTATCCAGTGCTTTCAGATGTTCCTTGATATAAAATGGCATGAATCGTGTTGGCTGAAGACTGACATCTGTGATGCTGGGGACCTCCGGAGGAGATTGAGATGAATCATCCACTCGGCACAGCTGGCCGAAGATCATTGTGAATGCTTCAGCCTTGTCTTTTGCAAATCTGTGTTGGGCTCCTCCATCATTGAGGATGGGGATATTTGTGGTGCATCCTCCTCCAGTGAGTTGTTTAATTAACGATTAATGGGCCAGAAGCCCGAATCTCCAACCCTCCCGCCCCCACTAAATGCTCCACTCCTCCTAACCTGGAGTCAGGGAGGCATGAGAAAATACATGGTTCATCTGTTGGCGATTCTGCTGAAACATTATCACCGGGACTTTGTGCAAATCAACCATTTTACATGGTTGTTGCAGCACTCAACAAGCGGGCCAGGGTTGGCAAATACCTGGAGCAACTGGGCACGTATGACGCCACGCCTAACATCTTCAATGAGAAGATGGTCAGTTTGGTGCAAGAATTTATAAACAGGGTCCGGGCAGCATAGCCTTTGAGGTGGAATAAGGAGGTCAGCACCCTTTTCAGAGTCTTCTGACTTTTTGAGCTCTGGGACTAGGGGGGACAGACCTGTGTCCACCTCGGGACACAGCCATGGCTGAATCTTCCATTGCAGCTGTAAAGGAGAAGCAACTCACCCCTTCAGTGTTACTTCCAGGCTCCTGATTGTTTAAAGTGTTGGCTGATGCCAGTATCCTGGAAATGCTCCGAGGTCTCCTGATCATGTCGGTATCCATCTACCCTGCCCATCTGGAAATTCGCAAGTATCCGCGGTATAAGCAAGGGTTGCTGGGACTCCTCATTGCAGTCCTTTGGTGCACAGCCCAACTGCAGAGGAAGCAGGGAATTAAGAGGCAGAGACCCACACAAAGGACACATGCACCGGTGGCTGTTGGAATCCCCCCCCCGGCACACAGCTCCTCTCAGTGTAACAGCCTCACTCATGAGACTGTCAGCTACCCCACCCCGAACGTTCAGCTCCAGGCCCCAGCGGGGGTGGTGGAAGATATATTTCAGGCCCCCAAGGTCAACTGCGCCCCACTGGTATCACATGGTATGAGTGTTTGGATTCTGTGCTTTCCCAGGAAACCTGAACAGCTTCCTGTAACAACCTTTGTGTGACACACGTTCTCCAGATCACACTGCAGCCAAGTTCCGAGCAAAGGCATACATCCCACACTGACCACTATCTGTAGGACGTGCCCGCACACCAGTTTTGTAGCACAGAGTCGCATGTCTGCACATTATGAATGTCTCCACCGCACAACCGGCAGCTGCCATTCTGGCAGAAAGGCACAAAGCTCACTCAATGAGGACGCCCACAGTCGACCCCACTGAGAGAACCAGGACAGGGGCCACAGAGCCCAGCGCTAACATCTGTTATGGCAGCCACCGGTATCCAATTCAGCAGGGACCGTTGGTGAGGATAGAAGCTTTGCACATGTAGCCATCTGGGATGGCCACTTCCAACTAAGTTCAGAGCAACTCGCAAAGACTGATGGGTAAAATGGACAAGCCAAGAGTCAGGCAGGTTCAGAGCCTGAAATGCATATTTGTCAGCAAAGTCAAGACGGTATCGATACCCTGTCCCATTAGCATGTTAATCAGGCCGATTAGCAGGTGATGGCCCATCTCCCCAACACAAAGGACTGTTACTCCAGCTACTGGGACAGTCCCAGACATTTCCGCGCCACTCCCTGTCCAAGGGAAACACAAACAACCGGGTCAATGACCGCTTGAGACACGCCCAGCCATCCAGATCCCCGCCCACTTATTGGCTAAGGAATCGAACGGAGTGATCAGGGATCACCCAAATAGGAAGGCCCAAATTGAAGGACTGCCCAAAAGAGCGCAAAAAACCCCTGAGTATAAAGTAAGAGTTCCCATATGCTCGCTCACTTTTGGCCTTCGTACCTCGGTCACAGCCATTGCCAATTGATGCATTATCAATTACGATGAGACAAGAGTAGAGTGCAATCAAGGCTTTATTAAGCAGAGATGTATAGCCTCCCGCAGCTGCTGCCGAAATGGCTGCAGCTCGGTGAGCACACACATTTATACTCCGCCTACTGGGCGGAGCCAGCAGGCAGGGATCTACCCCCGGACCTGTAGTACAGGAGCCTTACCGTATTACACTTCATATATGGTATATATACAACAGTGGTGACTACAACATTCACCCCCTGTTAAAAAAAGAGTCCAGCAGGGGTGGTGGAAGACTATCTACATGCATAGGCTAGCATTTTAGTGAAAGTTCACAAATTCAGCCGGTCGGGTACCTTGATCCTCGGTTGTGAGCGCCGCAGTCCCGGTGGCGATGCAGGCATCAGTTCGGTTGCCGGTGACTCCGGGAGCATGTCGACCTTATCTTCATCCCTGGGTGGGAGCAATGGGAGGATGGATCATCCTGTGGTAAGGTGCGCTGGGGGGAGGAAGGGTGGCGCCGGGGAAGAGGGGGGGGGGTGGTGGGGACCCAGCTGGTACCAAATCCCTGAGGGAGACTGTGTTTTGGCAGCCGTCGGGGTACGCCACCTCGGGTTTGCATGGAGTAGCTGTACCCTCTCGACCAATGGGTCCGCCTTGTGGAGCCGCACGTGCTTGCGGAGGAGAATGAGTCCTGGAGCTACCAGCCACGTTGGGAGCGAAACCCCGGAGGTGGACTTCCTGGGAAACGCATGGAGACGTTCATGGGGGGTTGCGTTAATCGCAGTGCAAAGCAGCGACCGAATGGAGTGAAGGGCGGTAGACCGGGAGATTCTTGGACCGCAGCGCCACCTGGATGGCCTTCCAGACTGTCCCATTCTCCCGCTCCACCTGCCTGTTTCCCCGGGGGTTGTAGCTGGTCGTCCTGCTTGAAGCGATGCCCTTGCTGTGCAGGTACTGGCGCAGCTCATTGCTCATAAATGAGGATCCCCGGTCGCTGTGGATGTAGGCGGGGAAACCAAAAAGAGTGAAGATGGTGTTGAGTGCTTTGATGACGGTGGCAGACGTCATATCGGGGCAAGGGACAATGAAGGGGAATCTGGAGTATTCGTCGACCACATTAAGGAAGTACGTGTTTCGGTCGGTGGAGGGGAGGGGCCCAATGAAATCAATGAACCTCCTCAATTGAGTAGGGCAGATTGCGAGCCTTTATGAAGTGAAAGAACCGGGTGACCCCTGGGTGACAGAGAGCGTCATGTAGGGTCTGGAGACGGTCCACATGTGCGCTGGCACATGTACCTCAGGATAGGGCATCGGGGGCTTGTTGAGCTTACCGGAGTGATACAAAATTTAGTAATTGTAGGTGGAGAGCTCGATTCTCCACCTCAAGATTTTATCATTTTTGATCTTGCCCTGCTGTGTGTTGTTGAACATGAAGGCAACCGACCGTTGTTCAGTGAGGAGAGTGAATCTCCTGCCGGCTAGGCAATGCCTCCAATGTCGCACAGCTTCTACGATGGCTTAGGCCTCCTTCTCAATGGAGGAGTGCCGAATTTCGGAGGCATGGAGGGTGCGTGAAAAGAATGCCATGGGTCTGCCTGCCTGGTTGAGGGTGGCGGCCAGAGCGACGTCTGATGGATTGCTCTCGACTTGGAAGGGAAGCATCTCATGAACACGTGCATCGCGGCCTTTGCGATGTTGGTCTTGATACGGCTGAAGGCCTGGTGAGCCTCGGCCATCAGTGGGAAAACAGTGGAGTGAATGAGTGGGCGGGCCTTGTCCACATAGTTAGGGACCCACTGGGCGTAGTATGAGAAGAACCCCAGACATTGTTTGAGGGCCTTGGGGCAGTGGGGGAGAGGGAGTTCCATGCTGGGGTGCATGCCATCGGGGTCAGGCCCTAGAACTCCATTTTGCACCACATAGCCAAGGATGGCTAAACACACACTTCTCCTTGTTGTACGTTAGGTTGAGAACTTTGGCGGTGTGGAGGAATTTGGAAAGGTTAGCGTCGTGGTCCTGCTGGCCGTGGCTGCAGATGGTGACGTTATCCAGGTACGGGAAGGTGGCCCGCAGTCCGTACCGGTCAACCATTCGGTCCATCGACCGTTGGAAGACCGAGACCCCGTTAGTGACGCCGAAGGAAACCCTAAGGAAGTGTTAAGGGCAGCTGTCCACTTCAAACGCGGTGTACGGGCGGCCTGCCTTGCGAATGGGGAGCTAGTGGTAGGCAGATTTCAGGTCCACTGTCGAGAAGACCCGGTACTGTGCAATCTGATTGACCATATCAGATATGCGTGGGAGGGTATACGCTTTGAGCTGTGTGTACCAATTGATGGTCTGACTAGTCAATGACTGATGGAACCATCAATTCACGAGACACATGTTTTAAGATATGAACAGTGGTTTTAATCTACTTACTACAGAGCCAGCCTGTTACCCGTTGAAGTCTCGATGAACTGCAGGCTGGCACTGGACACGGTTATTTATACAGCAGCCAAGGGGGAGGCGTCGTGGGCGGAGCCCTGTACAAACTCCTGACCATTCCCAGAGCTACTCCCCCTAGTGGTCGGATAACGCCACTGCGCTTACAATAGTATTGGTAAATACAGTGTGAATTACTACGTTACATTCACCACAACGACCATCCTGTTTTTCTCCCCAGTTTTCACAACTACCACTTGGGCTTTCCAGGGCTGTTGCTGGCCTCGATAATGCCTTCCCGTAGCAGCCGCTGGACCTCAGACCTGATGAAGGTCCTGTACTGGGCACTGTACCGTCTGCTCCTGGTGCTGATGGGTTTGCAATCCGGGGTTAGGTTTGCAAACAGAGAAGGCAGGTCGACCTTAAGGGTCGCGAGGCCGCAAACAGTAAGGGGTGGTAGGGGCCCACCGAATTTCAGGGTTAGACTTTGGAGGTTGCACTGGAAGTCCAGGCCGAGTAGCAAGGCAGCGCAGAGGTTGGGGAGGATGTAGACCCGGAAGTCGCTGAACTCTACGCCCTGGATGGTGAGGGTGGCGGTGCAGTACCCCCGGATCCCAACGGAGTGGGATCCGAAGGCCAGGGAGATTCTCTGGTTAATGGGGTGTACCGCGAGGGAGCAGCGCCTTACCGTATTGGATGGATGAAGCTCTCAGTGCTCGCGGAGTCACAAAGGCATAATGTATTGTGCCCATCGACCTTTACTGTCGTCGATGCGGTCTCAAGGTTGTGCGGTCGGGACTGGTCGATCGTGTTGGAGACGAGACGTAGCTGGTGTTGGAAGGCCCCAGGCTGGTTGGCGGCGGTTGCAGGCGGTGAGCGGCCCAATGATGTGCCCGACGAGCAGGGGTCCTGAGGCGGGAAAGATGGCGGCGCCCATGGGGCCCACGTGGCGGGCGGCATTAAAGATGGTGGTGCCCACGGGCCGCACGAGGCCTGATGGGGTGAAGATGGCGGTGCCCACGGGCCGCACGTGTCCTGAGGCAAGCAAGATGGCAGCGCCCACGGGCCGCACTTGGGTTGAGGTCTCGAAAATGGCGCACCCACGGGTCGCATGTGTGGGGTGCAGGGACAATGGGCTTGGTTACAGCGGCGATTGAGCGGGCCTGGCACACAGCAGCGAAATGTCCTTTCTTCCCGCGGGCCTTGCAGAGTGTGCTACGCGCCGGGCATCGCTGTCGAGGGTGCTTTGTCTGTCCGCAGAAGTAGCACTTGGGGGCCCCCCGGGGTTGGTTGGCTCCCGCGCGGCGCAGGCTTGGGGTTGGCTGGGGGCAGTCGCTGGTGGGGTCCACAATGAGGTGTTCGCTGGTGGGGTCCATGATGTCCAAGAGGGGGGCGCCGTGCGGTCGGGTGCGTACGCTTGTACATTACGGGAGGCGACCGTTAATGACATCGCGAGTTTCTTAGTCACTGCAAGGTCGAGGGTAGCCCCTTCTAAGAGGCGCTGGCCGATGTACGCCGACCCTATGCCCGTAACGAAAGCGTCACTAATTAGGAGTTCGGAATGTTCAACGGCCGAAACGGCCTGGCAATCGCAGTCCTTCGCCAGGGCATGCAGAGCATGCCAGAAATCTTCCACAGACTCACCGAGGAGTTGATGCTGCATGGACAGGAGGTGCCTGGCGTAGATTTTGTTGGTCTGCTGAGTGTAGTTCTCTTTCAGTAGCGCCATGGCCTCAGCGTAGGTAGGCGCGTCCCGGATGAGGGGGAAGATATCGGAGCTCAGCCGCGTATACAGGATCTGGAGCTTCTGTGCCTCTGAGGGTGGTTCTGTTGCAGATCCGATGTAGGCTTCAAAGCAAGCTAGGCAATGTGCGAAGGCCGACTTGGCATCGTCTGCTTGAGGGTGCAGCTGCAGGCGTTCTGGCTTGATGCGGAGATCCATCGTTGTAAAATCTCTGCTTAATAAATTGATGCACTGTCAATTACGACGAGACGAGTGTAGTGTAATCGAGGCTTTATTACGCAGAGATGTGTAACCTCCCGCAGCTGCTGCCAAAATGGCTGCAGCTCGGTGAGCCCACACATTTATACTCCGCCTGGCGGAGCCAGCAGGAAGGGATCTACCCCCGTACATGTAGTACAGGAGCCTTACTGTATTACACCTCATATGTGATATATTTACAAGTGGTGACTACCACACCAACTGCAGCAACACCAGAAGCAAGTTTGAGTTCAACTCCCACTACCAGAAGGACGAGCCTCGCTGAGCAGCAGTTACTACTTCGAACCCAAAAGATTCAGAGTTGAACAGCGGCCACTGTTTCCTGACCTAAACCGGGTGCCCAAAGTTAAGTACAGGTTGTCTTAGTAATAGGTGTAGTTAACTAGTAGTGTTTATGTTGCATGATTGATTGTATGTAAATAAAGTACCCTTGACCTTGAACTAACTAACTGGTGTTTGGCTCTTTGATTGATAGCCGGTTGAACCTTGTGGTGGTATCATTCGATACCTGGCGACTCTAAGCATTCGGACATAGACAATATAGAAGGAAGGCAAATCCACTGATTGCCCTAATTGGAACAGAGCCACAGAAAAGATCAAGTCGTAGAGAGAAAACGCATAACACACATCAAAGGCCTCTGCCAGTCACAGATGGGGATATGGCTGCAGTGTCAAGTACACGATGTCGAAAGAACCGGGGGAGGGAGGAGAGAATGGTGAGGGTGGCACGGCACCCAAAACTCAGGATGATCAGGTAATTCAGAGGGTTTGGATGGTCAGGGGAAGACTCAATTTGGTGACAGTTTCTGTCTTTCCCAGCTCCCCCTGTACAGAAATGGAATTTGGAACTCAACCTGCCATGTTAGTTATCAACCTGCCTGCTGCTGCCATTGTGGATGCATGGTGGCAAGAGTGGCACGGGCAGCCCAGGGAAGGCCCTGCAAGACAGGAACATCCCATAACTGCAGGAACCAGCTGGTGAGGCTCAATTGGCGGCCATCCATCAGGTCAAGGTGTTATGAAGACGGTGCCATAATAGGCCACATTTCTGCTGTAGGTGCTTGTCCTTTGAGCTGCTGGACCACATGTTCCATCGTAGACTCGCCTTAACAGGGGGACTGTGTACCATCCGTGCCAGATGGTGGCGCACCTGTCACTACGAGGAGGACACCGGCTTCTGGTGGCAGTCAAGCTGATGGCTGCCCTCAACTTCTATGCCTCAGGATCAATCCAGGGCTCAAATTGGAATGTTTGCGTGCAGGTGCATCAGAGAATCCCTGTGCGCCTGGGAATCTAACAACATCCACTTTAACCTGGACCATACAAAAAAAGATGCCTGGGTGCTGGATTTGCTGCCATCGCTGGCACGTCCCAGGTCTGGGGAGTTCCATATGCTTACTACCCTCTGTGTAAAAAACTTGCCTCGCACAAAAGTTTAGAACAGATATGCAGGGCAAGTGTTTTACACAGAGGGTGGTCAATATATTGAACGCGGTGCCTGAGGAGGTGGTGGGAGCAGGTATGATAGCGGCATTTAAGGCTAGACAAATATATGAATCGGGTGGGAATGGAAGGAGACGGACTCCGTAAGTGCAGACGATTTTAATTTGGGCAGGTACCATGGTCGGCGCAGGCTTGGAGGGCCGAAGAGCCTGTTCCTGTGCTGTATTGTTCTTTGTTCTTTGTGATGGCATGCATGTATCCCTCAGAGCACTGGCTCCGATACCCAAGCAGCATGCACAATACATACATCCTGTTGCACCTGGATGTTCCCTTTCAAAGTGCTCCTTCAGGTGAAGGTGGAAGACAAGGTTTACCCTCTGAGGTGATGGCTGATAATGCCTGTGTGGAGGCTCTAGACCAAGGCAGAGAGGCTTTTTAACGATGCTCACTCAGCAACCTGGATTGTAATCGAGCAGTGCATCAGGCTCCGAAAGATGTGTTTCTGTTGTCTGGGCTACTCTGGTGGAACTCTCCAATACAGCCTCCAGAGCATTACCATGGTGTCAATGTCCTCAACCATGGTGCTCTGTGACTGGGACATAGAATCATAGAATTTACAGTGCCGAAGGAAGCCATTCGGCCCATCGAGTCTGCACCGGCCCTTGGAAAGAGCACCCTACTCAAGCCCACACCTCCACCCTATCTCCGTAACCCCGACACTTTGGACACTAAGAGCAATTTAGCGTGGCCTATCCACCTAACCTGCGCATCTTTGGATTGTGGAGGGTGGCATGGTGGCATAGTGGTTAACACTGCTTCTGACGGTGCTGAGGACCTGGGTTCGATCCCGGACCCGAGTCATTGTCTGTGTGGATTTGTACATTCTCCCCATGTCTGCATGGGCTTCACCCCGACAACCCAAAGATGTGCAGTTTAGGTGGATTGCCCACGCTAAATTGCCCGTTAAATGGAAAAAACTAATTGTGTACTCTAAATTTAAAAAAAATCTTTGGACTTTAGGAGGAAACCGGAGCACCAGGAGGAAACCCACGTAGACACGGGGAAAAAGTGCAAACTCCACATAGACAGTCACCCGAGGCTGGAATTGAACCCAGGTCCCTGAAGCTGTGAAGCAAAGTGTGTTCCCTGACCAGGATTCGAACCCGGGCCGCGATGGTGAGAGCGCTGCATCCTAACCACTAGACCACAGGGAGAAAGCCTTTCTGCAGAACACATAGCATCTGTCACTCATCCCAGGCTTTATTTATAACAATTGGCTGTTGCCATTGCCTCACCCTGGGAAACAGGGTAACTCCCCTCTCCTCAACGGCATCCAACATCCTGTAGATATCCGCATCTTCCCGTACCAGCCTCCCTGAACAGGCGACGAGGGAGGACCTCCTGCCAGCGGGGGATTGGGAGACTTCTTGAACTAAGGGCCAGAAGAACGGCCTTCCATACCATCGCATTCTCCCTCTCCACCTGCCCGCTTCCCTGCGGGTTATAGCTCGTAGCCCTGCTCGAGGCAATGCTTTTGTTGAGCAGGTGCTGACATAGCTCATCGCTCAGGAACGATGTGCCCCGGTTGCTGTGGATGTAGGCAGGGAAACTAAACAGTGTGAAGATGATATGCAGTGCCTTTTTTTACAGTGGCTGAGGTCATGTCGGGGCAGAGGACGGTGAAGGGGAAATGGGAGTACTCATTGATGACGGTGAGAAAGTATATATTACGGTTGGTGGAGGGTGGGGCCCTTTAAAGTCAATGCTTCGACGCTCAAAGGGCCGAGAGGCCTTTACCAGGCGGGCCTTGTCTGGCCGGTAGAAGTGAAGTTTGCACTCCGCGCAGACTTGGCGGAGAAGGGCAGATTGCGTGGCTTACTGAAGTGGGTGATGCACAATCAATGGACACGAAACGTAGGTGAAGTCCGAAACGAAAGGCTGTAATTGGCAAGAAGTGAGCCCGGCAGCAGACGTACAGGAAATGGCTTGGCTGCAGGGGAACACGGGTTCTTATACCCCGCCTCGTAGGCGGAGTTACCTTCCTCCTAGCTAATAGGGATAAGAAGCACACGATACTTGGGCCAATGGGCAGCGAGCCCTCTGCACCAATGGCAGCTCACTCCCAGGTACCGTTATACCCCTAGTCATACTACCACAGTGGGTAAGCTGGGTGACTCCCGGGTGGCAGAGATCATTGTAGATAGCTCGAAGTCGGTCATCTTATGCGCTGGTGCATGTGCCGTGGGACAGGGCATCTGTGGGCCCGTTGAGTTTCCCAGGACGATACTTAATATCGTAGTTGTCATATCCACTCATGTATATAATGAGATGCAGACAGGCAGTGATTGACACACAGGATGACCAATGAACACACAACACAGAACAACCAATCACCAGACAGGACATCACCACTATAAAGCCCACAAGGCATTAAGACTCTCCCTCTCTCAGGACCCAGCTACTGAGACAGTCAGAGTGCACAAGCTAGTGAGCACTATTACCATGCGGTAGCTAGCAAGTCTGGTCAAGCCAGTAAGAGGTCATCAGTTGGATGAATAGAGTGTCAACCCACAGCTGAACATGTACAGCAGTCCACTAGTTAGATAAAACAGTGTTGGATCATCTCCTGTGTCAGACGTTTGATTCTCGCTTCCCTGCATCCAGTTGCAGTCAACATCGAACTAACCTGCCTAACACATCAGCTGTAGGTGGAGAGTTCGATCCTCCACTTCAAGATTTTATCATTTTTTATTTTCCCCCTTTGTGCGTTGTCAAACATGAAGGCTACCGATCGTTGGTCAGTGACGAGGGTGAACCTCCTACCGGCTAGGCAGTACCTCCAGTGCCACACGGCTTCCACTATGGCTTGTGCTTCCTTCTCGACCGAGGGGTGTTGAATTTCGGAAGAGTGGAAGGTCCTGGAGAAGAATACTACTGGCCTGCCCGCCTGGTTGAATGTAGCGGCCAGTGCGACGTCTGACACGTCGCTCTCTACCTGAAAAGGGATGGACTCATCAACCGCATGCATTGCGGCCTTGGTGATGTCGGCCTTGATGCGGCTGAAGGCCGCGCGGGCCTCATCCGTCAGGAGAAAAATGGTGGTTTGAATAAGTGGGTGGGCTTTGTCCGCATAGTTGGGGACCCACTGGGCATAGTAGGAGAACAGCCCCAGGGATCGTTTTAGGGCCTTGAGGCTGTGGGGAGGTGGGAGTTCTGTGAGGGGGCGCATACGGTCGAGGTCGGACCCTAGGACCCTAGGACTCCATTCTCTATGACATAGCCGAGGATGGCTCGTTGGGTAGTACGGAAGACGCATTTTTCTTTGTTGCATGTGTGGTTGAGGGTTTGGGTGGCCTGGATGAACCTCTGGAGATTGGCGTCATGGTGCTGCCGACTTCAGATCGACCGTTGAGAACACATGGTACTGCGCGATCTGTTTGACCATCTCCGCTATGCGGGGAGGGGTACGCATTGAGTTGTGTGAATCGGTTAATTGTCTGGCTGTAGTCCACAACTCTCCGATTCTTTTCCCCAATCCGGACGACCACCACTTGTGCTCTCCCGGGGCTGTTGCTGGCCTCGATGATCCTTTCACTCAACAGTCGCTGGACCTCCGACTTGATAAACGCATGTCTAGCAAACTGTACAACCTGCTCCTGGTGGCGATGGGCTGACAGTCAGGGGTGAGATTTGCAAAGAGAGAAGTGGGGAAGACCTTGAGGGTCGTGAGGCTGCACACTGTGAGGGGGGCAAGTGTCCGCCGAACTGTAGGGTCAGGCTTCGGTGGTTACATAGAAAGTCCAATCCGAGCAGTAGGGGGTGCAGAGATAGGGAAGGACGTAGAGCTTAAAACGAGCGTACTCTGCGCCCTGCATCGCACGATTGGTGATACAGTTCCCCCAGATCTGAACCGAATGGGACCCGGACACAAGGGAGATTGTTTGGGAGGCTGGGTAGCTGTGGAGGGAGCAGCGCCTTACAGTGTTGGGGTGGACAAAGCTTTCCGTACTCCCGGAGTCAAAAAGGCAGGGGGTCTCGTGCCCGTTGACCCTGACGACCGTCATTGAGTTCTTCAGCTGTTTTGGCTACGACTGGTCGAGGGTGACTGCGCCCAGCTGTGGGTAGACTGTGTGGTCGGTGGAGTCACAAGATGGCGGCCCCCATGAGTCGCACTTGTTGGGCTGGGTCGAAGATGGCGATCAAGATAGCCGTCCCCATCGGTCGCACTTGTTGGTTGGTGCCGGGGCTGACGGCCAAGATGGCGGCCCCATGAGTAGCACGTGTCGGTCGGTGTTGGGGCTGGCGACCAAGTTGGCGGCCTTCACGAGTCGCACAATGCCAATGACGCATCTGACGGGGGCGTTCCGGGCAGGCAAGCAGCCGCATTGCGGGGTCTGCGAGTCCATGGGTCGGGCCTGGTGCGCTTTTGATTTCTGGGCCTTAGGCTGGCCCAGACAGACTCAAGCGAAGTGTCCCTTTTTCCCACAATCGCTACACATCGCTATGCGGGCTGGGCAGTGCTGCCGGGGGTGTTGACCCTGGCCGCAGAAGTAGCACTGCGGTTCCCCAGCCTGGGCTGGCAGACGTGACCTGCGACGTAGTCGGGTCCGACGGGCGGGGCACACGAGGGTGTCCACGAGGGGTTCGCCAGGCCCGCGGAGAAACGCGCTGATTTACTGGGAGGCCACCTCTAGCGAGGTCGCTAGCTTTGCCGTGTCCCGCAGGTCTGAGGTCCCGTTTTCCAGCAGGTGCTGCCTGATAGAATTTGAGTGGACCTCTGCCACGTAGGTGTCCTGGATCTGTGAGTTCACGTGTTCCACCGCCGTCACATCTTGATAGCTGCAGTTCCTCGCGAGTAGGGTCAGGGTTTTGAGATACTCATCCAGCGATTCTCCGGCGCGTTGACGGTGAGTAGTAAGGAGGTGTCTGGCGAACACCTCATTTACGGGCTTCACGAAGTGTGCCTTGAAAGTTGCGACCACCGCCTCATACGTGGCCGCTTTCTCGATCATTATAAAGATTCGATGGCTCACCCAAGTGTGGAGGAGGCACAGCTTAAGAGTTTCTGAGGGAGGCGTTGTGGAGCAGTCGAGGTAGGCCTCGAAGCATCGGAGCCAATGTTCGAATATTTCCTTGGCTTCAGACGCGAGGACGTCAAGTTCGAGCCTGTCTGGCTTTGGAGCGGCTTCCATAGTGCGGTGTATGACTAATAAATTGATATACCTACAATTCACAGCGAGGCAGAGAGCGAGTGAACAGTAGGCTTTATTAGTCATGAACTGCTGCAGAAACCAGACAGCACTGTGAAAAAAAACAAGTTAGCATACTAATGAGGCGATACCCGGTGCTTCCCAGGTACAATGGAAACAAATTAACTCAAATCGCTACATTGAATAGAAGGCCAGACCTCTCGTCGCCAAGAGAAGTCCAAAACAATAAGCCCCAAGAACCGCCCAGTGATCGAAGAACAGCCCCGTTATTGGGGAAATTCAAATCAATCAATTGGGAATAGGTGGGCGCGAGACCCTGGGAGAGGTATAAGACAGAGACGCTGACCCCAGCTCGCTCTCTTCCCCAGCCTCTCCTTGACCAGCTCTCTGAGCCGGCCCTCCCAGCAGAACATTTTAGCAGCTCTCGAAGAACCACGGAGAGGAGAGGCCTGGCCAGCAGCCGCCATCAAGTAAGTGTCATACAACACATGCTACGAGAGGAGACACTCCTGACCCCTTTAGTCCACAACTACTGGAAACCTGCGGACCCAGTGCAGAGCAAGAGACCATTGATCCCTGATCCGGCAGTTCCCTTATCCAGATAAGTATTTGGCCTGTTAGTAGTAGGATTAGCCTAGTCTTGTAGTTTTATATGCATAATTAGTAGATAACTATTATAATAAACGTGTCTTGTTTGAACTTACTAACTGGTGTATGGAGTTATTGGTCTGAACTTGAACTTGAAACTTGTGGCGGTATCTTAACGATACCTGGCGACTCTAGAGCTAAGGAATGAAACAGAGCCAAATTGAGTGTAAAGCACACTCACCCAGAACGAGCAACAATACTACACTGGAGGAGGACACCATCACGCACAATACTATATCCTCTTAATGTCAAATTGAATATTACCGGGAACTGGTCAATGTGTTTTGACTTCTGAACATTTGGTCACCCTAATTGTGTACACTGAAATTGTTCAATCTCATGATGTTTATGTTATTGAACCATTTTGTTTGGAAGTTGTACCTGGCATGTGAGAAAGAATGGATTTTAAGAGGAGCGGAAAGTTTGGATGTAAGGGAATTAGGTGTGATATAGTTAATGAGATAATACAGAGAATGAAGGAGAAATTGAGCCTAAAGTTGGTAAAGTGTTGATTGAGGTTTGAGCAGCAATGGTGATGATACAAGGGCTGGAAGTAAGAGATGCCAAAAATGTAAGTACCTGGATGTTGATGGACTGAATCTGACGTCAAGTTGAAAGAGAACGTTACGTTTGTGCAACACAGCACCAAACCAAAGAGAGCATCTGGCTTTATAGAGGGAATGGAATCAGGGATGCTCCAGCAATATCAAGAACAACTTATATTTAGATAGTTCCACTCATGTAACAAAACACCCAAGCAGGGCCGGCTCAAGGCACCGGCAACTCGGGCAGTCGCCCGGGGCGCCATGTGCTAGGGGGCGCCAGAGACTCGGGTCCCGCGCATGCGCAGTTGGGCCGGTGCCAACCAGCGCATGCGCGGTGGCCGCCCTCCCCCAGGGCGGCCTCCCCTCGGTCCTCCGCCCTCTCGGTCCGCTCCCCCCTCGGTTCGCCCCCCCCATCGGTCCGCCTCCCCTCGTCCCCCCCTCCCCCTCGGCCCCGCCCCCCCAGGGCGTCGAAGTTCAGCTTGCCCGGGGCGCCAGCAACCCTAGGGCCGGCGCTGCACCCAAGGCATTTTACAGGAATGTCATGAAACAAAATATTATACTGAACCTCTGAAGGGTGTATTCAGTCAGATGACCATAAGGTTGGTCAAAGAGACAGGTTCTAAGGATTATCTTAAAGAACAAAAGCAAGGTGAAGAGTTGGAGTTGCGCAAGGTGAAAATTCCAGAGTTTAGGGCCGAGGCAATGCAAGGTACAGCCACCAAGGGCGGAGAGATTAAAATTGGAGATGCTCAAGAGGCCAGAATTCGTTCAATTAGATGACGTTTTCTGAGCCCAACCTTTCTGATAAACATTCCTGGTCAGCAAGGCCTTCAGTTGCTAATGGTGTTAGTCAGTTCAACCCTTATGATATTCGCACAGGTCCAGCAAGGAATGGGAAAGACAAAGCTGACCAAATATTCATGTTGTACCAGCGGACCAACAGTCTGCTTCTCTTCCCATTTCCCTTGGGGAAAGGCACTGACTCCCACCCAGGTTCCAATTCCCAGTAACAACTGATCCATTTTGCAATTGATTTAACTCCCTGTTTCCAAATGACAAACAGTAAAAGGGGTTATGCTCCCATGCAACGTGAAGTTGGGTAAAGTTAGTGAAGTGGATGAAATGATAATGAATAAAGCTGTTATAAATTTGGTAAATTACTTCATGCTTTTAGCTAACATAACCTAGAGGCAACATATAGAACATACAGTGCAGAAGGAGATCATTCAGCCCATCGAGTCTGCACTGACCTCCTTAAGCCCTCACTTCCACCCTATCCCCATATCCCAATGACCCCTCCTAACCTTTTTGGTCACTAAGGGCAATTTATCATGGCCAATCCATCTATCCTGCACGTCTTTGTATTATGGGAGGAAACCAGAGGAAACCCATGCAGACAGGGGGAGAACGTGCAGACTCCGCACAGACAGTGACCCAGCGGGGAATCGAACTTGGGACCCTGGCGCTGTGAAGCCACAGTGCTAGCCACTTGTGCTACCATACTGCCCATTAGATGCAAAAGTGGTACAGGGCTATGCATGTGTCTTGCCAAATTAGATAATTTGAGCTACATATATCATCCCTTATATTTGATAACTCTAGATATCAGGAAACAAACTAATGTCAAGGATGTAGCTTTTACCAAATATTTACCTTTATAATAATGAATGTAAATTATTTGTAATTGAAAAAAGAAAGGAATGTAATTTAATCACATGCATTTCTTCCAAGGAGCTCAGAAAATAATCAAATATGTTTGCTTTAGAAGTATGGTGAAGATTCTGCTGCCTCTAGGTTTTGTTTGTTAATTAATCATGGAAAAGTATTAACTATTTTATGTTTCATTGATTATGATAACAAGTTTGGGGAAAAAAAGAACAAATTCAGCACTTTAGAAACACTATTGGTCTTTCTTGCCAATTTGTAGCCATAGTTACAACACTCTATGCTGTTTATTGAGCTCTTTCAGTTGTTACAGTTATGAGGTTTATAAAAGTAGGGACTGTGTCTTTAAATTTAAGGTCAAATGAAGGGGGTCATGTGACCCATTCTGAAATCTGCCTGGCAGTAAGTTTGGATAGTTTGATTGTTCAACATCCAATGAAAACATAGATTGTTTTTCTGGGAAGAAGAGAAAGGGTATTTACATTTGGCGACAATGAGTGGCTCCAAAGTTCCAGAAGATTGTTGAAAATTGGAAGGTTTTATACAGTTGTGCTTTGAACTGTCCATTTAATTCCAAGATGTATGAGATTTGGGCTCTCAAGCATAGCTAAATAGCATTTATACCTAGATGCAAGGCATGCGTGACCCACATTGTCACTAGGAAGGATACAACGGAAGTCATTGTAAAGATCAGGGGCGGGATTCTCCCCTACCCAGTGGGGCGGGGGGTCCTAGCGTAGCGGAGTGGCACCAACCACTCCAGCGTCGGGCCTCCCTAAAGGTGCAGAGATCCGCACCTTTATGGGCCAAGCACTCACATTGAGGGGCTAGGCCCACGCTGGAGTGGTTGGCACCACTCCGACTGGCGCCAAAAATGGCACCAATGGCCTTTGACGCCCGCCGCCCGGCATCGGGGCTGGCCGAAAGGCCTTCGCCAGTTGGCGCATGCGCTGGTGCGTCAGCTGCTGCTGACTTCACCACTGTCGCATGCGCGCTGGGGGATTCTCTTCCGCCTCTGCCATGGTGGAGGCCGTGGCAGTGGCGGAAGAAAAAGAGTGCCCCCACGGCACTGGCCCGCCCGCCGATCGGTGGGCCCGATCGCGGGCCTGGCCACTGTGGGGGCACACCCCCGGGGTCCGATTGCCCCGCGCCCCCCCTCCCAGGGGCCCACTCGCGCTGCCGATCCCGCCGCCACCAGAGGTGGTTCAAACCATGGTGGCGGGATTGGCCTCTCAGCGGCGGGACTTCGAAGGGCACTCCAATCGGCGGGGAGTGATTCCCGCCCCCGCCAATTCCCGGGTGGCGGAGTATTTCTGCTATGGCAGGGGCGGGATTTTCGCTGGCCCCGGGCGATTCTCCGACCCTGTGGGGGGGTCGGAGAATGTCGCCCCAGGTTACAGGGTTTCCTAGAACATCATTGAACTTTACAATGGTTTTGAGTCTGCCTCGGCAGGGGAGAGAGGGACGAGCTAGAGGCAGAAATGTCTACATCATTGGCCATACAAGAATGTGGTGAAAGCTTATGCAGAGATTGAAAAAATCAAATTCATGGGGAGATTAAACAAGTCTGGAAAAGACACCAAGCTTGGGATAGATGAAGAGGCTCTGGGAGTAGAAAACTTTCAAAGTGAGGTTTTCTTTCAGACAGTCTAAAATTGCAAGTGACTTGGCTGAGAACAGAAAGGAACAGGAATCTTGTGTGCCAAGAATAATTTTAGATTGATTCTTAGAAAATGTCCACAAAAAGGACAGAGCAAAGTATATCTGTGAAGTGTTTTTCTTTGGTAGCACTGAGAATAATAAGGGACGTATTCCTTTCTGTGGTTTCGAGTATAGGCTGTCTACAAAGATAGTCTTTGGTAAGTAGTATTTTTCATCCTTTGGTGCAGCAAACATCTTAAAATGTGAAATCATGGCACATCATTCCATTAGCTATGAACTGGAAGTTCAAATTTACTTTTTAAACGTTATCAGTCTCTATTCCTTCTCCAACAGTCATGGCTGAGAAAAGTGCATAGCGGAGAGTAAGATATTGAAAAACATTAATTACACAGCTACTCAGCTGAACTTTATTTTCCTCCTTGGGGAGCGCATCGAACTCAGAATAATCAGTTTTCTGGGAAAGCCTTTACTTTGGGATTCTAAACCTCTGAACAAATTCTACATTGCAAGAGCATCAGTTCTTCCCCATGTAAACCAAAAGGTGTCTGTTAAGAACATTTCTGTCCTAATGAATTAGTCTGTAGAATCGTAACACATTATTGTGCCTAAAAAATATTCAAATTAAATGCTGACACCTCTCCCTTATGTTAATTATAGCATGGAAGGAGGCCATTCGACCCATTGGGTTGGATTCTTCCACCCTGCCTGCTATAAGAAGGCCACGGGTGAGAAGTGGACAATGGAGAAGTCCATTGATCTCTGCCGGGATTCTCCGATCGGCAGGCGATGCGGCCGGAGAATCCCACCCATTGTGCCTTAGAAAAAGTTACCGGATTAGTCCCACTCCCCTGTTCTTTTCCCATAACCCTGTAAATCTTTTCAATATTTAACCAAATCCCTTTTAAAAATTACCATTGTATCTGCTTTGGCCACTCTTTCAGGTAGTGCTTTCCAGATTATAATAAATTGCTCAGTTATCATCACCTTAACTTCTGGTTGGAGTACCTGCTAATTTCTGTTTTTTTCCTGAATAGAAAATGGTGGAGGTGGAGAGGTGGTTTTACATAGGGTGCACTAGTCTTCACCTTGCGTCTCAACTATTATTTGTCTTCATTAGTTCCACCATTATCTATTCAAAAATATTTTCACCATAGGAAAAGCTTTAGATCAGGATAAACAATGCAACTTAACTAAGTTTCCTGTGGGTCGTCAGAGAACGTAATGCTGTACTTTCAATTTGATTCAAAATAAATTGCCTTGCCAATGACACAATATGGGGTCGTATGGGCCAATCCAGAGCTGCAAGGTACCAAATTTAACCTCCAATCCATATTAGGTTTACTAGTATCGATTATTGTGGCACTGGAATTCTACAGTCACCCCCAGTGTCTCTGAGTTTGGGTGGCGAAACAAAAATCAGTGAAAGATTCCTTCCCCATCGATTATCTGTAAGCCATTCTGGAGTGTGCGTATGGCTTACAGTCCCTCTCCCCAGGGTTCAACAGTCTGTCAACATTCATTGCCTATGCTCATAAATGAAGAACAGCAATTTTGATTGATGGCTCATCAGTCTCCACCATTTACGACAATGTATTTACCCGATGTGACACAAAGAAAGTAAACTAACTTCATATCAACACATTGCCACTTGGGTTTAACAACTCAGAACACACAGAATTTTTAATGATTTAAGGAAAAATTGAGTGATAGTTTAATTAGTCATATTAAAGGCAATCTTAAACTTTATGATGTTTGAGCTAGAACGAACGACACTTACAATGCTTAAAATTGCTTATAAATTGTCACCCTGTTTCGAATTTAGGACGCTGGTTCCAATTTTACAACTCCACATCAACCCAGTGGAACATGAGTTTTGGGCAAGTTAAATTGTCCAGAATAAATTCTGACATCAGTTAAAATTTTGATATGTTTTACTATTCCTATTACTATTACTATTCTTAGATCATTGCTTTCTTCAGATATCACAGAGCAGCATTTCTGCAGGGGATCCCTGTAACTTTGGCAGAAACACCCTCAGATATTGAGTAATCAACAGATTAAATGGTTTATTTTCAATATTCCTCATACAAGGCTGGAGAAGCAGAGTCAAATCTAACATCCAGTGGTACAGTATTGGGTTGTTGACCCTGAACGAGCCTGGGTAAAAAGGACTGCCCAGCCCCGCCGATAGAATCAATCCCCTATTTTGTAACATTGTTCCTATGGGGAAATCGATTCTGGTGTTTCGATTTACGACGTGGCTTCCAGGAACCAATTGTGTTGCAAGTCTGAGGACTGCCTGTATACTTTTGGTTCTTCTGAAACATTAATACTCCTGATTATCATGACTGTCATAAATGAATCCTGACCTCCAGTACATTCGAGAGAGGTTACCCTTCTATTGGGTAGGTAGGTTTTATATTATCTGGAAGTGACCTTGCACCTTCATTAACCCTCGCTGCCGTCTTTTAAGTGATAGACAATCACATAATTCTAAGCTTAAAATATCATGTGAACTTATTAAAGAAAAACTGAACAAACAGTCATAGACTTTACATATTTACTGGCAACAAATAACCTTCCACGGAACTTACATTTGAACAAAATAGTAAAAAGGTCACCAAGTACACATCTGTCCTGGTGGTTTGTGGCGAGAAGAAGTTATGAGCCATTTCAACACATAATCAGATGCAGATTGCCTGTGCGTAGCTCTGAAGTAATCTGGCAGTGTCACACTATAAATCCACCCGACCTGCTCAGCATGAAACTGCTGCTTTCAGGGTAGCTCAGGCCTAAGCATTTCCAAACTACCCAACCATTTCCAGGAAGGTTTGGAAATCAGTAATGAGACCATAATTTCTAAAATTAAATATTGATGGAGTGAATATTTTGAAGTAGCTTTTTTTCTCTCCTGGTTGTCCTTCCATCAAGTAGTCTACAGTTCACAGCAGAAGTATATCTGAAATATTTGAATTGCCTCAGTTTGACTTGCACATTCTTAACTCATGACTTCAATTCCCTCCTCCTGTGTGCATGAGAATGGGGCCTATATGGGGCTAAAACACTTAATTAGCCTTTGGTCCTTGTTCCTTTTGCCATTTTAACAGGCAGGTTCCGGCCAGTCAGTAACACTCCCACACCAGGCAGGTAAGGGTCCCATTAGAATTCCAGAGTCAGGTTCTAATTATACCATTTCAAGCTTTGACTGTACTTTAACTCTCAGCAGCTGTGCCTGAAGCAGCAGGGCCAAACGAGAAAAGGTAACGACACTTTTTTCCGAAATTATTTCCTTGTATGCCAGGAGAGCCTTGGGGCCTAGAAGGATCATTTCCTGACTCCCCTCCCTGTCAGCCTGATATTGTTAACATTGGCTCCAGCCAGAGGTTGCTCTGGTATATTTATGAACAAACACATGAATTAGGAGGAGTCGGCCACTTGGCAACTCGACCCTGTTCCACCATTCAATAAGATCATGGCTGATCTGTATTTAACCTCAACTTCACATTCCTGCCTTCCCCCAATAACCTTTCACCCCTTGCTTATCAACAATCTATCTGATTCTGCCTTAAAGATATTCGAGAACTCTGTCTCAACTACCTTTTGAGGAAGAGAATTCTAAAGTCTCACAACGCTGAGAGAAAAATGGTTTATTCATCTCTGTCCTAAATTAGCGCGCCCTTATTTTTAAACAGCTATCAGAGTTCTAGATTCTCCCACAAGAAGAAACATCCTTTACACATAAATCCTGTCAAGTCCCCTCAGGATCTTATATATTTAAATCAAGTTCCTTCTTGCTATTAACTCCAACAAATACAAGCTTGGACTGTCCAGCCGTTCCTCAGAAGACAATTTGCCTATTCCAGGTATCAATTTCGTAAACCTTAGGTGGAGTGCTTCTATTGCATTTCTTTAAATAAGGAGACGAATACTGAACATAATATTCCAGGTGTTATCTCATTAACACCCTGTCTCGTTGAAAAATAACCTCCCTAATCTTGTATTCAATTCCTCATGCAATAAATAATAACATTCTATTAGCTTTGCTAATTCCTTATTGCACCTGAACCTTTGTGATTCCTGGACTAGCACACCCAGATCCCTCTGCATCTCAGAACCCTGCAATCTCTCAGTGTGAAGATAATATGGCTCTTTATTTGTCCTGCCAAAATGGACATTTCACATTTTTCTGCACAATACTTCACTTTGAGGCTACAAAGCGATTAAGTCAGTTAGGATTGTATTTGCTGGAGTTCAGAAGAATGGGGGTGGGGAGGTGGAGGGGCGGGGGGGGGGGGGGGGGGGGCGCAGGGGGATCTTATAGAAACCTATAAAAGTCTAGCAGGAAGAGACAGGTTTGTTCACGATGGTGGGGGTGTCCAGAACCAGAAGTCACAGCCTGGGGATATGGGGTGAACCATTTAGCACTGTCGTGGGGAGAAATGTCTTCAACCAGAGAGTGATTGGCCTATGGAATTCACTGCTAGAGAAAGCAGTTGAGGTCAAATTACTGTATATTTTCAAGAAGCAGTTAGATATAGCACTCGGGGCAAAGGGGATCAAACGATAGTGGATAGAGGCGGGATTGGACTGTTGAGTTGGATGATCAACCATAATCATAAATGAATGGTGGAGCAGGCTCGAAGGGCTGAATAGCCTCCTCCTGTTCCTATTTTTTATGTTTCTATGTTTTAATTATTCTTTGCTGTTTATATGCTGTCCAATCTTCTGATCTGCTGCCCATCTTTGTGTGGTTACATGTTTTTCCTCTCAGTTTGATACTATCTTTAACTTTTTTAGTTAATCACAGATGGTGGATCCTCCCCTTGGAATTTTCTTTCTCTTTGGAATGAATTTATTCTGAAATATCCCTTAGATGTCTGCTTCTCTACTGACATATCCCTCTACTAAATTTCCATTTCACATCAACTAGTTCTATTTTCGTGCCCTCGTAATTGCCCTGACAAGTTTAAAATAATTGCCTTAGACCCACTCTTCTCTCACTCAAACTGAATGTAAAATGTAATCATGTTATTATCAGGGCACCTTCACGATGAGATCATTAATTAATCCTATCTCATTGCACAATATAAAGTCGAGTATAGTTGGCTCCAGAATGTTCTAATCTAAGAAAGTATCCCAAAAATATTCTATGAATTCATCATCTACTTTATCTTTGCCCATTTGGTTGTTCCAGTAGATTAAAATCCCCCGTGATAATTACTGTACATTTGTGACAAACTCCCACAGTGCTTTCTTTGATATCTCAACAGTAATACTGTTAGGGGGCCTGTACACCATTTGTACAAGTGACATCTTGCCTTTATCATTCCCCGTCTCTACCCAAAGCATTTCCATATCGTGGTTTCCTGAACTTATGTTATCCCTCACTATTGTGTTAATGTCGTCTTTAGTGAACAGAGCCATATTTTTAACCATTAACTGACATCCTATCCTTCTCAAAAGTCACTGTGGTAACTTGAGACCAGAAAGTAGGTAGTCGAATGTATTGTTCAAAAGAAGGAACTTCATTGCATAAATAAATAACTAAGTTTAACTATAACAGTAATAGCTATGAAAACATGAGCTTTTGTAAGCGAGATCTTGCTTACAGATCACTTCGTGCACACTGGCAACACCCACTCAAAGCTCTCACATGTTTAGAAACCTCAACAGATGCCAGTAAAACAATTAAACAAGCGAAAGAACGCTCTTTACTCAAAATTACACTCTTAACAGTCACAATTCTTTGAATATTCAGATCCCAATCTATGACATCCTGCATATCCTTGTAATGACTCTTAGATCGTACTTTTCTAATCTCTGTTTTCCCCATCAATTCATTTGTTTTGTTTCAAATGTTTTGGGCATTCCGATACAGAGCCTTAAGTTTTATCCTATTATTTTCACAATCTCCAGCATTAAATGTTGGCTTAATCCTAGACTTGTACATTCTGTTTCTTCCTGTCACGGTCTGTTTATTATTTCCAATATTAACACCTTCCTCTCTTACCTTGGCTGGGATTCTCCCCTACCCAGCGGGACGAAGGGTCCCGGTGTGTCGGAGTGACGTGAACCACTCTAGCTTTGGGCCGTTCCAAAGGTGCGGAAGTCTCCGCATGTAAGTAAGTCCGCGCATGCGCCGTAGCGTCAGCGGCTGCTGACGTCATACCGGCGCATGCGCAGGGGAGGGGGTCTCTTCCGCCTCCGCCATGGTGAAGACCATGGCGAAGGCGGAAGAAAAAGAGTGCCCCCACAGCACAGGCCCGCCCGCCGATTGGTGGGCCCTGATCGCGGGCCAGGCCACCGTGGGGGCACTCCCCGGGGTCAGATCGCCCCACGTCCCCCCCAGGACCCCAGAGCCCGCCCGCGCTGCCAATCCCGCCGGTCAGGTAGGTGGTTTAATCCACGCTAGCGGGAGAAGCCTGCCAGCGGCGGACTTCGCCGAATCTCGGGTGGCGGAGAATTCGGGATTGATGCCGGCCCCGGGCGATTCTCCGACCCCCTGGGGGGTCGGAGAATCACGCCCCAGGTCACTATTCTTTGATATATCACATCTTCCCACTTTTGATCCCTTGCCCCCCACTAATTAGATAAAACCATTTCTATTTCCCCTATTATGCAATTTGCAAAAATACTCTTCCCACCATGGTTCAGGTGTTAACCATCTCAACGTAAAGCCTCCAATTTCCCCAGTACTATTGGCAGTGCCACATGAAACAGAACCCATTTCTCCCACACCTGTCTATAAACCACATATTCACCTCTCTAATCTATTTTCCCAATGCCAATTTGCACATGGCTCAGGCAATAATTCAGAGTTTATTATCTTTGAGGTTCTGCTTCTTAATTTGGTAACTAGATCCTTGTATTGGCTATGCAGAATCTCTTTCATTATCCTGCTTATATCATTGTTACCTGCATGCACCATCATGACTAGGTAATCCCCCTCCCATTTCATGCTCCTGTCCAGCTCTGAGCAGATGTTGTGAACCATGGCACTGGCCAGGCATCAAAGTCTTTTGGACTCTTGCTCTTTGCTAGAGAGAACTCAGCATCAATACCCCTCACTACACTACCCCCTACTACAACTACATTCCTGTTTGCTCCCCTGTTTGAATGGCTTCCTGTCCCATGGTGCCATTCCCAGCCTGATCATCTACCTTGCAGGCCTCATTTTCATCCACAAATGTTGTAAGCACCTCAAACCTGTTTGACAATTATAATTCTGGGGCTCATCAACTATGTCTGCTCGGTCCCTTTGCCTGCATCACTCACGATCACATCGTCCTGCCGGTCATATCGTCCTGACCCTGATCGCTGACCAAAACAGATGACCCTATTCTAAGAGGTGTGACTGTTTTTTGGAACAAAGTGTCCATTTCTCCTCCTCCCTTAAGTTGCGCAATGCCTAGCAGTTTGGCTTCCCGATGAATAATCCTGACCCGGAATTCTGCTAGCTGCTTCGACTTGCGCCTTGGCATCCACATTCCACAGCTACAACACAACGCCTGTTATGTCATTTTTACTTATGTTGTATTGTTAATTTATATTAATTACTTTCTTCATTAAATTTAGAGTAATTCCTATGTATGGAGCTCTATTTCTTAAAAATTCATTTACGGGATGTGGGTGTCGCTGGTTTGGCCAGCATTTATTGCCCATTTCTTGTTGCCCTTCAGAAGGTGGTGGTGAGTTACCTGCTTGAACCCCTGCAGTCCTTGAGGTGTAGATACATCCACTGTGCTGTTAGGGAGGGGGTTCCAGGATTTTGCCCCAGCAACAGCGAAGGAACGGCTATATACTTCCAAGTCAGGATGGTGAGTGACTTGGTGGGGAACCTCTAGGTGGTGGGGTTTCGAGGTATCTGCTGCTCTTTCTCTTCTAGATGGTAATAGTCGTGGGTTTGGAAGGTGCTGACCAAGGAACCTTGGTGAGTTACTGCAGTGCATCTTGTGGTGCAGTGGGTCACGGCCCTGCCTCTGAGCCAGAAGTTCCGGGCTCACGTCCCACCCTGATAGCCAAGGAAGGTGCATTCATAACGTGTCCAAACAAGTTGAGTGTTAACCTACAAATCCTTCCAAACACTAATGGCAGATGCCAAGAACAGGAGAGACTCTTGGTGAGCCATGCTTGCTGTGGAGTGACACCCCTCAAGCTATAAGCAACCTGTTCTGGGAATTACTAGCTATGGAAGCAGACAAAAGTGTGTCTTAGTGCACCACTAAGTGTGGGAAGAGGTTTGGAATGGAATTCCTATACATAATACAATTCAAAGTGAGTATCAAATGCTACGACCATTGACAACGAAAAGTAATACCTTTCTTAACTATACAGGTATGTGTTTTAAGTATTTATTTTATTTTAATTTTCAATTTTTAGTTTTTATTTATAGATCTACCTTAAATTCCTTGTCCCAAGCTGGCTATTATCACACTGTTCTTAACACCTCAGTGTTTAGCAACCATCAGCTTACTAGTTTCCTGTGGCATCACAGATTTTTGCTTCCAATATTGATTGGCGCACAGCAACTGAAATGTTCCTGACTCCTTCAATCCTGCTCTGACTCCCAGGATGGTAGGCCAGGCAAGATTGGCATCTCCCTCCCCGACCCAAGGCTAGTCCCTCGACCAAAGGTAAAATACAGACTGAATCCTTTGAAAACACCCAATATCAATCTACAGGAGTCAATAGTTTATATTTTTAAAAATGACAGAATGCTACAAAAAGATGGATTCTCTGTCGCCGATGCCGAAATTGAGTTCGGCGATCGACCGGAGAATCACAGTTCCCGACCAAATCGGGGGCAGCGGAGCTTTTGCGATGCTCCACCCATCCAAAGTGGCGTACTCGGAAAGTACGCCACGCGACGTATCGACTGCCTCAGGAAATTGCCTGAGGCCCGCCTCCCGATGTTCTGCCCCCGACCGGCCAAGTTCCTGAAGGCGTTAGTTGCGTGTGGTCTCATCCATCGGGAACTCGGCTTGGCAGTTGCGAACTCAGTCCAGTGCACAGTCTGGGGAGGGCCAATCCCCGGGCAGGGGCGGGTCTTTATCAGTGGCTGGGGGCACTGTGGGGGGTGGTCTGGAGCACGCAAGACAGCCAAAGTGGGGGGGGGGGACACTATTTTGCGGGCTCGGTCCGCGAGTGGCCACTGCCATGAAGCATGGCATGGGCGCTGCAGACTGCTGCCATGTACATACATGATGTGGAGATGCCGGCGTTGGACTGGGGTGAGCACAGTAAGAAGTCTTACAACACCAGGTTAAAGTCCAACAGGTTTGTTTCAAACACGAGCTTTCGGAGCACGGCTCCTTCTTCAGGTGAATGGAAAGGCTTGAATGGAAAGAACAAGCCTTTCCATTCACCTGAAGAAGGAGCCGTGCTCCGAAAGCTCGTGTTTGAAACAAACCTGTTGGACTTTAACCTGGTGTTGTAAGACTTCTTAATGTACATACATGGCCACGGACCCAGCAATTCTCCGGCTGTATCGACAGCCAGAGCCGGGTGCTCTACACTGCCGGCATGCTAGCCCCCAGCCAAATGGAGGATCGGTGGCCATTTTGCACCATTTTTTTCTGTTATAAAACGTCACCGTTCCCAGGCCTGGGGACATACCCTCAAAATCGGAGAATCCAGCCCCTGGTCACCCAAGATTCATCTAACTTCTCTTATGGATTTTTAAAATTCATTCATGGGAAATGGGCGTCATTGGCTGGGCCAGCATTTTATTGCCCATCCCGGTGGACATTTAAGAGTCAGCCACATTGATGTGGATCTAGAGTCACACATAGGTCAGACCAGATAAGGACTGCAGCTTTCCTTCCCTAAAGGACATTAGTGAGCCAGATGGGTTTTATGACAATCGGCAACGGTTTCATAGTCATCATTAGACTATTAATTCCAGATTTTTAAGTAATTCAAATTTCACCATCTGCTGTGGTGGGATTCAAACATGGATCCTCAGAGCATTCCTCTGGTACTCTGGATTACTAATCCAGTGACAATACCACAACACCACTGACTCCCTAAATTGAAACATTGCCCTGTCTCAAGAGCGAATAAATTGAACTTTTGAAACTGATTACTTAATTTCCTTTCCTGAATGTAATTCGAAAGGGTATTTCCAAATTGAATGGGTCATTCAGATACAAAGATTCATGTATTGATTGTACTTTAATCAATGATCAATTTATCAAGTCAAGTCAGTAATAGGTACTTAGAAATATATTTTATTTCATCTAAGCATGGCTCCTGCGTCTGCCCAACCTCATCACAGAGGTAGCATAATCAACCTAGCCATCCACTTATTTGGAAAAGACTTTGGACGTGTAACATGTCACATGGTGAGACAGCCATATTTGTTGCCTGCTTTTAAATCAGCAAGAAGCTGTTTTGCAGACAGACATTACACCATGAGTTACCAACCAGCTGCAAGACATCCAAGCAGCCAAGGTAATAAACAGCAATATCTTGAAAGTGGGAGATTCCTAACAAAGAGAAGTGCTTTCCGCAACCTGCTCCAACTTCAAATTAATCTGAGAACCAACTTCCTGGAAGTTCAACCACAAGAAACATCAGAGCTTACTGAGAATCCTTCGTCTTATAAAATGAAAATCGCTTATTGTCACGAGTAGGCTTCAATGAAGTTACTGTGAAAAGCCCCTAGTTGCCATATTCCGCCGCCTGTTCCGGGAGGCTGGTACGGGAATTGAATCTTTCTGCTGGGCTGCCTTGATCGGCTTTAAAAACCAGCAATTTAGCCCAATGTGCTAAACCAGCCCCTAATAATAATCACTTATTGTCACAAGTAGACTTCAATGAAGTTACTGTGAAAAGCCCCTAGTCGCCACATTCTGGCACCTGTTCGGGGAGGCTGGGATCGGAATTGAATCTGTGCTGCTGGCTTTGTTCTGCTTAACAAGCCAGTTGTTTAGTCCACTGTGTTAAACCAGCCCCTGGTTTTTATAAGACCTCCATTTCACCCAAAGCATCAACTCACCATCAACTCACCTTGAAGGAGACTGAGGCATTCATGAATTGTAGTTGTATTATTTTTTTCCTCACCTGTGTCTAATCTTTGGATGAATGATAGTTAAGTGAGTGAGACGTTGAATTTTCAAACATCCGGGGCAAGTGTGTGATAATAAACAACCTTCCTTATTTTTAAATTCACAAAAAGCTTACTTCTGAAATGGGGCAATCATTCCGAGGGTAGGAAAGTACCAATTCATCACATAAAAAAAACACACTGATCACGGGCAGTAAGAAAGACCATAAAAGCTGTTTATGACAGTTTCTAATGTGTCCTGCGGATGCAGTTCAGTATGTGACTGTGATGTGGCTGCACTGGAGTCTGAGATATAGTAGGGCTTGATTGTGGTCATTGGAAAGGTTAGAGCAGTCAAAATAGGTCAGGGAGAATGGGCAATAAGCAGGAAATCCAACAGCAAAATCACTGTGAATTAGCCGAGAGGACATGCAGCAAGTAAATATGGTCAATACCAAAAGGAGGGAAACAGGGAAAGAAAATTCAATAAGGGAAAATGCTAACGGTAAGCAGACAAGGATGCGTACAAATGAAAAGCTGGCAATATCACCATCTTTTATTTCTTTGTTTGTTGCTGTTCATTTTAGTTAAGAGAGATTAACGGCCTTGGTTTGTTTTGTTAAATTAAATAGGAATATTGTTCTGCACCAGCAGTGACAAGGTAGCTCATTATAAAAAGTGACCAAATTTCTCATGACACCACCGCAGTGTGGAGATTACTGTGATCTATTATTTTAGTTGCTCAATAACGCACAAGATACAAAGATGCAATTCACTCATGACTGACCATAGGTATGAAGGCAAGAAATCGTTCGATGACTGGTTAAAAAAACAAATTTCTCCTCGACAATACTCAGCTGGAGAATGCTTTGGGTCTTCAATAACTTGATATTGTATAATTTAACAACAAGACATGCTTATGGTGTGCAAGGTAGTGCTATTCCTTTCATATTCCTCGTTGGCAAATGTGTGTCAGATTTTTCACAGGGGGCTCAGGGTGCCTAGTGGTGCACTGAAAAGCCTTTCATCGCCATCGACTATTTGGCAAAGTTTTGCACCATTTGCAAATTTGACAGTGCTGCTCCATACATTTGAACCTATTGCATTTGTAAAAATGTCAGCATAAAGAACCCAACACTAACTCTGGGGTAACTTCAGTGCAAATCATCTCACAGCTGAATAATGGCTGTCCAAATCTGTTTACTGTCACTGAGCCAATTTTGTATCCAAACTGCAACCTTTCTCTTGATGCAAAGGGCTTCCATCTTCTCAATGAGCCTCGTGTGGCATTTTATTGAATGCTTAAGAAAAGCACATAGTGCTATCTTGATCAACTGGGGATAAGGGATGCCAGTCATGAAATGAGGTCCCAAAAGTTGGATCTATCCTTAGCTTATTATCCCCCTTATTTCTCATCTACATGTTGTCTCTTGGCAGCTTCAACTGAAAAACAGATCCGTTTCCACGTGTCACAGCTCTCCCTCAGCTTCACCTCTCTCAACTCCTCCACCGTCTCTAAAGTTTTGCAGTACTTCCAAATTGTCACACGGCTTAGCTGACATCCAGTGCAGGCAGAGCAGAAATTTCCTCCTACGAAATAATCCCAAAGCAATTCTTTTTCAGACCATTGCCAGTGCCACTATATCATTTCTATAATATGGGAAGCAGAACTGCATTGTGTGTTTCATTATTTATGCTATAAAATTGAAACAGTATTCCAGTGTGTCAAACCAACATCCTATACAAATTTGAAATGAAAATTAATGTAACTTTCTCAGGTTTTCAATTCTACCACTCTGTCCATGACCCCAGGACTTTGCTTGCCTTCATATGGCATGGTGATTTGTACCCCCAGATTCTTATGCTTCTCTACCCTTCTTAGATATATTTTCAAGGTGTATCCTGCATGCTTATTGTTCAAACCGTGTTTTTAAAAAACTGTGTGATGGAGAAATCTCTTTTTAACGTAACAAATCATGATGCCAACATTCAAAGACAGAAAGTAAAGAGCTCGTCTCAGTAAGGAGATGTAAATATGTATATCAATAAATAAAATCATGATAAAACATCAGGAATGGTTCCTTTGGGTTTTGCACCGCAAATGTGAAGCATTAATTTACCTCCATTCATAACTGGCATAAATGCACACAAAAATATCCTCTGTTCTTTTTTAAGGAGGCATGAATTTTTAAAATTCTTTCATGGAATCTGGTCCTCACTGGCTAGGCCAGTATTTGCTGCCCATCCCTAATTGCCCTTGCGAAGGCAGTGGAGCTTCCTGATTGAACCGCTGCAGTCCTGTGGTGCAGATACACTCACTGGTCTTTTAGGGAGGGAGTTCAAGGATTTTGACCCAGCCAGTGAAGGAACGGCGATATATTTTCAATTCAGGATGGTATGTGGTTTGGAGGGGAACTTGCAAGTGGCGGTGCTCCCATGCACCTGCTGCCCTTGTCCTTCTACATTGTAGACGTTGTGGGTTTGGAAGATGCCGTCAAAGGAATGAGTCCTAGACCTTTTCTTCAGACGTACATCAGGCACAGCACAAATTATCAATGTAATTTTCACATGTGGTGATTGTGGTGATATGCATCACTGCAAATACACAAGGGGTTAATGTAAGTACACGTAGACTAGCTAGACACTAGAGCAGGGGTGGGCAAACTTTTCCGTGCAAGGGCCACATTCAGAAATTCACAATTTTAAAGGGCCGCATAGTATATTAAGTAAAATAATTACTTCACCCGGTTATGATTCTGGGCGCCTCATATAGAACATAGAACAGTACAGCACAGAACAGGCCCTTCGGCCCTTGACGTTGTGCCGAGCAATGATCACCCTACTCAAGTCACCGTATCCACCCTATACCAGTAAGTAACCCAACATTAACCTTAAAAAAATTATTAAAAATTAAAAAAAAAAATTATTTTTAAAAATTATTTTTAATGACTTGGTGGGCCGCATAAAGACATTTGGCGGGCCGCATGCGGCCCGTGGGCCATAGTTTGCCCACCCCTGCACTAGAGGGAGCACCAGAGACATGACACACAGACATTCAACCAATAGGTCAGTAAGATAGGACACGACCAATGGGCATTCACAATACACACAGAGGTGACACTACCACAGGAGGGCACACCAACCCATAGATAAAGGACACAGCACACATGATCTTCCTCTTTCCAGTGGAGACACTCAGTGAGTACAGACACAGGGTTATTTGAACATCACACCCACCACGTGGATTGTAGCAGACTGGTTCGTCAGTCTGAGTAGTTATAGAAGGATTAACAGTAGAGTCGAATCCAAGTAGGAGAGTTGTTAATAGTTCAATAAACATGTTGAAGCTATCTCCACGTTTGAACCTTCCTTTGTCAGAGTGCACATCAAGGAAGCAACTTATGCTAAGTCAAGAGCATAACAAAACATGGTACCAGTGAGTGACTGTTTCAATCCATATAGTTACAACTCATCGAACAGTGACAACCAGCAACAACACCCAGGCAAGATGATAGAGCTTCCGGTTCCACAGCGGCTCAGGTGCCACGGCAATCTCAGTGAAAACTGGCGTGCATTCAGGCAAAGGTTTGAGATCTTCCTGGTAGCAGTCTACCTACAAGACATGGCCGATGATGAAAAGACAGAGCTTCTGCTCACCATCGCGGGTGCCAGAGCAGAAGAAATCTTCAAAACATTCAAGTTCTGCAAAGGGCAAAACAGGAGCGACTTCCAGGCAGTCCTGGACAAATTTGAATAATACTGCAAGGAAAACACAAACAAAACAACAGAAAATGGTACGAGAGGTGCCAGTACTCACCACGAGGCCGAGGTCTTGGAGCAGAGAATGACAATTTTGATTGGCGGCCATCTTGAAAAGGGTGCCGCACATGCGCAGTTGAGAGAAATGCGCAAAGTAAAGGAGCAGCGTTCTGCACATGCGCAATTGCTTCCTACACACTACATCACATGCTTTGCATCATCAGAGGCCCCGGACCACGCCCACTTAAAGGGGAAGTGTCCTAAAACATGAAAAAAAAATATTTAAGCCTCAAAACAAGGTTCTTTCACCTGGAACAACAGCACAATGCCTGAAATTCAACCAGTAGCTGAAGGTAACCTCCAGAGAATCCTGCAACAAGCAGTTAGTACCGCCCAAAGCGATGATACAGTCCTTGAAGACTACGACTCTGGCCTTGATTTCTTCTTTGGACATCGCGAGCCCAATGCCAGCTCCGACACAAAAAGTGATGACATGGACCTAGAAGACTGCGACTCAGACGAAGGTTTCATCATTGGAGGTGGCGACCCCAGTACCAAATTCAAACCGCAACAAGATGTGTTCTACAGTGAAGAATCCGACACAGACACGGATGTGTTCTTCGGATTTGAGGATTTACAGCCCAGCACATATGACATCCCGACTCATGAGTGCAGGATTATGCTGCGGCCTGACACCAAGAGACAGAGAGCGGTACAAGCCCACAGAGAGTGGCATGAACAAGACCATGAGGGTCGAGCAACCTCCTCTGAGCAACCAGCAGCAGACAATGCAAGTTTGCCACGCTCAAGTGAACAACAGAAAGATTATGACAGTCTGCCATGCTCAAGTGCATAGCAAGAAGACTATGACAGTCTACCACGCTCCAGTGAACAGCAAGAAGACTATGACAGTCTACCACGCTCCAGTGAACAGCAAGAAGACTATGACAGTCTACCACGCTCCAGTGAACAGCAAGAAGACTATGACAGTCTACCACACTCCAGTGAACCACAAAGCGACTATGACAGTCCACTCAGATTGTTTAAGCCACAAGAAGAAGACTCTGTTAGTCTACCCAGCTCAAGTGAACGACAAGAAGACACTGAGGCTCTACCCACTGTATGTGTGACAAGTGATGATGGCATCCCACTTCCCATACAAAATGTGCAATGTGACAGACCTCAGCTAGTGTGTACAGAGGCACGCGGCGATCACAGTGAGACTACTGGTGACTCCGGTGACACCACGTTACTTCAAACCTCACTCGCTCGAGCCTCTCCACAAGCAAATGCATTCCTGAATGTTTTGACTTCTGACGTGGAGCATCAAGAAATCTCAGCTGACTCCAGTGAATCAGAAATGACTCCGGACGGGGAGCATCAAGAAATCTCAGCTGGCTCCAGAGAACCTGAAATGACTCCAAACAGGGAGCATCGACAAGCCCAAACTGAATCAGGTGAAACAGACCAGACTCCAGATGCGGAGCATCCACAAGCCAAAGCTGATTCGAGTAAGCCGGACATGACTCCAGACGGGGAGCACCGCAAACTCAGTGATGACACGCTCAAGGAAACAGAAGATGCCACAAAGCACGCTGACACTCGTAAATGTATGAAGGACTCGTATTATCCACAGAGTGTGGTCCCTGAGTGCAGCAAACACAACAACAGAACCATCCAACACAGCAACACAACCTACGAAAACCACATCAACGACAATAACAAGAAGCGTACCAAAGGCAACATCGTCGACAGCAAGCACGACAAAGACTACACCAATGGAACTGCGGCTGGGACTACATGGTCCAACTCTGCCCATGAGGGACACTGTTACTGCTCAGTTCAGTACAATTACATACCATGGCAGGACGATGCATCTTCCCAATTCACATTTGCTGCACTACCAACAGGCAACCTGTCTTTCAGGACAGATGCCATCAAACGTTGCTACAACAAGCATCGGAAGAAAAAAAGACTCCAAATCAGACAACAAAGTGATTTGACCACTTCCTGGTTCCTCACGCACAGGGACACTGATGGTGTTTACAATGCAATGCCACCATCAACATCACCAACTCACCAACCAAACAAGAAAGACACTCAACCATAATGATTAATGGATTTTGGGCTCATACATATGATTTGAACTTATTGTTTGATGATCACTGTTATCATAACTTGTACATAGCATCATTTATCTACCTGTTTTTGTTCAATTTTCTTTACCATTGTACAGAAAATCTGTAACACGAAAAAAGGGGGGATGTGGTGATATGCATCACTGTAAATACACAAGGGGTTAATGTAAGTACACGTAGACTACTAGACACTAGGGGGGTACCAGAGACATGACACACAGACATTCAACCAATAGGTCAGTAAGATAGGATACGACCAATGGGCATTCACAATACACACAGAGGTGACACTACCACAGGAGGGCATTACACCAACCCATATATAAAGGAAACAGCACACATGATCTTCCTCTTTCCAGTGGAGTCACTCAGTCACTGTTGATTGAACATCACACCTACCATGTGGATTGTAGCAGACTGGTTCGTCAGTCTGAGTAGCTATAGAAGGATTAACAGTAGAGTCGAATCCAAGTAGGAGAATTGGTAATAGTTCAATAAACATGTTGAAGCTATCTCCACGTTTGAACCTTCCTTTGTCAGAGTGCACATCAAGGAAGCAGCTTATGCTAAGTCAAGAGCATAACAAAACAGTGATGTTTTGCCAAAAAAAAGAATGAAATTGCTACGAAATTATGCAACTCAATTTTTGACACAATAGTTTTTTTGAAACTTCAGTAAATAGAAGGACTACATTAAAGCATGCCTGTTCCACAGTGTTGCGAACAGTGGGAATGTAATATTTGTTGTATGGCTGAAGAATGCCATCTATGAACACGACGAAAAGGCTGACCGCCTACTGGCCCACCAGCTAAAAGGTAGGCAGCCACGAGAGAGATAGCTCAGGTGAAGAGTAGCAGAGGCCTACTGGTAACTGAGCAAATGGAGGTCAACCAAGGGTTCGAAACCTGTACAATTCCGAACCCCCCGACTGGGACATGGAGATTAAACAGTTCCTCAATGGTCTGAACATACCAATCTGGGATGATAGATGAGGGTAGCTGGAAGCTTCAATTGGACTGGAAGAGATGATGGGAGAGTATCAGTTCCATGTAGGCGGCGAAGATGCCAGGACCAGATGGGTTCTCAGTGGGCTTCTATAAATAATTCGCACCAGCCTTGGCCTCAGACCCACAGGACATGGTCGCAGACTTGCTAGCAAGGGACACCCTGCCTCTTACGCTAATATGGGCCACAATATCGCTGATCCCTCAAAAAGACAATGACACGACAGAATGTGCATCACACAGATTCATTTTGCTGGTCAGCGTAGATGCGAAGATACTCATGAAAGTCCTGGCCAAGAGACTGAAGAACTGCGTACTGCAAGGGGTCGCAGAGGACCAGACAGGCTTTATCAAGGGTAGGAAGCTATCTGCGAACATCAGGCGGCTGCTGAATGTAATAATGACCCCATCTGGGCAGAGAGCACCAGAGGTGATCATCACCCTGGACCCAGAAAAAGCCTTTGACAGAGTCAAGTGGAAATACCTCTTTGAGGCACTGGAGCAGTTTGGGCTAGGGTCGAGGTTCAACTCAGACCAATGCCACCAGCTCTGAATATTTCTAGCTACACAGAGGCACAAGGCAGGGATGTCCACTATCCCCACCCCTGTTTACTCTGGCAACTGAACCCCTGGCAATCGCTCTGCGAGACGTCAAAAGCTGGAAGGGCATCCAAAGAACAAAGCATGGGGAAAAGGGGAAGAGGGGTTGTCCCATGCAGCCAACCCCTAAACAATAAAAACTGGAAAACCTATAACGGAAAGAAGCGGAACGCAGCATGTGATGCACAGGGCAGAAGGCAGCACTAAGAGGGAAACAGCTGCCAACGAAGGAAAGGGAGGGGATGGGGGAGGGAAGACGGGGGGGGGGGGGGGGGGGGCGACAACCACATGTAAAAATCTTTGTAAATAAGAAACAACTTTATTTGTAAATACCAGATACACTTGAGCTGTTACTCTATCAGAAGTGGAAAATACCAATAAAATATGATTTGGAAAATAGTTTGCAGAGTGATCTTTCTCAATTGTTCACTGACATTCTTGCTAATTATTTGCCAAATAATTTATTACAAAAAGGTTTTGAGAAAACTACTACAGAAGTTAACACATTTGTTCTTACTTCTTCACTGAAATTTCCTTAAAATGCTGCCCATTCATTCTGCGTTGACTTGGGCTGCCAACTTGGGCTGGACATATTCTCTGAGACGTCAGTGGAAATGGCGTCCTGGGAAGCTGGGTTCTTGGGTTCTTGGCTTATAACTTGGCTGTACGAACAGAGAAAATAAAAATTCTACCCCAATCCCTCTTACTCCTGCCAAAGCATAATATTTTCACGTAAAAGGGAAGACGGGGCAGGAAGACGGGGGGGGGGGGGGGGGGGCTATTGGAAACATCAATGACAATAAAAGCTCAACTTCAAATGAGTTGTCACTTACCCTCCATCACAGTCATACCCAACCACTACTCTTGCCCTTTACCTCAACAAGACACATTACCCGCTCCCTGCACCGCTGCAGTCCACCCACCCGCTCCCCAAATTCAGTGCCCCCTGGAAGCTTTCGTCTGCTTTCCACCCAGCTCCCATTCTCCACCAGGCAGGGATAGAGAGACTACATTTCCCTGTCATGGGACCCTCCTTCATGGTTTCAGTGGGGGTGGTGTTTGTGGACCAAAAAGGCCCAACTCACTCAATGATGTCAATGAAATGCTGTTTTAAAATCTCCCGGAAGACTTTCTTTGGCTATCAGGTAATTTGTACCAATTCCAGGAGACTCCCAGCCATTGCAATAGGTTTGGCAGCCTTAAAGTTAAAAGTTAACCCACCTTTGTCTCTGCCTACCATCCTCCTTCATCTCAGTCAATCTGATGAGCTTCTCAAAGAGCATTTATAAAGTTAGCAATACTGTGGCTCAGGGAAGCACAACGTTTTAACCCACCAAACCTATGATGATTTAATGATTATAATGGCAGAGCGGCTCAGAAACCAATTCATTAATAAAGTAAAAGGTGTCAAATACTATCAGAGAGACCAAACGCAGACTGGGTGATCGCTTTGCTGAGCTTCTTCGGCCTGTGCGCATTCAGGACCCTGACCGTGCCATTTTAACAAAAGACCCTGCTCCCAGGCCCACATATCTGTCCTTGGCCTGCTGCAATGTTCCAGTGAAGCTCAACACAAACTGGAGGAGCAGCATCTCATCTTCCGGTTAGGCATGCAACAGCATTCCAGTCTCAACATCGAATTCAACAGCTTCAGATGATTAGCTCTACCCCACCTCAACCCATTTGTTTTCATCCCATTTAATTTTAACTATCTTTTACCATTTCTTTCTTTCTTTCTTGTCTTTCTTAATATATATTAAACCCCCCCCCCATCTTATCCAGCTTTCTCCTCTTTGCTTCCCCCTTCCCCTCCCCCCACATCTACAGTTCATCCTCTGATGTTAATTTCCCTGCTGTTTGGCCTTTCACATCTTTTGTTCTCTCTGGGGACTGCCATTAGCACTCTTTCCCCTTGGTTTCTGTGGTCATTCGCACCCGGTTTCCCTGGGTTTCTGTGGCTATGACTCATCTTTCATTCTCACTCCACTGTATGAATATTTCCCACTTTCTCTGTCTGTTAGCTTTGACAAAGAGTCATCGGACTGCAACGTTAGCTCTTTTCTCTCCTTAGAGATGCTGCCAGACCTGCTGAGATTTTCCAGCATTTTCTCTTTTATGCCAAATACTATTCCATAATAGTTGATTCAACACCAGATGTGAGTCGTGTGGACCAATTAACATTAATTTATGTGACCAGCGATAGATATGTGACCAGCGATGAAGTTGTAGAGCGATTTCTCGGTTTTGTCCAGTTGCAATCCCGGGTGTCTGGAAGCAACCGTTTTGGAAATCATTGCGAATTTAGATTTGCGCATCAAAATTGTCATGGGCAGAGCTTTGATAATACCGCAAATATACCGCAGGAAAATATTCAGGTCTGCAAGCAAGACTGAACAATGCAATCCACCGTGCATTATTTATCCCATGTTCCAGTCACTCCTTGAATTTAATCTTCAACATAGCAGCTGGATCATGTGAGGAAGCCTTACAGTTTTTTGATTTTAGAATCATAGAATCACTACAGTGCAAGAGGAGGCGATTCAACCCATTGAACCTCCACCCTATCCTCATAATGCAGTAACCCCCTAATTTGGATACTAGAGAAAATTCAGCAAGGCCAATCCACCTCAGCTGCACCTCTTTGGACTGTGGGAGGCAATCGGAGCATCTGGAGGAAACCCACTCAGGCACTGGGAGAAGGCACATACCCCACACCAGACAGTGACCCAAGCTGGAATTGAACCCGGTTTCCTGACGCTGTGAGGCAGCAGTGCTAACACTGTGCCATTATGCATGCCTTTTGTTCAAAATGTGCATGCCTTTTTCCAGTTTCCATGCATCAGTGGAATCTATTGCAATCACACTTATAGCAGGCAAATGGAATTTGTGACACCAAGTGATCCACTTGTGCAGATGCTGTTTTGGCTTTGAGACTGAACTTTGTCGATATAAAGGAAACCATATTAAACAGGCGCATCAAATTCAGAAAAAAATATGCATGTAAGCTGAAGTAAAATCTTCAGCAGCGAAGTTTGAAAAGTATAATATTGCAGCTTTTATTGTTTTGTGGAACTGTATACTTCAAAGAATTAGTGCCATCAGAAAATTGCTGCAAAATGCTGATACAAATTTATTGAATGCTACACAATTGTTAGCATCAGTTATGGAAGTTCTGAATGACTATAGTTCAGTGGCACTAACATAAGAAAAAATGCAGGTTTCGCTGATAATGAGAAGTGTACAAAAAGCAGGAACTTATTTTTGGATGGAACTGGAGAATTGAAATCACTTGAAAGGGAAAGAGACAATCATTGTTGAGACTGTGAATGCTACTTGTGACACAATAATGGTACACTTGCAGAGTAGAAGTGAACCACTGAAGAAGACTTGAAGTATTTTGCATACTTTTTGACAACATTTGGAGAATGTTAGGAGCCACTGCAGTAAGAGATTAATTCAATTCTACCAGGAGGACATAGGCACAAATCCTTTTGAAGATGAAGTGACACAGTTCACTCTTGTTATCGATAATGATGAGCTCTGTGCTTCGAGATCATGAGCTTATTTGGCTTGTAGGCAATTGTTCCAAATGCAGAAACCATTCTGAAAGTATTTTGAACACCACCGGTCACAAATGCTTCCAGTGAATATTCTTTTTCTGTATTGAAAAGAGGTAAATATTATTTGCAAAGAACGATGAGTCAGGAACATTCGGCAAGTGGGGAGGCAGTGGCGTAGTGGTATTGTCGCTAGATTAATAATCCAAAGACCCAGAGTCATGCTCTGGGCACCTGGGTTTGAATCCTGCCATGGCAGATGATCATATTTGAACTCAGTTAAAAAAAAAATCTGCAAATAACAGTTTAAGATGACCATGAAACCATTGTCGATTGTCATAAAAACCCATCCGGTTTACTAATGTCCTTCGGGGTGGAAATCTGCCGCCCTGACCTGGTCTGGCCTACATGTGACTCCAGATTAACAGCAATGTGGTTGACTCTTAAATGTCTTCCAGGAGACACAATAAATGCTGCCCCAGCCAGTGATGCCCACATCCCAGGAACACATTTAAAAAAAAATGTTCAGCAATATTGATGACTGAAAGTATGTATTTACAAGCTTTGATCTGTGCTAATGTAATTGATGACTTTGTAAAACAAATGTTGAAGCAAAACTACCTAAATTACCATGGCAACAAGGAATGAAGCAAGAAGCATTTGTCCCTTTTCCATAGTTTCTTTTTTAAATTCTGTGTTTCAAAATGGACCATTGCTGGTCTGATACAATGGCTGCAACTGGTCACGTGCTGGTAGTTCTATCCACCACACAATATTGGGGCAGCACGGGACTCAGGTTCAATTCTGGCCTCGGGCGACTGTCGATGTGGAGTTTGCACTTTCTCCCCGTGTCTGCTCCGGTTTCCTCCAGGTGCTCCTGCCACAGTCCAAAGGTGTGCAGATTAGGTGGGTTGGCCATGCTAAGTTGTCCCTTAGTGTCCAAAAAGTTAAGTGTGGTTAATGGGTTAAGGGGTCGGGTGAAAGCGTGGGCATAAGTAGGGTTCTCTTTCCAAGAGTCGGTGTAGACTTTATGGGCCGAAGGGCCTCTTCCTGCACTGTAGGGATTCTATGATGGATTCTATGACCAACGCTCTTAAGACTGGTTTTCAGAAAGTCTCTTCTGGGACAAAGAATGGAATTTTGTAGACGGTGCCACTGATATCGGACTTGGACTCACTGGACACTCCACTGACATGAATTGACAGCAATAACTTATTTAATTTTGAGAGCGGAAGTAAGGAAGTTAAATTTTAATTTTGAAACTGAATAACGCTCTGTGAACTGTACTGAATGGCAGCATCTGTATCACATTGATTGGAGTATTTGCTCCTGCACTGGACTGGCTCATTTGGCCCTGCTCTGGCATGTGCTGCAGTGATTTTGTTCCTCAACAGGACGTTCCCTCTTAGCTCGCATCACAGATGCACATCGCAATATTGACCATTTTCACTGTTATTCTGACAAGACGTAAGCATGGATTTCAGTTCAGCAATTATTCATACAGGCGTGTTTTTACAAGTTAAAATGCAGTGACCATTTTTGTAATTTTGTGGCTTCCGCTTTTGCGTTCTGTGGGGCGAGGGTGGGTGGGGCCGGGTGTGGCGTGAGGTTGGTGGTGAGAGTTGGGGGGGTGGGGGGGGTGCAAATATATGAAGGGGAACCTGGGACCCCATGAACTGTAAATCCGCCTCTGCTCTGAAATGAGCCTGCTTGACATTTCTGAGGTACTCCTTTTCCTTTACTTGCAGTTTGTGAAATTTTTCAGAATATTTATGGTCATAAAGGAAAACAAAAGATTTGCAAGGATGTAATGTCTTTCATGACCAGTGAATGGCCCAAAGCATTTTACAGCCTTAATGCTGGCTTGCAGCATCAGCCAATCTTTTGCACTCACGACCCTGACCACACAGCCCTTTGACCTCTGACACAAGAGGCAAGGTTGCTTCCAAAGAGCCACGGTTAATATAAGAAACCTCAACACAGAAGAGGCCACTGAGCCTGTGCTATGCTTTAATACTGAAGCAATCTATTCTAATTTGTTCTTTAAAAAAAAAATTTTGCTATTGGAAAATCTAATGTGATGGTGGTTGTTCACCACCCTTATGAAATGAAAACTGCTTGTCACGAGTAGGCTTCAATGAAGTTACTGTGAAAAGCCCCTAGTCGCCACATTCCGGCGCCTGTCCGGGGAGGCTGGTACGGGAATCACACCGTGCTGCTGGCCTGCTTGGTCTGCTTTAAAAGCCAGCGATTTAGCTGAGTGAACTAAACCAGCCCCTTATGTCATGTCCTAGATTGCAGGTTGTCTTGTCTTGCTCACAGTCTCATTTTAAATTTGCTACCATTAGTCCAGTCTCTGTAAACTAGCATCTGTGTAGTTACTGGACAAATGTATCCAGCCAGATATGTTCACCTTTACTCTACACACGGCACATGGGATAAAGTGCTTTAAATTCTTATAAAGAGCCTCAGTTTTTAATATTCAGGTCTTTAATTGGCAGTCTGATTTGCCGTGACGCAAGGTCAACTTTCCACATAAGTGTCTTGCCCTTTTAATCTTTTCTATCACTTTAATTAACATATTATCAGTGTTCTTTTCCACCTTGCTTTTTGACTGATATTGAAGCGCAATTCTTATTCCATTTTTTCCAATGGCATTTAATGCAGTCTATTGTTTCACTCAGACAGTGCTGCTATCTCATTTCAGAAGTCGATTTTGTGTTCCAATTCACCACCACACATTATCAACTTGTTACTCTGTCAGCCCTGTGCTGTCACAAAATCAATTCTTGGTTTCTTTTCAGTGCTCTGAATCCCTGTAAATTCCGCCATCTCATTTGAAATACTATTTCCTGCCCTTGCAAGGCAGAGATACCCTGTGCATTGTTTTATTGCCTTCAGTGTAATTACTTCCTGTCCTTTTATGACCTCTTTTCAATCTGGCTACCTCCTGCCTTCCCATTTACAAGAACATTTATGTAAGTCTGGCTCTCAGTGCAGCCTTGTTTCCTCATATTGTACCTTCAATCCGTCTTTGGACAGCACTGAAAGATCACCGACGTTCGTACATTTCTGATTTTATAAAATGCAGAATTCGTGGCCCGGCTTTGGTTTTGGAGAGACGGTGTTGTGTTACGATTCAGCACCTGGAATTTAACTTGCTCCACGTTCTATTGTTCACAGTGCTGAATATACTTTCGGTAATAACCCACGAGTAGCCTATGGGGTGGGATCAATTAACTTCCCTGTGAGCCTTGCAGAATGTGAGCTCCCCCGTTAAGGGGGCAGGGGACCTCTAAATATTGTATAGCTGTACCATACATAAAACCGGCCAGTTAGGATCTACCGTGTGTTGTATATAATAGTTATTGTAAGTAAATTAACTTGTTCGGAACTCTTTGGTGTGGACTCCTTCATGGTGCTTTGTGGTCCTTCGTGGCCTTATAATACTGGGGATGAGGGTCAAACTGGATTCCCACAATGCTGCTATATCATTGGATAAGCCACTTCCCAGTCCATGTTTGACTAGGAGCAGGCATGCACAAAATGAGAGAGAGGTCGGCCTGTGACAGAAGTGAGGAGCCACTGTATGTTCATCTAGATGACCACTGTTGAATGAGATACTAATTGTTCAAACCCGAGACCGGGTCATGTAGTAAAACCATGTCCCTTGCCTTGCATCAATTGTTGAGCTGCATCCATCCATGAGCAGAGCCCCTTCCACCCTCAACAGCACCTTGGAGATCTCAGAGGAGGGAACAGATGGCACATCACATCTGTCATCCATACTATCCACCATTCCAGAGACAAATCACCTCCTTGGGCATATTAGCAGGCAGGCTTTAGGGTCACTATCTAATGAACACCACACTGCTTCTAATGTACGTCAAGTGGAGACAGTAACATCCCAGGGATCGGACAGTTGGAGGTCTGCTACATCCCAGGACTTAGCTGTATTCTAGCATGGTGATGTGTCTCTGGAAACATTCATCCCTCAGTTGCTTGAGATGCAAAGCATAGCTGGGAATACCAGGTAAGATAGCGATACTCCTGTGACTACAAAGTCGAATGGAGGAACCTCACAGCCTCCTGTCGCAGGAGATGTTGGTGGCGGCCGCAGGACAAAGGCTGGGGCAAGACTTCAGAGCCATGACTGGTGAACTCCGATGCATGGTCCAGTCCCTGGGGACCATAGCTGAATGCTTAAGGACCATGGTGCAGACAATGGTGGGCCACCAGGACTGGCAACGGCAAATGCTATTACGGCTTCTGGAGATCACACCAGCTGCCCCTCCATCCTATGGAGTAAATGAGGGGCCCACCGGAGGAAGGAGGAAGCACTGGAGCACATCCCCATTTGCGTCATCATCACCCTCCTGCATTGACATGCTAAGCATACACAAGGAGATATTTTTGTTGCGGTCCTTATCTTCCTCCCTCTCGGATGTCAATGCGCCTGGTTCCCATTTTTAAAAAGCTGCAGTGATTCACGCCTGCTTGACATCACAGTGGGCGGGAAGATTCCATGAGTTCTGAAGATTTGACCATAACCTTGCCAAAGATATTGAAATATTTTCAAATGAATTTAAATGAGTTTCTCACACTTCTGGGAAACATCGGCATCGGTCATCTTGCCGGCGCAAATACCGCGAGATTTTGCGGCCGTTATGGGATTTTCACCCACACCTAACGGATCCAAATTGCCCCCTTGGTCTCTCATGGCATGTCATTCCTGGAATATGAGCTCCTTCCAGTCAAACAGGTTGGCACACGTTATCAGTAGCTGACAAGGTGCCTGTCACCAGAGGACCAGAGATCAACCATGATGTGTTAGGCAGGCTGGGTCGACGTGGACTGCACTTGATGCAGTGTAGTGAGAGACAGACATCTAACACTGGATAAGATGCAACACAATTTTATTTAATGTCTTAGCTAACATACATGTTCAACTGTGGGTTGACACTGTACTGATTTGACTTGAGACCTAGTACTAGCCTGACCAGACTTACTAGCTACCATGTTTGCACTGGCTAGCTCATGGACTCTGATTGTCTCAGTGGCTGGATCCCAAGAGAGCGGGAAACCTAGTGCCCTCTGGATTTATAGTGGTAGTGTCCTGTCTAGTGATTGGCTGCTCTGTTCTGTGTGCTTACTGGTCATCCTGTGTGTCAATCACTGCCTGGCTGCACTCCATTGTATACATAGATGTATAGATGGGGAAATAATTAGCAGCTTGCTTGGAGAGAGAGGAATGAGTGGAGCTGCAAGGTGTCTTGAACTTTTTTTTCTTTATTTGTTCATGGGATGTGGGCATCGCTGGCTGGGCCAGCATTTATTGCTCACCCCTGATGGGTCAACCACATTCTAGAGTCATGTGTAGGCCAGACCAGGTAAGGATGACAGATTTCCTTACCTGGACATTAGTGAACCAGATGGTTTTTTACGATAATTGCCAATGGTTTCATTGTCATCATTTCATATTTTTAAGGAATTCAAATTCCATCATCTCATGGGATTCGAACCTGGGTCCACAGCATTTCCCTGGCTCGCTGGATTACTAGTCCAGCGACAATACCACTGTGGTGATCACAAGTTAACTAGATGCAATACAACTGAGCAAACACTAGAGGGGGCACGGGAGAGCCATATAAATAGACGGGGACAGGAAGTGAGGACACACTTCACTGAGGGCAGAACTTGGAGCAGGACACAGACACAGACATACACCCACACACACAGCAAGCAAAGCTGGTAGTTAGCACTGGAAGGTCGTTCTAGGTCGAGCTCTGGAAACTGAACGAACTTACAATAAAGCATCTTCTCCACACTTGAGACTACGAGCTTTATTAAGACACGAGTAACAACACATGGTTCCAGGAGTGATTTCAGACGCTTATGACAGGACAACTCAGCTGCAGATACAGAAAACAAAAAAATGGCATGGAAATCTCAACCAAGAATGGCATGGAAATCTCCTACTGGACATTCGACTTGGGAAGACATTGCTGATGAGAGGATGTGCCTTGGATACCCACTTCACCTGGACACGACTGGAAAAGTAAGAAGTGTCTGGGAAAGGTTTAAACAAATGTTCGATTTCGGTATCATAGCATATGATGCAGCAGCAGCCTCAGATGAAATTAAAATAGCAATTCTCATCAAAGGAAATGAAGCTACGAAAGTTTATAATGGATTTAAATACTCAAAAGGTGAAGACAGAAACAGCTTACAAACGGTACTAAACAAATTTGAAGAGTACTGTGAGAAACAGCAAGACATACTCAGAGTCCAAACTGCACAGAGACTGAGTGATGCAAAACTTAAAAAATCACGAAAAGAGCAAGAAATCGCGAATGAAAAGTACAGATCAAAAAGAAGAAATGACAAGAATTTCTCACAAAGCCAAAACGCTGAAACCCTGTCCAAATCGGGAAGAGGAAATTACTTACGAGTTTTGGAGAGAGAGTCCTGGTGGGCAAGAAAAATCCCTGAAATCCGCGAAAAACGCCAAAAAATGGCGTTGGAGCACATTTTGCAGTCTCCGGTAAGCAAAGAACTACAAATGGCGTCTGCGCATGCGCCGGAACCGGAAGCCGCGCATGCGCAGTTTAAAAAATATCGCGGTGCCGATCGTTATGCGCATGCGCAAGCCGCGCATGCGCAGTCAAAAAAAGTTTTGGTCGCGGATAGTAATGCGCATGCGCACGCCGCGCATGCGCAATGGAAACAAAACCGCACAGTGAAGGAGGAAGGCCGATTTGCGCATGCGCAATGCATTCCTGCGCGTGACGTCATGACGTCTGAGCATCCCGACCACGCCCACTTAAAAGGGAAATGCCCGAAAATTGAAAATAAGACACTTAAAGTGGTAAACACAAATTTTCTTGCCTCAGAACACAGAAAAACGCCTGAACTTACACCAACAGTTAAAAACAACTTGCACAACACCCTGAAAAAAGCAGTCTGCGCCACCCAAAGTGAAGAGAACAAAAAGAATTCCGAAACACCAAAAGATGATTTGTTTTTCGAAGAATACTACTCAGACACAGCTGAGTCAGTCGGATATGCTTATAACAGCATCAGCGACACGGTCGCAGAGTTCAACACGAATCAACTCGTGGTAGAAGAAGCCAACGAAGATGAAATGGGTATCAAAGAATACTACTTAGACATGGAGGAGTTATTTGGACATGCTGATCACAGCATCAGCGACACCGTTGCAAAGCTCAACACGACTCTACTCATGGTAGATGAATCCAACACCATGAGGCCATGGCAGCTCGTCAATACATTGGATGACAGCAATACCCAAGACGAAGACGACGCCAAACAGAGAGCACAGGAAGACTCCACAGAGCGAGCGATGACAGGCTCCACAGTGCGAGTAATGAAAGACTCCAAAAGGGATGCAAGCAAACACTCCCTGGCGAACACCATGCATGAACAAGACCATGCAGGTAAACCCGCAGTATCTGAGCAACCGCAAGCAGACTATGACAGTCTACCAAGCTCACAGGAACAAGAAGAAGACAACGTACATCTCACCACTGACACCATGCATGCACAAGACCATGAAGGTCAACCTGCCGTATCTGAGCAACCACAAGCAGACTATGAAAGTCCAACACGCTCACATGAACAAGAAGAAGACAATGCACCTCTGCCCACTGCGTGCGAAGACAGTGACAAGGTGATCACACTCAACGTACAGGATCACAGTGAGACTGACAGTTCTCAGCTTGCCTGTACCGAAGCACAGAGCGAAAACAGTGACAAGGTGCTCGCACTCGATGTACAGGATCACAGTGAGACTGACAGTTCTCAGCTTGTCTGTACAGAAGCACAGAGTCGGGCCACCCAACAGTCCAGAGAGACGATGCCGAAAGAAAACATGCAGATTTTGACTCCAGAAGAGGAGCACCTGGAGTCCAGAGAGACAACGCCGAAAGAAGCCATGCAGATTCTGACTCCAGAAGAGGAGCACCTGGAGTCCAGAGACACCAAACAAAAAGAAACCATGCAGATTTTGACTCCAGAAGAGGAGCACCTGGAGTCCAGTGAGATAACATCAACAGAAATCATGAAGATTTTAACTCCAGAAGAGGAGCGCCGAGAGTCCACAGACACCACGTCAATTGTAATCATGGAGGTATTGACTCCAGAAGAGGAGCGGCAAGAGTCCACAGACACCGCGTCAAATGTAATCGAGAAGACTTTGACTCCGGAAGAGGAGCACCAAGAAAGCAAAGATGCGGAATCTAATTCTCCACAACTGATTGATGTCACCTGCACCGATGCAACATCAGATCATTCGCACCACTCGCGAGACGGAATGCTAAATGACTCAAATTATCCACTCGGGACACTCATAGAGTATAACAAAAAAAAACAAAAGTCAAAAGAAACACAGCAAGAACAAAAACAACATGAAGCGCGACAAGACCAACAACAATAGCAAGAAGCACAGCAGAAACGAGAACGACAACAGCAAGAATAAAAGCAACATGAAGCGCGACAAGACAAACAACAAAGTCAGGCACAAAAATAGCGACAACACCAAAGACAGAAACGACAAAAACAGCACCAAGACAGGCAACGAGAACAACAAAGGCTGGAACAACGACAGTGCCAACACCAAAGACGGAAACGACAAAAACAGCGACAAGTACGGCAATGAAAACAACAAAAAACAAGAACGACAGAAACAACAGCAATGAAACGACTTGTACACAATGGCACTACTTGGCACATGATGGACAATGCCACAGCGCATGGCAAAACGATGACAAGACTACAAACATGTCATGGGGTGACGACGAATCGCATAAACACACGTCTGCTCCAGAACGAGCAAGCACACCAGCATCCAAGGCGGATGAGACAATAAATCAACACCACAAGCACAGAAAAAAGTCCATGCCAGTCAACAGCAGTGATGTGACCATGCAAACACCTCGGGATGATGCATTGGGTACTTAAAATAACAAGGAACACCAACAACATTCACAGCGGACTTGCAATATCAATATCACCACGTCATCAACAACAAAAAAAAAGAAAAAAAGCTCTGAACAAATTCATCAAGTTTGGACTCATAAATGTTTTTATTAAGATTGGACATATAACTGCATTGGCTTTGTAAAATATGCAATAGCACCATCACCTGTATAGATACGCATATCATAAGTAACTGTTTTCTATAATTTTTCTTTAATGATGTACAGAAACTATGTAAAGAGAAAAAGGGGGATGTGGTGATCGTAGATTGACTAGATACAGAACAACAGAGCAAACACGAGCGGGAGAGCTACAAATACACCGGGACAGGATGTACAATTTTCTTTAACGATGTACAGAAAATATGTTAAGAGAAAAAGGGGGATGTGGTGATCACAAGTTAACTAGATGCAATACAACTGAGCAAACACTAGAGGGGGCACGGGAGAGCCATATAAATAGACGGGGACAGGAAGTGAGGACACACTTCACTGAGGGCAGAACTTGGAGCAGGACACAGACACAGACATACACCCACACACACAGCAAGCAAAGCTGGTAGTTAGCACTGGAAGGTCGTTCTAGGTCGAGCTCTGGAAACTGAACGAACTCACAATAAAGCATCTTCTCCACACTTGAGACTACGAGCTTTATTAAGACACGAGTAACAACACAACCACTACGCCATTGTCTCTTGAGGAGTGCTGTGCAGGAGAGCACTGGGAAAGTCAGAGTGTACAGTTTGGCACCTGAAACCTGAAACTACTCACCTTTCCTGCCCTCCTGATGTGCTGAATCATCTTGAGGTAGGGTCCCCAGGTTGAGGACACTGCATACCTGCTGCTGAGTTCTTCAGCCATTTCCACCTGCACCAGAGAATCTGGGAGAGGTCACCTCGCTACAACCCCTCATGTCATACAGCAGAAGTAAAAGAATGTAGGACCACATGTGAAGCAGCAGCAAGTTCTGTTGTATATTTAGTGTTCCTTGCTGAACATCATAAGTAAGTGTGGCTAGATTTTCCCCTCCTTTCTGCCAGCATTATTAGTGCAAAAGATCACTAGGTTTTAAATGTACGTTAATTCCAAAACCACTTGCTTGGCTGTTTTCCACGAATTGTTAACACGTGTTCAAGATTCCTTTGACTGCACCAGGTACCACGCAGGAAGCCGGACATGCCCCTCGGTCAGCATTGCAAGACTCCTCTGATTGCATTGGTTAGGAAAGGCTCACAAATGACACACATTTCTTGGCACAGTTCAATAGCTATGCTTGTCAAAAAATAATTCAATTTGGTGAGAAACTGACTACTGGACACCAACTAGTAAATGGCGCATTATAGTTTCCATGAAAGTTATTTACAACGATTTCAAATTGGGTCATTCAGAGATGGAGGACTGGACACTGATTAAAAAGCGTGTCGTTTTGCTGGAAAACCCCATTTTGGACTGTGTTCATAAAATTGCAACATGTTACCACTTTTAAATATATCAAGGAATGCTTTTCACTGCAAAGAAAAATAATTGTGCAGGGTCATTAATGATTTTACATTTGTGATGATGCAAACTAATTTTAGCAGAGACTTGAATTATAACTTAGTGCAAAATCAAATGCATTTTCGGTGCAACTTCCTGACAGCAGCCAAAGCGGAAACTCTATGATCTCGATAATCATGGCCTCCAAATCCCTCAGACAAACTTTATTTTTGCCTGTCCTCTTTTAGTATTAAGGTCATGACCTCATTCCCTGTCTGACCCAATGTTACTCTAGGGTAACACTCTCATGTTTGAGCCAGAAAAGTGCGGGTTCAAGTCTTGCTCCAGGACTCGTGTACAGAAGCCTAGCCTGAGACCCCATTGTGTTCCTCAGGGAGTGCTGCACTGTTGATGGTTTATCTTTAGGGGGAGACATTAAACTGATGCTCCATGACACTCTTTCAAAAGAAGCGCTGGGAATTTATTCCTGTTGCCCTGGCCAATATTTACCCCATAAACATCACAAAGCGGGTAATCTGATAACTATCACATTGTGACATTTAGGGGGGTGGGGGCAGGAAGTTAAGAAAAGGCGGAGAGGTGACTCTGTTCATTGGTGACATGTATTATCACATTAGAGAGGGATGGCCTAAGTTCAGGAAGCCAGGGTATTGAGATGAGAAATAATAAAGTCACTTATGGGAGTGGTGCACAGGCCCCTTAATTGTAACTACATGGTAGGATAGATTATAAAAGAAGAGATAGTGGGAACGTGTCAGATAATCATGGGGGATTTTAATAAACAAATAGATTGCAAAAATCGTACGAGCTAAAGTAGTGTAGGTGAAGAGCTCATAGAACAGAACAGAGGGTAGACTGTACTATATCCAGTATTGTGCAACAAGACAGGATTAGTTGATAACCTCATAGTGAATGCACCGCTAGGTTATACATTCAGTTTGAGAGAGAGAAGAGTGTGTCCAAGACTATTATTTTAAACTTAAATGGGAGCATGAAAGTGCAGCTAGCTAGAGTGAACTGGCAAATGTTCTCAAGGGGTAGATCAACAGAGGTTCAATGACAGACATTTAAAGGGGTATTTTAGAATAGACACATTTCAATAAGAAAGATAAATTCCAAGGGCAGGGCCTGTCATCCGTGGTTAACTAAAAGTTAATGGGGAGGCGGTGGTGTCGTGGTATTGTCACTGGACTAGTAAACCAGTAGACCGAGGGTAATGCTCTGGGGACCAAGGTTCAAATCCCGCAACTGCAGATGGTGAAATTTGAATTGAATAAAAATATGGAATTAAAAGTCTACATATGACCATGAAACCATTGTCGATTGTCATTAAAAAACCATCTGGTTGACTAATGTCCTTTACGGAAGAAATTTGCTGTCCTTACCAGGTCTGGCCTACATGTGACTCCAGGCCCACAGCAATGTGTTTGATTCTCAACCACCCTCTCAAGGACAATTAGGGATGGGCAATAAATGCTGGCCCAGTGACACCCACATCCCATTACTGAATACCATTTAAAAAAAAATGACATTATCAAACTTAAAGAAAATGTGTATATTTGTGCAAAGACGAGTGGCAGGTCAGAAGATTATAAAGAACATAAAGGACATTAAAGAATGACAAAAAAAGATTGATAATGAGGAACAAACTAGAGTACAAGAGAAAGCTACCAGTAATATAAAGACAGACAGTAAGAGTTTCTGTAGATACTAATAATAATATTATTGTCACAAGTAAGCTTACATTAACACTGCAATGAAGTTACAGTGAAAATTTCCCAGTCGCCACATTCCGGCGACTGTTCGGGTACACTGAGGGAGAATTCAGAATGTCTAATTTACCTAACTGCACGTCTTTTTGGACTTGTGGGAGGAAACCAGAGCACCCGGAGAAAACCCACGCAGGCACAGAGAGAAAATGCAGACACCATACAGACAGTGACCCAAGCCGGGAATCGAACCTGGGATCCTGCAGCTGTGAAGTAATGGTGTGAACCACTGTGTCGCCCAAAAAGGAGGTAAGGCTGCCTTCGAACCAGAATTGAACCAGCTCCCTAAGGATGCCAGCTTTAATCATCTGAAGTCAACCGCTCTACCAACTGAGCGATCAAAATATGAAAAGCGTTAAAGTGAGCTCTTGGCATAGAGAAAGTGCATCTGGGGAATTGATAATGGAAAGTAGGGCTATGGCAGAATTCATGAGGTATTTTGCATTGTTTTCCACTATAACATCCCAGAATTAGATGTAAATCAGGAAATGGAAAGGAAGGAGGAACTCAGGAAAATTACAATCACCAGGAAAGTGGTACTGAGCAAATTGTTGGGTCTGCAGGCTGACATATGTCTGGGCCTAAGGTATTGAAGGAAGTGGCTAATGAGACAGTTGATCGATTTTCTAAAATTACCTTGATTTGGGAAAGGTTCCATTAGACTGGAAGGTAACAAATGTAAAGGGAGTCAGAAATCGGTAAACTGTAGGCCAGTTAGCCTAACATCCGTTATAGGAAAAATGTTTAAAACCATTGTTAAGGATGTTATAGTCAGGCACTTGGAATAACTTAAGGCCATCAGGCAGAGTCACCATGATTTTGTGAAAGAGAAATCATGTTTAACCAATTTATTGGCTTTTTATGAAGAAGTCACAAGCACAAGCTGTGGATAAAGGAAAACTGGTGGATGTAATGTACTTAGATTTCCAGAAGGAATTTACTAAGGTTCCGCATATTACAATCCCGAACCAATCCCTGACAGTTGCTGGGAAACCAGACAGAAACTCAACATTTTATTTCACTCACAAATAGGGATATGCATATTAAAACAAACTGTATTATTAACAAAGTATTGCTAACTTTAATGTCATAAAGACAATAGCTTTCAATTACTAGTTAAGCAAAACATTACAATGAAAGGATAACCCTTAACTGTGCTCTTCATCACCACTCAAACAAAACCCATCTCAGGTCACAATCCACTTTTGAATACAGTTAGCAGACTCAGGAACACTGGCTGTAAACAGATGCCTCGGATAAGCCACTTTGAGAACTTGCTGCATATTCTTGCCTGTCTCAAATTCCTGCTTAAACTGCCAGCATGAGACACTGCACCTGTCCTGTACACAGGCTAATCTTTAACTCACTGTCTTCAGAATAGCTGCTTGCCTGGTTCCATCCATTGGGAGAACATCTCAAAATCGAATTTCTTGAACTGCAACCACAACACTTGACTGCTTCACCCTGTCTCCTCTCATTAATTACATCATTTTACTAAAACCAAACACAATAGGCGCAATTTAATGAGAAAAAAAAACAGTGTTCCATTTTAGGAGGGTTTAGCGGGGTAGTGCTCGGAATGACCCTGCTAGCGAACTGGACTCTGTTATTTCTTTTGGGCCTTAGCAAGGTCGCACTCAATAGCCAATCCACCTACCCTGCACATAGAACATAGAACATAGAACAATACAGCACAGAACAGGCCCTTCGGCCCTCGATGTTGTGCCGAGCAATGATCACCCTACTCAAACCCACGTATCCACCCTATACCCGTAACCCAACAACCCCCCCCCCCCCCTTAACCTTACTTTTTAGGACACTACGGGCAATTTAGCATGGCCAATCCACCTAACCCGCACATCTTTGGACTGTGGGAGGAAACCGGAGCACCCGGAGGAAACCCACGCACACACGGGGAGGATGTGCAGACTCCACATGGACAGTGACCCAGGGCCGGGATCGAACCTGGGACCTCAATGCCGTGAGGCAACGGTGCTAGCCACAGTGCTGCCAATGTGAACAAAATTCTACTAGCCCAACTTCAGCAAACAGTACCAATTTAAAAATGGCGTCCCGATCTCCGAGACCCCCGAAGCAACCCCTGACTACCTCCAATCCCCAATGCATTGTGGGAGGGCCTCTGTCCCCCCGCTCCTCCCAACACCCGAGCAGGGCACCCTGGCCTGATCTGCCCATGCATAAATGCCACCTTGGCAGCACCAACCTGACACCCAGGAGGCATTTCCAGTGTGCCAGGCTAGCACTGCTAAACTGCCAGCCTGGCAGTAACCAAGGTGCCAGGATATCACTCTGCCCGGGCAGCGTGGTGGCGCAGTGATAGCACTGCTGTCTCACGGCGCCGAGGTCCCAGATTCGATCCCAGGTCACTGTCCGTGTGGAGTTTGCACATCCTCCCAATATCTGCATGGGTTTGACCCCCACAAAGATGTGCAGGTTAGGTGGATTGGCCACGCTAAATTGCCCCTTAATTGGAAAAAAAAATGAATTGGCTACTCTAATGTATTAAAAAAAAGGATATCACTCTGCCCAAAGAGCATGCACCTGGGGGCCTTCAGTCTTCTGAGAGACCCCCACGGGTGCTGTTCCGTCTCCTCCCCATTTGTGGAGAACAATACTGAACGGCGAGGTAACTGAGGCGAGGGAGATTGATCCCACACCTCGGGAATCTGCACATTAAAGTGAGACTAGCTATCTCGCTTTAATATGCAGATTTGCTGAAAAGTGATCCCGTCCACACTGGGCAAGATTCACATCGCAACATCTTGCGAGATCGCGTTAGATCTCACGAGGCGTTGTGAGCCGGCTAGGTGACGGGAGGGGGCTCTCCTGGCTTCTACCCGCCATGCTTTGCCCCGGCGAATTGCTTTTCAGGTGCTGCTTTGCCATCAAAATCACACCCTGTGGGTCACTGTTTCAAAATAAAGGTTCACTCATTTAAGACAGAGATGAGGAGATATATTTTCTCTTAAAGTTGAGAGTCTCTGAAACTCCGTTCCTCTAAAGGCAGTGGGGCTGAGGTTACAGTCAGGTCAGTCACAATCTTATTAAATGGCAAAGCAGGTTTGAGGGGCTGAATGGCCCACTCCTGTTCCTAATTCCTATGCTGTTTCTGGGAGCTTGCTGCATGCAATTCAGTTATCATATTTCCTGCATTACAAAAGTGACTTTTCTGTTGAGAAAATAGTCAAATAAAACTTAATTGAAAATAATTAAAGCAGATAGAATGTCAACACCCCAGAGAAAATATGCAAATCAAATATGAATGAAAAAACTCTCCTGTTATGTCAAGTCTTTTAATGAACATGTGCTATTTATTTCAAATTGTATGTCAATCTTGTACATAAACCTGCATTTTCATTTCATTCTGCTAATGATTTCTCCGCCCCCCTCATTGGGGAAGCTCATACTCCCACAGGATTGTGGGATTGTCATTAGTCCCCAGCCAATGGTAAGCAGGCAGGTTATAACACCCCTCCCCCACAAAGTCCAAGGAATCCACCGAAGACCCTGGCGAAGAAGGGCGTCGGACTCGTTTTGCCGCGAGGCGCTGGATCAGGCGGCGTGTAACGAGATGGAGACCGGCGCTTCCGTAGTGAACGATGTAACGGTTGTACATCCATGGCCCGTGGGCCCGAGGATTCCCCCTCTGAGGTGTCTTGTGTCTCCATCTCGGAGTCAGAGTCTGCTGCCTCCGTCATCTCGGTGTCTTTATCTCCACGTGGTTCTGTCACGACCTGCGCAGACATTGAGTGAGGCACCAGAGGAAGATTGTGAGGAATACTTTCCATTGCGTCTGGTCTCTGCGGCTGTAGGAATGAGCTCCTGGGGCGGGCAATCTTTGGCAGGGATAGTCTTCTGGACCGAACATGGTCTACATGTTTGCGCTGGAGACAACCCTGGGCTTGCACCTGGTAAGAGATAGGGCCCGTTTGGCGAAAGAATACGCCAGGGACCCACTGGACACCACCAGCAAAATTCCGAACGAACACTGGGTCACCGGGCGTAAACTGCCGAATCGGCCGATGCCGAGAAAAACCATGTCCCTGCCGTTCTTGTGTGCGGCGTACTTTTGCGCCAATGTCCGGGAAAACCATACTAAGGCGGGTGCGAAGTCTCCGGCCCATTAGGAGTTCTGCGGGAGCTACCCCAGTCACTACATGGGGGGTGGTCCTATATGCAAACAAAAACCGAGCCAGTCTCATGTCCATCGACCCAGAAGACTGCTTCTTTAGGCCTCATTTGAATGTCTGCACTGCGCGCACGCCAACCCATTTGAAGCCGGGTGGTAAGGGCAGTGCGGATGTGGCGTATGGCGTTCATCTTCATGAACCTTGCAAACTCCTCACTTGTGAACGGAATGCCATTGTCCGTGACTAGCACCTCGGGGAGGCCATGCGTACTGAAAGACAAACGCATCTTATCTCGATTGTTGCGCAGGACGTTGTGCCTCCCATCTTATGCACCTCTAGCCATTTAGACTGGGCGCCGATTAATAGAAGGAACATGGATCCTTGAAAAGGGCCGGCAAAATCATCATGCAAGTGCGCCCAAGGCCGCCCTGGCCATTCCCAGTGATGCAGGGGCGCGGGGCGGCGGAAGCTTCTGATTCTCCTGGCAAATGGAGCAGTTTTGGGCCACCTTCTCAATGTCGGTGTCAAGGCCTGGCCACCAGACATAACTCCGGCCAACATTTTCATTTTGGTCACACCTGGATGCCCATTGTGTATCTCAATATCAGCTCCTGACTTTTTCCGGGACAATCACACGCGTCCCCCACAAAAGGATGCCGTCTTCCACGCTGAATTCGGACAGGTTGGAGGAAAATGCCCACAACTCGTCTGGGAGCTGTCTATGCTGCCCACCATACAGAACTATGTGGCGAACCTTTGACAGGACTGGCTCCGCCTGGGTCCACTCACGTATCTGTGATGCCATGACAGGCAAGGTGTCCATAAAATTTAGGATTGCAACCACCTCACCGGTCGTGGGGGTCGACATGGGGCCGGTCGATAAAGGCAATCGGCTCAGTGCGTTGGCATTCCCTATCTGGGTTCCTGGTTTGTGTTCCAGAGAATACTCGTATGCAGCGAGCAACAAAGCCCAGCGCTGGATCCGTGCGGATGCAATGGGCGGTATTGGCTTATCCTCTCTGAAATGTCCCAGCAGAGGCTTATGATCAGTCACGATAGTGAAGTGGCGGCCATATACGTACTGGTGGAAACGTTTCCCCGCAAAGACCACTGCCAGGCCCTCCTTCTCAATCTGCACGTACTTTTTGTCCACTGCAGTCAATGTGCGGGAGGCGAAAGCTATCGGCCGCTCGGCCCCGTTCTCCATCCTGTGGGACAGGACGGCCCCAATACCATACGGGGATGCATCACATGTGACGAGCAATGGCTTTCCAGGATCATAGTGGGTTAGTAACCCAGAAGACGACAATTGTTGTTTTACCCACCAGAAAGCGGTTTCTTGCAGCTGACCCCAAACCCAGGTGTGATTCTTCTTTAGCAGAAGGTGCAATGGGGCCAGCGTTGTTGCAAGATTGGGGAGGAACTTTCCGTAATAGTTTACGAGGCCGAGAAATGAACGAAGACGCGAAGTGTCAGTCCGGGTGGAGGCCTGTTGAATCGCGCGCACCTTCTCTGCGACGGGGTGTAAACCTTCGCGGTCCACCCGATCACCCAGGTAGACTACTTCCTTCGCCTGAAAAATGCGACATAAAGGGACTCCAGCCTCTGAAAAGCGTCTAAGGACAGCCTCCAAATTTTCTAAATGTTCCTGCTCCGACGTCCCTGTGATCAAAATGTCATCTAAGTAAACAGCAAAACACGGTAAACCTCTCAAAATGCCCTCCTTAACGCGTTGAAAAATAGCGCAGGCAGAGGATAGCCCAAAGGGCAGGGTGTATATTCATACAGGCCCCGGTGTGTGTTAATCGTTACATATGGCCGGGAGGCAGGGTCCAGCTCCAACTGTAGGTAGGCGTGACTCATCTAATTTTGTGAACGAGAGTCCGCCTGCAAGCTTCGCGTATACAGGGGATCCCCAAACTGGGCTGGAATACATCTGGGTATCGTCCTAGCACCTCAGTCAACCCTCCAGAAACTGTTTGGAGGATGTGCTGCCACTGCAACTGCAAATGGCGCAACCAGTCCTGACCCAACAGGCTGGGCCCATGGCCGTGCACCACGATAAGTGGAAACGCCCCTCCTGGCGTCCATAAACAACAGGGGTCATTGTAGTTCCTGCAATGTCCAATGGTTCCCCCGTATAGGTGGCCAACCTGGCCTGTGTGTCAGTTAATGCAAGGGTCTATATACCCCGCTTGATGTGGTCGAATGTCCTCTGGGCGATCACGGAGACCGCTGCGCCTGTGTCCAACTCCATCTCAAGTGGGTGACCATTGACCCACACTGTCACTTTAATTGGGGCCACACCGGGAGCTGCAACACAACGCAGCTGCAGGCAGTCATCCTCCGTCTCCACGTCTCGGGAGTAATCGCCGCAGGTTCATCCAAATGAAAGGTATGGCCCCTCGGCTGGCCCCAGTTTCGGTCGGAACGTTGGCGCCTCTGGCGCCCCCAGGACGGGATTGGCGCCTACAAGTCTGACACGGACATGGCTCCTCATCCATTAGTTCTGGAGAAGGTTCCCTTCGGGGAGGAATGTCCAACGGCCACTGGCGTCGATCCGGACGTCGTCTTGCCCAAGGTACCGCAGGGGTGTGGGGGGATGCTTTCGGACAGAAGGGGTTGCGTCCCAAGGCATGCACCTCCATTCCCTGTAGCTCCTGCACTCCTCGTTCTGCGCTCTCTCGGGACAATATTATTTGAATGGCCAGTTGAAAAGTCATAGAGGAAACATAGAACAGTACGGCACAGAACAGGCCCTTCGGCCCTCGATGTTGTGCCGAGCAATGATCACCCTACTCAAACCCACGTATCCACCCTATACCCGTAACCCAACAACCCCTCCCATAACCTTACTTTTTAGGACACTACGGACAATTTAGCATGGCCAATCCACCTAACCCGCACATCTTTGGACTGTGGGAGGAAATGTTGCCCCACTAAGTTCACAAGTTCATCAAACGTTTTGGTGTCTGGTGCAGCTGTGTACGTAAGGCTCCTAATCACTCCAAACGTATGCGGGCCGCAGGTGTTGAGCAATATTACCACCTGGCGCTCGTTTTCGGTGATGTTGTTTGCCCGGAAATAGTAACGCATCCGTTGTGCGTACTGGTTCCAGCTTTCCAGCGCAGCATCAAAAACATCCAAACGGCCATACAGAGGCATGGTGTAATAGAAAACAACTTCCAACCTGTATCCAATAAAAATCCAGGGAGGTCGCTTCAGCAGTGTAGACAGCTATTCATTTTAACCCTCGTCGCCAGTTTTGTGAGGGCCACGAAGAATCCAGCACGAGTTTTCAGGATACAAAGAAATAACATTTATTTACAAATTAACATACATATATATATATATATATATATATATATATATATACAACTTCTCTTGCTGCCAAACTCCTCTCTCTCTCTGGTTCCAAACTGGCCAGCTCTATTTATGCAGGGAGTCTGCTAATGATTTCTCCGCCCCCCTCATTGGGGAAGCTCTTACTCCCACAGGATTGTGGGATTGTCATTAGTCCCCAGCCAATGGTAAGCAGGCAGGTTATAACAATAGTGTTTTATGGGGTCTGGGGCATATTTGTGATGCGCAGAATGGGACTATATTTAAACTGGCCTCGCCTTTTAAAGCCACAATTCAAGAAGCCTGTCAGGTAATGATTTAAATTAGCAAATCTTCAGCTCGATCCAATGAAACATTTTGAAGTGTCGAGGGGCTGACTGACTTACTCTTGCTCCTTGTTCGCATTATCTGTAGACTGGTGAGTAGTCAGGATATAAAGATCAGAAGAAACAATTGTAGCTGACCATCTTGCTGTGCTTTTTAATACTTGTCACTCTCTGAATTGTGGCAGATGTTGTAACTGAGCACGTGCACATTGACACAGTTTTCCTGTGGCATTGAACATGGAAAGAGTTAACAAAGTGCGTGTGTGCTGCTGTAGCTACATCAACTAATGTGTTAATCAAGCAGCAATGTCAGGAAGAAAGATAACAAAATTAACATTACAAGAGAATGCATTCCATATTTAAAAATTAGAAATCTGTTTCGCGTATCTTTTCACTTGTGTCCATAATTTTCACTTTCTGTTGTCATTTTCTTGTGTTAACATTTAGCAAGGTTGCTTATATGGCCAGTTCACATGGGAGTTCCTGTGTAAACATAATAATAATAATCGCTTATTGTCACAAGTAGGCTTCAATGAAGTTACTGTGAAAAGCCCCTGGTCCCCACATTCCGGCGCCTGTTTGGGGAGGCCAGTATGGGAATTGAACCCGCGCTGCTGACATTGTTCTGCATTACAAGCCGGCATTTTAGCCCACTGTGCAAAAGCAGCCCCTCCACCACATTACGTGGTATCGGGCAGCAGTAACTGAGTGATATTACACCAGCATTTGCATCCTCAACATAGTAGCACAAGAAATAGGAGCTAGCGTAGGCCATTCAACCCTTCACTGGTGAACAAGATCATGGCTGATCTTCTCCCTCAACTCCAGCTAGCCCCATATCCCTTCATTCCCTCAGTACTTAGATATCTGTACCACTAAATTCTGATACACAATAATCTATGCCTGGTGGGATTTGCCAGTAAATGTATTTGCATATAATTAGGCTAATGATTGTACACCACACTTCATATACTGATGGAATTTTAAAAATTAAACGTCAAAGAAAAACAAAGAAATAAAAGGCAACTATTTGTGATCATTGGAAACGCTCTTGAAGGACCCGCTAGTATGTTAGGCACAATATTTGAAGGCAGTTAATGGATGTTTTCACAAGTAAAACTAGGTTCTTAATTTATGAAATGAATTAAGCTTTGAATTAACTCATCCAGTATTTACACAACTTCAATTAAACAAGTCTACACTTTAAAAGAGTAACACGTTGTGCATATTATACAGAAAATGGTATAATGCTTCTGTCCTAACAGAGTGTGTCGTCCTATATACATGAGAAAGAACACTATTCACGATGCCCTATGCTCTCTTGCTCAGTTTGCTTTGTTTGGCCCTTTGTTCCGCACTGTAACCAATCACTGTTTGTTGATGTACCATTTGTCAATGTACTCTGTCGATTATTCTTTTGTGGTTATTATGTATGTGCTGCGTAGGTTCCCTCGGCTGCAGAAAAATACTTTTCACTGTACTTCAGTACATGTGACAATATATTAAATTAAATCAAGTAATGCACCAGCAGAACTGCAAAAATGTTCTTTCAGCGAGAACGGACTTCACATTGGCCAGCAAGGCTGCCCCCACTCCCCCCCCCCATTACCTCCTGATCATTGCAACCCCCACTCCATGGCTGGGCCTGCCAAATTGGTCCCAACAAAGTGACCCAATTACTTGGTTATCTGGGGCGAAATTCTCTGCGGACCGACGTGACGCCCATTTCCGGCGGGGAAAAGCGGTGCGGATGACTCAGGCGTCCGGGCCTTCTTTTAAGCCGGCAATCTCCGTTCCCGAAAGGGCCAACAGCGGACTGACGCGATATGCGTCAGTTTCACCAGCTGCGGAAGTGGCGAGTCCCGGCGTTGTTTGGGGGGGGGGAGGAGAGAGAGACCCGGCGTTGTTGGGGGGGGGGGGGGGGAAGAGAGACCCGGCGTTGTTTGGGGGGGGAAGAGAGAGACCCGGCGTTGTGGGGGGGGGGGGGGGGGAGAAGAGAGAGACCCGGCGTTGTTGGGGGGGGGGGGGGAGAGAGAGACCCGGCGTTGTTGGGGGGGGAAGAGAGAGACCCGGTGTTGTTGGGGGAGGGGGGGGGAGAAGAGAGAGACCCGACGTTGTTGGGGGGGGGAAGAGAGAGACCCGGCGTTGTTGGGGGGGGGGGGGAAGAGAGAGGACCTGGCGTTGTTGGGGGGGGGGGAAGAGAGAGACCCGGCGTTGTTTGGGGGGGGGGGAGAGAGACCCGGCGTGGGGGGGAGTGAGAGGGGGAAAGGGGGAGAGGGCGTGGGGGAGAGGGGGACAGGGAGGGGGGGGAGAGGGGGAGAGGGAGGGGGGAGAGGGGGAGAGGGAGGGGGGAGAGGGGGGAGAGGGAGGGAGGGGGGGGGGGCGGTTGCGGCGTTGAGTTGAGAGGAGAGGGGAGAAGGGGGTTACCTGCGTTGAGAGGAGAGGGGGGGGAGGGGGTTGCGGCGTTGAGTTGAGAGGAGAGGAGGGGGGGGTTACCTGCGTTGAGAGGAGAGGGGGGGTACCGGCATTGAGAGAGAGGGGGGTGGCGTTGGAGGGGGGTAGGGGTGGTGGGGAGGGGGGTAGGGGTGGTGGGGAGGGGGAGGGGGGTAGGGGCGTTTGAGGGGGTGGGGTGGTGAGGGGGTAGGGGTGGTGAGGGGGGTACGGGCGTTGGAGGGGGTAGTGGTGGTGAGGGGGGTTGGGGTAGGGGGCAGCGGCGTGCAGAGGGGGGGCGACGGATGGCCGGTGCCAACGCACAGTCACCCCCTCTGCACGCCGCTGCCCCCTACCCCAACCCCCCTCACCACCCCTACCCCCTCCAACGCCCCCTACCCCCCTCACCACCCCTACCCCCTCACCACCCCTACCCCCTCACCACCCCTACCCCCTCACCACCCCTACCCCTCCAACGCCCCTACCCCCTCACCACCCCTACCCCCTCACCACCCCTACCCCCTCACCACCCCTACCCCCTCACCACCCCTACCCCCTCACCACCCCTACCCCCTCCAATGCCCCTACCCCCCTCACCACCCCTACTCCCATCCCCCACCCATCCCTAGCCCCCTCCCCCACCACCCCTACCACCCTCCCCACCACCCCTACCCCCCCTCCAACGCCGCAACCCCCCCTCCAACGCCGCAACCCCCCCTCCAACGCCGTAACCCCCCCAATGCCGCAACCCCCCCACTCGCAACCCCCCTCCCCGCACTCGCAACCTCCCCCCACTCGCAACCCCCCCCACTCGCAACCCCCCCACTCGCAACCCCCCCCCCCACTCGCACACCCCCCCTACTCGCAACCCCCCCCCCACTCGCAACCCCCCGCCCCCCACTCGCAACCCCCCCCCCCACTCGCAACCCCCCCACTCGCCCTCGGACACTGAACGGCGTCAACCATCATCAATGGTTGACGCCGTTTTAAAGCTACTCTGTTTTTCGCCGACGTGACCCGTGGCCACGTCGGCGGGACTTCGGCCCATCCGGGCCGGAGAATTGGTGAAAGAAAAAAATAATGAAATCCCGCCGGCACCAGCTGTTTTCAGAGGCTGCCGGCGTGATTTGCACAACGCCGGTTTTTGGCCGGTCGGAGATTTAAAAACCCGGCGGGAGCGGGATTAACGCCTCTGCCGGCCGATTCTCCGACCCTGCGTGGGGTCGGAGAACTTCGCCCCTGGTCTCCATTGCAGTTCCTCTTTGCGGACTGACTGCAGTTCCAGAAGTGGTCACCATTTCCAGTGGCGCTACTAGTTATGGCGAACTGTTCGCCTGAAGCTCTTGGAGGCTGGACATCCTCTCACTTTGGTGTGCAAGTCAAGCAATTAACCACCTGGCGACTGTAAAACAAGGTTGTGTCTTTCCGAACCAGTCGAGAGGGACCAAGCTCTGTCTTCTCAACCAGTGGGTGGGGCCACCCCCTCTGAAAGAAATGTGACTATTATTAAAGATGTAAATGAATTTTAAAATACTCCAGCACTCCTGAGTTGTTCCAATCTGCAGACTGCCTTAAGGAAATAACAGTTAAACATTTGACTGGTTCGGACATTGCTTAAATGCCAGTATATATTTTATACCCCGGCAATATTGCAGCCAATTAGCCCAAATCCTGAAAACATGCACCCTTTCTAATAACCTCCCCCATGGTGAACAATGCCACAAATGATGTGCTAATGAATTTCAATGTAAAATGTATTCGAATTGTACAACATAACATAAATACAATAATGCTGTTTCTTGTAAATGTAAAAATAGAATGGATCATAATTTGCAAAATAACAATAGTGCTCTGCAAATTCAATGCACAACACTATAGCAACTTCAGGCAAGGGCAGATGAGGGGGTTAAATGCAAATTTTTAAAGTTCCACTACTTGGCCATTAGTTTTGTGAAAATGGCATGCCATTGTCTGCTTTCACATACACATGTATTAAATTGTGTTAAGTTGTAGTGTTTGAGTGGTAGATAAGAAAAAAAACTCAACAAGTTAAGCCTTGCCCATTCCAGTATAATTACCATTTCAACAATGCGATGGATATTTGTTACCTCTGTAACTGTAAATTACCAATTAAACCCATAAGTTTCCCTTCTTTGAGTTTTAATTGTTGTTGGAGATTTAAAAATTGAAAGTTTTTTTAGATTTTACTTTTTTTTCAATTCCAGCTTTTGTCCTCTCATAATCCAATTTTCTTCCCATCTCCTTATTTCTCCTGCTGAACCTGATTTGAAATTGAACTCACTCACTGTGATGTGAATTCCTTTCTCAGTTCTTGTACTGCAATATCTTATCAGCACGCCCTTTCAGCAACTTGCAGAGCAATACATTAGCATTCAAAGGGCAAGTAAGATTATGACTAATCATTAATTACTTTGCTGCAGCTATTTATAGCCCAATATATAAATCATAAATGTAAATAGATAGTGCACAATTATTTAACCGATGCTATATTGTGCTGTGAGGGTAGGCAATATTTAGGATATTTGTCAGTATAAATATTTGGATCAGTAGTTGGAGAGGTGGGGAAAAGGGAACAGTGATAAAAAATAATAGAGGTTGGTGTGGGCCAGAGTGTATTGGCTACCACCAAGCATTTGATTGAAGTATGGCATTCTGGGCTAAGAGCAATGGTTAAGAGCTGAAATGAACAGGATTCATACTGAATTAGATTGGGGGTTGGTTATAAGAAGAATGCAAGATACATTGGGAAAAAAGAAATAAAGTGTGGAAATTTCTGGGGACAGCACGGTAGCATTGTGGTTAGCACAATTGCTTCACAGTTCCAGGGTCCCAAGTTCGATTCCCGGCTTGGGTCACTTTCTGTGCGGAGTCTGCACGTTCTCCCCGTGTGTGCGTGGGTTTCCTCCGGGTGCTCCGGGTTCCTCCCACAGTCCAAAGACGTGCAGGTTAGGTGGATCGGCCATGATAAATTGCCCTTACTGTCCAAAATTGCCCTTAGTGTTGGGTGGGGTTACTGGGTTGTGGGGATAGAGTGGAGGTGTGGGCTTGGGTAGGGTGCTCTTTCCAAGAGCCGGTGCAGACCCGATGGGCCGAGTGGCCTCCTTCTGTATTGTAAATTCTATGATTCTATAAATATATATATAGGATAGATTGCCTATCTATGAGTAGAATAGATGCCAAATCAAAGTACGGAAATAAAAATAAATCTGAAGACACTCACATATACCCACCAGACAGTACCTTGGATCGGATTATCGGAAAATACTCAAAGGATCAGAATCTGTCTTTGTATTGAAAATGGACCTGTGCTGTTGTGTGTTAATTCTGTATGCATTTAATACAAATAAGGGTAATAGCCAGTTTAAAAATAAACTATTGATAGAGAGTGGAATCCCTTTGTGTGCATGAGGTGGAAAAGCTCAAATTAGAACTAGACCTCAGTTAGCTGGTGATCTGCTGGTGCTTAAGCTAAATTCATTCATTTAGTAGAACCCCAGTTATATCACAATACTCCAAACACTGGACTGATTAGATTTTAAATCAGTTTTAATATAGATTTAATATAGGCTTATACATCTGATTGATGGCCTATTTTTCCCAGTTGCCAGTCTTATACATAATAACATTCATGCCAATCCATGATTTGGTTGAAGCAGTGACCAAGCGTTGACCAGCTTTACCTTTTCCCTCTGACACCACGAGGTATAACGTCTTGTTGCTACCTGCTACACCATACAGGAGCTTAGCCGGGAAGTCCTTAAACTGAGTCACACGGCACGACAGGAAATCCTGGGATAAAAGGTCTTAAATTTCTCCTGTAAGATTGAGCTGGCCAGCCCTTCTGTCGTCTTGGTTCAATTTGTTGAGTCGGTTCACTCACAACCGTAAACAATGCGACAGTGAAGCCATCCTTTCCTTCTGACAGTTGTGGAGATTATATGCAGGCACACTTAATGACAACATTAATAATATTTGTAGGCTTCAGGAAAAAAAAACCACATTAATGCATTTAATTCATCAAAGTTTTGATGCTTGGTCATTCAGCTCCAAAGTTAATTAACGTGTCCTGGTTCACAAAGTCATGTCACTTTTACAAATAAATTATACCAGTTATGCATTTTATATGATTTTCAGGCATTAAATCTTGAAAGTTTGAATTATATATAACACATCAAAGCCAGTGCAATTTATTTATTAAAATGTGAAACTAAGTGTGCCAAGTTTAAAAGGGTGATGTACAACATCTCTAAATGATGCGGGTGTGCTCAGTAATTGTTAGTGGGTGTTCTTTGCTTTTGTGCAGTGCTGAATGACAGATTTCTACACAATAGGGCACTGAGAGATAGTCTCATAATTACCGGAGATACCACAGTCTTTCAAATAATAAGCAACAAAAGCATTGCAGAAAAGCCTCCATTTTCAATTCAGTCAAACAATTTGTTTCTTTCAACTAAATAGAGTAGCGTCTCTTTCCCCCTTTGCACACTTCACTCATTTAACGTATGCCGCCAAAATTATTCTTACACCTCTTGCACCAAATGGCTTTTAATCATCACCATTTCCTGGTTTTCAAAATGGGTAGAGACCCAGAAGTTGAACAGCCACGCTAACATCACAGATTAAAACATTTCCAGATGGACAGGAAATATTGATCAGATCTGGTTTGTACCAGATGGCACGTAAAAGGTCAGGCTGGGGTTTGGAATGAAATTCTACTTCCTTAGATTGTGTTAATATTGTTGAAAATATTCTTTCTGTTAATTTTAGCATCTGCTAACAGAGCTCATTTTCAGGTGCAGATTCAACCAAGCCATCAGTCACCCAGTACATTCACTACAATCTAAACCTTTTGCTGCGGACGCAAAGTAAATGCCCTTTGAAGCATTAGATAGAGCATGTCTTGCGATTGTCAATTCTTCTCATCCAAGTCTCCCTCTGTGGCAATCTTTCTAGTTTTTCACATTGTTATGGAATGACAATGTTCCTCTGGCATTCCTCTCTTGTCCCTCCAAAGCCACAAATAGGCAAATCAAAATGGACCTTTCTCTACCCTGCGACCAACACAACGCTACATTTTGACCATTTATGCCACAGAACGCATCCGAAAGAGTTATTTTGAATGTTTTATTAACACGTTTAAAAAAAAGGCACCTAAATGAAACGTGATGAATATGCAAAATGGAAGCAGTTTGTTTCCTAGTCTAAACAAGAAATAAAAATACATTGAGTTTACAGTACAGAAACAGGTCATTTCCCCCAATTGATTCTTGCCGGCACTTGTACTTCACATAAGACTCTGTCCATGTACCCTTCGCCATACAAGCCGATTCACCATGTTTTCCAACTTGTTTCTTCCCTATGTACTGCTCTAGCTTCCCACTAAATGCATCTATGCGATTGACAAGTTCGACATTTTCACCATTATTTGTGTAAAGATGTTTCTTCTGCATTTATTCGTAATATTCTGATATCTATGGGCGCAGGTGTTGGAATTCCCACAAGGAGAAACATTTAATCTACATCTACCCTATCAAACCTTTTAGCATCCAATATTAAATTATCTTTGTTTACTTTTTCTGTTATTTATTCAAAGAATTTAATAAGTTTGGTCAAGCATGTTTTTTTTTAATAAAGCCTTTGAGCAAAGATTCAATTATCTTTCCTAACTCTGACATTAAACTAACTGGTTGATAACTTCCTAGACTTCTTCAATTTACTTTTAAAAAAAAAATCACAGGAATCTCCACGGGTCCTCTGGCATATCGAATTTTCTAATTAATTTTTTAACACATATATATGTAAAAGTGCTGTTGCTATCTATTCCCTGACATGTTTCAACATGCAGGGGTTCAATCCACCCAGACCAGGATTTTATCCACTCTAAGTTTGATTAGTTTGTCAATTATCTCCCTCATCTTTCTATATTAAATGGCCTTATATTTCTAAATCTCTTTTTCTATTGTCCTCTATAAAAAGTCTCCCTGGTAAATATGGAGGTGAAGTAACTATTCAATATTTAGAGCATAGAGCATAGAACAGTACAGCACAGAACAGGCCCTTCGGCCCTCGATGTTGTGCCGAGCAATGATCACCCTACTCAAACCCACGTATTCACCCTATACCCGCAATCCTACAACTCCCCCCCTTAACCTTACTATTAGGACACTACGGGCAATTTAGCATGGCCAATCCACCTAACCCGCACATCTTTGGACTGTGGGAGGAAACCGGAGCACCCGGAGGAAATCCACGCACACACGGGGAGGACGTGCAGACTCCGCACAGACAGTGACCCAGCCGGGAATCGAACCTGGGACCCTAGAGCTGTGAAGCATTTATGCTAACCACCATGCTACCGTTTCTGCCATTTCACTGTCATTATCTGCCAATTTATCTTGTGTATCCTGTAACAGCTAGGGAAAGGGGGTGGAATTAAACTGCCCTGATTTCCCTTGACTCTACCTGTCCATAAACGGAAAGGGTTTTTAAAATTCTGATTTCCACCTTTATTTTCCACAACCCGTAAATTTGATGTGTTCTAATCCTTTATGAATAACTTGCTTTGCAAACTCGAGGCAAGATAAAATAAAAAGGGTTTATTTACTTTTACCCATCCGTGAGAAAGGTTTTGCAATATCCATGCCTTTTGAAATAAATAGGGGATAAGGAGAAAGGAAGTTGGTTCAGGACATGACCACAATAAAATACAAGTTAGGATTTTACATGTTTCCAGAGCCCAGAAAAATAAGTCGAATGGAAGGTTTCTTCCGAGTTGACTGATTGCAGGATGATCCGTCTTTCTAGAGCAAGACTTCCGTGATGGGAGAAGGCAGAGTTAGTCTGGAGGCAAGAATTCCTCCAGACAATACTACAGTGCAGCTTGGGGGAAGACATGTGACATATCTTCCAGCATTCCTCCTCGATGGGAGACAAAGGAAGTATATTCACATGGATGGAATCTTCAGGTGTTTACTTGGAGTCTGGATTTCTTTTATTCTTGAACGCTGATAGAAATTGATTTTTCTAATCAACTATAACCATGAGAGTAAAGGGAGATGATAGAGGTTTAAATGAGAACTCATTAAGAATAATTAACTATAATCATATTAAGCATTACTTCAGCGCAACAAGAGATGGGAATCCAATAAGGGTTAACCCAGATAATACACTTTAATTCAAGTTCTTAGGTTTCACATTTTGCAAGTGCAAGGTCAATGACGTCAACGAGCTAAATGGCCCCATTGTATGGTAAAAACCAGGCGAGTCCTCCCGTTTCTATGGAAACAGCCAGTCGAAAGATATAATTTCTTAGCGAAAACTGTGTTTTCTAATTAATGATAGATGCAGGTGCGGATAATTTGGAAAATTGACAAGTAGTGGTATGGGAAAGTGGCACCAAGATATTTGAATACATATACCTCTTAAATTGATAGACAGACAGTTTGGCCGAATGAGTGAATTATAAATTAGTCAAAGCCAAGCAGAAGTAAAAAGAAGGCTAGACCTTAAGATAATAATCTCCTTAAGAATCACTTACAGGGATGGAAAAATTCATTCCGGAATCATCCTATCTATATTTCAGAAACATAGAACATAGAACATTACAGCGCGGTACAGGCCCTTCGGCCCTCGATGTTGCGCCGACCTGTGAAACCCCTCTGAAGCCCATCTACACTATTCCCTTATCGTCCATATGCCTATCCAATGACCATTTGATTGCGTTTAGTGTTGGAGAGTCCACTACTGTTGCAGGCAGGGCATTCCATGCACTTACTACTCTCCGAGTAAAGAACCTACCTCTGACATCTGTCCTATATCTATCTCCTCTCAATTTAAAGCTATGTTCCCTCGTGCTGGACATCACCATCCTGAGGAAAAAGGCACTCAATGTCCACCCTATCTAATCCTCTGATCATATTGTATGCCTCAATTAAGTCACCTCTTAACCTTCTTCTCTCTAACATAAACAGCCTCAAGTCCCTCAGCCTTTCCTCGTAAGATCTACCCTCCATACCAGGCAACATCCTTGTAAATCTCCTCTGTACCCTTTCCAATGCTTCCACATCCTTCCTATAATGCGGCAACCAGAACTGCATGCAATACTCCAAATGCGGCCGCAACAGAGTTTTGCACAACTGCAACATGACCTCAGGGCTCCGAAACTCAATTCATCTACCAATAAAAGCTAACACACCGTACACCTTCTTAACAACCCTCTCAACCTGGGTGGCAACTTTTAGGGATCTATGGACATGGACACCGAGATCGCTCTGCTCATCCACACTACCAAGAATCTTACCATTAGCCCGGTACTCTGTCTTCCTGTTCCTTCCGAAATGAATCACCTCACACTTTTCTGCATTAAACTCCATTTGCCACCTGTCAGCCCAGCTCTGCAGCTTATCTATGTCCCTCTGTAACTTGTAACATCCTTCTGCAGTGTCCACAACTCCACCGGCTTTAGTGTCGTCTGCAAATTTACTCACCCATCCTTCTACGCCCTCCTCCAGGTCATTTATAAAAATGACAAACAGCAGCGGCCCCAAAACAGATCCTTGTGGTACACCACTAGTAACTGGACACCAGTCTGAACATTTCCCATCAACCACCACCCTTTGTCTTCTTCCAGCTAGCCAATTTCTGATCCAAACTGCTAAATCACCCTGAATCCCATGCCTCCCTATTTTCTGCAATAGCCTACCGTGAGGAACCTTATCAAACGCTTTACTCAAATCCATATACACCACATCAACTGCTTTACCCTCATCCACCTGTTTGGTCACCCTCTCGAATAACTCAATAAGGTTTGTGAGGCACGACCTACCCTTCACAAAACCATGTTGACTATCTCTAATCAAATTATTATTTTCCAGATGATTATACATCCTATCTCTTATAAACCTTTCCAAGACTTTGCCCACAACAGAAGTAAGGCTCACTGGTCTATAGTTACCGGGGTTATCTGTACTCCCCTTCTTGAACAAGGGGACAACATTTGCTATCCTCCACTCTTCTGGCACTATTCCTGAAGACAAAGATGACTTAAAGATCAAAGCCAAAGGCTCAGCAATCTCCTCCCTAGCTTCCCAGAGAATCCTAGGATAAATCCCATCCGGCCCAGGGGACTTATCTATTTTAACACTTTCCAGAACCACTAACACCTCCTCCTTATGTACCTCAAGCCCTTCTAGTCTAGTAGCCTGTACCTTAGTATTTTCCTTGACAACATTGTCTTTTTCCTGTGTGAATACGGACAAAAAATATTCCTTTAGCACCTCTCCTATCTCCTCGGACTCCACGCACAACTTCCCACTACTGTCCTTGACTGGCCCTACTCTTACCCTAGTCATTCTTTTATTCCTGACATATCTATAGAAAGCTTTAGGGTTATCCTTGATCCTACCTGCCAAAGACGTCTCATGTCCCCTCCTGGCTCTTCTTAGCTCTCTCTTTAGAGCCTTCCTAGCTAACTTGTAACTCTCAAGCGCCCTAACTGAACCATCACGTCTCATCATTACATAAGCCTCCTTCTTCCTCTTGACAAGTGTTTCAACTGCTTTAGTAAACCATGGTTCCCTCGCTCGACCACGTCCTCCCTGCCTGACAGGTACATACTTATCAAGGACACGCAGTAGCTGTTCCTTGAACATGCTCCACATTTCCTGTCTGCCCATCCCCTGCAGTTTTCCTCTCCAGCCGATGCATCCTAAGTCTTGCCTCATCACATCTTAATTGCCTTTCCCCCAGATATGACTCTTGCCTTGTGGTTTATACCTATCCCTTTCCATCGCTAAAGTAAACATAATCGAATTGTGGTCATTATCACCAAAGTGCTCACCTACCGCCAAATCTGACACCTGTCCTGGTTCATTACCAAATCCAATATTTCTTTGCTGCTTGCTAATCGCCATCTTTCTTTTGTTTAAATCACTTAGTTATGTTATCCTGTGTATTATGATTTGAAGAATTACCACGATCTGTAATTGAATGAAAACTCAACTAATGTATTCGCTAAAGACAATCAATCTGATTAGCTTGCCGCAGGGCTAGTCGGAACTTCCTAAATGTTGTATTTTAAATAAGGTTACAAGTGGCACAGCTGACAAATAAAGTACAAGTGAACTTTGCCAAAAAGCACAGACTTGACCTCTGTTATTTGAGAACTGAGAAGGGATAACGGATAGGAAAGAGAAAATGATGGAAAATCTCAGCAGGTCTGGCAGCATCTGTAGGGAGAGAAAAGAGCTAACGTTTCGAGTCTGATGATAAGAGTCACCTTATCCTGCACTCCTCTCGCTTGCCACTTTGCTTCCCCTTCTCCGCTGCGCTCATTCTTTCGTACTGGGCCACTGTTTCCCACCTGAAGCGGTCCCTTGGGTAATGGTTTGCTTTTTGTTGTTCAGTGTGTGTTTTGTGGGGGGGGGAGGCGAGGTGCTGCCTCACCCCCCCCCCTGTCCCCTCCCTTGCTCCCCCTTCAGCCCGTCGGCGTGCTGTTGCTCCTTGCCAGGGGTCCCTTATTTCTTCCCCTGCTGTCGGTTTTCCAGCCCGCATTCATCGACAAACTTGTTTGCCTCAGTGGGGGCTCTGAAGGTATGTTCTTAGCCTTGTTGTGTGACCCAGAGCTTCGCTGGGTGAAGCATACCAAAGCCTACACTGTTCTTGTACAGGGCTGCTTATGCCTGTTAAACTCAGCCCGTTTCCTGGCCAGGTCCGCCCCCAATGTCCTGGTATATCCTAATGCTAGTCCATCCCATTGGCAGTTCTTGGCCTGTTTGGTCCAACGCAGGATTCTTTCCCGATCTTGGTACCGGTGCAGTTTGGCTGTTACTACCCTCGGTTGATCCCCGGCTTTGGGTTTTGGCCGCAGTTTGCCCTGAATTTCTTCAAGTGTTGGAAGCCTGTCTCTCTCACTGCTGCAGTAAACGCAGTCCTCGCAGACCCAGCTTGCCCAACACATCAGAACCTACCTCTTAGGGCGGCACGGTAGCACAAGGGGCTAACACTGTGGCTTCACAGCGCTAGGGTCCCAGCTTCGATTCCCCGCTGGTTCACTGTCTGTGTGGCGTCTGCATGTTCTCCCTGTGCCTGCGTGGGGTTTCTCCGGGTGCTCCGGTTTCCTCCCACAGTCCAAAGATGTACTGGTTAGGTGGATTGGCCATGCTAAAATTGCCCTGTGTCCAAAAGGTTAGGAGGTGTTATTGGGTTACGGGGATAGGGTGGAAGTGAGAGCTTAAGTGGGTCGGTGCAGGCTCGATGGGCCGAATGGCCTCCTTCTGCACTGTATGTTCTATGTTCTCTTCATTCACCTGAGGAAGGAGCAGTGCTCCGAAAGCTAGTGATTCCAAACAAACCTGTTGGGCTTTAACTTGGTGTTCTAAGACTACTTACTGTGCTCACCCCAGCCCAACGCCGGCATCTCCGCACCATCTTAGATTGTATGAGCAACATCTCTTAACAAAACCTTTCATCGTGTTTGAAATCCAGAGTGTGGGCACCTCCATACCTTTTCTCTTTGCGGCTAACAAAGAGATATAACAGGCACCAGCTAGAGAACAGGGCATCTTAGACTGGGTATTGTGTAATGAGAAAGGAATAATTGGCAATCTAGTTGTGTGAGGCCCCTTGGGGATGAACGCAGATAATATGATAAAATTCTTCATCAAGATGTAGAGTGACATAGTTGATTCTGAGATGAGGGTCCTGAATCTAAATAAAGGAAACCGGGGTGGTATGAGGGGCAAGGTGGCTATGATGGATTGGGGTACATTATTTAAAGAGATGACAGTGGATAGGGAATGGCAAACATTCAAATAGCACATCGGTGAACAGCAACAATTGTTCATTCCTGTCTAGCGCAAAAATAAAACAGGAAAGATGGCCAAATCATGTCTCACAAGGGAAATTAGAGACAGTATTGGATCCAAGGAAGAGGCATGCAGATTGACTCAAAAAAACCCCAGAAAACCTGAAGATTGGGAGCAGTTTAGAATTCAGCAAAAGAGGATAAAGGGATTGATTAAGAAGGGAAGAATAGAGAACGTGAGTAATCTTGGGGAACATACAAATTGGCTGTAAAAGTCTCTAAAGGTTAGTCTTGCAGTCAGAAACAATGGAATGTATAATGGGGAACAAAGAAATAGTTGACCAACTAAATACATACTTTGGTTCTGTCTTCACAAAGGGGGACACAAATAACATACCAGAAATGTTGGGGAACAGGGTCTGGTGAGAGGGAGGAACTGAAGGAACTCCATATCAGTAGGGAAATGGTGTTGTGGAAATCGATGGGAGTGAAGGCTGATAAATCCTTTGGGCCTGATAATCTACATCTCAGAGTAATTAAGGAAGTGGCGCCGAATAATAGTGGATACATTGGAGGTCACCCTCCAAGATTCTATAGACTCTGGAGCAGTTCCTACAAATTGGAGGATAGCTAATGTAACCCCACTATTTAAAAAGGGAGGCAGGAAGCAAACATGTATTATAAACCAGGGGAAAATTAGGAACCAGTTACTGAGTTGGATGATCAGCCATGATCACAATGAATGGTGGAGCAGGCTCGAAGGGCTGAATGGCCTCCTCCTGCTCCTATTTTCCACGTTTCCTTAGAATTAGGCCTGCAAACAAAAACCTGCAGCAAAATTGACAGTTATGGTGTGATAACCGTGGACCATTGAGAGTGCACAAAATAGACTGAAGGATGGACTAACAAGATGATGTTTTCATTGAGATTTGAAGATAAGTTGAAGATGAAGCAGGGGCTTGAGAAAATAATGTATTACGACACCCACAGGAACAATGTGGCACCAACTTGAAAACTGATTAAGTATCTATTAACGGTGAGGTAGTCTGGACAATCCTATTTTGTGGTCCAGTTACAACCATAATTCTTCATTTGTAAGTCCATTGCCATTGTGTCCTTCCCTTGTCAAAGATTGCTGCTGCCTATCTTGTCACCTCACACAACCCTAAATTTACCTTCTTGTTGTGGAGTCCTTACCTTCCACCAGTAACTGTCTGCAAATGGCATCAGATATCATCCGTGTCAAAAATCAGATACTCTGAAGCATTTACCTTCTCGTTGTGGAATAGTTAACACATCATGCTGAAGCTTGTTTGGGCTACCTTAATGAATTCTTTAACTTGTGTTCGCTGCACAGAGCAACATTAAAACCTTTAATCAATTTATGAATGTTTGACAGGTCTACAACACCCAGCAAGTTTAATACCTGGTGCCTGCATATGCCTTTGAATTAAATATTTAAACCCTAAAAAATTATGAACAGAAATTTAATCACAGAAAATTAATCTGCCAAGTTCAACTCGCATTCTCCTCACTCCAAGGAAGCACCTCTGCTGTGCCTCAGAATGCAAAATTGAAATCACCATGCGACCAGTTGGGAAATTCAGAACTGGTTATTTGATTTCTGGCAGGAGTCCATCCCCGCTCTGGGAAGCTGCGGGATAGGAGTTGTTAAGGCATTTTATAGCTATCTTTCTGGGGGTTTTCAGCACACTAAAGGAATGAAACGTAATTAGTGCAAACTGCTCTGTGATCTATTTTTGTGTCAGTCGAATCTACTAACAAAATGATAAAAGTTATCAAGTACTTTTATAATTTCTAAATCCCACCCCTCTCTTCAAAATGAGCATAGCTGTGATGTGGCAGAACATGTTCTTTTTATTTCATCATTATTTTTCATGTCCAAGTGGTATTCCTCAGGGCCACTCAACCAATTGTCCAAGTCGCTGGTTCCCCAGATTTAGTGTTTGGCCATTCCAGACACTGGGATATTTAGGGCTTGGGGTCAGCATTGGAGCTGGAATATTGAAGATGGCTCCACCGAGTCAATGAGGGGGAAGTTCACGCTCTTCAATGAGTGAGTGAAATTGACTGCGACATTGAGATAGAAGAGATGCAGTCTGGATTATCTTGAGATGGAAATTAGGCCAGGAGGGAAACACCAGGGAACGACAAACATTGCACATACAACAAACTCCAGATGCAGCGATTTATGATCCTGCGTGGTTCTCAATCAAACCACTCAAATTAGATCTTAAGGCATTTGTTAGATGATTGTTCTTGGCCAGCTTGCTGGAAAATACCAAGTAATGAGACTGTTCCTTACAGACAATGTCACAGAGCATGCAACTCGGTTATTGGGCAGCAAAGTAACACAATGGTTAGTACTGTGGCTTCATAGCGCCAGGGTCCCATCTTAGATTCCCTGCTGGGTTACTGTCTGTGAGAGTCTGCACGTTCTCCCCGTGTCTGCGTGAGTTTCCTCCGGGTGCTCCGGTTTCCTCCCAGTAGTCCCGAAAGATGTGCTGTTCGGTAATTTGGACATTCTGAATTTTCCCTCTATGGACCTGAACAGGTGCCAGAATGTGGCGACAAGGGGCTTTTCACAGTAACTTGTGACAATAAAGATTATTTTGGAAACCAATGCAGACATGGGGAAGTGCAAACTCCACACAGACAGTGACCCAAGGCCGTAATTGAACCCAGGCCTCGGGCACTGTGAGGCAGCAGTGCTAACCACTGAATGCCCCTGTACCACCGTGCCATCCCATGGTCTGGTGATCTCACTTCATTCTAACCACTGTCCCTGCAGCTCATGCAGTGTCCTTCTTCCACTTATTGGTGCTGTTCCTTTGCCTGTGGCAGAATGGGATTACGGACAGGATACTCATTATGACATAAAAAGAAACGTATCCTGCCCATACTACCATAAAATTCTGGTCGGAAGTTTGATCATAGAAGATCAAAGAATTTACAGTGTAGAAGGAGGCCATTTGGCCCATCGAGTCTGCACCGCCCCATGGAAAGATCACCCTATTTAAGCCCACATCTCCACCCTATCCCAGTAACCCCATATAACCTTTTTGGACATTAAGGGCAATTTAGTATATATACCCCTAACCTGCACATCTTTGGACTGTGGGAGGAAACCGGAGCACCCAGAGGATACCCATGCAGACACGGGGAGAATGTGCAGACTCCGCACAGACAGTGACCCAAGCTGGGAATCAAACTTGGGACCCTGGAGCTGTGAAGCAACTGTGCTAACCACTGTGACACCGTGCCGATCAGCCAATACAAGTATTTTAAATTCAAGTAACTTATCAGCAAAGTATCTTCATAAACTTTGCAGCATTTCAAGAAGGAAAGACCTGCCTTTATATAGAGCCTTTCACAATCTCAGGAAGTGCTGCACAACAAATAAAGTACTTCTGTAGTGTTGCAGTACTGGAATGTACATACATCCCTTTAAATAACACTAAAATTGACTGCCACCAACATATGGCCACCCCATGTATTATGGGAAGGTTGTCGAAGCAGCATAATTGGCATAATCATTCCTTTGGTGTCTTAACTGCATTATATGATGATCATTGCAAAACTTTCATTGGCCCCAAAACTATTTCTGGTAGAAGTACTGGCTGACAAAATCATAGGGAGAGATTCTCCATTTACCAAGTCAAAATTCGTGGGCTTTCATGACAGCACAACCGATGATGCAACTGGACCAATTCAGCTACTGTTAAGGGGCTAGCACCAGTGCCACATGGAACACATCAGATTCCAATGAGAAACGGTGTGGGATTCACTGGTTTGTGATTGACACTCAGGAGTCTGATAAGCTGCAGCCGCATATACACACTGCACTCCCCACACACACCATCCCAGCCAATAATATGTCAGTAGGACGCGGGGCCCCATGTTTCACGGGTGCAGAGCCTGAGGCCCTCCTGCACGCTCCCAGGAGGGCTGGTGTCCGAGTTGCTCCCATCGCTCCTGGACGGGGTGCAGGAGAGAAGAATGACTCTGTACCCTGGCCCGGGAAGGAAGCTGCCACCAGCCACTGTTCATCGTGCCTGGGTGCAGGTGGCAGAGGCGGCCATGGGCAACCTAGTCCTGACGGGCTAGCAGTCCTGTAAAAACTGCACAACTTCGTCAGGGCGGCCAAGGTGAGTAGGCAGCACTGTGACCGTGGCACTAACCCCTGTCCCACACACCCGTAACCCTACACCTTTATCACACCCAGAGAGCAGCCGAAAACCCACCCTACACCACAGACCACAGCCATGGCTGGGTGCCCTGGCCACTGAGGCCACCAGCCACCCACCTCCTGGTCTTCATGCGTCAGATTGTCTAACACAGTTATTTTCTGTTCCCCCCCCCTCCCCCACCATCAGGAGAAGGCCATGCACAACTGCCAGGAGTGGGAGAAGTTAGGAGAGGGATCGCTGGATCTGTAGCTGAGTCACAAGCAACCATGGGCCAAAGCCACATGGACATCGCAGCGGCTCTCCTGAGCGTGATGCAGTCACAGCAGGCCATGGCTGGGAACATCGGCAGCAGATGGCGCAGATACAGAGGGAGGTGGCCCAGTCCCAGAGGGAGATGACACAATCACTGGTTGATGTGACACAAACCCAGAAGGTGGTGGCACAGTCAATGGGTGATGTGGCGCAGTCCCGGATGGCAATGGTACACGTCCTGTGCTCCACGGCTGCGAGCATGTGGATCCTGATCGAGATTACAGCAGCCTTCCAAGACTGGCTGAGCCAAGTGACAGGGGAGCCTCAGGGGTTACCTCTACCCCCATCCTATGGAGTAGCCCGCGGGCCATCAGACACCCCGAGGGAGTAGGAGGTGATGAGATCCGTGCCAGTAACTCCCTCGGGGAAGGTGCCGGAAAACACCGCAGCACCCAGGGCTCCCCCCCCCCCCCCCTCCCCCTCCCCTCCCAGCACCTCCCTCTCCTATCCATGGTGCATCTGGAGCGAAGCGGGCAAAACAGAGCAGTATCACGGCACCTTGGACACCCGAGCAGCAGCCGAGCCCATCCAGGCCCGGTCGCCTCAGAAGACAACTGCCGACGGGGACCCAGGTCGTAGGGTAGGAATCACAGGGTATGCAGCCTCCACTCCTGCTGGGGATCAACCTGGATGTAGCGGTAGGGTCCGTAAGGCCAGAAAGTTAGACACTAGTTAAATTGGCATGGGTGCCCTTCCCCCCCACCCCGACCGCCCCCACCACCAACACCCCAGAGATTCGATGGGACCGTGTGATGGAATGGCCAGCTCGCGTGCAGGGAGCACCCAGGTGGACCGCGGAAAGTGCTACCGTGGGCAGGTGTCAGACATTGTGGGTTGTCATCATCCTCATCCCATGGACCAGACTCGCTGTTGCTGCAAACCCAGGGCGGGGCAGTGGTAGGGAGGGAGTGTGGGGGTGGAATGTGATGGAATGTCACCCAGTTGGTGAACGTGGAGGTGATCAGAGTGTCCCATATGGGTTGGCCCTAGAGTACACATCATGCAGCCTCCATTGCCTGCCTGGGTCCCACGTCTGCCCATCCTCGCCCTGCATCCTCCTCATCGGACGAGGGCTGGCATTCCACTTCCTCCTCCAGCACAACGCCCCTCTGCTGTGCAATGTTGTGGAGGATGCAGCAGACCACCACGATACAGGTGACCCTCTCAGCATCATCCTCGAGAGTCCCTTCAGAGCAGTCCAGGCACCTGATCTATATCATCAGCAGGCCAAAGCACTGCTCGATCATGTTCCTGGTTGCTGCATGGGCGTCATCGTAGCAGGTCTCCGCATTGGTGTCATCAGCCACAACCACAGTGGATAACCCCTGTCACCCAGGAGCCAACTCCCCAGCCGGGGTGCGGGGGGCGGGGGGTGGGGGGAGGGGGGTGCGTCTGGTACATGTCAGGAATCGTCGAGTGTGCCAGGATGAAGGTATTGTGCACATTGTCCGGGTATCAGGCGCAGAGGTAAATGATATGCAGCTGATGGTCACATATCAGTGATACCCCTTTCTGTTGGTATAGAGCGGCCTGTCACCTGCATGTGCATGTAGGGGGACATCCCATCGATCCCACTGGACCCGGGGCATTCATCGCTGGTGGCGAACCCCGTTGCCCAGGCAACCTTGTGGGCTCAATCCATATTGAAATGGTTGTATTGAGCCACCTGGTCATATAGGGCTTTGGTGACAGCATAGATGCACCTGTGCACCAAGTTCTGAGAGATCCTGGACAGGTCCCACTTGGCACCTGGAAGGGCAACAGTCACCTTAAAGGCAATCAGCAACAGGTGTCCTTGCTCATACCCCCACGGTGTCAGGTGACCCATCATCTGGCAGATATGTCTCTCTGTTTCGCCAGAGTCTTTGGCGGCATGCCCGGTCCAGCAGGTCCTCAAATGACAGGCAGGTGCCGGTACACACGAGGCCTCATGTGGAGCCTTCTTGGCACCTCCTCCTCCTTGGACTGCTGGTCGCCTTGCACTCCATCCTCGGCAGCTGCTTCCTGTCCCTCTGGTGCATACTCCGCTGATGCAGCTTTCTCCTCCTCCTCGAGCAGCACTCACTCATCTCCCAGGAAGACCACCATTGCTGGTTGAATTCCAATATTCATTGTCTTCAGAGAATGAAAGGCCGACAAGTTAAAATGGTATGTACCCCCGAGCCCAGACAGGTCCACCAGGCTGCATGGTGGCCCGTGTTGGCACTGCGGGCTCTGCCCCCGCATGTACCCCCTCCCATACCCTCGCCCCTGGCCCCGTTGATAGTCCATCACCATGGGGTCCCCTGGCCCTGGCGCCGGTCGCTGATGCCAGGGGTACCGTCGGCTGACACTGCCCTCGCATGGGTATGCATCGCGGTCCCTATAGGGGCAACGGTGGGCGTTGTCCTCGCTGGGCCTGTCGGCCAGTTGGAGGAGTGTGGCGGAGGATGGGGTGCAATGATGGGGGAGTGGGGGCCCCCATAAGGCTGTTGTCACTTTGCAGAACTAGGAGCCAGGGTGGGTGGCCAGTGGGTGCGCAGCAAGATGGCTGCATTGCAGGCCACAGTAATGGCGGTCCATGCCTGGATACCGCCCCAGTCCCGTGGAGGGTCACCCCGGCCACTCAGCCTATTCCCCTGTCTCCCCCCCCCCCCCCCCCCCCCGCCCGACTCCGGCCCTGGCAGGGTCGCCCCCACTCCAGACAGCCTGCCTAGTGTCCAGCCTTGCAACTCACAGTCGCACCTCTCTGTGTCCTACCTCCTCTCGCACTGCCTCATCAGCTATGATGCCGGTTTCCCGATGATTAAAAGCAAAAACTCAGCCCATCAGAGGCAGAGCATTGTGAAGGCTGCGGAGGATACCGGGTCGGGCCCACTAATGCTATGCAAACAATGTTTAATAATAATAATCTTTATTAGTGTCACAAGTAGGCTAACATTAACACTGCAATGAAGTTACTATGAAAATCCCCCAGTATCCACATTTCAGCTCCTGTTCGAGTACACCGAGGGAGAATCCAGAATGTCCAATTCACCTTTTGGAACTTGTGGGAGGAAACCAAAGCGCCTGGAGGAAACACGGGGAGAACATGCAGAATCCTCATTCAGAGACCCAAGCCGGGAATCGAACCCGGGACCCTGGCGCTGTGAAACAACTGTGCTGATCACTGTGCTACCATGCCACCAATACTGTACTTATTTACTGTATGTGCATTCCGGTACGCATTGACATCTCTGTCGAGGTGACGGAGAATTGCGATTTGGCGTTAAATCGGCGCCCGCTATGATTTTGCCTTAGAAACATAGAACATAGAACAGTACAGCACAGAACAGGCCCTTCGGCCCTCGATGTTGTGCCGAGCAATGATCACCCTACTCAAACCCACGTATCCGCCCTATACCCGTAACCCAACAACCCCCCCCTTAACCTTACTTTTTAGGACACTACGGGCAATTTAGCATGGCCAATCCACCTAACCCGCACACCTTCAGAACCTATTCTCCACCAATCGCGATTTCAGCATCAACAAACGGAGAATTCCGCTCACGGTCTATCCTAAACTTAGAACTGCTGGATTTCAAGTTGTGAATGATTGGGTCTTCTCCTTGTAATTATCCCGTGTTACCACCTACAGGCGTAAAGGCAGTGGTAACAAGATAAAACTCAACCTACAGGTATGGGGGACTCTGCAACAAGATAAAACAGAGCCTCCTCATTGCTTCGTACAGTCTGAGTTGAGGCCTGTTAATTTTTGCACCAGCATCCTTTTGCTTTGCGCACGGCAAGTTAAATAATTTTTTTTGCACTTAAATACTCTGAACGATTTTGTAATTTAAATGATTGGATCTCTTCCCCTCTCCCTTTCCGATGAAAATTTCTGTGGATCTCAGTATTTTCCCATGAGCTGACCTCTGAGTTCAATCATTGCAATCTGAAATCATTGTTGTTTGGATTACATGCAGATGTAACATCATTTGAAAATTTGTTGGAAGTGTATAGATTGAAATAATGAACCAATGAAAAGTTTTAACCAACCTGGGGCTAGATTCCACACCCCGCTGCGTCACATTTCTGCCTCGACCACCCTGGTGGGATTCTCTGTTACACCGGCCAGTCAATGGGGTTTCCCATTGTGGGGCAACCCCATGCCATTGGGAAACACCCTGGGCGCCGGCAAAATGGAGCATCACGTCGGCAGAGAATGCCGCCTCTGATTTTCAAATTTTGGTGCTCTGTTTAAAATATCATCAAGAAGAACACATTTTACACATTAGGTACCATGTACGCCTGTATGAACCATTTCCAGACTGGAATGAAAACGGGACGAATTTTAACTTAAGCTACTCACTGTGAATGGGAATGGTTCATATCATTTGCACGGTAGCATTGTGGATAGCACAATGGCTTCACAGCTCCAGGGTCCCAGGTTCGATTCCGGCTTGGGTCACTGTCTGTGCGGAGTCTGCACATCCTCCCCGTGTGTGCGTGGGTTTCCTCCGGGTGCTCCAGTTTCCTCCCACAGTCCAAAGATGTGCAGGTTAGGTGGATTGGCCATGATAAATTGCCCTTAGTGTCCAAAATTGCGCTTAGTGTTGGGTGGGGTTACTGGGTTATGGGGATAGGGTGGGGGTGTTGACCTTGGGTAGGGCGCTCTTTCCAAGAGCCGGTGCAGACTCGATGGGCCGAATGGCCTCCTTCTGCACTGTAAATTCTATGATATCTATGATATCTATGATATCTATTTCACACATGCCTGGGTTTTATGCTCCAATGAAGGGCAGTGATGGGAAAAGTCAGAAGGAGTGTATAAATGGATGGGGTGACAGGTGAGCAGGGTATAAAAACAGGCTACCGGTCTTAACCCAAGTGTTTTGTAGGATATGTGTCTGGTGAATACAGGGTTAAGTGGGAGTATAAAACTGCTCACGTGGTGATGCTAGAAGAGGCAAAACCCAAGCCTAGCGTCAATGTGGTGTTGGGCAGAGACGCAGGCTGGGAATTTCTGACCCTTCCCGCCAGCGGGATCTTACAGTCCTGGCAAAGGCAATCCCCTCCCCATAGAAGATTCCCTCGTGATGCAGCCAGCGAGCAATGTAAATGGCCTTTCACTTCGGTGGGTCCAAGAGAACCCACTGGTGGCCAATGGTGAGCCATCTACACTTCTCGAAACCCACTTAGGGGGTAGGGAAAACCACAGCTATAGATATGGATTCATGGATATAGCTCCTTGCCTGTACCCTTTGTGTTATATATGTGCATAGTTACAAATCATTAATAAAGCGTAGCTGTTAACATTCGGAAAACTGCAAAACGTCTTTAGCAGGCGTGTTCTGCAGCCAACACCATCCCAACAGGTTTCCTGCAGGGCAGGTTAGGTTAAAATTACCTTGCACCTTCACACTCCGTATAATAGCATATTAAATGAATTTAGTAGGTTGGCACTAAATCATTTCCTACTGCCAATTTATAATTCTGGTCCATTCGATGTAACGAGCCAGCTTAATTTTGTTTTCAAAATTGAAAGGCAATATGAAACAAATGTACTTAAAAAATCCCCAATTGTATAGCGTTTCGGTTCAATTAAACGTTCCAGAAAAAATAATCCAACTTTAGCCTCGTAGGGCACAATTCTAATTGTAAGGCTGAGACACAAGTCATTTTAATGTATCAAATGCGACCTTCATCTCACGAGTCACAGTGTTTACTTAATAATTGAAACCCTCAGGGCCAAGAAAATGTTTGTTCATCTTTCTGAGCAATGAGAAATAAGACGTTGCCCAGAGGGCTTCAATTAACCATTAAGACTTGTAAGTGAAGGCCCATTTTGGCACCACACTCATTGAAGCTCTTCAAGAAAACATGCTGCTGCTTACTTCACTAATTTGTCTCAAGTCATTCCACTGGACAAACGGAATGTAGCTCAGAGCAAATTATCACAGCAATATGAGCGTGCACTATGCTTCTGAGTAATTGATGCAAACTCTAAAATATGCATTCTCAGGAGTTGGTGAGGTAAAGAAAGAGAATTCTTCTGCTTGTTTTGTTCAGTAACATTGGTCAAAACTTTCTGGCTGTTCCTGCCAGTGGACTCTTCTAATGACTCCAATGGAGTGCCTTGGCGGTGAAGGATGCGAACAACGGGAACATCCGCCGACAGCAGTGTGGCCGAAAGATCCCATCAATGGCTGACTTCTTCCACAAAATATTTCACGTGGAGATGGTGGGGGGGGAAGATCTTCCCCAAAAATGCAATAGTGAAAATGTTATCCTTCAGTATTTCAAGGGAGATTGTACATACGTTCTTCTTTTCTGTCAGAATACCAAACCAAGAAAATCTTCAAAACTCCCATGAGTTAGCCGCTGTTACCAGACTCCTAAATGACCCTCTTATGGACTGACCTGATTAACACTGCACCTCTGTATGCTTCACCGATGCTGGTGCTTATGTAGTTACTTTGTGTACCTTGTGTTGCCCTATTATAGATTTATTTTCTTTTCACGGTAGCATTGTGGATAGCACAATCGCTTCACAGCTCCAGGGTCCCAGGTTCAATTCCGGCTTGGGTCACTGTCTGTGCGGAGTCTGCACATCCTCCCCGTGTGTGCGTGGGTTTCCTCCGGGTGCTCCGGTTTCCTCCCACAGTCCAAAGATGTGCAGGTTAGGTGGATTGGCCATGATAAATTGCCCTTAGTGTCCAAAATTGCCCTTGGTGTTGGATGGGGTTACTGGGTTATGGAGATAGGGTGGAGGTGTTTGACCTTGGGTAGGGTGCTCTTTCCAAGAGCCGGTGCAGACTCGATGGGCCGAATGGCCTCCTTCTGCCCTGTAAATTCTATGTTCTATGTTCTATGTACTTAATGATCTGTTGAGCTGCTCACAGAAAAATACTTTTCACTGTACCTTGGTACACGTGACAATAAACAAAGTCCAATCCAATGAATGAAGGAGCATGTGAATGACCACAGAACAGATACATGTAAAACGTTCATTGGGCCCCATACTATTTCTGGTAGGAGCACTGCCCGATTAAGTCATGGTCCATCCAAAATTTAGAACTGGTGGATTGCAAGTAGTGAGTGATTAGGTATTATGTTTGCAGTTAGAGGGGAAGCACGGTGGTGCAGTGGTTAGCACTGGGACTACGAAGCTGAGGACCCGGGTTTGAATCCTCGCCCTGGGTCACTGTCAGTGTGGAGTTTGCACATTCTCCCCGTGTCGACGAGGGTTTCACTCCCACAACCCAAAAAAGATCTGCAGGTTAGGTGGATTGGCCATGCTAAATTGGAAAAAAAATTATTGGGTACTCTAAATTCATTTTTAAAAAATGTTTGCAGTTTGAATCATAGAAAAGTTACAGCACAAAGGGGGCCATTTGGCCCATCTCGTTCATGCCAGCCCGTGGACACCCAAGTGTCCTTTCTAATCCCACCTTCCTGCATGAGGTCCATAGACATGAGGTACTCTGTAACAAGATAAAATGCAGCCTCCTCATTGCTTAGTACAGCTCTGAGTTGAGGCCTGTTCATTTTGGCAACAGGATGCTTTTGCTCTGTGCATGCAGTAAGTTACATAGTTTTTTTTTGCATGTATATACTCTGAATGATCACATAATTTAAATTACTAAATCTTGTCCCCTCTCCTTTTTCAATGAAAATTTCTGTAGTTCTCAGGATTTTCCAATGAGCTGACCTTTGGGTTCAATCGTTGCAATCTGGAATCATTGTTGTTTTGATTAAATGCAGACGCAACATCATTTGAAATTATCATACTGCAGAACATTTGAAGTTTGTTTTAAAATATATGGATTGAAATAATAATCCCATAGAAGAAATTTTAATAAACCGGGTTTTCAAATATTGGTGCTCTGTTTTAAATATTATCTTAGAGAAGAATAAATTCATACAGCGTAGCCCTGTTTCAACCCTTAAGAGATAGAAATGAGAAAGGGATTACTTTTAACTTAAGCTATTCACTGCGAATGGGAATGGTCCATGGCAAGGCTTTTTCGGACCCATCATGGTGGGACATGTGGGACATGCTGCAGGAATTTGGTGGCCCATCCAGATGATCCAGGAGGCGGACGGGCAAGAAATTCCCACCCCACATTTCTGCTTCAGCTACGTTGGCATCACAAATTAATATCCATATTCCACCAACATTTATATGAGCAGTGCTTGCTAAACCAGGCATGACCTGATGAGATGGTAGTCCTGACAATGTAAACTTTTCAATGGAAACAATCGAAAGATGGGTCTCGATGATTTCAAGAGATGGGAACCATGAACAGCACAAAGGGAATACAATAAGTGACTTACACCATTATCTTTCCCTGCTATGTCTCTTTGGGACTTTTCTGTAGTTCCAACATTACCCTCTTTGAAATCAGTGGAAGGTAATTATCAAAGCTCCTGAACCTCATGACTCCACCATTAAAATCAATGGAGCTCCAAAACAAATTAATTGAGTACTACATATGTGAACAGCAGCATTGAAGCACTGGAGATATACAATAGTTATATCTTTAACAAACTCTCCTTGCCCAATTAGGAACAGCAGTCCTGGTAATTACGTTAAACCATAATATAGATTGGAAACATTCCTTGAACCTTTTCTGCTGAGATTCCAACTATCCTGCATGACATGAAGAACTAAGTTGTACTGGGCTTCTAAAATGGTTTTCTCTCCCTCTCCTGTTTGAGATAGACAACTCTATTTTTGAAGAAAGCAAGTTGAGAAATACCTTTCAACAGTAGATCAGGACAAGCAGAATGTAAATAAAATTCATAAACTGACTAGCTTTAACATAGGCCTGAATTTTTAGGATGGTAAGCTCCAACAAGCCCACTACCATTTTACACTCAAGTGAGTATTAATTGGCGACACGTGTGACTTCTGTCTGCACTTGAATGGAAGTCCCACTTTGTAGAGCTGTCGGCGAATCAGATTGCCGATGAAGTTACTACGAAAATCCCCTAGTTGCCACATTCTGGCGCCTGTTCGGGTACACTGATGGAGAATTCAGATGTCCAAATTAACTAACAGCATGTCTTTCAGGACTTGTGGGAGGAAACTGGAGCACCCAGAGGAAACCCACGCAGACACAGGGAGAACGTGCAGACCACACAGACAGTGACCCAAGCCGGGAATCAAACCTGGGACCATGGAGCTGTGAAGCAACAGTGTTAATCACTGTGCTACCATGCCGTCAGGTAAGTACCAGGGTTTCTGGGGAGGGAGGATAGGGGATACCTTGGGAAGTCGAGACGGTGGTGATCCAGGTGTCGAGGCGTAGACTGGAGAAGGAGCAAGGGCCAGGTCCCTGATGGGAGGGCATCTCCAGTCTGAAGGGACCATCTGATTGAGGCACCCCTCCTTTCCAACCAAAATCATTTCAATTTCCCACCCTCAGGTTCCTACTAGCCCATACGTTGACAGGGACATAGGTGAGGTTTCTGTCTGAGGCACTGCCATCTCAAAGGGAATCCCGTCCATGCAATATGACACACCTCCCACCTTGCCAGTGAGTGGTTGGGGAATGAGGAGCATATAATTCTGGCAATACATTATAAAAATGTCAAGCTGCATGCATTGGAATTATTCAACTTAGCCCTTTCTGAGGTGATTTTCAGAGTGGACCTGGTTTCATAACAACCGAAGAAATAGGAGCTGGAGTAGCCCATTTGGCCCTTCAAATCTGCTCCACCATACAAAAAGATCATGCCTGATCTTCTATCTTGGCTCTCTGCACTATCCTCACATATGTTCACTCTGTTAGAACCCAAAAATCTATTTCTGTGTTGAATATTCTTCATTGGGGTGTGAGCAGTGGTGGATTTACAGTTGGTGGGACCCTGTGCTCATCTTCGTTTTGGGGGCCCATCCACCTGTTCATGTCTGTTTGAATAACTGCCTTGTTGAAATCCAGGTTTTTCTCCCCATTCCCTAACTGCTTCAAAACTTTCCAGGTTATTTTCAAATCCTGTATATGGATTGCACTTAACATCAACATTTTATCGATTTACAAAACATTCCAATTACTGAATGCAAAGCAGATATCCCAAGTGTAAACATTTGTGTTTTGTTATAGCTTGCAGTCAATACCTGAGCTACTGCACGCAGGCACGGCCATGTTGCAAGAAATGTCCAGGAATGAAACTTTCAGCACACTCCAGGGTTCTGTCATGATATGCAAACGTGCAGCTAATGAACACATAGAATAGGACACGACCATTGAGCAGTCAGGACACTCAGGGGTGGTATCTCACTATAAAAGGGATGAGGCACTCACACACCGCCTCTTTCCACAGACCAACATCTACAGAGTGAGACAGGGTGTATCCTCAGCATCACACCCCAGCACGTGGCTTAGAGCTAGGCTGGTTCAGTTAGACTGAGTTACTACATTTAGATTAGCAGAGAGTCGAACTCATTGAGAACTGTGCTAATAGTTTAATAAAACACATTGAACTCATTTCAAGAGTCTGGAGCATCTTTTACTCAAAACTGCATCAAGTGGCAGCTTGTGTTATTCCAAATTAAATAACACAACAGGTTCCACCACCATGTTCTACAACACCCAGCCCAGCCTTGAGCTACCCACTCACTCAGCCTCTTGGCCAGTTGGAACACAAAAGACAAAAGGGCTGGACTGGTGCTCTTGAAGGACAATGAACTGCAAATTCGAAATAAAACTGCTGGATCCATTAATCCCACAAAATTCAAACAGGGCAAACCAATGAGTAGGAAATGAAGGTTCTAATTGAACTGAATTGCTTGTGCTACATATGCAGCTTGTTAGGTTTTCTGACAGATCTCCTCTTGGCCACAGCCAGTGTTGGACACCTACATAAAATGCGTTATGCCCATTGGTGCCTTCATTTTCTTCCCTGAATTCCGCCTTTCTCTTTTACCCCTGCACCTCCACAAGCCACAAACTATCCCCAGTCTCACATCACCCTATCTCCCAATTTTAACTGGACAAAATCCAATTCCCTCGAATTTCTCTTCAGGCAGAAGTTTAGCTTTTTCCCTCCTGCTTTCATTGTTGCTGTGAGGCCTCAGCTGTCTCCTTTAATTCTCCTTGCCTCCCTTGTCTGACAGTTGCTCGTGACCCGCACTTTCTGGAAGGATTAGTTTAACTCAATATTCATTCAAACTGTGGGTGGCTGGACACAACTGTTGCAGCGTCCGGTACAGCTCAACCAGTTTCCACGTTTTTGTCTTCAGCAAGCTATGTGTTATGGGCCACGGTTTAGAGAACACCAAAGTATGACATGGAGTTCACCTGATGCACAACCTTTAATAGATTTTGGTTATGGGGACCACAAGGGCCCACTTTACAGGTGTGATGCAACAGAGATCTAAAGTATGTTTAAAAATTCTGTGAATTCGTTAACACTTTATAAACACACAGTAAACAATTTATGAACTACCAACATCGATAATCCCCACAGATACAATACTCTATAGGTAACCCTTAATAACTTTCCTCACAACATCCATTCGTCAAAACACCTTTTTAACAAACACAGCAGGTTTGAAATCTCTCTGGAAAGCAGGTATCACTTTTAAAGTATCAAGTGATCTGAACACCTTTTTAACATAGAGAGAGAGAGAGACTCCAACATCCTTGTAGTCTAAATACATCTTTCAACTGAAAACAAAACTAATTCACACTGCAGCTCCCAGCTCAAAATGAAAGTAAAAGACAGAATCACATTCCAGCTCCAACCACACAATGACATCACTGCAGCTATTTGATAAACATCCATTTCTGAAAGATACACTCCCATGACACACGACAAGTAGATGTCCAGGCATATGCAAAAAAAAATTGCATTGTTGGCATAACAATGAAGCGCCCTCAATTTTCTGTGCAATTTCCCTTCGATAACATACACACTTTATCGGGGAGGTTAGTTTACTCGCAGAATCTCAGACAAGAGCAGCAGATACCTGGGAACCCCACCACCAGGAGTTTTCCCTCCAAGACACTCACCACCCTGACTTGGAAATATATCGCCGTTCCTTCACTGTCTCTTGGGCAACCTTCGAACTCCCTCCCTAATGGCACAGTGGGTGTGCCTATGCATCAAGGACTGCAGCGGTTCAAGAAGGTAACTCACCACCACCATCTGAAGGACAACTAGGGATGGGCACTAAATACTGATCTAACCAGCGACGCCCACATCCCGTAAATTAATTTTTAAAAAATAAATCAGAGAACCTGCATTTTTTTTCCCCTTCCACCTTTTTCCCTTGGGGCATGGTGTGCTTAATTATTCGGTGAAGAATGGCAGATTTCTTTCCCTAAAGTTCATGAGTGGACCAGCTGGGGTTTTTAACAGCTGATGTTAGATTCATGGTCACCGTTACTGACACTAGCTTTATAATTCCAGATTTATGACTGGAATTCAAATTTCACCAGTTGCTCTTGTGGGATTGGAACCCATGCCCTCAGAGCCTGAGCCACTGAATTATTGGCCCAGTGACATTATCATTACGCCACTATTAACAATTGAGCATCTACAGCTCTCTGGGGTAGCATTGCCGTCAGGACCATGCAGCAAAATCCAATCCACGCCCATGTTAATCCTGGCCAGGAGGGCCGGAGAACCATGGAGGCATGGAGATCCAGTGCTCAGCCCATTAATAGGGTGCAATTTGTCTGATGAACCACTGGTGAGGGTGCAAACCTTGATGCCGCCGCCAATGGAGGTGTGGGGTGCGGGGTGGGGGTGGGAGGGAGGGTGCGGGAGGAGGAGGGAACCAGAGCAAAGGAAACGCCAATTCTGTTTTTTCACCCAACGCTGGGTTCTCCGCTGCATGGGCAACTCCACTACCGCGCGAGAATCTAGCCACTTATGTTTCCATTAGATTGCCTCTCGAACTACTAAATTCTGGAGGATATATGTACAATCTACTCAATATCTGTTCACGGGGCAATCTTCTCATCCCTGGAATCAATCTTGTAAAACTTTGTTGCAATTCCTCTGAGGCAAGGGTATCTGACATTAGGTAAGCAGATGAAAACTGTACACAGTACTTCAGCTGTGGTTTTACATGTCCCAGGACTGAAAGTAAAAAAGCCCAAGTATTAAGACCTTATTTAAAAGTACGTTCTTCCTTCCATGTTAAATATTCTGTTTATTCTTTTTGTTCTTGTTTTCTTTAAACTTTGCACAAAAGGATAGATTAGCTGCTCAAAATATTCCCAAGATCCGTGTCATGAAAATGCCGAGGGATCCGAGCAGGGAATGTTCTTTCTTCATAAAAAGAAAGCTGAGACTCAAGGATTACAGAAAGAATGTTTTTGCCAACAGGGAACATTTGCGTATATATATCTTATATGTTATGTAGGATCATAACACTTACAGAAACTGTCAACAAGAAAGGGATGCTTTACAGGACCTTGTCAGGAACTTTAATACTGGTCAATTATCCAATGCCCCTCCCAACAGTCAGCCAGAGATGTCATGGCTGTTCTCGACTGTCTCCAATTGTCTGTGCCAATATCCGCCACCTTCATACCTCACTTTCAACAGTGATATGTATGTTCTGCAGACTGTGACGCAGTGGCCAGTTCACTATACAGAACGTCTTTGGATATATTCTTCTGATGAACATGGCCAAGGCAGCACAGACATAGTGACTTAGCAATGAGTGTATGTTGATGGATTAAACACATCAATAGTCTAAGCTGACTATTGTCCTAAGTAAAGTCATTATTGGCCCAGATGACCATAGGCTGTTTTTTCCCTCTGTGTTGGTGACCTTGCCCAGCTGAGAGATGCTGAGAACAGTTCTGAGACAGTAAAGGGAGAAAATGTTAAGCCTTTTTTTCTGCCCAGCAAATGTTATTCAGGCCTCACCACGGAGGATGCAGGTTTGGAGAACTCACAGTTTGGTGTTCATACTCAGGTTATTGTTGCCCCACCCTCCCTTACTTAGCTTGGACATGTCAGCTTTTGCAATATGTCTGCTGATTTACATGCAAACATGCGAATAGGGTGGAGGAGTAAGCCATTCAGCTCCTTGAGCCTTTTCCACCTTCGATAGAATTTCAACATCACAGAAACATTGAATGCTATTACACAGAAGGAGGCCAGTCGGCCCATTGCCACCGTGCTGGCCCTCTGAAGGGGCAGTTCACCTGCTGCCATCTCCCTAGACTCTGTAACTCTGTGATTTGTTAATTTTCAGAATGTGATCCAACTCCCTTTGAAGCTCTGTCTCCATCACACTCTCAGGGAATGCCTTCCAGATTCAAATTATTCATCGCGTGGAAAGGTTTTTCCTCATGTTCTTATTTTGCCAATTACCTTAAATCTGTGCCTTCTGGTTCTCAATCTTCCCACCAATGGAAATTGTTTCCCTTCATCTACCAGACCACTCATGATTTTGAAATCCCCTCGCAACCTTATCTTCTCCAAGGAGAACACTCCAACTTCTCCAATCTATCCACATATCGATATTCCTCATCCCTGGAAAAAAATTGTGTGAACCTCTTCTGCACTCTCTCATGCACGTCTTTCCGAATGTGTGGTGCTCAGAACTGGACACAATTTCTAGCTAAGGCCAAATCAGTGCTTTATACGTGACTTCCTTGCTTTCATACTCTGTGCTCCTATCGATAAAGCCCAGGATGCTCTATGCCTTTTTAACGGCTCTCAACTATTTATGCCCATTTACACCGTGTTCCTGCACTGCCTGTAGAATTGTCCCCCCTGTTGCATTTTGTCTCATTCTTCCCACCAAAATTAACCAGTTCAGACTTCTCTGTATTCAATCTGCTATTTGTCTCACCAATCTGTTCATGCCCTTTAGAGTTTTATACGATCCTCCTCATAGTTCACAATAATTCCACATTTTGTGTCATTGGCAAATTTTGAAATTGGACACCAATGCCGAGGTCAGTGGTGGGCAACCTGCGGCCCACGGTTTGCTTGAGGCCTCTCAGGGCTCTGAGCTGACTATTGTCCTAAGTAAGTAAAGTCGCCATTGTCCCAGATGACCATAGGCTGCTTTTCCCTTTGAGGGGGAGAGTTGACTGGTGGTGATTTAATCCAGTGTTATTCAAACTTTTTTTCCGGGGACCCATTTTTACCAACCAGCCAACCTTCGGGACCCAACCCGGCCGACGTTCGCGACCCACGCCGGCCGACCTTCGGGACCAAGCCGGCCGACCTGCGCGACCCACCATTTTCTCTTACCTTGTTGATGCTGACAAAAATGGAGAAAATGGTTTTCGGTCCCTTTGGCCCTCGTACACGCTCCTCCAATGGAACCTGTTGGATGAAGGTGAAGCCTTCCGGTGTCAGAAAGTATGGAGTCTCCATCTGTCCAAAACTCTGAATTTTTTTCCTATAAAATGTTATCAAATAAACCCCCCCCCACCCCGCACTTGTAAAAAAATAAATAAATTGAGTAAAATAAATGAAAAAAATGAAGAAAACCCACCCGAACTTGTAAAAAAAATAAAATAAATGAAAAAATAAAAATTAAATGAATAAAATAAATGAATAAAAACCACTACAGAACTTGTAAAACAAAAAGCTGCAACTGTTTAAATAGCGGCCGCAATGCGCATGCGAGCCCGATTTGCGCATACTCACTGATCATCGTGTGCGCATGCACAATGCAGCCGAATTTTTAAAACATGTTCGCGGAATGCGCATGCACGCCGATCATCGTGCATCGCGCTGGCTGCTGTGTGGGGATCTGCGCGATCGGGAGCGCCGTGGGCAACGGCTCCGCGACCCTCCCGACACCCGCCCGTGACCCACCCACGGGTTGCGCCCCCGACTTTGAAGAGGTCACTTCAGGCGAGGGGCAAGGTTGAGAAGGCAGGGCCTTCAAGAATAACCTCAGCCAGTATGGGAATTGAACCCGCGCTGCTGGCCACACTCTGCATCATGAACCAGACAACTGAGCTAAACTGGCCCCCTATTGTTCACAGTGCAGAGGAATTATGCTGCTACAGATCATTTCGAGTCTGGGATCGCAGTGCCGTGAGTTGACGTCAGGAAGCACTGTTATGAGTTGATGCCAGGACACGCTCCAATGGTTGATGCCAGGATCGTGATGCTGTAGGTCTCATCATTCAAACAGGCTGTTGTGTTCAGTGCCAGAGCACATGTGGGATGTTGCGCATTTGCTATTGATTTTGTTTGGCAGTTATCCACTTTGCTCCTGCCTAAGGTGTTGCATTGTGTTGAAGTGGTATGGTGAGGAAGGGGAATCAAGACCAAAATCAAAAAATGTCAAGGAAGAAATCGCATGTAAGAGAAAAATCACGATGAGGGCAGAATAGTAAAAGAGAGTTGGGAACTGGATTATTTTGTTACTCAACAAAAAGGGAGACAATTGTGCTTAATTTGCAATGAGATGATAGCAGTTTCAAAAATAATTACAATGCTAACAGACATTATGAAAAATGCCATCGCTCTCACAGGGCAACATTTCCAATATTCTGCCCAATATGCTCAACAGCTTTCAAATCTGATAGAACATAGAACATAGAACGACACAGCGCAGTACAGGCCCTTCGGCCCTCGATGTTGCACCGACATGGAAAAAAAATCTAAAGGCCATCTAACCTACACTATGCCCTTATCATCCATATGCTTATCCAATAAATTTTTAAATGCCCTCAATGTTGGCGAGTTCACTACTGTTGCAGGTAGGGCATTCCACGGCCTCACCACTCTTTGCGTAAAAAACCCACCTCTGACCTCTGTCCTATATCTATTACCCCTCAATTTAAGGCTATGTCCCCTCGTGCTAGCCACCTCCATCCGCGGGAGAAGGCTCTCGCTGTCCACCCTATCTAACCCTCTGATCATTTTGTATGCCTCTATTAAGTCACCTCTTAACCTTCTTCTCTCTAACGAAAACAACCTCAAGTCCATCAGCCTTTCCTCATAAGATTTTCCCTCCATACCAGGCAACATCCTGGTAAATCTCCTCTGCACCCGTTCCAAAGCTTCCACGTCCTTCCTATAATGAGGCGACCAGAACTGTACGCAATACTCCAAATGCGGCCGTACTAGAGTTTTGTACAACTGCAACATGACCTCATGGCTCCGGAACTCAATCCCTCTACCAATAAAGGCCAACACACCATAGGCCTTCTTCACAACCCTATCAACCTGGGTGGCAACTTTCAGGGATCTATGTACATGGACACCGAGATCCCTCTGCTCATCCACACTGCCAAGAATTTTACCATTAGCCAAATATTCCACATTTCTGTTATTCTTTCCAAAGTGAATCACCTCACACTTCTCCACATTAAACTCCATTTGCCACCTCTCAGCCCAGCTCTGCAGCTTATCTATGTCCCTCTGTAACCTGCAACATCCTTCCGCACTGTCTACAACTCCACCGACTTTAGTGTCGTCTGCAAATTTACTCACCCATCCTTCTGCGCCCTCCTCTAGGTCATTTATAAAAATGACAAACAGCAACGGCCCCAGAACAGATCCTTGTGGTACGCCACTCGTAACTGAACTCCATTCTGAACATTTCCCATCAACTACCACTCTCTGTCTTCTTTCAACTAGCCAATTTCTGATCCACATCTCTAAATCACCCTCAATCCCCAGCCTTCGTATTTTCTGCAATAGCCGACCGTGGGGAACCTTATCAAACGCTTTACTGAAATCCATATACACCACATCAACTGCTCTACCCTCGTCTACCTGTTCAGTCACCTTCTCAAAGAACTCGATAAGGTTTGTGAGGCATGACCTACCCTTCACAAAACCATGCTGACTATCCCTAATCATATTATTCCTATCTAGATGATTATAAATCGTATCTTTTATAATCCTCTCCAAGACTTTACCCACCACAGACGTTAGGCTCACCGGCCTATAGTTACCGGGGTTATCTCTACTCCCCTTCTTGAACAAAGGGACCACATTTGCTATCCTCCAGTCCTCTGGCACTATTCCTGTAGCCAATGATGACCTAAAAATCAAAGCCAAAGGCTCAGCAATCTCTTCCCTGGCTTCCCAGAGAATCCTAGGATAAATCCCATCCGGCCCCGGGGACTTATCTATTTTCACCTTGTCCAGAATTGCCAACACTTCTTCCCTACGCACCTCAATGCCATCTATTCTAATAGCCTGGGTCTCAGCATTCTCCTCCACAATATTATCTTTTTCTTGAGTGAATACTGACGAAAAGTATTCATTTAGTATCTCGCTTATCTCCTCAGCCTCCACACACAACTTCCCACCACTGTCCTTGACTGGCCCTACTCTTACCCTAGTCATTCTTTTATTCCTGACATACCTATAGAAAGCTTTTGGGTTTTCCTTGATCCTACCTGCCAAAGACTTCTCATGTCCCCTCCTTGCTCGTCTCAGCTCTCTCTTTAGATCCTTCCTCGCTTCCTTGTAACTATCAAGCGCCCCAACTGAAACTTCATGCCTCATCTTCACATAGGCCTCCTTCTTCCTCTTAACAAGAGATTCCACTTCTTTGGTAACCCACGGTTCCCTCGCTCGACCCCTTCCTCCCTGCCTGACTGGTACGTACTTATCAAGAACATGCAATAGCTGTTCCTTGAACAAGCTCCACATATCCAGTGTGCCCAACCCTTGCAGCCTACTTCTCCAACCAACACATCCTAAGTCATGTCTAATGGCATCATAATTGCCCTTCCCCCAGCTATAACTCTTGCCCTGCGGGGTATACTTATCCCTTTCCATCACTAACGTAAAGGTCACCGAATTGTGGTCACTGTTTCCAAAGTGCTCACCTACCTCCAGATCTAACACCTGGCCTGGTTCATTACCCAAAACCAAATCCAATGTGGCCTCGCCTCTTGTTGGCCTGTCAACATATTGTGTCAGGAAACCCTCCTGCACACATTGTACAAAGAATGACCCATCTAATGTACTCGAACTATATCTTTTCCAGTCAATATTTGGAAAGTTAAAGTCTCCCATAACAACTACCCTGTTACTTTCGCTCTTTTCCAGAATCATCTTCGCCATCCTTTCCTCTACATCCCTAGAACTATTAGGTGGCCTATAGAAAACTCCCAACAGGGTGACCTCTCCTTTCCTGTTTCTAACCTCAGCCCATACTACCTCGGAAGAAGAGTCCCCATCTAGCATCCTTTCCGCCACCGTAATACTGTCCTTGACTAGCAGCGCCACACCTCCCCCTCTTTTGCCCCCTTCTCTGAGCTTACTAAAACACCTAAACCCCGGAACCTGCAACAACCATTCCTGTCCCTGCTCTATCCATGTCTCTGAAATGGCCACAACATCGAAGTCCCAGGTACCAACCCATGCTGCCAGTTCCCCAACCTTATTTCGTATACTCCTGGCATTGAAGTAGACACACTTCAAACCACCTACCTGAACACTGGCACCCTCCTGCGAAGTCAAATCTGTGCTCCTGACCTCTATACTCTCAATCTCCCGTACCCCAAAACTACAATCCAGGTTCCCATGCCCCTGCTGAATTAGTTTAAACCCCCCCAAAGAGCACTAACAAATCTCCCCCCCAGGATATTGGTGCCCCTCAGGTTCAGATGTAGACCATCCTGTCTATAGAGGTCCCACCTTCCCCAGAAAGAGCCCCAGTTATCCAGAAATCTGAATCCCTCCCGCCTGCACCATCCCTGTAGCCACGTGTTTAATTGCTCTCTCTCCCTATTCCTCATCTCACTATCACGTGGCACGGGCAACAACCCAGAGATAACAACTCTGTTTGTTCTCGCTCTGAGCTTCCATCCTAGCTCCCTAAAGGCCTGCCTGACATCCTTGTCCCCTTTCCTACCTATGTCGTTAGTGCCAATGTGGACTACGGCTTGGGGCTGCTCCCCCTCCCCCTTAAGGACCCGGAAAACACGATCCGAGACATCACGTACCCTTGCACCTGGGAGGCAACATACCAAACGTGAGTCTCTCTCGCTCCCACAAAATCTCCTATCTGTGCCCCTGACTATTGAGTCCCCAATTACTAATGTTCTACTCCTTTCCCCCCTTCCCTTCTGAGCAACAGGGACAGACTCCGTGCCAGAGGCCCGTACCCCATGGCTTACCCCTGGTAAGTCGTCCCCCCCACAAGTATCCAAAACGGTATACTTGTTACTCAGGGGAACGACCGCAGGGGGTCCCTGCACTGACTGCTTCTTCCCAGTCCCTCTTACAGTTACCCACCTATCTCCAGTCTTTGGTGTAACTACTTCCCTGAAGCTCCTATCTATGACCCCCTCTGCCTCCCGAATGATCCGAAGTTCATCCAGCTCAAGCTCCAGGTCCCTAACACGGTTTTTGAGGAGCTGGAGTTGGGTGCACTTCCCACAGATGAAATCAGCAGGGACACTGACGGCGTCCCTCACCTCAAACATTCTGCAGGAGGAGCATTGTACTGCCTTCCCTGACATCACCTCTAGATTTAAAAAAAAACAAGAAAACGAAAAAGAAAGAAGAGCTTACCTGATATTACCTCAAACCCTGCTCCCGCTGAAAGGTAAGCAAATTTAAAGGCACTCACTCACCTTCACGACAGGCCCCTGCTCCCGCTTCCCAACCACCGTGGGGTGGGGGGGTTGGTTAGAGGAGGAGGTAGGGTGGGAAACACTCACGAAGTGTTTCGGGTTTAACTGTCACTTGCCAACAGCCTCTCCACAAACCACCTTCAACTTAGGCTGACCGCACTGCACGTATGCAAATTCCCCCAGAACAGCTGATCAGTAGCTCTGCTCTGCTGCCCTCTGCTGGATAGAAGCCGTGAAAACACAGAGACAGATCATTTAAAAAAAATATTTTTATTGGTATTTCCAGATTTTCAAAAGAATAGCTCAAGTGTATCTGGCATCTGTGCGGAGTCTGCACGTCCTCCCTGTGTGTGCGTGGGTTTCCTCCGGGTGCTCCGGTTTCTTCCCACAGTCCAAAGATGTGCGGGTTAGGTGGATTGGCCATGCTAAATTGCCCGTAGTGTCCTAAAAAGTAAGGTTGGGGGGGGGGGGGGGGGGGGGGGTTGTTGGGTTACGGGTATAGGGTGGATACGTGGGTTTGAGTAGGGTGATCATTGCTCGGCACAACATTGAGGGCCGAAGGGCCTGTTCTGTGCTGTACTGTTCTATGTTCTATGTTCTATTTACAAACAAGTTTGTGTCTTTTTTACAAAGGTTTTTATATGCGGACTCCCCCCCCCCCCCCCGACCGCCTCTCCTCTCCTCCCCTCATTAATAGCATGTTCCGTTTTTTCCCCACTGGGACTTTTATTTTTTATTGTTTGGTGTTGGGGGAGGGGCAGCATGGCCATTCCCCTCCACCCCTTGCCCCCTGTGCTTCGTTTCCTGCTTCCCTTGGGATCCCTTCCCTCCCCTCCCCCCCCCCCCCCCCCCTCTGTCCCTGTCACTTGTGAAGTGTTGGCTAGTGTAGACTTGAGACATGAACATAGACTACCAACACTGAGGAAGGTTCAACTCTATTTTATTAACTAACTACTAACTAATTGACACACGAGAACTGCGGGTTTAAATGATGCTAATTTAAATGTAACTAGAGACCTAAGCCTTGTCCGAACCAGTTGATTCTCTCAGCACGTGGTGTGAGTCTGTGCTGGGCTGGATGAGTTCTTGTTTCACTGAGAGGCAGCACCCAGAATGAGCGGGAAGCGTGGTGCCCTCTGCCTTTATAGTGTGTGTATTCTAACTAGTGATTGGCTTCGGTGTTTGTACATGTTGATTGGTCCCCGTGTATGTCCATCAGTATGTGTCTGCACCATGATATACTGGTGTATATTATGACAACTTGTGCATGCCTGCCCTTGTGTCCCTCCCTCTCTTTCCACCCCATCTCCTGCTCTTCCTAGTCGCTGTTTGTCTCGAACAGGTCTTGGAACAGGCTGATGAAAGGCCCCCATGCTTTGTGGAAGCCCTCGTCTGACCCTCGGATGGTCCACTTGATCTTTTCCAGGTGGAGAAATTCCACCAGGTCTTCCAGCCAGTCTGGAGCTATGGTGGTGCTGCTGATCGCCAGCCGAGCGGGATTCTCCAGCATGCGATTAGGGAAGCAAAAGCCAGGGAATCGACCCTCTTCCCATCTGAAGATCTGGCTGGTCCTACACAATGAAGGCTGCAACACTCGGGCATTGCTCCACCCTCACCCCCACAAACTTGGACATCACATCAAAGAAGGCTAAGTAAAACCCGACAAGTCTGGGGCAGGCCCAGAACATGTAGCCTCCCTGGCACCGTTCTCATTTGTCCTCCACCTCCGGGAAGAACCTGCTTGTTCTGGTTCTGGTCAGGTTAGCTCTGTGCACCATTTTAAACTGCATGAGGCTTCAACTAGCTTAGGAGGAGGTGGAGAAGCAGATACTTAGACAAACATTAAATGTGAGTGGTGCAGTGACTTTGGCTAGCTTTCATATTGCTTGGTTCCTTGCAAAAAATGGAAAGCCATTCTCAGATGGTGAGTTAGTGAAAGAATGCGTTATTGAATCGTCCGATTTTTTATTAAGGGTTTAAAAACCAAGAGGAAATAATCAAATTTACTGAATTGCAAAGCATCTGCACATTGCTGAGTCCCAATCATTTTTTAAATAAATTTAGATTACCCAATTATTTTTTCCAATTAAGGGACAATTTAGTGTGACCAATCCACCTACTCGGCACATTTTTGGGTTGTGGGGGCGAAACCCACGCAGACACGGGGAGAATGTGCAAACTCCACACGGACAGTGAACCAGAGCCAGGATCGAACCTGGGACCTCAGCGCCGTGAGGCAGCTGTGCTAACCACTAGGCCACCGTGCTGCCCTGCTGAGTCCCAATCTAAGAGAACTTGTGGAGGACAGATCCAACCAGATGTCACATTCATAATGTAAGCATAAATATTTCATTTGTTTTTGCCATTTGAAGTTGACGATGTTCTATTAATATATGAATGTTTATTTGAGTATCTTCTGAAACTGGTTATGAAATATTTGGTGTGCATTAAACGTATTTAATCTTATTCCTGGGGTTGGGGTTAATACAAATGCCCAATGTCACTCATGTGGCCCATTTAAACAGCCCACCCACTAGCCGAGGTTGCCCGTTACTTATCGAGGTCATTAATATATATCAGGAATGGATTCAAATATCAATCCCTGGACAATTCCATTACAACCATTCCTTCAATCCAAATACATTCACCACCAGTCTCTGCTTCTCTCTCCACAGAAGCTGCCTGATCTGCTGAGTTCTTTTCCAGTACTTCCTGTTTTCATTTTGGATATATGTTGCTACTGGCCCTTTTATTCCATGAGCTCGAACTTTGCTCACAGGTCTGTTGTGTGGCACTTCACCAAATATCTTATGGAAGGTCAGGTGCAGCACATCAAGAATATTACCCACATCAACCGTCTGTTACCTCTGCAAAAGAATTCAAGAAAGTTAGTTAAAGATGAATTGCGCTTAACAAATCCATGCTGACTTTCTTTAATTAACCCACATTTGACCAAGTGACTATTAATTTTGTCCTAAATTATTGTTTGTAAAAAATCCTCCGCTATTCAAATTAAACTGACTGGCCTGTCAGACTGGTCTGGCCTTCTGGGCTTATCATTGCATTTTTCAGCGCTTTGAAAAAGGCCTTGGGGATGTAGATCGGGATGGATCTAAGTAGGAAGAGGTACCTGGGCAGTACGTTCATTTTGATCGTCTGGACTCTCCCCGCGAGGGAGAGTGGGAGTGTGTTCCATCTTTGCAGGTCCTTTTTTACTTCCTCCGTCAGACTGGTGAGGTTCCATTTGTGGATCTCTTTCCAGTCATGGGCTATTTTGGATCCCCAGGTATCGGAATTTGTGTTGGGCTTGTTTAAACGGCAGTCCCCCAGCACTGCCCCTCCCCCTTGTGGGTGTACTGGGAAGATCTTGCTTTTGCTCATGTTGAGTTTGTAGCCCGAGAAGGCGCCAAACTCTTTCAGGAGCGCGATGATTCCGTTCATGCTACTCTGTAGAGGAGCAGGTCATCTGCATAGAGTGAGACTCTGTGCTCTCTGCCTCCCCTTCAGATCCCCCTCCAGCTTTTTGCTGCTCTGAGCGCGATTACTAGTGGTTCGATCACTAGAGCAAACAGCAGTGGGGACAATGGGCATCATTGTCTGGTGCACCTGTGCAGCTGGAAGTATTGGGAGTTGGTATTGTTGGGCCGTACGCTCGCCATGGGAGCGTTGTATAGGAGCTTTATCCAGGAGATGAACGCTGTTCCAAGCCCGAACCGCTCCAGTACCTCTATGAGATATTTCCATTCGACTCTGTCGAAGGCCTTTTCTGCGTCCTGGGAGACGATCACCTCTTGTGTTCTCTCGCCGGAGGGGGTCATTATCACGTTCAGCAGGCGCCTGATGTTCGAGGTAAGCTGTCTACCTTTGACGAAGCCCGTCTGGTCCTCTGTGACCACCTCAGGTACACAGTCTTCTAGCCTTTTGGCTAGGATTTTGGCCAGTATTTTGGCGTCTGCGTTCAGCTGTGAGATGGGTCTGTATGTCCAACATTCCGTTGGGTCTTTGTCTTTCCTAGGTATCAGCGAGATTGATGCCTGTGCTAGTGTGGGTGGCAGTGTGCCCCTAGCTAGTGAGTCTTTGAACATCTCCCACAGGTGCGGGGCCAGCGCTGTCGCAAATTTTTTGTAGAAGTCCGCCGGGAATCCGTCCGGTCCCGGCGCCTTCCCCGCCTGCATGGAGCTAATGCTCTCCATGATCTCTCCCAGTGCTAGTGGTGCTTCCAAGCCCTATTTCTGCCCTCCCCACTGACTGGAATGTCTAGTCTATCAAGGAACCGTTTCATCCTGGACTCCCCATTGGGGGCTCTGAGGTGTACAGCTCTTGGTAGAAGGCCTTGAAGGTTTTGTTAATCTTTTCTGGTTCTGTTTCTAACGCACCTCTGGTACCCCTGATTTGTGCAATGTCTCTGGTGGCTGCCTGCTTTCTCAGCTGGTGTGCCAAAAGGCGGCTGGCTTTGTCTCCATGTTCGTACAGGGTCCCACGTGCCTGGCAGAGTTGGTGCACTGCTTTCCTGGTGGAGAGCAGGTCAAAGTTCCTTTGTAGCTCTTTCGTCTCTGCCAGGAGCTCGACGGTCGGGGCCTCGGAGTATTTACGGTCTACTTCTAGTATGGAGCCGACCAGCTGCTGCCTAGCCGCCCTTTCTTCCCTGTCTCTTCGCGCTTTGAAAGCAATGATTTCCCCTCTTAGTACAAACTAATCATGGCGTTCGTATGGGGGGGGGGGGGGGGGGGAAATGCTTGGACCCCAAAGAAGGTCCTACAAAAAACAAAATCCAGGGGGGGGGGCAAGCCCTCCCAAACCTACAATTCTACCACTGGGCGGCGACGGCCGAGCAAATAATGGGATGGATCAAGGAGCCAGAAGCCGAGTAGGTGCGCGCGGATGAGGCCTCCTGCTTGGGGTCCTCCCTCCGGGCCCTCGTCACGGCAGCACTCCCATCACCACCCAAAAAACACTCCAGCAGCCCGGTGGTGATAGCCACCCTCCAACCCTGGAACCAACTACGGCAGCAATTTGGCCTGACCAAAATGTCGGACAAAGCTCCCATCTGCAACAACCATAGGTTCACACCAGCACTGACTGACGCCACCTTCAAAAGGTGGGGGCAGGACAGTCAGGGACCTAGACACGGATGACAGGATCGCAACACTGGACGAACTGACAGAGAAATTCCAGCTAGCCAGGGGGAACGAGCTGAGGTATCTACAGCTCAAAAACTTCCTACAAAAGGAGACAATGACATACCCACAAACGCCCCGACAGACACTACTGGAAGAACTACTGGACGCAAGCATACTAGACAAAGGAAACTGTAGTGACATGTATGTCCAACTGATAGAAAGGGCCGACACCGTACTGGACACAACAAGAAAGAAATGGGAGGAGCACCTGGGAATTGAGATAGGGTGGGGATTCTGGAACGAAGCACTGCAGCAGGTCAACTCCACCGCCACGTGCGCAAGGCTCAGCCTGACGCAGCTAAAAGTGGTACATAGAGCCCACTTAACAAGAACTTGTATGAGTAGGTTCTTCCCGGAGGTGGAGGATAGATGTGAACAGTGCCAAGGAGGCCCAGCCAACCACGCCCACATGTTCTGGTCTTGCCCCAGACTTCCAGGGTACTCGACAGCTTTCTTCGAGGCAATGTCCAAAGTGGTGGGGATGAGGGTGGAGCCATGCCCGAAAGTGGCGGTTTTCGGGGTTTTAGACCAGCCAGATCTATTCCTGGGGATTAGGGCAGACACCCTTGCCTTTGCCTCCCTGATCGCCCGCCGTAGAATCCTGTTAGGCTGGCGGTCAGCAGCACCACCCAAAGCTGTAGACTGACTGTCCGACCTCTCAGAATCTCTCCAAATGGAGAAAATCAAATTCGCCATCCGAGGGTCAGACGACGGCTTCCACAGAACGTGGGAGCCATTCACGCGAATGTTCCGGGACCTGTTTGTGGCTAACGAACAAGAGGAAGAATAGCCAGGTAGCCAAGAATCAGGGAAAAGTAGCCAAAGCATGAAAGGGAGTGATAGACCGGGAGGGAGGGGGGTGGGGACAGCTAAACCTAAGAGGAAAGAAAGGCGAACCACGGGAGGGGGGGAAGGGAGGGGGAGAGGGAAGAGATAGGGAACAAGAGAGGAGAACCAGGGAGGTGGGGGGGAGGCAGGGAAATGAGAGCCGGAAGGAAGGCACGGGATACAATAACGCACATGGCATCTCCAGGAGTAGGGAACGAGGAGAATGAAGATGAAAGACGGGAGGAACGGCAGAAGCGGAGGTGAGCGTGAGACGGCAGCGAGATCCATCCGGGCGAAGCAACCGACAACAACACCAAACCCATTCGAGTATTGCCCACTGTAATTGTTTCTCCGGCACTCAAATGTATATTTACCTCCCAGGTCTCCACCCCCCCTTCCCCCCCCGCCCCCCTCCCCCCCCGCAAACAGTTGTCTCCTCATGTGTTGTCAATAATTGTGCCAGGTGTATAGAGTTGCTGTTGTTGAGCTGGTGCACAATACCCTACCAGTTATTCTATTTTATTTTTTAATGTATTTTTTTTTTACTATTTACTATTTTCTTTTCTTTGGTATGTTTGGGTGTGCCCTTTTCTTCTATACATATGTGTATATATATATAATATATATGTTTCTTATCCTGTGTACATAACGGTAAATATACTTTGTTCAAAAACCCAGTAAAAAACATTTATAAAAAAAAACATTGCATTTTTCTTAAACAAAGGTGTAACACTGGTAATTCCCAACCATCTAGGAAGATTGGAAAATTATGGCCAGTTTCTCCGCAATTTCAACTTTCACTTTTGGAAGTATCTATGGGGGCAGTTTTGAGCCCGCGTTAGCCAGCAGTGAGAATCAACATTCCGTGAGACTTCCCGCCTCTGGTGGGGACAGGAATCGTACTGATTTTCTTACCAGAATCGGCGCTTTGCCAAATTCTGACAAAATTCTGTCCTTTATACCTTTATTTGTGCATATTTTCTGCATCTCATCCTGTCCTGTTACCTTATCAAATTTTTTTTGGGAATTAAATATTTATTTCCAACAGACATCTTCAACAAATAAGCACAAAAAAGGTACAACTTGCACGAACATAGAAACAGGACGAAGCTATTCAGCTCCTTGAGCTTCTTCCAACATTATTGATCATGGCTGAACAGTGACTCCCATGATCTGGCCTTCTTCCAAATCCCTTCATACCTGTTTTTTTCATAAATGTTTTTTATTCGGTTTTTGAACAAAGTTTATTTACAGTTATGTACACAGAGTAAAATTTATATACAGAGAAGAGAAGAAAACAAAGGAAAAAAAAACAGGTACGATATTGTGCATGAGCTCAACAACAGCAATTCTGTACGGTTAGCACTATTATTTTTAACACATAAGTAGGCACCTGTTTGCAGGGGGTTGGGAAACTGGGGAGGTATACATACATTTGGATGCCGGAGAAACAATTACATTGGTTATGTCCAATACAGAGAGGGCAATACAGGAAGGGATCTGGTGTTGATGTTGTCGCTTGCTTCCCCCGGATGGTTTTCGCTGCCGTTGTCATCTCGCGTTCGCCTCGGCTTCGGCCGTTCGTCCTTTCTTTCGCCTGTATTTTCCTTGCTCTCTTTTCCTGTGTTTGCCAAGTTTGTTATTGTTTCCCGTGCTCTCCTTCCGGCTATCATTCCCTTGCTCCCCCCCCCCCCTCTCTGTTTCCCCTCTATTGTTCCCTGTCTCCTCCCTCTTCAACTTCCCCCCCTTCGCCCCCCCTCTCTTAGGTTTAGTGTGTGTCCCCCCCCCACCCCCTCCGCCCCCCCCCCCTCCCCCTGTCTATCCCCCCCACTCATGCCTTGGCTACTTTCCCCTGATTCTTGGCTACTTGGCTATTCTTCTGCTTGTTCGTTGGCCACAAACAGGTCCCGGAACAGTTGGATGAATGCCTCCCACGTTCTGTGGAAGCTGCAGTCTGACCCTCAGATGGCGAATTTGATTTTCTCCATTTGGAGAGATTCTGAGAGGTCGGACAGCCAGTCTGCAGCTTTGGGTGGTGCTACCGACCGCCAACCGAACAGGATTCTACGGCGGGCGATCAGGGAGGTAAAGGCAAGGTCATCAGTCCTCCTCCTCAGGAATAGATCTGGCTGGTCTGATACCCTGAAGACCGCCACTTTTGGGCATTGCTCCACCCTCATCACCACCACTTTGGACATTGCCTCAAGGAAGGCTGTCCATTACCCCGCAAGTCTGGGGCAAGACTAAAACATATGGGTGTGGTTGGCCGGGCTTCCTTGGCACCGTTCACATCTATCCTCCACCTCTTGGAATAACCTACTCATTCGGGTTCTGGTTAAGTGGGCTCGACGGACCACTTTTAGTTGCATCAGGTTGAGCCTTGCGCACGTGGAGGTTAGTTGACCCTGTGTAGCGCTTCGCTCCAGAGACCCCACCCTATTTCAATCCCTAGTTCTTCCTCCCATTTCTTTCTTGTTGCGTACAATCTGCGGGCGGACACTCTTTTCCTACGCGTCGGCCATGTCAGCCTCCGCAATGGCCGACGTGTAAGTGAACCCCCCCTGCGCATGCGCGGGGATGACGTCAGCAGTCGCCAAAGGCCAAAGGCCAAAGGCCTTCCACGCCGGCCGGCGGGGCGCAAACCACTCCGGCGGCGGCCTAGCCCCTGAAGGTGCAGAGGATTCCACACCTTTGGGGCGGGCCAACGCCGGAGTGGTTCACGCCACTCCGTCCCGCCGGGACCCCCCGCCCCGCCGGGTTCGGGAGAATCCTGCCCAATCTCTTTAGTTCAGTTCCATTACAGTTTTGCCTGCTAATTTTTGATTCCAATTTATCTGGACAAGGACTACCTTAACCGCAGTGTGTTTGACTTTTCCCCCACTTAATTATTCTTAGTCAGCTTTTCTCCTTGTCCTTTTCCAAGCTTACCCCTAAGACACAAGAGTTAATGTCCCTGAATGGTCCCCGGCTGACACTTGATCCACCACATTCCCAAGAACGAGGTCCAGCAATGCTTCCTCTCTCACTGGATTGGAAACATAGTGCTGTCAAAAGTTTGCCTGAACACACATTAGGAACTCTTGACCCCTCCGTCCTTTACACCACTATGCTTTCACTCTATTTTCAGATAATTAAAGCCCCCATTATACCTACCCTATAATTCTTCCAATCTCTGTAATTTCCTTGCAAATTTGTTCCTCTACATCCTCTAGCCCTGCGAAAGGACATTGCAACACCACTACTACCTGGAAGTTCCCCTCCAAGCCGCCCATCATCCTGACTTGGAAATATATTGCTGTTGCTTCACTGTCACGGGGTTAAAACCCTGGAATTCCCTCCCTGTGTGTGCAGTGGTTCAAGCTGGCTGCTCACCATCGCCTTCTCAAGGGAAGTTGGTGATGGGCAACAAATGCTGGCATAGTCAGTGGCACCCACACCCCAAGAATGAATAAAATAAATGATTTACCATGAGTTGGTGACTTGTTATCTATATCAAGCAATGTTGTTGCACCTTTTTGGTCCATTTATTCCAACCAAATAGATCGTGTCCTTTACCCCTCTGGAACATCCTCGCTCTCCAGCACTCCAATGTTCTCCTTGATAAATATGTTCACCCATCAAGTGACACATTGTTGGTGATGGCAAAGCTGCGATACATGAAGCTATCCACAACCTCCAATGTCACAGATATATCTTAAAGGAGAAGAGAGAAATTCAGAGGTAAATTGGTTCAGGGAGGAAACTTAAAAACTTAGGGCCTCAGGCCCAGGCGAACACACAAACTGCTTATAGTAAGAGTTGAGGATCGTGTGCTCATTAGTTGGATTGCTCTGGGTTGGGGGTGGTGAGTTCACACAATGACGAATCAGTGAGTTGTTGAGTAGTAATAGCTGATTGATACCATGTGATGTTATGTTGTGTGCACAGCACTAGCGAGCTGTGATGTGGTGCTGTGTTGAGGCTGAATTAATCTAATAAATTGCTCCAAACGCTATTTCTTTTCTTCTGCTTCATCTAAACTATATCATGACTTAAAAGGATGATGCTCAGCAGTCTGACTATGTTCAGCATCAGGCAAACTTGGACATGTTTCAGCAGTCGTCCTGAGGAGCTAAGAAGGATTATGCTGCATGTTCTGCAATTAGGCTAAACACGATTCTTTCCTGAGATTCGAATGGTGGACAAGCCGTGTCGTTGGAATGAAATACGTCCAGTGCACAAGTACACAATCAAATACGCGGCTGCTTAGTTTAGGGTACATCATGTATTATTTTTCAGGTAATAAATTCTCTAATTAGCTTCCATGGAATCCATAGAATCCCTACAGTGCAGAAGGAAACTATTCAGCCCATCGAGTCTGCATCGAACATCTGAAAGAGCACCCTACTTTTCAATAATTTTCACTGTCTACTAATACATGTGACAATAATAAATCAAATCAAATCAAATCCTACCTAGGCCACTCCCCTGCTCTATCCCATAACCCTCTTACCCTGCATATCTCTGGACACTAAGGGGGCAATTTTAGAATAGCCAATCCATCTAACCTGCACAGATTTGGATAGTGGGAGGAAACTGGACCACCTAGAGGAAACCCACGCAGACACGGAGAGAAAGTTCAAACTCCACACAGTCACCCAAGGCCGGAATCAAACCCGAATCCCTGGCACTGTGAGGTAGCAGTGCTAACCACTGTGCCACCATGGTCTGAGGCCTTGACTGCGGCTCAATGAAATATATTCAATGTGGAAGGCAGCAACGCCTTTGGTGGCATGAGACGGCAACATGGCACGGCTTATGGTGTGTCAAAATTGTAATGTTTATACTTCATGCTGGATTTGGAAGATTGATAGCAACACTGAAGCAATTCAACTGTTCAATAAACAAAGCTTAGGGAACGTTACAGCACACAAAGAGGCCTTTCGGCCAATCATCCTGACTATCTCACAGGCCAGGAACATAAAAGGCACCATGTTAAACTACGTGTGTAAGTTTAAAGGTCAGCTCATGCCCATCTGAAATAAATGGCACCATAGCTTCCAACACTGCTGAATGCAGCCATTTACCATTGTAAGTGGGGATGTTATTTTGCCTTTGGAGTGGGTAGCAGGGAGTGAAACCATAATGGGGAATGAGCCTACCCCACTTATATTACAGAAGTATCTCAGACAATCCATGGACTGGATTTTTAAACCCACTTAGGTTAGATATAACTCATTTCTAAGGGAATTAGTTCCAGTATAATGGAGGCAGGACAACAGGCTCCCAGGAGGTAGGTTGGAAATGTATGTACTTTAATCAGTTTTGCAGCCTCCGATTTATCCTGCATTCCAAGTTGAAGTGTGGCCTGCTAGGTTTTCAGGCCCGAGAAAATCTGTAAGCTGAAGGGAGACAAAGGTAACTTCAGCAAGAAGGTAGGTGCTTTTATAGCATTGCATGTGGGCGAGAGCTGGCATGCTTCCTCCTAGTCCCGCGAGCTGCCCCACATCAGGACTTAATGCTTGGATTGAGGATTGGACCACCCCAGGATCAGGAAATGGAACGGAATAACCATCCCAGGAGTAGGGATTGTATCGCCCCCTCCCCCCTCGCAATCAGAGCCCTTGCCAGGATCAAGAATCAGACTCATTCTGAAGCCATCCCCCAACCCCTTCAGGTCGGGGTTCAGACCCCACCCCCCTCCTCTAACACACCGCACTGACTCCTCCACCACACATACCGGGTGTCAGCAATTGCACATCCCCAAAGGCTAAAGATCATGCACGCTTCCTACCCCAGGGAATGTGGGAGTTGGGAACCTCTCCATAATCCTAATCCTCAACCTCATGGATTGGACCTTCTTGGTCCTGTGGCCTCTGCTGGAGTTCTCCTTGTCTGTCCAAAAGCCCAGACTGTCAATCAAACTGACCTTTAGGTAGGGAACCTGTCAAGGACAATAGATGGATCCTAGTTGTCTGAAACTCAGCTTCCCCACAAGTACGCAACCTGCCCCTACTAATATGCGGATCCATATTTAGGATCGCGATCATGAAAATACAGCAGGTGAAGAAGAGTCAAACGTTTTCCTGGCGCCCTGTCTCGCATCTCTCCTTCAAGCAATATCACCATAAACAGAGTAAATGTTCACTTATCCCACTGTGAAATCTTGTTCGCATTTGCCAGTAGAACAATTCACTAGGTTTAAAATAAATTCACTATGTGAAACACTTTGAGCCGTTCCACGTAATGTGACATTATATAAATGCAAATACCACTGTCAGTTAGCATTTCCTCTGGTGAATCGATTGCCAAAACAAGACAAACAGAGCTGAGACCAACTGATTGAGTAATAAAAACACACAGATAAATCTGCAGATTCCGGAAACCTTTTCAGAAAGCATCCCATCCCTTAACAGATTTCTCTCATTCAGCCGAAGGTTCGTGCAAGTTGATTTCAGAAGTACTGCTTTTCTGTTGCTAAGGCACCCTTCAAAATAAAACATAGTTCCATACTTTTAAAAATGGTTTGTTATCCATGCCACTCTTGGTAGTTGCAAATGTCGTTCAGAATAATATTCCACAATGGACTGTTTTGCACATCTGAAGAATATGGAAATCAGTACTCGTGCAGTGAAGAGGCTTCATTCTCAAGTGTCAGCCTTAAGCTGCACTCTTCTGATCCTCTGCTTCATCTTTTGATGCTGTATTAGCACAGGCGTCCACAGAGCAGCTATGCAGGCAGTTGAAGGGCAATATTTAATTTTTGCTAACTGCTGGTCTGTACATCAGTGAAGAAGTCATTACTTGTTATTTTCCAGTTGCCCATTTGATGCCTCTGATGTTTTTTTTAAAGTGACTGAAGACATCCTTGTTTTTCTTGAACGCCACACTGGGGCACCTACCTTGTTAGGATTCAAACTGTTTAAATGGTCAGGCAGTGGCGTGGTGGTATTATCACTGGGCTAGTAATCCAGAGACCCAGGGTAATGCTCTGGGCACCTGGGTTTGAATCTCCACCAGAGCGGTTGGTGGAATTTGATTCAATTAAAAAAAATCTGGAATTCAAAAAAGGATAAGGGTGACCATGAAACCATTGTCAATTGTCATAAAAATCCATCTAGTTCACTGATGTCATTTACGGAAGGAAATCTGTCGACCTTACCTGGTCTGGCCTACATGTGAATCCAGACGCAGAGCAATGTGGCTGACTCTTAAATATCACCAGGAATGGACAATCAGTGCTGACCCAGCCAGTGATATCCACATCCCATGAACGAATAAAGAAAAAAAAATTGATATTCTGCCAACGAGGATCACCATCAAAAAATCGATATCCTGCCTTATGTCGCCATGCCTGTTTTTTGCCTCACCCTCACACATTTGGGCAATGTGGCAAGCTTCATATTCTCAAAGCAAAACTGTGATGGATAAATATAAATCGTTATAAATGAGACCAAATTGCATCTTGACCCCTAACCCCCCACTCCCCACTGTGGTCTTGTGAATGATTTCGAATTTCTGACCTGGATGATTAATCTTACGAGTCTGTTTCTGCCTAAACAACCAAAAGAGAGAAAGCAATCTCCCAAGACAGAACGGAGAACAGCTCTCAATAGGGGGAGATTACTCTTAAAGCTCTGAAATGGTTAAACAGCTTTCAGTAACATTCTGATGGGGATAGTCCAGATACGTCACTCATACTAAGCCATTACCTTTTTAACGTGGCTTCTTGTCTCTTAGGACTTTTCCTAATGAGCTTCTAGGAATTTAAATTTACTCAATGTAACACATGCACAGTGATATTTTAGTGGGGTTTTATTATAAACATTTTAAAATATAAAACAAATTTACAGAGTCTACAAAATGTAAATCCATTAACAGATTGTCATTTATAAAAGAGAAATATACTTAAACATGGATGTCCAAAGCTATCTCTATTTCAAATCTTTTAACAGATTAAGAAAGCCATACTGGGCTTACTGGAAAGGGGCTGGTTTAGCTAGGGGCTGGTTTAGCTCGCTCAGCTAAATCGCTGGCTTTTAAAGCAGACCAAGCAGGCCAGCAGCACGGTTTGATTCCCGTACCAGCCTCCCTGAACAGGCGCCGGAATGTGGTGACTAGGGGCTTTTCACAGTAACTTCATTGAAGCCTACTCGTGACAATAAGTGATTTTCATTTTCACTTACAAGTTCAGAAAGACTTGGTTGACAAAACAGGCAGGAACAGACCATGACTTCACACTCTTGCAGGAGAAGAAGGGTGAGTGCTGGTTCGGTTGAATCTGTGTTGTTTCATACATTTTCCTTCCCATTCTCTAGAATAGCCTGATACCCCTTATCCCTGTATTAAGCAGCCTGTCTTAGAGATGGATATTCATATTTGTAGATTTTGCAGCCTGTCTTGAAGATGGCTATTCACATTTGTCGTGTGATTTTTGTTAAGGATGGTGATTTTCGCAGGTCTTGTTATCAGTGTTTAATTGTGGTGCTGGTGTAAATACATCTTGAAATATGGCCAGACTAATAGTCGTTCAAACACCATGTTATCTCTGTGGTCCTGTGGGCATCTTGCTAAGTTTTTACTTGTGAGATTTTTAGTCAGGAAGAATTTATGTTTTTTAATTTGAGATCCTGGAGTGCAATCTATTCTCTTTGTATTATATTCATTGTTTGGAGTAATTTGAACTATTTAAGTCTCATTTATAATTCTATTTATTACGTTTCTATCCCAAAGGCATTCAGGGATTCTGAATGATGATGACATGATACAGGTTTAATTTGTGCCATTTTAACTTCATTGGTTCTGTGGTCAGTGCAATATTTATCACAGCGTCCAGAAACCCCCCCCCCCCCCCCCCCCCCAAACACTATAGCTCACCTATAAAGGGGTAATCGAGCCCCCCCCCTCATAAGGGCAGGAAATCCCCATGCCCAATCTCCAATGTGGGCAAAATGCCACCTTGACACCACCAGCCTAGCTGACAGTGCTGTTGCCAGCCTGGCAGTCCACCTGGGCACCATGGCAGTGCCACGCTGGTGGCCAGGTGGCACTGCCAGTGTTCCCAGGTGGCACTGCCAGGGTGGCAGTACCAAGGTGCCTAGGTGGTATCAGCAGTGTCAGGGTGCTACCCTGCCTAGAGGCCAACAACACGGGGTCTCTGAATGTCTGGGAGACCCCCCACCATTCTGCCTGGTCCCCGTTTGTGGAGGCCAATGCTAAACGGCGCCAGCTGGGATTCCTCAACAAATGGATTTGCTCCCGGGTGCTGGTTAGATCCAGTGATCGCATATTCAAGTGTGACGAACTGCACACTCAAATATGCAAATTTAAGTCCCGTCCATTGTGGGTGAAGTCCAGATCGTGACATCTCGTTAGATCCTGTTAGATCTCACAAGGCACGGTGAGCCGGATAAATCTCACAAAAGGCCTCTCGTGAGATTTACTGGCCATTGGGACGCAATGTGCCTTTTCGATCGTGCCCGTTGTCATTGATAATGGGGAAATGATGATGTGTTCTATGCAACAGGCCACAATGAGTCTTGCTACCCGTTCTGCTGTGAACTTCAGGGCTCCTCCAGAGCTGTCCAGGCAATGGAACATTTCGTCAGAATGCCAGTCATTTGCTCTGTTACATTCCATGCGGCAGTATTGCATGCATGCTGTGCCTGTGGGTTATAAACGGGAATTATCAGTCATGTGGTCAGCCATGTGGTCATAGGAACATAGGAATTAGGAGCAGAAGTAGGCAATTTAGCCATTCAAGCCTGCTCCTCCATTCAATCAGATCATGGCTAATCTCTTTCTGGTCTCAAATCCATCTCCCGACCTGTTGTCCATATCCCTTTCACACATTTTCTAAAATCAGAAATATATCTATCTCCTTCTTGAAACCATTTAATGACTCAGATTCCACCGCACTATGGGGTAGCGAGTTCCACAAATTCACCACCCTCTGCGAGAAGTAGTTCTTCCTTATCTCAGTTCTAAATCTACGGCCTCTCAACCTTTCTCCATGATTTCTCATTGTAGATTGCCCCACAAGAAGGAACATTTGTTCTACGTTTATTTTATCAATCCCTTTTAGTATTTTATACACCTCCATCAGATCCCCTCTCATCCTTCTAAACTCCAATGAGCATGAGCCCAAACTGTTTAATATCTCATCATATATCAACCCTTCATCACCAGAATCAACTCGGTGCACTTCCTTTGAACTTCCTTCAATGCCACCACAATTCCTCCTCAAAAAAGGAGACCAAAACTAGACACAATTCTCCAGATGTGGTCTCACCAACACCGTATACAATTGCAACAACACTTCTCTACTTTTATACTCCAGTCCTTTTGCAATAAATGCTAACATTCCAGTTGCTTTTTAAATTACATGCTGTATCTGCAGACTGACTTTCTGCGATTCATGAACAAACCCACCCAGATCCCATTGCCTCGATGCATCTTGAATCTGCTTTCCATTTAGATAATAATTTGCTTTTATATTTTTCGGCCAAAATGGATAACCTCACACTTATCTACATTAAACTCCATCTGCCAAATTTTGGCCCAATCTCCTAGCCTGTCTGTATCCGTCTGTAAAATCTGTATCTCCTCTTCATTGCCTATATTAGTATCATCCGCAGATTTTGTAATGTTACACTCTGTTCCTGCTTGCAGATCATTTCTATAAATCGTAAACAGTTGAGGTCCAAGGACTGACCCCTGCGTTATCCCTCTAGTTACAGTCACCCATTAGCCACACTTTGGTTTCCCATGGTAACTCAAATACAGCTGGCACAATGGGCAGCCACTAAATTAAGAAATCATGGCTGTTGCTAGGATACTGAATATTCCATGATTCACTGCCTATAGTCACACACCAGTTGGACATTGAGGGAATGGAATTCCTTTGAGTGCTGATATGGGGCAGAGTTGATATAAAGTGTCTGCAAAGTGATGTTTGTACAGTTAATGACATTCTACACCATGGGGAAGATTGCAATTCAAGTGAAGCTCTATTTGCTTGTTTCTGGCAGCAAGAGAGAATGAAATACAGTTATTTTTCATTGAATAGCGAGTGATGAATGACCTCCCTTATGCAACAGAGGATGATAGGGTGTGTGCCGGCAATGGGACCGAAAGATCCAGCCAGTGTGAATTACTGGCTCCAGTTCGCCCTGAGCTTCAGGTTGGCAAATTGTTCCCTGGGCAGAAATGGCCTCCTGCAAAAAGCCATTTCCCCTTCCTCCTTCCTATTCCTACTGCTTGTCCTGCCCCGTGTGGTCTCTGATCAGATTCCAAGTAGTTCTGTATTCCAGTGGGAATGCATACTACTGACACTGTCCAGGATGAAGCAGCCCACAAGATTGACATCCCATCTGCAAACATTCATCCCCTCTAGAACCAATGCACAAGTATGTACCACCTACAAGATGTACTGCAGGAATTCATTCATGCTCCTCAGACAGCACTTTGCAAAATCATGACCGCTACAACCGGCAAGGACAAGCACACTAAACACATGGACATGCCATCACCCGGAAATTCCCTCCAAGCCACTCACTATCCTGGCTTGGAAATATACTGCTGTTCCTTCATTGTCACAGGGACAAAATCCTGGAACTTCCTCCCTAACAGCACTGTGGGTGCTCCTACACCAGATGCTCTGCAGTGGTTTCAGAAGACATCTCATTACCACTTCTCAGGGGCAATTAGGGTTGGACAATAAATGCCTGTCCAGCCAGTGATGCCCACGTCCCATGAATTAATAAAAAAGAGTTGATGATCTGTTTAAATAACATTGGCGGGCGTGTCCTTTGTGCTGCTGAACATGCGTACAAGACTAAAGGTGAATGTTGACTGGAGCATTGAGCACCAAAATAAAACCATTTGCATCAAATCTCACTGAATAATATCATGACTTGCCTGCTCCAAAACACTTGTATCAATATTGCATTTGGTGCAATTCCGTGCAGCACATCCGTGAATGCCATTTTGGAGCTGTAAGAGTCCTTGCAACACCAAAGCATGCAGGTACAAATGCACTTAATTTCTAGACACTATAAATGAGCTGAATGAGCTGAAGATTGGCTTAAAACAAGGGTTTATGTCACTTTAGCCTGCCATTTTATCTTAATTTCTTCTTATCTAAAGTAGAATTTTAGATACAGCTTTTAATTTCAATAGAATCTTTCCAATCTAATGAAATCCCTGCAGCCTGTAGTCCCCAAAGATATGAGAAAACAATTTATCTTCTGAGGAACTGATATAAAATATTTAAAAAGAAGAAATTTGACACAATACAGTCAGCATGCTCTATTTGTAGGGTGCAAAATCCTGTTTGTAAGTATTGTTGAGCCTGACTAATGTTGTCTTTAAAAATGATGCAAAGATCATGCAACAGTAATAAGGCATGAATTTATGTCGAAAGCTTTGCAGTAGCTGTGATGTTATTGTGAGAAAGTCAGAAATAATATTACATTGGAATGATTTCACAACTCAAGAGGAGCCTTGGTGTCTTGGCCAATATTCCTCCCTTACTCAATACAATAAGACAAATTAACTGGTTATTTGTTTCTCATTGCAGTTTGGCAGCTGTCACTCCATACCAAAAATAATCAATTATGTGAAGGTATTTTTGATATTTTCCAAATGTGATAAAACTACAAATGCAAATGTTTCCACTTCTTACATTTTTATTGTGGCATACATGAGATCAGCTATTGTTACATCGGCATGTTGCAGATAAGATCCCTTTTACAGTTTATAATAATACATTGTATGATTGTTGTGGTGCTACACCCTTTGAGGAATCTTTCGATATCCGGTCTATAAACAACATATGTTCATGTATCCACTTAATATAGGTATCCTGCTGTTCCTTATTGAGACAAACACGCTTGAGATTTTATGAATCAAAGATGAGGAAAAATAATGTCCTCAGCACCGGCTGGATCTAGCATAGAAATATCTCACATCGCCACCTCGTGAGATTAATTAAAGCTGAATATGCTTGGATCTTCAAGGAACTTCCAATTAAAAAGCACATGGGAGATATTGGGTGAGACCTACCAGCTGCATTACACAAGTAATACAGCACGGTGCAAGGTGACCGTTAGATGCCGGTTGATCCCTCTTCCAGGATCTAACCAGCCCGCCACACCTCGTGAGATCTATCGCGATCTCGCGAAACGTTGTGATGTGAATCCTGTCCAATTTGGCAAATCTGCATATTAGAGTGAGAGAGCTAGTCTCACTCTAATATGCATTCCCACGATCTACCCAAGGCATGGTATCTAACTCCCTTGCCTTGGAGATCTTGGGTGAGTGTTGTTCCATGCTGGTCACCACAAAAAGGGACCAGATGGAATGATACTCATGGGGGTCTTGCAGGGAATTGGAGGTAACTCTTGCCCTTTTGGCAGAGTGGCACCATGGCACTGCTGGTGCCACTTGGGCAGCTTGGCACTATCAGCCTGAAATGAGGTGCCCAGGTGGCACTACCAGATGACAGGGACACTGTCATGGTACCAGGCTGGAAGTTTTTCCACACTGCAGATCAGGCCTGGGGGTGCCCTGTGTGGGTACAAGGAATGAAAGGGGTCTGAGGACCCCTTATCAGTGAGTTGGGGTTTGTGGAGGGTTTGGGGGTCGCGAGATTTGGACACCATTTATAAACGGGGTCTCGATCTCACCCTGCACTGAGGAATTTCAGTGAGCAGAACTCCTCAGTGCAGAAAATAGGACTAAGTGTGGCCTCGGTCATGAGTTCCCCACTGAGGCCGCCAAACTACCAGAATGGCTGTTTAATAGCGTAGTGTTTCTCGACGCTCTGAACGCCAGGAAACACCCAGCTAATCGCATGTGCAACAGCAATCTGTTCCCATTCGGGTGGATTGTGCCCCTAAAGTTTGGCACCACATGGTCGAACAATGCGTGCTTATATCAGAAAGTAGGTGCAGGATCATAGGTCACAGAATAGGATCATAGAATTTACAGTGCAGAAGGAGGTCATTCGATCCATTAAGTTTCCACCGGCCCTTGGAAAGAGCCCCTGACTTAAGGCCATGCCTCCACCCTATTTCTGTAACCCAGTAACCCCATCTAACCTTTTTTTGGATACTAAGGGGTAATTTAGCATGGTCAATCCACCTAAGCTGCAAATCTTTGGAATGTGGGAGGAAACAAGAGCAGCCAGAAGAAACCCATGCAGACAAGGGGAGAAAGTGCAAACTCCACACAGACAGTTACTTGAGGCCGGAATTGAATCCGGGACACTGGAGCCGGGAGGCAGCAGTGCTAACCACTGTGCTACCATGCCGCCCGGAAGAAAGTGAGAAATCAAATTTCATCTGTTGGTACCATGAACCAGCAAATGAGACAAGAGGAGCATTAGCAGAGCCTGGAAGCATGTCAAATCATCTCCCATATATAGTCAGTGTTGGCACTGCATGGTCTCAAACCAGGAAGGTATATGTGAAGAGTGCATTCAGTAGAATGTATACCTCTGCCACATTGTGCTAACTCAATATTATTACAATTACACAACTCTTCTTTGAGGCTTATCCCTGCCTGGCTGATGTCTGTAACCACAAACCTGAGAAAATAAATATTTTTATTAAGAGTTTCCAACTCACTGAGGAGGCACCAGACCAATCCACATCCAATAACCTGGTCTGAAAATTCTGACCATATTTTGACAGCACAGCAGCTGAGACATTCCACAGCATTCTAAAAAAAATGACAACATTCTAAATAAAACAACCATACATTTTGAAAGGAAAAATGAATTCACCCTATCTCCCAATGATATTCTTGAAAACAATCCATGATCTGCATCTGCATCATCACCAAAAAGTAATCAGTTCTTCTTATCCTGTACAAAGTCTCATTGAAATCCATCCATTAGTTTTTGAGATACATTGTTTAGAGAGAGGCAGAATAATAAACAAGTTCCGCCCACCTTCAGTGGCAGAGGTTAAAAAATCACCGAGAAAAGAAACAAACACTTTCACAATGGATAATAACGGATATAAATAAGTGAAGTAAATATATAAATGAGATGCAAAATTCCATCTCTCACAGGTTAAGGAAACAAATGGAAGATACCACACAGTGGTACTTTCAATTATAATCAAATTATAATTCTTGGACTGCATGTTATTAGAATGCTGGCTGGAAATCTTTGGTTTGTATCGGTAACCATCACAACGTTAATAAGCTTTCCTACAATAAATTGCTTAAGCAAGTTTCATGCAAAATCTTTTGAAGTAGAAACCCTGCAATTGATTGCTTATTCTATGTGCAAGTGGAGATGAATTGTGCAAAGCAATTTTTCTGCATAACACAGGGAATCTGATTTTGGACAGACTGGGGTGAAATAACATCCTTTCTGTATTTGAAGAGGTTAACGCCTGTGTAAGAATGGAACAGCCTTAAATTTATCCATTAATCTCCCTATTTGATTTGTGTCACTTCCTATTAAACAGACTCAAAATATTACTAAAATTATACTCCCTTTATATGCATGGCAAAGGTCCTATGAAGGAGCAAAGACTCTGTGGGGAGGAAGCAGATGTCCTTATGAAATATTCATTGTGTACTTTATAACAAATGCTGCCACTAGTAAGATAAGGCTTTTTCCAATAGTACTGATTGGTGGATAAATTCATAACTGTTCGCTATACCGCACGGTTAACCATGCAGAATGCACATTAGTACCTGGCAAGTTAAAGCACTAATATTTGTAACACTATTTAGTCACACTCTGTAAAACGTCTTGAAAGTGCAAGCAAGTGTGCAAATTGTTTTGTTCTTCTTTCCTTCATGAAACCTCTAACTCGACACCAAAAGTCATGGAAACATCAAAACAGTTTTGTGGAGGTTTTATGAATTATCCTCCTAGCCAATAAATTGGATTAATACCTGAAAGCGAGGACTGCCTGTAATGGGAAGCGGAGTAAATTGTGCTGATGCTTTCTAGAGTTTAGAAGATTGAGAAGTGAAATCATCGAAACATATAAAATTCTAAAAGAACTTGAAAGGGCAGATACTGGGAAAGGTCCATGTGACAACAAAAACCCTCTGAATTATTGGTGGTCTTTGAAAGAACTTGTCAGTGTGTTCAGGATATGAAGCCATGCCCATCCCCAGCTCAAGAGAAGTCAGAGGGAAAACAGCCTTTGCCACAAAGCTGATCAAACCTACCAGACCAAGTCACACATATATTATCATACTGCAGCAGGGGACGCCTATGTATTCAAAGCAATTAACTTGCCAGTAATATTGAATGTGAACTGCAAATGTAACTTTTGCTCAGCTATAAAGTAGCCCCTGACACTAAAAGTGGTTTTATTGTAATTTTTTATTGTAATGTAATTGAAAGCTGAACTAAAGCTGAGATTCTGCACCTCGTTCAAATTATTTTTGCGCCTGTGGTGATTTGGACCGTTATCTCATAATCTCTAACAGCCTATTGTCATTCTCAAATCCTTAGCTTTGCAATGGGATGAGTTTTGTTACCTGAGATGCTGAGGGAAATTTTGAGACTGCTTATAAAAGTGAGGGGGAATAGTGGGAATGGAATGATAGCACCCCCAAAATAGATGGGAGATTACTTGCTGCTGCACTCTGGGTGATGATGTGGTCATTGCTATCTTCCAATGTTAACTGTTCCTAATTTTCCACTAAAATCTTACCCTGCCTTCTGGGCAGTTTCAAATGGTGGCCCAAAATGGAATTCAGAAAGAAAGTCTCAATTTATTTTTTGTGAGGTCAATGGGAGGAGCAATCATGCTAGCCCTAGGTTCGTCATTTTCTGACCACACCCCTCCAGGCCTATGTTAGTGAAGCTCAGCCCTGAAAATTGACAGGGACTCCTGACTGAACTGTCAGCTTTCTCCTCAGGCGTGTCATCCAGAAATCTCACTGGGTGAAAATCTACATTGTTGTGAATGTTTGCTCCATAGAACTTATAGCAGAGAAATAAGCCATGCAGCCAGTTGACCCAGGCTGGTATTTGTCCCCCACACAAATTTCCTCATGCCCTACTTCATCAATATGATATAAACACCATCTTCTGATTGGTTTAGCACAGTGGGCTAAATAGCTGACTTGCAATGCAGAACAATGCCAGCAGCGCGGGTTCAATTCCCGTACTGGCCTCCCCGAACAGGTGCCGGAATGTGGCGACCAGGGGCTTTTCACAGGAACTTCATTGAAGCTAACTTGTGACAATAATTATTATTACATCATTTTCTATTAATTTCTTCCTCACATGCTGATTCCTCTTAAATACATCTATACTGTTTGCTTCAATTATTCTGTCCACTAACAACTTGCATATCCCCACACAAGTTCCTGAGTAAGTTAAATTATCTTGAATTCATGGATTTATTAATGGTGGTCTTGTATTTATGGCCCTTAGTTTTGACCTCTCCCGCTCCTCTCTATGTCTACAGACGCCATACATCTCTGTGTATCATCATTGACACCGGCAGAAACAGGATATTCAATCCACTCAGGATTGTCTTGGGATTTCCTCTCAATTGGCTCAGGCCACAACCACTAAATGTTTTAGACTGGTTATTATTAGACAATCCCAGGAGCAAGCTACATGGAGCGTCTCAAAGTATTTTTTATTTGACCAAAATCTTGCTGAGTATTTGTACGTTGGTGTCGATACCCTTTCACATACACAGATAGGATTGTTAACTCAGGTTATGTTCCAAACATACTGGGTGTGATTTACGAACAAACGAACGTACGAATTAGGATCAGGAGTCGGTCACTCAGTCCCTCGGCCCTGCCCTACCATTCAGTAAGATCGGGATTAATCTGATTGGAATATCAGCCCCACATTCTTGTCTGCCCCCAATAACCTTTCAGCCCCTTGTGAAGCAGCCTTGAAAATATTCAAAGTTTCTGCTTTCTCTGTCTTTTGGAAAAGAGGGTTCCAGAGATTCACAACGCTCTGAGAAAAAAAAAATTCTCATCCGTCTTAAATGAGCGACTGCTTATTTTTAAACCGTGACCCCCTCGTCCTAGAATCTGCGACAAGAGGAAACATCCTCTCCACATCCATAAGACCAGAAGACTATGACAAGATGTAGGAGCAGAATTAGGCCACTCGGCCCATCGGGTCTGCTCTGCCATTCAATCATGGCTGACATTTTCTCATCACCATTCTCCTTCCTTCTCCCTATAACCCCTGCTCCCCTTATTAATCAAGAACCTATCTATCTCTGTCTTAAAGGCACTCAGTGACTTGGCCTCCACAGCCTTCTGCGGTAAAGAGTTCCACAGATTCACCACCCTCTGGCAGTTTTTACATCTGCATGCTATTTCTTCTTTGGTAGTTTTTCTCGTTCCTGCCCTTATCTTTTAAACAATATTTCAAATAAGAACCATCATTTGAAGGAGTAATTGTTTTACAAACGTGATATTTGAGCTACCGGAAGGAACAATTTGCATGTGCAACATTATGAAGACTTCTAATAACATAGCTGGATTTGAGTTTAATGTCACAATTGCTATTTCCACTCCAAATGTTCAAAACTTTGCTGTAGGAAGCGTTTGAAATTTGCCATTTTGAACAATTTGATGTTGCACTTTTTCAGGAATTCCATTAACACGCATGACGTACACTGTACTGGAAAGTCCCAAGATAATCTTTTTGCGAAGGACAGGGTGACATACTGTAAATGTCGATGCCATACCTTACAGAGAGTGAATCTGAAAGGCCGGCTTTTGATGAATCAGCTCATGTGTTCAGTAAAATGAATACATGTACTCAGGAAGGTGTTGCTGAATTATACCTTGAAGTATTGCAACTGATTGTAATGATCCTTTCAAAGGGTATGTGGATTATACTGTTTTGTGCTGTCTTTAGATTAGAAACAATTGCTTTAAATTCCTGACCATGAGCTAGCTTCCTCATTTAGGTTGTCCTGGATCAAGAGTTTGCCACTGGGAGAAAGGAGCTCAATTTAGCAGCATAACTGGTGGAACTAATGCATATGCATCGATCCCACCAGACTCTGAATTTAAACATCATTCATGCAGGCCAGAGTTTTCCAAGCACCCTGCAGCGGGATTTCCTGTGGCAGAGATGCCTCGCCACAGGCCGCCGGCGGGATCTTCCAGTCCCGCCAAAATCAATGACAATTGCATGGTTGTCCCACCCCGCCACCAGGGGAGCAAGAGTAGGAGTCGACTTCTACGGGGCCAGTAGATCCGGCAGGCAGGAAGGGCCAGAAAACTCCGCAGATAGAAACTGTTTAGGATGACAGTATAACACAAACTTTCAGCTAACGGAGAGACACTGGGGTGAACTTTTCAGGCCTTCCACTGGCATATTTGAAGATTGGGAGCCTCTTAAAATAAAGCAGATCGCCTACCCCATTTTACAAGGTGTGGTTAAGGAATTAGGCAGCCCACGGCCATTAGGCCTGTTGAGGGCCTAATTGTTTCATGGGATGTGGGTGTTGCTTGAAAGGCCAACATTTTTTGCCCATCCATAATTGCCCTTGAACTAAGTGGCTTGCTAGGCCATTTCAGAGGGAATCACATTGCTTTGGGTCTGGAGTCACATGTAGGCCTCAGCAGGTGAATATAGCAGATTTCCTTCCCTAAAATCATAGAATCCATTCAGCCCCTCGAGTCTGCACTGATCTCTGAAAGTGTAACTTCTCTTAGTCCACTCCCCCGCCCTATCCCTGGAACTCCGTAACCCAACATAATCTGCACACTTTTGGGCAGTGGGAGGAAACAGGAGCACCTGGACGAAACACACTCAGACACAGGAAGAATGCGCAAACTCCACACAGACGGTCACCCGAGGCCGAAATTGAACCTTGGTCCCTGGCACGGTGAGGCAGCAATGCTAACCACTGTGCCATCCATCCCCTGTGAAGGACATGAGTGAACCAGATTGGGTTTTATAACAATGAATGATGTTTCATAGTCACCATTACTGAGGCGAGCTTTATACTCCAGGATTATTCATGGCATTCAAACCAGATGCTATGTTAGGATTCAAACACATGGCCCCAGAGCATTAGCCTGGATTACTAGTCATCGTCAGTACATCACTGTTTTCCTCCAAATGGGAAATTAACTGCCACTTAAGGACCTCATTCCACCTACGCTACAATGTTTCACCCCGCAAGGGAAGGTGGGGTATGATGAACAGCCCAGCTGCTTTCAACACATGGATAGCTGGCAGATGGAAGGGGGCTCTTGTGCCTATTTTGGGCAGCCCTTCACCACGTTTTCCCTCACTCCAACCCCCAAGCTCCCTGCCCGACCCCCCAACACCCTTTCACCCCAACTAATTGGGGTCCTCCAGGACATGGCAAGGAGGCATTAATGTCATCAGGTGTTGTTGGGACTGCAGATCTGATAGCTGAGAGGTATGAACGTAAGTTGTGCTGAGGACATAAGGAGGCTACAAAAAGATATAGATGGGTTCAGGAGTGGGCAAAGATCTGGCGAATGGAGTATAATGTGGGAAAATGGCGAGCATGTGTAAAGGATAAGCATACTATGTAAATGGTGAGAGATTGCCGAGCTCTGAGGTGCAGAGGAATCTGGGGATCTTTGTGCATTAATCACAAAAGGTAGGCATGCAGGTGCAATTAGCAAAGATGATAGAATCTCATTGTTTATTGCAAGGGGAATTGAATACAAAAGTAGGGAGGTTATGCTTCAGCTATACAGGTATCAGTGAGACTACCTCTAGAATACTGTGTCCAGTATTGGTCCCCTTATTTAAAGAGAGAATTAAATGCATTGGAAGCAGTTCAGAGAAGGTTTACTCGATTCATACCGGGAACGGGTAGGTTGTCTTGTGAGGAATTAGGAACTTGACAGGACGGATGTGGAAAGGATGTTTTATATTGTGGGAGAGTCTATAACTAGGGGTCACTGTTTAAAAATACAGGATTAAGCCATTTGAGAGAGGTGAGGATTTTTTTCCTCTCGGACGGTAGTGTCTTTGGAATTATCTTCCTCCAAAGGTTCTTAAGGCAGAGTCTTTGAATATCTTGAAGACAGAAGTAGGTAGATTCTTGATGAGCAGGGGTTGAAGTTTATTGGGGGTAGACAGGAAGCTGAGATCAAAAATAAATCAGCCATGTTCTTATTGAACGGTGCAGCAGGCTCAAGGGCCTACTACTGCTCCTAAGTTGAATGTTTGCATATTCATAGGCATGAATAGGGTGAGCATGTTTTCAAAAGTCTAAACTGGGACACATTGAAAAGCTTTGTGAATGTGCGGTTCTGTGATGATTGACATATGAGATGACCAATGGCAGGAGTTTGGGAGATGTCCAGTTGAAGGTAAGAGATTATATGATGACACCTACATTTGCTTAAATACTAACCGTAATAGACAAATGTCACTCCATCTCTACATTTGCAGCGTTCAGTCAGCTGCTGTGGACGCTAGCGGAGTTTTAATGGGGTAAAGTAAACAACTTTCCCTTTCAGTCAAAACCAACTTAATAAAAAGGTTGGAAAATAATAATAATAGCTTATTGTCACAAGTACGCTTCAATGACGTTACTGTGAAAAGACCCCAGTTGCCACATTCTGGCGCCTGTCCGGGGAGGCCAGCACGGGAATTGAATGCATTCCAAGTCAGCTGTTTAGCCCACTGTGCTAAACTAGCCCCTGGTTTACATCTCGACAATAAGTGCTACATAAGTGCTGGATTACATCTAGAAAACATCTATAAACATCTAGAAGATAAGTGCTTTCAATTCCTCTTTTTCTCAGCAGAAAGCATTTAACTTATTTTAATGTCGTGAGAAACTATCAATCACAGCTAGATGTTTATAAACATTGTGGATAGCTTCAAAGCAGGTACTTGAAATGCAGTCATGCATGAAGGGAGATGAAAATAAGCAATCCAGACATCTAGCTGTCTGGAAACTATTATGCTGTCAGATACAGCCTTCTAAACGTTATTTTTCTTTGAAAATGAATAGAAGCCTTGCAGATCAAAGGATCTGAGGGTATTTAAAGCCGTGTGACGCATTTTGGCTTTCTATGAAATAACAATAACAGCTGCTGCTTTCAACACTTCTGCCTGAGGCAGCATGTTTAAGGGATTGGTAGGTGAAAAAGCAGTGATTTCTCACTGTTCCTGCCTGGACTGCTCTTTAGCTTCTAGGGAGGGGTGACTGATTGGGGGGGAGGGGGTGAGATCTCTGGGATGGGGGTTTCTCATATGGGGATCTTTAATATGGAGGTCTCTGATTGGGGAGTCTGATGGGGGGGGGGTTGATGGGGTGGGAGCTGGGGGGGGCAGGAGGGTGGGTTGGGCAGGATTTGCATTCTCGGAGGGAAGGGGCTCTCTGATGGATGTTGGGGGCACCAATGTTAAATACTTAGCCCCTTGACCTATCGCGGGGTCCAGCATGTTAGAGCAATGCTTGAAAATATACGCACCGATCCATGTCTGTGTGAACCTCGGCCAAGAGGCCTGGAGCATCATAGGAACATGGAGTCAGGGTTCCAGCCCGCTAATTGGATCAACTAACCCATTTGCATCCTCGCTGGTGTAGCTTGTTGCTTCCGTTGGCGGGAGACAGAGCATTGGAATGGGATTGATGCTGCCGCCATTCTGTTTTTTGATTGATGCACATTTCTCTGCCTGATCGAGAACCCCACTTCTGGCAGTAGGTGGCAGAGAATCCATCCCGTAATGTGCTCCGGCAATGTGAAGGGAATGCTACCAGAAAATACTTCCTGTCTCATCGGTCCCTATAGTTTTGATCCCTAGTTTAATAAGGACACGGGAGTCCATGCCAAGTAAAAATAACTATGATGCTTTATTTGCTAATTATACATATACATGTCACAGTAGATCCCTACTGGGTACCTGCTTGGTTGGTGCCTTACTGGCCAACCTTATGTACACTGGGCAATTGAGATCCTCGCCCCTAGCAGGAGAGCTCGTACTCCACAGACATTTCCACCCCATTGGTCCCATGCAGAAAATTACATTCCTTCCACCCAATGTCTGAAGACTCCTTCGACAAGGAATGAGACAGAGAAGGAGGAGCAGGTCGAGGACATTGGAATCTCTTTGGCTCTGCTAAGTCCTCATGGAGCTCATGCACTGGATCAGTCGGAGTATACCACGATGGTGAACGCCATCAGCGACAAGGTCAATGAGGTGGTGATCGTCAGGAGGCAGTTGAACTACGGCGTCTAGGGTCTGTGTCTCCATTTCAGAGTCGGATGACACAACTTCGGGCATGTCGGCGTCGAGAGAGACTGGAAGCGTCACAGCAGCCTGGTTCAGCAATGGAGCCAGAGGATCCAGGATAGGCTTCTTTCGAGGCACTTCAGGAGGGTGCAACTGGCGTGAATGAACGTGGTCCAGATGTTTCTTCTTTAGTTTCCCCTGGACCTGAACTTGATAAGAGACTGGTCCCATTTGATGGACAAAAATCCCAGAGAGCCAGCGAGCACTGTCATTGAAGTTACGAATGAACACCACATTGGCAGGTGCAACGTGGTGAAGAGGTCGACATTGAACTGGGCAATGCATTTGCAAATCAAACTCAGTTGTGTATGAAGCCTGTGGACGTTAACATCTTAGCGGGGGCTAGCTCAGTTACTGTGTGTGGAATGAACATGTGCAAGAATAAAAACCTTGCCAGTCTTGTGTCCATTGAGCCAGAAGACTGTTGCTTGAACCTCCGTTTAACCGTCTGCACGGTCCTCTCTGCAAAACCATTGGATTCCACGAGGTATGCGGAAGTGCGGACATGGCAAATCTGGTTGCTATTCACAAATGCGGCAACCTATTCACTCATGAATGACGGAACGTTATTGGTCATGACTACCTCCATGAGTCTGTGAGTGGAGAAAGAAATGCACAGCTCGACAATAGTTGGCCGGGAGATGATCGCCGCCATCTTGTGGACCTCCAGCCATTTTGAGTGGGCTCCCACCAGGGCGAGAAACATCAAACACAAATAGGGACTTGTGACCATGGGTGTAGGGGTACCACCGCGGGGAGCTTCTGGTACTCTTGACAGATCGGACACTGCTGGATCAACACCTTGATATCTGTGTCCAATCCCGGCCACAAGATATAGCTTTTCGCCACCATCTTCATTTTGGACACTCCAGGATGTCCATTGTGAAGATGCACAACCCTGGTGCTCGACAGGAGGATGACGTCCTCCCCGGTCAACTCTGACAATTTGAAAAGAAAGCCTTCAACTCCCCTGGTAGCTGCCAATGCTTCCCACCGCACAGCACCAGATGATACACCTTGGCAAGTACAAGGTCGGTTTGCGTCTAGTCATGAACATACGAGGCCATGATGGGCAAAGAGTCCATGAAATGCAGGACAGCAATCACTTAGTCCGCTGTAGAAGAGTTGGCGCATTCTACCTTCAGTGGAAGACGGCTCAATGCACCATCATGTATAATTTGTGTCGCTGTGTGGTACTGGAAAGAGTTTTCGTAAGCAGCCAATAACAGAGCCCAGTGCTGAATCCTTGCAGACACTATTGGTCGGCTTGCTTTATCTTCATGGAGGACGCCTAATAATGGCTGGTGATTGGTGATGATAAAAAATTGGTGGTCAGAGACGTAGTGATGAGTACGATCACCAGACCTTCTTTTTCGATCTGGGCACATATTCTTGCGGCCACAGCCAGTGTCCCTGAAGCCAAAGCAATTGGACGGTCATGGCCGTTGTCCATTCGATGGAACAAAATTGTGCCAACGCCATACGGTGAAGCATCGCACGTGACATACAATGGTTTTGAGGAGTCAAATGTGTCAACACCCCTGTAGAAGACAACTGTTACTTCACCTTGTTAAACGCTGCTTCCGGGGCCTTGCCCCAAGCCCAAGGCTGGTGCTTTTTCAGAAGCAAATGGAGAGGGGGGGGAGCGGTTGGTAGCTAAACTCAGAATAAAGCACCCATGATAATTCACTAATCCAAGAAAAGAGCGATGTTCCATGGCATCTAGCGAAACGGAGGCCATTTCGATTGTCTGTACCTTCTCGGCGATCGGGTGCAGGCCATCTTGGTCCACTTGATATCCCAAATATACCACTTCTTTCGCGTGAAACATGCACTTTGCATGATACAGGCGGACCCCATATTCAGAAAAACAGTTCAACACCGCCTCGAGGTTCTGCAAATGTTCTTGTTCCGTGGCCCCAGGATGGGCCGAATAGTCTGCTTCTGCACTGTAGAGATTCTATGATAAGCCAAAGTGGCCGTGGCATTTGGTCTGGGCCACAGGGATACCACATGAGGGGCAATGCCCCAAAACATTCACCTCCATCCCTTGAATCTCTTGGATGCCATATTCCGCACTTTCTTGGGATGGGGAAATCGGCAGTGCCTGCTGAACAGTTAGGGAGACTTCCCCCAAAAGCTTTTTGTTGAGTCTCCATATTATTGATACCATAGACCAAGCGATTGCGGAGCGTATTGGACAAACAGTTCCATGCTCACAAAACTCGGTTATCTTCTGTAACCGAGGCACAAACCCGGTTACTGGTCGACCTTATATATACTAGTTAATTGGGATACCCCGCCCCGAGTGGGGGAGCTTGCACTCCACCAGGAGCACAGGGAAGTCAAGGCTCCGTGCGGGATATGACACCTAGAATGAAGCATTGCAACAGGACATTAGAGATGGAATAAAGAGTAGGTGCCCCAGCAAGACTGAAAATCCAAACATCAATTTGGAGAAAACCTTCAGGAACACTGGGGATGCTTATTGGAAAACACAGACTATCACAGTCAAACCATCACTTCAGATCACCCCAGATATGAAGTTACATTCCTCGCCCATAGTTGCGTGAACTTGAGACAGAGTAAATAGTTGTTGTTGTTTTTATTCTCTACAGTGAACCAACGGTTTCTGAGAAGCACAATTATGGGCATGATGATTATTTGTTCTTTTTGTTCTCTGAAGAAACTGTATCAATAAACAATCAACACTCTCTTGACACACCAGGAACTCTGCTACCGCAAGTTTCACTCCAGGCCTAATGAGTAAACAACCAGCTAAGCTGCTAAAATACAATTTTAAAGAGCTTTTTTTTCACTTTGCAGGAACGAATTGTTGTTACATTTCCGACCTTGGGAGGATTTTGTTTTAGTGTAAATGGGTAACCAGGCATTATTTGAGTATTCCAATCAGCGTATTTGCAAAGCTGCCAGGATTTGGGATCCAAATAGGGCAAGTGGTTGGAGCGGAGATCGGGTTTGATTTATTTTAAAAAGTCACATCGATTCCTACATTTACGACAATATACTACAATGATGGTTAATTTTGATAGATGGCTTTCTTCTGGTTTATTCTGTAACTTTGGAAGCATTTTCAGTTTATTAACAAATGCTATTTCTTTGAAGTTGTTGATTGGTTGTTGCTGGTTTTCCAGTTTGCTGTAAATCCAGCCGCTGACGGGAAGGGTTAGGAATGGTTGCGTGTGGCACACTTGACCCACACTGCGCCTCTTATCCCGACACCTTTCTGGTTGGCGGCAGGAACATCAACGTTGCGAGTGCGGCGTCAAAGCATCGAATCACACTTCAGATTTCTGCTTTGTTACTGGGGTTAATAATCCTGGTGAATTTGTAATGCATCATAGAAAGACAAAACAAGATTAGTGATTGAAGGCTTGATTTACAGTCTTCTGGAGAAGTTGGAAAGACTTTGTGAAGACGATTTCTTGCTTGCTCAGTTGATGTGAATGGGATTCTTGAGGTGCGATCTAACCAAATTCATTGGAAGTGAGGTAGCGAGCGGGAATGGCAAAGGTTTCCCGACAGCCGGCCCGGTGAGGCTGTCACCGGTATCTAACATTAATCAGGCTGCTTAATCGAGCCCCACAGGCTTCAAATGACCATCCCACTGGCTGATTCGCCGGGAACGCGCTCGGCAGCTCTCCACTAACGAGGGGGAGCAGCACTTAAACCGATCCCGCAGAGCAAGTCCCAAACAGCACACAGCTGTGCCACGCTGCAGACCTGCACCAGGATTCAGGGATGCTGACCTGACCAGGCTCATGGAAGCTGTGGAGTCAAGACGGGACACCCTGTTCCTCTGAGGGGGTTGGAGGGTCAGCCACAGGGCAGCCAGTGCCTCCTGGGCGGCAGTGGCAGGGGTCGTCAGCTCGGGGTGTGTGACAAGTAAGACTGCCACACAGTGCCGCAAGAAACTCAAGGACCTCAACCGGATCACATGGGTGGGTTGGCATCGGCCTCCCGGCACCCATAGCATCTGTCAGCGTTGGGGGACGCCCCAATTTCCCTACACCTGCCCCCCAACACAATGTTGCGCCGTGCCCCAGCACAACCTGGCATTCACCAGCACGCTGCACCCATGACCAGCGTCGGTGCCCACACCTGTCTCCCGCCACAGTGCCCCCCACACCTCCTCCCACCTGCAATGAAACCTGTGATTCACAATGCACCCTCTGTGTCCCTGCTGGAGAAGCTGGCCCACACCAGGTGGGAGAGGGTCTAGATGGATGGTGGAGTGCAGACCTCATTATCCTCACCCCCACGAGGAATTGGCCCTGGAGGACGCAGGGGGTGACCGAGGACAGATTGGTCACCATCGTCGAGATTGGCTTGTGCCACAGAGGTGAGGATCCTGTCATATGTGAGTTATCCATTCTCGCGCCTGGCGAGGCCAGTGGATCGCACCTTTAAATCCAGCATTGTGATCGTGAACCTAACGTTGGGTGACCATTCTTTCTTACTTTAATATTGTTTATTTAGTCTTTATTTACTGAAGAATACAATCATTTATCAAAATAGAAATAGTTTCGGCAGCATTATCAAAAATCCCTCCTAAGATGTAATACCCAGGTGTAGTTCTGATGAGAATTTTAATAATAATGGCTGACAAATGAACGGAACATTTTGGGAAAAGTGAATCCAAACATGATCCTTTTAATTTACTCCCAAGTACTAGGTATTAGTTTGCATCACAAGAATTAATTTAAGATATCTGTCTGGTTGTACATAAAAAGTCACAGGTGATTCACTATGGCTGACACTGTACGTGTACACTTAGTGTTCCGCGCACATGTCAAAGTTTCTGACATGCCTATTATTTTTCTTAATCGAACTTCCCCCCACCCCTCCCCCCCACACTGGTTGACAGGGCACTCAATGGGTTTGATCTATCTCTCTCATCTCTTCCCTCACCCTGTCCAGTCCCTCCAAGAAGCCAGAGCAAGTTTCTTCTTGTCCTCACTTTTCACCCCACCAGCCCTCACATTCAAAGGTTCATCCCCTGACATTCCCGCCAACTCCAGGATGATGCCACCATGAAATGCATCTTCCCCTCCACCGTCGTCCTTCCATAGGGACTGCTCCCTCTGTGACACCCTGGCCCTCTCCTTCATCACCCAGTTACTCATTCCCTTCCCACGGCATCTTTCCCTGCAATCGCAGGAAGTGCCACACCTGCCCCTTTACCTCCTTCCACCTCAATGTCCAAAGCCCCAAACACTCCTTTCAGGCGAGGCAGCATTTCACTTGCACCTCCTTCTATTTGGTCCACTGTATTTGCAGTGTGGTCTCCCTACATTGGGGAGGCTAAACACAGATTGAGTGACCGCTTTGCGGAACACATTTGGTCAGTCCGCAAGCAAGACCCCGACCTCGACCCTCACCATCTTGCTTTCACGCCCACATCTCCATTCTTGGCCTGCTGCAGTGCTCCTGTGTGAAGCCTGATGCAAACTGGAGGAACACCAACTCATCTCCCGATTCGCACGTTACAGCCTTCCAGACTCAGCATTGAGTTCAACAACTTTAGACTGTAAACTTTCTCCTTCATCCTGACCACTTCTTTTTAATCCAATTCTTTTTTTTGTCCCGACCCAACTGGCCCCACCACCCCCACTCCCACAGGGCCATCTGTTACTTGTTTTTTACTTCTGCATTCATTAAGCATTCATTCACCTTTTTTCTCCGATTCTGCTATCTTACCTTTATGCCACTATCAGCACCTTCCATAGCCCTTAACATTGGCATTAACACTTCCTTTGTCTTATGTGCTAAACATCTTTGTGCGATCTCTCCTAGCTCACACCCATCACTGACCTCATTTGTTTGAGTTGCCCCATACCTCTTAAATGTATAAAATCCATCACTTTTCTTTCTCACTTTCGCTGTGAGGAGTCATACGGATTTGAAATGTTAACTGCTTTTCTCTCCACAGATGCTGCCAGACCTGTTGAGTTTTTCCAGCACCTTCTGTACTCATTAAGAACCCAGCTCACGTCTTCTGCATCTACCTTGTTGCTCGCTCTTAATGTACTGAGAAAACATCTTTGGATTTTCTTTGATTTTCTCTGTCAATATTCTTTCATATCTTTTTATCATAGATTATCATAGAATTTACAGTGCAGAAGGAGGCCATTCGGCCCATCAAGTCTGCACCGGCTCCTGGAAAGAGCACCCTACCCACGGTCAACATCCCCACCCTATCCCCATAACCCAGTAACCCCACCCAACACTAAGGGCAATTTTGGACACTAAGGGCAATTTGTCATGGCCAATCCACCTAACCTGCGCACCTTTGGACTGCGGGAGGAAACCGGAGCACCCGGAGGAAACCCACGCACACACGGGGAGGACGTGCAGACTCCGCACAGACAGTGACCCAAGCCGGAATCAAACCTGGGACCCTGGAGCTGCGAAGCAATTGTGCAATCCACAATGCTACCATGCTGCCCCTCAAATCTTCTCTTTGCTTTCCTAATTTCCTTTTTACTTCACCCCAGTACTTTGTATACTGCACTAGGTTTTCTACGGTATTTAGTGCCTGTCAGAAGCTTTCTTTTTCTGCTTTACCTTATGCTGTACACTTCTGAATAAACAGGGGGCTCTAGATTTGGCAGTAACACCCTTTTCTTTGTGGTGACATGTGTGCCCACAGAGCCTCGTTTTTATACGCCTCCCACTGATGTGACTGTTTTCCCGTTGAGTAGCTACATCCAGTTCAGTTTCACCCATTCAGCTCTCAGTTTTGTAAAATGTGTCTTCCCCAATTTAAAACTTGTACTACTGTTCTGTCTTTGTCCTGTTCCAAAACAATGCTAAATCTAACTGTTTTCTGTTCACTTTCTCCAAAATGGTATTTTCTTACGTTTGGGCAGTGCCCCTTCTCGCATTTGAAAAATCTCAGCACAATACACTTGATGCCTTTTAGCCAATTGCGGCCGAGAAGGCTTGGTCCTTCGCCCTTCATTATTATCACTGGGAGCTGGGTAGATTGTTGTCCACAGCTTACAAGTACCATTGTGGTACCTTTTACTTTTATTGCTTCTGCTGTATAAGTCTTCAACTTGCAAAAGTGGTCTTCGAGTTCAATGGTTGGACTCCTTTTCTAGGTATTGAAATATATGCTCAACCATCACAGTGGTTGATGCCCTTGCAACCACTTCCATCTTTAGAGGCTTCCCATTTACCTGACGCTTTACAGTAAGAGGGTCTATATTTCCTGTTTTTAGATTCAACAGAGTGAATACCAGAATTAAAGGTGCTAGGCTCTTCCACTTTGCTGACTTGTGACATCTTGGTTGATCGATTACTCAATGATCGTGACTTATCACTGATTTATCAAATGTCCTCTTTTGTGACAATAAAACACTCAGCCTTTTTAAACCGACATGATTCAGGAGTATGGTTACCTCCACATCGGTTGCATTCCCCTTTAAGCATTACTGATTGCTTATTCGGTACCTTTTTGTTTAGTTGGTGGTTGGAATTGTTTCCCACTTCGTGGCTGGTTTGGCAGTTTTGGTGCTACGGCTGGCTGCAGACTCCTGCCCTAACTGGTGAACGGCATCGTTTTGTGTGCTTTTTAGTGCTTTCCATGGCTAGCGCTATCTGTTTTGCTTGTTTAAAATTCACGTCGACCTGTGAAAGCAATGTGCATTGAATGGCATCATTGTTCACACCACAAACAAGGCAGCACGGTAGCATTGTGGATAGCACAAATGCTTCACAGCTCCAGAGTCCCAGGTTCGATTCCGGCTTGGGTCACTGTCTGTGCGGAGTCTGCACATCTTCCTCGTGTGTGCATGGGTTTCCTCCGGGTGCTCCGGTTTCCTCCCACAGTCCAAAGATGTGCAGGTTAGGTGGATTGGCCATGATAAATTGCCCATAGTGTCCAAAATTGCCCTTAGTCTTGGGTGGGGTTACTGGGTTATGGGGATAGGGTGGAGGTGTTGACCTTGGGTAGGGTGCTCTTTCCAAGAGCAGGTGCAGACTCGATGGGCCGAATGGCCTCCTTATGCACTGTAAATTCTATGTCAATATCATTTACGGTGGCTCCAAAATCATAATACTCCGATAACTGCTTCAGTTTATAAATATAATTCACAATCGATTCACCTGGTGCTTTCACCTTCAAATTAAGTTTGAATCTCTGGAGGATGATTGATGGTTGAGGTTGTAATTGAGCTTCAATAAATTCACAAGCTCACTAAAATAATTTGGAGTGGGGTTGCTTGGGCTGTAAGACTTTGAATAAAGTTATAGCTCTGAGTTCCACAAACACTAAGGAGAATTGCTTAGCGTTTTGCCTTCTCCCCTATTTTGCTTGCTTGGAAGTAATACCCAAGGCGCTCAACATATTGTGTCCATTTCCTCACGGAGGAGTCAAATGGGTCGATTCGCCCAAAGAGTGGCATTCTGGTGAGAACATTTTTTTTTAGACTTCAATTAAAACAGAACACTCACAGATGTCAGGCCAGAGACAGTGTCTGGATAATTTATCCTCATCGCCAGGTGTAAAAATTCACTTTAACAGACTCCACAATGAACACAAAAGGTTTTATTAATAAGAATTGTACAGCAGCCTCATGACTATAGCCTGCTACCAAAATGTTTCTTTACCTAGATGCCTCTCTCGCCATGGGGTAATTCCACACTCTGAGTCCTGATTGTTCACACAGGCTATGAGACCCTCACTCTGCTATATTGCCTTGAAAGGGACAATCACCACAGCCCCTAATGCTACTTCATCCACTTGCCCATCTTTATTTGCGAAGACTAAATTTAGAATTGCACCCCCTCTCCTCGGGCTTGTTACATGCTGGCTTAAAACATTCTCTTGCTAGCAGTTCAAGAATTTTGTGCCTTCTGTACCTCACACATTCTTGGTATCCCAGATGATGTTAGGGTAAGTGAAACCCATAACAATTACTGCCCTATTGGTTTCACGCTCAGAAATTTGCCAACATGTTTGTTTTTCTCTCTCTTTTTCACTATTTTGGTGGTCTGTAGAACAGCCCTAGAAGCGTGGCTGCCTCTTTTCTACTTCTCAGCTGAACCCATTTGGCCTCATTTGATGATTCATTTAGTACATCATTCATCCTTACAGCTGTAGTCCATTCCTTAACCAGTAATGCTATACTTCCACCTATTTAATCCCTCCTCTCTATCCTGCCTGAGAACTCTATAGCCAAGGATGTGGGGCGGCCATTTTTGCCACTCTTTAAGCCAGGTTTCCATTATAATGGTGTTGTCATGTGTCTATCTGTGCCCTCACTCATTGCCTTAATTTGTTATATTCCTTGGCTTATTTTCTGGTGATGGAGGCAACTCACCATTGGCTGGCAGCAGGTATATTTAGTGTTGCCAAAGACTGAGGCGTTTTGCATGCTTTGCCTGTCTGCCACCCTGTTGGAGAACCCCTGGCAAGGGGTTGCCTTTGCTGGGACCAGAAAATACACCAGCAGAAAGAGCCGGAAACTCCTGTCCTTTGTATTTACACATATGCCTTTTAACACTGTCAAATCCCTGTACTGTTCACTTTTTAACCTTTGCTTCTTTCGTCTTTCAGAATCTCTGAGTAATTTTGTCTCCCGTTCCCTGCTCTGACTTTGTCCTATCTGAATCTGCTGTCAAGTTCCCATCCACCTGCTGATCTAGTTTAAACCCTCCCCAACAGCACTAGCAAAGTTCCCTGTTAGGGTATTCATCCCATTGCTGATCATGGAGTAGATCATCTGGCTTGCCCAGGTCGCACTTTTCCCAGAGCCAGTTCCAATGCCTCAGAAGTCTGATGCTCTCCCTGCTACACCAGCTTTCCAGCCATGTTTTTCAATCACTCAATTCTGCTTTTTTTGTTCTCACTTATACATGCGTCTGGAGGTAATATTGAGATTACTGTATTGGAGGTCCTGCTTTTCAACCTCTTTTCTAGCTCCCTAAAATCTGCTTGCAGGATCTCATCTCCTTTCCTCCCAAAGTCATTGGTACTGATATGGACCATGACCTCTGGCTGTTCACCCTCCTCCAGAAGAATGTCCTACAACTGCTCTGTGACTTCCTTGAACCTAGCACTAGGGAGGTGATGTACCGTCAATTCACCGAGAGACTGAGAGAGCGAGTGAACATTAGGCTTTATTAATCATGAACTTGCCTAGCCAGAGTCTGTTGTACAGATGTGTGCCACCCACTGGTGGCCGGCCTATATATGGCCTCGGTGAGGGCGGAGCCAGAGGCGGAGCCGACCGGGGTTACAGTACAGGATCTGGAAGTAGCTCTTATCACCACTTCCAGGTCATAGGTTACAGCTTCATACAGACACTCATGCATTCGGTGAATATATTCACCACATTTACTCCCTGTTAAAAAAATCAAGTCCAGCAGGGGTGACGTGGGGTCATTATATATTCAGTCTACCTGGAGGCCGGATCGGTCCCTTAGACCTCCTCGGCTCTGACGATGTGGCGGGCACGGTTGTTGCAGGTGGTGACTCCAGGGGCGTTGTGTCTGAAGCTTGAGCCTCCGTCTGGTGAGTCGGAGACAGTTGGGGGGTGGGGGGTAGGCAGGGGGGTGGTGGATGGCGGCAGTGCTGGTGCGGGGCAATACAGGAGACCCAGGGGGGCTTACGGGGTGCTGGGGTTAGCGGTGTGCAGCGGAGAGGGGGGCGCATTGGCAGAGGAACCAGCTGGTGCCAGGTCTCGTAGAGAGACCATATCTTGCCATCCGTCCTGGTGCGCGATGTAAGCATACTGGGGGTCGGAGTGCAGCAGCTGGACCCTCTCGTCCAGGGGGTCAGTCTGAGGGCTCCTCATGTGCCTCCGGAGAAGGTCCCAGAGTCGTCAGCCAAGATGGAAGCGAGACCCCGGAGATGGACTTTCTGGGGAGGGGTCTCATTCGTGGCTGTGCAGAGGAGCGATCTAATGGAGTAGAGGGCGTCGGGGAGGACCTCCTGTCAGCAGGGGGGTCGAGAGACGTCGCGACCTGAGGGCCAGAGGAACGGCCTTCCATAAGGTCGCGTTATCCCTCTCCACCTGCCCGTTTCCCTGCGTTATAGCTCATAGTCCTGCTCGAGGCGATGCCTTTGCTGAGCAGGTACTGACGTAGCTCATCGCTCATGAGCGATGTGCCCCTGTCGCTGTGGACGTAGGCAGGGAAACCGAACAGCGTGAAGATGCTATGCAGTGCCTTTATTATAGTGGCCGAGGTCATGTCGGGGCAGGGGACGGCGAAGGGGAAGCAGGAGTACTCATCGATGACAGTGAGAAAGTATATATTACGGTTGGTGGAGGGGAGGGGTCCTTTGAAGTCAATGCTTAAGTGCTCAAAGGGCCGGGTGGCCTTTACCAGGTGGGCCTTGTCTGGACGGTAGAAGTGTGGTTTGCACTCCGCGCAGACTTGGCAGTCCCTGGTCATTACCTTGACCTCCTCAGTGGAGAAGGGCAGATTGCTGCCTTAATGAAATGGGTACGCCGGGTGACCCCCGGGTGACAGAGGTCATTGTGGATAGCCCAAAGTCGGTCACCTTGTGCCGTGGGACAGGGCATCTGGGGGCTTGTTGAGCTTCCCAGGACGATATCGTAATTGTACTTGATATCGTAATTGTAGGTGGAGAGTTCGATCGTCCATCTCAAGATTTTGTCATTTTTTATTTTGCCCCGTTGTGCGTTGTCAAACATGAAGGCGACCGACCGCTGTTGGTGACGAGGGTGAACCTCCTACCGGCCAGGTAGTGCCTCCAGCGCCGCACGGCTTCCACTATGGCTTGTACTTCCTTCTCGACCGAGGACTTTCGGAAGCATGGAGGGTCCTAGAGAAGAATGCTACTGGCCTGCCCGCCTGGTTGAGTGCGGCAGCCAGTACGACGCCTCACGTATCGCTCTCTACCTGAAAGGGGACGGACAAGTCCACCGCGTGCATTGCAGCCTTGGTGATGTCGACCTTGATGCGGCTGCTGAGCGGGCCTCATCTGTCAGGGAAAAAATGGTGGTTTGAATAAGTGGGCGGGCTTTGTCCGCATAATTGGGGACTCACTGGGCGTGGTAGGAGAACAGCCCCAGGCGTTGTTTTAGGGCCTTGAGGCTGTGGGGAGGGGGGAGTTCTGTGAGGGGGCGCATATGGTTGGGGTTGGGCCCTAGGACTCCGATCTCCACGACGTAGCCGAGGATGGCCAGTGGGGTAGTACGGAAGACCCACTTTTCTTTGTTGTATGTAAGGTTGAGGGATTGGGCGGCCTGGAGGAACCTCCGAAGGTCATGGTCCTGCTGATCATGGCTGCAGATGGTCACCTTGTCCAAGTACGGTTATTGTGCCCGGAAACCGTACTGGTCCACCATTCGGTCCATCGTTCTCTGAAAGACCGAGACCCCGTTAGTGACGCCGAAGGGGACTCTGAGGAAGGGGAAGACTCGGCCGGCTGCTTCAAAAGCAGTGTAGTGGCGCTTTTCCGGGTGGATTGGGAGCTGGTGGTAGGCTGACTTCAGATCGACCGTTGAGAACATACGATACTGCGCAATCTTGTTGACCATCTCCGCTATGCGGGGGAGGGGGTACGCATTCAGTTGCGTGAACCGGTTAATTGGCTGGCTGTAGTCCACACCATCCGATTCGTTTCCCCGGTCCGGACGACCACCACTTGCGCTCTCCAGGGACTGTTGCTGGCCTCGATGATCCCTTCACTCAACAGTCGATGGACCTCAGACTTGATAAAGGTCGTGTCTAGCAAACTGTACCGTCTGCTCCTGGTGGCGATGGGCTTACAGTTGGAAGTGAGGTTTGCAAAGAGCGAAGGGGGGGAGACCTTGAGGGTCGCGAGGGTGCATACCGTGAAGGGGACAAGGGTCCGCCAAACTGTAGGGTCAGGCTTCGGTGAGTACATTGGAAGTCCAATCCGAGCACTGGGGGTGGCGCAGAGGTGGGGGAGGATGTAGAGCTTAAAACGAGCGTACTCTGCGCCCTGCATCGTGAGATTGGCGATACAGTACCCCCGGATCTGAACCAAATGGGAACCGGAGGCAAGGGAGATTTATTGGGAAGCTGGGTAGGTGTGGAGGGAGCAGCACCTTACTGTGTCAGGGTGGACAAAGCTCACCGTGCTCCATGAGTCGAAAAGGCAGGGGGTCTTGTGCCCGCTGACCCGGACGACCATCATAGAGTTCTTCAGCTGTTTTGGCTGTGACTGGTCGAGGGTGACTGCGCCCAGCTGCGGGTAGCCTGTCTGGTCGGTGGAGTCACAAGATGGCGGCCCCTATGAGTCGCACGTGTCGGTCGACGCCGGAGCCGGCAGCCAAGATGGCGGCCCCATAAGTCGCACGTGTCTGTCGGTGTTGGATCCGGTGGCCAAGATAGCGGCCCCCACGAGTCGCATAACACTGATGACGTGTCTAGGGGGCGTTCCAAGCGGGCGCGCAACCACATTGCGGGGTCAGCGGGCCTGCGAGTCCATGGGTCGGGCCTGGTGCGTTTTCGATTTCTGGCGAAGTGCCCCTTTTTCCCACAGTCGCTGCACGTCGCTGTGCGGGCTGGGCAACGCTGCCGGGGGTTTTGACTCTGGCCGCAGAAGTAGCACTGCGGTTCCCCGGGCTGAGCTGGCAGGCAAGCTGCGCAGGCCTGTGACGTCATCGGGTCTGACGGAGGCCGCGACGATGGTGTCCACGAGGGGTTCGTCGGGCCCGGCGGGAATGCACTGAGGCTCTGGTAGGCCACCTCTAGCAAGGTAGCTAGCTTTACCGTGGCCCGAAGGTCAGAAGTCCGGTTTTCCAGCAGGCGCTGCCTGATGTAGTTCGATCGGACCCCAGCCACGTAGGTGTCCCGGATCTGTAAGTACTTGTGTTCCTCCGCCGTCACATCTCAATAGCTTCAGATCCTCACGAGTAGAGTCAGGGTTTCCAGATACTCGTCCAGCGATTCTCCAGCGCGTTGGCAGCGAGTAGTGATGAGGTGTCGGGCAAACACCTCGTTTACAGGATTTACGAAATGAGCCTTGAGGGTTGCCACCGTCGCCTTGTACGTGGCCGCTTTCTCGATCATTACTGAGGTTCGATGGCTCACCCGAGCGTGGAGGAGTCGCAGCGTGAGGGTCCCCGTGAGAGGCGTTGTGGAGGAGTCGAGGTAGACCTCGAAGCATCGAAGCCAATGTTCGAATATCTCTTTGGCTTCTGACGCGCGCGCGTCAAGTTCGAGCTTGTCTGGCTTTAGAACGGTTCCATGGTGCTGTCGATGATTAATAAATTGATGTACCGTCAATTCACCGAGAGACTGAGAGAGTGAGTGAACATTAGGCTTTATTAATCATGAACTTGCCTAGCCAGAGTCGGTTGTACACATGAGTGCCTCCCACCGATGGCAGGTCTATATATGGCCCCGGTGAGGGCGGAGCCAGAGGCGGAGCCCATCGGGGTTACAGTGCAGGACCTGGAAGTAGCTCGTGTCACCACTTCCAGGTCATAGGTTGCAGTATCATACAGACAGCTCATGCATTAGGTGAATATATTCACTAAAGGAGGCAACTCACGTTCCTGGAGTTACGTCTATGGCCACAGGAGCATCTGTCTGTCTCCTAAAAAACATATCTACTCCCACTACAACTCTTCCTTTCTGCTTCCTGCCCTCCTATACATCTGAACCGCCTGCAGTGCCGGAAATCTAGCTCTGACTGCACTCCTCTCAGGAGACAACCAGTATCTAAAAGGGAAAACCGATTAGAGAACGGCACCCTAGGGTCTCCTGGCTCTCTCGGACTGCCTGTCATTCACCCATTCCCTTTCTGCCTCAGTGCTCCTAAACTCTGGTGTAATCAGCTCTCGGGAACATGCTATCCTTTCATCCTCGCAGATGCACCAGCGACTCCAGCCGACGCTCAAACTCTGAACCTGGAGCTCGGGTTTCTGTAGGTGGTGACATTTCCCATACCGGCAGTGCCATCCTCTGTTTCTTATGGATGTTAACTTCATTAATCTCTTTGAAGGCAGTTGAAGCCAACATCAGGCAAAATTATGAGTGGGGTTTTCCACGCCCTTCTGTGACATGTATTGCAGCGACACCGAGATCTTCTGTTCCCACCACTGTCAATGGAGTTTCTCTTTGTTTACATTCCCTGACCGTGGGGAACCCACGGTGGGGTACGTTGTCGGCGGGAACAAAAGATCCTGAGCTGGATCCTCCGATCCCCGATGGCGAAATTGCATTCGGCAATGGGGCAGAGAATCCCCGATGATGTTGAAATCGGGCGCGGCGCCGCTTTCATGGTACCCCGCCACTGAGGAGTATGCCGTGCACCGTATCCATGCCTTCCTTACGTTGACTAAGGCCCGCCCCATGATGGTCCATCCCCGACCGAACGAGTTACAAATGGCGTGGGTCACGTGTGATCTCACTCGTGGGGAACTCAACGTAGCGGCTGCAGATTCAGCCCAGCGCCGCCACAGTCGGGGGAAGCCCGATCTGCAGGCTGGGGGGGGGGCATTATTCAGGACCGTGGCACTGTGGGGGCGTAAAACACCACCGTATTAACGCCGGTGTGGGGACTTTGTCTCCCAAATGGAGAATCCAGCCCCCTATCGATAGGAATGGCTGTAATGTTTTGGCCTACATTTGCCATCTAAATTGTCAGGCATTGTTCGCTACACTGGCAATTGTGTGGTGTTCAGACTAATCACCAATCTAAATATCCCTTATATGTCTAACCTGTCATTCAATATAACACTATCTTGAAAGGCTTACAAATATGATAGTTTTTGCTAAAACGTATTAAAATCTGTTATACCCAAATATTTCCTGTGGAAAAATGGTAAAAATAATCTTCAATTATGTCAAAATTCCGATTAAACAGTAAGACCTTTACCCCAATTACTATGAATATGTTTATTCTGCTCAAAGAAAAGTTTCTTCTGCAAAGTAAGGGGCATGAAGTTGGCAAATAGTGCAAGCTTGTCTATAGATCTATTGAGATAAAATTTGGTAAATTTAATCGAGAGTACAATGTGTCCCAGGTGTGTTAACATATTGATTGGTTCCTTTATTACTGAATATAGTACAAACAAAGGCAATACTTGCTTCTGGTGGGTTGTCACATTTCTCTTTGTTGGGCTAAAGTCAATTAATATGCACTTTGAGGTTTGATTTCAAAGGAAAATTTAAATTTTAGCATCAAATGAATGTGCAAGTCTTCTGTGTCAAGTTGTTAGCAATTGGATTATCACAGCAATTTATAAGCCTATTTTCAGAGCATTGTTTGAATGGTTCTTAAAGGTAAAGTGTGTTAGTGTATTTTTCTTCCCTCTTTAAATAAAATCAAAAAAATTGTTCTGTTGTTAGTGTATCAACTCATTCTGTAACTGCAGGCCTGATTGTTAACTATGTTTGACACATAAGGTAGGATTCTCTAAAAATGGGGCTATGTCCTCAATCTGGCAGGAAAACTGGTGCCAATAACTCCTGCATCAATGGCCCCTGAAAGTGAGGAATTCTCATCTTTCGAGGGGGCTAGGTTGACACTTGAGTCCTCCCCGCTGCTCCAGCTGGAGCCGAAGGGCCGGCGTGAGTTCGTGCATGCGCGGAATGGCAGGCAAGGTCTCGCGCATGCGGGGACCGGCTGGCATATTTCAGCGCATGCGCAGAACGCCCGACGTAATTCCCCGCATGCGCGGGGGTTCCCTTCTCCACGCCGTCCCCTGGGCAGTATGGCGGAGCCCTACAGGGGCCCGGCGTGGAGAGAGAAGGCCCCCCACAGAACTAGCCCACCCTCAGATCGGTAGGCCCCAATCGGCAGGGTAAGATCCCCACGCCCCCCCCCCCCCCCCCCCCCCCCCCCCCCCCCAATGCCAGGACTGCCCCCGCACACTTACTTGCAAGGTCCCGCCGTGTATGAGGTGAGTAATTCACGCCGGCGGTACTGGGCAAAGCTTTACGGCCACTCAGCCCATTGGAGCCCAGAGAATCTCTGGGGAGGGGCCACTGCGTGGTGGGAATCCCGTCGGCCCCCGAAAAACAGTGCTGGAGAATAGGGCAGCCAGCGTCGGGGCGGGATTCGCGCCTCACCCGGGGATTCTCCGACCCGACGGCAGTGTCGGAGAATCACAGCCACAGAATCCCGACAGTGCAGAATGAGGCCATTTGGGCCATCGACCCTCTGACAGAGCATTCCACCCGTGTGCACTTCCCCACCCTATTCTAATAATCTCTTAACCAACCGGCACATCCCTGGACTCTAAGGCGCAATTGTACTATGGCCAATCGACCTAGCCTGCATATTCTCCATGCAGACACAGGGAGAAAGTGCAAACTCTGCACAGTCACCCGAGGCTGGAATTGAACCTGGGACCCTGGTGCTGTCAGGCACCAGTGCTAACCACCGTTCCACCGTTCTGCCCTGTGAGAAGACACAGGTCCTTGCTGGAAATAGCCCTTTGACTGATAGCTCTGTGGCCCTGGGTCTCCCTGGGGTTACATAATCAGCTCATCTGCACCTATGCCCAGAGAGACTGGGCTACATGGAACTCTTCCACCACCAGAGAATTAATGAGCCATTTCCAAGGAGCATTTTCATAAGCATCTTTGATATTTTTGGCCTGGTAAGGGGAATGGCAAAGATCTTTAACAATTGTACATGGACAATTTTTTATTGACTGCTGTTCGTTTACATATTCTTTTACATATTCTATGTTAAATACATAGTCTGCTGGCTTATAGCCTAAGTTCTGGACTAGTTGTATAATCAATCTGCCCATTAAGATAAAAAAATACATGGTACATTCATGCAAGTCAGAGTTTAACGCTAGCTATTGTTGAACTAGATATTGAACAGGTCCACGTCATGGCGGAAGTAAGACTCATTGGTAGGATCAATCGATTTTGCAAAATATGAGTGGAATTTCATACGTAAAACCCAAATTCGTAACAGACCATTTGATTTGACCTATTCTATGTCATTTCTATGGTAGCATTGTTGCAGATCCCCATGTCTATGTAGGGGTGCCTATGTCTTTTGGGCGCTCTTTAAAAAGACTGCTCTGACCTCAGGGCCGGGATTCTCCCCCACCCGGCGGGGCGGAGGGGTCCCGGCGTAGCGGAGTGGCGCCAACCACTCCGGCGTCAGGCCTCCCCAAAGGTGCAGAATTCTCTGCATTTTTAGAGGCTAGGCCCGCGCCGGCGTGGTTTCCGCCACGCCGACTGGTGCCAAAACTGGCGCCAACAGCTTTTGGCGCCCGCCGCCCAGCGTCGGGGCTGGTCAAAAGGCCTTCACTGGTCCGCGCATGCGCTGGTGCGTCAGCGACTGCTGACGTCACCACTGGCGCATGCGCGATAGGGGAGTCTCTTCTGCCTCCGCCATGGTGGACGCCGTGGCGGCGGTGGAAGAAAATGAGTGCCCCCACGGCACTGGCCCGCCTGCCGATCAGTGGGCCCCGATTGAGGGCCAGGCCACAGTGGGGCACCTCCCGGAGCCAAATCGCCCTGCTCCCCCCCCAGGACCCCAGGGGCCCGCTCGCGCCGCCAATCCCACGGCACTAGAGGTGCTCCAATTCCCGCCGGTGGGAGAGGCCTGTCAGCGGTGGGACTTCGGCCCATCACGGGCTGGAGAATCGCAGCGGGGGGCACGCTGATCGGCGTGGGGGTCACGCCGATCGGCGGGGCGTGATTCCCGCTCCCGCCGGTTCCCGGGTGGCGGAGAATTCTGGCCATGGCGGAGGCGGGATTTACGCCGGCCCGGGCGATTCCCCGACCCTGCGGGGGGGTCGGAGCTTTCCGCCCCAGATTCCTCGTGTTGCCGCCATGCCCCTCTGGCTGTTTAAAACATTTGAGAAAAGGCGGCTGAGAATCCATCAGCTGCAATTTTGGGACGATTGCACCCCTTGGGCGGGATACTCTGTCCCGGGACGTCCAGAATGTGTTCCCCAATGGGTACAGAGAATCGGGCGTCGGGGGTAAATTGTGAACGGCGCCGGGCACTGATCCGAATGCAATGCCCCGAACCCCCGCTGGCGGCCTGAACGAGGTTGATAATGCGGGCCGGGTTGGGGGGGGCGATTTAAATAAACACAAAAGGGTTTTAATGACCATTTGCATTTATTTAGCAAGCTCAGTGCCCTATGCTCGGGCCTCCTGTGATTCTACAGTCCCAGCGGTCGGCCGTGAATTACGTGGGGCAGGATCACTTGGTGGACCATCCAATCCAATCCGAGGGCCAACCCCCCCCACAACAAATCACTACATACCCATGCCTCCTCTACCAGACCCTTCCTGCCCACCCCCCTCACAAGGATTCCTGAAATAGGGGTACCCCCACAGGGACCCTGCAATAGGGGACCTCCCCAACAGGGACCCTTCTAATAGGGGGACTCCCACAGGAACATCTTTAATAGGGAGACCCCACAAGGACACCTGTAATAAGGGACCCCACACTTTAACAAAACCCCGACACAGCCTCCCCCCCACTCATGGACCCCCAAACACAGAACCCTCCCCTTAAGAAAATGGATCTTGTCGGGAAGCTAGAGAGTAGTCCAGACAGGGGTAGTTGGAAGCACTGTGGCTGTAATACATAACTTGTAGCTCCATGTGTCCATTCCTCGAAGGAGAGCAAGTGTGTCTGCATCTGGTTCCTACAGAACCATTAGCTGTATGTCTTTCATGAGCAGCGGTCTGTGATTGACAGCTTGTACAAACTATCTGCAGCTTTGATCCATTCATATACATTCACGCCGAAGTGCTAAAACCCCAATGTTTGTCGTCATTGACAACACCAAAGGGATGTAAGTGCATTCCAAGCACTAAGTGCATTCTAATCACCCAAGTATGTGATTTCACTGCATTTACCTCTCTTACAATTCAAATAAGAGCTTTATGAGGAAGGTGTTGTTACACGAGCTGCAAGCCCACCCAAACGCCCGATGATATCATCAGTATGTTAAATGATCAAACCCTTAAAGTGACTTTGTTTCAACCAGGAGCAAACATGAAAACACAGCACCTTCCTCCACCTTACATCAGAGGTTCATGCAATGAAACAGGGGATTCTCTGGGTGGGCTAGTCAGTGGGAAGAATTGCCCAGAGAATCAGACGGGAGGCAAAAAATGGGTTACAAAAATGGGAAGCACGGTAGCATTGTGGATAGCACAATTGCTTCACACACCCAGGGTTCCAGGTTCGATTCCGGCATGGGTCGCTGTCTGTGCAGAGTCTGCACATCCGCCCAGTGTGTGCGTGGGTTTCCTCCGGCTGCTCCGGTTTCCTCCCACAGTCCAAAGATGTGCAGGTTAGGTGGATTGGCCATATTAAATTGCCCTTAGTGTCCAAAATTGCCCTTAGTGTTGGACGGGGTTACTGTGTTATGGGGATAAGGTGGAGGTGTTGGGTAGGGTGCTCTTTCCAAGAGCCGGTGCAGACTCGATGGGCCGTATGGCCTCCTTCTGAACTGTAAATTCTATGGTATTCTATGCTGGGCAAGTGTAGGGGCTACACTCAGCCCGAGCACCTGGTCTTTCTAGGAAGCTCTTCAGAACAAAGAGAGCTTCTATAAAAAAACTGTGTTTAGAAATGGATCCCTGGAGAGCTGTAGAAATAAACAATGGTAATACAATGCAACTGCCTAACTCTGTCAATCAAGAGGCTTTTAAAAGGCAATGGTTCATGAAACTGATTCTAAACAGTGTAGTAAAAAGCTTTTAAAATTCTAGGCATGCACGTGGGCTTAAAAAAGATAAAGGGCAATCAAATCGACTGAAAACACTACTTCCAAAAGGTTTCCATCGCATTAAAGAGAAGACATTTTCCTTAATCGCACAGATCTTTCATTTTATCATGCAGACAGTTTAAACTGTTTAAAGACTACAGGTGGGAAGACCATGCAAACGACCCCCACCCCATAAAGGGACTTGAGTGCAGGGAGGGAACTCATACTATTGCCCCACCTCGGAGTGCACAGTTCCAGGTTTGCACTACCAAGCGACAGGGCCTGAAGGGAGACTGAGGGAGGAGGGGCTGAAGGGGGAACTGAAGTGGCGGGTTGATGGGGGGGGGGGGGAATGAGGGTGCTGCTGATGGGAAACAGAGGGGGGTGCTGAGGGGGGGCTGATGTGGGAATGAAGGGGGCTGAAGGCAGGGCTGAAGAGGGGTCTTGCCAGTGATGAGGGGGGGTGGGGTCCTTGTTAGCAATTCAGGAGAGACTGCAACAGTATTCTGAGATGGGGCACCATTTAAAAACTGTCAGTGGGCTTAGGCCCCTCCCCTCTCAGGCCAAAGTAAACACCGATCCTGCCAGAAAGATTTCTAAGTGCACGTCAACATAACTCCCAGTTACAACGGGAAACACTCCGGCTTTCCTGATAGTGGGAGTACTTAGGGCGAAATTCTCCCAAAACGGGAGAAATCGTCAAACTGCCGTAAAACCCGGGCGGGTTTTACGGCATCGCGCCCCTTCCCGACGGGGGACCGATTCTGGTCCCCCGTCGGGGCTAGCAGCCCGACGTCGGAGGCTCCGACAAGTCGGGCTTAACGAAAATCGTTAAGCCCGCTTGTCGGACTTAGCGCCGGCTGACGCGTCATATGACGTCAGCCGCGCATGCGCAGGTGGGAAGACTCCTGCGCGGGTGACGTCATCGCGTTTTTGCGCGAAACCCGCGCATGCGCGGTCCGGGTTGCCCCTCAGCCGCCCCGCGTATTGATACTGCGGGGCGGCGGAAGGACAAATAGTGCGCGGTCATCGGGCCCGCTGCCCGCGATCGGTGGGCACTGGTACTGCCGTGCCAATCGGTGCCATGGTTATTTTTTTCCAGGTGGTCACGACGTTTTTACGAACGGCAGGACCAGGTGTGTTTGCCGTTCGTAAAAAGGTCGTAAAGGGCTGGGACTTCGGCCCTTCTAACAGCTGAGAATCGCTGCCGGCCGTAAAAAAACGGCGGCAGCGATTCGTGTCGGGATTTCGGCGGGGGGGGGGGGGGAGAATAGCGGGAGGGCGTCAAAAAAGTCGGGAAGGCCCTCCCGCTATTCTCCCACCCGTCGTGGGGGGGGGGGGGGGAGAATTTCGCCCTTAGTCTTCAAATGGGAGAATCATAGTGTAATGTTAACAAACAAAATGTTCAATCTTAACAATTAACAAACACAACAGTCATTAGGTCTTGTAGGACAGTGATTCCTGTATGGTTGTCAGCGAACCTCCGGCACCTGCTTTTCAGAGCTTTCACTTCAGAGGCTGTTTCATTAGGTCTTGCCCCAGGCTGTTGATCTGTTTTTTAGTTGCCAGGGTGCATAATAGGGTCTTCTTTACCTGACTCATAGAATTTACAGTGCAGAAGGCGACCATTCGGCCCATCAAGTATGCACCGGCTCCTGGATAGAGCACCCAACCCAAGGTCACCCCTCCACCCTATCCCCATAACGCAGTAACCCCACCCAACACGAAGGGCAATTTTGGACACTAAGGGCAATTTATCATGGACAATCCACCTAACCTGCACATCTTTGGACTGTGGGAGGAAACCCACGCACACACGGGGAGAACGTGCAGACCCTGCACAGACAGTGACCCAAGCCGGAATTGAACCTGGGACCCTGGAGCTGTGAAGCAATTGTGCTATCCGCAATTCTACCGTGCTGCCCCCTAACTCAGTGGCGCATCCCCTGCGGTACCTTCTCCGGATTGTGGCCTGTCTCCATAGGACTCTGCATTTCTCTCCTCGTGGTTTCATTCTCGCTGCATTCACCCTCACAGTTGAGGTCTTGTTTCTGGAATGCAACTTCTAAACTCTTCAGTTGAAACTGTTGCTCCTGAGGATTTCCAAAAGGATTGTCACGCTATAAGAACATATCAGATTTAGCCCTTAGGGTTGGTCTTGCTGGTGGTACGTTAATAATAATAATAATAATAATCTTTATTGTCACAAGTAGGTTTATATTAACACTGCAATAAAGTTACTGTGAAAAGCCCCGAGTCGCCACAGTCCGGCACATGTTTGGGTACACAGAGGGAGAATTCAGAATGTCCAAATTACCATTGGATGCCAGATGCTGCTGTGCAGAGTGAAACAGTAAAGGAATATTGGTGTTGCAGACTGCACTCTGCGCAGCTCCAACTCTTCATTTGGTCATCTGGAGGAACTCCCAACCAATCATCCTTCCTGAGTTTCTGTGCTGGCTCCTTTTCCTCCTGTTGAAAAATGAAAAATGAAAATCGCTTATTGTCACAAGTAGGCTTCAATTAAGTTACTGTGAAAGGCCCCTAGTCGCCACATTACGGCACCTGTTCGGGGAGGCTGGTACGGGAATTGAACCGTGCTGCTGGCCTGCCTTGGTCTGTTTGCTGTTGTTTACAATCAGCAATCTTTTTATTCTTATGGGAAGGCATTTTTGAGATGCGCCTCAACTTATTGTTCCTTGGGCAGCACGGTGGCACAGTGGTTAGCATTGCTGCCTACAGCGCTGAGGACCCGGGTTCGAATCCCGGCCCTGGGTCACTGTCTGTGAGGAGTTTGCACATTCTCCCCGTGTCTGCGTGGGTTTCACGCCCACAGCCCAAAGATGTGCAGGTTAGGTGGATTGGCCGTGTTAAATTGCCCCTTAATTGGAAAAAATGAATTGGATATTCTAAATTTATTTTTAAAAAACTTATTGTTCCTTTATTGTTTGGAATTTACCAAGGGAGCAAATCAATGCATTCCAGTCACCTTCACCGAATTTCTCAGTATATTTTTGACCTTCATTTTTGTCAAAATGTGCATCTTCCGTAAGCTCTTTATCCTTTTGTTCTCGATCCTGAAACACATTTGTTGCAGTTTGCTGAAGCTTTGTGGTCTTGTGCCAGCACTGCTCCCTAAGCTTTGGCCACAACTGCTTTCAGAGCTTTGTCAGCAGCTGCTACTTTTAGTTTCTTGAGGCCTTTGGTCGGGCCTGCTTCGGACTCCGACATGAGATTCACCTCGGCCCAGTTTAGCTTGATTCTCTCCAGCTAGGTTCTCCCCATTAGGGCTGGAAAATTATTTTCACTCACATGCAGGAACAAGTGTGCAGACTGTCTGCTTAGCTGCACATTTACTCTGAGATGGCCCCTTAATGGGACAACTATCTCTGGTATAATTTTGAGAATTATCTTTGAGGGGTTTAAGATGAAATGTCATGTCAACAGTTTCTGGTACCAATGAAATACCTGTGCCAGTGTCCACTTCCATTTTCACCAGTTATCTGTCCAATAAAGGAGTGACCTAGTGACGGTTCATTGCATCCACAAGGCCAGTATATTCAATGACAGATCATCATCTGACTGTGAGTCTGGCCCTTTCTTACACCCTTTCTGTATCACGTGGATACTCTTCACTCTATTCAATTTTTCACTTGATATATTTGGGTCTTGCTTTTTACAATCCTTGTTTGAAACTTTCTGCTTCTTTCCCCAACAAGTACATTCAATGCGTACCTTTTTACCACAATTCTTGCATTTTGAATCTTTACTCCGGCAATCAGTTGCTCTTAGTTCAGTTTCTGCACACCAATTTTGAGCTTGTGGGTGTTTGGTTTCCAGCCGATACCTCATGGACTTTAGTGCGTGAGCTTACTTGTTGTGCTTCCTGAGCTGCTAGTTCCATAGACATCGTGACTTCTAAAGTCCTCTATCGATCTAGGTTGCCTTCTGTTCAAAATCTTTTCTGGATAGCTTCATTTCTTAACCCACACACAAGTCTATCTCTAATGGTGCCGTTCAAGACATCTCTAAATTCACAGTATTCAGCTCGTTCATTTAGACAAATTGCACGATTGCTTCACGTTCCTGTGGGTTACGTTTAACATAGAACATAGAACAGTACAGCACAGAACAGGCCCTTCGGCCCTCGATGCTGTGCCGAGCAATGATCACCCTACTCAAACCCACGTATCCACCCTATACCCGTAACCCAACAACCCCCCCCCCCCCAACCTTACCTTTTAGGACACTACGGGCAATTTAGCATGGCCAATCCACCTAACCCGCACATCTTTGGACTGTGGGAGGAAACCGGAGCACCCGGAGGAAACCCACGCAGACACGGGGAGGACGTGCAGACTCCGCACAGACAGTGACCCAGCCGGGAATCGAACCTGGGACCCTGGAGCTGTGAAGCATTTATGCTAACCACCATGCTACCGTGCTGTTTATGGGACCTGAACCTCCTCAGCAATGACCAAAGGTTTTGGTCAGAAGTGGCCCTTCGATATTTTCACTATTTCAACATAGGTTTTCAAGCTTGTTTTTTCTGGTTGCACCCGACTTCACAGGAATATGAAAGCTCCAACTCCTCCCATCATGCTCAGGAATATCAGGATTACTAAGTCGGCCTAAATTTTGTTCACCTGGACAAAGTATTCTAATCTTTCATTGCATGAGGTCCAGTGCTTGGTGCTTTCACCATGCGATACCATGGTGTCAATAACACCCACCATTTTTACTGTGGGAAGGGCTTGCATAAGAACAATATGCCAAAACGTTTTTTAGCACTATCTCGCTTCTTTTTCTCAAACAAGGTAATCCTGAACCAGCCTGTTCCTTTCCCCTGCTCTCAATTAGTTTGTTACTTTACTTGCTATGCACAGTAGAGGGAGCACTTGAGCACTGTTCCACAATGTTCCAAGCAGAGCACGTGGCAGCATCTTATTTTTGATGTTATGGCTTCTGCTATTATTCAGCACCCTTCCATTGCCAGCTTTTCTGCAGTGAAATCTTTATCATCTTAAACCTTTTTGGATGGTTGCAGCGTGGATCAATGCTGTTTTTCCTTTCTCGCCAGATTTACGTAGCTCTTTTTCGAGTTGTTTGCAGTGTGGATTCAACCACCTCGTCGCCAATTTTCTAAGTGGTATTTTACAAGAAAATATATTTTACAAATGTACAAAACAAACAAGGGCTTTATTGGGAAGGTATTGTCACACAGGCTGATAGTGTAGACTGCCTGTTAGCCTGCCCAAACTGCCGATGATGTCATCTGTACATCACATGATCCAACTCTTAAAGTGACCTTGTTCCAGCTGGGACCAAACATGAATACAAAACACAAGGCGAAAGACATATTGGCCTTTAGTGCAAGGGAATTGGAGTGCAAGAGTAAGGAAATATTGCTACAATTGTACAGGATTTTGTTGAGACTCACCTGAAGTACTCTGTGCAGTCTAAGGACGGATATAGTTGCATCGGAGGCAATAGTGAGAAGGTTCACTAAGTTGGTTCCTGAAATGATGGGTTTATCCTTGGATGATAGGTTGAGTAAATTGGGCCCACACTGACTGAAATTTAGAAGAACGGGAGACAATCTTATTAAACGTACAAGATTCTGAAGGGGCTTGACAGGTCAAGAACTGTGATGTTCTTTCTCCTCACTGGGGAGAACATTGAGACACAGGGCGGGATTCTCCGACCCCCGCTGGGGGCCGACCCCTGTAGGCCGCCGAATTCTCCGGCACCGGAGATTTGGCGGGGGTGTAAATCGCGTTGGTTGGCGGCCGCGCGCAGCGGCCCCCCCACGGAGATTCTCCGACCCGTGATGGGCCTAAATCCCGCGGTTCTTTGCCAGTACCGCCGGCCTAAATTAGACTAGGTCCTGGGGGAGGGGGGGGGGGGGGGGGGAATGCGGGGCGATCTGGCCCCAGGGTGTGCCCCCACGGTGGCCTGGCCCACAATCGGGGCCCACTAATCCGTGGGCGGGCCTGTGCCATGGGCGCACTCTTTTCCTACGCGTCGGCTGTGTAAGCCTCCGCGATGGCCGACACATAGGTGAACCTCTCCCCCTGCGCATGCACGGGGATGATGTCAGCAGCCGCTGATGCTCCCGCACATGCGCGGACGTGCGCCGGCCAGCGGAGTCCCTTCGGCCTCGGTTGGTGTGGCGCCAAAGGCCTTCCACGCCAGCCGGCGGGGCGCAAACCACTCCGGCACAGGCCTAGCCCCTAAACGTGCGGAGGATTCTGCACCTTTGGAGCAGGCCGACGCCAGAGTGGTTCACGCCACTCCGTCCCGCTGGGACCCCTGCCCTGCCGGGTACGGGAGAATCCCACCCCCATCTCAGGCTAAAGGACTATCATTTAGGATTTAGATCAGGAGAAATTTCTTCAGTCAAAGGATTGTGACTCCATACCCCAGAAGGTTGTGGTGCTCCAACAGTGAGTATATTTAAGGCTGGGATAGATAGGCTGTTGCTCTCTCAGGGAATCAAGGAATGTGCTAAGAGGTCAGGATTTATAGCCAATGGTTAGCTATGGTCAGATTGATTGGCAGAGTATGTTGGGGGTTGCGTGGGGGTGTGTGGAGGAGGGGGATGGCTGCTGCAGTCTACTCCTGCTCCTTTCTTTTGTTCTTATGAACAGAACCAGTATGGGGACAAACATTTTAAATATGACTTTTCCTTGTGTGGCTTGACTTCACAAGAAAGGCTTAAATTTAAAATAAAAGCTATTTTTCATTAATGCAAGTATATGATAAAGTACTCATGAAAGATGTGGGGCGCAATTCTCCGCTCCCCACGTGGTGTGGGAGAATCGTGGGAGGGCCTCCCGACATTTTTTACGTCCCCCTGGCACCCCCAGCGATTCTCTCCCCCCCCCCCCCCCCCCCCCCCCCCCGGCTCGGAAAAATCGCCGCTCGCCATTTTTCACGGCAAACGGCGATTCTCTGAGCCCGATGGGCCGAACGGCCAGCTCTTCACGCCCGTTTCAACATGGCAGCAACCACACCTGGTCGCTGCATTCGTGAAACGGGCGCCAGATGCCCGTTTGGGGCATTTAGGGGCCCGATTTGGAGGGGTAGTTGTCAGAATGATTACAGAGTTACCAAAAAATGGAATAGACTTACTTTTGAGGAATGATTTGGCCGTGAAACATTATGGATTCATTCATTTTGCAGAGAGTTTGAGGGAAGTTCTGCAGATAGCACATGAGAGACCAATGATAGGGCATGTGGGAGTTAAGGAAACTGATTGGCATTAAAACTGATGCATTAAAGAAGGAAATGTTAAAATACATTAATCAGACTCTAAATGATAATGGTAGTGAATCAGATTCTGCTGGTACTGATGAAATTATCTCTACGAGAATGATTCCTCAAAGAAATTTGTTAAAGATGAAATCTAATAGAGAACCAAATTCTGAGAACTCCAAGACTGAAGATGATCCTAAGAAGGAGGAGTCTAAATCTAATAGTAATAACAGTGATGAAGATTCAGACGAGAGTTCTGAATCCGATTTGGGTTTTGAAACTGAAGAATCTACGAAATAGATCACGCACTAGCATAGGGTGTCATAAAAAATATATATTTGCCATTAAAAGCAACGAGACAAGTAGAGAGCAAAATAACTGAAAATTCTAAGCCAATCATCCAGTTGGCTGCTGAATAAAAGTTAACACTGACAAATGTAAGATGTTATATGTTGCTTCAAAAACCAGCAACATTAAGTATACAATGCACGGAACTGAATTACTGGAGTTGGAAGAGATTAATTTCTAAAGGATGCAATTAGGGTCCCGGCCTTCTCATTTCCAGATTCTGAAGTTAAGAAGTTGATGTGGATCTCACTGGGAATTTAAGCAAAGTTATTTTCAGCAACCTTATAAGTAGTTCCTTCTAATCAAACTTCATCCTGTTAAGACAAGGCATTACTCAGGGAGGAGAAGGAGAGGGCCCAGTTATCAGCTATCTCACAGACTCGCTTCTTGTGCGTGGGGCAAGCACCTGGCAGATTCTCCTGCCCAAAAAGGACTAATCTTTAATCCATGCCCACAAGTATTGTCTTTGGTAAGGGGATATCAGAGAATATCAGAGTTATAACAGTTTTCACTGCCTTGAACGATGGAGCCGGTAGCACCTAAAAACATTATTTTGTTCAGACTGACTGGGCTATTATTTGCCATATCGAACATCACTCACTCAGAGTTGAAGGTGAAGATTACCCTTCTCCAATTCTGACACTGGAAATCCATGATGATGATAAGCAATCTTTAGTGACAATGGATAACTCATTTGATGCACACAGCACTGACCTTTTATGGCGTTGTTAGAAAATCGGAAGAATTGAGAACTACTGCGTATCCTTAGGCTTCTGGTCAGCATAATACTTTATGAAAATATCAACCAGTCAAGCCGCTGCCATACTCCAGATAGCCATTGCTCTCCAAAAGAGTTTCAGAAATACTTTGGAGTTGCCCACATGGTGTGAACTCAGAACACCTTAAATTAATTAGAAATAGAAAATGCTGGGAAAACTCAGCAGGTCTGACAGCACCTGCAGATAGAGAAACAGAGCTGATGCTCTGTTTAGTATAGATTAATATAGATTGGCATTTGATGGTCAGCACAGACATAATATAACATAATAATCACTTATTGTCACAAGAAGGCTTCAATGAAGTTACTGTGAAAAGCCCCGAGTCACATTCCAGCGCCTGTTCGGGGAGGCTGGAACAGGAATTGAACTGGTCTTGTTCTGCATTACAAGCCAGCTGTCTTAGCCCACTGTGCTAAACCAGCCCTAGCACATGGTGGGCCAAAATGTGTTGCATGACTCTGTGGGCACGGTTCAGTGGCCTCGTTGCATTCGAGTGAGAGCGCAACGAGGCCGATGAATAGCGGGAGAGGCCAAAAACAAGAACCATGCTGGGCGCCATACCTTTTATGATGCAACAGCCTGCTCCCATCGGCGAAATCGGGATCCCATCGTAGCTTGGCGAGAAATCAAAAATATCCACTTAAGCCCCATTTCCAATGGACTCATGAGATCAAGGGGCCTCCTCATCAAGTGGTCAGGTTTGCACTGATTAGTACTTCTTTTGAAAAACGTGAACCTGGCGGAACGGCTGCTGCGGAGACCCTAAGACATGAGTTGCCATCTTTGTTCACAGGCAACAAGCCTGGGGGAAGTGGGCTTGCTGCTCCTTTGCTCGGAGGGGGACAACTGGGGGGAGGAGGGGCTACAGCCCGGTTGGGATGGACCTCCATGGTGGGTTGGGGGCAATGGAGCTGGAGTAGGGGGGGTGCCAGAGCTGGGGTGGGGCTCTGCTGGGGGGGAGGGGCACCATGTGCGGGTCCTCCATGCCAACCCCTGGATCGGCTGTACCCATTTTGAGGGCAACGCTAGTCCCTGTCTGTCTGCCCCACTGACCACCCATTACTCCTACTGACCATGGGGGACTCTGGCCTTGCGACTGAAGGCTATGCTAAGAGGGAATTGGTTATTCTGTATGGCATTAATAACTCAGGTGTGGCAGATCATCCAGGTGGGGCCAGGTGGATCCTCACCTCTGTAGCATGCACCGACCTCCGCGTTGGTGACTGCTCTGTCCTCGCCACCTCAGTAACTTCCAGGGTCTGTTCCTTGAATATGGTGAGGATTCTGATGTCCCGCATGCCGCCGCCAGTCTGGGCCCTCTCTCAACAGTCGTAAGACAACTTCTTCTGCGGGGACACAGAGAGGGCATCATTAGCCGCACACGTGGTTCACCATGGAGGTGGGGAACGGAGGGTTGGGGAAAGGAAGGGTTAGAGGTGGGGAGGAAGGGTTGGGGGCGTGGTTCGCGTGAGGTTTGGAAGGTTTCGGGGGGGGGGGGGGGGGGGAGGTGTCTGGTGCCAAGTCACACATGCGGCCCAATATAAGTCGTTGACCTTCTTTCTGCAGTGGAGGCCTGTCCTCCTCGTCAGGCTGCCTGAGCTGATGACTGCTGCCACGTCATCCCAGGCGGCACTGGCTGCCCTGTGGCTTACCCTCCGGGACCTTCGGAGGAACAGAACATCCCTCCTGGCCTCAACCACATCTAAAAGCCTCCCCAGGTCTGTGTCTCCAAATCTTGGCATCATGGCTGCAAGTGGAGTGGGGTTGGCTGTGCAAGAGCTGTTTAAGTGCTGCTCGGCTTTGTTACTGGAGGGAGGGGGGGGGGGGGGGGGGTGTCTCGGCGAATTGGCTGGCGAACCATGATTTGTGGCATGATTCCCATGAGGCCTCCTTAAGTGGACCAATTAACGTTGCATTGTGGTGCCAGCCTGGTGGAGCCGAGGGTCGGGAAGCTCGCGGCAGTTCCCACTCACTACTGCACTTAAAAAGCTTTCTTGTGAATCGCGCCTATGCCTCAAATCCAAATCTGACTCTTCTTTGGAACTGAGATACTTTGGAACTTTACTTCATCTGAAAGTAATTAACTAGCAAAGTGGCTTGGAAAAAATTAGAGCCACATAGAGTGAAATGAAGTCACCTGCTCAGATGGGAATAAAAAAATGTTTTGAGCGGGGCTGTTTATAGAAACAGGAAATGATATTCCAATCGCTGACAGGAGTTTTGTTGAAAAGGTTTCACAGATCAGAGTTAATAAAATTGGACATTTCTTCCGCCACAAATTGTCGCCTGCCGAATTCTGTTTCTTTTAAAGGTCAAATTTAGTCAGTTGTGGAGAACTACATAAATAGCAACTTCCCTGCTCTATCTGAAAGATATACTGCTCATTGTAAAACATTTAACATTTATTCCCCAGGTGTACACATTACCTTCCAGGTTTTCATAACCTTTTGCCATTCATCCACTCACTTGCTTCAGTCAATGCAAAATCAAGCAGCTTGGGATATTTCACTCTGTGAACAGTGCCATAGAAATGAAAGTTGTTGTTATTACTGCAAATGCCTGCACTGCACATTGATTTGTCACGTGCCTCCTTGGACTGATCTGCTTTCCCTCGTGACTTGGTTTGTTTTACGAATTCAGGCCTTCCACTCACAACAACATGCATTTGCATGAAACCTTTAGCATGGAAGCTATCTCAAGATAATTCACCAAGGAGAAATGGAGCTAAAACTTTGCCTTTATTCAGAGGGGAGAATAGAAATCTTGTACATAGAGATGCAGGGCGGGATTCTCCAATCCTGGTGTTGATGCCGTCGTAAACACCGGAGCGTTTTAGGACGGTGTCATCTGGCCCCGAGGATCGGTGATCCTTCGCCGCACAGGGGGCCGGCACGGCACTGGAGCGCTTCACACAGCTCCAACCACTGATATGGGCGTGAGCACGGCCGCCACGAGTTCGCGCAAGCGCGTGGGTTGCCGTGTCCGCGCCGGCACCGATGCAAAATGGCAGAGACCTACAGGGGCCCAGCACAGAGGAACATAGGCCCCCACTGGGATAAGCCCTCTCGCCGATCGGTCGGCTCCGATCGCCACCGTGGAGGCCGCCCCCGGAGTCAGATCCCCCCCCCCTCCACCAGGCCGCCCCTGCAGCATGAACGCTGAGGTCCCGCCGGGTCGGACCACATGAGAACGACGCCGACGGGACTCAGCCGAACTCGGTGGGCACTCAGTCCATCGCGCGGGGAGAATCGCCAAGGGGGGCCACGTTGAGCGGCCCCTGACTGGCGCCGCACCAATCGTGACGTCGCCATTGCCGACAATTCTCCAGTGACCAGAGAATCGGTGGGCCGGCGTCGGAGCGGCGTTGCGGGAATCGCGCCCCACCTCCCCGCCAATTCTCCAATTCGGCGCGGGACCAGAGAATCTCGCCCACATTTTCTGGATTTTTAAAAATATAATAGGGCAGTCAAGTGCTTCAGAGAGTGAGCATCAAAGAACAGACTCCAGCCAGCTGGCTGTACGATCTGCCATCAAATGGCAAAATGGATTAGAGTGAAGATACACAACTGGTCAGAGACAAATGGAAAATCAGGCTGAAGAAGTTGGAGAGGCAGAGTAAGATGGTAGTTATTTGTAGCTGAGTATGAAGGCCATCATTTAAAAAAAAAATATTGTTCATGGGATGTGGGTGTCACTGGTTGGGCCAGCATTTATTGCCCATCTTAATCGCTCTTGAGAAGGTGATGGTATGAATTATTTCTGTTAAGGGATGTGTAGCCATTGTAGAGGTGATTCTGGGTTGGCTATAGCTGTATATGTATGTAATAGAAAGAAAATTGAAGCTTCTGCCATCACTATTTATAGGTCTGTGCCGCGACATGCATGGAGAAGTGCATGTTGCCTTAGCAACACAAACTCCTTGGAGGGGGGAGGGATTGGTTCAACTGGATGGATGGCCAATGTCAACAGCATGGGGTTTGATCCCCATTCCAGCCGGGGTGGTTTTTAGATGCTGCCTCCTTGCTCTACCTATGGCGGGAGCCATGGCGCTGTGGGTTGGGCTAGACACAGGGAAGAAAGCTGAAGAAGCCATTGTAGAGCAATGAATATGAAGTTGCAGCTGTATGGGTCTTAATATAGTTCAGAATGCCAGCAGAGGTGTTTTAGATGCTCCGAGTCTATGGTGGAGAGAAACTAGTTATTACTAAGGAGGTAGTGATGGGCAAGCTAATGGGGCTAAAGGTAGACAAGTCTCCTGGCCCTGATGGAATGCATCCCAGAGTACTAAAGGAGATGGCTAGGGAAATTGCAAATGCACTAGTGATAATTTACCGAAACTCACTAGACTCTGGGGTGGTCCTGGTGGATTGGAAATTAGCAAATGTGACGCCACTGTTTAAAAAAGGAGGTAGGCAGAAAGCAGGAAATTATAGGCCAGTGAGCTTAACTTCGGTAGTAGGGAAGATGCTGGAATCTATCATCAAGGAAGAAATTGCGAGGCATCTGGTTAGAAATTGTCCCATTGGGCAGACGTAGCATGGGTTCGTCATGGGTTCATAAAGGGCAGGTCATGCCTAACTAATTTAGTGGAATTTTTTGAGGACATTACCAGTGCAGTAGATAACGGGGAGCCGATGGATGTGGTATATCTGGATTTCCAGAAAGCCTTTGACAAGGTGCCACACAAAAGGTTGCTGCATAAGATAAAGATGCATGGCATTAAGGGTAAAGTAGTAGCATGGATAGAGGATTGGTTAATTAATAGAAAGCAAAGAGTTGGGATTAATGGGTGTTTCTCTGGTTGGCAATCAGTAGCTAGTGGTGTCCCTCAGGGATCCGTGTTGGGCCCACAATTGTTCACAATTTACATAGATGATTTGGAGTTGGGGACCAAGGGCAATGTGTCCAAGTTTGCAGATGACACTAAGATGAGTGGTAAAGCGAAAAGTGCAGAGGATACTGGAAGTCTGCAGAGGGATTTGGATAGGTTAAGTGAATGGGCTAGGGTCTGGCAGATGCAATACAATGTTGACAAATGTGAGGTTATCCATTTTGGTAGGAATAACAGCAAACGGGATTATTATTTAAACGATAAAATATTAAAGCATGCCGCTGTTCAGAGAGACTTGGGTGTGCTAGTGCATGAGTCACAGAAGGTCGGTTTACAAGTGCAACAGGTGATTAAGAAAGCAAATGGAATTTTGTCTTTCATTGCTAGAGGGATGGAGTTTAAGACTAGGGAGGTTATGTTGCAATTGTATAAGGTGTTTGTGATGCCACACCTGGAGTATTGTGTTCAGTTTTGGTCTCCTTACTTGAGAAAGGACGTACTGGCGCTGGAGGGTGTGCAGAGGAGATTCACTAGGTTAATCCCAGAGCTGAAGGGGTTGGATTATGAGGAGAGGTTGAGTAGACTGGGACTGTATTCATTGGAATTTAGAAGGATGAGGGGGGATCTTATAGAAACATTTAAAATTATGAAGGGAATAGATAGGATAGATGCGGGCAGGTTGTTTCCACTGGCGGGTGACAGCAGAACTAGGGGACATAGCCTCAAAATAAGGGGAAGTAGATTTAGGACGGAGTTTAGGAGGAACTTCTTCACCCAAAGGGTTGTGAATCTATGGAATTCCTTGCCCAGTGAAGCAGTTGAGGCTCCTTCATTACATGTTTTTAAGGTAAAGATAGATAGTTTTTTGAAGAATAAAGGGATTAAGGGTTATGGTGTTCAGGCCGGAAAGTGGAGCTGAGTCCACAAAAGATCAGCCATGATCTAATTGAATGGCGGAGCAGGCTCGAGGGGCCAGATGGCCTACTCCTGCTCCTAGTTCTTATGTTCTTATGTTAACAGTATAGGTGACACCGAGTGTGAAGGTGAAGACCGTGTAGAATGGCAGAGAGGTAAGGTTAGAGTGGAGATAGAAATAAGTAGTCTAGGTGATGACTATCTTTTCACAGAATTGCAGAAGTGTTACAATACAGAAAAAGGCCATTTGGCCCATCTTGTCTCCACCAGCTCTCTGAATAAGCAATTCACTTAGTGCCATTCTTTCACCTTCGCCCCATAAAACTTTACATTCTTTTTCTTCAAATAACACTCTAATTCCCTTTCCAATGTTTGAGTTCAACCTGCCTTGACCACACTCTCAGGCAGAGCATTCCAGACCTTAACCACTCACTGCATGAGAAGGTCCTTTTCCTCACATCGTATTTGCATTTTTTGCGAATTACTTTAAATCTGTGCCCTCTTCTCCATGATCTTTACACGAGTGGGAACAGGCCCTCCCTATCTAACTGTCCAGATCAGTCATGATTTTGAATACCTCTGTCAAATCTCCTCTCTGCCTTCTCTTCTCCTCGGAAAACAAGTCCTAACTTACATTGGAACACAGGAGTTAGGATCTGGAGTAGGCCACTCAGTGCTTCAGGCCGGTTCCGCCATTCAATAAGATAATGGCTGATCCAGCTGTGGCCTCAATCCCACATTCCTGTTGCCGCCAACCCCCCCCCCTCCCCCCGCCCGATAACTCCTGACTCCCAAATCGATCAAAAACCTGTCTAACGCTGCCTCGAATAAATTCTCCCAGCTATATTCATACCTGAAGTTTCTCATCTCTTGAATCTTTCCTGCATTGCCTCTGTGAATCGTTTTTGCACTCTTTCCAACGCCTTTGCATCTTTCCTAAAGTGTGGGAATTAAATTTCAGTTCTTGTGCCAACAGAGATTGGCTAGCGTGTGGATCAGCCTGAGCAAGTGTCGGGTTTCTGATGTTACGATTGGGTGTGGAGCGACACATAGGCTCCCCTTCTTCACAACCTCCTTGGTTGGTCACCACAAAGGTATGTGTAAAATCCTTTCACCGTGGACACCTTTTCCCAATCCAAATGTAATTACTTTCCGTAAGGAGCTAATTTAACCAGGCTTTCGAGTCAATGAACGTTAATTAATGGGAGGTGGCACCATCGGCACCTCAGTCGGGAGGAAGTCACCCCTCAGAGAACTGCTGGCCAATCTGATTGGCAAGCAGCTTCCTAGTCCCAGCAGCACTAAAAGCTGCAGTAGGTAGGGCTGCATGGGACTGCAAGCAGCTTCTTGAGTTGTGACCTGACAGTCCAGGATCAGGTAAGTGTGGGCATCTCAGGACTGGACAGGGAGGTAAGGCCCAGAGTGGATCATGGTGTTGGAGAGGCCGGGGGAGGGTGGAGGAGGGTGGGAGGGGGGGGGGGGGGGGGTGAGGGGTGGGGGGGGGAATCACTGCAGAGTCCAGAGGTGTTTTTAGGGGCCCACTGTTGAACGTAGGCTATTGATGGAGGCGCCTCTCCCCCTCCCCACCCAAGGCCTGAACAGGGTCATTTTTCCAGACTTCCCCTGCTGCAAGACCCTCCCACCTGCCTGAATTTTGAGGTTAAGCGGAAAAATTGCTATTAATCAGTCATTCATTGACCACTTGAGACCCTCAATTGGGGCAAGGGTGGACTGGCTTAGGCCTTGCCAGGCCCATCGTAAAATTGCAAGAGGTCGAGGCATGCAGAAATCTGGTGGGCAGGTCATCTGAGGAATTTTACCGGTTACCCCTCAGCCGACAGGGGAATGTAAAATTCTGCCCAGTGTCTTCAGTTTTCCTGACATTCAATTGAAGGGAAATTTAAATGGCAGAAAGGTAGAGCTGGGAATTCAGTCATTGACATTAGACAGCAAGGTTCCTAGAATAGATTCTTGCTGGAGTCTTTGATCAGAATCAATCAATGAAATACATTACCATTGACAGTTACATTGATGTTTCTTACCATCTAGTCAATCAATTATTCAGTCTACACCTTCCTCATTCATTCCAAAGAGCATTCTATTTAGTGTCATATTCTCCAAAGAGGGTGTATTAAATGCTTTTGAGAAAATCAAAATCTACACGACCAGCTATACTTATTGTTTGATTTTCAGCATTCAATAGTTTTGTGAGGTGCAATGTGTTTTTCATTAGCTTTGATTTATAACCTCATATGGCAGTCTCTATAATAGACTCCAGTAGTTTTCGCTCTATGGGTGTGAAGTTAACAAGCCAATTATTTCAAAAATCAGGCTTTGACCTTAAAAAAAAACATAACCAATAGGCACATTTCCTAGCACTGAGCTTCATAAGAACTCCAACAATAGATCAAATATGGAAAGCAAAATATTGCAGCTTCTGGAAATTTGAAACCTGAGCAGAGAATGTTGGAAATCCTCTGTAACCATAGAATCCCATAGAAGCCCTACAATGCAGAATGAGGCCATTTTACCCATTGTGTCTGCACCAACCCTCCATAAAAGCACCCTACCTGGGTCCACTCCATCCACCCTCTCCCCGTAACCCCGTAACTCCACCTAACCTGCCCATCATTGCACCCTAAGGCAATTTAACATGACCAATCCACCTAACCTGCATATCTTTGGACTGTGGAAGGAAACTGGTGGACCCGGAGGAAACAAACACAGACACGGGGAGAACATGCAAACTCCGCATTGTCATCCAAGGCCAGAATCGTACCTTGGTCCCTGGCGCTGTGAGGCAGAAGTTCTAACCATTGTGCCACCGTGCCGACCTAAATTGGATAGTGTCAATGGAGATACAAACAAAGTTAACAGGCCAAGTTTTGCGTAACTCTGCAAGTGGATCCCGCTTCCAATTGGACGGTGATCAGGTGGCCACATGCGATCTTGTTGACCAACCCCCTAGGACGCAGAAGTGGGATGTGTTGAGATGTCAGGTGATGGCACCATATTTAAAAGGCTCCGGCACTCATTCAATGGGGGGGCTGCCTGCCTGGAAAGGTGAGAAATGGAAGAAAACCTACTGCAGAATGGCAGGAAAACACCGGGTGGTCCCACTTTTCAGCGATGCCTCCATGCTGTGGAGCGGGGGGAGGGGGGCGCACACTTGGAACCTTTGGCCAGTGCTACAAGCACATTAATGATCTTATACCTTCTGCCAGGGTGAGGACTGCATACAACCTTACCCTTTGGGGTCCACATGTGACAATGTGAAAGAGTGCACTTGGTGGAGAGAGAGCGACCACCCAAACCTGTCAGAGGCATTGTTGTATCGTGTTGAGACATGACCCACACAGGGTCCATCATGAGTGGTCACATGTAGGAGATGTTCGCGCCTCTCCATCACCGACTACTCGGCTGCCATTAGCATTGGCATTGTGTTTATCTCCTTTGGGAAACTAACAGTGTTTATCTTTGTGCGTGCAGGAGAAGACGGCCCATAGCCTAAAGGAGCAGGACAGGTGGAGGCATATCATATTTGTCCATTTCTGACCCTCTTGAGGAAGAAACCATAGAACTGTCAGGGCAGCCACTCCATCACTGGTGGCGAGGCAGGAGTGTATACCCAAGCGAGAGTGTGGATGCCTGCAGGTACACGAGGATGCATTTGGCACATGCGAGGAATCGTGCCCGTGTGTCTAGCGCTGGATCCATGGAGCTCCACAATGGGAAACCTTTAACACTCCAATCTTTCTATACTCTTATACAGGTCAGCTTTAAGCCAAAGGGCAGGGTGCTGGAGAGATTTGGGGTCGGTCAGTCAGCTCTAAGGAGGAGGAGGGAGCATGAAATACTGTAACACATCAGGGAATTGCCCAGCACTCTCCACCAGTGTAGATGCTCACACATCAGGGGACGTGTTTGCCCTTTAGATTTGAGCACTCAGCATGATGACCACAGCACAGACACGCATGAGCCTGTGATGGAGGCTGTGATTGCTGAGGTGACTGAGATTCGGAGGACTGAGGAGGCCAGGGTAAGGACCCCCAAGCTGATGGAGGGCCTCTGGAGTCATCAACCACATGGCAACTGCTGCAGCTGATGGTAGAGTTGCCAGAGGCCACACGGATCCACGCATGTACAATGGTCGAGTCCATCCAGTCCATTTCTGCCTTGTCTCTGATGGCTTATATCTTGTCTTCTTCCATTAAGATATTGGCAACGGTTATCGAGAACCAGCTCCAGCAAACTGATCACGGAATGCTAGAGACACACGCAGACCTCATTACCTTGTCCATGAGCACTGTGCAGCAGTGACAAGACAAGAGCTGGACGAGGCACCTGGAATCTCTCTCAGGTCTTCGTGCTTCTTAGATCAGCAGGGAGTTACGTGTGCCTGGCAAGGGAGAAGGAGCTGCCTTCTGAATCTTCTCCAAGGTTAATCTTGTTCTGGATAGTGACTTCCCTGCCCGTCTGCAGTTAACCAGTGCCTCAAGTTACCACAGTTATAGAGGTGAGTCTTGTGCTTGCACAGGAGTCCTTCAGCATTCCAGGGCCCTTCGGGCAGCTTGAGAACAGTGACCAAGTGTGATGAATGATACTGCACCTTTAATGTAATGATCCCTTTAAGACCGGGTTTGGAACCCTGGGGGACTCTGCCTCTGGCTCCACCCTCCCAGGGAGCCATATATAAGGTAATGTTCAGTGGGCTGTGTGCAGTGAGCATACTTCTCGGTAGCTGTCTGGTTCGCTGCTAATTAAAGCCTTTGGATTACCAATCATCTCTCTTGAGCTGTAATTGAGGGTATCTCACCAAGGTCACCCCAGGCCACAGTCTGCCTCCACCTCAGCTGCAACAAAGCTTATGTGGCCTTAGTAGCGGAGCGCAAGGATGGAAGATTCAGAACAGCCAAATCACAATAGTGTAGACAGTAAGCTTGAGAAGCTGATACTGAGTGGGGTGAGTGATATTCAAGACCCATTTCAACTGATTGGAAGTAGTGATAAAGTTCCTTGGGCGAAATTCTCCGCACCCGCGGAAAGTCGGCAAACGGTCGTAAAAATCGGGACCGTTTTACGACAGTCGCGAAGGCTTCATTTCCCGAACGATTCACTTCCTGGAAATGGGCTAGCAGCGCGGCCGCGTCAATTACGTGCGTGATGACGACGGAACACGACGACGACACGAACCCGCCCATGTGACGCCGCCCGACGCCGTAAAAAGGCGCGGGCGACCACAGAATCTGTCGGGCAGGATGTCGGAGCCTAGGCGATCTGCTCCTCGCTTTATTGATGCAGACGTCGAGGAGCTCCTCGATGCCGTGGAGCAGAGGAGGGGCATCATCCGCCCGCGGAGAGGGCATCGCCAACCTGCCAGCACGGTACGCCAGGCCTGGCGTGACGTGGCTGCTGCCGTCAGTGCTGTGGGGCACACCCCTCGCTCAGCAGAGCAGTGCCGAAAGAAGCTACACGACCTCACCAGGTCTGCCAGGGTAAGTGCCATGAGGGTGCCCCCTAGTCACAACCATCCCTCCCCCTTAACTGCCCGGGGGGGGGGGGAGAGGGATTGGGGCAGAGTTATTTGAGGGTGGTTCACAAAGTTGTCACAGACCCAGCGCTCTGGCCCCGAGGAGAGATGCAATCATCTGATGACAACTTGCCCCCCCCCAAACTGTGCCAGTATCAGAACGGACTTCTGATACCTACCGTTTTGTAATGATCTACCTATGTTCCCTCCCCCAACAGGACAATGCCGGTCATAACCACCGTGAGCGGCACAAGACTGGAGGGGGTTCGCCCAACATGCACCCCCTCAGCACCTTTGAATAGAGGGCACTGGACCTTGTTGGGGGGTCTGCCACCCGCGATATCGCGCAATGCGAGGTTGGCGGAACTGCAGCAAGTGAGACAACCCTCCCTGACAAACACCCCCCCCCCCCCCCCATCCTCTGTCCCTTCACACACCCTTCCCACTGGGACACCTCCCCATCCTCTGTCCCTTCACACACCCTGCCCACTGGGACACCTCCCCATCCTCTGTCCCTTCACACACCCTGCCCACTGGGACACCTCCCCATCCTCTGTCCCTTCACACACCCTGCCCACTGGGACACCTCCCCATCCTCTGTCCCTTCACACACCCTGCCCACTGGGACACCTCCCCATCCTCTGTCCCTTCACACACCCTGCCCACTGGGACACCTCCCCATCCTCTGTCCCTTCACACACCCTGCCCACTGGGACCGTCCAGCGGCCTGCCAAGCAAATCAAAATAACCCGTCCCATTCTCTTCCCTAGGACGTGATGCCGAACGACTAGGGCCGTCTGGCTGCAGACGGAGACAGGAATCTGCCGCCACCTCACCCGGGGCCTCACAACAGAGGGTGCCCGATCAGCGGGCGGCCCTATCCGCCCCAACCCAATCTGCGGACCAGGACGCACAGAGGGTTCGAAGTCCACCACCACCACCAGAAATGGCCAGGGACAACCCTCCTGTCGCTGAGTAGCCCCACACCATGGACGAGGACCTAACCATTGAGAGCGTCGGGCTTGCGGCACTGCTTTCTCCCACCACTTCCATCATCCCAGAGATACACACCCCGGCGGGCCTATTTAGTGATGAGTCTCCTGGGGCACAGTCTGGTTGGCACATCACAGATGAGCAGGTACAGCAGGTGGAGGTCGGAGCAACAGAGGGCCCGGACTCGCGGAGGCCAGACCAGGCCCAGGATGCAGCTGGCTCCCAGACGTTTTCGGAGTTCCTGGAGTTTCTCAACCCACCCGCACAGCCGATGCCTCAGGAAACCCAGGGAAACAATGACGGGATGAGGGCTTCCTTCCAGACTCTGCAGACGCTGTTAGAGGAGTCGAACCGCGTCCAAGAGCAGGGAGTGGTGCCGCTCATGGCAGAGACCCAGTCCGACACCGCACGGGTGGCATCCGCGGTGGAGGCAATGGGTCAGGTTATGCAAGACGTTGGGGTTAATGTGCACGCGTCATCCTCGGCCCTGGACAGGGTTGCCCTCTCACAGGCAGCAATGTGCCAGAGCCAAACCGACATTGCCGGCGCCCTGCGGGCCATGGCCGAGTCTCAGCAGGTCATTGGCCAGTCGCAGCAGTCAGTCGCCGAGAGCATCAACCGCCTGACACATGTGCTGGATGGCGTCGTGCACACTCAGGTTGAGATCGCACAGTCCCTGGCGGGAATGTCTAACTCCCTGGACTCCGTCTCTGCAAACCTTCGGATCCTGGTGGATACCGTTGCAGGCCTCCAGGACTGGCAGCGCCAGGTGTCGGTGGTGCGACGGGGAACCTCCCCGCTCGCACCTCTGTCCCAAAGTGAGGCCCGGGGGCCACCGGGCTCCCCGAGGGAGGAGGAGGTTTCGGGGCCCGTCCCATTAACTCCATCACGGGACGTCCCGGAATTCTCGGCCTCCCCCCGTCCCATCCCTGGTGCATCGGGTGGGCAGCAGGCAGAGCAGGGTGGCACAATGTCACCCGAGACGCCCGCAGAGCAGCCTGGCCCATCAAGGCCGGGTCGCCCCAGGAAACGCTTGGCCAAGGAGAAACGAGTTGAGGGGGGCGATTCGCAGCAATCCTCCTCCACTCCTGCTATATCATCTGGGGATTCACTTAGACGTAGTGGTAGGGCCCGTAAGGCAACTAACATAGACACTGAGTAAGTTGGCATGGGTGAAGGGCACAGTTTAGCTGTAGGGGCTAGGGCACCTGTAAATAATTGTTAATATTAAACGCACTGTTCCACCTTACTTGTAATACCGTGTGATTGTTCCACAGCCACAGGAATCGTGATGGTGACCGAGTGTCGCTGGGGGTGACGGGTGGTGAAACCTCGGTGCCGGGTGTGCAGTCCCTGCCCCTACCCCCCACCCAGAGCTAGCCCACGCGGGCACGTGATGGAGTGTCAGTGACGAACTCAGCGGCCACCAAGGTGGATGGTTCAGCTATTGCCATGGGTCAGACTCTCTCTAACGACTCTGAGCTCACAGCTCTTCGCAGAGCGGGCTGTCATCATTCCACATGGCACTGATCACACCCGCTGACACAGCCATCAATGCTGTGCCATTCGGTCTGGACCCAGTGATAAGCGTCATGTCGAAGTGGAGCAGTGTACACTGAGAGGGGGGGTTGTGGTGGTGGCAGTTGTGTGGTGACCCTCTGCATGACTAGCGATGCAGGTGGTGGTTTGGTGTTCATTGGGGACGTCACATGCGATGCGTGAACCGTGCTGCCACCATGACGTCGCGTGCCCGCCGTCCTTGCGGGGCCGTCGTGCCGCCTCCTGGACATCACCAGCACCTGGGTCGTGTCTGCGTGCTGCGCCCGCCACTCCGCCAGCGTCCTCCTCCTCCTCCTCCTCCTCCTCCTCCTCCTCTGTGCTGGCACCACTGCCACTAGCTTCTCCCTCCGCCTCCTGCAACAGGTCATCTTCCCTCTGCATCACGATGTTGTGCAGCGCACAGCAGACCACTACAATGCGAGCGACCCTGTCGGCCTGGTACTGCAGGGCCCCTCCGGAGCGGTCCAGGCACCTGAATCTCATCTTCAGGAGGCCAAGGCAGCGCTCCACCACACCCCTGGTTGCTGCATGGGCCTCGTTGTATCGTGTTTCCGCATTGGTCTGAGGCCTCCGTATAGGCGTCATCAGCCAAGACCTCAGCGGATAACCCCTGTCACCTAGCAACCAGCCCCTCAGCCGGGGGGGACGTCCCTCAAACATCGCAGGGATGAACGACTGCGCTAGTATGTAGGAGTCATGCACACTCCCTGGGAACCTTGCACAGACGTTCATGAACCTCATGTGGGGGTCGCATACCACCTGGACATTAATGGAGTATGTCCCCCTCCTGTTTGTGAACACGTCCCTGTCCACAGCAGGCGGGCGCATGGGGACGTGAACACAGTCGATTGACCCCTGAACCCTCGGTATCCCGGCCACACTGGCAAATCCACGGACTCGTGAGTCTTGACTTGCTCGGTCCTCGGGAAAGGTGATGTAGCGATCGGCGATGGCATAGAGGGCGTCGGTCACATCCCGGATGCACCTGTGCACCGATGACTGGGAGATCCCAGAGACGTCCCCGCTCGGAGACTGGAAGGAACCGGTAGCATAGAAGTTCAGAGCGACCGTCACCTTGATGGCTACAGGGATCGCGTGTCCTCCCCCCGTTCCACGTGGGGCGAGGTGCGACAGGAGTTCGCAGATATGTATCACCGTCTGCCTACTCAGCCGGAGTCTTCTCCTGCAGGTGATGTCCGGCATTGTTAGGAAAGAGACCCGGACACGGTACACCCTCGGCTTTGGTCGTCGCCTCTGACGCCGTGGCTGCACCCTCACTCTCTCCTCTTCCTCTTCCTCCTCCTCCTCCTCCTCCTCCTCCTCCCCCCCCCCATGCTGCTCGACGACTGGCAACTCTTCGGCCCTTCCCTCTGCTGCTGCAGCTGGCCCTGCAGCCACTGCGGGTTGTGGGTGTGGATGCTGCTGCATCTCCAAATCCAGTAGAGCTGCCCCAACCACTGCGCAGAACAAAGCCGTTCTGTTCCCATGCATCGTGCTAACCTACAGAAGGGTGGTGGGGGGCAGAGAAACGGGACATGTTAGACGGACGTTAGTCGTTACCTCGGCAGCCTCCAGCCATGGGATACCAGTGTGTCCCGGTGGCCTGGTCGCGCTGCTGACACGCGGTCAGCCTAACCCCTGGTCACTTTCTGCATCCAACGGCCAGTAAACTATGGCCTCCTCACGGGTGCATCAGTGGCCTGTGGCCGGAAGCCAGGGGAACCAGCGGCCGTGTCCTCGTCACCTGCACACCATGGCATGGTGGCAGACATTTTGTTACGGGGTTGGACGGCTCACCCTCTACCTAACCCCCCCCTCCGTCGCCCCCCACTGCCCCCTCCGTCTCCCCCACTGCCCCCTCCGTCTCCCCCACTGCCTCCCCCGTCTTCCCCCACTGCCCCCTCCGTCTCCCCCACTGCCCCCTCCGTCTCCCCCACTGCCCCCTCCGTCTCCCCCACTGCCACCACCGTCTCCCCCACTGCCCCCTCCGTCTCCCCCACTGCCACCTCCGTCTCCCCCACTGCCCCCTCCGTCTCCCCCACTGCCCCCTCCGTCTCCCCCACTGCCCCCTCCGTCTCCCCCACTGCCACCTCCGTCTCCCCCACTGCCCCCTCCGTCTCCCCCACTGCCCCCTCCGTCTCCCCCACTGCCTCCCCCGTCTCCCCCCCACTGCCCCCGCTCTGGACCCCCTCCCGTTCCCAGGGATGCCTTCCCCGTTGTGGCCAGACTCGAGCGGTGCGCTGAACGGTGCGCTGAGCGGTGCGCAGAGTGGTGCCCTGACCTCCTCCAAGCAGTCGTCAGCCAGGCCGACTGGTTGACGAATTTAAAAAGCAGGTGTGTTTCACGACGTCCAAACAGGGCGCCATGACGTCGGGACTTCGGCCCATCCGGGCCGGTGAATAGCGGGGGGGCTCTCAGTGGCGATTCTGGTCGTGTCAGGGGCGGGAAGGAGGCGTTTGTCGGGAAACGCGACTCCGACAATTTGCGGGGTTCGGAGAATAGCGGGAGGGCGTCGGAACAGCGTCGCCGTAAAAATTTCCGACGCCCGCTATTCTCCGACCCGTCGTGAGTCCGGAGAATCTCGCCCCTTGTCTTTTAAGAAATGTACTAAGATAATCCAATTGCACTTGTGGGATCCAGGCAAGCGACTACAAGGAAGCGGTAACAAAAAAGTTTAATGCACAAATAGCAAGTTACAATCACCACTCCCGAAGGGTTTCCTGCATTGGGGTTTTCATGTTCACAGAGCTTCCTGGTTAAGGTTTTAGCCCCGCCTCCTCATCAGGGAAGCTCGTATTCTGGTGAGGCCACAAAGAACCTATTGGTGCAGACTCCATGTCCTCGTGCCGGTTATAACAAGACTGAAATCGGTTTACTATATCAGGGAATTATGAGATATTCCAGCAATTAGTGAATATAAAGAGCAAATTGCTAAATGCAATCTTATGCAACACAGGAAACCTAAAGAAATGGTAAGGGATCAAACAACTAGCTGCAATTTGGAAATGAAGCAGAGCAAGCGTGGATCTTTGTAACCCTTTAACACACACTATCCTTAATTATAACTGGAATCTACAGTTCTTGCCAGCATGCATGACTTTCAGAGTGAAGAAGTCACTAAATAGGTTGTCAATGAAGGTGGCAGGTTAAGGTTAATTAGAGGTATTAGCACAATCTTGGAAGATTTCCATGACTACTGACACACAATGTTGGTTCATCCTCTCTTGGCAAAGAATGTTCATACTTTGATAATGACAACCAGCTTTGATGGAGCCCCTTTAATGCAGAAATGTATCCCAGGGTGCTTTGCACAAACATCATCAGGCACTGAGGAATACAAGATCAAAATGCGATCAAACCTCGGACAAGGAGGTAGGTTTAATGAACTTAATAAAGGATAAAAAAGAGGTTGAGAGGCAGAAAAGATTACGGATGACAGTGTGGCACAGTGCAGCCTCACAGCTCCAGGGTCCCAGGTTCAATTTCCAACCTTGGGTGACTGTCTGTGTGGAGTTTGCACTTTCTCCCGTGTCTGCGTGGGTTTCCTCCAGGTGCTCCGGTTTCCCCCCACAGCCCAAATATGTGCAGGTTTGGTGGGGTTACAGAGATAGGGTGGAGGAGTAGGCCTAGGTCGGGTGCTCTTTGGGAGGGTCAGTGCTGGCTCGATGGTTCGAATGGCCTCCTTCTGCACTGTAGGGATTCAATGACAATTCCCAAGCTTAGGGCCCAGGCATCTGAAGAAACAGAGATTGAAGGCACTAAGGCTTTGAAATGACTGAATGAAACAGACGTTAAAGGAATAGCACACAGCATCTGGTTTGGGCTATTTTATGCACCATCATAATGTACATTTGCAAATGGGAGTTTATTATGTGCAAATATGACTGAATAAATCAACAAATACCAACAACTTAATGCAGATACAAACTATTAGCAATCACCAGGAAGCAATCACTATCCAAGTCAATGTCAATCAGTTATTCAACAGAGGATGCACATTTAGGCTTTCATGTGTTTCTTTATTACCTTGACTGCTCGCTAATATACTTTGCAATCTCTTAAGACATCAAAACATCTCGTCCTCTTACTTGTACTAGATCAAATCCAGATATGCCACCATTTAAATTCAGTTTCTGATACTATCAAGAAAAATCTCAGGTGTAGAGAGACAAACAGCACCATAGAAATTCCAGGGTCACTGAATTACAGTCAAGATAAAATCTTAAAGAAACTGGCCACTGAGCTCCAAAAATCGAGCAAAAATCTCCAGTGACTCTTCGGTGTTTTAATACCTCAGAAGGTTTCAAAATCACCGCATGTGACCCACCTTGTGCCAATAAAAGCTATGTGTGAATTTACACCAGTGTATTGATGATGTCTAAGCAGGAACCTCCTGGCAGAGTTATGGAGGTGAGTGCAGAGATGTTTCACTGGCAGGTAGCAGAAGGGCGAAAGAAAATTCATGTGTAGCAATTCTTCAGTACAAAAGCAGTGGAAATCATATCCATGTGGATCTCTCACTGAAAATAATCACGACATCACTCAGACACCACAGTTATTGCCATGAACAGCATAGCTAACATTTTTGATGGTTATCAAATTGATAAAACTGCCCAGATATCATGGTATGTCCAGCAATTAATACATTACATTTGAGGACCTAAACTGCACATTATCTCCAAAGATTAAATTAGCCTTTCGGTCAATGATAGAGTCCATATCTAGCGTCGCATGGCAAAGGGAAAATTACCTATATCCTGAATCGACAATTCTAGTTAAAATGTGCAGACAGTTACTGGAAACAGGCAGTCTATGAAGTGTGTTCAACAATTAATATGCTTAAATTATGAACTTTAAATACATGCAGGTGAATGGTTGGACAAGGAAGGAGTTCAAAGCGGTCTAGTTGAGGGATCATCATCCTGGGCCTAAAGGAGGCCTTGAAAACCCAGAGAGACAAACCAGGAAACCTGGCATCAGGAAATACCAGCACACCATAGATTTTGGCCACCAATTGTAACTAATATCAGAGCCCTGGTAAGAAAAGGGTTCTTGCCAGGCAGGCCACTGCGAGCTTCGATCCAGCAAGGCTGCTCCCTTGCTGCTGAAACTGGGTCAGGCCAGTTTCCAAGTATCCCTGGCGGCTGCCTAAAACATGTATGAGGCCCTTCACAGAAGTAAATGAGGGATCTAAATTTGTTTCAGGTAGTTTCCCTCTGCTAAACTGGCTGGCAATGAGCAGGGCTAGTGTTGGGCTGCTGTATCCGCAGCAGAAGCATCCAATGAAAGGCAAATTAGAACAAAAAAATGATTTGAAAGAATGTTGCTGTAGAGCCAGGAGGAGGAGAAGTCCTCTTGAGACTTGCTGCCAGTCCAGTCCAGTCCAGCGGGTGATCAGCACCTCCTCCCATTCTCCTCCACCCTCACCACTACCCCTATCGTTGCCTGATGACCGCAGCTACATGTCATTCGCATCTCCAACTGGGCTTGCTGCCTGTGGAAATTTAGATTCCCTGTGCCCATTTGGCACCTGCAAACATGTTTGAATGAATTTCTGGGCCACAAGGGTTTTGCAAAGGACTGGATCATTAATCATGATAGCACCAAGCTAACGCTTTATGTTTAAGTTATTTTTTACAATCGTTTCCCTGTCAAATGGTTTCAGTATCCGATGAGTTAAGCTGGCAAAATCATCATAATTTGGAAAATGTCCACAAAAAGATCATTTTCACAGCGAGCACGTGCAGTGCTCAATCAACCACCTTGTGGGAGGACAATTAAACAGGAAAAAAAAATGTAGGGATTTTAATTACCATACAAATTAGAAAAAATTAGGCAGTCATATTTCACGCCTTAATTTGGCTTTGGGGGCTGCTGGGCAAAGTTTAGAGTAAATCTTTGATTAATTGAGACACAGCAGGAAGGTATTTGAAAAGAAAAGCACGTTTTAAATTACACTTCAGAACAATTTTGTCCTTCAGCAAGTAAAAGTACAGTCTTAACTCGGAGAAGCACAATGTGAATTAATGCTCACAGAACATCAATTATTTGAATAAATAAGATGTATTAATATTTGAAGCAGAGTTTTCTGCTAATATGTGCTATTTTTCTTCATCTAAGGTGCATATTTTATAAACTATATGCCACGGATATAATTTACCATTGGAATCGGCTTCAATCATAAATTATCTCGAGTAATTTACATAAGAGACAATATTCAGTTGATGGCATTCTTGTTCTTTCGAGGCACTGTTAGATGAACACCAGCAAAACTTTGGTTCCTCACAAAAGTTGTCCTTATTCACAATCCCGGAAATTAAGTTATTCCACTGTGAATGACAACACATCTGAGTCCTAACCTGTCCTTAGACAGCTTGAACATATCCAGTCTACAATGAGGTAGTGTGAAGTTTGAACAGATTACCTCTGCCACCTTCCTCTAAGTCCACCAACATCCCAGTTGCCTCTGCCCTGGCTGGTTGTCGCAAATTCAGCCCAAACCACGGTTCACATATGGGATCATCCTGGTCTGGTGCTCAGTTTTTTGCACCAGACTGGTAATAAAACAAAACCTTAACATTATTGTAAAGTTGCTGGGCTACATGGAAATGGTGACCAAGGACTTGCAATTTCAAACAGTTCACTTGGAGTTCTTTGGCAGCTCTTACATGCCAAGTCTGTGGCCATGCTGGGGAGCACTCCCATACTACCGACACATAATTTCCTGTGTACAGGGCATCACAATGTGCAAATGAAAACAAAGTCTGCATCTTCCCCATTTTAGTTGAGGCGACCTGTGCCCGCATTCATGGGATAATCTTGGATGGCGGCAACAGAACATTAATTATTTACAATGTACAGAACACAAACCTGGGTCACCAAATCTGGCACAAAGCCCAACATGTCTCTTTCCCTCTTTTCTTTCAATAAAATCAGCACATATATACACAAAGCCAGTAGATTATCCTTGAGTTTGTAAAGTTTGGTCTGCCCAGGCACCCTGAGCATGTAATTGTGCCAGGTGGCTGTGTTGGAAATGCACTCCAGTTGTCCACAGAGCAGATGGTATTGACTGTGCCTGGGGTCTGCACAGTGGCTACAGTGCTTGATGCGTTGGCCTCCATCTCCACTGGTACAGAGGGTGCAGATTGTGGACTTGGTGTGTTGAACTCTTGTGGTGATATGGATTCGGGTACCTGTAATGCCGGTTTGTGACGTACAGAGCACCATCTGAGGTAACGTAGCTGTTTGGTTCGGGGGCGTGGCTGTGGACTACTGCTAGTTTTCCATGGGCATGTGTGGTCTGCATTCTGTCTGTTTCACCTAGTTCTAGAGTGCAGATTCTGCGGGCGTGGCAGTCATTGTAGCCTCATTCCCTTATTTCCACCACGAGGACTCCATCCACATTTGTTTCCACTTTGGGTTGCAGAAGGGCCTTGGTGACAGGGATCATGGTCCTGATGTGTCCCGAGAACATTCGCTGTGCTGACAGGGGCAAATTTTAGTATGAGGGGGAACTTGTGATGTGTTCAAAGCAACATTTGTAAGCAAAGTGCCTTGAACTCCCTGCAGACAAACTGCTGGGCGATGTCCATCATTACTCTCTGGGGAATGCCATGTGCAGCAAAATGTGTCTTCAGCTTTCCAATCACTGTGGTGCTCCTCATGTCAGGCAGATAGTCCATAAGTCCGTAAGACACAGGAGCATAAGTCGGCCATTCGGCCCATCGTGTCTGCTCCGCCATTTAATGAGATCATGATTGATCTGATGCAATAATCCTCAATTCCACTTTCCAGCCTGATCCCCATAATTCTTGATTCCATTACTGATTAAAAATCTATCTATGAGATCATAAGACATCGTACCAGCCTGAGTATGTCACCAAGGACGTAATGCTGTTTCTCATTCCATTCAAATCTATTTGCCGCTGTGAGTGATCATGGGGTCTGCTAGAGGTGCAGTGGTTCTTTGGTTTGATGAGGCTTGAGCACGTTGCACGGTGCACATCTGGACACTTCCCTCTCTATTTCACCATACATTGAGGGCCAGTACGTGCTTTCCTTTTTCTGGCATCTTGTTTCTTTTACCCTGGGTGTTGTTGGTGGTTTTGCTGCGTGTAGTGCCTCTGGAGAGAAGTGGGGATGATGAACACCTGGCCGGGCACTATCAGTTTAACTTGCACGATAAGCTTTTGTCGCATGCTAAAAGAGATGGCTCGGGAAATTGCAAATGCACTAGTGATAATTTACCAAAGTTCATGAGACTCTGGGGTGGTCCCGGCGGATTGGAAACTAGCAAACGTGACACCGCTGTTTCAAAAAGGAGGTAGGCAGAAAGCGGGCAATTATAGGCCAGTTAGCTTGACTTCGGTAGTAGGGAAGATGCTGGAATCTATCATCAAGGAAGAAATAGCGAGACATCTGGATGGAAATTGTCCCATTGGGCAGACGCAGCAAGGGTTCATAAAGGGCAGGTCGTGCTGTAGCCATCTGGGATGGCCACTTCCAACTAGGTACAGAGCAACTCGCAAAGACGGATGGGTAAAATGGACAAGCCAAGAGTCAGGCAGGCTCAGAGCATATTTGTCAGCAAAGACCAAACGGCATCAAAACTCCATCCCATTAGCCGATTAGCAGGTTATGGCCCATCTCCCCCAACACAAAGGACTGGTACTCCAGCAACCGTGACAGTCCCAGACATTGCGGCACCACTCCCTGTCCAAGGGAAACACAAACAACAGGGTCAATGACCGCTTGGGACATGCCCAGCCATCCAGATCCCCGCCCACTTATTGGTTAAGGAATTGAACGGAGTGATCAGGGATCACCCAATTAGTAAGGCCCAAATCGAAGGACCACCCAAAAGAACACAAAAGTCCCCCCCCACCCCCCCCGAGTATATACTGCTTCGAACCCAAGAGATCCAGAATTGAACAGCGGCCACTGATTCCTGTCCTAAACCGGGTGCCCGAAGTTAAGTACAGGTTGTCTTAGTAATAGGTGTAGTTAACTAGTAGTGTTTATGTTGCATGATTGATTGTATGTAAATAAAGTACCCTTGATCTTGAACTAACTAACTGGCTCTTTGATCGATAGCCGGTTGAAACTTGTGATGGTATCATTCAATACCTGGCGACTCTAAGCATTCGGATATGGACAATATAGAAAGAAGGCAAATCCACTGGTTGCCCTAATTGGAACAGAGTCACAGAAAAGACCAAGTAGTCAAGAAAACGCTCGACAGCGCCAAACTAATTTAGTGGAATTTTTTGAGGACATTACCAGTGCAGTAGATAATGGGGAGCCAATGGATGTAGTATATCTGGATTTCCAGAAAGCTTTTGACAAGGTGCTACACAAAAGGTAGATAGGATAGATGCGGGCAGGTTGTTTCCACTGGCGGGTGAAAGCAGAACTAGGGGGCACAGCCTCAAAATAAGGGGAAGTAGATTTAGGACTGAGTATAGAAGGAACTTCTTCACCCAAAGGGTTCTTAATCTACGGAATTCCTTGCCCAGTGAAGCAGTTGAGGCTCCTTCATTAAATGTTTTCAAAATAAAGATAGATAGTTTTTTGAAGAATAAAGGGATTAAGGGTTAAGGTGTTTGGGCCGGAAAGTGGAGCTGAGTCCACAAAAGATCAGCCATGATCTCATTGAATGGCGCAGCAGGCTCGAGGGGCCAGATGGCCTACTCCTGCTCCTAGTTCTTATGTTCTTATGGTGTATATGGTGCAGACCTCTTGAGAACGTTCCTTAGATGACTGGCCATCCTTTCACAATGACATCATGGAACTGCCTGCATGTGTGATATGCCTGTAGGGGCAGCTTTGAGTTCCTCAGTTAACATAGAACATACAGTGCAGAAGGAGGCCATTCAGCCCATCGAGTCTGTACCAACCCACTTGAGCCCTCACTTCCACGCTATCCCCGTAACCCAATAACCCCTCCTAACCTTTTTGGACACTTAGGGCAATTTATCATGGACAATCCACCTAACCTGCACGTCTTTGGACTGTGGGAGGAAACCCGAGCACCTGGAGGAAACCCACGCAGATATGGGGAGAATGTGCAGCCTCCACGCAGACAGTGACCCAGCGGGGAATCGAACCTGGGACACTGGCACTGTGAAGCCACAGTGCTAGCCACTTGTGCTACCATGCTGCAGCACAATACTTGAGTCGTCATCATACTAATAGAACATAGAACATAGAACAGTACAGCACAGAACAGGCCCTTCGGCTCTCGATGTTGTGCCGAGCAATGATCACCCTACTTAAACCCACGTAACCCGTATACCCGTAACCCAACAATCCCCCCATTAACCTTACACTACGGGCAATTTAGCATGGCCAATCCACCTAACCCGCACATCTTTGGACTGTGGGAGGAAACCAGAGCACCCGGAGGAAACCCACGCACACACAGGGAGTACGTGCAGACTCCACACAGACAGTGACCCAGACGGGAATCGAACCTGGGACCCTGGAGCTGTGAAGCATTGATGCTAACCACCATGCTACCGTGAGGCCCCTTATGTCCTCCTTATAATCTGCCTGGTCAGTGATGAGTAGATAAGCGCTGGAGAGCGCATCAGCGAGGTATAGCTCCTCACCACACTTGTAAATTACACTGCGTTTTTCAAATTGGTGCTTGAGCATAATCTGCTGCAAGTGTGCGATGCAGTGTGAAGTGGCTTTTTAAATATAGTTATGAGCGCAGCAGGACCTCCTTCTTTGCACAAGAGCACATTTGCTGTATTGTCGTTGTCTTGTCCAGATTTGGCTTCCCACCGTTCGCTAAGAGCAGGTGGCCCATGTGGGGAACCCTGGTTGATCTGAGCCTCAATTTAGCAGGATTATGTTTCAACTGCAGCATCCTGATTCTGTCGAGGACTGAATGCAAAATGCATTCTGTTCTTGCATTTTACAAGCCCAGACCAGGATGTTTTTCCAGTGTTGTTCTTCAAAGAGCTATTCCATAGACCATTTGAAGACCTCATTTCCAGTGGCGATCCCATAGGTCATGTGGAGGAAACAGTATCTGCCACTAGAGACATGCAGGCATTGTCGTATTATACAGCCTCATGTGATATATGCCTGACAGTTTCCCAATGATATCACAGCCAAGCAGACCTTTGTATTCTAGCATCGATGAGGCGTGGTGCTGTAGCATCTGTACATTTGGCTCAAGGTGAATTAGCCTGAGTGGGATGTTGTTCTGGAGACCAGTACCTTGGTCAACTATGTGGAATTCGACCTGTGTGCAGTGCAGGGTGGCTACAACTTCCGCGCACATGGTTTGTCTGCCATATGCAATGAGATTTACTTTATGATGGAATCGAGTGCAGCAGCTTCGACAAAACATTGCATTTTGCCCTGGTGTCAATTTTGACTTTAAATTTTGCATTGCTGTGAGCAATGTTTTATGTTGTAAATATGTCACCTTTCCATGTGAGGAAATCAACACTTTCACAGGAGTATATTTTGAGAGGCTAAGTGCTCAGGTTGCTTTGAGTCACCTCCATATCATTCACTCTGCTTGTGTTCCGAACCTTGGAAGATTAGCTGGCTGTAACACGGTAGTGGCGGGTTGCTGTGACTCTGACCTGCAACACTTGGCAAAGTGATTCCATTTGCCACAGTTCATAGAATTCTTATAGCGCAGAAAGAGGACATTTGGCCCATCGTGTGTGCACCGACCCTCTGAAAGAGCACCCTACCTGGGCCCAATCGCCCAAACTATCCCTGTAACCCCATCTGGGCGGCATTTTAGCATAGCCAATCCACCTAACCTGCACATCTTTGGACTGTGGGAGGAAACAGGAGCACTTGGAGGAAACTCACGCAGACATGAGGAGAATGTGCAAACTCCACACAGTCACACGAGGTCGGAATCGAACCTGGGGCGGGATTCTCCGATCCCCCGCCGGGTCAGAGAATCGGCGGGGGCCAGTGTCAATCCCGCCCCCCCGTGTCACAAATTCTCCGGCACTGGAGATTCGGTGGGGGCGGGAATCGCTCCGCGCCGGTCGGCGGGCCCTGCCCCCGGCGATTCTCTGGCCCGCAATGGGCCGAAGTCCCACCGCTGTTAAGCCTCTCCCGTCGCCGTGGATCAAACCACCTACCTTACCAGCGGGAGCAGGCGGCGCGGGCGGGCTCCAGGGTCCTGGGGGGGGGCGCGGGGTGATCTGGCCCCGGAGGGGGCCCCCACGATGGCCTGGCCCGCGATTGGGGCCCACCAATCAGCGGGCGGACCTGTGCCATGGGGGCGCTCTTTTCCTTCCGCCTTCGCCATAGTCTTCACCATGGCGGAGGCGGAAGTGACCCCCTCCCCTGCGCATGCACGGGGATGAAGTCAGCAGCCACTGGCGCATGCGCGGACTTACGCCAGCCGGCGAAGTCCCTTCGGCCCCAGCTGGCATGGCGCCAAAGGCCGTTCCAGGCCAGCCGGCGGAGTGCCTACCACTCCGGCGCGGGCCTAGCCCCTCAATGTTAGGGCTTGGCCCCTAAAGGTGCGACCCGACACCAGAGTGGTTTACGCCACTCCATCACGCCGGGACCCCCCCGCCCCGCTGGGCAGGGGAGAATCCTGGCCCTGGTCTCTGGCGCTATGAGGCAGCAGTATGAATGACTCTCCCACTGTGTCGCCAATTGTTGCAGCGTTTATTAAGTGGATTTTTTTGTAAATACTGGCTACTGCAGTTTCGGCAGGGTATGTTCTGTACACAGAAAACCCCTCCTTAGTTCTTTTCTCTGACTGCTCATTTATTATTCAGATACTAATGGTGGATTCTAACGAGAATTCTTTTCTTGAAGCAACTGTTTGTGCACAGCATCGCTGTGTATTCCATACACTATGCAGTCTCTTACAAGTTCATCAGTGAGAGTACCGAACACACACTTTTTCACCAGAATTTTCAACATCGAAGCATATGATTGTACCAACGTGTTGAATTTCTAGTTAGTGGTGTTAAAAACATGTCTGTCCAAGATGAGGTTTTAATGATGCGGATATCTGTTTGAATTTCTTCAATAGTACCCCTTGTAAGTTAATAAGTTCAAAAAAAATATCCCATCGGGTTTGTTTCGCCATTCGATCATGGTTGATTTAATCCTGGCCTTAACTCTACTGTCCTGCTCATTACCATAACCCTTCAACCTACATGCATTTTGCAGGGTATGGTTCCATCATGGTTACATTATTGGGATAAACATCCAAAGACTTGAAATAACCCAGAAAACATGAGTTCAAAACCCACCATAGCTGCTTGAGAATTAAACTCCAAAAAGCATCAGTAAAAGTGAAGATGATGGATTATTGTGACAACATTATGGACAAAACTCCAAACAATAACTAGAAAAATATTCTTGCCTCATACACTGATAGTGAAAGGCCAGTGATCTCTGTTTGGAAGACTATGTTCTCCTGCCGGAGATAAATCATCTCTGGTCTGTGCTAATGCTGGGAGCACAAATCAGAGGCGATTCATCAACACTTACCATGCAAATGTATGCGTGGTGGGGATTGTGAGGGATTCCATTGTGAATCCTGCTATCAGGCCGCCATTTTGAGTAGGGAGCCCGAGAACAAGATATGGAGGCTGGACCCTCTCCTCCCCTGCAATGGATTCCATCATCCCCTCTGCAGGGGTATTGCACAGCAGAGTTTTAAAGCAGTGATTTATTTCACTGTCTCTGTCTGGACTACTCTCTAGCTTCCACACAGGAGTCTCTGTGATTGGAGGCTTCCAGTTGGGGTCTCTCATATGGGGGAGGGGGGGGGCGTCCAGGCAGGGGTCTCTGTAATGTGGGGCCTCAAGGCAGGAATCTCTCTTTTTGGGGGTTCCTGGTGAAGGTCTCTCATTTGGCAGGGTCTCTAGTGACATCTCTCTTGTGGGGGGCATTTCTGTTGGGGGACTCGCTTGTGGGGGGGGTCTCTGGTTGGGCATGGTGGGGGTGGAGTGGGCAGGATTTGCATTGTAAAGGGGAGTGTGGCACTCTGATGGACTTTTGGGGCAACTCCCTAAAAGAGTTACCCCCTTGGCCCACCGCAAAGTTCACCACATCAGGGCCACGCTGGGAAATACCTGCACCAATTCTTGCCCACGTGAATCCCAGCTCAGTTGACCGGAGATACCCACAGGCTTGGAGAATCCGGTGCCCACTGTGTTAATAGGATGCAAATGAGTCAATTTGAACCATTTGCTACCTCCCGCTGGCACGGGGCACGAACCTCGATGCTGTCGCCAGCGGGGGACCAGAGCATCGGAATCAGTGCTGGATTCTCCGCAGCATTGAGAATTCCGCTCCTGCTCCTTCTTCACATTTGTGGCTTGATTTCATGGAGACAATGACAGAAAATCCACTCCAGCAGCTGGTGACCTTTCAGCTTGTTCAAAGCTACCTTTAATCAGAACTGACAGAGAAATGCGATACCAGGCAGACCTCGCCTATTCTGTGTATGTCTGGCAAAAAACGTGCCCTTATTTGTTTAGTTATTAAAGATATTTATCTTAGATATCAAAATTGAACATGAAAGCTTATTTACCGCGGATTCCTGCTCAAGGGCAGAAGAAGGACATGACACAGCAGAGGATAGATTAAAATTTCAGATGCGACATGAAAGTTATTGAACGAGGACAGGAGTGGGGACAGCATCTCAAATAAATATAAAACTATGCACACCACAATGATTATTAGGAGGGGACAATACATCTTTCAACTGATGAGAAGTGGCATTCATCATTTTCCAATAATCTGAGCCTTTTTCAATTAGCTTAACAACTGGGCACATTGCAGTTATTAAACTTTTGGCATCAGATCATATTTTAGCCTCTCAATGAAAGATGAGAGCATGACAATGTCACATGACCAGCACTACCCAACCTATCAGTTGACTTCTGATGTCCTGAAAGAAATATTGTGGAAGAAATGGATTAGTCATAAGTGTAAACTGTATAATCTCGGCCTGGTGTTGATTTATAGTCTGCAGCACGGATTTGCATTTCCTCCACGCAGACCTGAATGTTTTTCAGACTATGATTCAGTACCTCACATCTCTCCTCAGGATGATGGAAGCGTACCATGTGGCCCTTAGGCTTTTCTGAGGCCGCAGGCAATGACAATTTAATTTGCAAGCAGTGAATCATAATTTGATTCAAACGTGCAAGATGGTTTGGATGGGTAATATTAATATCGCGCCCATCACCACCACCCCCCCTCAATTCACTCAAGAGACAGAAACGTCCCACCTCCACAAGGCAAGGATCAACAAAGCTACCTGGAGCTGAGGCTCACACTGCTGAGCTTCTTGTTCGGAATCTTAGGATCAAATTAACCTGTGGATATTAGTGATGTTGTACAATATTTCATGTAATGTTTCACTGGGGGATGGTTTAGTTCAGTTGGCTGGACAGCTGGTTTGCGATGCAGAGCAAGGCGAACAGCGTGGGATCAATTCCTGTACCAGCTGAGGTTATTCATGAGGTTATTCATGAAGGCCCCGCCTTCTCAACCTTGCCCCTCGCCTGAGATGTGGTGATCCTCAGGTTCAATCACCACCAGTCAGCTCTTCCCCTCAAAGGGAAAGCAGCCTATGGTCATCTGGGACTTTTAAAAACTTTTATTTTTACAATATTTGACACCTAAAGCTGCAAAAGCGCATCCGAACGTCGACTGGGAGATGGGAGAAGAAAAGTGCAACTTGCAAGTGGTGTCAATAAAGTTGACTGAAGATTTCCCAGGAATTCTTTGTGTTCCCTCAGCAGCCCGCGTCCTTCTGAAGTCAACTCCATTGCCTATTTTATGTACTGCAAACTTTCCAAACAAAACTTGAGTGGCATGGGAAAAAAGCACATGTTCAAGCACGAGTTAATTGGACACCCTCCATATCTCAAATGAATAAACTCTGGAAGGCTCATGTTTACTTACCCAAACTTTCCTTAACTAAGAAAAACAACCCAAGGTTTTCAACTTGATTTTTTTATGTTCAATGATAAAAATGTCCATTCAAAATTTTCCCAAGGCAGGAAATGCTTCATGACACGCAACCCATTAGTCTTAACGGATTACGGGTTATGATATGATCCAAAAATGGACTGTAACATTATATTTGCCTTTGTGATCCTTTAAATAGAATCAATTTGTTATTAGTCAATGAAGTTGTGACCTTGGCATTAACAATATAGCACATTGCACTTAATGGGTGCCACCAGAATGTAAATATCCTTAAATGGAAAGTCAGTACTAAAAAATACTAATTATTAATTTCCAAACATTCTACACTACTTATAGGCCTGATGATTAGATGCAAAGGAATGTTTTGTTTACCCATTAAAAGAGCTAAAGTGCAGCACTGGACTCCAGACTTCAGTTATTGAGTCTACATGCTCATGTAATCTGCTTCGCAGTTTAAAGTATTTCCTGTGTTGATTTCAACTCATTTACCAAACTTTAGGTGAACCACTAAAACATCAATGAATAGTATCAGTATACAACAATCTATAAAAGATAATACCATTTGTATAGCATGCATGTCCTGTAAATGAAGCACTTGCTTCCCATAAAACAGTCCCCAATGTTTTTTCTCCTGGTATTGTTCTAAAACAGCATTCTCACAGACTAATCGTGACCACGGGCGGGATTCTCCCCTACCCGGCGGGGCGGGGGGTTCCAGCACCGAGGAGTGGTGTGAATCACTCCAGCAACGGGCCACCCCAAAGGTGCAGAATCCTCCGCACTTTCAGGGGCTAGGCCGGCCCCGGAGTGGTTTGCGCTGCGCCGGCCGGCGAGGAACGGGCTTGACGTCATGCCAACCGGCACCGAAGGTCCTCCGTCAGCCGGCGCATGCGTGGGAGCGCCAGCATGTGCTGGCATCATCCCAGCACATGCGCAGGGGGGGTTCATCTCCACATCGCCCATCGCGGAGGACCACAGCGGCCGGTGCACAATACAGTGCCCCCACGGCACAGGCTCGCCTGCGGATTGGTGGGCACTGATCGCGGACCAGGCCACCGTGGGGGCACCCCCCGGGGCCAAATCCCCCCGCGCCCCCCCCCCCCCCCGAGGACCCCGGACGCTGCTCCCGCAGCCAGGTCCCGCCGGCAAATACCTGGTGTAATATATGCCGGTGGGACTGGCCGAAAACGGGCGGCCACTCGGCCTATCGCGGACCAGAGAATCGCCGGCGGGGGGGGGGGGGGGGGGGGGAGGCTGCTGCTGCTAGCAGCCGCCGACCGGCGCGGCATGAATCCCGCCTCCGCCAAATCCCCGGTGCCGGAGAATTCGCAAGCCAGCGTGGGTAGGACCCACGTCTTGGAGGATCTATTGATAATTCTAATATGCAATTTTCATATTTGGAATTTTCATTATGATTAAGATCAAGGCCCGTAATTGGGAGTAGTAGCATTGTATTTAACATTAACACAGCAGAAAATATTGCAGTGAATGGTAAAGCTAACACATAGGCAAAGTATGAGCAATCTAATAATTTTGTTCACGAGCAATTATGGAAGCTCATTTTTTGCCCATGGCCTTAAAATCCTCCTAGAAATAATCCAATTTAATGCACTTTAATCCAGTAACCCAATGGTAATCATATTAGGGACCAATCAACGGTAAATTTGCTCAAGCTTGCCTTATTGCAGTTATTAATGATACCTGCTATAAAATGCAGAGTTAAGGTCGCACAAACAATGGGCAAATATCCAATATGCAGCACAACATATGCCAACCTCAGGAGCTGCTCAATTTCTTTCAGTGCATAGAAGAAGGCGGATTCCTTTATAAGTCTTAATTTCCTGATGCGCTGTTATTGTTGGTGGAGGAGAGGGGAACAGAAACAGGGAGATCTGAGACGATTGCAGAATGGCCATCAGTTTGTATATAATTCCAGTGTGTAACTGGGACTAAATGCACTGTTGAGAGTGAGGAGCGCATTTAAAGGTTGCCCGCACTACTTAAAGGGGACGTGAATTCTGGCTGGCACAGGTGCTACAGGCAACTGGGGTAGTGCGTCTAAGAAGGAAGAATTGTGGCACAACTGGGCAGAGAGCATATTTCCAGGCTCGCTGACACCACATTGGAGTCCTTGAAGCAGGAGGTGAACAGAAAGAAGATCCATCGTGAACCATGAGGTCTAGCTCCTGAACAGTTTGGCTCAGTTGGATGGACAGCTGGATCATGATGCAGAACAAAGCCAATAGCAAGGGTTCAATTCCCGTATCGGCGGAGGTTATTCATGAAGGTCCACCTTTGAACCTTGCTGCTCATCAAGAGTGTGGTGACCCTTAGGTTAAACTACCAGCAGTCAGCTATCCCCCTCAAAGGTGAAAGCAGCCTATGCTCATCTGGGACGATGGCAACGCTACTTTACTTTAGGATATAAAATGTCACAAGGTGCTTGACAGGAGAATTATAGAACAAAGTGTGACACAGAGCCACAAGAGGGGATATAGAACAGACTACCAAAAACCTGGTCCAAGAAGTCCGTTTTAAGGAGTGTCTTAGGAATAAAATGAGGTTGATAGGCATAGAGGTGTAGGGAGGATATTCCAGTGCTTATAACCTGACAATACGGCCACCAATGGTGGAAACTTAGAGCTGATTTCTTCCGCCACACCCGCCGCAAGAACGCCATGGGCGAGAAGTTGACAATGAAGAAGTCTATTGACCTCGGGCAGGATTCTCCAGTCACCGGGCGGACGCGGACGGAGAATGTCGCCCATTATGTTGTAACCAGTCCGGATCTTTTTGACTGGGGACAATTGGTTACCCCATGGATCTTGGGAAATATGAGCTCCCCCAATAAGGGGGCGGGGCAATAGTTAACCTTTCAGCTGTAGGAATAGAGCCGGTCAGTGCGGTACCGGATAGAGAAGGAACCAGTCGTGAGCTACTGGTGCTGTGTAAATATAGTTTTAAATAAAAGTTGCTTTCTGTTTGACTCTGCAAACTGATGCTGGACTCTTTGTGGCCTTCACAAAACATTAAAAGGTGGAAATCTCACAGGTCCCAGCCTCATCGGAGCCTGATGCAAAATAGTTCATGGTCATCATGGTAATCATATTAGTATCATAGAATTTACAGTGCAGAAGGAGGCTATTCGGCCCATCGAGTCTGCACCGGCTCTTGGAAAGAGCACCCTACCCAAGGTCAACACCTCCACCCTATCCCCATAACCCAGTAACCCCACCCAACACTAAGGGCAATTTTGGACACTATGGGCAATTTAGCATGGCCAATCCACCTAACCTGCACATCTTTGGCCTGTGGGAGGAAACTGGAGCACCCGGAGGAAACCCACGCACACACGGGGAGGATGCAGACTCCGCACAGACCTGGGACCCTGGAAATGTGAAGCAATTGTGCTATCCACAATGCTACCGTGCTGCCCTAATTAGGGACCAATTAAAGGTAAATCTTCACTGCCATTGGCAATGCCTTCCTCGTCCTGCTCTGAGGCTGGAGATCTGCTTGTAATAGGGGATGACAACACCTTTAGCGAATCAGAAATATCACACACACTGTCCCTCACTGAAGTTGAGGTAGAAGAATTACTCTCTGAAGACCCTGGGTGGATATGGCTTCTTGATGAGAGCCCACTTCTCTCCTTCCTCCTCCTGTTTTGAGCAGTTTGTCCTCCACTGTGCCACCTCTGTCATTCTTCCTGTTTTGCTAGTGGCCTAGGGTGTGGAATGCACAGCCTTGGTGTGGTGGAGGCAAGTTCAATCGAGGCATACAAGAGGGTGCTGGACGATTATTTGAAAAGAAGCAACGTGCAGGAGAATGGCGCTAAGTCAAACTGCTCGTTTGGAGGGCCGGTGTAGACATGGTGGGTTGAACATAGGAACATAGGAACATAGGAATTAGAAGCAGAAGTAGGCAATTCAGCCCTTCGAGCCTTCTTGAATTCTTTTATGGCCTTTACCTTGTCTTCAAGTGGGTGCAGGATTTTGAGTCCACTTTGAACCCGAGCTAAGTGACCTCACTAACTTGGAAAGTGCACTTCCCACATTTTAGTTGGATTCCCGCATCTCTGAATCTTTTTAACACCTCTTCTAAGCTTGCCAAGTGTTCCTCATGTGATGTTCCTGTTGCTGGGACATCGTCCAGGTAGACAACAACCTTCGGGATGCAATGGAAGACATTTTCCATTGCACATGGGAATATTGCACAGGCTGAGGAAATGCCAAAAGGTAATCTGGTGTATTGAAACAGGCTTTTATGCATGTTAATTATCACACATGTTTGGGAATCATCATCCAGTTCCAGCTGCAAGTATGCATGGCCAAGTTTGGGGTACGTGAACCCCCCCTCCCCCGCCAACTTTGCATAAACGTCTTCAATTTGTGGAACTGGGTATTTATGTACTTGGGCTGCCTGGTTGATCATGACCCTGTAGTCTGCGCATATCCTAACGGTGCGGTCCGGTTTTAATACAGGGATGATGGGGGCTGCCCATTCTGAAAACTGCATGGATCTGATAATTCCCAGTTCCTTTAGGCGTTTAAGTTGGCTTCCATTTTTTGATGCAAGGCATAAGGGACCAGTCTTGCTCTGAAAAATGTTATCATGTTTAGTCTGGGTTGCCCTTTACTCCCTTTGTTCAACCCAATCCATTTGCATAAGACTTCTGAAAGACGCTGTCATAGATTTAAAACATTTCCAACCAGTTCAACTTGATTTGATGCGTCCCATAAGGCTTATTCGATGTCCCTTAGCAATGATCATAGGTAACTGGGCACCTTGTTGTGATTATGACACTGGAGTCACGGCTGTTCCCAAAGTTTTCAGGGTCTCTCACGTATATGTCGCCAACTTGACTGTTGTCTCACTCAAGTTTAAAGGCTGAACACCTACTCGAAGGAAGTTAAACAATTGTTCACCTCCAACCGTAGCTAACGCCCCAGTGTTGACCTCCATCTATTGCGGTCTTTCATTTACTGTAAGGACTATCTCAGTTGAGACAGTTCTACTCTCTCCCACCATGTTTAGTCTGTATGTTTCAGGTTCTTCAACTTAATTCCTCCCCACTTTGTTCATTGGAGATATGGTTTACTGCTTATTTTTTGAATTGGCATGTTCAGTTGGCATGGCAACATGCCTGGTGGCCCTTCCTATTGAACCGAAAACAAATAAACTGCCTGCAGCGTCATGATACAGAGGGGTGATCTCCCCTCCATTAAAAGTCATTTTGCCTTCTGGGCTGATGGCCCAATTTCTTGCCTCGCCTCTGACTGCAATCTTGTTCCCGGGATTTTGGCTGAGATTCCTCTGTGACTGTCGACCTGGCTGCACGCCTTGCAGACATACCACCCCACAACTGGCTCACCTCGCCCTCTTGCACGCTTTGAAGCTCTAACATGCCACTCTCAATGCACTCGGTTGCGTGTGTAATCTCGATCGCCCAGTCGAGGGTAATCTTTGTTTTAACCAGAAACTTCTTTTGCACACTCATGTTGTTAACACCGCATACTATATGATTACGCAGCATGTCACCAAGTGCTGTACCGAACTTGCAATTTGCTCGGCCATTTGCCTGAGTCTGGCAATGAAGGGTGGGGATAATTTCTCTTTGGTACTTGACAGCCGAATTGAACTTGTATCACTTTAGTACGATCAAGGCTCTGGGGTTGAAACCCATGCAGGCATGGGGAGAAAGTGAAAACTTCACACATACAGTTACCCTAGGCTGGAATCTAACCCGGGTCCCCGTTGCTGAGAGGTAGTAATGCTAACCCTTGAGCCACTATCAACACTCTGACTTCCTGATTCACTCTGGCCAAAACGCCACTCCCTTGGCCCTGTGCTTTCTCCGCATTTTTCAGGGTTGTGCACTTCCGCACGATAGGCCCTGAGCTAGTCACATGGGCCGTGAGGGCGGCATCCCTTAAAGGGGCTGCGCTACCACACTGATGAAACAGCATTGGTTCCCCAGACTGTTACTGAGGTATTTAATTCTTGATGCTAATGTCTGTATTTTATTGCTTACTCATTTCTTTCTTTAAAATAAAAAACAATCGTCGATTGCTGCCCTTCACCGTGAAAAAAAATTAACATGTCAAGTCAAAGGTGATGGCTTGTGTCTTCACTGAAGTGCCACTGTCTGTTTAAGATAATGCCCTGCCATGTTTCCCTTTTGACATTCTATTGAGCTTTACACGATGTACTACTGAAGGAGTAAATGTGCTTTTCAAAACATCTGCTGAGCTCTCTCTTGGTGTACAACCTACCTCTATGTTTTGCAGATTCTGATGGTTCTGTGTGCCAGCATCTCTGAGCTTTCGTCCACAAGTTGGGCCACATTCAGAGGCCCCAGGCTTTTGGTACCCACCCTTGGGTTGTCAACTGGAAAAGGAAGTTGGACAGCTAACCATGAGGTGAGATCAAAAAGGCTTGCACGATAATTACATCAGAGACAGGCAAGAGGATGGCCATGGGCTCTCATTTAACATGTGTAACGCAAGACATTGACAAATTTTGTTTTTTTATAAATCGACATACCTAAATGACATAAACAACAGATAGAACAAACAAGCTCATGCTAATGATTTGTCCTGCCTCTATCCCGAAACATTGAAGCAGATGTCAGTACTTCTAAAAATATAATTCAAATACACCAGTTTGTGATTACTTCTGGAAGAAAAGGTCTACATGACCTGAAGGCACAAGCAGCAGATGGGATGTGCAAGGCCTTACCCTAGTAACAAATCATAGCTGTGACTTCCATTTTCACTGACTGATTCAGGATGGTGCTTATATCTGCTTTCAAAGTGTTGTGATGTGTCGAAAGTCAAATGAAGCCAGTTAAAAAGCACCAGCTGAGATATACAGACATGTGACCCATAAGTTAGTAAAGATTTTGGGCAAGAAATTAATTGGCCAAGGTGGCACGGTGTTGCAGTGGGTAGCACTTCTGCCTTACGGTGTCGAGGACCCTGGTTCAATCCCGGCCCTGGGTCACTGTCCGTGTGGAGGTTGCACGTTCTCCCCGTGGCTCTGTGGGTTTCACCCCACAACCCAAAGATGGGCAGGTTAGGTGGATTGGCCACGCTAAATTGCCCCTTAATTGGAAAAAAAATGAAATTAATTGGCCTTGAATTTGGGCATGGTGGATTGGGATTCATGACGGTTTGTGCCCATTTAGATCAGGTGGAAAACATGGCAAAATTCATGTACCCAGCACATCTGAACTTTTATAGTATGTACTGGTGCAACTTTAACGCTGATCGCATCCTCTCAATGGGACCAGCGAGCATTGTCCACAGCAGAAGGGCTTGGCAATGTAGTTTGCAAACTAACTGGAACATAAGATACAGAGTGTGGTGGTATGATTTGCATAGCTGTCTGCCATTGGTGCAGAACACCGGCTTACCATTGGCTCTGGTCGAGAGGCTGAGTTAACCACACCTCCATACCGAGGTATAAATAGTCAGAACGCCCGGCGGTCGTCCATTTATTGTAGTCGACAGCAGGGCTAAGTTCTAGCTTATTAAAGCCTAACTTTTGTACAGCAACTCGTCTCATGTGCAATTGATGGTCCATCACAGAGACCATATGACCATTGACCTGACTCTGCCATTCAAGACAATCATGTGTGAATTTTGGCTTCAACTCCATTTTCCTGCCGACAGCTGCCGCCCCCCCCCCCACCCCCACCCCCCCCCCCCCCCCCCCCCCCGCCCTCAGAAATCTCTTAATTCCCTGGAAGACCAAAGAAATCTCCCTCCCAACCTGAAATATATTCAACAATGATGCATCCACATCCACAACCCTGTGGGACAGAGAATTCCAAAGATTCACAATCCTTTGAGTGGAGTAACTTCTCCCCATCCCAGTCCTAAATGATCCTGAGATTGTGACCCTGTGTTTTAGATTCCCTGACCATCTCTTAACCTCTACCTTGTTAAACCCCTTCTGAATCCTGTAGGCTTCCATGAGATCACCTCTCTTTCTTCTAAACTCCAGAAAAAATTGACCCAATTTGCTGAGCCAGCCTCGACTTCATCTCCCTGTGATTCTGCAGCACCAAGGCACTGGTACTGCAACTCCAACCCCCCGCTGACCCCCCCCCCCCCCCCCCCACCACCCACCCCGCCCTGCCTCCATACCTGTTGCAGCATTTGTGTGGCCCCAGCACCTAATCCACTGCACCCCCCCCCCCCCAACCTCGGGAGTATGTAATGACACACTCTGGCAAATGCAGGAATCCACCAAAGCACCTCCAAAAACACTCTGGTGCACTTTATGACACCAGTTAAGTGCAAAAGTGCAAAAGGTTAACCTAACTGCACCAGGGTGGTTGGCCTACAAATGACGCTTGTGCAGGATCATGTTTCATTACCAGGACCTGCATTGTCCTAATTTGAGACAGAGGCAGCGGCACGCATCCATCGGGAAAGTGGGTCAGAATTTCATTAACACTACATGTACAAATACCTTGCCCATTATGTCTCAATAACAATGTCAAAGTTTGAAAGTAGAAGCCTGCAAAAAGCAGCATAAAAGCAGCATAAAAGCTTTAAGGGTGAATCTTGAGAGTCAGAGTGCTACAATGTGAGTGGCGGAGGTGCAGCGCATTGAGCAGTGTGACAGGTGGTTGGTGAGGTTGCTTCAGGATCTGTTGTGCAGATGCATTTCCTCACCTTAACCATCTGAGTGGCATTGTTAACATTTTTGCCATTATTGCCAGGTTCATGGTGTCACACACTGGGCATTTATAACCTGCACCACCTGCTCTCACTCCCTTTGCAGAGTTAGTCTTGAGGGTTTCCTACCACCTCCGCTCCCCCACCCATCCATCATAAATGTGGCCTCATACTTGACCTGGATCTCTTGACATAGTGTACCCATAGAATGGCTTTGGAAAACGTGGGAGGCCTCTTCTTCTATTGGTGAGCCATTGCATTTTCATGATTGCAGAAGAATAATTATCCAACAGCTTTCCTGGCATGGCAACTTCCCTTTGTAAGGGACTGTGCCTTTAAAAAAGGAATGGTGTCACCCTGAATAACGATACTTGCACTGGAGCATGTATAGGACCGGAGCACTGAAATGAAGCCAGTGGGTGCGATTTAACCAAAAGGTTTTTAAGTGTGGTAGCGAGCGGGAACTGCCGTGGGTTTCCTGATGCTCAGCCCCACAGGCTTCTTGCTGTAAATCATAGTCCCGCCGGCTGATTCTTCAGGACCATGATTGCCAGCCCCCTGCTAACAAGGGAGAACAGTTCTTAAACCGATCCTGCACAGCCAAACCCACTCAGCATGCTGCCATGTTGCCGAGACGGCAACTCCCACGATTTGGCGATGCCGACCTGGGCAAACTACTGGAAGCGATGGAGGCCAAATGGGATTCCCTGTTCCCCCAAGGGTCTGCGAGATTGAGCCACAGGGCAGCCAGTGCCGCCAAGGAGGAAGTGGCAGCGGCTGTCAGTGCGGACTGTCACCAGGAGGACCAGCACCCAGTGCCGCAAGGTCAAAGACCTCCATTGGGCTGCTTAGGTGAGTTTGCACCAGACCCCGAACCAACCCCCCCCCCCCCCCATTCATCCCCATCCCCAACCCCGATACTCTCCCCCACCTCCCAATACTCTCCCTTTGCCATGCACCCCCTCCCGTAATGAAGCGCATGTGCGGCTAATGATGCCCCCTCTGCGTCCCCACAGAAGAAGGCCCAGACGGGCAGCGGGGTGTCGGACATCAGCCTTATGAGGAATGGGTGCTGGAGATCACGGGGTGGCTAAGGACAGAGCTCTGATCATCATAGAGGTCGGCGTCTGGCGCAGAGGTGAGGATCCATCGGCCCCCACCCCAATGACTGTCACAGATGAGTTGTCAATGCCATACAGACTGACCCATCCCCCTACTGACCACATGTCCATTCTCCCGCTTGACCTGCAGCCGACGGAGCCGGCCCATCTGGGATGGCCCCGCCCCCCTGCCTCCGAGGAGAATACCTCAGAGGAGAGTTCCGAGGATGCCACCATTGCTGCAGCCCAGTTGTCATCCCCACCCTCCACCAGTGCAGAGACACACACCTCGGTGGGCGACAGTAGTGGTCAGGCTTCTTGTTCACATTCTGGAAAGCACCAGACACCTGCTGATGTACATCAGGTGGTGGCAGTAATGCCCAGGCAAGACAGCAGTCGGAGGTCTGCTGGATCCCAGGTCCCAGCTGGGTTCCAGCCTGATGCTGAGCCTCTGGAACAGGTTTACCCAGAGCTGATGCAGATGATAGGGTGAGGCCATGAGATTCAGAGGGGAATGTCAGCGACACTCCAACAAATCCATAGCCGATTGGAGGAGTCCCAGAGGCTGCGGATGTCGGAGATGGTGCCGGCAATGTGTAGCACCTAGACCAAAACTGCTAGGGTGGCAACTGCAGTGTGGGGCCTGGTGCAAGATGTCGGCAGCATGGGTGGAAGTGTCCAAGGCTTGGCTCAGTCAGTAACGACCAAGGCTTAGCACCGCTACAGCATATCTCAGTCACTGGGGACATCACCCAGTACCAGGTGGACCTGAATAAGGCACTGCGGAGCATGTCATAGTCTCACATCGGCATAGCCGAGACGCTGCGGAGCATGTCCAAATCTCAAGTGGGCATTGCCGAGGCCCTGCAGAGCATGTCCCGGTCACTGAGGAGCATTAAGGAGGGTGTTGACACAATGCTGCAGACATTGGGGAGCTGTCAGAGCTGGCAGAGCCAGATGATGCAGGGGCAGTCAGGACTCTATCCAGATGGTTCTGCGATCCGAGGTGAACCCCAAAGCCTGATGGGCACCAACCGGGAGGAAGGGGCACTGGGTGTCAACCAGAGACATCCTACGCAGTTGCGACTACTATCACCAGCTTCCCCGAGTTCCACCCCACTGACTATGTTGCGTCTGGAAGTCAGCACCCGGTACAGTGCGGCAGGGTATGTGCCGCTGGCAAGTGCGCCCGGGCACTCCCACCCCAGAGTCCCCAGAAGACATTCACCAGGGGCATCGAAGGCCATGCGATGGGCCATGCACATAGGCGGCAGGCCTCGATCCTCAGTCAATGCTCCTGTTGCTGCCTCCTCTGGCATGCCAGCAGCACCACTTGAAGTTCCACAGGGTCCAAGATATCGTTCATTCCGTACAATATCTGGAAGGAACTGGTGAGGGTGTGAGACTGACAACAAGAGGTATCTTCCACCCTGGGACCCTCCAATCCCCCTAATTTTCCCCTCTTCCCCTGCACCCGAACATCCGACTCGCCTTGGCCATGCAAGGCTGGTGGAATTGGGGGCCCTTGCTCACAAGATACCAGACCCTGTACCCCAGACAGCCTACTCGGTACACACACCCACCTTCTGGTTGCCGAATTGTTCCCGGTGCTGGGGCCCAGCCCATGGGTGTTCAGATGTCGGCTGCTGCTTCCTAGGTGTTGCCTCCCGCAGTGTTCGGGCACAGTGTCCAGGCATCACAGTCTGATTCAAACGTTCGGCAATAGCTCCCACATGCTACATGGTTTATCTATACATGGGGATGTGTGAAGTGCTCATTGAACTATGATTGCCAAATCACAATGAGCAATAGCCTTCAGCCATGCAGCCAGAGGCCTACGTGGTTAGTTGGAGTTAAGGGTGGTCAGTGGGGCTGGTGGTTAGGGGCTGGGGTTACCCCTGGAATGGGATAACACAGTCCAGGGGTTCACTTGGTGGATACCCATCTCCTCTTCTCTCCAAGCCCAGCCCAGGCCTTGGGTGGCCACCCCTCCTGCGCCACAAACCCCCCTCCACCAATGGCAGCCCACTCCAACTGAGGCTGAACCCATAGAGGTATCCCCATCCCCCTCCAAGAACCAGGGCAGCAACGCCAGTGCCCTCGGGCTCTTTGCCCGAGACCAAAGATGGCTACTCAGCTGTTTGGGTCCCCGCATCAGCCCTTCTGCCAACTTCACGTTTTTAAACAAGAGTACTAATCAGCACTCATGTGACCACTTGTTGGGCCAGCTGTTAGATCATGGTGGCGACGTTAGATAGAATCATGGAATTTATAGTGCAGAACGAGGCCATTCGGCACATTGAATCTGCACACGCCCTTGAAAAGAGCATCCCACTTAAGCCCACACCTTCACCCTATCCCCATAACCCAGTAACCCCATCTAACCTCTTTGGACATTAATGGCAATTTAACATGGTCAATCCACCTAACCTGCACATAGAACATAGAACATAGAACAGTACAGCACAGAACAGGCCCTTCAGCCCTCAATGTTGTGCCGAGCCATGATCACCCTACTCAAACCCACGTATCCACCCTATACCCATAACCCAACAACCCCCCCTTAACCTTACTTTTATTAGGACACTACGGGCAATTTAGCATCTGTGGGAGGAAACCAGAGCACCCGGAGGAAACCCATGCAGACACGGGGAGAACATGCAGACTCCTCGCAGACAGTCACTCAAGCTGGGAATCAAACCCAGGTCCTTGGCGCTGTGAAGTAACTGTGCTAACCACTGAGCTACCCTGCCGCCTTGGGATCTCTCTCCCTTTAATTGTATGGAGATAGGTCTTAAGTCGTGATTATTGGTTTCTCATCACACTACTGCGGGATTCTGATTTTGCCAATGTGAGCGGGCCAGTTAGATCGCAGACTGATTGGTGTCCAGTGTAGTTCTCAATTTTGGCCTCCCCCATAACAGCCACATCCCGCTCTCGCTTAAGTGCAACACAGCCATTAAATCACGCCCAGTGCCTCTACAGAAATAACTGGTGGCCAAGGTTCTAGACATGGAAATGGAATACGTCGACGGACTTTGAGTCTTAACCGACCTGATTTACAAATCAGAACCCATGCCCAAACATCGGGGGGGTGAATGAATTTTGCACTCTTAAGGCTTCAGTGATTACCATTGTTGCTATATTAAGAACTAAGTATGAAATTCAGATAGATATCAAAGTCTAAGATTACAGAAATAACTGCTGACAAAAGGAGTTGAGAATATGGTGCCAACATTTTGTCAGGTAAATATAATAAATGACTGGAGCAACTTCAATAATAGCGGCAGAATCTTAAATTTATTGGTTCCAAATTGCTTTTAGACAAGACCATTGATTTGATAAGTGCTCTTTAGAGAAAATGCCCTCTTGTAACAAGACCTATGTGATTAAAGATTTCTGCTCAACTGATTGTTATGAATTACTTGTAGCATTTGCTTACTGTATTATTTTAATCTGTATAAAATGTTTATTTTGCCTTTAAACACCAAAGAATCTGGCAACTAGTCACAGGAAAATTGAAAAATTAAAAGACTGAACATTTGAACGTGCTGGAGAATCAGATGCATACTGCTATGACCTTGGGTGGGATTCTCCGTCGACTGACGCCAAAATCAGGAAACGTGATTGGGCGGAGAATAGATTCCGACGCCAAAATCACGGCAGGTGCCTATTTGAAGCCAAATCGTAATTCTCCAGTGCCTCAACAGCGGTGTTAATACAGTCCGTAATGCAGGTAGACTAAACATATAATTTGTGGGCCCCACTTAGTATTCTCTACCTTCAATATTTCGACAGCGTGGTGCAGTTAAAAATAGTGAAACCGCTGCAGAGGAAGAGAGAGGGGTACGGAATGTGTCCAACATCGCCATCGTGTGCTCACAGTTGTGCCGCTGGCCGGGGGGCTTCTACCAAGGCAGGGGAGAGTAGCAGGGGTGGTGGCCAGGAGGTGGGCTGTGAGGTCGGGGTGTACGAGCACAGAATACCATTGCCGCAGCCGGAAAGGCAGCCGTGCAGCTGCGCATGCCGCTGACACCCCACTGTGAACCTAGGATCGTACAGGTGTTCCCCCCCAGATCACCCCCCCCCCTTTCCCCCAGCTGTCTTTGGCCCCAGCCAACCCATCAGCAGTTTGGGCGTGCTTCAGCACAACCAGTGCCATCTTGTTGGGTTGCATGAGTATACGTGGGGATAGTAATGTGTATATGCGGCTGTAGCTTGTCAGCCTTCTGAGTATCATTCAAGGAGGACTTGGCAAATCCCGCACCAATTTTCATTGGAATCAGTCGTGTTTTACGTGGCGCCGGTGCTAGCCCCTCCATGGTAACTGAATCGGTCCAGGTTCGGTGCCAGTTTTGTCGTGAAAGTTCACGAATCCTGCCAGCTTGCAAACATCTCTCTTCATCTCTCCTCCTGGCACAGATCTGATGCTATTGACCAACTAAATCGGCATTTCAGCCCTATCTTTGAAGCTCTTCCTCCCAACAAATCAATTACTATTTTCCATCCTTGTTGTCACCCCAGCCCCCTTGTTGCATCTTTGCATCCTTAAATCAGAAGGACACAAACATAATTGTCCTTGTCATCAATCACCAAATTTCATTCAACCAACTCAAGGTTTACCAAACATTTGTCTTCTGTGCCGAAACCACCCACTGTTCCAAAATCGTCCTTGAGGAACAGCCCTAGACTCCTCTTCAAATCCCTTTAAGGTCCTTCTCAATTCTACCTCTGAAACCTCCAACAACATTAATATCTCTTTCCATACCCTTTGGTTTTCCAGCTTTGGTTTCTTATACATTATCCCTCCCTTCCTCATGATTGATGTCCGAGTTTTCAACCATCTTCCCAAAATCCCTCTGCCTCTGTATTGTCTGTAATGTTCTTCTCATCGACAGAGCACACACTAGGATTAGTGAAACAATAACGTGAGTTCTTTATTTGAAGATAAGAGAAGATACAGAAATGTTTTCTGGAAGACGAAGGCCAGGATTTTCCGCTCTCAATCGTGTCAAAAGGGCTTGGCGGCGTGAGTGGAAAATATCGCAAGGTGGTCTTAGATATGCTTCCTGGTGACGTAAATGTAAAAAAGTGGAGGTCATTAGTTCATGGCACGGGCCTGAGAAACAGGAAACATCACTCTCAACGTGGTTGTCTGAAGGATGCTGCAGTGCTGGATCCTCACTTGGCCGACCACTGCTGACCTCACCATCAGAACAGGAACGGTCCATGTCCTCACTGGGCAAGCTTGTTTGCTCTCTCCTCAAAGTTCTTGAGAGTTTGAGTTTTGGGATCTCTCCTTTTTGTTATGTGCCAGCTTGTCCTGCATCAAGACAGATGGAGTATAAGCCAGGAAAAAAGAGACGGATGCCTGGAATGTGTGGATGGTGAGTGGGACCAGCGAGGTGTTGAGAACACGACCTGCAGGGGAAATGAAGACTTGTGTGGGAGAGTTAGTGGTGGTGCCCCTTGAGCTGGCATTGAGTGAGACCCATGTAGATGTGTGATGAGTATGCGAATTGGAAGTGATAAGATGAGTGACTTATCCTGGCAAAACGGAAGAGATCATTAACCTTCTTCCGGCACTGGATGGCTGCCCTCTTCTGCATGGCATTGACATTAGCCACCACCCCAGCCTCCCATGCTGGATTGGTCACCTTGGTTACAGGTCTTCGTCCAGAAGGTGGATAGAATACATCGCAGCGGAGCTCCACTGTGTTCCGCAGGTACTTTAGGGAGGTGTCTGTAAATTTGGGTGCTGAATTTCCTCTGGGGTCTGGCAGTCATGACTTCCTTACAGACTCCAAAGTGTGCTTGGTGTGCGCAGGGGTGGCCTTTAAATATGGTGCCCAGATTACTGAACTGCTGAGATGATGACTAGGCAAGCAGACCAGAGGCCACTCCCCAAAAATACGGCACGCAACCAGTGCCTGCAAATTATTTTTCTCTAAGTGCAGCATAAAAGTTGTCATTGCTGTCGACAGGCTAAATGCCGCTTTCCCCATCCAAAATCGTAATTTTCTGGTTTCTGAGGTGGTTCCACCTTAAGTATTGTACATCTTGGGCTGGATTCTCCAGTCCCCTAGCTGCGTGTTTCTCCGTAGTGCGCCATTGATTGGTGGCAGGATTCTCTCCTCCCGCCAGTTGTCAATGGGATTTCCCATTGAAGCCACCCCACGCCGACGGGAAACCCACGGGAGGGGGTGCGCTGCCAGCCGGAACAGAGAATCCCAACGGCTGGAGTATCCTGGCCTTAATCTCTACTCCAGCTGCTTGCAGACTGACTGAAAGTCATGGGACTAATGGGTTTAAGATGCATGCATCTCTCTTTTTCCAACTAAAGATTTGCACTTAAATAATTAAACTATTTAAATGACAGGAAAAAATAACATTACTTCTGTATATATTCCAAATCAGAACAATAAATTGACAAGTCTCCCAAACATATCGGCCGTTTGCTTTGATACGGTGATATTTGGTAATTCATCACTTGCATGCTGGGCATGAGCATCTTTCACCTCCGTCTGTTCCCATTAATATATCTTGTGGTGCTGGGAGTATTGATAAGTGACAACTGGGAAGGTTTGTCTGCACTTGCCTGTTGAATAGTAATTCTGCATTGGTTCAGCAGTATTGCAAGTTTGGAATGGGTATACATATTCAATTGAAACAGTGCTGTGTAGCCTGTTGGTTGATGATCTGAGCTGCACAGTTAGGTGATCCTCTCCCAGTGTAAGCACTGGGCGGGATTCTCCCCTACCCAGCGGGGCAGGAAGTTCCGGCGGCGAGGAGTGGTGTGAACCACTGTGGCGTCGGCCGCCGAAAGGTGCGGAATCCTCCGCACCTTCAGGGGCTAGGCTGGCAGCCGCGGGGTTGGCGCCGCGCCAACCGGCGCTGAAGGGCCTCCACCGGCCGGCGCGAGTTGGCGCATGCGCAGGAGCACCAGTGCGTGCTGGCATCATCCCAGCGCATGCGCAGGGGGGTTCATCTCCGCACCGGCCATGGCGGAGGTCCACAGCAGCCGGTGCGGAGGGAAAGAGTGCCTCCAGGGCACATGCCCTCCCGTGGATCGGTGGGCCCTGATCGTGGGCCAGGCCACTGTGTGGGCACTCCCAGCGCCAGATCGCCCCCGTGTCCTCCGAGGACCCCGGAGACAGCCCGCAGAGCCAGGTCCCGCCAGTAAGTACCAAGTCTAATTTACGCCAGCGGGACCGGCCTAAAACGGGCGGCCCGTGGGCCGGAAAATCGCTGGAGGGTCGCTGCCACCGGCTGCCGACTGGCGCGGTGCAATTCCCGCTGTTGCTCGTTCTGGGTGAGCGTGCTTAACACACTCACACGCCAAAGGATTAAACTTACTCCTACCGCTAAACAACTAATACTTATCTCGAAGGAACTGCTGGGTCAGGGAACAAGGCCTCTTGCTCTGCTCTGGTCTGCAGACTTTGGATTGTTATCAATTGCAATGGTTGTCAGGAGTGCTTATTTCTGGTAGCGGTCGTCGTTAGGCACTTACTTGTTGGTGGCTGCTGCTCGACGGCTGGAGTAGAAGACAGGAGCATGGAGACAGGAGCCTGAACCATGTGTGGGACTTTTCTTTTATAGGTCCCAGGGATCCGCGCCCCTTTGGGCGGACTCCCTTACCTGCTTGGAATCGATTGGGTCTCTTCCCAATCGATATGTTTGAATCCCCCAATAATAGGGCAGTTCCTCGGTTGCTGGGGCGGTTCTTGAGACCTATTATTTTGGGCTTCTCTGGCGCCACTGGGTCTGACCTTCCATAGAATGTATCGATTTGTGCTTAACTTGTGTCCATTGTATCTGGGACTCGCCTGGTATTGCCTCATTAGTATGTTAACTGGTTTTCTTTCACAGTGCTGTCTGGTCTCTGCAACAGTCAAAACCGTTTTCTGCAGTCGTCCCAATATTCAATCGCCTTGCAAGCTGCTTGCTTTCCAACATGTCCATTTTCCCTGCATTCCTTGCAATCTTCCATTTTGTGTTGGGCAGTGGCCACCCCAGGTGGCTACACTGCCCCCGCCAAAACCCCAGCGCCGGAGAATTCGGCAGCCGGCGGCTGCAGGGTTCGCACCGTCCCCCAACGATTCTCCGGTCCGGCGGGGGGGTTGGAGAATCCCGCCCTGGGTTTCCGATAGTGTGCCTCTGGTCTTCGTTGAGGTCTAAATGTTGCCAAGTATGATGACCAAGAACAGGTCAATGCCAGGAGGCCTGCAATCACTGGACCTATGTCATCCACAATATAAAACATCGAGAGTGACCAGGTTGAGATTTTGTATTAACATTTGAGTGTAATCAAGCCCAGAGATGGAATGTCTGAGTCATTGTATCCGGTGAGTTTGGCAGTGGTTGGTTGAATCATCACTTACACTTTTGTGTGCACATTTCAGTGTGAAAAATGGAAGGATGCTTAACATAGAACATAGAACATTTCAGCGCAGTACAGGCCCTTCGGCTCTCGATGTTGCACCAACCTGTGAAACCAATCTAAAGCCCATCTACACTATTCCCTTATCATCTATATGTTTATCCAATGACCATTTAAATGCCCTTAATGTTGGCGAGTCCACTACTGTTGCAAGCAGGTTATTCCACGCCCTTACTACTCTACCCGGTCCTCTTGTACCTGCACTAGTATTCAGTTTTGCATGTATGTCCTGTATGTCCTGAATCTGTGGGTATATAATCTGGTGTTTGTTGGTATCACTGTGTCAATACATCCTTTCATGTTCATTGTGCTGAATGTCAGCTCACATTGTGTGCCAATGATCTGATCAACGTAATCATCTGGCCATAGCTTGGCTCGACATTTTGTTGACCTTGTATTTAGAGGTTTGGTGCGTGCTATTGGTTGGTTAGAATGGTCTACCTGTCTGGCTTTTGGTTGTGGCTCCTGATGATGTTGAAACACTTGCTTTAGCTTTTGATTTCTGTGTTCGTGCTTCCAGTGTCCACTGGTGCCACATGCCTCCCAAGCAGTGTTAAAGCGAGGCGATTCTGGGTGCATGTATGAGGCCGCACTTCCCACATTGCTTACTAGGTTTGCCCGTATTGGCCATTGTGCTAATGATGGATGAAGTATGGCCTCATACTTAAGTCTGCTTTCCTCTGGTGCTTCCACGATGTAACCTTTGGGTTGGTCATTATTCTGTCACCAACTCTGCTGCCATGAAGTCACAATCATGCTTCTTATCTTGAAATCTACTTGTGAATTGGTCATTGGACTCTGCCAATTGCTGCCTAAGAGACATGGGCCTAAATATTCCATTCCCACCTGCCACAGGAACCATCACTGAGAGATGGATAATTTGACCAGCAAAAGGTCCATTGACCTTTGTTGGGAGGTTCAGGTCCCCACATGGGTAGAACTTGGAAATCCCACCAATTAATTCCCGATGGTATATTCTGAAGTAGAGCTTCACCCGTAATTGATCTTCAAATGTTGACCATAATTTTCTTGGATTTTTTGAGATGTTCATAAAGAGCTGATGGCACTCAAACCATGGAAGCCTTCATTGCCTTTAGCAATTTCAATTTTAATGGCTAGTTTATCTGGTTCAGAAATATTGATGTCCAGAAAACACAACATGGCCGGAACAAAGTAAATTCAGAGAGGAGATGGTTGCTTTCCAATTGACAGTTAGACATTTTGTGGCAATCATGTAGCTTTTTGAAGAGTGTATGATGCTATCTAGAGGTTTTGACAGCTTTCAGGTTTTCTTCAGCACTTCTGCAGTTAATTCAGCTTTGCATTGCAGTATCTTAAGTGGTCATTGCCTTAGCTGGTTATAGGTTACTGCTCAACTGCAATTGTGGTACTGTGGAGCTCTGACCTTTTTTCCTATGTTTACTTAAGCTTTGCCCACAAATTCATAGAATCGTAGAATTTACAGTGCAGAAGAGCAGTAATTTAGCTGGAAAAATCACTACAGGGCTTCAAAAATTAAAGCAAACTGATAAAAGCTTATTTGAGCTGTTTGGAGCTGTTACTGGATAAGTTCCTCTTCGCAGCCCGGTATGCAGTATCTAGCTTCCTGTCAACCACCTGTAGGGACAGTAAGCAGTAACTGATTCTCCTGTTTGTGCTTAAAGCAAGATCATCTGGGGTCTGTTTAATTTCTATTCCTGCTTAAACTTTGGAGCAGGTAGACTTTAACTATTTAAGCTCTCCCAGGTTTGTACTAACTTATCAAGACCCTGTGCCTGCTGGCTGGGACAAGATATGAAGCGGGATTCTCCAACCCCTTCGGAGAATCCCCGGGAGGCAGCGCAAAGCCCACCTCGCCGCTCTGACGCTGCCACCCCAGTTCTCCGACCTGCGAAAAAGCCTGCTGATGGGAATTGCGACGCGCACCTCGCAGAATCGCGAGAATCGGCACGACGTGCTGGTCCCTGGGCCTGCTGCAGATCTCCGGCCCGGACGGGCCGAAGCCCCACCACGCCGGCATAAATCAAAGTAAGTTTTCAACGGCATCAACCAGTCGTGTTGGATGACGCCGGCGAACGAGGAGGTAGGAGTCAATGTGGGTGGGCCGCCACAGAAGAGCGGCATGGCCGTGGCTGGGGGGGGGGGGGGTTGCGGCTGTCAGTGATGGATGCCCCCAGGGCAGGAGATGCATGGCTGTGGGCTGTGTAGGAGTCGGTGTCGGGAGGGGGGTGGTGGGTGCCGGGGTGGGTACCAGGGATGCCAGGGAGGGGACCGGGGGTGCCGGGGAGGGGACAGGTGTGGTGGGGTGTGGACCGGGAGTGCCAGGGAGGGGATGGGGGTGCTGGGGAGGGGACGGGTGTGGTGGGGTGTGGACCGGGAGTGCCAGGCAGGGGATGGGGGTGCTGGGGGTGGTAGGGTGGGGACCGGGGGTGCCGGGTAGGAGACCGGAGGTGGTGGGGAGGTGGGGAGGTGCCGGTTAGGGGACCGGGGTGCCGGGGAGGGGACTGTGGGTGGTGGGTGTGGACCAGGGCTGGTGGCCTGGCTTGGTGCCAGCTGGCAGCAGTGGCAACCATGCAGGTCATGGCACCTGGGTGCGGAGGTGGGTCTGTACCATGGTGATATGTCGTCTGCCCCCACCCCCTGCAGACCGTTATGTTTGAGCATCATCCAGCGATGTTGGTCGCTGTGGCGGGGGCCGCTGTCCTGCATGTAGCCCTATGGGACCAGGGAGGTGGCGGAGGCTGCTGCAGAGGAGCGTGCCGCAGATTGGCAGGTGGCAGCTGTCCCGGCTGGAGGACCGCCCGTCCAACAGGAGGATGAGACCAATGAGGGGGAGGTGGTGGTGGTGCCACGGCGAGTGGGGGGGGCCAATGAGGCTCCGTGTGCATCGGTGTTGTATGTCGCACCAGGACCTCACAGACCGGACATGCAGGAGGAGACTCAGGATGAGGCTGGAAACTGTCGCCCATATCTGCCACCTGTTGGCACACCTGGCACTGCATGGGACTGGGGGGTGGACACCCTCTGCCGGTGGCTGTCAAAGAGACGGTGGCCCTGACATTTTATGCCACGGGGTCGTTCCAGTCGCCCAGTGGGGACCTGTGTGGCATTTCCCAGATGCCGGCGCACAGGTGCATTCGTGCAGTGATGGATGCCCTGTATAACATTGCAGAGCGCTATATCCAGTTCCCTGTGGACCGCGCCCACCAGAATGCCTGGGCAGCGGGCTTCGCTGCCGTGGCCAGGATACCCATGGTACAGGGGGCGATCGATGGGGTGCACGTCGCCATGCAGCCACCAGAGGATAACAGGGCTGTGTTCACGAACAGGAAGGGGACCTACCCTATGAACATTCAGGTGGTCTCTGTGACTACCGGATGAAGGGGGAGAGGGGGAAGGGTGAGGGGGATGGGAGAAGGGGGAGATGAGGAGGGGGAGATGGGGAAGGGAGGTAAGGGGGGAAAGGGGCTGGGGTATCAGAGCAGGGGGACGAGGGGGGCAGTCAGTAGGGGTCTCACTTTGTGGTGCGCCCCCGATCTCTGCATCCGCGACCTCCCGGTCTTCGAAACCGCCTGCAAGGTCCAGGGCCCTCTCTTCATGAATGGTGAGGGGGCGCAATTCAGGGGGGGCGCAGAGGTTCACAGCTCATCCTGCCAATGCAGCCTGCATGGGTGGGTGCAGCCATGTCGGTTTCAGCTGGGGAGGGCGGTGCGTGCCACTTGTGTGGGGGATTGGTGGAGTTGCTGCAATGGGCACAGTCTTTTTAAAATTTAGAGTGCCCAATTTTTTCCAATTAAGGGGCAATTTAGCGTAGCCAATCCACCTATCCTGCACATCTTTTTGAGTTGTGGGGGTGAAACCCACGCAAACACGGGGAGGATGTGCAAACTCCACACAGACAGTGACCCAGGGCCGGGATTCGAACCCGGGTCCTCAGCGCAGTAGGCAGCAATGCTAATCACTGTGCCACCGTGCTGCCCCACAATGGGCACAGTTGGGCGGTGTACTCACCCTGGCTGCCCTGACTAGGTCATTGACCTTCTTGTGGCATTGGTTGCCTGTCCTGGCTGTTACGGCCACGGCGCTGACGGCCTCTGCCACCTCCTTTGACAGGCGCCGGCTGGTGTTTGGTGCGACCGTCCGGCCGTGCCCGGGGTACAGGGCCTCCCTCTTCTGCTCCACTGCGTTCAGGAGCGCCTCGATGTCCCGCTCCTGGAACCTCGGTGCTGGGCGGTGGGCGGCCATCTTCCAACGTTACTGGAGGTCTCTCCGCAGGGGCCGTCCTTTGAGGAGCAACGCTGTGCTTGGCGTGACGCCGCTGCTAGTCCCTTCTGACATGGAGAATTCTGGAAGTTCCAGTCGGCCCGATGCCGAAGTGGCTCTCGTCACTTTTGACACCAGCGTCGGGTCATCGCTGCGATGGCGGAGAATCCCAGCCAGGATCTCAGAACCAAAGTATGGTCTACGTAGGATTCCTACAGAGATGCAGAATCACACATAATGGGTTTTGATAGTTAATTCACTTGCAAACTGGTTAATTTATTTTGCTAGATGTGAAGGGGTTGGTAGCTTATATTCTGATCAGTCAACATTTCAAAAATATGCTACCATCCTGCCACCATGTTACCTTTTTATTAAGTAAAAGTACCAATTATTCTTAAGAATTAGTGAAGTAGTAATTTGGGTTCTTTGTTTGAAGATAAATTACACACAGATAATATTCACTGTGAGATCTAATATTGCACATGTAATCTCCAACTACTTGCAGGTTACAAGTTATGGGACAAATGAAACAGATCTTGTTGAGTTGGGTAATAACAGGCAGTAGACCATAAGACGTAGGAGCAGAAGTAAGTCATTTGACCTACTGAGTCTGCTCTGTCATTCAATGAGATCATGACTGACCTGATATAATAATCCTCATCTCCATTTTCCCATCTTGTCCCTAGAGCAATTGATTTCTTTGGGTGGGATTCTCCGACCCCCTGCCGGGTCGGAGAATCGCCCGGGGCCGGCGTCAATCCCGCCCCCGCTGTGTCCCGAATTCTCCGCCACCCAAGATTCGGTGGGGACCGGAATCCCGCTGGTCAGCGGGACTCCCGCGGCAATTCTCCGGCCTGCGATGGGCCGAAGTCCAGTCGCTGACAAGCCTCTCCCGCCGGCATGGATTAAACCACCTACCATACCGGTGGGATTGGCGGCGCAGGCGGGTGCCGGGGTCCTGGGGGGGGGGGGGGGGGGCATGGGGCGATCTGACCCTGGGGGGTGCCCCCACGGTGGCCTGGCCCGCGATCGGGGTCCACCGATCGGCGGGCGGGCCTGTGCTGGGGGGGCACTCTTTTTCTTCCGCCTTCGCTGACGTTCCGGCGCATGCGCGGACTTACGCCGGCCGGCGAAGCCCTTTCGGCCCCGGCTGGCGTGGCGCCAAAGGCCGTTCACGCCAGCCGCCGGAGCGGGAACCACTCCGACGTTGGCCTAGCCCCTCAATGTGAGGGCTTGGCCCCTAAAGGTGCGGCCCGACGCCGGAGTGGTTCACGCCACTTCAACACGCCAGGACGCCCCGCCGGGTAGGGGAGAATCCTGGCCTTTATTCATTAAAAATCTGTCTATCTCAGCTTTGAATACATTTGGTGACCCAGCCTCTATACCCCTATGTGGTAAAAGATTCACTACCCACTGAAAGAAGAAAATCCTCCTGATCTCTGTTTTAAGTGGGCGACCTCTTACTCTAAGATTTTGCCCACTTGTTCTAGACTCCCCCGCAAGGGGAAGCATCCTCTCAGCTTCTACCCAAGTCTCCCAAGAATCCTATATGTCTCAATAACGTCATCTCTTGTTCTTCTAAACTCCAATGAGTACAGGCCCAACCTAACAACCTAACAACCTCTCCTCATAAGACCATCCCTCCATACCCGGGATCAACCTATGATAAGAACCTTGTCTGGACTGCCTCCATTGCCTATATAGAACATAGAACTGTACAGCACAGTACAGGCCCTTCGGCCCACGATGTTGTGCCCAACTAGTCTGAAACTAAGATCAAATCAACCTACTCCCAATCATTCTAGTGCACTCATATGCCTATCCAATAACCACTTGAAATTTCCTAAAGTGACCGACTCCACTACTGCATGATAATGGTCTAACCAGTATTATTTTGAAACCCTGTGCTATATACAACCTCGAGGAGCAGACTTCAAAGGCATCTTGTTCAAACAGATATATCCTTCATTAGATAAGCGGACCAAAACTGTTCATAGTATTCCAGGTGTGGTCTAATTAGTGCCTTGTATAGTTGAAGCAGGTCTATTTTATGCTCCATTCCCTTTCAAATAAAGGCCAACATTTCATTTGCCTTCCCTATTACCTGCTGAACTTGCATGCTAGCTCTTTGTGATTTATGCACGAGGGCCCCAAGAACTAAAAATATTTGAAGATACATCCCATTAAAGTTACATGTCATAATATCACAACACCATTCGTCCCCTTAAAAATATGTTGGGTGGGATTCTCCGACCCCCTCAGCCGTATGTTCCTAGCAGTGGGAGGCAGCATGCCGTTCGCTGGTGGCAGGATTCTCTGCTACCGCCGCTGTCAATGGTGTTTCCCATTGAAGCCACTCTTGCCATGGCAATCCCACAGGCGGGGGTGTACTGCTGGTGGGAGCAGAAAATCTCATCAGCAGCAAACAGCCGAGAATTCCAACTATTATCAAAACCTAGCCTTTCGCCGAAGAATTAGCTTTCCCTTGAAACTCTCTCTCATGGCTTTGTTACTTTTCATCATACCATTACTCTGTAACAAGCCCTGTTGCGAAATACAAGTTGTTGTTCTGCTGAACTAGAATTTCTGGATGCAATGACAATATAACATTGTCGGCGGCGTGGATGATTGCGCAGGGAAGTACTATTCTGGACGGGTCTTCACCTGCGTACCATTAACGGGATCCAAAATGGTATCACTCTGGCTGCTGGTGGGAATGGTGACCTGTTTTGACAGGCAGAAGCGCATGTTCCTGCCATCATTTCACACCGGCAAGAAAACGGATTATTGGCTTCCGCCCCATTGTACCACTGCCCATGATTAAACCCTGGAAAATTCTCCCTATTAATTGATGTTTTCTCCGTCAACATAACATTGCAATTCTCTCATATCATGCAGGACATGGACTATCGTTTTGCTTCTCATTGATGAAGTACCAGTTTTCCTGCAGGAGCTATGCATCTTCCACTACCCAGCTCCCCCTGCATCAGAATTTGAACAAATATACATGCATATATATATTTAAATTATAACAGTGAATAGATAACTGTCTAAATACGATTCAGTTCCCTGAACATTTAATTATATTGTCAAGTAAATTGACTTGATAGAGATACTGACCTCACTTTTTGAAGGAGCCAAATTTATACATGCAATTTAGAATGCATCAATGAAGCATCATGGGTAAATGGCTATTGCTTCGGATGTACATTCAGCATATTAAAATTAATCAGAATTCCTTGTACTTATTTTTGTTCACAAAGTAGCACTAATGGGAAGTCTCTCTTTTTAAAATGTACACCAATATATTCCACACTGTCATTTGCAAAGCCTCACTCTTTTTTTGTTGTGAGGAACAGCTGATTCTAATTAGATCAGATCAACATCTTCCATAAATCTTGACCTGAGGATGTCAATGGCTACCTTGAGGTCAATAACATGATACCAATACCACTGATATGAAATATCCTCGGATAATCAATGCTTATTCTTTCCAATAAATTGTGAGCCAAAACGATTACAATTTTACAGCTTGGGAAAAGGCAATTAAAAGTAAATTGAAACTATATATATTTTGATAAGTGTAAGACAAATTGTTTTATTAAGAGGTGAAAGGCTCTGAAAGCAACAATAAATGATAATTGAAAGGTAGAACTTGCACAATAATATAGCTCAAGGCATCTTCATCCACGACCTGATGAAGACGAATCTTTACTCATACTTCAATGCTTTTTCAGCAGGCTGAGGGACTTTCGTGCTTTTGACAAGTATTCCCGTTGCTTCCCTAACTTTATCTCAATGGACAGCAAGAGGATCACAAATGCTCAGATCACCAATGAGGCAGGGCAATCTAAGTATTCACAAGAGGTCAGGAGCAATCACATTCGATCGCTTGTCTTTGTCTTTACTCTTTATACTACACAAGTGCATTCCCAATCACAAAAACAATCAGCGCAGTAACACCACAGGGCTTCAAGTCTAGGATAGTATCCATATGGTCATCTCTTATTTTCAGTCACTGGACATCTTCCTACATGAAAAGCAGTATACAAATATTGGAGGGCATATGATATTCTGCAGGCAGGCAGTGAAGAGAATAAGCAAAAATGTAATTAATGGGAAACGTAAGAATAGACAAGGAGAAAGACTCAATGGTTAAAAAAAGCAGTTTGTCCAGTATATCCCAGTTTTACTGGTGTTCCATCTTAACGTATACAAGACCAGTTGGGACCAGTTTTCTTATTTCCCCGTTTTACTGTTTATTTCCTTCTGTTTTCTACGTTTGGACAAAAAGGTTTTAACGAGAGGGTACAGTCCTTACACTTACCAATTGAAATATCACACCTAGAACATCCTTCATGTTAACCACTCCCACTTAAGGTGAAAAGGGAATGATTATGCAACAGGGAAGCTCTATCCTCAGAAAAGTTCTTTCTAAAAGTAAATCATGATAGTGTCATAAATGTGCAGAATGTATGACAAGCAATACATGCACTCCCATAATGAGGTCTTCCAGTCCATATTGGGCACAGGCTTCAGTAAAAATGGGGTTGGTGTCAATGGGGGATAAGGCTAGTCAATGCCTTTGTCAACTCAAGCAAAATAATTCATATGCTTTTTTTTGTTAGATGCTAACCCCAAATACTCAGTCATTATGCGCGAGATTCACCGGTCCCCCAGCCATATGTTTCCCGGCGGCGTACCATTTTGTAGTGGCGGGATTCTCTCTTCCTGCTGCTTGTCAATGGGATTTCCCATTGAAGCCACCCCATACCACCAGGTGTACTGCTAAGGTTAGGGTAACCTGTATTCGCACTGGCATTAATCTGGAAGCAGTGGGCTTATGGGAAACAGAATCATTTGAGCCCTAACAATATATCGACTGCACATTTCTCAACACTATTAGCTCAGCTCATGTTTCTGATAATTGAAATTAAAAACATCCTTTCAAAAATCGCCTGCACGTAATTATTGGTGCATTGAATTTCCCTGTCACGAGGAATGATTGCTAATCATCCCCTGATGAACATGTACATCTGCATTGCCTGACAGAGATAGATTTCACACTGGTTAACAAAGTAAGTCTGGTACAAAACTGCAAGGGGGATGGTAGAAAACAGCATTAACTCACTGAGCACAACATATAATAGAACTCTGCAATGTTATTAGATATCTATCTTTAGGATTAAATGGTCTACTCATGTTTATGTGCTTTTTGCTATCGGCATAGGAATTTTCATGAGCTTGTAACTCCTGAGCCCAGGTGATAAATCTGTCATGTGGTCAAATAATGGATCGCCTGCCTCCAATGGCAAACTATAGTCATGCACAATCAAAAACAGAGTATTTGAACCACGAATGAGTAGAGAAACATAATCCAGACCAATGTGAGCTCGGTTCAATTTGTAAACATTTGGGTCAGGATATTTTCCTCTGGCCATCTGATCCCCGACATCAAGATCAAAGGAGGGGGACAGAAGCCCACTTAAGTCCAATTGAGGATGGCGAGCAGGCTCTCACAGCTGGAGGAGAATTAGAGGCTTTCTGGTTTGAAAGCTGACGCATGCTGCCATGGAAAGGAAAGGAGAGTAAAAAAAAGCTGCTCTTTCTGCAACATTTTCAATAATTAAATTAAAAATAGCTGTGCAGCTCGATGTATTGCTCGCCACCACCTTCTCAGGGCAATGAGGTATGGACAATGAGTGTGGCCTAGCCAGTAAAGCCCACATCCCATGAAAGTATAAATAAAAAGGAAACAGGCCACTACTGTGTGCTTGAGAGGGGTGGACGGGATGGAGAGCACTTCTACAGTGAGGGCCTAAGAAGGGCATCTAAGCCTGCATAGATTGCTGCCTCCCCCACATGCACTCCATCTCCAACTGGGCCTCACGGTAGCATGGTGGTTAGCATCAATGCTTCACAGCTCCAGGGTCCCAGGTTCGATTCCCGGCTGGGTCACTGTCTGTGTGGAGTCTGCACGTCCTCCCCGTGTGTGCGTGGGTTTCCTCCGGGTGCTCCGGTTTCCTCCCACAGTCCAAAGATGTGCGGGTTAGGTGGATTGGCCATGCTAAATTGCCCGTAGTGTAAGGTTAATGGGGGGATTGTTGGGTTACGGGTATACGGGTTACGTGGGTTTAAGTAGGGTGATCATTGCTCGGCACAACATCGAGGGCCGAAGGGCCTGTTCTGTGCTGTACTGTTCTATGTTCTATGTTCTATGGTGTGCCGCTTCCAGGAAGATACCCTGATCTATGCTGTCTCCGGAAGTGGAAGGCTGACTGTAAGTGGCTACCCACCATCTTGCCACTCCCCATCCAATCCCTCCTCCATAAAAATGGGCCAGGGATGGGATGGAGGCAGGGAACCAGCTCATCAGCTGACGGTGCTATTTTTAATATCTGCTCATCTCCAGTCCCAATCCTGCTGGAGGCTCAAAATCAAGCCCTATCTGACAGTTTGGAATGTTTGGTCTTTAATATACTTCTATCGGTGTGTGGATGGAGGTGGACCGGGAACGAGAATTGGAGGGGGAGGTGGAAAGGGGGAGGGAACGGGAGAGGGACCAGGGGCGGGATTCTCCGACCCCACGCAGGGTCGGAGAATTGGCCGGCAGCGGCGTTATTCCCGCTCCCGCAGGGTTTTTAAATCTCTGACCGGCCAAAAACCGGCGCTGTGCAAATCCAGCCGGCAGCCTCTGAAAACAGCTGGCGCCGGCGGGATTTCATTATATTTTTAGATTCCACAAATCTCCGGCCCGGATGGGCCGAAGTCCCGCAGACGTGGCCACGGGTCACGTCGGCGAAAATCACAGTTGCTTTAAAACGGCGTCAACCATTGAAGATGGTTGACGCCGTTCAGTGTCGGGGGGTGGGTTGCGGCATCAGGGAGGGGGGGGTGGGTTGCGGCATCGGGGGGGGGTGGGTGTGTTGCGGCATCGGGGGGTGGGTTGCGGCATCGGGGGGGGGGTGGGTTGCGGCATCGGGGGGGGGGGTGGGTTGCGGCATCGGGGGGGTGGGTGTGTTGCGGCATCAGGGGGTGGGTTGCGGCATCGGGGGGTGGGTTGCGGCATTGGGGGGGGTGGGTTGCGGCATCGGGGGGGGTGTGTTGCGGCATCGGGGGGGTGGGTTGCGGCATCGGGGGGGTGGGTTGCGGCATCCGGGGGGTTGCGGCATCGGGAGGGGCATCGGGGGGGGCATCGGGGGGGGGTTACGGCATCGGGGGGTGGGTTGCGGCATCCGGGGGGTTGCGGCATCCGGGGGGTTGCGGCATCGGGGGGTTGTGGCATCCGGGGGGGGCATCGGGGGGGGGGTTGCGGCATCGGGGGGTGGGTTGCGGCATCCGGGGGGATGCGGCATCGGGGGGTGTGGGTTGCGGCATCGGGGGGGGGGGGGGTTGCGGCATCGGGGGGGTGGGTTGCGGCATCGGGGGGGTGGGTTGCGGCATCCGGGGGGTTGCGGCATCGGGGGGGGTGCATCGGGGGGGGGGGTTTGGGGGCAGCGGCGTGCAGAGAGGGGGCGCTACGGATGCCCTGGGCCAACGCACCGTCGCCCGCCCCCTCTGAACGCCGCTGCCCCCTACCCCAACCACCCCTCCCTCACCACCCCTACCTCCCTCCAACGCCCCTACCCCCCTCCCCACCACCCCTACCCCCCTCCCCTACCCCCCTCCCATACCCCCCTCCAACGCCGCCCCCCATCTCTCGCAATGCCGCAACCCCCCCCCTTAACGCCGGGTCCCCCCCCCTCAACGCCGGGTCCCCCCCCCCTCAACGCCGGTACCCACACCCCATCCCCCTCCCTCTGAAGGCCGGTACCCACACCCCCCCTCTCTCCTCCTCCCCCCTTCCTTCCTCCTCCCCTTCCTTCCTCCTCCCCCCTTCCTTCCTCCGTCCCCCCCTTCCTTCCTCCCCCCCTTCCTTCCTCCGTTAGTGGGGATGGGGGGGTGCGGCGTTAGTGGGGGGTGGGGGGTGGGGGGGTGCGGCGTTGGAGGGGGGTAGGGGTGGTGAAGGGGGTAGGGGTGGTGAGGGGGGGTTGGGGTAGGGGCAGCGGCGTGCAGAGGGGGGGGCAACGGATGCCCGGGGCCAACGCACCGCCGCCCCCCCTCTGCACGGAGCTGCCCCTACCCCAACCCCCTCCCCTCACCACCCCTACCCCCTTCACCACCCCTACCCCCCTCCAACGCCGCACCCCCCCCCCACTAACGGAGGAAGGAAGGGGAAGGGGGGAGGAGGAAGGAAGGGGGGGAGGAGGAAGGAAGGGGGGGAGGAGGAAGGAAGGGGGAGAGGAGGAGATGGGGGGAGGAGGAGAGGGGGGGGGAGGAGGAGGGAGGGGGGGGAGGAGGAGAGAAGGGGGGGTGTGGGTACCGGCCTTCAGAGGGAGGGGGACGGGGTGTGGGTACCGGCGTTGAGGGGGGAGGGGGACCCGGCATTGGGGGGGTGGGGGGACCCGGCGTTGAGGGGGGGGAGACCCACCGTTGAGGGGGGGACCCGGCGTTGAGGGGGGGGGATCCAGCATTGAGGGGGGGGGACCCGGCGTTGAGGGGGGGGGTTGCGGCGTTGCGAGAGATGGGGGCGGCGTTGGAGGGGGGTAGGTGTGGTGGGGAGGGAGGTAGGGGTGGTGAGGAGGGAGGTAGGGGTGGTGTGGAGGGAGGTAAGGGTGGTGGGGAGGGAGGTAGGGGTGGTGGGGAGTGGGGTAGGAGTGGTGGGGAGGGAGGTAGGGGTGGTGGGGAGGGGGGTAGGAGTGGTGGGGAGGGAGGTAGGGGTGGTGATGGGGGGGTTGGGGTAGGGGGCAGCGGCGTACAGAGGGGGGGGGGCGACGGTGCGTTGGCCCCGGGCATCCGTCGCCCCCCCTCTCTGCACACCGCTGCCCGCAACCCCCCCCCCCCCAATGCCGGACCCCCCCCCCCCCAATGCCGGAACACCCCCCCCATGCCGGAACCCCCCCCCCCAATGCCGGAACCCCCCAAATGCGGAACCCCCCCCCAAATGCCGGAACCCCCCCCCCCCAAATGCCGGAACACCCCCCCCCCAAAATGCCGCAACCCCCCCCCCCCCCCCAAATGCCGGAAGCCCCCCAAATGTCGTGTCTGTCTCTCTCCTCCTCCTCCTCCAAAAAACGCCGGGTCTCACCACTTCCGCAGCTGGTGAAACTGACGCGTATCGCGTCAGTCCGCTGCTGGCCCCTCCGGGAATGGAGAATAGCCGCCTAAAAGAAGGCCCCGACGCCGGAGTCATGTGCACCGATTTTTCTCACCTGGAAATCGGCGTTACGACGGTCTGCGGAGAATCCCGCCCCAGGAGAGAGAATGGGAGGGAGAGTGTGGTGGTACGATTTGCATAGCTGTCTGCCATTGATGCAGAACACCGGCTTACCATTGGCCCTGGTCGGTCATGTGCCTCTTGATCGATTGGTTGAGACCAGTCATGTGACGGCTCTCCGATTGGTCGAGAGGCTGAGTTAACCACACCTCCAGATCGAGGTATAAATAACAAGAACGCCCGGCGGTCGTCCATTTACTGTAGTTGACAGCAGGGCTAACTTCTAGCTTATTAAAGCCTAACTTTTGTACAGCAACTCGTCTCGCGTTCGATTGATGGTTCTTCAATTTAATAAGCTAGAATTTTGAAAATGGAGCGCCGGATCAAGGCCGAATGCCTCCGCATCAGCCCGCAAACTCAGAACGCTTCAGAAATCTTTCAACATTGGCTGGCATGTCTTGAGGGATACCTGTCGTCTGCAAACAGCCCCCCCACCATGGCACAGAAGCTTCACATCCTCCACTCCAGCATGGGCACGGCAGCCTACGCGATGATCAGGGAAGAAAAAGATTACGACGCGGCCATGGATAAGCTGAAAGGACAGTTTCTTAAACCAGTCAACAGAGTATTCGCCCGACATCTGCTGGCCACCAGACAACAGCTCCCCGGTGAGTCATTAGACCAATTTTACCAGGCCCTCGCTATCCTGGGGAGGAATTGCTCCTGCCTCCAAGTTTCAGCCACGGAGCACATGGAACTGCTGATCAGAGATGCTTACGTGGCTGGGATGCAGTCTGCCGCTATCCACCAGCGGATGCTGGAGAAAGACGACCTAAGCTTAACTGAGGCACGGACTCTCTCCACCTCCCTGGAGGTCGCCGATTTAAACGCCCGCACCCATGTCCCCAGCCGCGCTGCACCACCCTGGGCCTCCTGGCACGCTTCCCCACTGCCATCCGCCGCTCCCGACCTCCCTCAGGCCTGCGCCGCAGGACGCCCCGAAAAGTCCACGGGGCCCCGCTGCTATTTCTGTGGGTTCGCGAACACCCTCGCCCGCGCTGCCCAGCCTGCTCCGCCCTCTGTAAGAAGGACCACTTCTCCTCTGTCTGCCAGGCCAAATCGGTCGCTGCTGCACCGCGCAGCGACCGGGTATCCCCCCCTCCAGGCCCTTGCTGGTCCCTCCAGTACGCCGCGCCGATCTCTCCCCCCCGCCCCCGGGACCCTGCGCCCGGCCTGCGCGCCTCCCCATCTCCTCCGGGCCCTTCCGGGCCCCCCCAGCGCACCGCGCAACTCTCTCCTCACCGCCCCCGGGCCCCTGCGCCTGGCCTGCGCGTCTCTCTGCCCCCGCTCTCAGCCGCTCCGGTCGGCCCGCCGGCACCGCTAACTCCTCCCCCCTCAACCACGAGGGCCCCGCGCGCGCCGCCATCTTGGGGCACCGACTCCACGTGCAGTCCTGGGCACCGCCATCTTGGGGCACCGATTCCACGTGCGGGTCCTGGGGGCCGCCATCTTGGGGCCCCGACTCCACGTGCGGGTACTGGGCGCCGCCATCTTGGGATCCCGACTCCACGTGCGGATCCTGGGCACCACCTTCCTGGATTGGCACGCAAGGTTCTGCCAGCTACTCGGGCGACGACGACTGCGACGATGGTTCTTCTCCACGGCTCGCTGCCATTCAAATTGACCAGTCACGACCACCACGCTTGCCAAAACAACAACGCTGATCCACCTCAACGGCCACGAGACGGGCTGCCTGCTGGACTCCGGGAGCACGGAAAGCTTTGTTCACCCTGCCACGGTAAGATGCTGCGTGCTCCCTGTCCATCCTGTAAAACACAAAATCGGGTTAGCCTCAGGTTCGCACTCCATCCGCATCACCGGCTGCTGCATCGCGGACCTCACGGTCCAAGGGAAGATTTTTAAAAATTACAAACTCCTTGTACCCCCTGACCTTTGCGCACCGGCACTCCTAGGACTGGACTTCCAGTGTAACTTGCAGAGCTTGACCTTCCAATTCGGCGGCCCTATAAACCCCCCTCACGCTGTCTGTAGCCTCGCGTCCCTCAAAGTGGACCCCCCCCTCCTTGTTTGCTAATCTCAACCCCGATTGCAAACCCGTCACGACACGGAGCAGACGGTACAGCGCCCAGGACCGGTCCTTCATCAGGTCCGAGGTCCAGAGGCTGCTGACGGAAGGGGTCACCGAGGCTAGCAACAGTCCCTGGCGAGCCCAAGTGCTGGTGTTCCGGACTGGGGAGAAAAACCGGATGGTCATCGACTACAGTCAGACCACCAACCGGTTTACGCAACTGGACGCGTATCCTCTCCCCTGTATTTCCGCCATGGTAAACGATATTGCGAAATACAAAGTCTTCTCCACTGTGGACTTTAAGTCCGCTTACCACCAGCTCCCCCTCCGCGCGAGTGACCGCAAATACACCGCGTTTGAGGCAAATGGGCGCCTCTACCACTTCCTTAGGGTTCCATTTGGTGTCACAAATGGGGTCTCGGTCTTCCAACGGGAGATGGACCGAATGGTCGACAAGTACGGATTATGGGCTACCTTCCCGTATCTCGATAATGTCACCATCTGCAGCCACAACCAGCAGGATCATGACGCCAGCCTCCAGAAATTCATCCAAACCGTAAAACTCCTTAACCTCACATACAATAAGGATATGTGCGTGTTTAGCACCGACCATCTAGCCATCCTCGGCTACGTAGTGCGTAACGGAGTGATAGGCCCCGACCCCGAACGCATGCGCCCCCTGATGGAACTTCCTCTCCCCAACTCCCTCAAATCCCTCAAACACTGCCTGGGTTTCTTCGCTTAATACGCCCAATGGGTTCCCAATTACGCCAACAAGGCCCGTCCCCTCATTCAACCACGACCTTCCCGCCGTCGACAGAGGCCTGCCAGGCCTTTAGCCGCATCAAAGCGGACATCGCAAAGGCCACAATGCGTGCCATCGACGAGTCCCTCCCCTTCCAGGTCAAGAGCGACGTATCAGAAGTAGCTCTGGCGGCCACCCTGAACCAAGCGGGCAGACCCGTGGCCTTCTTCTCCAGAACCCTCCAGGCTTCCGAACTCCGCCACCCCTCTGTGCAAAAGGAAGCCCAGGCCATAGTCGAAGCGGTGCGACATTGGAGGGACTATTTGGCCGGCAGGAGGTTTACCCTCCTCACAGACCAACGGTCAGTAGCCTTCATGTTTGATAATGCACAATGGGGCAAGATTAAGAATGACAAGATCTTACGGTGGCGGATCGAGTTGTCCACGTACAACTACGATATCTTGTATCGTCCTGGGAAGCTCAATGAGCCTCCTGATGCTCTGTCCCGCGGTACCTGCGCCAGCGCGCAGATAGACCGCCTCCGCTCCCTCCACGTGGACCTCTGCCATCCAGGGGTGACCCGTTTCTACCATTTCATTAAGGCCCGCAACCTGCCTTTCTCCATCGCGGAAGTCAGGACAGTAACCCGTGACTGCCACATCTGCGCAGAGTGCAAGCCGCATTTCTACCGCCCGGAGCGCGAACACCTGATCAAAGCATCCCGCCCCTTCGAACGTCTCATCATTGACTTCAAGGGGCCCCTTCCCTCTAACAACCGCAACATTTACTTCCTGGCAGTAATCGACGAATACTCCCGCTTCCACTTCGCCATTCCCTGCCCCGACATGACCACATCGACCGTCATTAAGGCCCTCCTCTCCACCTTCTCCCTGTTCGGCTTTCCCGCATACATACATAGCGATCGGGGGTCCTCATTTATGAGCGGCGAGCTGCGTCAATTCCTGCTCAACAGGGGCATTGCCTTTAGCAGGACGACCAGCTATAACCCTCGGGGTAACGGACAGGTCAAGCGGGAGAATGGTACCATCTGGAAGACCATCCTACTGGCCCTCCGGTCCAGAGATCTCCCTATTTCCCGATGGCAAGAGGTTATCCCCGATGCCCTACATTCTATCCGCTCACTCCTCTGCACCGCAACGAATCGGACACCTCATGAACGTCTTCTTGTTTTCCCCAGGAAGTCGTCCTCCGGATCCCCTCTCCCGACGTGGGTGGCCACCCCCGGACCCATCTTGCTCCGGAAGCATGTGCGGGTGCACAAGTCCGACCCGTTGGTGGAACAAGTCCAGTTACTCCACGCTAACCCGCAGTATGCGTATGTGGAGTACCCCGACGGTCGGCAGGACACGGTCTCCCTCCGGGACCTGTCACCCGCCGGCGTGCGGCCTTCCCCCCCTTCACCACAGACCCCCCCTGTTTTTTCCCCCAGCGCCCCACCCTGGCCACCCCTTCCCCATCCATGGCGTCTCCACAGCCAGCTCGGGTGACGGAGACGGTTCAAGGACGATTGCTCCCGGACTCCAGGATGTCAGCAGAAACACCACCATCGGCTGAACCGACGTCACCTACTCCACTGCAGCGGTCTGCCAGAACATCACGGGCCACGAAAAGACTGATCGAGTCGATTTAATTTACAACAACTCCATGGACCTTGTTGGGACATTGTATACTATTGTTAATTGTCTGGGCCAGTGAGAAGCCAAATAAAAAACTTTTTTTTCTCCCTTCTCTGGCTGCTACTCATACCACTAGTTCTCTCCCCCCCCCCCCCCCCGACTCTCGTTGATACCCCCCCCGGCTTCTTTCTCCGCAAGGGGTGGATGTGGTTGTATGATTTGCATAGCTGTCTGCCATTGGTGCAGAACACCGGCTTACCATTGGCCCTGGTTGGTCATGTGCCTGTCGACTGATTGGTTGAGACCAGTCATGTGACGGCTCTCCGACTGGTCAAGAGGCTGAGTTAACCACGCCTCCAGATCGAGGTATAAATAACAAGACGCCCGGCAGTCGTCCATTTACTGTAGTCGACCGCAGGGCTAACTTCTAGCTTATTAAAGCCTAACTTTTGTACAGCAACTCGTCTCGCGTTCGATTGATGGTTCATCAGAGAGAAGGAGGGAAAACAGGAGGAGGAAGGGGAGAGGCAGGGGAGTGGAAGCAGAAAGGAGAAGGGGAAGGAGAGAGAAAGGGGAGAGGTCAGGGTAGAGAAAGGGGAGAGATAGGAGGAGGGGGAATGGGGTTTGGTTTGTATCATGCGTTGAACAACCTTTGACCCTTGGACCCAAATTTAAGTGTCGATCAGTTATTGAAGGTTTCACTGGTTGCAGCAAGGATTTTACGCAGAGTGAGCTTAAGTAGTTGAAATATGGCCACAGTAACATGGGCTTACAACACAAAACTCCCTTCAATTTGGGATTAATTAATCTATTCTCTTCAGAGGCCCCAAGATAACGGCTGGAGAAATAGGAAATTGCTGTCAAGTGTCAAGGGCAGCATGGTGGTTAGCATAAATGCTTCACAGCTCCAGGGTCCCAGGTTCGATTCCCGGCTGGGTCACTGTCTGTGTGGAGTGTGCACGTCCTCCCCCTGCGTGCGTGGGTTTCTTCCGGGTGCTTCGGTTTCCTCCCACAGTCCAAAGATGTGCGGGTTAGGTGGATTGGCCATGCTAAATTGCCCGTAGTGTCCTAATAAAAGTAAGGTTAATGGGGGGAGGTTGTTGGGTTACGGGTATAGGGTGGATACGTGGGTTTGAGTGGGGTGATCATGGCTCGGCACAACATTGAGGGCCGAAGGGCTTGTTCTGTGCTGTACTGTTCTATGTTCTATGTGGAGAGGTGCTGTTCTGGGATGAGGGCTGAGGCACATTGAGCAGAGACAGAAACGTACAGGAAACCGTATTCTGCATCACATTGAACTATTTATTCTAAAAATGAGCAAGTTTGACGCTAATGCTGAGGGCTGGATTCTCCGACTTGAAGACTACGTGCGGATGCCAGCATGGGAACAGTGGCGTTCCACGCCATAAAAAACAACGCAACAGCTGCACCGATCCTCCGTGTGGTCGGGGGCCGGCAGGCGCATAGGGATTTACGTGCGGATACGGGCGGAGAATGGCCGGGTCCGTGGCCGCGCCGTGCAACATGGCACTGGCTGCGCGCGGACCAGGTCTGCCAAATAATGTCCCCCAACAACCCCCCCAGCCCTCGCCGAAGCCCCCCCCAGCCAACGGCACTGCTCCCCACCCACCAAGGCGGCACTGGACACAGTCCGTAGACACCATGTGGGGCCCACGAAAAAAAATACCTTAAGTATTCCATGCCATCGGGAGCTCAGCCCATCAGGGGCAGAGCATTGGGGAAGGGCTTCAGCTGACTTCCTGAGTACGATGCATTTGAGGGGGCGGAGCATCGCAAAGGCCGCGATTTTGGCGCAAATGGGGATTCTCCGGCCGATCGCCGAATGCAATTTAGCCGGCAATGACCAGGGAATCCCGCCCTGAAGGTCTGAATTGAATTCCCAACATTAATCATCCGTTGTCTTGAGGAGCACATTTGCAGAAGTTGTAAACAAAACCTTCAGCACACATGTGACAAAAATCCCCCTCTACATGTTCTTTACATTTTATAGAGCTTATTATTATTTTCCTGCTTTCATAGGAGGCGACAGATTGCAGGAAAGAAGAAATGAGTCTCCGTTCAGCCAAGTCAGGAGAGGATGTTTTGCTTCTTTTGATCGAGATTATAGTGCAATTTTAGTCAATTGATTTACGGACGACCACAAACGTTCCAAATTAGCCCCACCAAGAGCTTCAAAGCAAAATGAAAATTAGAGCCATATTTAGATGGGGCTGAAGATTCAGAAAACACACAGGATAAAATATAAATCAAAAATTTGATTGATGATTTTTCCGTCTGCTTTGGGTGCTTCACTGGTAATTATGGTACAGCTTCCATAGCCCAAATGGCTTTATGTGTGCTTACAAGGAGGGAAGTTGAAATTTGAAATGATTTCAATTCAAGTTTCTTTAATTCTCCCAACTCTCATGACAACAGCTTGTAATTTTATTGGTTTATAATTGCAGGTTCCATCCATTCATCTATCTGGTTTCTTTTAATATCAATGTATTACCCTGAATAAGAGACACTCAGGTTGAATAAGTACCAAACTGCGTACCAGCCTCCCTGAACAGGTACCAAAATCTGGCGACTAGGGGCTTTTCACAGTAACTTCACTTGAAGCCTATTTGTGACAATAAGCAATTTTATTTATTATTTTATATGTGACATTTTGTCCTGCTGTTTTGTCATCCCTATCATAGGTAACAATGCAGCATCAAAACCAGCCTAAATTCTCAAATAAATAACTGGGGAAACATGTTTGACTCCATTAGTGAACAGAAATTACTGAAAAAACTAATGGAAAATTAATAGCACTGACCATTATGGTTCTTAAAAAATAAATCAATATGTGGTGAAAAAGCAAATGCTATTTAGAACCGTTAATTTGCGTCAAAAGGATCCTCCTAACATTTATGATTTATGGTCCTGATTATGAAACTCAATCTCGGAGGGTCCAGAGATGGAACAAATGAAGCTATGGAGCCTCACTCAGGCAGGCAGTGAATTGTTCCAGGGGATTTTTGAAGCTTTTTTCATTTATCCGCCTTGGCAGTATTTTTTGTGCGAGTCTTGTGATCCACACTCCTGTTAGCATCGGAAGGCAATATTTTCAGGATGCAAAGCTGTTTAGACACCCAGAAATGCAAATTAGATTTCTTGCAGAAAAGAATTTTGGGACACAGGATATGAGTAAGTGTGTTTTTACATTCCATAACCCTACAGTTACTGACTCATAACATCCGAAGGGTCGATATGTCAATTCCCAAACACAAGTGGGTTACAGTTCTTCCACTAGGGAATGTTCTTACTTTTCCTTTCCAAACTTTTCTTTTCTCTCTCACAATCCACTCTTTCCTTCCATCATTTTCTTTGACTTTCTGAGAATCTACTTTGACTCAAAGTAGATTTCCCCTTCGGACAGTAGCTCCGTTTCTTCCTCTAATGTTAAATTGCATTGGTTAAAGAGGTTGACCGTTGGTGTTCCTGAACTTCTAGATGGATTGGCATTGCTGCACCATTCATTATCACCTCACACTTCCAGCAATTCAAAGTTCAAATGTAATGGAACCTGAACGTAGAGGAAAAAGAATGCAAGGCGCAACATTCCAACAATTGTGGGACTAATAATTTGAGGTGTTTAGTTCCTTGAAACCAAAAGGATCGCTTATATAACCCCAAATCTCAAAGAAGTAACATATGCACTGGTTTAGCACAGTGGGCCTAACAGCTGGCTTGTAATGCAGCACAAGGCCAGCAGTGCAGGTTCAATTTTCGTACCGGGCTCCCCGAACAGGTGCCAGAATGAGGTGACTAAGGGCTTTTCATGGTACCTTCATTGAAGCCTACTTGTGACAATAAGCAATTATTATTATTGAACGAAAGGGACCAGTTGGCTGAATGTCAGTACATTTCAGATGACTCCATTCAAACATCATGGAAATTGTTGACATCGTTTTAGGTCAACCCTCGTTATCCAAAGGAATTCTTAGTGGATACAGATTTAACTTGGATATTCCTCAGAGATTAGATTGAAGTCCTGCACCTGAAATTTCAGAAATTAAAAATAGAAACAATTCATGACAAATGATCTCGCCGGAAAGAAATATTAGCTTGGCAGCTGAAAGTAGTCAGTGCTGATGAATGGGTGGTGCCAAGATTGGTGGAATCTCCCAAGGTTCGGTTCTGGATCCCCTGTTGTTACACAATTCATAAATGATAGTGCAGTCTAGTGCTAACATCACATTCCTCTGGTACTGATCTGTGTGGCCAGGCAACTGCTGCAGAAGAAATCAATCTGATTAAAAATGAATCCGGAAATGCAGCTGCAACTTCATGTGGTAAATGCAGGATAGGGGGAAAGATTAAATTTCTGCAAAACAGATGGAGACAAAAATGGAAAAAGGTTAGAAATTTGGATACGGTGTGACAATTCACTGTAAGTGAACATTTAAAGTGAGGTGACTTCTAACAGTGCGAATCAAACGTTAGAGCAAGCCACCATTATCTTTGATAATTTGCTCACGCCATGTCAACCATATATTCAGTGCAGAGGCCACACTTAAATGTCATCCAGAATCTTGAATACTGATTTCAAAATTACATTTTTGCTTTCAAGTGGATTCAGAGAATAATGCAAAGGATAGTCATTAGACTTAAGATGTTGACATTTCTACGGCGAGAGTGGGTGTGTGTGCAGTGATGGTAGAGTGGGGTGTGAAAGACTTAGCCTCATCTTTAACATGCTGGGAAGAATATAATATCCACATAGGCATATTATTTACATTAAAGACAGTAACAAAAATGGCAAGCCTCAAGAAAATCTAACGGTTAAAGAATTCCTCCTCAACAAACACGCACACATAAATATACATATCATGTGGATTCTAATCAACAACAATTGATACCAGAACCTCTCCATTCCTGGGAGGACCACAGAGAGGGATTTAAATTAGACTAATATCAATGCCAATTTGGGTTGATGGGGGAAAGATTACATTTCTGCAAAACAGATGGAGACAAAAATGGAAAAAGGTTAGAAATTTGGATACGGTATGACAATTCACTGTAAGTGAACATTTAAAGTGAGGTGACTTCTAACAGTGCGAATCAAATGTTAGAGCAAGCCACCATTATCTTTGATAATTTGCTCAGGCCATGTCAACAGGAGGCCAAGGGGTCTCCAACCTCAGAATCCCGAGGTACTCACCTTAGTATAATGTACTGGTGTACATTATACTGAGTTTCTTATAGTCATCGCTTTCTAGTGGTCGCTTGCCTAGGACTTTACAGTTGAATTCTTGGAGTCTTTGGTCGATTGGCTTAAAGGATTAATGTTTTTTTACACTAATTTTCATCCTTCCTGTACTGAAGGCATCGACTCCTCCTAAGGTGTACCTCACTTTAAATGTTCACTTACAGTGAATTGTCATACCGTATCCAAATTTCTAACCTTTTTCCATTTTTGTCTCCATCTGTTTTGCAGAAATTTAATCTTTCCCCCTATCCTGCATTTACCACATGAAGTTGCAGCTGCATTTCCGGATTCATTTTTAATCAGATTGATTTCTTCTGGTATCAATAGATGAGGGGGGCGGAGCTGCCCCTTTAAATCAGGGGCCTCTGGGACATAAATATCCATGCCCAAGTGTGGAACGGGTATGAGACACCCTTCGGCGAGTAGGAGGTGTAACATAATAGGTATAATAAATATTTGAGTTTCTTATAGTCATCGCTTTCTAGTGGTCGCTTGCCTAGGACTTTACAGTTGAATTCTTGGAGTCTTTGGTCGATTGGCTTAAAGGATTAATGTTTTTTTACACTAATTTTCATCCTTCCTGTACTGAAGGCATCGACTCCTCCTAAGGTGTAGGTCAGCAGATGCTTACCTGCTTTCTTTTAATTCTTGGAACTTGTTAATTTCCATGTCCAAATCTCATCGGTAATTACTGACAAACCAATGTCTCGCACAACTTCCTCCTCAACCAACGTATCTGTAAAAACACACAGACTTTGCCCCTTAGAGAGATAGAGGTTCTAATTGTAGCACCAAATCCTAATCTAGCTGGGATAAGTTTACCAGTAATCAAAATTGAGGCTTTCCAATGGCCAGTACCACGCCATTTGTTGCATTAACTTGTCAAATTATTCAGGGGAGCAGCTTATTCAATCTTATAAGGAGGAAGAACAATTGTGTTGGAAGAAATTGTTAAAGGAAAACAAACTGATCGTGATCATCTAAATAGGTGAGTAGTTCCAGGTTAAAATGACAGATACAACTGTTAATTTAACAAGAGGAATTAAAATGCATCATCACAAAATGATTCAGGTTGCTTTTCGTCTTCTTCTAAAGAAAGCAGTTTAAATAAAATGAAAGCTGCGGAAAATACAAGGGGCTTTGAAAACTGGTGACAATGATCTATAATGCTCTTCACATCTAACTCTTCTCTGTTCTATTTGCCGTTTCAAATAATTGCTGTTATCCACTAAGGATTAGTGAACAATTTCGAGTTTTAATTGCAGGCTTTCTAAAGGAGGAACAAGCTAATGGAATGCCAGTTCACTATGAGACCTGTACCATTGTTCAGTCAATTATATTAAATGCGGAGGATTCATTGAGTTCAGTTGGTATTACAGCAAACTGGTACAATTCAGCAACTGATGTAATTGCTCATTCTTTGTTCCTAAACTGAGTAGGTAGTTCACAATAATGCTGCAGATTTAGTTTACTACTAAATACAATGTACTTTGTTTCTTCAAATAACTCATCAGTCATGCAAGTTTTCTTCTGGTCAACTACTCTTCATAAGTTTGGCATCTGTGTGAAATTTAAATGGCCTTGCACCAGCGCAAAACATAGAATAGAACTATAGAATACCTACAGTGCCATTAGGTGCATGAGTCGGCACCAACCCTCTGAAAGAGCTCCCCATCCAAACCCACTACCCCCACCTTATCCCCGTAATCCTGCACCCCCAATTAACTTTTGGACACTAAGGGGCAACTTAGCATGGCCAATCCACCTAACCTGCTCATCTTTGGACTGTAGGAGGAAAGAGGCACCCAAAGGAAACCCACTCAGACACGGGAAGAGAGTGCAAACTCCACACCATCTCCCAAGGCCAGGATTGAACCCGGGTCCCTGATGGTGTGAGACATCAGAGCTAACCACTGTACCACTCTACTGTGGGAGATAAATTGAGCATCACATCTCAAACTGACTGAAGGAAAGCAGAGCGAGAGTCATAGAAGGTGGTGATCTCATGCTGGTTTGAGATTACATGGAGAATCTGGCTGCAACATGTTCAAGGTGGTCATTGTATATTACAAACCTACCTGACATGATTTTAGCTTTAGACAGACAGCATTCTTCCATCCCTTCTGGTTATTCAAAATGAGCAGCATTCTTTCAGGTACCCAGACATGTGCAGAGCTATAAGGGGCTGGTTTAGCACACTGGACTAAACAGCTGGCTTGTAATACAGAACAAGGCAGCAGAGTGAGTTCAATTCCCATACTGGTGCTGGAATGTGGTGACTAGGGGCTTTTCACAGTAATTTCATTGAAGCCTACTTGTGACACTAAGTGATTATTATTATTAAGCAGGCAGTAAAGCCTCATGCCAGGCAGTGGCCCAGCAATGTAAACAGAGTTCTACCTATTTCCAATATTATGGCCTGGAGATGCTTACTGATTGTGCTGGTATTTCCAGCATCATTTGTCCATACAAAAACAGAAAATATTGGTCAATCACAGCAGATCTAACAGCTTCTGTGGAGAGAAAAGGGGTTAATGTTTCAAGCTTCCTTTTCTCTGCACAGGTACTCTCAGACCTGTTGAGATAGTCCAGTATTTTCTGCTTTCTGTTTCAGATACCAGAACCCGCAGTAATTTGCTTTTATCATTTGCCCATTGACAATAAGTATACAATCTACACTCATCTACCACTAATCTCTGCACTACTAATACAATATCTATGATCTGCTCCCACACATACTAACTTTCCTACAGTCTGTCTTCCATCCTTCTCCTCAACACTCTCCCAGAAGGCTTAGAATCGATGCTTTATATAGTTCTGCATCTAGCTCCCTCTAGTGGTTGATTCAGACACAACATTAACCCTTACAGTTCTGTACATTTCTCATAATGTCCATTAAATGCATCCATTCGCAGGCCTTTGAAATTATGTTGTTTATTTTTAGGTACAAAAACACAAAGGCAACTAATTAAATTTAATAGACAGGATTTACCAGCCGCATCCTGCTGGAATTGGAATGGGGCATGACTGGTAGATCCCGGGAGAAGCTTCTTCTGGGAACCCCACCAGTTGTTACGAACACGGTCTAATGAAATTGCACGAGACGTCGTGATCTGGATCCCGCTCACAATGGGCGAGACCCAGACTCGGGTGGTTAAATATGCTTAAAAGCTCACTTAACTATGTCCATACCGGATTGAATGACCACCTGGCATCTATTGGTCTTGCCAAGGAGACTCCAGGCAAGCGCTGTTTCTAACTAATTCACACAAACGACACTTGGGGGATCTCCCAGGTGATTGGAGGCCCCCAGTGGTCGGTCTCTGGCCAGGTTGGCACCCGGGCACTGCTGGTGCCACCCGGGCACCTTGGCACTGCCAGCCTGGCCCCATGACAGTGCCATCCAGATGCCACCCTGGTGTTGCCAGGGTGCCCAGGTGGCACTGCCAGGCTGGCATTTTGCCTGCACCGAGGAGCAGGCCGGGGGTTGTCCTGCCCATGTGAGGTAGGGCGTGGCAGGCTTGGCGACCCCGTTATAGGTGAGTTGGGGTGATGAGAGTGTCCGGGGGTACCGTTGGCTGATTGAGAGACCAGTGCGTCATTTAAAAATGTGTCTCTTCCTGCACTGAGGGACTCCACTCGTCAGAGCTCCTCAGTGAAGGAAATAACGCTAAAGTGGGGCCAAAGGGGCCAAAATAGGGCGGTTAGGTAGTAGCGCCGGGAATTACCCCTCTAATCCAGCCCAGAACAGACTCTGATTTTTAAAAAATTAAATTGCGCCATGTGTGTATATACATATATCATATATATATAAAATAGATCATTTTAATGTAACAAGGAAAGTATTACTGTACACTAATGTGTCCATTAAATGGTTGCAGATAATTTTGTATTCCCAAAACGTAATTTCAGTTATTTAAAATCAGTTTAAAAAGTGATGGACTAGGAATTCTGACTAAAACTGCCTGTTTTTAAAGCTGGCTGTTTAGCACACTGGGCTAAATCGCTGGCTTTGAAAGAAGATCAAGGCAGGCTAGGAGCACGGTACGATTCCCGTAATAACCTCCCTGAACAGGCGCCGGAATGTGGCGACTAGGGGCTTTTCACAGTAAATTCATTGAAGCCTACTCATGACAATAAGCGATTTTCATTTATGATGAACTCTTGTTAATAAAACTGCATCAGTTTATCATAATTAAAACATATCAAGGAATATTTTCAATGCAAATTTAAAAAATGTGTGCCAAGATATTGCCTGTGTTGCTTCATGGCACATTACTCATTCTTCGAAATGCAAATGAGTTTCAGCAGAAATTTGAGCAAAAATTCACTTTGCAAAACCAGCATAATTTTTACCCAGATCATCAATTGGGCCCAAAACAGAAACTCTTGGCCCATGTTTGAACAATAAGTGTTCTGATTAATAAGTGCCTTGTGTACCGTGAGGAAATATTGTCACAAGATTATACGTTGCCTCATGAAGAGGTGTAGAGGGTTTTATGATTGAACAATAAATGTTTGTTAGAACACATAACTATTCAGATGGAGTCCCGTACAGGTGATCCCTTCATGCTGCCTTCTACCAGACGAACTCCTACACTCTATTATTCCCATGTGACTCTCTACATCGTAACGTGGATGGTGCAATTTCCCAGTCACACATTAACCCTTAGCATCCGAAACACCCTAATATTACCTCCCCTCCCAAGCCTTTATCCAGATGTATTTGAAATAATATGTGCACACTCCCTTTCCCTCCCAGGTCCCTGGGCACGGTTTATCAGTCACGCCCCGCCAAATTCAGGAGGGGACAAGGCCGGTAGATCACAGGATTCCAGATGGTCGTTTGTCCAATGAGATCTAACGAGATCTTGCGAGATGTGTGATCTGGGTGGGTCCCAGACTTGCAGAGTTAAGTCCGTTTAAAAACTCACTTAACTCTGCTGAAGCCAGGTGAACAGTCTCGCAAGATCTACCTGCCTTGCCGAAGAGACCCCGGGCAGGCACTGTTCAGCCCTGGTCCCCACAAACGGGGACCAGGTGAAACAGCACTTTGCGGGGATGTACACATCAATCTGAGGCCCCTGGTTGGCTGGTATTTGGGCTGAGTGGCACCTTGGAATTGCTGATGCCAACTGGGCACCTTGGCACTTCCAGCCTGGCACCCTGACAGTGACATCTTGGCACCCTGGCAGTTACACCTGGGTGAGAGCTTGGCACTGCCAGGGTGCTAAGACAGCACTGCCAAGTTGCCAGGCAGTACCAAGGTGCCCAGGTGGCGTTTTGCTCAAGCCAGGGACAACCCCTCTGATCTTGCCCGGGATGGACTCTTCTTTTTTGTTTAGGTCGCACCATCTGACTATAGATTCAGGCATTCTGGAGGCTTTATGACTCTTCTAAATCTCATTCTTATCGAGTTTGAATGGTAGTCTCAACTGTTTTGGACAACTTTGTTGGGTAAGGAGTTGAAGTTTTAGTACGTGGTGTTTCAGTTATTTGGGTGTCAATATTTGGTTCACTCCTCAGTGATTTTTTTTCTTTTTCAATAATCTTACTTCATGGGTCAGTTACCATGGGCTTGTCCCTCTCCTTCCAGAGGAAATGTTCACTCCATTCGTTCATAGAATGGGTTCGGGATTTTTTTGTGGCGTCCACCATGTGCTTTCTGGAAGTTGAAGGCTTACCTCCCTTATGTTTGTATGTTCTTAATTCTTAAACTCAACCCACAGTTTAGCTTCTAATGCTGCGTTCCATTTCTTCATGAGCACTTGTGCCTCCCCGAGGTTTGTCTTGGTGAGTGATGGTTGCTTTTCTCCTTCTCCAGGAACAACGTCATGTTGTGTGTGTCAGCCTGAAGCTCCAGTTCGTTGGAGTAGTTTTTCTTGGCTCTGTGACAGCAACTGTTTCACTCCGAAGTTTGGGCTCAACATTCTGCTGCTGCTCCTTATCCTCTCTATTTTCTGTTTTAAGAATGTTGGTGGTTATCTGGGGGCTTGGTTGGTCTGACTGAAGAAGAGTACTTTATACTATCTGCAAAGGAGCTGGAATAACTGCCCCTGCCAAGAATTCCGAACTGAAGTCCCAGTCAAAGGTCACCAGCACTGGTGAAGCTCTCGGGAATCTCCAATTCAGTGCAGTTAACTGTGATGGTTGTTTTGACAATTTCTGACATTTTGAGGAGATTGCAGGTCACATGCAGGCATCTCTGCTCAGGAGCGAAAAGGTTTGATTGCAGATGGCCTGCAGAGCTTCGATTATTTGCTTGTTGCTATGCCAAAGCAGCTCTTAATTCATGCTCATGACTGGTAGTTGAATTCCTCCGGGACGGTAGTGATCAGAGGCCTTTTAACCACGTTTCTGATCCGACAGGACCATCTTACTGGCTCCTGTATCGAACTTGAAATTCGTGAGGTGACTACACAGGCATGTCAGCATTCCAAAATGGGAATGTGTGGATCCTTAATTTCTCTCAAGCAACATTGTTAGGTGTCTTCTTGGTGTGGCTCGCCATGGACTGATTTGAGATCTTCTGCAAGTCTCAAAGATTTGGATTTACACATCTTTCCAAAGTGTCCCAGGAGGTTGCAGTGGAAGCAGTGCACAGTGATTGCTGTTCACTGCTCACACTGTGAGGTTTTTTGTCTCCACAGTGCTGACATGGTCTGCCACTTGTGTTTTGCGTGGGTGTCGCTTTCTTTGCCCTGGAGTTTCCTTGACATTTTGTTGCTTTATGAGCTGGACTTTTGGAGTTGTTCTGTACCGCACAAAATGGATTGGTTTTGCTGGTGGATATCAGAATGTCTATTGATTTGAATGGCTTCCTTCTGCACTGTAGGAATTCAATGGTTCTATGCAGGTTAGACCTGGTAAGATGGCAGATTTCTCTAAAGGACGTTAGTGGACCAGATGGAGTTTGAGACAACCGACAAAGATTGTGTGGTCATCATTAGATTTTTATAAATTCCAGATTTTTAAAATTCAATTCAAATTTCACCATTTGCCATGGTGGGATTCGAAACCAGGCCTCCAAAGAATTAACCTGGATCTCTGGGTTATTAGCCCAGTGACAAAAGCACAATGCCACCCCCTCTCCTCCCCAATGGGACCTTCTGAATATAATAGTGTTTTCACTTGTTCAGCCTCTGTTTTCTTATCTAAGCCTGATGCCATCATATATCTTAAAAATATTCTTCTCCATCATGCCCAATTTTGCGCCTAGTCTGGTCTTTCCATCTGCCTTAATTAGAGTGATAGTTTCTGTTTCCAGCACAGGGGAGATGCTTGTCAGGATTTGGCAGGCTCCTACTGCAGTTATGGAGCCATTTTAAACTTCAGCAATCCTTCAGAAAATCTTTTGAATGAATTGTTTTGGCCAGCTAGTCGCTTGGCGAATCTAATTGAAGCCAATTCTTTTGCTCTGACTTTTCTTTACAATTTTATTTTCTTTGTACCTTGTGTAATAGTGCTGACTCTGCATCCGGGCTGCAATTGTGCTTGTTAAAACAATTGGTCTGCCTGTGCTGTCTGATTATTGTGCCAAATTTAAGAGTATATTTCAGCCTTTTCGTTTTGAATTTGCTCGCCCTTTTGTGATATAGCTTGGTCCTTTCACTCTGCTTTCAATCAGGTCTTGAAGCAGATCTCCACATGCACTGGTGGTGTACTTCTCTGCTGCACAATGGATCTTTCTTTTGTCCTTCAGCCTCCACACCTGTAATGGAGCTTCTTGGATGATTTCCTGCTGGAAAAAGTCTTCCAGTTCGGCGCACTTCTTTCAGGTCTGACTGCAGATTCCTTAACTGATTCATTCTTAGGCATTTGGGGGTTGTATGATGTCTCATGATGAGCTCAAAAGGCATTTATGATTGAATAAGCATAATTAATCAATAACACATTGCTACATACATGTATACAGGATACAATCATGATCAGGTTCCACCTTCATGCCAGATTCTACCAGACTCACTCCGACACTATATTACTCCCAATTGATTCTGCACATCATAATGTGTGTGACACTGTTTCCCCAGCCCCTAAACACACTAATGCTACAGACATCAATTATAATGGTCAGCATCTGACTTGGCAACTGGGAAAAGGCAGATGACTTAAACTAACACTCTGCAGGATTGAGTTTGAAACAACTGGGGCTGCAGAAGCTGTTGTAAATTCCAGATTAGGGGCTGGATTCGCTGCCACCCTCCACTGGTAGCAGAGTTCCCGATGCAGCGGAGAATCCAGCGTTGGGGGGAAAAAAACAGAATCGGCGCTGGGCACCGATCGATTTACAGTGCTCCAATCCCCTGCTGGTGGTGACATTGAGGTTTGTGTCCTGCGCCAGTAAGATGATGCAAATAGGTCAAATAGACCCAATTACATCCTATTAACAGCCGAGGCACTGAATTCTCCATTCCTCCACGCAATTCTCTGGCTGTGTGGGATTAACATAGACGTGGATTGTTGCAGGAATTTCCTAGTGTGGCCTGGCATGGTGGCCTAGCGGTGGGCCAAGGGGGTAGGTATTCAAGGTGGGTGCCCCCAAAGTCCCCTGTTCCCCACAATGCAAATCCTGCTCACCTCACCCCCAGATCCCCTCACAAGACCCCCCACAAGAGAGCCCCCACCAGAGACACGCCACCAGAGACCCCCATAAGAGAGCACCCCACCAAAGGCCCCCACTAGCAACTCCTCATAAGAGAGCCCCCCACAAGAGACACCCCAGCAGAGACAGCCCATAAGAGATTCCCCCACCAGAGACCCCCATAATACAGGCCCCCACCAGAGAACCCCAGAAGAGAGTCTCCCATCCCCCCAACAAGAGACGCCCCACCAGAGACCCCCCCATAGCAGAGCCCCCCCACCACAGGCACCCTATAAGAGATCCCCCACCAGAGACCGTCCGCCCATAATAGAGCCCCCTGCCTGGAAGCCAGAGAGCAGACCAAAGAGAGACAGTACTTTAAAACTTACCTGTGCCCTACACCTGCTGCCTCAGGCAGAGAAAGCATCACCTGTAAATTCCTCAAAAGCAAAAACCACGGGTACAATTTAGACACCACTTTGCGCCCGCTGCAAATCTGGGAGTGCTAGGTAAATAGTGGGAAAGGCCTAAATCGAGTCTTGCGCTGGGCACAAGCCAGTTTACAATTCACCCGGCCCGCTTCTAATGGCGAGTTCCGGATAGAACAAAGAATAAAGAAAAGTACAGCACAGGAACAGGCCCTTTGGCCCTCCAAGCCTGTGCCGACTATGCTGCCCATCTAAACAAAAACCTTCTTCACTTCTGGGGTCCGTATCACTCTATTCCAATCCCATTCATGTATTTGTCAAGATGCCCCTTAATTGTTACTATCATCCCTGCTTCCACCACCTCCGCCGGCAGCGGGTTCCAGGTACCCACTACCCTCTGTGTAAAAACACTTATCTCATACACCTCCTCTAAACCTTGCCCCTCGCACCTTAAACCTATTCCCCATAGTAATTGACCCCTTGACACTGGAAAAAAGTCTCTGACTATCCACTCTGTCCATGCCCCTCATAATTTTGTAGACTTCTATCAGGTCGCCCCTCAACCTTCATCGTTTCAGTGAGAACAAATCGAGTTTATTCAACTTCTCATCATTGATAATGCCCTCCATACCAGGCAACATCCTGGTAAATCTCTTCTGCACCCTCTCTCAAGCCTCCACATCCTTCTGGTAGTGTGGCAACCAGAACTGAACACTCTACTCCAAGTGTAGCCTAACTAAGGTTCAATACAGCTGCAACATGAATTCCCATTTTTTATACTCAGTGCCCCGGCCAATGAAGGCAAGCATGCCGTATGCCTTCTTGGCTACCTTCTCTACCTGTGTTGCTCCTTTCAGTGACCTGTGGACCTGTACACCTAGATCCCTCTGACTGCCAATATTCTTGAGGGTTCTACCATTCACTATATATTCCCTACCTGCATTAGACCTTCCAAAATGCATTACCTCACATTTGACCAGATTGAACTCCATCTATCATCTCTCTGCCCAAGTCTCCAAACAATCTAAATCCTCCTGTATCCTCTGACAGTCCTCATCGCTACCCACAATTCCACCAACCTTTGTGTCATCCGCAAACTTACCAATCAGAAAAGCACCCATCCATTACTACTCTCTGGCTTCTATGACCTTGCCAGTTTTGTATCCATCTTGCCAGCTCAGATCTGATCCCTTGTGACTTCATCTTTTGTACCAGTCTGCCATGAGGGACCTTGTCAAAGGCCTTACTGAAGTCCATATAGACAACATCCACTGCCCTACCTGCATCAATCATCTTTGTGACCTCCTCGAAAATCTCTATCAAGTTAGTGAGACACGACCTCCACTTCACAAAACCGTGCTGCCTCTCGCTAATACGTCCACGCTTCCAAATGGGGGTAGATTCTATCTCGAAGAACTCCCTCCAGTAATTTCCTTACCACTGACGTAAGGCTCACCGCCTGTAGATCCCTGGATTATCCTTGCTACCCTTCTTAAACAAAGGAACGATATTGGCTATTCTAGACATCACTGAAGACAGTCAGGATCCAAAGATTTCTGTCAAGGCCTCAGCAATTTCCTCTCTTGCCCCTTCAGTATTCTGGGGTAGATCCCATCAGGCCCTGGGGATTTATCCACCGTAATATTTTTCAAGACACCCAACATCTCTTCTTTTTGGATCTCAATGTGACCCAGGCTATCTACACACCCTTCTCCAGTCAACATCCACCAATTCCTTCTCTTTGGTAAATACTTTGTCAAAGTATTCATTCAGTACCACGCCCATTTCCTCTGGCTCCAAACATAGATTGCCTCCCATTGTCCTTCAGTGGGCCAACCCTTTCCGTGGTTGCCCTCTTGCTTTTTATGTACGTGTAAAAAGCCTTGGGATTTTCCTTAGCCTTATTTGCCAATGACTTTTTGTGATCCCTTTTAGCCCTCCTGACTCCTTGCTTAAGTTCCTTCCTACTTTCCTTATATTCCACACAGGCTTTGTCCATGCCTTCTAGCCCTGACAAATGCCTCCTTTTTCTTTTTGACGAGGTCTACAATATCTCTCACTATCCAAGGTTCTCGAAATTTTCCATATTTATTCTTCTTCCTCACAGGAACATGCCTGTCCTGAATTCCTTTCAACTGACATTTGAAAGCCTCCCATATGTCAGATGTTGATTTACCCTCAAACATTCACCCCCAATCTAGGTTCTTCAGTTCCTGCCTAATATTGTTATAATTACCCTTCCCCCATTTTAGCACCCTAGAACGACTCTTATCCTTGTCCACGAGCACTTTAAAACTTACTGAATTGTGGTCACTGTTCCCGAAATGCTCCCCTACTGAAACTTCTACCACCTGGCCGGACTCATTCCCCAATACCAGGTCCAGAACAGCCTCTTCCCTAGGGCAATTTTGGACACTAAGGGCAATTTATCATGGCCAATCCACCTAACCTGCACATCTTTGGACTGTGGGAGAAAACCGGAGCACCCAGAGGAAACCCACGCACACACGGGGAGGATGTGCCGACTCCGCACAGACAGTGACCCAAGCCGGAATCGAACCTAGGACCCTGGAGCTGTGAAGCAATTATGCTATCCACAATGCTACCGTGCTGCCCGTGTTATGCTTCTTGCATTAAAACATATGCACTTCAGGCCACCAGTCCCGCTGTTTTCAGCAACATTTCCCTGTCTGCTCTTCCTCAGGGCATATTGACCCTATTCTCTAGTTCTCCCTCAATCTTTTCCCCTTCTGATCTATTGCTCCGGTACCCAGCCCCCTGCCATACTAGTTTAAACCCTCCCATGTGGCGCTAGCAAACCTCGCGGCCAGGATATTTATGCCTCTCCAGTTTTGATGCAATCCGTCCTTCTCATACAGGTCAACCTGCCCTGGAAGAGCTCCCAGTGGACCAGATAACTGAAACCCTCCCTCCTACACCAGCTGTTTAACCAGGTGTTTAGCTGCTCTATCTTCCTATTTCTAAACTCACTGGCACGTGGCACAGGGCGTAATCCCGAGATTACAACCCTCAAGGTCCTGTCTTTTAACTGTCTGCCTAGCTCCCTGAACTCCTGCTGCAGGACCTCACCCCCCTTCCTGCCTATGTTGTTAGTACCAATATGTCCCATGACCTCTGCCTGTTTGCCCTCCTCCTTCAGGATGCCCGCTACCAGTTCTGAGACATCCTGGACCCTGGCACCAGGGAGGCAACATACCATCTATAGCCCCTGACTATAGAGTCCCCTATGACTATTGCTCTTCTGCGCTTTGACCCTCCCTGCTGAACCTCAGAGTCAGCCGTGATGTCACTCTGGCTGCTGCTGTTTTCCCCTGACAGGCTATTCCCTCCAACAGTATCCAAAATGGTATACCTGTTCGAGGGGGAGACAACCACAGAGGATTCCTGCACTGACTGTCTGCCCCTTCTGGGGGTCACCCATCTCTCTGCCTGCACTTTGGGTGTGACCACATCACTATAACTGCTATCTATGATGCTTTCTGCCACCTGCATGCTCCGAAGTGCATCCAACTGCTGCTCCAACCGATCCATGCGGTCTGTGAGGAGCCGCAGTTGGGTGCACTTCCGGCAGATGTAGCCATCCGTGGCACTGGAAGCCTCTCGAACCTGCCACATCTCACAATCAGAGCACTGCACCCCTCTAATTGACATTGCGTTAACTAATTAATAAATAAAATTTAAAAAAACTAAAAGTTACTGTTAACTATATGTTTCCTAGCACTAGATTTTTACTATAAATGTAAATGCTAAATACAGTACTCTCCGGTCTCTGGCTTAGATACCCCTCTAAATTATGGTTACGTAATTGTAATGAACTCCAATTGGCTTTATTGGTTGGCCAATTGGAGTATGAGCTCCCTCAATGATAGCTCATTGAGGGGGCCCATATAATCACCTGTGTAGGCTTTGTGAGCCAGTCTTTAGTTGACTGGACTGCTAGCAGCACTGTTTGTAGCTGCTCCTGCAATATCGTTATTGTAAATAAATATTGGTGTGGTGACGGAACTCCTGTCTCCCGTGGATTACTACAGTAAATAATTAATTATGTTTCATTAGTTTAACAATGTTTAATTTTTAAATTAATGCAGATTCCATACTAGCCAATCAGGTCATAGCTTTCCTGTGACGTCACTTTTCAGCTTATTTCCCCCCCCCCCCCCCCCCCCACCCCCTCCCCCCCCCTCCCCCCCCTCCAGCCGAAACAGAATAGCAGAATATCCCCGGCTCTCTCTCTCTCTCCCATTCCCAGAAATGAAGGCCATTGGAACCTGGGGGTAAGTTTTTATATCACTTACCTGTTCCCGGCTCTCTCACTCTCTCTCCCACTCCTGGAAAAGAAAATAAATAAATAAATAAATAGACAAATGAAAAGAAAAACTAGATACCTGTCACTTACCAGGGGTAAAAAGCACCTCCTCCATCCAGCTTCGAATTCCCAAACTCACTCTTCGCTGTGCCTTACTCCTGGCTGTGCCTTCACTGGCTCACTATGAGATCTTGTACAAAAATGGCCAGCATGTCATTAACACTCACGAGATTGAAGTTGAATGCAGTGGCCTCCCGGAAATTACTCAACTCCCCAGCGGGAAGCCACGCTGGTGCCGTTTAGTACTTCTCAAAAACATGTAGCTGGTACAGTGGCCGCTGTGGGGAAGTCTGGAGATGATTAGCAGTTTCCATTTACCGGCATGCAGCTCAAGGGCACTGGAACCGCTGGCCCAGTGCTCCGCGGGATTGGGGGACGCCTAAAAGGGGTTGGGCTTGGTCATGTGATTGAAGCATTACAGGTCGGGGGTCGCCCCTGGGCCGGGGGAGATGAGGGGATTAACATCTGTGAGGTTTTCAATCCATTGTTAAATATTGTGGAGACCCATAACAGTAGCAATCCCAGCTGTAGCCTGTCTGTCCTACCAAACTTCAAGGATAGAGCCATGCTGTGGCTTTAACACTGGAAGTCAATTTCACTCCCTTTGACTGTGAGCAGCCCCTAGCTTCAGAGCTGAAGGCTATTGTAATTGTTTAATTTGCCTTGTTTGCTGTGATAGCACTTAACGGTCCTCCACTCTCAAGTACTTCCTCGAGGGCAGATGTGTCATGTCTCAGACGATGATTAGTGTATTGCATTTTAAGTAACAGTTGAAGCCTGAACAGCGTGCCTTAACCCTCAGAGCGTCAGCACCATAGAGGCAGCTGCCAACAATCAAAGATTAAAGAGTACAGCTTCAGCACTGGGGATCCTCTCACAGCCAAAGGGTATTAGGAGACAGCAGATGAGCTCGGTCTCCCAAATGTTCCCGGCAGAGGTCTGGGGTCTAGGGGCTCCTGATGTGGCTGGGGGCGAGTGTGCAGAGCAAGATTTGTCAGCACAACTGGCTCGCTGAATGACACTCTGAGAGAAGGCGGGACGCACAGGGATGGGAGGGCTTGTGGAATTTTAGGGTCCCGGGATAGAAGCCCGAACTCATTGTCGGTCAATCTCCTTCTACAATTCCTTACAGGAACAAAAATGGTTGGCGGTGTTGGCTGGTGATAGCCCAGGTAGTCAGACGCCGGAAAAGGCAACAGTGACGACGCAGGCTGGAGGCAGCAGCCCATGTACAGGGTTATGACGTGCACCTTGAAGACCTGGTGACCCATCACACTGAGGAGTAACACAGAGGGGGAGGCCAGTGACAGCCCGAGGTTTACAGGCATCGTTAGTCTTTCAATGAGATGACAGATACCATGTGCCGCAGGAGACTCTATCTCACGGGAGAGACAGTACATTCTCACGGACGTGGCACTCTTTGGGAGATGGCTTCCAGTGGCCTCTAAGGTCACTGCAGCCGTGAACATCTATGCAACCCATTCGTTCCAGGGCTCGAGCAGCATTTCACCATCTACAACCCACATGTGCATCTGCGACGTGACAGATGCCTGTTTGCTCAGGCATCAGAATTTATCACCATTGACCTGGACCAGGTCCACCACGATGCCCCAGCTGCAGGATTCTCCACCATTGCTGGGATGCTCTCGGTCCAGGGGACAATTGATGCCAAGCATGTCACCTTGCACGGATCTGGACAGCCTTACTAACAGGAAGGGTTCCCATTCCCTGAATGTTCAGATCTTGTGCGACCATTGCCTTTAGATCATGCACGTGTTTGCCTGCAGGGAGCATGCATGACAGCTACATCCTGGGGCACTCGGAGCTCCCTGGCATCTTTGCGGACTGCCCCATGATGAGGCCTGAGACTGATGCGGAGACCCTTTATGAGGCCCACGCTACCATCTATGTTGTCACTGAGCGGTGCTTCGGACTACTGAAAATGTGATTCCGATGCCTGGACTGGTGGTGAACTGCATTGCGGTGGTCTGCTGTGCCCCCCACAGCCTGGCACAGCAGCAGGGCAATGAATTGGAGGAGGAGGAGGGAGGACATGTGGCATCCCCTGAGGAGGAAGAGACGAGATGGACCAGGTTGGATGAGCCCGGCGGAGGAGTCACAGAAGGAGCCTGAGGATAGAGGACGCGATAAGGGTCTGACATGCCCGCAAGACCAGGAAGGTCCTCATCCGTGCACGCTTCTCATAGGACAAGTCTGTGTCTGTCAGCTCAACCCCCTCCCATTTCCTTCCCTTCCCCTTTTCTCTCCGCCTCTTTCCCCATCCCCCTCCCCACAATCCCCTTCCCCCCATTTCTCCCTGCCCCTATTTCCCTCCTTTCCCTCTCCATCCCTTCCCCATCCCCCCATTACACTGCCCCTCCTGACCACCCTGTTCCACCCTCCAAGGGTCTGTGTAACCCCAGGGTGATGGGCCTGTGCCAGCACTGACAGCGGGTCAGTATACAAGGCAGGTGAGCAATGAGAGCTCACTGTGAGGAAATCTCTGGGGCTCCTCAGTTTTTGTAAAAGTCTGATTCATGTCTTTCTACTGACAGCGTTCTCACATCCACCTTCTGTACGAGGTCTGCATCGGGGGCGTTTGATCTTGGACCACTGTGCCTGGGGGTGAGGGTAGGGGGGAGCGGAGGTTAACATGGGGTTGGGGTGCAGGCAGGTCCGCTGTGAAGACAAACGTGACAGAGGCTTCACATGTATCAGCTGTAACATGTTTTAATTGTTAACATTTGACATTTCTATTCCCCCCCCAGCTACAGATAGTGACCCCACAGTATCCACTCAATGCTCCTCAACCTTTTTGATCTTTTGTGGTTGACTACTTCATGTAGGTGTCCCCAAGAGGCACATCAGAGATTATCATAGAATTTACAGAGCAGAAGGAGGCTATTCGGTCCATCGAGTCTGCACCGGCTCTTGGAAAGAGCACCCTACCCAAGGTCAACACCTCCACCCTATCCCCGTAACCCAGTAACCCCACCCAACACTAATGACGGAGGCAGCCTGCTGCTTTCTGCACCCTGTGGCCTTTGATGCCATTGGCGGACATCCTCTGGAGAGCCTGGACCCGGAGGACCCCGGCCAACTCACCAGTGTCCCACGCGTCGCCATGCCACCCTGATTTGCCCGTTGCACTTGAGATGCGCCGGTGTGAGTGACGGGGGTGAGGTGGGAAATTTTAAAAACTGGAGACCGTCGTCGTCACCTTGGTGGTAGGCCCGAATTGGCCCCCAGCACTTCCTCCTCTCTGATCGTGCCCATGGGGCCTGGGGAACTCCATTGGATAGAGGGGCAGCTGGAGTGAGCTCCGGAGTCCTCCGAGCCATCTTGCTCTGGCAGTCCTGATGGCTCCCCATCGTCAGCAGCATGGTGTCGATGGCCTCAGTGATGGTCCTCATCGACTGGGCAATGTTCAGCAGTTCTCTAACAATGTCCACCTGCATCTGGGACATGTCCCTCAACGACTGGGACATGATGTCATGGCCCTCACCCATGGTCATCACAGATTGAGCCATGGCTTGGACACCACCATTCAAGACGTGGACATTGTGCTCCAGGCTTCCCACTGCAGTCACCACCCTAGCAGTGTTGGCCTCGGTGCCACACATTGTTGGCACCCTCCCCTGCACTCAAAGCCTTTGGGACTCCTCGAACTGGATATGCAGTCACTGGAATGTCACTGATACCCCTCCTGTATGTCATGGCTGTGTCCTATCATTTGCATCAGCTTTGGGAGAACCTGGTCCAGAGGCTCAGCATTTGACTGGACCCAACTGAGTCCTGGGATCCAGCAGACCTTCGACTGCTGCCTCCACCTGATGTGCATCTGCAACTGTGTGGTGCTCACTATATTGTGCTCCAGAAGCCTGACCACTAATGTCACCCACTGAGGTGTGTGTCTCTGCGCTGTTGGAAGGTGCGGGTGATGTGTTGTCTCGCTGGTGGTCTCCTCCGAGCTCTCCTCTGAGGTTGTCTCTTGGCTGGCGGGGGGGGGGGGGGGGGGGGGGGGGGGGGTGTGACGACTCGGATGGCCCAGCCCCAGCAGAAGAGATCCTGTGAGAAAATGGACATGAGGTCAGTAAGATGGAAGGATCATTTTATCTGACATGACCTATTCACTTGAGACAGGTCATCTGGGTGAAGGGGCAATGGATCCTCACCTCTGTGGTGCAGGCCAACCTCGTTGCTGACTGCTCTCTCCTCAGACAACCCTGTGGTTTCCATGCCCGTTCCACACAGAGGGTGAGGACTCAGATCTCTGACATTCCCCTCACACCCCCGTCCCAGCATTACCAACATTCCTGCTTATTATGGGCTATCTTCTCCTGTGGAGATAAAGAGAAGGCATTATGTGCCACTTGCTTGATTGGCCAGAGTGTCTATAGCAGGTGGCATGTGTGGGCACTGCAACTGGACATGAATAGGTTGTGTTGGTGGGTGCCAGGGGGTTCTGAGGAACAAGCATGAAGATTGGATTTGGGGTGGGTGTGAGGTGTCAGCCAGTGACTTATGCGGGGAGTTTGAGAATTCAAGAGGAGGCAGGGGTAGAACTGATGCCAGGGGAGAAGTGGTAAATTCCCCTTGCAGCTTGGTGGAGGTCATTGGTCTTCTTCCGACATTAGACAGCAGTCCTCCTGGTCATGCTGCCCACACTGACAGCTGCTGCCGTTGAGTCCCAGCTGGTGACCCTCCTGCTGGTCCTCAGGGGAACAGGATGCCCCACCTCTCATTCACAGCCTTGAGAAGCCTGGCCAGTCGGCATCTCCAAAGTGAATGCAGGTCTGCGCTGCCAGGCTTGTGTGTTGACTGGGAGTGAGTGGTGAGGAAGCTTTTAAAAGCAGCTCCCCCTTGTTAGCAGTGAGAGACTGAGGGGCAAGTCCGACGAATCAGACTGCGAGACAGCCAATAACGGCAAGAAGCTCATGGGGGCTCATTTTCTAAGATACTTTGAATATGGGACATGATCTGGCCAAAGCAGTTCTTGAGGAACAATCCTCCAAACATGCTCAAAGTGGCAATTCAAGTTGTTTTTGTTGAATTACACCCCACATCTCTAGGGTTTGAACCCTTTCAAGTCCTTGATTTGTAACACTTTCATTCACTTCAATGGCAAATTGCTTGTACTAAGCTGTGATTGACAGCTTGCACACAATAAAATGTTGCAAAGGAAAAGCAGAAGTGGGAGGATGGAATTGCTTTTTGATGAGGTTAAGAGCTGTCAATCATAGCTAGATGTTTAGAAACACTGTGGTTAGTTACACAGCACGAGATGCAGCACGCTGATGCAGTGTTTAGCACTGCTGCCTCATGGTGCCAAGGATCCGGGTTCGATCCTGACCCCGGGTCACTGTCCGTGTGGAGTTTGCACAGTCTCCCCGCATCTGCTTGTGTCTCACCCCCACAATCCAAAGATGTGCAGGACAGGTGATTTGGCCACACTAAACTGCCCCTTAATTGGAAAAAAATAATTGGATACTCGAAATTTTAAAAAATATAGTTACATTGAAGGTATTTGAGATCCATTCAAGCGTGACGAGAAATGCACCCTGCCTTTGAGGTGGTCCATGTGTTTCCGCATCATCTTCTTTCGGGTTTTGACTTTGTGCGAAATGGTCCAGTTCTCTCCAGCAGGACCCAGGGACCCACTGGCCGCCGCCCCCTGAAGTATGGAATGTTCGGCGTCTCTCAGTTTAAAGTCTCCCTCAGGCGCCCGGTGTTCATGATACCTCCTTGGGAGGTCCTGCTTAATCTCTACCTTCATGCCTGGACTTACGTTCAGAGGCGTGCCCCGTTAATAGCTCCTCCGGTGCTATCGCTTTTGTGATGTGAGGCATGGTCTGATAGTGGAATAGGAAACCTGCCAGCCTTGTATCAAGGGTGTTCGTATTCTGTTCCCTCATGCCTTTTTAAATGTTTAAACCACCCGTTCCGTCAAACCATTCGAGGATGGGTGGTTCAGTGCGGTTTGGATATGCCTTACCCTATCCGTATACTTAAATGATTGGAACTCCTCACAGGTGAACAGGATGCCTTTATCTGTGATCCCTTGGATCCCATATGTATCCCACAGATGCTAAATGATTGGTGTAATTTCTCCACGGTAGCCCTCAAGGTGGTGGTGGGTATTCACTGCACGTCCAGCCACTTGGAGTGGGCTTCTACGAGTACCAGAAACATGAACCCCATGAATGGCCCTGGCGAAGTGAGAGTGTGAACGCACCCAGGGGCACCTTGGCCTTTCCCAGTGTTGGAGCTGGGCAACAGAGTGAACTTTTGAGATTCCTGGCATGCCGGGCACTGTTTTACCATACTCTCTTTGTCACTGTCAATTCCAGGCACTACACAGAGCTCCTCGCTAGTATCTTCATCTTCGAGGTCAGAGGGTGACCTCTACGCAGATCCTGTAGGATCGGCTGTCAACCCAGCCGCAGGATGATTACGTGAGCTCTCCATAGGTTATCATCCTCCACACTGAGCTCCTGTTGCTTTGTGATGTAGGGTTGTAGCACTGCCGGGGGGCTTCCCTGTAAGCTGCCAAGCGGCATGATGTGGCATAGTTTTGCCAACATGGGATCCCTCTGGGTCAACATATAGATCTGTGCGGCTATCACAGGAATTGGGTCCTTGATGTTTAGCGTTGCCACAACCTCGTCCATTGCTGGGGGGAGGGGGGGGGGGAGGAGGAATGTGCTAATACGCACCAGTTGGCCTAGATCAGGGGTGGGCAAACTTTTCCGTGCAAGGGCCACATTCAGAAATTCACAATTTTAAAGGGCCGCATAGTATATTAATTAATAGTCCCGGTTGTAACCAATTAGCGTGCGGCATATACCTCAGTGCTTCCCCCGGCGCCATCCTGCCTTTAGCCCTCTTTTTCTCTACTTTTCAAAAATGGCGCTTCACCCGGTTATGATTCTGGGCGCCTCATATAGAACATAGAACAGTACAGCACAGAACAGGCCCTTCGGCCCTCGATGTTGTGCCGAGCAATAATCACCCTACTCAAGTCAACGTATCCACCCTATACCAGTAACCCAACACCCCGCCCCCCCCCCCCCCCCCCCCCCCCCCCCCCCATTAACCTTATTAAAAAAAAATTATTATTTTTTTTAATGATTTGATCTTGGTGGGCCACATAAAGACCTTTGGCGGGCCGTAGTTTGCCCACCCCTGGCCTAGATATTGTTGGCCTCGTTAAAAAGAAAAAAACAAGAGATATTGTTGGCCTCATCAAAAAGAAAAAGGAGGCATTTGTCAGGGCTAGAAGGCAGGGAACAGACAAAGTCTGTGTGGAATATAAGGAATGTAGGAAGGAACTTAAGGAGTGAGGAGGACTAGAAGGGGTCACAAAGTCATTGGCAAATAGGGCTAAGGAAAATCCCAATGCTTTCTATAAAAGCAAGAGGGTAGCCACGGATAGGTTTGGCCCACTGAAGAATAGGCAAGGGAATCTATGTGTGGAGCCAGAGGAAATGGGCGCGGTACTAAATGAATACTTTGCATCAGTATTCACCAAAGAGAAGGAATTGGTGGCTGTTGACTGGAGAAGGGTGTGTAGATAGCCTGGGTCACATTGAGATCCAAAAAGACGAGGTGTTGGGCGTCTTGAAAAATATTAAGGTAGATAAGTCCCCAGGGCCTGATGGGATCTATCCCAGAATACTGAAGGAGGTTAGAGAAGAAATTGCTGAGGCCTTGACGGAAATCTTTGGATCCTCACTATCATCAGGTGATGTCCCGGAGGACTGGAGAATAGCTAATGTTGTTCCTTTGTTTCAGAAGGGTAGCAAGGATAATCCAGGGAACTACAGGCCAGTGAGCCTTACGTCAGTGGTAGGGAAATTACTGGAGAGAATTTTTCGAGACAGGATCTACTCCCATTTGGAAGCAAATGGATGTGTTAGCGAGAGGCAGCATGGTTTTGTGAAGGGGAGGTCGTGTCTCACTAACTTTTTTTTTTTTTTTTTTTTTTTTTATAAATTTAGAGTACCCAATTATTTTTTCCAATTAAGGGGCAATTTAGAGTAGCCAATCTACCTATCCTGCACATCTTTTGGGTTGTGGGGGTGAAACCCACGCAGACACGGGGAGAATGTGCAAACTCCACACGGACAGTGACCCAGGGCCGGGATTCGAACCCGGGTCCTCAGCGCCGTAGGCAGCAATGCTAACCACTGCGCCACCGTGCTGCCCCTGTGTCTCACTAACTTGATAGAGTTTTTCGAAGAGGCCACAAAGATGATCGATGCAGGTAGGGCAGTGGATGCTGTCTATATGGACTTCAGTAAGGCCTTTGACAAGGTCCTTCATGGTAGACTGGCACAAGAGGTGAAGTCACACGGGATCAGGGGTGAGCTGGCAGGATGGATACAGAACTGGCTAGTTCATAGAAGCTAGAGAGTAGTAATGGAAGGGTGCTTTTCTAATTGGAGTGCTGTGACTTGTGGTGTTCCGCAGGGATCAGTGCTGGGACCTTTGCTGTTCGTAGTATATATAAATGATTTGGAGGAAAATGATTAGTAAGTTTGCAGACGACACAAAGGTTGGTGGAATTGCGGATCGCGATGAGGACTGTCAGAGTATACAGCAGGACTTAGATCGTTTGGAGACTTGGGCAGAGAGATGGCAGATGGAGTTTAATCCGGACAAATGTGAGGTAATGCAATTTGAAGATCTAATGCAGGTAGGGAATATAGAGTGAATGGTAGAGCCCTCAAGAGTATTGAAAGTCAGAGAGATCTAGGTGTACAGGTCCACAGGTCACTGAAAGGGGTAACACAGGTGGATAAGGTAGTCAAGAAGGCATACGGCATGCTTGCCTTCATTGGCTGGGGCATTGAGTATACGAATTGGCCAGTCATGTTGCAGCTGTATAGAACCTTAGTTAGGCCACAGTATAGTATAGTGTTCAGTTCTGGTCGCCACACTATCAGTCGGATGTGGAGGCTTTAGAGAGGGTGCGGAAGAGATTTACTAGGATGTTGCCCTGTATGGAGGGCATTAGCTATGAGGAGCGGTTGAATAAACTCGGTTTGTCCTCACTGGAACGACGGAGGTTGAGGGACGACCTGCTAGAGGTCTACAAAATTATGTGGGGCATAGACAGAGTAGATAGTCAGAGGCTTTTTCCCAGGGTAGAGGGGTCAATTACTAGGGGGCATAGGTTTAAGGTGCGAGGGGCAAGGTTTAGAGGACATGCATGAGGCAAGTGTTTTAAACAGAGGGTAGTGGGTGCCTGGAACTCGCTGCAGGAAGAGGTGGTGGAAGCAGGGACGATAGTGACATTTAAGGGGCATCTTGACAAATACATGAATAGGATGAGAATAGAGGGATACGGACCCAGGATGTGTGGAAGATTTTAGTTTAGATGGGCAGCATGGTCAGCACGGCTTGGAGGGCCGAAGGGCCTGTTCCTGTGCTGTACTTTTCTTTGTTTGTTTAGGCAGTGGGAGTTGACTGAGGGTGTCCGCATTTGCTATCTGCATAACCGGCCGATGCTCAAATATGTTCTCATCAGCCGCTAATAACAACTCCCTGTGCTGGATCCAGGCTGAGGCTATGTGAAGAATCCCATTGTCCTCCTTGAAGAGGCCCAGCAGGGCTTATGGCCAGTGGTGATAAAGAAGTAGCACCAGTAGATGCACTGATGGACTTTTTTCATCGCGTATATCACTGCCAATCCTTCTTTCTCTATCTGGCGTAGCGGCGTTTTGCAACGGCCAGGTCCTAGATGCATATGTTATTAGGCATTCCATGCTGAAGTCCCACCAATTTCCAACACTACATTGCTCCAATACCGTACGAGAAGATGTCACAGAAGATGAACGGCCTTGAAGGGTCGTAACGTGTCAACAGCTGGGAAGATAATAGCTGCCTCTTTAGCCTTGCAAATGCTTCCTCTTGTAGCTCCCCCCCCCATTCCCATCTTTTGTTCTTATTCAGCAGCACGTGTAGGAGTGCCAACAGAGTGGCTAAGTTTGGGATGGATTTCCCACAATCGTTCACGAGCCACAAAAATGACCTTAATTTGCTCGTATTTTTGGTATCGGAACTCGCTTTGTTCCCTAAATCATTTCTTCTATTGGGTGCCAGCCAATATTGTGTCCACACGATATCCCAGGTATGTAACTGCCTTCACCTGAAACAAACATTTGCCACTCTTCAGGCGGACGCCCGCTTGGGAGAACTGCCTGAGGAGCTCTTCCATGTTGTGCAAGAGTTCCTTCTCGGTGGTCCCAAAAATAAGCACATTGTCCAGCTAAACTGCCACTTTGGGTAGTCCCTGGAGGATGCCATCCATTACCCTATGGAATATTGCAAATGTGGATGAGACCCCAAAGGGGAGCCAAGTATACTCATACAGACCCCTGTGGGTATTGATGGTCACGTACTTCCATGATGCTGCATCTAGCTCTAGTTAGAGATATGCATGGCTCATGTCCAGCTTCGTGAACGGGTGGTCCCGGCTAGCTTTACATTCACATCCTCTATATCGTCCAGAGGCATGGGATACTGGTACAGGCGAGATGCCTGTCTATATCAATTTATAATCACTGCAGAAACAAACTGACTTATCCGGTTTCAACACCAGGTCTACTGGTGCAGTCCATTCTTCAAATCAGACCTGGCATATGATAGCAAAACTTTTCAAGCATCGTAATACGGTTTCCACCTTCACGAGCAAGGCATAGGGGACCAGCCGTGCCTTGAAGTATTTGGGATGAACCTCCGGTTGACGTCAATTCTTGCACTGACCCCTATTATTTTTCATGGTGATACCCTTGATGCTCAATGGCTCCTGAGTATATGTTACCAGCCAGGTCTTGGTACAACACAAGCCCAAGCAGGGTGTCCTTGCAAAGCCGACGGTAGATTTGGTGACCGATAATGGAGAGGTCAGCCCCTGTGTCATTATCTGTTACTAGGGGGTGACCATTGACTTGAAGTCTAATTTGAATGCCACTTTAGCAGCCATGATGCAATTCAGCTCCATCAGGTTGTCCTCCTTGGGCTGGGTCCTCGCAAGGCCCTGGCTCGGCGTAACCCTGTTGTCTGTCCAGTGCGGTGCATTCTTTGTTGATTCTGGCAGCCTTGATTGCCAAACATCCTACGACCGAATGCACGGCAATTCCACTGGTGCTCCCCGTTGTCCTCTGGGGAGATGTCATGCTGGTCTGTGGTTGCTCTTGACCAGTGACTCCGGAAACAGCGTTCGTACCTGGTTGCAGCTTGGTGGCGTCTGATCATGCAAGTACTGCCCTGCTGTACTCCTATGAGGGCATCATCCAACACTACGGACACCAGAGTTAACAGAACCCTGAAGCTACTGAACCTCTTTCTCAGCATTTTCACGTAACAGGGCTAGCTCGATGGCTCTTTTCAGGTCCAATGTTGGTTCTGCCACCAACTTCCTCTAAATTGCCACATTGTTAATCGCGCACACCAAACGGTCCCTTAGCATCTCGGAGAAGGATAGACCGAACTCACAATGTATTGCGGAGTCATGTCAGTATGTCTGCTACTGACTCCCCTGGAGTTCACACAGGCATGTTAAACTGATACCTTTTCCATTATCACGGATGGCTTTTGGTGGTAATGGCTTGCCACTAACTCCACTAGTTCATCAAATGACTTTGAGTCTGGGCTGCTGAGTAAATTAGGCTTTTGAGTATGCCAAAGTTGGGGCCCCACAGGCATTTGGGAGGATTACCTTCCTCTGTCCTGTCCACTGATGCCATTTGCCTGGAAGAAATACCGCATTTGCTCAGCATATCAGGCCCAATCATCCAGGCCTCCATCAAGGGCCAGAAGAGAGAGCAGTCAGCCAGCTCTGCAAAAAGCTTGCAGAAAAAAGGGATGTCTCTATCTCTTTCTATATAGATCATAGATCATAGAATTTACAGTGCAGAAGGAGGCTGCACCGGCTCTTGGAAAGAGCACCCTACCCAAGGTCAACACCTCCACCCTATCCCCATAACCCAGTAACCCCACCCAACACGAAGGGCAATTTTGGACACGAAGGGCAATTTTATCATGGCCAATTCACCTAACCTGCACATCTTTGGACTGTGGGAGGAAACCGGAGCACCCGGAGGAAACCCAGGCACACACGGGGAGGATGTGCAGACTCCGCACAGATAGTGACCCAGCCGGGAATCGAACCTGGGACCCTGGAGCTGTGAAGCAATTGTGCTATCCACAATGCTACCGTGTGCGTTTTGTTCTTTATTATTTTCTTTTTTTTTAAGCAACTAATACTTTCTTTGACTTCAGAAATTCTGGTTAAATTGCCTCCTCCTACAAAACAAATAAATTTGTTGTGGGGAAAGATATCCATGAGGAAAGGAATTCCTTTTAAATTAACATTGTTGGAACCAACCGAGGGCAGGGTTGAATAAAGAAGGCGAGCCAGCTTATTCTTCCTCACCCAGGAGGATAACAAAATTGGGATCTCACTCGGGAAGTTAACAACTTAACAGTCCAAAAATGTGCAGGTTGGGTGGATTGATCATGCTAAATTGTGCCTTCTTGATAAAAAATGGGGTTACTGTGCTACCTGGATAGGGTAGGGCATGGGCTTAAGTAGGATGGTCTTTCCAGGATTCAGTGCAGACTCGATGGGCTGAATGGCCTCCTTATGCACTGTAAATTCTATGATTCTAACTTAGGGGACCACACCTGGGCACTGGCCATAACACAATTCACACACTGCCCAATATTTCCATTCCTCTGTGGTTACCGAGTCAAAATTTGCAATCTTCCAGCCCAACACCATTGTTATCACACCATCATCGGTATCACAAGTCAAGTAGTTCAAGGAAAAAGTCACCAGCACCTTATCAGAGGATCCAGTCTTGCGGCAGAGACTGTCATGCCAGAGTGGGTCGACTGAACCATGCCTGGTGATACCTACCGCAGAGAGCCATGGACAGCTATTATACCCTTGCCAGCCTGAGAAAATCGTTTACAAGTGGCTTTGGACGTCAATCATCAATGATGCTTGGCAGTTGGAAATTGTGTCAGCTGCTTTTGGTTTCAGCCAATTTAATGCGCTTGAGGCAACTTGCGCCAGGATAAAAGAATGGTTGGACCTGACAGCTAAAATCTAGAAGGAGAAATGTGTGGGAGGAAGAGAATCTGCTGGACAGAAAGAATAAGAATATTGAGAGGCAGGGGAGAGGGTGTGTTTGGAGCTGAAAATGAATCTGCAAAACGATTAAAGGAGATGATTTTGTTAGAACACTGGATTCAAATACACTGTAGTAGCTATCAGTGGCTGCTTCATGCTAACGCTATCTATATAAATATTTAAAAAAGCAAAAATAAGTTCAACATGCATTATTAAAAAGCTCCAGGGAGCAAAATTATGCACTAAAAATGATAGATTATTCAAATTTTCTAAACAAATGTACCCATTTTTTCCCCACGTAAATGTATTTTCATTACTGTATGATGCATTACTTCAAACCACTTGGCTCTGAACTCTTTATTTTTCAAATGCATCATTCACTCCAGTGATTAAAAGTATTGGGCTGAGCCTGTGGGGTATCCAGATTTCACACAGCTACCCCACGTTGTAAGCTGTGTAGAGTGCTTCGAACAACAGGCATACCTACTCATTCAAGCCTCTCACGAAAAGACCTCTAAAAATAGTTAGCTTTCAAGGTATATATTTTCATCTGTGGGTTGCTGAATAACTTTGAAATGCGAAAAAAAAGGATACATTTTTAAATATTAATAAGAAACCGTCTGAGTAATCGAGCAGAGTTTCATAACAAATGTAAATAGGCAATTTGGGAAGTCTTACAGTGGTTTGGAATGACAGGAATGTTGAAGGTTGTATTTAAGCCATGATTTCTCAATAGTTGCATCAATACCTCAAGTTTTGCCATGATTTCTCTCCCATTTTGCAATGACTGTGTCACGGTGGCACAGTGGTTGGCACTGCTGCCTCACAACGCCAGGGTCCCGGGTTCGATTGCGACCTCGGTGGACTGTTTGGCAGTTGTACATTCTTCCCGTGTCTGCATGGGTCTTCCTCCTGGTGCTCTGGTTTCCTCCCACAATCCAAAGATGTGCAGATTAGGTGGATTGGCCATGCTAAATTGCCCTAAGTGGTGTTCCAGAGATAGGGTGGGGGATTGGGCCGAGGTAGGGTACTCTTTCAGAGGGTCGGTGCAGATTAGATGGGCCAAATGGCCTCCTTCTGCACTGTAAGGATTCTATGATACTAATTATAAATGGGTGTGCATTGGCCACTGTGATAAGCAATTGGGAATATCTCACCAACAGAATGTTCAGTAATTTATATTTGACATACATATTTATGACACATACAGCACAACCAAAATTTAAGCGGTTTAATTAAAGCAACTATTTGGAAATATGAATGAGCTGCACTGAACGGAGTTCGCATGTTCTATATATTTTAAATTTTGGAACAATGTAGAGATGACACTAGTTCGTGTGTGTGAAACAGGTTTTATTCAGTGCTTTGGAATGTCTAATCTGTGCTTCAGCTCCAGTTCCCAGCTTCTTCTGCAGTTTGTTTATTTTTTTGAGTATAGACCCAGACCTAACCAATCAAACATGGTGAGCACCAGTAGTAAAGAGACTCGCATAAAACAGAGAAAAATTGAACACTACAATATGAACGAGCAGTTAGCATCCTCAGAGCAGAGAAAGGCACTTGACAAATTGACTCAAATTTGCGAAAACCTGGCCAATTTGCATTGCGCATCCATAGCTGTCTTAAGATAGTAGTGATGGACTTTCTTCGAGATAAACTACTGGTTACTCAGCCATCTTGGAATGCAGTTAAGAGACAAATACTTCCAGGACATACCAGTTCTGGACAACATGTTTGCTTTTTTATGGATTTATGATAGTCTGGTAGTTTAACAGTCACTTTTCTGCTGCTGTATTGTTTCTCCCTTTTCTAAGAAACTGAACTCAGATTCACAAACTACCTTGATGAGATTTGAAGTCCAGATAATGAGTCCAGGAGAATAACCACGACACTACCAAACTCAGATCCCTTACGAGAGGCCAAGTGTGAAATTAGTTATGAACAAATCATATGAAAATGTTGGCATTTAAGTCTCAAAATAAGTTATTGTCAGGATTCCACCCCATCGTACCCACCTCCCTCCCCACCGCGCCTCCCTGCAGTGGGGTGTTTTGTGGCAGTGCAGCTGGCCCGCTGCAGTCAACAGGGTTCACCATTGTTTGGATCCTCCACTATCGAGGAACCTGCGGCAGGGGGAGAGGGTCGCTGCCAGTGGAACCGGAAGATCCTGCCGGCGGGAACAGCCGGAAAACTCTGCAGCAAACAACAGTCAGTTGCTCGGGTCTCTTCCAGTATTTGTCACATTAGTTCTTTCTTACTTCCCAGAATACATCCGCAGCAAGAGCAAAATTGCACTCTCTCTCTCTCTTTCTCTCTCTCGCTCTCTCTCTACCCCTCACTCTCACACACTTGGCTCATTTAACTGTTGCCCTGAGTGCTTTTCCAAGTATCCAATTTTAGATCCCTATTTGCGTTTTCCATTTAAAAATATATAACCTATTCACTGACAGGCTGTCTTCATGGCATAAAGAAATGCTGTTTGAAAGTTGCTTAATAAACAATTGTCTCTCCTTTGCAGCTTCACAGTGTCTCCAAAAGTATTTAACTAAAATGGCAAAAGTCGCAACAAAAGGCTCCACAACCAAACAAAACCTTTCTGAGCAATAAAAAGATCTTCACGGTCTGTTGCCTCATTACTTCAACCCAGCGGATTTCAACTGCTCCCTGCTACTCAGTTTCAAAGACCCCCATTTTAAACTTGTGGCACGTCAAGACTTCCAAATTACTGACGTAGATACTGGTACTCAAAACTGCTCCGACAAATCACTGAAATTAAGAAAATGGATGTAAAAGCTGGAGAGAAAAATGATGGAAAGCTCCAAACTCTAAAATCAACTGTAAATGATTGAAAACATTGTTAAACTTCATCCTGTTGGCTTTAATCCTGATCATTAAAAGTTCAACTCTGGCCTTCCTCTTTTCCTTGCCAGATGAACGCATAACCTCAGGCACACAAACCAGAAAAAAAATCTCTCGCCCTGATCAATGCTCTGTGTTAAATTACTCAATCTGAGGTACATGAGTCAGGCTTCAATGTCCAAGGTTGTCTCAAATGTAAGAGGTGAGAGAAAAAGAAGTCAGCCAGGTATCAGCTGTTTAAAAAAAAAAGCTGATCCCAGTGCCTTAAGGGTCCATAATGTCAGTCAGGGAAGGATTGGGTTCAGCTGTTAATATACACCAAGTGGTGTGTGGGAGGAATGCTGCAGAGCGACTGCAGCCCATAGCACCATGAGCAGCAGGAGTGGCTGCCTTCCAGAGAAAATGATTTGAAAAGAAGTTTCATAGTCAGCATTAAGAACAGTGAGGGTCAGACGAGATCCCAATACCCATTAAACAGCAGGTTAATCCTACGGGGATAAGAAGGTATAGTGGAATACTGTAGGGTTAATCAGAGTGGTCCTGTGATGCTTTTAAAATACCACACAGCCAGTGCATTTTAGTGGATCACAGAGAAACCAGCCATCAAATCAAGCAACATCATGACAACCTGAGCTCTGAGCTGAAATTAATACAATGCACTTTATACAGCTGGTGCCCTTGTTTAAAGATGCCACTGGGACCTTGTGCATTCTTATTAGGTTACTCTGAAGATTTCTTGTGATTGCATCACCAAAAGACCAGGAGTTCTAATCTTCGAGTCATCATCTGTACAATCGGTTGGACGGACTACTGGGACATTAATTCTCAGTCCATTAAAATAGAATGCTTTTGATGTCCTGTAGTGCATCATACAAGTGTCAATCAAAAGTGATAGGCTTCTAAATACGAAAGGCAATCTCCCACTGTCACAGCATGGATGCACAAACAAGAATTTTTCCCGATAAAATACAGGCCGTTAGAGTAAATTGGAAGCATGCAAAAATGTTCCCTCCTCTTTATTTTGGCACAATGTTCGTCATCCTATTTAGTCGGCTTTATGTCCTGTATGGTATGTATAATGTACACTTAATGTGGATGAGTTTCATTAAACCTGTGGTGAGTACATAAAGAGTTTTCCAAAACCAAATTTATTGAAAGAATTATGCATGTTTCATTGGTTTTGGCTAACAGGATCATCGGTTTGTTTGCACATCTGTTTAAATTGACTGTAGTTACAGGAAATGATATTTCCAACCCTACGTCAGCCCTTCTGCAGTTGAAAACTTCATCCATGTTTTAGCGACTGCCAGATTCAATTGCTCCACTTATTTCCACCCTCCATAAAGTTGAGCTCATCCAAACCTCTGCTGCCTGTTTATGTTAACCCGCACCAAGTACCATTCGCTAATCAAGCCTGTCCTAACTGACGTACATTGGCTCCAAGTACACAAAAAACCTCAATTATAATATTCCATAATATTGCATCGCCCTAGCTCTGGAATCATCCCTAACCCTATAACTCTCTGAGAACTTGCCATTCCATCCGTTAGAGCCATAGGGCGGGATTCATTGGCCTCCCGGTGGTGTGTTTCTCGTCGGCGGCCCGCCATTGGCCAGCAGTGGGATCTTCTGTCCAGTACCCAACAAGTCTGGGACAGGACCAGAATATGTGGGTGTGGTTGGCCGGGCCGCCCTGGCACCGTTCACCTTTGTCTTCCACCTTCGGGAAGAACTCGCTCATGCGTGTTCTGGTCAAGTGCACACTGTGCACTTCCTTTAGCTGCATTAGGCTGAGCCCTGCTTATGGGGAGGTAGAGTTCTCCCTATGTCTGAACTCCCCCCATGCCCCACGTCCTAAGGTCTCTCTTTAGCTCTTCCACCAGACACGATGTCCAGGACTCTCCGAAAATGGGGCTATGTCCCCACGCCTGCTGGAAAATGGGCGCAAATCATCCCAGACTTTTTTCTCCCATTTCAAGAGGGAAAACAGGGACCCAGCATGTGCCCCACAGCTCCTGCTGCCGATACGGGGCCCTGCACTTCCGGCCGCGGGTCCAGGCATGTGCACGGCGGCCGATCCCGTATCCACGTATGCGCGGGGCAGCCATTTTCACGCCGGCCCCCACGCAACATGGCGGAGCCACACAGCAGGCCTGCACGGAGGAAGATAGGCCCCCACCCCGGATCCCGCGTGCCCGCCATTCGGTAGCCCCCGATCGCGGACATGTTCGTCGTGGAAGCCCCCGCTCCCCCTGGAATATGACCCCCGCCCCTCCCCCCAAACTTCCATTATTCCTCTGATGCTGGCTTGGGGGTTTGAGACATAGATGTCATCCACATTGAGTGAGACTCTATGTTCCATGTCTCCCCTCTCAATGCATCTCCACCCCTTCGCTGATCTGAGAGCAATAGCCACTGGCTCGATTGCCAGGGAAAATACGAATGAGGATAAGGGGCATTTCTGCCTCGTGCCTCGCTGTTCCATACTTTTTGGTCCAAAGTGTCCGCATTGAAATCCATTTCCCACAGTTTTGCCCATTCACGTAACCTATCTATTTTTCTTGGTAATATTATGCTGCCATCTACACTCCGTACAATGCTGCCTCTCTCTATGACATCAGCAAACTTGGAAATGTAGTTTTCTATCCCATCACCTAAGCCATTAATCCCCAAGTTAAGACCCCAACACAGATCCTTGTGGGGTACCACCAGTCACATCTGCCAGTTAGAGATCTGCCCTTTATCCCTGCTCTCCATTACCTTTAGCCCAGTCAATTTTAAGATTGGCATGAACAATATGTTATCGGGTAAATATTCTCATGAGTTAGTTTAGATAACTCAGGTCAGCATGTATCCATCCATTATAATGGGCTTATACTGTAACCCTGCTTGTATTGCAATTTTGATTCAGGATTAATTTGTAGAATCCAATTTTTATATTAAACTTTTCCAATTATTTACCAAGACTGTTGCTCATGTTCACATGTGAGAAAAACTGTCTTCTATTGACCCTGAGCCACCCGTATGGTGAACTGTACCTTGAATATTTTAACTCGCGCACAGTGTCAAGCTGCAGAAATCTTCAATTGGAAGTAGAAATATATTTTAAAGAGCCGTTGAGCACAGTGAATTTTCATGCCTGGTGCACACTTAATAATAATTTCTGAACTTATTATTATGTATGATTTTTCAGTCTCTCCCCAAGAAGCCAAGATAACTAAGGATGAAAGTCAGTTCGTGAGAGCTGGAGCTGAGAACAAAAAAGGTTTTGATCAGGGACAGAGACAGCCTCATTGTTATTGCTCACAGATCTGTTCAAGGTCTGCCTACTGTTCATGATTCCAGTTGCAAAGCGAGCTTCAAATGGTTCTGGACTAACAGTGAGTACTGTAATGGACTTCTTCCAACTAAACAGAGGAGGCCCAGGAACTGGTTACATATGTAGCTACATAGAAACATACATAGAAAATAGATGCAGAATCAGGCCATTTGGCCCTTCAAGCCTGCTCACTCATCATAATGAATAGCGGAGCAGGCTCGAAGGGCTGAATGGCCTCTGCCTGCTTCTATTTTCTATGTCTGTTTCTATGAATTATGACCAAGTTCAATACCCTGATCCAGCCCTCTCCCCATATCCCTTGATCCCTTTAGCCCCAAGATCTATACCTAATGCCTTCTTGAAATTACACGTTTTGGCTTCAACCAATTTTTGTGGTAGTGGATTCCACCGATTCACCAGTCTCTGGGTGAATAAATTTCTCCTCACCTCAGTCCTGAAAGGTTTACCCCTTATCCTCAAAATATAACCCCGAGTTCTGCACTCCCAACTATTGGAAACATTCTTTCTGAATCTACCCTATCTACTCCTGTTAACATTTCCGAAGTTTCTGATATCCCCTCTCACTTCACTCTTCTAAACTCCAATGAATATAATCCTAACTGGCTTAATCTCTCCACATATGACAGTCCCACCTACCCAGGAATCAGCCTGGTAAATCTTTGCTGTACTCCCTCCATAGGACACTGAAACTGCACACAATATTCCAGGTGTGGTCTCACCAATGCCCTATACAATTGCAGTGAAACATCTCTATTCCTATACTGAAATCCTCTTGCTACAAAGGCCAACATACCATTTGCCTTCATTACTGCCTGTTGTACATGGGTGCTTACTTTCAATGACTGATGCATGAGGACACCTAGCTCTCACTGAGTATCCACCTCTCTCAATTTACTCCCATTCAAATAATAATCTGCCTTCCTATTTTTACTACTGAAGTGAATAACCTCACATTTATCCATATTATACTGCAATGCATATGCCCACTCACTCAGCTTGTCAAAGTCCTGCTGAAGCATTTCTGCATCCTCCTCACAGCTCACTCTTCCACCCAACTTTGTATCATTTGCAAATTTGGAGTTAATACATTTAGATCTCTCGTCCAAATCATTAATATATAATGTGAACAGTTGGCGCCCTCACACGATCCCTGCAGTACCACACTAGCCGCTGCCTGCCAATCGAAAAAAAGACCCATTTATTCCAACTTTTTGCTCCCTGTCTGCTAACCAGCTGTCTATCCCTCTCAAGACACTATCCGCAATCCCATGAGCTTTAACATTACATAGTACTCTGCTATCTGAGACCTTGTCAAAAGCTTCTGAAAGTTTAAATAAATCACATCCACCGGTTCTTCCTGGTCATTTCTACTAGTTGCATCTTCAAAGAATTCTAGTAGATTTACTAAGCATGATTTTCTTTTTGTAAATCCATGCTGACTTTGTCTGATTATACAACTTCTTTCTAAATGTTGTGCATGAAATTCTTGGCAATGAACTATCGCAACCTCCACACCACCAACATTAGGCTCACTGGTCTATAGTTCTCTGTTTTCCCTCTCCCTGCCTTTTTGAATAGTGGGGTTGTATTAGCTATTCTTCAATCTGTTCCAACAGTTTATCCATAACTCAAGCATGGAGGGAATACCCAGAGAAACCTCGGGAGGAACATCCTTCTCTGATGGAGCTCTAACAGCTCTAATACAGCAATCACAGGAAGAGCATTCCAGTACAACAACGCTCTCCACCAAGTCACAGATACAGACTGATAATATAGTTAGTTAGTACACAGAACATTGCTTTGAAATTCCGATCTTGTCTACAAACGTTTATCATTAAATCTTCATCCAAAAGCTTGTCTGTAACCTCCGAGCTAGAAACTGTTTGTTCTTCAAACAAGGAAACAACCTTGCCAGGGGATTTGGCTGATCTCAAGTCATTGAGGTATAAGCATTTGACTAAAATGTGACCTTAACTCAAATGAAGGGGTGTTAGATTTATTCTCGCCCCTTTTATTAAATCAATTAATTCAATCTCACATGAGCTTGAAGGGAATTTCCAAATGGACAATCATGCAGATTATGGATCCATTTGAAATAGAGGCACAAGCAGCCACCACTTCTTGCCCTCAAACTATGAATTACCTGTCAAAGATTAAGAAGGCACGAATGACAGATTTGCAAATGGGTGTATGTTTAGGTAAATAATTATTCATATTGAAAATCTCAAAGGCTTTTTAGTGCCTCATACAATTAGTCATTCCTCCTGCGACTGTTGGTGGTCTGATGATCTGTTTTGGAAGTTATATTTATGATACAAAATGCATAACATCAGGAGACAACATAAATTTCAACAGACCTCATAAACTCCATGCAACAAAAGCATTGATGTAAACGTCCGGCGTATCCATAAAAGCAGTAAAGCTGATCCCAGTCCAGTCTTTAATCAATCTTCACACATGCATAATCCAGTGAGTGGGTTACTGCATCAGTAGTCAGTTACAGAAGCCTGACCAATATCATCCCATCTCTGAATGTCAATAACAATTCATTGAACCAGAGAGTACAAAAGGAGGTCATTCAGTCTACCAGCCCTGTGCGAGCTCCATGAAAGAGATGTCAAATTAGATCTACTCACTCTTTCTCCAGAGGCTTTCATTTTTCCTCCTTTTCATGTCTGTATCTAATTACCTTTTGAAACCTACCATTGCGTCTGCTTCCATCACCTCTTCAGGTATTACATTCCAGTCCGAGAAGACGCTGGGTAAAAAAAGATGTTCATCTCAACAATTTGCAACAATCAGAATTTGCTGCTCAGAAGAGTCATTCAGACTCAAAGCATTAACTCTGTTACTCTCTCCATGGCTGCTGCCACACCTGCTGGTTCTTTCCAGCATTTTCTGTTTTTATATACCTCAATATTTTGCTGACGATTAATCTTTCCTGAACCTCTATTTAAAGGAAAACAATCCTCACTTCTCTACATAACTGAAGTCGTTCAAGCTTCGTATCAGTCTGATGTTCGAATATATCCATGGCTACGCTAGCAGAGTTTGGATGACAGAGTATATACAGTAAGAAGTCTTACAACACCAGGTTAAAGTCCAACAGGTTTGTTTCAAATCACTAGCTTTCGGAGCACTGCTCCTTCCTCAGGTGAGGAAGGAGCAGCTCTTCGAAAGCTAGTGAATTGAAACTAACTTTAACCTGGTATTGTAAGACTTCTTACTGTGCTCACCCAGTCCAACGCCGGCATCTCCACATCAAGAGTATATACAAGCAGCAAGGGTGAAAACAGGCAGTAAGTGAGTGTTGTGCTAAAAGGACATATCTCTTCAACAGCCTAGGTTTAGCCCATAATTTGGAACTAATTTTTGAACACCATGATTTAAATGTGTCTGGAGCTTCTAAAATAAAAACCTGCACACTTGGCCATTTTCATGGGGTGGTATTTATAAACCCTAGGCACATGTCCACTGACACTGATGGTGTGGATTGTGCAGGCTTTCAGTGAAACAGATGGGATAGGAAGGCATCATTTGTAAAGATGACTCAGGGAACAAAGATGTGGGCTCCCAGGTTCTCCCAAAAGCAGCATCCACCTTCTGGTTGAGCAGGGACAGTGGAGGAGGAATGTCCTCTTATCTATGAGTGAGGTAAGGGAGTCGAGGGAAGGAGACCACAGATTTAAATGGGAGAAATAATTGTAGAGGGGATCACAGTGTAAGTAAATAAATGTCGTTTTGAGGACTTTATATTTGCATTGGTAAATATTAAAAATAAGCTGGGTGCAATCTTCAGCCCGTATTCCCCGTCCGTGGGATCCACGCACTCCCCGGCATCACGAGCGTAAAATCTCGCAAGAATTTGGAAATGCGATTCTCGCCAGAGAGACTGTGTTTCCCGACTTTCCCCACTCCTCGCCGGCGATGTCACGAGATCCACGCCCACAAAGGAAAAGAACCTCTTTTTGATAGTTTTTCATTCATTTAAATATTGTTAGCGTCCCCCAGCCACATGATTCTCCCCTCACTAAGTTTTCAAACCTTGCCGATGTGATGGTTTACAACACATATAGCCAGATGTGAGGCAGTCAAGGGGATCCCTGTGGGGGCGGGAGGTAAGTACAGCCTCTGGGCGAGGGTAGGGGTGGGGGGAATGGAAGGTAGAGGAACATGTCATGGCAGTGCCTCCATGATGGGGGGCTGGGGACTCTTGGGCTGCAATGCTCATTCCCGCGCCCTGATCGCATTTGGAGCCGGTTGCCAGGTCTACGGGGCAACGACCCACCAAAGTGCTAGCGTAACCTCCAACCATTCATTTTCTTTGACCCAAGGGGCTCAAGATTTGGAGAGAAAACTGGACTGTGCAACTGAAGAGTTACACACCAGTTTTCTGTTGGAACCTGACACCTCGTTAAATTCAGATAAGATTCCTTCCAAGGATTAAGGTGTGTTTAATTTAATGTTTATTTGTCAAGAGTTAGATTCATGCTGGACAAAAGTGTTTGTCAGCGTAGGGGTTGGTAAATTTCCAATTGTGTTTCTATTGTGCTTAGAGAGGGCTGCAACGTGAAGAATACATATTATTCTGTTGCTTCCCAGAAAGATAAAACAGTCAAAACAGGGAAATAAAAATATTGGTCTGAACTGGTGTTGTATATCTTAAAATGGAACACCAGTAAAAACTAGGATATAGGAATACTGGTCTGAACTGCATTGTCCTTCTGGGTTAGCAACAAGACGCCAACTTCCTTTGTTCTTAGTTTTAACTGGCAGCCAGATCAGTTGGAGATAGGATCTCGGGGAGTGAACATCTCTCTACTCTTCCAGAAGAAAGATTGGACAGGACAGTTGCTGCAAAGAGGCAGGCTTTCTAAAGTACAAATTACAGACCAGATAACCAGGAAATTGGACCAGAAAGACTGTCTGAGACGGCTGGAGATAAGTGAAAGGAGACCAAGGTACTGTTCAGAAGAATTCAAGGGAGAGTAAACAAGATGTGTTGAGTTAAAGAAACAATTGCCGTAACTAGATTTAAAGTAGGACAGCAGACATCAGAGCTGGAGGAAACGTTTGATGTCATTTTTAATAAGAGTCTGGGAATTGAGAGCTAAAGCAATTGTGAACACAGTGCGCTGCAGTCAAGACAGAAAACATTGGTATGAAATCCTGGACTGGATTAACTGTTATAAGTGGAATGGATACGTTGTTTGAAATTGTAATTTGTAAAAGCTGGACTGGATTTCGGAATGCAAACCGTCAAGGGAAAGCATATTTATGAGAGAAGATTTTAAAGTGTGTTTTTGGAGTGGAGTTTGGAAACTCTCATGTGACAATCATTTGGGGAGATTCTGAGGATAAAACCTTGGACACTAACTTGTGTATTTGACCACAGTCACCTTCATAGAATCATAGAATCCCTACAGTGCCGAAGGAAGCCATCAAGTCTGCACTGGCCCTTGCTCCGAAAGAGCACCCTACCTAGGCCCAATCTTCCGCTCCTATGCCCATAACCCCACCTAACTTGTGGGCAATATTAGCATGGCCAATTCACCTAACCTGCAATCTTTGGACTCTGGGAAGAAACCAGAGCACCCGGAGAAAACCCATTTTGGTGGATTGGCCACGCTAAATTGCCCCTTAATTGGAAAAAATGAATTGGGTTCTCTAAATTTTTATTAAAAAAATGATTGCCACATTGGGAAACATGTAGCGAGTCAGTACAAATCTGGGCCGGGATTCTCCGATCCCGCGGCCAAGTTCTGACGCTGGTGTCAAAAGCAGCGCAAGCCACTCCAGCGTCATTGGGCCTCCAAACCCAGGTATTCACCCCTTCCTAGAGGGTTAGTATGGCACTGGAGTGGTGTCCGATGCTCCGACGCTCAAAAGCTGGCACACCACGTCCGGCGCGGGTCTGAGCATGCACGTGGGTTGTCGTCTCTGCGCCAGCCACTGGACAATATGGCGGAGCCCTACAGGTGGGACCCGATCGCAGGCCAGGCCACTGTGGAGGCCCCCCCCCCCACGGAGTGGGATACCCCCCCCCCCAACCAGGACAGCCCCCGCAGCCAGAACTCCGAGATCCAGTTGGGTAGAACCATACATAACCTATGCCGGAGGGACTCGGCAGAACTCGGCGGGCACTCGGCCGGTCGAGGTGCGGAGAATCGTCTTGGGGGGGGGGGGGGGGGGGACGCTTTCAACGGCCCTGAACGGCGCAGCGGCAACCCCGCAGTCGCCAGAGAAATGGCGGTGGAGAATCGGTGGCCCCGCATCGGAGCGGCGTGGCGCGATTCTCGCGCTCCCCCGCCGATTCTCCGACCCGGCACTCAATCGGAGAATCCCGGCCCTGAAGTCCTTCTGGACAGAGTACTGCAAAGCCTCTCCAGACCTTTCAATGCAGCTAAACATCTGATAGTGGTCTATTCAATAATATTGCTGGTGTTTGAGTGACTCACTTGTGAGTGTTCAGCTGGTTTCTGGCCCATTCTCACGGAAGTCAGGAACTCTGGCATTAGAGGTAGGTATCCCTTCTCTTCTCACCCCATGGCCAGAGATGCACAGAATGTTGGACCTTAAAGTTGGGTGGGGTAGATGAAAGTCTCACTTCAAATGGATTTTGTCAGATCCCTGAATAGCAGACCATGTTTAAGTACAGAATGAATAAGGTTGGATTTCAGTAAGTGCACCAATATGCAAGCAGCGCATTTGCAAAGAAAATCCATTCTCTTGCTACACTCATCCATCCCCTAAAATGATATTTCAGAGTCCACAAAACTGGAATATCATTAAAACGCATTTTTTTAGAAACTTAATGTCAGGGAAAAAATTGTCTTGGGGATAGTGATTACAATTGAAAAGACTTGAACACGTTATTAGCTCCTTTAAGAACACGAGATGACCAGGAACAAAAAATGCTCTTTGGACGACTGAACCCAACCTTTGCTACAAACCATGTCTGATGTACCATCAATTGGATTCAAGACACGATTAGAATCCAAACTGTGGCTTTAATCAGCTAGTTGTTCGCCCGGTGGTCGACTACAGAGTAAGGCCGACTGCCGGGAACTCTGGGTACTTATACCCCGCCCCAGAGGCGGGGTCTACTTGCCTCTCGAGCAATTGGTGAGCAGTCACATGACTAGTCCCATCCAATCGGACGAGAGGCACATGATCAGCCAAAGCCAATGGGAAACCCATGCTCTGCACCAATGGCAGTGCTCACATTCATACCATCACAATGTCCAAGGTGCACTGACATGGTCTTGATCAATTTATTTAATCTCCCAAAGGAGTGTTCAATGATATTGGTTCAATAACCTCTAATTGTTCGTTAGGGCTCCTGGCCAAGGAACGATCACTTAGGTGCTATTCTAGCTCTTGTGACAATTTTAATTCAGCATTAATCAAGACTAGTCAGTCTGAAACATAAGTACGAAAAATGCAGGGGGGAGATATGGGGAGAAGAAAGATGCTGCAGCTACAATTGACAATAATTTTAGAATACTTTGACATTTACTGGAAATGTACCCTTAAAAGTGAATATTTAATTTCTGTTAACTTTAAACCATGATTAGACAAGTTTAAATAACTTTTTGAAACAATCATATGAATAAAACTATGCACGTTTACATCACAGCAAACTGCTCATTCCATTCTACCCACACCACCATAGTTTTCAAGTTATTAAAGGGAAAGATCGGACAGATTGGGAGAAACTTTTTCTTCTGGTTTGGAAGGGGGTAACTAATCAAAACAAATTTGAGCCAAATCTGTGATACACTAAGGGGGACAGTAGGTTTGAAAGCTATTCCACAAACTGCAATTAATGTTGGATCAATTGTTCACTTAAATTGGAAATTAATAGAGTTTTGTTAATCAATGGTATTAAAATATGTGGGACAAAAAAAAGTAGGTTCATGGAGTTAGGTCACAGATCAGTCACTGGCTCACTGAATGGTGCAACAGATTGAAAGGGAATAGTTGACTACTCCTGCTCCTATCTTCCTATTTGCTATTTCTTTGGTGAAGCAACATGAAAACAATCGCATTGATGTTCTGCTGGAAAAATGGCTTTCGGAGTTTACATACCAATACATACAGGGCAGGATTTGATTGTACCCCCACCATTGAATCTGCAAGGAGGGGATTCCCATCAAATTCTCCAGGTGGCTTTTCTGCAACCCTACTGCCACCCTAACCTATCTTTAATTTTGTAAGGGGCAGGTGAGGCCTAAGGTGGGCCACCATCACCCTAATTAAGGCTGTTGTGGCCAATTATTGGCCATTTAAGAGCCACCTCTCGCCTTTGCCTCAACTTTGAGACTTTTGAGGCTGAGGGGAAGCATTCAGAGGTGGGGGAAGATGGTGGGGGAAGAGTGAGGGGGCAGCAGGACACTGCTCAGGTCTCAAGTTCCCTTCCGCATCCGGTGCTCCTGCCCAAGGTTTGCCCCTGTGGGTGATCGCTCCCCCTAGCCTCTCTATGAAGACACTCACCCTCCGCCCTCCAAATCCCCTCCAGCCTCCCCGCTCTCTTTCACTGTGAGACCACCCCCCCCCTCCCCCCCCCAACCCTGAACCGGCCTGATCCTGGTTTTCTGGGACGCTGAATCTGCGGATAGCTTGTAGTCCCAATCCTCTCCACTGCTCCTGGTTATGCTGGTGGGACTGAAGAACTACCAGCCAGTCAGACTGGCAGGAAGCTTTCTGAGGTGGGACCTCCATCCCGGTGAGTGGCGGGAGTCCCATCTCTGACCAATGCTCCTCAGACCATTAAATGGCTGTGGGGCTGCAGTGGTTGGTGGGGATGCATTCCTCTTCAATTGACAGGATAAGAAACTCTGTCACCTAAAAACAATTCTGCCCATAACACTGGAGTGCGAAAATAATGGACCAATGAAAGAATTTCTGTGACCCATAAATTTGAATCACGTGAATCCATCGTTAACAGTGAAAATGTATTGCAAAAAATGCTCAGTTTGATAGCATACACAAATGCCAATTTTTCACATGCCATTGGCATATTCAATATTTATTTCAGTGGAAATAATAAGATAAGCTTAATTCTCAAGGCAACATTCATGTTGTACTAAAATTAAAAGTAGAGAAAAGCTAATTAATTGGGATTCTCTCCCTTCCTATTGACGATGAGGTCAATCAGAGCTTGCTAAATTAGACCTTATGCTTTTTCCATGCTTTGTTCAATGCCCTGATTGTATTTGACACATCATTTTATTCACATCAAACTTACATTCTTTATTTCTATGCATATTTCAGTCCCACACATATCTGGGTTGCAGGCTATGGCGCAATCTGTATCTCAATCCATGTCACACGTTACACAGGGACTGAAATAGATTGCAAGGCAAGTGAAATCACTAGGTGTCAAGCTGAATGAGCTGCACAGCGTGGGTGTACGTTAACTCTTGCACCTTCTCCATCTCACAGACACCACCTCACAAAAACCTGAAGTCAGACTATTTTGGGAATGATGACAACCGCAGGTTGGCGGGTGCCTGACCTGGAACTCTTGGTCGCCCCACCGAATCGGAAATAATCCTGCGTGATTTGCATCAAGAATCTTTAGAATTCAAGGGAACATCATCAATTCAATATCCAGCGCAAAGCCAGAGGGCTGGATTTCCCTCGTGGATACTAAAAACAGGAGTTAGGACTACTTTGGGATTCAGTTCATGCAGACGAGTCCTCATTGGCATGGACATAGGTGCCTGTCAAATTCAGTGCGATGAGCGGGCTCTCAAAGCTGAAGGGCAAATCAGGAACCTTCCAGCTTGAGAAGCACCCTGCTGCAGCAAAACGCTAAGTAACTCATGGGACACTGGTTCCTTCACAGACTCTTAATAAAAAATGTAATTAAAAAATACGAAGAGCAGGCAGGCCACTGCTGAGAGGGGGTGGGGGTGGTGTGGAGGGAGGAGGGGGTGGCAGAACCCATGTACTGTGGTGCATCCCCCACCTAGGCAGGCATTGAGGTCTGTACATCTGTCTGGGATGTTGGTCCCCCAACCTGCCATTGGGTGCCAGGCACTTGATCTGCATTCATGCCCCCGCCCCCCTCTTCCATCGCATTGTGAAACAGAAGGTTCTCTGAAAAATTCCTGTCGGCCTCCATTATCAAGCTTTAACAAAGCTCTTAATGAGCCTTATTGCCTGTCTGTCTTATGGGGGACCTACACCAGACCTCTAACCTGCATCAGCCAAAATGACTGATGTCGGGATTGGGTTTAGGAAGCCAATATACTTGCCAGCCTTATAATTTTCAGCCCACATTAGAGAGTTAGTGATCACTGGGGGAAACCTGCTGAGGTGTTGGGAACATTCTGGCAGTTAAATGTTAAATGCCTCAACCATTTCAAATGTCTTTATTAGATGCTGTATTGTAATGTAGATGTGCTTTTAATACAACAATTCATCATAGGGATCTGTCTTGCAAAGGTAAGTTGACTATTACATTAACCAGGACTGTTTAAATATTGAGATGTAATGGAGTACTTTTCCCAATTTTAGAAAATGCCATAATGCCTTTAAGACTGTAGAAAGGTGTTTTAGTATAACTGTCATATTTTGGATTGTGATTTAAATTGTAGGAGAAATAATCTGAAATAATTTGAAATATTTGCTCTGTTGTTGAAAGTGAAAAAAAAATATTACCACCTTCTCCACTGCATTGATTGAAAGGCAATCTGCTTTGAAATGGAAAGTTTTATTGTCTGGTTACTACAGTGGTTTCTTTTTATAGCTGTGGTCTTTATGAATGCTTGACTGAGTTTCAAAACCTAAATAATCACTTAACTCAGCAGGGCATTATGTTCAGGTTGACCTATAGTTTTAAAAATGGGGCCGGTTAGGTCAGTTGGCTGGACAGCTGATTTGTGATATGGAGTGATGCCAACAGTCCAAGTTCAATTCCTGTAGCCGCTGAGGTTATTCATGACGACCCTGCCTTGGCTCTCGCCTGAGGTGTGATAGCCCTCAGGTTAAATCACCACCAGTCAGCTTTCAAAGGGGAGAGCAGCCTATGGTCATCTAGGACTGTGGCAACATTTCCTTTTTTTTTACACATAGAGTTTTAAGATGTCATTAAATGGTTACCTGTCTTCGATGTAGTAAGTGAATAAGTGTTTGATTGTTTTTACAATAGATTGACTATTTTTTAAATCAGAGTTTCTATCAATTATGTTGTCCACCATAGAAGACAGTCATAAAATGAATTCAGTCAAGATTAAGTTTTTCAGTGGTATTCATAGAATATTAACTCCCCCTTCCTGGATCAGTATACTGGGAAACTGGATCAACTCGGCACATGAAATATGTAGCCATGGAAAGGATCCAGCACAATATTCTTCCATTAATGGGAAACAATCAAACTGGTTCATTTACAAGCATGCAGGCTGGCCTGTCCGAGATTCTGAAATTTGCTGTGAAAATTAGATTCAAGATTTCCTCATTGATAGCAAGACCAGCATTTTATCACTAATTGATTCTGAGAAGATGCTGATGAGCCACCACCCTGAATCACTGCTGTCTGTGTGGTGAAGGTCCTCCCACAACGGTGTCAGATAGGGAGTTCCAGGATTTTGACCAGACAACCATGGCAGAATGGCAATATATTTCCACGTCAGGATCTACGTGATTTGGAGTGGAACTTGGGGATGATGGTTGTAGTATTCCCATGCATCTGCTCCTATTGTTCCTCCGGGTAGTAGAAATCACAGGTTTGGATGGGGTTGGGTGAAGCAACCATGATGATTTCCTGCTGTATGCTCCCAGAAAGAACTTTCCTATATTATCTCTCTACAAACGATGAGAATAACATTTCAAGTACAGATGACCTTTAATCAAATATGGCAAAATAAACAAGGCGATCATTTATCATTATGGAACTGCAACAAGTTAGTTTGTTGACCAGAGCTAGAGAAAGGGAGAGGACAACAGCCACGTGTTCTAGCTTTGGTTCTCTTTATGAAACACCACTGAGTAGGCCCCAAATTGTGAAGTTGCCCAGTTTGAGGCAGTATGCAGTGTGCCCTCAAATGGGAGGCAGCAGCTTTGTCGACAGACCGGTTTTGTGAGACATCTCACGTGAGGAAGAGCTATATTATATTTGACGCCTGGCACTAGCATGATGGGCCAAATGGCCTTACGCTGTGCAACAAAGTTTCTATGTTGTTCATGTTTTTCCTTCATTATGTCAGAGAGCAGGCATGAGCAATACAGATACATTTGCAAGAAATTCAGAATACCGCTGACACGAAAAGTGGCAGAAAAGAAATCAGGGCAGCACGGTGGCCTAGTGGTTAGCACAGCTGCTTCACGGCGCTGAGGTCCCAGGTTCGATCCCGGCTCTGGGTCACTGTCCATGTGGAGTTTGCACATTCTCCCCGTGTCTGCGTGGGTTTCGCCCTCACAACCCAAAAATATGCAGGGTAGGTGGATTGGCCACGCTAAATTGCCCCTTAATTGGAAAAAATAATTGGGTAATCTAAATTTTTTTTTGAAAAAAAAGAAAAGAAGTCAAAGAATATATATGTTAACGGACAAAGTAAACAAAAATGAAACCAGCTTCCCAAGTTGTGGAGGGGGTACGGATGGCGGGAAGGGAAACTAAACAGGTAAAACTGAAAGCAAAGTTGTTCACTTGACTTAACATTTGCAACAAACAGCTTTGCTCTATCGACAGAAATACGTCTGCATAAAATGGGCCTGCAGCAGATTATGTATGGCATGGGATTACTATACACATAATGTTACTTCAACAGAGAAGTTCAAGAGCAAATTGGTTTCAGTATTAAGTCATTTATTTCTCATATCCATAGAAATACTTTTCTCAAGATGGTTAAACTCTACTTGATTTACATCGCCCTTGTTTTCCAATAACGTTGTGGTCCAACAGCACCTCTGGTACGAAAGACAACCTCTGAAGAATAACTCTCTTTCACGATTTTAAGAAGCCTGCAGCGCTAAATGCAAAAAACAATACTTTTCTGCTGTATAGCAGTAAACAGCCACAATGCAGTTGAGGACCATTTGGGGATGGGGCTATAGGTCTCAGCCAGGTAAGGTTTCAGGGTCACCAGTTCTAAAAATGCAATGAAAATTCTGCCTTGGCAGTAGACAGAAACCCTGAGCCACAAAGCAACAGAAATATCTGCTGTAAATCTGTAGATCTGTAATCTTTGTTCTTATTATAGTTTGAATAAATGTAGAATGTAGCAGCAGATGCAATCAGATGTCACACCACATCACCTATTACAATCTCCTTATATAAAAAGATTGAAATGTCTGACAAGAAATGTTACCAACGTGACAAGGATCCTTCAGCACAATTATGCAGGTGAAACCCCCAGCTGTAGGAGCAACAGCAATAATGTTCTTCCATAAAAGGTTGGTGACCAAAGTTTTGAGCTGAGGGTAATTTTTTAAGGAGGAACTTGAAAGAGGAAAGTGAGGTAATGAGGCAGGGAGGTAAATGGATCACAGTAGTTAACACAATTGCTTCACAGCTCCAGGGTCCCAGGTTTGATTCCCGGCTTGGGTCACTGTCTGTGCAGAGTCCGTACGTTCTCCCGTTTCTGCGTGGGTTTTCTCCGGGTGCTCCGGTTTCCTTCCACAGTCCAAAGATGAGGTGGATTGGCTATGCTCATGGTGACATAACTTTGCTTTCTCCCTCCAATAAGCTCATGCAGTAAATTCTGGACTAATTTTAATAATCATCTAGCCCATGGTAATCCGATATGCTGGATAAACAGCTCTTAATCGTTGAGGATAAGTCCGTAAAACCATATGATATAGGAGCAGAATTAGGCCATTCAGCCCATCGAATCTGCCCCACCATTTGATCTTGGCTGATATGTTTCTGATCCCCATTCTCCTACCTTCTCCCATAACCCCATTTCCCCTTATTAGTCAATAAACCAAGCCCAGGTCATTCTATTTTTGGCCTCTGTGACAGTGAATGAGATTCTGGTCTGTTCTCTGTGACAGAGAATGGGATTTCTGGGGTCTCTTGCTATTTCTTTTGCTTTTCCCTTGATTAAGTAGAATTCAAACAAAAATGGACCTCCCGCATAAATAGCTCTAGTTGGAAGACTGCTGAAAATCAGGAAATTCACAAAAGGCAGTCAGAAGCAATCAGAAGACAAGCAAACTGGATATTTCAATGACTGAATCAACTTATTTTAACAGTTATTATGTGCAAATTGCTGGACAAAATGCAATTACAGTGGTTTTAAAGTGGCGTTTTGATGATTGAGGTGTCATTCATTACACCTAAACTCAACTTACTAACTTTGCTAAGACTGGGTGCCATTAAGATTTGATTAAAATAAAATGGATTCACTCATTAAGAAGATATATTGCAATGACAATGTAGCAGCAGCTATTCAGAAAATCCATTGTAATATGCAAACCCAAGTCTGGGGAAAGTGTGAGGGGGTCTGAAATATAAAGGAAAATGTAACTTGCATTGTTACCTCATTGCTCAGATGTAAATACCAATCATTTCTCAATTTGTTACTTCATTTCAAAAGCAATGGTGTGTGTTTGTGCGCCTGCCTGCATGCGTGTGAGTTGTGATCCCAATTTAAATTATTCCAGCAACAAGCTTTTCTGAGAGTTTGAGGAAGGAAGGTTATTTTCCCACACTTTGCCTGTGGGTTCAAAAATGCACCATCCTGCACACACTACCACTCACACAAATATTAGATACCGAAACAATACAGTTAAAACTTAGAATTCTTTTCAGTTTCATTCAAAGCAGGCCTGCAGTTTCATAGATGAGTTGATATTTTGGCTGGAGTGAAGGTCTTGAAAAGTGGAGGATTCTTAATTAACTGAAAACCTTCCTGTGATTGAACTCAAAGTACAAACAGGCTGGAGACAATTTGAGGCATTGCTGCTTATTGCCTTGGTGGCTTAGTTGACTGCAGCCGGTTCAATGGCTTTCTGCAGGTCTTTCTGTCTCTGGATCTTGCTGTGCAGGCAAAAACATGGCTGTGTCACCCATGTGGCATGTTGGGGTAGATATTGGGAACATGTTTCCACTTGTGAGGGAGAATATAACCAGGGGACATAGTTTAAGAATAAGAGTTCTACTGTTTAAAATGGAAATAAGAAGACTTTTTATCACTCAAAGGTTTGTTAATGTATGGAATTTTCTTCTCCAGAATGCAGTGGAGGCTGGGTTACTGAATTTATTTGAGGCAGACTTAGACAGGCTTTTAATAGATGAGGAAATTAAGGTCTGTGGGAGGAAGGCAGCAAAGTGGAGTTGGGACATAACCAGATCAAACATGAATGGTTGAGCAGGCTCAAAGGGCTGAATGGCCTATTCCTACTCCTGCGTATATGTTCCTGTGTAATTACTTACAAACTAATCTTACCATTTTGCTGTTCTGTCTTTTTATATGGTTTCTTGTTTGTTTATTATTTTACCTGTAAATAAATTTTACCAAATAGCTTCTGTGTGCCCTAATTAGAATAAGCGCGGCAGAATGTTATTTTCAGGAGTGGCAGAACGAATTAGAGAAAATAGTGGGCAGCTTGGCTTACCTCCAATAAGCTGTTCACTATCATTAATGTGGTAGCTATTAAGCAGAGGGAGAACTTCCTGCACATAGCAGGAACAACAGCATGGGAAGGGCATAAGGGCACTGCACTATTTATGGACATTGCTACTCTGAAGTGAACAGATGAGTTGGGAAAAGGCCCAAAGCAAATGAATCTCTATTTTCACCACTGAAAGTACATCTTAACAAACGTCAATATAATGCTACCGTGCAGGCACTGAAAATACAGGAGTATTAATTTGAATAGTTTGGGTGAGGCTTGTGTCCCAACAACGTATCCTTTATTTTCTTCTCAGACAATTTTCGGCTCTTTATCACTGTTGTCAGCTGAAAATACTGACTACAAGCAGTTACGATAGCAACAGAGGACTGCAGATTCTAAACATACCGTGGTCATATTTTACATACTTCAAGGTTGAGTTGTCCATTATTTCCCAGCTAGATATGAAATAATGTTTAATAACCAGCTCTTTTATTATCTTCTTAAGAAACAGAGGCTGGCAGATAGAATAGGCTTGTTGAAAGATTAGGCTCAGTAACTCATAGCTTTAAATTGTGATGACAGCAAGTTCAATTTGCATTGCAGTTCTGTGAGTGGTGCAATTTCGGATCTTTCCAGCCGCGACTCAAGAGTGTAATACAGACTATTTGTTCAACTGACAATTAAATTTGTTTAATTTAATTGGACTTTTTGTTAGCCGATGCACATTTACCAGCTTTCAGACAAGTCTGCACCAGTTCCTGATCTGTGTGTGCTTGTGTTTTGGTCTACTCATCTAAATCAACTTTCCCCCCACTATCTCACTGGAACTTTAATTAGAAGAATCTCTCGAAGCTGCAGCAAATTGCACCTTCGACCGCAGGACTAATCAGCATGACGGGAAATAATAGGCTTGAAGGGCCGAAGGGCCTGTTCCTGTGCTGCATTGTTCTTTGTTCTTCTTTGTACATGGCGTCAACAGGATTAGCTTGAAAGAAAAGTGTCTATTCTTAATTCAATGCTGCCTAATTCAAACAAGTTGGTAACAGTTTCATTTTATTTTTCAGCACTTAAATTCATACTTTTGTTGTGTTATTTACATTGGTTCATTCAAATGGTTGCATGGTTCAGGACTTTGGAGAAAACAAGTCAATTTGAATTCCCAGGAGCAGATTGAAATTACACTATCTTTGTCCCAGACTATGATTGTATTCCAACCATGGTGGGAATGGGGAGCTATCAGCTCCTCATTACCAGCTAACTTTAATATCCTCATTCATTACAAAGGATCAAAAACCAGCAGGAGAACTCTTACTTTGTTTTTAAAAGTGTTGGACAAGGAGAAGGATTAATTAGCCTTAATTCATAGGATCATAGAAGCTACAGTGCAGAAGAAGGCCATTTGGCCCATTAAGTCTGCACCGGCCCTTGGAAAGAACACCCTACTTAAACCCACGCCTCCACCCTATCCCTGTAATCCAGTAACCCCACCTAACCTTTTGGACACGAAGGGGCAATTACTTAGCATGGCCAATCGACCTAATCTGCACATCTTTCGACTAATTAATTAAACAGTTTCTTCCAGCAAGTGCTCCTGGGTGAATAAATGCACAGACACACATGTATACTCACACACACACACATGTGTGCCCAGGTATGTTTTGTGTAGGTGTGATCTTCCACTTTGGAAGATTATTGCAATTCAAAATAAATTTATTGGCTCTGCAAAATCTTGGGACATGGTGAGAATCTGATAAGACAATATCTAAATGCAAATTCCTCTTTTCTTTTGCATGTTCATTTATTAATATGAGTAATTCAAACCATTCAAATGGAACGCAGGATGTAATGATGCAATTAAAGTAACTCCAGAACCCAAAGACACCTACTTGACCTTTGGTAACAAGTGTGACTTTGTATCCAACAGTGGGAATTGAAAGGGAATAATATGCAAGACCTCACTAACGTACGTGTCATATTTCAGACAGCAGTGGCGTCATATTTTTTATTCAACAATTAATTGAGTTAAGAAAGGATACTGCACAAAGTAACGCAGCTGCAGAAACTTAATTCAAAAGCAAAATATTGCAGATGTTGGAAATCCCAAATAAAACTGAAAATGCTGGAAACAGCATAATTGGAGAGAAAAATAGAGTTCACATTTCAAGTAGGTGGCTTTTCATCAGAACTCTGCTCAAATGTTACTGACCTGCAACGTTAATTCTGCTTCTCTCTCTACAGATGCTGCCTAAAAGTACTTCCAGCACTTTTGTTGGAAACTTGATGGACGGGGAACTGATTTGAGTAAAATTTCCAAACTAACATAAACAAAGACAGAGGTAAAGATTTGCAGGAAGTGGATCCAGAGCTAATGGGTAAATAAAGGAAACAACTTGCATAAGACTCTTTAAATACCAATCACCTGATTAGAGTTTGAAATGGTGAAGTTGAAGCATATAGAAGATAAAGTGCACCTCAAAATTATATTGTCAGAATTAAATATTGGTGTGGGGAAATGTATTTGCTGTTGTTGACTGTGGATCATTCTCCAACATGGTTGTAGGGGTGTTTTGCCTGACTGATGGATACCTAACCCCAATGGACCTTCCAGTGTCAGGTCTAAGTGCACATTCAACAACGTACATTTAACATCTTATTTGCCATTCAGGGGCAGCCTACTGCTTAGAAGTTAGGATGTTTAGCATTGATTTGCAGCCACAAAATCTGCTCTATTATTGCTGGTAAACGTTGACTAAAATATATTGAAACTGTTGTTCTTGTCTGGCCAAGAGCTGGTGCAACAACTGGCAAGCCAGAGCCCCCATGTTTCCTGATGCTAACACTAAATAATGTTGCCAGAGATGGAAGAAAGGGTGGCCACACTGTTTGGCACATGGCATCCAACTCACAAGATGACAGTTAACATTGTTTGGCAGGAGGTGGCTCAATTCTGCCTGATACATACACATAGGTCGGAGAATCCCCGGAGGGGGGGGTGGCGTGAATCCCACCCTGTCACCCCAACGCCGGCTGCCATATTCTCCGGCACCGGTTTTCGGGCAGGGGTGGGGATCATGCCACGAATGTCGGGGGCTGTTGGCAGAGGCCCCCCCCGGCAATTCTCTGGGCCCCGATGGGCCGAGCGCCCATTGGTTTTTGGCCAGTCCCACCGGGGTGGATTGGACATGGTCCCACACGGCGTGACCTGGCTGGTAGGCCGGCTGGTGCGGTCCTCAGAGGGTGCGAGGGGATCTGACCCCGGGGAGGGGGAGGGGGGGGGCACGGTGGCCTTGCCCGTGATCGGGGCCCAGTTCTTCCTTCCATGCCGGCGCGAAGATGACACCCCCCTCCGCATGTGCCAGAATACGCTGGACGGTCTGCGCATGCGGCGAACCACGCCAGCGATGCTGCGCATGCGCTAACTCGTGCAGTTCCTTCGGCGCCGGCTGGCGTGTCGCCAACCCCTCCGGCGCTGGCCGATCCCCGGAAGTGCGGAGAATTCCGCCATCGGAGTGGTTCACGCCATTTTTTACACCGGCATCAGGCCACCTCGCTGATCCGGGAGAATCTTGTCTGTAATCTACAAAATGTTTTTCGACCTAAGTAATATAGCCAGGTTAAGGTGACACACCTTTAACTGGTGCTCTAGTTTCACTATTAGGATAGCTCAAAATTATCAGTGGAAAAAAATGACTTATCTCTGTTCAATCCTGGATGAGATTCCCAATTTTGTTCCGACCGGGTGAGGAGAAATAAGGTGGTTCCCATTATTCCCAACCTCGTCGGTTGGTCGCAACAAAGTTTGTTTGAAATCCTTTCCCCGTGAATTGCTTTTCCCAAATGTAATGACATTTAATAAGGAGCCAATTAAATCAAGATTTCTTGAGTCAAAGAAAGGGTAAGTTTATTAGTTACCATAACCCGAGAAAAAAATAAGAAAAACTCAAAGCGCAGGTCAGAAATGAGAAGTAGAGAATCCAAATGAAAGTTAAAAAGAAGTACAAATCAGTCCTTGGCTTGACCATGTGGCTTAGATGGTGGAATATTGCGGCTGTTAAATTGTGAGATTTCAGGTAGACTTGCCTTTGGTAGATTCACAGACTGTTGGAGGCTCTTGTTGGCATGTCCCAGAGGTTGCATGTCCAGGATCGACTGAAGAGGCTCTCCTGTCTCTTTCTGCTTGTGCCTGCAAGATAACCTGCCCGCAGCAAGAGAGAGAGACAGAGAAAGAGAGAGATGGCCTGTTGTTGTTCCTGCTTCCACCACCTAAATTTTAACCAATTTTCCCTGTGTACTCCCAAGAAGGGAAATTAAGAATTAATAATAATCTTTATTGTCATAAGTAGGCTTACATTAACAATTAAGTTACTGTGAAAAGCCCCTCATTGCCACATTCCGGTGCCTTTTGGGTACACAGAGGGAGAATTCAGAATGTCCAATTCACTTAACAGCGGGTCTTTCGAGACTTGTGGGAGCAAACCGGAGGATCCGGAGGAAATCCACACAGACACAGGGAGAACGTGCAGACTCCGCACAGACAGTGACCCAAGCTGAAAATCGAACCTGGGACCCTGGCACTATGAAGCAGTAATGCTAACCACTGTGCCGCCCTGCCTCCGCCATTTCCTTTGGTTTCATCCCACATCCAAAGATGTGCAGGTTAGGTGCATTGGCCTTGTTAAATTGCCCCTTAGTATCTGAAGGTGGGGTTAGTTGGATAGGCAGGGGCGTAGCCTGGGTAGGGTGCTGTTTTGAAGTGTTGGTGCAGACTCGGTGACTTTCTTCTGGATTGCAGTGATCCTATGATTCTAGAAACGCAATTCAAAAAATATCAGTAGATGTCACAAGAATCGTTACACCAAAAAGCCCTGGGGTGCTTTTAAAATCTTATGACCATCATCTAAATTAAAACATAGCAACACTTATAAGCATGCCACATGTAAAGTTATGTAATAATACAGTGCGGATTTAAATTATATATTTTTTACATTTGTGCAGATAGGATTAACAACCATCGTTGGAGCATACTTGCAGCCAATGAGGGGTTGCCTTTGTGTAGCCCAAAGATAGCTGTCAAGGACCTGTGGTCCATCAGTAACGTGAAGTGACGTCCATACAGATGCTGGCAGAATTTCCGTTCACCAAATTTGATACTCAGTTCCTCCTTCTCCAACTGAGCATAGTTAGATTCTGCACTTGTTCACATACGAGATGTAAATGCTATTGATTTTTCTTCTCCTGAAAGTTGTATGTGTTACACCACTACTCCAACACTGTATGGTGAAGCATCACAGGCAAGCTGTAATGATAACTTTGGGTTGAAATTACGAACAGATCCGACTTTTTGAGTGCTTCTTTTGCAGATTGATATACTTTTGCTCACAACAATGTATGTCAGGATTTCAATAGGATTGCCAGTTTCTGGAAAAATCTTCCACAGTAGTTGATCAACCGTAGGAATGACCTTAGCTGAGTGATGTTGATAGGTCTTGGAACCTCCCTAATGGCTTCCATTTCTTTTGGAGTTTATGTCAATACAGTCAATTACATGTCCAAGATATTGTATAGATGTCTGGAAGAAATCACATTTATCTTACCTGACACAAAGCCCAGAGTCATTTCGGTGTAGCTTCTAAGTTTTGTAAATGTTCTCGCTTACTTGTGCTGGGGATCAATATACCATGTAGGTAGCATTGTACCTCCTGTAAGCCACGAATCATCTAGTCCATTGGGCGTTGAAGTAAAGCTGGTGCTGCCGTTATTCCAAAAGGCAATCTTTTGTAGTGGCATAAGAGTTGATGAGTCATGATCCTGAGCAGGTGTTGTTGAGATTCAGCTGTCAAATTCATTTGCAGGTAAGCTTATGATAGGTTAGTCTTGCTGAACTTCTGTCCTCCTGCTAGGCCTGTGGACAAATCTTCAATCAATGGCCATGGGTATTGATCTTTGCATAGTGTCATAGAATCATAGAATCCCGACAGTGCAGAAGGAGGCCATTTGACCCATCGAGTCTGAACTGACCCTCTGAAAGAGCATCCTACCTAGGCCCACTCTCCCGCTTTATTCCTGTAATTCCACCTAACCGTCACATCTTTTGAGACTAAAGGGCAAATTATCCTGGCCAATCCACCTAAACTGCCCATCTTTGGGCTGTGGGAGGAAACCAGAGCACCTGGAGGAAACCCACACAGACACAGGGAGAAAGTACAAACTCCACATAGGCTCTCGGCATTCGCATCCAAACGTTTATCAAAAAGCATCCAAAATGATTCAACAGTTTTCGTCAGAGATCCACTTCGACTCCGCAATCATGTCACAAACAGCATTGTCAGTCTCAATCATGATCTTCTCTTTTCCCTTCAAAGTGATTTCATTGTCTCTAGTTCTGTGTCTTGTACACTTCTCATCATCAGAGGGACCTGTATTCTTCATTCATGTTAGTGCCTCTGTTTCCACTGAGGTATAGTCATTTCTAACTCCCATGACAAACTTCTAACTGAGACATTCATTGAATGTAAAGCATTCAATAAAGTTGTTTTAACATTTTGCAATGCTTTGCTTCAGTTTTCACATGTGTTTCCCCTGAATTTGATGTGGCTATGGCTGATAAGCATTCCTTTATATCGACAAATTTTAATCTCAAAGCCAAAACAGCATCTGCATGAGTGACTCTCCTGGTGTCATGAATGCTTTTGACCGTCAAATTCTTTCCATGTGTCTGCCCCAAGCTCCATTGCAGCATATCCCACTGATGTGTAGAAATCAAAAAAGTATTGAACAAAGTCAAAAGAATGTGCGACTGTCTCACACGATGCAGCTGCTGTGTTGAAAATTTATTTCAAGAAGTGACTGGAAAATGCGATGAATAATGCACAGGGGCTTGCGTTGTTAAGTCTTACTTGTGGACCTGAATATTTTTCCGTCATACTTGTGGCATTATCGAAGCTCTGCACACAACAGTTTTCGATTTCCAAACCTAAGTTTGCAATCATTTCCAAAGCAATTGTCTCCAAGCACTCAGAAGAGTGGGATTGTAGCTGGAAGAAAACAGAGAAATCGCTCTACAACTTCACCATTGCTGGTTGCATATCTGAAAATTAATGACAACTGGTCTACACGATTCACAGCTGAATCAACTATTATGGAATAGTCGCCATCATCTTTTACTTCATTAGTGAATCGGTTCCTCAGCCGTTCTGCCATAACAGTGATGAAGTTATCATAGGTTCTGTGAGTTAAAACATTGGCCTTATCTGAGCCACAGCAATGATAACTTTTCAAATGCTCTTTGAGAAGCTCATCTATTTCATGGAGATATTCAAGGCAGGCTCAAATTTACCTCTTCAACTTGACCCCGATGACTCATCATGTCCTCTTAGAGAGGAAGACAGCAGTTTGAGTGTCGCAACAACACGTTTCAACATTTTCCTCCAATAAGAACACTCCTTTTCAAACTGAGCCGACAGCACAGAATGAATTCTTCCAGATAACTTACATCTTTGAACGAACACATACATGGACTTAATATAATCTTTGAAGATTTATGATCAGCAATATCTCTTCCAACATTTCTCCAGTTAGAGTAACCGTCGACAAATGGTTGCTTCCCTTTACAAGGGTCAGGGAATAATTTGCGAACAGAACAATAAACTGCCTTAGAGGTTTCTGGAAAAAATTAATCAACCAATTTCTACTTTCTATTGTGCCATTTCTCTTCACCCTCATCAAATGGGACTCATGAAGTCTTCGAAACTGCTTTCAACAAATTCAGCAAATTCAGAGCTACCAATCTCTGATTGTGCTCCCACTGCACAGCCACTTCTTAGTGTGCCCTACACCCTCTCCACGCCTCCGCCTGTACCCCGCATTCCTGCACTGGGTGTTTTTGCACAGCGATGATATATCTGTTGCAGGCTAGACTTCTTCTGACCAGCAGCCAGTTCATGGAGTGTCGTGCTTCCCCCTCCAAGCTGAGAAGGTTCCTTAGCTGCAAGCTCCATTGAAACAGCAATATCAAATGCAGTCTTCAGACGTCGAGCACGTGAATTACTTTCTTTGAAAGGCCTCATTTTTTAAACCACACACTAAATGATCTACTTGAGTCACCTAACGAATTGCCAAATTCACAAAAATCTGCAAGTCGTTGAGGGTTGCAACAAACTGCGCAATATTTTCACCTTCTAAATGATTCCTTTGATGAAAGTGAAACCTCTCCGTAATAATTCATAGATTATCATAGAATTTGCAGTGCAGAAGGAGGCCATTCGACCCATCGAGTCTGCACCAGCTCTTGGAAAGAGCACCCTACCCAAGGTCAAAACCTCCACCCTATCCCTATAACCCAGTTACCCCACCCAACACTAAGGGCAATTTTGGACACTAAGGGCAATTTATCATGGCCAGTCCACCTAACCTGCACATCTTTGGACTGTGGGAGGAAACCAGAGCACCTGGAGGAAACCCACGCAAACACGGGGGGGGGGGGGGGGGGGGGGGGGGGTGCAGACTCCGCACAGACAGTGACCTAAGCCGGAATCGAACCTGGGACCCTGGAGCTGTGAAGCAATTGTGCTATCCACAATGCTACCATGCTGAGGGCTTTGGTAAACAATGATCTTCTAGTATTTGCACCAGTTCTTAATATAAAATAAATGGGGATCTCAGGCTGAACAAAGCTTCTTGGCAAATTAATAGTTTTACTTCCAATTATACTGAAGAACACAGGGACCTTAATCTCTCCCAAAATGTTGTTGGCTTGAATATAATAACAGGATCTCTCTGAATATAAATTCCAGCTTTCCGAGTCCTGACCATCAAAATTTCCCATCATTTTTCACAGTATTGGAATGCTCTCCCCTTCGTTTAATTCAGTGGTTCGTTCATTCAATATGGATTCGGGGGCAGCACGGTAGCATGGTGGTTAGCATAAATGCTTCACAGCTCCAGGGTCCCAGGTTCGATTCCCGGCTGGGTCACTGTCTGTGCGGAGTCTGCACGTCCTCCCCGTGTGTGCATGGGTTTCCTCCGGGCGCTCCGGTTTCCTCCCACAGTCCAAAGATGTGCGGGTTAGGTGGATTGGCCATGCTAAATTGCCCGTAGTGTCCTTAAAAGTAAGGTTAAGGGGGGAGGGTTGTTGGGTTATGGGTATAGGGTGGATATGTGGGTTTGAGTAGGGTGATCATTGCTCGGCACAACATCGAGGGCCGAAGGGCCTGTTCTGTGCTGTACTGTTCTATGGATTACTAATTTGTGACAACTTTCACTTTTATCAGCTTTACATGCAACAACTTTAATCTTGGATAAAAGTTTTGTTCTCTACCCCGCTCTACCTCCGTGTCTTTCTATACTGCATGTAGTGAGCCCCGTAGCCTGACTCCTCGAATAATTGGTTTCAAATCGGTAGTAGCCTGTCCTTTGAACTTTCGCCTCAAAATCTTATCGGTTCCGATGCCAGTGATTTCTGACTTTCTGTTAATCAATTGAGCTGTTGAAACAGCTCCACTCCACCGATTTCTTGAAAAGTAAAAATGTTCTTCTTTCTTGTGATCCCAACCTTGTCGCCACTTTAAATTGTATCTTTAGAGTAACAGTGCAAAATAAATAGGATTGCAGAAGCACATGGGTTCGATGCAAGATTGACAGAGTTTTATTGAATTGGCCTTCACTGTACACGGTTTGGCACTGCACTCTCAAAAACCTGTGAGGTAGCTGATGACATCACATGTCAAGTGACTCAGTTCTTGAATGTTAATCATTTTGATTTTGTTATGGTTTACTTACAGAGCCAAGAGGAGCAGAAATGTTTCTCCGGCTACAACAGGGAAATTTGGGCCTCCGCTTCGTTGTGTATTCCGCAATTCTGATCCCTCCTGGATTGTCCCTTGGGCAGCGCGGTAGCACAGTGGTTAGCACTGTTGCTTCACAGCCAGGTTCGATTCCCGGCTTGGGTAACTGTCTGTGCGGAGTCTGCATGTTCTCCCTGTGTCTGCATGGGTTTCCTCCGGGTGCTCCGGTTTCCTCCCACAAGTCCCGAAAGACGTGCTGTTAGGTGAATTAGACATTCTGAATTCTCCCTCTGTGTACCCGAACAGGCGCCGGAATGTGGCGACAAGGGGATTTTCACAGTAACTTCATTGCTGTGTAAGTAAGCCCAATTGTGACAATAGAGATTATTATAAAAAATTACCATTTGGTACCAAGTGGCAGCCTTCTGCTTCCACTCTCTCCACCACTGTCCCTCGCCACATTGTCCCCCCTAATCCCCAACCCCCCTTCCCCAATCCCCGAGTGAGGGAGTGAAACCCATTTGTTAAGAGCAGGTGTCCGACACCCATATGGAAATGAATCTCATATGACATCAGCAAGTGACTATGCCACTTGCTCAGTCTCCACACTTTATAATTACACGTGGAGTCACAATAGGGGCCGTGATTCTCTGAGCCCATGCCAGGTCAGAGAATCACGGGGGGGGGGGGGGTGAGTATCCCGCCACACCGCTCCGACGCCGGTCCGCCGATTATCCGGCTACCAGAGAATTGAAGACAATCACGCCCGCGCGGTCACTGTGGCGTCGGTCGGGGGCCACTGAAATAGGCCCCCACGGCTATTCTCCGCGCGTGACGGGTCAAACTCCCGCCGACCTCCGAGTCCCGCTGGCATGGTTCAGACCTGGTACCACCCAGCGGGAGCCCGGACCCACGGCTGATGTGGATGTCCTGGTGGGGGGTATCTGACTCTGGGGGGGGGGGGGCCTCCACGGCATCCAGGCCCCGCAATCAGGGGCTTCCAATTGGCGGGTGGCCACGATCTGGAGGGGCCGACCTCTTGCCGCGCGGGCCCGCTGTTCGGTCACCGACATGTTGCTCCACGCCGGCGCGGGGACGGCCATGGCGCACATGCGCAGACCCACGCCGGCCGTGTAGGGCCACCTTTCAGCACCGGAGCAACGCTCAGCACTCCGGGACCATTCGAGCCCCCGAAGAACAGGAAAATTACTGGGACTGGAGGCTCATTGACGCCGGCATCGCTTGTGCCGGTTTTGACGCCAGCATCAACACTTGGCCGCTATATCGGTGAATCCCAGCCATGGTCTTTGGATTTATGTCCCTTACCGCCATTTAAATACTTACCTGGTCACAATGCAGCAAAGCTTTAACTTGGGCAACTGAAGCACTTGGGACACTGACTGCCGAAAAAAGGTAGATGCCAGAAAATTCTCTGGCCAAACATACCTGCTTCATGTTTGTTCCAATATGTCTGACACAAATGTACAAACCTGTGAACATGATGGGTTCATGGGCTGCGGGACGGTTACTCAGGTGCTGCTACATGTGGTCTTCATAATTGCAACACACCGTACCAGGTGGCAAAGCAGAGAAAATGGCAGATCAGGTCTGGAAAAACAACTCTGCAGCTGGAAACTTTTGATTTTAATTGGGGAGTTGAGTGAAAACTGGAGCCTTTCTCAAACCGAGAGATAATTCCAGTCTCTTATGTTCTTCTTTCTCTCTTTAATCACTCAGATGTACAAATAAATGGGCACAATGACACACACCAGATTGGTATAATAGTTGAATTAGTGTCAAGCAGCTCATATTTTAACGGTTGTTCCTCTTCAGCACTATAATTTCTTCAGCCTCCCCGAGCTCCCTGCCCCCACCCATCAGTTTTTGTTGGTAGAAATCAGCAATTTTACATCTGAGGCACCTTTTGCTCAGTGTCACTGGAATGTTCAAAGGATTGCTTTTGTGGTGTGTGAACAGTGTGTCATATGTGTGTGAAGCTCTGTACAAAAGATGAAAGGTTTTGTGCAAATGCAAAGTGGTCATATGATGACTCACCCCAGACAGCAAAATGGTTTAAATTCACCTTTTCTTTCAATGGGTGAGCTCTGTTTCCGTGCAGTGCGCACAATGGATTATATTGGAAAGACTTACAACCTAAGTTCTTACCTGGCCCACTGCACCCTCATTTTAGCAACTTGTTTTCACATGACAGAGAAGGTCTTTAGGCAATGCAAGTGGAGGAACTGATTTGCATGAGATAAAATAACATTTAACTAATTGGCTTATCTTATAGCGAGGAATTTGCAGTGCAGAAGGAGGCCGTTCGGCCCGTCGGGTCTGCTCTTGGAAAGAGCACCCCACTTAAGCCCACACCTCCACCCTATCCCCGTAAACCAGTAACCCCACCTAACCTAAGGGCAATTTTAACATGGCCAATCCACCGAACCGGCACATCTTTGGACTGTGGGAGGAAACCGGAGCACCTGGAGGAAACCCACCCAGACACGGGGAGAACGTGCAGACTCCGCATAGACAATGACCCAAGCCGGGAATCGAACCTGGGACTCTGGAGCCGTGAAGCAACTGTGCTAATAACTGTGCTACCGTGCAGTGACAGTGACCATATGGCATTAGAGATTTATTCTAAGTAATAAAGCAGAAAATGCTGAATACTCAGCAGGTCTGAGCACATCTGTGGGACCCAAAAATGTTAGTTCTGATGAACGACCATAGACTTGAAAACGTAGGGCTGGATTTTATGGGGCTCTGGAATCCCCACTGTGTCCCAACTAAACAATCGGGGTGCGGGGGGCGGGGGGGGGGGGGGGGGGGGGGGGGCAAGGTGGAGCCCCCACGGGTGAAGAACAGATGCGTCATAGGTAAATAATGGCTGATTCGAGGAGAGACTTCTGATCCTGAGGAACAGAGGTCCCATCCCCAAGCGCTGCCGACTGATCAGTGACTGGCAAGTCTCGGACTCTGGCCTCCCACCTCGCTTGCTAGCTACTGCTCGTATTGCACTCGGGCAGTGAGGACGCGAGCTGCGCTGAATCAGGACTTTGTAAGCATAAGGGAGGAAGTTCCAGGATTTTTACCTAGCGACAGTGAAGGAACAACAATGTATTTCCAAGTCAGGATGGTGAGTGCCTTGGAGGGCAGTCTCCAGGTGGTGGGTTGCCATGGTGCAATTCTCCCAAGAAATTTTGGTGTGGCAATGAGTGGGAATTGCCACGGGCTTCCCGGCGCTCGGCCCAGCGAAGCCGGCAACACAACGCAATTCAACCTTAATTGATCCACTTAACAAGGCCTCATGGGCTTCTCGTCACAAATGAAGGCTCGCCAGCTGTTTTGCTTGGGCCACGCTCGCCACGCACCCACTAGCAAGGTCAATCAGAACTTAACCTACACTTGCTCACCCAACATCATCCAGCTCACAACAATGGTACCGAGGAGATTTGGAGATGCTGACCTGGTGAGGCTGCAAGATGGTGTGGTGGCCGGGAGGGATGTCTCATTCCCCCGAGGGTTCCACAGGGTGAGCCACAAGGCAACCAGCGCTGCCTGGGATAAGGTGGCGGCAGCTGTGAGTTCGGGGAATGTGACCAGGAGGACTGGCCTTCAGTGCAGGAAAAAGGTCAACAACCAACACCAGGCAGCACGAGTGAGTAGACAACAATGCCTCCCACCCAAGGAAGCACCCACCCCCCAACTCCCCATACGACCCCAGGCCTTCCTCCACCCCTCCACCTGCCTAACCCCCCCCCCCAACCACACGTATGGCTAACGATGCCCTCTGTGTCTCCTCAGGAAAAGATCTCTCATAACCTTCGGGTGATGGCCCAAACTGGTGGAAGGGTTCCTCTCTCCTTCGGGGAGCATTCCCTGGAGGTGACGGGGTGGCTGGATACAGAACAGTCAGCCACGTGGAGGCTGGCAGATACCTCAGAGGTGAAGCACCACTGGGCTCCATCCAGGGAACCTGTCAAACGTGAGTTATTATTGCCTTACTGACTGACCCATCTCTCCCACAGACCACAAGTCCATTCTCCCGGAGGTCTTCCAGCTGACAGCGCTGGCCCATCCCAGGTGGCACCCTCTCCTGGCTCTGAGGAGAACACCTCAGAGAAGAGCTCAGAGGATGCAACTGTTATAGTCACGGCACAGCTGTCATCCCCATCCCCCTCCAGCGCAGACTCACACACCTCAATGGTAGAACCCAAAAGAGTATTGACAGTCAGAGAGATCTCGGTGTACAGGTCCACAGGTCACTGAAAGGGGCAACACAGGTGGAGCAGGTAGTCAAGAAGGCATACGGCATGCTTGCCTTCATTGGCTGTGGCATTGGTAAGTCATGTTGCAGCTGTGTAGAGCCTTAGCTAGGCCACACTTGGAGTAGAGTGTTCAATTCTGGTTGCCACACCACCAGAAGGATGTGGAGGCTTTACAGAGGGCGCAGAGGAGATTTACCAGGATGTGGCCTGGTATGGAGGGCATTAGGTATGAGGAGCGGTTGAATAAACTCGGTTTGTTCTCACTGGAACGAAGGAGGTTGAGAGGCGACCTGATAGAGGTCTCCAAAATTATGAGCGGCATAGACAGAGTGGATAGTCAGAGCCTTTTTCCCAGGGTAGAGGGGTCAATTCCCAGGGGCATAGGTTTAAGGTGCGAGTGGCAAGGTTTAGAGATATACGAGGCAAGTTTTTTACACAGAGGGTAGTGGGTGCCTGGAACTCGCTGCCAGAGGAGGTGGTGGAAGCAGGGACCGATTGCTTCCTGATCCTCCCGATATCTGCCCACGACTCACCCACAGGTCACGATCCACACTTTGAAAAACCCTGGGCAGAATTCTCCGTCGACCAATGTCGGAATCAGGACTGGGTGTAGAATTTGGCGTCAGCTGAAAATCTAGTTGCAATGGGCGCCAAGCAGAATGCCATGCTCTGGTCCCTCAACAGTGGCATGAATGTATTCTAGTAAAGGCTGTTGGCATACCATTAATGGGCCCGACCCGACATTTTCCGGGCCTTCCGCGATGCTCTGCCTCCACTAGGAGGAATTATTGAAAGGGAGATTCACTTGTGGTATTTCAAATTGGGAAACCGGCACTGTGGCTGCTGAGGGTGCAGCAGGGGTTACAAACAGTGTCCAACTTCGCTATATTGTGCTGACAGTTATGCCGATGGCCGAGGGCATCTGCCTGGGCCGGAGGGGGGGGTTATTAGTAGGGATGGCTAGGAGGGTGCCTATGAGGTTGGGGTGGCCGGGCACGTACCTCCATTGCTGCAGCCTGCAAGGCAGCCATGCGGCTGCGCAAACCGCTGACTGACCACTAGGAACTAGCATCATGGGTAGTATGGTTGCCACCACCCTAGGTACCCTGTGGCCACAGCTGACCCATTAACAGGATGGCCGTGCTCCAGCGCAACCAGTGCCATCGGCTTGGTTGGGATGAGGGTTGGCATGCATTGAAATTACGTAAGTTCTACGTGGCACTGGTACTCGCCCAATAAAGGACCTGAATCGCTCCGGGACTGGCACCACTTTCGTTCATGTAGAACAGGGGTGGGCAAACTTTTCCGTGCAAGGGCCGCATTCAGAAATTCACAATTCACAAAGGGCCGCATAGTATATTAAGTAAAATAATTACTTCACCCGGTTATGATTGTGGGCGCCTCATATAGAACATAGAACAGTACAGCACAGAACAGGCCCTTCGGCCCTCGACGTTGTGCCAAGCAATGATCACCCTACTCAAGTCAACGTATCCACCCTATACCAGTAAGTAACCCAACAGCCCCCCCACCCATTAACCTTTAAAAAAAAATTTAAAAAAAAAAAAAAATTTTTAAAAAAAAAATTTTTTTTTTTTTTTTTAATGACTTGGTGGGCCGCAGAAATACCTTTGGCGGGCCGCATGCGGCCCGCGGGCCGTAGTTTGCCCACCCCTGATGTAGAACAATCGCGATTCAGTCCTGGTGTCAGCACTTAGTCTCTCAAGAAGTCACCTTCCCCCCACCCTGCCCTCCTCTAGTCTATGATAACCCCCAGGTTGTTGATAGTGGGGGTTTCAGTGATTGTAATGCAATTGAACATTAAGGGCCGATGGTTAGATATTTTCTTGTTGGAGATGGCCATTGCCTGGCACTTGTGTGATGCAAATGATATTTCCACTTCTCAGTACAAGCCTGGATATTGTCCACATCTCGCTGCATTTGGACATTATGTGAGGAGTCCCAAATCTTGCGAAACATTGTACAATCATCAGCGAACATCCTCACTTCTGACCATATGATGGAAAGAAAGTCATTGATGAAGCAGCTGAAGATGGTTGGGGCGAGGACAAGACCCAGAGGAACACCTACAGTGATGTCCTGGAGCTGAAATGATTGACCTCTAACCACCACAATCATCTTCCTTTGACCCACGTGTGACTCATTGGTTTCCCCCCGATTCTCATTGACTCCAGTTTTGCTCGGACTCCTTGATGCCACAGTCAATCAAATGCTACCTTGATGTCAAGGGCAGTATCTCTCACCTCACCTTGCTTGCCACCTAGTTGACAGGCCCCAATGAGCGAGACAGGGGCATGTTTTGAGAGATATTGGGTGGGATTCTCCATTTGAGAGACTAAGTGCTGACACTGGGACTGAATCGTGGGTGTTCTAATGGCACCGGTCCCGGAGCAATGCTAATGGGTCTGCACCGGCGCCACGTAGAAGTAGTGCGATTCCAATTGATGCCGGGGTCAGATTCCTTGTGGTTGGAATTGGCACTGAAGAGCCTGACAAGCTGGAACCACATATAAGCACGGCACTCCCCACACACTCTCATTCCAGCCGCCAGGATGCCACCCCGGAGTGTGGCCTTGTGATTCGCCAATGTAAAGCTAGAGAAACTACTGGATGCCAAGGAGGAGAGGCAGGACACCCCGTTCCCTGGTGTGGGAAGGAGGCTGAACACGCAGATGCAGGAAGAAGCTCCACAAACTCTTCAGACCAGATGAGTCACCAGTTCAGTACCCCAGGCACCACCCCATCCCAAACCCTTCACCCATCACCGCATCCGCCCGCCCCCCCTCCCCGCCCCCCCAGGGACTACAGGATGGGGCTGTCAGCAACAAGGGTAGCACGGTCGCACAAGTGGATACCACTGTGGCTTCACAGCGCCAGGGTCCCAGGTTCGATTCCATGCTGGGTCACTGTCTGTGTGGAGTCTGCACGTTCTCCCCATGTCTGCGTGGGTTTCCTCCGGTTTCCTCCCACAATACAAAGACGTGCAGGTTGGGTGGATTTGCCATGATAAATTGCCCTTAGTGACCAAAAAGGTTAGGAAGGGTTATTGGGTTACAGGGATAGGGTGGAAGTGATAGCTTAAGTGCTGTGTAGACTAGACGGACCGAATGGCCTCCTTCTGCACTGTAAGTTCTATGTAACCATCCAGTGCCTTCAGGTACAGTTGGGCTGGGCCGGGAGCAAAGGTGTGCCGGGTGGGGGTGGGAGGCCGGTGGTGTTGGACGTGGGTGCTGGAGGTGGACATGGGCCAGGGCCCCTGGGCAGTCAGAGGCCACACCCGGGGTAGCCCAGGAGGTGGCAGGGTATGGGGCCAGACATGTGGGGCTGCCGTGTGTTAGGGCCTACCTGCTGAGTGACCCACCACAGCACATCGCACCAGCACCCAACCACACGCCCCCTACCTCCATCCAGACCCGGCTCCCAGCCCCACCTCCCCCGGACTCCAACCGCATCATCACCCCAGGGGTTCGAAGGGACCGTGAGATGGAATGTCCAGCACGCATGCAGGGGTCACCCAGGCGGAAGGTGGAAAGTCCTACCAAGGGCGGGATTCAGATATGTTAGCATGGTGAATACACCCATTCCCACCCAGGTCCAATGGGCTGCCCGGTGGCCCTGGCTTGTACTGCTTCCCCTGCCCCGCATGTTCCTCCCCCCATTCCCACTCCACCCCCGACACTTCGCCCTCCGCACCATACCCTTAGCCCCAGGAAAGGTGGGAGTGGCCTCTGACCCCATCATCCATCCCTGCTGGCAGGGGTACCTGTGGCTGGCACTACCCATACCAGTATGGGAGGGCACCGATCTGGCAGGTGGTGCTCTGCACATCTACGGGACACATTGAGCAGTCAATAGGCTGCGCAGCTGGATGGCTGCCTTGCAGGCCATGGCAATGGCGGTCCGAGCCTGGACATTCTGCTTTTGGGAATACCCCATAGCCCATCTCCTGGGTTCCCCCTCTCCCCCGCCACCCCTTCTCCGGCCCTGGCAGATGCCCTCCAGCTTGCGGCACAACTGGCAAACCACCATGCACCTTTGGTAACTTGGCCTACCGCCTCTCCCTTCCTCATCGGCAATGGCACCTGTTTGCCGATTTTAAATACCACAAGTGAACCACACTCGTCAACTCCGCCTGCCGGAAGCAGAGCATCACAGGAAGCTGTAGAAATCCGGGTTGGGCCCTTTAATGATTTGCTCATGGCCGTTACTGCACAATTTGCACGACCATGCCAGCCCATGGCGTGGAACACATTCGTGTCTCCACGGAAGCACCGGAGCATGGCGTTCCACTGTGCACCCGCCCCGATAACGATTTTCGGCTGATGTGCAATCCTTCGCCCGATCGCGATTCCGGCGTCGCTGGATATAGAATCCTGCCCATTAGGGAGAGGAAAATCTGGGGAGAGTAACATCTTTGGGTCCAGGGGCCCATTAAGGAGTGACACCCACCATTCGATTCCTTCTCCCTGCTAGGGATCCTGCCAGGCAGGGATATTGGCATGCATCTCCCCTGCCACTGGTTTGCCCACTTCTTCACATAAGAGTCTCCATGTGCACTTAAGGGACTCAATTGGTTCACTAGCAGGCAAGCTGACCAAAGCCAACTCGCTGCTGGTAAAATTGTAGTGAGATAAAAGGCAGGCATGTGGAGATGCAGTACTCAGCCCGTTCCTTGGATTTTACATGCCTCCCGTCTTCAAACCCACCAGCGGGTGCTGGTGTAATCCAGCCTGCTAACTCTGCTTTATTCCCCTCAGGTGCTGTCAGACCAGCTGAACATTTCCAGTTTCTGTTTTAAATTCAGGCTGAGAGCATCTGAAGAATTCAGTCTTTATCTGGTTTTGTGCTAACTAAAGTGTCAGCTTTACTGGAACTCTTTGTCTGTCTTTTGTCAGTTCTATAGAATAGCCTGCGAACTCTTTTAGTTCTATTATAGTTTGTCTCCCTCCCACCCCAAAAGTGCAGTCAGGTGGTGAGCTTGAGAAGGGAAACATTAGATGATGCGCTAAATTTAAAGGTGCAGAGCAGCAAGTGAGACTGACACGAGAGAAGTAGGAGGCTGCTGATTCAAAGATCAGCTCAGATCCTTCAGAACTCATATACTTGCTCATAGGAGGTGGTATAATCATTTCATGATGTGTTGTTTTAAAGTCTGCACGAAGCGCTGAACAAGCCGTAGTGCATTTATTAGCCGTGTCCATCTGGCCATTCGGGGAGAGACCATGGGACTGCAGTTAGCTGTAGAACGCAACTAGCATCTGTTGTGAAGTCCTGAGCAATACGAGCTCGAAGTACAGTGGATCCTAAATGCTTCCAAGTTTGCTGAGCATGCTCTCCCCAGCAGGAGCCTGGTTGGAGCAGACGTAGGCACCTGAACAGGAGGTGTAGCCATGCTGGCCACGCAAAATGGACACTGAGCCAAACTAAAATGGAAGGCTGCTGGGAAACAGACAGTTCAGCCAGAACAGCAGTCTGCAAAGAGCAGTTTGCATTCTGCAGCAGCAGAAACCAGTTTGGGCTCAGGTGAAAAGACCTTAGCTAGGTGCAAATGGCAAAACGCTTTGCATGCTAATGAGGCCATCAGACTTGAACACCCACACAATAGATACATTTGGTTCTGAATGGACACATTCCAATCAAGACCCAGACATCGAGGCACCAGAAACCTCCGAACAAAAGGACATAAGAAACGCCCCCTCCATCACGGAGACCCCCTCGCATTGGGGAATTAATCCAGTATCGATAAGAAATTGATCCAATAGGTAGAGCCCGCCCGAGAAGAGGGAAGGACAACGGAACCCCTATAAAAGATAGGGACCTCGTGTTGTCCGGTCTGTTAAACCCGTGCTCCGGCCCCGACTGACACCTGGTATCCTGACTCCAGCCGTTGAGCACCAGCCGCCGAAACCGTAAGTTCAACGCTCGCTACGCGATCCAAGCCCACTAGACTCCCAAGTGCCAGAACGCTTGCTGAAGGCTGCAGACAAAACCAGGACGAAGGCCTCGTTCTCTGACCTTGCCTGTTCCTGTTAGATAAGTATTCTGTTTGCTTATGTTTAGTTGTAGCTTAGTCTCTTAGTGTGTGCATGAGTATTTATTATTAACTGTATAATAAATATTGATCGTTTGAACTTGACTAATCGGTGTATCGTCTTTATTACTTTGAACTTGACCTTGGAATACTTGTGACGTTGCCTATACGGCAGCTGGCGACTCCAGAGCTAAATAATTACATAGAACAGAGCCTAGCAGTGTTAAGCACACGTCGAACTCGGAGGCGTGTTAATACACTCCAATAAACGCGTTTTACGCCCATAGTAAAACGTGCAACATTTAGTGGCGACTCCGCCGGGACCCTGTTGTAAGTGGAAACACCACAGTGTCCAGGACCCTGAAATTTGAATTAGAACTCCAAATTGCAGAGAAAGAAAGAGATCACAAGTATTCAAGGTGTTCAAAATAATAAGCGTAATTCGGAAGTGTGTTTTAGTGCATGCGTACTAACAGGGCTGTAAGGTAAAACTGAAAGCTTTTTGTTGCGACAAACTTTCGGTAGTTTTGTGATCGGAAAATAGCGTAAGCCGTACCCTTTTTACGAAACACCACCCCAGCAACCCCCTGTTCCAAATTATAAAAAGAGAGTCAGAGGAAATGGCCATGCAGGCAATGGAACGTCTGATGGATCCAGCAAAGTTTGTGGTCGCAGCGACCAGCAGCAGTAGCAGGGTAGGCCAGTGTCCCACGTGGGAGCTGGAACTCCGCAAATATCTGCAGGGAAAGGGATGGCCCCTTTGGAAAGAGTTTTGTGCAAATGAGGAGACAGGTCCCGGAAGTATAGGTCATACTTGGTGGGAGAACCTCTCTCAAATACACAAAAAGAGTTTAGGTAAAGCACGCAAGCCGATGGCGATTGTGTCCTGCTTGGCACAGTTGCGAGGCGCAGAGGAGGTCATCAGGACGCTCCGGGCAGATTTAGAGGAAAGGAACCGAATGAGTAAGGTCGATGTCAGGGACATCGAGAAAGAAAACCTGGATCTTAAAGGGAAGTTGGCAGAGAAGGATAGAGAGGTGGATGATGCCAAGAGGGCTCACCAGTCTTGTCTAGCTCATCTGAGCAGTTCCCAGACCCAGTATGAGAAAGCCTATCAGGACGTGCAACGTGCCGTTCTGATAAGACAGGAATCGGAAAAGCAGGTGGAGGCATTGCAGAGGCAATGTTCCGATCTCAAAGCAGCTTTGAGAGCACTCCACGCTGCAACGACCGAACAAAGACAAAGCACAGTTGACCACGCGAAATGCAGGAAACAGATTGCGGAACTGCAATCTCTGCTTTCGGTGCAGAATGGCTTCCAAAGCACCTTTGGAGCTCAGTTAGATGGGGAAAACGCCCCAGATTGGCAGGAATTAAGCGAGACAGCGCAGCGTTATGTTCAGGGAACATGTGCGCCCGCAGCTCAGCAGAAACGACAGGCACCCCAACCCCCCACAGCTCAGACCATAACCGCACCCATGAATCCCGTAACCACACAGAGGAAAGCCGAATCAGAAGGCGCCCCAGACATAACTTACACCACCCCTTTAACAGTAACCCAGCTAAGGGACGCTTGTGAAAAGATCACTCCGTTCCTCCCCATCGCAGACCCCCACCAGTTTTTCGCTAAAGTAAAACAGCAGGCTACCATGTACGGCCTGGATGAGAGAGAGCAGGTTAAGCTCACCGTGCTGAGCTTAGACCAGAGTGTAGTGGCAGCCCTCCCCGACCCACAAAACGTGGCAGGAGGCAGCCTAGAGGAGATGCACACTGCCATTTTAGATGCCATCGGGTACAATAGAGGTGACCCCGTAGAAGGCTTGAATAAGTGCAGGCAGAAGAGATCCGAACACCCCACAGCATTCGCAGGAAGGCTGTGGATTCATTTCAGCGCAGTTTTCGGACAGCTAGATAGAGCGCATTTAACCCGCGAAAACATGGTTAAGTGGACGCGCACAATTATCTCACACGCAACAGAAGCAGGACAGAGCGCTTGCAATAATTACGACCCCTCAGAGGAGGCCCATAACGAAAAATGGGTCCTGAAAAGATTGTCCCGCGCTTGGGAGCAATCGCTTCAGGCAAAAGGAAAGGTTAGATCCCCAGAAGAGGCTCAGGCTGCTGCAGATATCCAAGCAGTCAGAGAGCACCAGAAGCCCGCATGGGTAAATGAAGGCAAGAGCAGCCCTCAGCAGAAAGGACAGGAATGCTATAACTGTGGACAGTTAGGGCATTGGGCAAAAGAATGCCAAGCACCCCAGCGATCTCAGAGAGGCCAGCAGACAGGCACTCTGAACCGCAACAAAGCAAAACCCATCCACAATGTAACAGTACAGTCAGGACCCACCAATGTGGACGAGACGAACTGACGGTGTTCGGGCTCCCCCACTTGGGTCTGTGACACACTATGGGACTCATCAGGGAGGCCCGTAGTCACGGCAAAAGTCAAAGGGAAGCCCATAGAGTTACTGTGGGACACAGGAGGATCCCGCACCACCATTAACTCCACAACCACGGCACACGCAGACACGTGGCCGACCACCTCCACCATCACACTTAGCGGGTTCACCGGACACTCGCAGCAGGGACATATCACAGCACCCGTAGCGATCCAGCTAGGGAACATTAGCACAAGGCACCCCGTAGTTTTAGTAAATCTTCCCCGGACAGCAGAACACATCCTGGGGATAGATTTTATGAACGCTCACAGCTTGTCGTTCGACCCAGTGAACCAGTGTGTCTGGCGAATGGCGAGATCAGACAGAGCCCCAGCCACCCTCACAGTAGGAGACTACGCTAATCGGATTAGCGCAGTGGGAGAGTACTCATTCGACCTGACTACACTCCACACCGACAGACAAATTAAGGCCCTACTAAACAAACACAGGACAGCATTTGCAAATCACCGTCATGACTGTGGCAGAATGACTGGACAAGTTCATGTTACCGGACAGGACCCCCGACCGCAAAAGCAATATAGATTTCCCCTCGAGGCAGAGGTGGAAATAGAAAAGGTTATAGGCAGCTTGTTGGACCAAGGTGTACTGAGAACGGTAGCCTCCACCAACAATGCCCCTATTTGGCCAGTGAGGAAGCCCGATGGATCATGGCGTCTGACCATCGATTATCGGGAACTCAACAAAGTAACCCCCGCAGTAGCCCCAACGGTAGCTACTAGTCCCGAGACCATGCTCAAGCAGGGTCTCAACGCCAAGTACTTCACGGTATTGGACATCAGTAATGGATTCTGGTCAATACCATTGGCAAAAGCGTGCCAATACAAATTCGCATTCACTTTTAAAACACAGCAGTACACGTGGACATGCCTCCCACAAGGATTCCACAATTCACCCTCCATTTTCCACCGACAGCTGGCAAGTGGATTAGAAAAATTTTCCCGACCCGATTGTCTGGTACAGTATGTAGACGACCTACTACTGCAGACAGACACAAAGGCAGAGCACATTTCGCTTCTGGCCGAACTCCTGGAACTCTTAACTGAAATTGGCTGTAAAGTTAACCCGAAAAAGGCCCAAATATTGGAAAGTAAAGTGATGTATTTGGGATCAGTCATCACGCACGGCAAACGCGAGATCGAATTCAAAAGAATTGATTCGATTGTCAAATTGCCCCTTCCCCAGAATGTTTCAGCCCTCCGGTCGTTTTTAGGACTGGTTGGCTATTGTCGGAACCACATCGACGGATTCGCGACAAAAGCCGCCCCACTTTCAGACCTCCTTAAGAAAGGAGCCCCCTGGGAATGGCTTCCGCAGCATACAGGCGCTGTGGAAGAGTTGAAACGAGCCCTTAGTGCAGCACCCGCGCTGCTAGTCCCCGACCAACTTTCACCGTACGCAATAGAGGTAGCGAGCACCGATCTGACCCTCTCGGCCGTGTTGCTTCAGGAACGGCACGAGCAGCTAAGACCAGTGGCTTATGCCTCCCGACTGTTAGACCCGGTAGAGCAAGGATTTTCAGCCTGTGAGAGGCACCTCCTTGCTGTCTTCTGGGCAGTGCAGTATTTCTCATACATCACCGGACTAAACCCCATCACCATTCTAACCGAACATACACCCACACAGCTACTACTAGACGGTCGACTGAAGGACGGTTCAGTTAGCCAGATTAGGGCAGCTAGGTGGACCCTACTTTTACAAGGACGGGACATTACAGTGAAACGGACACGCACCCACACATACTTAGCAGACAACCTCCAATACCCCGGACAGCCCCATGACTGTGAAATTGTAGCTCCCCTGCATAACACAGGACCCTTTTTAGCCAAAACACCCCCCAGGAAGATAGGGAACCCGAAACAAAGCCCCCAGCCCACAGACACGTGTGGACCCTTGAGGATTTATGTAGACGGTTCCTCCACAGTTTTAAATGGTGAGCGTATCACAGGATGCGGCATCTATGTAGAGGACGCGCAGGGGCGCGCTCTCGAAGAGATAGCTCTTAAGTTACCAGGTCACTTAGGCGCGCAGGCAGCAGAGCTAGCAGCCATAGCGTACATAGTGGACCACCCCGATTCTTTCCCCAGCCCAGCAGACATATATTCAGACAGCTTATATGTCTGTAACAGTTTGACCGATTTCCTGCCCCTGTGGAGGACACGAGGTTTTGTCTCCGCAGACGGAAAACCCCTTCCATCAGCCCCCTTACTCCAGCATATCCTAGAGAAAGCGAAGGACAGGACCTTCGGCATAATAAAAGTAAGAAGCCACCATAGGTCATCACCCCCTGGGAATGTAAAGGCCGACGCGTTGGCTAAGGCAGGTTCCAGGAGAGGACACTTATGGACCCCCCCAGCTAGCGCACCAGCTAGCGCCCCTGTGAGCGCAGTCCAAGTCTCACAGACTGATATTAAAGATCTCGTGGCAGCACAAAAACAGGACGGAGACCTCAGGGAGGTTTTCAAGGGAAATTTTGTGCCTGCGTACGAGCACTTTAAACACGCACTGACCACACATGAGGGTGTGATCATTAAGGACCAACTTTATGTGGTCCCACAGCAGGACAGGAATCAGATGGTTGCCTTGTTCCATGACGGACACGGGCATCAGGGAATTGATGCAACAACGAGGCACCTCAGGCAACTCTGTTGGTGGCCTAATCTCAGGAATGATGTAACGCACTACATTGAGAATTGCCTGATTTGTGCTCAGAATAACCCAGAGAGGTATTCTAAGAAAGCACAACTTCGGCATACTCGCCCAGTTAACGGCCCTTGGACAAACCTCCAGATCGATTTTATAGGTCCATTGCCCCCTTGTCGGAATGGCTATAAATACGTTCTGGTGGTGATAGATACCTTTACCAAATGGGTAGAGGCATTTCCCTCGCGAACAAATACAGCAAAGACAGCTGCAAAGATCCTGACCCACCACATCTTCACGAGATGGGGTTTACCCCGAAGTATCGATTCGGACCAGGGATCTCACTTTACAGGACGGGTCATGAGGAACGTCCTGACAATATTCGGAATCAAACAGAACTTCCATATTGCGTATCATCCACAGTCCAGCGGGATTGTGGAGCGCATGAATCGGACCCTAAAAACTACCCTTAGGAAAATGGTTCAAGAGAACAATTCCACATGGGATTCAGTGCTCCCATTTGCACTTATGTTCATAAGGAACACTGTCTCCACATCGACAGGATACACACCACACACACTCATGACCGGACGCCCTATGAAAGGTACAGAATTCCTTTTAGGACTGGACATGACAAGCCCCGAAGTGACGGCCCTCACACATGAAAAGGCAGTTAAAGATCTAGTTGAGACTGTGAGGTCTGCACAGCTCGCAGCCGCAGTCCAGCTAGGGAAACGCCGACAGCAACGGACTGCCTGTTTCAATAAGACCGTACACACCACAGAATTCCAGGTTGGGCAACAGATAATGTTATCTGTTTATAACCCCAGCAGTTTTTTGGCTCCAAAATATTCCGGTCCCTACTCAATTTCGGACAAAATTAGCCCCTCCGTTTACAGGATAAAGTATCCTAATGGGAAGACCGCGTGGTTCCATATAAACCAGTTAAAGGCATATGGAACACAGGCCAACCATGCTCACCATGTCCTGCTGGATGCAGCAGAACACTTCACCCCGCCCACCAGAAACACTTTTCCACCATCCCCCTCACAGACCAGTTCATCCACGGACTCGCCCACGACTCCGCCCACAGACCACTACAGACCACGCCCCGACACGCCCACAAGCTGCCACAGCAGAGACAGCAGGACTGACACTGCCTCTGAAGACAGCGACACCACACAGCCATACAGCCCACACTGCACCAACTACGACCCCGACTCCAGTGACCCCATGGAAGTCACCTACCTCAAATATCCAGAACCACCACCCGACCCCGACTACCCCGACAACACACTCGACGCTACACAATGGCACAGGGACAATTCCTACAGACTTGTCCGCAATGACGAGAGTGACCCCCGGTCACACAATTCCAAAATTGCATGCCTGATCCACACAAGGGTGTGGGATCCGGGAGAGCAGGACGACACGGTGTCTGACTCCCGACACGGCAACCCCTTTGTGACCCTGTTCACAGAGGCAGAATCAAAGTGAGGTGTCCAGATGATGTAAGATAGGAATCGTTTGAGGGAAACGATGTCCTTTCTGATGGAACCTGCACGTATGTTTGTCTTCGTTTTATGTTTGTTTGTTTTCAGGAATGTAAATGTTTCAGCTGGAGGATGGACATCTTCTTTTCAGCTGAAAAGATTGTGACCACCTCACATGCACGTTAGTTTGTCCGCAGATACCTTTGAGAACTTCGGTTTGATTGGGGATCTTTTCCAAAGTTGTAAGGCCACACGCCAAATAGCTTGTCCGCAGATATCTCTGAGAACTTCAGTGATGTCCTCAGTTGGAGCATCTTGGCTCCCTTGGTTTTTTAGGTGCCCCTCTATTCGGCGAAATAGAGGCTGCAAGTCATGGTAAACACATTCGTACCCGTTCTTTCCAGGTTACTCAGGCAGTGGACAAACGGCACTGAGGACCCGCCCTGTCTGAGAACCAACCCTTGGTCAGCCAAGCTCGGGTATGGCACAGCACGCCCTACCCGGGGATCCCATCCAACTCATACCCGTAGCGGCCCATACGCAACTCATTCGGATGTTTATTTCCAAGTTTGTTTTCATTTTACGTTAGGTAGCCCTTCGGCCGCCATCCCACATGCTATTTACATCCGGGAACTTCGGATGGTAAATCAGCAAAGCCTGCGAGACGGCTCGCAGAAGGAAGGATTGTTAGGTGTATGCTGGTCTTTAAATTCGCTTTTTGAAAAAAAAATGAGGGGAGTCACAGGGTGTGACTTAGCCAGTCATTTTAAAGGGTCAATTGGGTTTTGAAAGACAGATGCACTAACAAGTAAAGGTCTTAAACTGTGTATTGACAGATACTGTGCTTGATCCCAAAGGTTTCAAAGGACGAGACAGAGGTCGAAGCCAGGATTGTCAATACCGGAGGAAGAAGGAAGAGAAAGAAGAAGAACAGCAAAATGATGGAAGCCCACTTATTACTATTTAATGTCATATGTATATGTGTGGAAACAAGACACGTTTCCCCCACAACCCCCACCGTAAATGTTAGTACAACAAACCCCCAGTGCTCAGCTCTGATCAGCGAGGTTCAGACCTGGTGTACTAAATTCATGACGTGGTACTCCATGTCCTACATAATCGAATCACTGTTGGTGATCGCGATCCTCATCATCCTAGTGCAGACCCTCAGGTTGAGGAAATGGAAGAGGAGAGCCTCTCGTTCCAGCACCTCACCCATCTATAGAGTGCAATCCCCCATCTTCGGATTCCACCAAACCCCTCAACCCCTCACTGATTACAACACTCTGTAAATAAAATTCAGCCATGTATTATATTGTTCCATACTCGACTGCCGAGTTGGGAAGTGTGATGTTGTGGTGTGAATGGTTAAGGTTTTAGAGTGATTAAATGTTTAAGTTAAGGTTAAGGTTAATAGTGATAGGTAGAGGTTCCCAATTGTAGTAATGCATGTCCCTTTTGACATAGGGCCAAGTAGAAATGTTAGTTAAAATTTTTTTCTCTTCTTCCCATAGTTTAGAACAGAGTAGAACAGGAACTGGCAAGAGGTCAGAACACAAGGAGGCAAAGTACGTAGGTGATCCTTCACAATAGTATGATTGTGAGGATCACAAGGAGGGAATGTAGCCATGCTGGCCACGCAAAATGGACACTGAGCCAAACTAAAATGGAAGGCTGCTGGGAAACAGACAGTTCAGCCAGAACAGCAGTCTGCAAAGAGCAGTTTGCATTCTGCAGCAGCAGAAACCAGTTTGGGCTCAGGTGAAAAGACCTTAGCTAGGTGCAAATGGCAAAACGCTTTGCATGCTAATGAGGCCATCAGACTTGAACACCCACACAATAGATACATTTGGTTCTGAATGGACACATTCCAATCAAGACCCAGACATCGAGGCACCAGAAACCTCCGAACAAAAGGACATAAGAAACGCCCCCTCCATCACGGAGACCCCCTCGCATTGGGGAATTAATCCAGTATCGATAAGAAATTGATCCAATAGGTAGAGCCCGCCCGAGAAGAGGGAAGGACAACGGAACCCCTATAAAAGATAGGGACCTCGTGTTGTCCGGTCTGTTAAACCCGTGCTCCGGCCCCGACTGACACCTGGTATCCTGACTCCAGCCGTTGAGCACCAGCCGCCGAAACCGTAAGTTCAACGCTCGCTACGCGATCCAAGCCCACTAGACTCCCAAGTGCCAGAACGCTTGCTGAAGGCTGCAGACAAAACCAGGACGAAGGCCTCGTTCTCTGACCTTGCCTGTTCCTGTTAGATAAGTATTCTGTTTGCTTATGTTTAGTTGTAGCTTAGTCTCTTAGTGTGTGCATGAGTATTTATTATTAACTGTATAATAAATATTGATCGTTTGAACTTGACTAATCGGTGTATCGTCTTTATTACTTTGAACTTGACCTTGGAATACTTGTGACGTTGCCTATACGGCAGCTGGCGACTCCAGAGCTAAATAATTACATAGAACAGAGCCTAGCAGTGTTAAGCACACGTCGAACTCGGAGGCGTGTTAATACACTCCAATAAACGCGTTTTACGCCCATAGTAAAACGTGCAACAGAGGTGAAAGGAACTGTTTAGAAGATCAAAGGAAAGCATAACAGCCATACCAACAAGGTGGGCAAAATGTGAAAAAGAAGTACATAAGCAAATGTTTTCTCTGGAAGAGCATTGCAGACAACTCTTGCTGGTTACAAGGCTAATTCTGGCGTGACATCTTCAGTTTATTTTTAAGTGTCCTCCTCTGGTGCTAATTGCCGACAGACTTCTGGGAATGAAGAGATGGTGATGAATTTAGCTGATAACAGTGATTTGGAGATCGTAAGAGTGGCTGTGCTGCTTTGTCCAGGCATCTGAAGTGCTTTTTTGAGATGTCAATGGTTTGTTTAATTATCCTTCTAGTTGTGACTGGTGCCTAAAAAACACCTGGATTTTCTGCACCTCAGTGTTATGTGGCAGTGGATGTAGCAAAGGATTTTCGAGTCCCACTGCTATCAACAGGGTTTCCCGTTGTTTGCACCCACAGTCGCTGGGGAACCCGCAGCAGTGGTCAATGGCACTGGAAGATCCCGTCGGTGGGAATGGCCAGAAAATCCTACCCTGTTTTTTTGCATAATCTTATGCCATTATTACACTGCTATATATTTTTGAGTAATTATAAATAATAATCTTTAATAGTGTCACAAGTAGGGACTTCCGGTTGTGGCTATGCGGAGCTAAGCCGCATGTTCGGCAGCTCCCGCTACTTAAGGACTTTTGGGCCGATTTGAGGGCCCCAAACGGCGCTGTTTCGACGAATCCCGGTGCTCACCCGGAGTGGGGCAAAGGAAAAAGCTGCAGCAGCTCCCCAAGAAAAGCAGGGGAAGAAGGACAAAATGGCGGCCGGCGGAACACCTGAGGACTGGTGGAAGTGGGCGCAGGAGCAGCAGGCCTCTGTTCTGCGCTGTTTTGCGGAGCTGAAGGCTGAGCTGCTGGACTCCCTGAATGCGACGACCAACAAGCTGCTTGGGACCCAGGCGGCCCAGGAGGCGTCTATTCGGGCGTTGCAGCAGCAGGCCGTTGAGAGGGAGGAGGAGGCCGTGGTCCTCGTGGGGAAAGTGGAATTGCACAAGGCACTTCACAAAAAGTGGCAAGACCGCTTGGAGGAGCTGGACGTTCGCACGAGGCGAAAGAATTTGAGGATCCTGGGCCTGGCGGAGGGGCTGGAGAGGTCGGATCTCCCGTCGTATGTGACCACGATGTTGAGCTCGTTGATGGGGGCGGGGTCCTTCCATTTGCCCCTGGAGCTTGAGGGAGCTCAGAGTGTTGGCCAGGAGGCCTAAGGCAAATGAGCCCCCGAGGGCGGTGCTGGTGCGGTTCCATCGATTCAGCGACCGGGAGTGTGTGCTGCACTGGGCTAAGAAAGAGAGGAGCAGCAAGTGGGAGAATTCGGTAGTGAGAATCTACCAGGACTGGAGTGCGGAGGTGGCTAAGCGGCGGGCTGGGTTCAACCGGACGAAGGCGGTGCTGCATGCCAAGCAGGTCAGATTTGGAATGCTGCAGCCTGCGTGCCTGTGGGTGACATACAAGGACCGGCACCACTACTTTGAGTACCCGGAGGAGGCGTGGGCCTTTGTACAGGCGGAGAAGCTGGACTTGAACTAGGGTCTGGGGACACACTATGGCCGTTGCTGTATTCGCTGTTGCTGTTCTTCATCTTTGACATGTGTGTTTTTTATGCTGCTTTTCTTTTTCCTCTGTTTCCGGGTGGGTCTGTCTGTTGGGTATGGGTGTGGGGTATGTGGGGAATGTTGGGGGTTTGTGTTTTATATGTTCTCTTCTGTACGGGGCTGGGGGTTGGGGTGAAACTGGATTTTGAGGAGCTGCGTCAGAAGGGTGGGGTGTGGCAGTGTGAAAGCGCGGGCTTTCCCCTGGTTTCCTGCGCCGTGGGGCGGGGGGGTGGAGCTGGCGGTGGGGGCGTGGCCTCTACTGGTTTTCTTTCCCGCGCTGAAGCGGTGCCAAGGAGGTGTGGCAAGAGGGGGATGACCCCATGCCGGGAGGAGATGGGTTTTGGCGGGAGCTGCCGGGGTCAGCGGAAGTCAGCTGACTCACGGAAGTACCATGGAGGGTGCGTCGCGGCTAGGAGGGGTCCTAGCCTGGGGGGGGGGATACTGGGTTGCTGCTGGAATGGCCAGGAAGGAGCTGGTGTGGGCCGGGGGGGTAGAGGAGAGGCGTTATCGCCATGGGGAACGGGTCGGGCGGGGCGAGCTGGCCTGGGGCGAGCAGTCGATAAGTTATGGCTAGCCGGCGGGGGAGGGGGGCGGGTTGCCCTCTGATCCGGCTGATTACCTGCAACGTGAGGGGGCTGAATGGGCCGGTTAAGAGAACGAGGGTATTTTCTCATCTGAAGGGGTTGAAGGCGGACGTGGCTATGCTCCAGGAGACCCACTTGAAGATGGCGGACCAGGTTCGTCTGAGGAAGGGGTGGGTGGGGCAGGTCTTTCACTCAGGATTGAACGCGAAGAACCGGGGGATGGCGATTCTGGTGGGGATAAGGGTGGCGTTCGAGGCGGCTGAGGTGGTGTCGGACAAGGAGGGCAGATATATTATGGTGAAGGGTAGGCTGCAGGGAGAGAAGGTGGTGCTGGTTAATGTATATGCCCCGAATTGGGATGATGCTGGCTTCATGAGGCGCTTGTTGGGCCGCATTCCGGACCTGGAGGCAGGGGGCCTGATCATGGGGGGAGACTTTAACACAGTGCTGGATCCCCCACTGGACCGGTCCAGTTCAAGGACGGGTAGGAGACCGGCGGCAGCCAAAGTGCTGAGGGGATTCATGGACCAGATGGGAGGGGTGGATCCCTGGAGGTTTGGGAGACCGAGAGCGCGGGAGTATTCCTTTTACTGGGACAGTAGCAGCAGCAACCCGGGGGGGGGGAGGGGGGGGGGGGGGGGGAGGGAAAGTGGGGGGGGAATGATGACTATGTTTGGTTATTTAATTTTTATTTATTTTTAAGTTCTCTTGTTGTTCATTGGGGTTGGGGGGGGGGGGGTGGGGGGGATGTGATACATGCGATGATACGGTTTGGGGGGTGTTACAGTTGTTATGGGTTATTTTGTTGCATTTCATTGTTTGTCGTTATATTTTATATTTTCTGTAAAAAATTCCAATAAAAATTATTTTAAAAAAAAATAGTGTCACAAGTAGGCTTACATTACACTGCAATGAAGTTAGTGTGAAAATGTCCTAGTCGCCACACTCCGGCGCCTGTTTGAGCACATTGAGGGAGAATTCAGAAGGTCCAATTCACCTACGTCTTTCGGTTCTTGTGGGAGGAAACTGGAGTGCCCAGAGGAAGCCCACACAGACATGGGGAGAACGTGCAGACTCCGCACCGACTGTGATCCAAGCCGGGAATCGAACCTGGGTCCCTGGCGCTGTGCTAACCACTGTGCTACCATGCTGCCCAGATGAGTGTCTGGATATCAATGGCGTGGAAGCTCTTACAGCTCCTGAACATCATAGCATTGTATTCAGGAACCGGGTGGGTCACATGGTAGCCATAATAACACCCGAGGCACTGGAGAGTGCTATAATAGTGAAAGATTCTAGTATATTGTCAGTCTGATGTTGTTTTTCTCTGGGGAAACTGGGGAAGATATTTTTCATACAAATAATGCATCAGTGAGCTGCCTGATTTATCTGTACACTACTGATTCATTGATGCTGTAGATGTCCCCTATGGTAGTGTGGAAAGACTCAGAGGAATACAAGTTTAGTACAATTTTGATCCAAGATTCCTGCTGGTAGTGCAGGCCTTGATATTACCTTGTCGACATATCAGCTTTCAGCAGATAGCACAACTTTATAATCAACCTTACCCTGAAAAAACTGTTCTCTTCGGCAGCCACAAATACCCACAGCTAGATTCCATGCATACTAGCGACGGCCGTCAGACTTCCCTCTTTGATATTAAGTCTCTACAGTTGGTCGTGAATCTACAACCTTCTGGCACAGAGGTGAGGCCAAATATAAAGCTGCAGCTAACAGTTCTGGACTATAGAAATAACACTGTTGCCTCATTTGTCGAGAGTGCGTTTGTTGCTCAGGCAAAATCATGCACTGGGTAAATAGAGCAGAGCCAGCAAAGTGGAGGACCATATCATCAATTAGCTCCCATGCAACCAAAGCTGAACCTTAGGACAAAGCAAGACTGACTGGAAAATCAACTGTCTGAGGACAAGGGGATGCTAATGCAAGCCAGTTGAAACAGCTTTTGAAGACAGATGTTTCTACATAGATCTGACCGGAGTTAGATCTTTTCTGTAAAGCAAGCATTCCTCTGTGCCATTGGTATTTAAGGTGGATTGAGAGCTGAGATGGTTGTTTTCTTGTTGTTAAATGGGAATAAGGATAGCAATTAAGGGTATTGTATTCACTGTATTGAGTAGTATTGTTCAAGGGGGAATTGTAAACCGTCTCCTGGTGTGATATTAAAGGTTTTAATACTGTGTTAGTAATAAAATTAGTTTTAATGTATCATATCTCTATTTCTTCGTGAAATCACTCCTGGAGCGAGGTCCTTTCTTCTCAGACTTACAAAATTAAAATACAATATTGTGGTTACAGTCCAGTATCCTAGCCACTGTTGGGTTCTGGTCTGGGATGATAATAATAACCCTGTTAAGGGACCAAATGGACTTTCACTTAATTTTTAAGTCCAATCGCATGAAAGTTCACTACACAGCTGCACATGCTGAAACCTACTGCCTAGTTGTGGGTTTATCTAATGCTAGATATGACATGAATAACCGTATTGGTTAGTGTAAAGCTTTTCAGCTCCATTGATAAAATCTTACAACGGTTTAACAAATTGAAATCCATGTTCAAGCTTCCGGTACAGATAAAATCTGATTAAAACCTCGGGCATGCTGTACAAATGATTTCTTGAAATTATATCCCAATAATTTTCACATGCCCAGAACATGAAAAATGGTGTTCCATTATTCTGCACAGCCAATCTCGATACACATACTGATGTACCTGTAATGCATAGGCCCAAGGCTCCTCATCTTGCTTTTTTTTCTTTCATACAATCTGATACATCATCAGCCACTGCTTGTGGCAGAAGCAAAAGGGAAATAAAAACAGACCTTGTATCTATAAGAAAGAACAGGCAGTTAGGATGACGGGCATCCAGAGGTCCTTCATTCGTTTGGGCTTTTGAGTGCATTAAAGGATCTGGCAGTCTGGTTCATAATGGTCTCAAGTAAGATAAAAAATTAGATGGACATCTCTTCATTCGCCAGATCATTTGCTGTTCTCAAGTGAAAGCTTGCTTGGAATGAGGAGGAAAAAGTTTTAAACAATTGCATTGAATAAGAATCGTAATGAGTTCTCAGCTGAAAAATTCCCAGCAAAGCGGTTTTTAATAGCCTCCATGTAAATCGGGTATCTTTCCACCACTCAGAACACGCTGTGAGGCAAAATATCCGTTGGACAAACATCAGCCTGCGGTTACAGAGCGACTGCTGTTAAATGTAAAAGGAAACAAACTGTACTGACTGCCAATGGAGAAAGAGAAAATCATTGATAAGTAATTAAGAATCAAGGAACCATGAAGACAACCCTACAGAATATTACAGTGTAAATACCCGTGTAAACATTTTGGAGCAGCTGTTTAAGAACACTAATCACCCGGCATGAAGACAACAGAAATCTGATTAGCATGAGATATAATTGCAGACATTACACCACCACTACCACCACCCCACCACTCCCCCATTTGATTTCTGCAGGATAAAATTAGGAGTTACAGTATTCTCTTTTACATACACGTCAATCATAGTTCCACACATAAGGCTGCTGAGTTTTTAATGCAATTTACTCGGGCAAGATAATGGCTTCAAGAAGCTGGATGCATTTTTGTTAATGTAGATTTAATATATTCTCAGTCTTCTGTTGGATTATGCATTAATTGATTGATGGGTAATTCGGTACACTGTTTCCGTCAATTCTTCTTGCCCTTACCCCGTCCTCAGGACACCTGCCATGAACTTTTTATCAACGAGGGCTCATCTACTTCTGAGCATAACAATGACTCCGGCAGAATCGCAGGACTGCCACTACATGTTGGAGGGCTTTGTAAGAAAATAAATTGTATATTTCTTCCCCTCTGTCAGGTTGTTGATAACGGGGTCAATATCAGAGTTCCTCCTAAAAATGGCACCAAGGTAAGAAATAAGCCTTCTTTAAATATTTGCCAAAAAGAGAAAATGAAGTTTTGTGACTGTGGGTTTGCTAATTCTCCTTCAAATTCATCTCTGATTGTGCCATTCATTAAAAGTATAACCGCAGGATGGAAGTGAAAGGGGTTGTATTTGAGATCAGTTTTCCCCAGCAGGGGAGGGGGAAGGGAGTGTGGTGGAAGGATGTGCGGGGAATAAAGGAAAGCATCCTGGACTAACGCTTTCATTTATTCATTGTCCCTTGCTAGAAGCCTTGCGTGTATGTCTTAGATAAGGACAGGATCAGGTTCAGCTCAGTTCATTACTCCACGATTTAATAACCTCCTGTTCCAGATTCATGCGTAAACAATTGATGTAGAAGTAGCAGAAGGCTTTCTTTGCCTGTGGGGAAATATAACCAGTGTGAACTACTGGAAGGAAGAAAGTCCTTTTGTTGCCATTTTAACAGAGGCCTAACCCATATTTTTAAAGGATTAATGATTCTGGTAAGATAGCTTGAAAGGTGGATCACAAAGGAACAGTACATTAGCCGTATTGATCCACAGCAGGCTTTCAAAACCAAGATAATATCTAGTCACATATTCAAAATAAATAAAATTAAACAGCAGTCCACACACTGAAAATATTTTCATGGTGAAAAAGAAATTCAATTCTGCACACTGCAGTCTTCCAATATCTGCTTATCCACGCTGACAATATTTCGTCCAAAATTAACTTGTTGCCGTTTTTCAACAGTGTGGTCCGTCCTTTTCTTCCCCTTTATTCTTGGGCTGGGTGGGAAGAAAGCAACTGTGGCATGAAGTACCTCCTGACGAGGAAGAGCAGGCAAATGATATATTCCTGGGTTTGCCTGACCTAGTTAGAGGTGCCATCTCACACATGCACACGGCTGACAAGTTACGTGCTGAAAAGGGAGAAAAGATTACTCTGTATATTCCCTGTATATGTAGTTCGCAAATTAATGGCCATCAGTAGTTCACTCATCTGTGGCCAATATAGATGGCCAGCTGACTGCGAAATTTTCACAAAAGCCCAATGGGTAACTTGGAACACAGTTAAATATGTACACTGACTACCTTACCGAAGTGCCATTGGACACAATCAGAGATTAAAGAAAAATCATTACTCACTGCTACGGATCTATGTGATATGTTGTTTGTTCTTGCTGTGATCCGAAGACAAAACGTTTCGAACCACCTCTTCGAAGAATCTGGCCATAATCCAATAAAATGGAAGACAAAAGAAATTCTATTTTTTTTACAGCATAAAACCATTGTAACTGGATAGTTTCATTGCACTTAGTTCAAGCTTAGGAAGTGCAGAGACTTACTCAATAATGCGCAGTAACGCAAAGGTCATGTTAAAATGTTATTGCTGCCATTCTCCACGCTAATGCACACCATTAGCCATGAACTGTCAATGAGGTGTCCTTCAGCATATGCACTACCAAGTCAATCACATGCTGACCAGTCAATCTTTCCCTTGCTATGTGGTTCATTTGTGCCATTGTATAATGGCTCAAAGAAATGTTGATTGGAGGTAAAGATTGGAACGAAATCTGAGCCACAAGAGAAATTTTGCAGACACGAGTCACGGACAAATTGTGACCAACTGTTCTTTCTTTGCTGCCGCAAAGAGAAAAGGCATGGAGGTGTCCATACTCTGCATTCTTGTAAAACACAATGAGAGGTTTATTAAGGGTGTTATTCATACAATCAAGATGTTGATCTGTCCAAAGCCCACGCAAACACTCTGCTGACATCACTACACATCATGTGACGCATTAACAGCAAGAATATATTCCCAGATCCATAACACCCCTCCCTCTTTACTTAATTATTGCAATTGCAACAATTGTTTTGTTAAGGGCCGGCAGTTGTCGGCAAATATTAGGAGATTGTTAGGTGTTTTTGCCTTCCTGAGGGACTGAGCCAGAGCTGATTATTTCGATGGATGCTGAGAAAGCATTTGATATGGTTGAGTGGGGTTACCCATTAGAAATCCTTAGGCAATTTGGCTTTGGACCAAAATTTGTATCTTGGATTAGACTTTTGTAAAGGGCTCTGACCGCTAATGTGCGTACAAATGCCCTGAGCTTTGGTTATTTTCAACTGAACAGGGGTACAAGGCAGGGGTGCCCATTGTTTCCTCTTTTGATTGCCTTGGCAATTGAGCTTCTGGCCATCGCATTGAGGTAGTCTACCAGATGGAGGGGGAATATAGCATGGGGGGGGGCGGGGGAGAATAGAGTGTCTTTTTATGTGGATGATTTGTTGCTACATACCACAGACCCACCCTCCAAGAGTGGAGGAGATAGTGAAGTTGCTTAAAGTTTGGCTCCTTCTCGGGGTACAAGCTGAATCTGGGCAAGAGAGAATATTTTCCAGTAAACCTCCGGGGAGGGGAGTTGATCTGGTAGGGAGGCTGCTATTTAGTTCCGCCAGGACTAGCTTCCTTATCTGGGAATCTGGGTGGCCCATGACTGGGCCTTGTTCGAAAAACTTGTTACAACAACCTGGGCTAGGGCATGGTCAATTCTACCTCCACAGACCCAAGAGTCCCAACTCAAACGAAGTAACCAATAGTTTGCTTAAAATTTGCAGAATCTTTGGCCCCTTGACTGCTCAATAAGTTATGAGCCAGCAGGTTTGTAACTTAATCAGAACAACTGTTTATTCATAACAGTAACAAAGTTGAAATATGCAGAAATTATAACAGAATAATGGTCAGTTAGTCCACTACTCCCCCCTTTTACTGTCCCACCTTCTACGCAAATGCACACAAAACAGACACACACAGAGGGATGGGATGGGGAAAAATAATAGGAATTAAAATGAAATGAAATATTAGTGTCCTTGTTTCTGATGTCGAGGTCATTACTGCAGACTCTTCTCGCAGGATACTTTGTGATCGAAAACATCGATTGGATTGCTAATGAGAATCTTCTGGCAGGGATATTCAATCAGCACTTCCAGTTTGTAAGGTTTCCTCTGGGGGAGTTACTTTAACTTTTATTATCCTGGGCCTTCATTCAAAGGGACATCCACAGGCCAGTTTAATTCTTAAGGTTTTCGGTCTCACCTTTTTCCCAGCCGTGTTTTAAACTTAACTGGTGTGGTGAATGTGATTCACACCGGACTATAATCTGTATATACATGTGTCTGTATTGTATGTGCAGTTCACTACCTGTCCTCCAGGGGGAGTAGCTCTGGGAATGCTCGAGTTGTACGGGGCTTCTTCCTTGGCTCTGCCCAGGACTCCTCCCCCGGAAGCTGCTGTATAAAGATCAGTGCCACATGGTCAGCTGGCCAGTTCACGGAATGTTCAATGGCTAACAGGCTGGCTCTGTTGTGAGTATATTAAAACCGCTATTCTCATCCTACAAGCACGTGGCCGTAGAATTGTTGGTTCCAACAATTTAATATAGTCAGGAAACAGTCAAAGAAATTATGGAAGCAGCCCTCAAGCCCAGACGCCTAGAACTCGACCCAGAGGATGCAGAGGCTAAGGAAATGTTTTCCTACTGGCTGAGATGTTTTAAAGCCTACCTGGCAGAAGCCAGCACCGCCGGAATAACGGAGGAACAAAAACTCAAGCCTACTGCATGCAAGGGTAAGCCACAGAATCTCCACACAGCTAAATCCGGCCGGTTCTTACACTGCAGCGTTGGCGATATTGGACAAAATGTACGTTAGGCCCATTAACGAGATTTATGCACGCCACTTGTTTACGACTCGCCATCAGCGGCCTACAGAAACGCTAGCCGAGTTTGTAAGGGAATCGAACAATCTTTCCAATGACTGTAATTATCAAGCCATTACCGCGGCTGAACATAGGGAGCTTGCTGCGCGGGACCTTTTCATGGTGGGCCTTAGGTCTAACTATGTGCGCCAAAGACTGCTAGAAAAGGGGGCCCAGGACTTAGACACTACTGTGGAGGCTGCTACCACTATGGAAGTTTCCTTCCGCAGCCTCACCTCGTTTCCCGCGGACCCCGCGACCTCATCGTGGACCCCCAACCAACAGTCCCCCCAAGCCTGTGCCACACGGCCCCCCAGCTACCGCGCTGCCAAAGCCAGTTACTCTGCTGCCCCAGCCAGTTACTCTGCTGCCCCAGCCAGCTACTCGGCTGCTTCAGCCTGCCATTTCTGTGGCCAAAGCCAGCACCCGCGGCAGCACTGCCCGGCCCGTAACACGACCTGCAGCAGCTGCGGGCGAAAAGGACACTATGCCAGAGTGTGTCTGGCGAAGAAAGCTCCAGCCTCTAACCCTCCCACGGCTCAAAGCACTCATTCCCTGAATTCACAGGCCTGCAGGCCCCAAAATGCTGCAGCCTGTATGCCGACTCCGCCCCCACCCGACATGTGCGACTCATGGGGGCGGCCATCTTGGCAATCCTCCTCCATGCGGCCGGCCATGTGCGACTCATGGGCGCAGCCATCTTGGCAATCCTCCTCCATGCGGCCGGCCATGTGCGACCCATGGGGGCGCCCATCTTGGGATCCATCCCCTTCAAACTCTGAAACTTACCTCGACGACTACGAACTCAGAGGGCAATCATCACATGGCCACTCCAGCACAGCTGATCGAGCCGCCGACTACCCGCATCTCAGCGCAGTCACCCTGGATCAATCCCGCCCCAAGCACCTACGAAGTTCGATGGAGGAGGTCCAGATCAACGGGTACAGCACGCCATGCCTCTTTGACTCCGGGAGCACCAAGAGCTTTATACATCCAGAGCTGGTAAGACGCTGTTCGCTTTCTATTTTTCCGGTGAGCCAAACTATCGCCCTCGCTTCGGGATCCCACTCAGTCCAAATCCAAGGACGCACCGTTGTTACGCTCACAATTCAAGGCGCTAGTTATTCTAAATTTAAACTCTATGTCCTGCCTGACCTCTGCGCGCCACTCTTATTAGGCCTGGATTTCCAGTGCAACCTCAAGAGCCTCACCCTCAGCTTCGGCGGGCCCCTGCCCCCACTCACTATCTGCAGCCTAACCATGCTGCACATCTCCCCCCCCCCCTCCGCTCTTCGCCAATCTCACTCCAGATTGCAAGCCAGTAGCTACTCACAGCAGGCGATACAGCCTACAGGATAGGGTCTTTATCCGATCGGAGGTCCGACGGCTGCTCAGTGAGGGGATTATAGAGGCCAGTAATAGTCCCTGGAGAGCTCAGGTGGTGGTCGTCAAGACCGGGGAAAAATTTCACATGGTCGTCGACTATAGCCAGACCATAAATCGCTTTACGCTCCTAGACGCATATCCCCTCCCCAGAATTGCAGACATGGTTAATCAGATCGCCCAATATCGGCTATTTTCCACGGTGGATCTGAAGTCTGCATACCACCAGCTCCCAATCCGCCCGGAGGACCGCCACTACACGGCATTCGAGGCCGATGGCCGCCTCTTCCATTTCCTACGGGTCCCTTTTGGCGTCACTAACGGGGTTTCGGTGTTCCAACGAGCAATGGACCGAATGGAAGACGAGTACGGGCTGCGGGCCACGTTTCCGTATCTGGACAATGTTACCATCTGCGGCTATGACCAGCAGGACCACGACGCCAACCTCCACCGTTTTCTCCAAATGGCACAGAAATGAAATCTCACTTATAACAAGGAGAAATGCGTTTTCCGCACAAACAGACTGGCCATCCTCGGCTACGTCGTGGAGAATGGAGTCCTGGGCCCAGACCCAGACCGTGTGAGCCCCCTCTTAGAACTCCCCCTCCATCATTGCCCCAAGGCCCTCAAATGGTGCTTGGGGTTCTTCTCATACTACGCCCAGTGGGCCCCTCAATATGTGGAGAAAGCCAGCCCACTCTTTAAGGCCACACGATTTCCCCTGTCAGCTGAGGCGCGCCAGGCCTTCAGCTGCATCAAGGAGGACATCGCCAAAGCAGCCATGCGGGCGGTGGATGAATCCACTCCCTTTCAGGTTGAGAGCGACGCCTCAGAGGTAGCTCTAGCAGCCACTTTAAATCAGGCAGGGAGGCCCGTTGCATTTTTCTCCCGTACCCTATCCGCTTCAGAACTCCGACACTCCTCAGTCGAGAAGGAAGCACAAGCCATCGTGGAGGCTGTTCGTCACTGGAGGCACCACCTCGCAGATAGTAGGTTCACTCTCATCACCGACCAAAGATCAGTTGCCTTTATGTTTGACAACTCGCAAAGGGGCAAAATAAAAAATGATAAAATCCTTCGGTGGAGGATCGAACTCTCCACCTATAGTTACGATATTAAATATTGACCGGGGAAGCTCAACGAGCCCTCGGATGCCCTATCCCGCGGGACATGCGCCAGCGCGCAGATCAGCCGTCTGAAAGCCATCCACGTTGATCTCTGCCATCCAGGGGTCACCCAGCTCGCCCACTACATCAGAGCCCGAAACCTGCCTTTCTCCAACGAGGAGGTAAAAGCGGTCACCAGGGACTGCCCGATCTGTGCAGAGTGCAAACCGCACTTCTATAGACCAGACAGGGCCCACCTGGTCAAGGCTTCTAGGCCCTTTGAACGCCTTGAAATCGATTTCAAAGGGCCACTCCCCTCCACTAACAAGAACATTTATTTCCTCAACATCATTGACGAGTTCTCCCGATTCCCTTTTGCCATTCCATGCCCTGATATGACCTCCCACACAGTCATTAGGGCCCTGCATAGTGTCTTCACCCTGTTCGGTTTCCCCAGCTACGTGCACAGCGACCGGGGTTTGTCCTTTATGAGCGACGAGCTGCGTCAGTACCTGCTCGACAAGGGCATCGCCTCGAGCAGGACTACCAGCTACAACCCCAGGGGGAACGGGCAGGTGGAGAGGGAGAACGCGACGGTCTGGAAGACCGTCCTACTGACCCTCCGGTCTAGAAAACTCCAAGTCTCCCAATGGCAAGAAGTCCTCCCAGACGTGCTCCACGCAATCAGATCCCTCCTCTGTACAGCTACAAATCAAACCCCTCACAAGCGACTCTTCATTTTTTCTAGGGGCACTACCACGGGAGTCTCACTTCCGGCGTGGCTGAGGACACGAGGCCCGGTCCTCCTGAGGAAGCACGTCAGGGGGCACAAAACTGACCCCCTTGTTGAAAAGGTGCACCTCCTCCATTCCAACCCCAGTACGCATTCGTGGAGTTCCCGGACGGTCGCCAGGACACAGTATCCCTTCTGGACCTGGCTGCCGCTGGATACAGAAACCCCTACCCCCACTGAGAAACCCCTTACCCCGTTCCCTATGCTGCCGCCCCCTCGCGCCCCCGATTCCGCAAGCTCACCCCACCGGTTCCACGCGCCAGAACCAGCCCGCCCCCAGCGTCCCCAGTCTCCGGTCGAGCCAGAGGTGTATAAAGTTCGGACGAGACCCGCCCCGGAGTCTGCCATCGTACCCCAGCTCTCAACACCCACACAGCCACCACAAGGGGCTGCAACCCCGGTGCTCCGCAGATCGAAAAGAACAATTCATCCACCGGACAGACTAACTCTGTGAGCCACCACCCCCGCTGGACTCGATTTTTTCACAGGGGGTGAATGTGGTGAATGTGATTCACACCGGACTATAATCTGTATATACATGTGTCTGTATTGTAAGTGCAGTTGCACTACCTGTCCTCCAGGGGGAGTAGCTCTGGGAATGCTCGAGTTGTACGGGGCTTCTCCCTTGGTTCTGCCCAGGACTCCTCCGCCGGAAGCTGCTGTATAAAAGATCGGTGCCACGTGGTCAGCCGGCCAGTTCACCGAAAGTTCAATGGCTAATAGGCTGGCTCTGTTGTGAGTATATTAAAACCGCTATTCTAATCCTACAAGCACGTGTCAGTAGAATTGTTGGTTCCAACAACTTGTTTCCAGGCTCACCAGATGTCCCCCAGTTTTACTTAGGGAAAACAGAGTATCAGAGAAGTAGCTTCCACGAGACCTAAAGAGGTTGGTTAACATTTCAGGGAGAGAAACCCAAAGAATTCACTCCAGCTCTGCCTTCAGGAATTAATCATTCGCAGGCTGGATGGAGAGGAAAAGCTGGCTGGATCTGTTTTCTTGCAGCGAGCTCCAGCAGCCACCCTGCTCTGTGGCTGAATTTTTGAAACTGAAAGATGAATCTTCCTCGCTCTGAAGTACATTCTGAAGCAGTCAGCACCAGTCAGCATTGAGTATAAGCAAAGGCCCGACAAATTGAGCCAGCTCATTGGCCGCCAGCAAAGTCCATCAAGATGGATTATCACTGATGTCAGATCGCTACTTCACATCCCGATTTGTCTCAGGGCCACAGGCTAACCCTCAGTTTACCAGCCACTTGAATCAAAGGTGAAATTCATTACTTGTCCATGTACGCTAATTGTAATAGCCAAAATAACCAAAAATAAAGGTAAGCAGGGAATAAACAAAGTTTAAACAGGAGGATCTTGACAAACTTAATTTTGCTGGCCTGGTGGATGGGGTGAAGGCTGATTTCAAAAGTGGGATGACCTCCTTCTTAACTTAGCGAGAAGGGTCTAGACAGTGAAGTTGAATATTCGTCCAATGGTTTTGTTTTTGTTCCAGTGTCTCTCGTCTTTCTATACCAGGGTTAATAGATGGATATCTACTTTTGTTAGGACTGGTGAGACCCCTCAGATTCATAGGACATTTCTGCAAAGGGATAGGCAGTTGGGGGGTTGGCACTACCAAATCTGTTATGTTACTAGTAGGTGGCAAATATTGCTAAGTTGTGAGGTGGTTCAGGGATCTAAATTCTAAATGGGGCAGATGGAGAAGGTGCATTGGGTCAAGTCTGAGGACCCTGGTTACCGCTCCACTCTTGTTTCTCCCTGCAAGATTCTCTTTGGGCCTGCTGGTGATATCCACTTTGAGGATTTGGAATCAGTTTAGGCGGCATTTAAACTGGGCTCCATGTTACTGTTGGCTACACTTTGCAGTAATCATAGGTTTGAGCCATCTGGCTTGGATTCATCGTTCAGGGCATGGGAGAGAAAGAGATTGGAAAGTTTAGGGACATGTATCTTAGATTAGTTCCTCAGTTTGAATGAGCTTTTAGAGAAGTTCCAGTTCCTGAGAGGGAACGTATTCAGGTACTTACAGGTGCGCAGTTTTCTATGTAAGGAGCTTCCTTCATTTCCTCTGGAACCGTCGCCATTGCTTTTGGACAGGGCCCTGTCCTTAGCCGAGTTAGGGGAGGGTAAGATTTTAATATTTATGGGCAGATATTATTGACGGAGCAGGCTTCGGTCAAGTAAAGGGGAATTAAGAGGGTGACCTGGGTTTGGTCTTTGAGGGGGGTTGTGAGTGAGGCTCTGAACAGGGTCACCTTCATCTCCTCATGTGTGATGTTAAGCCTGATCCAGTTCAAGGCGGTACGCAGGGCACACCTGACCAGGGCGCATATGGGTTCTTCTCGAGATTGGAGAATAAATGTGAGGGATGCTGTAGAGGGCCAGCGAATCTCAGCATCCAGACCTGGCACCATGATGTGTTGGGTAGGCTGGGTCTATGTGGACTGCATTTGATGCAGTGCAGAGAGAGACAGGCGTCCAACACTTGATGAGATGCAACACGATTTTATTTAACATCTAACTATATTACATGCTTAACTGTGGGTTGACACTATGCTGACTTGACTGGAGACTTGAGGCTAGCCTGACCAGACTAACTGACTACCACATGGTGTTTGCACAGGCTACAGCTCACGAGCTCTGACTGTCTCAGAGGCTGGATCCCGAGATAGTGGGAAACCTGGTGCCCTCTGGCTTTATAGTGGTCGTGTCCTGTCTGGTGATTGGCTGCTGTGCTCTGTGTGCTCACTGGTCATCCTGTGTGTCAATCACTGCCTGTCTGCACTCCATTATATACATGGATGTATATTATGACATCTCCCCGCCTTTTGTTTTTTAAAATTTGTGTTCAGGTAATAAATATTGAGGTGCGTGTGCGTGAAGATGCGTATAGGTACTTGACTATATACAGAATATGCTAACATATACATAGGAAGGTGTCGCTAGTGCAGATATAGGGCAGATAAAGCAGTGGAAAAACAGTATTTACAGATGTCAAACCGATGAGGGAACAAGGTAATGCAACATTCAGTCTATAAGTTTAGTCTCTGTGGCGGGCGACAAATTCTGGTTGACCGCCTCAAGGGTGGATCAGGGGCCGCCTGCACTTGGACGGGCGGGACTACCTCCAATGGGGTGGTCGCAGAGGTCGACAGGATTGCTGGTAGATTGGTGGCCTCGTGGCAGGGCGCATCCGGAGGAAGCAGTGTGTGAGGTGGGACATCACGGTCGGGTGGCGGGCGTGGAAGTCTGCGCAGTGCCTGCCTGTTGCGTCATAGGAAAGAGCCATCAGCCATGCGAACGAGGAACAATCTCGGGGCCACTTGCTTGACCACCACAGCTGTGGCGGATCAGCCCCTGTCAGGCAGCTGTACACAAACCCGATCAGCTGGGACCAGCTCGGGGAGATCCGTGGCATAAGCGTCGTATGCTGATTTATATTGGGCCCGAGACTGCTGCATCTTCTGTATGACCGGGATATTGTCAAGGTCTGGAATGTGGATGGCTGGAACCATCGTTCACAGTGTGCGGTTCATGAGAAGCTGCGCTGGAAGCAACCCAGTGGACAGAGGTGTCGCTCTGTATGCCAACAGCGCCAGGTTGAAATCGGAGGTTGAGTCCGCAGCCTTACATAATAATCTTTTGACGATGTGGACCCCTTTTTTGACCTTCCCATTTGACTGTGGATAGTGGGGGCTGGATGTGACGTGCTGAAAGTTGTATAGCCGGGCAAAATCTGACCACTCCTGGCTGAAAAAACAGGGGTCGTTGTCACTCATCACCATGAGTGATAGCCCATGTCAGGCAAAAGTTTCCTTGCATGCCTTGATCATCACCGCTGACGTGAGGTCAGACAGTCTGACCACTTCGGGATAATTGGAAAAGTAGTCTACCAGGAGGACATAGTCACGCCCTTTGGCATGGAACAGGTCAACACCGACTTTGGACCATGGGGAGGTCACCATCTCATGTTGCTGTAGAGTTTCTTTAGGCTGAGCTGGCTGAAATTTCTGACATGTAGGGCAGTTGAGGACCGTGTTCGCAACGTCCTAGCTGATGCCCAGCCAATAGACTGCCTCCCGAGCTCTGCGTCGGCATTTCTCGACCCCCAGGTGACTCGCATGGAGTTGGCCGAGCATTGTAGCACGCATGCTCTGAGGAATCACGATCCTGTCGAGCTTCATGAGGATACCGTCCACCACCGTCAGGTCGTCCTTGACATTGTAAAACTGGGGACACTGCCCCTTCTGCCAGCCAGTCGTGAGGTGCTGCATCACCCGCTGAAGCAGCGGATCCCTGGCCATTTCCTCACAAATTTGAATGACCCCCTCATCAGAGGCCGGTTCGTTAGAGGCACAGATTTGCACCTGCGCGTCTATTTGACATGCTATGTTAGTCTGCTCACACGGTGTGGTGATAGACCTGGAAAGTGCATCTGCAACAATTAGCTCTTTGCCCGGGGTGTAAACCAGGTCAAAATTGTAGCGGCGTAGCTTGAGAAGGATACGTTGTACCCGTGGCGTCATGTCATTGAGGTCTTTTTGGATGATGTGAACCAATGGCCTGCGGTCCGTCTCAACCGTGAATTTAGGGAGGCCATACACATAGTCGTGGAACTTGTCGATTCCCGTTAGGAGGCTCAGGCTTTCCTTCTCAATTTGAGTGTACCGTTGCTCAGTGGGCATCATGGCTCTAGAGGCACATGCAACTGGGGCCCAGGAGGAGGAGTCATCCCGTTGGAGGAGCACCGCCCAATACCGTCATGGCTCGTGTCAGTGGATATTTTCGTCTCCTTGGCAGTCTCGAAAAACGCCAGCACTGGAGCTTTGGTGAATTTTGCCCTCAGCTCACGCCGTTCTTTCTCATGAGCGGGTAGCCACTGGAATTCCGTCGACTTTCTGACGAGATGGTGGAAGGCTGTGGTGTGGGATGCCATGTTGAGAATGAAGTTCCCAAGGAAGTTGACCATCCCTAGAAAGCGGAGGACCGCCTTCTTGTCCTCTGGGGTATCCATGGCGTTGATCGCCGAAACTTTGTCAGCATCCGGCTGCACGCCTTGCTGCCAGATGTGGTCACCAAGGAATTTGATTTCTGATTGACCGAATGAGCATTTGGCTCTGTTGAGTCGGAGACCATGCTCATAGATCCTGTGGAACACCACTTGAAGTGATCGATGTGTTCTTGAGGAGTTGTGGACCAGATTATGACATCGTCGACGTACACTCGCACCCCCTCGATGCCCTCCATCATTTGTTCCATTATGCGGTGAAATACCTCTGAGGCAGAGGTGATGCCAAAGGGCATTCGGTTGTAGCAGTAGCGATCGAACAGGGTATTGAATGTGCGCAACTTGCGACTGGACGCATCCAGCTGTATTTGTCAGAACCCCTTGGAGGCTTCCAGCTTCGTAAAGAATTTGGCATGAGCCATCTCGCTCGTTAGCTCTTCTCGTTTTGGTATCGGGTAATGTTCCCTCATGATGTTGCGGTTTAAATCTGTGGGGTCGATACAGATTCAAAGCTCCCCTGACAGCTTCTTGACACAAACCATGGATCTAACCCAGTCCGTGGGTTCCGTGACCTTTGATATGACGCCCTGGTCCTGGAGGTCTTGCAACTGCTGCTTGAGGTGGTCCTTGAGGGATGCCGGCACCCAACGGGGTGCGTGAACCACAGGGGTGGCGTTTGATTTCAGCAGGATTTTGTATCGGTATGGGAGTGTGCCCACACCTTCGAACACGCTATGGTATTGCGCTACAATGTCATCAATTTGAGCCTGGAAGTTTTCATCAGGTGAGGCCGTCGCCTTTGAGGATGACATGGTGTGGACTCGTTGAACCAGATTCAGGAGTTTGTAGGCCCGAGCACCGAGCAGGGAAAGCTTTGTCAGGTCCTACGATCTCAAATCGCAGCGTCACTTTAAGTGACCTATTGGATACTCCAAGTTGGCATGAGCCACTGGCAGCAATGGCATTGCCATTGTAGTGAAGGAGCTGGCAGGCCAGTGGAAGAATTCTTGGTCTGACGCGGGTGGTGTCGAGGTCGGATTTTGAAATGAGGTTCGCTGAAGTGCCAGTGTCCAGCTTGAAACGGATGCGAGCCTTGTTTACTGTAAAAATAGCACACCACTCGTCGTCAGGATCAACGTCCAGGATTGGGAGGTGTTTCACCATCGTTGAGAAAGGCAGCGCATGCTTAGTAATGATGCCCAACCGGAATGGGGATTTGAGGCACTCGGCATCAGGATCTGTTGGGCTGTCGGGGTCGGAGTCTGGCATGGCCTGCTGTACTGAGCGGACGCTTCTGCGCTGTGGCTGGGATCACTGAATGCTGGACAGTGGAGCAGATCTGCAAAGGGCTGCGTAGTGGCCAAGCTAGCCACATTGGAGACAGCGTCGTGATTTTGCCGGACATTGTCGCTTTAAATGGGTGGAGCCACAATTCGGACACGCCGTGACGCCGACGTCAACGCGTTCTGTGTGCCAACACGCATGCGCAGTGCGGTCAAATGACGTACGCACTTGAGCAGGCTGGTCGTCGGTCTCGCCGTCCACTTGGTCGTGGCGCACACATGCTGGAGTCCGGGAAAAGTGCGCAAATTGGCCACTCTCATCAAGACAGGCCCTGCATTTGTGTGAAGGCCTGTACCCGTTCTGTCTCGTGGGAGGTTAGCTTTGCCGTTTCTGCTGCCCTGATGTGGGAGTACCGGTTGTTAACATGCTCGTGGAGAATGCATGTTTCGATGGGATGGTAAGGGTGAGCTGCTTGACTTTCACGAGCTGCTGGCGAAGGGAATTGGAGTGGACCCCGAAAACAACCTGATCCTGGATCATGGATCAGTTGTCGAGCCATAGTTACATGACTGCGCAAGGATGCGGAGATGGGTTAAAAAGGACTGAAAAGGTTCATCCTTACCCTGAAGCCTCTGCTGGAAAACGTACCATTCAAATCTCTCATTCACCTCAATGTCACAGTGGCTGTCGAACTTCAGCAGGACTGTTTTAAATTTCGTCTTGTCTTTGCCTTCAGCGAATGTAAGGGAGTTGTAGATGTGGATGGCGTGGTCCCCGGCTGTGGAAAGGAATAGTACGATCTTCCTGGCATCTGATGCGGCCTCGAGGTTGGTGGCTTCGAGATAGAGTTGGAACTTCTGTTTGAAAATCTTCCAGTTAGCACCGAGGTTGCCGGAGATGCGGAGCTGCGGAGGAGGGCGGATGGTGTCCATGTTACCGGATGGCTGATTGCTGGTCAACGCTGATTCACTCAAGGTGAGTCCGTCAATTCTCAGCATCCAGACCTGGTACCATGATGACTTGGGTAGGCTGGGTCTATGTGGACTGCATTTGATGCAATGCAGAGAGAGACAGGCTTCCAACACTTGATGAGATGCAACACGATTTTATTTAACATCTAACTAAATTACATGCTTAACTGTGGGTTGACACTCTGCTGAATTGACTGGAGATCTGAGGCTAGCCTGACCAGATTAACTGACTACCACATGGTGTTTGCGCTGGCTACAGCTCACGAGCTCCGACTGTCTCAGAGGCTGGATCCCGAAAGAGCGGGAAAACTGGTGCCCTCTGGCTTTATAGTGGTCGTGTCCGTCTGGTGATTGGCTGCTGTGTTCTGTGTGCTCACTGGTCATCCTGTGTGTCAATCACTGCCTGTCTGCGCTCCATCATATACATGGATGTATATTATGGCAAGGAATAATTCAGAATGTCCAAATTACCTAACAGCATGTCTTTCAGGACTTGTGGGAGGAAACTGGAGCACCCGGAGGAAACTCACACAGACACGGGGGGAATGTGCAGGCTCCGCACAGACAGTGGCCCAAGCCGAGAATCGAAGTTGGGATACTGGCGCGTGAAGCAACAGTGCTAACCACTGTGCTCGGTGCTGCCCACGGTTTTGCTGGGTGAACAAAATTTTGCAGCAAACTCAATGGCACCCAGCTTAGTATGAGGCCAGAGGCATAGCGTGTCAAGGAAAGCACTTTACAGTTGAATGTTCAAAACCATGCTCTGCAACCACCAAATATGGAAGGTAATTACCTCATTGGATCTTCATGTCCCCACTTGATGCTAGTATTGGACACTGGCCACAGATACCTTTGCAAAAGGGACAAAGAGGGGGGTAAAAGGGGCAACATGGAGCCCCAGCACGCTCTGCTTTTTGCACCTTCTTCAACGGTGTCTTCAGAGAGCACCTTCGACGCGTGACCAAGCAGCACAGCATCTCCAGCTCTTTGTACCTCATGGTGAGCATCATCAGACTGACCTAACCCTGCAGGCCACCCCGGTAAGACGACCTGAAGACCAGCCCTAGGTGGGAGGGGAAGCCCAAATCGACGACTGCAGATCCTGAAACATCAATCAACCCTCAAAGACTGAGGAACAGCCTGTCCCAGTCTCATTGAACAGGTATTACCAGTTTTTTCAGATAAACAATTCAGACACGGTGACAGGGACCTGTGGATAGGGTACAGCGAATCCTCGGAGTCTTGTCCCCTTTGTCTAACTTAATGTGCATGAGTTGAAAAAGGTTGTCAAACTGGTCACGGTTAGTTGGGGTACATGTTCCCACCTTTCACTTTACAACATGATCATGCAGAATGTCTACATGCTGTGGCCTGTTTCCAAGCAAATTCTCCTCATCTCATGTGTTAAAATTGTTCATGGTTATGAACACTTCTATCAGATCTCCTCGTCACTTTTTTTTGCTGTAAGTGGAGTAATGTCAACTTCTCGGAGACACGGTTTAAGAGCACTGGGCGGGATTCTCTGAAAATGGGGCTATGTCCCCCACACCGGCGGGAAAACCAGTGCCAACGGCACCGCCATCAACAGTCCCCCAAGGTAAGGAATTCTCACCGTTCTATGGGGCTAGGTTGCCGCCAGAGGTGTCCCCGCCACTCCAGCCAGCGGCGAAGGGCCGGCACAAGTTCGCGCATGCGCGGAATGACCCCCGTGATCTCGCGCATGCATGGACCGGCTAGTGTATCTTTGCACATGTGCAGACCGGCCAGCACATTTCCATGCACGTGTGGGGGTTCCCTTCTCTGCGCTGACCTCTGGGAAATATGGTGGAGCCTTACAGGGGCCCAGCGTGGAGGAAATAAGGTCCTCCATGGAACCAGCCCGCCCGCAGATCGGTAGGCCCCGATCGTGGGCCAGGCCACTATGTGCCCCCCCCCCCGGGTCGGAGCCCCCCACGACCCCCCCCCCCCCCTCCCCAGGACTGCCCCCGCACACTTGCCTGTCAGATCCCGCCATGCGTGAGGTGAGTAATTCACGCCAGCGTGTCTGGCCAAAACTGTACGGCCATTCGGCTCATCGGGGCCCGGAGAATCGCCCGGGGGTGGGGGGGGGGGGGGGGGGGGGCGCTGTCAACGACACCCGACTGGCATAGCTGGAATCCCACCGGACTCCGAAAAATGGCACTGGATGATAGGGCAGCCGGCTTCGGGGCGTCGAGGCGGGATGCGCGCCTCCCGCCTGGGATTCTCCGACCTAGTTCAGGGTCGGAGAATCCCGGCCAAGGCGTCTACCGTTTAAGGCCTGAAGAGGAAAAGTTCTTTCCCTCAAAGGTTACTTTGCATGTGAAATTCTCTTCCCCAGAATGCTGGATCATTGGATTTATTCTGGGCAGAGTCCAATAGATGTCTGATGGACAGGGGAGTCAAGGGTATTGGGGGTCAGACAGGAAAGTGGAACTGAGACCACAGCCAGATCGGCCATGATCTTATTGAATGGTGAAGCAGGTTTGAAGGGCTGAATGGCCTCCTCCTGCTCCTAAGTCCTATGTTCCGGTGTTCTTATGTTCACTACTAGTCACTATCAAAAGTAAAAAAACTAAGTTATGTTTTGGTCATCTGCCATGTTCCACCTGAAAAGTGAATGGTTAGATTACAATATCGAAGCAAGAATCAAGGAATTTTTGTACCATTTTATTCAACCAGTATCAATTTTGAGAAGTAAAAGTTAACCTTGGCTTCAGGAAATTCAATAAGTGAAAGGAGGCATAAAGGTTTGAATGCATTTGGCGAATGGCTTTACAACAGTGTTGATTATAGGGAGCTGCCGGTTTTCCCCACTTGCAACAAGCCAGTAAGTTCCAGTCTCCTCCCCACAATCTGTCTGCTCACTTTGCACCCCGCCGCCCCATGAATGGGCACACCACCGACAGGCACCATTTTCTCCCCTCAACAACCATCTGGTCCCCTGACCACTACCTTCTTTGTCCCAGCACCATTATTGTCTCCTCTCCCCCCACTGAACCTACCTGGTCTTGGCTCAGCTGCAGGTATGGTCTTCAGCTGCAGACCTTCCCATGTGAAATGCATCCAAATTGGCAATCAGGCTGCAGAACTTTCAGGGTGTCCCCAACCACTGCACAGAATACTCCTCAGAGATAAGATTGAGAACAGTACAGCAATCAACACGGCAGTTATGGTGCCATTTTTATTTCATAGATTTTTGTCTTAATATCTACTTCCTTCCAGTATTTCCACATGGTATTTACAAGCTTAAAGCAAAGTCACAAGTTAACAATTTTCTTTGTGTAGTTTTGAAGCGGCTCCTAGAGAAAGTAACTGATACATATGTGGTGATATGCATCACTCTAAATACACAAGGGGTTAATGTAAATACACGTAGACTAGCTAGACACTAGAGGGAGCACCAGAGACATGACACACAGACATTCAACCAATAGGTCAGTAAGATAGGACACGACCAATGGGCATTCACGATACACACAGAGACCTTAAAATGAGTGCTTCAATGTCTCGAACAATTAACTGTATTTCTCAGCGAGCTATATGATGAGACTGGTGCAATGCTCTTGGTCACCATCGGTCATTGAATATTGGACAAAATGCATTTGGATTATAACAAGCTAACATATGGTACTCATATGTCAACTAAGAAAGCAGTAGAATCAATTGTCAAGAGACCAGTTTGACTTTTTTTTAAAATTTAGAGTATCCAATTCATTTTTCCAATTAAGGGGCAATTTAGCACGGCCAATCCACATACCTGGGTGGGGACGAAACCCACACGGACAGTGACCCAGAGCCGGGATCGAACCTGGGATCTCGGTGGCGTGAGGCAGCAGTGCTAACCACTGCGCCACCGTGCTGCCCTGGTTTGACTTATTTAATTATTTTGTGAAGACAAATGGCTAACACAGCTTCAAAAGAGGAAAGCTTTGCCAAGCCAACTTCTTTGAATTTTCTGAAAAAGTGAAATCCCAAGTGGAGAGTGGAAATCCAGATAATGAAGGTGACCTAGATTTCCAGTGTTTAATAAAGCTCACCTGTGGGCTGATGTGTGCCGGCATGAATTAATATGCAAAGGTACTTGGCAGAGCATGGGTTAACTCGAGTGGCACCGCCCACAGTGTGATGTATGCAGTAACATGGTAAGAGACTCTTAGAGACAGTCCAGAAGCAACATGCTAGAAGTGAGCAGTTAGTCTGCATGGTGGATCACCGTCATTCATGACCATACCTCGGAACTCTAAATAGTTAAAGCCTACCAATAAAGTATTAATATTTAAGCACAAAAACCTCAAGATCTCATCAATGAGCCACCACTATTGGAGCAGAGAGAACCACAAGCTTGCCACCCTCATTGTGATTCTGTCTACACCTCCCGCTGCTTCAGGAAGGCAGACAGCATTATCAGAGACCCCTCCCGCCCAGGCATTGCCTTCTTCCAGATCCTTCCATCAGGCAGAAGATACAGAAGTCTGAAGACCCACACATCCAGATATAGGAACAGCTTCTTCCTCAGAGCTACTAGACTCTTCAACAACTCTCCCTCAGACTGATCTGTTCCCTGTAAGAACACTATTCACAACACCCTATGTTGCTCTTGCTCATGTATTTGCTTTGTTTGGCCCCTTGTTCTGCACTGTAACCAATCACTGATTGTCAATGCACCATTTCTCACTGTACTCTATCAGTTATTCTTTTTTGTCTACTACGTACTGTGTACGTTACCTTGGCTGCAGAAAAATACTTTTCGCTGTACTTCGATACATGTGACAATAAATCCAATCAAATCAAATCAGCCCATATTACGTGCATATTAAGACAATCTACGTGGCTTCTTTAAAAGCTGAAAATGGCAGGAATTGCTGCATAAACGTAAGCATTGATCACAAATTGTCAGAATAAAAAGAAACAGCCAGGAGACGTAGATAAGCAACTGATGTTTGAGGGGAACAGAGAAAATATATAGAATGGAGTACCTGAGGACTCAGTATTGCCATCCCACGTTTTCTAATCTAGATTCACAACCTGTACACAGACATTCGATGCAAATATTGACAAAAGATACAAATATAAGAAAGCATTTCAGTTTGTAGAAGTCAGGGACATACAAAAGCAATCAGATAAAATTTGCAGATAAGGAGAACAGTGATGGCAGATAAATATTAAGAAGTGAAAGCAGGAGAGACAATGGATGTCAAATGTAAACTTTGAATGGTGCAGAACTAAAATGGAAGCTAAAAGAAAATTGAAGGAGTAACCTCAGTCTAAGCACTTAACCCATTACTACCTACGGAGGAGCAAGAACCAATCCAACAAGACAGACGCAGTACTCAGGATGTCATGATTCAGAAGATGTTGCGCTAATAATTAATCTCTGGTCACATTGTTGTGGGTGAATCTCACGAGATTTCAGAAGAGCCCTGAAAACTCCGATAAGCATCTTAAAAGGCATTTATTGCATTTTCAAGCTCTACTGCTGATTAATGGTGAACGAGTATGGGCGAGATTCTCCCGTACCCGGCGGGGCAGGGGGTCCAGGCAGGACGGAGTGGCGTGAACCACTCTGGCATCAGCCCGTCCCAAAGGTGCAGAATCCTCCGCACCTTCAGGGGCTAGGCCGGCGCCGGAGTGGTTTGCGCCCCGCCGGCTGGCGTGGAAGGCCTTTGGCGCCAAGCCATCAGGGGCCGAAGGGACTCCGCCGGCCGGCACGGGTCCGCGCATGCGCGGGAGTGCTGACACTGCAGTGGCGTGCAGAGGGGGGGGGGGGGGGGGGCGCGACGGTGCGTTGGCCCCGGGCATCCATTGGATGGGAGCATTCAATCAGAGAAGGACATTTTTTTAAAACAAATTACCCAATTATTTTTTTCAATTAAGGGGCAATTTAGCGTGGCAAATCCACCTACTCTGCACATTTTTTGGGTTGTGGGGGCGAAACCCACGCAGACACGGGGAGAATGTGCAAACTGCACACGGACAGTGACCCAGAGCCGGGATCGAACCTGGGACCTCAGCGCCGTGAGGCGGTTTTGCTCACCACTAGGCCACCGTGCTGCCCCAGAGAGGGAAATAAGATAGTAATTTATTCCTTAACATGCTAATATTCGAATACAGATACCACTAATTTGCAAGTCTATGATATAAATTGCACAAAATTATCAGGGGAGAATCAGTGTGAAATAATTTGATACGAAGGAACAAAGAAATGAAATATGGTTTATCCGTCCGCAACTGACCGATTGTTTACCATTTTCTTCCCATTTTCTCATGCGTCTTACGGTTTTTGAGATAGAAAATGAAATGTTACGAGTATTTCGTGTACAACCGAGTGGAGCACTGAACAGGAAAAAAAAGAGGGCCAGAGTCGAAGAAGAGTCCCATCAAAGAGGGGCATTAGATGCATGGATAAAAAGAAGTAAAGAAGAAGTAGGAGAACCTGGAGAAGTAAAAGATGATGTGGGTGCAGAGAAGGATTTTTCTGATACGGATTCAGCTCGGTCAGAACATAATACTCTCTCTCCTCAGTCTCGTTGTCAGGATGATGATCCATGTGAAGAAAATAAAGAAGATTTTAGCATAGTTTTGCAAAGAAGCGATTTTGGCTGTTTGAAGAAACCGATTCCAGATCATTTGAAGATGACAATATTACAACATGGCCCTGAAAGATATCAGAATAAAAGTGGTCCATTTGCTGAGAAGGATGGGAGATCATTTTCCAAACAGTGGTTTGATAAAGTTTCCACAAACGGAGAAATTGTGGAGAGAAAATGGTTGTTATACTCTCCATATCAGAAAGCATGCTACTGTTTTGTTTGCTTTTTGTTTTCAAAGGAGCATTTGTCACCTGTGTCAAACTTTGGAAAGGAAGACGGTTTCTCCACTTGGAGAAAATTAAATCCAAGAATACCTGACCATGAGAAAAGCTCTCATAGAGCTCACATGAGGGAATACCTGAACCTCGTAGTTCGACTCCATCATTCAACTACAATAGATGCTGAACTTCAACAGCAAATGTCTGCTGAAAAGAAAAGATGGAAAGCTATAACTGAACGGATTGTCGAGGTTATATCCTTTCTGGCAAAACAGAATCTGGCCTATCGTGGACATCGAGGAGAAGGAATATCTGGGTTATCAGAGCCAGGGGAGACAGTCAGTGAAAATACAGGAAACTTGAAGCAACAATCAGACTTTTGGCCAAATATGATGACATTTTAGCAAAACACTTGCAGAGAGGGAAAGAGAAACCAAAAAGTGTCACCTACTTGTCCAACAGAATTCAAAACGAAATAATCAATCTTCTTGGTGAAACTGTCAAGAAAAATATAATTTCCGAAATTAAGGATGCAAAATATTTTAGCATAATGCTGGATTCAACTCCAGATATTGCCCATGAAGATCAGGTTTCTGAAATTCTGCGTTACGTTCATATTGATGAAAATAGAAAAGTAGAAATAAAGGAGACATTTCTGGGATTTTTTCAAGTCAACAAGAAAGATGCAGTCAGCCTGGTAAATAAAATTCAGGAAAAATTGGAAGAAGACAAAATTTCTATGAATGACTGTCGTGGTCAAGCATATGATAACACAGCAGTTATGGCTGGAGTGAGAGGAGGTGTTCAACAAAAAATTCTTGAAGTTAACCCAAAAGCTGTGTTTGTGAACTGCGAGAAACACAGCCTCAATTTGGCCTGTGTCCATGCAAGGGAGGTGCAACCTGTTGTTGTTACATTTTTTGGCATTCTAGAAAAACTCTTTACTTTTTTTTCTTCATCTACTTCTCGTTGGGAAGTGTTAAAATCATTTGTCACTCGGACTGTGAAAAGACAGTGTGACACAAGATGGAGTTCCAGCCATGATGCTGTGCAAGTAATCCACGAAGACTGTGACAACGTTATCGCAAGCCTTCAACACCTGCTGGAAGGAGAATTTTCAAGGGAAACTAAATCTGATGCAGGATCGCTACTGAACTCTATTCAACAGTTCCCATTTATAGCTTTATAAAATTTTTGGTATTCAGTTTTATCATCAGTGGAGAAAGTCTCAAAACATTTGCAGGATCCGAAAATGGGGTTCCATGAAGCTTCTTGTGATCTGAGAGGACTTATTCATATCTTGAATTTGAAGAATGATGAAATTATCCACAATGCAATAGATTTAGCCAATGAATATTGTGAAAATTGGGGAATACCAATTGCACGAACAAGGAGAAGAAGAATAATGCCTGGAGAGTCAGCAAGAGATAGTGGACTGACGGCACAAGAAGAAATGAATAGAGTAATGGTAGAGATTGTGAACAGATTAAAAATTGAAATTGAAGACCGCAGTGTCCGTCTTCAAAGACTCAGTGACCGATTTTCTTTTCTTCTGAACTTGAATTCAGTCGTGATTGAAGATGAACAAGAAAGAGAGAAATTAAAAAAGGAATGTTCAGACGTTGCAAATTATTCTGACAATGATGTGGTTGCAATTCAGTTATATGACGAAATTATTGATTTTGTGATGCTCCTTCGAGCTGGAGGGAATAGAGTTCCCCCTGATCCTAAAGATACTCTGGAGTCTTTACTGCAGTATGGGAGGGATGTCTTTCCGACGCTGTGTGTTTCATACAGATTACTGCTTACAATCGCATTTTCAGTCGCAAGCTGTGAAAGGTCATTTTCAAAACTGAAATTAATAAAAACATATCTGAGGTCTTCTATGTCACAGGAGCAACTGACCAACCTGGCTTTAATAAGCATTGAAAAAGAATTTCTCACAGCTTAGGGGCAGCAGGGTAGCATGGTGGTTAGCATAAATGCTTCACAGCTCCAGCGTCCCAGGTTCGATTCCTGGCTGGGTCACTGTCTGTGTGGAGTCTGCACGTCCTCCCCCTGTGTGCGTGGGTTTCCTCCGGGTGCTCCGGTTTCCTCCCACAGTCCAAAGATGTGCGGGTTAGGCGGATTGGCCATGCTAAATTGCCCGTAGTGTCCTAATAAAAGTAAGGTTAAGGGGGGGGGGTTGTTGGGTTACGGGAATAGGGTGGATACGTGGGTTTGAGTAGGGTGATCATGGCTCGGCACAACATTGAGGGCCGAAGGGCCTGTTCTGTGCTGTACTGTTCTATGTTCTATGATGTAAAAAGTGAGGTAGTTCAGGTGTTTTGTGACAGGAGTTATCATTTGGGGTAAAGAACTTAATAAATTTGATTGATTTATATTAAAATCGAATAAAGCGTTTATTTCATGTTTTATCTGTGTTTATATATTCAAAATGTTTTCCTTTCTCATAATATTTCTCAGTATATTAGGCCTTATACTTGAGTCTTTGGGGCATACAATCAAGATTTGCCCCGGGCATCACCAGACCTCTGCACGCCGCTGGCTGACAGCATCCCTGTGCATGCGCAGGGGCGGGGTTCACCTACGCATCGGCCATCGCGGAGGCTGACACGGCCGGCGTGTAGGAAAAGAGTGCCCCCACGGCACAGGCCCGCCCGCGGATTGGTGGGCCATGATCGTGGGCCAGGCCACCGGGGGGGCACCTCCTGGGGCCAGATCGCCCCACGCCCCCCCCCCCCCAGGACCCCGGAGCCCACCCACGCCACCAGGTCCTGCCGGTATTCTGATCTACGCCGGCGGGACTGGCAAAGAACCAGCGGGACTTCGGCCCATCGCGGGCCGGAGTATCGCCGGCGGGGGGGGGGCGCTGCGAGCTGCCGCCGACCGGCACGGCATGATTCCCGCCCCCGCCGAATCTCCGGTGCCGGAGAATTCTGTGGACGACGGGTGCAGGATTCACGCAGCCCCCTGGCAATTCTCCGACCCGGCCGGTGGGGGGGGGGGGGGGGGGGGGGGCACGGTGGCGGTCGGAGAATCCCGTCCTATATTTCTAATGGTGTTGGTGAATGAGTATGTTTTTAATGGTATTGGTTGCAGAACATGCCTGTTCAAGAAATGTTTGTAGTTTTTTGTATGTTAACAGCAAGTCTTTATTAACTATTTGTAACCATATATAATAATTTTGTAAACGTACAGGCAAGGTGCTATCTCCATTAGTCTTAATACGTGTCTTAACACATCTCTCAACACCAATTGAGCCTAGGTTGGATCATGTGTCTTCTTGCATCATTGTGTGGGTGGTACTGTACTCAGTCCCACATTAATTCAATGTATATGCCACATCTTTATACTACAGAGTAAGAAAACCCTTTGTGAAGAAATTTATGTCCCTCCCCTATCAACATTATATCCAGTTTTGGTCAATAAAAAAATAATGGAAACATAATAGCCTTTAACGGTTTTTAAAAAGTGGAATGCTTTACCACAGAGAGCTGAAAAGGAATAATTATAACTAGATGTAGAGCAAGCATATGATATTCCAGTGAAGTCTCAGTACGGGAAAAAGATCATGGACTGCTTCTTTTGTGCTATAACATCAAAATTCAATTGAATACAGAAAAGAGCTGAAAGGCTGATGTATAGTGTCGGAAAATTGGGTGATGGAGAAAGACAGGGCAAATTGTGACTGGTTTGCTTTGAAAGAAGGCAATAGAGAGAGTGCCTTATGTAAAGATGGACAAATGTCACATTTACACTGCTTACCATTCTCAGACCAGTAGTTGAGGTGTCAGCTCCGAACTATATCTTGTTTGCACACTGCCTGGCATGAACTCCTCTCTTGTACAGCACACAATGCATGCAGGATTCCACGTGTCACCTAAGCTTCGGTCCTGACAGCTGAGATTTATATGCTTACAGGCTGCAGTATCTGCGATGTCCTAACATGCAAATTAACTCCAGGAACTCTTAACAGAAACCTTACGAAGGAAGATTCCTCCAACCATCACCAATGCACTTTTGAACCCACTTGAATGCCACATTTTAATTACAGTCAACATGGTGCCAAATGCAAATGATGTGAGTACCCTCGTCAGGGAGCCTCACTTGAATGTTTTATTTGGGACCTGATGTGAAATACAGATTTAAAGCAAAATTAGTCTGTCAATACCTGGCAGTGCGGCATACGTACCCTCATTTGTTTAGGTGCCAAACTTGTGGCCTCTGAGAGTTGGCAATGCAAATTCAGTCCTATTTGCACTTATGTTTCTCCTCTGTTGATTTGTCCTATTTTAATGTTATGTGGTCATAGGTATGAAAAGGGACATTGTGAGAACTTTCAGAATGCCACCGGCTGGATTCTCCCAAAATGGGAGTATGTCCCCACGTACCAAAATGCTGGCGTTTTACTCTGAAGATTTCTGGGAAAATGTGGAGTCAATTCAGTGACCTGCAGGGGGCTAGCAGGGACCCAGAGTTATTCACGTAGTTTTAGATGCGGATACGGTCCCTGCAATTCCGGTTTTGAGTCCGCGCATGTGCACGGCGGCGGCCTCTGGCGGCCGCGCTGAGCGCCATGATGGACTCAGACTGCAGAGGCAGACATAGAAATTAGACACCCCGAGCGGCTGCACGCCCGAAGGTCTGTCAGCGCCGATCTGTCCCCCGGCTGCCGATAAGCCCCCCGGTGTCCGATCCCTCCGCCCCCCCCTCCCCCACCAGGGTGGCCACAGACTGTACCCGCAGCCGCCACGCGAGCATCCCGACCGGCAATAGCAGGTTCCACACCGTCAGGAACTCGGCCAGTCGGGAGCGGAGGATCGCTGGGCGGGCCACTGGCAAAGGGCGCCCAGCCGCACGGAGTACTCCGAGATCACGCCGCGTGAAATTGGATTCTCCGCCCCACGGCGAACGTGATTTAAGCACGGGGTGGCGGAGAATCCAGCCCCATGACTTTATAGTATCAGCAATTGGAAAAATGTGGAAATAAATGAGAATGAGGCTCTATAGTATTCACACATGTTGTCCCATAAATATAAACCTTGGAAAATGCTTGTCCAGAAGTACCAAGTTGGAAAGAACATAAATCAAGAGTGGTATTTCAAACTAATGACAGTATCATAAGGACACATAGCCTAAAACTAATGAAAAGCAAGTTAAAGATAAGCCTACTCGTGGAGAGACTTGAAACTGTTTGGAGGCAAAAACAACAGAGGCCCATTCAAAGTCCATTGAGAGACTGTAAGAAAGTGAACTAGCATTTCCCTCTCCCATAGACATTTAGACTGAAGGAATTCACCTACCCTCATCTATGTTACATTGGGATAGTGATGACGTGCATAACAAACTAAAACTGACCACAGATCACTTGTTGCAATAATTAACAAAAATCTGAACGATATGTCCCCTAGGATACAGCGCATGATGATGAAGCTACAAAGGTATGATTTAGATCTTATCTACAAGCCAGGTAAACATCTCGAAGATGTGCAAGCCCACGTGAATCTTGTCACTGAATCCCTTCCAGTATCTGATGACAAATATAGACTGATAAAGGAAGAAACGACCAAAGGTACAGTCTGACAAAAGGTGATAAAATATCTCCACGAGGGATGGCCTAAAGGCTCCTGCTCCAGCTAATGTAATGTTGGGGCAGAATTGAGTGTTGCCAATAGTTTTTTGCTTTGACGACAAAGGATTGGAATTCCACAATCGTTAAGGTCAATGATTCTTCAAAAACTTCATGAAGGGCACTTGGGAATAGAAAAGTCCAAACGAAGAGCCAGGGAAACAGTGTATTGGCGATGTATCAACCATGATATACAAGTAATGGTGGAAAGCTGCAAAACTTGCCAAAAGAGTCAGTGTAAACAGAGGAAAGAACCGATGCAAATGGGCAAAATCATTACAACTCCATGGCAGAAGGTGGGAATGGATCTGTTTTATCTGGCAGGAAAGGAGTACCTGTTACAAATTGACTACTTTTCCAATTTTCCAGAGGTCGTACAGCTAGCAAATTCTTCTGCTAGGTGGGTTATCAAGCACACTAAACACATTTTTGCACACTATGGAAAACCTCAACTTATCATCAGTGACAATGGCCCATGTTCTGGCAGTCATGAATAGACAGAGTTTGCACGCAATTACGATTTCAAACATATCACTTTGTCCTATATATCCTCAATCTAACAGAAAGGCTGAAAAAGGTGTTCACATTGTGAAGCAGCAACTTGAAAAGCCATGGATAGCCGAGAAGACACTTATCTCACATGACTGAGTTATCAAGCAGCACCAATAATCAATGGACTTTCACCAGCTGAGTTGCTGATGAATCGACAACATAGGGCAACTTTGTCCTTTATTCCGAAGGAACAAGTATATTGTGCATCATTCCTAGCGGCCAAGCACCAGAACGTAACAGGGATCGCCAGCCAGCCTACCTTAACATTGTGCTCATGACCTACCACATACCCACATCAAAGAACAGCAACTACTTCTTGTGGAGTACATGTTAAACTTGCCCCAAAAAACAATTCCTCACAAGATAATAGAGACAATAGAAAAAAATCAGTGTTATTATGATGCATAATTAGACTTAACAATAATAAAAATAATCTAATTGTATAAGGATTGCGTAACAAAGGTGAGTTGTTTTTTTTATGGACAAACCACCAAACTTAAGTCATTAATTAAAAAACTACTTCCCTGAACATTTGGCAACATAAAGTGCCTGAAGCTGAATAGTAAAAATAACTATCCCCATTTCTTTAAAAATTATGGTAATTAATCGTAGAATTGAGAATATCATAAAAATGCTGGCTTTTTTTGATTGAAAACATTTGCATTAAGCCAAGGCAGCAATTTTGAGGCAATAATTAGCAAAAGTACACCTGCTTTTTGCATAATTAAAAATATCGACCTTCAGTGCACAATACTTGTCCTCGGATTTTGGATTCCGACTCTGCAAGCCCAGGGGCTGAAATTCCCAGTTAATGAAAAGGGGGAGAATTCCTGTTCTTCTCTGTAATTGATGTCATACAAACAGAACCACTGAAGCGGACAGGTTGGAAATATGCGAGCTTTGCAAGAAAACTATTTTCTGAGAAGATCGTTAATTACAGACAAAATACAAGCAGGCTCCTGTTTTTCATTAAAGTGGGAGGTTCTCTCCCAACCCCTCCATCATATATATAACATTTAAGGTCACTCGCTGAAGGCTTTCGCCTTAAGGGGAAGTCCAATATTTGCAGGTTCTAAATTAAACACTAATGCATGACATGTCCTTGATATACAACGGGCACTTCACATTTCCCAGCACAGATGAAGTGATGTTAAACTCAGCGATATGTACCTTTTTAAACAAGTGGAGGTTACCTGGGGCCTTGGAGAGTAACAAGAAAGTAGTGGTTTTAGGCTTAAATCACATACATCATTTTAATTGTCAGTGTCCGTGGGTCATCCCTTCCTTCTGCGGTTAGAGAAAGCCAATTAATGTTGAGGATGTTTCTGCTTCTTACTGCAGGCTTGTGTCAGGTTTCAGCCAGAGGTATTCATTTGCCTGCTGGATGACAGGTCAGTAAGTGACTGGGTTCTGTGGAATGTGAAATGGGAGCAAGCTGATGTTAAAAATCCATTCTCCCCTTTCCTGAATTAAAGGCTCGCAGGAACGGTACCTGACAATCCATGAAATCATCTTTAAAATATTCATACTACTTCCAAAGAAATGTAAAAAGCACCAGCAGTCATGGAAAGATATTCAACAGGGTCTAAAAGCACAGGAGAACATAATTCCATAATCCTTTGCAGGTACTGAGGGTTTTTGGTGGAAAGTTTAATCCTAATGCTGAATGTGGTAAAATTGTTCATAATCTAGGGTGGGATTCTGCGACCCCCCGCCGGGTCGGAGAATCGCTGGGGGACGAATCCGGGCCCGCTGCTCCTAAGCCGTCTGCCGAATTCACCGGCGCCGGTTTTCAGGTGGGGACGGGGTTCACGCCGCGTCGATCAGGGGCCGTTGGCAGTGCCCCCCCCTGCCAGCCATTCTCCGGGCCCCGATGAGCCGTGCGGCCGCCCATTTTCGGCCAGTCCCGCCGGCGTGAAATGGACATGCTCCATTATGGCAGGACCTGGCTAGAAGACCCTCTACTGGAGTCCTCGGGGGGGGGGCGCGGGAGGATCCAGCCCCGGGGGTGGGGGGCCTCCACGATGGCTTGGCTTGCGATCGGGGCCCACTGACCTGAGGGCGGGCCTGTGCTGTGGGGGCACTCTTTCTCTCGGCGACAGCCTCTGTAGGGCTCCACCATGGCCGGCGCGGAGAGAAAAAAACCTTACGCATGGGCAGGAAACACACTGGCGGTTCTGCGCATGCGCCAACTCGCGCCGGCCCACAGCGGCCCTTTTGCGCTGGTTGGCGTGGCGCCAACCCCTCCGGCTCCGATCTAGCCTCCGGAAGTGCGGAGGATTCTGCAACATCCGGGTGGCCCGACGCTGTAGTGGTTCACGCCGCTCATGGCGCTGGTGTAGGGCCATCCAGCCAGTTGCGGGAGAATCGCACACCTAGAATCTGCTCGACTGGAGTTTATCACACCATACCTAGTTGGTTATGCTTTATCCTCCACAGTTCAGCTCAAATATTATTGATCTGTAAGAATTGCTTCCTGAACCTTCTGGCTGGAAATGGACTCCCTCTGAGAGCCTTTCTCCACCCACCCCTTCCACTTCCAGCAGCTTGTTCTGCTCTGTGCTGCCTCCGCTGATTATCTGTCATGCTGTAGGGCAACAGTATTGTGCACTGTACTCAGGGATGTCTCACATTTTCTCAGCAGCAAGCAGTCATGGTGAGTTCACTTCATTTACATATTCCAACAGAGAGCGTGGCAGAGAGGGCTTGACAATATATTTCATTCCCTCACAACATCGAAAATGGAATGGAAAATGAAGCAACATTTGCAGTATATAATGACTAAAAACCAACATCAGCAAGATCTGAAATTAAACAAAAAGAGAAAATGCTGGACAATCACAGCTGGTTTAATCTGTGGAGAGAGAAGGGAGCTAACGTTTTGGTCTGGATGACTCTGCCATTTTGGGAACAGTTAGCTTTGTGTTTCTTGGTGCTTGCAGTGTTCCATTGAGACTGACCCCGCTATTAAATGGGTCTCTGCTTCATTTCTGGACATCGGCAAGGACGCCCTGCTGAGAACGCAATTAGGCTCATTACCTGAAGCTCGGCAGCGCAGAAACTGATCCGGGTGACGTTTAAAAATGGCGCGCTGATCTCTGGACCCCACCCCCACCATGGCCTTGGAAAGAGCGCACGACTTAAACCTACACCTCCACCCTGTCCCCGTAACATCACCTAACCTTTTGGACACTAGGGGCCAATCCACCTCACCTGCACATCTTTGGACAATGGGAGGAAACCGGAGCACTCAGAGGAAACTCACGCAGACACAGGGAAAAGTGCAAATTCCACAAATTCCACACAGTCACCTGTGGCCAAAATTTAACATGGGTCCCTGGAGCTGTGAAGCAGCAGTGCTAACCACTGTGCCACCGTGCCGCCACCCATTTATCGGCCTCGTCAGTCCTGAATGGGGCGAGACGAGGCTCTTAGATTAAGCCCATCGTCTCTCTCTCTCCAGTCTTTACTAGATATGTGAATGCAACTAGCCTCTTTACAACAAGTCCAATCAGTTACTTTTCCTAATCAACTCAATGGCTTTTCACCATAGAATTCTAACCATTCCAACTCTTACGTTTCATGCCTGGGTGCATCATGCCTCATCTTTACTTTGTCTTGTTTTTCTCTCACTTTGCTATTGACATCAGAATTAAGCACTCTTGCGCGAAAAGCATGTTAAAACGCTAACTCGTAACGTGAGAAACTGCGCAGACTGTGGGATTATTTTGGAAGAAAACAGGAAATTGTCTAACCTGTGTCAAATCAAAATACGGAAATTATCGTTGAGCTTGTCACCTAGCAAATACTTCTGCAAAGACACAATCTGTACACTTCTTTCTGCAGCACCATTCAAAGCTGGGTGATATGGTGGTTTTGGAGGGTGCTTGATTTCATTCTTACTCAGAAATATTTCAATTCAAACTCTTCTGATGTAAACTGTGGTCCTTGTGCAATGCCATCACCTCTGGCAAACCTCAATAGTTTCGGTAGTTGCGCTATTGGACATTGATTCAATATTTATCATCTTGCATTTATCATCTTGCAAGGATACAGGCCAAATGCTGGAAACTGGAATTAGAATAGATAGGTGCTTGAGGGCCAGCACAGACATGATGGGCCAAAGGGACTCTTTCTGCATTGTAAAGCTCGATGCCCGTGATTCTATTGATCAAAACAAGATAGTCTTTCCTTCACCTCCAATAAACTGACATGTATTCATTCCCGTGGTTTTCTTGTGCTTGACCATGGAATCAAAAGAACCTTTGTTGTATCATTTCTTATTCTGAGACACACTTCACAATTTTGCACCAGTTTGTTAATATTTCTATTGACTTTTGGTCATGACTGCTTTCATATGGAATATCCCTGTGTGACCTTGATCACGTTCCTCGAACAATTTCTCTCCAAACATGGGCAGAATAATGGCTCTGAAACCCCAAAGGTTTCATCGGCCTTGATCTACATTCAGTTCTTTTCAGCATGTAAAATATTCCTGCAATTTCTCACCATCACACTGTTCAGGTCAGCCATTTATTACATGATTCCACAGTTCACTGAGCACCATCTCCTTGCAAGTTTCTTCACTAATTTCACTGACAGACGCTGCCGGCATGCCATTGAGTGTCAAAGAATGAATCCGTCTTCACACAAAATCTAGAAACAACGTCCACATTAGCATGACCTGCTAACATACGATATCTAATGTCATACTGATGGGCCACCAAAATCAATGCCTATCTCTACACCCGTGCTGTTGCTTGGGTTGGTACTGCTTCTTTACACCAAATATGGTCATAAGGGATTGGTGGTCAGTTAACAAGTGAATTTCCTGGTATTTGAGGAACTTTGTAAGACTATACATGATCGCAATGTCTCTTTCTCAACTTGAGTAATTTTATTTTTCACAAATTCATAGAATCTACAGTGCAGAAGGAGGCCATTCGGCCCATGGAGTCCGCACCAGCCCTTCGAAAGAGCATCCCACCCAAGCCCACACCTCCACCCGATCCCCGTAACCCAGTGACCCACCTCCTTTTTGGACACTAAGGGCAATTTAGCATGGTCAATCTATCTAACATCTTTGGAATGTGGGAGAAAACCGGAGCACCCGGAGGAAACCCACGCAGACACGGGGAGAGCGTGCAGACTCCACACAGACAGTGACCCAAGCGAGGAATCAAACCTGGGACCCTGGAGCTGGGAAGCAACTATGCTAACCACTGTGCTACCGTGCTGCCCATACCGTACTTGCTCTGACTTAGTGTAATACTTATACTACAGGCTTCTCCACATCATTTTCAAATATGTACGATAACATCACACCTAACTCCTGTGATGAGGCATTAGACACTAAAACCAAGGGCGGGAGGCTCCAATAATGGGGCTACGTCCCCACTCCAGTGTCAAAGCGCAGGCGTTTCACTCTGGACTTTCCTGAAGAAAGTCCAGATCGATTTTCCTACCAGAAGGGGGCTAGCAGGGCCCTGGAATACTCCTCGCAGCTCTGGCTGCCGTTACGGGGCCCTGCACTTCAGTCGGGAGCCCACGCATGCGCAGGGCGTCGGCCTGTGCCGGCTGCCCTGTGCGACATGACGGATTCACACCGCGGACCGGCCATGAAAATATAGGCCCCCCCCACCCCCCCCGAGATCGCGCCTGCCCGTGGATCGGTGGCCCCTGATTGCTAGCCTGGCCCTCTGTGCGCCCCCCCCCCCCAGGTGAAGTATTGCCCCCCCCCCTCCAACCCTCCCCACCAGGGCGGTCAAGGACTGACTCCGCAGCCCCATTGGCAAAATGTAGTTAGAACCACGCCGTCGGGAATTCAGCCAGTTTTTGCTGGAGAACCGCTGTGAGGGCTTCGGCCAATGGCCCCTTACCTGTGCCACATAAACCGTGTGCGCACGATTCGCGGCTATTCTCCAGAATCACGGGAGCGGTGTCACGCCAGATTTCGGCATCAATGCCCATTCTCCACTCCCGTGCCGATCGCGATTTTGGCGCGGAGGCTTGGGAAAATCCCATCCCAATTGTTTCCTGGAATCAAAGTGGGTCAAAGCGACATCACTAATCAGTACTTCCTTCACTTCTCAGAATGCTTTCCACTGCTTCATAAGCCACTCCCACGCTATTCCATCTTTCGGCAGTTAACACAGTAAATGTGTTTGTAAATTCAGGGATGGGCTTAGAATAATGCAAAACAATTCCTATGAATGGTCTAAGTTCCTTTGTTCTCTGGCCTCTTTGCTACCAAAATTACCTCAACATTTGGCGATCATCATCTATTCGCTGACCCAAGTAGATGACAGTTGTCACCATGAAGCAAAACTTGTGATTTGATGCTGATTTGTTTTGATTTGATGCTCTTGAAAATTATCTTATGACTTCCAGTTGCGGCTATGCGGAGCTAAGCCGCACGTTCGGCAGCTCCTGCTTTAAGAGGACTTGTGGGCTCTTTTAAGGGCCCCAAACGGCGTTGATTCGACGATTCCCGATGGATAAAGGGGTCTGGAGCAAAACCCCCCGGGATTTATGGTGCGGACTCAAAGTGGGGTGAGGAGAAAAACGGCAGCAGCTCCCCTGGAAAAGCGGGGGAAGGTGGACAAAATGGCGGCCAGTGGAGCCCCTGAGGAGTGGAGGCAGTGGGCTGAGGAGCAGCAGGCGGTCCTTCTGCGCTATTTCACGGAGCTGAAAGGGAAGTTGTTGGAATCCCTGAAGGTGACGACGAGTAAGCTGCTGGAGACCCAGACAACCCAGGGTGCAGCGATACTCGAGTTGCAGCAGCAGGCCTCTGAGCGCAAGGAGGAGGTTTCGGCCCTCATGGGGAAGGTGGAGATACACGAGGTGCTTCATAAAAAGTGGCAGATCGGTTCGAGGAGATGGAGCTTCGGTCACGGAGGAAGAACCTGCTGATCCTGGGCCTCGAGGAGGGGCTGGAGGGGTCGGACCTGCCGGCCTATGTGGCCGTGATGTTGAACTCGCTGGTGGGGGCAGGATCCTTCCATCTGCCCCTGGAGCTGGAGGGGGCCCACAGAGTACTGGCCAGGAGGCCTAAGGCGAATGAACCCCCACGAGCGGTGCTGGTGCGGTTCCATCGGTTCAGTGACCGGGAGTGTGTTCTCCGATGGGCCAAGAAGGTGAGGAGCAGTAAGTGGGAGAATTCGGTAGTGCGTATCTACCAGGACTGGAGTGCGGAGGTGGCCAAGCGGAGAGCCGGGTTTAACCGGACGAAGGCGGTGCTCCATGGAAAGCAGGTGAAGTTCGGCATGTTGCCGCCTGCGTGCCTGTGAGTCACCTACAAGGACCGGCATCACTACTTTGAGTCCCCGGAGGAAGCGTGGGCCTTTGTGCAGGCTGAAAAGCTGGACTCGAACTAGAGATTGGGGGCTGTGGGAATTTTTCTATTTCTGTATCATTGTTTATGCTGTAACGGGTTATTCTCTTTGTTTCTGTTTTTTCTCTCGCTTTCAGACGATGTGGGTTATGGTTTTGTGTTCTAAGGGGGTAGGGGGGTACTGGGGTTTGTGGTTGATCTGTGTCTTTGTTTGTATGGAGTTGGTGGTTGGGTTGGGACTGCGGTTTGGGAGCTGCGTTGGTGGGGTGGGGCAGTGTGAAAGCGCGGGCTATTCTCTGGTTTCCCGCGCTGCGGGACGAGGGGGTGGAGCTGGTGGCGAGGGGCGTGGCTATTAGACCGGGTTTCCCACGCTGAAGCAGTGCCAAGGAGCTGATGCAGGGGAGGAGGGGGGACCTCATATCGGGAGGGGTCGGAGTTAGAGCGGGAGCTGCCGGGGTCAGCAGAAGTCAGCTGGCTCACGGGAGTACAGTGGAGGGTGAGTCGTGGCTAGGTGGGGTCCTAGCCTGGGGGGGGGATACCGGGTTGCTGCTGGATTGGCCAGGGATTAGTTGGTGCGGGTCGGGGTGAGGTTCTATCGCCGTGGGAAACGGGCCGAATGGGTGATGGCCAGGGGCGAGCAGTCGATGGGTTATGGCTAGTCGATAGGGGGAGGGGGGGCGGGGTGCCCCCTGATTCGGCTGATTACATGGAACGTGAGGGGGTTGAATGGGCCGGTTAAGCGGGCCCGGGTGTTTTCGCATCTGAAGGGGCTGAAGGCGGACGTGGCCATGCTCCAGGAGACCCACCTGAAGGTGGTGGACCAGGTCCATCTGAGGAAGGGGTGGGTGGGGCAGGTTTTCCACTCAGGGCTCGACTCGAAGAACCGGGGGGTGGCGATCCTGGTGGGGAAGAGGGTGGCGTTTGAGGCGTCTGAGGTTGTGGCTGATAGTGGCGGCAGATATCTGATGGTGAGCGGTAAGCTGCAGGCGGAGAGGGTGGTGTTGGTTAATGTGTACGCCCCAAATTGGGATGATGCTGGTTTCATGAGGCGTATGTTGGGCCGCATTCCTGGCCTGGAGGTGGGGGGCTTGATCATGGGGGGGGACATCAATACGGTGCTGGATCCCCTACTGGATCGTTCTAGTTCAAGGACAAGCAGGAGGCCGGCGGCGGCCAGGGTATTGAGGGGGTTTATGGACCAGATGGGAGGAGTGGATCCCTGGAGGTTCGGGAGGCCGAGGGCTCGGGAGTACTCTTTTTTTCTCCCATGTGCACAGGGTTTATTCCAGCATTGATTTCTTTGTTTTGAGTAAGGGACTGGTCCCGAGGGTGGAGGAGGCCGAGTATTCTGCTATTGCAATTTCGGGCCATGCTCCGCATTGGGTGGAGCTGGAGATGGGGGAGGTGCGGGACCAGCGCCCGCTTTGGCGTCTGGACGTGGGGTTGTTGGCGGATGAGGAGGTGTGTAGGAGGGTTCGGGGATGTATTGAGAGGTACCTCGAGTTCAATGATACTGGTGAGGTCCAGGTGGGGATGGTGTGGGAGGCTCTGAAGGCAGTGATTAGGGGGGAGCTGATCTCCATCCGAGCCCATAGGGAGAGGGGGGAGAGGGAGAGACTGGTGGAGGAGCTGTTGAGTGTGGATAGGAGGTACGCGGAGGCCCCAGTGGAGGGATTGCTGGGGGAGCGGCAAAGCTTGCAGGCCAAGTTTGATTTATTGACCACCAGAAAGGCGGAGACACAGTGGCGGAAGGCGCAGGGAGCGGTCTATGACTATGGAGAGAAGGCGAGCAGGATGCTGGCGCACCAGCTTCGTAAGCGGGATGCGGTTAGGGAGATTGGTGGAGTGAAGGATAGAGATGGGAATGTGGTGCGGCAGGGGGAAGAGGTCAATGAGGTCTTTAGGGACTTCTATAGGGAACTATCGATCGGAGCCGCCGTCGGTGGGAGGGGGAATGGAGAGTTTTTTGGGCAGGCTGCGATTTCCAAGGGTGCAGGAAGAGCAGGTGGAGGGACTGGGGGCACCGATCGAGTTGGAGGAGCTGGTCATTGGGATTGGCCACATGCAGTCGGGGAAGGCGCCGGGACCGGATGGGTTCCCGGTTGAAATTTATAAGAAATATGCGGACCTGCTAGGCCCCCTGTTGATTAGGACCTTCAACGAGGCATGGGAGGGGGGTGTTCTGCCGCCGACGATGTCTCGGGCACTAATCTCCCTGATCCTGAAGCGTGATAAGGACCCCTTGCAGTGCGGATCATACAGGCCGATTTCACTGCTGAATGTAGACACCAAGTTGCTGGCGAAGATCTTGGCAACTAGAATAGAGGACTGTGTGCCGGGGGTGATACATGAAGATCAGAGGGGTTTTGTGAAGGGGAGGCAGCTGAACACTAACGTGCGAAGGCTGCTAAATGTGATAATGATGCCGGCAGCAGAAGGAGAGGTGGAGATTGTGGTGGCATTGGATGCGGAGAAGGCCTTTGACAGGGTTGAGTGGGGGTACTTGTGGGAGGTGTTGGAGAGGTTCGGGTTTGGGATGGGGTTTATTAAATGGGTGAGGTTGCTGTACGAGGCCCCGATGGCGAGTGTAGCGACAAATGGGAGGAGGTCCGAGTACTTCAGGCTCCACCGTGAGACGAGGCAGGGGTGCCCCCGTCCCCCTTGCTTTTTGCGCTGGCAATTGAGCCTCTTGCCATGGCTCTCAGGGAGTCGAGGAGGTAGAGGGGTTTGGTGCGAGGTGGGGAGGAGCACCGAGTGTCGCTGTATGCGGACGACTTGCTGTTGTATGTAGCAGACCCGGTGGGGGGAATGCCGGGGGTGATGGAGATTCTTGCTGAGTTCTGGAGTTTCTCGGGCAAGAGTGAGCTGTTTGTCGTACACCCGGGCGATCAGGAGGAGGGGATTGGTAGGCTCCCGCTAAAGAGGGCAGTGAGGAGTTTTAGGTACCTGGGGGTTCAGGTGGCTAGGAGCTGGGGGACTGCACAAGCTCAATTTTACTAGGTTGGTGGAGCAGGTGGAGGAGGAATTTAAAAGGTGGGACATGCTGCTGTTGTCGTTGGTGGGTAGAGTACAGTCCGTTAAAATGACGGTGCTCCCGAGGTTTTTGTTTTTGTTTCAGTGCCTCCCCATTTTTGTTCCGAGGGCCTTTTTTAGGAGGGTGAACAGCAGCATTCTGGGATTTGTTTGGGCGCACGGGACACCGAGGGTAAGGAGGGTCTTTTTGGAGCGGGGCAGGGATAGAGGGGGGCTGGCGCTGCCCAACCTCTCTGGGTACTATTGGGCGGCTAACGTCTCTATGGTACGTAAGTGGGTAATGGATGGTGAGGGGGCGGCATGGAAACGGATGGAGATGGCGTCCTGTGAAGGCACGAGCCTGAAGGCACTGGTAACGGTGCCGCTGCCGCTCCCTCCAACAAGGTACACTATGAGCACGGTGGTGGCGGTTACCCTCAAAATTTGGGGGCAGTGGAGGCGACACAGGGGGGAAGTGGGGGGCTCGGTGGAGGCCCCGCTGCGGGGGAACCACCGGTTTGTCCCAGGGAACATGGATGGCGGGTTCCTGGGGTGGCACAGGGCGGGCATTAGGAAGTTGGGAGACCTGTTTATAGACGGGAGGTTGGTGAGCCTTAGTGAACTGGAGAAGTTTGAGCTCCCCCCGGGGAATATGTTCAGGTACCTTCAGGTCAAGGTGTTTGCTAGGCGACAGGTGGAGGGGTTCCCTTTGCTGCCCCCGCGGGGGGTAAGGGATAGGGTGCTTTCGGGGGTGGGTCGGGAATGGAAAGGTGTCTGACATCTACCAGGTAATGCAGGAGGTGGGAGAGGCGTTGGTAGAGGAGCTGAAGGCTAAGTGGGAGGTGGAGCTGGGGGAGCAGATTGAGGAGGGGACATGGGCGGACGCCCTGGAGAGGGTGAACTCCTCCTCTTCATGTGCGAGGCATAGTCTCATCCAGTTCAAGGTGCTGCACCGGGCCCACATGTCCGGATCTAGGATGAGTAGGTTCTTTGGGGGCGAAGACAGGTGCGTCAGGTGTTCGGGGAGTCCAGCGAACCATGCCCATATGTTCTGGGCATGCCCGGCACTGGAGGAGTTCTGGAAGGGGGTGGCGAGGACGGTGTCGAGGGTGGTGGGATCCAGGATCAAGCCAGGCTGGGGACTCGCGATATTTGGGGTTGGGGTGGAGCCGGGAGTGCAGGAGGCGAAAGAAGCCGATATCTTGGCCTTTGTGTCCCTAGTAGCCCGGCGGAGGATCTTGCTGCAGTGGAAAGATGCGAGACCTCCGAGCGTGGAGACCTGGATTAATGACATGGCGGGATTCATTCAGCTGGAGAGGGTCAAATTCGCACTGAGGGCGTCGGTACAAGGGTTCTTTAGGAGGTGGCAGCCTTTCCTCGACTTTCTGGCTCAACGATAAGGTACTAGGTCAGCAGCAGCAGCAACCCGGGGGGGAGGGGAGATTAGGGGAATAGTGTTTAAGTTAATTTGCTTATTGTTAATTTATTTTGTTGTTTATTGGGGTTGGGGGGAGTGGGGGGGGGGGGGGGGGGGTTGTTATGTGCACTGTTACGAGTGCCGGGGGGTGTTTATTACTATTATTGGTATTGTTATTATTGTTTTGTTGATATATATTTTTCAAAAATTCCAATAAAAATTATTTTAAAAAAAAGAAAATGATCTTATAATATAATAATCTTTATTGTCACAAGTAAGCTGACATTAACACTGCAATGAAATTACTGTGAGAAGCTCCTAGTCGCCACCTTCCGGCACCTGGCTGGGTACACAGAGGGAGTATTCAGAATGTCCAAATTACCTAACAGCATGTCTTTCGAGACATGTGGTAGGAAACTGGAGCACCCGGAGGAAACCCATGCAGACACAGGGAGAACGTGCAGACTTCGCATGGACAGTGACCCAAGCCAGGAATCAAACCTGGGACCCTGGAGCTGTGAAGCAACAGTGCTAGCCACTGTGCGGTCGTGCCACCCATTCTAGGACTCTGTTCAACTTTACAATGTGCTCTTTCTCTAGTTTATTGCTAATTAGCTAACTAAGAAAGACCACACTCCTTTCATTCCACTTAGAAGCTGGCCTGTGATGCTCTGGAACACTGTAGGAGCAATGGACACGTTTTATACTAGTACTACCCTTATGTGTATGAATGGTGATCATGGCCTTGCTGTGGTCAGTTAATTCTATTGCAAATATGCATTTGGCAAATCTATGTTGCTGAACACCCTTCCATTTGCTAAATTAGAAAACAGATCTTCACTGGTCGGCAGTGGTTAAGTATCATTCTTGATCAACTTGTTTATCATTTGCTTATAATCCTCACAAATCTGAATGGGCTTGTTTGCTTTTGGAACCACCCTAATGGGTGCAGCCCATGCACTGCTCCCTGCCATTTTAATTGTCCCTGTTCTTTCAAATCTATGCAGCTCTTTGCTTACTGCGTCTAACTGCGCATAAGACATCGGCCTAACCTTAAAGAAAATGTCAGCAGTGGCATTTACATTGGATTCAGCCTGGAGGTGGCTAATTTTATCATTTGTTCCTCCTTTCTGAAAGACTGCTTTGTGCTTTCTTAGCACTTTCTCAATGTCTGTTGCACTGGGGACAGTTTTGCAGCTCCGCACGCCATCAGCGAGAACAGGTATGCGGATGCAAGATATCATGAGAATTGGGAAACGAGATTCTCGCTGGTGAAGTCTCGTTTTCCGACTTTCGATGCCCTTTGCCGGTGGCGTGACGACGTTCAGGCCCACAAATGCGGTAACGTCATTTTAATAGATTTACATACATTTTAATCTCAGACCCAAGAACCCCACCACGTGATCCCCCTCACTGAATATTGAAACCTCGCCGAGTGACGTCATGTCAACGACGTTTACAACCGGTTTGGAAAAACGTGAATCAGTTGAGAGGAGTCATCCCTGAGAATGCAAGGGTAGGCCTCCAGGAGGAGACTGACATACCCCGGAAGCACCCAACACTGCTCTCTGGTACTATCCCTGGCATATGTTGGCACTACCAACCTGCGCCAGGGGGCAGTAGAGGGGCAAACCCTCTGCCGAGCCCAATTGGGGGCGGGGTTTGCATTGTTTGTTGGGAAGAATGAGCCCCCAGTGCTGATACCTCTGGTTGGGAGGGGGGGAGGGGGTTTAGGCCCAATGCTGACAGCGGTGGTGGGGGGGCAAGGGGGGATGATGGGGGAGCCTCTGCTGCTGCATGTGTTCATGGTGGGGGTGGTTATTTTCTGTACTGCTCAGAGCCTCCTTTTTAAAAGGCACCCCGATCTCTGTAGAGCCGACCTTGCCCGCCCTACCATGCCCCACCCTGGCACAGTGATGTGCGAATCACAACCCCATAATCTTATTTTTCCAGGGTGGCTCAACCTTACAGTCTGAAAAACTATGAAAAATTCCAGCCACACTTACTGGTCCCTACTGTAAATAACTCAGCCCAGTTTAACCTCATCTTCTTAAGCCAGTTCTTCCCCATCTTTGTCCTCTCCTAGAATTATCAATGACAAGTGACAGGGTGTATCCTCATATTACACCCTAATACTAACTTCACAAATACTGGAAACTGGTATTGGTATAACTAGTCAGTTTTGCATCAGTGTTATGTGAAAGAATGTGACTTAATGACTTCTTATACTCTCCTTCGAAGATAAGAGACACTACTGCAACCGTATCAATGATGAAAGAAAGTTTTGAATCTCAGACCATAATTTTTACTGTGAGCACTTGAATTTCATCTTCAGTAATATTACTCTAATCTTCCATGTGCAGTTTTTCTTGCTCTCTGACTAATTCGGTCTCTTGATCTTCCTGCTTGATAACTTCTGTTTCTACGTAAACTCCTTTAGAAATTCAACAACTAAAAATCGAATGCTCAATCATCTCCCAATACAAATTTCTTCCCAACTTGTAGAACATCTAACTCAGCCCTGTTCACCTTAAATGCCTGCCTTTTGTTATGATCCCCAGGGCTAGTGCGTGGTCAATTCCAGAGCCACTCGACCCGGAGTCGCAACACAATTAAAATTAAATAAATAATTCTTGGAAAAAAAACAGTCTTTGACTCTTGGCTGCCCAATAATGAGTCACCAGATTTGAAAATGTAATCACTTAATTTTATTAATAACAATAACTATTATTAAATATTCAGCCAATACAACAGGTTAACTACTATCTAAGTGCTAACCTCTCCACTTATTCTCGCCTCACCTTCTATACACACACACATAAGACAGACATACACAGAGGAGAGATGATGGGGGCAAAATAAGTAAAAGGGATAAAAGTCTTTGTTTCACATGGTTTCGCATAGTTCTCTTATAGCAACCTTCCTTCAATTTAAGCTTTCAGTTCAAGGTTTTCAGTGTAGATTCATGCATATTCCATATACAGCTATGCAAGCTTTCTGGAGAAAACAAGTGAGATAGAGAACTGCTTCTTTCCTCTGAGCATCCAGGGTCACAACTGTGTTTCCCCCAGCTCTCTGAAAATCATCCCACTCAGGCAGGACCCAATCACTGTCAGGCTGGCCTAGTGACCACGGTGCCCGAGTGCCAGAGGGAGAGCCAGGGGGCCATCTTTATTGTGCCTGACTACTCAGATATCTCCAATGGCCTGGAAACCACTCGGTACTGTTACGCCTGATCCATGCTTGTGCACGTTTATCCCCAACCACCCAGCTAGTGCGAGGTCCAGAACGCAATGCTTCACATTGAGGTTCACATGAATCTTGTGAGATAACTTGAGTCTCGCAAGATTCAACAGCCTCATCGAGTCACCGTCCAAGCATTCAATTTGTGGCAAATCCACAAAATTATCTTGTTGGTGAAGCCAGTGAATTATACACAAAACGTCACTGCATTAACTACAAAATCACAGCAGGTGTCATTTTAAGTCATCCAAAAATCTATTTTTGTCTTTCAGCAATGACTTCCAATTACCATCTGTGCCGGGCAGATTTTTGTGCCTTTGTGCCTTTTGGCCAATTCATTGGTCATCAGCCAAACCTTCAAACTTAGTCCCACCAATCTCTTGAGTGTAAAAGGTCTGAGGTCTGGTGGGATTCTCTGACCCCCCCGCCGGGCTGGAGAATTGCCGGGGGGGCGGCGTGAAAAGGCCCCGCCTCCCCGACGCCTCCTGCCAGATTCTTTATTTTGGTCTTTCTACAATAACAAACTTCCATGAAATCAAAGCCTTGTGTGGCCAGTCTTGTCATTAGATTTTGGAAGCCAAAGGATGAAGGTCTGCAAAAGCATGAAGTAATGCATTTTAATGATTGCATGTACATCACTGCAGTCACATGACAATTCAACTACAGCGAATTATCAGAAGACTTGTATTTATATCGCACCTTTCATAACCTCCAGACATCCCTGGACACTTGGTAGCGGTGAAATACATTCAATGCATAAATCTTGCAGACACAGGAAATGGTGAGGCCAACATTTGAAAATCCAGAGGGATAATATTACTATCATTTTCAATATGAGTTTTAAAAAATACAGTTCGTTCAGATTGAAGGAAATGGAATGATTTGCAAAGTGTTATCATCAGACGCTAAGTTTTTTTTCCAGTTGTACACAATCCCTTGATATCCAATTAGAAATCTTTTTACGTCAAGTAATTCAGTTAACGATATCCCGCCTGTCAGATGCACATGAAATATGTGACAGTAAAATGGATTCTAAAACAAAAAAAAAAGCAACACAATTAGCTGTTATGCAAAGATGCCAATAAACACTTCATAAATATGCTGAAGGCCAACAGCTCAAAAACGCACGAGAACAGCTGCTCTACAATAGGAATTGGTTGTCAATTATTGTAGACAAAGAACTGAGCAATGATCATTAAGAGCAGAAGGATTGTGGTAATGGCATTGCTGCATTGCAAATACAGCACCCTGTAGAATTTCGCAGTCTTGAGATTTTCACAAAATTTAACAAGTTGGAATTGTATCAGGGGCTGGTTTAGCTCACTGGGCTAAATCGCTGGCTTTTAAAGCAGACCAAGCAAGCCAGCAGCACGGTTCGATTCCCGTACTAGCCTCCCCGGACAGGCGCCGGAATGTGGCGACTAGGGGCTTTTCACAGTAACTTCATTGAAGCCTACTCGTGACAATAAGCGATTTTCATTTTTCATTTTTTTCATTGACATAAAAGTGTAGTTTAGGTACCTTGAGGGAATGGATTACTCTACAGCTGTACGTAGAAACCATGAGATTTTAACTACAATCTGGATGGTCAAGTACTTTCTGCAAACAACTTGTTCACTTTTCAGGAGCATTCTTGGATCAGACATAGCAGATCAAAATGACTAGGTTTCCATACAACTTTTAGCATTCTTCTACTTGTCAGACTCGAGAGCCATAAATACTGGGAACCAATGAATGAGGGATTGCAGCATCACCCGACCGCAATGAGGGTGAAGCCTACCACTTGGGTTGACACCCGAACATTTGATTTGCGACTGACTTGCCCGACAACAGACATCCGAGGGCCTGTGGGGGTTGTCGTGCAACTGCTCTGCAATGTTTTGGGGGAGGGGGTTCAGGAAAACATTCCTGAGAATTCTGATTCATTTACCCAAGTTTAGGCAACCATATTTCACACTTGGTGAGGCCAGGGTCTGTGATGGGCATCAAGAGGGCCCTAAAATAAAAAAGCTCCATGGTAATCGGTCTTGGAAGATTCAATTACCATTCCTGAGGTGGCCCTTTGCCTCCTAACTTGAGGCTTTGAAATCTTTTTTGCTGCAGATTAGGTCCTACACACCCTTCCCTGCATCCCCAGAAAGCAGAATGAAGTTCCAAGGTTTAACCAAAACGCCGATTATGTTCTTCAGGAACAGAAGTTACAAGTCAAATATTTGAAACAAAAAACCCTGACATGCGCACAAAAAATACTGGAGATACTTAGTAGGTCAGGCCCATCTATGAAGAGAAGCAGAGTTTTTTTTAAATGAATTTGGAGTACTCAATTCATTTTTTCCAATTAAGGGAATATTTAACGTGATCATTCCAACCTAAACTGCACATCTTTGTGTTGTGGGGCGAAACCCACGCAAACACGGGAGGAATGTGCAAACTCCACACGGAGAATGTTCCAGACCGGGATCGAACCTGGGACCTCGGCGACGTGAGGCAGCAATGCTAACCATGAAGAGAAGCAGAGTTAATGGCTCAGATTATCCAGTCTTCAAATTATTTGAGGCTCCAGAAAATCGATGCACCACAAAACATCCGATATTCTGAGTCTGCGGGAATTGCCCGGGAATTCTGAATTTACGTTGGGCAATGAGACTGTGAGTTAGTGTCGGAGACTCCAGACAGTTCCTTGCCACTTCCCTCTATAGTTACTCAGGATGCATTTGACAGTAAAATCCTTGTCTAATATTTGGGTAACTGAAGAATTGACCTCCCAATCACTCACACTGACGTTCTCAACTACCAGTCTCCCCTGCAATAGCCACCCCCTCCCCCCCCCTCCCCCCCCACCTCGACCTGACTACTCTTCAACAACCCAACAGCAACCATTTGCTGACCCGAGGTGTCTCTGAGCTGAACCCCTCTCTTCAACCGCCTTCACTAACCCTAATCCACCTCTACCAACTGCCATCTCAACAAGACGTGACCGTGCTCACCTACCACTCCACCCATCTCACCATACTCAGTTGCCTCACTCACATACCATACTCATTCATTTAGTTTTTAAAAATAATCTTTATTATTGTCACAAGTAGGCTCACATTAACACTGCAATGAAGTTATTGTGAAAATCCCCTAGTAGCCATATTCTGCCGCCTGCTCGGGCACTGAGGGAGAATTCAGAATGTCCAAACCACTTAACAGCACATCTTTTGGCACTTGTGGGAGGAAACCGGAGCACCCCGAGGAAACCCACGAGACACGGAGAGAACAAACAGACTCTACACAGACAGTGACCCAAGCCAGGAATCAAACCTGGGACCCTGACACTGTGAAGCAACAGTGCTAACCACTGGGCTATCGTGCCTTCATCCCGTTTCCCATTCAGTTATTCAACCATTCACCCATTCACTAATATTCACGTTGAACATTTAAACTTAATCATACAGCAACTTTTGCCATAGAAAGGGGGCGTGTCTGGTCTCCTGCCCCCTCCCAAATGCTATTAAGCTGTGTTAAAGTTCCAAGGATGCTGCGCTCCACATTCCTGGAGAAGCTGGGCTTGAAACAAATTGGCAAGAAGTATGAAGCAGTGACACGGTGTGGAAAACTTTCAATAGAGCAGCAATCTTGCTGCTTCACAAAAGATCCAGGCCAATGATCCAAGGAGCGCATGGCAAGACCACCAATGCTGGAAGTGAACACAGGACCCGGCCCACCATTACCCCCCAGCAATGCAAACTTTGCGACCAGTGCCCGGGATCCAGCCAGACACGAACACGAAAGCAAAATCAGCGCCGCGGCCCCCGCCAGACACAACCACCTACCTTCCACAAAGTCAGACTTCCAAACCATCCCGAAGCAGCTGCTGGCCAAGGAAGCGAGGAAAATGCGGTGGTCTGCAGGTGAGACTAGAGCAATGGGGTTTCAAGTCTCCTCTCCCCAGCATACTCCTGGCAAACGTCCAAGCGATCGAAAACAAGCTGGACCAACTTAACGCTAGACTTACCTCTCAGAGGGAAGTAAGAGACTGCTGTGGGCTCTGTTTCACAGAGACGTGCTCACCCTCGCCTCACCGGACTGTGTCATACAACCTGAAGACTTCTCACTACACTGGACGGACCGCACAGCATCATCGGGCAAAGGGAAGGGTGGACGGTTTGACTCCTCATTAACTCCACCTGGTGCTCAGATGTGACCTTGGCGACCCACTGTACCCCTGACCTGGAATATCTGACTGTGAAGTGCCAACTGTACTACCAGTGCCAAAAAAGAACCAGGCAACGTGCCTCAACGGCTACTGTTCAGTGACTTTGACATTGATTGTAATTAAGTGCTTCAAGAGGTTGGTCATGAGGCACATCAACTCCATTCTCCCAGAATGCCGAGATCCACTGCAATTCGCATACTGCCGCAACCGGTCCACAGCAGATGCCATTTCCCTGACACTACACTCATCCTTGGAGCATCCCGAAAACAAGGATTTCTACATCAGACTCCTATTTATTGACTACTATTTATCCGACTTCAACACCATAATCCCAGGCAAGCTCATATCAAAGTTCCAAAACCTAGGACTTGGCTCCCCACTGTGCAACTGGATCCTTGACTTACTGACCCATACACTAAAATAAGTAAGGATAAACAACAACAGCTCCTCTACGATAGCCCTCAATACCGGGGCCCCACAAGGCTGCGTACTTAGTTTCCTACTGTACTCCATACACACACACATGCATCACAAAATTTGGCTCCAACTCCATTTACAAGTTTGCTGACAACATGACCATAATGGGCCAGATCTTGAACACCGATGAGTCAGAATACAGGAGGGAAATAGAGAACTTAGTGGAATGGCGTAATGACAACAATCTCTCCCTCAATGTCAGCAAAACTAAAGAGCTGCTCATTGACTTCAGGAAGCAAAGTACTGTACACACCCCTGTCAGCATCAACGGGGCCGAGGAGGAGATGGTTGACAGCTTCAAAGTCCGAGGTGTGCACATGACCAACAATCTGTCTAGTCCACCAAGTGTCGACGTTATGACCAAGAAAACACAACAGTGCCTATACTTCCTCAGGAAACTAAGGAAATTTGGCATGTCCACATTGACTCATCAATTTTTGCAGATACACCATAGAAAGCATCCTATCTGGCTGCATCACAGCCTAGTCACGCAACTGCTCAAGACCATAAGAAACTACAGAGTCAGGAACACTGCCAAACCCATCACGCGAACCCGCCTCCCATCCATTGACTCTGTCTACACCTCCTGCTACCTTGGGAAAGCGGGCAGCATAATCAAAGACCCTTCCCACCCGGCTTGTTCACTCTTCCAACTTCTTCCATCGGGCAGGAGATACAAAAGTTTGAGAACACACACAAACAGATTCAAAAATGCTTCTTCCCACTACTACCAAACTCTTATACGATTCTCTCATAACTGATCTGATCTCTTCACATATCTTCTCTACTGAGTAGTACTACACGCCTGTATGCTTCACCCGATGCCTGTGTCTATGTATTTACAATATGTATTTCATGTTTGCCCTAGGTATTTTCGATGTGGAACTGGAGAACAGTACTGCCCACAGAATGATGTAGAAAGACACTTGACTGCAGACAGAATGGTGCACAGAGGGTCTGAGAGATGCCAGCACAATGATGGCACCTAGATAGATCTAAACCGACATGTATACAGTTATGAGTTATCTAAAATCAGTTCATGTTCAACCACACAGGCCTCCAGACCTCTCCAATCGTGAGACACCAAACAACTTTGCAACAGAAATGACTTTTGTTCAGAACAGATGGTTGGTCATCTTGACCTGAAACATTAACTCTGTTTCTCTCCAAAGATGTGGAAAAATTGGTATAAAGGTTTATCTGTTTCTACTCTGGATAAAATGACACAACAACTTGGATGAAGTTTAGCAAAACATGAAGCAACAGCACACACAACAATACCTGTTGCTTAGTTCTTGTGTGCCAAAATCTGTCCAATAACAGAATCCTCTGTGCACGTCCTCCGATCAACTTGCAAAATTGTTTCAACCACTGTAGGCGCAATGGTTCTCTGGGATATTGCTTTATACCTTTATCTTGCCATGGCACAGTCATATCAGGTAGAGCCTGATTTTTTTTTAGTCCATTTAATTTTGGGTATATTATCTGGGCACTAAGGGGTCAATGATGAGGAAAGCCATCCCAGGTATTATAAACCAATAAAACATGTAATAACCATCGGCATAGGAGGGGGTCATTCAACTGCACAATCCTTTTCCACCATTCAACCAGATCAATGGCTGCTTTTAGCTCAAATCCATTTATCCGCCTTTATTTCATCCCTTGATAAACTGAGACAAGAAAAATCCAAATGATCTCCATCTCAAAACGGATTCATTGTTCATGAATTCCAATCCAGTCCCCAGTGCAATACTTCCCGAAAGTATGAGTGACACAGGTTTATCCAGAAGCGTGAGATATCTTCCTTTGCATACTATTGTTTTCTTTTTAAACACCAACACCCATCGCAAGAATTTAAAAAGGAATGGCATTTGACCAGATCTCACAGGGCAACCAATAATATTGGAGCTCCGAAGCAACAATACACATAATGTGACATGGGCAGCATGGTGGCACAGTGCTTAGCACTGCTGCCTCACAGCTCCAGGGGCCCGGGTTCAATTCTGGCCTTAGGTAACTGCCTGTGTGAAGTTTGCACGTTCTCCCCGCATCTGTGTGGATTTGATCCGGGTGCTCCTGTTTCTCTTACAGTCCAAAGATGTGAAGGTTAGGTGGATTGGCCATGCTAAATTGCCCCTCAGTGTCCAAGGGTTATGTGGGGTTACGAGGATAGGGTGGTGTGATTAAGTGGGGTGTTCTTTCCAATGGCCGGTGCAGACTCAATGGGCCGAATGGCCTCCTTCAGACCTGTCAATTCTATGAACTATGAACTAATTTGTTTTCAATTACACAGTGCTCATCATGTTAACTAATAGGCCCAATCAAAAGGTCACACTTGAAGTCAGCATTACTTTGCTTTGTTATCACCAAGACCTTTATCAATCTCAGAGCTGGAAGAAAGTGGCACATTTACTGCCATAAATGAGATTTTATCCGCTTATTTTCCCTGGTACGGGTCCTCCTGCAGTTTTGTCATTTTGCAGTTCTCTGACTTGACTAAATCTCCCAGCGTGCTTTTTGTTTTGAGACCGCAGTGCAGTGCAGTGCAGTTCTTTATTTATCTTCAGTCTTCGGACCTTTTTCTCAATGCTGCATGTTAGAACCACGAGGCAGATTACACACACACACAGACACACACACATACACAGGGCTACATGTTAACCAGTCTATGTTGATTAATAGAAAATAAATAAGGAAACGGTTTCAGAGTTAAAAGGTGATTGCATATTAGGAAAGCTAAATAATATGTTGGCTTACAGATGCTGCTGAACCCGCTGAGCAATTTGTCTCAGCTACTATCTATTACCTGTTCCCCACATGTGGTATGGGGTTGGTTTAGCTCACTGGGCTAAATCACTGGCTTTTAAAGCAGACCAAGCAAGCCAGCAGCACGGTTCAATTCCCGTACTAGCCTCCCCGGACAGGTGCCATAATGTGGCAACTAAGGGGCTTTTCACAGTAACTTCATTGAAGCCTACTCGTGACAATAAGTGATTTTCATTTCATTTCATTTCATGTGAGACTAAACCTTGGACTGACACGAAATGATAGGCCTGCCATTCCAGTCAGTCCCTGAAAGTATGGGCCCCAAATATTGTCATATAAAGTTTGTTAAAAAAAATTTTTTTTTTAAACAAATATTGTCATTATCTATTCCTTTGTTCAAAGAAACAAAATCCCTAACAAGGAAAGTAAAGCAAATAATTGGTTTCAGTTGCTGTGAACTTATTGTTCAAAGCTCTCCATTGTCCTTAGCAAGGTTTATCATAAAAACCTTGACTAAAAGAGCAGGAGGGTCAGCAAAGAAAGATGTTTGGCTATTCTTTGAAGAACCTTGAATCCACCAACCAGTATGACCAATCAGTTAAATTATATTCAGCTTTTGAAAAAATATTGCAGCAGACCCAATTTTTCTTCAGCTCAAAGAAATCCAATGTGCAGTCTCTTATCTCTTTCATCGAAAGCCAAGGTCTTCAGTTTAATCAGAACTGGTATTTATATTAATGTCACCGCAAGGCATGAATTGTCTGCTTGCTTTCGGAACTATAGATTGAAAAATTGTATGTTGGCTAACCATCTGTGCAAACCTGACCTGGATCCCTGCTGGCATGGCTCATGAAAATATGGCTTTGCATTCAGTCATCGGCAAGCCAGTAAGACTCTGACGAGAGCAAACAGGTTCAAGGTCTCTGAGCTCAACTGAATAATGCATGTTAGCAAAAGATTAAACATGAGAGGCTCAGTGCCTACATGAAGTCTTTAGCGCATTATTTATAAATAATAACTCCTTACTTTAAGATCACTTCAATATAATTCATCAAACCTTCAGAATTGATTTGAAAATGAATACATCTCGTTTGAGCAAATGAAAAGTTAAAGACACAGGCACAGTCGATTATCATTTGCTGTTACGTCAGTTAACAATCGCTTCTGCTGTGCAATCAGATACTGCAGTAACAGTGCATTTGTTTCGGGCTGTACAAGGTGCTCCTCTTACATTATTATTAACGAGTAGACAGATTGATCAATTGAACAGCATTGGAAAATGTACGGATGGCTGTTTGTCATCTGAAAGAGAATAGGTTGAAATGTCTGGGACCTGTCAGTGTTCTGTGGGGATGCAACAAAAAAAAAGCAATTGAATCTCTCTTTTTCCTTCTCAAATGCTCTCGCTTGACTTTGCAGTGTTCTTCCATCACTTCCTGCTTTTATTTCTCAGCATTTGTCGTTGTTCTCTTCACCTCTTGAATAGCTTTTATTACCTGAGGCAATCCAGGCACTTATCCACAGTTGAAGTTACAATTACATTCACAAAGTAGTAATGGTTATGTTAATTAGATGAGTGCTGTGATATCCAGTCTCAGGCAGAAGCGTGGTTCACTGCAATCATTTATAGTAAAATTGCGCTGGCAAGGGCCTTGCTTTAGAGTGAATGGATACTCTGAAGGAAAATATTGGGGGGGGGGGGGGGGTGAATGCTAATCTGCTGGCAGAATCCAAGGGGAACAATGGGTGGGGTGAGTAGAATAGCAGGATGTTGGCAAGATTAGCCGCCAGCAGGTATGCTGGGCAGCAATGACCATAGTAAAAAGTGGAAAATCAAAAGTGAATGAGCAGAAAGCATACAAAAGACTAAGAAAGATTTAGGTGTGTTACCTTTCCTGAGAACATATGTTTTTGATCAAGAAACCCACCTCATTGCGGGTGGGCAATAAATGCTGACCTAACCAGCGGCACCCACATCCCGTAAATGAATACATTTGTTAAAACAGCATTATGCGCGTACAATAAATGCCCCCCTGCGCCAAAGGGCAGACTGCATGACTAGCAATCCCTTATGCTGACTCTCCTTCCAGTCAAGAGGTAATACTGATGCCGAAAGTGCGAAAGAAAAAAATGAAAATGTTGAAAGCATCCAGCTGGTCAGGCAGATCTGTGGAATGAAACAGAGTTAATGTTTCCAATTGCCAAATCTGTTTCTGTCCATGGGGAATGAAATTAAGTTGATCATAGATCATAGAATTTACAGTGCAGAAGGAGGCCATTCGGCCCATCGAGTCTGCACCAGCTCTTGGAAAGAGCACCCTACCCAAGTTCAACACCTCCACCCTATCCCAATAACCCAGTAACCCCACCCAACACTAAGGGCAATTTTGGACACTAAGGGCAATTTATCATGGCCAATCCACCTAACCTGCACATCTTTGGACTGTGGGAGGAAACCGGATCACCCGGAGGCAACCCACGCACACACGGGGAGGATGTGCAGACTCCGCACAGACAGTGACCCAAGCTGGAATCGAACCTGGGACCCTGGAGCTGTGAAGCCATTGTGCTATCCACAATGCTACCGTGCTGCCCTCAAAGTTATCACCTTTGAACTGAGAGACTCGCCACCCACCTTTTTTGCAATAGTGCGTGGCAAATATCTTGAGCCCCAGCCTGGAAAGATACAGATGCTTATTTCCAAAGTCACCTCAGTCACTGATAATGCAGTTGTAGCTATAACAGGTGGCAGATTTCAGTGAGGATCTCCTTGATGAAGCACAAAAGTCTTGTTTTTCGCTGAGGTTCAGGTGGGAGAATTACTCCATGAACACCCTGAGTGAATAAGTCCTCCTGTTGAGAATCCTGCTCTGCTCCCCCCCCCCCCCCCCCCAACCCCCACCGCTCCTCCCTCTTCTAGCAATTTATCCTGCTCTGCGTGTACTTTGTTCAACTTTTTAAATTATGCCATGTTTCAAAGGGAATGGCTGTGAGCTCACCCTTTTTTGGGAGCAACAGGTTTTTGCATCCTTCAGCACCTTCTACAACACGTCCTGCAGACTTTTGCAGGTTGAAACAATTCAAAAAGCAAGAAACACTTGTAAAATTGAAGCAACAGACAAGAAAAATCAACCAGCAATTAAACTGTAAATGCTTGATGACATCTTTAAAAAGCATTACTAGGGTCTCTTCCCTGTTGCTTAATATATATTCAGCTGTGGCTGATTAATTGGAGCAAAGAGCTCCAGAATAGCTACAGTGGCAAAATCAGTGTTATACATAAGAAGCATGCAGCAAGAGTAGGCCATTCAGTCCCTTCAAGTCTGCTCTGCCATTCAAGAAGCACATGGCTGATCTGATTGTTGGCTTAACTCTACACTCCTGCCTGTCACACATAACTTTGGCTCGTTTGTTGATCAAATATCTGTCTAAGACGGCGTGAACGGACTGACCCCACGACTAATTCTGGCCCGCAAAAGGGGCCAGCATGGCACTGGAGCGGTTCACGCTGCTCCAGCTGCTGATCCCAGCGCAAATTGTGCGCCATGGGATCGTGCATGCGCAGTGCCTTCCTTCAATGCGCCGGCCCCGACACAACATGGCGCAGGACTACAGGGGCCAGAGCGGAAGAAACGAGGCCCCCAGCCAGAGAGGCCAGCCCGCTGATCGATGGGCCCCAGTCACGGGCCAGGCCACATCAGAGGCCCCCCTGGGGTCAGACCCCCCTTCCCCCACCCCCCCCCCCCCTCCACCCACAGGCTGCCCCCGACCCTTCCACGCCGTGTTCTCGCCGGTTGAGAGCAGGTGTGGCCGGCGCCGGCGGGACTCGCCGTTTTCACGACGGCCGCTCGGCATATCCTGGGCCGATAATCGGCAGGCCGGCTGCACAGAGTGGCCCCTGACCGGCGCTGCGCCAACCACGCCGGTGCCAATGGCGCTGATTCTACGCTCTGCGGAAAATCGCGTGCCGGCGTCGGGGCGACATGGCGCGATTCGCGCCGATCGTGGAGATTTCCGGTTCGGCCCCGGGCTGAGAGAATCCCGCCCCTCTTATTTTGAAATTATCTATTATCTCTCTTAGTTTGAAATTCTCCCACAAGGGGAAACAACCTCTCAGCAGACGGCAGCATCAGAGCTATTGAAATTAATTAAAGGCAAAGATGAGAGTATATATGTGGATGGCATTTGATGAAGCACTCTTGCTTCAGATTAGCAAAACATGGCAAGATATAGTAGGAGGTGAATTCCTTTTAACCCACACTTTGACTGATGTTTCTAACATTAGTGGTCTTGGTTTTGAGATGGGATGATGACATGGCATTTTTATGTTCACCCGAGGGAGGAGATGCAAATGAAGGCCAGTATCTCCAGTAGTGTAGCACACCTTCAGTATTGCAATGCAATGTTAACCTAAACTGTTTGCTCAAACCTGTGGAGCAGGACTTAAACCCACAACCCTCTGATGCAAAGCTGAGAGTGTCACTACTGACCCAACACTGACATGAGGTTCGGCTGCATGTTATACAGATGTCAATCTGTTGAAAGAAAGCTGGGGTAATATGGATTTAAGGGATAGCAGCATGACATCACTGGAAGAGGAGTGTGTCATGCAATCCAGTCATTAGTTTGATTTTTGCTTTTGAGCCGAGAACACACAGCTCTACTGCTGATGACTTTAAACTTTCATTCCATGTATATCTGTTCATGTGTCCAGTGTTAATAATGAACGCACAGTATGTTTATCTAATCCTTTATGAATTACTGTTGCCTTTATATCATTCTAAAAACATTACATTATGTTCAGCAGTGTTCAAATAGCCCGGCGGCAAGAATAACTACAAGTACAACAGCCTTAGGTCGTGCTACATAACATGAGATGACCCTTGACTGTTTGGTCAGGCAGCAGCCAGTTCACAACGTCAGAGAATGTTGAAATTGCAATGTGGTTACTGTGCAGAAATATTTGGCAGACACAATGGGATTGTGCTCAGATAAAGAGCTGGTAAGCAGACAGGTCCCTCGTGGAAACAATGCAGCATATAGCCTGTCAGTTCAGTGAGCGAGGCAGTGCATCGAGGACCAGCACCGAGTTAGCTCAATCAGGAAAGGCGAGTGACCAGGGTGTGGGCCAGATCGATAGTGAGCGAGGGAGAATCAAACAACGAGAAAAAAACAAAATCCATCATAAAAATCTGGCTGGAGAAGATTGCGATTATAACTGCTTCAGGAGTTGTCGGACAATAAATTGAATACAACCAAGGTCAAAGGGATATTGTCAGAATGTCCACAAAATTCCTCAGTTTGAATTGGGATGCAGCTGACCTCGTCGAAATTCAAAATGTTTAAACAGTGCACAGAGCTTCTTGATTCAGGTATGTCTGAATGAGACAAGCAAGCCATAAAAATCTGCCTAGCAAGTGGGAATGGAGGTCTACACAGACTGAACACATCAGGAATAATGGCAGAAGAGCTAAAGGTTCCCTAAAGATATGAACTACATTAAAAGACTGGTTCACAATCACGTTAAACTTCTGTATTGACCAGAGTTCATTTCATTTCGACAACAGCTGACAAGTTCCATTGACTACTCCAGCAGCAGATGCTGAGAAAAGGATATGTGCACTGATTTTTCAAACGCAGAACTAACAAACAGAATTGTTGAACTGGTGATCACATCCACTCCCATGGAAGAATTTCAGAACGATCTACGAGGCAAAGACAGATTGTAGAGTGTCAAAGATCTATAAAAGGATGGATGCAAGCGCAAAGCAATCCTCACAGGCCAAAGAAGCTTACAGGTCTTAAGTACAACATCAATTGTTGATACATTCAAACTGAGCAAAACATCTGAAAGATGTGGCCTTGTGCATTTACCAAGGAAATTCCCAGCTCAACCTCAAAAACTATTCCTGTCACTCAGGTCAAATCCAACATGGAAATATACAAAATTCTTCAACAAAATTGGCAGTTTCAGGGGAGCTGCAATGTTACACTTGCAGGAGAATGTAAGTTTGTTAATTGATCTGCTACATTTTGCGCAATGCAAATGCTAGTAGCTGCAAAGATTCCACACTACATAAATTATGGAAAACCATCATTGAAGGATGGCCTGATTCAATTCAAAATGTCCGCAAACACATGAGACCACTTTGGCCTTCCGGCAAAACCTATGTATCTCCCAGGGAGTCATTTTTAAAGACAGGCAGACCATTGTATCGGAATCTATGTGACTTGATATTCTTTAACTACTTCATCGCTCACACACGGGCATAGATTAGATGAGAAAACTCACAAGAGAGACAGTTTATTGGCTGAGTATGAACAATGACATTGAAGTTGTCATCAAGAAGTGTGAGGCATGTCAAGAGCATATGACAAGTCACAGCAATGAACTATTGATTCCACATGAAGTTCTGACCCATCCTCTTTTAAAATAAATTTAGAGTACCTATTTGTTTTTCACAATTAAGGGGCAATTTAGTATTGCCAATCAATCTAACTTGCTTATTTTGGGCTGTGGGGATGAAACCCATGCAGAAACGGGGAGAATGTGCAAACACCACACATACAGTGACCAAGGGCCAGGATCGATCCCAGGTCCTCAGCGCCACAGGCAGCAGTGCTAACCACGGTGTGACCGTACCACCTCCGACCCATCCTTGGTCAAAAAACACATCTGACCTCTTTCATGTCCATGGCATTGGCTTCATTGGCTTCATTGTCATCGCCGTCTCCTTTATAAAGCACCTCATTTTAAACAATTGCACAATATATCAAGCTCAACTTCTATTTTTAGGTTCTTTGGTGGACTTAGAGAAATCGCTATCGATAATGGTCCACAATTTATTCGTAAGCCATTTCAGGATATGTGGGAGAAGGGGAATATTGATCATACAACTTCTTCTCCTCATTGCCCGAGATCTAAAGCCTTGTTGAATGGGTGAGTCACATGGTTAAATCCTGGATTCTCAAATTTAGACGGACCAAGTTAGATCTACATATTGTGATGCTACATCTCAGAGCTTCACCTTTAAGTGCAGAGCCCATGTTTGGCAGACCATTGGTACCGTTACCCATTCTATTCTCTCAGAAATTAGAGAGCAACTTTAAAAGTGCAAGACCAATGTGCACGATAGAAATGCAGGTACCAAATTTCCAAGTTTACAGGTGGAACAACAAATTCATATCCAGAATCCCATGCAAGGTACATGGCAACCGGCCCAGGTGACCAGGGTTTAATTAGAACCAAGATCCGATGAAGTTATTACATACAAAAGCGCAACTGTGAGGTGCAACTAAAGACAAATCAGATTCATTCTAACTCTTTAACCAGCATACAATCCTATTGCACTGGGTACAAGATCCCAAATGCAACAGGATCAACACACAGGGATGATAATCCCACAGGTCACTGTGAGCTGTTAAAGAAACCACGAGACAAAGTTACCATTACACGATCTTGGTGTAGCAGCAGATTGCCCTGTACACTTATTAATTATTTTTAAAATTTAAAGTAACCAATTCTTCTTTTTCCCCAATTAAAGGGAAACTTAGGGTGGCCAATTCCCCTACAAAACACAACTACACATCTTTGGGTTGTGGGGGTGAGACCCACACAAACACGGAGAGAATGTGAAAACTCCACGTGGATAGTGACCCAGGGCCAGGATCGAACCCGGGTCCTCAGCGCTGGGCGGCAGCAGTGCTAACCGCTGCATCACCGTGCCATCCTGTCCTATATACTTATGCACTGGGAACCAAGCATGAACACATATTGTAAAGGGAGGAATCTGTTTAAAAAGATCGGGGGAAGTTGTAATATGCTTTTAAGAGATAGCAGCGTGCTGTCACGAGAAAAGAAGTGTCATGCGATCTAGTCTTAGTTTCATATTTTCTTTTCAGCAGAGCACAAGCACACACACACAGCTATGCTGCTGATGTCTTCAAGCTTTCTATTCAAGTACATCTGTTCTCATCTGCCTAGAGATGTCTGTAAAACCTCAATCACTATTAGTCAAATGTTTTATCCAGGTGCCCGTATTTGTGAAATTAACAAAGGACAAAGTTTATAATTCAGCCAAATTTATTCTCAAACACAGTAAAACAGTTACCCCCTTTAAATTATCCAGACTACCCATGCCGATGAACTCAATGGAGCTGCGGATCCTATTCTCTGAGTCTCGGTTGTTTCAGGGCCTCCATCTGCGAAGGTGCATCTTGCATGCTGCTTTATTCTGTCCTCTGGTCCGCTGTTGAATCTTCTCTGTTGCCTCTGCGCCAAGTCTTCACAGGGGAGGGTCTCTGGATGCCTCTTCCTTCTACCCTTTTCGCGACCTGCCAGAAGCTTCTCTGGGACTCAACCAATGAGGTCTCAAGGGGTCACAAAAACCCAATGGAGTTGCCAATTGCAACTGCAGGACACGAGGACCCCCAGGGGTCCATCTCTAGGTGTATTGTCTGCATGTAACCTTACTTCATATGTGGTAGTAGTGGGAATCCGGGTGCCAGAAAGTCTGGCTTCATCTGGGCAATCCACAACAATCAATCCATTTGAATGGGACCAATTATCTCCCGTGTCCTGTTTACAGGGCAGACCCAGACTTGTTCCGACTGTCAGTCTCTTCTCAGGACTGCCTATGGGCTGACTGGCTCTGATTTAAAATGTCCAATTCTTAATTAAAAGGTCCAATTATATATTGGGCCTAAAATTCAGGCCGTTGTCCATTTTACCACATTAGTCTTAATCAATGAACCTACAGCGTGTTTACCCAATCCCTTATGAGTAATTGGTACCTTTAAATCATTGTAAAAGTGTGACAAAAGCAACATCACCTGGTTTGATACGTTCAACATGGCAGTCTGGAGAAAATTATAATTAAATGAAAGAAATTGCATGCATTATAATTGGATGAGAGACAAGTTCAGAAAGTTCATCAACAGGAAAGTGTAATTACTAGAATTCGATCCAGTCATTATTAGGATTAAGACTGATTTTTTTACTGAATAAGACCCATTCAAAAAATACTTGACTTCACCTTTAGGATGGTGAAAATGTACAGAAATTATGTGTGAAATAATTACAAGAATGATAGAAACCTGGACTTTATTATTTACAAAGAAAAGGCCTGCAATATGTGACAGCATTTCTTCAACAAGGGGATGAATGGGGTTGGGATGCGAAAGTCCTCCTTAAGGTCTGGTATAACTTCAATGGAAGATCTACAGAAATCCTTGTAATGGATTTTGCAAGATAACTCCTGATGATCTGGACAATCTCCTCTGATAAAGAACTCTTTGTCATCTTGCTTATGTAAAGATTAGCAGAGGGAAGATAGAAAACAGAACATTGAAAAAGTAGGCACAACCAGATTTAGGCAATTGGAGAGTTTATATGCCTTGCCAGACTGTTCCTAGCTAACTTGTCAATGAAATTTTCTTAGCAGCTGTCTGGTTTTGTCAATCTCGAAAGAATTCATAACACATATTTGATTTTCTATTTCAATTGATGATATTTTTTTGTGTTGACCCAAGTCAGGAAATGTTCATGTAATGGAATGGAAGAAAGTGCTCATTTACGTTCCCAAGTTAGTCAACTGTGGCTAATGATCAGTTTAATTGAATTCTTCCAGTGAAGTTCAAGTTCAGGTGCCTGAATTTATGTTGTCAATCATTTGGTTATTTTTGGCTGGGATTGTACTGTGGAAAGTAGAATTGGCTTCACCTTCCTTGATTAAGAGGGTAGGTGGGCAGCACGGTAGCATTGTGGTTAGCACAATCGCTTCACAGCTCCAGGGTCCCAGGTTCGATTCCGGCTTGGGTCACTGTCTGTGCGGAGTCTGCACATCCTCCCTGTGTGTGCGTGGGTTTCCTCCGAGTGCTCCGGTTTCCTCCCACAGTCCAAAAATGTGCAGGTTAGGTGGATTGGTCATGATAAATTTCCCTTAGTGTCCAAAATTGCCCTTAGTGTTGTGTGGGGTTACTGGGTTATGGGGACAGGGTGGAGGTGTTAACCTTGGGTAGGGTGCTCTTTCCAGGAGCTGGTGCAGACTCGATGGGCCGAATGGCCTCCTTCTGTACTGTAAATTCTATGAAATTCTATGAAAGTCAGGGAGAAGCCAGAGTTCACTCTCCCTATACTGTCACCAAGTGATGCCTGTAACAAGGTCCATGTGTGAACATTGGTTGAGGACATGATTAACCATCTGTTGCCTTTACAGGCAAATAATCTCTGAGATATTACTTGATAGGCTCACACACATATAGAACAGCTCCCAGTCAAGTGTGGAATCTGAAAATAGCTGTTGCTTGGAGACCACATCAGAAGTTGGTGCCTTCAGAGAAGTATTTGGCAAAAACACAGCAAATTGAATTGTGGAAACTAATTAATAAGATGGCCACTAACCAACAAAACAGTATAACAGAGGGACAAATAGAGTAAGCCCCATTTTGATTTGGCTCTGATGCTTACCACGATTCCTTCATAGCATAACTCTTTGCAAGTGCTTTTTATTCAAATGAATGTTTTGTAATATGTCACGAAGACCCAAGTCAGTTGTACCTTGGATTGACCTCTTTATAAACTTCAGTCTTCTTTATACATTGGACAGTCACAGTTTAATCAAGACATTTCCGCAAGGTTATGTTAATAGCTGCACTCATTGATTACAGACTTACAGCAGACACCTTGTCAGTAAAAGGTAGTCATTAGAAACTACATACTGTTTCCTAAATCAGGGAGGGAAACAAAACCAAACTAAAACTTGGAGCTTAACTGTCGTACCAACAAAGTTCTTTGAAGAGATAACAAATAGGTTAGACCAAGGAGAGCCAATGGATGTTATCTATCTTGACTTCCAAAAGGCCTTTGACAAGGTGCCTCACGGGAGACTGCTGAGTAAAATAAGGGCCCATGGTATTCGAGGCAAGGTACTAACATGGATTGACGATTGGCTGTCAGACAGAAGGCAGAGAGTTGGGATAAAAGGTTCTTTTTCGGAATGGCAACCGGTGACAAGTGGTGTCCCGCAGGGTTCAGTGTTAGGGCCACAGCTGTTCTCTTTATATATTAACGATCTAGATGACGGGACTGGGGGCATTCTGGCCAAGTTTGCCGATGATACAAAGATAGGTGGAGGGGCAGGTAGTATTGAGGAGATGGGGAGGCTGCAGAAAGATTTAGACAGTTTAGGAGAATGGTCCAAGAAGTGGCTGATGAAATTCAACGTGGGCAAGTGCGAGGTCTTGCACTTTGGAAAAAAGAATAGAGGCATGGACTATTTTCTAAACGGTGACAAAATTCATAATGCTAAAGTGCAAAGGGACTTGGGAGTCCTAGTCCAGGATTCTCTAAAGGTAAACTTGCAGGTTGAATCCGTAATTAAGAAAGCAAATGTAATGTCATTTATCTCAAGAGGCTTGGAATATAAAAGCAGGGATGTACTTCTGAGGCTTTATAAAGCACTAGTTAGGCCCCATTTAGAATACTGTGAGCAATTTTGGGCCCCACACCTCAGGAAGGACATACTGGCACTGGAGCGGGTCCAGCGGAGATTCACACGGATGATCCCAGGAATGGTAGGCCTAACATACGATGAACGTCTGAGGATCGTGGGATTGTATTCATTGGAGTTTAGGAGGTTGAGGGGAGATCTAATAGAAACTTACAAGAAAATGAATGGCTTGGATAGGATGGACGTAGGGAAGTTGTTTCCATTAGCAGGGGAGACTAGGACGCGGGGGCACAGCCTTAGAATAAAAGGGAGTCACTTTAGAACAGAGATGAGGAGAAATTTCTTCAGCCAGAGAGTGGTAGGTCTGTGGAATTCATTGCCACAGAGGGCGGTGGAGGCCGGGACGTTAAGTGTCTTTAAGACAGAAATTGATAAATTCTTGATTTCTCGAGGAATTAAGGGCTATGGGGAGAGAGCGGGTAAATGGAGTTGAAATCAACCATGATTGAATGGTGGAGTGGACTCGATGGGCCGAATGGCCTTACTTCCGCTCCTATGTCTTATGGTCTTATGGTCTAACAGCAGCATTACTAAAGCAGCAGCAAACTTTACCTATGTCCCGCATCTGGTAGATTTTCAGCCCTGAAGATTTTGTCCTTTTTATAACAAATAGAGGTTTCTATTTATGCTGCAGTTCCCTTTCAAATCTTCTTGAATTTGTAGACTAAAGGAAAAAAAGTCTCTGACTGTCTACTCTATCTATTCCCCAATCATCTTATAAACCTCTATCAAGTCGCCCCTCATCCTTCTCTGTTCTAATGAGAAAAGGCTTAGCAACCTCAACCTTTCCTCGTAAGACCTACTCTCCATTCCAGGCAACATCCTGGTAAATCTCCTTTGCACCTTTTCCAAAACTTCCACATCCTTCCTAAAATGATGTGACCAGAACTACACACAGTACTCCAAATGTGGCCTTACCAAGGTTTTGTACAGCTGCATCATCACCTCATGGCTCTTAAATTCAGTCCCTCTGCTAATGAACGCTAGAACACCCTAGGCTTTCTTCCCAGCTCTATCCACTTGAGTGGAAACTTTCAAAGATCTATGAACATAGACCCCAAGATCTCTCTGCTCCTCTACATTGCCAAGAACCCTACCGTTAACCCTGTATTCCACATTCATATTTGTCCTTCCAAAATGGACAACCTCACACTTTTCAGGGTTAAACTCCATCTGCCAATTCTCAGCCCAGTTCTGCATCCTATCTATGTCTCTTTGCAGCCGACAACAGCCCTCCTCACTATCCACAACACCACCAATCTTCGTATTGTCTACAAATTTACTGACCCACCCTTCAACTCCCTCATCCAAGTCATTAATGAAAATCACAAACAGCAGAGGACCCAGAACAAATCCCTGCGGTACGCCACTGATAACTGGGCTCCAGGCTGAATATTTGCCATCCACTACCACTCTTTGACTTCTATCGGTTAGCCAGTTCGATAGAAGTCAGAGAGATGATGAGCAAACTCTCCATCTCTCTCAACAATGTTGAACAATGCTCCTTCCATAAAAGCAAAATATTGTGGATGCTGGAAACCTGAAATAAAAATAGAAAATGCTGGTGAAGCTCAACCAGTTTGGTAGCAGCTGTGGGGAGTGTCTTCTTCAGAGTGATATGGATTTGAAACATTAACTCTCTCTGTCTCTCCACAGATACTGCCAAATTTGCCGAGCGTTTCCAGAATTTTCTGTTTTTATTTCAATGTTTCTTTCATCTCGCCATCATTCATTGACATTCCCCTTCAAGGCATTCTTCAATCGATAATCACAAGAGCAACAGTGTAACACCTCTCTATCTCATCTTCCTTTTTTTCCTCACGCCACAAATGAACACCATTCTCTTCTCACATCTGAACACTTGCACAAAAAAACAACAATTCCCAGCACACTTTCCTTATTTGACATACCACCCATCCTCATTCTATATTGTTTCTTTCCTACCCTTCAGTACATGCACTAGATGTACAAGTCCTGCACACTTCCACTTGGCTTTATAACACACACTCACCAACTCTTACCTTTGCAGGACGGAAGAGTGCACGATGCTTGGGAGAAGGCAAAGATTGGGGGAGGAATGTTAAACAACTTAACCCTCATCTCCACCTCACTGTACTTGCGATTTCAGTGACATATTTCATTTTATTGTTCAGTCTGTTTAATGTAGTGGTTTTGAGAGTCTGGCAAATGGAAATGAGAGATTATTCATTGACATGGATTCTTGACGTGATGATCAGGCCTGACAGCTGTCGAGCAGCACTTTTGTCATTAAACCCACTGCCACAAGAGCTCAGCAATAAAGCTGGGCTGATTCGGCACATGTTCAACCGAGGCCACCGTACAGGATTGAAAGTTCCTGGTTTGGAGATGATTGCAGCCAGAATTAGACAATCAACTTTTCAATGAGCATAAAGAAGAAGCTAAACAGGGGACAGCTGGAGACTGTACGACAATAGCAACAGAGATCAAAGCAGACGGTTTCTTTACGAGGTTCCGTGCAGATTACTCCAACAGCTTTATGTAAAGAGATTTCGATTATCCCCCTTAGGAAATCCCGATTCCAGAATTAATTAACCAACTTCCTCCTTACCAGCTGACCACTCAATCCCCAAAGTCAGTGTATTACATGTGTCTTACCCAGGAATGAAATTTATATCAGCTCTGGATATTGTACCTTCTGTCTCAAATTAAACCAACACTGGTTTCATTCCTACTCTTCCTCCAAAAGAGGCTGCGGCCTCAAAGCCACTTTTAAAACATTAGGAATTGAAATATGGCCACAGTTTCCAGGCCACCATCTGAGAGAGGTAGGCTCAAGGTTTACCTGGAGTGGTGGCACTCCCATCACCCACCTCCTCCTCCCAATCTACCAGTTGGCCATTAACTTAGCTCCATCTCTGATCTCACTTCTGGAAAAAAAAACCTTGGTGGATGGCGGCAGCAAACCAGCACACTGGCTAATGGCCTGAGTTTTCACACCTACCCACTTCTGGATTTACTCCCATAGGGAGGCACAATCCTGGCCAACAATATCGAGTCTGTCAAAATACTGCATCCCAATATGAGAAAACTCAGAAGACCAATCAGTGTCTATGATAAAAAGAAAGGGAAATGGAAGAGAAATAAACACAAACATTGACACAAAGCCATACATATTACATATGCGTGTATGTGTGTACGTGTATGCATGTACGTGTGTACATGTGTGTGCGTTTACGTGCGCGTGCGTATGTGTGTTCTTTCCACATCTGTCCTTTTTCTGTTTTCAGTTCTGTGAAAGAGTCCACCGAATACTTTCCTTCCACCAGTGGAGGGGTTTATAGCGGCCGAGGGTCGAGAACACTGCGTGAGTGCACAAAGTTGTTTTCCTGAAGGTAGAAAGTGATGCCGGGAGCTTGCAGCCCCGACCATTAGGGCAGGATAATGGTGGATCATCATTCCCTTCAAAGATCATCGGAAGCCAGTTACCATCTTATCCGCTGGATTTCACTAACCAACCAACTGGAATTCTCCCCCTGCATCCCATCATCCGCCCTGCCTGCATGAGTACACGCTGTTCCAAAACACAGCTGGATCTACATGATGTGCCCATGTCAAGAGTAATTGTGTACTCCAGGACCAGGTTCTCCATGGCGTCCATCATCCTCTCTATGGAGACCTAGATTAGTGCACATATAGATGCCACCACGTCAGAGGGCAGACATAGAGACTCCTCTGCCTCACGTGTCACTCTGTTTGAGGGCCTCCAATACCTCTGCCCGATGTTCACCACACCTCGCTGTATCTCCAGCACCTTGACGAGGATTGCTCCCACATGCTCGTCATCAGACTTAGATTTAGCTGAGGCCTTTTTCACAGCAGTCTTCAGTGCGTTGGGGTCGTTGGTTGTTCCTGCCTCCTCTGCTGTGAACATGTGCCTATGTGAGAACCACCAGAATGTGAGCCTGAGCCTGAACTAGGCGTGTGATCCACCGAGGTGTGTGCCTCTGAGGTGCAGGTGAAAGCTATGGCGATTCTGAAGAATTTCTCTATGAGAATTTAATATCGTCATCATCATCCTACTCGTTCCTCTGTGAGCTGGGGCTGGATCCAGGATTAGGGTTTGGCCTCATCCTCTTCCTGTTGACAACTATAATGGAAAGAGGAGAATGAGTGACTGCCTGGGCTACTTCCTCCATTGCACCAAGCATCATCTTTAGGTTTCTGTTTGCAGACATTAGGGCCGGGATTCTCCCCTACCCGGCGGGATGGGGGGGTCCAGGTGTACCGGAGTGGCAAGAACCACTCCAGCGTCGGGCCTCCCCAAAGGTGCAGAATTCTCCGCACCTTTAGGGGCTAGGCCCGCGTCGGAGTGGCTCCCACTCCGCCGACCGGAACCAATGGCCTTTGGCGCCACGCTGACTGGCGTCAGGGCTGGCCAAAAGACCTTCACCGGTCGGCGTGAGTTCGCGCATGCGCCAGAGCATCAGCGGCCGCTGACGTCACCCCGGGGCATATGCGGTGGAGGGGGTCTCTTCCGCCTCCGCCATGGTGGAGGCCGTGGTGGCGGTGGAAGAAAAAGAGTGCCCCCACGGCACAGGCCTGCCTGCCGATCGGTGGGCCCCGATTGAGGGCCAGGCTGCCGTGGAGGCACCTCCCGGGTCTAGATCGCCCCATGTCCCCCCCCCCAGGACCCAGAGGCCCGCTCGCGCCGCCTGCTCCTGCCGGCACCAGAGGTGGTTTAAACCACGTAGGCAGGAGAGGCCTGACAGCGACGGGACTTCGGCCCATCGCGGGCCGGAGAATCGCCGCGGGGGGCCCGCAGACCAGCAGGGCGTGATTCCCGCCCCCGCCAAATCCCGGGTGGCGGTGAATTTCGGCCACGGCGGGGGCGGGATTTACATCGGCCCCGGGCGATTCCACGACCCTGCGGGCGGTCGGAGAATTCCGCCCTAGCTTCCTCGCTGAATGGTTGGAGGAGGCCAGACTTGCCATCGCCAGAGAGATAGTTACAGTCCTCCTCTGCCAGCTCAGCAGCCTTCATACTACTTGAGAGGGGAAGAGATAGGGGATGCCCTCCTCTTTCTCTCCTGCACCTGTAGTGCACTTTCCTCTCTGCCGTAAAGGTTTGTGGTTTGTGAGTACGTGTGATGCAGGTTACATTCACAGGCTGCCAATTATCACCATCAATTCATTGGTAACTGTGCCATCTGAAAGATGCACTGCTGTTACTCCCCAAGGGTACTTCAGCAGCACCTTCCAGACTCACGGGCTCCAGCAGCTAACAGGACAACAGAGACATGGCAGCAGCATCATCTGCAGTTGCCCTCTATATCAGCAAGAAGCTGCCCCTTATTCCCCTATCCACACAAAATCAGTGCGACCCATAGTCGCCTCGCTACCGGCAGACCACATGGACTGCAGTGGGGCAACAAGATGGCAACCCAGCGCCTTGTGAAAGTCTTTTATACATGGGCAGCACAGATGGTGACCTTGACACTGCGGCTCATTACCCAGTTCCCATTCAGTGAGATGAATATGTGGAGTAGAGAGTTCACTTACCCAGGTGGTGTGGATGAGGTCATTCATTCTTTTCCTGCACTGTAGTACGGTCCTCCTATGGATTGGATAGACACTCACCACCCTGGTGACTGCCTCCCATGCAGTGTGGTGAGGCGGGTGGGCCTCCTCCTCCTATTCATCTGAAAAAGGACATCCCTCCAGACATCCACTGCTTGAAAAAGCATGTCCAGCGAGACATTACTGAAAAGTGGGGCTTGTGCTTGTTGACTTGTGGCTGTAATGTCCAAAAAATCCCAATCTAAGTCTAGACATCTGCAGTTCATATTTTGTTGGGTTTTTTTTTTGTCTAAATGACTTTTCTCAGCTGCTGACTTAATCTTCACCAGGTAACCGTACAGGTAAAGCAGTCAATTCAACAGCTTAACAAAGTGAGCACACACCAGCTGATCTTGCCCTGTGCGTGCACAAACCGATATATATTTATAAGGATGGAGATAATCAAACAGAATGGGACATAAAGGGATTTCACAAATAAAATATTAATCACTGGGAATTCCCTGAAGAACTGACACCTGGTAGCTGGAGAGAGAGAGATTTAGCAAAACTCTCTTCCCCGTGTTACCAATGGCAGATTATAAACAAATAAAATAGGTCAGAAATAGATGAAAACAAAATATCAAGCCAGACTGACACTGAAAAAATATTGTGAAACAGAAAGAGAAAGATGCCTGGAAGGAGTACAGCACATAAATAGATGCAGTTCCAATAAGCCTGGGTACTAACATAACTAGAGCAAAGCCATGGACTGATATATCACAGGAGGAGGCCGTTCGGTCCATCCTGTCTAGGTTGACTCTGCGAAAGAACAATCTAACGAGACCTGTTCTTACCCCATTTCTTTCCCTTTTTAAGCATTTCTTCAATTCCCTTTTGTTAGCTGTTATTCAATCTGCTTCCACCCTTTTCCAAGCATTGCAGTCCAGATCATAACAACTCACTGCTTATATTTTTTATTTGCTACCAACTCTGTTCCTTCTCATTAGCTTCCAGCTGTGTTCTCTAGTTACCTGCTCGCCTGCCAGTGGACAGTTTCTCCTGACACTCCCTCGCAAAACCCTTCGAATTTTGAACACCACTATCAAATCGCTCCTCAATTTTCTTTGAGAACAGCGTCTCTTTCTCTACTCTCTCCTTGTCACTGGATCTCTTCAGGCCTGGATTTAGAAAATCTCCCCTTCATTCTCTTCAACCACCCCCCCCCCCCCCCCCCCCGCCCCCGCCCCCCCCACCCCCGCCACCCCATAGCAGTTGGGGCAGGGGTCAGTTAGCTCAGTTGGTTGGACTGCTGGTTCATGATGTGGAGCGATCCCAAAAGTGCAGGTTCAACTTACGTACATGTTGAGGATATTCAAGAAAGCCTTGCCTTCTCAACCTTGACCCTCATCTGAGGTGCGGTGACCCTCAGATTAAATTGCAATCAGTCAGCTCGAAAAGAGGAGAGCAACCTATGGTCCTCTGGGACTGTGGTGACATTTACATGGGTCAAATTTTCACAAGGTCGGATGGGCTCTTGGTCCCTGGTAAAGCTGCCACAGAAATCCGGAATCTTTAATTCTGTCCCCAACCTCGGCACCCACCATTTTTGCTGCCGGGGGAACTTGGGTTAGTTGTAGCTTTTTCATTGTTGGCTGGCGTGTAGATGTGCAGCTGTCTTCAAACACATGTAATTTCTGTTTATGAGATGTCCAAAACATGGCATGTTTGTAACAGAGCCACCCTCCCATCCAACTCCTGAACTGGATATAACTTGGTGAAGAGGAAGTGGTGTACATAAATAACTGAGTATGCTGACGAAGTATCACCAACTTAGAAGAAAGGGTAGTGCCAAGTCTGGAATATGGTGCAATTGTGCGACTAAAGAAAGGGAAGTGAATGTAGGAAATGTACAAGGTAGTTAAAATACCACTAAAATTATCATTGAATTTGTAACGGATGCACCATGCGGGCTGGTTGCTTGGAGACCGTGAGGTTTTTGAAGATGAGTTTGTGTCTTGTTATGCAAGGGCTGAAAAATAAGGAATTAGTTATGCTGGTATATCTGATTCCAGGTCATTAATTTATAGCAATAAGAACATTAATCCAATGCTAATCCCTGAGGGAAGTTCTCTTTACTATTTAAAGTTGTCCACTTCTAGTAGCATGTTGTTCTCTAATTTGCTTTACCTGGGTGGCTTGAATATGTAATGTTGGATAAAGAAAAAAAACTTTGTCAATGAACAAAACTATAGATTTATTAAACAACTAACTAAGATTCGTTCACATTCCTAAAATAGAAGGTATTTGTATTAAACTATGCTATCTCTAACTAACAGAACTATCTCAAGTACACAACTGCCCTCTATTTCTGCTTTCTATCTTATCCCAGAATCCCCAAGTCACATGATATATATAACAGCTGATAGGAACCGATGGATCTTGGATACTTCTTCACAGATCCTTGAAGGTGGCAGAGCAGGTGAATAGGGTATTTAAGAAGACTTATAGGACACATGCCTTCATCAGTATGGCATAGAATGTAACAGCAAGGAGGTTATATCGGAGCTGTACAGAACACAGGCCACAGCTATGGGCAGTTCTGGTCACTTCACTATAGCAAGGAAATGATTGCACTGGAGGGGGTACATCAGAGATTCACCAGGAAGTTGCCTAGGACGGAGCATCTGAGCTATAAGGAGAGACTCGATAGGCTTGTATTTTTTTTTAAGAGAGAGAAAGGTGAGGGGGGATATGATTGTGGTGCACAAGGTTATGAGGGGCTTGGACAGGGTAAATAGGAAGCAGCTGTTCCCCTTAGTTGAGGGGTCAATCACAAGGGGGCATAGTTTTAGGGTGAGGGGCAGGAGAATTCGAGGCAATTTGCGACAGCACAGTGCACAGTGGTTCGCACTGCTGCCTCACAGCTCCAAGGATCCAGGTTCAATTCAGGCCTCGGGTCTGTCTGTGTGCAGTTTTCACTTTCTCCCTGTGTCTGCGTGAGTTTCTGTGTGGGTTTCTGCATGTCTGTGTGGGTTTCCTCCGGGTGCTCTGCTTTCCTCCCACAGTCCAAAGAAGTGCAGGTTAGGTGGATTGGTCATGTTAAATTGCCCCTTTGTGTCCAAAAAAGGTAGGAGAGGTTATGGGGATAGGGTGGAAGTGTGGGCTTTCCAAGGGCCGGTGCAGACTCAATGGTCTGAATGACCTTCTTCTGAATTGTAAATTCTATAATTCTAGAGAAAATGAAATTTCACTCAGAGGGCGGTGAGATTCTGGAATGCATTGGCTGGGAAGGCAGCGGAGGCTGGAAACCTTACACCCTTTAAAAAGCACTTGGATGAGCATTTAAAACCATCACATTCAAAAATATGGGACAAGTGCTGGTAAATGGGATTAGCTCAAGATTAGGGGTAATTATTGTCGGTGCGGACTGAATGGGCTGAAGGGCCTGTTCAATGCTGTACGACTCTATGACTCATCGCTATGATTAAAATACAGTTCACCAGTGCATTCTGCATTTGTCCAGTAGTTAGTTTGTATCTATGCAGCCACCGTCCCATGAGCTTTACATTTACTAATGTCTGCCATGAGGCTCCTTATCAAAAGCTCTTTGAAAGTCCATGGATGGGGTTTATCGAGCCTCCGCGGCGGAATCGCGCACAGCGCGGGGGTGGAGAATGGATGTCGACACCGATATCCGGCACGATACTGCTCCCGCGCTTCTCTGGTCCCCGGAGAAACGCCACCAATTGCACACGCGCGGTCAACGCAGTGCCGGTCGGGGGCCATTGAAAGAGGCCCCCGCTGCGATTTTCCGCCGACAACTGACTAAGTTCCTGCCAGCGTGGGGCTAACATGGTTCCACCCGGCGGGTACTCAGAGTGGCGGCTGCAGGCTGAGTCCGCGGCTGCCCTGTTGGGGGGTGGGGGGGTCCTTCGCTGGGGGGGGGGGGGGGGGGGGGGGGAGGCGCCAGGACCGCAAGGCTCTTGATTGGGGGCCACTGATCGGCAGTCACGCGTGATCTCGGGGGGGGGAATTTTTGTGGGGGCTGGTCCACTGTGTGTGTCCGCCATGTTGCGTGGGGCCGCCATCACAGGCGGCCGCCGCGCACATGTGTGGAACCCCGGCCGGACGTGCAGGGCCCCATATCAGCAGCCAGAGCTGCGTGGAGCATTCCGGCACTCTGCTGGCCCCCTTCAGGTAAGTGAATCGCTGGGTTATGGGGTCTGTTGACGCTGGCGTGAAACACTCCCGTGTTTAATCCGGCGTCAACACTTAGCCCCCGTTTCGGAGAATCTTGCGCCTGATAGACAACACCAACCACACCAGCACCTTCCATCATTTACATTACTTCAAAGTGCATAATACAGACATATTTTATATGTGCATATAAATGGGTAATTTGCTGTTATTAACTTCAAAAATATGGAAATGTAATTTATAATCCTGTGTTAATACCCCACTGGTACCAGCATTGAGTTTAAAGTTACAACATGATCATAGAAGTGTCAAACCCACCCTAATCTATCCTCCTGCCCACATCATTTCCCTTCTCCCCACAGTTTTTCTGTCCAACACACTGTCCTTATGCCTTCTCTGAGCGAGGTTTTTAGTTTGGGAATCATTTGCATCAAAATGATGGGCTCCTTTGTTGCTGTGGAATAACAGGTTTAATTCCCTGATCCTGTACTGAAAGGGAGCAGAGGTCAGAGAGAGGACGACAACACCGCGCGGCCATAATTGACACAGACTCCTTGTGAGTACAGCTCCTCGCCAGGAATTAACCTTAACAATCAGTAAGAACTAGCTGAACTCGCTTTTCCTTCAATCTGTCCAGTCAGCAGAGTGCAGATGATTTAACATCCCATTAATCTGGACTGGATTTGAACCTAGATGTTGGCATTAAAAGAACAGCAAGCACTCTCTGTAATCATCGGGTGCTTAGACCTTTATGCGTTTCGGTTAATTTCGGTGGATAACAACATGAAGAATCTCTCAAGGTGCAGAGATCGTTCAACTGCTACGATATAATCTTGTAATATCCTTGTTCCGATCTGACGACTGTGCACTCTATCAGCCCCAAACTGCCTTTCCCTTTCTTCTTATGTCAACAGAGAGCCTGTGTAAAACAGAAGTGCAAACAGATTCTCACTGACAAGAGTGAGATTACACAAGGATGAAGTTTTACTAATCAGCACGTGAAGACATGCTTAGACTTTCGCACATTTAAGCTGTTATTAGATTGACATTCGAGTGAATCCTGCATCGCCAGTCGCTGATGTGTAGGTTTGATGTCTCCCTCAGTGATAACCCACCTGCTACTTTCACGGGGTAACAGTGCAACAGCCCATCTCCTGGTGCCCTCCATCACCTCAGATTTAATTGTTCTCATGATGAGCCTTTCTTCATCACCTCTGCAAATGTGTTGGGTTCTCCAAACATGGACAACATTCAGCAGTCGTTTACTCACTTTGCTCAGCAGCGGCCATGCTTCTGCCCTCACTCCTGTGAAACACTCTCCGGGAAAACTCCCATGCTCCTGAAAAGTGGCCTCTTATGCAGCCATGTCGTAATATTGTGTTCCATGTTGTGTTGGAACAACTAGTGGCATGACAGGTAACAGTGGACACAATCAGAATCTATGCACTACCATTTTGTAACAAACACGTTCAACAGGCTAATAATGCATAATTATTTACATATTTGTCTTGTTATGCTCTTGGCGTAGCATAAGCTGCTTCCTTGATGTTCACTCTGACAAAGGAAGGGTCAGACGTGGAGATAACTCCAACAAGTTTATTAAACTATTTACAATTCTCCTACTCGGATTCGCCACTACTATTAATCCTTCTATATCTACTCAGACTGATGAACCAGTCTGCTACAATCAAGGTGGTGGGTGTGATGTTGAATCAACCCTGTGTCTGTACTCACTGAGTGTCTCCACTGGAAAGAGGAAGATCATGTGTGCTGTGTCCTTTATATATGGGTTGGTGTAATGGCCCCCCTGTGGTAGTGTCACCTCTGTGTGTATCTACAGCGATGCATATCACCACAATATCCAGTGAGGCACAGATTGAGCTGTTGCAGCTGGTGCATAGCTGATCACATCTCTGCACCCCCTGGCTTCATTGTGGAAAGATAAGATTCAAAGGCCAGTTCTCGGCTAGGTGGTAATGAAATCCTGGAGCCTCATGTTCAGTTTGCTCAGGCCACCCTGAGCATGTAGTTATGCCAGTTGGTGGTGCCATAGTCTTTCTATGGCCAATGTTCGTAGTGTGGACAACCCGGTGCATTCTGTCAGCATGTTCTGTGGGTGCAGAGCTCGCTGCGTTGGCCTCTGGAGTTGTCTGCATGCCCAGTGGCGCAAGGGGCCTGTGCCTTTGGCAGAATAACTGAAATGCTGTGACATCTGTCGATGCTGGCTCCGATACCTGTGATGGTGATGGTGGTTGAGTACATAGTGGGCACCGTCTGAGGTTGCCACATAACTGTTTGGTTCTGGGGCATGGTTGTGTACCACCGCCAACTCACATAACCATGTGCGCTCTAGATCCTGACCATTTAATCAGGTATTAGAGTGCCGAGTCTATGGGCACCTTTACCATAGTGTGCTTTTCTTTTCAATCTGCATTGTATCAGGGCATCATTCACGTTGATTTCAAATTTGAGCTGCAGCAGAGCCTTAGCAGTAGGGATTGTGGTCCTGGTACATCTGATAAAGAGTCATTGTGCTGACAAGGACAGGCCCTGTCATGGTAGATTTCACAGGCTGAGGCATGCAGCACAGTAGTCTGAGTGATCCTGTGTATATTTGTCGAGATGATGCTTGGCTGAGTGAACCATATGTTCTGCCAGGCAGTTTGACTGGGCTGCTGGGATATGATCAAAATCCCATGTGTTTGCAGAGTTAAGAAATTCTGTGAAGACGAATTGGTGAGCATTGTCTGTCATGCTTGATGTTACAGAGCATGCGCTTCCAGACCAAGTTGAACGAGCCCCAGTGAAATGGTGTCCTGAAGACCGAATAGTGGCCTTACATTCTGGTCAACTGTATAAAACTTGAAACTGCCCTGCTTGCAGTGGAGAGTGGCTACACCTTCGGTGTGGAAAGTTTGTCTGCCATAAGCTACGAGGTCCGGCTGAGTGCTGGGGTCTGGTGCTACATATGGGTCTAGTTTACATAACATTCAACTGGTCAACATATTACACTTCGCTTCAGTGTCAATCTTTACCTTCAGCCTTACATTACTGTGAATTACATTGAGGATGGAGAAGATCTTATCCTTTTCTCTGACAGTGTGGAAACCTTTGCAGTAGTGTGTTTGAGCCCCAGTTTATTCACCTACTGATGCTACTACCCCTTGAGGACCGACCAGCAGCTCTATTGCTGATGGTAAATCTGCAGCATTTGGCAAAATGATTCCATTTTCCACATTTGTTGCATCTTTTATCAAACGTGAAACACGCTGTTCCGTTCGCAGGGTCCTGGCACTGCAGCTGGAACTGGGCATGCCGTCTGCTGTGAATACTTTTGTTTCCTGCCTTAAATCCCTGTTTCTTTACTCTTATTGTTCATTTAACGTGAAGGAACTAATAACTGTTTGTAACGTTAAATCTTTCTCTCACTTCTCTCACAGCAGTTGCTGGTGGACGAGATTGCTGTGAATTTCACCACCTTTTCGTCCCTGACTAGCTCATCAGCGAGACTTCAAAATGCACATTTCTTTGCCAAGGTTTTCAGGGTAGCCGTGTAAAATTATATTGATTCATCTGCTCTTTGCTTTGTTGAATTGAATGATGTCTGGCGAGGATTATGTTTCATGAAACTGGAAGACAAACATTTTTAGAATTCTTTCAGAGTCCTCGTTTTCCACCTCTGGAAAACAAATTTCTCGATGGCCTTGGAGATTAAGTTTAATAAGGCATAAGCCTGTACATTTTTAGACCTGTCTGACAACAGAATGGCGCAGTAAATAGGGGATCGCGTTGGATCACGCGAGGCGTTGCGATCGGGTGGATCCCGGGAGCAGAGTCTGCCGGCTTTCATCGGTCATGCTGCGCCGCGGAGTGCTGGTTTTCCGGCGCAGCGGTGGCAGTTGGATGGCGCCCAATGTATTGAGTAGCAGAGTTTTGGATGGTCTGGATTTTGTGGAGACTGTAGGCTGTGGTCATGTGATGACATAACAACAGATTAGGTAATTGTGGGCAGGATCACTTTTTGGCTTATATGTATATTAGAGCGAGGCAGTAATTCTCTCTCTAATGTGAAGACTCCCGAGGTACCTGAGGCTTTAAGATTCAACCGCTTTACCTCAGAGACCTTGGATGAGCGTCGTTAAGCACTGGTTCACACAAATGGGGACCATGTGGAATGGCACGCGTGGGATCTCCCTGGGAATTGGAAGCCCCAGCTGCATGCCCTTTGGGCAGGGTAGTAACCTGGCACTGCTGGTGCAACCTGGGCTCCCTGGCAGTGCCAGCTTGCCACCTTGGCAGTGCCACCTGGGTGTCAGACTGATACTGACAAGGTGCCCAGGTGGCACTGCCAGTTGGCATGGGCACTGCCAGGTTGGCATTGCCAAGATGCCAAGCTGGCATTTTCTGCACGTGCGCGATCAGGCTGGGGTGCCCTGTGTGGGTCTCGGAGAGAGGGGTCCACAGTGTGTTAGGGCTGAGGGGGAGGTCGGGTATCGTTTTGGGGCCTCGGAGATCGGGACACCATGGCGTCCCGATCTCTCGCTACACTGTGGAGCTCCGACGAACAGAGCCCCCCCCCCGCCCCCCAACTGTACAAAATGGGGCTAAGTGTGGCCTTGGCCACACGTTCCCCGTTCAGGCCTTTAATCATGCAATGCACATTGAATAGCCATGTGTTTCTCGGCATTGCAAATGCCGGGAAACACGCGACTAAACTTGATCGCTAGGGGACGTTGTCCCCTTTTGTGAGAATCGTATGTTAATTCTGCATCAAGTTCTCGTTATCCATCAATTCCAACCTGCATTAGCTACCCGGCCCCCATTGTGTCAAATTAATATTTTTGTCTCTGCGTTTCAATCCCTGCTAAGTTTCCCAGGACCCAAATATCTTTGAATCTTCCAACCCTACCATTCACTCCAGCTCTTCCCCCACTTAACTCATTCCTTTATTCCAGCTGGCTGTTTGTGTCTTCATAGAATTTACAGTATAGAAGGAGGCCATTCAGTCCATCGAGTCTGTACCGGCCCTTGGAAAGGGCACCCTACCCAAGCCCACACACTCACCCTCCCTGTAACCCCCCCCTCCCCCAACCCCCAACCTTTTTGGACTCTAAGGGCAATTTAGCATGGCCAATGCGCCTAACCTGCACATCTTTGGACTGTGGGAGGAATCGGAGCACCTGGAGGAAACCCACGCAGACACAGGGAGAACGTGCAGACTCCGCACAGACAGTGACCCAATCCAGGAATTGAACCTGGGACCCTGGAGCTGTGAAGCAACTGTGCTAACCACTATGCTACCAGACTGTCCACAAACACACATTCTCTTCATCTTCATCTATCATAAGCAACCGTCTTCAGCCATTGGCAATCCACCGTTGGAGTTCCTTCCCTATAATCCCTCCATCTCGACCGACCCGTCCCTCCCAAAGATTCCTCTTAAAACCCACATCTGCAACTCAGCTTTTGACCTTCCCTCTCAAAATATATTTCTTTCTTGGGCGGATGCCAGTTTTCCTCATTCCTTTAAGAAGCACTGCTGAATTTTTTTTCGACATTAAACTTGCACTTGATGACAATCTCATTGTGATCCAAGCCCAGCTGTCAAGCTAAGCCATTATTTCAACCTGTTATCACACTGAAGCCAATATAAAAGCGGTTTTAGCCCATCTAATAGTTACCACAGTTCAAAGTAACTGCATGTAAAGCACTTTGAGACATTACTCAGATGTGACAAAGTGTTGTGTGTGCAAGTTTTCCAATAAATAATTTACCAAAAAAAAGATTTCCATAAATAATGAAAAATGTCACACAATTGCAATATAGTATCTATGTTCAGTGAATCATGCAACCTCAAGAATGTGAACCAGCACCAAATTACAGCACTGAGAATTAAGGCCATGAAAATAGCGGTGAATATTTTTTTCCTGTTTCCCTAAAATTGAAGTACCACTATTTTGTTTGGAAAGGCAGGCTATAAAGAAAAATCATGCATTCTGAGTTCAAATCCTAAATTCCTTTCTGGAAAAAGGTGAACAAATGATGCTCGCAGTCTATTTTAAAAAAATGGAACTTGTGAATTTGACGTGCACAACCTAATTGTCCATGCAGTCACATTGGGCTGCACGTCAGATATTCTGAACATACCAGTTAAAATAGGTACATTGCACTGAAGCAGTGAAGAAGGCAAGAATCATATATAGATAGAAAGACTTGGTGCTTTTTCCCGGCCAATCTCAGCAGGACTCTGTTCTTCACAGGGAAAGTTAATATCACAAATAGATGTGACTGGGTACAATAGGTAATTGGATATATTTTGAGGAGGCCAGAATCAATCATAAAGGGTTGGACTTGTCTGGAAAAATGATTCCTTTCCAGTTAACATACCTTGTGCACGGCGAGCTGTAATGTTCCTTTGTTTGACGCAAGGGGAGGAAAATCATTTTGGATTCCTACTCCTGGCCTTTGCTGAGCAGTATGCACATGGCAATATTAGTTGAGAATAAACCTGGATATGGCCACAATGCTGCTGCAGTCCAATAGCTTGCCAAAATGTTCAGCCTCACACAATGAACAGCACGACCAGAGGGATCTTGGTGTGCATGTCCAAAAATCCCTAAAGAGAGTAGGACAGTTGGATACGATGGTTAAGAACGTAAATGGGATACTTGTCTTTATTAGCTGAGGCAAGGGAGGTGTATAAAACCCTTGTTAGGCCACAGCTACAGTACAGTGTACAGTTTTGGTCGCCACGCTATAGGAAGGATGTGATTGCACTTGAATGGGTTCAGAGGAGATTCACATGGATATTGCCTGGGCTGAGTATTTCAGTTAGAACATAGAACATAGAACATAGAACAGTACAGCACAGTACAGGCCCTTCAGCCCATGATGTTGTGCCGACTATTGATCCTAATCAAAGATCAACCAAACCAACACCCCTTCACTTTACTGCTGTCCATGTGCTTGTCTACGAGTCACTTAAATACAATGACTCTAACTCCACCACCTCTGCTGGCAGTGCATTCCACACACCCACCACTCTCTGTGTAAGGAACCTACCTCTGACATCTCCTCTATACCTTCCTCCAATCACCTTAAAATTATGTCCCCTCATGACAGCCATTTCCACCCTGGGGAAAAGTCTCTGGCTATCCACTCTATTCATGATTCTCATCACCTTGTACACCTCTATCAAGTCACCTCTCTGCCTTCTTCTCTCCAGTGAGAAAAGCCCTAGCTCCCTCAACTTTTCTTCATAAGATATTCCCTCCAGTCCAGGCAGCATCCTGGTAAATCTTCTCTGTACTTTCTCCAAAGCATCAACATCCTTCCTATAATGAGGCGCCCAGAACTGGACACAATATTCCAAGTGTGGTCTAACTAGAGGTTTATAAAGCTGCAGCAAAACCTCACAGCTCTTAAACTCAATCCCCCTGTTAATGAAAGCCAACACACCATATGCCTTCCTAACAACCCTATCAACCTGGATGGCAACTTTGAGGGATCTATGTACGTGGACCCCAAGATCCCTCTGTTCCTCCATACTTCCAAGAATCCTGCCTTTAACCCTGTATTCAGCATTCAAATTCGACCTTCCAGAATTAATCACTTCACATTTATCAAGGTTGAACTCCATCTGCCACTTCTCAGCCCAGCTCTGCGTCGTGTCAATGTCCTGCTGTAACCTGCAACAACCCTCAACACTATTTACAACTCCTCCAACCTTCGTGTCATCAGCAAACTTATTAACCCACCCTTCCACTTCCTCATCCAAGTCATTTATAAAAACCACAAAGAGCAGAGGTCCCAGAACAGATCCTTGCGGGGCACCACTGGTCACTGACCTCCAGGCGGAATAATTTCCATCCACTACCACTCACTGTCTTCTTTCATTCAGCCAATTCTGTCTCCAGACAGCCAAATTTCCCTGTATCCCATGCCCCCTAACTTCCTGAATGAGCGTAACATGGGGAACCTTATCAAATGCCTTACTGAAATCCATATACACCACATCCACTGCCCGACCTTCATCCATGTGTCTCGTCACATCCTCAAAGAATTCAATGAGGCTTGTGAGGCATGACCTGCTCCTCACAAAGCCATGCTGACTATCTTTAATCAAACTATGTTTTTCTAAATAATCATAAATCCTATCTCTCAGAATCCTTTCCAATATTTTTCTCACCACAGACATAAGACTGATGGGTCTGTAATTCCCAGGGATTTCCCTACTCCCTTTCTTGAATGGGGGAACAACATTCGCCTCCTTCCAATCATCCGGTACTACTCCAGTGGAGAGTGAGGACGCAAAGAGCATCGCCAATGGCGCAGCAATCTCCTCCTTTGCTTCCCGTAGTAACCTTGGGTATATCCTGTCAGGCCCAGGGGACTTATCTATCCTGATGCTTTTCAAAATTTCCAGCACATCCTCCTTCTTAATATCAGCCTGTTCGAGTCTATTAACCTGGTTCACACTGTTCTCATGGGCAACAAGGTCCCTCTCTCTCGTGAATACTGAAGCAAAATATTAATTTAGGGCCTCCCCCATCTCCTCGGACTCTAGGCACAAGTTCCCTCCACTGTCCCTGATCGGCCCTACTGTCACTCTGATCATCCTCTTATTTCTCACATAAGTGTAGAACGCCTTGGGGTTTTCTCTAATCCTTCTCGCCAGGAATTTTTCATGCTCCCTTCTAGCTCTCCTCAGTCTATTTTTGAGTTCTTTCCTGGCTACCTTGTAACCCTCCAGAACCAAGTCTGATCCTTGCTTCCTCAACCTTATGTAAGCTTCCTTCTTCCTCTTGACTGGAAGCTCCTCTTCTCTTGTCACCCAAGGCTCCTTCACCTTACCATTCCTCGTCTCAGTGGGTCAAAACTATTCAGCACTCGCAGCAAGTGCTCCTTAAACAATCTCCACATTACTGTTGTGCGTTTTCCCAAAAACAATTGTTCCCACTTTATGCTCCTCAGCTCCTGTCTAATAGCAGTATAATTTCCCCCCCCCCCCCCCCCCCCCCTCCAATTAAATACCTTTCCATACTGTGTATTCTTTTCCCTCTCCATGACTATGGTAAAGGTCAAGGAGTTGTGGTCACTGTCACCGAAATGCTCTCCCACCAAGACATCTGACACCGGGCCTGGTTCGCTGCGAGCGCCAAGTCCAATTTGGCCTCCCCCCTAGTCGGCCTATCTACATATTGAGTCAGGAATCCTTCCTGTACACACCTGACAAAATCTGCTCCATCCAAACCATTTGCACTGAGGAGGTTCCAGTCAATATTCGGGAAGTTGAAGTCACCCATGACAACAACTCCGTTACTTCTGCACTTTTCCAAGATCTGCCGCCCAATCTGTTCCTCTATCTCTCTGCTGCTATTGGAGGGTCTATAGAAAACTCCCAATTAAGTGACTGCTCCTTTCTTGTTTCTGAGTTCCACCCATTCTGACTCAGTAGACAAACCCTCCTCAACTACCTCCTTTTCTGCAGCTGTGGTGCACTCCCTAATTAACAGTGCCACTCCCCCTCCTCTTTTACCTCCCTCCCCATTCTTCTGAAAACATCTAAACCCCGGAACATTGAACAACTATTCCTGTCCCTGTGAAATCCATGTCTCCATAATGACCATCGTAGTTCCAATTACTGATCCATGCTCTAAGTTCATCTGCCTTACTCCTTGCATTAAAACAGACACACTTTAAGCCATTCCACTGAGTCCAACTTTGCCCTATCAACTGTCTATCCTTCCTCACAGACTTGCTGCATACTATTTCTGCCTGTTCAACAGCTACCCTATCCTCTGATCCATAGCTCTGGTTCCCATCCCCCTGCCAAACTAGTTTAAACCCTTCCGAAAAGCTCTAGCAAACCTCCCACCCAGGTTATTGGTACTCCTCCAGTTTAGGTGTAATCCATCCTTCATGTACAGGCCCCACCTTCCCCAGAAGATATCCCAACGATCCACATATCTGAAGCCTTCCCTCCCGCACCAGCCCTGTAGCCACGTGTTTACGAGAGCACTCGCTCTCTGTTCCTTGCCTCACTTGTACGTGGCACCGGTAGCAATCCTGAGATCACTACTCTGCTTGTCCTGCTCTTTAGCTTCCAACTTAACTCCCTAAAATCACTTTTTAGTTCCTCATTCCTTCTCTTAGCTATGTCGTTGGTGCCCATGTGCATCACGACTTCTGGTTGCTCACCCTCCTCCTTAAGAATCCTGTAGACTCGATCCAAGACATCCCTGGCCCTGGCACCCGGGAGGCAAAATACCTTCTGGGAGTCTCACTCGCGACCACAGAATCTCCTATCTATTCCCCAAACCATTGAGTCTCCTATCACTATTTATTTTCTATTCTCCCCCCTTCCCTTCTGAGCCATAGAGCCAGACTCAGTGCCAGAGACCTGGCCGCTAAGGCCTTCCCTCATTAGGTCATCCCCCCCAACAGCATCCAAAAAGTTATACTTATTTTGAAGAGGAATGGCCACGAGGGATGCCTGCACTGTCTGCCCGTTCGTTTTCCTTCCCCTGGCTGTAACCCAGCTACTCGTGTCCTTTACCTTGGGTGTGGCTACCTCTCTGCAACTCTTCTCTATCACCCACTCTGCCTCCCGGATGATCCGAAGTTCATCCAGCTCCAGCTCCTGTTCCCTAACGCGGTCTCTGAGGAGCTGGAGTTGGGTGCACTTCCCGCAGATATAGTCAGCGGTGGTATCCCTCATCACCCACATCCTACAGGAGGAGCATGCAACTGCCCGAGCCTCCATCCCCTCTGATCTGAATTCACAAAGGGGAAAAAGAAAGGAAGATTAAACACCTGTAAGGCCCTTTAAAAAAAATATATGTATATACTGCTGCTACTCTCACAAGTGAACCCTCGAAAATTGGTGATTCTGCAAAATGAATGATAACTTGCTGCCCCCAAAAAACAAGACAAACATGAAAAATAAAAAATTTTTAAATTGAAAATTAAAAAACCCCAAAACAAACAACTCTTACCTTGCAGAATGTAGCTGCTCCGTGGATCAACTGGAACTCCGCCCTCCGCCTCTGCTCCCAGTCAGCTGCACTCTCGAAACTCCCGGCTCCCTTCTCGGAATAAACCCTAAAACAGGTAGAAAGCATTTCAATTGTCTGCTAGATTCTTTGGATTGTGATGGCACATACAAACCTGACACCACTTCAACCTCACTCTGTACAATACATTCCTTCTTTTGTGTGTCTTTCATGCCATACAAATTGCTATGGCTATGATGTGATTCTCACATCGATGTTGGGTCATAATCAGGGAGAGCCGAGTGAAGCAGAACACGCAGTCATTGTCATGCTCACAAAGAATCTGTAGCAGTAGTTGGCAACCTGCGGCCCGGGCGGCCCTTCTGGGTTCTGAGTGCGGCCCGCGAGATATTTTATTCACATTTGCCACATGCAGGGTTGCCAGATTCAGCTGATTTCCTCTTTTTTCCTCTTGATATGACTCAAGTGATAAGCACCTAAAGCAAGGGCGAGCATTGAGCGCTGCTGCCTCACAGGGCCAGGGACCCGTGTTCAATTCTGGCCTCGGGTGACTATCTGTGTGGAGTCTGTACATTCTCCCCTTATCTGCGTGGGTTTCCTCCGGATGCTCCAGTTTCTTAGCCCAGTCCAAAGATGTGCAGATTGGCTCTGATAAAATTACCCCTTAGTGTCCAGGGATGTGCAGGTTAGGTGGGACTACAGGGTTATGGGGATAGGGCAGGGGAGTGGGCCTAGGTTAGAACATAGAACATTACAGCGCAGTACAGGCCCTTCGGCCTTCGATGTTGCGCCGACCTACGAAATCACTCGAAAGCCTATTAACACTGTTCCCTTATCATCCATACGTTTATCCAATGACCATTTAAATGCCCTTAATGTTGGCGAGTCCACTACTGTTGCTGGCACGGCATTCCACGCCCTTACTACTCTCTGAGTAAAAAACCTACCTCTTACATCTGTCCTATATCTATCTCCCCTCAATTTAAAGCTATGTCCCCTTGTGGACATCACCATCCGAGGAAAAAGGCTCTCAATGTCCACCCTATCTAATCCTCTGATCATCTTGTATGCCTCAATTAAGTCACCTCTTAACCTTCTTCTCTCTAACGAAAATAGCCTCAAGTCCCTCAGCCTTCCCTCATGAGATCTTCCCTCCATACCAGGCAATATTCTGGTAAATCTCCTCTTCCCCGCTTTCCAATGTTTCCACATCCTTCCTACAATGCGGCGACCAGAATTGCACGCAATATTCCAAATGCGGCCGCACCAGAGTTTTGTACAGCTGCAACATGACCTCATGGCTCCGAAACTCAATCCCTTTACCAATAAAAGCTAACACACCGTACGCCTTATTAACAACCCTATCAACCTGGGTGGCAACTTTCAGGGATCTATATCCATGGACACCGAGATCCCTCTGCTCATCCACACTACCAAGAATCTTACCATTAGCCCAGTACTCTGTCTTCTTGTTACTCCTTCAAAAATGAATCACTTCACACTTTTCTGCATTAAACCTCTATTTGCCACCTCTCAGCCCAGCTCTGCAGCTTATCGATGTCCCTCTGTAACCTGCAACATCTTTCTGCACTGTCCACAACTCCACCGACTTTAGTGTCATCTGCAAATTTACTCACCCATCCTTCTACGCCCTCCTCCAGGTCATTTATAAAAATGATAAACAGCAGTCGCCCCAAAACAGATCCTTGTGGTCCACCACTAGTAACTGAACTCCAGGCTGAACATTTCACATCAACCACCACCCTCTGTCTTCTTACAGCAAGCCAATTTCTGATCCAAACTGTTATCACCCTGAATCCCATGCCTCCGTATTTTCTGCAATAGCCTACATGGGGAACCTTATCAAACGCTTTACTGAAATCCATATACACCACATCAACTGCTTTACCTTCGTCCACCTGTTTGGTCACCTTCTCAAAGAACTCAATACGGTTTGTGAGGCACGACCTACCCTTCACAAAACAATGTTGACTATCCCTAATCAAATTATTCCTTTCTAGATGATTATAAATCCTATCTCTTGAGGACTTCTGGTTGCGGTGGTGCGAAGCTAAACCGCACGTTCGGTAGCTCCCGCTATTATTTGGCCTTTTGGGCTCTTTTAAGGGCCCGTAGCGCTGCTGGTTGGACTTTTCCCCGTGTGGAAACTCATCCACTGTGCTTATCTACCGGTGGATGGACTGGACCAGGAGCGGAGCGGTCAAAAAATCGGCTTTGGAGCAGAGAAAGGTGCGAGGCAGGAAAAACAAGATGGCGGCAGGAGGGGAACCGACAGCAGTGGGCGCAGGAGCAGCAGGAGCTGCTTCAGTGGTGCTTTAGAGAGCTGAAGGCTGAGATCCTGGAACCGTTTAAGGCCTCACTGGACAAGCTCATGGCGACTCAGACGGCTCAGGGTGCAGAGATCCGAGAGCTACGGCAAAAGGCCTCGGAGAGCTCCTGGGCCTGGCAGTGAAGGTGGAGTCGCACGAGGCACTCTACAAGAAGTGGCTAGCGAGGACGGAGGAGATGGAGAACCGCTCCCGTCGGAAGAACCTGCGGATTCTGGGCCTCCCGGAGGGGCTGGAAGGTTCAGATTTGGGGGCCTACGTGGCTGTGATGCTGAACTCGTTAATGGCCGTGGGGTCGTTCATGGGACCCTTGGAGCTGGAGGGTGCCCATCGAGTGCTGTTGAGAAAGCCCAGACCGAACGAGCCGCCTAGGGCGGTGCTGGTACGTTTTCACCGCTTCGTTGACCGTGAGTGTGTGCTGAGATGGGCGAAGAAGGAAAGGAGCAGCAAGTGGGAGAAATCAGAGATCAGGATCTATCAGGACTGGAGCGCGGAGGTGGCAAAGAGAAGGGCTGGTTTCAATCGGGCGAAGGGAGCGCTTCACAGGAAGGGGGTGAAGTTTGGCCAGCTACAGCCGGCCCGCCTCTGGACCACTTACAAGGACCGCCAGCTCTACTTCGATTCACCGGAGGAGGCCTGGGCCTTTGTCCAGGCAGAGAAGCTGGACTCGAACTCAGGACTGGGGTGCTGGGGAATGATGTCCTCCTTGGTATCCTTTTGTTTTTATTGGTTGTGTTTGATGATGCCTTTTTGCTTTTCTGCTTTTTCGTTTTTTGGGGCTGTTATTTATTTATTTGGGTGCTTGTTTGTTTCTTCACTGGTGGAGGGCTGGGGAGCTGTTCGCAGTCCCGCTAGGTCATGTGCCCGTCTTTTTCCCGCGTGTTGGGTCGGGGGGGGGGGGTTTGGCCTGGAAACGCGAGTTTTCTTCCTGCGCTGGAGGAGCAGTGGGCGGGGCCGGCACTGGGAGGGGGGAATGGTGGTTGTGTTGCATCGGGGGGGGGGGGGGGGGGGGTGGGGGGGGGGTCGTTGGGATGATGGGAGCAGCCGGGGTCAGCAGGAGTTGGCTGACTTACGGAAGTCCGATGGAAGGGGTTACGCAGCTAGGGGGGGCCCTAGCTTGGGGGGGGGGTGGCGGGTGTGGGGGGGCTGGGGGGGGTGGAAATAGGGGGGGTACCGGGTTGCTGCTGCAGGGGCCAAAGGGGAACTGCTGGTGATGGGGGAAGTCGGGAGGGGGGTCTGCCACCGTGGGGAACGGGCCTGGGGGGTTTTGCGGGCACGTGGTGTGCTGAGGGAGAGCTATGGCTGACCGGCGCAGATGGAGGTGGAAGACACCCCAGATTCGGTTGGTCACATGGAATGTGAGGGGGCTGAATGGACCGGTGAAGCGGTCCCGGGTCTTGGCGCATTTGAAGGGGCTGGGAGCGGACGTGGCTATGCTCCAGGAGACTCACCTTCAGGTGGCGGATCAGGTGAGGCTGAGAAGAGGCTGGGTTGGACAGGTGTTTCACTCGGGGCTAGATGCGAAGAATCGAGGGGTGGCGATTTTAGTTGGCAAGAGCTTGTCGTTTGTGGCGTCGAGTGTGGTGGCGGATAGCTGTGGCAGATACGTAATGGTGAGTGGCAGGCTTCAAGGGGAGCGGGTGATTCTGGTTAATGTGTACACCCCCAACTGGGACTATGCGGGCTTCATGCGGCGAATGTTGAGCCGGATCCTGGACCTAGAGACGGGGGGCTTGATCTTGGGAGGGGATTTTAATACTGTGTTGGACCCAGCTCTGGATCGTTCAAGGTCAAGGACGGGCAAGAGGCCGGCGGCGGCCTCGGTGCTCAGGTGGTTCATGGATCAGATGGGAGGGGTAGACCCTTGGAGGTTTTTGAGGCCGGGAGGTAGGGAGTTTTCCTTTTTCTCCCATGTTCACAAGGCTTATTCCCGTATTGACTTTTTTGTTCTCAGCAGGGCGCTATTCCCGAGAGTATTCGGCGATAGTCATATCTGACCATGCTCCGCATTCGGTGGACCTGGGGCTGGGGGAGGGGAAGGATCAGCCCCCCCTGTTGAGGTTAGATGTGGGGCTTCTGGCAGAGGAGGAGGTATATGGGCAGGTCCGTAGGGGTATAGAGGGGTATTTGGAAGCTAATGACAATGGGGAGGTGCAAGTTGGGGTGGTCTGGGAAGCGCTGAAGGCGGTGGTTAGAGGGGAGCTGATATCTATTTGGGTGCACAAGGAGAGGGGGGTGAAGTTAAAACTCACCACTATTCTTAGAATTCCCCCTATACCAAAAAAAAGGTTGATATTCTAAATGGTGAACAGGGATTCTCACTCCCTGACTCCAGTGCAGGCTTCTGTGGGTGCTATTCAGGTCAAACTATCTTTTCAAGTTATCCCCCGGTATAACCCATACCTTCACCGAAGAATTTTACCTACTTACCCCTTAATAGCATCGATGTCCTGGGTCCTGCGTTATTAAGGAAGTGAAGTAAGCTAATAACCACTTTTTCAGGTTAAGTTATTTTTATTATTATATTTTTTCTTTTAAAAGCTGCAAACACTTTTTCTTTACAGAAAGGAAAAAAGATCTTGCTTCTGGCTGCTTCAGGCCCACCTTGGCAATCGATCTTCTTAAAATCTGGTCTTCTTGAGTTGTATTCGCTGGTGAACTCGGTTGCTGTGTCCTGTTCTTCCCATGCACCGAGCTGTGAGAGCTGGCTCTGCTAGCTATCTCTAAGCTGACTCTGACTTCTGTTTAAATTCTAGTCTTCCTTAGATGTATAACTGTTTAAACTCGGCTGCTTGCCTTGTCTTTCCCATGACCGAGCTCTCTCTCTCTCTCTCTCTCTGAGTTCTCCTCCCCTTCTCTCCTGTTGCTGGTGCTCTCTGTTGCCCTCTGCTCCCTGGGTTTATATTCTCTTTCTGAGAGTTATTAAGTTTTAACGACTTTATCGTAAATGGGCTTGTTTCACTTTGATAGTTTAAAAGTATCTTTGATGTAAACATCTTACTACAACTAATTATTCATTTTGGGCATATCGTCTCCTCTCAGATCTGATTAAACAATGCTTTGGTTTCAATAGGTGTTACTTTTAATTCTGTGATTTCAAATCGTTTAATTTTCCAATTGTCCCCAGCTCATAACTTTGCCTTTGATTTTGACTTGCATGATGTTTCTCGTAGACAGGTCGTCTCCAATTTTCTTTTAATTGACTTGATGTTCATAGAATTTTACACTTTAAATTTGACACCAAATTTGACTGGGCATCTTCCATCCTTTCCAGCTGTTTACTAAGAGAGTTTATTTCAATTAAGGTGTGAAACTTTGCTTTTAGCGGTATGCTAAAATTTAACTTGGTTATGACTTGAAAGACTTGCCTGTTTTAAACATTCGTCACTTAATGCAATTGAAACTCTCATCCATGCTTTTTCAGATGCTTCCTGAGATAGTTACATTCCATGAAGGTGTGAGCCATTGTTTTAGCTTACCACATGAGACCTGTGTGTTTGCTAAAGCTTGTTTTGTGAGCAAGAATCTGCATTTTATAACCTTGCTCTTTGCAGCTGCTATGAACTTTTAGTGGGATCTTTCCCTGTACCCCCTAAAACCAGATATTGCCAGACTTCCATGTTTCAAATGACACATTTTTCTGTATTTTCAAGAACAGGGGAGAGGGTTGAGAGGGAGGGGTTGGTGGAAGAAATGGTAAGGGTGGACAGAAGGTATGCGGATGTCCCGGAAGAGGGGCTTTTGAGGAAGCGTCGCAGTCTCCAAGTGGAGTTCGATATACTGACCACCCGGAAGGCGGAGGCGCAGTGGAGGAGGGCGCAGAGGGCCGTATATGAGTACGGGAAGAAGGCACGTCGGATGCCTTCTCCGGAAGCGGGAGGCAGCGAGAGAGATAGGGGGAGTCACAGATGCAGAAGGGAACCTGGTGCGGAGTGGTAGGGACATTAATGGGGTGTTCAGATCCTTTTACGAGGGGCTGTACCGGTCGGTGCCCCCTAGGGAGGTGGGCGGGATGGACCGCTTTCTGGATAGGCTGGAGTTCCCAAGAGTGGAGGAAGAGCGGGTGGAGGGTCTGGGGGCCCCAATCGAGTTGGAGGAGCTGATGGAGGCGCTGGGCAGCATGCAGACAGGGAAAGCACCGGGACCTGACGGGTACCCGGTGGAGTTGGGCCCGCTGCTAGTGAGGTAGTGAGGACCCTGAATGAGGCGAGGGAGGGGTGGGGGGGGGGGGGGGGGGGGAAGGGGGGGAGGCTTTGCCCCCGACGATGTCTGGAGCAATAATCTCACTGATCCTGAAGTGGGATCCTGAAGACCCCTCCAGTGTGGGTCTTACAGGCCGATCTCGCTCCTCAACGTGGATGCAAAGTTGTTGGCTAAGATACTGTCCAGGAGGGTGGAAGATGTGGTCCCGATGGTTATCCACGAGGACCAAACGGGGTTTGTGAAGGGGAGGCAGCTGAATGTCAATGTGCGGCGGCTTCTTAATGTCATGATGATGGCGTTGGCGGATGGGGAGGCGGAAATAGTAGCATCAATGGATGCTGAGAAAGCTTTTGACAGGGTGGAGTGGAGCTACCTGTGGGAAGTGCTGAGGAGGTTTGGGTTTGGTGAGGGATTCATTAGCTGGGTGAGGCTGCTGTATAGTTCCCCGGTAGCGAGTGTGGTGACGAATGGGAGGAAGTCGGAGGACTTTCGGCTGTCCCGGGTGACGAGGCAGGGTTGCCCCTTGTCTTCTCTGCTCTTCGCGTTAGCGATTGAGCCCTTGGCCATGGCGCTGAGGGATTCAAAGAACTGGAGGGGGATTGTGCGGAGGGGGGGGGGGGGGGGGGGGTGGGGGGGGAGAAGCACCGGTTGTCGCTGTACGCAGATGATTTACTGTTGTACATCACGGATCCGACGGGGAGGATGCTAGAGGTGTTGAGGATACTTGGGGAGTTTGGGGATTTTTCGGCCTATAAGCTCAACGTGGGGCTGTTTGTGCTGCAGGAGAGGGAGATAGGAGAGCTACCGTTGAAGAGGGCGGAGAAGAGCTTCAGATATCTTGGGGTCCAGTTACCTAGGAGCTGGGGGGCCCTGCATAGGCTAAACCTTTTGAGGCTGGTGGAACAGATGGAGGAGGAGTTTAGGAGGTGGGATGCGCTGCCACTCTCTTTGGTGGGTAGGGACCAGTCAGTTAAGATTACGGTGCTCCCGAGGTTTTTGTTTCTCTTCCGGTGCCTCCCCATATTGATTCCGAAGGCTTTTTTTAGGAGGGTTAATAAGAGTATTCTGGGGTTTGTGTGGGCGTGGAAGACCCCGAGAGTGAGGAGGGTATTCCTGGAGCGAGGCAGGGAGGTAGGTGGTTTGGCGTTGCCCAACTTGTGTGGGTATTACTGGGCTGCGAATGTGGCAATGATTCGTAGGTGGGTGATTGAGGGGGAGCGTGCCGCATGGAAGAGGTTGGAGGTGGCGTCCTGTGTGGGTACGAGTTTGGAGGCATTGGTGATGGCCCCGCTCCCACTCCCCCCGGCAAGGTACTCTACGGGTCCAGTAGTGGTGGCTTCCCTCAAAATCTAGGGGCAGTGGAGGCGGCATAGGGGGGAAGTGAAGGCCTCAGTGTGGGCCCCGATACGGGGCAATCACCGGTTTGCACCAGGGAGAAGGTGGGTTTTTGAGTTGGCATAGGGCAGGCATCAGGTGGATGGGGGACCTTTTCCTCAATGGGAAGTTTGCGATTTTAGAGGAGTTGGAGGGGAAGTGGGATCTCCCCCCTGGGAATGCTTTCAGGTATATGCAGATTAGGGCGTTTGTCAAGCGGCAGGTGGCGGAGCTTCCGGTACTGCCGCCTAGGGGGTTGCAGGATAGGGTGCTCTCGGGGACGTGGGTCGGTGAGGGTAGGATCGCGGCAATTTATCAGGTGATGCAGGTGGAGGAGGAGGCCTCGGTGGAAGAGCTGAAAGCGAAGTGGGAGGAGGACTAGGGGAGGAGATCGACGAGGGGACGTGGGGCGGACGCCCTGGGGAGGGTGAACTCGTCCTCTTCTTGCGCACGGCTCATCTTAATTCAGCTAAACGTGTTGCATAGAGCGCACATGACGGGGGCCAGGATGAGCCGGTTCTTTGGGGGAGAGGACAGGTGTGGGAGGTGTTCGGGAGGCCTGGCGAACCACACGCAAATGTTCTGGGCATGTCCGGCGTTGGAGGGGTTTTGGAAGGGGGTGGCGGGGACCTTGTCCAAGGTGGTCGGTTCCAGGGTGGAACCAGGCTGGAGGCTCGCGATCTTTGGGGTAGCATCGGAGCCGGGAGTGCAGGAGGCGAGAGAGGCCGGCCCCATTCTGGCCTTTGCGTCTCTAGTAGCCTGGCGTAGGATTCTTTTGCAGTGGAGGGACGGAGCACAGTCCTGGTCACACTCCCCGAGCTCACTCCTGACGCCGTCTTGTCCCAGGCAGCACTGGCTGCTTTCTGGCTGACTCTCCTGGGCCCTCAGGGGAACAGGAAATCTCTCCTGGCCTCCACTGAGTCTAGGAGCCTGAGTCGGCAGCCGGCGTTGGGGTGGCGTGAATCCCGCCCTGCCGCCCCAATGCTGGCTGCCGGATTATCTGGCGCCGGTTTTTTGGCGGGTCAGAAATCGCGTCGCGCCAGTCGGTGGCCGTTGGCAGTGGTCACCCTGGTGATCCTCCGCTCCGCAATGGACCGAGTGGCCGCCCGTTTTCGGCCAGTCCCGCCGGCGTAAATCAAACAAGGTCCTTACCGGCGGGACCTGGCTCTGCGAGCGGCCAGCGGAGTCCTTGAGGGGGGGGGGGGAAAGGTGCAGGGGGTTCTGGTCCTGGGGGGTGTCCCAACGGTGGCCTGGCCCACGATCCAGGCCCACCGATCCTCAGGCGGGCCTGTGCCGTGGGGGCACGCTTTCCCTTCGCGCCGGCTGCTGTAAACGTCCGCCACAGCCGACGCGGAGAAGACACCTTGAAGGCACATGCACTGGGATCTTGGCAGCACATGCTGGCGCACCCGCGCATGCGCCAACTTGCACCGACCGGCGGAGGCCCTTCGGCGCCAGCTGGCACAGCGCCAACCCCGCCGGTGCCGGCCTTGCACCTGAAGGTGCCAAGGCTTCCGCAACTTCCGGGCAGCCCGATGCCGGAGTGGTTCACCCCACCCCTTGGCGCTGGCCCACCCCGCTGGTTTGGGGAGAATCCCAGCCATAGTCATTTTTTTAGAGTTTCTCCCTGGTCTAGCCCACACTTAGGAATGTTTTCAGCAGCGGGTCGCTGAACTCGCTGGTGAGACCTGCTCCTCAGGTCGAAAAGTTTGGAAGCTCTGACAGTGGGCATGTGTGTGTCCGAGGCTGCTGGGGCAGTTGACAACGGTTTGATGGTTTCCTGCTCGAACCAAGCATAGAATGGTCCTAATATGTTTGGCAGGCTGGGTCGATGTGGACTGCACTTGATGCAGTGCAGCGAGAGACAGACTTCCAACACTTGATAAGATGCAACACAATTTTATTTAACGTCTCAACTGCCATACATGTATAACTGTGGGCTGACACTATGCTAACTTGACTGGCGAGCTAGTACTAACCTGACCAGACTTACGAGCTCCCGCATGGTGTTTGCACTGGCTAGCTCGTGAACTCTGACTGTCTCAGTGGCTGGGTCCAGAGAGAACGGGAAACCTGGTGCCCTCTGGCTTTATAGTGGTAGTGTCCTGTCTGGTGATTGGCTGCTCTGCTCTGTGTGCTTACTGGTCATCCTTTGTGTCAATCACTGCTTGTCTGCACTCCATTATATTAATAGATGTATATTATGGCATCTCTCCTCCTTTTGTTTTAGATAATAAATATTATGGTGCTTCTGTATGTGGATGTGTATTTGTGCCTGACTATAAACAGATGTGGATGGCGTGGTCCCCCGCTGTGGAGAGGAATAGTGCGATCTTCCGGGCGTCCGATGCGGCCTCGAGGTCGGTGGCTTCGAGATAGAGTTGGAACCTTTGTTTAATATCTTCCAATTTGTGCCGAGGTTGCCGGCAATGCGGAGCTGCGGAGGAGGGCGGACGTTTTCCATGTCACCGGATGGCTGTTTGCTGGTCAACTCTGATTCACTCAAGGTAGGTCCGTCAAATTTCAGCATCGCTACCTGGTACCATGATGTGTTGGGCAGGCTGGGTCGACGTGGACTGCAGTTGATGCAGTGTAGCGAGAGACAGACCTCCAACACTGGATAAGATGCAACACAATTTTATTTAACGTCTCAACTACTATACATGTTTAACTGTGGGTTGACACTCTGCTGACTTTACTGGAGACCTAGTACTAGCCTGACCAGACTTACTAGCTACCGCATGGTGTTTGCACTGGCTAGCTCACGAACTCTGACTGTCTCAGTGGCTGGGTCCCGAGAGAGCGGGAAACCTGGTGCCCTCTGGCTTTATAGTGGTAGTGTCCTGTCTGGTGATTGGCTGCTCTGTGTTGTGTACTTACTGGTCATCCTGTGTGTCAATCACTGCCTGTCGGCACTCCATTATATACATAGATGTATATTATGACAGGTCCAACCTTAGGTTGGTCTTAATTGGTGTCAGTCCGGAATCCGGCACCAGGAGCGGGCACCGGATCTGCACTGGGTTCAGTGCAGCCGTTATATCATGCCCAACATTGACTGTGAGAGCCTTGCATTCCCTCTGCAATATTTATTTTATTTTTACCATTTGATATTGATGACAGTTCTATTAATATATAAATGATTAAGTATTTTCTACACCTCATTATTGAACATTCGCCGTGTATTAAATGTATCTGATCTTATTCATGGGGGCATGGTTAGTGAACAAACCCGATTTCAATCTTGCGGCCCCCTGAGATGAAGGAGGCTCAAGCAAGCGGCCCACTCACTAGCCTAGGTTCCCCATCACTGATCTATAGTCTATTGTTTCCAAAGTCTCGCCAAAAGTCATTCATTGCAGTGATTTAGCATCAGGCACTCAACCAGTGCAATTTAATCCTCAGGTAACTGAAATGTGAAATTTCCCTTCCTTTCTGCTGAAGATAAAGTACACAAAGGTATTACCCCACTAATGAAAAACCTGAAACATCAAAATTGCAAAAAGACTGCATGTGTCTAGCGAGCACAATTATTAGAATTTTCCTGAACTGGGGAAAGAGATAAATGACATTTGACCCCTTGAATTCTCGGGAGGGATTATGCTGGATGAATGATGAAAACAGACATTAAATGCATGGAGTGCTAGTACAATTAACTTGTTTGAGGGACTGTGGGTGTTAAATCTGAGAGCTTCAAAAATCAAGTATGGAGATTGTTAGGTGAGATTAACCCATGCCACTGGTTTCGATCGAGGCAGACTTTGTGCTGTTGATTGATTATCACGATTGCAATGTAATGTCAGCAGTAACTGCACCGCTGAGTGGCTGCGGCCATCTTGAAGGCAATGTGCATTGTGACTGGAGCACATGAGGGACATTGTTATGCAATTCAGTCCGACATGTAAAGGCGTAATAATGGCACAACGTGGGAGTGAGGTCAGGATCCAAGATTTTTACTGACACTGCATAAAGAGGAGAGATATGTTCTACACAGAAGCCAGGATACCCTTCAGAAAAACTCTCAGAAAGCAACCATATCCTCAAGATGTCAAGGTGGTGCAACATACAGCAGACCACCGTGACTGTTGACATTGTTTCTTTCAACTACTTCAGGCTTTTCCCCAGGAGCGGTCCAGGAATTTAAGTATTGTTTGAGCATTCCCATGGTCTGGTCCAGTGTTTTTCAAATTTTTTTTGCCAGGGACACATTTTTACCAACCGGCCAACCTTCGGGACCCACGCTGGCTGAGCTTCGCGACCCACGCCGGCTGACCTTCGTGACCCACCATGTTCTTTTACCTTGTTTGCTGCTGACAAAATGGAGGAATCGCAATCGCGATTGACGTCGACATGCGGGGGGCGTGACTTGCTCTCTGCCTCCCATCGGGCAGGAACATTACATTCAATTTAGAAAAAAATCTTCTCCTGCGTCTCCGATTGTGCAAATTTGCACGCAACAGCCGACTTTTAACTATGCCAGCTGCGAGCGGCCTTCAAAATAACATCCGCGGCCATATAAAGAAATGTGGAGTTACTGAGCATGCATACCGTTTCATTGGTGTGCAGCGCTGAGCCACGGTGGTTCTGTACATGCGCACCGATGAACGGGCACATATGTACAGTGCGACCGCATTTGTTATATGGTCGCGGCTGTCATTTTGAAGGCCGCTCGCAGCCGTGATTGTTAAAAGCTGGCTGTTGTGCGCGAATATGCACAATTGGGAGTGCCGCTAAGGATGGCTCCACGATCCTCCCGACGCCCGCTCGCGACCCACCCACGGTCATGACCCCGACTTTGAAATGCCTGGTCTGGTCTGTCACATTTTGTGTGGGAGCACGGCCTTTATTATATGCATGCTGCACACATGTGCATGGTTTGTACACCAGAGTCCTCTGCCACAAAGGTCAGCAACTGGCATTTGTCACAAAGTAATCACCCTGGTGGTTCGAATCGGGATGACAAAGTGTAGTACAGTATCACAGAAAGAAGACATTATGATTATTGCCAGTATGCTGAGCATCGAATGCATGCTTTGAATCATAAAATTCCTACAGTGCAGAAGGAGGCCATTTGGCCCATTGAGTCTGCACCGACACTCCAAAAGAGCACCGCACTCAATCCCCTGCCCTATCCCTGTAACTCCATTTAATCTTAGGCCACTAAGGGGAAATTTAGCTTGGTCAATCATCCACCTAACCTGCACATCTTCGGACTGTGGGAGGAAACTGAAGCACCTGGAGGAAATCCACATAGACACAAAGACGCCTACATACTCCACACAGACAGTGACCCAAGGCCAGAATTGAACCCGGGTCCCTGGCGCTGTGAGGCAGAAACATAACCACTGTGCCACCGTGCTGCCCTGCTCCTATGTTGCATATCATCTGGACTTTGAGGGCACGGAACCCAATGTAGTTATGGTACATCTCAAAATTAACATGCAGCATTGCAACACAACAGATGAGCACCTTGTACCATTGGTTGCTGTTCTGGCTGCTAGGAGAGGCAGCTTTCATTAAGGATGTCCTTAGTGAAGCTAAAGCATCTTGCATGTTGTTTCTCAACTGAGGGTCAGATAGAAGAATTCTCCCTGAATGCTTTGAACCAGATATTGGGAGGGATTCTCCGACCCCCCCGCCGGGTCGGGGAATTGCCGGGGTCGGTGTGAATCCCGCCCCGCCGCACTGACGCCGGCTGCCGAATTCTCCGCCGCTGGTTTTCGGGCGGGGGCGGGGATCCCGCCGCACCGGTCAAGGGCTGTTGGCAGCGGCTCCCCCGGCAATTCTCTGGCTCCTGATGGGCCAAGGGGCTACCCGTTTGCGGCCAGTCCCGCAGGCGTGAAATGGACATGGTCCATCCTGGCGGAACCTGTCTTGGAGGGCAGCTAGCAGAGTCCTCGGGGGGCCCACAGATCTGCGGGCGGGCCTGTGCCGTGGGGGCACTCTTTCCCTCCGCGCCGGCCTCTGCAAGGCTCTGCCATGGCCGGCGCGGAGAAGAAACTCCCTGCGCATGTGCAGGAAATACGTCGGCGGTTCTGCGCATGTGCCAGAACACGGCGATGGTTCTGTGCATGCACCATCTCGCGCCAGCGCACGGCGGCCCTTAGGCACCGGTTGGCGCGGCGCCAACCCCTCGCCCCCGGAAGTGTGGAGGATTCCGCAACTTCCGGGCAGCCCGATGCCGGAGTGGTTCACGCCGCTCTTGGCGCTGGCGTCGGGCCATCCGGCCAGTTGCAGGAGAATCCCGCCGATAAACTCTTGCAGGAAGCCTTTCTCCCTCTCCTCCTCCTTCTATACGTTTGCCCCAAAATGACTCATTCTAGAAATGAGATCCAAATGCGGCTGGGACACTCCAGAGGGAGCCTGCCAAAGTCATCAGAGACATGGGAGCACAGTGATCAGCAGGTTGCCTCCACCTCTGCTGCAGATGTTGGGGATGCATTGAGGCGCAGTGGTGGAATAAGAAAAATTAAGAAGTATTAACATTGGTGATAAGGGCGTGCAATCATTGTTATTAGTTATTGCACCTTTGTAAATACATTCATCATTTCACTTTACCAAAGTGTGCTGGGTTTCTCCTGCTGTTGCTTGTGTCATTGCTTGTGTTATTGCCACAGCCTCCCATGATCCACCACCTTCCTTTCGGGGTGATGGGGAAAACCAAGGTTGAGTCAATGTCCCTCTGAATCATGACTGCGTATGGTTCTTTGCCAATGTTCATGCGAGCCATGTGTGAGCAGCCTTCCAGTCACTCCATGTCCCTTCCCTCTACCTCTTTTTAGAGTCTATAGAGAGATATTTGACTTGTCAGGATAGATTGTGAGTGTTCTCGTTCAGTTGTCCAGTTGTGCTCACCTTCAGATCTTCCCACCTGATGACCCTCCCACCACTTAACATTTTTTCTGCTGGGCATCAAGGGCATCAATGCCCTGATCTACTTTTACATCAGGTTGGTGCGCATCACATTCTAAATTGTCTCCAACACCTTCTACTCTCCTCCTGTAACCCATCCCTACCCCCCTCATTGCTATCGCCCCCCCCCATATCCACACCCTGTGTTACCTTCACCCTCTCAACTGTCACCCCTAAACCTCTCCTAATCACTCGACAGCTCATCACTGTCACCTCTCAAATGCCTTCCTTCCTGATGGGTCCACATATGTCAGAGTCTCCATGTCCCCCTGACCTTATCCACTCCCAGAATGCATGTGAAACATGTCCTCAGGCGAGACCCACCTCCATCACAGAACCCTCACATTATCACAGCCCACTGCCCCTCCCCCTCACAGTTACAATGTCCTCCAACCTCCAGTACCCTTGGTTTACCCCCCCGCCCCCAATGATTCCACCATCTATCACTCCCTCTGAACATTCCCTCCCCCCATCCAAAGGCTCCCTGGTTCCCCCAATGGTTCAAGACTCCCTGCTTTCCTACCCCACCCCATCCCCTTCAAGGCTCTGTTGCTTTTTCCCTTCCCTCTACCCCATTTTGTATTTCAACACCTCCCTTTTCAAAGGGTGCCCAAATATCAAAGTGACAGTAAAGGCCCCTCCACACCCCAACTTAACTGGCATTCGAGCTTCCGTGCACACCACCCTTCTATCCTCGCCGGCATCTACCTGCCTCCCCAGACTCCCAAAAGGTCGCTGGCATCAGGGCATCAGGGCTCTCCTCGTGGATCTCCCTTCAGACCCCCTCAAATCGCCAGTATCACTGCTCCCTCAGCTGCCCAGGTGAGTGACACCCACAATGGGGTCGCCAAGCGATGCCCCCTTCATGACTTCCCATCATTACCCCAACAGACCCTGTCCCTTGCAGCCCCTCACCCTTTCAGGCCCTTCATCCTGGCACTGGCAGTGCCTACCTGGCTCTTCCCCCTGGCAGCACTGACATGGCAGCTCTGGGTTGGCACTGCCAGGGTGCCAGTGGGCCCCCTGCGTGGTCACCATGTCTGCTCTCCAGTGCTGGGGACCCGTTGGCTTCAAGCTGCACCGACTGGGTGGAGAATGCCAGGAGGCAGGGGAAACTTGGTGGACGTTGAGAGCCTTTTTCCTCGGATGGTGATGTCCAGCGCGAGGGGACATAGCTTTAAATTGAGGGGAGATAGATATAGGACAGATGTCAGAGGTAGGTTTTTTACTCAGGGAGTAGTAAGAGCGTGGAATGCCCTGCCTGCAACTGTAGTGGACTCGCCAACACAAAACGCATTCAAATGCTCATTGGATAGGCATATGGACGATAAGGGAATGGTGTAGAGGGACTTTAGAGGGGTTTCACAGGACGGTGCAACATCGAGGGCCGAAGGGCCTGTACTGCGCTATAATGTTCTATACCTTCCTACGGTCCCAGCACATTTAAATATGCTGATCTGCTTTGTACCCAGCAAGGGCATGACCCAGATTACGTCAGCTGCAGCGGGCCAGTGGCATTGAGCATTGTTCAGTGAACAGTGCAACCCCCGTTTAGGGGCTCTCCCGCTATTCTCCCAATTTAGCGGGATTTGCGCAGGGCGGAACAGGGTCGGAGAGTTGCCCCCAATATATTGAAACCTGAAAGGCTTCAGAGAAGTGAATACACATTTCCTCCCATGTTCTTGCCCTTCAATACCTCGAGTTTTTCTGCACGTTGTGTCGTCCCACTTTCTGTACTCATTGCGTGAAAATGAATTATTCGTCTTGGCAAGAAGTCCAGTAACCACAAACAGATTGAACATTCCTGAATCAGACAGCTTTGATCCCAAGTTCTTCAGGCATCGAGCTTTCCTGATGGACCCAAAGCAAACAACGATTGTTTTTGTATGCTGAATTTCTTGGAAATTTTTCACCAAAAACATTTTCCATTGTATTTGCTTCCTTTTGTTGTGGGGACGTTCACATAAATCAGCCAAGTGAGCTTCAGGAAATGTTTCCAAAAAAAACCCTGAAGCAATGTGCCACGGATTCAGTTTCCCAATCTGATGTGGTCTGTAAAAATCAAATGGAATTTATTCCTACAGATGGGTGCGAAATTAAAAAAAAGAGAAAATGCTGGAAACACACAGCAAGCCAGGGAATATTTGTGTAGAAAGAAACAAAGGTCAATGACCTTTCTTCAGCATTTGACCTGAAACATACCATATGAACTCCAGTGATTCATGAAGCTGGCTCAGTACCACATTAGCAAGGGCAATTCGTGATGGGCAATTGGCTTTGCGAGCGATAAACCGGAATTCTCTGGCTATTCGCTGGCGGTAGGATTCTCTGGTCCTCCCAACAGCGCACCCTTGCCCGTGGGTTTCCTGCCGGCTATGGGTGACTTCGATGGGAATTCCCATTGACAACGGCGTGAGCAGACAATTGCGCCACGAGCGAATGGCGCGCCGCCTCCTGCTGCCTGCCTTGGTCTGCTTTAAAAGCCAGCGCTTTAGCCCTGTGCTAAACCTGCCCCTATTTGGTTAAGCCTGGGTGTGGGCTCAGAGCAAAGTAAACAAACATCACAGAAGCTACTGGAAGCGGAGCTGTAAGCATGAATGCAGACCATTTATGATTGCAGAGATATTTTCAAACTCTTATAAATAAACCTGTTGCATACTTAGAAACCAGTGTTCACCCCTGCATTGCTGCATGGTATATCAAATGTACACCAGTGATGCCTGTGCCCCATGAATAAATAAGACAAAAAACATGAATTCTGTTTCTCTCATAGATGCAGCCTGACCAGCTGAGTAGTTCCAGAATTTTCTGTTATCTCTGAATTCCAGCATCCACAGTATTTTCCCTTCCGACACAATGTGAAATGCGTTTCCTTGTCTATTTTCAATGTTCTTATTAATTATGTTTGCACACATGTGATTAATCTTTTTAGTGTTACAACCAGCCGAAAAGTGACAAACAAAGGTTTTTGTTCAATTTATTTTCTGTAGATGCCTTTTTCAATCCAAGTTTACTTACATTTCAAACATGGAGCTAATCAAAACCAGCTTTCTTAAGAAAGAGCAGGTTTATTAGCTTCTCGATCCAATAAAATACACACAAAGATTCCAGAAGTGAGAATGTTAGAGTCCAAATAAAAGTTTAAAAAGTAGACAATTCAAGCCTGTTGCTTATCCCTTAGGTGTAGATTCAAAGAATCATTTGTCCCAACGAGTCTGAACCGATCCTTCGAAAGGGCCCTCGGCCCATGTCCACTCCGCCCTATCCCCGTAACCTAACCTGCACATTCTTGGGCACTAAGGGATAATTTTAGCATGGCCAATCCACTCAACCTGCTCTTCCATCTGTCATGCCTGGGCAACGGCGCCCATACCAGCATGCAGTGCCGGAAGAATCTCCGCGACCTCCTCAGGGCGACCAAGGTGAGCAGGCACTGACCCCACCACCCACACACCCGTAACCTGCCCCCTCCTCACCCCAGGGTACGACGGTATCCGCACCCATCCCCATATGCCAGCATCTATGCCAACCACCATGGCCGGGTTCCCTGACCACTGAGGCGATCAGCTACCCACCCCCACTCTTGCTGTACTGCCTGGGGAACAACCTAGACTTAGAGTTAGGGCCCGTAAGGCCAGAAAGTTAGACGCCAGTTAAATCGGCACGGGTTCAGGGCATAGTTTAGTCATAGGGGCTAGGGTACAGATTTGTAAATATTTATTTATAATAAATACTGTTTAGCACTGTTACAACCTGACTCAGGGCTCCGTCTGATGAGTGTGAGGGGTGGGCTAGTCTAGGTTGGCTGGGGGGAGGGAGGGGTCAGGGAAATGGTGCAGGCCCTGAGGGTGGCCTGTACTTCCCACCCTCCTCCCCCCCCTACCCCCCGACTGTCCCCACCACCGTCACCCCAGGTATTCGGTGGGACCGTGCGATGGAATGGCCAGCCAGTACGCAGGGATCACCCAGATGGAAGGTGCTACCATGAATCAGACGCTGTCATATGATGTGGAGCTCATCGCAGAGCGGGTTGTCGTTAGCCTCCATCTCAAGGCCGAGACCCGCTGTTACTGCAAAATCAGGGCCCCAGATCGTAGTGCTACAGGTATGTATCACGGAGGGGGTGCAGGCTAGGGGGGATGGCTGGGGTGGGAAGTGAGGGGGGTGGGGTTGGGATGTGGTGTCCCTGCCCCTTGCAAGCTCCCCCTGCTCCACCCCCCCTACTAGTCGGTGAACCTGGAGGCAATCAGAGTGTCACATGCACGTTGGCCTTGGCGCACACTTTGTGCGGCTTCCCGTGGCCCCATGGCCTGCCCAACCTCGCCCACCCCCGCATTGTCTTCGTTGGACGATGCCTGCCCTTCCTCCTCCTTCTCCTCCAGCACGTCACCCCTCTGCTGGGCGATGTTGTGGAGGATGCAGCAGGCACCTTGATGCGGGCAACCCTTTCAGCGTCAGACTGGAGTGACCCTCCAGAACAGTCCAGGCACCTGAACCGTATCTTCAGTTGGCCAAAGCACTGCCCGATCGCACTCCTGGTCAGTGTATGGTTGTTGTTGTAGCGGGTCTCCACGTCGGTCTGTGGCCTGCGGATTGGTGTCACGAGCCACAACTGCAGTGGGTAACCCCTGTCACCCAGGAGCCAACCCTTCATGAACATGTCAGGAATCACCGAGTGTGCCAAGATGAAGGCGGCATGCACACTGCCGGGGTATCGGGCAGCAGAGGTGAATGATGCGCAGCTGATGGTCAGAGACCAGATGAATGTTCATCGAGTGGTACCCCTTTCGGTTCATGTAGAGCGTCCTGTTATCCACAGGTCCCCATAGGGTGACATGCATCCCGTCGACCGCCTCCTGGACCGGCGGCATCCTGGCTATGGCAGCGAATCCTGATGCCCAGCCATACTGGTGAGCTCAATCCATATCAAAATGGTGTATTGATCCGACTTGGCATATAATTGCCTCTGTGACAGCACGCATGTACCTGTGCATCGAGGTCTGTGTGATCCCTGACAGGTCCCCACTCGTCTGGAAAGACCCGGTCACATAAACGTTCAGGGCGACCGTCACCTTGATGGACACTGGGAGCGGGTGTCCTCTCCCATCCCCCTGTTGTGCCAGGTGTGCCATCATCTGGCAGAAGTGTCACACTGTCTCCCTGTGCAGCCGGAGTCTTCATGTAGCACCTTCTTGGCACCTCCTCCTCTTCGGCCTGTTGGGCTGCCGGCACTCCAATCTAGGCGGCTGCCGCCTGCCCCTCTGTGGCACGCTCTGCTGGTGCAGCTTCCACCTCCTCTTCAAACGGCTCCCGCTCATGCGGCCGCAGGGCATCCCGCAGAGCTGCGGCGACCAGTAGGGCGATCACCATTGCTGGTCGTACTCCAAAATCCTTTGTTTGCAGAGGGTGAAAGGCCAGCATGTTAACGTAGTGTGTACCCCGTGCCCAACCAGGATCAAAGGGCTACACTGTGGCCCCGGTTGGCAATGTGGGCTCCGCCCCCGCAAGTCCCTTCCCTCCCCTCCCCTATCCCCTCATCTCTACCCCGATGGTGGCTGGCACTGTGGGGGCCTCTGGCCCTGGTGCCCGTCCCTGATGCCAGGGGTATCATTGGTTGGCACTGCCCTTGCCAGAGGCTGCCGTGTGTGGTGAATTATATGCCTAGTAATTCACACTGTATTGCCTTGCATGTATTGTGTCCTTGTGGGCTCTGTATGTGAGCCGTTACGCGGCTCTGCCCATAGGGGGAGATGAGGAGTTTGTACTGGGCTTCACCCTTGGCTTCGCCCATGGCTCCTCCCACTAACCGGAAGTATAAAGTACTGCAGCCGCAAGCCTGCTCTCAGTTCCTCTGGTCGCAGGCTGGCTTAGTTGTAAGACTATTAAAACCACAGTTTACTTCCAATCATGTGTCTAGTGAATTGATGGTTACATCAATTTAATAGTCTTAGAAAACTTGAAGAAAACTACTATGGAATCAGCCCTCAAACCTGACCGACTAGAACTTGACCTGCAGGCTGCAGAGGCGAATTAAATCTTCCCACACTGGCTCCGATGTTTCAAGGCCTGTCTGGCTGAATCAAGCACTTCAGAAACTACAGAGGAGCAGAAACTCAGCCTACTGCACGCAAGGGTGAGCCATCGTATCTCTACGCAACTTAATTGTACCATCTCATATACGGAGGCCCTGGCAATGCTTGACTGAATGTACGTGCGGCCCATCAACGAGGTCTACACGTGGCACATTTTCACGACCTGCCGCCAGTGCCCCGCAGAGTTGCTAGAAGACTTTCTGCGCGATTTAAAAGCCCTAGCTCGGGACTGCAATTTTCAGGCTGTAACAGCCGCCCAGCATATGGAACTCGCTGTCCGTGATGTATACGTGGCAGGGCTCAGGTCCAACTATGTGCGCCAGCGATTGCTTGAAAAAGGGGCCCAGAACTTGGAGGACACTGTAGAGTTAGCTACAACCATGGAGGTCTCGTTCCGCAGTCTCACCTCGTTCCCCACGGACCAAGCGACCCCATCATGGGCCCCCGACCAGCGACTGCCCCAGGCCTGCGCCACGCGGCTACCCACTCACTATGCAGCACCAGCGTGCCATTTTTGTGTGGCAACCCCAACACCCACGGCAGCACTGCCTGGCCCGCAACACGACCTGCAGCAGCTGCGGTCGCAAAGGACACTATGCCTTAGAAAACTTGAAGAAAACTGCCTAACAAAGAAAACTCCAAACTCCCCCGCAGTCCAGAGCACTCGCCTCCCAAACTCACAGGCCCGCAGGCCCCATAATGCTGCAGCGTGTATGCCGTCTCCGCCCCCACCCGACATGTGTGACTCATGGGGGCGCCATCTTGGCAACCCTCCTCCACGCGGCCGCGGCCGGCCACGTGCGACTCATGGGGGCCGCCATCTTGGATGCCATCTTCCTCGCCGCCCGCCACGTGCGATCCACGGGGGCGGCCATCTTGGGCTCCATCCTCTCCAGCCTCCGAACCTCATCTAGAAGACAATGACCTCAGCGGACAGTCATCACGGGGCCACTCCAGCACAGCTGATCGAGCCGCCGACTACCCGCAACTCAGTGCGGTCACGTTGGACCAGTCGCGTCCGAAACACCTCCAGAACTCTATGATGACCGTTAAAATCAACGGGTACAGGACACCGTACCTCTTCGACTCCGGGAGCACCGAGAGCTTCATACACCTAGATCTGGTAAGACGCTGTTCGCTCCCTATCTTCCCTGCACGGCAAACTATCTCTCTCGCCTCGCCTCGGGCTCACACTCTGTTCACATACAAGGGCGCACCGTCGCGACCCTAATGATTCAGGGCGCCAGCTACTCTAATTTCCAGCTGTACATACTCCCTGAACTCTGCAGCCCACTTTTACTGGGACTCGACTTCCAGTGTAATCGCAAGAGCCTCACACTCAGCTTCGGCGGACCCCTACCTCCACTCACTATCTGTGTTTATCAGAACCGAGGTCCAGAGGATCCTACGTGAGGGGGTTATAGAGACCAGTAACAGCCCCTGGAGAGCTCAGGTGGTGGTCATCAAGACTGGGGAAAAATTCCAAATGGTAGTGGACTATAGCCAAACCATTAACTTGTTCACGCTCCACGATGCAGGATTGCAGACATTGTGAATCAGATCACCCAGTACCGCATATTCTCCACGGTGGATCTGAAGTCTGCTTACCACCAGCTCCCAATCCACCCGGAGGACCACCACTACACGGCGTTCGAGGCAGATGGCCGCCTCTTCCATTTCCTCCGGGTTCTCTTTGCCGTCACGAATGGGGCCTTGGTGTTCCAACGAGCCATGGACCGAATGGTGGACCAGTACGGGCTGCGGGCCACGTTTCCGTACTTGGATAACGTCACTATCTGCGGCCATGATCAGCAGGACCACGACGCCAACCTCCACCGATTTCTCCAAACTGCCCAGAAACTTAACCTCACGTATAACACGGAGAAATGCGTTTTCCGCATGACCAGGCTAGCCATCCTCGGCTATGTCGTGGAAAACGGAGTCCTGGGCCCCGACCCGGACCGAATGCATCCCCTCTTACAACTCCCTCTCCCTCATTGTCCCAAGGCCCTCAAAAGATGCCTGGGATTCTTCTCGTATTATGCCCAGTGGGTCCCTCAGTATGCGGACAAAGCCCGCCCACTATTTAAGGCCACACTCTTTCCTCCATCAGCTGAGGCCCGCCAGGCCTACAACTGCATCAAGGAGGACATCGCCAAAGCGGCCATGCGGGCAGTGGATGAATCTGTCCCTTTTCAGGTGGAGAGCGATGCCTCAGAGGTCACTCTCGCAGCCACACTAAATCAGGCAGGGAGACCAGTCGCCTTTTTCTCCCGAACCCTCTCCGCTTCGGAGTTTCGACACTCCTCAGTCCAAAAAGAAGCCCAAGCCATCGTGGAAGCCATACGACACTGGAGGCACTACCTCGCAGGTAGGAGGTTCACCCTCATCACCGACAAAAGATCGGTTGCCTTCATGTTTGACAACTCGCAAAGGGGCAAAATTAAAAATGATAAAATCCTGTGGTGGAGGATCGAACTCTCCACCTACAATTACAATATTATGTCTCGACCGGGGAAGCTCAACAAGCCCCCAGATACCCTGTCCCGCGGCACATGCGCCAGCACGCAAGACGACCGCCTGAAAGCTATCCACAATGACCTCTGCCACCCGGGAGTCACCCGGCTCGCCCACTACGTCAAAGCCCGAAATCTGCCTTTCTCCACCGAGGAGGTAAAAGCCATCACCAGGGATTGCCCGATCTGCACGGAGTGCAAACCGCACTTCTATAGACCAGACAAGGCCCACCTGATAAAGGCATCCCGGCCCTTTGAACGCCTGAGCATCGATTTCAAAGGGCCACTCCCCTCGACCAATTGAAATGTGTACTTTCTGAACGTCATCGATGAGTTCTCCTGCTTCCCGTTTGCCATCCCGTGCCCCGATATGACCTCCCACACAGTAATCAGAGCCCTGCACAGCATCTTCACCCTGTTCGGTTTCCCCAGCTACGTGCACAGCGACCGGGGTTCGTCCTTTATGAGCGACGAGCTGCATCAGTACCTGCTCAACAAGGGCATCGCCTCGAGCAGGACTACGAGCTACAACCCCAGGGGGAACGGTCAGGTGGAGAGGGAGAACGCGACAGTCTGGAAGACCGTCCTACTGACCCTCCCAGCTAGGAATCTCCCTACCTCCCATTGGCAGGAGGTCCCTCCCGACGCACTCCATGCTATTACGTCCCTCCTATGCACCGCCATCAACCAGACCCCTCACGAACGGCTATTTGTTTTTCTAGGGGCACTACCACGGGGGTATCGCTCCCAGCTTGGTTGAAGACACCGGGCCCGGTTCTCCTCCGGAAGCACGTCCAGGCACACAAGACTGATGCACTCGTAGAAAGAGTGCTCCTACTCCACTCCAACCCTCAATACGCTTTCATCGAATACCCTGACGGCCGTCAGGACACTGTTTCCCTCCGGGACCTGGCACCTGTAGGATCCAACTCCACCACCACTACCGCCGAGGTACCCCCCACGCTACACCCCACCCAACCCTCCGTGCCCTGCGCCCCCGCACCTATAGGTTCACTGCCCATGCTCCGCGTCCCTGCGCCGATAGGTTTCCTGCACTCCCCGTCGCCCGTCGAAGCAGTCAGGTATGAAGCTCAGATCGAAACACCCCCAGAGTCCACCATCGTACTCTCACCGTCCACCACCCAGCCACCAGAAGAGGCTGCAACCCCGGTGCTCCGCCGATCCCAAAGGACGACTCGGCCGCCGGACCGGCTCAATTTGTAAACCCATCACCCCCGCTCGACTTGATTTTTTTACAGGGGGTGAATGTGGTGAATTATATGCCTCGTAATTCACACTGTATTGCCTTGCATGTATTGTGTCCTTGTGGGCTCTGTATGTGAGCCGTTGCGCGGCTCTGCCCATAGAGGGAGATGAGGAGTTTGTACTGGGCTCCACCCTTGGCTCCGCCCATGGCTCCGCCCATGGCTCCTCCCACTAACCGGAAGTATAAAGTGCTGCAGCCATAAGCCTGCTCTCAGTTCCTCTGGTCACAGGCAGGCTCAGTTGTAAGACTATTAAAACCACAGTTTACTTCCAATCGTGTGTCTAGTGAATTGATGGTCACATCACCGTGGTCCGCCAGTGGGTGGTGGCTGGATAGGAGGGAATTCTGGGGCGGAGGTGTGGTGTGGCAGGGTTGGGGCACCAATACGGCCGGTGCCAATGTGCACAACTAGGGGCCAAGGTGGGTGGTCAGTGGGTGCGCTGTAATATGGCCGCTGCAATGGCGGTCGGGGCCTGGAAACTGCCCCAGTCCCGTGGGGGGGGCACGGTGGCCGCTTGGCCTTTCCCCCGTTCCCTCGTCCTCTGCCCCACCCTCCCACCGGTTGCTCTGGCAGGGACCCCCACCCATACTGCATCCAGCACGGCCAATGTCCGGGCCGGCAGCCTGCGGCCGCTGCTCTCTGTGTCCTTCCTCTTCTCTCTCTCTCTCTCAGCAGCCACCATGCAAGGGTCACGATTTTTAGAAGCACACGTGGACTGTGCCTTCGGGAACTCGGTCCATTGGAGAGGGAGAATTTCGAGTCGGCCCACCAATGAGATGCAAAAGGTATTTACACTATGCGCAGTGCAGTTACGCTATTTTCGAGGTGATGGAGAATCTGATTTGGCGTCAAACTGGTCCCTGCTGCGATTTTGGCGTCAGAAATTATTCTCCGCCCAATCGCACTTCCCAATTTTGGCATTGGCTGACGGAGAATCCCGCCCGAGGTCTTTCCTTTCCATTTGTGATCTGCTTCCCAAGAATCGATGGGTTTCCTGTGAGGCTGTTTCCAATGGATAGTCGCTATCTCTTGTGTTGGAGTTATTTTCTGTGGAGATAGGGCTTACTATTCCCTGAATCGATTCCCCAAGTGACGTTGATGACTGGCTTATTAGCCTCGCTTGGCAAAATCAGTTCTTAAAAAAACCTCCTTCTTGTATATCCCCAATGAAGGATTTGATTAACACATCTTAGTCATTAACGTAGAACAAATAATCACAATTTTATCTTTCATCTCAGAAACGTTTGAAACTGTGGTAAACCACTGTTACACCTGTATTAGGTGATGTAAGGTAGGACCTGTACTATAGGTTTGCCGGTAGCCCCTGCCTGCTGGCTCCGCCCAGTAGGAGGAGCGTGTCCTCTATTCAGCAGCCATTTTGCCAGCTGCTGTGGGAGACCACACATCTTACTGCAATAAAGCCACAGTTGTATCCAACCTTAGTCTTTGTACAATTGATCGTGCATCAATTTATTGCAATAAGATTTTCTAAAAGATGGACCGCTGAATCAAACCAGATCTCCTGCAGCTGGATCCGCAATCAAGCGACGCCAAAAAGGACTTTAATCGCTGGCTAGCTTGCTTCAAGGCCTATATCAACTCAGCGACCACCCCTCCGACAGAGGCTCAGAAGATACAGATCCTGTACTCAAGGTTGAGCTCCAGCGCGTTTCCGCTGATCAAGGACGCTCCGAACTACGCAGGCGCCATGGCGCTCCTCAAAGAAAACTACGCACAGAAAACAAACACACTCTTCACCAGGCACGTACTCACCACTCGCTCTCAACTCCCTGGTGAGTCCACAGAAGCCTTCTGGTGGGCCCTAATCCTACTCGTCCGGGACTGTGACTATCAGGCCATTACGGCCACCAAACATTCCAACTTTCTTATGCGCGGTGCGTTTGTAACGGTGATTGGGTCGGACCTCATACGCCAAAGACTGCTAGAAGGGGCCACGCTCGACCTAGCTGAGACTAAAAAGCTAGCACGCTCCAAGACGGTCGCCTGACGTAATGCTCAGGCCTACCCCTCTGGCCGCGCGGCCCACCCCTCCTATCCCCCGTGGACCCCACAGACGGCTGTCCCAGTCAGGGCTTTACTCAGCCAGTACGCCTGCGCCACACGCCAACCCACGCATCCGGAGTTCCCCGATGTTACTTCTGTGGCCAGCAGAAGCACCCCCCGCCAACACTGCCCGGCCCGCATTGCCATTTGCAAGGCATGCGGCAAAAAGGGGCACTTCGCCGCGGTCTGCCAGACCCGCGCAGTCGCCGCTATCGCCCCCTCCCCCCTGACCTACACACAATGGGCACTGCCATGTTCGTCCCGGTCCATGGCCGGCCAGTGGGCGCAGCCATCTTCACCTCCCCGGATCACGCGCATCCATTGGGCGCCACCATCTTCACCTCCCGGGGCCACACGCAGCCAGTGGGCACGCCATCTTCACCTCCCGGGGCCACGAGCGGCCAGTGGGCGCCGCCATCTTCCCCCCCTCTGTCAACATGCGGCCCATGGGCGCCGCAATCTTGTCCATCCCCTGCAACGTGCAGCCCATGGGTGCCGCCATTTTGTTTCCCGCAGGATCTTCAGTCGCCGCCATCTTGTCTTCCTCATGGGGTCTGGACGTTGACAGCATTCCACGACCTGGGCCCCCCACACTCTCCATCTTCTGATGCCAGTGATGACTGATCGCAGCTCGCCTCAGTGACGATCGACCAGTCTCTCCCGCACAACCTTGCCACCAATTCGACCAGTGTGAGAACAAAAGGTCACATGACCTTTTGCCTGCTGGACTCCGGGAGCACCAAAAGTTTCATCCACCCGAACACGGTAAGGCGCTGCTCCCTCGCAGTCCACCCCGCCAATCAAAGAATCTCCCTGGCCTCCGGATCCCATTCCATCGTGATCCGGGGGTTCTACACGGTCACTCTTATGGTACAGGGCATAGAATTCAGCGGCTTCCGCCTCTACGTCCTTCCTAATCTCTGCGCTGCACTACTACTAGGCCTGGACTTCCAGTGCAATCTCCAGAGACTCCCCCTCAAATTCGGCGGGTCCCTACCACCCCTCACTGTGTGCGGCCTCGTGACCGTAAAGGTCGACCCACAGCACCCAGAAAAAGACCTTCATCAGGTCCGAGGTCCAGGGGTTGCTTCGGGAAGGCATCACCGAGGCCAGCAACAGCCCCTGGAGCGCCCAAGTGGTAGTCTTTAAAACTGGGGAGAAACACAGAATGGTCGTGGACTACAGCCAGACCATCAATCGGTACAGGCAGCTCGACGTGTACCCCCTCGCACGCATATCTGATATGGTCAATCAGATTGCGCAGTACCGGGTCTTCTCAACGATAGACCTCAAATCCGCCTACCACCAGCTCCTCATTCGTAAATCAGGCCATCCATACACTGCTTTCGAGGCGGACGGTCATCTCTATCACTTCCTCAGGGTTCCCTTTGGCGTCACTAACGGGATCTCGGTCTTCCGAAGGGAGATGGACCGAATGGTCGATCGCTACGGTTTGCGGGCCACCTTCCTGTACCTAGACAACGTTACCATCTGCAACCACGATCAGCAGGACCACGATGCCAACCTTGCCAAATTCCTCCACACCGCCACTCTCCCCAACCTCACCTACAGCAAGGAGATGTGCGTGTTCAGCACAACCTGCTTAGCCATCCTCGGCTATGTGGTCCAGAACGGCGTTCTGGGGCCCGGTCCTAACCGCATGCGCCCCCTCATGGAGCTTCTCCTCCCCTACTGCCCCAAGGCCCTCAAACGCTGCCTGGGGTTCTTCTCCTACTACGCATAGTCCCAAACTATGCAGACAAGTCCCGCCCACTCATTCAGTCCATCCACTTTCCTCTTACGGCCGAGGTATAACAGGCCTTCGCCCGTATCAGAGCTGATATAGATAAGGCCGGGATGCACGCAGCAGATGAGACACTGCCTTTCCAAGTAGAAAGCGACTCATCAGATGTCGCACTTGTCGCCACCCTCAATCAGGCAGGCAGACCCGTGGCATTGTTTTCCCGCACCCTTCATGCCTCAGAAATTCGGCACTCGTCCGTCGAAAAAGAGGCCCAAGCTATCGTTGAAGCTGTGCGGCATTGGAGGCATTACCTGGCCGGCAGGAGATTCACTCTCCTCACTGACCAACGGTCGGTAGTCTTCATGTTTAACAACACGCAGCGGGGCAAGATCAAAAACGAGAAAATCTTGCGGTGGAGAATCGAGCTCTCCACCTATAATTACGAGATTTTGGATCGCCACGGCAAACTCAACGAGCCCCCAGATGCCCTATCCCGAGGTACATGTGCCAGCGCATAAGTAGACCGACTCCGGGCCCTACACGACAGCCTTTGTCACCCGGGGGTCACACGATTGTACCACCTTGTCAAGGCTCGCAATCTGCCCTACTCCGCCGAGGAAGTACGGACAGTCACCAGGGATTGCCAGGTCTGTGCGGAGTGCAAGCCACACTTCTACCGGCCAGACCGTGCGCGCCTGGTGAAAGCGTCCCGCCCCTTTGAACTTTGATTTCAAAGGGCCCCTCCCCTCCACCGACCGAAACACGTATATTCTCAATGTAGTTGAGGAGTACTCCAGATTCTCCTTCGCCATCCCATGCCCCGATAGGACGTCTGCCACCGTCATCAAAGCCCTAAACACAATCTTCGCTCTGTTCAGTTTCCCCGCCTACATCCACAGTGACAGGGGATCCTCATTCATGAGTGATGAGCTGCGTCAGTTCCTGCTCAGCAGGGGTATCGCCTCCAGCAGGACGACCAGCTATAATCCCCGGGGGAATGGGCAGGTAGAGAGAGAGAACAGAACGGTATGGAGGGCCGTCCATCTGGCCCTACGGTCCAGGAACCTCCCAGCCTCTCGCTGGCAGGAGGTCCTCCCTGATGCACTACACTCCATCAAGTCACTACTGTGCATCGCTACGAATAACACACCCCATGAATGTCTTTTTGCCTTCCCCAGGAAGTCCACATCTGGCGTGTCACTCCCCACTTGGCTCACAGCTCCAGGACCGGTTCTGCTCCGTAGGCACGCCCGACTCCACAAGGCGGATCCGTTGATAGGGTGCACTTGCTCCATGCCAACCCCCAGTATGCCTATGTGACGTACCCCGACAGCCACCAAGATACTGTCTCCCTCGGGGACCTGGCACCAGAAGGTTCCACCCATACACACTTCTCCGGCCCGGCGCCACCGTCCCCTCCCCCGGCGCTCCCAAAATTAACCCCACCAGGACGATCCCTCCTTTCCCTGCTCATGCCAGAGGATGAAGAGGATTTTGGCACACACCCGGAGTCATCCATAATGAGGCCAGCATCGACATCGCCGCCACCGCTATGCCGCTCCCAGTGGAACGTCAAGGCACCAGACCGGTTGAATCTCTAACTGGCACCGGACTTTCAAAGGACATTTTTGTTTCCCTGACAAAACACTGTACATAAATCCACTACTGTATATAGTTCTCCACCACCCCCGGCGGACTCATTTTTAACAGGGGGCGAATGTGGTAAACCACTGTTACACCTGTATCAGGGGATGTAAGGTAGGACCTGTACTACAGGTTCGCCGGTAGCCCCTGCCTGCTGGCTCCGCCCAGTAGGATGAGTATAAATATGCGAGTCCTCTATTCAGCAGCCATTTTGCCAGCTGCTGTGGGAGACCACACATCTGACTGCAATAAAGCCACAGTTGTATCCAACCTTAGTCTTTGTACAATTGGTTGTGCATCAGACACATTTCAAGATAGTTGAAAACACAGGTAATGGGTTTTATTTTGCCATCCAGAGGGGGCTTTGAATCTGTTGGGTCTCTTCCTTAGTTAGACTGCTGCATTTTGAAATCTGTGGGTTTCAATCTCTTCACACTTCCTTTTGGACGTGGCTTTTGTTGGCTTTTATCACCGTCATAGGTCATAGAAGGCAGAGAGTAGCAATGGAAGGGTGCTATTCTAATTGGAGGGCTGTGACCAGTGGTGTTCCGCAGGGATCAGTGCTGGGACCTTTGCTGTTCGTAGTATATATAAATGATTTTGGAGGAAAATATAACTGGTCTGATTAGAAAGTTTGCAGACGACACAAAGGTTGGTGGAATTGCAGATAGCGATGAGGACTGTCAGAGGATACAGCAGGATTTAGATCGTTTGGGGACTTGGGCAGAGAGATGGCAGATGGAGTTTAATCCGGACAAATGTGAGGTAATGCATTTTGAAGGTCTAATGCAGGTAGGGAATATACTGTGAATGGTAGAACCCTCAAGAGTATTGAAAGTCAGAGAGATCTAGGTGTACAGGTCCACAGGTCACTGAAAGGGGCAGCACAGGTGGAGAAGATAGTCAAGAAGGCATACGGCATGCTTGCCTTCATTGGTCGGAGCACTGAGTATAAGAATTGGCAAGTCATGTTGCAGCTGTATAGAACCTTAGTTAGGCCACACTTGGAGTATAATGTTCAGTTCTAGACGCCACAGTACCAGAAAGATGTGGAGGCTTTAGAGAGGGTGCAGTAGAGATTTCCGAGGATGTTGCCTGGTATGGAGGGCATTAGCTATGAGGAGCTGTTGAATAAACTCGGTTTGTTCTCACTGGAACGACGGAGATTGAGGGGTGACCTGATAGAGGTCTACAAAATTATGAGGGGCATAGACAGTGGATAGTCAGAGGCCTTTTCCCAGGATAGAGGGGTCAATTACTAGGGGGCATAGGTTTAAGGTGTGAGGGGCAAGGTTTAGAGGAGATGTACAAGGCAAGTTTTTTAAACAGAGGGTAGTGGGTGCCTTGAACTCGCTGCAGGAGGAGGTGATGGAAGCAGGAACGATAGTGACATTTAAGGGGCATCTTGACAAATACATGAATAGGATGGTAATAGAGAGATACAGATCCAGGAAGTGTAGACGATTTTAGTTTAGACGGGCAGCATGGTCGGCACAGGGCCGAAGGGCCTGTTCCTGTGCTGTACTTTTCTTTGTTCTTCGTTCACCTTGGAAGCTAACCTCACATTTACTAAATGAACTGCAAACTGCTTTAAAGTAATGAATTTCCAGCCAGTTGAAATTTTTTTTAAAGTCATTTTGCAAAAATAATGAGGTTGGCTTGTGACAATAGCAAAGATCTGGGGTGGGATTGTCCATCGGCCGACGCTGGAATCATGAAATGTGATTGGGCGGGCCCAGTTCCCAACAGCGAGGTTCACTTGTGCTTTTAAAAATCATGAAACCAGCGTTGTGGCTGATGAGGGAGAGAGAAGGGGTATGGAAAGTGGCCAATAGTTTGCTGAAAGATGTGCTGCTGGCCGGGGGGGGGGGGGGGGGGGGGGGGGTGGCCCTGCCAGGGGCGGTGGGGGGGGGGGGGGGGGGTAGCAAGGTGTAGCCCGGAGGTGAGCTGTGAGGTCAGAATGGCCGCTGACTGTCCACTGTGAACTTAGCGCCACAGGTCGTAAAGGTGTCTGCTCAGGGCACCCTCCCCTAGGTGCCCTCTGGCCCCAGCCAACCCATCAGCAGTATGGACATATACCAGTGCAAGCAGTGGCATCTTGCTGGCTGGGGTGAGTGTTGTGGGGAGTGTTACATGTATGCGGCTGTAGCTTGTCAGCCTCCCGAGTGTCAATCACGGACCCGGCGAATCCCCCACCAATTCTCAATGGGATTGATTGTGTTCCAGTGGCGCCAGTGCTTGCCCCTCCACGGTCACTGAATCGGTCCAGGTTCGCCGCCAGTTTTGCTGTTGTGGAAGACCATGAATCCTGCCCCGGTTCCAAAACGCAGGAACGGAGAATCCAGCCTCTGGTGATATAAGACTTCAGTCTATTTCTGTGCCAGGTACTGGCAGCCTAGTGCGTATTTATAGCGTTTCAGATTTCCAGCATTAATTGTTGTGTTTCTGACCTAGCACTGATTCGTATTTCTCAGACCAATTTGCACCCTCTCCCAGCGATTGTGTTGGCAATATTTGAGTCTGTGATTGAACAATGTTGCATGCATGAACGGACATGATTTTTATTTTATTTATTTATACACATGCAGCGAAGGCACCACATAATCACCAGTCAACAAACATCATCCCATCCAAAGAGAGAAGGATTGGAACATTTTGATACTTGTAAAAATGTTTTTGAAGTCAAATTTCTTCATAATAAAGTACCATATGGTTCTGAGCAGTCGGACCACATCTTGGCTCATGACCAAAAAACAACACTTTATTTAATAAGTTATTCTACATACTCTTCAGCTTGTTTTCATGAAATGCAAAAAACACAGGCAGCCAAATTATTTGGTGAATTTTAAGAAAAACATAGCATCAGGCAGAAGCCATTTGGCCCCTCAAGCCTCTATCATTTGATGTGAGCATAGCTGCGCTGCAACCTAACTTTAAGTCTTACATTTTACTATTTTCCTTACAACCTTTGGCTAACATAAATATGCAATTTGATTCAAACAAATAATTTATCTGCCATCTATTATTGTTTGTGGAAAGACATACAAACTCCAACCACCATTTGTATGAAGATCATAGAATCATAGAACTCCTGCAGTACAGAAGGAGGCCATTCAGCCCATCAAGTCTCCATTGGCCCTCGTAAAGAGCACCCAACCCATGCCCACTCCCCACCCTACCCTTGCAATTCCAACTAATCTGCCCAGCTTTTCACAGTAACTTCATTGCAGTGTTAATGTAAGCCTACTTGTGACAATAAGGATTATTATTATTATTCTTTGCACTGTAGGAGGAAACCCACGCAGACACGGGGAGAACGTGAAAACTCCACACAGTCACCCAAGGCCGGAATTGAACTCGGTCTCCAACGCTGTGAAGCAGCAGTGCTAACCACTGTGCCACCCCTGTTTATCTCAATATCTTTGAGTTCATAATGGGTAGACGTAGAGGGCGGAATTCTCCGTCAGCAGGATCCTCCACTCCGCCGGCAGCGCAGCCACACCCGTGGGGTTCCCGACAGCGTAGGGTGGCCACAATGGGGCATTCCATTGACTGGCTGCCGGACGGAGGATCCCGCTACCGGTGAGGCACCCCACGCAGGAAAACGCAGCCGGCGAACCAGAAAATCCCACCCAGAGTCTCCCAAAGTCCCAGGAAGAAGTTGTTGGCATTGGATTGTAAGCAGTCCATTTACTTCGAAGATAAAAGAGAGCTGGAGTCAAGAATAACACCTGGATGCAAGGGCAAGTGTTTCATGGTGCTATGGGGAAACCATAGCCAGAGGAGAAGAATTATCAGGGCAGGTTTTACTGCTGATCGTGCATTTAGAAAACTCCTAAAACAAAGGGAAGCATCTCAAGTTGGTTACTTGAAGTTATGACTTGGCAAAATGGGAAAATACAAATACATTGACATAAGGATTAGAATTTAAGATGTGTTGTGTTTAAAGTTAAACATTCCTTTCTGTAGTTTAATGCATAAGTTGCCGACAAAAAGAAAATAGAAGTTTGTAAATACTTCTGAAAAGTCATTTTAAAATTACTTTTGGAAAGTAATTTCTTGGGTGGCACAGTGGTTAGCACCGCTGCTTCATAGCACCAGGGACCCGAATTCAATTCCAGCCTTGGATGACTGTCTCTGTGGAGTTTGTAAGCTCTCCACGTGTCTGCGTGGGTTTCCTCTGGGTGCTCCGGTTTCATCCCACAGTCCAAAGATGTACAGGGTAGCGGATTGGTCATGCTAAATTGTCTCTTAGTGTCCAAAAGGTTAGGTGGGGTTATGGAGATAGGGTGGGGGTCTGGCCCTAGGTAGGGTTGGCACAGACCCGATGGGCCAAATGGCCTCCTTCTGCACTGTAGAGATTCGATGATTCTATGTTACAGTATAAGTTTTAAAGTATGAAATATGTTGTATCATTCAGCTATTAACTCAAAAGTTCAATTCATTTCTGAAAGTTATCGATCTCTATGATAATCATAACAGTATAAAAATGTAATCTCCCCACCAAGGCTTTGAGTAGCTGTAGCATTACTTTGGCCTCCTTGCAACCTGAACAACGAGATATAAAGGCCAGCATTCATCAGCTTTTTTGATCATTTTCTGAGCTTGCTCATGAAATTGTAATCTCTGTACATGGACCCCAAAGTTGCTTTGGGTTTCCGCCGTTTTAAGCTTCTCATTATTTAAACATTTTGGGGCTATCCTTTTTAACTTCAAATTGGATAACGACATGCCTATATACGCTGAAATCAAGTAACCACAGTTTATTCCCTCAATCTACCTTGAGCCATGTAATTTTGCGCTTCCATCTACTGTTTACGCCACTGCGCATCTTGTGTCATCAGCAAATTTGGATTTATAGCTTTCTATTGGATGTTGTTAAATGTAATAAATAGTCCAGGCCCTGTTAGACTTCCCCAGTTTTCTGTGGGCAGTCCCGCTCTCAACTCATTGGAGACAGTCTGACCTGGATCTGGAATCTTAGAAGTGGCTTCACATTTCTCCATTTCAAACATCATTTTGAACTCCATCATATTATGCTTGTCATTAAATAAATGTTCATGAACTATTAAGGTGTGATCAGAATCTGGCACATTACTCATTACAAAATGTAAATGATATGTTCCTGTGGTAGCGCGGCCTCTTTAAAGGGGCAGGCTTGGTGGACCAGCTTGGAGCCAATTGCGCAAGCTCCAACCAATAGGGAACTTGCGTTTGGCCCTGGGAGGAGGACCCCAAGCAGTGTGGACCCTGGAGCCGAAAGGACTAGTTATTTCCCTGCGTTTTCCTTTCATCAATAAACCCCTTGCTAATGATTGGAAACCTCCAGTGTATATCTTGAGACACCACAGTGCCCTTGCTAGTTTTATGACATATTAAAGCAGGAAACTCACTCGGCCATAGCCATAACTAAATCGAGGCCCAAGGGGAAACATAATCGATCTCCGCATGGGGCCCTTGGAATACGGGCTTCTACGGTAGGGGTGGAAGCTCACCCAATAAATCCTTTGTCATTCCTACCACTGGCTTCCTGGTCACTAAAGACACACAAGAAATTCATTACCTCAATGACATGTCACTTTCTATCCCATCACCTGAGAACGGCGATTAGTTGAGCCCCTCAACACAGATCTTTGTAGGACATCATTAGTCACATCCTGCCAATTATTCATTACCCCTACTCTATCTCCTGCCACTAAACCAACTTCTAACCAGGTCAATAGTTAGTTTTCAATTCCACGCACTTCAACCTCTAATTAACACAATCTTAGCACCTCTATCAAATGCCTTCTAGAACTCTAAATACATAGCATGCAGAGACAGAGAAATTCTCCTGTCCACTGTTTCGTCATCTATTTTAAAAATTCAGACTAGGCTTCGGGCATGATGCCTTTCTGGCACTGGTATTTAGAAATCTGCCAATCTCTGCTTTAAACATACACAAGTGATTGAGTTTCCACAATCCTCTGGGATGGAGAATTCAAAAGATTCACAACTCCCTGGGTTAAGAAAAAAATCCTCATCTAAGACCTAAGTGGCATCCCCCTTATTTTGAAATCGTGTCCCCTTAGAATCCTAGAATCCTTATAGTGCAGAAGGAGAACATTCAACCCATCGCATCTGCACCGGCCCTTGGGAAGAGCACCCTACATAAGCCCACGCCTCCACCCTATCCCCGTAACCCAGTAACCGCACCTAACCTTTTGGACACTAAGGGGCAATTTAGCATGGCCAATCCACCTAATCTGCACTTCTTTGGACTGTGGAGGAAACTGGAGCACCCAGAGGAAACCCATGCAGACAGTCACCCGACGTCAGAATTAAACACTGGAGCTGTGAGGTGGCAGTGCGAACCAGTGTGCCAGCATACCACCCTTGTTCCGGACTCCCCAACTAAAGGAAACAACTTACCTGCATCTGGGGTGGGAATGGAAGGATACGGACTCCGTAAGTGCGATGTGGGGAATGGAAGGATACCCTGTCTGTGCTGAGTCACTGCATCATTTAAATTGTGGGTGTTAATCACCTTTATTCATTTTAATGAATGTATGATGGTTGTGGTGGAGTAATGTGACCAATGTTGGTCTCATAATAGCATGAAGGTGGAGCTAGGGAAGAAGAATTTTAACCGAAGACATAGCTGAAGCTCATATTGTATTTATGAAAATAAAGACAGCATCAACCAAACAGACACATACATGCACAGACACATGTAAGTGCATTGGTGGTTTGCCACAAGTCTGCGGGAGCTGATCCAGAAAATGGTCATGCTGGAATATGTGAATAGCCATCTTCCTGCTGATGTGTTAGGCAGGTTGGTTCAGCAGGATTAATAGCACTCTGGTACCATGATGTGTTTCGCAGGTTGGTTCGACGTTGACTGCAACTGGATGCAGGGAAGCTAGAATCAAACATCTGACTTAGGAGATGATCCAACACTGTTTTATTTAACTGGTGGACTACTGTACCTGTTCAGATGTGGGTTGACACTCTACTAATCCAACTGATGACCTCTTACTGGCTTGACCAGACTTACTAGCTACCGCATGGTAATAGTGCTCACTAACTTGTGCACTCTGACTGTCTCAGTATCTGGGTCCCGAAAAGAGAGGGAGTCTTAATGCCCTGTGGGCTTCATAGTGGTGGTGTCCTGTCTGGTAATTGGTTGTTCTGTGTTGTGTGTTCATTGGTCATCCTGTGTGTCAATCACTGCCTGTCTGCATCTCATTATATACATGAGTGGATATTATGACATCTCCCTTTTAAAAAAAATAAGTTATGGAACGTGAAGGTACAAACATGCCTAACTATGTACAAGTGGATCAGACGTTTGTTTCTAGCTTCCCTGCATCCAGTTGCAGTCGACGTAGAACCAAACTGCCTAACACATCATGGTACCAGGGGTGGATATTATGACACCTTTTCCAAGATACTGTGATCACACCCACTGTTGGGAATGCATCTGGAATTATCCCTCCTCCTGAGGGCAGGATATGACTACATGGGAGTGGTGCTGCATGGCCAAGGTGCAATTAATCATCTTATCGGACAGTCCAATTTAAGGTGATGCCTTATGAACCAAGGGCCATGGCCAGAAAGGTTCATAAATACAGAGCCCTTCAGGATATTTTTCCTGCAGTCAGTAGAATGGCTTGGCTGTTTCCTGCTTGTTAAGCCTGGAGCTAAAGGCATCAAGGGATATCAGGTTGTGGTGGTGAGTGGGTGGGGGAGGGGAGGGGGAGATAGGCTGGATCAGGGTATTGAACGATGATCAGCCATGATCATAATGAATGACAGAGAAGGTCAAAGGGCCAAATGGCCTCCTCCTGCTTCTATTTTCTATGTATGTATATTTCTAGGCAATACTTCACCTTTATCAGTATATTGCCTCCTATACCACATTCTTTAATTTTGCTAACCAACCTCCTGTGAGGGAATTTATCAAAAAGCCTTCTGAAAATCCATGTATCCTGCGTCCACTGCCTTTAATCAATTCTATTGACAGCATCCTCAAAGATCTCCAGCAGATTGGTCAGACACGATTCCCCATCCAAAAATCCATGTTAACCATGCCATTGTTATCCAAGAGTCCACTTATCACATCCTTTATAATACATTCTAGTAGATTCCCTATTACTGATGTGAGGTTAACAGGCCTGCAGTTCTGCTGTTTTCTCTCTCTCTTTCCCTTCTCAAATAGTGCCATTTGTTACCTTAAAATGTGTTGGAACCATTCCAGACTCTATTGAATTATGGAAGATGATCACCAATGCATCCACTATCTCTTTCAACTTCCTGGGATCAAATCCCAAGAATTTATTAATGTTCAGACAAATTAATTTCTCCAATACAGCCTTCGCACTAGTACTAATTTTTAAAAATTCCTCATTCTCCCTAATTCCTTGGAGCTCTAATCAAGAGAGATATCTTGTATCTTTCTCAGTGAAGACAGAGAGGGCGGGATTCTCTGGCCGTGTCCGCACGGTGACCGTAGAATTCCGCCCGAGGTCAATGGGCTTCTCCGTTGTCCATGTCTCGCCCGTGGCGTTCTTATGGCGGGCGGGGTGGAAGAAAGTAATTGTTTAGCTTTTCTGCAATTTGACTGTTCCCCATTATAAATTCCCCTGACTTTGCCTTTCATGGGCTCACATTTGTCTGAGCCAAATGTTTTCTTTTTACATACCAATGGAAGATTTTACAAATCATTTTTTTTTTTGCCAGCTTACATTCTTATTCTATTCTCCCTTTCTCCATCAGTTCCTTGGTCCTCTGTTGTATTCTGAAAAACACTGATTCCCCAGGTTTACTATTATTTCTGGTAATATTGCAAGCCTTTTCTATTACTCTTATACAATCCTTTACTTCGTTTGTTGGCCACGGTTGAATGAGTTTTCTTTTTGGGTTTATCTGCCTTGAAGAAATGTTGCTGCCAGCTATGTAATAATTCTTTAAAGTCTATCCAGTTCCAATATACTGTCACACCTTTTAATGTATTTTCACAATCCACCTCTGCCAATTTGCTCCTCATACCTTCATAATTTTCTTCATTCAAATGTAATACCCTGGCTTAACTTTCAAATCTAAAGTAAGATTCTGATATGTTTTGGGTACACACTCCTAAGCGTTGTTTTATAACAAGGTTATTAATTTGTCCTTTTCCATCACATAATCCTCGATCTAAAATAGCCTGTTCTCTAGTCAGTTCTTCATCACGCTGCTCTAGTAAACCATCCCTCACACGCTCCAGAAACTCGCCCTTCACAGCATCAGTGTCTGTGAGGTTTGCCCAGTCTCTATGCAGACTGAAGTCACCCATGATTACAGTTGTATCCATGATGCATGCTTCTCTAATCACCTGATTAATACGACACACCGCTACTGTTTGGGCTACAGACTACTGCAAATGTTTGCTGCCCCTCGCTGTTTCTTAGCTCCACCCAAAGAGGATTCACATTTTGTACTTTGATCTGAGATCTTCCCTTACCAATGTCTGGATCCCATCCTTTTTTATTAGCGGAACACCACCTCTTTTCCTTTTTTCTCTGTCCTTCCTAAATGTCGAATATGCTTAAATATCCAGTTTCCTGTCTTGGTCACTCTGTAGCCATGTTACTGCAATGGCAATTAGATAAGACCTCTTTTCCTCTATTTGTGCCTTCAAGCTATCTACCTTGCTGTGAACGCTGCCTGTATTCAAGTAGAATGCCCGTACCTTTCTCTTTTTAATATTAATCTGCATTTTTAGTTTAGTTGGTGTCGCCTTGATTTTGTCTTCCTTCTACTTTGGCTTACTGCTTTTTTGCTTCCCATTATCAGCTTTACTTCCTTCTACTTTGAGCTTCCCTGACAAGCTAGTTTAAACCCTCCCCATCGCCAGAGAATCTCCCCTCGTCTTGGTTCTGTTAAGGTGTAAACCTGCTAATCTTGTACAGGTCCCACCTGGCCCATATCCGGTCCTAACTCCTCAGAAATATGGGGCTGGATTCCTCGCCGGCGGGCTCCTCCATTTTATCTATAGTGCTCTCACACCCACGGATTTCCTGCAATAGGAAACCCCATTGGCCGGCTGCCGGGACGGAGGATCCCACTGCTGGCAGGGGTGCGCCACACCAGAAAACGCCCATGGACTTTAATTCTCTCTTCCTTCACGCTGCCGTGTTTTTCCTTTTCCGCTGCAATGAATGGAGATTTGGTTGAGGGCCAAATTCGCCATCCTCCCTGGCAGTGGTAGCGAGGCAGACTCACAACAGAGATTTGCGCCCCTGATGTCCTCCCTCCTACACTAATCCTCAAATTCCTATGCTCACACCCATGCAGCCCGGGAGTAATGCTGAGATCACTTTTCGGTATCGGATAATGTTCTCTTTTATTGTTGAGGTTCAGATCTTTCAGATTCGTAGGTCGTCACTTCTCTTCTTCACACAAATCATAGAGTTTACCCAATCTGTAGGTTATTCTATGCATTTAATTATGCCTAAAGCTGTCATCCCTTTCTAGATCAGTCTTCAATTTGTCTTTCAATGTAGCTGGTACACGTCTCGGTGCGTGAATTCTTGGCTTTGCGCTCTCCTTTAATTGGATTTTATAAATGTACGGTAAAATGCCAAAGCTTTGAAATATCTCAGGGAATTCCTTCAGTAAGGAATCTGGTGATGCATGTTGTCTAGTTGCAGTGCTGTCTGCACTGTAAACTAGCTTAGCTAGCTGAAGTTCCTCACACGCCTCTACTTCTTGTAGAGATTCACCTTCCACCTCTACAGTGGAAAACTTTACAGTGTAAACTCTGTAAATGTAAAAAACAGTGAGATTGCATGTTCCGAGCATCATAATTTCATTTCCGTTGTAGTCTCTCAAGAGTGCTGCTTTGTTTAATATATGCGGTCTAATTCTCAGCTCTTTTCAATCTGACAAACTGATGAGGTTGACTTGCGCCCCTGTGTCGAGTTTGATGGTTATTAATGTATCATTAATCATTAATGGAACTGTCCATTTGTCTTTTGGAGTATTTGCATTTAATTCACTATTGCTCCAAATTATCATGAAAGAGTTGTAATTTTGCTTGACTATCCATGTCTTCATGAGAAATCACGCCGACGAAGAACATACCTTCGAGGCACACTTCACCAAATGTGTTGATGGCTTTTGTTTGTTCCGCTTTTTTTCCTGGAAAAACATTGCGTCGCTAAATGATTTTTGGAGTAACAGTTGGAGAATATCTTTCCAAACCCCGGACATTGTCATGGCAAATGTTGTTTGCCGCATCGCTGGCGTGAAATAGAGGATTGGATGGACACTCAAAATGGCCACCTGCGCTGAGACCATGTTTTTTACTCGAGTGCATCACTACACTAATGGTGTTGGCTGCCTCTTCTACCATCACGCCAAAATGTCTGAGATTCAATGTGCTAATCTCTTTGCTGCAAGCTCGCTAGCATCATCAAACTGAAGCTCATTTTCTCATAGCAGCCTCTCATGTACCTTGTCATTAGAAATCCCGAACACTGTCTGTTCAGGGAACATTGACAACATAAATGTACTAAAATTACATGCCTGTGCCTTCAAACGCAATTTGGTTAGAAAATTCTCAAATGATTTGCCTGTTTTCTGGGTGCACGTGCGAAATATGTAGCGCTCAAACATCACATTTTCTTTCGGAGAGCAATGCCGATCAAATTGCTTGAGAACTTTGTTGGGGTTCTTGCTGTCCACCTCACTAGCAAAGACAAATGTGTTAAAAATTTCAACTGCTTGGGACCTGCTATAGTGAGCAGCAGAATGATACGCCACTCATCAGGCTGTGCCTGCAGACCAAGGGCTGCAACATAGAGGGAGAACTGTTGTGTGAACACCCGACAATTTTGGTCTGCATTACTGGTGACCCGAAGCTGTTGAGATGCCTACAGACCTTCCATCCTGGGCTCCGAAGGCTCACAGTGCATTGAGTACTAGCTTACAAGGTTAGTAGAAAAAAGCTGTTTTCTTATTATACCTTCTTCTTCTTTGGCGTTATCTTTAAATTGTTCGGATCGTCGCAGAATCTTCTTGTTCTTAGTCGATCGTCAGTTCTTGTTCTTGTGCACTGCCCGATAGTAATGATGCACAACAGAACATCGTGGGCGGGATTCTCCCAACGGGAGACTAAGTGCCAACGCCGGAGTGAAAACCAGAGTGTTTCACTCCGGCGTCGGAGGCCACTCCTCGCCCCCTATTCTCCCACCCCGGGGGGTTAGGAGCGGCGCCGCGTCATTTACGTGCACCGGGCCTTGGCGTCGCGTAAAAGCGGCACCGCGTAAATTATGCGGCCAGTGCCGCGTAAATGATGTCACCCACGCATGCGCAGGTTGGCCGGCGCCAACTCGCGCATGCGCGGTTGCCGTCCTCCCCGCGGGTGCCCCGCAAGTAATGTCGGAGTGATCTTGCGGGGCGGCAGAGGAAAGGGGTGCGTCCTTCAGAGAGGCCGGCCCCATTTGAGTGCCCCTCCGGTGCTGGATCCCCCCTCCACCCCCCCCCCCCCCCCCCACACAGGCCAGCACTGTTCAGAACCGCAGAGTTCCAGCGCTGTTCCAGTGCGATCAGGTGTGGTTACCGCCAGCGGGAACACGTCGTATTGGGCAGGCCGCTCGGCCTATCCGGGCCGGAGAATCACCGCTCGCCCGTTACAAATGGCGAGTGGCGATTCTTAGAGCAGCCAGCCGTAAATCTCACCTCGTCGGTTTAGGGGGGGTGGGAGAATAGCGTGCGGTTGCCAGGGCGGCGTGGCGGGACTTGCCCGGCGCCCCCACGGTTCTCCCGCCCGGCATTGGGGGAGGAGGGGGTAGAATTGCACCCCTAGTTCTTGACTAGTTAAAATAATTTATTATAAATCAAATGCATGGGAGAGATAACTGGCATAAATATATTACAAACTACTAACACTAATTAATGATTTTTGAGCTACTGGAAAATACATCTATCCACCAACACAACCTACTCCCAACCATCTGAGGCATAAAGTCACATGGTAGGGTTATACTGCCACCTGCTGGTCAGAGGTCCTGTGCATTATTATATACAAGGTTGTTTGGGCATATCATCACACTGAAGACTTACTCATTTGCTGGCTTTCAGTGCAGACCAAAAGAGCACGCTTCATAGAATACATAGCATGGCCAGATGGCAAACGACTTGAGAAATTCGGCCTGCCCCAGAATTGGGCACTCTAAATTAATCCACAATCAACAGCCTCCGCAGCCAGGCCTAATGGGAATTTGGACAGACCGAGGCAAGCAAACCAGGGCAGGTCTAAAAGCTGGGATTGGGGATAATCAGCCTTAACCAAATAAGGACAGTAGGTGTTTATTCTTGGCCAGATTCCTGCAGTCACCAAATATGTGAATTTGTTACGTGTGGTCAATACACCTGAGGATGCACCGAAGAACCCTGTGGGAGTCTTGGCATTCTCCGTATTTGGAATCGGCAACTCCATTGGATGTTGTGACCCTTGCCCAGTGACCTCATGAGCTGGAAGGCCAGAGGGTATTCTAGAAAGGCGCAAAGAGGGGATAAGAAGGGACACCTGAGGACGACTCCCAGCGAACACTCAACCTGACCCCTGCAACCCCTTGACAACTGATGAGGACGTATGAGATCAATCTCATAAGGAACACCCACTACTGGAGAACTGACGGAACTCAGTGAATTGGGTCCGGTGGATTGACCAAGTTCATCGTCACAGATAGCATTTGTAGCATCAGAGAATTAACAGTTGTTTTATAAGAAAATTAACAGTTGTTTGTGAATAGAGTTCTTTGTGAATAAAATTGATTGAGTTCACCTTTGCTCGTGTATTTTGCCCTTTGTTCGTCTCACAAGGGAACTTGGGTAAATGCTTTTAATTATAAACTGCACACGGCCTTAACTTGCACATCTTTGGACTGTGGGAGGAAATTGGAGCATCCAGCGAAAACCCATGGGGAGAACTTGCAAACTCCATACAGTCACCCAAGGCCGAATCAAACCCGAGTCCCTGATGCTGAGGCAGCAATGCTGATAACTATGCCAACATGTCGCCCACAAATTTCCTTTAAAATCCTTGGATGGAAACCATCTGGTCTTGGAGGTTTGTCACTCTTTAGTGTTATTATTTTCTTCACTACTGTTATCACTTTTGTATTCATTTGATGAGATACTGTCAGTGATGCAATATTAACCTCCATAGGAAATGTGGTGTCCTGACCTCTTCCTCTACAGTAAATACCGCTGCAAAGTAATTATTCAGCATGTCTGGTGTTTCTTTATGTTTACTGATCTCATCATTACCACTTTTTAAGAAGCCCACATTGCTTCTAACTATCTTTGTTTGCTTATTATGTTACAAGGAAATGCTTTAAAAAAAAAATTATATCTAATTTTTTTTCTGGCTGAATTAAAAAATAAACTGTAATCCTATTAAGGTACTGGAGGATTGCCAACCAGCTATAATGTACAAACTTGTATGACAGCCAAGTGGGCTAAAAAGGAACAGGCACGCAAACCCTCTTGAGTGTGTGAAATACTCCATCTCCTGTTGGCTTTTACACCATCTTGAAACTTCTCAGAAGTTTCCGACATGCAACATCAAAATCCGATTACCTGTTCCAAAAACGATGATGACAACAGGATTGATTCAATTGCTCTGTAATATACAGCCACCAGAACACCAGAACTGGTTACCAAGCCAGAGAGATTGAAGATCAAAAGGCTGTACAGAAAAGCTGCAAATAAACTCTCCCCCCTCTCTCACAAAAGTATTCAAATTCGATTTGTAAAGTAATCATGCTGACAAGAGAAATCAAACTGTTTTTTTTTTGGCTGGCGAATAAAACATAGAAATCTGCTCTGCACAACCAGATCCACAAAGACACCTGAACAAAATGGCCACAACATGGAATCGTTGCACCAAGACTAACCAAAGGACTGCTCAGCATACACTCCTTTATTTTATCTTCTTCAAGAACTGTAAGATAAATTTTCATCCTATCCTCTTCTACCATCTGCAAGTTTGCATTTCTGGGGTCGAAGGAATGTGTGTGACATACGAATGACCGCTGCAATCTATCTACTTTTTGTTAATTCGGGAAGTTTTCATAATCTCTCAGTCTTCCCGAGACTCAGGGGAGGTGGCAGAGGAGGAGGCAGATGGCAGAAATTTCATCATCATTCAAAAAAGGTTCTAAGTCCAGCAATTAACAAACAGTCAGTTTAAGTTTAGCAGTGGGGAGGTTCGGAAAACAATTTTTCGGGACAGAAATAATAATACATGGAAAAATGTTGGTGAATTATGAAGAGCAAGCATAGATTTCAAAAGGGGAAATCATGTTTAACTAACTTAGTTAACTAGAATAAAGAACAAAGATTAATACAGCACAGGAACAGGTCCTACAGCCCTCTAAACCTGCACTGGCCATGATACCAACCTTAACCAAAACCACGGCACTTCCTTGTGCCATGTGCCTCTATGCCAATCCTGTCCATGATGTGGAGATACAGGTGCTGGACTAGGGTGGGCAGAGTAAGAAGTATTTCAACACCAGATTCAAGTCCAACAGGTTTGTTTGGAATCACTAGATTTTGGAGCGTAGCTCCTTCATCAGGTGACGCAATTCATCCATATATCCATGTATTTGTAAAGATGCCTTTTGAACACTGGTAATGTATCTGCTTCCACAACCTCTCCTCACAGTGCGTTCACAGGGGCTGGTTTAGCTAGGGGCTGGTTTAGCTCACTCAGCTAAATCGCTAGCTTTTAAAGCAGACCAAGCAGGCCAGCAGCACGGTTCGATTCCCGTACCAGCCTCCCCGGACAGGCGCCGGAATGTGGCGACTAGGGGCTTTTCACAGTAACTTCATTGAAGCCTACTCGTGACAATAAGCAATTTTCATTTCATTTCCAGGCACTTTGAAGAGATTCCTTTGTCTTCCTCTTCTTCGGGATCCTTCCTTGCGCTGGGTAAAGAAGCTTTGCTTTGGCAGTTGGGACTCTGACATCCTCAACACATGGGTGGCCCAGCGGAGTTGATTTTAGATAATCATGGCCTCGACACTAGTGCTGTTGACTCCTTCAAGAACACCAATGTCAGCATGCCTGTCCTCCCAGCTGATTCAGAGAGAAAGTACATTTGGATTTTGCAATGTATTTTAAGCTGTGTTGTTTAAGAATCTCTCTGACCTAATATTCATCCTTCCAAGCCTCAATGATTAATTCAAATGCTTTAACAAGATTACTGCCTCAGTTTTTTTTTAAATTTAGCATACCCAATTCATTTTGTCCAATTAAGGGGCAATTTAGCATGTTCAATCCACCTCTTTGCATATCTTTGGGTTGTGGGGGTGAAACCCATGCAAACACGAGGAGAATGTGCAAACTCCACATGGACAGTGACCCAGAGCCAAGATCGAACCTGGGACCTCGGCGCCATGAGACATTCATTACTACCACTGCACCACCATGCTGCCCGTTACTGCCTTAGTTGATATATGCAAACCACTGTAAGCTAATGTTAACAATCCCTCTGACAGGTATTGCAGTGAATCAATCACCCACCCCTCAGAGGGTACTGCCAAAGGGCATCGCAAAATGATGGCAGAGATGATGTGTGCCAGGACACTGCACTTCAGCAGCTACTGCTTTCGGATTTTGAGCTTATGAATTAACAATTGATATATCAAAACCTTCCACTTCTCCCACCTCTTTATAAATGGACAGAACCATTGTGTTTACGTGGGGACATATATTTTATTGACCATTGTGTTTAACTGAGAAAATATAGGGCTGGATTCTCCGATTTTGAGACTACGTGCTGACGCCAGCACAGCGTGTAAAAAGGCACAAAACCACCACCGAACCTCCGTCTGGTGGGGGTTAGCAGGTATTCAGTGCAAAACCCCGGCTCTAGCTGCAGATACGGCTGAAGAATTGCTGTGCCCATGGCCGCACATGAGCACGACGGCGGCCTGCAGTGGCAAAGCCGTGCAACATAGCATTGGGGGAGGGCCTCAGGTGACATCCGGAGGCTGTCCATGCAGCGTGCATTTTGGAGGGGGCGGAGCATCGCAAAAGTGACGACGACCCCGGTTTCAGCCCCAATTGGGATTCTCCGACCGATCACCGATGGCAATTTGGGCTTCGGAGACCGGAGACTCCCACCCTTGGTTTATTGCAAAAAATTTGTAAAAGTTGAGATAATTTAATGTCATTGTTCAGCTGATAAAGTTAAACATTAAGTTAAATGTTAACTGGTTTCAAAGTTTTGTATTTATATCATTATTTTTGTTAATAAATGTTTTACATTAAACTTCACAAGTGACTACAAACGTCTTACTGAAACATCAGAACACAACATTTAATTATGAGATAATTTGAAATGAATAATATAATTGAAGTAAACAAGGCAGAAACATAATAACATGCATAACACGGTGGCACACTAGTTAGCACTGCTGCCTCACAACACCAGGTACCCATATTCAATTCGGACCTTGGGTGACTGTATGGTGTTTGTACATTTTACCAGTGTCTGCATGTATTTTCTAGAACCATGGAATAGAACCATAGAATTCCTACAGTGCAGAAGGAGGCCATTCGGCCCATCGAGTCTGCAATGACTATCTGAAAGAGTACCCTACCAAGGCCCACTTCCCTGACCTATCCCCGGAACCTAACCTGTGTATCCCTGGTCACTAAGGGGCAACTTAGTATGGCCAATCCACCTAACCTGCACATCTTTGGACTGTGGGAGGAAGCTGGAGCACCCGGAGGAAAACCACGCGAACCAGGGCGAATACGTACAAAGTCAACATAGGCTGGAATTGAACCCAGGTCGCCAGTGTTGTGAGCCAGCAGTGCTAACCACTGTGACATCGTTCTGCCGCCGTTTTCTCCGGGTCCTTTGGTTTCCTCCCACAGTCCAAAAATGTGCAGGTTAGGTGGATTAGTCATGCTAAATTGCCCCATAGTGTCCAAAGGTTAGGTGGGATTATGGGGCTAGGGCAGGGGTGTGGGTCTGGATAGGGTGCTATTTCGGAGTGTCGGTGCAGACTCGATGGCCTGAATGGTTTTCATCTGCACTGCAGTGATTCTATAAACACAAATCAAAAGAATTCCCGTACCAGCCTCCCCGAACAGGCGCAGGAATGTGGCGACTAGGGGCTTTTCACCGTAACTTAATTTGAAGCCGACTTGTGACAATAAGCGGTATTCATTTCAATTTTCAATATCAGATGTTACAAGGACAGTGACAGCAAAAGGCTCTGGGCACTTTTCAAATCTGATGACCATAATCTAAATGAAAACATACATTTTTAAGCTGCACATAAAGTTATATGATAGTATTGTGCAGATTCAAATAGTTTTGCATATTTAGAACAAAAAACCAAACCTTATAAATAATTACCTTTCATCATAAAAAGATAAAATTAAAAATTACTTTAAAAGAATCAATGACAACAGCAATGCCTAAAGAGCAAAAAAAACAGTTAAAATATCTTCTACATACCTTTGAAAAACTTGTTAAATATGTTGCCTGTTGTCTTGAATATAAATCTGCTATTTAAATGCCTGCCCACAATAGGCGTTCTCCAGCTGACCCGGTCATAATGGGTCATGGCTGCACTCCGCCTGCACCGCGCTGCAGCCTGCGCAGACTGAGACGCTGGAGGCCCGAGGCTGCAGTACCAAGAAGAAGGCTGGACGTGATACCAGAGCGCAGGAAAGTGCGCATTTTTCCCCTTTAAAATTGGCGGCCCCTGGATTCCCGCCATTAGCTTGTAGTTACGGGCCATTGCGTACAGTTCTAGGCATCACACTGTAGGAAGGACATAAACACATTGGTGAGAGTACAGAAGAGTTCGCAAGAATGGTTTCAGGGATGAGAAATTTCAGTTAATTGGAAAGATTTGAGAGGATGGGACCATCCTCCTTGACGAGAAGAAGGCCAAGAGGAGATTTGACAGGTGTTCAAAATCATGAGGGGGCTGGACAGGGTAGATCGGGAAAAACTGAAACTGTTCTCACAGGTAAAGCCATCAATAAAAAGATGGAACAGGATTAAAGTGATTTGCAAAAGAAGTAATGAGCAGGATCTGGGATGCACTGTTTGGAAGTGCGGTGAGGCAGGTTCAATTGAGGCATTCAAAAGGGCATTTGAAGGGCAGCGGTGGCGCAGTGAGTTAGCCCTGCAGCCTCACGGCGCCGAAGTCCCAGGTTCGATCCCGGCTCTGGGTCACTGTCTGTGTGGAGTTTGCACATTCTCCCCGTGTTTGCATGGGTTTCGCCTCCACAATCCAAAGATGTGCAGACTAGGTGGATTGGCCTCACTAAATTGCCCCTTCAATGGAAAAAATGAATTGGGTACTCAAAATTTATTTTAAAAAGGGCATTTGAAAAGAAGCATTGTGCAGGAATGGGGGGGAAAGGCAGGGGAATGGCATTGTGTCATATTGCTCATTTGGAGGGCTGGTGCAGACACAAGGGGCTGAATAGTCTCCTTCTGCACTATAACAATTCTGTGATTCTGTGAACTTGTCTTGTTCTTGGTTTCAACACAGAGGACTGGATTTTCCACACACCCCCATGGCGTGTTTTGCAGCGGCCTGCCATTGGCCAGTGGCGGGAACTTTCGGTCCCTCTGCTATCTCTGTTTCTCGTTTTCCGGGGGACCTACAGCAGAGGGCAGCCAGCGGCAGAGCAGAAGATCCCGCTAACGGGTATGGCCAATCAATCCCCCCAGAAAACCTGTCTGACTAATTTCTGATGAGACCATCAATTCACAAGACACGTGATTGGAAGTGAACAGTGGTTTTAATAGTCTTACAACTGAGCCTGCCTGCGACGAGATGAACTGGAAGCAGGCTCACGACTGCAGAGTTTTATACTTCCGGTTAGTGGGAGGAGCCATGGGCGGAACCCTGGGCGGAGCCAAGGGTGGAGCCCAGTACAAACTCCTCATCTCCCCCTATGGGCAGAGCCGCGCAACGGCTCGTATACAGAGCCCACAAGGACACAATACATATAATACAACACAGTGTGAATTACTAGGTTTATAATTCACCACATTCACCCCCTGTAAAACAATCAAGTCCGGCGGGGGTGATGGGTCTACAAATTGAGCCGGTCCGGTGGCCGAGTCGTCCTTTGGGATCAGCGGAGCACCGGGGTTGCAGCCTCTTCTGGTGGCTGGGTGGTGACGGTCTATGAGGGTACGATAGTGGACTCCGGGGGTGATTTGGTCCGAGATTCATACCCGACTGGTTCGATGGGCGACGGGGAGCGCCGGAAACCTATAGGCGCGGGGGCGTGGAGCACGGGCAGTGAACCTGTAGGCGCGGGGGCGCAGGGCGCGGAGGGTTGGGTGGGGTGTAGTGTGAGGGGTACCACAGCGGTAGTGGTGGTGGAGTTGGATCCTGCAGGCGCCAGGTCCCGGAGGGAACAGTGTCCTGACGGCCGTCAGGGTATTCGATTAAAGCGTATTGGGGGGTTGAGTAGAATAGGAGCACTCTTTCTACAAGTGGGTCAGTTTTGTGCGTCCGGACGTGCTTCCGGAGGAGAACTGGGCCTGGTGTCTTCAACCATGCTGGAAGCGAAACCCCCGTGGTAGTGCCCCTAGGAAAAACAAATAGCCGTTCGTGAGGGGTCTGGTTGGTGGCTGTGCATAGGAGGGACCTAATAGCATGGAGCGCATCGGGGAGGACTTCCTGCCAATGGGAGGTCGGGAGATTCCTAGCCGGGAGGGTCAGTAGGACGGTCTTCCAGACTGTCGCGTTCTCCCTCTCCACCTGACCGTTCCCCCTGGGGTTGTAGCTGGTAGTCCTGCTCGAGGCGATGCCCTTGTCAAGCAGGTACTGATGCAGCTCGTCGCTCATAAAGGACAAACCCCTGTTGCTGTGTACATAGCTGGGGAACCTGAACAGGGTGAAGATACTGTGCAGAGCTCTGATGACTGTGTGGGAGGTCATATCGGGGCACGGGATAGCAAAGGGGAAGCGGGAGAACTCGTCGATGACGTTCAAGAAGTACACATTCCGATTGGTCGAGCGGAATGGCCCTTTGAAATCGATGCTCAGGCATTCAAAGGGCCGGGATGCCTTTACCAGGTGGGCCATGTCTGGTCTATAGAGGTAGGGTAGCATGGTGGTTAGCAAAAATGCTTCACAGCTCCAGGGTCCCAGGTTCGATTCCCGGCTGGGTCACTGTCTGTGTGGAGTCTGCACGTCCTCCCCCTGTGTGCGTGGGTTTCCTCCGAGTGCTCCGGTTTCCTCCCACAGTCCAAAGATGTGCGGGTTAGGTGGATTGGCCATGCTAAATTGCCCATAGTGTCCTAATAAAAGTAAGGTTAAGGGGGGTTGTTGGGTTACGGGTATAGGGTGGATACGTGGGTTTGAGTAGGGTGATCATGGCTCGGCACAACATTGAGGGCCGAAGGGCCTGTTCTGTGCTGTACTGTTCTATGTTCTAAGTGCGGTTTGCACTCCGCACAGATCGGGCAATCCCTGGTGATGGCTTTTACCTCCTCGGTGGAGAAAGGCAGATTTCGGGCTTTGACGTAGTGGGCGAGCCGGGTGACCCCCGGGTGGCAGAGGTCGTTGTGGATAGCTTTCAGGCGGTCGTCTTGCGCGCTGGCGCACGTGCCGCGGGACAGGGCATCTGGGGGCTCGTTGAGCTTCCCCGGTCAATACATAATATTGTACTTGTAGGTGGAGAGTTCGATCCGCCATCGCAGGATTTTATCATTTTTAATTTTGCCCCTTTGTGAGTTGTCAAACATGAAGGCAACCGATCTTTGGTCGGTGATGAGGGTGAACCTCCGACCTGCGAGGTAGTGCCTCCAGTGTCGTATAGCTTCCACGATGGCTTGTGCTTCCTTTTCGACTGAGGAGTGTCGAAGCTCCGAAGCGGAGAGGTTTCGGGAGAAAAAGGCGACTGGTCTCCCTGCCTGATTCAGAGTGGCTGCGAGAGCGACCTCTGAGGCATCGCTCTCCACCTGAAAGGGGACGGATTCATCCAGCGCCCGCATGGCCGCTTTGGCGATGTCCTACTTGATGCAGGTGAAGGCCTGGCGAGCCTCATCTGATACAGGAAAGAGTGTGGCCTTAAATAGTGGGCGGGCTTTGTCCGCATACTGAGGGACCCACTGGGCTTATTACGAGAATAATCCCAAGCACCTTTTGAGGGCCCTGGGACAATGAGGGAGAGGGAGTTGTAAGAGGGGGCGCATACGGTCCGGGTCGGGGCCCAGGACTCCGTTTTCCACGACATAGCCGAGGATGGCTAGCCTGGTCGTGCGGAAAACGCATTTCTCCGTTTTATACGTGAGGTTAAGTTTCTGGGCAGTTTGGAGAAATCGATGGAGGTTAGCGTCGTGGTCCTGCTGATCATGACCGCAGATGGTGACGTTATCCAAGTACGGAAACGTGGCCCGCAGCCCGTACTGGTCCATTCGTTACGCCAAAGGGAACCCGGAGGAAATGGAAGAGGCGGCCATCATCCTCAAATGCCGTGTAGTGGCGGTCCTCCAGGCGAATTGGGAGCTGGTGGTATGCAGAATTCAGATCCACCGTGAAGAAGATGCGGTACTGGGTGATCTGATTCACCATGTCTGCAATCCTGGGGAGGGGAAACGCACCGAGGAGCGTGAACCAATTAATGGTTGGCTAGAGTCCACTACCATTCGGAATTTTTCCCCGGTCTTGACGACCACCACCTGAGCTCTCCAGGGGCTGTTACTGGCCTCTATGATCCCCTCACGTAGGATCCTCTGGACCTCGGTTCTGATAAACACCCTGTCCTGCAGGCTATACCGCCTGCTGCGAGTAGCTACGGGTTTGCAGTCCGGAGTGAGGTTAGCAAAGAGTGGAGGGGGGTCGATTTTTACCGTCGCTAGACTGCAGATAGTGAGTGGAGGTAGGGGCCCGCCGAAGCTGAGTGTGAGGATTTTGAGGTTGCATTGGAAGTCGAGTCCCAGTAAGAGTGGGGCGCAGAGTTCGGGGAGTACGTACAGCTGGAAGTTCGGGTAGCTGGTGCCCTGAAGCGTTAGGGTTGCGTCGGTGCGCCCTTGGAGGTGAACAGATTGTGAAGCGAGTGAGATAGTTTTCCGTGCAGGGAAAATAGGGAGCGAACAGCGTCTTACCAAATCAGGGTGTACGAAGATCTCGGTGCTCCCTTCTTTCTCCACAAGGGGTGAATGTGGTGGTATGACTAGGAGCGCTGCCATTGGTGCAGAGCACTGGTTTCCCATTGGCTCTGGCTAGTCATGTGCCTCTCGGCTGATTGGCTGAGACTAGTCATGTGGCTGCTCACCAATTGGTCGAGAGGCAAGTAGACCCAACCTCCAAGGTGGGGTATAAGTACCCAGAGGCTCCGGCGGTCGGCCTTTCACTGTAGTCGACCACCAGGCTAACATCTAGCTGATTAAAGCCTAAGTTTGGACCTTCATCGTGTCTCGCGTCCAATTGATGGTACATCAATTTAATCAGCTAGAATTTTGAAATGGAGCTACGCATCAAGCCTGACTGCCTCTGCATCAGCCCGCACACTTCGAACGCGCCTGCAACCTTTAAACATTGGCTGGCGTGTTTCAACAGTTACCTGACGACTGCAGCCAGCCAACCCACCAAGGAGCAGAAACTCCACATCCTCCACTAGTGCGTGGGCACGGCGGTATACTCAACGATTGAGGACGAACAGGACTATGACGCGGCCATGGATCTCCTGAGAGGACACTTTCTCCGGCCGGTCATCGAAGTATATGCACGGCATCTCCTGGCTACTAGACAACAGTTCCCTGGTGAGTCCCTCGATGAGTTTTACTGGGCCCTCGCCGCTCTGGGGAGAAATTGCGCCTGTCCCCAAGTTTCTGCGACAGAGCACATGGAACTTTTAGTCAGAGACGCTTACGTTGCCGGCATGCAATCCTCCTCTATCCGCCAGCGATTACTGGAAAAGAACGCCCTCAGCCTAGCTGAGGCACGGACCCTTGCAACCTCCCTGGAGATCGCCGACCTGAACGCCCGCGCATACGCTCCCGGCCACACGGCAACCCCTTGGGCTTCATGGCACGCACCCTCCCCATCCTCCGCTGACCCCGACCCCCCCCTCAGGCCTGCGCTGCGGGACACCCCGACAAGCTTGCGGGGGCCTGCTGTTATTTTTGCGGCCTAGCTAAACACCCCCCAGCCCGCGCTGCCCGGCCCGCTCCGCTCTGTGCAAGAGCTGCGGGAAGAAGGGCCATTATACTGTGGTCTGCCAGACCAAGTCGGTCGCTGCTGTCCCGCGCAGCGACCGCGGTCGACCCCCCAGGCCCCCAAGGGCCCAGCGCGGCGCACAGGCCTCTCCACCTCGCCTCCCGGCCCCCGAATCCGGCCCACGGTCCTCCCTGCCCCCGCTCCAGGCTGCCCCGATTGGCCCGCAGACACCGCTGACCCTCCGCCCAACCGCCACGAGGGTCCCGCGGGCGCCACCATCTTGGGCCCCGGACGCCGCGTATGTGTCCCGGGAGCCGCCATTGTGGGGCCCCGGCTCCATGTGCGGGCCCTGGGCACCGTCATCTTGGGGCCCCAACTACACGTGCGGGTCCTGAGCGCTGCCAACTTGGGCCGACACAGAATGCCCTGGCAGCGACTACTCTGCCAGCGATGATGACCAGGAACTCTCGCCATGACTTGCTTCCATCACCCTTGACCAGTTGCAACCACGCACGCTCGCCAAGACAACGACGCAGATCCAGCTCAACGGGCACAAAAACCGGATGGTCATTGACTACAGTCAGACCATGAACAGGTTTACACAGCTGGACGCGTATCCTCTCCCCCGTATTTCTGACCTGGTTAACAGGATCGCGAAATACAAAGTATTTTCCACGGTGGATCTTAAGTCCGCCTATCACCAGCTCCCCATCCGCGCGTGACCGCAAGTACACCGCGTTTGAGGCAGATGGGCGCCTCTACCACTTCCTCAGGGTTCCATTCGGTGTCACAAATGGGGTCTCGGTCTTCCAACGGGAGATGGGCCGAATGGTCGACAAATACGGTTTACGGGCTACCTTCCCGTATCTCGATAACGTCACCATCTGCGGCCATGACCAGCAGGACCACGACACTAACCTTCAAAAATTCCTCCGAACCACAAAACTCCTTAACTTAACCTACAATAAGGATAAGTGCGTGTTTTGCACCGACCGCCTAGCCATCCTTGGCTACGTAGTGCGTAACGGAGTGATAGGCCCCGATCATGAACGCATGCGCCCCCTAATGGAACTTCCCCTTCCCAACACTCTCAAATCCCTCAAACGCTGTCTGGGCTTCTTCTCCTATTACGCCCAGTGGGTCCCCAACTACGCTGACAAAGCCCGTCCCCTCATCCAATCCACCTCCTTTCCCCTGTCGATGGAGGCCTGCCAGGCCTTTAGCCGCATCAAAGTGGATATCGCAAAGGCCAAGATGCATGCTATCGACGAGTCCCTCCCATTCCAGGTCGAGAGCGACGCATCCGAAGTTGCTCTGGCGGCCACCCTGAACCAAGCAGGCAGACCCGTGGCCTTCTTCTCCCGGACCCTCCACGCTTCCGAACTCCGCCATTCCTCGGTGGAAAAGGAGGCACGGGCCATAGTTGAAGCTGTGCGATATTGGAGGCACTATCTGGCCGGCAGGAGGTTCACCCTCCTCACGGACCAACGGTCAGTGGCTTTCATATTTGACAATGCACAGAGGGGCAAGATCAAGAACGACAAGATCTTGCGGTGGCGGATCGAGTTGTCCACATACAACTACGATATCTTATATCGTCCTGGGAAGCTCAACGAACCTCCTGATGCCCTGTCCCGTGGTATATGCGCCAGCGCACAGGTCGACCGCCTTCGCGCCCTCCACGCGGACCTCTGCCATCCAGGGGTAACGCGTTTCTAACACCATCAAGACCCGCAACCTGCCCTACTCCATTGAGGAAGTCAGGGCTGTCACCAGGGACTGCCACATCTGCGCAGAGTGCAAACCGTACTTCTACCGCCCCGACCCAGCGCATTTAATCAAGGCGTCCCACCCCTACGAACGTCTGAGTATTGATTTCAAGGGTCCCCTCCCCTCCCCTCCAACAACCGCAACAAATATTTTTTGAGTGTGATTGACGAGTACTCCACTTCCCTTTCACCATCTCCTGTCCCGACATGACCACGACAACCATCATAAAGGCCCTCCTATCCATCTTCTCCCTGTTCGGTTACCCCGCGTACATCCACAGCGACCGGGGGTCCTCCTTTATGAGTGACGAACTGCGCCAATTCCTGCTCAGCAGGGGCATAGCCTCTAGCAGGACGACCAGCTATAACCCCCAGGGTAACGGTCAGGTCGAGCGGGAGAATGGCACCATCTGGAAGACCATCCTACTGACGCTACGGTCCAGAGATCTCCCTATCCCCCGTTGGCAAGAGGTCATCCCTGATGCCCTCCATTCAATCCAGTCCCTCCTCTGTACTACCACTAATCAAACACCTCATGAACGTTTTGTTTTCCCTAGGAAGTCGTCCTCAGGATCCCCTCTCCCGACCTGGCTGGCCACCCCCGGGCCCATCTTGCTCCGGAAGCATGTGCGGGTGCACAAGTCCGACCCATTGGTTGAGCGAGTCCAGTTACTCCACACCAACCCGCAGTAAGCGTACGTGGAGTATCCCGACAGTCGGCAGGATACGGTCTCGCTTCGGGACCTGGCACCCGCCGGCGTGAGGCCTCCCCCCCACATCGCCACACCCCTCCCTATCCCGATTCCCCCCAGCACCCCCTGCACCCCCACGAACCAGAGCACAGGACCCCCCCTTCACAGCGTCTGCACCACCGGCCCGGGGTACGGAGACAGACCTACGACCGACGCACCCGGAGTCAAGGACGATCACCGGCCCGACGTCACTGGCTCCACAGCGGCGGTCCGCTAGAACACCACGGGCACCCGACAGGCTGATCGAGTCCATCTTATGCCACTATTGGACTTTGTTGGACTCTATTGTATCATTTTCTTTGCATTCAACTGTGATTAATTCTGTTCGCATTTGCCACGAGCCAGTGGGCAGCCACCGTTTATCTCGATTTTCCCTACTCATACCACCAGTCCCTTACCCCCCCACCCGGCTTCTTTCTCCACAAGCGGTGAATGTGGTGGTATGACTAGGAGCGCTGCCATTGGTGCAGAGCACCGGTTTCCCATTGGCTCTGGCTGGTCATGTGCCTCTCAGCTGATTGGCTGAGACTAGTCATGTGACTGCTCACCAATTGGTCGAGAGGCAAGTCGACCCCACCTCCAAGGTGGGGTATAAGTACCCAGAGGTCCCGGCGGTCGGCCTTTTACTGTTGTCGACCACCGGGCTAACATCTAGTTGATTAAAGCCTAAGTTTGGACCTTCATCGTGTCTCGCGTCCAATTGATGGTACATCAGGGCATTGATGGGGGGGGGCGGAAATGCCTGCAAGACCTCCACGGGGGGGCCATTACGTTTCATTGCTGATCGGAGTGCTCTTTAAAGATGGTGCCCCAATCGCTTTGGAGCTACATCAGGCCCCTGCCAGAAAAGTGCCATAAACCCTGCCCACTCATTACTTTTCTTTAAGGAGGCTCAAAATCTGGAGAGAAAACTGGGACAGGATTCTCTGTCCCACGATGCCGGAATTGGGAAACGCGATCAGGCGGAGATTCACATGGGAATGAAGTGGGGACTCAACGAAAATTGAGGGTGTCCGACTTGAGGAAAATCAAGGTCACCCGATGGAATGCCATGTTCCGATGCCTCAACAATGACGTGAATACATTCCATGCCGCACGCCAGCGTGGGCATACAAATTGTACAGTAATTGCCATTGGCATATCATCAACGGGCCTGGCCTGGCGTTTTCTGGTCTCCCGCGATGACAGGATGTCCATCTGCCAGGAGGAATTACTGACGGCGAGGTTCATTTGCTGTATTCAAAATTAGGAAACATGTGCTGTGGCTGCTGAGGGAGAGGGAGGATGTAGGAAAAGTGTCCAACAACACTATAGTGTGCTGACAGTTGTGCCGCTGGCTGGTGGGCTTCTGCCAGGGCTGGATGGCATGGCAAGGGATGGCCAGGAGGTGGACCATGAGGTCGAGGTGGAGACGGGCACGGACCACCATTTCCGCAGCCTGTAAAGCACTCGTGTGGTAGCGCATGCCGCTGACTGCACAGTGAACTTAGCGGGACCGGAGCCGCTTTTGGGGACGTAGAACGTACACAACTCAGTCCTGGCATCTGCACTTAGTCTCTGAAACGGAGAATCGGGCTCCTAATCTGTGCAACTGCAGAGTTACACACCAGCTTTCAGTCTGCGCCTGACATTCGCCAAATTCTGGTAATATTCTGCCCCATGTGTTTAAGTTTTTGAATTTGACCTAACCCTTCTGACTCAAGGGCAACATCAAATGAAGCAAGGTTTGTTCCAAAGCAAAGTGATTTTAGCTGCTCTTACAAAAGAGATTATTTCGCTAACAAATGGGTTGCAATGGAAAAAAATCTGCTGTATATTTATCTTTCCTATGTCAATACCCATTATTGACCCTTGATACATTCAGGTCTCTGCCGGGTATTCTAATGGATTTAATAGCAGACTACTTTACTCGTCTGACTTCAAGTACATATAGTTACCTCCTCGGGATTCGGAAAACATCACATAACAATAAGCAGGTACATTGACCTAACCAAGAGTCATAAACCGTCTTGATTTCATGAACTTTCCGTTCAGTTTTGAAATGAAATGGTTTTTACTATGATGGGAGGCTACAGTTGATACATAGGTTAGATCACACCAGAACAGCTCAAACTCATTACAGTTGAATAGATTCCAGCATCTTCGCAAAAGCTCAAAGGATTTGAAATTCATCTGACCCAATTTCTCCTCTGCCTCCTGCACTGATCTCTTCTTCACAATGTTGCCAGTGTAGTCTGTACTTAGCAAGTGGAACTGGCAATGTTGCTTTCTGAGGCTCTGGGCTAATTTAAAAATTGAGACACTGCTTAATCAGAAGCCAATTTGGACGACGAGCACAGAGGATGAGGTGTGAAGAGCATTGGCTATGTCCGGGACAGAGGCAGCAGCGTTTTGGATGATCTCAAGTTTATACAGGATAAAAAGTCGAAACCAATAGGGTTATGCATTTAATTAGTCAGGTCTGGAGGCATGCAGAAGGGATTCAGCAGCAGATGAACTGAGGCAAGGGCAGAGTTGTGCAATGTTACATATAGACATATAGGGCGCGATTCTCCCAGAGGGGGAGAAATCGTAAGGCTGGCGTCAAATCCGGGCGGGTTTGACGCCAGCCCCCCCCTCCCCGACCAGGAACCGATTCTGGTCCCCGGTCGGGGCTAGCATGCCGCCGCCGTAAACTCCGGCATCGCGGGCTTAACGAATTTCGTTAAGCCCGCTTGCCAGAGTTTGCGCCGGCTGACGCGTCATATGACGTCAGCCGCGCATGCGCGGATTGGAAGACTCCAACCCGCGCATGCGCGGATGACGTCATCGCGCATTTGCGCGAAACCCGCGCATGCGCGGGCCGGGATGCCCCTCAGCCGCCCCGCGAAGTGATACAGCGGGGCGGCGGAGGGACAAAGAGTGCGCGGGCATCGGACCCGCTGCCCGCGATCGGTGGGCACCGATCGCGGGCCCATGGCACCCTTGGCACGGCCGTGGTGCTGCCGTGCCAATCGGTGCCATGGTTTTAAAAATCGGGACTTTACGGCCGTTTTTACGAACGGCCAGACCAGGTGTGTTTGCCGTTCGTAAAAACAGCCGTAAAGGGCTGGGAACTCGGCCCATCGGACAGCTGAGAATCGCTGCTGGCCGTAAAAAAACGGCGGCAGCGATTCGTATCGGGAGTCGGGCTGGGGGGGGGAGAATAGCGGGAGGGCGTCGGACGAGCGTGGCCGTAACATTTTACGAGCCACGCTATTCTCCGCACCGTCGTGAGTGCGGAGAATTGCGCCCATAGAATTTACTGTGCAGAAGGAGGCCATTCAGCCCATCAAGTCTGCACCAGCTCTTGGAAAGAGTACCTTACCCAAGCCCACACCTCCACCCTAGCCCCATAACCCAGTAACCCCACCCAACACAAAGGGCAATTTTGGACACTAAGGGTAATTTATCATGGCCAATCCACCTAACTTGCATATCTTTGGACTGTGGGGGGAAACCAGAGCACCTGGAGGAAACCTACGTACACACGGGGAGAACTTGCAGACTCCGCACAGACAGTGACCCAAGCCGAGAATCGAACCTGGGACCCTGGAGCTGTGAAGCAATCGTGCTCACTATTATGCTACCGTGCTGCCCATACAGAAGTGCAAACAGATGTCTTACTGATGGTACGAGGATGTGGGAACACCAAGCTGGTGGATGAAGAGTGAAGATGGCAAGGGCTTCTGTAGGATGCCATCCAGATGGAAAAGATAACAAGCTGGAGCTTGGGGTGAAAATACATTTGGAGAGAACAGGAACTCAATAAGCCAACAGGAATCTGAAGGAATTATGAAGGAACCAGAGAATGCAAAACGTGAATGAGCTCAGCCCAAAGTTTGAGTCTGCAAGGAATCTGAAAAACTGTGTTTTGTGTTCAATCAGATAAACATTTGAATGGAAGAGTTAGAAAGGGAACAACAGTTCTTAAGTACAAGCAGAAGCCTTTATTTACTTTCTAAATCTGCCACTATATTCCAATTAAGCAAAGCAATATATATTAAATACAACTCATTCATAAAGTTAACAACCAGGGTTTTATTTACTTTCCTCTGCACAGAATCTTTGGCAAGAACACTTTTCAGGACCTTACTGAAACACAACTGTTCAGTTTAAAGTTTTAGGACTTACTGACACTCCTCCACAAACTACAACATATGTACCCAAAGCATAAGGCATTCTTTGTCTCTTGGCTTGTTTAGCCCAGGACCAAACACAATACCCCTCATAGATTACCTCAGGAGTCCTGCAAACCTTAACAATATTCCATTAGCTAGCTATGTAAACAAGTAAATGCTTCACAAGATGTATTAGCAGAACACTTCATCTGCAAATCAATGATTACCTCACTTTAATGATACCTTAATCACCAGTCTAGCAGTCATACTATCTGTATGCAGCTTAACACAGATTTTATCAACATTCCTGCGAAAAATTTTAAATATAAAATATGCCAATTTCTTAAATTCATTACAAAACAGCAAGATGCTTATTTAGCATATGCACTGGAATGCTAAGTCAAGGAAAACACCTGGAAGCTCTCCATTCATTGAAGTAGCAGCGTCTGTACAGATTTGAAAATAAACTCAAATATTTCTTCAAACTTTGAATTAGCATTTGCCAGGTGAATAAATATTTTGTTATTTGGTAAATGTAATTCTAACCTCAGGACATATTGAAGCAACCAACAGAATATCAAGAGGGTTGTCCAAAACATAACACAAATTTCACATTCATCATCCTGATTATCTGGGGTACATCTTTAAAACTAAGGAAATGAATAAAACACAAATTAAGTGAAATTTGCACGAATTGGGAACCTATATTATTCTATTTATATGTCAATATTTATCACATATGTTGCCTTTAATTATATTTGCTCTGTTTAATCAGAAGGAACTCATCTGTGCCATGCCTTGTGTTCACTAGCTGGACACATATTTACTCTCTTATGACCACAGCAGCCTTTATTTACTGAGAAAGCCAATTTCCAGAGAGAAACTTGTCTTCCTGACCATAGCCTTTTTTCGTGTTCTGAAAATGAGGAGAAACCTACTGAGCCAAAAGCCGAATTCCAGTAACAGTTCCGTGTTTTTCAAATTTGAAAGATTTGTCAAGAAGAAAAGAAAACTTAATCACACATGACTCAAGTTACATAGTTAAACAGCCTTACAAACAATGTCCCCCAATCAAAAAACAAAACCACTTGGGTCATATCACATAAGGAGAGACCTTCCAGGCAATAGTACCTCATTGAGCATAAGCGTGCAATTATTTGGGGTTGCAAAGCGTATAGTGAATTGTCTGTCAGTTCCTGAGACAAATCAATGATTTGCAGCTGTGCAGTCCATCATAGCAACACCACGGGCTTCTTCAGGAAATGCAGTCCATCATGGCAACACCAGAGGCTTCTTCAGTCAAGCCCTGTGCTCAGTAACACTGGAACATATTTTACAAATGTTCATACTGTCACTATGGAGGCCTTGGACACCAATGCACAGCAGAATCTCTTATCTGATTTTTGACATGCTGGGTGATCAGATTGACAAATGTTACTATTGCCCAGAGGTCTGTGTTCAATTATTAAGTCATTTCCCCTCTTCCAACTCAAGACTATTCAGTTCCCATTTTTAGATGACTTGCCTGTCCCAGTCCCAACTCTCAATCCCTTTTAGCACAACTTCACTAGCCTTGTTGTCTGGGGAGACTTATGGTGAAGCACGCAGGACAACAAACTGAAAACCTTTTCTGTTAATTGTTTTTACATCTGGAAATCATCTTGTGCTTTCACAAGATTATTTGAAAGCATGATTAATACATACAAGTCACCATTCTAGTTTCAATTCATCAGGGCAATTTAGTGAATAATAAACAAGTGAATATATAATGATGTAATTCATGTAAACAGTAAAATTGTGCTAGCTCGTTTTGAAAGAAAAGCAATTAAATGTCCCAATCTAAATGATGAGACTTTCACTATCTTTTTTCCTATAGCGTGTCTAAGTTTGGGAGGTGACTCATCTATCCAATTTTCTGGGAAGGTTTCAGTCAGCTGAGATGATCTCCATTTTGTGCGATCCCCTAATACTAACTTAGCTCCACAAACACCTGTGGCCTTTAATATACCCTTACAATTTGCCAAAGCTGGTTTGATTTTAACAACTGACGCTCGGGCCAAAATTTTCCAGCCCTTCACGCTGACATGGAAATTTCAAGGGCTCGCCTGTTCCTCCGAGGGAGAATTCACGGCTGAGGGGACAGGAGGGTTGAAACATTCCAACCGCAGATTCTAAATCTCCAGCCAGCATACATCTGATTGATCAAATGCACACTACATAACTATTTAAAATATATGACCTGGTCCTGTTCTCCAGCCTGCAAGCTTTGAAGGAACCATGACAACATATGTGGTAATTAGGCTGGAGTAGGCAGGTTGGCTTTTATACTTACTCTTTATACTTTGTGACTGAATTAAGGGGCCTGTAATCAGTCAAAATCATGTCATAATTTATTCCAAAGTCGGTCAGCACGGTGGCCCAGTGGGTTAGCCCTGCTGCCTCACGGCGCTGAGGTCCCAGGTTCGATCCCGGCTCTGGGTCACTGTCCGTGTGGATTTTGTACATTCTCCCCGTGTTTGAGTGGGTTTCGCCCCCACAACCCAAAGATGTGCAGGGTAGGTGGATTGGCCACGCTAAATTGCCCCTTAAGTGGAAAAAATTAATTGGGTAATCTAAATTTAAAAAAAAAATAATAATAATTTATTCCAAAGTCTTTTTCATATATCCGTTCATGGGATCAGAGTTCTGCTGCAAAGGTAAGTGTGGGTTGCACATCCATTGAGAGGTGGTCATGAGCTGCCTACTTGAATCATTGCATTCTATGTGTTGTTAATACACTCTGTGAGGGAGTTCAAGGTTTTACACCCAGCAGCAGTAAAATATTGCAAGTCAGGATGGTGGGTGGCTTGCGGGGAAATTTTCATGCCACAGGGTTCCCATGCGTCTGCTGTTCTTGTAATTCTAGATGTTAGAGGCCGTGGATTTGTAAATTACTGTCGAAGGAGGTTCGGAGAGTTGCTGCAATTCATCAACACACTGCTGTTACTGCAGTGACTGGCCAGTTTAGCTCAGGTGGCTGGACAGCTGCTCATTATGCCGAGCAAAGCCAATAGCATGGGTCCAAGTCCCGTACCGGCTGAGGTTACTCATGAAGGCCCACCTTCACAACTTTGCCCCTCCTCTGAGGTGTGGTGATCCTCAGGTTAAACCACCACCAGTCAGGTTTTGCCCTCAAAGGGGGAAACAACCTACGGTCATCTGGGACTATGATGACTTTACTTACTTACTAGTGGCGATAGTGAACATTGAAGGCGGTGGATGGGGTGGCGATCAAGGGGTTGCCTTGTCCTGGATGTTGTTAAGCTTTCTGAGTGTCGATGGAGTTGCACTCTGAAGCATTTTCAAAAGCTTATGACAGTTTTCCAAAGTCCCCTCCCCCCCAACCATTGTCCTGATCAACATTCATCCCTCAATCGATGTGACAAATCATTTGTTCATCCATTGCCATTTGTAAGATCCCATTGTATGCATGTCGGCTGCCATATTAAACTATATTATGACACTAATAACATTTTAAAAAGTAATATATCTGAAGAATTTTGAGATGTTTGTCATAGAATCGCTCACAAGAGCAGGTCTCTCTTTTCTCCTACACAGATTAGCAGAGATGTTGAGGGAATGCCATGATTGGAGTCGGTGCCAAAAGATTTCTATATTTCAGGGCAATGCTTGAGATCAACTGCATCAACGAGAATTGTGCTCATCATCGTGCTTCTAAAACCCGATCGAACGAGTTACTGTGCAGCCTCAAGAACCAGCAAAGGGGAGAGAGGACCAGCTTAATCCATGGAGACTTCTAATAATACTCAGTAGTCAGCCACTTAATTTGTTCATTTATTCCTCCACCTGGGAAAGCTCTATCATGCATTATTATGATCACTGTTGCACCCATCTGGAAAGGGGGTGTGGAGTGGGTAATTATTTGCCCCAAACGAATGGAGGAATAGGAGACACAAAACAGAAAATGCTGGAAAGACTCAGCAGGTCTGGCAGCATCTGGGGAGAGAGAAAATAGATTTAACATGTCAAGTCCATATGAAGAAGAGTCATCCAGACTTGAAATGTTAAATCTATTTCTCTCTCCACAGATGCTGCTGAGTTTTTCCAGCATTTTCCTGTTTTTGTTTCAGATTTCCAGTATCCACAATATTTTGATTTTGTTTCAGTGAGGAACAGGGGACTGTGTAAAAGTGGAAGCAACAGAAGACAGTGGCCTTTGATTTAATACACAACAGTGCAATCACTCATCCAAGTACAAGCACGTTAACCAAATACTCAGATATAATAATACAAACAAGTCAAATAATCCAAGCTCCAATGGTAAACCTAGATTCACATAATCCAATGATTATAAACTTCTGTTGTTACTAAAATACTTCTATTCATGGCTTATTCAACATTATGACGACTTCCAATGAATCATAAAGATTAAACATAATAAACAAAATGCGAAACAAGTATTCCAGTATTGAGCTCCACTTTTATGGCACATGCCAGTCGTTGGAAATAATAAATACATGAATAGCACGGTGGCACAGTAGTTAGCACTGCTGCCTCATGGCACCAAGGATCCGGGTTCGATCCCAGCCCTGGGTCACTGTCCATCTGGACTTTGCACATTCTCCCCGTGTCTGTGTGGGTCTCACCCCCACAACCTAAAAAGATGTGTAGGGAGGTGAATTGGCCACGCTAAATTGGCCATTAATTGGAAAAAAAAATTGGGTACTCTAAATTTATAAAAGAAGAAAAAATAAATGCATAACTTGGTTCAATGCATCGAGTAATAACAGCCTTGCTCAGTCAAGTCAATGTGGATCATAAGTGAAAAACTGTCCGGAAAATCTTAAACAAAGACAAGCTTATCTGGCTATACAATCATTTATAAATAAAAACATACAATCTTAAGTAAAGCAAAATGCAAAACAGGAGACTCTGTGCACAGGTTGATCTGGCATGAGGGAATGGCAAAATGGCCACTTCAGAGCACATTATTTCCTGTTTCTGAGCAGGTCCATTGGCCTGATGAGGGGCGGAGGGGGGGGGAGTTGTTTGGTTGGGAACTGTCTTGAACAGAAAAAGATAACAGTCAATACATTTGAAACCAATTTATATTAAAACCAGAATATTGAATAAATAAAGTGACAAAGAAAAATTTTAAAATGTGAGAAGGTGGGGAAGGGTCTTGGAAATTTCACATCACCAAGGAGTAAAACTAAAGCAGGAGTGTACATTTACTGTTTCTTGGAAGATAAATTTGATTGTATTTCACTTTCAAGTTAGTCCATAGAATTTGATTTAATGGTCCAGTAAAGTAAAAGCCATCTAGCCATGGCAGTTGAAGTTATGCAGTGAACAATGATGCTGAAGGTTGAGCAGTTCATGTAATTGGTGGAGGCCAAGTAGTTGAGAGCCTGCTCCATTGTGAGGTTGCTGTAGATGGTAAAGCCGTTTGGTATGCAGAAAAGTTAATCTCCAAAAGCCTATGGGGTATAACATCAGATCCGTTTAGGCCACACTTCGAATTTTTTTCAGCTGTCGGGAGCTGAACTCTGAGATCGGGCAGCCGTTTTGAAAGGGTGCCCCGACCTCTAAGTGAGCTTGTGGGTCCACCATACCAATGGGCAATGTCACCTCCGCCACACACATGGGCATTACCCCACACACCCCAAGTGAGGACACCTCTCTATGGGGTCCCTAGGAGACGGAGATCTTCAGGACCCCTCGCCCCACGCCCCCTTACAGACCCCCCTTCCAAGACCCCCAATCTCCTGGAGGCCCCTTCTTGCATGTCTTGCACTACCCCACCCTTCAAACCCCCACCCTCCTTTCATGGGCATGGCTGTCCCTGACCCTTGGCAGTACCACCCTGGCACCAGGACACCTGTGCACTGCTACCCTGACACCTGGGCAGTTCTCCTGCCAGGGTGGCAGTTCCAAGGTGCCATCTGGGTCCTGCCAAGGTGTCTGCATTCCAGGAACGTGCCAGGCAGCCACCTTGCTCTATACCTGACCACCCAGGTGTCATGGATGGGCCGGGTGGCCTCCCGGGTGGCGTCTCACCTGGTCCACACTTGCAATTGGGCATTGGAAGGAATTTGCAATAGTAGTGAAGTGAGTACTGCACACATCCTAAGTGGATTCCCATCGGTGGGTGTGCCATGTCGCATTTGGGCTTATTGCCGACCATACCAATCAGACAACCACCTTGAGATCATGCACATGTGTGTAGGCTTCCCTGGAAGGGTGCACAGCAGCTATATCCTGGGGCAGTCGGACATCCCCAGCCTCTTCAAGGACCATCCCAGAATGACCAGTTGGCTCTTCGGGGATAAGGGGCAGTGTGGAGGCCAGTGGCCGATGCGGAGACTCGATACAGTGAGGTGCATATGGCCACCCAGGCTGTCATTGAATGGTGAACTGGATTCCTCAAAAAGCAGTTCTGATGCTCTGGCACTGCAGTACACCTCCCGGAGCGGCGCCCTCTTTATGGTGGTCTGTTGTGTCCTCCACAACCTGACACAGCAGCGGAGTGATGTGTTGGAGGTGGAGTAGGAGGCCACCTCTGAGGAGGAGGAGGAGGACGATGAGGAGGTGTCCTACGAAGAGGGAGACCCCGGGGAGGAACCAAAGTACCAGCCACAGACTGGAGTACAGACGGCAGAGGGGCAAAGGAGGCCTTCACCATCACCCGTTTCACATAGGATGTGGCCTGGACCGCCATCGCAAGCCCTCTCCCCTCCTCCATCCCTCTGCGCCCCCCCCCCACCCTCACTATCCTCCCCACTTCCATATTCCCTCCCACCCCCATCCCCATTTCCCATCCTCCCACAGTCTGTGCTACATCAATCCAGGGTATTGGCATGGTTTTGGCACCGTCAGCAGGTCACTGTCGAGGCCGGGGGCGGGGAGGTGGTGGGGTAGAGCGTGATGATAACCCACAGTGAGCTGAGCGCTGGAGCTCCTCATTCTATGCCATAGTCTGACCGCTGTGGGGGGGTCACTCACACCCATCACCTGCACGTGGTGTGCCGGGGCGGGCGCAGGGGGTACAGGACCCCCATGTCTGAGGGGATAGGGCATGGGTTGGTGGTTGGCTCCCTGTTGTCTGCACCATTGTGTCGATGTGCTCGTGCTCTGCAGCATTGCCCGCCTGCGACTGGGACAAGCTCTGCAGCGCCCCAGCTATTCCCATCTGAGACTGTGACATGGGACATGTCCCTCAGCCATGTCCGGCACTGGCTGAGCCACACCTTGGACACTTTCACTCATGCTGCTAACGTCTTGCACCAGGTTCTCATTTGCGGTTGCCACCCTAGCAGTGTTGGCCTCAGTGCCACCTATTGTTGGCGCCATCTTTTTCGCCATTGCCTCTGGGATTCCTCCAATTGGCTGTGGACCTGCTGGAGTGTCGCTGACATCTCCCTCTGAGTACCACGGCTGCATTCAATCGTCTGCAGCAGCACCAGGCAAATCTGTTCCAGACGCTCAGCATTTGACTGGGACCCAGCTGGGCCCTGCGATCCAGCAGATCTCCGACTGCTGTCTCGCCTGGGTGCTGCTGCCTCCGGTTTATATACACCAGCAACTGGGTGGTGCTCACCCGAATGTGCCCTGGAAGCCAGAGCACTAACATTGCCCACCAAGGTGCTTGTCTCTATGCCAGTGGAGGGTGGGGATGGCAGCTGTGACACAACGATGGTGACATCATTAGCGCTCTCCTCTGAGGTGTTCTCATGGAATGCGGGGTGTGGTGGGGGGGGAGGAGGGGGGCGGGGCCGGAGGTCCTGCAGGATAATGAACATGTGGTCAGTGGGAGAGATGGGTCAGTCTGAATGGCATTAACAACTCATGCTTGACAGCCCATCTGGGTGCATCCCAGTGGATCCTCACCTCTGTGCCATGCGCTGACCTCTACTTTGGTGACCGCTCTGTCGTCGGCTGTCTCGTAACCTCCGGGGCCTGTTCCACGAACCTGGTGAGGATTCTGATGTCCGACACCAGGCCGCTCATCTGGTCCATCTCCTGAAATGTAAGGCAGAGAAGTCAAAGTCAAAAATCAAAAAGGGTCACAATACAGGATACAGTGACTGAGGAGAGCTCCGTGAATAGGCCCAGTAATACTAAAAGGAATAAAACGGGAAGTAAAAACATAAATGGGAGGCGACGCGGCAGGTTGTTACATGAGGATATGAAAATAACAATGAAAATCACTTATTGTCAGAAGTAGGCTTCAAATGAAGTTACTGTGAAAAGCCCCTAGTCGCCATATTATGGCACTTGGTTGGGGAGGCTGGTATGGGAATTGAACCCGCACTGCTGGCCTTGTTCTGCTTTACAAGCCTGCTGTTTCCACTGTGCTAAATCAGCCCCATGGGTTTAATGACAAGGAAAATTAGGAGAAAAGTTCAAAGGAAAATAACTTAGGAGAGATTACTGACAGAGGTGCGAAGATTCAAAACAGAGGTATAAAAACCATCATAAGGGTACTTTCCCTAAATGCTCGCAGTATTCATAAAAAGGTAAATGAGTTGATGACACAAATCATCACGCAGGACTATGATTTAGTGGCCATTACTGAAACATGGTTAAAAGATGGTCACGACTGGGAGTCGTCAAATAGTAACATGACTGTGGGGCGGGCAATAAACAAAGAAATAACTGATGCATGTAGAAACGGTACAGCAGTTATCATGGAGGATTTTAATCTCTATGTCGATTGGTTTAATTGACCAGGTCGGTCAAGGCAGCCTTGAGGAGGAGTTTATAGAATGTATCCGCGATAGTTTCCTGGAACAGTATGTAATGGAACCTACGAGGGAACAAGCGGTCCTAGATCTTGTCCTGTGTAATGAGACAGGATTGATAATGATCTCATAGTTAGCGATCCTCTTGGAAGGAGCGATCACAATATGGTGGAATTTAAAATACAGATGGAGGGTGAGAAGGTAAAATCAAACACTAGTGTTTTGTGATTAAAGAAAGGACATTAAAATGAGATGAGAGAAGAGCTCGTGAAGGTAGACTGGGAACAAAGACTTTATGGTGAAACAGTGAGAATTATGGTGAAACAGTTGGAGAACCTTCCAAGCGATTTTTCACAGTGCTCAGCAAAAGTTATACCAACAAAAAGGAAGGATGGTAGAAAGAGGGAAAACTGACCATGCATATCTCAGGAAATAAGGGAGAGTATCAAATTGAATGAAAAGGCATACAAAATGGCAAAGGTTAGTGGGAGACTAGAGGATTATGAAACCTTTAGGGGGCAACAGAAAGCTACTAAAAAAGCTGTAAAGAAGAGTAAGATAGAATATGAGAGTAAACTTGCTCAGAACATAAATACAGACAGTAAAAGTTTCCACAAATATATAAAACAAAAAAGAGTGGCTAAGGTAAATATTGGTTCCTTAGAGGATGAGAAGGGAGATTTAATATGGTATGGAGGGAAGGTCTTACGAGGAAAGGCTCAGGGAGTTGAGGTTGTTTTCGTTAGAGAGGAGAAGGCTGAGAGGTGACTTAATAGAGACATATAAGATAGTCAGAGGGTTAGATAGGGTGGACAGTGAGAGTCTTTTTCCTCGGGTGGTGATGACCAACACGAGGGGACATAGCTTTAAATTGAGGGGTGATAGATATAGGACAGATATCAGAGGCAGTTTCTTTACTCAGAGAGTAGTAGGGGTGTGGAACGCCCTGCCTGCAACAGTAGTAGACTCGCCAACTTTAAGGGCATTTAAGTGGTCACTGGATAGACATATGGATGAAAATGGAATAGTGTAGGTCAGATAGGCTTCAGATGGTTTCACAGGTTGGCGCAACATCGAGGGCCGAAGGGCCCGTACTGCGCTGTAGTGTTCTATGTTCTATGTTCTAATAATGGGAGATAAGGAAATGGCTGAGGAACTGAACAGATTTTTTGGGTCGGTCTTCACAGCGGAAGATGCAAATAACATGCTCGTGACTGATGGAAATGAGGCTATGACAGGTGAGGATCTTGAGACGATTGTTATCTCTAAGGAGGCAGTGATGGTCAAGCTAATGGGGCTAAAGGTAGACAAGTCTCCTGGCCCAGAGTCCTGAAAGAGATGGCTAGGGAAATTACAAATGCACAAGTGATAATTTAACAAAATTCACTAGACTCTGGGGTGATCCCGGCGGATTGGAAATGAGCAAACGTGACATCACTGTTTAAAAAAGGAGGCAGGCAGAAAGCGGGCAATTATAGGCCAGTGAGCTTAACTTCGGTAGTAGGTAAGATGCTGGAATCTACCATCAAGGAAGAAATAGCAAGGCATATGGATGGAAATTATCCCATTGGACAGATGCAGCAAGGGTTCATAAAGGGCAGGTTGTGCCGAACTAATTTAGTGGAATTTCTGGAGGACATTACCAGAGCGGTAGACAACGGGGAGCCAATGGATGGGGTATATCTGGATTTCCAGAAACCTTTTGACAAGGTTCCACACAAAAGGTTGCTGCATAAGATAAAGATGCATGGCATTAAGGGTAAAGTAGTAGCATGGACAGAGGATTGGTTATTTAATAGAAAGCAAAGAGTGGGGATTAATGGGTGCTTCTCTGGTTGGCAATCGGTAGCTAGTGGTGTCCCTCAGGGATAAGTATTGGGCCCATAATTGTTCACAATTTATATAGATAATTTGGAGTTGGAATCAAGTGCAATGTGTCCAAGTTTGCAGATGACATTAAGATGAGTGGAAAAGCAAAAAGTGCCGAGGATACTGGAAGTCTGTAGAGGGATTTGGATAGGTTAAGTGAATGGGCTAGGGCTTGTCAGATGGAATACAATGTTGACAAATAAGAGGTTATCCATTTTGGTCAGAATAATAGCAAAAGGGATTATTATTTAAATGATAAAATATTAAAACATGCACCTATGCAGAGGGACCAGGGTGTCCTAGTGCACAAGTTGCAAAAAGTTGGTTTACAAGTGCAACAGGTGACTTTGCCCTTCATTGCTAGATGGGTGGAGTTTAAGACTAGGGAGGTTATGCTGCAATTGTATAAGGTGTTAGTGAGGCTACACCTGGAGTATTGTGTTCAGTTTTGGTCTCATTACATGAGAAAGGATGTACTGGCACTGGAGGGTGTGCAGAGGAGATTCACTAGGTTAATCCCAGAGCTGAAAGGGTTGGATTACGAGGAGAGGTTGAATAAACTGGGACTGTACTCGTGGAATTTAGAAGAATGCGGGGCAATCTTATAGAAACATATAAAATTATGAAGGGAATAGATAGAATAGATGCGGGCAGGTTGTTTCCACTGACGGGTGAAAGCAGAATTAGGGGGCATAGCCTCAAAATAAGGGGAAGTAGATTTAGGACTGAGTTTAGGAGGAACTTCTTCGCCCAAAGGGTTGTGAATCTTTGGAATTCCCTGCCCAGTGAAGCAGTTGAGGCTCCTTCATTAAATGTTTTCAAAATAAAGATAGATAGCTTATTGAAGGATAAAGGATTAAATAGTTGTTTGGGCAGGAAAGTGTAGCTGAGTCCACAAACGATCAGCCATGATCTCATTGAATGGCGGAGTAGGCTTGAATAGCCAGATGGCCTACTCCTGCTAGTAGTTCTTATGTTCTTATGTTCTGATAGTTGTGGGACATCCTCTCCTGCGGAGACTCAGACAGGGCATCATAGTTCACCATGCGTGGTGGGGGGTGGGGGGGGGGGGGGGGGGGGGAGAAGATTTCAAGGGGGGAGGCGGTGCCCACTCACTTGTGCAGCCCAGTGTAGGTCATTGGCCTTCTTGCGGCACTGGGTGCCAGTCCTCCTGTTGACGATGCCCGACCAGCCTTCGCTGCCACTTCCTCCCAGGCGGCACTGGCTGCCCTGTGGCTTGCCCTCAGGCAAACAGGACATCGCTCCTGGCCTCGACTGCCTCCAGGAGCCTCAGTCGGTCTGCGTCCCCAGATCGTGGGGGAGGTCATCTCGGCGCCATGGATGCGAGTGGAGTGGGATTGACTGTACAAGAGCAGTTTAAGTGGTGCTCTACCTTGTCAGTAGGGGACTGGCAAGCACGATCCTGGTAAATCGGCTGGCAAGCCATGATTTGCAGCATGAAGCCCCCATTGGGACATGTGAAGTGGCACAATTAACGTTGCATTGTGATGATGGCTCGCTGGGCCGAGCGACAGGAACCTCGTGGTAGTTCCCACACCAGCACACTTAGAAATTTTTTCATTGAATCGCGCCCTTAGAAATCTTTCTCTTAAATCATGTCCTTTATTTTTAAATTTAAGTGCAGGTCAAATTTGAGCAGATGGCATGACTCAGGTATTATCTCCCTGGAAAAGCAAACCTACAAAGACATGCTGTTCTCAGACATTCCCACATTGATGTGTCCATGTTTGTGACCATAACAGTGTGGCCTCAAGTGAGTGTGGCATTCTCATTGTGGTGACAACTGCATCTGCCTTGTGTGCTTCCATTTGTCTGCTTCTGCCTCCGGATAAATCAGGAGCACTGCCCACTTTAAGAATTTAAACTGCAGCTGGGAAAACTCCAGCAACGTGGTTCTAATCAATCACTGACTGAAATCACAGGAATGTAATTGTTCCATTCTGGTCATTTTGCGTGGGCAAACTGAGCACGCAGCACACAGCCTACTGCCAGCCAGTGAGGAGGGAGAATTTCCAATTAGTACCAATGATAACCTATATTTATTTACTGCATTTAACGTAAGGTGCTTTACAGAGAGAAATTAGACCAAAAATCACCTCGCCAAAGGACGTGATGATAAAATGGGTCTCAAAAGGTTTTGTGAGAAAGGTGAGCTTGAAAGAGAGTTTTAAAAAAGGTCTGAGCTCAAGAGGAGGTGGAAAGATAGGAGAGGTAAGGGTGGGGCTGGGTTGGTTACCATCGTACGGAGCCTGGACAGCTGAAGCCACAGCCTCGATGGTGAAGTGAGAGGATAATACCCAAGGAATCAGATCATGTGGTTGGGGAGCCTTGGTATTATAGAGCTGGAGGATCCTATGCTGGAGAGAGATAAGGCCCCCTGCTGGTCTCTTGGCATGACTACCGCCATACCCAGTATAACCCTGGCAGATACAGCCATCTTTCATCCTGTCCACATGCCCAAGTCTCCTTTGCTTAATTAGCATGAGTATGCTTGAAGATTTTCCCGACAGGGGACTGCTTCATAGGTGGCTTTGGTTTTCCATGTGATGTCAAGAATGAGTCATAAATTCTGCAGATGGAAGATATTGGGTGCAATGCAACTAAATGTTAACAAAGTCCCATAGTGAGCGATTTAGTCGTGTATTTCCGGGTGCTCGCAGCACCAAGGAGCACATGGCTATAAAAAACCACTAGTGTCAAATAAAGTGCCTCAGCCTTCTGATCTCCAAGGTCCCTGATCTCTCCCAAGTTCCAACGCAATATGGGAGGATCCCCGGCCCTCCCAATACCCATGCACGGCATCCCCAGCCCAATCGTCAGCACACAAAAAATGCCAGCTTGGTACCTTGGCAGTGCCAACCTGGCACCCTGGAAGTTCCCCTTCCAGTTGGCAGTGCCACCTGGGCACTTTGAAAGTCCAGGCTGGCAACCAGGTAGCACATCCAGGCCACTAGATTGGCAGTGCCAGGGTGCCCGAGTGACACCAGTAGTGCAAGGGTATCACCCCACCCAAAGGGCATGGATCTGGGAGCCTTAGATTCCCTGGGAAACCTCTACGAGTGCCATTCCACCTGGTCCCTGTTTGCGGAGACGAGTACTGAACGGCGCTCAACCGAGGCCTGCGAGGCAAAGGGGTTAGTTCCCAACGCTTCGGGCTTCTCGGGAAAGTGCATATTAAAGTGAGACTGGTTGTCTCACTCTAATATGCAGATTTGCTAAAAGGTGAGACTGCTCACAATGTGAGGGATTTACATCACAACATCTCGCGAGATTGCATTCGACTCATGAGGTATTGCGAGCTGGGTAGATCTCGGGTGCAGGGTCTTCTGCATTTATCGGTCAGGCAGTACCGCAGCGAGCTGCTTTTCGGGTGCAGCATGTACGTTGGATCGTATCTGTTGAGTCATTGTTCTTTGTAGGTATATTGGCTCAAGACATATCCTGGATGCTTCCAGTAGTTAACAAGGGGTTTATTGATGAAAGGAAAAGGTAGGTAAGTAACAGGCACAGAACTTTCTGACAGTCTTCCTGTTGGCATTGACCACATGCCCCGGCTGGGCCATAATCTGTCCATCTAGCAAAGGTGGCCGTGAAGCCAAATTACAATCCAAAACCAGGCTCATGAACCCTGGCCAATAGGGAGTTTGAACCAATTGAGCCTAATCTTCTGTAACCAGTCTCATCCCATCAGGCTGGGTCAGTGCCCTTCCATGACAATCGAGGGTCGATTGTCCTCTTGCTCTTTGTACGCCACTGATGTGTTGATGGTTCCAAGGCATTTCAAGGTTTCCCCAGTGTAGATGGAAAGTTTGGCTGCAGTATTGTTCAAAGTTAAAGGCTGAATTCCAGCATGGATATATTTAAAAGTCTATTGTCCTACAGTGGCTACTAAAGCCCCGGTGTCGACCTCCATTTTGATGGGTTTGCCACTTACCCTTAAGACAATTTCAATTGGGGTCATCTTATTCAGTTGGGCTGCATTTAGCCGACACATAGCATGATCTTCTTCAGAGTCCTTCTCCATTATATTCAGTGGAACTGTGGGCTGCTGCTGCTGTTGTTTTTTTTTGCATTGGCACACTTTGCCTAATGCGGCAATGTGCTTGGATGTCCCGCTGTGGTTGTATCGGAACACCCGAACATTGCAGGTCTGTTAGGGGTGGTCTCCTCCACAATGAAAGCAGTCCACCTCTGAATTGGGTTGTTGCCCCATCTTTTTCCTGTGTTTTTTTCCACTGGTCCTGTCACAAGGACCGTGTCTGGTTCTCTGATGTGCCTGTTAATCCTGCTGCACATCTCACGGTTATACCGCCCCATACTTAATTAACCTCCCCCTCAGCCATGCTTTGGAGCTCAGTGGATCCTTTCTCGGCACACTCCATCGCATAAGCTATCTTGACCGCTTTTTCCAACAGTATAGTAGTTGAAGCCAAGATGTTAGATCATGCCAATTAGTCAGCCACACAACATATCACTCAGTGCAGTCCCAAACTCACAGTGGTCAGCGAGCTGGTGAACCCTGGCTGTGAAAACTGAGATGAACTCTTCATGATCCCTAATTTATAACATTGGAGGATAAATGAGGGCCTTGGGTTGAAGTGTTCTTCGACCAATCTTGGGTTGAAGTGTTCTTCGACCAATTTCATGATCTGGTCAAAGGTATTTACGTTGGGTTCCTCTTGCGACGCAATGTTCTGAATTAAATTACCTGTTCGGGACCTACAAACTGCCAGAAGTATCACCTTCTGCTTCTACTCATCTCGTTCACAGTAAAAAGATTGCAGAGCCGTTCCACGTACTGGCTCCAATACTCAGTCCCTTGGTCAAACAGGTCTGGTTTACCGATGATAGGCAGTTGTATTCATGGTTTAATGATTCCCAGCTCTCATTAAAGCTTCTTTACTTTTTCAACTGCTCCTTCCCTCCCACCTCAATCCATGATGTATTGTAGACTGTGATTAAACTTCTTACCTCATCACCAATATGGTGGCTCGAGCCATATCCTGGAGGCTTCCAGTAGTTAACAAAGGGGTTTATTAATGAAAGGCAAAGGAACGTAAGTAACAGTTGTGCTAAACTTTTTGTCAAGAAACAGGCTGTCTTTTGCTGTAATGCAAGGAAGCAGAATTTGCTGACTGCTCCAATGGTATACTGCTGAGTCTGGTCACAGGCAGAGACACAACACCCCGATAATGTTAAAAACATACTGGAGAATGGTTCCATTGTGAGGCCTTATTGATGTAACAGCAATTAAATGCCCCGAACGTCACCCACGTCCAACACAATGCCATCCGCACTCTCAAGACCAACCGCAACATCATCATCAAACCAGCAGTTAAAGGAGGGGCCACCATCATACTGAACAGAACAGACTACTGCAAATAAGTGTACCGACAACTCACCAACCAGGAACACTACAGACAGTTACCCGCAGATCCGACCAAGGAATACACCTGCCAACTCAACAGACTGATCAAGACCTTGGATCCAGACATTCAGAGCACCCGACGTACTCCCCGCATTGGAGATCTCTATTGCCTCCCGAAAATACCCAAGGCCAACACACCAGGCTGTCCTATTTTATCAGGCAACGGGACCCTGTGTGAGAACCTCTCTGGCTATATCAAGGGCATCTTGAAGCCCATTATACAAGGAATGCCCAGCTTCTGTCGCGATACAACGGACGTCTTACAGAAACTCAGCACTCGTGGACAAGTTGAACTGGAACATTCCTCGTCACAATGGACATCTCGGCATTCTACACCAGCATCTCCCATGACGACAGCATTGCTGCAACTTTCTCAGTACACAACACCGACAACTGCCAATCTCCAGACGCAATTCTGCAACTCATCCGCTTCATTCTGGATCACAACGTCTTCACCTTCGACAACAAGTGCTTCATCCAGACACATGGAACAGCCATGGGAACCAAATGCGCACCTCAATATGTCAACATCTTCATGCACAAGTTTGAACAAGACATCCTCACCGCACAGGACCTTCAACCAACGTTATACACCAGATACATCGATGACATTTTTTCCCTTTGGACCCACGGCGAAGAATTACTGAAATGACTACACGATGACATCAGTAAGTTCCATCTCACCATCAGGCTCACCATGGACTACTCTGCAGAATCAGTTGCATTCTTGGACACACTCATCTTCATCAAGGACGGTCAGCTCAGCACTTTGCGTTACCGCAAGCCCACGGATAACCTCACAATGCTCCAGTTCTCCAGCTTCCGCCCTAACACATTAAAGAAGTCATCCCCTATGGACAAGCCCTCCGTATACACAGGATCTGCTCAGACAAGGAGGAGCGTAATAGACATCTACAGACGCTGAAAGATGCCCTCGTACGAATGGGGTATGACGCTCGACTTATCAATCGACAGTTCTAACGTGCCACAGCAAAAAAACGCACAGACCTCCTCAGAAGACAAACACGGGACACAACCAACAGAGTACCCTTCGTCGTCCAGTACTTCCCCGGAGCGGAGAAACTACAACATCTTCTTTGCAGCCTTCAGCACGTCATCGATGAAGACGAACATCTTGCCAAGGTCATCCCCACACCCCCACTACTTTCCTTCAAACAATCACGCAACCACAAACAAACCATTGTTTGCAGCAAACAGCCTTCAGAACAGCAAAAATGACACCACACAACCCTGCCATGGCAATCTCTGTAAGACGTGCCAGATCATCAATATGGATACCACCGTTACATGTGAGAACACCACCCACCAGGTACGTGGTACATACTCATGCGACTCGGCCAACGTTGTCGACCTCATACGCTGCAAGAAAGGATGTCCCGAAGCGTGGTATATTGGCGAGACCATGCAGACACTGCGACAACGGATGAATGGACATCGCGCGACTATCACCAGGCATGAATGTTCCCTTCCAGTCGGGGAACATTTCAGTTGTCAAGGGCACTCAGCTTCTGATCTCCGGGCAAGCGTTCTCCAAGGCAGCCTTCAGGTCACGCGACAACACAGAATCGCCGAGCAGAAACTTATAGCCAAGTTCCGCACACATGAGTACAGCCTCAATCGGGACCTTGGATTCATGTCGCATCACATTCACCCCCCATCATCTGGCTTGGGCTTGTGAAATCCTACCAACTGTCCTGGCTTGAGACAATTCACACCTCTTTAACCTGTGATTAGCCACAGGGAGAATGTGCTCCGCCTGGACCTGTAGACTTAATTGCCTGCAAAGACATGCATTCAAAGTATCGTATTGAATCTTTGATTACGCCACGCTTCCTGGCGGACTCAGCCCGCGGACCTGGACTACTAAAGTAGTGCCCTCCTTTGGCCGCTCGCATGCCCCAGACCATCCATTTACAGTGCTCCCAGCCCCGAATGAAACCCCCCCTGCCCGTGGATTGGCCCTCCCCTGACTCTGCCGGCCCCAGACTGAGTCCGCAGCCGCCATGTGAGGTTCTCAAATGGGTGAGAGAATAGAAGTCCCACGTCATCGGGAAACCCGCCCAATCGGGGACAAAGCATTGCGGGGCAGGCTCAGGCAATGGCCTGAGGCCGTGGATAATTGGCATGGCGTACTCTTAGAGTATGCCGCTTTTCAGGGGGCAGAGGATCATACAAACCGACGCCGCTCCCGATATGGCCGTCAAAATGGATTCTGCGCCCCGTCGAAGAACGTGATTTTGGAGTCGGGGGAGGAGAATCCAGCCCCAGGACTTAATTTTTCCCAATTAAGGACCACTTTAGTGTGGCCAATCCAACTACCCTGCACATCTTTCGGCTGTGGGGGTGAGACCCAGGCAGCCACAGGGAGAATGTGCAAATTGCACAAGGACAGTGACCCGGGGCTGTGATTGAACTCGAGTCCTTGGCACCATGAGACGGCAGTGCTAACCATTGTGCCACTGTGCCGCCACCCAAAATTTGAAGAAACATGCCATTGTCTTCAACGGCGAGCTGGGAAGCATGGATGATACCTCAGTAAAGCTGAAGATCAAGGAAGAAAGTCAGTGCCGTATATAAGAAGACTCAAGGTAGAAGCAGAACGAGAACGGCTGGTCAAAGCTGGAGTCCTTGAAACCATTTGCATGAATGATTGGGCCATGCCGATCATAACCATGATTAAAAAGATGAATCTGTATGCATTTGAGCGATTTTACAATGATTGTTCATCCTGCACTGTGCGGAGAGCAGTACCCTCTGCCCTTGAGTGACGACTCATTTGCTGGTATGGCTGGAGGCCAACACTTCAGTAAAATTAATCTCAGTCAAGTATATCTTCAAATGAAAGTGGACCCAGATTCACAACAGTTTTTGACGATTGTGACACACAAAGGATTATTTAAATACAAAAGACAACCATTTTGCACCACATCCGCATCAGTGTTGTTCCAACGAGGTTTAGACCAAATTTTAAACGGATCAGATGAAGCACAGTGTTACTCAGATGACACCTTGGTTCCTGGAAAGAATGAGGAAGAGCATCTCCCGAGCCTAGAACCACACTCTGGAGATTAGGTTGTTTGAACCTCTACGGCCAGCAAACATAATTTTAAAACCACCACACTCAAACACACATCATTTACCTAATAGCCTATTTCTGTTTTGCACCTATTGACAAAACAAAGTTCCAAAACAGTACCAAATGCAGCATTGCAACATGGAGGCAGGTATTACTTTGGACTATTTACAAACTAAATAAAATTTGATGCTTTTAATGCTGCATTTAAGTTCATTAGAAAGTCTTCAATAAAGACAAGGGGTGTTATCGAGCAGCCTTGTTAGCTTCAGGCTCAAATCCGGTAATGGTCACTAAATGGCCAAAAATAGGATTTGCACGAGTGATATCTCAGTTTGAGATCTTCCTCTCCTCGCGCCAGTTACATAATCATGTGAACGACCTCTGATTTATCCGATTTTACTAAGTTTGAATACAATTAATTTGGTCAGACGCCCGTCCACGACGTGTCCTCCCCACCTGTCAGCATGATGTCACGCCGGCACAAATCATGACTGGCTTTCAAAAGCAAAACCCCAGTCACGATGACCACACGGGGAGGGCCTGCAGATCCGGGGGTGAAGGGACAAAGCTGGGCATTGTCCCCTGGCAGTATCCCGGTGTTGGCATGGGAAGGGGTGTCCCGATGCTTTGCTGTCGTGTTTAGGCCCTGCCCCCCCCCCCCCCCCCCCCCCCCCTCAAGCTGACTGTGTGATCCTCGCCAGTACTCTAAAATTGCACAGGGTGCTGTTTAATCAGGCAAGAAAAGGCGTCTGCAGGGCCGGCGACTTTCAGAGTTTCTCTCGCCTAATCTAACACTCAGCAATTTTGAGAAAATTGCACCCCAGGTTTCAGCATCATGTTAATTGCAAGTAAGGTATTACATCAGTGAGATGGATTTACAAATCAGGGTCATCGTATATAAATATGTGTTTTGGATCTTGATTTCATATTATACCTGCTACATTATTATATATATTTTTGAAAAACATTTTTGAAACAATACCGTTGATGATGTAATTTGGATCTTGCCCAAACAGTTCGTGAGCAATACAAGTTTAATCATTTCCCAATGCACATTAAGTTTCTTGATTTTTGTTCTGAAGGTTTTGTTGTATTAGTTGCATTTTTCAGCAACTTTAAAAATACATTCCTGATGCCCTGAAGTATGAGTGGCTCTAAAATCTTCCTATATCTACAATAGAAGTGATTCTAAAATCACAATCCTGAAGAGATAAATAGAAAAAGGTTTGTCAAATCTTTGGATAGTTTTCTTTAACAAAAAGCAAACAGCATGAAAAGATGTTTTTTGAATACCAAAGTCACATCTCTCGAATCGTGGGTTGAAGTATTTTAATCTAAGGATACATGTTTGAATAACATTCCAGGCTCCAAGGTAAACTCAGGTCTCACACGACAACACCATGAACTTCAAAGACTGTGCCTGACAAAAATATCTTGCTTCTGCTATGTAGCTGTTGGATTTAAACTTGCCTGCACTATAAGAGCAGCATCATGATAGACACAATGGCCCAAATGGTGCTTCTATAATTGTAAACTACCCGCATGTTCTTCCATTACTCCCCTGAACCTGACAGCAACTGGGGTCTGCACATGTGCAGAATAATGTGGAGATCCAGATGTTGCTACGGTGATTCTATCCTAATCCAGCGGGTGCACTGTGGAGCTGCACCCCGCACCCTTCCCCCCGCAAGATCAACCCCCCCCCCCCCCCCCCCCCCCCCCGCCGCAGATAGTACCAATTGGTAGCACAGTGGGTAGCACTGTTGCTTTCCAGTGCCAGCATCCCAGGTTCGACTCCCAACTTGGATCACTGTCTGTGTGGAGTCTGCACGTTCTCCACTTGTCCGTGTGGGTTTCCTCCCAGTGCTCCGGTTTCCCCCCACAGGTCCTGAAAGACGTGCTTGTTAGGTGAATTAGACATTCTGAATGATCCCACAGTGTACTTGAACAGGCGCCGAAGTGTAGCGACTCGGGGATTTTGAAGTAACTTCATTGCAGTGTTGATGTAAGCCTACTTGTGACAATAAAGAATATTATTATTATTAATTCAATACAATTGAATTGACAAGAGCTTGAACTACATCTCTATGATAATTTCCATAACAACTCTTGAAAAAGTTGCATCTTGTCGAATGATGGGTAACTAGGCCCGCAGCTTCTTCTCTGGTTAGCTGGTCCGCCGCACAGAATGATCCGGAAGTGTGGGTAACTGGGCATGTGTGCGAGAAGCACATGGCTCTCAAACTCTCAGCATTTTTTTTTTGTGTTGCTTGAAGCCATGCGTTGTGCCAGAACTACTCAATGAAAAATGCAGGGGTAGTGTTGACTTGGAACATTTGCCCCAATGTCAGGTTGGTTTTTACACCTTTTTATTTGCACTTTTCTTATTTGGTCGAGGCGAATCGAACAGAGGTTGGAGACATCAAAAGACATTTTTATGGGTTGGTTAATGTTTTATATTATTCATGTTTAGTGTTCAGAATTTGGGAGCCCCATGGAGGGAGGTGTGGGGGGGGGGGGGGGAAGGGGCATGCGTGTATGTGTCATGGGCAGGGGGGGAGAGCAGACATTGAGGAGAGAGGATCTGCCGACACTGACATTTGCGGTGGTGGGTGGAGGGGATATGCCGGCGATGACTTTCGGTGGAGGAGAGCCCGAGACCTCCGAGATGTGGCCTGAGTGACATTCGGCTGCAACATTGGTCGGGACACCCTTTAAAGATGGCACCTCGATCTAATTGAAGCCGGTTTCTGGCTCTAAGCCCCCGTTTCTTCAAGGTGACAGCATTAACCACGCCCACTCACTAATATTTTTAAGAGGTTCAAGATTCCATGAGAAATTTCGCAGACGGAGTCAGCGGGATTCAGTCTGTTTTTGTCGCCGGGTCGAGCACTTTGCCATTATTTGGGAAGGTTCCGCCCCATATGTTTACCCCGAGGCCTTCGTAAATATTTTGCAATAAAGAGTTTCAAGAAAAACTACACACTGACTAGTTCAAGTCCAGCATGAAATAAGCAAAGCCTCATCAAGGAATGTTAAGATAATAAGGCATGCTAAAAGTAAAATCTCATAGCAACAACTCAAAACACTGTATGCACTCACAGCAATAGCCATCGCTCCCACTGATGTGTTCGGTAGGCTGGGTCTATGTGGATTGCGTTTGATGCAGTGTAGAGAGAAACAGGCTACCAACACTTGATGATATGCAACACGATTTTATTGAACAACTAACTATAAGTAATGAAGTTACTGTGAAAAGCCCCTAGTCGCCACATTCCGGCAGCTGGTATGGGAATTGAACCGTGCTGCTGGCCTGCTTGGTCTGCTTTAAAAGCCAGCGATTTAGCCGAGTGAGCTAAACCAGCCCATGGTATAGATATGTACAGATGTCAAAATGATGAGATAACAAGGTAATGCAACATTCAGTCCATAAATTCAGTCTCTTTGGTGGGCGACGAATTCTGGCTGACCGCCTCATGGGTGGGTCAGGAGCCGCCTGCAGCTGAGCGGGCGGAACTGCCTCCAATGCGGTGGTCGTAGAGGTCGGTAGAATAACTGGCAGATCGGTGACCTCGCAGTGTGCGAGGCGGGACATCACGGTCGGGTGGCGGGCATGAAAGTCTGCGCAGTGCCCGTCTATTGCGCCGGAGAAAGGAGCCATCAGGCATGCGAACGAGGAACGATCTCGGGGCCACTAGCTTGACCACCACAGCTGTGGCGGACCATCTACCATCAGGCAGCTGAACATGAACTCGGTCAGCAGGGACCAGCTCGGGGAGATCTGTGGCATGGGCGTCGTATGCTGACTTGCATTGGGCCCGAGACTGCTGTATTCTCTGTTTGACCGGGAAGTTGTCACGGTCCGGAATGTGGAAGCCGGAACCGTCATTCGCAGTGTGCAGTTAATGAGGAGCTGCACTGGGGACAGCCCAGTGGACAGAGGGGTCGCTCCATAAGCCAACAGCACCAGGTTGAAATCGGAACCCAAGTCAGCAGCTTTGCACAAAAGTCGTTTAACGATGTGGACCCCTTTTTCGGCCTTCCCATTCGACTGGGGGTAGTGGGGGCTGGATGTGACATGCCGAATGTTGCACAGCCGGGCAAAATCTGACCCCTCCTGGCTGAAAAATCAGGGACCATTGTCACTCATCACCATAAGTGGGATCCCATGTCGGGCAAAAGTTTCCTTGCATGCCTTGATTACCGCCGCCGATGTGAGGTCAGACAGTCTGACCACTTCGGGGTAGTTGGAAAAGTAGTCCACTAGGAGGACATAGTCACGCCCCTTGGCATGGAACAGGTCAACACCAATTTTGGACCATCAGGAGGTTACCATTTCATGCTGCTGTAGAGTCTCTTTAGGCTGGGCCGGCTGGAATTTTTGACACGTCGGGCAATTGAGGACCGTGTTGGCGACATCTTGGCTTATGCTTGGCCAGTATACTGCCTCTCGGGCTCGATGGCGACATTTTTCGACCCCTAGGCGACCATCGTGGATTTGGCCGAGAACCAAATCTCACATGCTCTGTGCGATCACAATTCTTGTCAAGCTTCATGAGGGTGCTGTCTACCACCGTTAGATCGCCCTTGACATTGTAAAACTGGGGACACGGCCCCTTTTGCTAACCACTCGTGAGGTGCTGCATCACCCGCTGGAGCAGAGGATCCCTGGCCGTCTCCTCATGAATTTGCATGACCCTCTCATCAGAGGCCGGAATGTTGGAGACACAGAATTGCACCTGCGCGTCTATCTGACTGACAAAGTCGGCCTGCTCACACTGTGTGGTGATAAATCTGGAGAGTGCATCGGCAACAATGAGCTCTTTGCCCGGAACGTACACCAGGTCAAAATCATAGCGGCGTAGCTTGAGGTGAATGCGTTGTAACCGTGGCGTCATGTCATTGAGGTCTTTTTGGATGATGTGAACCAATGGCCTGTGGTCCGTCTCATCCGTGAATTTGGGGAGGCCATACACATAATCATGGAACTTGTCGATCCCTGAAAGGACCCAGGCATTTTTTCTCAATCTGAGCATATCGTTGCTCAGTGGGCGTCATGGATCTAGAAGTAAATGCATATGCAACTGGGGACCAGGAGGAGGAGTCATCCCGTTGGAGGAGCACTGCCCCAATGTCATCCTGGCTCGCGTCGGTGGATATTTGTGTTTCCTTGGCGGGGTCGAAAAACGCCAGCACCGGGGCCTTGGTGAGTTTTACCCTTAGCTCACGCCACTCTTGTTCATGAGCGGGTAGCCACTGGAAGTCCGTCGATTGTTTAACGAGATGGCGGAGGGCTGTGGTGTGTGACGCCAGGTTGGGGATGAACTTCCCAAGGAAGTTGACCATCCCTAGAAAGCGGAGGACCGCCTTCTTGTCCTCCGGGGTCTTCATGGCGTTGATCGCCGAAACCGAAATCCGGCTGCACACCTTGCTGCGAAATGTGGTTGCCAAGGAATTTGATTTCTGGTTGACCGAACGAACATTTGGCTCTGTTGAATCAGAGGCCATGCTCGTGGATCCTTTGGAACACCCGTTTGAGGCGCTCAATGTGTTCTTGAGGAGTTTTGGACCAGATTATGACATCGTCGACTTACACTCGCACACCCTCGATGCCCTCCATCATTTGTTCCACTATGCGGTGGAACACCTCCGAGGCAGAGATGATGCCAAAGGGCATTCGGTTGTATCAGTAGCGACCGAACGGGGTATTGAATGTGCACAGCTTGCGACTGGACGCTCCAGCTGTATTTGCCAAAACCCCTTGGAGGCGTCCAGCTTCGTAAAGAATTTGGCACGAGCCATCTCGCTGGTTAGCTCTTCTCGTTTGGGTATTGGGTAGTGTTCCCTCATGATGTCGCGGTTCAAATCTTTGGGGTCGATACAGATTTGAAGTTCTCCTGACGGCTTCTTACGCAAACCATGGAACTAACCCAGTCCATGGGTTCCGTGACCTTTGAAATGACACCCTGGTCCTGGAGGTCTACAGCTGCTGCTTGAGGTGGTCCTTACGGGGTGCCGGCACCCGACGCAGTGCGTGAACCACAGGAATGGCATTTGGCTTTTGTATCGGTATGGGTGTGCCCATACATTCGAACACGCTATGGTATTGAGCTGTGATGTCATCGAGTTGAGCCTGGAAGTTATCATCTGGTGAGGCTGTTGCCTGTGCGGACGACATGGTGTGAACCCGCTACACTAGGTTCAGGAGTTTACAGGCCCGAGCACCGAGCAGGGAAGCTCTGTTGGTTCCTACGATTTCAAATCGCACCGTTGCTTTTAATGACCTATTGGACACCGCAAGCCAGCATGAGCCACTGGCAGCAATGGCATTGCCATTGTAATCGAGGAGCTGGCATGCCGGTGGATGAATGCTTGGTTGACACAGATGGTGTCGAGGTCAGACTTTGAAATGAGGTTCGCTGAAGCGCCGGTGTCCAGCTTGAAACGTATGCGAGCCTTGTTAACCATAAGGGTGGCACACCACTCGTCATCCGGATCAATGCTCAGAATTGGGAATTGTTTCCCCCTCGTTGAGAAAGGCAACGCATGCTTCGTGATGATGCCCACCCGAAATGGGGATTTGAGGCCCTCAGCATCGGGATCGGGTAGACTGTCGGGGTCGGTGTCTGTCACGGGCTGCTGTACTGATTGGATGCTCCTGTGCTGTGGCTGGGATCGCTGTGTGCTGGGCAGTGATCTGCAAAGGGCTGCGTAGTGGCCAAGCTTGCCACACTGGAGACAGTGTCGAGATTTTGCAGGACATTACCGCTTTAAATGGTGGGAGCCACAATTCGGACACATCATAAGGCTGACGTCAGGACGTTCCGTGCGCCACCGCGCATGCGCAGTGCGATTGAACAACGTGCGCACTTGCATGGGGTGGTCGTCGATCTCGCCGTCCCCTCAGTCGTGGCGCGCATGCACTGGAGCCCGGGAAAAGCGCGTAAAATGGCCAATCTCATCAAGACTCAGGCCCAGCATTTGTTTGATGGCCTGTACCCGTTCTGCCTCATGGGGGTTTAGCCTTGCCGTTTCTGCCGCCCTGATGTGGGAGTACCAGTTGTTAGCGTGCTCGTGGAGGACGCAGGTTTCGATAGCGATGGTAAGGGTGAGCTGCTTAACTTTCAGGAGCTGCGGGCGAAGGGAATCGGAGTGGACCCCAAAAATGATCTATCCCGGATCATGGAATCAGTTGTCGAGTCATAGTTGCATGACTGCGCTAGGATGCGGAGATGGGTTAAAAAGGACTGAAAAGGTTCATCCTTACCCTGAAGCCTCTGCTGGAAAATGTATCGTTCAAAGCTCTCATTGACCTCAATGTCGCAGTGGCTGTCGAACTTCGGCAGAACTGTTTTAAACTTCGTCTTCTCTTCGCATTCAGCAAATGTGAGGGAGTTGTAGATGTGGATAGCATGGTCCCTGGCTGTAGAAAGGAATAGTGCGATCTTCCTGGCATCTGATGCGGCCTCGAGGTCGGTGGCTTCAAGATGGAGCTGAAACTTCTGTTTGAAAATCTTCCAGTTTGCACCGAGATTGCCGGCGATGCGAAACTGCGGAGGAGGGCGGACGTTGTCCATGCTACCGGATGGCTGATTACTGGTCAAGGCAGATTATCTCAAGGTAGTTCCGTCAAACTTCAGCATTACTCACTGGTACCATGATGTGTTGGGCAGGCTGGGTCTATGTGGACTGCGTTTGATGCAGTGTAGAGAGAGACAGGCGTCCAACATTTGATGAGATGCAACACGATTTTATTGAACAACTAACTATAATACATGCTTAACTGTGGATTGACATTATGCTGACTTGACTGGAGACCTGAGGGTAACCTGACCAGACTAACTGACTACCAATGGTGTTTGTACTAGCTGCTGCTCACGAGCTCGGACTGTCTCAGAGGCTGGATCCCGAGAGAGCGGGAAAACTGGTGCCCTCTGGCTTTATAATGGTCGTGTCCTGTCTGGTGATTGGCTGCTGTGTTCTGTGTGCTCACTGGTCATCCTGTGTGTCAATCACTGCCTGTCTGTGCACCATCATATACCTGGATGTATATGCGTAGTGGCCAAGCTTGCCACACTGGAGACAGTGTCGAGATTTTGCCGGACAAAACCTGGCACTGCTGAGACAAGAGTGACTGGCAGCTCTCAGAAATCAGATGGGGGCAGAAGACCCACGTGAAGCCAATTAACAATCCAATGGCCATTAGATGGAATTGGGGCAAGCTGGCCACCTTTTCTAATGCCACAGACCTCACCCTTACAACAAAATTCAGCCTCATATTTTTTTTAACCAGAGTAGATAATGGCAATAATTATTTTTAGTTTGCCTGCAGACACATTTTTATCTTTGAGGTTACTTATTGCCTTGTCTACCTAACATTGCTTTTGGATGCATTATAATCTGCAGAAAATTCCAAAAGTTTATTTTATTATTTAGAAATTGAGGCATTAGCACCGGCAAGGGACCACACATGCAGCAAGTATATTGTGGTTCACCTCTAATGACTTGTACATTCTTACCTCCCACAATCAAAATCCAATTCTTTACACTTAAAAAAAAGTTTCACTTACACTCAACTATCCACAGGGTTTCTTCAGTTCAAGAATAATTATTGCCGCAGAGCAATTTGGAATCATTTTCTGCCTTTATACTGTTTCATAATTGCTTTTCAATGCAAGTGCATTGGGCATGGATTTCCCCATAGCAGAGACGGGGTAAATGTCAGTTTGACTTGGCATTTATTGTGTAGGAATCATGCTGCTGCCAAATATTAACTGACCATTCATTATGGCGGCAATGTCATGGCAAAGATAACTGTTCCCAAACAATTTGTGACAATGTCAGCTGTGTTTCCAGAGCCTCAGCAGCAAGATAGGCCTGGCAGAGTAAGCTATTACTATTAATACCAGGGTGGAGAAAGTCAGAAGAATATGAGAATGGAAAACAAGACAGAGGTGTACAGCAAGTGAAGTTCAGTGGTTGGTAGGGAATGCTCAAAATGGGAAATCTCTTTAGGCAATCAGCCAAGAGTTGAAATAAAGGGTTTGACAAACAGAATAAAACAAGGATGGATTCTCACGTAAACTGAGAAAGGAGAAAATCGTTAGGGCCGGACTTTCCTGCATTTTCCTCGGGAAAATTCGGCATGCGTGTTCTTGTGTTTTCTGAGAGAACACCTTTCCCAGGATTTTTGTCTCTTCACATCGGAATCAAATTTGCAGTACTTTCTAAAAGCTGCAATGTAGTACAGGGCGAATATGTTTGCGGAGGCAGGCCAGTTAGAAGGCCCCATCTCAGTTCTCCAACTTCCACTTCCAATATTATTTTAGGGCCCTCTGAACCTTACCTCTCAGTCCTCACACACTCTCCCATCAACCCATGCCCCCTCAGATCACTCCTGTCATCCCATACCTCGTCAGATCCCTATGCCCACCCATGCATTCTCCATAGCCATCCAACCAGTATTCAATATGGACAGTCCTCCATAGCCGTGCATTTGCAATTGGAATTATTGTTTTCAAACTTTGGAAAAAATTATATCTCTGACATCTGGATTCAAATTCATGATCCTTGTAATTGGAAAGAAACAAAATTTCTCCAGTACAAAAATAATGTAATGATTTAAATGCCTGTTAGGTTTGTAAACAAACATGAATTCACATCAAAGACAAATTTATTCCCGGATGGAAAGATAATCTGCTGAACGAAAGTTGTTAACAGTTTTTGAAACCAGGTGAAGCATTCATAATAGCTAGAGCTGTTATAATAAAAGCTTCCACCTACATTGTTTGGAACTGAAAGATCAGAATAATGTCCTATTTACATTTTAAAGCAGAGTGCCTATCACTCAGTGGAGAACAGCAGTTGCACAGAGTTTTTCAACTTTAAGAAGCAGTGTTTTTTAAACAACATGGGCGGGATTCTCCGCGAACCGGTGGTGCGGGGCTACTCCAGCGACGAGGAGTGGTGTGAACCACTCCGGGTTCGGGCCACCCCCGAGGACTCTGCAGGCCGTCCATGGAGCCAGGTCCCGCCAGTAAGGACCTGTTGTGATTTACGCTGGCGGGACCCGCCACAAACGGGCGGCCACTCAGCCAATCACGGCCGGGAGAATCACCGGGGGGGGGGGGGAGGGGGCGCTGCCAGCAGCCCTGACCGGCGCACCGTGATTTCCGACCCTACCAAAACTCCAGCGCCGGAGAATTCGGCAGCCGGCGGGGACGAGATTCACGACACCCCCGGCGATTCTCCGACCCGGCGAGGAGGTCGGAGAATCCCGCTCCAGATGTCTGTCAATTTAAATCACTGCATAACACATAACAGCAGAGGCTGACGGGACTTTTCTTTTACACTTTTTAATACTTCATGGCACTTTTTCCCTTGTAAAAAGTACAGTAAAGCATTAAAAAAGTCACACATCTGTGGTCAATGTAATGATCGAGATACCTTTGCAGGTAGACCTTTTGGTGAATCTCTGCATTTAAAACATCTCTACTTTATAATGCAGCATCTAATAGTGACATGTGAGGGTATCAAAAGATAAAATCATAGAATGGTTCCAGAACAGAAGGAGGCGTGGTTCTCTGAGGAAGAAAGTCACCGTGTAAGACTCTTCTGCCTTTTCCTTGTAGCCCTGCATTTTTGTTCCTTTGCCGATAATGATCCATTTTCCCTCAACTGACCCTGCCTTCACCATGCTCTGACACGGCATGAGTGCCAGATGCTGGTTTTCTCACCTCAGCCAGCACTCTGCGCAGAGAATGGAAAATCTGTCCAATACTGTTCAGAGTGCTGTTTGGATAGAAAAGCTTGACTTTACCATTCAAATCATTTGGCCTTCGACCTCTTGACCTACCCTCAGTGTTTATCTTTAAATATTGAACTGAGTTCAGTGTTTGCATATATTTTTCACTTTTGTAGGTTTGCTAATCACCTACTTTCAAGATTCAAAAGGTTCAGTTCCTTTAGTCTTCTGACGTTAGGGTTCGGCTTTGTTCTTCTTAGCTGCATTGCCTCCAGGATCTGACTGCCTTCCTTGTATTCTGGTGGTCAGAAATTGGAGACTGTACTCGAGAAATAATCTAATCACTGTGCAACACAATCCTGAAGTGAGTAATGTTGAAACATGCCACCTCAGTACTTGCAAACAGTGTCAAAATGATGAGCTGGTTCTTTTCCTTCCCCAGAGGGATGAAGGTGGTGGAGGGGTAGGGGCGGTGAGGGAAGTGATTAGCAAATCAGATATCATGAGAGATATTCGACTACAAATATTTGCATCATCAAAACAAATGAAAATAAAACTTCCCTCGTATTTTATTTTTATCTTTGCAAATTACATGTACAGCCTGGGTATTACTTATAAAGATGTTGTCTGACATCCAGTACATGATGAGCAGACATTTTCCTTCAACTGTATTTTGAAAAAAACAATGTTTTCAATCCCCACCACAAATCCCCTTCTCTAGCCCCTGACTCCATCCATCTACCTGATAACTGAGACTGAACCAGACTGTTTTCAGACGTGCATGCCATAGTTAATACTAAGTTCCTGACTACAAATCCGTACCATCAGTGAGAGGTCTATTTCTGTCCTGGTAAAACGTTGCTCGAGTCCATCCCTGCCTCAGTTCACCTGCTGCTGAAACCCTCATCCATGCTAACTCTAAGTTTGATGATTACAATGCTCCCATTTTGTACCCTCTGAAAACTTGAAAATGTAGAAAACACTGCTGCCTGTACCCTAACCCGCATCAATCCCATTCATCCACAATTCCCGTGTTTGCTGATCTACATTGTCTCCCAACCAAGCCTTGGCATGTTTCACAACCTTAAATGCATTACATAAATATAAGTTGTTGTTGGCATCGAGTATCCCTGATTTTCATCGCTCCTCATTGCCGACTGTGCATTCAACAGCCAAGGTCCTAAGCCTTGGAGCCCCTTCCCTAAACCTTGCTGCCTCCTAATATATCTATTTTCCTTTAAGATGCTCTTTAAAACGTGCCGCCTTGATCAAGCTCTGCCCTAATATCTTCCTAGGTGGCTCGGTGTCAGGTCTAGTTTGATAATGCTCCTGTGTGGTGTTTTCCTGTGTCGAAGCAATATAAATGCAGATTGTTGTTGCTATTGCTGAAGACTTCAGCGTTATTCTTTCTCTGCTGCTTTTCTTTTTCGACCGCTTAATGTACCAAATGCATTTCTGGGCATGCACTTATCTCAGTACAATTAGTTGCCTGGAAAACTGAGATACTGAATATATGTGAGAGAGCTCAGTGATCACAAGCCACAGAGCCAGAACGGCAGGTCTCTATTTATAGTGCACCCTGAAGAAAGAAGAGAAGCCAAACCTTTGCATTATTTCTGAAGACAGTGCAAAATCGCAGCTGCAGCCATCCACTGATGTTAGGTTGAAGCGACCCATTACACACAGCTGAAGTCACAGCAGGGTCAGCCATGAATCACTTTCGTTAAAATGGTCTCTCCTTCCTTGCATGACAAAGGGTCAGTGAACATCATTGCATAATCTTTATTTTCTGGCTTACTCATTCCCATCTCATTGGTAACCGATGGGCTTAAGATCAAACATTTATGATTTCATGATGGAGATTAGTTTCAGAAGTAAACATGCTTTGCAATATTGTTTCTGCAGTGTGAGCTCAAAGCTTGCTGAAGTGGCTCTGTAAGAGGCACAAGCCTATAATTCAAAAACTATTATTGAATAATATGTGGATGAGCAACTGACATTTCTATTTCACGAAACAAAGAAATATGAATTGTCTCTCTGGCCAATCAGTGGCTGCTGTTTCCTTTCAATTTCTGCTATTTTGCAATGCCACCACACAGTTTAAATAACCTTGTTCACATTTATAGACCAACTGTCTCTTTCTCCCGACTAGTTTTCTCGATCTAGTTTAGCAACTGTAACTGAAGCATGTTCGGCATTAAAAACAATTATTTTTCAACAGTTCAATTAAGTATGCGGAAAATGCTAAAGGAAACCGTATTCTCAGACAGGAAACCATTACTTTCCACTCAAATTGGCTGAGTGGGCTTAGATAACATTGTTAATGCTAATGACTGCACTAATTAAAGGTTCCCCCATCATTTGAGTGGTGTTTTTCAAGGTGGTTCAGAAGCAGTGTCCACAAGAGCGGAGGATGTTAAGTGATATCCTCAGGGATTATAAACATTATCTTAGAAATTATACACATTATGAACATTAAGTATTGCATAGGTTACTGGTATGGGAGCTGTCAGTGAGCAGTTTGGTGTACGACAGTGTGACTGTTCCAGAAGTGAGGCTGACCTTTAAAGATTCCCAATTTGATGGTATTGCTACCCCCTCTGAAGAGTGCAATGCCTGTCTATGTTAAATTAAATTAGATGTTTTTTGTTTGACAGCAGCAGTGTTGAGATTAATCTGAATGAACGACTTATTGCGAAGCTCCGAGAGCCCGGGTGTTAGCTCCGCAAGTTGCAATCTGACCTCCAAGTCAGAAGGCCATGTGCGTAAGTCCCCATTTCAAGGCTCAAACACATAATGCCCGACTGATATTTAGTTGCATTACCATGGGAATGCTGCGTTGTGAGAGGACCCATCCTTGAAAATAGGCGTCAGGCAAAGCGCCTGTTCCACGTTCAAAGGCGCCCTGCCACAACACAAAAATGAACAGGGGGTTACCTGGCTAATATTTTTCCTTCGACTATTGACGGAGAAATTTTAAAAATTGGTGCGCCAATAGATTGACAAATTCATGACCTTGTTAAACTGAAATGCTTGTGTCATCGCAACATGAACTGTGTTAAAATAGCTAAAGAGTGTTTGGAAAGAGACTTTGGAAGTGTAATTGCCTTCATGTTAAAAATGTCTAATCAATGAAGGGCAGTAATTAACAAACCAATGGGGTGCCCAACTACATAGCCAAAACAGTGGAATGAGTCACAGGAATTTATGATCAGAACGTACAGTGCTCTGTGTAGGTCATGCTTTAAATACTACACTCAGCTCTCATTGCCAAAACACAAAGAAGGCTTTCAAATTATAGAAACAATTCAAAGAAGAGCTACAAGGCTGATTAATGACGGGGTGGGGTTCAGAGTTAAGAGAAAGTTGCAGCGGCTTCAGGAGTAATTTCCACTTCCATTGAGAACAGGAAATTGTGTGTAGCAGATCATCCTTATCTGTTACATGCTGCAACCAAATTTCCTTCCATAGGAACAAAGGAACTAGAGTAGGCCATTCAGCCCACCGAGACTATCCCGCCATTCAATGAAAACATGGCCGATCATCAATCTGAACCCCACAAGGCCTATCTCCTTGATGGCATTTCAGAGTTTTATGATGGCAGCTGAATTTCATCACCACATTTCAGCACTGTCTGAAAGTGAAATCTACCCCTCGAGTATTTCAGAATGAAAAATTCTGACAGATGCTCTCATAAAATGGTATAACATAGTAAATGGCGTTAATGCAAGGAAGTGAGACTAAGTGGCTAATAAAAGTTACTTCAGATTGATATCGAGAAATTCTGCATGCAGAGAGTAATCAAAACTTGGTAAGAACTTCACATGGGGCTTGTTTAGCACAGTGGGCTAAACAGCTGACTTGTAATGCAGAACAATGCCAGCAGCGCGGGTTCAATTCCTATACCGGCCGCCAGAATATGGCAACTCGGGACTTTTCACAGTAACGTCATTGAAGCCTACTTGTGACAATAAGTAATTATTATATTACTATTACAATAGAGGGTGATGATGAAAATCCTGGGATGATCAAAGGAACAATTAGATCTTATAGTAGTTGGTCAGAAGGATGCTTCTAGATAAAAGAACTAATATGGATCAAATGGTTCACCTCATGAAACACAATGATCATAACACAAGAAACATGATGGAATCTTACCAGTGTAGATTGACAGAACATTGGAACCATATCCAGGTCAGCATCTTGAGCCTGAGTAGCAGGCCTTCCAGGTAAATTTTATTTGGGACCAGCCAATTAAGAGGGGACCTTTCAGCGAAATGCAGGGGCTTGAAATTAGGGGCAGGTTTAGCACAGGGCTAAATCGCTGGCCTTTAAAGCAGACCAAGGCAGGCCAGCAGCACGGTTAAATTCCTGTTCCAGCCTCCCCGAAAAGGCACCGGAATGTGGCGACTAGGGGCTTTTCACAGTAACTTCACCTGAAGCCTACTTGTGACAATAAGCGATTTTCATTTTTCATTTCATCTCTGTCAGCGATATGATGCACTGACAATTATCTTCTATCTCCTTAAGAGGCATTGCCAGAAGTTACAGCAATACAGCAATTGACTTCAAACAATGTCAAAGACCTTGAACAGCTTTGAGCAAATAATGGCCAAATGCCACATTCAAAAGAATTCAAGTGGTCACCCACAGTTGGTTAGCAGGAAGATGCAGTGAGCTCACAGTGGGAAAAGGTTACCTGGAATGTTGGCATGGGAAGTTCTCCTCAAGCTGTGCCCAGCTCATGGCCTTTTTGCAGTAGCCCCTCAGATAGAGCAGATGACTCCTAATCCATGGCCGATATTGACTCTGCGCGGATGCAGTTGGGGCATTCTTTGGGCAGCCCCCAGATGCTCCACAACCCAGAAGATGTCACCATCGGCAATTAATATGGTAGAACATGAAAACTGCTCCAACCCTGCTGTAGGCACTAGAGGGGCATTGTGCAGTAGCATGAGAAATAGGATGCTGAAACAGTCTTAGCGGCACAAAGGAATTCACTTGGTTGTAGCTTCTGATTTTATTGAGGGATGATAATGTTTTTTTCAAAGACCCTGGGCGGGATTCGCCCGCAATTGGCAGTGTGGCCCGTACCGGCTCCAAGAGCGGCGCAAACCACTCCGGTGTCGGCCCGCCAGAAAGTTGCGGAATCCTTCTGGGGCGAGGCCGGCGCTGGAGGTGTTGGTGCCGCACCAACCGGCGCCGAAGGTCCACCGTGGGCCGCCGCTAGTTGGCACATGCGCAGGACTGCCGGCATGTTCTGGCGCATGCGCAGGGTGTTTCTTCTCCACGCCAGCCATGGCAGAGCCTTACAGATGTCGGCGCGGAGGAAATGAGTGCCCCCACGTCAAAGGCCTGCACGCAGATCGGTGGGCCCCGATCGCGGGCCAGGCCACTATGGAGGTCCCCCCCCCCTCCCCCTCCCCGAGGCCGGATCCCCCCACACTCTCCCCCCCTCCCGAGGACTCTGCAAGCCACCTCCAAGCCAGGTCCCGCCGGGATGGACCATGTCCATTTCACGGCACCGGGACTGGCCGAAAACGAGTGGCTGCTTGGCACATCGGGGCCCAGGGAATTGGCGGGGGCGGGGGGTGGGCGCAGCCAATGGCCCCCGACCGGCGTGGCACGATCCACGTTCCCGCCCGAAAACCGGCGCTGGAGAATTCGGCAGCCGGTGTCGGAGCGACGGGGCGGGATTTATGCCGCCTCCCCTGCCGATTCTCCGACCCGGCCCGGGGGGGGGGGGGGGTGGTGTTCGGAGAACCCTGCTCCATATCTTTTTTTACTTCGGAAGATTTATGTTGTACTTTATGTCCAATTCCATGTCGATTATGGGTAGGATAAAGTATGGGAGTGGCATGAAATTGTCGCTTCTAAACATCATGGAGAGCCTTGTTTGAGTATGCAGTATGGGCAGCAGTGCATCAGCTGGCATGAGGGCAAAGATAGTTGCACTGCCCTCAGTTGAAGCATGCCTATGGGCGGCACGGTAGCACAGTGGTTAGCACTGTTGCTTCATAGCACCAGGGTCCCAGGTTGAACTCCCGGCTTGGGACACTGTCTGTGCGGAGTCTGCACATTCTCCCCGTGTCTGCACGCGTTTCCTCCGGGTGGTCCGGTTTCCCCCCACAAATCCCGAAAGGTGTGCTGTTAGGTGAATTGGGCATTCTAAATTCTCCCTCTTGTACCCGAACAGGCTCCGAAGTGTGGCGACTCAGGGTTTTTAACAGTAACTTCATTGCAGTGTTAATAATGTAAGCCTACTTTTGACACTAATAAAGGTTATTCTTATTATGTTCTTGAGCTTTTCGGTCACGCAGGCACATACGTGGACACATCATGGGCTCACCTGAGTGTTCATGCTCCTCCTAGCCGTAGCCTTCCTTATCCTCCTTGGAAACCAGTCTGCCGCCACAACATCCTCTGGAATTAGTTCCATACCTCCTTGAATTGCCTGGCTATACAGGTTGCACACACTACCACTGTGAAAAAAACCCTTGCCAGCCTTTGAACCTCTTGTGTGTATCTGTGGTGGGTGATGTACTGTTGTTCGCAGGTTGTTTTCCTTGGAACGGAGTATGCTGAGAGTTTACCGAATTGAGATGTATAAAATTATGAAGGCCTTAGACAAGGTTGGCAATAACTACTTGTTTTCACCTGGCTGAGGGGTCAATTTCCATGGGTATAGATTTAAGGTGGTTGGTAGAAGGATTAAAGGGGTCATGAGGAAAAACTTTTTAAATCTGAGTGTTGGTGTGGGGATGGGGAGTGGGCTGGAATTCACTGCCTGAATTGGTAGTCGAGGCTGGAACACTCAATTCACTTAAAAGGTTCCCGGAATTGCACCAGGAGAGCTGAAATCTACAAGGCTACAGGCCAGGTGTTGGAAAGTGGGATTAAAATGAGAAGCTAGTTTATTTTTTCACTCTTGTTTTAGGCCAGTGCTGAATGGTCTCTTTCTATGTCATCACATTCCTGCAGCTCTATGGCCTTCCTCTGTCAGAGCGCAGAGATCAGCAACCATTTTGAAATAGGTGATTGATGTGTTGGGCAGGCTGGGTCGACGTGGACTGCAGTTGATGCAGAGTAGCGAGAGACAGACCTCTAACACAGGCTAAGATGCAACACGATTTTATTTAACGTCTTAATTACCATACATGTTCAACTGTGGGTTGACATTATACTGACTTCTAGTACGAGCCTGACCAGACTTACGAGCTACCGCATGTTGTTTGCACTGGCTAGCTCACGAGCTCCGACTGTCTCAGAGGTTGGATCCCGAAAGAGCGGGAAACCTAGTGCCCTCTGGCTTTATAGTGGTAGTGTCCTGTCTGGTGATAGGCTTCTCTGTTCTGTGTGCTTACTGGTCATCCCGTGTGTCAATCACTGTCTGTCTGCACTCCATTATATACATAGATGTATATAATGACATCGCCACCTTTTTTTTGTTTCTTCTAGATAATAAATATTAAGGTGCTTGTGCGTGTGGATGTGTATGTGCCTGACTATACACAAAATGTGTCAAAATGAAATTATATACATAGGAAGGCGTCGCTAGTGCAGATATAGGGTAGATGAAACGATAAAACGGTATTTACAGAGGTCAAAATGATGAGGTAACAAAATGTACAAAAGTTCAGTCTATAAATTTAGTCTTTGTGGCGGGCGCCGAATTTTTGTTGATCGCCGCAAGGGTGGACCAGGGGATGCCTGCACTTGGATAGGCGGGACCGCTGCGGTGGTCGCAGGGGCCAGCAGGTTTCTGGTAGATCGGTGGCCTCGTGGTAGGGCACGTTCGGAGGAAGCATTGTGGGTGGCAGGGCATTTCGGTCAGATGGCGGGCGTGGAACTGTACGCAGTGCTCATCTGTTGCGCCGCAGCAAGGAGCCATCAGCCATGCGGACAAGGAACGATCTCGGGGCCACTTGCTTGACCACCACAGCTGTGACTGACCAGCCACCATCAGGCAACTGTACACGAACACGATCAGTTGGGACCAGCTCGGGTAGATCCGTGGCATGAGCATCATATGTGGATTTCTGTTGGGTCTGAGACTGCTGCATTTTCTGTACGACCGTGAGGTGGTCAAGGTCTGGAACATGGATGGCTGGAACCATGGTCCTCAGAGGGCGATTCATGAGCATCTGTGCTGGAGACAACCCAGTGGACAGCGGGGTTGCCCTTTATGCCAGCAGTGCCAGGTTGAATTCGGAGCCTGAGTCTGCAGCCTTGCACAGCAACCGCTTAACAATATGGACCCCTTTTTCGGCCTTACCGTTTGACGGCGGGTAGTGGGGGCTGGAGGTTAGGTGACGGAAGTTGTAGGACCGTGCAAAATCAGACCATTCCTGGCTGTAAAAACAGGGACCGTTGTCACTCCTCACCGTGAGCGGTATCCCATGCCTGGTGAACGTTTCTTGGCAGGCTTTAATCACTGACTTCGATATGAGGTCGGACAGTTTCACCACTTCTGGGTAACTGGAGAAGTAGTCAACCAGGAGGACATAGTCACCCCCCTTTGCGAGGGAAAGGTCGACACCGACTTTGGACCACGGAGAGGTCACGATCTCGTGTTGCTGCAAAGTTTCTTTGGGTTGAGCTGGCTGAAATATTTGACATGTAGGGCAGTTGAGGACCGTGTTGGCAACATCCTAGCTGATGCCCAACCAATAGACTGCCTCCCGAGCTCTGCGTCGGCATTTCTCGACCCCAAGGCGACCCTCATGGAGTTGGCCGAGCACCATAGCTCGCATGCTCTGAGGAATCACGATCCTGTCGAGCTTCAGGAGGATGCCGTCCACCACCGTCAGGTCATCCTTGACATTGTAGAACTGGGGACATTGACCTTTCTGCCAGCCAGTTGCAAAGTGCTTCATCACACGCTGTAGCAGAGGATCCTTGGCCGTTTCCTCACAAATCTGGATGACCCTCTCATCAGAGGCACACAATTGCACTTGTGCGTCAATGTGGCAGATGAAGTCAGTTTGTTCACAGGGTGTGGCAATGGACCTGGATAGGGCATCTGCAACAATGAGCTCTTTGCCTGGCGTGTACACAAGTTCAAAGTCATAGCGGCGAAGCTTAAGAAGGATTCGCTGTAACCAAGGCTTTATGTCATTTAAATCCTTCTGGATGATGTGGACTAGTGGCCTGTGGTCCGTCTCTACCGTGAATTTTGGGAGGCCATAGACGTAGTCGTGAAACTTGACTATCCCTGTCACTCCTTCTCAATCTGAGCGTACCGTTGCTCAGTGGGCGTCATGGCTCTGGAGGCATACACCACTGGAGCCCAGGACGAGGAGTCATCCCGTTGGAGGAGCACCGCCCCAATGCCATCCTGGCTTGCATCAGTGGATATCTTGGTCTCCTTGGTTGGGTCAAAGAACGCCTGAACCGGGGCTGTGGTGAGCTTCGTCCTTAGCTCACACCATTTATTTTCATGCGCGGGCAGCCATTGGAATTCCATCGACTTTTTGACGAGATGGCGGAGGGCTGTGGTGTGGGACGCCTTATTGGCAATGAATTTCCCGAGGAAGTTGACCATCCCAAGAAAGCGGAGGAGCGCCTTCTTGTCCTCCGGGGTCTTCATGACATTGATCGCCGAAACCTTGTCAGCATCTGGCCGCACGCTGCGAGATGTGGTCAACAAAGAATTTGATGTCTGATTGACCGAACGAGCATTTGGCCCTGTAGAGCTGGAGACCATGCTCATGGACTCTCTGGAATACCTGCTTGAGGCGAGTGATGTGTTCTTGGGGAGTTGTGGGCCAGATGATGACATTGTCAACATACACTCGCACCCCCTCGATGCCCTCCATCATCTGTTCCATGATGCGGTGAAATACCTCAGAGGCAGAGATGATGCCAAAGGGCATCCGGTTGTAGCAGTAGCGACCGAACGGGGTGTTGAATGTGCACAGCTTGCAACTGGATGCATCCAGCTGTATTTGCCAGAATCCCTTGCAGACGTCCAGCTTCGTAAAGAATTTGGCATGAGCCATCTCGCTGGTCAACTCTTCACGTTTTGGTATCGGGGAATGCTCCAGCATGATGTTTCGGTTTAGATCCTTGCAGATCCTTTAGAATGAGATCCGAAGCTCCCCTGTGGGCTTCTTGACGCAGACCATGGAGCTGACCCAGTCTGTAGGTTCTGTGACCTTTGATATGATGCCCTGTTCCTGGAGGTCCTATAATTGCTGCTTGAGGCAATCCTTGAGGGGTGCCGGCACCCGACGTGGTGCATGAATTACAGGGGTGGCGTTTGGTTTGAGCAGGATTTTGTATCGGTATGGGAGCGTGCCCATTCCATCGAATACGCTGTGGTACTGCGTGATGATGTCATCAATATCAGCCTGGAAATTTTATCAGGTGAGGCCGTCGCCTGTGACGATGACATGGTGTGGACTCGCTGAACCAGGGTCAGGAGCTTGCAGGCCTGAGCACCGAGCAGGGATGCTCTGTCAGGTCTGACGATCTCAAACCGCAGCGTCGCTTTAATCGACTTATTGGACACTCCTAGTTGGCATGAGCCACTGACAGCTATGGCATTGCCATTGTAGTCAAGGAGCTGGCAGGCCGGTGGAAGAATACTTGGTCTGACGTGGATGGTGTCGAGATCGGATTTCGAGATGAGGTTCGGCCATGCGCCGGTGTCCAGTTTGAACCGGATGCGAGCCTTGTTAACTGTGAGGACAGCACACCACTCGTCGTCGGGATCCACGCTGAGGATGGAGAGGTGCTTTGCTATCTTGGAGAAAGGCAACGCATGCTTCATGATGATGCCCACCCGGTATGGGGATTTGAGGCACTCAGCATCAGGATTTGTTGGGCTGTCGGGATCGGAATCTGGCATGCCTTGCTGTATTGAACGAACACTTCTGCGCCGTGGCTGGGATCGCTGGCTGCTTGGCAATGGAGCAGATCTGCAAAGGACTGCATAGTGGCCAAGCTTGCCACACTGTAGACACTGTCGTGCTTTTGCCAGACATTGCCGCTTTAAATGGGTGGAGCCACATTTCGGACACGTCATGACGCCAACGTCAGGGCGTTCCGTTTGCCATCGCGCATGCGCATAGCTGTCGAAGGACGTACGCACCTGCGCAGTCTGGTCATTGGTCTCGCCGTCCCCTCGGTCATGGCGCGCATGCGCAGGGGCCCGGGAAATGCGCGTGAAATGGCCACTCTCGTCGATACTTAGGCCCTGCATTTGTGCGATAGCCTGCACCCGTTCCGCCTCGTGGGAGGGTAGCTTTGCATTCTCTGCCACCCTGATGTGGGAGTACCGATGGTTAGCATGTTCGATGGCGATGGTAAGGGTGAGCTGCTTGACTTTCAGGAGCTGCTGGCGAAGGGAATCGGAGTGGAACCCGAAAACGATCTGATCCCAGATCATGGAATCAGCTGTCGAGTCATAGTTACATGACTACGCGAGGATGCGGAGATGAGTCAAAAAGGACTAATCCTTACCCTGAAGCCTCTGCTGGAAAACGTACCGTTCAAAGCTCTCATTCACCTCAATGTCACAGTGGCTGTCGAACTTCAGCAGGACTGTTTTAAATTATGTCTTGTCTTTGCCTTCAGCGAATGTAAGGGAGTTGTAGATGTGGATGGTGTGCTCCCCCGCTGTGGAGAGGAATAGTGCGCTCTTCCTGGCATCCGATGCGGCCTCGAGGTCGGTGGCTTCGATGTATAGGAGGAACTTTTGTTTGCAAATCTTCCAATTTGCACTGAGGTTGCCGGAGATGCGGAGCTGTGGAGGAGGCTGGATGTTTTCCATGTCACCGGATGGCTGCTTGCTGGTCAACGCTGATTCACTCAAGGTAGGTCCGTCAATCTTCAGCATCACTACCTGGTACCATGATATGTTGGGCTGGCTGGGTCGACGTTGACTGCACTTGATGCAGTATAGCGAGAGACAGACCTCTAACACTGGATAAGGTGCAACACAATTTTATTTAACATTTTAATTACCATACATGTTAAACTGTGCGTTGACACTATACTGACTTGACTTGAGACCTAGTACTAGCCTGACCAGATTTATTAGCTACCGCATGGTGTTTGCACTGGCTAGCTCACGAACTCTGACTGTCTCAGTGGCTGGATCCCGAGAGAGTGGGAAACCTGGTGCCCTCTGGCTTTATAGTGGTCGTGTCCTGTCTGGTGATTGGCTGCTCTGTTCTGTGTACTTACTGGTCATCCTGTGTGTCAATCACTGCCTGTCTGCATTCCATTATATACATAGATGTATATTATGACAGTGATGATAGCTTGTGAAGTACTTCCCAGACCATGACATATTGTGGGAGCTGATTTTCTCACACACAATCACGAACGGTACCTCGTAGTGGCAGACTAGTGTTCCCCTTATCCGAAAAGTGAACGTTTTAAGAGCTACCACAATCATCTCAGCAGTACAAATTCTGTTCCCTGAGGAAAAGATTCAGAAAAGAATGATATGTGACAATGGAATCCAATACACCTCCAGAGAATTTAAGGAATTCATGGAATGATATGGGTTCAAAATCATCATTATATTACCCAAGGGGACATGGGTTGATAGAAAAACATGTTCAGATGGTCAAAAGAACCCTCATGGAATGCCAAGACAAAGGATGGCCCAAACCTTGCCTCATTTTTACTCCATGCTACACCTCTCAATGCTGATATGAAATCACCTGCAGACGTACAACATAACAGAAAATGTTAGACAAATCTGCCAAGCAAGACACACTCTTCGAATGACCAGGAGAAAGGCAGACATCAACTTACTGGTGCACAAATAGAAGGAGGTTAACATTGCAACAAACAGACTACATCCCTGACTGCGCTGTTGAATGGACAAACAATATAAGTACATGATCCTATCATGAGAACTTGGAACCCAGCAAACATTGTTGATGAAGTTGAGACTCCAAGTTCTTGCACCATTGAGATTGGACTGGTAACGGCGCTGTTGCCGCTCTCCCCTAAGAGGTTTACCACGAGCCCGGTGGTGCCGGCGACCCTAAGAATCTGGGGACAGTGGAGACTGCATCAGGGGAAACAGGGGGCTCGATGGAGGCACCACTGGGTGGCAATCATCGGTTCATCCCGGGGAACAAGGATGGGGGATTTAGGGGGTGGCAAAGGGCGGGCATCAGTAAATTGAGGGACCTGTTTATTGGCGGGAGATTTGCGGGCCTGGGGGAACTGGAAGATAAATTTGAGCTTCCCCAAGGGAACATGTTCAGATACTTGCAGGTAAAGGCGTTTGCTTGGCGACAGGTAGAGGGATTCCCTTTGCTGCCCTCGCGGGGGACGATGGACAGAGTGCTTTCGAGGGTGTGGGTCGGAAAGGGGAAGGTGTCTGACATCTATAAGGTAATGCAGGAGGTGGCGGAGTCGTCAGTGGAGGAGCTGAAGGCTAAATGGGAGGAGGAACTCGGGGAACAGATAGAGGATGGGACTTGGGCGGATGCCTTGGAGAGAGTCAACTCTTCCTCCTCATGTGCGAGGCTTAGTCTCATCCAATTTAAGGTGCTGCACCGGGCCCACATGTCCGAGACTAGGATGAGTAGGTTCTTTGGGGGTGAGGACAGGTGCACCAGATGTTCAGGGAGTCCAGCGAACCACGCCCATATGTTCTGGGCATGCCCAGCACTGGAAGAATTCTGGAAGGGGGTGGCGGGGACGGTCGAGGGTGGTTGGATCTAGGGTCAAACCAGGGTGGGGACTCGCGATTTTTGGAGTTGCGGTAGAGCCGGGAGTGCAGGAGGCGAAAGAGGCCGGTGTCCTGGCCTTTGCGTCCCTAGTAGCCCGACGAAGGATCCTGCTACAGTGGAAGGATGCGAGGCCCCCAAGTGTGGAGACCTGGATCAGTGACATGGCGGGATTTATAAAATTGGAAAGGGTCAAATTTGCCCTGAGAGGATCAATACAGGGGTTCTATAAACGATGGCAGCCTTTTCTGGACTTCCTGGCTCAAATATAGGTATCTTGGTCAATGGCATCAGCAACCCGGGGGGGGGGGGGGGTATTCCTTATTGTAGTTTCTATTCCGTAACTTTATATTGTGTTAATTTGCGTTGTTGTTAAAATGCTGGGTTGTTCATGGAGGTGGGGCAAATGTTTATGATTGCTAATATTATTGTTATTTTTGGTATTTTACTATGGTGCGTTATTGTTGTATAAATTCAAAATTTTTCAATAAAAATTATTTAAAAAAAAAAGAGATTGAAACCAGGAAGCAAATGAGAAGGAACAGATCCTGTATTTGCATATTACATGGGAGCCAGAAAATAAGGAAAGTGCGTCAAAACCACCGGCAACATCGTTAACCAATGAGACATCAGCACCATCAGCAACAAGTGGTGCAACGTCAACTTCATCAGCAAGTGACACAAACAACATTAGCAACACCAAAGGGTAAAGGGTGATTACTCGAACTTCTGGGAACAAAAAGACACAATAGACCTTGGCCCAATTCTCCGGCTGTTCACTGGTCCTGGCGATAGCATATCCCTGTGGTTTCCCGGAGGCATGGGGTGGCTTGAATTGGAAATCTCCTGGAGATTAAAATTAGTCCAATCAATGTTCTCACTGGGTATAAATTGAAGAAGTACCAGATGTCCTTATGCTTACAACAGGGGGTAGGTTTTTCAGGCCTTTCCCGTTGGCGGGATCATCCAGACCTGTTAAAGGCGCTGCACTGCAGTGGGTTCCCCGCCCATTGAGAAACAGAATGGCCATTAACTTTGGCGGAACCAGAAGACCCCACCAGCAGAAATTGGCGCACCGCTTCCGCAACTAGAAAATCCGGCTGGAAAAGGGGGCATGAAAATCATGGCCAAGGTGTTAGAAAGTGGACAAAAATAGGTTTTTGAACACTGCAAAAGGAGCAAAGAAGGCAGAGAACCTGGGAGGACAGAAAGGCCCAAAATCTGCACAACATGATGCTGAGAAGAACAACGGAAAACAGACAAAGGCTGCAAGCCAGCGTCAGACAAAAGAAAAACACACAAGGTGGAAGTGAAATTATTGGCTGCAGAAAAAATGACAAATGAAATGTACAGAGGCTGCAAGTGAAAATATTGCTGCAGAGAAAAAGGAAACACAGAAAAAGGCTGTAAGTAAATTACTGTGTAACAATGGCTGCAGTAAATGTTCTAATTCCATCTGCAGTAACAATAGACAGTGATGAATGACAAACCTGACAGTTTTTCCACTTACAATGGTAAATGTAAGCGATTGCAACTGACTTAATTAATCGGCCGCACAGTTAACACTGCTGGGGAAGGACTGCTACAAAGGGCACACCACCCTGATTCTAACAGATGGCCAAATAAAAAAGATGGCAGATATTTTGGAAGCCTTAAATGCACAATTTGAACACCAAGTGTATGTCATATATGAAAGATATGTATTCAACCTCAGAGTTCAGAGTGAAAATTAGACCTTTGAATGGTATGTCATGGCCATAATGCAGCTCACAGAATCATGTGAATTTAGGCAGCTAATGGATGATAAGATAAAGATAAATTGTCTTAGGTGTGAGAGACCCCACAATGAGAACACATCTACTGAAAAATGAGAAACGAAGAACAAAGAACAAAGAACAATACAGCACAGGAACAGGCCCTTCGACCCTCCAAGCCTGTACCGGTCATGATGCCAACATTTTCCAAAACCCTCAGCACTTCCTTGTGCCGTAAACACATTAAAGAAGCCAACCCGTATGGACAAGCCTCCATATACACGGGATCTGCTCAGACGAGGAGGAGCGTAACAGCTATGCAGGCGCTGAAAGATGCCCTCGTACAAACGGGATATGGCGCTCGTCCCATCGATCAACAGTTCCAACGCGCCACAGCAAAAAACTGCACTGACCTCCTCAGAAGACAAACACGGGACACAACCGACAGAGTACCCTTCGTCGTCCAGTACTTTCCCAGAGTGGAGAAACTACAACATCTTCTTCACAGCTTTCAACACGTCATTGATGAAGATGAACGTCTTGCCAAGGTCATCCCTACACCCCCACTACTTGCCTTCAAAAAACTGCGCAACCTCAAACAAACCATTATTTGCAGAAAACTACCCAGCCTTCAGAACAGCGACCACGACACCACACAACCCTGCCCTGGCAATCTCTGCAAGACATGCCAGGTATCGACATGGATACCACCATTACACGTGAGAACACCACCCACCAGGCACGCAGTACATACTCGTGCGACTCTACCAATGTAGTCTACCCCATACGCTGCAGGAAAGGATGTCCCGAAACGTGGTACATTGGCGAGACCATGCAGACACTGCAACAACAAATTGTCATGTGGGAGTACATAGAATTACATAGAATTACATAGAATTTACAGTGCAGAAGGAGGCCATTCGGCCCATCGAGTCTGCACCGGCTCTTGGAAAGAGCACCCTACCCCTACCAAGGTCAACACCTCCACCCTATCCCCATAACTCAGTAACCCCACCCAACACTAAGGGCAATTTTGGACACTTAAGGGCAATTTATCATGGCCAATCCGCCTAACCCGCACATCTTTGGACTGTGGGAGGAAACCGGAGCACCCGGAGGAAACCCACGCACACACGGGGAGGATGTGCAGACTCCGCACAGACAGTGACCCAAGCCGGAATCGAACCTGGGACCTTGGAGCTGTGAAGCGATTGTGCTATCCACAATGCTACCGTGCTGCCCTTTAAAAAATGGATGTTTAAGCAATGTACATTTAAGAAATGGAGCAGCTCATATTACTGAAGTGATGTCAGAGGGGGGAGCTGAGCTGAGATCACTTCTGCTTTTTCTGCTTTTCGTTTCAGTTTGAGAAACCAGCTGAAAAGTGCCTGGCTGGTTTGCTGTGAGCTGTTTTGAAAGGAGAAAGCCAGTTTTGAGAAAAGAGCTAGGGTGTGTCTGTGTTTGCAGTAAGCTGGATCTGCTGTGATCTTTGCCAGGAAAGAATATCTCTGAATCATTTGGGTGATTTGAATTCATAATAATAATGTCTTTAACCTGATGTGTTTCTGTTTAAAGGTGTTAAGTCTTTTGGAGGTTTGAAGAAACATTTTGAGGGATTATTTAGTGTTGTATTATTTTGGGGGTTATCTTTGAAGTAAGGGGTGTTAAAAGGTTAAGTTGAATTCATGAAATAAACATTGTTTTGTGTTTAAAAACCCACGTGTCCATAATTGTAATACCACACCTGGAGAACAAGCCGTGGGCTTCAAAAGCAACAATACATTAAAGTGGGGGTTGGTTGAACTCCATGATACATTTTGGGGTTCTGAAAACGCTGCTCCCATAACAGAATGAACGGACATCGCGCAACAATCGCCAGGCAGGAATGTTCCCTTCCAGTCGGGGAACACTTCAGCAGTCAAGGGCATTCAGCCTCTGATCTCCGGGTAAGCATTCTCCAAGGCGGCCTTCAGGACGCACGACAACGCAGAATCGCTGAACAGAAACTTACAGCCAAGTTCCGCACACATGAGTGCGGCCTCAACCGGGACCTGGGATTCATGTTGCATTACATTTACCCCCCACCATTGGGCCTGGGCTTGCGAAAACCTACCAACTGTCCTGGCTTGAGACAATTCACACCTCTTTAACCTGGGGTTACCCCTATCTCTGGATCGGCAAAGGACTTAATTACCTGTAAATGCTCACATTCTAAGCATTGTCTGGCATCTTTGAATTTGTCTATATATATATATATATATGTATGTTTCTGGAACACACCTTATCATTCACCTGAGGAAGGAGCAATGCTCCGAAAGCTAGTGTTTGAAACAAACATGTTGGACTTTAACCTAGTGTTGTAAGACTTCTTACTGTGCTCACCCCAGTTCAATGCCGGCATCTCCACATCAAACTTCTACAGATGTGCGAGAGAGAGCATCCTATCCGGCTACATCACAGCTTGGTATGGCAGCTGCTCGGTCCAAGATCGCAAGAAACTGCAGTGTGGTGAACTCAGCCCAACGCATCACACAAGCTTTCATTGATTCTGTATACACCTCCCGCTGCCTCAAGAAGGCAGACAGCATTATCAGAGACCCCTCCCACCCAGGCATTGCCTTCTTCCAGACCCTTCCATCAGGCAGAAGTCTGCAGACCCATACATCCAGACATAGGAACAGCTTCTTCCTCACAGCTACAAGACTCCTCAAAGACTCCCTCTCGGACAGATCTTTTCCCTGTAAGAACACTATTCATGACGCCCTATGCTGTTCTTGCTCATGTATTTGCTTTGTTTTGCCCCTTGTTCCGCACTGTAACCAATCACTGTTTGTTGATGTACCATTTGTCAATGTTCTCTATTGATTATTCTTTTGTCTACTATGTACGTACTGTGTACATTCCCTCGGCAGCAGAAAAATACTTTTCACTGTACTTCGGTACATGTGACAATAAATCAAATCAATCAATCAATCAATTAACAGCTCAGTGGAGTGCAATGAAAAAAACAGTGTTGAAGCAGGTTGATTTAGAACATAGAACATAGAACAGTACAGCACAGAACAGGCCCTTCGGCCCTCGATGTTGTGCCGAGCCATGATCACCCTACTCAAACCCACGTAACCACCCTGTACCCGTAACCAAATAACCCCCCCCTTAACCTTACTTTATTAGGACACTACGGGCAATTTAGCACGGCCAATCCACCTAACCCGCACATCTTTGGACATCGTTAACTCTCCCAGTGAAGAAAGATATAAGAGACTGGCAAACTTTAAACCAATGGACAGAATTTCCCACCGGGGTGGGAGATATTCCAGTCCTGTCTAAGTCGAGCCCCGCAGCATGATCTCCGGCACTGGGGTCAGTGAACCCTGCAAAATGCCACCGACTTCAGCAGGACCGAAAGATCCTGCAGCAGCAAATAGTTTACCGTCTCCTCCACGGTAAAACCCGTGGCAAGGGGTGCCTGAAAAATTCTGACCATGAGGTTCTAACCAATAAGATTTGAGAGGGATGGTGGGCGATGCTCTGAAGTGAGGAGGAAAAGATCTGGCAAATGGTATATAGGGGGCGATTTTCTGCGGCGCGGACCAAATGCCCGCGCCGTCGTGTACGCCGTCGCACTCCACGATGGCGTGAACGGGCCTACGCCGCGGCCAATTCACTGGCTGAGAGAGGGCCAGCAGCAGCGCCGCAAGGAACGCGGTGTGCGGGGCGCTAGAGCTGCGGCGTCATCACGCGGCGTCATCATGGCGTCGCGCCACGTATAAGGAAGTGCGTGGGGTGCACAGAAACACCGGGGGACAACATGGAGGAGCCCCGTCGCGCCGCACCCCGCTTCAGGGACAGTGACCTGGAGTCACTGTTGGATGCAGTGGAGGAGCGCAGGGCCATCCTCTACCCCCGATGAGGACAACAGCAGCCAAGCAGCACCGTGAGGCGTGGATGGCGAGAGGTGGGGGCCGCAGTCAGCGCTGTGGGGCACATCCCCCTCACGGGAGAACAATGCAGGAAGAAGCTGCACGACCTCACGAGGGCAGCAAGGGTAAGTACCCTGAGACTCGCCCCGGGCAAAGCCCCCCCTTGTCCATGCTGGGGGGGGGCAGGGCAGGTGGGTTGCTGACGTTGCACCCAGGACACATGTGGATCCCCCCCCCCCCCCCCCTCAGTGGGCAGGTGCCATGGCGTGGGACGGAGTGTCCCCTCCATGTGATAAAGTTGCGTTCATACGTGCGTCCTGCCAATGTGCGTCTAACCCTGTGCTCCATCTCCTTCCCCCCACTCCCAAGGGCAAGACAGTGCACAATTTCCAGGAGCGTGCAAGAACCGGAGGGAGATTTCCCCAGTTGCACCCCCTGACCCTCTACGAGCAGACAGCACTGGGCCTTGCCGGGGGATCCGCCAGCCAGGAGGTTGCTCCAACTGAGAATCCACTGTTTGCATGTAGTCTGTCATCCCATCTCTGACACCTCCCCCCCCTCACACCCCACCGCCTCACACTGCACCACCCCACAGTCCACACCCTCACACCCCACCGCCTGACACTGCACCACCCCACAGTCCACACCCTCACCACCCAACCGCCTGACACTGAACCACCCCCACAGTCCACACCCTCACTATCCCACTGCCTGACACTGCAGGGCCCCCACAGTGCACACCCTCACCACCCCAACGCCTGACGCTGCACCACCCCACAGTCCACACCCTCACTACCCAACCGCCTGACACTGCACCACCCCACAGTCAAAACCCTCACACCTCACCGCCTGACACTGCACCAGCCTCACAGCCCACACCCTCCCACCCGACCGCCTGAGAGTGCACCACCCCACAGTCTACATCCTCACAACCCACCGCCTGACACTACACCACCCCACAGTCCACACCCTCACCCTACGCCTGACATTGCACCACCCCCACAGTCCACACCCTCACACCCCACCACCAGACACTGCACCGCACCACAGTCCACACCCTCACTACCCCACCACCTGACACTGCACCACCCCACAGTCAAAACCCCCACACCCCACCGCCTGACACTGCATCACCCCACAGTCAATACCCTCACACCCCACCGCCTGACACTGCACCACCTCCACAGTCCACACCCTCACTATCCCACCGCCTGACAATGCACCAGCCCTTCAGCCCACACCCTCACTAACCCACCGCCTGACACTGCACCACCCCACAGTCCACACCCTCACACCCCACCGCCTGACACTGCACCACCCCACAGTCCACACCCTCACCCTACGCCTGACACTGCACCACCCCCACAGTCCACACCCTCACACCCCACCACCTGACACTGCACCACCCCACAGTCAATACCCTCACACCCCACCACCTGACACTGCACCACCCCACAGTCCACACCCTCACACCCCACCGCCTGACACTGCACCACCCCACAGTCCACACCCTCACTACCCCAACGCCTGACACTACCACCCCACAGTCCACACCCTCACTACCCCAACGCCTGACACTGCACCACCCCACAGACCACACCTTCACACTCTACTGCCTGACACTGCACCACCCCACAGTCCACACCCTCATTTTCCCACCGCCTGACACTGCAACACCCCACAGTCCACACCCTCACACCCCACCGCCTGACACTTCACCACCCCCACAGTCCACACCCTCACACCCCACCGCCTGACACTGCACCACCCCACAGTCCACAACCTCACTACCCCACTGCCTGATACTGCACCACCCCCACAGTCTACATCCTCACACCCCACCGCCTGACACTACACCACCCCACAGTCCACACATTCACACCTCACCGCCTGACACTGCACCACCTCACAGTCCAGACCCTCACTACCCCAACGCCTGACACTGCACCAGCCCCACAACCCACACCCTCACACCCTACGCCTGACACTGACCACCTCCACAGTCCACACCCTCACACCCCACCGCCTGACACTGCACCACCCCACTGTCCAGACCCTCACACCCTATGCCTGACACTGCACCACCCCACAGTCCACAACCTCACTACCCCACCGCCTGACACTGCACCACCCCCACAGTCCACATCCTCAGACCCCACCGCCTGACACTGCACCACGCCACAGTCCACACCCTCACACCCCACCGCCTGACACTGCACCACCCCACAGTCCACACCCTCACACCCCACCGCCTGACTGCACCACCCCCACAGCCCATACCCTCACACCCCACCGCCTGACACTGCACCACCCCCACAGCCGACACCCTCACACCCCACCGCCTGACACTGCACCACGCCACAGTCCACACCCTCACACCCCACCGCCTGACACTGCACCACCCCACAGTCCACACCCTCACACCCCACCGCCTGACTGCACCACCCCCACAGCCCATACCCTCACACCCCACCGCCTGACACTGCACCACCCCCACAGCCGACACCCTCACACCCCACCGCCTAACACTGCACCATCCCCACAGCCCACACACTCACACCCCACCACCTGACACTGCACCACCCCACAGTCCACACCCTCACTTCCCCACCGCCTGACACTGCACCACCCCACAGTCCACACCCTGTACCACCCCACCGCCTGATGCTGCACCACCCCACAATCCACAACCTCACTACCCCACTGTCTGATACTGCACCACCCCCACGGTCCACACCCTCACACCCCACCGCCTGATACTGCACCACCCCCATAGTCTACATCCTCATACCCCACCGCCTGACACTACACCACCCCACAGTCCACACCTTCACACCCCACCGCCTGACACTGCACCACCTCACAGTCCAGACCCTCACTACCCCAACGCCTGACACTGCACCAGCCCCACAGCCCACACCCTCACACCCTACGCCTGACACTGACCACCTCCACAGTCCACACCCTCACACCCCACCGCCTGACACTGCACCACCCCACTGTCCAGACTCTCACACCCTATGCCTGACACTGCACCACCCCACAGTCCACACCCTCACTACCCCACCTCCTGACACTGCACCACCCCCACAGTCCACACCCTCACACCCTTCGCCTGACATTGCACCACCCCCACAGTCCACATCCTCACTCCCCACTGCCTGACACTGCACCACCCCACAGTCCACACCCTCACATCCCACCGCCTGACACAGCACCACCCCATAGTCCACACCCTCACATCCCACCGCCTGATGCTGCACCAGCCCCACAGCCCATACCCTCACACCCTACGCCTGACACTGCACCACCCCCACAGTCCACATCCTCACACCCCACCGCCTGACACTGCACCACCCCACAGTCAACACCCTCACCACCCCACCGCCTGACATGGCACCACCCCACAGTCCACACCCTCACTATCCCACCGCCTGACACTGCACCACCCCACAGTCCACACCCTCAAACCCCACCGCCTGACATGGCACCACCCCACAGTCCACACTCACTATCCCACCGCCTGACACTGCACCACCCCCACAGCCCATACTCTCACACCCCACTGCCTGACACTGCACCACCTCACAGTCCACACCCTCACCACGCACCCCCTCAACCCCTAACAAATGACGACGCAAGACTAATGAGACCTGCCTTAATGTGTTATCCAGGGCCACACAAGCACCGCCGTGGGACTGCCCTTTCACCACGCTGCCGTACGGCACCAACCTCTTCCGGCCGCAGTGTCGATCCGGACAGATGGGAAGGACAACGGGCAGGAGGGCCATCCTCTGAGGCCGGCACACCGAGGCCTGACACACAGAGGACACACAGAGACGTCAGGACGGACGATTATGACTCCTATGAAAGTGTGACGGACGGGGAGGGAACAGCGAGTCCGGACAGTGACACACAGAGGACGACACGGCATTCAAGGCATGGGGGCACGGTACCTCGCATCGCCCGTGGTCGAAATGCAGCTTCCACACAGGAGACAGAGCTGGGGACAGACGAAGACCTAGCGGCCGCGGCACTGCTTTCACCCACACCCCCCAGCATCGTAGATACACTCACCTCAGTTGGGCAAGTTAGTGGTACACATTCTGGTGCGCACCACACAGTCGAACCGGTACAGCAGGTGGAGATAGGGGAAGCCAAGGGCCTGGATGGTCGGAGGGCACGCCATGCCCAGCACCCAGCTGCTGCCCAGACACCTCCTGCTTTCCTGGCCATTCCAGGCTCACCCACATATCCGGTTGGCACCCCAAGGACCAGACGACGGGATGACGGCTGTCCTCCGGCAACTGCAGACGCAGCTGGAGGAGTCCATCCGGGTCCAGGAGCAGGGTGTGTTGCCGGTCATGGCTGTAACCCAGGCTGACACCGCACGGGTGGCGACCGCGATGGAGGCAATGGGGGAAATGGCTTCGGCAATGGGTCAGGTTCTTCAGGGCGTGGGGCTTAGTGTGCACGCATTATCCGTGGCCCTCTCACAGACAGCCATGTTCCAGAGCCACATGGACATTACCACCGTGCTCCAGGCTCTGGCCCAGTCTCAGCAGGCCTTCGCTGAGAGTATCGGCGGCCTTCTCCATGTGATGGATGCCGTCATTGTAAAGCACGACCGCTGCAGGTCGGCGCTGTACGCATGCGCGGCCATGGACCCGGCTATTCTCTGGCCCTTTTCGGGGTGGGAGCCGGGAGTGTCACCCGACACCACTGCTAGCTCCTCACCGGTGAGGCTTCGACACTGACTTTTGAGCCAGAGTATTCTCCGTTTGAGCCGGCACTTAGCCGCTTCACATGTTGTATTGTGCATACTGCATACGAGGGTATTACAGTAAGGCCCCTGTACTACAGGTACAGGGGTAGATCCCTGCCTGCTGGCTCCACCCAGTAGGCGGAGTATAAATGTGTGGGCTCTCCGAGCTGCAGCCATTTCGGCAGCAGCTGCGGGAGGCTCCACATCTCTGCGTAATAAAGCCTCAATTACACTCTACTCTCGTCTCGTCGTAATTGATAATGCAACACATGGTCGCGGTTGCTAGCCCACCACCGGGCGGAGCATCGGTGCGGGGTGGCGCCGACGTTTTGGTCGTAAGACCAGACGGATCCTGCGGACATAGCCGCAGAATCAGAGAATCCAACCCTTTGTCTCAGGAATGGAGAATCTGGCTCCCTATTTAATGGTGGAACAAGTTCGAGGGCAGTGTGGCTTACTGCTGCTCCTCATTCATATGCTGGAAACAATTTCCATACAAAGAAGCAATTCATTTTTCCACACATTAAGTAAATATTTATTGCAATATTTTTCAAGGAATTTTTAGGATGAAATACTTCCAGATAAAACAACTAAAACAATCCCTGAAGTAATAAGTGATATTTCCCCCTCTGCAATGGGGACCTCTTTCAGCAAACAGATGTGTGAGATCAAATTAATTGGACTGACCTGGAGAAAAGAGTACGCTCTGCCAAAGGAAATTAATGGCCCACAAGATCTACCCCGCCAAGAATTGCTTGACTGCTTTGCTATATTGCCCATCATCCAGTGGATCGGAGACAATTCACTGCAGGGTTTCTTCCATCCGAGCAATAATTCAAATCACTTGTCACAACGCAGAGGCAAAATAGGAGGCTAAGGAGTCATCTCAGAAACAAATTGTGTCCATTATCAAATCTGTGCCTCCTTGATCATACTTCATCAAAATAAAAAGACATTCCTACAATCCACAGTGCTGCTCCTGTTGCTTACCACTTCAATAACTGTCATTCACCACTTTAAATGTTTTTTTAATGAAAACTCAAAACACTTGCGAAAAGAGTTAAATAAGGAAATGTGACTTTCTAACTCGACATTTGGCAATTTACAAGCAACTAATTCAAATAGATGGATTTTCTATCGCTATAACATGTCAGTGGGCAGATGCCGCGTTAAAGTGTCTTTTCAATTTCTTGCACCACTTACACAACACGACCCTGTACAAAGTTAATATACTTATATCATTGGTAAATACACCAGGAAAACCACCTCATGTAGTGAACCTGCCCAGGCTTTAATTTTAAAACAAAATTCTTTCTTGGGATTAGCCATTTATTGCGAATCCAGCCATTACCCCTGAGATGGGGATGTTGAACTGCTGCATTCCATGTGGTGAAGGGACTTCCTCAATGAAGTTGGACGAAGAGTTCCTGGTTGGCGGTGAAGGATTGGTGATACATGTCTATTGTGTTATCGTACGCATGCCACTGTCAGGTAAAACTGCTCGACGAAGCAAGGATTAATGTGGGACTGGGGAGTAGTAATAGACTCTGAGAGAAGTGTCCAGAAGCAAAACTCTGGAAGTGAGCAGCCGACATGCATGGAACTGCACCGTGCATGACCATGCCTTGGATCTGTAAAGTCTTAAAGGTTAACAATAAATGGTTCATGTTCAAAAAACAAGTCTCAAGACCTCATCAGTGAGAGACATCAGTGAGATACAAAAGTCTGAGAACACGCACTAACAGATTCAAAGACAGCTGTTCCCCACTGTTGCCAGACTCCTGAATGACCCTCTTATGGATTGAACTGATCTCTTCACACATCTTCTCTACTGACAGAGTATACTGTACAGAGTATACTTGGCCTACTGTAGTAATCACAGAATTTATGTGGCTGACATAGCTAAGTTTCTAGTCAATGATGGTCCCAGGACATAAGAACATAAGAACATAACTAGGAGCAGGAGTAGGCCATCTGGCCCCTCGAGCCTGCTCCGCCATTCAATGAGATCATGGCTGATCTTTTGTGGACTCAGCTACACTTTCTGGCCCGAACACCATAACCTTAATCCCTTTATTCTTCAAAAAACTATCTATCTTTATCTTAAAAACATTTAATGAATGAGCCTCAACTGCTTCACTGGGCAAGGAATTCCATAGATTCACAACCCTTTGGGTGAAGAAATTCCTCCTAAGGTCAGTCCTAAATCTACTTCCCCTTATTTTGAGGCTATGCCCCCTAGTTCTGCTTTCACCTGCCAGTGGAAACAACCTGCCCTCATCTATCCTCCCTGTTCCCTTCATAATTTTATGTCACTATAAGATCCCCCCTCATCCTTCTAAATTCCAATGAGTGCAGATCCAGTCGACTCAACCTCTCCTCGTAATCCAACCCCTTCAGTTCTGGAATTAACCTAGTGAATCTCCTCTGCACACCCTCCAGCGCCAGTACGTCCTTTCTCAGGTAAGGAGACCAAAACTGAACACAATACTCCAGGTGTGGTCTCATTAACACCTTATACAACTGCAGCATAACCTCCCTAGTCTTAAACTCCATCCCTCTAGCAATGAAGGTCAAAATTCCATTTGCCTTCTTAATTAGCTGTTGCACATGTAAAGCAACTTTTTGCGACTCGTGCACTAGCACACCCAGGTCGCTCTGCACAGCAGCATGTTTTAATATTTGATCATTTAAATAATAATCGCTTTTGCTGTTATTTCTACAAAATGGATAACCTCACATTTGTCAACATTGTATTCCATCTGCTAGACCCTAACCCATTCACTTAACCTGTCCAAATCCCTCTGCAGACTTCCAGTATCCTCGGCACTTTTTGCTTTACCACTCATCTTAGTGTCGTCTGCAAACTTGGACACATTACCCTTGGTCCCCAACTCCAAATCATCTATGTAAATTGTGAACAATTGTGGGCCCAACACTGATTCCTGAGGGACACTACTAGGTACTGTTTGCCAACCAGAGAAACACCCATTAATCCCCGCTCTTTGCTTTCTATTAATTAACCAATCCTCTATCCATGCTACTACTTTACCCTTAATGCCATGCATCTTTATCTTATGCAGCAACCTTTTGTGTGGCACCTTGTCAAAGGCTTTCTGGAAATCCAGATATACCACATCCATTGGCTTCCCGTTGTCTACCGCACTGGTAATGTCCTCAAAAAATTCCACTAAATTAGTTAGGCCCGCCCCGCCCTTTATGAACCTATGCTGCATCTGCCCAATGGGACAATTTCCATCCACATGCCTCGCTATTTCGTCCTTGATTATAGATTCCAGCATCTTCCCTACTACCAAAGTTAAGCTCACTGGCCTATAATTTCCTGCTCTCTGCCTACCACCTTTTTTAAACAGTGGTGTCACATTTGCTAATTCCCAATCTGCTGGGACCACCCCAGAGTCTAGTGAATTTTGGTAAATTATCACTTGTGCATTTGCAATTTGCAATTTCCCTAGCCATCTCTTTTAGCACTCTGGGATGCATCCCATCAAGGCCAGGAGACTTGTCTACCTTTAGCCCCATTAGCTTGCCCATCACTACTTCCTTAGTGATAACAATCCTCTCAAGGTCCTCACCTGTCATACCCTTATTTCTAATAGTCACTGGCATGTTATTTGTGTCTTCCACTGTGAAGACCGAACCAAAAAACCTGTTCAGTTCCTCAGCCATTTCCTCATCTCCCATTATTAAATCTCCCTTCTCATCCTCTAAAGGACCAATATTTACCTCAGCCACTATTTTTGTTTTATATATTTGTAGAAACTGATACTATCTGTTTTTATATTCTGAGCAAGTTTACTCTCATAATTTATCTTACTCTTCCTTATAGCTTTTTTAGTGGCTTTCTGTTGCCCCCTAAAGATTTCCCAGTCCTCTAGTCTCTCACTAATCTTTGCCACTTTGTATGCTGTTTCCTTCAATTTGATCCTCTCCCTTATTTTCTGAGATATCCACGGTCGATTTTCTCTCTTTCTACCGTCCTTCCTTTTCGTTGATATAAACCTTTGCTGAGCACTGTGAAAAATCGCTTAGAAGGTTCTCCACTGTTGATCAACTGTTTCACCATAAAGTCTTTGCTCCCAGTCTACCTTAGCTAGTTCTTCTCTCATCCCATTGTAATCTCCTTTGTTTAAGCACAAAACACTACTATTTGATTTTATCTTCTCACCCTCCATCTGTATTTTAAATTCCACCATATTGTGATCGCTCTTTCCAAGAGGATCCCTAACTATGAGATCATTGATCAATCCTGTCTCATTACACAGGACCAGATCTAGGACCACTTGTTCCCTCGTAGGTTCCATTACATACTGTTCTAGGAAACTATCACAGATACATTCTATAAATGCCTACCCAAGGTTGCCATGACCGACCTAGTTAAACCAATCCACATGTAGATTAAAATCCCCCATGATAACTGCTGTACCATTTCTACATGCATCAGTCATTTCTTTGTTTATTGCCTGCCCCACCATAATGTTACTATTTGGTGGCCAATAGACTACTACTATCAGTGACTTTTTCTCGTTACTATTCCTGATTTCCACCCAAATGGATTCAACCTTATCCTCCATAGCACCGATGTCATCCCTTACTATTACCCGGATGTCATCCTAAAATAACAGAGCTACACCACCTCCCTTACCATCCACTCTGTCCTTCCGAATAGGTTGATACCCTTGGATATTTAACCCCCAGTTGTGACCATCCTTTAACCATGTTTCAGTAATGGCCACTAAATCATAGTCATTCACGATGATTTGCGCCATCAACTCATTTACCTTATTCCTAATACTATGAGCATTCAGGTAAAGTACACTTATGGTGGCGTTTATACCTGTTTTGAATCTTAACACCTCGATCAGTAACCTCTCCTAAGTTATATTATATTATGTCATTGAACCCATATCTTCATGCAACAACCTGCCGCGTCGCTTACCATTTATGTTTTTACTTCCCGTTTTATTCCTTTCAGTATTACTGGGCCTATTCACTGAGCTCCTTTCAGTCACTGTACCTTGTGCTGTCGCCCTTTTTGATTTTTGACTATGGCTTCTCTGCCTTACACTTTCCCCCTTACTGCCTTTTGTTTCTGTTCCTGCTTTACTACCTTCTGACTTCCTGCATCAGTTCCCATCTCCATTAGTTTAAACCCTCCCAACAGCTCTAGCAAACACCCCACCTAGGACATCGGTTCCGGCCCTGCCCAGGTGCAGACCGTCCGGTTTGTACTGGTCCCACCTCCTCCAGAACCGGTTCTAATGCCCCAGGAATTTGAATCCCTCCCTCTTGCACCATCTCTCGAGCCACGCATTCATCCTATCTATCCTGACATTCCTACTCTGACTAGCTTGTGGCACTGGTAGCAATACTGAGATTACTACCTTTGAGGTCCTACTTTTTAGTTTAACTCCTAACTCCCTGAATTCAGCCTGCAGGACCTCGACCCGTTTTCTACTTATATCGTTGGTGCCTATGTGTACCATGACAGCTGGCTGTTCACCCTCTCCCCCCCCTCCCCCCCAGAATTTCCTTCAGCCATTCCAAGACATCCTTGCAGGGAGATGACCGCAGGGGACACCTGCACTGCCTTCCTACTCTTGCTCTGTCTTTTGGTCACCCATTTTCTATCTCCCTCAGTAACTTTCACCTGCGTTGTGACCAACTCACTAAACGTGCTATCCACGACGTCCTCAGCATCGCGGATGCTCCAAAGTGAGTCCATCCGCCGCTCCAGAGCCGTCAAGCGGTCTAACAGGAGCTGCAACTGGACACACTTCTTGCACGTGAAGGAGCCAGGGACAGTGGTCGTGTCCCTGAGCTCCCATATCGCACATGAGGAGCATGACACAGGTCCGAGATCTCCTGCCATGCCTTAAACCTTAGGTTAACTTATACAACTACAATTCCAAAAAATGAAAGAAAAAATAAATAAATAAATTAGACAATGAAAAGAAAAACTACTTACCAGTCATTTACCAGGGTGAAAAAGCACCTCCTCCCAACCAAGCTTCGAATTCCCACCTTGCTTCAAATTCCCAAACTCACTCTTTGTTGTGTCTCACTCTGGCTGTGTCTTCCCTGGCTCACTGGGAGAACTCATTCAGTGATTATTGGGATCTTAGTGGGAGAAATATATTTGAAGAACGATAAATCTCTCTTCCATATTAACTACATCCAACCCCTCCTTGCATTCAGTTTCCTTCGTAATCTCACAATTTATCTGAAGGGAGATACAGCTATTCAGCAGACTACTTTGGGTAGTTTTGTAAAGGCCACGAAGAATCCAGCATAAGTTTGTAGAGTCAAACATAAAGTAACTTTATTTGCAACAATATGTACAGCACCAGTAGTTCACTACTGATTCCCTCTCTAGCCAATACCATACTGGCCAGCTCTATTTATACAGCTGCACTGCTAATGATTGCCCTGCACCCCCTCATTGGGGGAACTCATATTCCCCAAGGATCATGGGGTAACCAGTAGTTGATGAGCCCTAAAATACATCATGGGGTAACCAGGTCTAGGTAGTGGGTGACCGGAGGGGCGTGTGGGTGGGGGGTGTTGTCCGGCCGGACTGCCTGCCCCTCTTCCACGGCTTCATGTGTGGACGACTGCGTGCCAAAGAAAGCAGTACGTACGTTCCCCAACCGGAAACCATAACTCAATCGTGAGATTGACTCCCTACTGAAGGATAGGTCTGAGGCGTTCAAGGTAGACGACCCTTACCTATGCAAGAAATCCAGGTACGACCTCCGCAAAGCCATCCGAGATACCAAGAGAGAATATCAAACCAAGCTAGAGTCACAGACAGACTCGGTGGTTGTTGCAAGGACTAAACAACATAACGAGCTACAAAGCAAAGCCGGGCAGTATCTCTGGCAGCAGCGCACCCCTCCCCAATGAACTCAATGCATTCTATGCTCGGTTCGAGAAGGTAACCAACAATCAGCTGTCGAGTGCCCCAGCAGCCCATAATTCTCCCATAGCCCATACCCACCATCACAGCTTCCGAAATCAGATTGGCCTTCCTGAAAGTGAAACCTCGGAAGGCGACGGGCCCGGACTGGATCCCTGGTCATGCACTCAGAGCCTGCACGGACCAGCTGGCAGAAGTGTTCATGGATATCTTTAACCTGTCCCTGCTCCACTCCGAGGTCTCCACCTGCTTCAAGAAGATCACCATCATACCGGTGCCAAAGAAGAACCAGGCAACATGTCTCAATGACTACCGTCCAGTGGCCCTGACTTCAGTCATAATGAAGTGCTTCGAGAGGTTGATCATGATTCGCATCACCTCCATACTCCCAGAACGCCTTGATACACTGCAAGGCAGCACGGTAGCATGGTGGTTAGCATAAATGCTTCACAGCTCCAGGGTCCCAGGTTCGGTTCCCGGCTGGGTCACTGTCTGTGCAGAGTCTGCACGTCCTCCCCGTGTGTGCGTGGGTTTCCTCCGGGTGCTCCGGTTTCCTCCCACAAAGATGTGCGGGTTAGGTGGATTGGCCATGCTAAATTGCCCGTAGTGTCCTAAAAAAGTAAGGTTGGGGGGGGGGGTGGTTGTTGGGTTACGGGTATAGGGTGGATACGTGGGTTTGAGTAGGGTGATCATTGCTCGGCACAATATCGAGGGCTGAAGGGCCTGTTCTGTGCTGTACTGTTCTATGTTCTATGTTCTATGTTCTAATTCGCATACCGTTACAACCGGTCCACATCAGACGCCACTTCCCTGGCCCTACACTCATCCCTAGAGCATCTTGAAAACAAGGACTCCTACATCAGACTCCTATTTATTGACTACAGCTCTGCCTTCAACACCATAATCCCAGTCAAGCTCATATCAAAGCTCCAAAACCTAGGACTTGGCGCCCCACTTTGCAACTGGATCCTCGATTTTCTGACCACAATCAGTAAGAATGAACAACAACAACTCCTCCACAATAGTGCTCAATACCGGGGCCTCGCAAGGCTGCGTACTTAGCCCCCTACTCTACTCCCTGTACACACACGACTGCATGGCAACATTTGGTTCCAATTCCATCTACAAGTTTGCTGACGATACGACCATAGTGGGCTGGATCTCGAATAACGACGAGTCAAAATACAGGAGGGAGATAGAGAACCTAGTGGAGTGGTGTAGCGACAACAATCTCTCCCTCAATGCCAGCAAAACTAAAGAGCTGGTCATTGACTTCAGGAAGCAAATTGCTGTCCACACCCCTGTCAGCATCAACGGGCCTGAGGTGGAGATGGTTAGCAGTTTCAAATTCCTAGGGGTGCACATCTCCAAAAATCTGTCCTGGTCCACCCACATCGACGCTACCACCAATAAAGCACAACAGCGCCTATACTTCCTCAGGAAACTAAGGAAATTCAGCATGTCCACATTAACCCTTACCAACTTTTACAGATGCACCAGAGAAAGCATCCTATCGGGCTGCATCACAGCCTGGTATGGCAACTGCTCGGCCCAGGACCTCAAGAAACGTCAGAGAGTCGTGAACACAGCCCAGTTCATCACACGAACCTGCCTCCCATCCATTGACTCCATCTACACTTCCCGCTGCCTGGGGAAAACGGGCAGCATAATCAAAGATCCCTCCCACCCGGCTTACTCACTCTTCCAACTTAGAACATAGAACAGTACAGCACAGAACAGGCCCTTCGGCCCTCAATGTTGTGCCGAGCCATGATCACCCTACTCAAACCCACATATCCCCCCTATACCCGTAACCCAACAACCCCCCCCTTAACCTTACTTTTTTATTAGGACACTACGGGCAATTTAGCATGGCCAATCCACCTAACCCGCACATCTTTGGACTGTGGGAGGAAACCGGAGCACCCGGAGGAAACCCACGCACACAGGGGGAGGACGTGCAGACTCCACACAGACAGTGACCCAGCCGGGAATCGAACCTGGGACCCTGGAGCTGTGAAGCATTTATGCTAACCACCATGCTACCCTGCTGCCCTAACTTCTTCCATCGGGCAGGAGATACAGAAGTCTGAGAACACATACGAACAGACTCAAAAACAGCTTCTTCCCCACTATCACCAGACTCCTAAATGACCCTCTAATGGACTGACCTGATTAACATTACACCCTGTATGCTTCATCCGCTGCCAGTGCTTATGTAGTTACATTGTATATCTTGTGTTGCCCTATTATGTATTTTCTTTTATTCCCTTTTCTGTTGAGCTTCTCGCAAAAAAATACTTTTCACTGTACCTCGGTACACGTGACAATAAACAAATCCAATCCAATCCAATCATTCTTGGCCGGGTGTCCCTGAAGAGAGAACGTGTGGTGTCCACTGGCACTTTCGAGGCCTTCTGTGCTCAATGGGTACCGCAGGGATTGGATTGTTTTATTGACCCTAGTTTTGACATTTTGTTTTAATATTTTTTAAGTTTCCATTCCTCTTTGTTATTTTTGGACTGTGCTCCATTTGTTTTGCAGGAGAATCCCCTTTTAATCTGTCCCTCAGTTCATTTCTGTTATTCTATTTTGTTGATGGACCCTGAAATACATCATGGGGCAACCAATTGTCCTCAGCCAATAGGATCCGGGCAGGTTATAACATACCGAAAATCCAAATGTTTATTTAAGTCTGCTCTGATAGTAACAGACTTCAAGTCAGCAATCAACATCTCTTCCACCAAGTACTGAAGGACTGGGACATAAACCGACAACCCTTCCCTCAGTGCCTCATTGTCCCTTCGTTGCCAACATAAGGTTAAGTCAGGAAGAATTGCCTCTTAGTCTCACTGCAGAAACAGAAAAATTCATCCAATGCTGTAAATAAACTGAAGCCTTTAGCCAAAGTAACAATTATCACAGATATAACATGAACTCCATGCCCAGAATTTCAATTAGCTTTCCAGCAATTTGCCATGATTATCACCAAGTTTAATGCAATTAGCATTTGATCTCATTTAATTTGTAAAGCTACATTTTCAAAATTAAATCTTATATATTTTAAGCTACAAAATTACCTAGGAGGTTTGAAGCCTTATGTTTCATTAAAGTCCTATCCAATCAAGCACTGGATTGAATAGTTAAAGCAATTTGTCACTTGGGTAAAGAATCTTATTAAAATGTTCTTAATAAAGGCCAACGCCAGAAGACCTGAAAGGCATTTATAGATATAACCACTTTAATTACATATAAATCAATAATGCCTAAAACATAGTATGTACAAAAGCAACATTAAATTTCAATACCAATCCTATGATCTCAACAAGACAACTTGCACTTATATGGCGCCGTTAACACTGTAAGACCCCATAAGACTCTTCAAAAGAGCTATGAGGCTGAGCTACATGAGTTGAGCAAACTCATGGACAAAGGGATAGGTTTTAAGGAGCATCTAAAAGGATGACAGTGAGATAGAGGGGTTGAGGGAAGGAATGCTGGACCTTAAAGCCCAGGCTGCTGAAGGCACAATTGCCAATGGTAAGGTGAATAAAATGGTGGAACATCAGTAGGCCAGATATGAAGGAAAGTCAAGATCTTGAATGCTTTTAAGACTGGAGGGGGGTAAAGCGAGAGAGAATGGCAAGGCCCTGAAGGGAATTGAGAACAAAGATCAGAATTTTTAAATGGTGGCGTTAGCAGACTGGAATAGAGTTCTGGATGAGCTCAAGTGTATTGAGTGTATATGATCGTGGGTCAGCCAGGAGAATATGGGAATTATTGAGTCTAGTGGCAGCAAAATCATGGGCAAGGGTATCAGATGAGCTGAGACAGGCACAGATAAGCATGTGTTACAGAGATGGAAATAGGCTCTCTTGATAATGTAGACAATCAGCTCAGGTTCAAATAGAATAATCTGGTTCAGATCCAGAAAGTGACCAGGGTTAGCACCATAGGGGTAGCTGGATAGAGAATGGAGTGTATGGCAAGGACAAAACAGAATGGTTTCAATCTCCTCAATATTTAATTGGATTATCTCAAATGAAGTTAATGTCCGATATCTTTCAAAATATTGGCTACATTTATTTTCACGATAGAACAGAGCTCAGTACACCAATTAAAAATTGAATGCTACAATGACTACATTTAAGAAAGAGCTCCTTGAATATGGTAAATGCCCCAATTAAGACTCATCAAAAAAAATGGAATGCAAATAAGCTGTTATAGGAGTTAGGAGATATGTTTGAAACTGTGGGGTTTTGAGGAGGATTTTAAAGACGTGATTGCAGAAGACAAAGAGGTTTTGTAAGTACATTCCAGGTTTAGGTCTGAAGTGGTTGAAGACAAGTGGAAGGAGGAAGGGGAACCAACGCTGCAAGTCATACTGAGAGGGCTGCAAACAATGCTGTTGTAGGAGGTTAGAGAGAAAGTGCCGGTTGAGAGAATAACTGATTTATTAATCAAGCCTATGTATTGAAAGATGGCAAGCAAATAAAAGCCAATGAGGAGGAGTGTGTTGGATGAGTAGGACCTAATGTGGGAAAAGATGCAGGCAACAGAATGTTGAACCAGTTGTATTTGTGAAGCATGGAGAGAGGAGTTTTGCAGTAGTCGAGATTAGAACTGACCAAACCCAAGAAACAAATGAACCAATTGTATCTTTCGAACGCTTGTCTCAACGACTGGCAGGGGAATATATTAAATAAAATTTCATACTTGAAAGCATGCTAATTTATGCCTTCTCCTTCTTAAAATCACTGGCATTTTTGCAATGTGAAGACAGGATCTGAACATTTACATTTGAAGAGATTGCTAGTGTGCCAATTTCCCAGTTATCAGTTATTGTTCACTGTTACACCAGCACTTATTTCTGCCACCATTTTACTTTATAAGCGAAGATACAAGAATAAACAGGATAAGATGCTTCAAATGGTGATCTCTCACTGAGGGTTAGAGATTGTCTGAGCTCTCACAAAAGTGAGCCTTTTGTTGATTTTTCCAGTCCCATTTGTTAAGAAATTCTACGGTCAGCCCTAATTATGCTGAGCTCCCAATACATTCGATCTAGCGCTTGGTGTCAGAAAGTGTCATCTGCCAAATGGTCCACATGCACTGCAGGCCACTGACAGTTCCTCTCATAACCATCCAGCTTTTTCAGCAGGTCTGTGCACAAAGTACAGGCACAGGTCCCTCGGCCCTCCAAGCCTGCACCGCCCATGCTGCCCATCTAACCTAAAATTTTCTACACTTCCGGGGTCCATTTCCCTCTATTCCCATCCTATTCATGTATTTGTCAAGATGCCCCTTAAACATCACTATCGTACCTGCTTCCACCATCTCCTCTGGAAGCAAGTTCAAGGCACCCTCTACCCTCTTTGTAAAAAACTTTGCTCGCACATCTCCTCTAAACTTTGCCCCTGGGGAAAATATTCTGACTATCCACTTTGTCCATTCCCCTCTATCAGGTCGGCCCTCAACCTCCGTCGTTCCAGTGAGAACAAACGAGTTTATTCAACCTCTCCACATAGCTAATGCCCTCCATACCAGGCAACATCCTGGTAAATCTCTTCTATACCCTTTCCAAAGCCGCCACATCCTCCTGGTGGTGTGGCAACCAGAATTGAACACTATACTCCAAGTGTGGCCTAACTAATGTTCCATACAGCTGCAGCATGACTTGCCAATTTTTGTACTCAATGCCCCAGCCGAGTAAGGCAAGCATGCCGTAAGCCTTCCTGACTACCTTCTCCACTTGTGTTGCCACTTTCAGTGACCCATGGACCTGTACTCTCAGATCCCTCTGCCTGTCAATACTCTTAAAGGGGCTGGTTTAGCACACTGGGCTAAATTGCTGGCTTTTAAAGCAGACCAAGGCAGGCCAGCAGCACGGTTCAATTCCCGTACCAGACTCCCCGAACAGGCGCCGAAATGTGGTGACTAGGGGCTTTTCACAGTAATTTCATTTGAAGCCTACTTGTGACAATAAACGATTTTCATTCATTTCATTCCCACCTGTAGTAAACCTTCCAAAGTGGATAACCTCACATTTGTCCATATTAAACTCCATCTGTCATCTCTCCGCCCAAGTCTCCAACTGATCTATATTCTGCAATATCCTCATCGCTATCCACAATTCCACCAACCTTGGTGTCGTCCGCATACTTACTAATCAGACCAGTTACATTTTCCTCCAAATCATTGATATATACTAAAAGCAGCAAAGGTTCCAGCACTGATCTCTGCGGAACTCCACTAGTCACAGACCTCCATTCAGATAAGCATCTTTCCACTGCTATCCTCTGTCTTCTATGACTGAGCCAGTTCTGTACCCATCTTGCCAGCTCACCTCTGATACCGTGTGAGTTCACTTTCTGTACCAGTCTGCCATAAGGGACCTTGTCAAAGGCCTTACGGAAATTCATGTAGACAACATCGTTTGCCCTATCTTCATCAATCATCTTTGTTACTTCTTCCAAAAACTCAATCAAGTTAGTGATACACAACCTCTTCTCCACAAAACCAGGCTGCCTCCTGCTAATACATCCATTTGCTTTCAAATGGGAGTAAATTCTGTCTCGAAGAATCCTCTCCAATAATTTCCCTACCACTGACACAAGGCTCACTTGTCTATAATTTGCTGGATTATCCTTGCTACTCTTCTTAAACAAAGGAACAACATTAGCTATTCTCCAGTCCTCTTTAGCCAGTGAGGATACAAAGATTTCTGTCAAGGCCCCAGAAATTTCCTCCCTTTCCTCCCTCAGTATTCTGGAGTAGTTCCCATCAGGCCCTGGGGACTTATCTATCTTAAAGTTTTTCAAGACGCCCAACACTTCCTCCTTTTTGATCTCAATGTGACCCGGACTATCTACACACCCTTCCCAAGACTCATCATCTACCAAGTCCTTCTCTTTGGTGAATACTGATGCAAGGTACTCTATCAGTGCCTCACCCATTTCATCTGGCTCCATGCATAGATTCCCTCCACTGTCCTTGAGTGGGCCAACCCTTTCCCTGGTTGCCCTCTTACTCTTTATATATGTGTAAAAAGCTTGGGATTTTCCTTAATCCTATTTGTCAATTACTTTTCGTGATCCTTTTTAGCCCTCCTGACTCCTTGCTTAAGTTCCTTCCTACTTTCTTTATATTTCTCACGGGCTTCATCTGTTCCCAGCCTTCTAGCCCTTATGAATGGTTTTTTTTCTTTTGGACTAGACTCGCAATATCCCTCATTATCCAATATTCCCAAAACTTGCCATATTTATCCTTCTTCCTCACAGGAATACCTTGGTCCTGAATTCCTATCAACTGACATTTGAAAGCTTCCCACCTGCCAGATGTTGATTTATCTTCAAACATCGACTCCCAATCTAGATTCTTCACTTCCTGCCGAATATTGTTATAATTAGCCTTCCCCCAATTTAACAACTTCACCTAAGGATTACTCTTGTCTTTATCCAACAGTGCCTTAAAACTTACTGAATTATGGTCACTGTTCTCAAAATGCTCCCCTTTTGAAACTTCGACCACCTGGCCAGGCTTATTCCCCAATGCCAGAACCAGTACGGTCCTAGTTGGACTATCTACATATTGTTTCAAGAAGCCCCCCTTAATGCTCCTGACAAACTCTGCCCCATCCAAGCCCGTAGCACTAAGTGAGTCCCAGTTAATACAGGAGAAGTTAAAATCACCCACCACAACAATCCTATTGCTTTTACACCTTTCCAAAATCTGTGACTGCACCCTTCCTATTCCTGAGCTCTACCCATATTGCCTTGCTGCATGAGCCATGTGAAGTGTCCTCCCGCAGTACAGCTGTGATATTCTCCTTAACCAGTAGTGCAACTCCCCACCTCTTTTACATCCCCCTCTATCCCACCTGAAACATCTAAATTCTGGAACGTTTAGCTGCCAATCCTGTCCCTCCCTCAACCAAGTCCCTGTAATGGCAACAACATCATAGTTCCGAGTACTAATCCAATTTCATCTGATTTACCTATTCTCGCATTGAAACAAATATACTTCAGACCACCAGTCCCACTGTGTTTTGCAACATCTCCCTGCCTGCTCTTCCTCTGACTCTTACTGGCCCTATTCTCTAGTTCCTTCTCTGTTATTTCACCTTCTGACCTATTGCTCCGATTCCCACCCCCCTACCACACAGTTAAACCCTCCCGTGTAACACTAGCAAACCTCGCTGCGAGGATATTTATGCGCCTCCAGTTTAGACGCAACGTGTCCTTTTTGTTTAGGTCCTACCTGCGCTGGAAGAGATCCCAAATATCTCAAACCCTCCCTCCCACACCAGTTGTTTAACCACGTGTTTAGTTGTACTATCTTCCTATTTCTAGCCTCACTGGCACATGGCACAGAGAATAATCCTGAGATTACAGCCCTCGAGGTCCTGTTTTTTAACTTTCTTCCTAACTCCCTGAACTCCTGCTGCAGGACTTCGTCACTCTTCCTGTCTTTGTTGTTACTATCAATATATATCACAACATCTGGCTGTTTATTCTGCTTCTGCAGAATGTCCCCTGCCCGTTCAGAGACATCCTGGACCCTGGCACCAGGGAGGCAACATACCCTGGAGTCTCTTCCATGTCCACAGAAGCGTCTATCTGTTCCCCTGACTATAGAGTACCCTATAAGTATTGCTCTTCTGTTCTTTGTCCCCCCTCTGCTGAACAGCAGAGCCAGCCGTGGTGTCACTGCTCTGGCTGCTGCTGCTGTTTTCCCCAGATAAACCATCTCTCCCAACAGTATTCCAAAGGGTATACCTGCTAGAGAGGGGGATAGTTACAGGGGATTCCTGCACTGACTGCCTGCCCCATCTATCTTCCTGCACCTCAGGTGTAACCGCTTCTCTAAAATTCCTGTCTATGGTACTTTCTGCCAGTTGCATGCTCTGAAGTGCATCCAACTTCTGCTCCAATTGATCCATGGAGTCTGTGAGGAGCTGCAATTGGGTGCAATTCCTGCAGATGTAGTTGTCTGGAATACTAGAAACTTCACGGATCTCCCACATCTCACACGTGAAGCATTTTATCCCTTTAATGGCCATTTCTAGAATTATTTAATAAATTAATTTAAAATTAAATACTTATTAAGTTAAAATAAGTTACAGTTAGCTATATACTTCCTAGCACTAGATTTCTACAATAAATGTAAAAATGCTCAATGTAAAATTGAAAATGTTTTTTCAAATTTGCACAGATTCCTTATTAGTCAATCAAATCACAGCCGTCCTGTGATGTGACTTTTCAGTTTTTCTCCCCCAATCGGAACGCACATTCAGTGAACTAGTGAAACCACTTACCTCCCCAGTTCTCTGTTTGCAAATCTCCCGCTCAGCTCGGCTCCTGATGTTTTGGTTTCACCTTGTCCCAGTTTCACCTAGCTACCTGTTTTTGACCCAACTCCAAAGCACTCTCGTCCAGCCAAGTAACATTCACAGTGCACAGTTTTCCCAGCCTCCAACTAAGGCACAGACTCAAGCTGCAACTTGCTATAGGCACACTTGGCACAACCAGATTGTGAAATATTTTCACACCTAAAGTCATTAAAATGCAACCAACCTGCATGATGCATGGTTATTTATTATCACATGAACAGGATGCGAGATGGCAACTTATCTATAAATAATAACCTCTTTAATTTCGAAAATTTATATTATCAGGGTGGTTCTTATAGTTTTTAAAAGCAGCCTTGGATGCTGTTGCTGATTATGCAGTGGGAAAAAAGATCAAATTGCTGCCATCCCAATTGATGTACCAGTCACCTCATCAATCTTGTATGAACAATATAACGGTGTTGCTGAAAAAAAGAGACATGCTGTCGAAGCTTTTCGTCTAGGACTCATCAAGACAATTTCTCAAGAATACCAAATCTCAAAGGGAACATTAATTCATACTGCATAAGAATTGGTGCTGATTGGTTGGCAGGTGGACACTGATTGGAAGAGGCATTGCCATGGAGAATGTGCTGAGGAACAGTTAACTGGCAAGCTTTTGTTTGAATTCTAAACAGGCAGGTCAACTGTGGTCAAGGCCATGGGAAATGAGCTAGGGAATTGCTGTACACCAAACTTTTGTTTAGTTGAAACATGTGAAATGCGTGGACATGTTCTTTCTGTTTGCAAAACACAAAGTCCTGCGTGTGAATATATGTGAACTTCTAGCACACTGTGAGCCCATCCAATAACCTTACATTGGCAGTTGCCGAAGGGTGTTGGTAGCAGTTTAGTAGGTCTGAAGAAGACTTTGTGGTCATACGTGAGTTAACTGTCAGTCTTTATTGACTCTTCGAATGATTTGTAAGGATACAGTAAAGGATACAAGCTAGGAACTTTAGAGATGGTTCTGTCTACACATGGTTCTGTCCAACACTCAACCGACCCTGGGTGCAGGTCATGTGCTCTTTTATATCGCTGTATGGGCAGTTCTGTACTCAGTCCCAAATTTACCCTTCAGTTTTCAGGTCCGTAAGTTACAATTGTTAGTGTAATTCTTCGTACAATCATGATTGCATAGTAAGTGTTGTCAAATTGCAGAATCACATCTAATGTTGAACATTATTGTTCTTAATTTTGCAGGCATGGACTGGTTGAGCACAGTATGAAGTCTTACAACACCAGGTTAAAGTCCAACAGGTTTGTTTCAAACACGAGCTTTCGGAGCGCAGCTCTTTCCTCAGGTGCGCTCCGAAAGCTCGTGATTGAAACAAACCTGTTGGACTTTAACTTGGTGTTGTAAGACTTCTTACTGTGCTCACCCCAGTCCAACGCCGGCATCTCCACATTATGGACTGGTTGAGCATGGTCAGTATGTTGTCTATTGCAAACAGCTGAAAAACTGTGGTGTTTGATATGATCCAGAAGTCTGGTTTACATACCTGCCATCATACTAACTGAAATTCATATGTTTGAATGTAGGTAGAAAGTCTTTCTGGCTTAACAGCAGCATCCTGTTAGTGGAGAATACTACATGCGTGCAATTTCACAAATCCCAATGGATATATTGTCCAGTGAAGATGGCTTTGTCGTAGACAGTAGTAAAGAACCCATTGGCTGATTTCTCAACTAGCCCATCCAAGGAAAGGGAGCTAATTTGGTTGCTCCATTTCAGAGGTAAATTTGAGTGCAGGATGAAGCAAGGTGTACAAGGAAATTCATGCATTTGCTATATTTGAAGCTGCATGCATCACCTACATATAGGAAACATGCAAAGGGTAGGAGGTTAGGTCATTCCATTGAAAACGTATTTCTGGCAGAAACCAATGGAAATGTTAGCAAGTGCTGGGCCTAGAGGGTATCCCATGGCAACACTGTCTATTTCGGCATACATGGTGTCATTAAAACTTGACTCAACTGCATGAGTTGCTAAGTTCATAACTTCAATGAAAACAGACAATGGCGGCACATATTGATTGACATGATACAGTGACACGGTGCAAATGTCTATGGCTTCCTTGAGTGGTACATTAGTGAATAAGCTAGAAATATTGAATGTGCACATGAGCAGCATCGTTATCAATGTGCAAATTCTGTATGGATTTTCGAAAGGCGAAGTAATCCTTCATCATCCATGTAGAAAATTCACTCAGAACTGATTGAAGTAAGTTGCTCAACCATTTCACCATGTTGTGCAGAACTAGCCTTAGATAAGTTAGGGCACAAAGGGAGATACTTTTTGCGTGTTTTGTGCAGCCCAAACATACATGGATGTAGTGAACCGTGAGAAGGAATCCTATCACATCCACCACCAGACAGCTCATTACTCGAACATGATTCCAACAAGTGTTTTGGAAATTTCTTTTGAGCAGGGCTGTGGTCATATTCAGCAGAAGACCCCTTGGATACTTATTTGGACTCGTTATTAAGAGTAGCATGCAATTTTTTGTCGATATAGAACACAGAACATAGAATACCTACACTGCAGAAGGAGGCCCTTTGGCCCATCGTGTCTGCATGACCCTCTGAAAGAGCACCTTACCTAGGTCCACTCCCTGTCCTATCACCGTAACCCCATCTAACCTGCATATCTTTGGAAACTCAGGGGCAATGTTAGCATGGCCACTCTACCTAATCCGCATATAATAATAACAATCTTTATTATCGTCACAAGTAGGCTTACATTACACTGTAATGAAGCTATTATGAAAATCCCCTAGTCGCCAAAGTCCGACGCCTGTTCTGGTATGTTAAGTAATGGGTTAAGAGACATTGCAATTAGTTGTCTCATTTATGTTAAGTGTTCAATGATTGTCTCATTTATGTTAAGTGTTCAATGATTGACACTGATATGTAAAGGGGCTTTAGGTGGCCTCTGGATCTAGTGATCTGTAGAGTTCTGTGCAGAATGAGTTTGAACCATTAAAGGTGTGTTGGTGAAAAAGGAGCTGAACTCCTGCCTCTTCATACCGCAGCATCTAATACATCTAACATGGTACACTGAGGGAGAATTCTGAATGTCTAATTCACCTAACAGCACGTCTTTTGGGACTTTTGGGAGGAAACCGGAGCATCTGGAGGAAACTCATGCAGGCACGGGGAGAACCTGCAGATTCAACACAGACAGTGACCCAAGCAGGGAATCGAACCTGGGACCCTGGTGCTGTGAAGCAACAATGCTAACCACTGTGCTACCTTGTCGCCCATCTTTGGACTGTGGGAGGAAGCCCACGCAGACACGGGGAGAGAGCGCAAACTCCACCAAGGCAGTCAGTCAAGGCAGGAATTGAACCCGGGTCCCTGGTGCTGTGAAGCAGTAGTGCTAACCACTGTGCCACTGTGCTGCACAGTCACACTTGTTAAATGTGTCTATCCTAGTCCCCTTTTCTGGCTTACAGATCTGCATGTCCAAGTTGGCCTTGAGATCTCACAACACTACCATACATTCACACTGCATGTGAAAATCAGGCGAGTTGTTGCAGCCGCAAGTACGAATTTCCTTATCCACTTTAACAGGCTCTATCCTCTGCGCAAATTCATCATTCAAATTCATCAGTCAATTGATCTTCCTTTTGTGGAGGGGAAAAGTGACCCGAATCAATTTGGCAGTACCACCCCCATGATGTTCTCTGGCTGTGGGTATCCTGGCTGCAAACAGCATGGATCTTATAGTGCAGGAAATTTCCCCCAGACATTGTTGCACAAGCACGCCAGGGCTTGTAGCTATGGTTGAGGATACAATGGGGGAGTTGCATTGGCCATTGGGGTCTTGTGCTTACTCATCTCCTTGGCTTGTTTCTTTTCAATCATTAAAATATATCCTCATCATTTTAATTTGATCCCCCAATTACGGGGGACTTTAACTTTCCAAATATTGACTGGAAATACTATAGTTCGAGTACTATAGATGGGTCAGTTTTTGTGCAGTGTGTGCAGGAGGGTTTTCTGACACAGTATGTAGACAGGCCAACAAGGGGCGATGCCACATTGGATTTGGTACTGGGTAATGAACCCGGCCAGGTGTTAGATTTAGATGTGGGTGAGCACTTTGGTGATAGTGATCACAATTCGGTTATGTTTACTTTAGCGATGGGAAGGGATAGGTATATACCGCAAGGCAAGAATTATAGCTGGGGGAAAGGCAATTATGATGCTATTCAGCAAGATTTAGGATGTATAGGATGGGGAAGGAAACTGCAGGGGATGGGTACAATCGAAATGTGGAGCTTTTTCAAGGAACAGCTACTGCGCGTCCTTGATAAGTATGTACCTGTCAGGCAGGGAGGAAGTTGTCGAGCAAGGGAACCGTGGTTTACTAAGGAAGTTGAAGCACTTGTCAAGAGGAAGAAGAAGGCTTATGTTAGGATGAGACATGAAGGCTCAGTTAGGGCACTTAAGAGTTACAAGTTAGCCAGGAAGGACATAAAGGGAGAGTTAAGAAGAGCGAGGAGAGGACACGAAAAGTCGTTGGCGGATAGGATCAAGGAAAACCCTAAGGCTTTCTATAGGTGTATCAGGAACAAAAGAATGACTAGAGTAAGATTAGGGCCAATCAAGGATAGTAGTGGAAAGTTGTGTGTGGAATCAGAGGAGATAGGGGAAGCGTTAAATAGATATTTTTTGTCAGTGTTTACACTGGAGAAAGCCAATGTTGTCGAGGAGAATACTCAGGTACAGTCGACCAGGCTAGATGGGATTGAGGTTCACAAGGAGGAGGTGTTAGCAATTTTGGAAAGTGGAAAAATAGATAAGTCCCCTGGGCCAGATGGGATTTATCCTAGTATTCTCTGGGAAGCCAGGGAGGAGATTGCAGAGCCTTTGTCTTTGATCTTTATGTCGTCTTTGTCGACAGGAATAGTGCCGGAAGACTGGAGGATAGCAAATGTTGTCCCCTTGTTCAAGAAGGGGAGTAGAGACAACCCTGGTAATTATAGACCTGTGAGCATTACTTCGGTTGTGGGTAAAATGTTGGAAAAGGTTATAAGAGATAGGGTTTATAATCATCTTGAAAAGAACAAGTTGATTAGCGATACTCAACACGGTTTTGTGAAGGGTAGGTCATGCCTCACAAACCTTATTGAGTTTTTTGAGAAGGTGACCAAACAGGTGGATGAGGGTAAAGTGGTTGATGTGGTGTATATGGATTTCAGTAAGGCGTTTGATAAGGTTCCCCACGGTAGGCTATTGCAGAAAATACGGAAGTACAGGATTGAACGTGATTTAGCGGTTTGGATCAGTAATTGGCTAGCTGAAAGAAGACAGAGGGTGGTGGTTGATGGCAAATGTTCATCCTGGAGTTCAGTTACTAGTGGTGTACCGCAAGGATCTGTTTTGGGGCCACTGCTGTTTGTCATTTTTATAAATGACCAGGAAGAGGGTGTAGAAGGATGGGTTAGTAAATTTGCAGATGACACGAAGGTCGGTGGAGTTGTGGATGTGCTGAAGGATGTTATAGGTTACAGAGGGACATAGATAAGCTGCAGAGCTGGGCTGAGAGGTGGCAGATGGAGTTTAATGCGGAAAAGTGTGAGGTGGTTCACTTTGGAAGGAGTAACAGGAATGCAGAGTACTGGGCTAATGGCAAGATTCTTGGTAGTGTAGATGAACAGAGTGATCTCGGCATCCAGGTACATAAATCCCTGAAAGTTGCCACCCAGGTTAATAGGGCTGTTAAGAAGGCATATGATGTGCTAGCCTTTATCAGTAGGGGGATTGAGTTTCGGAGCCAATAGGTCATGCTGCAGCTGTACAAAACTCTGGTGCGGCTGCACCTGGAGTACTGCGTGCAGTTCTGGTCACCACATTACAGGAAGGATGTGGAAGCTTTGGAAAGGGTTCAGAGGAGATTTACTAGGATGTTGCCTGGTATGGAGGCAAGGTCTTACGAGGAAAGGCTCAGGGACTTGAGGTTGTTTTCGTTAGAGAGGAAAAGGCTGAGAGGTGACTTAATAGAGACATATAAGATAGTCAGAGGGTTAGATAGGGTGGACAGTGAGAGTCTTTTTCCTCGGATGGTGATGACCAACATGAGGGGACATAGCTTTAAATTGAGGGGTGGTAGATATAGGACAGATGTCAGAGGCAGTTTCTTTACTCAGAAAGTAGTAGGGGTGTGGAACGCCCTGCCTGCAACAGTAGTAGACTTGCCAAATTTAAGGGCATTTAAGTGGTCACTGGATAGACATATGGATGAAAATGGAATAGTGTAGGTCAGATCGGCTTCAGGTGATTTCACGGGTCGGCGCAACATCGGGGGCCGAAGGGCCCGTACTGCGTTGTAATGTTAAAAAAAAAAATTGCCAACCCAAGTTCTGGTGAATGTTGGTGCCAGAGGAGCTGTTTTATTTGACTTCTGCATTTTTCAACTCTTCCTGTCCTATTGGTGTGTTGCAAATGCTTCATTAGCAGTCGCCTTTCCAGTGAAGTATTCGACAATTAACAATTTGAGGTTCCATATAAACATTACACATTGTTATAAGAAAGATTTTTTTTGAAGTTCAAGAAAACATGCTGATAAAATTGTACAGTTATGGGTCAGTCCAAATTACACTGCCATTATTGAAAATTATTGAAATTTTAACAGATTATTTTCCAAATATAGAGCAAATAAATCCTTTGAAGGGATGTAAAACAGGTGTAAACCTCAGTATAGTAGGAACGCATTGAATGTTTGCCCACAAACTTTCCTGATTTGAATTCCACCTGAACAGATGAGATTTTGAGATAAACTAACCCCCCAAATGAAGAACAGGATATTTGCCATTCATTGTCATATATAACCATTCCTTGGATCAAATATTGGGGAATATTAAAGGCCTCTTATTCCACCTCCATATGTTCTTGGACTTCAGCATGCCAGAATTTTAATCATAGTGGAGGAGAGTGCTAACATCAGAATGCCTTCTCTACGACAATAGTTTGAGGAAGGCGATGAAAAAAAAAATCATTTCAGCTGCAAAGGGAAGATTAGTTGGAGATCACGACTGACATTCAGTCTTGAATCTACCCTTGAGCATGGAGAGAACAGAAGGAAGAAATATTCAAACAACAAAAGTAGATTGTGGGCATTGTGCCGCTGTTGACCTTTATAATTTTCAACGTGATTTACATAGATGCCAGGGAGGAAAATACTGAGGTCTCTAAGCAGGTGTTTCGTGGTGTCACATGTTCTGATGCACAAGTTCATCACCTACCGTGGCCATGTCTATGTCCCACACTCCACAAATTGACAGGCAGTCCTTGAGATGCCATAAACACGTAATGCTCTGAAATCATTTTAGCAATTGTCTATTTGTGGGATCTTAATGAGGATTGTAACCTTTTGAAGTTACAAAGAGAAAAGATCAAGCTACAGAATTTTGAATTTTCCAAGCTGATGACTCAGGTTTGCATTTACATCAACTTATATTTCCAAATTCTAAAAATAGGTACACTATGCTTATGAGGTGAAATGCAGCCAAGAATCTATTCATGTGGGTTACATGGGTCTGGATTCAGTATTTTAATTGGAAATATAGGAATGTACAGGAACAGGAAAGATGATTTTAACCAAAATGCCCAACGACACAGCATTACCTGAATGGATTTTGTCACCAGGTGCTCATCCAGCACCCTTTGAAGCTGAGGATGAACCAATGCCCTGCTTAATTTCAGGATCACATCCCAAGATGCGTTCTCTGCTATGCATTATACATCTTAAGATCCTACTTATGTACAGTAACAGACAGGAAAAGATTCCATGCTCCATTCAGCCTGTTGGACACAATTGTGATACGTTTGTTTTACAATAGAGGCATTCTCCATCCCATCCAAAGCCATGTGATCTCTTCAGGGAGTTGAGAAAATATAAAAACGTAGGCCTATTTGTGAAAACAAAACCTGGGAAATCCCTTTCTGACCCCTTCAGAATCAAAACGTGTAGCGCACCTCACTCTGGACCTGAAAATCCTATACATCCTATATAGTTTTTCCCATTATTGGTGCAAAATCCAGCCCTGGTAATTCTGACAGACTTACATTTCCCATTATCCATCACTGGTATAACATGTGTTGACAATTTTGGCTATGTACCTATTGATAATGATTATCCTATTCCTGTGGCCTGTATGTGGCATTTGTTTTATATAGAGTTACATAAAATATTGGTCAGAGGAGCAGGCCACCTGGGTCAAACGGTCCATGCTGGCATTTATGCTCCACCTGGGCCTTCTCTCATCATACCTCCTCTAACTTTATTAGCATAACCTGCCTTTTGCATTCCCTCATGGGTTTATCTAACCTTAACTGAGCCTCCATATTTAACTCAACCACTCCCTGTTAGAGTGAGCTCTACATTCTCACTGGGCTCTGGTTAAAGAGATTTCTTCTGAATTCACCATTTGACTTCCTGGTGACTCACTTTTATTTCATTCATAGGATTGTGAGTGTTCCTGGCTGGGCCAGCATTTATTGCCAATCCCAAATGGTCTTTGAGCTAAATTACTTGATAGGCTATTTCAGAGGGCAGTTAAGAGTCAGCCACAGTGCTGTGGGTCTGAGTTGGGATATCAGACTTGGGAGGGATGGCAGATTTCCTTCCTTAAAGGACATCAGTGAACCAGATGTGTTTTTATGACAATCAACAATGGCTTCATGATCATCATTAAACTTCTAATTCCAGATATTTTTATTGAATTCTAATGTCACCATCTGCCGCGGTGAGTTTCAAACTCGGGCTTCCAGAGCATCACCTTGGGTTTCTGGTGTCCTAGCCCTGTGACAGAGCCACTACATCATCAAGAAGGGGTTAGATACAGCTCTTGGGGTTAAAGCGATCAAAGGATATGGAGGGAAGCGGGAACATGTTACTGAGTTGGATGATCAACCATGATCATAATGAATGGCAGAGTAGGGTCGAAGAGCCAAATGGCCTCCTCCTGCTCCTATTTTCTATGTTTCTTTTCGCTACGAGTGGAAACATTACCGGTGTCCACACTATCAAAATATTTCATAATTTTAATGACCTGAAATAGATCGTTCTTCAGCCTTCTGGTTTCAAGAGCGAAGAGATCTAGCCTGTTTATCCTTTCTGACAATTATTTTTTTTTTTTTTCAAATAATTTTTATTGAAAAATTTTGAATTTATACAACAACAACGAACCATAATAAAACACCAAAAGTAACAATAATAATAGCAAACATAAACATTCGCCCCACCTCCATGAACAACACAGCATATTAACAACAACACAAATTAGCACCATATTAAGTTACATAATGGAAACTACAATAAGGAACACCCCCCCCCCCCCCTCCCCGGGTTGCTGCTTCTATTGACCAAGATACCTATCTTTGAGCCAGGAAGTCCAGAAAAGGCTGCCATCGTTTATAGAACCCTTGTATTGATCCTCTCAGGGCAAATTTGACCCTTTCCAATTTTATAAATCCCGCCATGTCACTGATCCAAGTCTCCACACTTGGGGGCCTCGCATCCTTCCACTGCAGCAAGATCCTTCGTCGGGCTACTAGGGACGCAAAGGCCAGGCCTCCTGCACTCCCGGCTCTACCGCAACTCCAAAAATCGTGAGTCCCCACCCTGGTTTGACCCTGGATCCAACCACCCTCGACACCGTCCCCGCCACCCCCTTCCAGAATTCTTCCAGTGCTGGGCATGCCCAGAACATATGGGCGTGGTTCGCTGGACTCCCCGAACATCTGGTGCACCTGTCCTCACCCCCAAAGAACCTACTCATCCTAGTCCCGGACATGTGGGCCCGGTGCAGCACCTTAAATTGGATGAGACTAAGCCTCGCACATGAGGAGGAAGAGTTGACTCTCTCCAAGGCATCCGCCCAAGTCCCATCCTCTATCTGCTCCCCTAGTTCCCCCTCCCATTTAGCCTTCAGCTCCTCCACTGACGACTCCTCCACCTCCTGCATTGCCTTATAAATGTCAGACACCTTCCCCTCTCCGACCCACACCCCCGAAAGCACTCTGTCCATCGTCCCCCGCGAGGGCAGCAAAGGGAATCCCTCTACCTGTCACCGAGTAAACGCCTTTACCTGCAAGTATCTGAACATGTTCCCTTGGGGAAGCCCAAATTTATCTTCCAGTTCCCCCAGGCCCGCAAACCTCCCGCCAATAAACAGGTCCCTCAATTTACTGATGCCCACCCTTTGCAACCCACTAAATCCCCCATCTCTGTTCCCAGGGATGAACCGATGATTGCCACCCAATGGAGCCTCCATCCCCCTATGCCTTCTCCACTGTCCCCAGATTCTTAGGGTCGCCGCCACCACCGGGCTCGTGGTAAACCTCTTAGGGGAGAGCGTCAACGGCGCCATTACCATGGCACCCAGGCTCGTACCTCTACATGACGCCATCTCCATTCTTTTCCACGCCGCCCCTCCTCCCTCCATCACCCATTTACGCACCATTGACACATTGGCCGCCCAATAGTACCCCAAAAGGTTGGGCAGCGCCAGCCCGCCTCTATCCCTCCCTCGCTCCAGGAACACCCTCTTCACTCTCGGAGTCCCATGTGCCCACACAAAGCTCAAGATATTGCTAGTCACTCTCCTAAAGAAGGTCCTGGGGATAAAGATGGGCAGGCACTGAAAGAGGAACAAGAACCTCGGAAGCACCGTCATTTTGACGGACTGCACCCTCCCCGCCAATGACAATGGCAGCATGTCCCACCTCTTGAACTCCTCCATCTGATCTACAAGTCTGGTGAAATTATGTTTGTGAAGAGTCCCCCAGTCCCTGGCCACCTGCACCCCCAGGTACCTAAAGCTCTCCTCTGCCCGCCTAAGTGGGAGCCTACCAATTCCTTCCCCCTGGTCTCCAGGGTGCACCACAAACACCTCACTCTTGCCTAAATTTAGTTTATAACCTGAAAAGGTCCCAAACTCAGCTAGCAGCACCATCACCCCCGGCATCCCTCCCACCGGGTCAGCCACATACAGTAACAGGTCATCGGCATACAACGACACCCTATGTTCCTCCCCACCTCGCACCAAACCTCTCCACCTCTCTGAATCCCTCAACGCCATCGTCAGCGGCTCGATTGCCAGTGCAAACAACAAGGGGGACAGGGGGAAACCATGCCTGGTCCCTTGGTAAAGCCGGAAGTACTCCGACCTCCTCCCATTCGTGGCCACGCATGCCATCGGGGCCTCATATAGCAGCCTTACCCATCTAATGAACCCTTCACCAAATCCAAACCTCCCCAACACCTCCCATATGTACCCCCACTCCACTCTATCGAAGGCCTTCTCCGCATCCAGCGCCACCACTATCTCTGCCTCCCCCTCAATCGCCGGCATCATGATGACATTCAACAATCTCCGCACATTCGTGTTCAGCTGCCTTCCCTTCACAAAACCTGTCTGGTCCTCGTGTACAACCCCTGGCACACAGTGCTCTATCCTGGTGGCCAGGATTTTTGCCAGCACCTTGGCATCTACGTTGAGGAGAGATATAGGCCTGTATGAACCACACTGCTGGGGGTCCTTGTCCCTCTTTAAGATTAACGAGATCAGCGCCCGCGACATCGTCGGGGCAAAGTCCCCCCTTCCCACGCTTCATTAAGTGTCCACACCAGCAAGGGGCCCACTAGGTCCACAAACTTTTTATAAAATTCCACCGAGAACCCATCCGGCCCCGGTGCCTTCCCTGACTGCATCTGCCCGATCCCCTTAACTAGCTCCTCCAGCTCAATCGGCGCACCCAACCCCTCCACCTGCTCCTCCTGCACCTTCGGGAAAGAAAGCCCGTCGAGGAACTTCTCCATTCCCCTCCTCTCCCCCGTTGGTTCCGACCGGTACAGTTCCCCGTAAAAGTCCTTGAAGACCTCATTCAGCTCTACCCCTTCCGCACCACATTCCCACTCTTGTCTCTCACTCCAGCAATTTCCTTAGCCGCATCCCGCTTGCAGAGCTGTTGAGCCAGCATCCTACTCGCCTTTTCACCATGTTCGTACACTGCCCCTTGTGCCTTCCTCCACTGTGCCTCCACCTTTCTAGTGGTCAGCAAATCAAATTTAGCCTGCAGGCTGCGCCTCTCCCCCAACAGTCCCTCCTCTGGTGCCTCTGCGTACCTCCTGTCTACCTCCAGCATCTTTCCCACCAGTCTATCCCTCTCACTCCTCTCGCTCCTCTCCCTGTGTGCCCGGATGGATATCAGCTCCCCACGAATCACTGCCTTCAGGGCCTCCCAGACCACCCCCACCTGAACCTCCCCCGGATCATTCACCTCGAGGTACCCCTCAATACTTCCCCGGACCCTCCTACACACCTCTTCCTCCGCCAACAACCCCACATCCAACCGCCACAACGGGCGCTGGTCCCGCACCTCCCCCATCTCCAACTCTATCCAATGCGGAGCGTGGTCGGAGATTGCAATGGCCGAATACTCGGCCTCCTCCACTCTCGGAATCAGTCCCCTACTCACCACGAAGAAGTCTATCCGAGAGTAGACCCTATGTACGTGGGAGAAGAAAGAGTACTCCCGTGCCCTCGGCCTCACAAACCTCCATGGATCCACCCCACCCATCTGGTCCATAAACCCTCTCAATACCTTGGCCGCCGCCGGTCTCCTACCCGTCCTAGAGCTGGACCGATCCAGTGAAGGATCCAACACTGTATTGAAGTCCCCCCCATGATCAGACCTCCCGCCTCCAGATCCGGGACCCGTCCCAACATATGCCTCATAAAGCCCGCATCGTCCCAATTTTGGGCATACACACTAGCAAGCACCACCTTCTCTCCTGGTAGCCTGCCCCTAACCATAACATACTTACCCCCCTTATCCGCCATCACCTCCGATGCCTCAAACGACACATTTTTCCCCACCAGAATCGCCACTCCCCGGTTCTTCACATCCAACCCAGAGTGGAAAACCTGCCCCACCCATCCCTTCCTCAGACGGACCTGGTCTGCCACCTTCAGGTGGGTCTCCTGAAGCATTGCCACATCTGCCTTTAGCCCCCTCAGATGAGCAAGTACCCTCGACCGCTTCACCGGCCCATTCAATCCTCTCGCATTCCAGGTGACCAACCAAATCAGAGGGCGTCCCGCCCCCCCCCCCCCCCCCCCCCCCCCCCCGTCGACTAGCCATAGCCCGTCGACTGCCCGCCCCAGGCCAGCAACCCCTGCCCGACCCAGTCACCACAGCGACAACACCCCACCTCTGTCCCCCCAGCCCCCACCAGCTCCTTCCTGACTCTACCAGCAGCAACCCGGTATTCCCCTTTCCCCCCCTCCTTTGCCCCCCAGGCTAGGAACCCTCCTAGCCGTGAACCGTCCTCCATTGTACTTCCGTGGGTCAGTTAACTTCTGCTGACCCCGGAAACTCCCGCCAATAACCCGACCCCTCCCAAAGTGGGATCATCCCCCAATCTATCCCTCCTCCAGGCACCGCTCCAGCGCGGGGAAGAACCAGTTAAGGCCCCGCCTCCCCCCGTCATCGTCTCCACCCCCCAGCCCCGCAGCGCGGGAAACCAGAGGAAAGCCCGCGCTTTTGCACTGCCCCACCACACCCTTCTGACGCAGCTCCCAAATACCAGCCCCACTCCATACCCCCAACCCGACATAGAATACAACAAACCCCCCCAACCCTCCCCGCAAGACACAAAACTCAAACAATGCCCCACAGCAAAAAGACATAACAGAACAACACCCCATAAATAACCATATCAAAATTGCAAAAGTACAAAAAAAAGAGAACACAGCAACAGCAGAATCCAACAATAAAGTATTACAACCGACCCCGCAACCCCCAACCCCTAGTTCAAGTCCAGTTTCTCCATCCGCACGAAGGCCCACGCCACCTCCGGGGATTCGAAATAATAATGCTGGTCCGAATAAGTTACCCACAGGCGCGCAGGCTGCAACATTCCGAACTTTATCTTTTTCTTGTAAAGCACCTCTTTCGTCCGATTAAACACGGACCGCCGCTTAGCCACCTTCGCACTCCAATCCTGGTAGATCCATACTACCCCATTCTCCCAATTGCTGCTCTTCACCTTCTTGGCCCAGCGCAGCACACACTCACGATCACTGAACCGGTGGAACTTCACCAGCACCGCACGCGGGGGTTCATTCTCCATAGGGCTCCTGGCCAGTACTCTGTGTGCTCCCTCCAGCTCCAAGGTCAGATGGAAAGACCCGGCCCCCACTAGCGAGTTCAGCATTGTAGCCACGTAGGTTGTCAGGTCCGACCCCTCCAGCCCCTCCGCAAGGCCCAAGATCCGCAGATTTTTCCGCCTCATGCGGTGATCAAGCTCCTCTAAACGTTCCTGCCACTTCTTGTGGAGTGCCTCATGTCCCTCCACCTTACTCATGAGGATCCCGGCCTCCTCCTCTCGTTCAGTGGCCTGCGTCTGCAACTCCTTGATGGCAGCACCCTTGGTCGTCTGAATCTCCGAGAGCCTTCTGTTTGTTTCCTGCAGAGAGCTCAGTACCTCAGCCTTGAAGTCTGCAAAACAGCGCAGGAGAGCAGCTTGTTGCTCCAGGGCCCACTGCTTCCACTCCTCTGGAGCTCTGCCAGCCGCCATCTTGGATTCCTTCCCCCGTTTTTTCTGGGGAGCTGCTGCCGTTTTTTTCCCCTTTTCCACTCCGAGTTCGAGTCATGGACTGCGGGGAAAGTCGATCAGCACACCTTCTCCCACCGGGAGATGTCGACAAATTTCCGTTTTGGGCTCTAAAAAGAGCCGAAAAGTCAGTTTAAAACGGGTGCTCCCAAATGTGCGGCTTCCTACGTCATCGCCGCCACCGGAAGTCCTTTCTGACAATTATAATGTTGCAGTTCTGGTATTATCCTTATAAATGTTATTTGTATCCTTCCACTGCCCCGATATCCTTTATATAGTTTAGTGACCAGAATGCTGCAAAGTGCTCCGTGAATCGCTCTAGAAATAAACTCAAGTGCTTGCTTCACCTTTTTTTAAAGGGATTAGGAGCCTGAGTCACTACTTTTGATGATTTATAAAGTTGTCCTTTGCCCATCTCACTGAACTTAGACTCAGATTTTTGCAAAGTGGTGGAGAGTCTGTGCACCTTCTCCAAAATGATACCAGAAGCCTGGATCTGGAAATCTGCCCCATTTCCATAAGATCCTATTTTCGGCAGCTGTGCAAAAGGGTAAATGTGATTTAGACATGGAGGCAGCCCGAATCCAGCAGGGCAATTTGAATGCTGAATTCAAACATACACAATTTTTACTGAAGTGAGGACCGGTTCCCACAATGTATGGTTTCCAATATTTAAGCATTAACAGAGATGGTTGTAAAAGGAAAATGAGGCCTTTGGAACTGTCAAGTTATTTAAGTTCCCTTCCCTTTAACATTTGAAAGGAACATAGACTACTGTATCTTTGAGCTGAAAGAATCAGTGTTTGCAGATGTCTTGGTTGACCTAATCCTACAGTTTATCATTATAGAATTATTACTGCTTGACTGTTTCCACAACTTATCATTGGCCGGGATTCTCCAGTGCGAGTCCACCCTGCGACCTCTGATGTTGAGGATGTAGAATTTTCCATGCTGTTCGCTGGCGCCGGTTTCTGTATTCACGTCACATGTGAATGGGATTTCTCATTTAAACCAGCCCACGCTGCTGGGAAACCCATGGACGCTGATGGAAACATAGAATCTCGCCGGCGGTGAACGGCCGAAGAAACCCGCCCTTAATTACGATTGAGGAGTAGGGATGCAATACGTTAACTGTTTGATGGATAGCTCCAAGAAGTTAATAAAAAATTAGATGTCTTTCATGTGGAGCTATGAGTACAGATGTTTGCTTTTATATGCAAGTAGGTACTTGAGGTTTTACATTTATTAAATGGGCATTTATCAATGGAAGTGTTTCCTTTATATATTGTGAAGTACTTAGGGCATTATTTTATTTCATCTCAGCATGGCTCCTGACCCCTGCCTATGGTGGATACTGGGTGAGTTGACATGGAGAGGGTAAAGGCAAAGCATGGTGGCTGGGGGGGGGGGGTCATGAGTTGGCATAGGTTGGCACTAATCTGGCATAGGGGCTACAAGGAACCATGAGCAGCATGGTAGTAGCACAGTGGTTAGCACAGTTGCATCACAGCTCCAGGATCTCAGGTTCCATTCCTGCCTTGGGTCACTGTCTGTGCAGAGTCTGCATGTTCGCCCCGTGTCTGCGTGGGTTTTCTCTGGGTGCTCCAGTTTCCTCCCACAGTCCAAAGATGTACAGGTTAGGTGGATTGGCTATGCTAAATTGCCCTTAGTGTCCAAAAAAGGTTAGGTGGGGTTACTGGGTACAGGGACAGGGTGGAGGTATGGGTTTAAGTAGGGTGCTCTTTCTAAGAGCCGGTGCAGACTCGATGGGCCGAATGGCCTCCTTCTACACTGTAAATTCTATTCTATCTATCTATGAAATAAAGATGAGTGGAAGCTATCTATTTGCGTAATTGACACAAAGGGCGCAATCTAATGGCTGCGCTGCTCTTGAGCGAGAGTGCGACGAGGCCGTTAGATCGCAGGAGAAGGCAAAATCGAGAACGGGTCTGGGTTTATGATCTAACCGGACTACTCCCATTAATGAAATCAGGATCCTGACGTGGTGTGGTGAGAAACCAATAATTACCACTTCAGGCAATCTCCATAAATTAATGACACCATTTCTCACATCCCCAGGAAGTGGGCAGTGATTGGTACACCTTTTTGAAATCATGAAGCTGACAAAATGGCTGCTGTATGGATCTGAGGTGAGGAGCCAACTTCTCTTCCAGGCAATGTGCCTGGGGGCACTGGAGTTGCTGCCCTGGTGTTCGGGAGGGGTGGAGGAGGCCCCGTGGGGGGCAACCTCAGTCGGGTTGTGCCAACATTGGTCAGCAGATTGTGGGGGGGCAGGAAGGGGTCATCCTTGGGCTGTGGGGTGTGTCTCAGCACCTTCAGGTTCACCATTCCATCCTGTTGGTATGTGTACTGGTTATGGGGAAACCTCAGGCCCTGCCTTTCTGTTCCATCTAGCACCCATAATTCCTACAGACCATGGAGGCCTCTGGCTGCAAGGCTGAAGGCTATTGCTACTAGGGAATTGGCAATCGTAGTTAAGTGAGCACTTCAGAGCTACCAAGTGGATTCCCATGGGTAGATGTGCCATGTAGCATGCGGGAATTATTGCCTCGCATCCCAGTCAAACTGTGCACTCAGGCCTGGACACTGTGCCTGAGCACAGCAGTAAGCAACACCATGAATGCGCAGCCAACATCCGAACAGCCAGGGGCTGGACGCTAGCACTGGAGTCATCTCGATGACCAGAGAGTATGTGCACACCGGGGAGGGGACCAGCGCCTTTCCAGGTAACATTGCGTGTGGGTGTCTGGGACACAGGGTGTGGGGTCCGGTGACCATGGGCTCCTGCCAGCAGCCAGGAGTGCATGGGCTGGGCGTGTTGGATGGCTAGGGATGGGGGGGGGTTTGAGAGAGAGGGGGAGCAATGGAGAATGTAGGGTCCCAGGATGTCTGCCCATGCGGTGCTGCTGGCAGGCCAAGCAGCTGGACATAGGAGGAGGTAGCGGCAGTAGCATTGATAAAAGCTCGAAGCAACGGCCCATATGCAGGGCCCCGCCCCAGACCCTGAGGACCCAGCTGCCGAGCAGGCCAGGGAGGGACCTAGAGAGGGAGGCTGGTGATGGCCCAAGGTGCACAGTCATCACTGGTCTTTCGAACAGATGATGGAGAGCGTGTGCCATAGGATGCTCCGCCTCAACAAGGAGACGGTGCGTCACCTGTGGCTTATCCTTGCGGACATGGCACCACGTGGAGGGGAAGGATACCCAATCCTGGAGGCCGTTAAGTTCATGCAGACCTGAACTTCTACGCCTCAGGATCATTCCAGGGCTCCAGTTGGAACCTGTGTAGCATCTCACAAGCTGCAATCCACAAGGGGTCACGGATACCCTGTTTGCCCGGGCATGGACCAGGCCCAACAAAATACCCGGACAGCAGGATTCTCCACCGTCGCCCAAGATCAGGGGCTCATAGATGGTCTTGCGTGCACCGAGCTGTCAGGGGGTGTCCTATGTCAACAAGAACATCCAGCTCATGTGCAACCACAACCTGAAGATCATGCACTTGTGTGCACACTTCCCAGGGAGTGTGCATGACAGCTACTTCCTGGTGCAGTCAGACATTCCCAGCCTCATCAAGGACCACCCCAGAATGGCTGGTTGGCTGTTGGTGGTTAAGGGGCACCCGCTGAGGACCTGGTTAATGACGCCCGTACAGAGGCTGGTGACTGATGTGGAGACCCGATGAGGCCCATGAGACCACCCATCCCATCATTGAACAATCAGACTCTTTAAATGCTGTTTCAATGCCTAGACAGCTCTGATGATGCACTACAGTATCCCTCCCAGAGAGTCGCCGGCCTTGTGATGGTCTACTGTGCCTTCCATAATCTGGCACAGCAGCTGGAGGTGGAGGAACATGTAGCCACCTCCGAGGAGGACGAGGAGGCAGAAGACCGGGAGGGACTGGAGGACAAGTCCAGGGAGGGCTCGCAGGACCACCCAGAGGATGGAGGACAGCGGCTCCCAAGCATGGCGTTGATGCCCTCGGCGATGCTCCTCAGTGAAGGGGACACTGCCCCAGCAATGCCCACCTGAGACTGGGACACCTCCCCACCGCAACCGGAACATGCTGTGGAGTGCTCGGCAATGCCAATCTGAAACTGGGACATGATCCACAGGGTGATGGGGAGTGGGGGGGGGGGGGGGGGGGGGGGGGGGGTCTGTCAGCATGCGTGGCACTGCTGGACATGGGTGGGCCTGGATACGGAACAATTCTGGGCGGAGACGGGGCGGTGACAGACACATGGTCATGGTGGGGGCCAGAGGTGGCGGTGAGCCAGTGCCAGGTGGTCGGTGCCAACCCACCCGTGCAACCCAGTGGAGGTTGTTGATCTTAGTATCGCATTGAGTCCTCCTAGTGATGCACCCCGAGCTGACGGTCGTTGCCACTTTCTCCCAAGTGGCACTGACTGCCCTGTGGCTGACCCTCCGAACCCCTCGGGGGAATAGGGCATCACGTCTTATCTTGACAGTGTCCAACAATCTGGTCAGGTTGGCATCTCTGAATTGTGGGGCTGCTCTCCTCGGTGGTATGGCTGCCAGCTGTGTGGGGTTTGCTCCTTGTTAGCAGGGAGCTGCTGGACGCTATCTCGGTAAAGCAGCCGGGGGAAACCTTAATTTGCAGAGTGACACATGTGGGGCCTTGTTAAGTGGGCCAATTAACGTTTCTAGCGGTTACGGACTCACCAGGCCGCGCATCGGGAAGCTCGAGGCAGTTCCTGCTCGCTACCACGCTGAGAAATTGTGCCATTAAATCGCACCCAAAGTTAGCATAGGGTGACATGAGGATGAGTGGGGGGAATCATGAGTTGGCATGTGGGCTATTAGGGTTAAGGGGCCATGGAAATGAGTGGAGGGTATGGTGTTCTTTGTGTTGCTTATTTCAGGATGGTTGGCATCGTGTTCACAAAGACCACAGAATAGCTTTTACTCAAAACAAAACTCTGATTTTTTTTACACTACAAAAAGTGGGTTTTGACACAGTCCTTAAGAATACAGAACTGATCAATAACATCTAACAACACTCATTTACTGCAAATGTCACTAGTGCTTCAAACTATAATCTAACCTTACTCACATTACCTGCTCTTACGATCTTCACTAGCTGTCTCCTGCAAAAACTCCTCCCCTGAAGTCTAACTTCACTGCCTTATATAGCTGTATCTGTTTCTCCCTCTCGTGGCTACTCTCGACTCTAGATTAACCCTTCTAATGCTGGTAGTTATGCTAATGCCACAGGGGGCAATGAGTCGGCAACAATTGGCACCATCTTTGCATTGGTGCTGTGAAGGATTCTGAGAATGTGAGAGTCATGGATTGGAATGGAGGGTTTGAGGGCCCATGGGGCGGGTTGGGGCTTGAGTTGGCATTCATGGGCATAGTGAGGGTATGAGGAGTGATTACTAGAGGGCTAAATATAAAAACAACAACTGGGACGAAGGCTGGCATTTTAACCAGCCTGCTTTGACATTCGGCAGCCCTTGTGGCTGCCTCCGAACTGTTGCCTGGGGCAAAGTTTTCCCCCTTGCCTTCCCCCTGTCAATCCCTGTGAAATTAAGTTTCCATTATTTGGGGCACATTTTTTCTGAGGTGCATGCGGTGGTTCAAGAAATCTCCCAACGCTGCTCACCCAAGATGAGAACGATAATCCGGACCTTCCTGACTGGAAGTGGTTCAGCTGACTTAAAAATAAGCAGCGCTGAGAATTACCCCTCCATTCAACAGGACTTTGCCATTTCTTCATGCCCCAGGATGTTTCTCTCCGTCACGGCCGCACTAAGAGAGAGATCAGCTCACCAGCAGGAATGGCTGATCACAGATTGGGGCGCCATTCAGGTCGGCAGTCCCGAACTTTCCCCCCACTTTCAGGCCCATCCGGGTTTATTGAAACCCCCTCCCCCCCCTCACACCCCTCCATTTTGTTGAAGCCCTGGGAATGACCCCTCAACCCCACTCCAAGGGGCAAGATACCCCAGGCCCAAGTTCTGGCAGTGCTAACCTGACTGCCAGGCAGTGCCAGGATGCCACTGTGCCCTGCCCTTGGCTACCAATGGTTTCCAATGGATTGTGAAACCCAGCGAGGGTGGGATCCAGATCGCTCCGGGAGGAGTCGGGAATCACGTTGGTTACTGAACAGCTCCTTCTATTTTCCAAGCCATATATGACTGCCTTAGTTTGTTTGACAAATTGAGATTCATTTGCCAATTAGAATTCCAAAGCTTATTTTATCATTACTTCTCACTTAATAACATCATCTTACATTTATATCGTGCCTTCAACATAATGAAATGTCCCAAGAAGCATCGCAGGGCATTAGAAAACAAAACATGACATTGAGCTGTATGAGGAAATATGGTCCGGAAATGTGGTCCCACAGGCAGTGCAACCCCTCATGTGGGTTTCCCGCCGGCATAGGGTGACTTCAATGGGAATTCCCATTGACCGCGGCAGGAGATGTTGCTAATAATAACCACAAGCTGCGAGTATGTTCCTTGTATTGACCAATGACGACACAAGCAGTATGTTAGTTCAAAAGACAGTTTATTATTAAACACAAGACTTACCTCGATATGCAATGATACACGCGGCTAGGCATTAAACTACACCTATCAACTAAGATGACCTTTACTTAACTTCTGGATGACCGGCTCTGTGCAGGTAGATAAGGCCTTTATCTGAATCCCCACATGTGTCGGCTGGAAATTGTTAGGTTCGTCTCGGCTGGGGCTCGTCTCTCTCAGGTAGCGATCGCAGGTCTTGAACTTGGCTGGTCGTTATGCTGCAGTTGATGTGGATACAGGCTGGTCCCAAAAGAGACCGATCCCTTGTTGCACAATGCCTCTTATCCTTCTCCTTTTTTGCGCCCTTATGGGCGGCGCTAACTCAGGATTCAATCGATCGATAGGGTCTCGATCACTCCAATCAATTCTGGCCAATTAGGGGTGGGTACCTCGATGGCTGGATGGGTCCTAGTTACCATTGTCCCAGGTACGTATGCCTTTCCAAATAAGGGGAAGCAGCGCCGGTGAGTCTGCTACAGTTGCTATTCCTTGATTTGAATCTGTTGTTCTGGGGAAATCGGTGATTGACCTTTAACAGGTGCACGTTTAAATTTGGTCTGGTTTACCTTTGCACAATACACAGGGGCTGTGTACTGTCTGTGTCCCAACTTGACCACAATTCCCATTATCCTTTGCGGGCGGCCATTTTAGATGGTCACAGAGAAGAGAATCCCGCCACTAGCGAACGGCACACTGCCTCCCGCCACCAAGTAAAACACAGCTGGGAGGCATGAGAATCCTGCCCATGAGGTCAGATGTCCAAAAGGAATGGAGTTCCGTTTTTAAGGAATGTTTCTGCATTTTATTGCCACTGATCACCCGGCAATTAATTATTTGCACCCTCATCGCTCATTGCACCCACACCACTACCTTAATGTCATCAAAGTGGTTTGATAGTTTAGCTCTATTCGCACTTCCAAATCATTTACAAACACTGTGAACAGTCAAGGTCCAAGCTGTTTTGGGCAGGTGGGAGATTAATTTAAACAGCCTTGATTTATCCTCTCAATAAGTGTGTGTAAACAGAAAGGCGTTTTTGATTTTTGATTTCCCCCATAATAAGTGATGACATATTTCCCCCAACTCATATCCATTCAGACAATAAAAGAGGGATAAAGGAAAGGAAGGGGTACAGGACCAGACCACAATGAAAATACAAATTACGGTTTTATGTTAGTCCAGAATCCAGAAGCATAGAATCACTACAGTACAGTGCAGAAGGAGGCCATTCAGCCCATCGGGTTTGCACCAATCCTGCATCCTACCTCGGCCCACTATCCCCGTAACTCAGTAACGCCAACTTACCTTTTTGGACACTAAGGGACAATTTGGCATGTCCAATCGACCTAACCTGCACAACTTTGGGCTGTGGGAAGAAACTGGAACACCCAGAGGAAACCCACGCCTACTTAGGGGAGACAGTCACTCAACGTTGGAATCAAATCTGGGTCCCTGGCACTATGAGGTAGCAGTGCTAACCACTGTGCTACTATGCCACCCTGTCTAATGCCTAATGGAGGGTTTCTTAAAAGGGTAGGTTCATTGACTATCGCAAGGTGATCCATCTCCCAAGAAGTGAGACCCTCACAAGGGGAGAATGCACTGAGAGTTGAATTAGGCTTGAAGGCTCCAGTTCCAATGTTCCAGTAGGTGTCAGTGTAGATGAGGGCCAGGTGATTGTACCTGGACAGAGCTCCTTCTGTTGTGACCTGTTAGGTGGTAAGACGGTAGACAGCAACAGGCTGTTTGCCTGGAGTTACTGTTCTCTTCCAAGCTGAAACAGAAAAACTGACTATAAAATCCAACAGTTTATTAATTAAAGGAATTCAGACTATGCAAAACTCAGTCATGCCATAGTGCAGTATCAGGTGGTGTTACTCAGGTAATGAGGTTCCTGATTTAAACGTGTTGTGTTTTGGAATGGGACACTAACACCATATTAGAAATATATGAATCACAAACAGCTGCCTTTGCCCAAAACTGGCTGAGGCACACATCCCGTCTGCTAAATCACTGTTCTCTTGACCGGAATGTTTATATGATGCAAGGAGAGTTATATTCCAGGAGGTGTCAGCTATTAGCCTATGTTTGCTTAAAACTGTTCAGAAACCTCCAGAATCTAGCATGTGATCAGCTGGAGCCATATTGCCAGCCTACCAATTGTCCATTTTGAAAAACAGTGAAAAGTAATTTAATAAAGTAGCCACATTGACGGAGAAATGGGGCGGGATTCTCCCGTACCCGGCGGGGCGGGGGGTCCCGGAGTGGCGGAGTGGCGTGAACCACTCTGGCGTCGGTCCGCCCCAAAGGTGCGGAATCCTTCGCAGCTTCAGTGGCTTGGCCGGCGCCGGAGTGGTTTGCGCCCCGCCGGCTGGGTGGAAGTCCTTTGGCGCCCTGCCAGCCGGGGCTGAAGGGACTCCGCCGGCCGGCGCGAGTCCGCACATGCGTGGGAGCGTCAGCGGCTGCTAACGTCATCCTCTCGCATGCGCAGGGGTGTTCATCTATGCGTCGGCCATCGCGGAGGCTGACATGGCCGACGCGTAGGAAAAGAGTGCCCCCATGGCACAGGCCCGCCCGCGGATCGGTGGACCCCGATCCTGGGCCAGGCCACTGTGGTGGCACCCTCCGGGGCCAGATCGCCCCGCCCCCTGCCCCACCCCAGGACCCCGTAGACCGCCTGCGCCGCCAGGTCCCGCCGGTAAGGGACCTAGTCTAATCTACACTGGCGGGACTGGTAAAGAACCAGTGGGACTTCTGCCCATCGCAGGTCGGAGGACCGCCAGGGGGGGCTGCTGCGAGTGGCCGCCGACTGGTGCGGCGCGATTCCCGCTCCCGCCGAATCTCCGGTGCCGGAGAATTCGACGGCCGGCGGGGGCAGGATTCACGCCACCCCCCAGCGATTCTCCGACCCGATGGGGGGTTGGAGAATCCCGCCCATATATTTATTTCCTTCTCAACTGGGACAAAGCTATCTAATCCTTAGGGCATCCCAGTAGCCACTCTTCACCATTGCAATCCATCTCTATGTTCTTTGATACAGCTATTGTCAATCCACTTCAATTATTCACCAACCTGTTGCATGCTTTTTTATATTCAGGAGCAACAACCCATATGAAAACATATCAAAAATCTTGTTGAAGTTGAGATATATGATGTTCACTGAGTTATGTTTTATCCATCAGGTCCCACACTTTCTCGAAGAATTTGAACATGTTGCTTAAGCATGATGTTCTCCTCTTCAAAGAACTGTAATGCTTCCTTGAATTCATATTTCCCTCGGTATCTCACAATACTCTTTTTCATAGAGCCTCTAACATTTATCATGAACACAATATAGATCCAATAGTCTTTAAGTTCCAGGACAGTTTTTTCTTCTTCATTTAAAGATAGACTCTGTTCCCTTTCCTCAAATCTGTTGATACAAATCCTGACTCCAATGATTCCCTATCAGATCCTGTGTAATGTGATGAATTTTGTCAGTAATTTCCTAAAGTGGTCTTGTGTGGAGGCCATCTAACCTTGGGTCTAATGTCTCTTTCCATGTTTCTATCAGAAATGTTTGAGTTATTGATTTTGATGAATACAGGCAACTCTTGTTACAAACTGGGATCTCATTTATTTTGCCCGAGGATCACATGTAGCCTTTTGCAATTCAAATATAATGTTCACCACAAAACATTGGGTGGCAATGAATAATGTATACATTTACAACATAATTTAGTAAATGAGCTTCAGAGCAGGGGTATTCAAACTTCTATCTTTGTAGATTGCACAAACATGCACCATGGAGTGCCCAGGGCTGAATTAGCATTACTAGTTTCCTAAAGGCAGTATATGGGCAGGACGGTAGCACATTGGTTAGCACTATGGTTTCACAGCGTCCTAAGTTTGGTTCCCAGCTTGGGTCACTGTCTGTGCAGAGGCTGCACGTTCTCCCCTATGCCTGCATGGGTTTCCTCCGGATACTCCGGCTTCCTCCCGCTTTGTGTTCTTCGGTGAATTGGACATTCTGAATTCTCCCTCTGTGTACTCGAACAGGCGCTAGAATGTGGCGACTCGGGGATTTTCACAGTATCTTCATTGCTGTGTTAATGGGAGCCTACTTGTGAAAATAATGAAGATTATTATAATAAAGATTATTATAACCACTGTGCTATCGTACTGCATGAAGTGGTAGACTGACCACTAGGTTTATGGGGTTTGTTTTTGAGCATCGGGGAGATAAGAGTCATCCCAAGAGTCATGTACATTAATTTGAAACCAACTGTACATCATGGAGCTGCTTAACATTGAGGCAGCGTTGAGAAAACCGCGGTACAATATAAATGGGACAGTTTCTATCATGAATAAAATGGAAACCTTCACTACATTAGTACGGCCTGAAGGAATTCTGTAATATCAATCCACGGAAATATCTTGAGGGAGTAACATAGAAGGGTAGTAAAACACTGCGGCATTTTGAAAATAGTCAGGCGAAGGCAAGTTAAGCTAGGGTGCCAGCTGGGCTTTACTGAAATGCAAGCCAAATAGGTTGCATTTATATGCTGGTTACCTCTTCCATTGAATTCATTTTCTTTCAGACATTGTTGAAAGAACAAGCTTCTTTCTAAATAAAACAAGTGTTGTGTTATGCTGCTTCGGATAACAAAGGCTGCTATTTGATGCAGTCTTAACTAAAGGATGCTCCAGACTCTGAAATGAGTTCAACGTATTTATTGAACTATTAACACAGTTCTGCTAATCTAACTGTAGTAACTCAGTCTAACTGTACCAGCTTGCTCTAAGCCACGTGTGGGGTGTGATGCTGCTGATCAACCCTGTCTAACTCTCTAGATGTCTGTCTGTGGAAAGAGGCAGTGTGTGAGTACCTCATCCCTTTTATAGTGTTTATGCCATGTCCTCTTGTGGTGATGCCATCTCTGAGTGTCCTGACTGCCCATTGGTTGCGTCCGATTCTGAGTGTTCATTGGTTGCATGTTTGTAAATCATGACAGCAAGTCATACATAGAGGCTGTTTAGCACAGGGCTAAATCGCTGGCTTTGAAAGCAGAGCAAAGCAGGCCAGCAGCATGGTTCAATTCCTGTATCAGCCTCCCCGAACAGGCGCCGGAAGGTGGCGACTAGGGGCTTTTCACAGTAACTTCATTTAAAGCCTACTTGTGACAATAAGCAATTTTCATTTCCTTTTTTTTCATTTCATTGCTGTCCAATTTGTTAACTTAAATTAATTTATTGGATGGATTTCCCCCCACTTTACATATATTAACTTTTATTGTTCACCAATATATATTCAAACAGCTGCATTCGTCCACTTGAGGAAATGAAGACTCAAGCAGCAGACCAAAAATTAAAAAGAGTATCTCCTGGGTTTGTGGAAATTAGCTGACAAATCTTAGCTCCTGCCAGGAAAAAAAGATTCTAATCAAGAATGAGAAAATTGGTTGCACTTGGCTTTTAGCACTGAGAATCAGACTGAATTAAAAACCCCAGCACTTCTGGGACCCGAACATTATAATGCAAATGACTCAAGTCAGAAATAGAGTGTCTTCCACCCATTCAGCCTGACCCTCTACAGTCTATTTTTTACTGAAACTGACTGTCACTCATTTTTCATTTTTAAAAGTCACAAAGCAATAATTACCAGTGTGAGATGAGCGCTTCTGAGCTAATTCTGTTGACTATAGTCTTTTAAAAAGCTGCTTTTCCTGATGGCACATGGTTTAGTTATATACATAGAGGATATTAATATCCAGTGATTGAACACCGATATTACATAATCCTAAATTATTTCTCTCTCTCTCTCTCAACTTTGTGGATTCTGATATGATTATAAGCTGTGAATTTATAATATATTACAACAATAGAATCTGTAGAAATTATGTTTTTTTTTAAGATCAAATTTACCGAAGACAATTGCCTGCCACAGTGCAGATGTCACCTTTCAAACTTATGACGATGGTGGTTTTAATGCTACACCAGCAATGTGAGAGTTTGGCACCCGGATGTTTGTTGTTCAAGATTGCTATTCAGTCTGTCAGAAGGAGACAGCAACCTAGCCAAAAGCAAAGTCAAAACTCCTGAGCCAGCTTTCCGTCATGTGGTGGGAAGTTGGAAAGGACACAAAGTTGGAATCTTTTACACAAATTTCAAATTTCCCTTCCCGGGGCCCGTCCAACCCCCTGATATTTTTGTGATGTGGGGAAAGCCTAGGGCTGTGACCCCACATGCTAAGATTGGTGTTGCCATTGTAAGCCCTTTGGGAAAAATACTCCAAACTCTCAGTACTTCAAACTCTCAAAACAGAAGAAAACACTGCTTGGAATCTCTAGTACAATGGCCTGAAGTTGTTAAAATGTCCAATTAAAAAAAAAAATTGAATAGAAAACCCTTGGAGAAACAAACCCCCCCCCCCCCCCCAGCAAATTACTCCTGGACTGCTTTGATTAACAGGGCACCTAGAAAAAAAGGCCACCTGGTTTTTGTTAAGATTTCCAGTTGTTTGTTCTTACAGCTGATCTAATTATAAATGCTGGGCTGAGTTTGAAGGCTCTAGAACCACTTATCTCAGCAGGGAGCTGTGTTCACATTTTGACTGACGGTTTTAAGAGATTATTAAAGGGCAATCCTTTGGGTTTTTATGAATGATGTATTTTCACCATGAAGTGTGTGCAAATGACAGCTCTATTGGACTGGTAGAAGTTTGTTTACCATTTGAAATGTACTCTGAAGTCTGCCCATAATAGGTACTTCATGAGCAGCAATGAGAGATGCATGGGGACATGGTGAAAATGAGGAGTCATGGAGAGTATGAGTGGCATGGAGGAAGCTGATAAGTGGGGGGTGGGAGGGGTGAGGGGTGAGGTTTAGGGGGCAGAAAGATGATGTTGGAAGTTGTCGTATGGTTGCTGAGAACCACATCATTTCCTCTCAGCAACCCCATTTCACAATTTGGCAATGTGGCATTTCACAACTTGAAAGGTCACAGCTTACTGATAAGAGACCCTGACAAAGGATGATAATTGGGAATGATGCACGCCTCTTAAGCCAACTGAAACAGGAGCGAAAGTAATTTTAATGGAAAATTTATGCTCACCTGAAACATCTGAAAAGATCATTCAAATCTCATCCATAGCCCAACCACCACCGCCCTCAGCCCCACCCCCTCCCACTTAGGGGGCTCAGCAAGTTAATTCACTGATTGTGAGAAAAGGTTTTGGATCAATACTGAAGCTGTTCTGACCTGGAAGGTTTCTTTTTTTGAATTCTTAGACCAGGCTGATTAGGCCAGCATTTGTTGCCTGCCCCTAATTGCCCTTGAAAAGGTGGTGGTGAGCTGCCTTCTTGGACCGTTGCAGTCCATCTGATGCAGGTACATTTACAGTGCTGTTAACAAGGGAGTTCCAGAATGTTGATGAGTGACAATGAAGCAATGGCAATAGTTCCACATCAGGATGCTATGTAACTTGGAAGGAAACTTACAGTTGGTGGTGTTCCCATGGGTCTTTCTAGGTGGCAGAGATCACTGGGTTGGAAGGTGCGGTCAAAGGAGTCTGGACGAGTTGCTGCATCTGTCCCAGGCCTCGGTCCCAGATGGTGTTGAGCTTGAGTGTTGTTGGAGCTGCATTCATTCAAGCACAAAGAGGGTATTTCATCATGCTCCTGATTTGATCCTTGAAGATGCTGAACAGGCTTTGGTGGGGTTGGCGGTGATTTGCATGCTGCAGAATTGCAAGCCTCCTTCCTGCTCTTGTAACCATGTTATTTAGGTGGCTGGTCTAGTTGTTGGTCATCTAATATCTGTATATGTGGTTGGTGACATGTTGGGCGTGATTTACTGTCCACGTCCCTCTGGAATCGGGATGGGATGATGCCGGTAGATCCCACGATAGGCCTCTTTCGGGATTCCTGACGGTCGTTATGCCTCGCGAGATCTCACGAGAGGTCGCAAATCTGGATCCCGCCCACAATGGGTAGGACCCAGACTTAACAGCTCACTTAATTATGTTGACGCAGGTCTAACCAGCGCCTGGGACCTACCGGCCTCGTCGAGGAGACCCCTCGTCGAGGAGACCCTAGCCAGGCGCCGTTTAGCACTGGTCCCCACAAACGGGGACCAGGCAGAATGGCACTTGGGGGTATCTCATGCGATAAGAGGCCCCCGGGCAGTTGGTATAGAGGCAGGATAGCACCTTGGCACTGTTGATACACCTGGGCTCCTCGGCATTGCCAAACAGTCCCCTGACAGTGCTCCTGGAGAATCCTGGCAGTGCCACCCAGGTGCCATCCTGGCAATGCAAGGGTGACTTGGTGGCAATGCCAGGCTTGCAGGGGCACTGCCAAAGTGCCAGGCTGTCAGTGCCAAGGTGCCGAGATGGCATTGTGCCCGCACCAGGAATCGGCCCCCAGGGTGCCCTTCCCATATACGGTGGGGTGTAGGGGGCTCAAGGATCCCCCAACAGTTGACTTGGGATGTTGGAGGGGGATACGGGGGTCACGGCGGGGCATCGGGAGATAAGGACCTCATTTTCCTCTTCCTGCACTGACGGGCGGAGCTTCTCAGTGTAGGAAATGTGGCAAGTGTGGATTCGGTGAGGCGTTCCCGGCACTACAAGCGCTACAAGCGCCGGGAATGACCCCGTCAATTCCGTCCAAAACTATTAGATTGCGCTCATTATTTTACAATACTCCTGTGAAGTGAGTTGGAATACGTTATTACATTAAATGCACTAAATAAATACAAGTCATTGTTCAAGCAACTGGATAAGCTTATCCTTTGAAAATATGAGCAGGTAAAGGTACAAAAAAAGGTGACAAATTCTTTGAGAAAAAGAACTGAGCGTTGACAGTAGAACGTGAGTTTGAGAGTTACTCTATCCCAGTTTAAAGGACATACTAGGTAGGAACCAGTCGTATTCTGATTTTATAAACACATTTAAAATAAGCTTTGACAACACAATTTTTCAATGTTCATCAGTGGACAAATGTCAATACTGAATTAATCCTGGTTTTGATTTCAGATGAGGAACAGATTATTTGGTATGTTTTCATCATTTTAGTATGAAAGCCACGTAAAACTCTCTTCACACAGGGACTGGTAAAGACCGAGAATGGCACCACTGTGTAAGGTTTGCTAATTGTGCCACACGATAAGCATTTTGAGGTGTTGACTCACATCATAAGAAATTGGATTAAGATTGCAATTTACAGAGTCTAACAGGACTGTAATCCTTTGTGATTGATAATATTCCTAACCAAAATGTAATTAGGTTAGTTTGTTTAACAATCCCAGTCTCAGCAAGTTAGCATCCTTGTGAATGCACTGTGATATTGTCTATGTTAATCACTTTGTTGACTTTAATGTTCGCTGATTTGGAAAGCTTCAGATAAATATACAGAAGGAGCGTTACTGTTTAAACTGGTCTTCATAGTTGGACAGAAACCTGCTAATATTTTCCTAACACTTTGAGCAATGTAACAAAGCTACAGTGCAATCAAACCTTACATTGAGATTATTGGCTTTTTTGGGAAACATTTCATTTGGGTAATATCCATCTTTCTAATTCTTTGAAAAATGCTGTTTTCAAGCACAAAACTGCAATGGACAGAAAGAGGCCTAAAAGAACAAGAAGTAATTTAATAATCTGCCGGCACTCTCTGGCAGTAATTATGCCTTAATCCAAAACTGTCTCATCTGAACATGCTATGTACTTGCATTAAAATAAAATATACATTTATAAACAATTGACCATAGGACCTGAATTTAATCCACAAAAGTTTATAGCTACAGGAGAGTTCAGTTTAATTACTATTGGGGTTACAATTTACAGGGCACTGTGAGAATTTTACTGCGTTTTAATATCGTAGATGAAACGAAATATGAAGTTTTGAATATCACTGAGAAGGAACTCGGTGTTGGTCTCCAAAATATTTCTTTACTCATACCCTGTGATGGGACTAGACATTAATGACGCTACCAAGGCACCATCTGGTTAAAATTCACTGTCCTTGTTAAATTCATATTTTCCAAATCGAGATGCACAAAAGTCATCCTTCAAAATTCCAATTTCCAAACATTTTTGTCGATGCTGTGACAGGTTTATTCATTTAAAAATATCCTGTCCATTTCAATCTTCAAAATCTCACATTACATGAGTTTCATGCAATTCACCATGACGGACTTTCATATCAAGGGAAGTCTATATTCCTTTGGACAATTGCAGCAGCCTGATTAAATACATTCAACATAATTCAGGGGTATCTGCAAAAAGAAGAATGGCATATACAGCACTGAACTCATGTCAAAGGTGTCAGAAGTTGTCAGAATACAAATGTGGAACTCCTGTGCCAATTAATTTAAATCTATGGCCTCTGTGGTAACCGACTTGCAGCTTTTGTCCTTTCCTGCTCTATCAAACCACCTCACGATTTTAAATATCTCTATAAAATCTCCCTGTTACCTTTTCTGCGCTAAGGACAACAATCCCATCTTCTCCTTTGTGCCAGAAGCTCTCCCACACCCGCAGGTTTCCAGGCAGCATGGGTTGGCCATTGGCAGGAGCAGGAAAGGAGAATCCCGCTGCCGGCGAGGGCGTGCCGTCCAGGAAAACCCGGCTGGTGGACCGGAGAATCCCTCCCCTGGTGTCATCCTGGTATACCTCCTCTGTATCCAGCCAGAGCCTTAAAATCCTGCTTGAAGTGTGGTGCCCAGAATTATGCTTAATACACCATCTGAGACCTGATTGTTGTCATGACCAGGGTGAGGAAGAACTGCTGACATTCCTGTCCACTTTCCCAATTGACTGTAATCAGTGATGTTTTGAGAAGTGGTGTGTGCGTGTGTTTTTTTACACACCCGAAAATGTGGACAATATGCGTAACCAGCAGCAAGGTTGTTTGGGAGTTTCAAAAAGTTTAATTGTTTATTCAAGCGTTAACTCCAAAATCTAATAATATTGCATCCACTCACACAATCACACACTCAAACACACAGGACAGTGCAGTTGCAGTGAACAGTTCACTTTTACAGGTTATAAAAAGAAAGAATAGTTCATAATTCACGTGGTTGTCTTGTTTTGGAGAAGGTACATTGTAGGCCTGATGAAAGATTTTCTTCACAATTGAAGTACAGTTTGGGTGCATTCAACGACCAACAAAGTCGAAACAAAGGTGTTTGTAGGGTTTTTGTGGAGGGAAGGACATATTGTAGATCCTAGAGTCAGTTTCTTGTAGTTTTGTTCTCATGGGGTTGGTTTGCTGCCTCGTTGGACCCAAGATGGAACCAACTTGGAGATCTGGCCATACAGCCTTCGATCTTCATCAGAAATGGACGTTATTGTCCTGTATCTGCCTTTCTTTCTCCACAAACAATATTTCTAATTTAAGGGTTCAGATGTGTTGTGTTGTAATGACATGGGAACTAATCAACTCACGAGGGATTGGGGGAACAAGTTATGGGTTTATTTATTTTGACTGGGTCAATGGAACAATTATATACATGTAGAAAATTTTAAGGCAGCATCAGCAGAGTTGTCCTTGTTTGTGTTCTGCTCAAAAGCAAAAGTAAAAATAAGACTGGATGACATGACAAATTCCCTTCTATTGACGTCATCCTGCTGTCTCCTCAAAACATATTACAACATTGCCCTTTTTTTTTAAAGATATATTCCACTGTTACAAAGAAGTATAATTTACAATACATATTCATGTTTACCATAACGTAAATGTATGGAACTGATGAATCTATGAATCCTTAAAGCCTATAGCTAATTTGTTGGCAACCTTGATGGAGCTTCCTTTAATTGTTTACATTGATCTGTGGGATTGTCATTCTTGGATGTTGCTCCTGGTTATATTTGTGATCTTGCCTCAGATGCATTAAGACTATGTGGTGATTGAGGATCTGGGATGGATCTGATTTGTCCTCTGTTGTGCTTCACCATTACAAATTTGTGTGGAGTGGCTTCTAAGACCTTGGTTGCGAACAAACCCTTGTCACGTTAGCTGGCTGCCACATACCTTCTGTGGAATCCTGGGTGCAAAATTGTTGGCCCAAATATAAACTTGGCATTTCTGTACCTGCATTTTTATCATGTACCTTGGTTACCTTCTCTTGTAGTATTAAAACTTGCTGTCTAGTTTCCGAGAGAGTAGAATGGGTAAGAGTAGTTAAATTGGTAAGTACTGGTTTGCCAAACAAAGCTCTGCCAGTAATAGAATGATTGCACTTAAATGTCTCACTCTCATATGTAACATTGCAATGTGAACTTCTTGTCTGGCCTGTCTACATTTGAGAATTATGGCTCACCATGTTAATAAGCTGTTCACTGGTCGATCTAGGGGAATGAAGTGAAGAAGCAGTATGATTGATATTCCACTTCACACTGAAATGATTTACCAACACATTGTGGACTGTTATCCACAATGATCTCTCTTTGTATGAAATAAACTGAAAATAGCACTTTTGAGTGTATGCAAAAGTTATGCTTCACATATTGTGCAATTAACAAAGAGTGGCGTAGGAGGTAAAGAAGTTGACAATGATGATGAAGTCAGTGCCATAGATATGAAAATGGTCAGATGTGATTTTGTCTCCATGATGTAGAACATTTGTGACAGCTTGGAGGATTAATTATATTTCCACTCCAGGACTAAAAATTCTACACATGCAATAAGTAAACGTTTGTGCGCTGTAAGTTTCATATTCATAGAATTAATCATGGTCTTCCAGGTCAATGGATAGATGTCTTTTAGAATTGATGGGTGCAGTATGTTGGCACTTGCTCCTGTGTCAATCTTGGTCAACAACGAGTGGTTACCGACTTTCTCAGTGCAGGTAATTTGAATCTGGGCAAACACTTCTGGTGGTGTGGCGGCCCCTCAGTTTTCCACGAGATTGAAAGCGTAAAACATGTGTTCACCGCTCTTTGTCTCATTGTACACATCATTGTCATTTTCTGGTTTGTTAATCACCTCATGGCTATGTTTCAGACCGATATACCATATGGTCAATATTCTTGTTCCCATCGTGTACAGTCTGCTGAGCTTAGTTCATTGCTCTTTGTAGCTTCATCAACCTTTGCTCTAGTGCATGACCACTGCCAATTGTTCCTTTCTGCCACATGTTTTGCTGAATTGGTGGAAAGCTGGGCATTTCCTTGCTGCATGCACAAGGTCACAACTGTCACATGTCTTGCTCGGTTTAAGTGTTCTCGTGAGTGTGGCAACAATTGGAGCGGCATGTAGGGCCTGTAAGCTTTGCTGATCTGCAAGGACCACTTCATACTTGCATCATTATTGTGTAGCTCTTCAAAGCTATACATTTTGGGCTTGTCCAGCAGATATTTTTGGGACACTTCCATGGGAGAGGATGCGATCACCAACTCAACAATACTGTTTGCTAGCTTTGCATTGAAAGATCACAGAAAGTACTCTTTTCTCTGGATCTGCTGACAAAGTGGTCTTTGGATTCTGTTGCCGAAACGACACAAATTGGAAGTTTAATTCAGACTGTTCCAATCTTCCAGTAGTCCATGGGCGGGATTCTCCGTCGTCCAAAGTGGGGGCAGCGCCGGTTTGACACTGGATTCCGAATTTCTGCCCTCTCCAAAATGGCGTCACGGCATCGCACGCCGCACGTCGGGAGGGATTCCACGATGGGTGGGGGGGACTGGTGTTTGCTGACCAGGGATTATCCTGTGGGGCTGCATTTGGCAGGTCGAGTCCATGCTCGGTCGGCGCCATGTCGTACGGCATGATTGCTGCAGGTCGTTGCCATGCGCATGCGTGGCCACGGACCTGCCCATTCTCTGGCCGTTTTTGGTGCAAGAACCGGGAATTTTACCCGGCGCCTCTGCTGGACCCTTACTGGTCCTGCGAAAAGCCATAGTTCCCACACCGGCGTCGGCACTTAGCCGCACAAACGCAGAATCCAGCCCCATATCTACTGTGAAACTTTAGCTCTTCTGCTGTTAGTCCCGATGCGTTCAACCTGTGCACACCTCCATTACCAATTGCAAAGTGAATTTTTAAGGCTTGTTTGTCTTGTTCCCGAATCAAGAAACCGGGGGCGGAATTTTCTTTTGGCCGATGCCAAAATCAGGAAAGACGATTGGGCGGAGAATCGGTTTTGACACCAAAATCGCAGTGGGCGCTGATTTGACGCCAAATCGCAATTCTCCATCACGACGGCAGCAACGCCAATGCGTACCAGAACGCACCCAACCAGGTATTCTCCAGGGCCTCCACGATTCTCCGCCTCCGATGGGCCGAGTTCACTTGTTCTTTTAAAAAGCGTGAAACTGGCGTGGTGGAGGGAGAGAGAGAGGGGGTAGAACCCACATGAGGAGCGATTGCGGGCTGCCGGGTCGGACACTGTCCATGCTGGCTGGGGAGGGGGGGGTTCTCTGCCAGGGCCGGAATGGAGGGAAGAGGGGAACAGGTCGAGTGGCTGGGGTAACCCCCCCATGGGACTGGGACAGGCACGGACCACCATTATGGTGTACATCTTGCTGCGTACCCAATGTTTACCCACCTTGGCCCCAGGTTCTGCAGAGCCACACCGGCCATTTGGTTGCCCCCATTCACACACCCCACTCCCCCTGCCGGGGGCCTACAGGGCCAGAGGTGCAGGGATGGGGGGGAGAAGGGACATGCGGGGGCAGAACCCGCAGTGTCAACTGGGGCCACCATCTAGCCCGGTGGACGTGGTTGGGCACGGGGGTACACACCATGCTAACATGTCTGCCATTATCCCGGCATGGATATTGGAATACAACCAGCAATGGTGGCCTTGCTGCTCGTCGCCACAGCCCTGAGAATGCAGCTGCTCGAGGAAGAGGAAGAAGCAGCAGTGGAGCAGGCAGCTGGCAATTTGGCAGCTGTCCAGGTTGGATAGCCAGCTGCCCAACAGGTCGAGGAGGAGGTGGTGCCAAGGAGGCGCCGCATGAGGCCTCATGTGTATCGACACCACCTGTCTTTCGAGGTCCGGGCATACCGTCGAACACTTCAGTTGAGCAGAGAGCCAGTGCAGCATATCTGCCAGATGATGCCACACCTGACACCACGGGGTAATGGGGGAGGACACTCACTCCCGGTGGCCGCCAAAGTGATGGTTGCCTCATTATTTACACAACGGGGTCCCTCCAGACTCCAAGTGGGGTCCTGTCCGGGATCTCAGTCTTGGTGAACAGGTACATCTACATGGTCACAGAGGCCCTATATGCCCAGGCGGATCAATGCATCTACTTCAATGTGGATCAAGCCCACCAGGATTCCCAGGCAGCTGGGTTCGCCGCCTTGGACGAGATGCACCGGGTCCAGGGGGTGATCAACGGGGTGCATGTCCCCTGATGACAGGCCATGCTACACAAACCGAAAGGGGCTCCACTCGATGAGCGTGCAGCTGGTCTGTGCCCAGTACCCGGGCTGTGTGCACTAAGCCTTCATCCTGTCACACCCGATGATTCCTGACATGTTTGAGACATCCCCCACCCCCGGCTGAGGCATTGTCTCTTGGGTGACAGGGGTTATCCGCTGCGGTCGTGGCTCTTGACGCCTATCCGGAGGCCATAGACCGACCCCGAGACCCGCTACAATGATGCCAATGCAGCGATCAGGAGTGTGATCGAGCAGTGCTTCAGCCTCCTGAAGATGCAGTTCAGGTGCCTGGACCCCTCTGGAGGGGCCCTCCAGTATGATACTGAGAGGGTCGCTGAATATCTAGGCCTTGGCCATGCTGATCCATTGCTGAAACCATCGCCTCCAATGCCTCCACCACGGACTCCACCCCTGCGGCTTTGATCTGGGTGGCATGCATGATTGACATCACTTCCTCTGCTGCACACGGTTGGACTCTTCCAACTGTGCCTGCAGCTGATAGATGTTCACCGACAACAACCCCTGAGTAGTCCCTGGCTCTGTGACTGCATCTCCACAATCGCTGGGACTGTCAGTTCCAGAAGCTCGAGACATATCACGAAGGCAGCTAGTACCTCAAGTTGTCCTGCCCTCCGCCCATCAGCCCGCTCGGGTGTTCCTACCTCCACCAGCACTCCCACAGCAGCTGTGTGGTGTGCACCAGAGAGTATCCCAGGAGCCTCTTCACTAAAGTACCCAACCGAGGTGCGTGTCTCTGGGATGGTGGAGGGTGTGGAACACAGCGGTGACGGGAAATCACTTCATCCACGACCTGAGGTGTCCTGCGTCTCAGGTAGAAGGCTGGTGTCCGAGCTGCTCTGCTCATCAGTGCTTGGCTCAAGGGAGGGCCTCCGGCTATGACACTGGCTGGGGGCGGGGGACACCAAATGCACCCGCCCCATCTCCAGCAGGTCCTGCTAGACACAAGACAAGATGTATGATTAGACCGCGGGCCTGGTGGGTCTGGGCATGGGGATGGGTGGGTGGTGGTGTGGGGGTGGTGTACGGTGATGATGGGGGTGAGGGTGGTGTTGGCGTGATGGTGGTGTAGGTGTGAGGATGGAGTGGTGGTGGTGTTAAGGAGGGGATGACACACGTTTCACAGGGAACTGAACTCAGCAGTGTCTCACTTCCTCGCCCGTGATCGAGCTCCACGTCGGCAACCTCCCTTTCCTCCGGGTCGCGAACCACGTCTGGGCCATCTGCTCTGCAAAGGTGAGAGGGCCATAAGACATAGGAGCAGAATTAGGTCATTTGGCCCATCAAGTCTGCTCCACCATTCAATAATGGCTGATATTTTTCTCATCCCCATTCCCCTGTCTTCTCCCCATAACCCCTGATCCCCTTATTAATCAAGAACCTATCTAACTCTGTCTTAAAGTCACAATAATTTGGCCTCCACAGCCTTCTACGGAAAAGAGTTCCACAGATTCACCATCCTCTGGCTGAAGACATTCCTCCTTATCTCAGTTTTAAAGGATCGTCCCTTTCGTCTGAGATGGTGGGCGGGATTCTCCCCTATGCGGGGCGGGGGGTCCCGGCGTAGCGGAGTGGCGCCAACCACTCTGGCATTGGGCCTCCCGAAAGGTGCGGAATTCTCCGCAACTCTAGGGGCCAAGCCCTCACATTGAGGGGCTAGGCCCGCGCCGGAGTGGTTGGCACCATGCCGACTGGCACCAAACCCGGCACAACGGCCTTTGACGCCCGCCGTCCGGGTGCCGGGGCTGGCCGAAACTGCCGCTGACATCACTACCGGCACATGCGCACTGGGGGATTCTCTTCCGCCTCCGCCATGGTGGAGGCCGTGGTGGCGGCGGAAGAAAATGAGTGCCCACACGGCACTGTCCCACCCGCCGATCGGTGGGTCCCGATCGCGAGCCTGGCCACCGTGGGGGCACCACCCGGGGTCCGCTCGCGCCGCCGATCCCGCCACCACCAGTGGTCATTCAAACCACGACGGCGGGATTGGCCTCTCAGCGGTGGGACTTCGGCTCATCATGGGCCGGAGAATTGCCGCAGGGGGCACGCCAACTGGCGGGACGTGATTCCCGCCCCCGCCAATTCCCGGGTGGCGGAGAATTTCTGCCACGGTGGGGGCGGGATTTTCGCCGGCCCCGGGCGATTCTCCGACCCTGCGGGGGGTCGGAGAATTTTGCCCGGTGTCCTCTGTTTGTAGTTTTTCCTCCCAGTGGAAACATCCTCTCCATGTCCACTCTATCCAGGCCTTGCAGTATCCTGTAAGTTTCAATAAGATCCCCCCTCATCCTTCTAAACTCCAATGAGTCCAGACCCAGATTCCTCAACCGTTCCTCATACGACAAGTTCTTTATTCCAGGGATCATTCTTGTGAACTTCCTGAAATGAATGAAATTCACTTATTGTCACGAGTAGGCTTCAATGAAGTTACTGTGAAAAGCCCCTAGTCGCCACATTCCGGTGCCTGTCCGGGGTTGCTGGTACGGGAATCGAACCGTGCTGCTGGCCTGCTTGATCTGCTTTAAAAGCCAGTGATTTTAGCTCAGTGAGCTAAACCAGCCCCCTCTGGACCCTTTCCAAAGCCAGCACATCCTTCCTTAGATAAGGGGCCCAAGACTGCTCAAAATACATCAAATGGGGTCTGACCAGAGCCTTATACTGCCTCAGAAGTACATCCCTGGTCTTGTATTCTTGCCCTCTTAACATGAATGCTAACATTGCATTTGCCTTCCTAACTGCCGACTGAACCTGCACGTTAACCTTAAGAGAATCGTGAACAAGGACTCCCAAGTCCCTTTTTGCTTCTGATTTCCTAAGCATTTCCCCATTTAGAAAATAGTCTATGCCTAAATTCCTCCTTCCAAAATGCACAACCTCACACTTTTCCACATTGTATTTCATTTGCCACTTCATTGCTGTCATAATATACACCAGTATATCATGGTGCAGACACAGACACTGATGGACATACACTAAGACCAATCAACATGCACAAACACTGCAGCCAATCGCCAGTTAGAACACACTCACTATAAAGACAGAGGGCATCACTTTTCCCGCTCATTCAGGATGCTGCCTCTCAGAAGCACAAGAGCTTATAGTTTACAGCACAGACTCTCACTACGTGCTAAGTGATTCAACTGGTTAGGACAGGCACAGGTCTTTAGTTAATCTAACATCGTGTAACCCATAGTAATAGTATGTTTAGCAGTTTATAGTTTAATAAAATAGTGTTGGACTATTTTAAGTGTTGGTGGCCTGTATGTGTTTCACGGATCCAGAGCACCCAACACATCAATTCCCACTTCATCGCTGGTCCGGCGGTCCCCTCCAGTGTTAGACAATCCAGTGCATGCAGCCCAGGGGGTGGGTGGATGATGGGTTCAGTGGTCAGGGCAACCTGCCATGGCGACCAGTATGGTTGCCGGTTTGTGGTGCAAGGTAGAAGTTCGGCCGCCCTCCTGGGTGGGTGGGTGGGGGGGGGGGGGGGGGGGGGGGGCGTTGAGGGGGGGTAGTGCATTGAGATGGATAGAAAACTGGTTGGCAGACAGGAAACAAAGAGTAGGAATTAAGGGGTCTTTTTCAAATTGGCAGGCAGTGACTAGTGAGGTACCGCAGGGATTGATGCTCGGACCCCAGCTATTTACAGTATATATTTATGATTTAGATGAGAGAACAAAATGTATTTTCTCCAAATTTGCAGATGACACCAAATTGGGCGAGAGGGTGAGCTGTGAGGAGGATGCAGAGATCCTTCAGTGTGACTTGGACAAGTTGAGTGAGTTGGCAAATGAATAGCAGATGCAGTATAATTTGGAGAAATGCGAGTTTCTCAATGCAAGAAATCCACTTTGGTAGCAAAACAAGAATGGCAATAAAGTAGGAGAGGGGAATGTGCTACAAGACCTGGGTGTTCTCGTACATCAGTCACTGAAAGTAAGTATGCAGGTGCAGCAGGCGGTAAAGAAAGCAAATGGTATGCTGGCCTCCATTGCGAGAAGATTAGAGTACAGGAGTAGGAATATTTTGCTGTAATTATGCAGGGCCTTGGCAAGCCACACTGGAATATTGTGTGCAGTTTTGGTCTCCTTACAAGAAGAAGGATGTTCTTATCCTAAAGGGAGTGCAGCAAATGTTTACCAGACTGATTTCTGGGATGGTGGGACTGGCACATGAGGAGGGATTTGAATCATAGAATCCCTCTTGTGCAGAATGAGGTCATTTGGCCCATTGAGTCAGCACTGACTCTTCGAATGTGCACTCTACCCATGTCCAGCGCGCCCAATCTCCATAACCCCATAAATTAACCTGCATCTCCCTCGACACTAAGGGCAATTTAGCACGGCCAATCTGCCTAACCTGCACATCTTTGGACTGTGGGAGGAAACCCGAGCACCCGGAGAAAACCCGAGCAGATGCGGGAAGAACGTAAAAACTCCACATAGACAGGGACCCATGGCTGAAATTGGACCCGAATCCTTGGTGTTGTGAGGCAGCACTTCTAACTACTGAGCCACCATGCCGGTGAATTGGTTAGGATTATATTCACTGTAGTTCAGAAGGAGGGGATCTCATAGAAACCTATAAAATTTTAACAGGACTAGACAGGGTAGATGCAGGAAGGATGTTCCCGATGGTGGGTGTGTCCAGAACCAGAGGTCACAGCCTGAGGTTACAGGTTGGACCACTTAGGACAGAGATGAGGAGAAATGTCTTCACTCAGACAGTGGTATGCCTCTGGAATTCGTTACCACGGGAATGAACCAACTGGCAACACCACGTAAATCAACTCACTGAGGTCACAACCAGAACTGTAGGTATTACCTTCTGGCCAGCATGACTGTATCGCACCCCATTCTGCCCAATGAACATGCTTCTGTGAGCCTATTCTTAAATTCTGTTGACCAGCACTGAATATCTTTCTCACTCCGTGTCCAGGAGAGCCAAAACATTCCACTGAACAGCTCTCCCTGAGGAGGTCCCTCATCAACAAATCTCGACACTCAGTGTCTCAATACTGTTGCCTAAAATTGGGATCGACATTTACTCAGAAATCTTGAAAATATTAATTTGTTGTTGCAACTGAAGCAACTCAAACCAGGTTCTGCAGAATGAACACATGGCATGGACAATCAAAAAAAATACAAATATTAAAAGTAGCAATCACAGAAATTAGATGGACAATGCATTAGGAGATGGGTAGATACTGCACAGATTACAAGCAACACATAGCTTTAGAAAATACTTAACAATGCATATTTTAATATCATTATTCCACAGAGGAAAGCAAAGCCGTTCCCAGAGTTTCCAGGATTAAATGGATCATATACTGCCGTGCTTGAAGGAATTAACTACCAAGTTTATTATTTTTTTTAATTGAAGCATTTGCTCTCCCAATGGATTCACAGCAGTTCCTGTAAACAGAGCTCCTTCCCTAGGATCGAGAAGCTGTGTTCTTAATCAATAATCTTCCCTCTGGAGATTTTCATGGCCTTGGATTGAGAATTATTTTGTTTAATTTACTGGTTTAAATGATAGGCCAGCAATACAATTGAAGACCTCCAAGACACTACGAAATGTGGGACATCGCTATATGTTGAGCACAGAGGACCAAGGACTATTGCATACCCCATGTACACTGTACTCTGGTCACCAATTAAGTCTGAAATTGGTGCAAGTCTGTTTTACTTAAAGACTGATGAATAGGTGATTGATGGCCAATCCAAAATTAAGAATCTGGTCTGAGCGAGTATTACACCCATGTGTGGTGTAAATGCACCAATACATAACACAGGGGATGGGTCAGGTAGAATTTTGTGACTAGAATTGTATCCTTATTTTGAATGAGCTAAAAGGTTTGCATGTTGATGAGCCATCAATTGCACGAGAGACGAGTTGCTATACAAAAGTTGGGCTTTAATAAGCTAGAACTTAGCCCTGTGGTTGACTACAATAAAATGGACGACCGCCGGGCGTTCCGACTATTTATACCTCGGTATGGAGGCGTGGTTAACTTAGCCTCTCGACCAATCGGAGAGCTGTCACATGACTGGTCTCAACCAATCGGTCGAGAGGCACATGACTGACCAGGGCCAATGGTAAGCCGGTGTTCTGCACCAATGGCAGACAGCTATGCGAATCATATCACCACACCTGTTCCCTTTGACATTGAAGGTTTGGCGATATTGCTGTGACAAGTGTTCCAAAGGCACGTGTCCTAATTGTTGTTGAAAGACACTTTCCAGAAATGTACAAACTGCCCAGAGGGAGGTTATCACTGAGTGAGGGTTGTAATTCAGTTGTTCTACATTTGGATGAAAATGAAGATATTTGCTGATATCAAAACTTTTACATTTTGTTCATATTGTTTGTGGGCCTCATCAATCATGGCATTTATTGAAATAACTCTTGCTGCCTCTGGAAGTTGCTGTAACGCATTGTGCACAAACACTGCCCTTTTGAATACACTTTTATATTGTGCTCAAATTACATTGTACTCCCTTTTTCTTGAAGGTGAAGGTACACTTAAAGCTGTAGTAGCCTCCTGCTCATGATGTCTTTCTCAGTTGTGACATGGAGACATGGATACTGGGGATAGTCCTGGTCCAATAAATGTCTGTCACAGTTTCCTTACCTTCAAATGGCACGGTAGCACAGGGGCTAGCACTGTTGCTTCATAGCACCAGGTTCGATTCCTGGCTTGGGTCACTGCCTGTGCGGAGTCTGCACATTCTCCCTGTGTCTGCATGGGTTTCCTCCGGGTGTTCCGGTTTCCTCTCACAAGTCCCGAAAAGTGTGCTGTTAGGTAAATTGGACATTCTGAATTCTCCCTCAGTCTACCTGAACAGGTGCCAGAATGTGGCGATGAGGGGCTTTTCACAGTGACTTAATTGCAGTGTTAATGTAAGCCTACTTGTGACAATAAAGATTATTATTATAATAAATGTGGACTGTTCCACAATGAAGGCAATGTGGCTGTTTCCTAGATTAATGTGTACAATGATGTTCTTTTGTTTACATTTCTCACATGCAACAGTCAAAGAGTTCAAAGAAAAGTTTTCCCTCACTGCAGGGACTGAAGTTGACATGCTCCCAGGAGGCGTGTTTTCAAAGCAGGGTGGGGGCCCCGAGAAATGTGGTGGGGGCGCCCATCCCACTCCCTTCCGGTCTACCCCCAAACTCACCCTTATTTTCTTTTTATAAATTTAGAGTACCCAATTTATTTTTCCAAGTAAGGGGCAATTTCGAGTGTTCAATCCACCTGCCCTGCAACACCAAGAGAGAAGATCTCTTCAGATAACTTCAGATGATCAGCCCCACCTCGACCCATTTGTTTTCATTTCATTTTAACTGTCTTTTACCATTTCTTTATTTTCTGCACTTTTCCTGCACCTTTCTCCTCTTTGCTTCCCCCTTCCCCTCCCCCCACACCTACAGTTCATCCTCTGATGTTAATTTCCCTGCTGTTTGACCTTTCACATCTTTTGTCCTCTCTGAGGACTGCAATTAGCACTCTTTCTCCTTGGTATCTGTGGCCATTAGTACCCGGTTTTCCTGGGTTTCTGTGGCTATGACTCATCTTTCATTCTTACTCCACAATATAAATATTTCCCACTTTCTCTGTCTGTTAGCTTTGACAAAGAGTCATCGGACTCGAAACGTTAGCTCTTTTCTCTCCCAACAGATGCTGCCAGACTTGCATTTTCCCTTTCGTACCCTGCAACACCTTTGTGTTGTGGGGGCGAAACCCACGCAAACACGGGGAGAATGTGCAAACTCCACACAGACAGTGACCCAGAGCCGGGATCGAACCTGGGACCTTGGCGCGGTGTGGCTGCAGGGCTATCCCACTGCGCCACCGTGCTGCCCCAAACTCACCTTTATAATACAGAGGTGAAGGTGGGAGCCTAAATTGGTAGCTCACTGGCCGTATTCAAATGACCTGTTAAGCGTCAATTCGGGTTGTTACCAAGCCTATTGATCCTGAGAATACAGTAAGAGGTCTTGCAACACCAGGTTAAAGTCCAACAGGTTTGTTTCATAAAGTGTTTGAACCAAACCTGTTGGACTTTAACCTGGTGTTGTAAGACTTCTTACTGTGCTCACCCCAGTCCAACGCCAGCATCTCCACATTCTGAGAATAGGCTACACATGCCATAATACATTTGGTGGGGAAGCAGGATGGGAGCGGGAAACTCAATTATTAACCTCAGATGGTTGCACAGAAACACAAAAAATAGGAGCAGGATGTGGCCATTTGGCTCTTCGAGCCTGATCCGCCATTCATTATGATCATGGCTGATCATTCTATTCATTAACCCGTTCCTGCTTTCCCCTCATTTCCTCTGATTCCTTTAGCCCCAAGAGCTTTATCTAACTCTTTCTTGAAAACGTACATGTATTGGTTTCAACTGCTTTCTGTGATAGCAAATTCCACAGGCTCACCACTCTGTGTGAAGAACTTTCACCTCATCTCAGTCCCAAATGGTGTCATGAGCCAGGGTTTAGAAAACTCCAAAGTACATCATGGAGTTCACCTGACCTACAACTGTTTATTAATTTTGGCTATGAGAAGCACAAGGGCCCACTTCCAGCAGCAAGCACAAACTTACAGCCAAGTTCCACACACATGAGTACGGCCTCAACCGGGACGTTGGATTCATGTCGCATTACATTCATCCCCCACCATCTGGCCTGGGCTTGCGAAATGCTACCAACTGTCCTGGCTTGAGGCAATTCACCCCTCTTTAACCTGAGGTTACCCCTATCTCTGGATCTGTAAAGACTTAATTACCTGCTAATGCTTGCATTCTAAGCATTGTTTTGCATCTTTGACTTTTCTGGAACATACATCTTCATTCACCTGAGGAAGCAGCAGATTTAGGAAGCGAGTGAAACAAACCTGTTGGACTTTAACCTGGTGTTGTAAGACTTTTCAAATCTTTTGTAATGGACTCCAGTATTTTCCCCAACAACGCCAACAGACTGACGTGTCTATAATTCCCTGTTTTCTCTCTACCTCCTTTTTTAAATAGTGAGGTGACTTTAGCTACCCTCCAACCTGTAGAAACTGTTCCTGAGTCTATTGAATCTTAGAAGATGACCCCTTTGTCCTGCTTTGCTGAAGTCTAAACTGCTCCAAATGCTCAGTTCTGCTGTTTTTTTCTGGCCAATTTGTATGTCTCTTCCTTGTATGTGATACTAACACTAATTTCCCCTGTAAGCCATGGTTCGGCCGCTTTCTCGTTTTGTTTTTGGATCAGGCAGTAATGAACGACTGTTGCAGTTCACCCATGGGCTCTTTGAATGTTTGCCATTGCCTATCCATAGTCATCCCTTTACGTAATGCTCCCCAATTCATCATAGCCAATCCGCTCCTCATACCATCGTAGTTTCCTTTATTTAGATTCAGGACCTTAGATTCAGAATTGACTACATCATTTTCCATCTTGGTGAACAATTCTATCATATTATCGTCGCTCATGCCCAGGGGGCCTCGCACAACTAGATTGCCAATTATTCCTTTCTTATTATACAATACACAGTCTAACACAGCCTGTTGATTACTAGGTTCCCTTATATATTGGTCCAGAAAAGCATCCCGTATACACCTCAGGAATTCCTTCTTTACGGTATTGTTATTAATTTGATTTGTCTAATCTATACGCAGATTAAAGTCACCCATAATTACAGATGTTCCTTTATTGTAAGTGTCTCTAATTCCCAACATCAACATCTCCAAAAATCTGTCCTGGTCCACCCATGGCGACACTACCACCAAGAAAGCACAACAGCGCCTATACTTCCTCAGGAAACTAAGGAAATTCGGCATATCCACATTAACCCTTACCAACCTTTACAGAAGCACTACAGAAAGCATCCTAACTGGTTGCATCACAGCCTGGTATGACAACTGCTTTGCCCAAGACCGCAAGAAACTTCAGAGAGTCGTGAACACCGCCCAGTCCATCACACGAACCTGCCTCCCATCCATTGACTCCATCTACACCTCCCGCTGCCTGGGGAAAGCGGGCAGCATAATCAAAGACCCCTCCCACCCGGCTTACTCACTCTTCCAACTTCTTCCATCGGGCAGGAGATACAAAAGTCTGAGAACACGCATGATCAGACTCAAAAACAGCTTCTTCCCCACTGTTACCAGACTCCTGAATGACCCTCTTATGGACAGACCTCATTAACCTTCAGACGATGCCGTGTTATCTAGCTACATTGTGTACCTTGTGTTGCCTTATTACGTATTTTCTTTTATTTTCTTTTCTTGAGCTGCTCACAGAAAAATACTTTTCAATAAACAAATCCAATCACCACCACACTTTTCTGCCTCTTGTTATTTCTCAGCTCGACCCATAGAAATTCCACATTATTGGAGCTAATATCCTTTCTCACTATTGCATTAATTTCTTCTTTAACCAGCAATGCAACCTCACTGCCTTTTCTTTCTTGTCTGCCCTTCCTAAATACCAAATACCCCTGGAAGTTCAATTCCCATCCCTGGTCAACCTGCGCCATGTCTCCGTAATCCAACTATATCATACTCAGTCACATCTAGTTGCGTGATTAATTCATCCAATTTATTGCATATGCTTCATTCATTAAGACACAAAGCCTTAAGGCTTATCTTTTTTTATTTTTTTTTGTCCCATTCCCATTATTTTTCACCTTGGCCTTGTTTGATTCTGACCCTTGATTTCTCTGCCTATAATTTAAAGATGTGTTTGATCTTGGGGATGCCTGTTGCTGATCGTGGGATAGCCCATCTTAGACTGAGCACCCCATTTCCTCTTTTCCTCTCACATCCTTAAACACACCCACTTCTTCACATTGCCCCCCTCCTTTAGCTCCCCTATACCCCCAACACAAAATCCAGGACAAACCTGCTCCGAGGATCCACACACGCTGTCTTAGAAGCTGCCACTGTCACTTTTGTAGTACTTCCAGGACTGAGGAAGCTGCCGGAAAATCCAATGGTGGCAGATCCAGAGGGCCGAACCTCCTGGGAGTGGATGTGTTGTCCTGTGTTATTCTACCCAACATCTCTTAATCATATCCATATAAATCTGCATACATTTTGATAAACAGATATCTGGACATCTCTATCTGTTGATACAGTTCTCAGTTGATCTCATTATGAATGCTTGGCTGAGCTTCAAGACTCAAAAATAGATCATCTCAGCAGGGGTTCTGGTTTGACAGAGGGAAGTAGAGCAAAAAGCCAATCCACATAACTCAATGCCCATTTTTGGGTTGTTCGGCAGGCTACCATTTGAGCCACAGCCATCACCGGGCCATCAGTAGGTTACATCTGCTGCTGCCAGCCATCTTGTCACAGCCGTGGCCACCATGTCTCTATTGTAAATGGCCATCTCTGGGAATAGTTCCTAGGCAGTCTCCCTGACAGTCAAAGCAGCATTGGGACTTGGAAATGGTCTAGACTGACCCTAATAATCTTAGAGCAGGAAATCCTACCCACTGATATCCACCATCATTCTTTTTCCTATGATGCCCAATGGTGCCAACATTATTTAAAGAGCTAAGCAGATTCTACAGGTGACAAAGAGAAGACAAAGTATATGAAATACTTATGCCACCATATAATTGTGGCAGAAGTAATACTATATATTCCATTGACTTCCAAGGTCATAATAGAACACAACTTTAGAGTCCTCAAGCAGTAATTCTAATCCTTGGATAGGTCAAGATGAGTGCTTACATTACAACCCAGTAAAAATGTTTCAGACTGGTATTGCCTGCTTGATGCCTGGCTGTGGAGCAATTATTGACAATGTTTTCGACAAGTTAAATTTATGTTTCAGTTTTTTGTTTAACCATTTTCAATCGGATGCTTGATCTTCATCAAACAGGGAGTTAATATTGGGTTTTCGATCTTAACGTATCTGATTCCCAGACATTGTAAGTGTTCTGGTCCATTTCCTGCATCTGACTGCTAAAAAGATTTGTTTGAATTCAGGTGACAATTCATCAATTTAAAACCCGTAATCAATAATGCAAATATATAGTAAACGCATGCATAATATTATGGAAACGTGCAAATAGATCAGTATATAACTGACCTCATCTCAGAAAAGTATTCATTTTGATTTGCAAAGATTCACATGATACTGAATTTCCAGGCATTCACAATGGATAAACATCAGCTTATTTAGCTCACAAGAATTCCCATTATTTCATTCAGGCAGCATTAGCCAGTAATCAATGAGGCTCTCAGATTAACGGAGCCCATTTAATGGTTGTTTAACAGTCAGCATCTAAACTCTAAGGATGAAACAATCAAATACATATATACTTTTAGCGTCTACACAGGAAGGACAGCCATGGCCACATCACACAAACAAAATGTTGGACATTCTGTCAATATTTACACTTCAGACCTGTTGACCGACCACACAAAGGCACCGAGGAACCCCCCCCACAACAACCAGGGCAAATACACCCCCCCCCCCATGGGTAAAGGGACCCCCCCCAACCCCACCCCACCCCGCAACACATACAAGCACTGGAGCACTGTCCCACATAAGGGGAACTCTCTCCCTCCCCACAATGAAGTTCCCCAGAGGGACCCCTTGGCAATGTCCCCTGGCACTGCAACTTGGCACTGCTCACTGGCATGGCTATGCCAGGGGTCAATGCCAGGGTGCCAGGCAATAGTGCAAGGGCACTGCCCAGGCATGTCCCTCTCCCCACCTGGGGGCTGTATTTACCTTTTACCTTTGTTCGCAGGTTGGTTCCCTTAGGCTGCTTCACATTTTTAATACCTGTTGTAAACCTTGCCGATGTGACGTCAAATCAGCGAGTGGGGTTGATTGATTTATTGATTTATTGTCACGTGTATGGAAGTACAGTGAAAAGTATTTTAATGCAGCCATGCAACATGCAAGAGGAGGAAGTGAAGGGACATTCGGTCTTATCTGAGGTGGAGGCAGACCAGGAGGGGATGAAGGATGGGCCCGGTGAGGACATGCAGGCGGAACTGAAGGACAGAGGACACGCAGAGGCAAGGATCCAGCATACTCGGAGGACCAAGAAGGCCCTCATCCTCACCCGATTCTCATAGGACAAGACTTTATCTGTCAGATCACCCCTTCCCCACCCCAATTCCTCCTTCCCAATCTCCCTCCTCCACATTCACCTCCTTCGTACCTAATCCCTGCTTACCCAAATCCCTCCTTCCCCCATCCTGCCACTACCCCAATCCCTACATTCTCCCCAGTCCCTTCTTCCCTCCCAATGTTTCCTCCCCCCATTGCCGTTTTAGCCACCCATTTCCCTCCAACCTCCAATTTCCTTCCATTAACATGACAGAGGGTTCATGTGTATCATGGCGGTTTAGCTCAGTTGGCAACACAGCTCTTTTGTAACGCAGAGGGAAACCAGCACTGCGGGTTCAATTCCTGTACTGGCTGAGGTTATTCATGAAGGCCCGCCTTCTCAACCTTGGCCCTCGCCTGAGGTGTGGTGATCATCAGATTAAGTCACCCCCAGTCAGCCCTCCGCCTTAAATGGGAAAGCAGCCTCTGGTCATCTGGGACTGGCCACTTTACTTTTACTTTATCAGGTGCAACGTATTTTAATTTTGAAAATTTAACATTTCCATCCCCCCTAGCTATGATAGTGCCAACTCCCCCCTGCCACCCTGTGCCCACAGTGATCCTCTCTCTTCTTGATCTTTCGTGGTCCACTGCTATACCCAGTGCATCCCCAGGATACATATCAGAGGTGGAGGCAGCTAGCTGCTTTCTATTCCCTGTGGCCCTGGATGTCCTTGGTTGACTTCCTCCGCAGTGCCAGGAGCCGAGCTGTCGGGGGGACGACTGACTTACCGGTGTCACTGACATTGTCCTTGTGCCATGTTCTTTATGCTGCCCTTCACACGTGCCGGTGTCAGGAGGGGGAATTTGCAAGAACTGGAGGCTGCCTGGCTCCTCCCTAATGGTGTCCATAGGGTGCTGGGGTGGAAGGGCAGCTGGAGTGAGCTGTACCGGCCCTTGGAAAGAGAAGCCGACTTAAGCCAACACCTCCACCCTAGCCCATAACCCAGTAATCCCACCTAACCTAACCTTTTTTATTTGGACACTGAGTGGCAATTTAGCATAACCAATCACCTAACCTGTACCTCTCTGGACTTATGGGAGGAAACTGGAGCACCCAGAGGAAACCCACGCAGACACGGGGAGAACGTGCAGACTCCGCACAGACAAAGACCAAAACTTGGAATCGAACCCGGGTCCCTGGCTACCGTGCCGCCCTTGCTGTGTTTTCCAGCATTTTCTGTTTAATTTATTTTATTTTATAATAAAATAAAATAAAACTCTCCTGCTGCTCTGGTGAACGTTCGTCTATCAATCCAACACAACATAAACAGATTATATGACCTCTTATCATATTGCTGTTTGTGGCTTTATTCCTGCCTGCAGATTGTATTCCACGTTTCCCTTGGCAGAATTTTCCAGTGGATTTGAAGGCAGTGGATGGGAAGAAGCTCAAAAAATTCTCCAGGTGGCCTTCTCATGACCTTACCGCCTTCCCCTGTCCTGTCCACAATTTTACAGGAGATGGGCAAAGCTGAGGGTGATCCTGCTGCCCTCGCCCCCAATTGAGGCCCTTAGGTCACCAATTATTGGTAATGTCAGGCTCCATCTGGCCCACCTTCTATTCAGGAGCCAGTGGGAGGAGTTCAGGGACAGAGGAGAAGCCCAGCAGATTACACTGCTCCGACCTGTGATGTGAAAGGTGAACCTGGTCTTAGACAGTAGCGTCACATGATCGGACGTTCTCTCCGGTTGAGAGTCCTGAACCGACGAATCTCCGTCAATGGCCCTTCCATGAAGTGTTGAATGGCTGTGGGACAGCCAGCGTCAGAGAGGAACACATCCCCGCCAACACTTCAGGTAGTGGAGTGGCAAACGTTGCCATTCAAAAATTCCTTCCCCACCCCCTGAAATTGCAGCAGGAACTGCACTTAATTGGCTGCAAAACCCTTTGGATGTGAAAAATGCTACATGCATCCAGGTTCTTTCCAACATAGTTTGTAAGAGAAACCTTTTGCATGTACAATGGGCTACACCTGCTCCTAAATCTTATGTTCCTATGTTTCTATGTTGGTCGGACTGACCTTCAAATGCAAACACCCACCAAGCAGGTTTTGTGAATTCATTTCATTTACAACTATGGGCATGAGTATCATTGTCATCAGATTTGGATTTACAGTTGCTCATTATTGCATATGTGCTTGCAGCAATTGTACTTAAACATTTATTACAAGCAGGCTTAAGGATCTATTCCATTTGCAGATTATATTTATTACATTTACTGTTTTTAATACATTTTAGGTGATAAATACACTTCGATCACACATTCTCAAAAGGTTACATTGATTTCCAACTGAAAGAACATTGTTTTCAAAAAATCTATTAAAAAAAGCAACACAGAAGTCTTTTTACTAATTAAAGCTCCAGCAAAAACAAGGCATGCCATTTCTCATTAATACAACTGGAATGTCACACTTCAACACAGCAACAATGGTAACAGCCTGTCTTAGCTGCACTGTAAAATAAAACAAGTGATTGATTCGGAAGCTGAACCTTAAAAACCTATGATCTATCACCCATGCTTTGACCTGTCATGTAATGTCCTGCTGGTGCTCCACAGCATTGAGGCACTCAAATCCTCCTGGAATTTCATAATATTACATAAGAGGTTTTCCCAGTTCAAGCACATGATTGAAGAGCCACCCATGGACCATTATTATGGCACTTCTGGAAGTGATTGGTTCTGAATAAGTGGTGGAAATTCCAGGGACAGAGTGCACCTTGCCAAATACGGCAAATCAAAAGAGCGAAAATCAAGTCCAAAATATTGAACCACTGCCCACATTTGTACATGTTTGTTGTAATAACCCTCATGAGACTCACAGGGAAGATCCAATTGAACTCCCCTTGGGGCTCATTGAGTACAAACTCCCCCACTGAGGGACAGAGGCCTAACAGTTGGGGGCTCGTGAATCAGGTTCTTAAAAGTCACTTAAGATTGGGACCGGTTGCCGCTTATGTTCTGTATTCCGGGTTGTGGCATTTACTTTGTTTGTCCAAATAAACCTTTGTTGTTTGACCTTCTCTGGACTTCTGATGGTATTCAACGTGCTGCAAATTGTCTATACTGCAGTGGCTGTCACTAGAGGTATTAACTAAAAGCTTTCATGTACTCATCCTAAACACCATTCCAGACAAGATTTAGGTGAAAATGACAGGCAGAAAAAGACCAGCTGGTCTACATATGGTGGCTGCAACATCATAACAAGATTATTCATACCTACCTGTGGACATATAGTCTGCTGGGAAAAACAGAATGAGAAAATCCCAATGCCACTATGGGGGAAAATCCCTCTTTGACCTCTCAGTTGAACAAAAGTAGTCCAGAAGATCTTCTATGTCTCTTTCTTTATTGCCTCTTGAGTTAAATTATTCGACAGAAGCCATGTGTTCTTCAATTTTAGTTGCATTTTGTTGCTGAGAATAGCATTGTCCAAACGGTGCTCACGGCATCACTGAGGAACTGCCTTGCAGAAAATGCTGTTCTACGTAACACAAGACGACTGAATCAGCATGCATGGGTGATATCACTTGACCTGTGAAAAACCCGAGGCAAATAACAATGTCAGCTGAATTAATTCAACTCCTCAGGTTTGGTAAGTTCTACATGGCTGTTCCTCAGACAATTGCATCTGCACTCATTAGTGAAGCAAAATATTTTGAGGTGAGGTTAACTGGAAATAAAATACAATGATTTCTTCGTAATCAGTTTTCATAGAGGTAGTGTCAAATGGCAGGACATTGTCTCCAGTTAGGAGCTCAGACCATTAAACTTCATATCCTATCCAAAGTTCTATTCTTGAGCTTCAACACACCTGCCACCCTGTATTCATTCACTTGAATGCTTTAACCTTCGTGTCTTAATTCAGCAGGTCATCCAAGAACTAAAGTAACACAATGATGAGGCTAACTGACATAATGCTTATTACAATAATATAAAAGCAAATTACTGCGGATGCTGGAATCGGCAACAAAAAGAGAAAATACTGGACAATCTCAGCAGGTCTGACAGCATCTGTGGAGAGAGAGATGATTGACAAAGATGTTGTGGACAGACATACAAAAGGAATGTAAATGGGAGTGATTAAGGCTAAGAAGGGTGCTGATAGTGACACATAAAGAGATTAGAATGTGTGAATGACAGAAAAAATGGGAGAGTTGTGTCAAAGGGCAACCACGGCTAGCACTGTTGCTTCACAGCGCCTGGGTACCAGGTTCGATTCTCGGCTTGGGTCACTGTCTGTGCAGTGTCTGCACATTCTCCCCATGCCTGCATGGGTTTTCTCCAGGTAATCGGGTTTCTGTCACAAGTCCCAAAGATGTTAGGTAAATTGGACATTCTGAATTCTCCTTCAGTGTACCCGATTAGCTGCCAGAGTGTGGCGTTAACTGAGCTAGCATCCACTGCTTTTTGTGGGAAAGTGTTCCATGCTTCTATCACCTTTGGCATGAAGACGTATTCCCTAGTATCATACCTGAACAGCCCGACTATGATTTTATGGAATAATTGAATGGTTAAAGCACAGAAGCCCACCATCACTGTGGTCCCCCTATCCTGACTTTTCTGTGTAGCCCTGTAAACATTTATGTTCAGGTACTATTCAGTTCCCTTTTGAAAGCCATGACTAAATCTTCCTCCATCACTGGTGAAGGGGAATGTGGAAAAATAAATTACTGAGGCAAAAGTGATTGAACAAAAGTGGAGACGGCATTGAGAGCAGAGAAAAGATTCCTGGGAATGCACTGGCATGTCAGGCGAAGCAAAAGCCTCCAATGCTGAAGGTTTAAGAAAAACGGAGCACAACCATAAATAAGCCGAACAAAAGTTGCTTGAATCGCCCATGTGGAATAACATGTGCTCATGCTCTTTTTCAGAGGTTCATGGATCAAATTCTGAGAGGGCGAAATGGGGTGAAATTTTATCTAGATGTCATTCTCATCACTGGTTCGGGTATAAAACTTGGAAGCTACACTGAAAAGTCCACAAAACCATAATCTCAGAGTAAAAAAGGGAAAGTACGACTATTTCAAGACATCCATAAACTAGCTGGGTCACATCATGGATAAAGATGGCTTTCATAAGGAGCTGAAGAAGATGACAGCTGTGCTGTAGTTAACCTCCCTATCCTTTACATTCTGGGCCTCTTGATATGAAAACTAAATTCCATCAGTCTTTCCGGTTATTTTTGCACCTGACCACAACAGTTTAGTAATCTGTGCAAATAGATCTCTAAACCTCTATGACCTCCACTGTTTCTAGCTTTTCTCTACATAAATAATACTCAGGTCTATCCTATTTTCGTCCATAATCGATGAGCTCAAATTTTGCTGGATTGAAATCCCTGTGTTGTAATTGTACTCATTCGCTGAGCATTATTAGACATACCAAGTGTGATGGAGTAAGTGTTATTCAGAGCAAGTTCTATACTGATTGTAAGTTGACCAACAAATTCACCAAGATCACAGCAAGTCACCTGAGGTGGAGGAAATTTATACAGCTACTGACCAGCAGGGCTAGCAGGATTTCTGTGAATGGATAAGGTCAGCCTTTTGAATTTTCCAGTTTGGATGCAATTGTGGATTCCAGTGCAAATTACACCCAAAATTGCATCCATTTTGGAAAGATTCCCCCTCCCCCACTGCTGTGTTTGAAACAAAAATGGCTTTAAAAACAATTTCCTTCATATATTTAAGAATGGTAACAGTGAGGTGAAAATAGACTTAGCACAAAATTAATAAGCATTTTTAACCTCAGTATTAATCCATCAGCTCCGTAATCCAATTTTAAATGACTGAAATCCACTTGAAGCAAAAAGGGTAAAGCTATTTTCTCATTATATTGCATTATTTTTTTAGTAGAATCATAGAATCCCTACAGTGCAGAAGGAGGCCATTCGACCCATCGAGTCTGCACCAGCCCTTTGAAGGAGCACTCTAACCATGTCCACTCCCCCATTCACCCTGCCCTCTCCCCATGAACGGCATATCCCCAGACACTAAGGGGCAAATTAGCATGGCCAATCCACCAGATCTACACATCTTTCAACTGAAAGAGAAGTCACATTAAGAAGCTACCTGTATTAACATTTATCTATTAGTGTACTTGTGCACAGAAAAGGTCCATCTTATTTTGTAAAGCTTCCTGAATGCACTGTAAGCCAATGTCAATAGAAGAACTCCCAATGAGGATTCATTCACCACAGGGAATGGGCAATTCTGTGGACGGGGCTGGTTCCAGTATAATGTTTCAAAAATGCTTGAGACAATCGCAGAAACTCAAGTGCGGTAAATGCAAGTTGCGCTAGAATTCCACGATCTCTTGAGCCTGTTACACCGACATTGGGGTAACTGCAACAATTAAAAACAGGGCAACCAAGAGCTCATGTCGAGAGCTCTAAACTTGAAGCTAACTACTAGAGATAGCAAAATGCAAATCTAATTTTAAACAAAGATGGGGATGATTTTTAATTTGACCACCTGGATAATAAAATGGCCGACCATAGGAACGTAAGGGGCTGTACTTGCCGGTCCCCCAGCCATGTGTTTCTCAGAAGATCGCCATTCACTGTCAGCAAGGATTCTCTACTCCCGCAGATTGTCAATGGGAAAACCAGTTGGCGGGGGTGCACTGCCGGTGGGAAAAGAGATTGCTAACGGCCGGAGAATTCTGGCCAAGAGATCGGCCCCTTGAGCCTCCTCTGCCATTTAACAAGATCACGGCTGACCTGATCATAATCTTAATTCTACTTTCCTGACTGCCCTCCCATAAACCTTGACTCTTGTAGATCAAAAATCTGTCTAAATTAGCCTGAATATGTTCAATGTCTCAGCCTCCACAGTTCACTGGGGGTAGAGAATTCCAAAGCTGACAACAATTTGAGAGAAGAAATTCCTCCTCATCTCTATCATTAATGGAAAACCCCTTATTTCAAAACATTTCACCCTAGTTCTAGACACCCTCATGAGGAGAATCATTCTTTCAGCATTTATCCTATTGAGTCCCCTCAGAATCTTATATGTTTCAATAAGAGCACTTCTCATTCTTCTAAGCTCCAATGAATATTGGCTCAACCTGCTCAACCTTTCTTCATAAGACAAGCTCTTCATCCCAGATCAGTCCAGAGAACATTCTTTGAACTGTCTTCAAATCAAGTATGTCCCGCCTTAAGTAAAGAGACCAATTCCGAGATTCTCCATTGCACGTCATTGTGTTTGGGAATCCTAATCAGGCAGAGAATGGAGCGTTGTCCAAAAAATGGGATCGACACCAGGCGGCAGGTGACCCGCTGCCAGTCGTTGAGCATTACCCAGCTTCCACAGGCGGAAAAATGCAACTTCATGATTAACATGCTAATGCGTGTGATTAACAGTCTAGAAGCCCGAATTACCACATTCACCCCCCCCCCCCCTCAATGTAATACAACCACCCCCGCAGCAGGAAATCCACCAGGTGGGCTCTGATGTGAGGTTGTCTAAGTGGTGGAGTCCAAGGGAGGCTAAGGTGGTCGGTTAGGCCATTGATAATGTGTTCCTTTACCATTTACAGCCTGTAGAGGGAGGGTTATCCAAGGATTGGGTGGGTTTGATCTGTGGGTCAGTGCTTAACTGTCAGATACCCACCCCCAACACCAGCCTTGCGCCCCCCCCCCCCCAAGGATTGGTCCGTGACTGGTCTTCCTTTTCCAATCGTGGTCAGCCTGAACTTTGGCATGGTGATCACAGGCAGCCTTCTGCTCAACAGCATCCTCTTGGTCTGAATTGGTTAACTCTGAAGTGGCCTCCTCAGCCTAAACTGCTGTGCCTGACAGCTGGAATGTAATTCAGGCAGGTCAGTGATGAATCAAAGCAGAAATACTTTCCGTTTCCTAACATCTGCTCCTGCAGATAAATGTATTTTAAACAGCAACTGTTACAAGTATCAAAGGCTTCTTGAAAAGCCCATAACACTTGAATAGGCTTCAAATTTTCAACAACCTTTGAAATGCAAACCATAGATTCAATTTCACAGAGCAATACCTTTCGCTAGCCTGTGATTGACAGGTTAATAAACAGCTCCTCACCATATCAAAACAGCTAAGTACTTTCTGCTGTTAGGAGATAGAAAGTGAAAGCATTTCGCTACTTTGATGTGGAGAGAAGCTGTCAATTATAGCAAGTGTGTTTATAAGCATTGTGGTTAGACTCAAAGGAGAGAACCTGAGATATATTCAAGCATAAAGGGAAAGATAGATAAACAATCCACAAAAGCCCCATTGCTCCATTAAACTGTCAATTAAATGAAAGACTGATCTCCAGGTTCCCCAGGGCTGGAAGGGACAGACCTGGCAAGGGACCTCTATCCCAGGAGGAGGGGGTCCCAAGTCCAAGCCCTCACCCATCCAACCTCCAGGACCATTGGGGGCCCAAAATTGTACACATGAGGCATGGTCTCACCAATGTCCAGTACAGTTCTTACAAGACAACACTACTTTTGCACAGCAAACCCTATTTTCCTTCCTAATTACATGCTGTATCTTAGAACTATAGAATCACTACAGTGCAGAAGGAGGCCATTCAGCCCATCGAGTCGACGTCAAACCTCTGAAAGAGCACCCTACCTCGGCCCACTCCCCTATCCTATCCATGTAAGCCCAGCTAACCTTTGGACACCAAGAGGCAATTTAGCGCGGCCAATGCACCTAACCTGCACATCTTTGGACTGCATATTAGCGTTTTGTGATTAATGCATGAGGACACCCATATCTCTCTGTACTGCAACATTCTTCAGTCACTCTTTTTAAATAATACTTTGCTTTTCTATTTTTCCTAGCAAAGTGGACAACCTCACATTTTCCCACATGATACCCTGCTCATCACATTTCTGCCACTCATGAAACTAATCGATATCACTATCCATTTTCAGACTCTGCATCCTTCTCCTCCTCACAATTAACTTTCTACCTATCATTGCATAGTCAGTGAATTAGGTTACAATTCAGTTTGTCCCTTCATCAGGTCACTAATATAGGACTGAGGGCCCCTCCCATTGTAGAATCCAGGTGCATTTTATGCCGTTGATAATAATGGAATGGAAACCTTGGCCTGGATTCCCCGAACCTCCGTGCCGCAATGGTGCTCGGTGCAGGGACGGAGAATGGCCGTCAGACCCGCGATCGGGCCTGACACCGCTTCCGCGATTCTCCGGGACTGGAGAATGGCCGCCAATCGCGTGCGCAGGGTCGACCCGGCCCCGGTCGGGGGCTATTGAAAGAGGCCCCCACAGTGATTCTCCGCCATAAACTTGCAAAGTTCCCGCTGGCATTGTTTATTCATGGTTCCACCCGGCGGGAGCTTCGGGTGGCGGCTGTTGATTTAGTCCACGGCCACCCTGGTGGGGAGCAGGGGGATCCGTCACCGGAGCGGGGCCAACAGGATGGCCAGGCTCGCGATTGGGGGCCACCGATCGGCGGGCCCGCGCAATCTCAGGGAGGCCTATATTGTCGGGGGTGGCCCGCGGTGTGGGTCTGCCACGTTGTGCGGGGCCGCCACCGCAGGCAGCCGCCATGGGCAGACCTGCAGCTGGAAGCACAGGCCCTTGTATCAGCAGCCGGACCGGCGAGGAGCACTCGGGGACCCTGCTAGCCCCCTGCAAATTGGAGAATCTCTCTGGACTTTCTCCAGTTAAGTCCAGAGCGATTCGCGCCCGTTTTCCCACGGGCGTGGGGCATAGTCCCATTATCAGAGAGTTCCGCCACTTGCACCTGAAAATGATTCCCAATGTGTATAGCTCAAAAGTCATTCAGACAAAGTTACCACATCTGTTTAACAGGAGTAATAACTTGAAAAACAAAGTAATTTTACTATTAATATGCTTCCCATGACAGAAACCAAAACTGATGTTTAGAGCCAGCTATATACGACCATGACTGAAAAAACCAGGAGAGCTGAAGCAAGCTGAAGAAAGGTAGCCATATGGCAGGACAAGTGCTGTCAGAATCAGTTGGGCAAGGGGAGATACAAACAAGCAGTTATATTGGCGAAGAGCCAATGCTTCTAGTGGTTAAAAACGGATATAGCATTGTAAAACTTATTCTAATGAATGCAGCTGACAAGGTGGCCAACTTTCTTGGGCAAAACAGGCTGTTGAATTGGGCCTCAGCCAAGACCAACGGAGCCAGAGGCCTGCAAAGAAGAGCGACAACACATTTGTGTTGGCAACTTAGAAAGTTATTAGTGCATTGAATCATAGGCTCGAGAGTTTCCTTTGCCAACTTTTAGAATAATTTGAATGTAAAATTTGCAAACCCTCCGATAACTTGTGCAGCAACGGCTTTAGACTTGTTGATGTTCTTTAGTTTCAGTCTATGTGACTCGGAGACAAAAGTTCCCAAGCACGAACATTGATGGGACGTCTGCATGTACAATCTAATGTAACTTTCTGTCCACACTGTTCGTGATGTCTCTGATCGTGTTTTTGGGATCCTTAAGGGGGAGGGGGAGCAGCCCCAAGTCGTGGTCCACATAGGTACCAACGACATAGGTAGGAAGAGAGGTGGGGATTTGAGACAGAAATTCAGGGAGCTAGGGTGGAAGCTGGGAGCTAGAACAAACAGAGTTGTTATCTCTGGGTTGTTACCCGTGCCACGTGCTAGTGAAGTGAGAAATAAGGAGAGAGGGGAGTTGAACACGTGGCTACAGGGATGGTGCAGGAGGGAGGGTTTTTGTTTCCTGGATAATTGAGGCTCATTCTGGGGTAGGTGGGACCCCTACAAACAGGATGGTCTTCACCTGAACCAGAGGGGTACCAATATCCTGGGGGGGAGATTTGCTAGTGCTCTTCGGGGGGGTTTAAACTAATTCAGCAGGGGGATGGGAACCTAAATTGTAGTCCCAGTGTACAGGATGTTGAGAATAGTGAGGTCAGGGATAGGGTTAAAAGTTCGAAAGAGGGCACCGACAAGCAGGACGCTGGTTTGAAGTGTGTCTACTTCAACGCCAGGAGCATCCAGAATAAGGTGGGTGAGCTTGCAGCATGGGTTGGTACCTGGGATCTCGATGTTGTGGCGATTTCGGAGACATGGGTAGAGCAGGGACAGGAATGGTTGTTGCAGGTTCCAGGATTTAGATGTTTCTGTAAGAACAGAGAAGATGGTAAAAGAGGGGGGGGTGTGGCATTGTTAATCAAGGAAAGTATTACGGCGGTAGAAAGGACGCTTGAGGACTCGTCTACTGAGGTAGTATGGGCCGAGGTTAGGAACAGTAGAGGAGAGGTCACCCTGTTGGGAGTTGTCTATAGACCTCCGAATAGTTCCAGAGATGTAGAGGAAAGGATTGCAAAGATGATTCTCGACAGGAGCGAGAGTAACAGGGTAGTTGTTATGGGGGACTTTAACTTTCCAAATATTGACTGGAAATACTATAGTTCGAGTACTATAGATGGGTCAGTTTTTGTGCAGTGTGTGCAGGAGGGTTTTCTGACACAGTATGTAGACAGGCCAACAAGGGGCGAGGCCACATTGGATTTGGTACTGGGTAATGAACCCGGCCAGGTGTTAGATTTAGATGTAGGTGAGCACTTTGGTGATAGTGATCACAACTTGGTTATGTTTACTTTAGCAATGGGCAGGGATAGGTATATACCGCAAGGCAAGAATTATAGCTGGGGGAAAGGCAATTATGATGCTATTCGGCAAGATTTAGGATGTATAGGATGGGGAAGGAAACTGCAGGGGATGGGTACAATCGAAATGTGGAGCTTTTTCAAGGAACAGCTACTGCGTGTCCTTGATAAGTATGTACCTGTCAGGCAGGGAGGAAGTTGTCGAGCAAGGGAACCGTGGTTTACTAAGGAAGTTGAAGCTCTTGTCAAGAGGAAGAAGAAGGCTTATGTTAGGATGAGACATGAAGGCTCAGTTAGGGCACTTGAGAGTTACAAGTTAGCCAGGAAGGACCTAAAGGGAGAGTTAAGAAGAGCGAGGAGAGGACACGAAAAGTCGTTGGCGGATAGGATCAAGGAAAACCCTAAGGCTTTCTATAGGTATATCAGGAACAAAAGAATGACTAGAGTAAGATTAGGGCCAATCAAGGATAGTAGTGGAAAGTTGTGTGTGGAATCAGAGGAGATAGGGGAAGCATTAAATGGATATTTTTCGTCAGTGTTTACGCTGAAGAAAGACAATGTTGTCGAGGAGAACACTCAGGTTCAGTCGACCAGGCTAGATGTAATTGAGGTTCAAAAGGAGGAGGTGTTAGCAAATTTGGAAAATGTCAAAATAGATAAGTCCCCTGGGCCAGATGGGATTTATCCTAGGATTCTCTGGGAAGCCAGGGAGGAGATTGCAGAGCCTTTGTCCTTGATCTTTATGTCGTCTTTGTCGACAGGAATAGTGCCGGAAGACTGGAGGATAGCAAATGTTGTCCCCTTGTTCAAGAAGGGGAGTAGAGACAACCCTGGTAATTATAGACCTGTGAGCCTTACTTCGGTTGTGGGTAAAATGTTGGAAAAGGTTATAAGAGATAGGGTTTATAATCATCTTGAAAAGAACAAGTTGATTAGCGATAGTCAACACGGTTTTGTGAAGGGTAGGTCATGCCTCACAAACCTTATTGAGTTTTTTGAGAAGGTGACCAAACAGGTGGATCAGGGTAAAGCTGTTGATGTGGTGTATATGGATTTCAGTAAGGCGTTTGATAAGGTTCCCCACGGTAGGCTATTGCAGAAAATAAGGAAGTATTGAATTGAAGGTGATTTAGCGGTTTGGATCAGTAATTGGCTAGCTGAAAGAAGACAGAGGGTGGTGGTTGATGGCAAATGTTCATCCTGGAGTTCTGTTACTAGTGGTGTACCGCAAGGATCTGTTTTGGGGCCACTGCTGTTTGTCATTTTTATAAATGACCTGGAAGAGGGTGTAGAAGGATGGGTTAGTAAATTTGCAGATGACACGAAGGTCGGTGGAGTTGTGGATAGTGCTGAAGGATGTTATAGGATACAGAGGGACATAGATAAGCTGCAGAGCTGGGCTGAGAGGTGGCAGATGGAGTTTAATGCGGAAAAGTGTGAGGTGGTTCACTTTGGAAGGAGTAACAGGAATGCAGAGTACTGGGCTAATGGCAAGATTCTTGGTAGTGTAGATGAACAGAGAGATCTCGGCATCCAGGTACATAAATCCCTGAAAGTTGCCACCCAGGTTAATAGGGCTGTTAAGAAGGCATATGGTGTGCTAGCCTTTATAAGCAGGGGGATTGAGTTTCGGAACCACAAGGTCATGCTGCAGCTGTACATAACTCTGGTGCGGCCGCACCTGGGGTACTGCGTGCAGTTCTGGTCACCACATTATAGGAAGGATGTGGAAGCTTTGGAAAGGGTTCAGAGGAGATTTACTAGGATGTTGCCTGGTATGGAGGGAAGGTCTTACGAGGAAAGGCTCAGGGAATTGAGGTTGTTTTCGTTAGAGAGGAGAAGGCTGAGAGGTGACTTAATAGAGACATATAAGATAGTCAGAGGGTTAGATAGGGTGGACAGTGAGAGTCTTTTTCCTCGGATGGTGATGACCAACACGAGGGGACATAGCTTTAAATTGAGGGGTGATAGATGTAGGACAGATATCAGAGGCAGTTTCTTTACTCAGAGAGTAGTAGGGGTGTGGAACGCCCTGCCTGCAACAGTAGTAGACTCGCCAACTTTAAGGGCATTTAAGTGGTCACTGGATAGACATATGGATGAAAATGGAATAGTGTAGGTCAGATAGGCTTCAGATGGTTTCACAGGTTGGCGCAACATCGAGGGCCGAAGGGCCCGTACTGCGCTGTAGTGTTCTATGTTCTATGTTCTATTAAGCGGGTGTCATCAAGTAATGACTGTTTTTATTTTAGACTCTGGACCATTCTCTCCACAGATATAACTCTATAGATAGATAAATCCCCGGGACCTCCCAGAATGTGTGGGAGGCTCGGGAGGAAATTGCCGGCCCCCTAGCTGAGATATTTGAATCATCAACAGCGATAGGAGGTAGGACTTCACGCGGGGTAGGAGAGCCGTCGCGGGCAACGGAGCCCCGACAGTCGCATCCCGTTCCCGAGTGGGAGACAAAAAAAACAAAATGCGCAAGCCGGCGAGACTGAGCCCCACACCAATAATCCTGCGCTGGGCCAGGCAAAACAGAACCTGCAAATGGGAAGGACACTTCATTAGAATCTACGAGAACATTGGGGCAGACCTGGCCAGGAGGCGGGCCGAATTCAATTGAGCGAAAGCAGCTCTTCACAAGAATGAATTGCGTTTTGGTATGCCATACCCAGCGAAACTCTGGGTCACATAGCAAGAAAGAGAGTACTTCTTCACAGCCCTCACCAAAGCAAACAAGTTCGTCGAGGAACACGGGCTGGAAAGCCGACAGCAAGGGGAGAAATAATGGGCCCCTGGCAAGGGGCAACAGCACGGCAACGGGTGGGGGGTGGGAGGGAGGGGGGGGGGGTAAGGCAACGTCAGGCCCACCCCCCATCTTCCCTCCCGCCACGGCAAGCGCACCCTCAACAAAAAGCAAACCATTACCCGAGGAAGCGCTTCAGGTGGGAGACCAGGCCCCAGCACGAGGGAACGAGAGTAGCGGAGAAGGGAAAGCAAGCGAGAGGATGGCAGGGCAGGACGGAGGAAGAGCGGGCAGAAAACCGGAGAGGTTGGGCGACAGAGAAGCGAGACAGTAAGACCCGCGAGGGGGCCACCGCACTAGCAGGAAAGCTAGCACCAAAGGCATGCAACAAAGCAGGGCCGCAGCACGTCCCCAACAGGGAGGATGGCACCAGGTAGGCGGGGTGGAGATCACTCAACAGAGGCGGGAGAGCAAATGGGGATAGTAACAGGGGAAAGAGGGACAAAAGAGAGGTATAGGGTAGAGGGGGCAAAAAGAGGGTGAAGGGAGAGACCGGGGGGATGGGGGAGAGACACAGGAAGGAGAGACCAACAAGGCTAGAAAGAGAATAACAATGGGGCGATAAAGTACCACAACCAAAGGCTCGGAGCAAGGAATTGCTGCAAGGATCCACCCAGTAAGGTCTCTGGGCGGAGGGAGACTCCAGAGTGCAGGGGACTACTCGCGTGGCCGACGCACGGTGGGCGGCCATGTCAGGTGCCTCCTGGACAAAGGGAAACCCGGAGCGCAGGAACCCGACCGCCTGGTCAGTGACAGCGGCCATCCTGGACGGCCCCCTAACGGAGGGCAGGAGCATGCCAACAGGTAAGTGTGGTTAATCCCACAGGGGCGGGGGGACATAAGCCCCCCATCAGGATAGTCACCTGGAATGTAAGGGGACTCAACGGCCCAGTGAAAAGATCCAGAGTCTTCATCCACCAAACAAATATGAAAGCCGACATAGTCTTCCTCCAAGAGACAGACCTGAGAGAGCAGGACCAACTGCGGGTAAGAAAGGGCTGGGTGGGGCAGACCTACCATTCCTGCTATGGGACGAGGGCCGGGGGGGTGGCAATACTGATCAGCAAGAGAACGATGTTTAGGGCAATCAAGACAGTTACAGACCCAAGGGGATGGTACGTACTGGTCAGCGGAGCCCTGGATGGGGCACTGGTAGTATTAGTTAACGTGTACGCACCCAACTGGGATGACACAAGCTTCATCAAAAAGACCATGGCAGAAATCCCCGAGACACCGACTAATCATGGGTGGGGAGGGGGGGGGGGGGGGGGGGGGGGGGACTTCAACTGTGTACAGGACCAATGACTGACAGATCAAGCTCCAAAACAGGGAAAACCTCAAGCATGGCAAGGGAACTCGGTCACTTTATGGAACAGGTGGGGAAAACGGTGCTTCCAGGGATAGACAAAGTGGAATACGCCGCAATTGTGATATCCAACCACACTCCACACTACATGGACTTGAGACTGGAGACGGGCAGGGCCCAACACCCCACATTGCAGTTGGACATTGCCCGACTAGCAGACAAGGCCTTCAACGTAAAGATATCACAGGCCATATGAGAGTACACAGAGAACAACCAAAACGGGAAGCTCCACGTTCTACGAAGCTGTTTACCTTTGACAAAACCCGTCTGGTGAAATTATCGCTTTCAAAGCTCGAAGAGACAGGGAGGAAAGGGCGGCTAGGCAGCAGCTGGTCGACTTCATACTGGAGGTAGACCGTAAATACTCCAAGTCCCCGACCGTAGAGCCCCCGGTGGAGAGGAAAGAGCTACAAAGGAACTTTTACCTGCTCTCCACCAGGAAAGCAGTGCACCAACTCCGCCAGGCACGTAGGACCCTATACAAACACGGAGACAAAGCCAGCCGCCTGTTGGTACAACAGCTGAGAAAGCAGGCAGCCACCAGTGAAATTGCACAAATCAGGGATACCAGAGGTACATTAGACACAGAACCAGAAAAGATCAACAAAACCTTCAAAAACTTCTACCAAAGACTGTACACCTCAGAGCCCCAATGGGGGATTCCGGGCTGAAATGGTTCCTTGATGGACTGGGCATTCCAGTCATGGGGGAGGGCAGAAAACAGAAGCACCACTAGCACTGGAAGAGATCATGGACAGCATTAACTCCATGCAGGTGGGGAAGGCGCCGGCCAGGTTCCCGGCAGACTTCTACAAAACATTTACGACAGCACTGGCCCAGTACCTGCAAGAGATGTTCACAGACTCGCTAACGAGGGGCACACTGCCACCGATGCTATCATAGGTCTCAATCTTGCTGATACCTAAGAAAGATAAAGACCCGATGGAATGTGGGTTATGCAGACCCATCTCACTGCTGAACGCAGATGCCAAAATACTGGCCAAAATCCTAGCCAGAAGGCTAGAAGACTGCGTAACAGAGGTGGTCGCAGAGGACCAGATGGGTTTTGTCAAAGGTAGGCAGCTAACCTCGAACATCAGGCACCTGCTAAACATAATAATGACCCCATCCGGGGAGAGAACACCAGAGGTGATCGTCTCCGGAGACGCAGATGACGCGACCATCAATTCACACGAGACGGAGAGTTGAAGTGAACTGTGGTTTTAATCAGCTAGAACTGTGCCTGCCTGCGACTGCTCTGCACTGAGAGCCGCCTGCAGGGCAGCAGATCTATATACCTCCCTCAAGGGGGCGGAGCCAAGGGCGGAGCCCACAAGGGCACCAACATGAGACAATGCGATGTAATATAATACAATGGTCCATAGGTGGAGCCCATAAGGGCAACAACATAGTACAATGCAGTACAGTGGTGAATGGTTGCCGTAATACATTCACCATATTCATCCCCTGTTAAAAAATTGAAGTCCAGCGGGGGTGGTGGCTCACAGGTTGAGTCTGTCCGGCGCCTTCATTGTGCACTGCGATCGCCTGAGCTCTGGTTTCGCTGCAGGCACGGGTGTTTAACTCGTCGATGCAGGCATGGGTGTTGACTCCAAGAGCGTGTCTTCTGGACCTTCATCCTTGTAGGTCAGCGATCGGGGGGGGAGGAGGTGTAGGAGGGGGGGGTGTAGGCCATGCAGGGGTGGGGGCGTTGTTCACTGTAGGTTGGGGGGTAGTTGAGGTCGTAGGGGATCCTGTGGGTGCCAGGTCCCGGAGGGAGACTGTATCTTGTCGGCCGTCTGGTGCGCCACATAGGCATACTGGGCGTTGGCGTGAAGGAGTTGGACCCTCTCGACCAGGGTGTCGGACTTATGGCTTCTCAAGTGTTTTCGGAGGAGTGCGGGCCCTGGTGTCATCAGCCAGGCCGGAAGAGAGGCCCCGGAGGTGGATTTCCTGGGGAAAACAAATAGGCGGTCATGAGGGGTCTTGTTCATGGCTGTGCAAAGGTGTGACCTCATGGAGTGGAGCGCGTCAGGGAGAACCTCCTGCCAGTGGGAGACTGGGAGATTCCTGGACCACAGGGCCAGAAGGACGGCCTTCCATACCATCGCATTCTCCATCTCCACCTGTCCCGTTTCCCCGGGGGTTGTAACTGGTAGTCCTGCTTGAGGCAATGTCCTTACCGAGCAGGTACTGACGCAATTCGTCGCTCATAAACGAGGGACCCCGGTCACTGTGGATGTAGTTGGGCAAACCGAACAAGGAGACAATACTATTCAGCGCCTTAATGACAGTGGGGCGGTCATGTCGGGGAAAGGGATTGCAAAGGGGAAGCAGGAGTACTCGTCAATGACGTTGAGAAAATACGCATTGCGGTTGGTAGAGGGGAGGGGCCCTTTGAAGTCAATGCTGAGGCACTCGAAGGGCAGGGATACCTTCACCAGGTGGGCCTTATCTGGTCAACAGAAGTGCGGCTTACACTCCACGCAGATTTGGCAGTCCCTGATCATAGCCCTGACCTCCTCGGTGGAGTAGGACAGGTTGCGGGCCTTGATATAGTGGAGAAGCCGGGTGACGCCCGGGTGGCAGAGGTCATTGTAGATGGCCCGGAATCAGTCATCTTGCCCACATGGTGCATGTGCCGTGGAACAGGGCATCTGGGGGCTCATTAAGTTTCCCAGGACGATACACGATATCGTTATTATAGGTGGAGAGTTCAATCCTCCACCTCATGATTTTATCGTTCATGATCTTGCCCCACTGTGTGTTGTCGAACATGAAGGCTACCGACCATTGGTCGGTGACAAGGGTAAACCTCCTACCAGTGAGGAAGTGCCTCCAATGCCGTACAGCTTCCACAATGGCTTGAGCATCTTTTTCAACTGAAGAGTGTCGAATCTCGGAGGCGTTGAGGGTACGGGAGAAAAAGGCTACGGGCCTGCCTGACTGATTAAGTGTGGTGGCGAGGGCAACCTCTGACGCATCGCTCTCCATCTGGAAGGGGATGGACTAGTCCACCGCGCGCATCGAGGTACGTGTACTGGTTTATGGTTTGGCTTAGTCTACAACCATCCGGTACTTCTCACCAGTCCTGATGACCAGCATCTGGGCTCTTAAGGGGCTATTACTGGCCTCGATGATACCCTCCCTCAAGAGCCGCTGGACCTCGGGATTGATAAAAGTCCTGCCCTGGATACTGTAACCGCCCATTCCTGGTGGTGATGGGTTTACAGTCAGCAGTGAGGTTCGCAAAGAGCGGGGGAGGGCCGACCTTTAGGGTCGCGAGGCTACACACGGTGAGAGGGGGTAGGGGCCCGCCGAACTTCAGGGTCAGGCTCCTGAGGTTGCATTGGAAGACCAGTCCCAACAGGAGAGGAGTGCAGAGATTGGGGAGTACATATAGTTTAAAATTGGCGTACGCGGCGGCCTGTATCGTGAGGTTCGCGACACAGTACCCCTGGATCTGCACTGAATGCGATCCAGAAGCGAGGGAGATTGTTTGGAATGCGGAGGAAATTTGGAGAGAACAGCTCCTTACCTTGTCTGGGTGTACGAAGCTCTCAGTGCTCTCAGAGTCAAACAGGCAGGGCGTTTTGTGACCATTGATCCGGACGGTCATCATTGAGTTCCTGAGGTGCTTGGGCCGTGATTGGTCGAGGGTGACAGCGCGAGCTGCGGGTAGCCGGCGTGGTCGGAGGTAGTGGGGTGGTCCCAAGATGGTGGCCCCAGTCGGTCGTACATGTCGGGCGGCGATGAAAATGGCGGCCAAGATGGCGGCCCCCGTCGGTCTCACGTGTCGGACGGCGATGAAGATGGCAGCCAAGATGGCGGCCGCCATGAGTCGCACATGGTGGGCCGTGTGGGAGACGGCGGCCAAGATGGGAGCCCCCATGAGTTGCACATGTTGGGTAGAGTCAAAGTTGGCTGCCCCCACGGACAACACGAGGCAGATGACATGTCCAGAGGGGGAAGAGCCGGCAGGCACGCAGCCACGCTGCAGGGTCTGCGGGCCTGTGAGTCTGAAAGTCGGGCCTGTGATTTAGAGGTTTTGAATCTGGCCAGGCAAACTTTGGCAAAGTGTCTTTTCTTGCCGCAGTCGCTACAGGTTGCGTTCCGAGCCGGGCAGCGCTGCCTGGGGTGCTGGTGCTGGCTGCAGAAATAGCATTTATTGAAATATGGAAGTTGCTGTAACGCATTGTGCACAAACACTGCCCTTTTGAATAAACTTTTATATTATGCTCAAATTACATTGTACTCCCTTTTTCTTGAAGGTGAAGGTACACTTAAAGCTGTAGTAGCCCCCTGCTCATGATGACTTTCTCAGTTGTGACATGGAGACATGGATACTGGGGATAGTCCTGGTCCAATAAATGTCTGTCACAGTTTCCTTACCTTCAAATGACATGGTAGCACAGGGGCTAGCACTGTTGCTTCATAGCACCAGGTTCGATTTCTGGCTTGGGTCACTGCCTGTGCAGAGTCTGCACATTCTCCCTATGTCTGCATGGGTTTCCTCCGGGTGTTCCGGTTTCCTCTCACAAGTCCTGAAAAGTGTGCTGTTAGGTAAATTGGACATTCTGAATTCTCCCTCAGTCTACCTGAACAGGTGCCAGAATGTGGCGATGAGGGGCTTTTCACAGTGACTTCATTGCAGTGTTAATGTAAGCCTACTTGTGACAATAAAGATTATTATTATTATAAATGTGGACTGTTCCACAATGAAGGCAATGTGGCTGTTTCCTAGATTAATGTGTACAATGATGTTCTTTTGTTTACATTTCTCACATGCAACAGTCAAAGAGTTCAAAGAAAAGTTTTCCCTCACTGCAGGGACTGAAGTTGACATGCTCCCAGGAGGCGTGATTTCAAAGCAGGGTGGGGGCCCCGAGAAATGTGGTGGGGGCACCCATCCCACTCCCTTCCGGTCCACCCCCAAACTCACCCTTATTTTCTTTTTATAAATTTAGAGTACCCAATTTATTTTTCCAATTAAGGGGCAATTTCGAGTGCTCAATCCACCTTCCCTGAAACACCAAGAGAGAAGATCACTTCAGATAACTTCAGATGATCAGCCCCATGTCGACCCATTTGTTTTCATTTCATTTTAACTGTCTTTTACCATTTCTTTCTTTCCTGCACTTTTCCTGCACCTTTCTCCTCTTTGCTTCCCCCTTCCCCTCCCCCCACACCTACAGTTCATCCTCTGATGTTAGTTTCCCTGCTGTTTGACCTTTCACATCTTTTGTTCTCTCTGGGGACACTCTCTCCCCTTGGTTTCTGTGGCCATTAGCACCCGGTTTCCCTGGGTTTCTGTGGCTATGACTCATCTTTCATTCTCACACCATAGCATAAATATTTCCCACTTTGTCTGTTAACTTTGACAAAGAGTCATTGGACAAGAAACGTTAGCTCTTTTCTCCCCCTTCAGATGCTGCCAATCTATTTATTATCTGGTCATTATCACTTACTGAGTATGAGAGTTTATGGTGAACAAATTAGCTGTTGCATTTCCGACATGACAACAACAGTGGCTATGATTCAAAAGTAACCCGTTGTATTGAGATATCCTAACGTTGTGAAAAGTGTTAAAAGAATAGGTCATTCTTTTCCAATATTTTAAAAGTAGAGCAGCCCTGGTTCCATTTCAAATTCATATTTCATATCCATCTGGTCAGGGACCACAATTTTACATTCTTTCTTAATGTTCAATAATGGAACTAACAGGAAATCTCACTGTGATTTCCATACTTATCACTTTGTGCTATGGTTTCTTCCTCGGGTTCCTCATTGGAATTCATGTAATGGAGAGTGTATTTCTTCTGTTAATTCCTTGTGGTGATTTTGATTTTGATCCACCAACATTAAAGAAATGGTGATTATAGTTCCAAGTCAGGATTGTATGTGGCTTGGAAGGGGACTTGAAGTCGCAGGTGGTGGGATTCCTATGCACCTGCTATCATGGTCCTTTTAGGTGGTAAAGGTTGTGGCTTTGGAAGGTGCTGTCGAAAGAGCCTTGGCAAGATTCTGCAGCACGCCTTGTAGATGCTTCACATTATTGTCAATGTGCAGTGCTGGGGGAGTGAATATTTAAGGGGTTGGGTGCTGATCAAGCGATCTGCTTTGTGCTGAATGGTGCCAAGCTTCTTGAGTGTTTTTGGAGCTACACTCCAATGGTGAACGGACTTTGGGAAGTGAGGATGTGACTTTCTTGTTGTAGAATTCCCAGGCTCTGGCTGGCTCTTGTAGCTAAAAGGCGGGATTCTCCAGTCACCGAAATCGCATTCAGCGATCAGCCGGAGAATCTGCATTTCCAGAGCTCGCGGGCCGGCCAAAGGGGGGACACTGTTTTGCCGGCCGGGTCCGTGCGCAGCCGGCGCCATGTTGCATGGCACAGCCGCTGTAGGCCGTCGCCGTGTGCATGCGCAGCCACGGAACCGGCAATTCTTCTGGCCATATCGGCAGCGAGAGCCGGGTGTACTACGCTGCCTTCCTGCTATCCCTCAACCAAACAGAGGGTAGGTGACCGTCTTGCGCCAAAGTTTGGGTCATAAAAGATCACCGTTCCCACACCGGCATCAGGTTATAACCTAAGAATCGGAGAATCCAGCCCACACTATTTGTATGGTTGGTCCGGTTTCTGGTCAATAGTAACCCTCAGGAGGTTGGTGCTGGGGAACTCAAGGACAGTAAAATCATTCAATGTCAAGGGATAAGGTCAGTTTCTTGCTTATTGGGTGCTTTATTTCTTTTGCTGCCACAAAGAGAAAAGGTGTGAAGATGCCCACACTCTGGATTTGTAAAACACAATGAGAATTTTTTAAAAAATAATTATTTTTATCCTCCTCCTTTTTCACATTTTCTCCCGTATTTAAGGGTGTTGTTCATACAATCAAGATGGTGATCTGCTCAAAGCCCGCGCAAACACTCTGCTGATGTCACTCCACATCATGTGACACAGGACCAGCAGGAATGTATTCCCAGATACATAACACCCCTCACCTTCTACAACATTAGCGCAAGGACTACAATTAACCATTATACAACAGATCCCCTGATATGTTATTTCTATACATATATACAATTCAATAAGACAGTGTCTGTGGTGGACACCTCTTCCTTTTTGATAGAATGTGGCGTTCTTGAGCTCAGCGGCTTCGAAAGTGTTCTCTTTCGTTTCTATGGATGGTATGTCTTGAGTAGTTACTTTAGTCTCTGTCACTACAGGCATTGAAAACTCATCAGAAACAGAATCTGAACTTGCCACCACCTCTGGTTTCTGATCCAAAGTAGTGCTCTCCAGATCTTTCAAGGGGAAAACCTCTTGTGATGTTTCTGTAGGCTCAATTGGTGCAGCAAATAACTGATTAGAACAACGTCATCAAACCTATTTTTCATCTGTCAGTATGGTGTAAGATGGACCTGTCTTCACTATTATCATAGCCAGTACCCATTTCTCGTGAGTGGTTTAATTCCTGGCTAAGATTCTCTCTCCCTGTGACTTCTGGGTGATTGCAAGTGAAGACGGGACGCACTCAGAGCGGCTACCGGCAAGATCATGTTTTTAAGCCCTTTTCTCCATGTTTTTTTTTAGCGTTTTTGGCGCCCAAGCTTGAGGAGACAAGCAAGGAAATGCTTCCCAGGAGGAACATGAAGTCAGCAACGAAAAATCCCACCTCATAAAAGGCTCAGGAGAAAAGCCCATCGGAGGAGGGTGAGGAGGGAAAATGGCCGCCGCTGCACCCATCACATTGGACATGCTGGCCGTAATGGCGTAAGAATTTGAAAAGCTTGGTAAGAAGTGGATAAGCAGTTTGTGTAGCAGGGCCAAGAAATTAAACAAACTTTTAAAACCACTATCGAAGAAGCTTTGGCCCGATCTGTGAAAAACTGGTGCAAATGAGATGAGGGCCTGAAGCGAGATTTTAAAATGGATGGAGAAGGCCTTGTCGAGACACGAGGATCGGTTTGCCTCAATGGAGGCAGAATTGCTGATGGTGGCGAAAAACAACAAAAACCTGAAACTGAGTGGAGGACCTCCTAAACAGGCCACAATGGCTAAACCTCAGGTTGGTGGGCCTGCTTGAGGAAGCGGAAGGTTCGAAGCCGTCCCAGTATTTTTCTGAAATGTTCTCTAAGCTCATGGGAGGAGATGAAGTGGTCACCTCTCTGGAATTGGATGGAGCAGATCGGATGCTTCGACTGAAACCAAGACCAAGTGAGCCATCAGGGGCGGTTATAATCCGTTTCCATCATTATAAAAGGAATGAAAGGGGCGGCACGGTGGTGCAGTGGTTAGCATTGCTGTCTTGACTTCAATCCGAGTCACTATCCATGTGAAGTTTGCACATTCTCCCTGTGTCTGTGTGGGTCTCACCCCCACAACCGAAAGATGTGCAGGATAGGTGGATTGGCCACTCTAAATTGACTCTTAATTGGGAAAAAAAAATAACTGGGCACTTTAAATTTGTATAAATTTAGATTTAAAAAAATAAAGGAATAAAAGAATGGAAAGGGTTTTGGAGTGGGCTACAAGGACTCGGCACATCGATTGGGACGGGCATACAGTCCAAATTTCTCAGGATGTTGGAGTTGAGCTGCAAGGATAAGATCTGCCTTCAACAGGGAGAAGGTGGCGTTTTATAAGAAGGGCATGACGTTTGGAGTGGTGTATCCGGTATGTTTACAGGTTATAATGAACTCGAAGGACAATGTCTGAGACATTCCGGAGAAAGCATAGGCCTTTACCCAAAATAAGTAGTTGGGTCAGCTGTGACGAGGCCTATCTTGGAATAAAGAGGGCTGTTGTATGATGTAGATATGTTATTGGTACTGTTTTTTGACCACTGTTTCACCTTTGTTCTGTTGGGAGAGGGCGGAGTGTTTGTAAATAGGGGATTTGGTCGTTGCTCCTGGCTTATTCTTGGAGGGGAGATGGATACGGTTCGGGGGGGGGGAAAGGAAACATATTGGTTGATGGCAGGCAGGAATTATTAAGAGGGTCTTGTTCGGGAACTCCTTTGCAAGCTATGGGTAGAGGGGAAGCTAGAAAACGGGAGTAGTATGGGGGAGAGGCGGGGTTAGAAAGGGTGCAGTAGGCCCGGCGATAGTTTTGTGTATGTGTGATGGGGATGGGGGAGGATATAGCGCCAGGCAGTTTGTGAACAGGGAGGGGGTAGTGGAATCAGTAATGGCGGTGGTGGGGGGGAGGGGGGGAACTAACAGTGGCCAGAGACTTCTCTTTATCACACCCTGTGGATGAGGCTGGCGGCCATCTTAGAAGGACCTGAGACCCTGGAATTTGGGTCGGGATGTTGTACTACGGTGCAAATGGCTGACTCGAAGGGGAGAGGGGGGTGGTGAAATCCCCAATGAGATAGATCACCTGGAATGTGTGGAGCTTGGGGGGGGGGGGGGGGGGGCAATGAAGAGAACAAGGTTTTTTTCCCCATTTAAATGGAATGGGATTGGTTTTATGACAATAAACTCATCTGCAGGTGCGGGACCAAATCAGATTGCAGAAGGCCTGGGTAAACCAATTTTTAACTCAGGATTTGACAGTAGGGCACGGGGAGTGGCGGTTCTCATTAGCAAGAAGGTTCATTTTCAGACAGGAGCAGTGGTGACTGACCTGGGGGGTCAATATGTGATAGTCACAGGGGAATATGCGAGTGCATGAATGCCAGAGACGGGAGTGTCAGGCGGTAGCAGATGAAATTTTAGGGCTGGATGGGGAATATGCAAGTGACCGAATGCCAGAGCTTTCAGCACGTAGGAAGAAGCTGTGAATGTAGTCTGACCTACTGTCCATGGGTCAGGTGGTGTGACTGCTCTGGCATGTCAGAAGGATGGTCTATGAGTATGGTGAGAAGGCCAGCCTACTGTTTGCTCAGCAGATAAGGTGGCAAGAGGCTGCAAGGGAGATTGTGCAAATATTGGATTTGGGGTCCGTACCCCAGAAAAAGGTAATGAGGTGTTTCAATCCATTTACGAGTACCTTTACAGATCGGAGCAGCCAGAAGATGAGCAGAAGATAGCTAAGATTTCGGAGGGACTGGAATTTCCTCAGGTGGGGAATGAGTTGCCAGAAACATTGGAGGCACTGCTGGAGCTGGAAGAGGTCGGCAGGGTGTTGGGTAAGATGCAGGCAGGGAAGACACCTGGGCCTGATGGACTCTAGATAGATGATTACAAGTTTGCAGACCAACCCCATTGATTCTGAGGATGTTTAATGATTAATTGGCGTGGCGCTCCCTCCCGAAGATTTTGAGAGGAGCATCTATTTCCTACCTTGTGAAGAACGGCAAGGACCCCACAGAGTGTGGGTTTTAGCACCTAGTCTCTCTGTTTAATGTAAATTAAACAGCGCTAAAATCGTAGCGCTGAGGCTGGAGTCCTGCCTCCCGGAGGTAATGGAGAAAAATCAGACAGGGTTTTGAAGGGGCAGAAAACTGTGTTCTAATGTGAGATGACTACTTAACATAGTTCTGCGCTGGCGGAGGGACCTGAACCGGAGATTATTGTGTCTTCAGACGTCCATAAAGCATTTGACAGGGTTGAATGGAGCTACTTGTTCTCAGTTCTGGAAAAGTTTGGGGTTGATCATGGGTTTGCATAATTGGCCCAGCTATTATATGAAGTGCTGACAGCTGGTGTTCAAATTACCAAAATGAATTTGTGGTCGTTTAGGCTGCACAGCATAGGGGGACGAGACAGGGATGCTCTATGTCACCACTGTTATTCGCACTGGTGCTCGAACCATTGCTCGAACCATTGGCAATAGAGAAGTGGAGAGGAATTGTCAGGGCTTGAGTAGAGCACAAGGGGTCCTTATACGCAGACAACCAACTGCTGGATTAGGAATCGAGCCATGTCTGGGAGAGATAATGGGCATATTGCAGTGTTTTGGGTCCTTTTCAGGACACACCTCACCAAGGCCAGGATAAGAAGATTCTTTGAGGAGATTGAGGATAAGTGTGAGAGGTGCTCGAGAGGGCCTGCTCACCATTGCATATATTCTGGTCCTGCCCCAAATTTGTGAGTTATTGGAGATCCTTTTTCTATACCATATCAGCAATCCTGAAGCTTGACTTAGAACTCTGCCCATTATTCACTATATTTTGAATATAGCGAATAGTGCGCTCCAAAAACTAGTGACTCCAAACAAACCTGTTGGACTTTAAACTGGTGTTATAAGACTTCTTACTATATTTGGAATGTCGGCCAACCAGAACTGACAGGGGCAGGGGCATATGCTCTGGCATTTGCACCCCTGTTGGCACGACGATGAATACTGCTCAACTGGGGGCAGGCAACAACACCCAGTGCTGAAGCATGGTTGAACAATCTAATGGAATTCTTGTCCCTCGAGAAGGTCAAGTTTACGGTAAGAAGGTCGATTGATGGGTTCCATCGTACATCGTAGATGACAGTCGTTCATTTTGCACTGTAAAAAGTTGATCCCTGTTAGCTGTTAGTGGATGGGTAAGGTGGGGGGAGGGTTGGTGAGAGGGGGTGATTATTCTGGACAGTATTATAGTTGTTGGCGTTCACATTACTGTTGTTGCTTGTTTTTTCTGATTTTGTGTGGGCATTGCTGCACCATGTAATGGTTTCTCCTTTGTTATATGTTAATAATTCAATTAAAATATTATTTTAAATTATGGCACGGTAGCATGGTGGTTAGCATAAATGCTTCACAGCTCCAGGGTCCCAGGTTCAGTTCCCGGCTGGGTCACTGTCTCTGCGGAGTCTGCACGTCCTCCCCGTGTATGCGTGGGTTTCCTCCGGGTGCTCCGGTTTCCTCCCACAGTCCAAAGATGTGCGGGTTAGGTGGATTGGCCATTCTAAAATTGCCCGTAGTGTCTTAAAAAGTAAGGTTAAGGGGGGGGGGGGTTGTTGGGTTACGGGTATAGGGCGGATACGTGGGTTTGAGTAGGGTGATCATTGCTCGGCACAACATCGAGGGCCGAAGGGCCTGTTCTGTGCTGTACTGTTCTGTGTTCTATGTTCTATGTTTTCTCCCCCTGGTTAAATACTTTAGAGCTTTTCTCCCTCCCAGCAATTTGTGCTTGCTGTTATCATTTGACAATCTCTGAAGTACCAGGTGGAGTTAACAAATCAAACTACGTTCGTAGTTTCCTCTTTAACAACAGCATTGCCGGTGAACTTTGCATGGTAGCGGGTGCAGTGTTCTGATAATTGTTTACTCTTCTTGATAATGTCTCCTGGTCCTTCGATACTTTCATGGAATACTTTAATGATTGCACAAAACGTTCGGCCAATCCATTGTTGCTGGATGATATGAAGCTGACTTGATGCAGTGTATACCGTTCCCTTTCAAGTGGTCGTCAAATTTCTTCTTATGTGCTATTAACACTGACAATCTACTCCAGTGTTCCGAATCTTGCGATTACTTTGTCTCGTTTCTTGATTGTCTGTTCAGCCACCAGTCACTTTGTTATCACAACTTCTGATCATTTTGAGTGTGCGTCCGCAATCACTACAAATATGTGTCCATTCAGTGGTCAGTCAAAAATAATTCTCTGCCATGGCTGAGTCAGTCAATCCCGTGGATGTAATGGTTTTAATGGCAGAGTGTTCCTTCATTTTACACAAGACTGGCATTGCCCAACTTTCTCTTCAATTTGAGCTTCTAATTCTGGCCACCAAAAATAACTGCATGCCAATTCCTTCATCCTCACTACACCAGAATGTTCCTCGTGCAAATGGTGATGGAATCTACTATGTAAACACGGAGGAATAATCACATGGATTCCCTGCAATAGAACTCTATTCTGTACTGTCATCTCAAGTCTTCGCGTGATGTCGGACTAGAGATCAGGATTTTTCCTATGAATGCCTGACAACGTTCCATTTCGGACCAATTCCCATCATCGTCCCCATCACTGGATCTGTTCCTGTATATCTTTGAACTTGAGATGAAGTTATGGATACACTATTCACAAGTGATAAATACAAAATATTGATAAAGTGTTCTTCAGGGTCATGCTTGACTTGTAACGGCAATCATGATAAAGCATCAACATTTGTATGCTGCTCGGACTTGCAATATTAGATATTGTAAGTGTACGCCGGCAACCTCAAAGACCATGGGCGGAATTCTCCGATCCCGGGGCCGGCGTCAAATCCACCTCTGCCGTGGCCCAAATTCTCTGCCACCCGGGAATCGGTGGGGGCGGGAATCACACCGCGCCGTTCGGTGGGTCCCCTGCGGCGATTCTCCGGCCCGCGATGGGCCGAAGTCTCGCCGCTGACAGGCCGTTCCCGCCGGCGGGAATCAAAGTATGTCTGGTGCCAGCGGGATTGTCAGCGCGGGCGGGCGCCGGGGTCCTGGGGGGGGCACGGGGCTATCTGACCCTGGGGGGTGCCCCCACGGTGGCCTGGCCCGCGATCGGGGCCCACCGATCGGCGGGTGGGCCTGCGCCGTGGGGGCACTATTTTTCTTCCGACCCGCCATGGCCTTCACCATGGCGGGGGGTGGAAGAGAACCCCCTCTGCTGCGCATGTGCCGGTATGACGTCAGCAGCCGCTGACGCACCGGCGCAAGCGTGGACTTCCGCCGGCCGGCGAAGGCCTTTCGGCCGCGCCTGGCGGGGCGCCAAAGGCCGTTCGCGCCGGCCGGCGTAGCTGGAGCCACTCCGGCGCGGGCCTTGCCCCTAAAGGTGCGGAGAATTCTGCACATTTGGGGAGGCCCGATGCCGGAGTGGTTCACGCCACTCCGCCCCGCCGGGACCCCCCGCCCCGCTGGGTAGGGGAGAATCCCGGCCCATCTTTGTAATCTACTCGCTGCCAAAGAAGTTATATCTTCATACAGCCCAAAGATTGTAGTCAAGGGCTGATGATCCTTTCAAAAGAGTAAAATTACGCCCATAAAAGTAATGGTGCACTGAAAATGATGCTCAAAGCGTATTTTTCTCGCTGTGCGTAATTCATTTCTGCACTAGTAAGAGTGCATGAAGTAAAAGCTATTGATCTCTCCTCTCCTGAAGGCATAATGTGCGAGACAACTGCACCGACCCCATAGCACGAGGCTTCGCAAGCAAGCTGCAACTTCATTTTTGAATTATAATGAACCAACACCTCTGACTTCAGTGAAACTTCTTTCACTTCATTATATGCATTTTCACATTCTTTTGACTAGTGCCATGCCTGTTTGACACAGAGCAAAATGTGTAAGTGTTTCAATCGTGTTGTTTAATTCAGCAAAAATGTATCATAATAATTGACCAATCCTAAAAATAACCTTAATTGTGTCACATTTTGAGGACATGGTGCTTCTACGATTGCTAATATTCTCTTTGGCTCTTTGTGTAAACCATCTTTGTCAATGATATGGCCCAAATAATTTATGGACGACTTGAAAAGATCACACTTTTCCTTCTTAATTCTCAGGTTGGTGCTCTGTAGCCATTTCAGGGTAGCTTCCAAATTTTAGTGTTCCTGTTCACTCAAACCGGTGATGAGTATGTCATCTAAATAACATTGCACTCATTCAACCCTCTTAAATTTGATCCATGGATCTTTGAAAAAGAGCAGGAGTAGATATTATTGCAAAAGGAAGTTTTCTGTAATGAAACAGACCTTTGTGCGTCACGATGGTGAAGAGTAGCTGTGATTTGGCAGCCACTTTCATCTACAGGTATGCCTGTGAGAGATCAATTTTACTGAATTTCTGTCCTCTCGAAGATCCAGCAAACAAGTCTTTAATCATCAGAAATGGATAATGATCAGCGCACAACATTGGATTAATAGCAGTTTTAAAATCTCCACGAATTCTCACTGAGCCATCCAGCTTTAATACAGGAACAATTGGTATCGCCCAATCACTTGTAGCAGCAGGTTCACTGACTCATTGTCCTTAAAAATCTGTCTAGCTTTTATTCAACGTTAGGCCAGATGGTGTGTGGTACTGTTCTAGCTTTGAGACATTTGGGTGTGTTGGCTGCCTTAATTTTAGGTGTACTGCAACTCCAGTCATAGAACTGAACAAATCTTCAAACACCTCATACTTCTTCAGAAGTTGTTGCAAGTTGATCTTTGAATCCACTAATTGATGGACTGTTTCCCAGTTATGCTTAATTTTAGCCAACCATGCTCTGTCAAATAGAGCAGGAGAGTTTCCAAGAACAACGTAAAGAGGCACCTTCACCGTCTGCCCATTTGTTTCTACTTTCACCAGAATGCATCCTTTTAATGGCGCAGCCTCTTCTGTGCATCCTTAGGTACGTACCATTTGATGGTTTTTAAGGCATGTGCTTCAGCTTTGATGCCAAATTGTCTCAGGTATAAGCGATACTGCTGTGCCCATAACTACTTCCACTTTAATTTCATGAACTTTATGTTTTGGATGTGCCCAAATAACATTGCCATTTGCCATGCATTGACAAGCTTTAGCTCTTGCTGTTGTTCGATTTCACTGTCTTTTGAGTGATCTTGAGCTTCATCTATTAATTTGTAGGCACAACTAGATTGTTCTTTTTGCACTTCCTTGGTGCAGGAGATGTTTGCTGAGCCCAACACGCCTTGGCAATGTGGCCCTTCTTGCCACAGTTCTTGCATGCATTCAATTTACTCCAACTTTCCCCCTCTGAGTGTCCAACCTGTGTACAATGATGACATGATTGCAGCTTCACTGTGTAATTCACAAACTAGCCTATCTCGAAGTGTATCATCAAGTGTTGTAGTAAATCCACGATATCTAGCTAATCTTCTTAAAGGCACTGCAAACTGTTAAATGGTTTTACCTTCTACCTGACTATGGGGTTGGAACCATATCCTTCCTGCAATCAGTAATTGTTTGGGAGATAAATGTTCCCCTAAGATTTCCATTGAAGCACTGGTCTCCTGGTTTTGCAGGGTGACTAGGTTTCTGTCGCAGCATAAACATTTTACGGCGAAATGAGTTGAGAAATGTTGTAAACTTTAGATTTCCCAGTCTCTAATTAGCTATGAAAAACAATTGAAATCTTTCTTTGTATGAAGTACATGTTTCACAATCCTCATCAATCGCATCCATAGTGCTCATTATCCCTACTATTCTTTGAATCCCAGCTCCTAGGGTCTACACTTCCTCCCTTCCAACTGTGTGGGAAAGCATTGCACAAACAATCCCTTGAACAAGCAACAAGGAAATCTTTCCCCATTTGCCTGACTGTATTAAAATTTTTCTTGCATAGTGGCCCATGCAGAGTCAGCAGAATTTGAAATCCCCATTCTCCGCACCCCATGTCCACATTCAGGATTCTTACAGTCCAGACCCCACTCACTGCAACGCAAGCTAGTCTTCCCCATTAATAGTTTTATTACTCACAGTTGCTGTCACAAAATCTTCTGTTAAACTTTCACATCGGCAGCAGCACATTGCACAACACCTGTGTATGCATGTAAGTCCAATCCCGAGAACAATAATAGTTATATTTATTAGTGTCACAAGTAGGCTTTCATTAGCACTACAATGAAGTCTTGTGAAAATCCCCGAGTTGCCACACCCCCCGGCGCCTGTTCAGATACACTGAGGAGAATTCAGAATGTCCAATTTATCTAACAAGCCCATCTTTCGGAACTTTGTGGGAGGAAACCGGAGCACCCGGAGGAAACCCACACAGACACGGGGAGAATGTGCAGACTCCGCACAGACAGTGACCCAAGCTGGGAATCGAACCCGGGTCCCTGGCGCTGTAAAGCAACAGTACTAAACACTGTGGTCATGCCGTCCCACAGTTAGTCGACAAAAATCATCTTTCCAGTGATTTTCCTGCCTCGATCCTCATTGCCAGTTTTATCTCCTGTTATATTGCTTTGTTGCTGCAAAGAGAACATTTCTGGAGGTTCCCAAACATCTGAATTCTTGTAAAACATGATGAGAGGTATATTAAGGTCATTCCTCATACAATCAAGATGGTGATCTGCCCAAAACCCATGCAAACGCTCTGCTGACATCACTACACATGACATGATGCAGAACCAGCAAGAATGTATTCCCAGAATCATAACATTGGGAAGGTCATTCCTTGGCACTTGTGGAATACAAATGTTACTTACCACTTATGAGTTCAAGCCTGAACATTGCACATGGCCACATTCTTTAGCAGAGGAACCACAAATGGAAATGAACATTGTGCAAGCATCAGTGACCTTATGATCGCGGAAGGTCACTGATGAAGTAGCTGAAAAAAGTTGGGGCTAGGCCAGATTGGATTTTCACTATTTTTTCGCGGCAGGCAAATTGGTGAGGACAAGTTCAAGTAAGCTTTCTCCTGTCATCCACGTGACACAGATGTTCAATATTCGATGTTTGTGGCAATGCATTGTCCATTCTACTTGTCACCAAATGTGATCTCTGATAAGCACTTAAGTTGGTAAGTGTCATGTTGGGCATATTTATTTCAATCACTCTGGAACATTATAATATAACTACCACAGTACTGTTGTCCCTATCAGGGTAACATCCTCATTAACAAAATACATGTACAAGACATATCAGAAGATGGACTGGACCAAGGTGACCTAACTTGGAGGACAATTAGTGAACTAGTTTGAATTTTATCAGAACCTCTTGTGGTTGCTTTCTGCTATGTCAGCACATTGGGTTTATTGTATTTAGTTCCAGTCATGTGGGATTTGAACTCACAATCTCAAGGTTCCTCCTTCAGTACCATAAACATGAGGCTACCAGATGCGTGAAAGGAAATTCGAAGTCAGAACAGATTTTCCTGATCAGTGTTCTTCCAATAAACAGCTTCACTTTTGAGGAGGCCATTTTTGGCTCCTCACCATTTAGGTTCATGCACTGAGTCAAATTTTTCCACACGCATTCTAACAACAGAATTTCTCCTTCCAAATTCTTGCTTTGTATACTTTGCATGCAAAGTTCCGTTTTGGGAATGACATGTCACAGCAGAATTTAACAACCTGTTGCATCCCTCATCATTAAAATGGCATTGCAAACATGCAATTATACACATTGAGGCCCTCTCCTCTCCATAGTAAGTCCATCAACACACATAGCACATACAAATTCTCAATTTAAAACCACACCACCACATGACATTCTCAGGATAGAGAAATACTCTTCACATGAACTGAATGAGGATGCACATCTATCGGGAGAATCAGACAGCCCGTGCATTTCAATTAACTGACAGCCCATTTCAGTTGAGTAATTGCTAGCTGTGGAAGAGGTTCTATTTTATATTCTCAGTTTTTGGGCTCCAACTTCACCTTGTTGACACATTGGAGACCAATAGAAATACTGCAGCATCTTGCACACACTCAAATCGTTCACATGTAGCAGCAATAGGATTGTATTAGCTGTGATTTTTCTGTGCAAGCTGCACAGGTAACTTATTTAGGATTGGAATTGCATTGCACATTTAATAGAGAGCCATCAATTGCACTCTCTCACTTTGTAAAACCTGTTAAATCAAATCATGATCTACGAGCAAGTAGTTTATCACAATGATTATTCACACACCAAGGAGGAGAACTTTCATTGACCTTTCAGCTATTCCTGGTGCTGCCACTCACCTACATTCATTCCCTACGAGGCAGCTGTATTTATCACTGAAACAAGAAATGCTGTTTAAAATGTGAGTCTTTGATCCATTGTAGTCGTCAGTCTGAAACTAGTTAATACCCATGCCAAAAGTAAAACCACAATTGTTTTTTTTCTCTTATTTTTCTCTTAGAAATAATGAGTAGTTTTTGCTGATCTTCTAGAATTTGTTCATGCTGGGGATTCTCACAATGTTCCTGAATTATTTTAGACAAACCGATCAAGCCTCACATAGCAGGCCTAATTTTTGCCGGTTCGGGATGACTCAGGAGCCCTTTAGAAATTGTGGCAGGGCCCTGATTCTGGAATTCCTGACTCCATTCCTGGGTCTTCCAAATTTCAGGAATGCCTTTTAAGGGTTCGGACTGGTTCAGGACAAAAGCTCGCACCCTGCATTCCCAATCGAGGGATGCGGCACTGCAGTGTGTCCTTGTCAGAGAGTCCTGCCAGCTTTTCAAAGAGTGGTGCTTCACAGAACCCAGAGGTGCTATGAACCCTCGTTTGTATGAGGGGATCTTTTGAAATGTAAGATCAAAAGCTCCTCCTCATGTCACCCATAACAAGGTATGATCCCACAAACGTCCCATCGGAACTATCCACCCCTGCCCCCACCCCCTCCCCCACCCACCCAACCTCCATGCACCTGTGCCAAGTTATGACACTTCTCTGCCCTTCTATGCACTTCTAGTCACTCACTATAAACTATATTGAAGTATTTACCCTATAGTGACAGTGGTTTTGGTTCTTGTTCATTTCCCACACTCAGTAGTGCACAAGGCAGACTTTACCCATTCCCATAGCCTACATAGAAACATGCATGGTAAATAGAAGCAGAAGGCCTACATGCCTGCACCATCATTCATTATGATCATGGCTGATCATCAAGTTCAATACCCCTGTCCCGCCTCCCCCCCATATCCCTTGATCCTGTGAGCCCCAAGAGCTATATCTAATTCCTTCTTGAAATTAAACAACGCTTTCGCATAAACTATTTTCTGTGGTAGTGAATTCCATAGATTCACCACTGTCTGGGTGAAGAAATTTCTCCTTAACTCTATCCTCAGTTTACTCCTTATCCTCAAATTATGACCTAATTCAGGACTCCCCCCACCATCGGGTACATTCTTTCTGAATCTACCCTGTCTGATCCTGTTAGAATTTTCTATGAGATCCCCTCTCACTGTTCCAAACTTCAATGAATATAATCCTAACCAACTTAATCTCTCCTCATATGACAGTCCGCCGTTCCAGGAATCAGCCTGGTAAATCTTTGCTGCACTCCCTCCATAACAAGAACATCCTTCCTCAGACAAGGACACCAAAACTGCACACAATACTCCAGGTGTGGCCTCACCAATGCCCTATAAAATTGCAGTAAAACATCCTTATTCCTACCCTTAAATCCTCTTGCTATGAAGGCCAATTGTGTCCTGGAACAGAGTCACTAGACTGTCACCAGAGGCCTATAGTTTGTGGAGGTGTGACTCTGCATCAAACATGGCTGACCAAGATTTTTCTCTCCCTCTTACCCTCCACCATTGATATGTTGGAAAGATTTTGCAGGTTGATACTCAACCTTTTTGGCCATGTTATCAAGCACATTCCTTGGCCATCAATTCCTGTGGTGGGACTTGAACCTGGAACTTCCGGCTTAAAGGCTACCCATAGCAGAACAAGACTTCCTATAGAGACAGTTGGATGGGTTAAAAAAAAAAAGTAGGTGATTGATAACTTGCCACTAAAGTATATATCAACTCGACTCTAAAGTACCAAAAGTTGAAACGGCAAGTACTTGAAACCTCTTTATTTTATGAAACTAAATATTGTGAACTTGACAGAAGACAAGAGAGCCAGAGCTATCAAACAAACAATGCTTTCCCTGAGCCTCATCTAAACCTATCTTGGCATGAGGGGTTTTGTCATTGTTTTGGGGGCAATTATTGGCATGGGGGCATAAGGAGCTATAGGAGAAGAATGGGGAGCATGGGTGATGAATGGATGTGTGTGGGGATGAGGGAGTGGGAGGGGAGAGGGTTGTGTTATTATTTTAATTGTGACCAAGTCCCACAGCACATTGTGGGCCTTTTAAGAAGCCTGCTTATACAGCTGGTAGTGCCTGTGACTGGGTCTGGACTTTCACCTGAGGCAGAAGGACCAGCCTGAGAATTTGAATTTTCCCAACTACCACGACCTGCCTCAAGGATTAAAATCCAGCCCCCTATCAACTTCCAAAGTGTTTGCTGAGCACCTCAATCTCTGTGCAACTGTTGTTGCCAGCTCTATCAGGCCCCACCTCACCAGTGTTAGGGCACCAAAGATACCTGTAGCACTTTTTAACTCAAAGTGCTGCATTGTCTGGTGAGAAAAGCTGGCTGTGCAGCTGGGGAGCTGCATGCTGTTTTTCTTGCCACAGCCAAATCTTAGAGTAAATATGAGAAAATATCGCTCACCGTCTTCCATACAATCACCTTACCATTGACACCAGCTACAGCTCGCTTCACTCCACTGAGCCAGGCTTCACAATGTTGGTGCCATATTCAAGCTTGAACAGAACCTATAACTCAATATCACCCTCAACACAAGGATAAATTAGTTCCTCAACGTCTAAAGTTTACATCATTTCATTTAAATCCAATGATCCTCGTGCCCAATGTAGCTGTCAGCTGTAACCCAACCTCCAAGTTAAACATTTAGTTGTGTTTTTCTTTTTTTTTTATAAATTTAGAGTACCCAATTATTTTTTCCAATTAAGGGGCAATTTAGCGTGGCCAATCCACCGAACCTGCACATCTTTGGGTTGTGGGGGCGAAACCCACGCAGACACGGGGAGAATGTGCAAACTCCACACAGACAGTGACCCAGGGCCGGGATTCGAACCCGGGTCCTCAGCGCTGTAGGCAGCAATGCTAACCACTGTGCCACCGTGCTGCCCCAGTTGTGTTGACATAAGCCATGATGGCTGTGCCTTCAGGGGTGGGATTCTCCGCGAACTGGCGGGCCGGGCAACTCCGGCGCCATGCCAACCGGCGCCGAAGGGCAGTGCAACTTGGCGCATGCGTGGGAGCGCCATTCCAGTGTCGGCCATCACGGACTGTTGCAGCGGCCGACGCGGAGGAATACAGTGCCCCACGGCACAGGCCCACCCGCGGATCGGTGGGCTCCGATCGCGGGCCAGGCCACCGTGGGGGCACCCCCTGGGGCCAGATCCCCCCGTGCCCCCCCCCGAGGACCCCGGAGGCTGCCGGTAACTACCTACCTTAATTTACGCCAGCGGGACGGACCTAAAACGGGCGGCCACTCAGCCCATCACGGGCCGGAGAATTCGGGTGGCCCGGGGGGGGGGGGGGGGGGGGGGGGGGTCAGTGAATCCCGCCCCAGATGTCTAGATTTTCCACTCAAGTGAATTCTGCAACTCTCATTCTTTAAAGATCTTTTTTTAAACGAGTTGTTTGATCAAGTTGTTGCTCAGCTCTACCTTCCCAACTTTGGATCTGGAGCGCACCTTGAGATGTGTTGAGGTGTGATCATGTTGTGATGTGTGTGAAAGATTATATAAATGATTGCCACTCGACATTTTGGCTAAGATGAGCATAGGTCAAGTGTAATGACTGGTTCTCATATGTCTCTCTTGTGGGGACCATGAATTGGATTCAATTTGAATCGGTTTTTGGAGCAGACAAGGTGTTGGATTAGGGATTTGCCCTTGTCCACACTCTGAGCTCTTGCACAAAATTTTCCAACCCCCAGCAGGGTCGGAGAATCACCCGAGGCCTCCGAAAATCCCGCCCCCGCCATGTCCAGAATTCTCCCACCCGCAAAAAGTCGGCGTGCCGCCAATCCCGCCCAGAATCCCACGGCCCGGATGGGCCAAAGTCCCGCCGCTGAGAGGCCTCTCCCACCGCCGTGGTTAGAACCACCTCTGTGCCGGTGGGATCGGCGGCGCGAGCGGGCCGCTGGGGTCCTGGGGGTGGCGCGGGGTGATCGGACCCCGGGGGGTGCCCCCACGGTGGCCAGGCCAGCAATCTGGGCCCACCGATCGGCGGGCGGGCCAGTGCCGTGGGGGCACTCTTTTTCTTCCGCCGCCGCCACGGCCTCCACCATGGCGGCGGCGGAAGTGAATCCCCCAGCGCGCATGGCCTGGTGGTGACGTCAGCGGCAGCTGACGCGCCGGCGCATACGCGAACCGGCGAAGGCCTTTCGGCCAGCCCCGGCACCAGGCGGCGGGCGTCAAAGGCCGTTGTTGCCGGATTTGGCGCCAGTCAGTGTGGTGCCAACCGCTCCGGCGCGGGCCTAGCCCCACAATGTGAGGGCTTGGTCCCTAAAGGTGCGGAGAATTCCGCACCTTTGTGGAGGCCCGACGCCGGAGTGGTTGGTGCCACTCCGCTATGCCGGGACCCCCCGCCCCGCTGGGTAGGGGAGAATTTTGCCCCTTATTTGTAACTCTGACGAAGGATTTTTTTTTAAATGCAAAGAATTGTTCTTGTAATCCAAGAAAATGCAGTGACCAATTGTAGAGACGATGGGGTAAAAGCTACCATAGACCACAGCATGTAAGTCAACCTTTGAAGCTTTGAGAATTGCTTCCAAATACAGGGAACAAGAATAAATTGTAAATCGCCAGTGTTGGTGCAGGAAGTCCCATTTCTGTTAGTCAGTCGCCATGCGCAGTTTGCTACAGTTGAGTTTGTCTTAAACTCCCATCCATCCTCTTGGCAACATGGTCTGTTTCACCTGCTTGATCCCACACACCACCTTCTCAGGTGAGTATAACATGTGTCTCTGAATTGAAATATTAAGGCCAATTTCGAGTGCAAGTATAGCATTTATTAGCTGAAAAATGGGGGTTGGACCTATATATCCCAGGCATAGGCCTAAATATGCACTTTGGCACTGAAGAAATGATATAATACTGGGATGACTGAGAACTCAATTTTCTTGTCCGATTGTACTCACATGTTAATAGCATATGCTATAATCAAATAAGAAATGTTTCTAACGCCTAGAATGAACTGGATAGATTGAGAAGCTGAGATCGTTGCATGTAATTGTATAAGGATTGTAACAACCAAAATTAATTAAATTAGCCACAGGGCACATTTAAAACACTGGAGCCACATCAGTTGAAAATCATCTTCCAGTAGGGAAAGGTAAAGACTGTGCACAAAGGCCGTTCAAAGAGAGGTAGCCTCAGGGATATGTTTTGGGCGACAAGCTTTATTGACCTAAATCCTCCGTGAAGCATTCTCTGTTGTGACAGGTAATACAAAGTGTGCCTGATGCTGCATAACAAACATCTGCTTTATTCCACAGAGGCAGATTCTTTACCTCACAGAAGGAATGATTAATATTTGCACAAAAATGCTCCGAAACTGACATCTGTTTTGTTGCTTGTACCATTTGTCCTTTTACAAAGCGGTCGTTTGGCAGCACCTTGCAATTGTGTAATTTTTAAATGGGAAGGGGAAACCTTCACCACAATAACAGAGAATGAAGCCAGCAGACTTTTTGGATTGTCCAAGATTGTACTGAGCTATTCAAGGATGGTAGACATTCTGCTTAAACCTGCTGTTTCTTTTTGTCAACGCAATTCCTCTTGTTCTGGCCCTGAATTACACCTGGGAAAATATCAGACGTGCTCTACAGGTCAAGAAAGGGAATTTATGAGGTAACATTTCAGGTGTGGACCTTTGATCAGAAATTGTCAATGGACTATGCCTAGAAATAAGCAGAACCAAAAAAAAACACACACACACTCAAGTGTAAACAGAAGATGATTAAATGTCTGTAATAGTGTTAGCATGACCATAGGAGGCATAATGAGAGACATCAATAACACTTACGAGAAACAGGAAAAGTGTGAATAGCTGAGGTGGTGAGGGATAAATATTTAGTATTAAGTTCTCACTTTACTATATTATTTATGGTTGTTAATTCAAACCACTGGATAACTCAAAAAAATGAGCATGAAAAAGCAAGATTGAATTATCAGAGGCAGACTGCATTCAAAATGTATTTGAATGACTTAATATAACAGAGTGAGGACCTTTCATTGACCAAAAGCAGTCTTTTCCACACAACCTTTGAAAATAAATGTTACATCGAATTGTGAATGGACAATTAAATAAGTAATTGGTGGAGAAGACTCCAAGAACATCCCATCATCCATGATGGCGGATCCCAGCACATCAGTGCAAAAGATAATGCTGAAGTGATTACAATCATCTTCAGCCAGAAGTTCCTGAGAATCCCACCATCAGACATACTAGTCTTCAGCCAATTGTTTACACTCTGTGTGGTATCACAAAATGGCTGAAAGCACAGATACAGGAAGGTCAAGTACAGGAGCCCTGATAACATCTTGGCAGCAGTGAGTTGAGCTGTCCTTTGAGTCAACCTTCTCCAGGGCAGCTACAACATTCGTATCTGCCCAATAACGGGAAACATTGCCCAGGTATGTCCTGTCCACTCAATAAACCATGATAAACCAGGGGCTGGTTTAGCTTACTCGGCTAAATCGATGGCTTTTAAAGCAGACCAAGCAGGCCAGCAGCACGGTTCGATTCCCGTACCAGCCTCCCCGGACAGGCGCCGGAATGTGGCGACTAGGGGCTTTTCACAGTAACTTCATTGAAGCCTACTCGTGACAATAAGCGATTTTTATTTCATTAAGTCCAATCTGACCAATTACCAGCTCATCGGTCTACTGTCAAACATAAGCAAAGTGATGCAAGGTATCTTATCAAAATCTGCTCATCAATGCTCAGTTTAGGTTCTGTCACGACCATTCAGTTCCTAACCTAATTTCAGCCCTGATCAAGCAGAATTAAAATAATTGAATTCCAGATGAGACGTGAGAGTACTTGCTCTTGATATCAAGGTAGCATTTGACTGAGTGTGGTGTCAAGAGGCACCAGCAAAATTGCAGTCAATGGGAACAAGGGGAAAACTCTCCATTGGTTGGAGTCATACCTAGCATAAAGGGAGATGGTTGTAGATTTTAAGAGATCTATCACCTCAGTCTAAGTTCCTCAGGGTAGTGTGCCCTGACCAACCATTTTCAGTTGCTTCATCCATTACCTTATCATAAGATCAGAAGCAAGCATGATCACTGAAGTGTTCAGTCGCATTTGCAACTTCTCAGATACTGAAGCAGTCCATGTCCACATCCAGCAAGACTTGGATAGTATTCAGGTCTGGATTGTTAAATGACGAGTAGCATTCATGCCACCTTAAGGGCCAGGCAGTGACCATCTCCAAGAAGAGAGAATTTGACCAACTCCCACAAGATGGAATTCAGCCATCTCCCTCTTTGACATTCAATGGCAAAGCCATGACAAAGAAACCTCCACCATCAACAACCTGTTTGTTACCATTGACCAGAAATGTAACTGGAGCAGCACATACCTCACCTCCTGACTCCCCAAAGTTCATCCACCATCTGCAAATCAGAAGTGTGTTGCAATACTCTTCACTCGCCTGGGATGAGTCTAAAAGCTCAACACCAAACAGGACAAAACGGTGCACCGAATTGGCACCCCATTCAACAACTTTAGCATTAATTTCCTCCACCACTAGCACACAATGGTAACAATATGTACCTCTGTAAGTCGGACTGCAACAATTCCCCAGTCCTCCTTCAACAGTACCCTTCAACCTTTACCAATTAGAACGACAAGGGGACACCACTATCCACAAGATCTTTTTCAAGTCACTTAGCATCCTAACTTGGAACTGTATTGCTGTACTTCATGGTCATTGGTGAAAATCTTGGAACAACCTCTCTCACAGCACTGTGGGTGCAGCTACAGACAGAAGTAACTAATATTGGCCCTTCCAGCAACACTTATATTCCTTGAAGGAATATAAAAAAGTTCAATGTCTTAAAATTAATTACCTACGGCTTTATCATAAGAATTTCTCAACTCATTGATTCGATTTTGGTACTTACAGTATAATAAGAATGTTCCCCTCTAGCAAGCAGACTGGAAAGCAAAAATCAATACTTTGTACTGTTTATGGGTCCTTTTTTTCCCGAACTCAACACTGAAATACCTACATTCAAAACAGACTGATTCCGATCAATCGCTCAAGTCCTCACAATGTTATCTGTAGCTCCTCCGATGAGCTCTAGACTTAACCTTAGATGCCACAACATCACAAACCGTGAGTTACATTCCTAACCTTCTTGCTTTTAATCTGTAGTGTTCCCAGGCATGTATTACAGTCTATTCATGTGATCTTACAATCTGACAGTCAAAGAGGACAAACCGTGCTTTTGAAGTCCTTCACCTATGTTTAGTATGGGTAAAGCCACAAAAGCAGCATTTTGTGTTGTGAGCAGTTAAATGATTGCAATGGATATTGGCAGCTTAAACTATCTAGCTTAAATAGAACTTCTGTTGAAATGGTGCATCATCGTTGCTTGATTCTTCTCTTAAATTGAGAAATCCCTCTCTAAAGATCTGCTGTTGGAAATTTGCCAATGCTATTTCTCTGGTTGTTCATTGAACAGAAAATTTAGAAAACAGAAATTCCTCACAATGGCTCTGTGGCTTTCATACCAGTTCTGTTCCCCTGAGTGGAACAGAATTGTCCTGGATGCAAAGAAGATCATAGAATCATAGAGCACAAAGGAGGCCATTCAACCTGTTTGCCTCCATATGACCAAGCAGAATACGTTGCCTGAACACTGAGGCCAACCAGTTTGAAGGATCTCTATTTAGCGAACTACTGCTCTTTTACGAGAAAAATGTCACATGGCGTATCTGCACAATAGTCTTATTCAACGTGACAGAGTTCATCATACAAAGCCTTCAAACAACCCTAAGAGGAACCTTATTATCATAGAATTTACAGTGCAGAAGGAGGTCATTCGACTCATTGAGTCTGCACCAGCCCTTGGAAAGAGAACCCTACTCAAGCCCACACCTCCAACCTATCCCCGTAACCCAGTAACTCCACCTCACCTTTTTGGACAATGAGGGAAATTTATCATGGTCGATCCATCATACCTGCACATCTTTGAACTGCGGGAGGAAACCGGAGCACCCGGAAGAAACCCACGCAGACACGGGGAGAACGTGCAGACAGTGACCCAACTGGTGTTGGTGGCAACGGTTGGTCGGTTGCCAAAAGTGGGTCCCGGGAAAAAAAATTGGACAAACACTGATCTACAAGGCATAAGTCAGGAGTGCGATAGAATACTCCTCCCCTTGCCTGGATGAGTGCAGCTCCGGCAATTGGCAAGAAGCTCAACACCATCTAGAACAAAGCAGCCCACCTGATTGGCATCCCATGTATAAATGTTCACTCCCTCCATCATCAGCGAACAGTGTCAGCAGTGTGTACCATCAACAAGATATACTATCTACAAGGTGTACCGTCTACATGGTGTACCATCTGCAAGATTCTGCAAGATGCACTGCAGGAACTCAGCAAGCCTCCTTAGGCAACACCTTACAAACCCACAATCATTACCGTTGAGAAGGGCAAGAGCAGTAATTGCATGGGAACACGAACCCTGCAATTCCCCTCCAAGCCACAAACCATCCTGATTTGGAAATATATCACCATTCTTTCACTATTGTTGAGTGAAAATCATGGAACTCCCTTGTAGCACTATGGGTGTAACTACACCGAATGGGGTGCAGTGGTTCAAGAAGGCAGCTCACCACTGTGGTCATGTGACAAAGGGGCATATCAAATTCGGTGGTACAGACATATCATATGGTCTCAAGATCATGTGACCTGAGCTCTGTACATAAAGAGAGGCTCATCCTGTAATTTCCAGTAAAGCACGAGGCTGAGGATAATGAGACGTACATGTAACAGGTCAGCAGAAGTTGTAAGTTCCAGAGGAGTAGCAAGACTCCATGATAACGTGCACTGTATCAGATTGCAACCATCCAGCACGAGTTCAAGGGACCAAACACAACATGGGGCCAGGTGTGCTGAAGATTTGAGGTTGGCAACGGCAGTGATAACGTTAGGCATTCGGCTTGATGACCAGTCTGGTGAACAGCACCCTGAGGCGACCCAACGCGTAAATATACTAAAGTTCGGGATGGACGGACTGAAGGCCCCCCAACAGCTTCAGATATTCGGAACGTAGGTGAAAACTGGCAGCTGTTCAAACAGCCGTTCGAACAATGTTTCGGCCATGGACCTCCAGGCCCAACCTGATGAAAGGCGAATTGCGTTGCTGCTAACACAGGCGGGTTCACAAGCGCTCAATGTATATGGGCGGGATTCTTCCGCAATTGGCCGAGCAGCCCGTACCGGCGCTAAGAGAGGCGCGAACCACTCCAGCATCGGGCAGCCCGGAAGTTGCGGAATCCTATGCAATTCCGGGGGCTAGGCCGGCGCTGGAGGGGTTGGCACCATGCCAAACGGCGGCGAAGGGCTGCCGCCGGCCAGCGCGAGTTGGCGTATGCGCAGGACTGCTGGCACGTTTTGGCGCATGCGCAGAACTGCCGCCGTGTTTTCTGCGCATGCGCAGGGGGTTTCTTCTCCACACCGGCCATGGTGGAGCCTTACAGAGGTCGGTGTAGAGGGAAAGAGTGCCCCCACAGCACAGGCCTGCCCGTTGTTTGGTGGGTCTCGATTGCGGGCCAGGCTACCGTGGCCCCCCCCCCCCAGGCTGGATACGCACGCGTCCCCCCGAGGACTCCGCAAGCCGCACTCCAAGCCAGGTCCCGCCGGGGTGAATCATGTCTGTTTCATGCCGGCGGGACTGGCCGAAAACGTGTGGCCGCTCGGCCCATCGGGGCCCGGAGAATTGCCGGGCTGCTAATGGCCCCCAACCGGTGCGCCATGATCCTCGCCCCCGCCCGAAAAAACCAACGGCGGAGAATTCAGCAGCTGGCGCCGGAGCGTGATTCACGCCGCCCCCCGGCAGGGGGTCGGAGAATCCCGCTCCACAACTCAATTGGCTTTGAAAGTGAGGGGGATCAGAAGAACTTCAATGAAGTGATGAAGCTCTTTAATAAGCACTGTTCCTCCAAGAAGAATGAAACATTTGAGCTCTATGTTTTGTAGACGTACCCAGAGACCTGGCGATTCGTTTGATAGTTTTGTCACAGACCTGAGGCTGTCATGTAACTTTGGTGACTTAAGATCCTCATTGATATGTGACCAAATTGAATATGGTGTGCTTGATGATTAGCTTCGGACGGTACTATGGTGGGAGGAAGATTTAGTACTGAAAAAAGCAATAAAGATATGCAAGACGAGCAAGATTATTGCATAACGAATAGGCGCATTCTGCTCAAAATGTTTTGGAGCCAGTGTGGATGAAGAAGCCAACGCCATTAGTGCTGTGCACATAATGAAGAAACAGTGGCTGACAGGAGCCGCTGCCGCCATATTGTGCCAAAAATGTGGCACTCGACACTCTTCTCGGCAATGCCTGGCCTATGGAAAAGCCTGTTCCAGGTGCGGCGGTGTTGGGCACTTTGCAAAGCAATGCTTTGAGCATTCCACCACAGATCATGCATGAGCAGTGCATGCGATAGATGAAATCACCAAAGAAGAGCAATTTTACATGGATTTTATCAAGCCGAGGAACATTGCGGTGCACAGAAACAAAGATGGAAGCACAATCAGAACAAAGTATGAAGACAAACAGCCGGTTCTGAACAATTTCACAGCTGTACTCAAGTCAAAGGTAATGCTCAATAATACCTTCATTGGGTGTGACTTTGACCCTAAAGAGTCAGTGAACCTAGTAAATCTGCTTATTGTGAAGCAGTTAAACAAGCCTTTACGAATCAGTCAGGAATCATGATAGACTTCGGCAACACAACGTTAGAGACTTTTGATGTTTGTGAATTAGTGCTCTCAAGAGCAGCCATAAAACACACAATTTCTATTCATGTAGTAGATTTGGATGTGGATTCAGTAATTGGTTTTAAAATGTGTGAACTATTAAATCTAGTTGAGCGGTTAAATCTCCTCGGAGATAGCTGGCCTCCTGAACACAGTGGATCACTGCAAAGCATTACGGAATGCACGGTGTATGAGGGTTTAGATTAAATCCTCATGGAAAACGACAAATCAGACATTGGGACGGAACTGCCGGCGAGCATTCTGGCTAACACTCTTGAAGAACGTGCATCGACTCAATTACATGATACGAGATTATGATGAGCCCATATTACAGTATCTATGTGGTGTGAGTGTGAAATGGGCGGACAATGAAAAGCAGTGGAGCTTCACTCAGGAGTTTGCAGTCGTGCCTCATGAGTTTTTCATGTTGCTTCACAGCTCCAGAATCCCAGGTTCGATCCCGGCTTGGGTGACTGTCTGTGCAGAGTCTTCACGCTGTCCCCGTGCCTGCGTGGGTTTCCTCCGGGTACTTTGGTTTCCCCCCACAGTCCAAAGATGTGCAGGTTAGGTGGATTGGCATTGCTACATTGCCCCTTAGTGTCTAAAATCGTTAGATGGGGTTACTGAGTTACGGGAATAGGGTGAAGGTGTGGGCTTAGATAGGGTGATCTTTCATGGGCCGATGCAGACTCAATGGGCCAAATGGCCTCCTTCTGCCCTGTAAATTCTGTGATCTATGATCTCTGAATGAGGTGATCAATAAAGTGTATCAGGTGGACTCACAGCCACTGAAATCGTGCGTGGATAAGCCGCAGGTCATCGGCTCCACAGGCTGCACAATCGACTGGAAGGAAGGTAAGAATGTCACAGTGCAAAAAACCGAACAAAACCAAACCATGGGGGTTGAAGCAATCCACAAACAGCGACAGGAACGGTATCCAAGGAATCGTTCTTCGACTTTTTCAGTAACACTCCAATGCCACAATCATGGCAGGCGCACGGTAGCAATGGGCAGCACGGAGTGCTCCGGTTTCCTCCCAGTCCAAAGACATGCAGGTTAAATGGATTGGCCATGCTAAATTGCCCTTAGTGTCCAAAAAAGGTTAGGAGGGGTTATTGGGTTACAGGGATAGGGTGGAAGTGAGGGCTTAAGTGGATCGGTGCAGACTCAATGGGCTGAATGGCCTCCTTCTGCATTGTATGTTCTATATTCTATGTTCTATGTTCACCCAACAGGTGAGAGACTTGGGGATTTTCACAGTAACTTCATTGCAGTGTTAATGTAAGCCTACTTGTGACAATAATAAAAAGATTAAGATTAGACACCGTTTGCATGTCATTAGCGGCCCTACCCGATATTCTCCGGACCCTCCGTGATTTTCTGCCTCCGATGGGCAAGTTCCCGACAGTTCACGTGCTGAGGGAGAGAGCGAGAGAGAGAGAGAGAGAGTGGAGGTAGGACCAGAGAGGAGTGACTGCAGACCACCGAGCTGGTCACTGGCCAGGCTGGCAGGGGTGGGGGAGGCTCAGGGGATGGAGGGGAACAGGTCAAGTGGCCTGGGTGACCCCTCCATGGGACTGGGGCGGTGATCAGGTATGGACCGCCATTAATGCGGCCATCATGCCCCGAACCCACTGACAACCCACCTTGACCCCTGGTTCTGCACTGTGACACCGGCCTTAAGTGTGTCCTCAACCCTTCATCCCTGCACGCCACCCCCCTGTCACACCGCCCGCCCCAACCTCCCTCAGCCAGCCGTCACCTACCGGCGGCCCACCCAGGGAAACACCCACAGTGGCTCGAGGCAGGGGCAGTGCCAGACAACAATACCCCTGGCATCAGAGACATAGACCCCACGGTGCAGGGCACTGATGAGGCCAAGGGTGCGGGCATGGGGGGGCGCAGGGAAGGGAGATGTGGGGGGCAGATTTCACAGTGGCAACCGAGGCCGCCATGTAGCCCGGTGGTCCTGGTTAGACATGGGGGTATGCACGACGCTAACATGTCGACCTTTCACCCCCTGCAGACAATGTATATTGGAATGCAACCAGCGATGATGCCTTCCTGCTGGGAACTGCAGTCCTGGGAGTTGCCCTGCAGCTACACGAGTGGGCGCTGCTCAAGGAGGAGGAGGAAGCTGCAGCAGCGGAGCGGGCAGCAGCGGAGCGGACAACAGCAGTGTATGCAGCAAAGGGGCTGGTGGCAGCCGACCAGGTTGGAGAGCAAGCCGCCAACAGGGTGAGGAGGAGCAGGTACCAAGGAGGCACCGCATGAGGCCACGTGTGTACCGGCACCACCTGTCATGCGAGGACCTGCAGAGTGGGCATGCCGCCGAAGACTTCGGCTGAACAGAGAGACTGTGCGACATATCTGCCAGATGATGGCACAGCTGGCACCACAGGGATATGGGGGAGGACATGCGCTCCCAGTGGTCATTACGGTGATGGTCGCCTTGAACCTTTACACGACGCAGTCCTTCCAGGTGCCGAGTGAGGACCTGTCCGGGATCCCACAAACCCTAGTGCACAGGTGAATCCTCGCCGTTACAGAGGCCCATATGCCCAGGCAGATCAATACATCTATTTCAATGTGCACAGAGCCCACCAGAATACCCGGGCAGCGGGGTTCATCGCCATTGACGAGTTGCCCCAGCTCCAGGGGATGATCGATGGGATGCATGTTCCCCTTCGAGCACCTGCAGATGACAGGCCACACTACACCAACTGAAAGGGGTTCTACCCGATGAACCTGCAGCTGATATGTGACCATCAGCTATGCATCATTCACCTCTGCGCCCGATACCCGGGCAGTGTGCATGATGCCTTCATCCTGGCACACTCGATGATTCCTGACATGTTCAAGCCACTGGCTGAGGGTTTGTCTCCTGGGTGACAAGGGTTATCCGCTGCATTTGTGGCTGCTGACGCCTATCTGGAGCCCAGACTGATGTGGAGACCCGCTACAACGAAGCCCATACAGCGACCAGGGGCATGGTCGAGCAATGCTTCGGCATCCTAAAGATGCGGTTCAGATGCCTGGACTGCTCTGGAGGGACCCTCCAGTATGATGCTGAGAGGGTCACCCACATCGTGGCGGCCTGCTGCATCCTCCACAACATCACGCAGCAGAGGAGCGATGTGCTGGAGGAGGAGCAACGGCGGGTCTCGTTCGATGGGGAGGATGCGGGGAATGTTGAGGATAGGCAGATCACGGGAGGCCTCACCACGTGTGCGTCAGGGCCAATGCGCACAAGCCATATGATATCCTCCAGGTTCACCGACTAGGAGGGGGACTAGAGGGGGGGCACTGGCCAGGGGAACGGACACCGCCTCCCAACCCCAAACTCCCTTACGTGCTCCCCCCCACGGCCCACCCCCTGCCTTCAACCCCCTCCGCGATACATACCTGTCGCACTATGGGTATGTGGTCGACACCAGTTAAGTTGGCCCGGATGCAGGGCAGTTTAGTTATAGGGACTAGGGCACAGACTGTATATAACCCTTGACATTAAACACCTGTTAACACCGTTGAAACCTGCCTCTCTGCTCTGTCTGGATGTTGTGGGTCTGGGGCGGTCAGTGCTGGCCAGTGGGGATGGGGACGAGTGAAGGCCCAGTGGGCAGCACAGTAGCATAGTTGTTAACACAGTTGCTTCACAGCTCCAGGGTCCCAGGTTCGATTCCCAGGCTTGGGACACTGTCTGTGCGGAGTCTGCACGTTCTCCCCGTGTCTGCGTGGGTTTCTTCTGGGTGCTCCGGTTTCCTCCCACGGTCCAAAGATGTGCGGGTTAGGTGGATTGGCCTTGCTAAATTGCCCTAAGTGTCCAAAAAGGTTAAGTGGGGGTTACTGGGTTACGGGGATAGGGTAGAGACATGGGCTTGAGCGGGTTTTCTTTGTAAGGGCCGGTGCAGACTCGATGGGCCGAATGGCCTCCTTCTGCACTGTAAATTCTATGATACCCCCCCGCAACCCCTGACCGTCCCCAACATCCACTTCCCAGCAATTCGACAGGACCGTGTGATGGACTGGCCAGTTCACCTGCAGGGATCATCCAGGTGGAAGGTGGTACTGTGGGTATGGGTCAGACATTGAGCACGGATGTGGAGCATCGAGCTCATCGCAGAGCGGGCTGTCATCATCCTCCATCCTCCAATCTGCTCTCACTGGCAAACCAGTGCCCCCAGCTGGGAACGCCGCAAGTACGTGCAACAGAGAGGGTGTGCATGCAGGTGGTTCGGTGGTGTCGGAGGTGAGGGTGTTCGGTGGTGTGGGAGGTGAGGAGGTGTGGGATGGTGGTGTCCATGGCCAGCGTCTCCCCTCCCTCCTAGTCTGTGAAGCGTGCTGTGACGAGTGCGTCCTGTGCGCGCTGGTCCTGGCGGTATCGTTGTGCGGCCTCCCGCGCCCAGCTAGGCCACATGCCCCGCTCGTTGTCACCCTATCCATCATCCTCCTCATCTGACGAAGCCTGCCTCTCCTCCACATCATCCTCCAGCACATCGCCCCTCTGCTGCGCGATCGTGTGGACGATGCAGCAGACCACCAAGATGTGAGCGACATCCTTGCCACGTACTGGAGAGCCCCTCCAGAACGGTCCAGGCACCTGAAGTTCATCCTCAGGACCCCGAAGTACCTCTCGACAACACCCCTGGTCGCTGTATGGGCGTCATTGTAGCGGGTCTCCGCGTCAGTCTGTGGCCTCCGTATAGGTGTCATCAGCCACAATCGCAACAGGTAATCCCTGTCGCCCAGCAACCAGCCCCGCAGCCGGGGGGGGGGGGGGGGGGGGGGGGGATCACCGAGTCACCAGTTTGAACGAGTCATGTATCGGGTGCAGACGTGCATGGTGCGTATCTGATGATCGCGGACCAGCTCTATGTTCATGAAGTGGTACCACTTCCTGCTCGTGAACAACAGCAGTAGGGCGCCACGCATCCCTTCCATAATCCCCTGGACCCGGGGCATCCCGGCGATGGCAGCCCGGGCATCCTGGTGGGCGTGGTCCACAGGGTAGTTGACGTACCGCTCCGCATGGGCATGCAAGGCGTCAGTGACGGTGCAGATGCACCTGTGCGGCGATACCTGGGAGATGGCGGACAGGTTCCCACTCGGCAATTGGAACAACCCTGTCTTGTAGAAATTCAGCCCGACCGTCACCTTGATGGCCGGCGGTAGCGGGTGTCCTCCCCCATACCCCTGTGGTGCCAGGGGCGCCATCACCTGACAGATGTGTCTGACTCCATTCTCAAGCCCGGTCCAGAAGGTCCTCAAACGACTTGCGGCGCCGATACATGTGTGGCCTCACCACCACCTCCTTGGCACCCCCTCCTCCTCCTCCTCCTTACCCTCCTCAGCCTGTTGGGTGGCTGGCCCTCCAACCTGAGCGGCTGCCACGTGCCTCTCTGCAGCCCGCTCCTCTGCTGCAGCCTCCGCCTCCTCTCGGAAAGGCCCTGCTCATGCTGCCACAGGGCTTCAAGCAGAGCAGTGGCCATCGCCACAGCGGCCAGCATCGCAGGCTGATGACCAGAAGCCATTATTTTCTGCATGGGGTGAAAGGCAAACATGTTAGCATGGCACATACACCTGTGCCCAACCGGGTACCATGGGCTACACGGTGTCCCTGGTTGGCACTGCGGGCCCCACCTATGCGTGTCCCCCAGCCCCGCACCCTGACCCCGTTGCCTCCGGTCCTGGTGCCCGTCCCTGCAGCCAGGGGCACCGGTGGCTGGCACTGCCCTCACTGGGGGCTGCTGCCAGTGTGGCCCTGGGTGGTCTGCCGGTGGGTGGCTGCCAGTTGGGTGGGGTGGCCGGGAGGATGCAATCCATTCAACCGTTGTCACTGCGTGCACCCAGGGGCCAGGGTGGGTGGCCAGCAAGATGGTCACTGTAATGCCTGGTTGCTCTGCCTGTATCCAGCATGGCCGGTGTCTGAGTCTGAAGCCCAAAGTCATCCCTCGTGACTTCCTACCTCCTTTCTCTTGCGAAACAGCTGGCACGCCACGTTCATGATTTTTAAAAGCTCACTAGAAACACGCTGTCGGGAAAGTGGCCCATCCGAGGTGTTGAATCGCTGAGGCCCCGGGGAATCGAACATCAGGCCCGCTAATGATATAGCTACTGTACTTTCAGACTGCGCGGCGAATGCCGCGTTTATGTTGTTTTTGGGGGGCCGGAGAATCCTGATTTGGCATCAAACACGCGTCTACCTCGATTTTGGCATCGGAAGCTATTCTCCGCCTGATCGCGTTTCGCTATTTCGGCGTCGGCTAACGGAGAATCCCGCCCCAGAAATCAGGCGCGGCGGGACGGAGAATCCAGCCTCATGTCTTCAGATTTTAGCCACTGCAATCCCATAATTTTCTTCCTTTTTAAACATATTGGTTGGATAGAATTTCAGAGACGTTATAGTGATACTGCTTCAAACCAAACACTTCCACTGCAATTCCAGATTTCATTCTGCATTAGCTGGTTCTCTGATGTGTGCTCAAGCCTTCTGCTGGAAGAACATCAATTCAGAGCTAAGCTGTTTTGTCTCACATTAAATATAGCTGCAGCATCTGCTCAAGATCTTTAACATCTGTGGATATATTCAATGGATCAAATCTTGATAGACTTCAACTGCGGCGATCAAATCTAACTTGATAGCTGCACAGTGGTGCTCACTGTGCTCGCTTCAAACTGTTATGAGTGGAAAGAAAGGCTGCACAAAATAATTATTCCCCCATTGCCTCAAATAGCTAATTCTGTTTACTCTTAGCAAACAATTCTGTCAACTTCACTCGCCCTTGAGAAGCTCATTAATATTCATAATTGAGAGTTTAAGTAATTGGAACTACACCTGCATCGAAGTGGTTTTCAACACTGATTCTTTTCTCGTCCACCTGCTTGAAGCTCCAGAGCATGTCTTATTAGATTACTACATAAAATGAAGGAGGCATTCATGATAGCTCAGTGCAAAATCAGTCACTATACTTATCCTTTTATCCCTACTTCAATATTGAACTCAGGCGTGTCCAATTCTCCAGGGCTGGAGAGGCAAAATAAAGTGTTCCACCAAAGAGCCACAATCGGGTCTTGGGGTCAAAATTGGGTCTCGGCTGCCTTCAGCCCCAAAAAGGTCACCTCAAACAGGGTCAGAGGTCTCACCATCAATGTAAAAAAAATCATCCATCTGCACTCTATGATACCAACATTGACGTGCAACAAACTAAAATATGACCACATCTGTGTTTTGACCTGTTCTTCAGTGACCAGCATCCAGGACAAAATTAATTCTCAATTGGAGAACATAGGTTAGTAAAGGGGCAGCCAGCATATATTTGTTCAAGGCTGGTGCCGTAGAAAAGGGGCATAGCTTCTTTTTCCTGCCGCTCCTGCCCTTCTCGCCAGGCAGGAGTAGGAAGCTCTTGCGAGAAAGGTACAGCTGAATTCTACATTAAGGAACAAGGAGCAGAATGGCAATTTAACTGTGACTGATACTCCTTGAATCTTTTGACCCTTTGGCCAGAATTGTCTCGGCTTTTCCACTGGCTGGATTCGCACTCATTGGGCAGGATTCTGTCTTGCCCGACACCGATATCATAATGGTCGATCGGCTGAAGAATCCCTTACGACGGCCAAATGGGGGGCATTGCCGGTTTCAGGCAGTTTTCTAGTCTCCATTCGTTGGGACGGCATTGGCGCGTCATCTGAAGGCTCTCCCCGATGCTCTGCCCTAGATGGGCCGAGTTCCCGACCGCGAGGTTGACATGTGGTCTGAGCGGTTGGGAACCTGGCGTGGTGGCCGTGGAACGTGTCCAGCGCCGCCAATCGGCCGCGAGGCGTGCTGTTGGCTGGGGCAGCTTCCACGAGGGCTCGGTGGACTGATGAGGGGAGGCCAGGGGTTGTCCTGTGGGGCAGTATTTGGCAGGTCGGGTCCCCATATGACCGGCCAGGGACCCGGCCATTCTCTGGGCGTTTTTGGTGTGGGAGCCGGGAGTTTTACCCGGCGCCGCTGCTTGCCCCTCACTTAGCCACAACATCGGAAAATCCAGCCTATTGTGTGTAACTAATTTAATTGAGTTAATAAGAACATAAGAGCTAGGAGCAGGAGTAGGCCATCTGGCCCCTTGGGCCTGCTTCGCCATTCAATGAGATCATGGCTGATCTTTTGTGGACTCAGCTCCACTTTCTGGCCCGAACACTATAACCCTTAATCCCTTTATTCTTCAAAAAACTATCTATCTCTATCTTAAAAACATTTACTGAAGGAGCCTCAACTGCTTCACTGGGCAAGGAATTCCATGTTATTTGATGAAAAAAGGGAGGTAGTAAGAAGATATAGGTATACAGTGGAATTCTCCATTCCTGAGTCTAAGGGCTGCATTCTCTGATTTTCAGGCTATGTCCGGAGGAAGTGTCTAGTTCTCCGATGCAAAAATCAGCGAGGCCCCAGCACCGCCCCTCTGACTGGTGAGGGGCTAGCAGCCGCCAGGCAAAACTCTGGTGTCCCGTGCCAAAAATGGCCGGAGAAAGGCCGGGTCCATGGCCGCGCAGGTTGTCGCCGTACAACATGGTGCCGGCCATGCGTGGACCTGACCTTCCAGATAGTGCCCCCCTGGGCACCACCTTGCCATCCCGGGCCACCCTCCACCAGCCCCCCCAGCCCTTGCCAAAGTGTCCCCGGCCAGTGGCACGGTTTCCCACCCCCACCGACTGTGGCGGTGCTGGACAAGTCCGCAGCCGCCACGCCATGTTCCCGCAAACTGAGAGCACAGTGAACCGCGCCATCATGAATTCGGCCCATCGGGGCGGAGCATCGGGGGAGGGCATTCAGGTAACGTCCTGAGGCTGTCCCAATGGCGTGCGGCGTACTCCCTGATGACGCAGTTTTGGAGGGGGCGCGCATCCGAAAACAGGGGGGCACTATCTGGGAGGTCAGGCCCCCGATTCGGTTGTAAAAAGGGGTTCTCCATCCAATTGCCAATTCCGAAATCGGTGTCAGGGAACAGAGAATCCTGCCCATAGTGTTGATGCTGGGGCACAGGATTCGTGGACTTCCACGACGGCAAAAGTGGTGCCGCACCTGGACCAATTCAGCGATCGTGGAGGGGCTAGCACTGGTGCCATGTGGAACATAATTGATTCCAATGAGAAACAGTGGGTTCGCCGGGTCCATGATTAACACTCAGGAGGCTGACAAGCTGCAGCCGCATCTACACACTTCACTACCCACACACATTCATCCCAACCAATAAGATGGCACTTGTTGTGCTGGAGCGCACCTATCCTGCTGATGGGTCGGCTGGGGCCAAAGGCACCTAGAGGGGTGGCCACATGACCTGTGGCCCTAAGTTCACAGTGGGCAGTTAGCGGCACACACAGATGCGAGGCAGCCTTTCAGGCTGCAGGAATGGTATCCCATGCCAGTCCACCCTGACCCACCTGCTGGCCACCCTCTGCTACCCCTGCTCCCAGACATAGCAAAAGCCCCCCAGCCAGAGGCACAACTGTGAGCAAACTATGTCGATGTTCAGACCCCGTTCAGAGGATGGGTGTGTCAGCCCAAAGACATGAGTCTGACTTTGGCATAAACTGAGGAGCACCAGAGCTTACCTCACAGCAAGTGATTCTCACTCTCCTGCCTTGTATATTGACCCACTGACAGTGCCAACACAGGCCCATCACCCTGGGGTGATGTTACACAGACCGTAGCAGGTTGGACTAGGGTACTGGGGTTTGGGGTTGGGGGTGGCGTGGGCAGATGGTGGGAATGACAAGAATTGAACATTCAGTGGGTAGAACCCCTTTTTGTTAATGAAGGGCAATCTCTGATGCTCCGGAGCTCACAAGGCCCCCTGGATCTGGTGCATTATGGGGATGACAGAGAATCCTGCAGCCTGGGCAGTTTGGTGGGCTTGGTCTAGTTTACATTTGATATGGTCTGCAACATGGGCATATAGGGCATCCATGACCTCACGGGTGCACTTGTGGGTTATAGCTTGTGGTATGCCGCACAAGCCCCGTTCCAGCCCTGGAATGAACCGATGGCATAGAGGTTCAGGGCGGAGATGACCTCCACTATCTCAGGGAGCAGTTATCCTCCTTCACGGGTGTCAAGTCCGCAAGGATGTGGCACAGGTGCCGCACTGTCTCTTTGTTGAGATGAAGTCTCCTGCGGCACATGCTGTCTGTCATCTCCTTGAAGCAAACTACTCAGAACAGCGACCACGACACCACACATCCCTGTCATGGCAATCTCTGAAAGACGTGCCAGATCATCGACATGGGCACCGCCATTACACGTGAGAACACCACCCACCGGGTATGCGGTACATTCTCGTGAGACTCGGCCAATGTTGTTTACCTCATACGCTGCAGGAAAGGGTGTCCCGAAGCGTGGTACATTGGCGAGACTATGCAAGCACTGTGACAACTGACGAACGGACATCGCGCGACAATCGCCAGGCAGGAATGTTCCCTTCCAGTCGGGGAACACTTCAGCAGTCAAGGGCATCCAGTTCCGATCTTCGGGTAAGCGTTCTCCAAGGCGGCCTTCAGGACGCGCAACATTACAGAATCGTCGAGCAGAAACTTGTGGCCAACTTCGATACACATGAGTACAGCCTCCACCGGGACCTTGGATTCATGTCACATTACATTCACCCCCCCCCCCCCCCCCCCCCCCCCCCCGCACCATCTGGCCTGGGGTTGCAAAATCCTACCAACTGTCCTGGCTTGAGACAATTCACACCTCTTTAACCTGGGATTACCCCTCTCTCTGGATCTGTAAAGACTTAATTACCTGCAAATGCTCGCATTCAAAGTATCGACTCGCATCTTTGACTTTGTCGATATATATATGTTTCTGGAACCTACCTCTTCATTCACCTGAGGAAGGAGCAGTGCTCCGAAAGCTAGTGATTTGAAACAAACCTGTTGGACTTTAACCTGGTGTTGTAAGACTTCTTGCTGTTCTCACCCCAGTCTACTGCCAGCATCTCCACATCATCTCCTCAAAAGACCAACAAAGCCTGTACAACCTGGAGGGGGGGGGGGGGGGGGTCATGTCAACCCCCTTTGGGCTCCTACTCGGCCTGATGGGAGGCCGGGCCTTCAGGGTGTGCAGCAGCCCCCTGGACATGGGGTGCTGCCTCCAGTCAATGTCAACGTTGCTGCCTTCTCCAGCACCCAGCCTCCTGAGCTGCCACCAGCACTGCGAGGGCATTACCACCATCAATTATGGTCTCTGTAAGGAATTGTAAGGAACTAGACTGACAATCAGTTCGGGTTAGAGGCTGCGCATAGTCAAAGGGAGTTGAAGTGACCTTCAGCATATAACCAAAATGGGGCTGACCTGGAAGCGCTTGGCAGGGCAGACAGGCAGCACCTGCAGTTGCCCCTGTTATGGGTATGCACAATAATTAAAGACGGCTTAAAGGCATAACAAATGACAAGGCCCTCACCCCAACCCCCTCCCCTCCTGAACAGGGCGGCCCCTGACATAGAACGCTTCAGCCCCTCAACCAAACCCCCCCACTCCCTCCCCGAGCACTGGAACAGCAGCTCCAGTGCCCTTGATCTACATGCCCGAAAACGGAAACGGTTACTCACCTCCTCAGTTCCTCTCAGCAGCCATTGTGCCGGCTTCACATTTTAAAAAAGTGTACTAAACAGAGCCCATGTCATTTGTTGCTGCGGAGCCGGTTAATTCCCGGGAGGCCGTTACATTTGATTTCAATCTCGCTAATGAGATGGAAATTAATGTAAATTGGAGTTAATGATATACTCGCTGTAGTGATGTTCAGATATAAATATACATGATCAATGTATGTAAATGTAGTACAATCAGTTCAACACTAGATGTCTCACAATCAGATACTGTAAGAACTGGATTCTCTCTCTTTTTAGTTAGTTAGAGTGTGTGATCCAGAACAGTGAACAAGCAAAACATAGAATAGTTAGCGTGAGAGAAGTCAGAACTAGTTTGTTATAATAGTGTATAGTTATATTGTTATCTGTATTGTACTTTATTTCTTTATAGTTAGTTTAGTATTGAGCAAAAGGAGTCACTGTTTATTATTTTATTACTCATTAAATAGTTCATCTTTCAACAAGGAGACTATTGGTCATTTTATCATCCTGGTGGATTCAAGAGTAATATACATATTTTAGATAAGTCATTATTCAAAATATAATACTCGCCATATTTGGACGAGAACCGGAACTCACCATCGGGAGCGGGCGGTTAAATGGCAAACTGATTTGCACCTGGTGCAAATCTCGATTTTGGCCTTTCCCCAGATCTGCGTCGGGCATAACATGGTGGTTAAATTGTGCCTTTTGTGTCATCAGCAAACTTTGAAATATCACAATTGAGCCCCACATCCAAACCATTGATATAGATTGCGAATATGGTCATAGGTCTTTCAACCTGGCAAGTTATAAGGTGATGAAAAATGTAGCAGAAAGTGTCTAATGATAAAAAAGAAAGCTAAGAATAGTAATGCTCATCCGCGTACTTTGTTTTCTCTGACACGTCTGGGCCAGACGTGGTCACTCAATCGTAGAGTGTGTTCACAGTGGAACTCAGTTACCAGTTTCAGCCTCTCCAAGAGCAGTTGAAGGTGGAAGGATTCTCTTGTAATCATTCAAGAAAACCTTCAGATTTACATCTTTTTCATCTCTGCTCCTCCATATTAATCTGAAAATGAAATAAGGGAAGGATTCTAAAAAGAGACAATACTTCTCACAATTATTTTCAATACAACGGCACTTTCAAGGTGTCATACTTTAGAGAATGAAATTCCCTTGCGTTCAGCAACATTTAAAATCCAACAGGGCATATCCTTGACTGTGATGGGCTCCATCAAGGAGATACTTCACTTCAGCAGAAATAACTTAGAAACATTCATCAATTAGAAATGCTGATGCAGAGAATGTTTATTGAATGTTTATTGAACTTGGCAATGTGCCTCAACGACTACCATCCGGTGGCCTTGACATCGATCATGATGAAGTGCTTCTAGAGGTTGGTCATGAGACACAACAACTCCATACTCCCAGAATGCCTTGGTCCACTGCAATTCACATACCACCACAACCGGTCAACAGCAGAAGCCATCTCCATGGCCCTACATTCATCCCTGGAGCATCTCGACAACAAGGACTCCTACGTCAGTCTCTATTCATTGCCTACAGCTCCGCCTTCAACACCGTTATCCCAGCCAAGCTCACATCTAAACTCCAAAACCTAGGACTTGGCTCCTCCATCTGCTCCTCCATCCTTGATCTCATGACCCATAGACCACAATCAACACCTCCTCCACAATAGTCCTCAATTCTGGGGCCCCCGCAAGGCTGCATATTTAGCCCAAAACTTTCCTCCCTAAACACATACTGTGAGCAAAATTTGGCTCCAACTCTATTGACAGGTTTGCTGATGACACAACCGTAGTGGGTCGGATCTCGATCAACGATGAGTTAGAGAACAGGAGGGAGATAGAGAACCTATTGGCATGGTGTAACAACAATCTCTCTCAATGTCAGCAAAACTAAAGAGCTAGTCATTGACTTCAGGAAGCAAAGTATCAATGGTGCTGAGGTGGAGATGTTTAACAGCTTCAAATTCCTGGTATACACAGCATCAACAATCTGTCCTGATCCACCCACATCGATGCTACGACAAATAAACCATAACAGCGCCTATACTTCCTCAGGAAACTAAGGAAATTTGGCTTGCCCACATTGATTCTTACCAACTGTTACTGATGCACCTCAGAGAGCATCCTATCTGGCTGCATCACAGCATGGTATGGCAACTGCTCAGTGCAAGACAAGAATCTAGAGAGTCGTGGATACAGCTCAGTCCGTCACGAAAACCGTTTCAATCCATTGACTCTGTCTACACTTCCCGCTGTCTTGGGAAAGTGGGCAGCAAAATCAAAGACCTCTCCCACCTGGGTTATTCTCTCTACCAATGTTTTTCATCAGGCAGGAGAGACAGAAGACAGAGAACACACACTAACAGATTCACAAACAGCTTCTTCCCCGCTGTTACCAGATGGTACGTGCTCTAGGCTGTCTACAACAGGCCACACATGGTGACTTGGAACACAATGACACCACAAGCAGCCACTTTGGAGGTTTCCTGAACAAAGGGAAACCCTGGAGGCAGGGGCTCACCCATATGGTGTACACATAGCTGATGGCCATTTTGGATGGCCCCCTATCAAAAAGAAACCCCGGAGCACAGGGGTGCATCCACAAGGTAAGTAAGGTTGCTCCCGCAGGCAGTGGGTACAAAAGACCCCCATCAGAATAGTCACCTGGAACATCAGGGGACTCAATGGCTCAGTGAAAAGATCCAGAATCTTCACCCACCTGAAAAGTATGAAAGCTGACATAGTCTTCCTCCAAGAGACGCACCTGAGGGAGAAGGGCCGGCTACGGGTAAGCAAGGGCTGGGTGGGACAGATGTACTATTCCTGCTACAGAGCCAGGGTGGGCAGCCATACTGTTAAATCAGAGGACAATGTCTACTGCGATGAGGACGGTTATGGGCCCAGAGGGACGGTATTTCATGATCAGCAGTATTCTAGATGAGGCACTGGTGGCCCTGATTAACGTATATGCTCCCAACTGGAATGACATGGAAATGATAAAGAAGACCATGGCGGAAATTCCCAACATTGACACACACCAACCTATTATGGGGGGGACTTTAACTATGTACAGGACTCATGGACTGATAGGTTGAACCCCAAAACAAGGAGAACCTCTAATATGGGAAGGGAACTTTGTTTATTCATGGAGCAGATGGGGGCAATGGACCCATGGTGGTTATCCTTCTTCTCCCAGGTACATAACGTATACACCCGGATTGACTTCTTTGTAGTGGGGAAAATGGTGCTTCCAGGGATCATAAGAGTGTAATCTCCGGCCACGCTAAACACTACATGGATTTGAGGTTGGAGACTGGTTGTGTCCAACGCCCAACATGGAGGTTGGACACGGCCCTCCTAGCCGACAAGGATTCTTGCTAGAAAATATCACAGGTCATAGAAGAGTATATTACTAACAATCAGAGCGAGAGGTCTCGTCCTCCACGCTGTGGGAGGCATTGAAGGCTGTGAAATTATTGCTTACAAAGCACAAAAAGAAAGGGAAGAGAGGGCAGCTAGGCAACAGCTAGCCGACTCCATACTGGAGGTAGACTGGCAATATTCTGCGGCCCAATCTTAGAGCTCCTGCCGGAAGCAAGAATCCACAAATGGACTTTGAGCTGCTCTGCACGAGGGAAGCAATGCACCAACTTCACCAGGCACCAGGAGTCCTGTTCAAGCAGGGAGACAGTCAGCCATCTACTGGCTCACCAGCTGAGAAAGCATGCAACCACGAGGGAATTACCACAGATTAGAGACAGCAGAGGCAAATTAGTAGTGGAGCTGGAAAAAGTCAACGATGCACCTGAGCCCTTCTATCGGGGACTGTACTCCGAGCCACCCGAAGGGATCTTGGGAATGAAGCAGTTCCTCAATGGACTGGACATGCCATTTGTGGGGAAAGATAGGAAACAAGGGCTGGAAGCACCATTAGAACTGGGAAAAGTCATGGAGACCGTCAACTCCACGCTGGTGGGGAAGGCGCTGGGACCCGAAGGATTTCCGGCAGGCCTCTACAAAGATTTGCAACTGCACTGGCCCCGCACTTGCGGGAAATGTTCATGGTCTTGCTAGCGAGGAGGGACCCTGCCTTCTACTGGAGCACAAGCCTCAATCTCGCTGATAACCAAGAAGGATAAAGAGCCATTTCGCTGCTCAATGTAGACGTGAAAATACTGGCCAAAATCCTAGCCAGGCAATGAGAGGACCAGATTGGCTTTGTTCAGGGTAGATAGCTAACAACGAACATCAGGTGCCTGCTGAACGTGATAATGACCCCACCGAGGGAGAGAGCACCAGAGGTGATTGTAGTGATCTGCATCTCTGTATGTATGTGGAGGGTTAAAATACAGAAGTAACAGCTAGATGACCACTAGATGGCAGCACTAGGGATGGGTATAAAAGATAAACTCAAGGGAGAGTTCCCGCCTGTTCGTGTTTGGAGTGATTAGTGACCAGAGGTAGAGAGAGATAGCTTAGTTTGCAGGTGTTGTTAATCATAGTTATCACATATTTAATGTTGTTAATTTATTCTATAGTTTTGTTGTTGAAGAGAAAACAAACTCATAGTTAAATTGTTATCATTACTCAATAAACAGTATTTGTTTTATTTGAACACTTCGAGTGTCAATGAACATTGATTATAGAACCACCTTGGAAAGAAGCAAATGAGTAATAAGATATTACACGCCTAATATAACAGTGATCTCCTCCCTGGTCGCAGAAAACGTCGTCGACAGAGTCGAATGGAAGTTACAGAGGTACTGGAGTGTTCGGGCTTGCAACAGGGTTCACCGCCTGGGTAAATCTCCTATACAACGCTCCCATGGGTGGCCTGCGGACAAACACCAGCAGCTCGAAGTACTTCCAGCAGCACAGAGGCAAAAGGTCGGGATGCCCGCAGTTCCCACTGCTGTTCGCCCCAGCGATCGAGCCACTAGCTTTCCCGCTCAGAGCAGCAAAGAATTGAAAGAGGATCCGGAGAGGAGACAAAGTGCACAGAATCTCACAAAGCAGCATGAAGGGAATCATGGCGCTCGAAAGAGTTTGGAGACTTCTCGGGCTACAAATTCAACATGAGCAAAAACGAGATCTTCCCGGTAAACCTGCAAGCTGGAGCGATTGCCATTTAAACAGGCCAACCTGTATGGGTAAATACTGGGAAAGACACACTCTCCACTGGATGAGACAAGAGATAAATGGTTCTGGCCTTGCCCCAGACATATTGGGTTCTGGACAGCCTTCTTGGAGGCAATTTCCAAGATTGTTGGGGATGAGGGTGGAGCCATACCAGAAAGTGGCAGTCTTCGGGGTGTCAGAACAGCAAGGAGGAAGGAAATAAAGAAGCACAGAACCCAACCATACCCTTAACATGAAGCAGCACACTGAGCATCAAGCTACCCCAATAGGTCCAGGTTTGATGAACTAACAAACAAAGAAGACACGCAAGATAGCACAAAGGGTAGGGGGATCTGGAAGAAATCACTGTTGGGAATAGGAGGCCAAATCAAAGCTGGGCACTTGTAATAAATCTGAATTTTAACCGATCTATACCGTTTCTATGTTCATTTTCATCTTTGTTTGTATAAAAAGAAAAACCTTGATTAAAAACATTGAAAACAAAAAGGAAATGAGGGTCTTCAGCTATGAGATGAAATTGGAAAAATCAGGGCTGTTCTCCAAAGGAACAGAAAGGGTTTCAAAGACAGTACCCATAATTTCCTGCTAGTGGCGGGAAGCCACGGGCTGCCAATTTTAAAAGAGCAATCTGCGCATCTACCTGCGCTCCAATGATGTGGCAAATCTTCCTTTCTCTTTGGCAGCCTCAGGTTTCCGGCGCCCCAGTCTGCGCAGGCTCCAGCATGGCACAGAAGCAGTGCAGGCCCATCCCCTTATGGCATAGCCAGTTCGGGAACACCCATTGAGGACAGGCCTTTAAACAATAGATTGAAAACAACAGGCAACTTTTTTAACAAGTGTCTTAAATGTACGTAGATGTTATTTTAATAGCTTTATTTTGCTTTCTTTGAATTTTATTCTTTTATGATCAAAGGTGATTATTTAAAAGTGAACATAGATTTGGTCATTTGTTTTAAATCTGTGAAACTATTTAAATCAGCACTATATTATTATATACCTTTACGTGCAGCGTGCTTAAAAATGTTGGCATGCTTTAATTTAGATTATGGTCATTAGATTTCAAAAACACCCCAAGGCTTTTTGCTGTCACTGTCCTTGTACCATTTGATTTTTTTTTATTAGTGTTTGTAGAATCACTGCAGTGCAGATGAAAGCCATTCGGCCCATCAAGCCACACTGACACTCCGAAAGAGCACCCAGCCCAGGTCCACGCCTCGCCCTATCTCCATAATCCCACCTAACCTTTGGACACTAAAATTAAATTTAGCAAGGCTAGTCCACCTAGCCTTTGGACTGTGGGAAGAAACCAGAGCACCTGGATGTATAGGTTAGGTTCCGGGGAATAGGGCTGGGGACTGATCCTAGGTAGGGCACTCTTTCAGAGAGTCAGTGCAGACTTGATGTGCTGAATGGCCTACTTCTGCACTGCAGGAATTCTATGGTTCTATTCCATGGTTCGAGAAAACCCATGCAGACATGGAGAGAATGTACAAACACCACACCGTCACCCAAAGTCTGAATTGAACACGGGTCCCTGGTTCTGTGAGGCAGCAGTGCTAACTAGTGTGCCACCATGTTACCCATGTTAAATGTGTTTCTGCCTTGTTTACTTCAATGATCTTAGTCATTTATAATTACCTCATAATTAAATGTTGTGTTCTGATCTTTCAGTAAGACATTTGAGGAAGCTTGTAAAGTTTAATGTAAAACATTTAATAATAAAAATAATTTTATTAATACAAAACTTTGAAACCAGTTAACATTTAACTTAATGTTTAGCTTTAACAGCTGAGCAATGGCATAAAATAACCTCAAGTTTCACAAATTTCTTGCAATAAAATATATTTTCTCACGTAAACACAATGGTTCTGTCTATTTGTAAAAGGAAGGGAGGGAGGGAAGGGTGGGAGGGAAGGGAGAGGGGAGGGAGAAGGGGGGAAGGGGAGGGTTTTGACATTTCAATAGTTCATGTGACAAGCTCAATGTCCAAAAGCAGCAGCTGCTGAAGCGCAATGTCCTGGCACACATCTCCTCTGACATCATTTAAGGATATCCTTTTCCAGTACAGTCTTTGGTGCGGGTGATTAATTCACTGCAATACCTGTCACACAGTTAGTTCACATTAGCTTTCAGGAGGCCTGCATATATCAACTAAGGCATTAAACTTTGATAAACTATTTGAAATAACCACTTAGACTTCTAAGAATGAACATTACATCAGGGAGACTCTTAAACAATACAACTTCTGATAAATTGCAAAATTCAAATGTACTTTATCTCTGAATCAGTTGAGAGGACCGGCGTGCCAACATTAGTCTTCTTGAAGGAGTCAATAGAACCAGTATCGAGGTTACGATTATCCAAAACTAACTGCACTGGGCCACACATATGCTAAGGATGTCAGAGTCCTGACTGCTAAAGCAAATCTTCTTCAACCAGCCCATGGAAGGATCCCGAACAAGAGGAGGACAAAGGAAGCTCTTCAAAGACACCTTATAAGCTTACATCAGAAAGGGAATATAGACATCAATGTCTGGGAAGCCTTTGCTCAGAGACCTACTTGGAGGAACCTCCTAATTAAAGAGTCACAATTCTTTGACAACACCCGACAGCAAGAGGAGGTCCTCAAAAAGAGCCTGAGAAAAGAAGACCTGCGACTTAGTCCAAGGACCGATGCTGCCTTTTGGAAACTCCTGCTAAGTGAGTGATTTAAGATGCGGCTCTAGATTCGGGCTTATCAGCCACGCAAGGACCCACAGAACCGTGACCAGTAAAATGGACCAGGTGGACAATCATACATGTTAGTGAGTGTTTACCGCATTCAATCCATTATAGCTCCTTTAATGGAATTAACAGCTTCATGACAAACCAAAGTTTACAATATCTATATATATATATCTTCCTTTCATTTTATTTGCATTTTAAACATATAATAATCTTTTATTGTCACAAGTAGGCTTACATTAACACTGCAATGACGTTACTGTGAAAAGCCTCTAGTCGGCACATTCCGACGCTGTTCGGGTACACTGAGGGAGAATTCAGAATGTTTCAAATTACCAAACAGCATGTCTTTCGGGACTTGTGCGGGAAACCCACGCAGACACGGGGAGAACGTGCAGACTCCGCACAGACAGTGGGCCAAGCTGAGAATCGAACCTGGGACACTGACGCTGTGAAGCAACATTGCTAACCAATGTGCTGCAGTGCCAGCCTTATTTATAAATGCTAAACACTCATAACATAAAGCATTCACCGACCAAAAAAATGTCTCACGGGGTCTCCTGCCTCTGCTAGACCAAAAATGTCCAGTGTAAATAAAAAGTTAATCTAAATTCTGGGTAAGGGACCCAAGTTAGCGTTGGAGCTGCATTTTTAATTCAGCAGCCGCAGCGCAGCGCAGGGCTTCAAGCTGTCAAAAAAAAAGTCGGTAGTTTGACTGACGCGCGCTTCCAGATGCCTGTATGCCCGCTCTTTCGGATCATCACGCTGCGCATGTGCAGTGCACCAGCGACTTAAGTCACTGGCTATAGAGGAAGATATGAACCAATGAGAGTCTTTGATAAAGTAGATACATAGAATGTATTTCCCTCTGGTGAGTTGGTCAGTAACTGGCAGTCAAGAATTCAGTGGCCGGTACAGTGGAGCAGTGGTTAGCATTGCTGCCTCATGTTGCTGAGATTCGACCCCGGTCCCGGGAAACTGTCCATGTAGAGTTTGCACATTTTTCACATGTTGGGTGGTTCTCACCACCCCCCCCCCCCCCCACCCCCCCCCCCCCCCCCCCCCCCCCCACTCCCCCCACAACCCAAAGATGTGCAGGGTAGGTGGATTGGCCACGCTAAAATGTCCCCTTAATTGGAAAAAAAAAGAATTGGATACTCTAAATTTATTTTTAAAAAGGAATTCAAACGCATTGGAAAAAGAACCAGAAGGGAAATGAGGATTTTTTCTTTTCATTCAGAATTGTTGGGATCTATCATGTTGTGAAAATGATATAATACCTTGGGCGTATTTACTCTACAAGACACAAGGCATCAATCGCTCATAAGGGATAGGGTAAACACGCTGTTGGTTCATTTATTAACACTCGATACATGAGAACAGTTATACCAATGTGTAAAGCTTGAAGACGTCAGAGCTGTGAGTGTGTGCTTCGCTCAAAGCATGAGTGAAACTAAGACTGGATCAACTGACACATTTCCCTTCCAGTGGTGTCATGCTAATATTCCTTTAAGGCAAATTACAACAGGATCTGGAATGGCCTACCTGGAAAGGTGTGGAAGCTGATATCATGAAAAATTTCAAAGGGTTCAATAGCAACTTGAGAGTTAAGAACTTACAAAGTTATGCACAAAAAAGTGGGAATGAGGGATGAAGTATGAGTACTCTAAGAGCCAGCACAGACAAAACAGGCCAAATAGCCTCCTCTTCTGCTGAATCGAGCGGCACGGTGGTACAGTGCCAGGGGCCCAGGTTCAATTCCGGCCTTAGGTGACTGGCTGTGTGGAGTTTGAACTTTCTTCCTGTGCCTGCGTGGGTTTCCGTCGGATGCTTCGGTTTCCTCCCACAGTCCAAAGACATTCAGCCTAGGTGGATTGGTCATATTAAATTGTCGCTTTATGTACAAAGATGTTCAGATTAGGTGGATTGGCCATGCAAAATTGTCCCTCTGTGTCCAAAGATGGGCAAATTAGGTGGGATTACGGGGATAGGGCGGGGGAGTGGGCCTAGGTATGGTGTTCTTTTGGAGGGTCAGTGTGGGCTCGACGGACCAAATGGCATCATTCTGCACCGTAGGGATTCTATGGATTTAAATGTCTATGATTCAATGATGTACAGTTCAATTATTAAACAAAGCTTGCTGTTGTCAATCATCAGATGAGTGCTCAGTTCTAGAAGCATCGAGTTAACCAATATTCTCATCACTGTCTAGTGATTTCATTTATTTGAATTGGTTGGCCATATTGTTGTCAACTTCCATGAAGTAACAGTGCAGCAACAGCTGGGTTCAGTGTTAGCAAGCAGCTGCTTGCTCCATGGAGATTTCTTACAAGTTAATGTAATCTATACCACACTTGGTCGAGATTCTGAACAAGGTAACTGCAAATGATAACATGGTGAGGAGCAGCAGGAACAGATTGCTATGTGTCATGGCCCCTCACACAGAGAAAACATCTGAGCCCACAAGAACGGAAGCCAAGTTGATGCCGGTAGAAAACTGTAAGGAAAAGGTAAGTAAGAAGCTCCAAAAAGTGCACAGTAATAAAGGTAGTTTCTTTTGAAGGGAATAAAAAGCAAGAAGTCTAGGCAGGTATTACCATTTTCACTTGTTTCAAATAACTCCACGGCATTGCCCTCCCCTATCGCTTTAATGTCCTCCAGCCCCACAACCCGCTGAAAAATGTTCCCGCCTCCAGTTCCAGCTTCCTGACCATCCCTTATTTTAATCACTCCCTCACCAGTGGCTGCGCCTTCAGTTTCCTCAGTCCTGAACTCTGGAATGCCCTCCCTTCATCTCTCCTCTTTACCTCATTTTGCTCCTTTAAGAAACTCTTTAAAAATAACAGGTTGGATTATCCATTTCAGCGACTAAGTGTTGACGTCAACAGAGCATGTGTAGTCTTTTACGGTCAAAATTTCTGCGTGAAACCCTCACCAATTCCGGGACCCGTGAGGGGCTAGCAGTGGCGCCGGGTGAAATTCCCAGCTCCCGTGCCAAAAACGGCCGGAGAATGGCTGGGTCCCTGGCCACGCATACGCTCATACTGAGGCGATCGTGCCATATAGCATGGCGACAGCCATGCACGGGCCTGACCCGCCATCTGCGACCCCACAGCCCATCCCCTGGCCACACCCTGGCCACTGGCCACCAGTCCCCCATCCCTGCGAAAGCCCTCCACGACCAGCGGCACGGATCCCAGTAGAGTGTGGCGGCACTGGACACAGTGACAGCCAGTGGGAATCCCGCATGGCTGCGACCACATGTGTCCCTGAGACCACACATATCCAACGCCATCGGTGGGGAGCATCATGGGAGGGCCGGCTGCAATGGCGCACAGCGCGCAGAGTGATGACGCCATTTCCAGTGTGGGGGGGGGGGGGGCAGAGCATGGCTGACCGGCGTCAAACAACCGCAGGCCCTAATTTGGGCATCGGAGACGACTCTCTGCCTGATCGCCGATTCCAATATCGGCGTCAGGCAATGGACAATCCAGTCCAACCTTTTTGACCAGATGTTTGGTCACTTGACCTCATCTCTCCTTACTCAGCTCAGTGTCAGATTTTGTAACACTCCTGTGAAGCACCTTTATCATGCTAAAGGCGTTACATATGTATATATATTTAAGTTGTTGTTGACTATTTTGAGTGAAAGTTCTAAACAAGATGGCACAGAAAAGGATAAGCAGCAATTTATAATCAGGACATGGAAGCTGAGCCATATGGCAGACAATTATAATTTAAGAAGATCCCTCGGGAAGTAGAATGACAGACACTCCGGCCTAAGATCTGTCATGAAAGGTGCACATCTCAGGCTTAGATTTTGCTGACAAAATACTGAGCTCAGTGTATTGGACAACATTAAGCTACAATTGATGGTTTGAAAACTGTTTAAAATTTGATTGATTATCTGATTGGGTATCAGAAGGATGTCTTGACTGACTTAAGGCCTTAATGTGGAACCCTTGTGAACCATGGGCGGAATTCTCCGCCCCCCTCCCCCTCCCGGCAGGGTCGGAGAATCGCCCAGGGCCGGCGTCAATCCCGCCCCCGCCGTGGCCCGAATTCTCCGCCACCCGGGAATCGGCGGGGGCGGGAATTGCGCCGCGCTGGTCGGTGGGCCCCCCATGGCAGTCGGTGGGCCCCCCGCGGCGGTTCTCCAGCCCGCAATGGGCCGAAGTCCCACCGCTGACAGGCCAATCCCGTCGGCGGGAATCAAAACACCTCTGATGCCGGCGGGATTGGCGGCGCGGGCGGGCTCCGGGGTCATGGGGGGGGGGCGCGGGGTGACCCCACGGTGGCCTGGTCCGCGATCGGGGCCCACCGATCGGTGGGCGGGCCTGTGCCGTGGGGGCACTCTTTTTCTTCCACCGCGCCATGGCCTTCACCATGGCGGGGACGGAAGAGAACCCCCGCCGCTGCACATGCGCCGGTATGCCATCAGCAGCCGCTGACGCACCGGCGCATGCGTGGACTTCTGCTGCCCGGCAAAGGCCTTTCGGCCCCAGCTGGCGGGGTACCAAACGCCGTTCGCGCCGGTCGGCGGTGCGGCAACCACTCCGGCGCGGGCTTAGCCCCTCAATGTGAGGGCTTGGCCTCTAAAGGTGTGGAGAATTCCACACCTTTGGGGTGACCCGACGCCGGAGTGGTTGACGCCACTCCAATACGCCGGATTCCCCCGCCCTGCCAGGTAGGCCCATGGCCAGGATTCTCCCCTACCCGGCGGGGCGGGGGGTCCCGGCCTATTGGAGTGGCGTCAACCACTCCGCTGTCGGGCCTCCCCAACTCCGCACCTTTAGGGGCCAAACCCTCACATTGAGGGGCTAGGCCCGCACCGGACCCTGCGGGGGGTCGGAGAATTCCGTCCCATATTCTTGGATAATGAGACAATCTAAACTTGTTTTCTTCTGAAGCATCAAAATCTAACAATTGATCTGCATTCATTCCCCATTTTGTCCTTCAAGATTTTCTTTCTGTCAGGGCCTTTTTAAAATGTTGTCAGGAATATAAAGGGAGATCTCATACCAATCAACAGTAAGATTATTTTCTTGCAACAGCTGGGACAGGGTAATAGCACGTTTGGTACAGTTTCTTTTATCTTCTTTTAATCTATAAATCTTTCTGTCTAACCCCAAGGGCAAACTGATACTGCATGAAAAATTATAAACTGGAGGTTAAACCATCTGTTTCTTTTGCTAGTTCAGAGTAATAACAATTATTAATAAGGAAGTGTTCGTCTTCAATTGAAATTCTGTCCATAAACAATAAACCATTGTACACAGTAAACTAAGCCTCGGGGGGGAGACGTGTGCTATGTACGCAGCTCTCTACATAACTGTACTATTCATTCAGGATCAGCAAAGCAAGCAATGGTTGCATTGTACTAGTTACACTGTACAGCAATGCAAATTAGGAGACTGATGCGAAAAAATGTATCAACAGAGCACAAGCATTTCATGTTGTTTTATATTCAGTTGCATATTCAGCAAATACTGACTTCATGAGAGCTAGAAGATACTTTATGAGGGAGCCATACAGAAAACATGGCACAAACCAGCATATGCCAATCGCTGAACTTTATGCTTATTGAAGAAAGAAAAGAGTACTGAAGGTACAGGGTGGATTTATCCATTCCACGCTGCAAAGGTCGGAAATCCTGATCGGGTGGAGAATCCCACATTGGCCCAAAAATGGGTTTGGCACCGGGCAATAGACCCATTACCCCACGAGTAACACCATCCGGACTGTCCTGCTTTGCTGTATAAAAACTGCCACAACGTCATCAGGGCGGCCAGAGTGAGTAGGCAGCAGGCCCCTGGCACCAACTCCCATCCCAAACACCCGTTACCCCAACCCCCCAATCTGGAGAGCAGCCAAACCACCACTCTGCACCCATACTGTATTATATTTGGATTTCCCCAAAAATTTCAACAATGTACTGCATAAAATGCTGCTTAATAAGATACGCACATGGTGTTGGGCTAGTAGATTAGCATGGATAGAGGATTGGCTAACTGTCAGAATACAGAGAGTTGGGATAAGAAAGACATTTTCAGGATGGCAACCTATGACTATTGGAATGTCACAGGGATCAGTGCTGGGGCCACAATTATTTACAAAATATAATTAATGACTTGGACGAGGGCTGTGAATGTGCTATTGACAAGTTTGTGGATGACACAAAAATAGGAAAGCAAATGGTAAGGATGACATAGAGTCAACAGAGGGATAGAGACAGGATAGGTGAGTGGGCAAGAACTTGGCAGATAGAATATAATGTAGGAAAATGTGAAGTTGTGCACATTGGTAGGAAGAATAAAGGAGCTGAGTATTATTAGATGGATATTATTAGAGCTGCCGCACAAAGGAATTTGGGGGACCTTGCACAGAAATCACAAAAAGTTAGCATGCAAGTTCAGCAAGTAATTGGGAAAGTCTTTATTTCAAAGAGAATGGGGTATAAACATTGGGGTGTCTTGCTAAAACTATACAAGGCACTAGTTAGACCCTAGAATACTATGAACAGTTTTAGTCACCTTAACTAAAGAACGATATATTGGCATTGGAGGTCGTCCAGAAAGCATTCACGAGGTTGATCCCAGGTATGAAGGGATTTTCTTATGAGGAGAGGTTAAGTAAGTTGTGCCTGTACTCACTGGAGTTCATAAGACTGAGAGGTAACCTTACTGAGACACATATTGTCTGGGACCTTGACAGGGTAGGTGCTGAGAAGATGTTACCCTTTGTTGGAGAGTGTAGGACCAGAGGGCATAATCTCAGAGTAAGTGGTTGCTCATTTAAGACAGAGATGAAGAGAAATGGATTCTCTTGGAGGGTAGTGAATTTATGGAATTCTTTACCTCAGAGGGCAGTACAGCTGTATTCTAAAGTATGTTCAATGCTGAAATAGGCATATTTTTAATCTGTAAGGAAATAAAGAACTATGGTGAGAAGTCAGAAAAGTGGATTTGAGAACCATATCAGGTCAGTCATAATCTTATTAAATGGCAAGGCAGACTCGTTAGGTTGAATGGCCTACTTCTGCTCCTTCATCTTATGACCTTAAGGTAGATAGATTCTTGTTAGAAAAGGGAATCAAAGGTCATCGGGGGTGGGGGAGGGGTAGATGGAGAATGTGGAATGCAAGACATGTAACACACATGGTCGGATCAAGGAAAACCCCAAGGCTTTTTACTCTTATGTGAGAAATAAAAGAATGACCAGGGTGAGGGGAGGGCTGGTCAAGTACAATAGTGGGAACTTGTGCATGGAGTCAGAAGAAATAGGAGAGGCGTTGAACGAATACTTTTCTTCAGTGTTCACCAAGGAGAGGGGCCATGTTTTTGAGGATGTGAGTGTGATACAGGCGGGTAGGCTGGAGATGGTAGATGTTCTGAGGAAGGATGTATTAACAATTTTGAAAAATCTGAATGTCGACAAGTCTCCTGGGCCAGATGGGATATATCCAAGGATTGTTTGGAAGACAAGGGATGAGATTGCAGAGCCTTTGGCTTTGATCTTTGGGTCCTCACTGTCCATGGGGATAGTGCCAGAGGACTGGAGAGTGGCGAATGTTGTTTCCCTGTTCAAGAAAGGGAATAGGAATGACCCTGGTAATTATAGGCCAGTTAGTCTTACTTCGGTGGTCGGTTCGTTAGTGGAAAAGGGCCTGACGGATAGGATTTATGACCACTTGGAAAGTTGCAGCTTAATCCGGGATAGTCAACACGGATTTGTGAAGGGTAAGTCTTGCCTCACAAATTTGATTGAATTTTTTGAGGAGGTAACTAAGTCTGTAGATGAAGGTAGAGAAGTTGATGTCGTTTACATGGATTTTAGTAAGGCGTTTGATAAGGTTCCCCATGGTCGGCTCATGATGAAAGTAAGGAGGTGCAGGATAGAGGGACATTTGGCCAATTGGATAAGTGACTGGCTATCACATAGAAGACAGAGGGTGGTGGTGGATGGAAAATTTTCAGACTGGAGACCAGTTACCAGCGGTGTACCACAGGGATCAGTACTGGGTCCTCTGCTATTTGTGATTTTTATCAATGACTTGGAGGAGTGAGCTGAAGGGCGGGTCAGTAATTTTGCTGATGACACCAAGATTGGTAGAGTAGTGGATGAGGTGGAGGGCTGTTGTAGGCTTCAAAGAGATGTTGATAGGATGCAGAGCTGGTTTTGTTGCTTGTTATGCTCTGTCCTTCATTGGCTCTATTTTGGTGGTTAATATGGTCGCCATCCTTAATTCTAATTATGCTTGCTCAAGAGTCGCCAGGTATCTTTTCGATACCCCCACAAGGTTCAAAACCGAATACTGATCAAAGACTCGATACAACAGTTAGTAAGTTCAAAATCAATGCTCATTTATTTACACACACAGTCAATTATACTCATGCACAAACTCTACTCACTAAACTATCACTACTACTAAGAGCCTATACTTAACTTCGGGTGCCCACTCAGTCAGAGGAACAATGGTCGCTGTCCGGTTCTGAGGCTGTTGGCATCGAACTTGTATAGAATCGTAGCTAGGGGCGTCTATCTCGTAGCGTGCTTTGACTTTAGACTTACTTGTCTGGTGCAGCTGCTAGGCAGGTCTCTCGCCGCCAAGAGCCAAGGCCAAGAAGAACAATTCTCTCTTGGGGGCTTCTTCTTATACTCAAAGGGTGCTTCGCGTGCTTTTGGGCAGTCCTTAAACTTGGTCCCAATTAATTGGACCATCCTGATCTTTGGTATTGATTTCCTCCAATAAAGGGGTGGCTGCTCTGATTGCTCAGCGGGCCCTAGGTGGCTGTTGGCCTGCTTTGTTTTAGTCTCCTCTGGCGCCGGGGTGTCTGGTTTGATATTGTTTGCTTAAATGTTTCTCTTTTGTCCCTGGAGCTAGCTCATTAGTATGGTAATGTCTTTGCAGTATCGGTCTTGGCTGGGAGCTGCAAACTTCAATCCACAGACAAACCTTGCACTTGCTTGCTTTCTCTGCATTGTCCATTTTTCCCTTCATTCTCTGCAAGTGTCAATTTTGTAATCAGGAAATGGCCACCCCAGGTGGCTACACTTCCTCCTTGTGATCCTCAAAGCGAAACGTGAAGAATCACATTACCGCATCGTCTTCGTTCTCTGACTAAGCGGGGCACCCATGACTAGGCTCAACACTGACCTATACTATGCAATACAATTTTACCTAAAATCATTATACATACATACATCATCAGGAAATAATTTGACGGGGCACTCTGGCATTTAGGCATGCATTACAAAATTTAAAAATTGGAACCTCTAACTATTCTCAATAAACTATCCTCAGTCAAACAATTCAAAAATAATCTATCATCTTAAACTGTACAAAATAGCAGCACATAAATTTCTCTGGATTGGTAGTCAAGCACAGAGATTGCACTTCTTTATTGAAACACAAACGAAACACACACAAAAGGAACGGGTGCACTTTAACTCATGTCAAGGGATTCAGGGGTCTGGTGAAATCCAAAGATAGGGGACCTAAATCTGTATACCCGGGTGTGAGAGCGGTAGGCTCTCCTTTGCCATTTTCTCATTCTGATGGTCTGCACAACACTGCAAAGTATCGCCAGTGCTAAGTGTGCTTCTACAACGTATGAAAGTGAATACCAAGTGATAAAGTTATCACACCAGTTCAGGGTATTGGTAACTGTTGCTGGGCTCTGTGTATTGCAGGGGTGGGAATCATTGACAGCCTGTGGGGTAGGAGTGAGGGGGTTAGCGTCCGCGCGCAACCGAAGCTAAGGTCCATGTGACAAAGATGGAGGTCGTCTTCATCTTTCTTCTCTTCTTTCTTCTCTTCTCTTCTTTTAATCTTTGAGTTTCCGGAGCCCTGTGAACACAAGCATAACACCTGTTATTATCTTGCTTAAGATCCCATGTGGTTGTCTGTCTGCCCTTTATTGCCAATTACCCTTTATAATTGGTCACCATCTGTCACTCCCTCATTTAAAAAAGAAAACGAATTACTGGACAAGACATCCTAGAAAAATACTGACACAGTGCGAGCCATCTCGCAGCCTGTGCGATTTATCATTCCAGTGTTTGAGGATGTAAATAGCATATGGAAAGCAACCTAAGGGTCACCATGAAAGAAACCAAAAATGTACGAACTAAAAAGAGGCAAAATGAGGCGCATATGGGCCGCGGCAGGTAAGAAATGGATGGATTCCCCGGGTAGGATGGTGATCAGTGCCGTATGTGCTCCACCCAAGCGTAGCTGACCAGAGGGGGGTCCTCAGGTAGGGCGGGGATTAGTGCCATTTCTCTACTGCCTGAGCAACCGGCAAGAACGGGAAAGAATGTGGTTGTCGTGGGGGTTGCAATAATGCCTCTTCTCTTCACTCTCAAAACAGAAGAGCAGTTACGAACTGGTGTCTGGGTAAACTTTCAAGTTCTCAGAGGTTTCTGCGGAAAAACTAGTCGGTTGTCCGTGGACAAACTTGTTCCATTAACTGCCAGGGGCATTAAAGGAGTGGTGGCGTGGGGCCATGAAAATGTGCAAATTCGAAACAATCAACACTTAACAGTAACACAAACAAACAAACATGCAACAAACATGGTGCAGGTTCCATCAGAAAGGACACCGTATCTCTCTATCGGTTCCTTTTCACCATCATCTGGACACCTCATTTCTCAGTAGCAAACAGAGTCGCAAAGTTTGGTGGGAGTCAGACTCAATGTCATCATCTTCTCCCGGCTGCCATACTATCGACTGGAGTAACCTTGCCAAAGCTGCGTGGTGCGAATTGCGGTCCATCTCATTGTTCCGGATGAGCCTGAACGAATTATCTCAGTGCCAGAATCGTGTGACAAGTTTGGAGCTATTGGGGTTCAATCCGTAATCGTCGAATGGTGGGTCTGGGTCAGGGGCTTTTATGTATGTGATCTCGAAGGGGGTCACTGAAATAATGCTCGGATTCGCTGGGAGTGGGCCCTGGTACAGGGGGATAGTCATAATGTGGTGTGCTATGGCTGTCGTCATTGCTGTCGCTATCACTGTCGCTGTCGCTGCTGGTTGGGGGCGGGGAGAGGCGGAGTCATGCCTCTTGGGGTGGAGTTGAAGTCATGTCTGAGGACGGGCTGGACTGGCTGGGGGAGGGTAGGAATGCGTCATCTGTGGGCGGGGCATGCTCCTCTGCTGCTGCGAGCAGGATGTGGTGTGTGTGGTTATTCTGCGAGCCATAAGCCTTAAGCTGGTTTATGTGAAACTATGCAGACTTTCCATTGGGATATGTGATCTTGTATACCGAGGGGCTTACTTTGTCTGAAATGGAGTACGGTCCTGAGAATTTTGGGGAAAGGAATGAACTTGGGTTGTATAGCGAAAGCATCACTCGTTGCCCTACTGCAAACTCAGTGGCATGTACTGTTTTGTCGAAACAAGCCTTGCTCTGATTCTTCCCTGTTCCCAGTCTCACAGATGCTGCGAGTTGGGCCGCCTTAATGTTCTCAATTACCTGCTGTACAGCATTTTTGTGTCTGAGGCCTGTGACTTCGGGGCTGGTCAAATCCAATCCTTTTTTTTTATAAATGTTTTTATTCAGTTTTCGTATTTTATATTGAACAAATTACAAATTGTTAGGAGAGAGAAACAAAAAAAAAAAAAAAAAACAAACACGCAAAAATTAACATACATATTTACAGGTAAGCATCTTCGTAGTAGTAACTGCGCCCCCCCCCCCCCCCTCAACATGTTTATTTAGCTTGGTTTTGGGCCTTAGCTAGCCATCGAACCCCCGTAACGAACCTGTAGCCCCCCCCCCCTCCCGCTACCTTCCCCCGACTATTCTTCCTCTTGTACATTGGCCACAAATAGGTCCCGGAACAGTTGCATGAATGGCTCCCACGTTCTGTGGAAGCCGTCGTCCGACCCTCGGATGGCAAATTTGATTTTCTCCATTTGGAGAGATTCCGAGAGGTCGGACAGCCAGTCCGCAGCTCTGGGCGGTGCTGCTGACCGCCAGCCAAACAGGATTCTACGGCGGGCGATCAGGGAGGCAAAGGCAAGGGCATCCGCCCTCCTCCCCAGGAATAGATCTGGCTGTTCTGAAACCCCGAAGACCGCCACTATCGGGCATGGCTCCACCCTCACTCCCACCACTTTGGACATTACCTCGAAGAAGGCTGTCCAGTACTCCACGAGTCTGGGGCAGGACCAGAACATGTGGGCGTGGTTGGCCGGGCCTCTTTGGCACCGTTCACATCTGTCTTCCACCTCCGGGAAGAACCTACTCATACGGGTTCTTGTTAAGTGGGCTCTATGTACCACTTTTAGTTGCGTCAGGCTGAGCCTTGCGCACGTGGAGGTGGAGTTGACCCTATGCAGTGCTTCGCTCCAGAGTCCCCACCCGATCTCCATCCCCAGGTCGTCCTCCCATTTCCTCCTTGTTGCGTCCAGTACGGTGTCGTCCCTATCTACCAGTCGATCATACATGTCACTACAGTTCCCTTTCTCTAGGATACTTGCGTCCAGTAGGTCTTCCAGTAGTGTCTGTCGTGGCGGTTGTGGGTACGTCCTTGTCTCCTTTCGTAGGAAGTTTTTGAGCTGCAGGTACCGTAGCTCGTTCCCCCCAGCTAGCTGAAATTTCTCTGTCAGTTCGTCCAGTGTTGCGATCCTGTCGTCCGTGTATAGGTCCCTGACTGTCAGTGTCCCCCCGTCCTGCCTCCACCTTTTGAAGGTGGCGTCGGTCAGTGCTGGTTTGAACCTATGGTTGTTGCAGATGGGAGCCCTGTTCGACATTTTGGTCAGGCCAAGTTGCTGCCGCAGTTGGTTCCAGGATTGGAGGGTGGCTGTCACCACTGGGCTGCTGGAGTGTTTTTTGGGTGGGGATGGGAGTGCTGCCGTGGCGAGGGCCCGGAGGGAGGTTCCCATGCAGGAGGCCTTCTCCGCACGCACCCACTCAGCTTCTGGCTCCTGGATCCATCCCCTTACTCGCTCGGCTGTTGCTGCCCAGTGGTAGAATTGTAGATTCGGGAGGGCTAACCCTCCCCTGGTTTTTGTTTTTTGTAAGACCTTCTTTGGGATCCTAGCATTTTTACCCCCCCATACGAACGCCATGATGAGTTTGTCCAGCGCTTTGAAAAAGGCCTTGGGGATGTAGATCGGAATGGATCTAAACAGGAAGAGGAACCTGGGCAGTACGTTCATTTTGATCGTCTGAACTCTCCCCGCGAGGGAGAGCGGGAGTGTGTTCCATCTTTGCAGGTCCTTTTAACTTCCTCCGTCAGGCTGGTGAGGTTCCATTTGTGGATCCCTTTCCAGTCATGGGCTATTTGGATCCCCAGGTAGCGGAATTTATGTCGGGCTTGTTTGAACGGCAGCCCCTTTAGTGCTGCCCCCCCCCCCCCCCCCCCCCCTTGCGGGTGTAATGGGAAGATCTCACTTTTGCTCATGTTGAGTTTGTAGCCCGAGAAGGCTCCAAACTCTTTCAGGAGCGCGATGATTCCGTCCATGCTGCTTTGTGGGTCCGAGATATAGAGGAGCAGATCATCCGCATAGAGTGAGACTCTGTGCTCTCTACCTCCCCTTCGGATCCCCCTCCAATTTATTGCTGCCCTGAGCGCGATTGCTAGCGGTTCGATTGCTAGTGCGAACAGCAGCGGGGACAGTGGGCATCCTTGTCTGGTGCCCCTGTGCAGCTGGAAGTATTGGGAGTTGGTATTGTTGGTCTGTACACTCGCCATGGGAGCGTTGTACAGGAGCTTTACCCAAGCGGTGAACCCTGTTCCAAGCCCGAACCGCTCCAGTACCTCTATGAGGTATATCCATTCGACTCTGTCGAAGGCCTTTTCTGCGTCCAGGGAGACGATCACCTCTTGTGTTCTCTCCCCGGAGGGGGTCATTATCACGTTCAGCAGGCGCCTGATGTTCGCGGTCAGCTGTCTACCTTTGACAAAGCCCGTCTGGTCCTTTGTGACCACCTCAGGTACACAGTCTTCTAGCCTTTTGGCTAGGATTTTGGCCAGTATTTTGGCGTCTGCATTCAGCAGAGATATGGGTCTGTATGACCCACATTCCGTTGGGTCTTTGTCTTTCTTAGGTATCAGCGAGATTGAGGCCTGTGCTAACGTGGGTGGCAACGTGCCCCTAGCTAGCGAGTCTGTGAACATCTCCCGCATGTGCGGGGCCAGCGCTGTCGCAAATTTTTTGTAGAAGTCCGCCGGGAATCCGTCCGGTCCCGGCGCCTTCCCCGCCTGCATGGAGCTAATGCTCTCCATGATCTCTCCCAGTGCTAGTGGTGCTTCCAGATCCCGTTTTCTGCCCTCTCCCACAACTGGTATGTTCAGTCCGTCAAGAAACCGGTTCATCCCAGCCTTCCCCGTTGGGGGCTCTGAGGTGTACAGCTCTTGGTAGAAGGCCTTGAAGGTTTTGTTAATCTTCTCTGGTTCTGTTTCCAACGTGCCTCTGGTATCTCTGATTTGCGCAATTTCTCTGCTGGCTGCCTGCTTTCTCAGCTGGTGGGCCAACAGGCGGCTGGCTTTGTCTCCGTGTTCGTATAGGGCCCCGCGTGCCTGGCGGAGTTGGTGTACTGCTTTCCTGGTGGAGAGCAGGTCAAAGTTCCTTTGTAATTCTTTTCTCTCCGCCAGGAGTTCTACAGTCGGGGCCTCGGAGTATTTATGGTCTACCTCCAGTATGGAGTCGACCAGCTTCTGCCTAGCCACCCTTTCCTCCCTATCTCTTTGCGCTTTGTAGGCTATGATTTCCCCTCTTAGTACGGCCTTAAGCGCTTCCCAGAACGTGGAGGGTGAGACCTCCCCGTTTTGGTTGATCTCAGTGTACTCCGCTATGGCCTGCGCTATCCTTTTGCTGAAGGCCTTGTCAGCTAGTAAGGCACCGTCCAACCTCCATTTGGGGCGCTGGGCCCTTCCCGTCTCTAGCCGCACATCCATGTAGTGTGGAGCGTGGTCTGATATCACAATTGCGGAGTATTCCACCTTGTCTATCTCTGGAAGCACCGTTTTCCCCACCACAAAGAAGTCAATTCTGGTGTACACGTTGTGTACTGGGGAGAAGAAAGAGAATTCTTTCTCCCCCGGGTGGGCGAATCTCCAGGGGTCTACTGCTCCCATCTGCTCCATATAGTGGCTGAGTTCCCTTGCCATGTTTGAGGTTTTCCCCGTTCTGGGGTTTGATCTGTCCGTCGTTGGGTCCTGTACACAGTTGAAGTCCCCCCCCATGATTAGTCGGTGCGTCGCTATGTCCGGGATTTCTGCCATGGTCTTTTGGATGAAGCTCGTGTCGTCCCAGTTGGGCGCGTACACGTTAACTAGAACTACCGGCGCCCCATCCAGGGCCCCGCTGACCATGACATACCGTCCCCCTGGGTCCGTAACCGTCTTTGTCACCCTAAACATTGTCCTCTTGCCAATCAGGATCGCCACCCCCTTGGCCCTTGCCCCATAACAGGAATGATAGGTTTGTCCCACCCAGCCCTTTCTTACCCGCAGTTGGTCCTGCTCCCTCAAGTGCGTCTCTTGGAGGAAGACTATGTCGGCCCTCATGTTTCTAAGGTGGGTGAGGACTCTAGATCTCTTCACTGGGCCGTTAAGTCCCCTTACGGTCCAGGTGACTATTCTGGTGGGGGGCTTCTGCCCCCTTGCTCCTGTGGGGTTAACCATATTTGTCCGGTGGACGCGCCCCTGCCCTCTGGGGTTTCCCTATGTTAGGGGGCCGTCCAGGATGTCCACTATCACTGCTCTCCCCATGCGGTCGGGTCCCTGCGCTCCGGGGTTCCCCCTTGTCCCGGGGACACCCGCCATGGCCGTCCACTTTGTGTCCGCCACGCGGGTAGTCCCCTGCACTCCGGGGGGCCCCTTCACCCACAGACCGTACTGGGTGGGTGCTTGCAGCAGTTCCCTGTTTCGAGCCCTTGTCTGTGGCACTTTGTGGCCCTATTCCCTTACTGGCCTCTTTTGTCCCTTCGTCCCTGCGTTTCCCCTCCCTGGTCTCTCGCCCCCCGGGGGCCCCCCCCCCCCCGCTCTATCCCTTTTGGGGATACCCCTGTGTACCCCTCCATTGCCCCTCTCTCCCCCATTCCTGTCCCCATTTGCTCTCCCACCTTTGATGGGTGATCCCCCCCCTCCCCTGCCTGGCGCCTTCCCCCCTGTTGGGGGTGCGCTGCGGCCCTGCTCTGTTGCGCGCCCCCTTCGCTAGCTTTCCTGCTAGCACGGTGGCTCCCCTCTCGGAGGTTGCTGTCCCGCTTCCCCTCTCCCCTCTCCAGTACTCCCGTTCCCTCGTGCCGGGGCCTGGCCTCCCACCTGGAGCGGGCCCTAGGGCATTGGGTTGTTTTCCGTTCTGGGTGTTCCTGCCAGGGGGGAGGGGGCTGGCTTTGCCTCGCCCCTCCCCACCCCCCCCGTCGGCATGACGTGTCTCCTTGCCATGGGCCCCTCGTCCCTACTTCCCATGGCGTTTTTCCAGCCCGTGCTCCTCGACGAATCTATTCGCCTCGGCAGGGGCTGTAAAGAAATATTCCTTGTGTTGGTATGTGACCCAGAGTTTTGCTGGGTACAGCATACCAAAACGTACTTTGTTCTTATAGAGAGCTGCTTTCGCTCTGTTGAACTCCGCCCGTCTCTTAGCTATGTCCGCTCCAAAATCCTCGTAGATTCGGATGGCGTGCCCGTCCCAATTGCAGGCTCTATTCTCCTTGGCCCAGCGCAGGATTGTCTCCCTATCCCGGTACCGGTGCAGTCTGGCTATAACTGCTCTCGGTTTTTCCCCTTCCTTGGGCTTCGGGCGCAGTGACCGATGAGCTCTGTCCATTTCCGGTGGGGTGGGAAAAGTTTCCCGCCCCACTAAGGAGCCCAGCATCGCAGCCACGAATGTTGTGGGATTTCTACCCTCTATCCCCTCTGGCAGGCCCACTATCTTGATATTTTGCCTTCTCGAGCTGATCTCCTGGTCGTCTACCCTGCCCTTCAGGCTCCCCTGTGTTGCACTCAGTTTCACCATTCCCCTCTCCAGGGATATGACCCGGTCGCTCGCGTCAGTCGCTGCCTTCTCCAGCTCTTTAATGGTTGCCCCCTGGGCTTCCAGTATCTTCCCTTGGGTTTCCAGTATCTTCCCTTGGGCATCCACTTTCTTCTCCAATCTGGTCAGAACCTGCTGCACCCCTGACATGGCCCTGGTCACTGCTGCCTGTGCTGCGGCCTCTGCGTCTGCTTTTAACTCTGCCTTGAATGCCTGCAGCTGCTCCCTCACCACCTCGGCAAAGGCTTCCTTCCAATTCACGCCCCCCTCTAACCCCAGGGGAGAGGTTGCCCGCCCGTCCAGCTCTTCTGGATGCGGCGAAGCATCCTTCCCGCCGCTTCGCGTGTTGACTCGTTCGCCCGAGCTGGCTTTCCCTTTGCCCAGTCTACTTCCGGTGCCCCCTTTCTCTTGGCTCTCTTCTGGCACTTTTTTCTCCCCCTTCCCCTTCATCTTTTCTTCTCTCCTTGTTCTTCTTTTTCCCCCTTTTCCGCACCCTATTTTTATTTTATTTATTATTATATATCTATATATGTATATATATATATATATATATATATATATTTTTTTTTTTTAATTTATTTCCCCTACCCCTTTTCTCTTTACCAGTTTTCTTTTGGGAAGAACAGAAATACAAGTCTCTTTTTTCTTTTGTCTTCTTTCCCCACTCAACCAGGAGAGAGAGTCCCTTTGTCTTTGCCACGTGGTGGTCACAGCAGTTGGGGGGGGGGGAGGGGCGAGTGGGCCGGTGGTCGCTGCTGGGGGGGGGGGGGTGGGGGTGGTCGCTGCTGGTTGGGGGGGGGGTGGGGGTGGTCGCTGCTGGTTGGGGGGGGGGGGTCCCCGCTGCTGGCTGGGGGGGGGGGGGTTGTGTCCCCGCTGCTGGCTGGGGGGGGGGGGGGGTTGTGTCCCCGCTGCTGGCTGGGGGGGGGGGGGGGTTGTGTCCCCGCTGCTGGCTGGGGGGGGGGGGGGTTGTGTCCCCGCTGCTGGCTGGGGGGGGGGGGGTTGTGTCCCCGCTGCTGGCTGGGGGGGGGGGGGGGTCCCCGCTGCTGGCGGGGGGGGGGGGGTCCCCGCTGCTGGCTGGGGGGGGGGGGGGGAAGAGAAGAGGGGCCGCCGCCGCCGCACCGCTCCTGGCCCGCGTGGGGGGGGGGGGGGGAGAGAAGAGGGGCCGCCGCCGCCGCACCGCTCCTGGCCCGCGTGGGGGGGGGGGGAGGGAAGAGGGGCCGCCGCCGCCGCACCGCTCCTGGCCCGCGGGGGGGGGGGGGGGGGGGAAGAGGGGCCGCCGCCGCCGCACCGCTCCTGGCCCGCGTGGGGGGGGGGGAGAGAAGAGGGGCCGCCGCCGCCGCCGCACCGCTCCTGGCCCGCGTGGGGGGGGGGAGGGAGAGGGGATGGACCTGCTGCTGTTGGACCCCCCTGTCGCCGCTCCGCTGCCGCTCCGGCTCCTCCGCTCCCGCTCCGGCTCCTCGGCTCCTCCGCTCCGGCTCCTCCGCTCCCGCTCCGGCTCCTCCGCTCCGGCTCCTCCGCTCCGGCTCCTCGGCTCCTCCGCTCCGGCTCCTCGGCTCCTCCGCTCCGGCTCCTCGGCTCCTCCGCTCCGGCTCCTCGGCTCCGGCTCCTCGGCTCCCGCTCCGGCTCCTCTGCCGGCGCTCCTCCTCCACCGTCCGGCCTGTCGGGGGGGGGGGGGGGGGGGGTTGTTCTTCTTGTTGTCTACCGCTTGCGGGAGCCCCTCTCCCTGCGACCTCCTCGCTCGCCGCCCGGAAGTCAAGTCTCAAATCCAATCCTAATAAATATTCTGTCCCTTTCATGGGGCGTCCGGTCATGAGAGTGTGGGGGTTGAATCCTGTGGACGTGGATACCGTGTTCCTTAAAAACATTAAAGCAAATGAGAGAACTGAATCCCAGGTGCTGTTATTTTGCTGAACCATTTTCCTGAGGGTGGCTTTTAGTGTTCTATTCAGTCGTTCGACGATACCACTTGACTGGGGGTGGTATGCAATATGAAACTTTTGTGTTATTCCGAAAATCGTGAGGACGTTTTTCATAACTCGTCCTGTGAAATGGGAGCCTTGATCGGACTATATACTGCGGGGGGAGTCCCCATCTTGTAAAGATGTGGTGGGTTAGGATTTTTGCGGTTGTCTTTGCCGTATTCATTCGTGATGGAAAAGCTTCCACCCATTTTGTGAAGGTGCTGATGACCACCAACACATACTTATATTCCTGAAAGGAGGTAGGGGTCCTATGTAATTTATCTGGAGATTAGTGCAGGGGCCATTAACAGGGTGGGTATAACTTTTTTGCATATCTGTCCGGATTGTTCTGGGCACAGATCAAGCAATTCTCTATATAGTGGGTGACGTTGGCTTTTAAATTTGGCCACCAGCAGAGCGGTTTGAGGTGGGCTAACCGTCTTTCAAAATCACACCGTCATGTGTGGTTACAGAATTCTTAAACTTGTCATAAGGGGCTGGGAAGGTTCCCTTTTAAACTTCCCTGGGTTTCTCATCTTCCTTCTGAGCCTGAGCTAAATCCTGTATGTTGGTCTGTGAGACCTGAACTGCGTGTACTGGGGTGCTTCCGGTGGGGGGGGGGGGCCCAAAAATAACCATGCCTGGAACGTAAGGCATCTGCTTTAACGTTAACAGGGGGGAACGGTGATGACTGCAAACCTTAATAATTCCATACTTCTTGGGCGCGATTCTCCGCACACACGACGGTGCGGAGAATAGCGGGGGTCGTAAATTTTTACGGCCACGCTAGTCTGACGCCCTCCCGCTATTCTCCCCCCCCCCCACGCCCGACTCCCAACACGAATCGCTGCCGCCGTTTTTTTACGGCGAGCAGCGATTCTCAGCTGGCCGATGGGCCGAAGTCCAAGCCCTTTACGACCGTTTTTACGAACGTCAAACACACCTGGTCTGACCGTTCGTAAAAACGGCCGTAAAGTTCGGATCTTGGCAACCATGGCACCGATTGGCACGGCAGTACCACCGATCGCGGGCAGCAGGTCCGATTCCCGTGCACTCTTTGTCCTTCCGCCGCCCCGCTGTATCCATTCGCGGGGCGGCTGAGGGGCATCCCGGCCCGCGCATGCGTGGGTTTCGCGCAAATGCGCGATGACGTCATCCGCGCATGCGCGGGTTGGAGTCTTCCAATCCGCGCATGCACGGCTGACGTCATGTGACGCGTCAGCCATCGCAAACTCTGGCAAGCGGGCTTAACGAAATTCATTAAGCCCGCGATGCCGGAGTTCACGGCCGCGGCATACTAGCCCCGACCGGGGACCAGAATCGGTTCCCGGTCGGGGGGGGGGAGGCTGGCGTCAAACCCGCCCGTTTTTGACGCCAGCCTTACGATTTCTCCCTGTTTGGGAGAATCGCGCCCCTTGTATTTTGCCTTCTCTGAAATATGGCGGAGTAATGGGGCTGAGGGTAGGGGTTTTCCGTCTGCGGAAACAAATCCTCTTGTTTCCCACAGGGGTAGGAATTCCGTGACACTATTTCAGACATACAAGCTGTCCGAATAGATGTCCGCTGGGGTCGGGAATGACTCGGGGACTCAACGTATGCGATTGCTGCCAGCTCTGCTGCTTGCGAGCCTAATTGCCCTGGCAACTTTAGGGGAATCTCTTCTAGGGCGCGTCCCTGCGCGTCCTCTACGTAAATTCCGCAACCTGTTATTCTTTCTCCATTCAAAACTAGAGGAGCCATCTACATAAATCTTCAGGGGTGCACACGTGTCTGTGGGCTGGGGTCTCTGGAGTGTACTACCTATTTTCTTGGGAGGTGTCTTCGGAATAAATGGGCCTGTGTTGTGTTGTGTGGTGATGATCTCACACTCGTGAGGGGTGCCTAGGTACTGTAAATTATCGGCGAGGGAAGTGTGGGTCTTTGTTCGTTTAACTGTAATGTCCCGTCCCTGTAAAAGAAGGGTCCAATGGGCTGCGTGGATTTGGCTGACTGTGCCATTTTTGAGTCAGCCGTCTAACAATAACTGTGTTAGTGTGTGTTCAGTGAGGATAGTGATGGCGTTGAGTTGTGTTATGTATGCAAAATATTATACTGCCCAAAAAATTGCGGAGGTGCCTTACACAGGCAGAAAATCCTTGCTCGACAGGGTCTAAAATACGTGAGGCGTATGTCACGGGTCGTAATTGGCCATGGCATTCCTGGAGGAGCACGGCCGAAAGGGTTCGTTCGGTGCTTGCTACTTCAATAGTGTACGGGGATGGGGGGTCTGGACCTGTAGTGCGGGGGCTGTGCTGAGTACTCTTTTTAAAGCATCCACGGCATCCATATGCTGTGGAAGCCATTCCCAAGGTGCCTGCTTCTTGAGAAGTTCTGATAGGGGCGCTGCTTTAGTGGCAAAACCGTCAATATGATTTCGGCAGTAGCCAAACAGTCCGAGAAATGACCGGAGGGCTCAGATATTGTCGGGAAGGGGCAATTTGACGATCGAGTCAATTATTTTTTGCTCGATCTCACGTATACCATGTGTGATTACTGTTCCCAAGTAAATCACTTTTTCTTTCAAAACCTGGGCCTTTTTGGGATTAACTTTACAACCAATTTCTTTCAGGAGTCCTAGGAGTTCTGCGAGAAGCGAAATGTACTCTGCTTTTGTGTCTGTCTGTTGTAGCAAGTCGTCTACATGCTGGACCAGACAATCAGGGCGGGAAAATTTAGCTAATCCATTTGCCAGCTGTCTGTGGAAAATGGAGGGGGAGTTGTGGAAACCTTGTGGAAGGCACATCCACGTATACTGCTGTGAATGCGAATTTATACTGGCGCGCTTTATCCAATGGAATGGATCAAAACCGTTGCTAATGTCCAAAACTGAAAAGAATTTTGACTGGTCCCTGTTTGAGCATGGTCTTGGGACTCGTGGCTATGGTGGGGGCTGCTGCTGGGGTTACTTTGTTCAGTTCCCGCTAATCAATGGTCAGTCGCCATGATCCATCCGGTTTCCTGACGGGCCAAATTGGGGCATTGTTCGTGGAGGCTAATACGCCTTGGTCTAGTAAATTATCTATTACTTTTGAGATTTCTCCCTCTGCTTCCCGGGGAAATCCATACTGCTTCTGGAGTCTGTGGTCAGGACCTGTGATATGCACAGAGTCAGCCATTCTGCCACAGTCGTGCTTGGGCTGTGCAAATGCTGCTTTGTGTTCTTGCGGGACTGCCCTAACCTGTCTGTCTGAACTAATGGCTCGAGGGTCGAACCAGAAGTTTCCTACTGAGCGTATTCTGTTCTCGTACTCTCCTACTGTGAGTGCGGTGAGGGTTTGTGATGCCTTTGCCATTTTCCAAACACACTTGTTAACTGGATCAAAGGAAAGATTGTGGGAGCTCATAAAATCGATCCCTATGATATGTTCTGCTGTCTGGGGCAGATCAACTAAAACTACGGGGTGCTTGGTGGTAATGGTGCCTATTTGTATCGCTTCAGGGTCTGTGATGTGTCCCTGTTGTAAATGACCTGTAAAGCCGTTGAGTGTGATGGTGTTGTGGGCCACGTTTCTCGTTGAAGCATCGTGGAGGAGTTGAGTGTGGTGCAGAACCGTCCCGTGTCCCAAAGAAATTCCATGGGCTGTCACCGGATTTTGCCTGTTACGATCGGTCGACTGGACTTATCCCAAAGGGTGTCGCAGACCCAAGTTGGGGAGCCCGAACACCGTCAGTCGGTGCCGTTCATGTCTCCATTGTCTGAACGGGCACTGACGCTATGAATCGGCTTTGCCCTATTCCTATTTAGAGTGCCTGTCTGTTGGACTCTCTGCTGCTTCTGTGGCGGGTTGCACTCTCATGCAAAGTATCCTAAATGTCCACAATTGTCACACTCCTGTGATTTGGGCTGGGGTGGGCTGTTCCTGCCCTCATTTATCCATGCAGGGTTCTGGTGCGCTTTTACTGGATGCATGTCTGTATCTGCCTGTTCTTCCTCGGGTTTGATAAATGCCGTTTTGTTGTGTACTGATTGCTCCCAAGCGTGGGACAGCCTTTTCAAAACCCATTTTCATTGGGGGCCTCGTCTGAGGAGTCATAATGTGCACATTATGTCTCTGTCCTGCCTCTGTTGCATGGGAGACCAGGATTCAAGTCCATTTGGCCATATTATCTGCGGACAAATGGTCGCGGTCTAATTCTCCAAAAACTGCGGTAAAGTGAATCCACAAGCTTCCAGCAAACGCTGTGGGGTGCTCTAATTTCTTTTGCTTACTGGATCAAAGGAAAGGTTGTGGGAGCTCATAAAATTGATCCAGGTTTCCTCTGTTGTAGCCGATTGCATCAAGGATAGCTGTGTGCATCTCTTTGAGGGTGCCTCCTGTGGGTCGGGAAGGACTGCCACGACTGAAGGGTCGAGGCTTAAAACTGTGAGCTTTACCTGCTCTCTCTCGTCCAGGCCGTACATGGTGGCCTGCTGTTTAACTTTCGCGAAAAACTGGTGGGGGTCTGATGTGGGGAGGAACGGTGTAATTTTTCCACACACATCCCGTAATTGAGTCACGGTTAAGGGGGTTGTGTAGAGGAAATCTGTGTCTCCTTCTGCTGCGGCCCTGCGGTATGTGGTTACAGGGTTCATGGGGGTGTGTTCTGCCTGTTCAGTGGGGGGTTGGGATGCTCTCCTTTTCTGCGGCTTTTCCTGCGTACATGCTCCATGTACGTATCTATGGGCCGTTTCATTTAATTCCTGCCGATCGGGGCTGTTTTCCTGATCTAGTTGGGGTCCGAATGTACTCTGAAATCCATTTTGAACTGAAAGCACGGATTGCAATTCTGCAATTTGCTTCCGGCACTTTGCGTGGTCTACGGAGCTCTGCCTTTGTTCCATTGTGGAAATATGGAGTGCTCTTAGGGTTGCTTTCAAATCATTGCACTGTTTCTGCAATGTTTCTACCTGCTGCTCGGTTTCTTGTCTTACCAAGACCGCACGTTGTTTGTCCTGGTAGGCCTTATCATACTGGGTCTGGAAGCTACTTAAGTGCGCGAGACAAGACTGGTGTGCCCTCTTGGCATCATCCACCTCTCTGTCCTTTGCTGCTAGCTTCTCTCTCAAATCTCTATTCTCCTTCTCAATCTCACTCACATCTACCTCGCTGGTTCAAAACTCTCCTCTATCTCTCTACGAAGTGTCCGAACGACCTCCTCTGTGCCTCGCAATTGTGCCAGACAGGCCACGATTGCCATCAGCTTGCGAGCTTTTCCAAAGCTCTTCTTGTGTATCTCTGACAGGTTCTCCCACCAAGTATTTTTTTTTTAAAATTTAGATTACCCAATTATTTTTTCTAATTAAGGGGCAATTTAGCGTGGCCAATCTACCTACTCTGCACATTTTTGGGTTGTGGGGGCGAAACCCACGCAGACACGGGGAGAATGTGCAAACTCCACACGGACAGTGACCCAGAGCCGGGATCGAACCTGGGCCCTCAGCGTTCCCACCAAGTATGTCCTATACTCCCGGGAGCAGTTTCATCATTGGCGCAGAATTCACTCCAAAGGGGTCATCCTGTTAATTCCTGGTTAATTTGCTGTCAGTCTAGATTCAATAAAATATGAGATGGATTTGCAGGTATCATATCATTTAATAATAACTAACTTGCAAGGCTGCATCAATCCATAGAGCTACAGGACACACATACTGTCTTCTGTTAGCATCCAGGAGTAAGAGAGAGAGAGACAAAAGCTTTTCTCCAGATATATTTAAAATCACAGTAAGATTCACATATAAGCTTCCCATTGGTCATTCTATACACCTCCTGACCTGGCCATATATCCTGATTGGTCACTTTGCATTGTAACCCCAGCATCCTTTTCACCATGCTCACCACGAGTTACCATCCCCCCGAGCCATGCTGTGCTCTCCTTTGTTCTGTCTGTGAACACATTACCCTCAGGGTCCTACGGTCCACCCCCCATCGTTGTTCGCTTCCTCAATCCTTTCCCTTTGAGGTCCTTTCTAATTTCATCTTCCCAAACGGGATACTGTCCTAGGGCTAAATAGTTGGCTTTTAAAGCAGACCAAGGCAGGCCAGCAGCACGGTTCAATTCCCGTACCAGCCTCCCGGAACAGGCACCGGAATGTGGTGACTAGCGACTTTTCACAGTAACTTCATTTGAAGCCTACTTGTGACAATAAGCGATTTTCATTTCATTTCATTTCTACTGGTCGTTGCGACCTCGAATTCCTGGGGGTTCATAAGGCATTCCATTGCCTACATTGCCATCTTTTCTCTCTATCTCTGGGTTCTCTACTAAATTTGGAACAGCGGATGATAAAGTGGTGATGTAGACACAGAACGGCTTATGTTAGTTTCTGGCTTACAAAACTCCTGACAAAATCTCTCAGGTTTACCTTATATCCCTGTTAGTACGAATGCATTAACATACTTACGAATTCTGGAGGCTTGATCAGTATTGTCCAAACGCTTGTGGTTTTTCTGTTTCTAATTGGATTTCTAATTCAAATTTTGGGTTCTCTCGGAGTGGTAGGGCCACTTCTAAGTCGAGTCCGATCAGAGTCGCCAGTGAATGTTGCTTGTTATGCTCTCTCCTTAATTAGCTCTGTTTATGGTGGTTAATATGGTTGCTGACCTTAATTCTAATTATGCTAGCTCAAGAGTTGCCAGGTATCTTTTCGATACCGCCACAAGGTTCAAAACCGAATACTGATCATACACTCGATACACCAGTTAGTAAGTTCAAAATCAACGTTCATTTATTTACACACACAGTCAATTATACTCATGCACAAACTCTACTTACTAAACTATCACTTCTACTAAAAGCCTATACTTAGCTTCGGGTGCCCACTCAGTCAGAGGAACAATGGCCATTGTCCGGTTCTGAGGCTGTTGGCATCGAACTTGTATAGAATAGTAGCTAGGGGTGTCTATCTCGTAGCGTGCGTTGACTTTAGACATACTTGTTCTGGTGCAGCTGCGAGGCAGGTCTCTCGCCGCTGAGAGCCAAGGCCAAGAAGAACGATTCTCTCTTTGGGGCTCCTTCTTATACAAAGGGGGCTTTGCGCGCTTTTGGGCGGTCCTTGAACTTGGTCCCAATTAATTGGACCATATCCTGATGATTGGTAGCGATTTTCTCCAATAAAGGGGTGGCTGCCCTGATTGCTGGGCGGGCCCTAGGTGGTTGATGGCTTGCTTTGTTTTAGTCTCCTCTGGCACTGGGGTGTCTGGTTTGGTATTGTTTGCTTAAATGTTTCTCTTTTGTCCCTGGAGATAGCTCATCAGTATGCTAATGGCTTTGCAGTATCGGTCTTGTCTGGGAGCTGCAAACTCCAATCCACAGACAAACCTTGCACTTGCTTGATTTCTCAACATTGTCCATTTTTCCCTTCATTCTCTGCAAGTGTCCTTTTTGTAATCGGGACGTGACCACCCCAGGTGGCTACAGGATGAAAAGTGGCAGATGGAGTTTAACCCTGATAAGTGCGAGGTGATTCATTTTGGTAGAAAAAAATTGAAAGCGAATTACAGGGTCAACGCCAGGGTTCTGAGGAATGTGGAGGAACAGAAAGATCTTGGGGTTCATGTCCACAGATCTCTGAAGGTGCCACCCAAGTGGATAGAGCCGTGAAGAAGTATAGTGTGTCAGCCTTTATTAACAGGAGGCTTGAGTCTAAGAGCCGTGGGGTTATGCTGCAACTATATATGACTTTGGTGAGACCACATTTGGAGTATTGTATGCAGTTCTGGTCACCTCATTATAGGAAGGATGTGGAAGCATTTGAAAGGGTGCAAAGGAGATTTACCAGGATGCTGCCTGGTTTGCAGGATAGGTCTTATGAGGAAAGGTTGAGGGAGCTTGGGCTTTTCTCTTTGGAGCGGAGGAGGATGAGAGGTGACTTAATAGAGGTTTATAAGATGATGAGGGGGATAGATAGAGTGGACGGGTGGATGTAGCTGTTACAAAGGGGCGTAACTATACCATTCAGGGTGGGAGATATAGGAGGGATATCCGAGGTAGGTTCTTTACCAGAGAGTGGTTAGGATGTGGAATGGACTGCCTGCTGTGATAGTGGAGTCGGACATGTTAGGAACTTTCAAGCGGTTATTGGAAAGGCACATGGAGCACACCAGAATGACAGGGAGTGGGATAGCTTGATCTTGGTTTCGGACAATGCTCGGCACAATATTGAGGGCCGAAGGGCCTGTTCTGTTCAATGTTCTATGTTCTATGGTTGATAGCTTTAAGTTCCTGGGGGTCACCATCACCAATAGTCTGTCCTGCTCCACTAACATTGATGCAACAGTCAAGAAAGCACACAATGTCTCTACTTCCTATGGAAGCTAAAGAAATTTGGCATGACTGCATCAACTCTCACAAACGTCTACAGATGTGTGATGAAGAGTATCATATCCAGCTGCATCACAGCTTGATATGGCAACTGCTCGGTCCAAGATTGCAAGAAACTGCAGAGTGTGGTAAACTCAGCCTAACGCATCACACATGGTTGTCACCCCCACATTGATTCTGTGTACTTCTCCTGCTTTGGCAGGAATGCAGACAGCATTATAAGAGACCCCTCCCACCCAGGCATTGCCTTCTTCCAGGCCCTTCCATCAGGCAAATGGTACAGAAATCTGAAGACTCGCACATCCAGACATAAGAACAGCTTCTTCCCCACAGCCACAAGACTCCTCAACGACTCCCCCTCAGACTGATCTGTTCCCTGTAAGAACACTATTCACAATGCCCTATGCTGCTCTTGCTCATGTATTTGCTTTGTTTGGCCCCTTTTTTGCACTGTAACTAATCACTGTTTGTCGATGTACTCTGTTGATTATTCTTTTGTCTACTATGTACGTACTGCGTACGTTCCCTCGGCCACAGAAAAATACTTTTCACTGTACTTTGGTACATGTGACGATAAATCAAATCAGATCCGCCGTGATCTTATTGTGTGGGGAGCAGGCTCGAGGGGCTGAATGATCTACTTCTGGTCAGATTTTGTATGTAGGTATGTTCGGTAAGACTGACTTTCAGAGAGATGGAGGTCAATGGCAGGCCACTAGCCTGGAATCTGTTTTTCTAATTCTGAGGTTAAACACCAACTGAAGACAGAATTCAGAAGCTGTATAAATGAAACAATTCAAACAGCTCAAGTCTTGGTCATGTAACAGGGTGACTACAGGTCGAGCTGTTCAACCAGCGATGGACTTTAGGGACTTTCATTCAAACACACTGCATTTTGAGCAGATAACTGCGGAACCATGGGAAGCACAAGTGGCTAGCACTGTGGCTTCACAGAGCCAGGGTCCCAGGTTAGATTCTCCGCTGGATGACTGTGCGGAGTCTGCACATTCTCCCCGTGTCTGCATGGGTTTCCTCTGGGTGCTCCGATTTCCTCCCAAAGACATGCAGGTTCGGTGGATTGGCCATGCTAAGTGTCCAAAAAGGTTAGGAGGGGTTATTGGGTTACGGGGATAGGGTGCAAGTGAGGGCTGAGCTGGGTCGGTGCAGACTCGATGGGCCGAATGGCCTCCTTCTGCACTGTATGTTCGATGTTCTGAAATAATATGGAAGGGAAACACATTCTTAAGGTTCTTTTTTCTTCATGTTTTCTCAGCATGAGGCAGTGACGCTACCCACGGCATCACAAGACCTCCCCCATTATCTGTGAAATGTTAACTACACATCTGAAAAGGAAAACATCTGTGTAATTGCAGAATTAATTTATTCCAGATAAATGTTAACACAAGATTTTCAAAGATGGATACAGAATTCAGAATAGGATTAACGGCTTTTTAGAACTTTTCCACTTAATTAAAATGCACAAATCTCTGTAAAAATGAACAGATCAAAGACATATAAATATGCTTTGCAGAAAAGTTATGTTACCTTTATTGTTCTCTGATTGACGTTTAAAGGTATGTTGAACTCTTGATGTCTAACCCATCAAAAAAATAATTAAACACAATATTAAGACCAATCATAAAGCAAGTTGATTTTAACAAGAAGCAATAAATTATTAGCTTCTCAAAATAAATAAGGAAAGGTTTGGCCTGCACTATATAAATGTTGAGCTCTCAAAAGTGGTTTCCTGGTCAGGAGCTTCCAACGCATAAAAGAATAAATGGAGTCACAATAAAATTTATATATGAAATGTTCAGTGTATTTTGATGTAAGGAAAAAAAACCAAATAAAACTCACAATTTATACAGGCAGACATTATTTGCACTCTGGTTATTTTGGGGATAGGGCATACACAGTTGCTGGCTGGGTGGTCTGTCACACATCTATTTCGAAGCCTGGTTTTAGCTCACGGTTTTGGGGATTGATGGTTACCATGACTTAAAGATGTGAGATCTGCATGTTTAGCACTCAAGTGCTGATTTGAAGCAATTTTCCTGGAGCGTCCCCCATTTCCACTGAAGGCAATGTGAGCTGGCTGACACACAATGGACAATGCAGGATGTCTCATAGTTTGAGGGGTAGGGTGCACAGGTCCTCATGGGTGCAGGCCCAGACAAGCAGGCTTGACATGTGTCCACAGGGGGAAGAAGCCATTGAGGTTGCTGATGCACAGATGTGAGAGGAGATTGCTCAAGAAGACACAGGGAGGAACATAATCCTCAGGATGTGGCTCCAGACCTTTAAAAAAATACTTTACACAAATGGTCAAGATAAGTTTATCCCACTAAATGTCCGACACACTTCCAATTGAATATTCCAATTGAAGGGGCTGTTTAGCACACTGGGCTAAATCGCTGGCTTTGAAAGCAGACCAAGCAGGCCAGCAGCACGGTTCGATTCCCGTAACAGCCTCGGGCTTTTCCCAGTAACTTCATTGAAGTCTACTCGTGACAATAAGCGATTTTCATTTTTCATTTAATTTCATATGTCCGCATGAGCAAGATGGACAATATTTTGTTACTTTATGAAGCTTCATAGCCCCCATAGAGAAAGCTTCTACAGAGCCAAATATGTACCACAGGATGTCAGAGAAACATCTTAATAAAGAGCATAAATAATATCACATTGTGAAAAGCAGCTACATATCAAATTTAAGCTTGTTTAGCTCAAATATAAATTGATAAGCAGGGGTAGATCGCAATAATCAATTCACATATATCAACCACTATTAAAACTATTACCCAGCTGATTTAAAAATCTTTCAATCAAACATCAACAGCCCAGGAAAGAGTAGATGGAAAGACATGTTACGCCAAATACTTTTTGAAAATCCGTTCAATTCTCCACTAAATCAAATATTTGTTTCCAGAAATAAGATTTGAAATACAATTTAGTATGATACTCCTGGCAGGTACTGAGGAACAATCCTTCCGATAAGATATTAACCCAAGGCCTTGCCCACCTGTTCAAATGGACATAAAGGGCATTGTTCAAGGAAGTCGTCCTAGTCGCCCAAAGAATAGGTATAACTAAGTATTCAGGAACGAACTGGTCATTAATTTGATTGCAGTTTGACAGACCTAACCATGCACAAATTGACCATTGTATTTGTCTACTTACTCTTCAAAAATAGGTATTTGATTGTGAGAAGCTTTGCAACATCAACATCATTGGACAGTTTCATCCAATTTGGTGCAATTCAGGTACATATAGGTACATATAGGCTTTCATATAGGTACATAAAATCATAAAGTTCACAAGGAAATTTGTTTACTCTGCCATTTTCTGTGAGAATATGCGCCTGGCAACATTTTCATTCAAAGGCATATGGCTCTCTTAAGATTTTAATATCATTTTTATCCCGTACTCATGCCTGATAGCAGAAGTAACAACTAACAATGCCAGTGAGCATCTGTGTCCACAATTCCAAGAGTGTATCTGAGCAGATCTGCTTTGTGAGGTGTTCAATGTTCAGCCTGTTGCGTGGTTGATTATGTGATTCTCCTGACTATTGCTGCAAACTGTACTTGATTGGTTAGGCCTGGGTATGGACTCAGGGAAAAGTATAAACAAGTCATTGAAGCTGCTGGAAGCTGGAGCTGTAAGCAGGGATCGGACATTTTAAATGTGAATAATGCCTGTTACTTATGTAGAAATCTTTACATTGCTCTGAGATATATGACACAATGGGCAAAACTCAGTTCAATTAATAACTCAAGTGCTACTGGATTGGTGCTGTTTCTCAGGTACTTAGGATTTTAGAATCATACAATCTCCGCAGTGCAGAAGGAGGCCATTCGACCCAACGAGCCTGTACCGACCCTCTTTGAAACAGTACCTGATTTAGGCCGATTCTCCCACCCTATCCCTGTAATCCCACCAAACCTTTTTAGACACTGATGGGCAATTTACCATGGCCAATCCACCTAACCTGCACATCTTTGGACTGTGGGAGGAAGTTGGAGCACCCAGAGGAAACCCACACAGACACAGGGAGAATGTACAAACTCCATGTCGGTGCAACATCGAGGGCCGAAGGGCCTGTACTGCGCTGTATCGTTCTATGTTCTATGTCCACACAGTCACCCGGAAGGACAGAATTGAACTTTAGTCCCTGACACTGTGAAGAAGCAGTGCTAACCACTGTGCCACCCCTGTATCTCTTGAAAATTCAAAACAGTTAAAGTATGAATTTTGCAATTGTTTTCACAGGATACTTACTTTCAAAGGGAGAAAGAGAGAAATTAAAAAGAGGGAAATAAAAAAGCAAAGTAAAACTCGCAAAGAAAAGAGAAAAGCTGGAAGAAATCAAATTCAGATTAGTATACAAAAGATATCGGGCGGTATTCTCCGCTCCCAATAAAAATCGGGATGGCCGTCGTGAAATCGGCCGAGGTTCACGACGGCCTCGGGGCCCGCTCCCCGCACCTAATTCACCCCCACCCAGGGGGCTAGGAGCGGGCCTCCGTCTTTCCTGGCAGCGACCTCGTCGCTCCGGAAATGACGCGCAAAATGGCGCATTTGTGAGGTCATCCGCGCATGCGTGTGTTGCCAGTTCCAACCCGCGCATGCGCGGATGACTTCATCGTGCAGACGGCGTGAACCACGTGAATCTTAATCAAAGATACCATAACCGTCAATTTAAAATCCCAATTTGAAAATTGGGAATTTTAAATAACATGTCTAAATTATTTTCCAGCTACTTTTAAAAATATGATGTTTATGTCAGAAGTCAAAGCGAATAGCAACAGCAATTCAATGGAAATTCTGGAAGAATTATACCACTTTCCATGTTTGGAGAGGAGATCTAAATGAAATTCTGACTTTGACTATATTGATTTTAGCAAAACTTATGTTTGTAACATTAGGTATTGCTGTACAGAGAAGTTGGTCAAGCAGTAAAGAAGGGAGATCCAGAGTTGTTTCCAATGTGATAGATGCAGAGATATACTCAATTGTTTGTAGATTTCCTTGGTCATGGACAGTAAGATGGTTTGATACTTTAAAAGAATAGAGATATTGATGCAATGTGGGGAATAACATCAGAGCTCCTGGTTAGCTGAAGTAGGGTAAGAGGTGCTCTTGCAGAGCATAAACACTGGCAGAGATCAGTTGGGCCGAATGGCCTGTTTCAGTATTGTAAATTCAATGAAATATTGATTCACAATGACTGAACAAGACAAAGTCCATTTTTATTAAATATCATTCTGTGATATATGCTGGTGTTTTTTTTATAATAATAATCATTATTGTCACAAGTAGGCATACATTAACACTGCAATGAATTTGCGGTGAAAAGCCCCTAGTCGCCAGATTCCGGCGCCTGTTCGGGTGCACTGAGGGAGAATGCAGAATGTCCAAATGACCTAACAGCCCGTCTTTCAGGACGTGTGGGAGGAAACCGGAGCACCCGGAGGAAACCCACGTAGACTCAGGGAGAACGTGCAGACTTCACACAGGTGAAGTGCTGGCTAGGGTAGACTTGAGAGATGAACAGACACTTCCAACACTGATGAAGGTTCAACTCAATTTTATTAACTACTTCTAACTAACTAACACACGATGACCGTGGGTCTAAATGATGCTAACTTAAACTAGAGACCTAAGCCTTGTCCGAACCAGTTGATTCTCTCAGCACGTGGTGTGAGTCTGTGCTGGGCTGGATGAGTTCTTGATACACTCAGAGGCAGCACCCAGAATGAGCGGGAACCGTGGTCCCCTCTGCCTTTATAGTGTGTGTATTCTAACTGATGATTGGTTGCGGTGTTTGTACATGTTGATTGGTCCCTGTGCGTGTCCATCAGTGTGTGTCTGCACCATGATATACTGGTGTATATTATGACAACAGGCAGTGACCCAAGCCAGAAATGGAACCCTGGCACTGTGAAGCAACAGGGAGAACCACTGTACTATATTCCAATAATTGTCCATGATTATGTGAAAACAGTATTAATGCAGTAGCCTGTATTTTATGCATTACTTGATCTGACAATGTGTTGCAGAGGGCCAGTTGGAGAGTACGATCTCTATCTTATCAGTCTCTACTGTATTCATGTTGTAATTTTTCTACCCTTTCTCATTTCGATCGCACCTCTTCCATCCTCTTGCTTATCTCATTTTCCTTCTGCTTTCCCTTCAAGTGGGAGGAGGTAATTGGTTTGAAGTGGCTAAGGAGTGACCACCAACTGCTGCAAGCTACCTTTAGTTTGGGGGTCTCAGGGAAAATACAGTTCTCCATGGCTTCCATCACAGTAGCCCTGGTGAAAGCTCTGGTGGTAAAATGGTTAGAGCAGTGGCTTACAGAGCTCTCCAACTTGGGTTCAAATCCCAGTTGCTGGATGGGATTTTAGAGAATTGTTTAAGGTACAAGATAATAAACTCCATGTGACTAAGGGGCAGAGTCGACAGGGAAGAGATGATGAATGCAAAGAGACAGGTGGTCTGTCGTGCATTTGTTTTAATGCGAGAAGTGTAGCAGATAGGGCAGATGAACTTAGGGCTTGGATCAGTACCTGGGAATATGATGTTATTGGTATTACTGAGACTTGGTTGAGGGAAGGGCAGGACTGGCAACTGAATATCCCAGGGTATAGATGCTTCAGGAGGGATAGAGAGAGAGGTAGAAGGGGTGGAGGAGTTGCATTACACGTCAGAGATGATATCACAGCTGTGATTAAGGAGGGCACGATAAAGGATTCGAGCACTGAGGCAATATGGGTGGAGCTGAGAAATAGGAAGGGTGCAGTAACATTGTTGGGACTTTACTACAGGCCTCCCAAAAGTGAGCATAAAGTAGAGGTACAAATATGCAGACAGATTATAGAAAAATGTAGGAGCAATAGGGTGGTTGTGATGGGAGATTTTAACTTCCCCAACATTGAATGGGATTCGTGTAGTGTTTGAGGCATAGATGGAGCAGAGTTTGTAAGGAGCATCCAGGAGAGTTTTTTAGAGCAGTATGTAAATAGTCCAACTCGGGAAGGGGCCATACTGGACCTGGTATTGGGGAATGATCCCGGCCAGGTGGTTGATGTTTCAGTCGGTAATTACTTTGGGAATAGCGATCACAATTCCGTAAGTTTTAGAATACTCATGGACAAGGACAAGAGTGGTCCGAAAGGAAGAGTGCTAAATTGGGGAAAGGCAGAGTATAACAAAATTCAGCAGGAGCTAGGGAATGTGGATTGGGAGCAGCTGTTTAAGGGTAAATCCACATTTGAAATATGGGAGTCTTTTAAGGAAAGGTTGATTAGAGTGCAGGACAGACATGTTCCTGTGAAAATGAGAGATAGAAATGGCAAGATTAGGGAACCATGGATGACGGGTAAAATTGTGAGACTAGCTAAGATGAAAAAGGAAGCATATGTAAGATCGAGGCGACTCAAAACTGATGAAGCTTTTGAGGAATATCGGGAAAGTAGAACGAATCTCAAACGCGCAATAAAAAGGGCTAAAGGGGGTCATGAAATATCTTTGGCTAACAGGGTTAAGGAAAATCCCAAAGCCTTTTATTCGTATGTAAGGAGCAAGAGGGTAACTAGGGAAAGGATTGCCCCACTCAAAGACAAGAGAGGGAATTTATGCGTGGACTCAGAGGAAATGGGTGAGATTCTTAATGAGTACTTTGCATCGGTATTCACAAAGGAGAGGGACAAGACGGATGTTGAGGCTAGGGATGGATGTTTGAATACTCTAGGTCAAGTTGTCATACGGAAAGGGGAAGTTTTGGGTATTCTAAAAGACATTAAGGTGGACAAGTACCCAGGACCGGATGGGATCTATCCCAGGTTACTGAGGGAAGCGAGGGTCGAAATAGCTGGGGCCATAACAGATATCCTTGAGCACGGGTGAGGCCCCGGAGGACTGGAGAATGTCCCTTTGTTTAAGAAGGGTAGCAGGGAAAATCCAGGGAATTACAGACCTGTGAGCTTGACGTCAGTGGTAGGCAAACTGTTGGAGAAGATACTGAGGGATAGGATCTATTCACATCTGGAAGAAAATAGACTTATCAGTGATAGGCAGCATGGTTTTGTGCAAGGAAGGTCATGTCTTACAAACCTAATTGAATTCTTTGACGAAGTGACAAAGTTAATTGATGAGGGAAGGGCTGTAGATGTCATATACATGGACTTTAGTAAGGCATTTGATAAGGTTTCCCATGGCAGGTTGATGGCAAAAGTGAAGTCGTATAGGGTTCAGGGTGTACTAGCTAGATGGATAAAGAACTGGCTGGGCAACAGGAGACAGAGAGTAGTGGTGGAAGGGAGTGTCTCAAAATGGAGAAGGGTGACTAGTGGTGTTCCACAGGGATCCGTGCTCGGACCACTGTTGTTTGTGATCTACATAAATGACCTGGAGGAAGGTATAGGTGGTCTGATTAGCAAGGTTGCAGATGATACTAAGATTGGTGGAGTTGCAGATAGTGAGGAGGACTGTCAGAGAATACAAGAAAATATAGATAGATTGGAGAGTTGGGCAGAGAAATGGCACATGGAGTTCAATCCAGGCAAATGTGAGGTGATGCATTTTGGAAGATCAAATTCAAGAGCGGATTATATGGTCAATGGAAGGGTCCTGGGGAAAATTGATGTACAGAGAGATCTGGGAGTTCAGGTCCATTGTACCCTGAAGGTGGCAACGCAGATTGATAGAGTGGTCAAGAAGGCATACAGCATGCTTGCCTTCATCGGATGGGGTATGATTGAGTACAAGAGTAGGCAGGTCATGTTACAGTTGTATAGGACTTTGGTTAGGCCACATTTGGAATACTGCGTGCAGTTCTGGTCGCCACATTACCAGAAGGATGTGGATGCTTTGGAGAGGGTGCAGAGGAGGTTCACCAGGATGTTGCCTGGTATGGAGGGTGCTAGCTATGAAGAAAGGTTGAGTAGATTAGGATTGTTTTCGTTGAAAAGACGGAGGTTGAGGGGGGACCTGATTGAGGTATACAAAATTATGAGAAGTATGGACAGGGTGGATAGCAACAAGCTTTTTCCAAGAGTGGGGGTGTCAGTTACAAGGGGTCACTATTTCAAGGTGAGAGGGGGAAAGTTCAAGGGAGATGTGCGTGGAAAGTCTTTTACGCAGAGGGTGGTGGGTGCCTGGAACGCTTCACCAGCGGAGGTGGTAGAGGCGGGCACGATAGCATCATTTAAGAGGCATCTAGACAATTATATGAACGGGCGGCAACAGAGGGAAGTAGATCTTGGAAAATAGGAGACAGGTTTAGATAAAGGATCTGGATCGGCGCAGGCTGGGAGGGCCGAAGGGCCTGTTCCTGTGCTGTAATTTTCTTTGTTCTTGTTTGTTCAGATGCTCCATCAACCATCTGTACTTCACCCTCCCCATTCTGTGGCTGTGTTCTCTGGGTCTTGTGAATAAACCTATGTGAAGGAAATATTGGCTCCAGATTTCTCCTTTGCTCAGTGAATGCGCAGTGAATTATAACAATGTAGGAGAGAAATGTTTTGATCCATTGACCTCTGGGTACGCCTCTGCTCTGCAACTCACCTACCATGTCATAATTCACTGCTCATTCACTTACAACCAGTGCATGCACTTCAATGTGACAGGGTTGCAACATTAACACCTCCCCCTTGCTTCCATTGTGCCAATATCTCATTGCATATCTCTCCCTTTTGTAGTGATATGCATCACTGTATTAATGGGGTTAATGTAAATACACTACAACTAAGTAACCACAAGTGGGAGCACCAGAGATGTCATAATATGCAGACACGCAACCAATGGGTCATTAGAACAGGACACAACCAATGGGTAATCAGGACACCCAGAGGTGGCATTACCACAAGGGTCACTACACGACCCATATAAAAAGGACAAGGCATACAGGCTCTGCCTCTTCCACCGACAGAAACCAAGAGAGCAGGACAGGGTTGATTACCAGCAACATCACACCCTAGCACGTGGTTGAGAGCAAGCTTGTATAGTTAGCAGAGTAGAGTTACTAGAGGCAGATCAGTGGAGTGTCAAACTCATTTAAGAGCATTGTTAATCGTTCAATAAATACGTTAAACTTATCTCCGAGTCTGGAGCATCTTTCAGCAGAGCCTATATCAAGTAACAGCTTATGTTAATAGAGTGACTACTCAATCTTCCTAGTTCAACTCAGCAAGGTTAGAGACAACCAGCTACAGAATCCAGGCACAATGGACAAGATTCAGGCTCCTCATCAACACTGGACCACCGGTACTCTTAGGGCTAACTGGCGTTCATTCAAACAAAAATTCCAACTATACATGGAAGCATCCGACCTGAATGGCGCGACTGATGCTCGGAAGATATCTCTTCTACTCACCACCGCGGATGAACATGCAATAGAGCTCTTCAACTCGTTTCAATACTTAGAAGGGCAGGACAAAACAAAATACCAGACCATCCTGGACAAATTCGACAGCCACTGCAAGGTGGACATGAACAAAATATTCGAGCGTTACATCTTCAAGCAAGGGATGCAGGTAAAGATGAATCCTTCAATAGTTATCGAATTAACCTTAGGCTGCTCGCGTAATCCTGCAACTTCGGTGACATAACTCACTCCATGATCAGAGACCAAATCGTTTTTGGTGTCCACTCTGATCCTCTGCGAGAGCAATTGCTGAAAATCAAGCATATGACCTTAAAAGTCGATATTGAAATGTGCACTGTGAATGAGCATTCACAAAATCGCTACTCACAATACAAAACTGCTGAGAGTGAAAAACAAGCCTCCCATGAGGTGGAGAGTGTTCAGGCCATGTCCCGGATGGAGTTCCTCCACATTGCCGACAGCAGCCATTTCGCGCACTCATCCCGGAGCCCAGCGGATGCGCAATACAGCTGGGAATATGAAACGGCCGAGAAAACGCGCCACGCATGCGCAACAAGTGTCATGACGCCATGACTTGTGCAAACTGTGGCACTGCCCACTTTAGACAAAAATGCCCTGCAAGAGGCAAACGCTATTTACACTGTGGGAAACTTAACCACGAGGCAATCCTGTGCAGATCTGCACCACAAGTCAGCGACCACAATTCAGGCAGGATTGTATCAGCAGTGTCCAACACTGAACGCATGACTCTGATCAAGGTAGTGCTACAGATCCAGACGATGACTACCTACCATGGATAGAACAGTACAGCACAGAACAGGCCCTTCGGCCCTCGATGTTGTGCCGAGCAATGATCACCCTACTCAAACCCACGTATCCACCCTATACCCGTAACCCAACAACTCCCCCTTAACCTTACTTTTTAGGACACTACGGGCAATTTATCATGGCCAATCCACCTAACCCGCACATCTTTGGACTGTGGGAGGAAACCGGAGCACCCGGAGGAAACCCGCGCACACACGGGGAGGACGTGCAGACTCCGCACAGACAGTGACCCAGCCGGGAATCGAACCTGGGACCCTGGAGCTGTGAAGCATTTATGCTAACCACCATGCTACCTTGTTGCCCACCTGGATAACACATACCGAGTAGGCATCATCACAAAGTGCGAATACGCCACACCGGGCACATTGCAAGTCCAGTCAATCCTTGCCGAGGATTTTGAGGATGAATAGAATGCAGTGATAGATGTCAACCAATCCCCAACCAGGACCAATCAAACTGGACACAGGTGCCTCCGCCAACCTGATCTCGCAGTTGGACTTCAAGAGAATCAATAAGGCTCCCAAGCTCCTTCCAGCTGCCTGCACACTCCAGGACTACAATGGCAACGCAATTAAGGCACTGGATCCTGCCACCTGACAGTGTCCAACCGATACATACAGACAAGCCTACGCTTCGAGATTGTTAAACCAAACAGGGCGTCCCTGCTAGTTGCGCACGCCTGCAAGCAACTGAACCGCAGCCGACGAGTCTACACCATGATGCAGTCTCATCCGGATCTTCAGGCCAGCATCGATGACATCATGACACAGTACCTAGATGTCTTCAGCGGGATGGGCACGCTTCCGTACGAATACAAGATTCTACTGCGGCCTGACGCCAAACCAGTGGTCCATGCACCACAAAGAGTCCCTGCTCCACTGACTGAAAGCAGAGCTCACCAGCCTACAAAAGAAAGGCAGCATCTCTAAGATCACCGAACCAACCGACTAGGCAAGATCGATGGTGTGTGTAAAAAAGCCTTCGGGGGACCTACGCATCTGCATCGACCCCAAGGATCTAAACAAAAACTACAAGCACAACAACAAAAACTGCAAGAAAAACAACACTAACAAGAAGCATAACAAAGGCAACAACAGCAACAACAAGCATGACAAAAACAACAATGAAACAACAACTTGTACAACATGGTACAACTCTGGATAGGAAGGACATTGTAACTGCACAGCTCCAAACAATGGTAAGAGTACAAACATACCATGGCATGACAACGAATCTCGCAAATTCACATTTGCTCCAATACAAACTTGCTTTCAAGGCAGATGACATACAGCATCAATATCGCAAACACAGAAGAAAGTCCAGGTCAGACAACAAAGATGACATATGGAGTTGGAACCACAAGCATAGGAAAAATTGTTGAAATCAGACAACAAAATGATTCAACCATTCGAACACCTCATGATGACTTCCTGGTTATTTAAACACAAGAACACTGACGACGTTCACAAAGAAATGACAACATCACCATCACCACTTCAACAACAGTAGAAGAAAGCAACTCAACCGAAAAATTCATAAAGTTTGGACTCATACATTTTTTTATTAAGATTGGACTCATAAATATTATTTGGCTTTGTATAATCATCAATATCATCACAATTTTCTTCAACAAAGTACACACAATATGTAACAAGAAAAAAGGGGGATATAGTGATATGCATCACTGTATATGCACAAGGAGTTAATGTCAATACACTACAACTAAGTAACCACTAGAGGGAGAACCAGAGATGTCATGATATGTAGACACGCAACCAATGGATCATTAGAACAGGACACAGCCAATGGGTAATCAGGACACCCAGAGGTGGCATTACCACAAGGGGGCACTACGCGACCCATATAAAAAGGACAAGGCACACAGGCTCTGCCTCTTCCACTGGCAGAGACCAAGAGAGCAGGATAGAGTTAATTATCAGCAACATCACATCCTAGCACATGGTTGAGAGCAAGCTTGTATAGTTAGCAGAGCAGACTGAGTTACTAGAGGCAGATTAGTGGAGTGTCAAACTCATTTAAGAGCATTGTTAATCGTTCAATATTATACGTTAAACTGATCTCTGAGTTTGGAGCATCTTTCAGCAGAGCCTACATCATCTTTCAGCAGAGCCTACATCAAATAGCAGCTTATGTTACTCGAGGTAACATAACACAACACCTTTCATGCAATCTCTTCACTCTCATTTGTAGCCATTGGAGTCTAACCTTGCTCCCCTACTCTTACCTCTGTGCCGTCCACACTCATTGTTATTCCTCCCTCCCCCCTCCAATCTACTCCCCCCAAAACTCACAACTACCTGAACTTGGATTTAATGGTGCAGAACATCGTTAAAATAAAAGCAAAATACTGAAGATGCTGCAAATCTGAAATAACAACAGGAATACTGAATGGGTCAGACAACACCTGCTGAGTTGATAACCTTTCATCAGAACATCATTACACCTGTTTTAGTAGGGAAAATAGGCAAATTATTACAAATTTAGCAGCGGGCAGGCCTGCAGACACTAGATTATTTGCATGTGCATCCAAGCCTCGACAAAATTGCTTAAAATTTCCAGCACATAAATATATATCATAATATGGACAGCAGACAGACAAAATCTTTAAAAAAAAATTATTCCAAAGTAGCATTTCGAGGAAAGACGCCAAGGGGTACAGCTTTATGAACTGCCTTAGTCATGTACGACAGTAAAGTGCCCATAATCAATTAGTGAACTCATTATATCTTTGTCTTTTATTGTTGAATTTTAATTTAGCCAAATGTTAACTGCCTCTGCTTTGTAATTTATATTTTAGCATGCTTATGTGTGTGTGTTTTTTGCAAAGTTCTTTACACTTATTTTACCTTTTGTTCAGTATTCTTTTCTGGCTTGGTTTTTAGCCCAATTAAAACTATCCTTACTCATTTAAACCGAAGAAAGCTTTTGGACTGTATTCTTTTCACTCAAAGTGAAGTACATACAATAGATTGGTACATTTATCCATATCAATTCAAAATCCCCTGTTATGATCAACAGAGGAGTGGGAAAAAGGAGGAATCTTTGCACTAATCCTCCCTGGTTGTAACAAAACAGAATTTTTCCTGCACTATTCACTTCATTTTGCTTGTTCTTTTTATTTATCATTTCATAGAATATGGGCATCACTAGAGAAGCCAGCATTCATTTCCTCATTACTATTTGCCCTTGAACCGAGTGACTTGCTCGGCCATTTCAGAGGATAGTTAAGAGTCAACCATGTTGTTCTGAACATTGGTCTGGAGTCAAATGTAGACTAGGCCAGGTAAGGGTCGCAGATTTCCTTCCCTAAAGGACATTCGTGAACTAGATGGGTTTTAGCAATAATCGATGAACATTTTATGGCCACCATTTTGAAGATTTGATTTATATTCCTGGGCGGCACTGGAGCACAACGGTTAGCATTGTTGCTTCACAGCGCCAGGGTCCCGGGTTCGGCTCCCGCCTTGGGCCACAGTCTGTGCGGAGTCTGCACGTTCTCCCCGTGTCTGCGTGGGTTTTCTCCAGGTGCTCCGGTTTCCTCCCAACGGTCCCGAAATGTTAGGTAACTTGGACATTCTGAATTCTCCCTCAGCGTACCCGAACAGGCGCCGGAATGAGGCAGCTAGGGGCTTTTCACAGTAACTTCGTTGCAGTGTTAATGTAAGCCTACTTGTGACAATAAAGATTATTGTTATTATTATTTGAGTTAAAATCCCACCAGCTGTCAGGATGGGAATTGCACCTTGTTCCCAAATAATTGGTCTAAGACTCTGGATTACTAGTCCAGTGACATCACCGCAACACACAATCTCTCGCAAATCTGCACCTCTACATATTTCTTTCTCTTCCTTTCTTTCCCAATGCACTGACCTAAGTTCCACTGAAATGCATCTATTTTATTTGCAGCAACAATATCATATTTACTGGTTTCCCAGTTTTAAGAAAAGCATAAGATTACGCAGAAGCCTGGATTAATTACCTACTGAAGATGCAGAGTGTAGTGATATCATGGATGTGTTGTGTTGTATTTCATCGACTGATCACTAGGAGCCTCATTAGTGTCATAATATACACACAAGTATATGATGGTGCACAGACAGACATTGATTGACACACAGGATGACCAATGAACACACAGAACACAGCAGCCAATCACCAGACAGGACACGGCCACTAGAAAGCCAGAGGGCACTAGTTTTCCCGCTCTCTAGGGATGCAGCCTCTGAGACAGCCAGAGCCTGTGAGCAACAACTCGAACATACACCATATGGCAGTAAGATAGTCTGGTCAGGTTAGCCTCAGGTCTCCAGTCAACTCAGCATAGTGTCAACCCACCATTAAAGTATGTTTAATAGTTAAGAATTTAGTAAAATAGAGTTGCATTTCTCCAAGTGTTGGAAGCCTGTCTCTCTCATTGCTATGGTAAACGCAGTCCTCGCAGACCCAGCATACCCAACACATCAAGGTACCAGTGCGTGATGTTAGAGTTTGATGGACCTACCTTGAGATAGTCTGCCTTTGACCAGCGATCAGCCATCCGGTAACGTGGACAACGTCCACCCTCCCCTGCCACTCCGCATCGCCGGCAACCTCGGTGCCAGCTGGAAGATTTTTAAGCAGAAGTTTCAGCTGTATCTTGAAGCCACCGTCCTCGAAGCCGCATCGGATGCCAGAAAGATTGCTCTCTTCCTCTCTACAGCCGGGGACCACGCTATCCACATTTTTAACTCCCTCACCTTTGCTGAAGGCGAGGACAAGACCAAGTTCAAAACAATCCTGCTCAAGTTCTACAGCCACTGTGACATTGAAGTCAACGAGAGCTTTGAACGCTATGTGTTCCAGCAGAGGCTCCAGGGCAAGGATGAATCTTTTCAGTCCTTATTAACCCATCTCCGTATCCTCGCGCAATCCTGTAACTACGGCTCCACTTTCGCCTCCATGATCCGCGACCAGATCGTTTATGGGGTCCACTCCGACCTCCTTCGCCAGAAGCTCCTTAAAGTTAAGCAGCTCACCCTTGCCGTCGCCATCGAGACCTGCATCCTACATGAGCACGCTATTAACCGGTACTCCCATATAAAGGCGGCAGAGACGGCGCAGCAAGGCCCCCATGATGCGTAGTGGGTGCAGGCCGTAAAACAGCTCCAGAGCCTGAGTCTGGATGAGGGCGGCCATTTCGCGCGCTTTTCCCAGGCTCATGTGCATGCGCACAACGAACCAGGGGACGGCGAGGCAGAGGACCGAACTGCGCAGGTGCGCACATCGTTCAGCCGCACCGTGCATGCGCGGTGGCGCACGGAGCGTCCTGACCTCGGCGCCATGACGTGCAACAACTGTGGCTCCTCCCACTTAAAGCAGCAATGTCCCGCAAAATCTCAACACTGTCTCCAGTGTGGCAAGCTTGGCCACTACGCAGCCCTGTGCAGATCTGCTCAACTGCCCACCTCACATCGGTCCCAGCAGCAGCGCAGGAACGTCCGGTCAGTGTAGCAAACCGTTGCAGACTCCGACATGGTTCCAGATCCAGACACCGAGGAGCTCACAGCCCCATTCCGGGTGGGCATCATCACCAAGCATACAATGCTTTCCCCACCCAGTGATGAGCATTGATCCGGACGACGAGTGGTGTGCCACCCTTACGGTCAACAAGTCTCGCATACGCTTCAGGCTGGACACCGGCGCTTCAGCTAAACACATTTCGCAGTCTGACCTAGATACCATCCATGTCAAGCCGAACATCCTTCCATCGGCCTGCTAGCTTCTCGACTACAATGGCAATGCCATTGCTGCCAGTGGCTCATGCCAGCTTGTGGTATCACATTGTTCCTCAAGAGCCACCCTGCGTTTTGAAATTGTAGGGTCCAACAAAGTCTCCTTGCTCGGTGCTCAGGCCTGCAAAATCCTGAATCTTGTACAGCGGGTTCACTCCATGTCGCCCGCTGAGGCATCACCCTCGCCCGATGCCAATTTCCAAATCTAATTAAATGACATCATTGCATGACACCACAGCATCTTCGAGGGTATGGGCACATTCCCCTACACATACAAGATTCTTTTGAAACTGAATGCCACACCTGTGGTTCATGCACCCCGTCGGGTGCCGGCACCCCTTAAGGACCACCTCAAGCAGCAGCTGCAAGACCTCCAGGACCAGGGCGTCAGTTCTAAGGTCACGGAACCCACGGACTGGGTCAGCTCCATGGTTTGTGTCAAAAAACCGTCAGGAAAACTGTGCATTTGTATCGACCCCAAAGATTTGAACCGTAACATCATGAGGGAACACTACCCTATCCCTAAGCGCGAAGAGCTCACCAGCGAAATGGCTCGCGCCAAGTTTTTCACGAAGCTGGATGCCTCCAAGGGGTTTTGGCAGGTACAACTTGACACAGACAGTCGAAAGCTGTGCACATTAACACCCCTTTTGGCCGCTATTGTTACAACCGGATGCCCTTTGGTATCATCTCCGCCTCAGAGGTGTTCCACCGAATAATGGAGCAAATGATGGAGGGCATCGAGGGGGTGCGAGTGTACGTCGATGACATCATTGTCTGGTCCACGACTCCGCAGGAACACATCGATCGCCTCAAGCGAGTGTTCCAGAGGATCCACGAGCATGGCCTCCGACTCAACAGAGCCAAATGCTCGTTCGGTCAAGCAGAAATAAAGTTCCTCGGCGACCATATTTCGCAGTTTGGTGTGCAGCCAGATGCAGATAAGGTGTCGGCGATCAATGCCATGAAGACACCGGAGGACAAGAAGGCGGTCCTCCGCTTCCTGGGGATGGTCAACTTCCTTGGGAAGTTTATCCCCAACCTTGCACCTCACACCACAGCTCTCCACAATCTTGTAAAGAAAACCACCGACTTCCAGTGGCCCCCGCTCATGAGCGAGAGTGGCGTGAGCTCAGGGCGAAACTCACCAAGGCCCCGGTACTGGCGTTTATCGACCCTGCCAAAGAGATGAAGATCTCCACTGGTGCGAGCCAGGCTGGCATTGGGGCAGTGCTCCTCCAACGCGACGAATCCTCCTCCTGGCCCTAGATCTGCATCTAGAGCCATGACACTTACTGAGCAGCGCTATGCTCAAATCAAGAAAGAGTGCCTGGTCCTCCTCACAGGGATTGACAAATTCCATGACTACGTGTATGGACTCTCCAAATTTACGGTTGAAATGGACCACAGGCCACTGGGTCACATCATACAGAAGGACCTCTACGATATGACGCCACGCCTACAACGTATCCTTCTCAAACTCCGACGCTATGATTTCGACCTGGTCTACACCCCGGGAAAGGAGTTCATTGTGGCCGATGCACTCTCTCGCTCCATCACCACGCTATGCGAGCAGTCGGACTTCGTCTGCCAGATCGACGCCCATGTTGAGTTCTGCGCATCCAACTTTCCAGCCACTGACGAACGGGTCGTACAGATTCATCATGAAACGGCCAGGGATCCTCTACTCCAACGGGTCATGCGCCATCTCACAGACAGTTGGCAAAAGGGCCAGTGCCCACAGCTCTACAATATAAAAGACGATATGGCAGTGGTCGATGGCATACTGATGAAACTGGACAGGATAGTAATACCACAGAATATGCGAAAGCTCGTCCTCGGCCAAATCCACGACGGTCACCTGGGGATGGAAAAGTGTCGCCGGTGAGCCCGAGGGGCAGTATGCTCGCCTGGCATCAATCAGGACATTGCCAACACTGTCCTAAATTGCCCGACGTGCCAACGGTTCCAGCCGGCTCAGCCAAAAGAGACTTTGCAGTCGCATGAACTAGTGTCGTCCCCATGGACCAAGGTTGGCACTGATCTCTTCCACGCAAAGGCCGGGACTATGTCCTCATTGTGGATTATTTTTCTAATTACCCCGAGGTGGTCAGACTGCATGTCCTCACATCAGCAACAGTCATCAAGGTGTGCAAAGAGACCTTTGCCCGTCAAGGCATTCCACTCACGGTCATGACTGATAATGGCCCGTGCGTCTTCAGTCAGTAGTGGACGGATTTTGCCAGATGGTACAATTTCACGCACATCACCTCGAGCCCCCACTACCCCCCGGTCAAATGGGAAAGTCCAATGCAAGTCGGCGTATGACGCCCACGTCATGGATCTCCCTGCTCTCGTCCCTGCTGACCGAGTTCTTGTTCAGCTACCTGACAAATGTCAAATGAAAAAAGGGGGTACACATTGTCAAACGACTGCTTTGTAAAGCGACTGATTCGGGTTCAGATTTTCACCTGGCACTACTAGCCTACAAGGCGACTCCCTTGTCCGCTGGCCTGTCCACAGCACAACTGCTAATGAACCGCACACTACGGACGATGGTGCCTGCTATCCACATCCTGGATTTTGACAATTTTCCGGTCCTGCAAAGAATGCACTGTCTCGAGCCGAATGCAAGTCGGCGTATGACGCCCACGCCACGGATCTCCCTGCTCTCGTCCCTGCTGACCAAGTTTGTGTTCAGCTACCTGACGGTGTCTGGTCTGCCACAGCTGTGGTGGTCAAGCAAGTGGCCCCCAGATCATTTCTAGTTCGCATGATGGCTCTTTTCTTCGGCGTAATAGGCGGGCACTGCGGCTGCTTCCACGCTCGCCGCCTGAACGTGATGTCCCGCCTCCCTGCTGATTCCTCAGGACACACCCTTACAAGAGGTCACCGATCTGCCGCTTCTTTTGCCACCCTCTATATTGGATGCAGCTCCGCCCATTCCAGTGCAGGCAGCCCCGGACCCTCCCTTGAGGCGGTCAACCAGAATTCGTCGCCCGCCATAGACTGAATGTTTCCTTGCCTTGTGCTTCATTTACAGTCTGTACATATTGTTCTTTCTAATTTGTTGTATGCACTCTATCTCCACTAGACACCTTCCCATGTAAATACGTTCACGTATTTTGTATATAGTCAGGCTCCTAATCATGTAAATACGCTCACATACTTTGTACATAGTCAGGCACATACACATACTCACTATTTATTGCCAGACACACATTTTTTAAAAGGGGGGAGATGTCATAATATACACATAAGTATATGATGGTGCACAGACAGACATTGATTGACACACAGGATGACCAATGAATACACAGAACACAGCAGCCAATCACCAGACAGGACACGGCCACTATAAAGCCAGAGGGCACTAGTTTTCCCACTCTCTTGGGATGCAGCCTCTGAGACAGCCAGAGCCTGTGAGCAACAACGCGAATATCCACCATGTGGGAGTAAGATAGTCTGGTCAGGTTAGCCTCAGGTCTCCAGTCAACTCAGCATAGTGTCAACCCACAGTTAAAGTATATTTAATAGTTAAGAATTTAGTAAAATAGAGTTGCATTTCTCCAAGTGTTGGAAGCCTGTCTCTCTCATTGCTATGGTAAACGCAGTCCTTGCAGACCCAGCATACCCAACACATCAAGGTACCAGTGCGTGATGTTAGAGTTTGACGGACCTACCTTGAGATGTCCAGCTTTTGGCAAGTTTTGTTCCAGATGCAAAGGAAAAAAATCACTTTGCTCAGAATTGATACTCTAAGCTCAAACCCAGATGAGTCAGCACAATAGAAGATAAAGTCTCCTATGAGAAAACATCATTGATTGCTGGAGTATTAACAGAGAAGAATATTTTTTTGGAGACATCAAAAAATTCTCCCACTCTTAAAAAAATGCAAACTGATGCTCCATTTAAAATATATACGGTTGATGAGGAAAAATAGCTGCTACCACTTGCAGTGAACAGTACAGTGGTCCAGTTGAAGTTAGATACTGGTGCCAAAGCCAATTAAATCAGCATGGCTGATTTTAAAAATCTAAAAATTGAGCCGATTAGAAGAAAGCACACAATATCTCTGAGAGATAATAATGGTTCAAGCATTAAATGTAATGCTGTTTGCGACCTGAGTGTGGTGGTTAAGAAGACAGTTTATTCCATCCCATTCTGTATTGTACATGGACTCAGGGTGTCCTCTTTAGGATCGGGGTACCCCGATTGAGATGCCCATAATTAATTTAACCCACTGCCAAGTCTAAACTGCCTGGCTGTTGAGACTTCTGACTGCTGTATTCTGGTCATGTGAGTCCCCATCCAGTTCTCTGGAAACCCCATACCCAGCAGTATCATCAAGGGGATGGCCGTGGCTAATCTCAGTCGCCGGCCCACCAGGTGTTGGCACTCGTCAGTGCTCTCCTCAAGAAGTGCAGCCCCACCGCAGAGAAAGCAGGGACTTAGGAGAGCTCATCCCGAAACAAAGGTGACATGTGCTGTGGGCACTGTAACCCTCCCTGGCATACAGCCCTTCTCAGATTAAAAGCCTCACCAGTGACATTATTAGCTAGCCCGCCCCAAGGATAATGAGACCATCTCCAACTCATAACCATTTTCCAACCTCCAGGCAGGATAACACAAGGTCCATCCAGTGAGGAGACCCACAGTGAACCACACTGGGAGACATGGGACAGGGGCCACAGAGCCTATTGCTAACACCGGTACCCATTGGCAGGAACAGGTGGCTAGGATACTGGCTCCACAAATGCAGGCCAGGTGCCAGTCATCGATCGGGACAGGGGTGCAGGGTGCAGTGCGGACAACATCTCGAAGGTTCCGGGGATTGGGATTGTGGGGGGGGTTGGCAATTGATGCATGGAAGCGAGAACACCAGGGTCAGCCCGGGGAGGACCCTGCACAAGAGGAGCCTGCCTCAGAAGAGCATGGACCAGCCAGTTAGGCCTAATTGCCAGCCGTTCAACAGGCCAAGGTGGAGATGCAAGGAGGTGCAACAACAGCCCATGTGTATACCGTCGCCACCTTTCCTTCGAGGTGCTGCCAAACCTTGTGTGCCTCCTAGACTCCCTCATGTGCCACCCGTGTCAGATAGCAGTGCACCTGTCACTATGGGTGCATGGAGGACACCTGCTCCCGGTGGCTGTCAAGGTGATGGCTGCCCTGAACCTGTATGTCTCTGGCTCATTCCAAGGCCCGAGCGGGGACCGTCTGAGATTTCTCAGACATTGGCACACCGGTGCATCCATGCTGTGACGGACGCCCTGTGCACCCGGGCAGCGGACGACATCACCTTCAACCCAGACCAGGCTCAACAAAGTATCAGGCTTTGCCGCCATCGCTGGCTTGTCCCGGATCCAGGAGGTGATCAATGGCACGCCCTTTGAGCACCAGTTCCACAAAGGGTGCCCTTCATCAATAGGTAGGGCTTCCACTCTATGAATATGCAGTTGGTGTGCGACCACCAGCTGCATATTGTGCACGCCTGTGCCCGATATCCAGGCAGTGTGCGCAATGGATACATCCTGGTGCACCTGTTGGTTCCTAGCACCTTCAAGGTGCTCCCTTGGGTGAGGTGTTGGATAGTGGATGACAAGTCTTACCCACGAAGATCATCGTTGATGACATCTATGCAGAGGCCCCACTGAGGCAGAGTACAATTATAACAAATCTCATATAGCAACCCGGAGTTTATCGAATGATGCATCCTCGTGCTCAAGATGCACTTCCAATGCCTGGACAGCTTAGTGGGGCCTTCCAATATAGCTCCCAGAGGGTTTCGACTGCTGCGGTGGTCTGCTACCTGCTGTGTCCTTCATAACATCGTAGAGCAGCAGGGCGACATGCAGGAGGAGGAGGAGGAAGAACGGCAGGCCTGATTTGACGAGGAGGAGGATTGTGTCCAGGAGGATCCAGGTGTTGAGCCTGAGCTGGCAGGCTGGCTAACCAATATGTGATCCAGAGCCATCGGACGCGGGACAATCTCATAACCAATTAGGTGGCCTGGCCACCGGCAGTTCTGCCGCCCTTTATTGACTCGCCCCAATTCAACTCCCCAACCTTGCTGAGGCCCTTGGTCATTCCCTCCTGAAATGGGCAAGGATCCTGCCAGCAGGAAATAGAGTAAAGTGTGACCTCAGCTTGGAGAAACTCCGTGTGGCCAAAACAAAACTGCAAACTGCCATTGAATTGCGGGCTGATTCTCAGTACTGCAGCCACCAAAGAAGACTCCGTCAAATGCCCCCAAAAGCAGAGATTAAATTTTTCCCGCTGAATTGCGCCCAACATACCACCATCCGCCCAAGTGATCCCTGCATGTGCGCTGGCGATTCCTTCTTACTGCCCATATTTCTTGGAGGGAGGAGGGTTGTGGGAGATGGTGAACGGTTAGGGCTCGCTCACTGGGGATGCTGTCACACAAGGCAGGTCCGACCACTTCTCAGCCTTGCACCCCCCAACCCCCACACTGTCTCCCAACGCCCCCAGACCACCTGACCAATGCACAACATCCAGCCCTTCACACCTGTGAGGCAGAGGTCAGAGGCAGAACGATTGATGGTGCAAAATAATGTTTAATTGTGTGCATTTGCAATAGGTGTGTCCTTCCCCCTTACTATCTTCTTTCTACCACACTCATGCCAACATAAGAGTCATCTAACTTCCTAATATTCCCTGGCCTGCCGCTTATTCTCGGTGTTACCTCAGACAGCACATCAGAAGTGGAGATGGCCTGCTGCTTGTCTTGACTTCTGCCCTGTGATGCTCTTGGCAGTCGTCCCCAAGAGGGCCTGGGCCTGGATGGGCCCGGCTGACTTTCAGGTGTCACAGGTGTCAGCCTCTTCTGCCAGCAGCCCTTGAGATGCGCCAGTTTCAGGTGGTTGTGGGGGAGGGGGGAGGGGGAGGGGTGGATTTAGAAGTGCTGGTGTTCCATACTTCCTCCTCACTCCGGGAGCTCTGTGGCCCCCAGGCTACTCCATAGGTCGGAGGTCAGGCCAGAGTGAGTTCCTGATGTCCCACCGTCATCTGGCACTGCCAGTCCTACATGCTCGCTCTCGTCTGAACCATGGTTTTGGTTCCCTCAGCCATGGTGCACGAAGGCTGGATCATCCCTTAGTGAGTGAACCATGTCCCTCATAGTCATGTCCCTCTGTGATTGGCCAAGGTCAGTTAGCGCCCAGCCAAAGCTTTCAATGCTCTTAACAATGGCCCTTTGTGGATGGGCCAAGCTCTGGAGTGCAGCAGCAATGTCCATGTGCACCTGGGTCATGTCTGCCTGAGACTGAGCACTCTTGTCCTGCGCCTCAGCCATGGATAGCACAGTGTGACCCAAGCCTTGGACGTCCTGATACATGGCCCTGACATCTTGCCCCAGGCCTTCCACCACAACACACCCTTTCAGTGTTGGCCTGAGTTTCTTGCATTGTCTGCAACATCTTCTGTGCCCAAAGGTGGTTGGTTTCCTTCAGCTGGGCTTGCAGACACTGGAAAATTGCTGACACCTGTTCCTGTAGATTCTGGCTGTGCATCTGCATCTCCACCAGTGATGGGGCCATATTTTCCAAAAGCGCAACACCTATCTGGGAGATAGCTGTTCCCTGGGACCGGCATCCCTTCAACCGACCGCTCCCTCGGGGGTCTCTGCCTCCACCTGATGTGCTGGACCATGTGTGTGGTGCTCACCAGAGTGTGACTCAGGAGCCTGATCATGAAGGTTCCCACTGAGGTAACAGACTCTGCGATGATGAATGTGCAGGTGAAAACAGTGCTGAAATGTTGCTGTCTTCCCCGGAGTAATACTCTGGGATATGCTGAGAATCTGGCTGGGGACCAGCAACCCCTGGTGGTCCAGCCTCATCTGATGGTGATATTGTAAAACAAAGGCATGAGATGAGGTCTTGGGAAGGACTGCTCTGTGGGAGAGGGGTGACTCACTTTCTATCAGGAGGTCTGCATTGCATTGGACTCTCACTTGTTTGCTGAATGTCGACCTCCATCGCAGCCACTGTCCTCTCCTCGACCTCCCCCACAAGTTGAAAGGCCTGAATGTGTGAGATTTCTCCTCCCGTCTTCTGTCGCTAATGGTGATTATGGGCTGCCTTACACTTGTGGACACAGAAAGGACATAGTGAGATACTGGGAGGCGAGTTTAAAGGGGTGGGGGAGGTTCTCACCGGTGTGTGTGTGTCAGGAATCAGAGGCCACTACTTGAAAGTGATTGGCAGAGGTACCAATGGTGATAAGAGGAAAAGCTTCCTTATACAGCAAATGGCTAGGATCTGGAAATCGCTGCCTGAGAGTGTGTGGAGGCAGGTTCAATTGTGGTGTTCAATATAGAAGTGGATAGTTATCTGAAGAAAGAAAAATGTAGGTCTAAATGGAAAAGGAAAATAGTTGGAACTAGTTGAGGAACTCTGACACAGAGCTGGCATGAATAAAGGCATGTCGTATTATGAACTTTCAGTCAATACTTTTTAAAAATGGACACAAGCAAGTTGTTGAAATTGCTGCTGCAAGCCATGTGACTTGTGGCATTCAGACAGCAAGTCTTTGATGAATACCTAATTAAATTTAGACATAGATGAAGATACGTCACAACCATTTGTTGAATTCACACACCTCACTGTTTAAAGATCCACCATATGCCAGGCTGAAATCAGACTCTGAAACTAGTTAACAAGCAGCAAGTACTGAACTTGTTCCAGCTTCAAGGTTTACCTGAGAACCAACCTCCTCAATATTTGACTACAAGAAACCTCAAAATGTGCTGTGAATGCTTCACATTACAAGATTTATCACTACAATTTTAAGTTATTGAGTACATTCAGGAGACCACAGGCATGTAATATAGGGTCTTTATCGCTATCCAATGTGTTATGGGCCAGGGTTTAGAAAACTCCAAAGTATATCATGGAGTTTACCTGGCCTATAACTGTTTATTGGTTTTGGTTATGATGAACACTAGAGCCTGCCTTTCAGGTGTTATTTAATGTTCTTAGGTGCTTTTAATCAATAAACAAGCTTTATTCTATGAATTTAGTTAACATTTGTATAAGCACAAACTGTAAGCATTTTTATCAACTACAAACATACAGACCCTGCACAATGTATCTATGTAATCTATGCATAATCTATGTAATCTATGTATAACCGTTAATGAATTCCCCCTTTAACTGTTCCAATTCAGTAACAAAATCCAAGTAAAACCAGAAACCCCTTTTCAAAGGTGTGGCCCAGGTCACGGCACTCTTACTGGTATAAGACTTGTTAGTGATAATCTGTTCCCCTTCTCAAACAGCTGGTATGAATTCCTTCAGAAAGGAATTATCTCTTTTAAGTTATTAAGTAGTCTGGAAACAGCTTTTAAAATGAAGATTCAGAAAAACACTTCTTTCAACCTGAGCAGTTCAAAACCAGTCCAAACTCAAAACAAAAGTAAAACCCAGAGAGCCACAAACCACCTCAAACCTCAAAGTGAATGTAGAAACTCACAGGGCCGCAGCTCAGCTCCACCCACACAATGACATCACTGATACCATGTGAGAAGACAAAAACATTTCTTAAAGGGACACACGCATGACAAATATGTGTGTGTGCGTGTGCACATATGTATGTAAGAAACTGAGGGTGTGGCACTTTATTAATTCAGGATAAGTGTGAGATAATAATCAGCCTTCTTTATTTTAAGCTCATGAAGGCTTGCTGCTGATTATTTAATTGGAATACACATTTCAAGTGGAGGAAAGACTCACCTCTTTCCATACAAAACATATTGGGTGTGATCTACAGACCATGCTGAGCCTGAAGGAAGCGCGCCGTGGCGCAACATGTTTGATAAATGTCTGGAGACCCGCTCCTGGGATCTACCCGGAAAGACCAGCTGGAACAGTACTCTGGTACTGCTGGTGTCACCTGGGAACCTTGGAAGTGCCAACCAGGTGCCAGTCTGACATTGCCAAGCTGTCAAGGTGGCACTGCCAAAGTTGCACGTTGGCAATTTTTGTAATGCGGTGATTGGGTCGGAGGATGCCCTGCACAGATGTGGGGGTTGCACGGGGACCCAGGGATTCTCTTACAATGATATAGGGTGTGGGGGGTGTTGGAGGTCTCATCAGCTTAAGAGATCGTGCGCCATTTAAAATGGCACCCCGATCTCTCCGTGCACTGAGGAGTTCCAGTGAGTGGGGCTCCTCAGTACAGGGAATGGGATTAAGTCCAGCCTTGGCCACACTTTCCTCACTGAGGTCCTGCTTCTAACCAGAGCCACTTTAGATAGCATTGTGTTTCTTGGTGCTGTGAGTGCCGGGAAACACATGGCTAAATGCGCTTGCTATGGGACATAGTTCCCATTTGGTTCGATCGAGCCAATGATTAAGGATAGGAAGAGAGCACATAGATTTGTTTGTGGCATCTACAAAACTTTTTCATCGTCTTAAAGCCCTCTTAACTGCTCATACCTCATTCGTCTTTTCTCTCTTCTTTGGAATGGAGCCCCAGCGTATTCGACCTTCTTTGATGGATGTAACTTCCCAAATCGGGTATTATTCCAGTTAATCCTTTTTGCACCTTCTCTGGTACCTCTATATCATTCTTTACGATCTGAAGTGTTTCAATACTCCCAAGTATGTTCGACCCAAGGTTCTTCAAAAATTTAACAAGGCTTCTCTACTTTTTAATTCTGTCCCTTGAGAAATGAACCCCAGCGCTTTGTTTCTTTTTATGGCTACTTTTAATGATTTTTGTACTTGTTGCACCATGAATCAGATTTGACATTTATTAGTTAACCAATTTTCATAGGTGTAATCTATTTGACAGCAGAGATGAGCATCTCTGCCAAAAACATTATGCTGTACTATCGAGCAGGTTAACTGGACCTGGGAAATGGATATGAAATGGAGCATTCCCACTTGCAAGGCTGACTACATTGAGGATATTTTTTTTTTAAAATCATATTCCCGCCCGGAAGCACGATCACAATTTGAACAGTATGGTGTTTACAAAATGCGCCCGGGAGCTATCACTGTGGAAACATTCCTTGGGGAAAAAAATGTTTCTGTCAAAATATTTTGCCTCTGCTGAAAGACCAGTGTGATTTATGGGGTGTTTATGGAAAATTGTACAGCACAAGTCATTCTACAATGAGATCATCTGACCCTGAAAGACAGCCAGAATGGGAAGCCAAAAAAAAACAAGCCCAGTGCTTTTGACGGGGAATCCAACATGAAAAATACATTTTTCCAAGATCGAGTATATATTTTCAGTTCCCTAAAAAGGGATTTAATTCTACAGTAAGTGCACAAGCTGTGTTCACTGAGCACTGATATGCAGATGTTATTTTTACAAACTGATAAACAGAACAATCCCACCATCCAGCAATGTGCTGATTACTGTGTTCATTGATGATCGGATTATATGTTATTGGTAAAATAAACTACTGGTCTTAAGAAGCCTTTTTTTCACTCCATTTTAACTTATCTCCCAACATTTTATACTCAAAAATTGCAGTAGTTTAGCCAGTGGCAATTCATTCATAGATATTTGCAAAGAAAGTGTGAACCATTAATGACCCTTCAAAGCAAAATCTGTTCATTATGATTTTATAAGATATTTTATTAAAAAGAACTATTAACAGAAAAATATTCTGTCAGCCACTGTGCTCAACTTCTCAGACTTAATCCCACAAGAACACTGTTGGCCGATCCAATAGATGTCTCTCAAGCAACTGAGTTATAACACTGAAGTAATCCCCTCAGAAAGTCTCAACCAACTGATCTCCCCTTTCCCGGTTGTGTTTTATCAGTGCATTTAAACATTGAATTTAGTCTCAATTCCCATACAATATCCCGAATGAGATAATAAAATGTAATGAGGGGCAAGACAGAACAGAAATAATATATGACAATGGTTGAGGAAAAATAAAGCTCTCAATCTCCTTCTCATGTTTCCTGACATGCTAGGGAAGGTGAGGAATGGTTACTGGGGGTTATTTTAACCAAAAAAGTGAGAACAAGCATGAAACAGGTGTAGTTATAATAAAACTAACTTGTTTCAAAGTCTGGAGTTAGCACATAAATTTGCTTCTAATTGCCTATAACCATATTTGAGCTTGCTTGGATGTGCTCAACCAGAGACCTGCAGCTTTAGCACTTGTGTGTTGACTAGATACAACTTTCATGGAGTAAGTAATATGTGTTCCTCATATCCACCTCCAACTGAACATGTGAAGTGCCCTGGCTAGTATTTGGTGACACATGGCAGAATGGCTCAAAGGAGATGACATGAAGGATCTCAGAAGCAGCACTGATTGTCTTTGTTGGTCTGATCCAGAAGAGGAGGGATGTCCTGTAACTATAATGGGGGAAGGATAGCACCTCAGTATCTAGGTCCTGCTGTCCCTCTTTCCTTCAGCATATAATCCTTCTCTTTCAAGACTCCTGTCCTCCTCCTCTTCCTTGCCCAGACCAAGGGTAAGATGCCCATAATCAACCAGTCCCTTTCTTCACGTGATTCTTAGAGGCGTGTAAGGTGGAACAGCAGAACACTAACCCCTCCTTGGTGAACTCCTCACGGAATGTCCAGAATAAATGCTGATAACAGTTGGTTAACTCTTGATAAGGTCTTCCAATGTTTTTCGGAAGTCCTCTACAAAGTTCCAGCAACTACAACAATGTTGAGTATCATATAAGTATCAGCATTTGCCATCACCATTAACTGTTTATTCCCAGAGCTGTTAGGAGAGAGCATTAGATGAAGTGCGAGCCAGGCAGCCTCTTTAATGATAGCAGGCATACAAGTCTCCCACAAGTCCCGAAAGACATGCTGTTAGATAACTTGGACATTCTGAATTCTGCCTCTGTATACCTGAACAAATGCCGGAATGTGGCGACTGGGGGATTTTCACAGTAACTTCATTGCAGTGTTAATGTAAGCCTACTTGTGACAATAAAGATTATTATTATCTGTTATCCATCCTTAATTGTTCTTGAACTGAGTGGTTTACTAAAGTAATTCAATGGAAGAGTCGCCTGTGGGTTGTTGTGGGTCTGAATCACATGTCGGCCAGACCAGGCAAGAACAGTGGATTTCTTTCCCTCAAGGCCAATATTGAACCAGATGAATTTTTAACGACAATCAATGATTTGATTTGATTTGATTTATTATTGTCACATGTATTAGTATACAGTGAAAAGTATTGTTTCTTGCATACTATACAGACAATGCATACGGTATATAGGGAAGAAGGTAGAGACTGCAGAATATAGTGTTACAGTTCTAGCAAGGTCTGGAGAAAAGATCAACTTATTACGAGGTAGGTCCATTAAGTAATTGAATTAGAACATTGTTAGAGAGTTTAAAAGAGTTAGAATAAAGTTTTAGAAGCATAGAATGAGAGTAAAAGATTACAGGGTATGCTGGGCACAGCTTGCAAGAAGTCGCCTCGCTCCGGCACCAATGACAGTTTTGTGGCCATCATTACTGAGACTAACCTTATATTCAGCACGGTAGCATAGTGGTTAGCACAAATGCTTCACAGCTCCACGGTCCCAGGTTCGATTCCCAGCTTGGGTCACTGTCTGTGCGGAGTCTGCACGTTCTCCCCGTGTCTGCGTGGGTTTCCTCCGGGTGCTCCGGTTTCCTCCCACAGTCCAAAGATGTGCAGGTTAGTGGATTGACCATGCTAAGTTGCCCTTAGTGTCCAAAATTGCCCTTAGTGTTGGGTAGGATTACTAGGATAGGGTGGAGATGTGGGCCTGGGTAGGGTGCTCTTTCCAAGAGCCGGTGCTGACTCGATGGGCCGAATGGCCTCCTTCTATACTGTAAATTCGATGATATTCCAGATTTATAAATTGAATTTTAAATTTCACCAGCTGGCACAATAGGAGTTGAATCTTGGTCCCCAGGACATTAGGCTGGGCCTCTGGTTTACTTGTGACATTACCACTACACCGTCATTTACCGCTAAGTCTGGAAATAAAAAGCTGGGTAGAAGTCAGGAGAGATTAAATGATTAAAGGGAGGATGATACAGGAACAAAAGGAGATGGTCATGGGACAAATAAATTTAGAGGAGGCATAAACAGAAGAGTAGAAACATCACCAATGGCTGTTGTCCAAAAATAAATCTGGGTAGAGGTTAAAACCTGAATTATTGAACACAATGATCATTCCACAAGTTGGTAAAGTGCCAAATCGAAAGATGAGGTGTTGTTCCTTCAATTTCCTTGTGTTAGGAAAATAAAGGTAGTTTTAAGGGATTTATATTGGTATTGGTAAACATTAGAAATATAAGATCTAGTATTAAGTGGATTTAATGTAATGTTTCTATGCCTGGAAGGGCAAAACTTATAGGTAGATTCATGCTGGACAAAGGTGTTTGTGTGGGAGTTGGTTAAGTTCTAACTGTGTTTTAATTGTGCTTAGAGAAGGCTACGATGTGAAGAGTAAATAGTAGTAACTTGTTCTTAGTTTTAACTGAAAACCAGGGCAGTCGGAGCCAGGTCATGGAGGGCTGAACAGCTCTTAACTCTGCCAGGAGAAGCTGGATAGGACAAAAGAGTTGCAAAGATGCAGGCTTCATAAGAAACAAGATACAATCCAGATAACCAGGGAATATGGACAGAAAGACTGTCTGAGAAGTCTGGAGTTAAGTGAACAGAGAACAAGGTATTGTTCCGAAGAATTCAAGGAAGAGTAAACAAAGTGTTCTGAGTTAAAGAGACACACACAGTAACTAAATTTAAAGTGGGACAGCAGACTTCAGAGGTAAATAAATAATCTTGATGCCATCTGGGAATCAAATGTTGAAGCAATTGTGATCAGTTTTCAGAGCAGTTAAGACAAATTAATCCTAAATGGGGCTGGTGTGACATCCTGGACTAGATTCGCTGTTAAAAGTAGAGTGGAAGCTGTGTTGTTCCTTGTGTCTTAATAAAGCTCGTAGTTTTAAAGTTGAAGTAGATGCTTTATTGTAAGTGTGTTCTCTCTTCAGTGCTTAACTTAAAGTTACATCGATGCTGCTTGTCTATGTCTTGCTACAAGTTCCCGTTCTGTGAACTGTCCCCGACTTCCTGTTCGTCTGTATTTATATCTCTCCCGTGCTCCCTCTAGTGCTTGCTCAGTTGTATTGCATCTACACAGATATACAATCACCACAGAAGCTTTGTTTGTAAGTGTCATTTGCAAAACCTGGACTGGTTTTGGAATGCAAATCACTAAGGGAAGGCATTCTTATGAGAGATTTTAAAGCACGTTTTTAGGAGTGGAGTTTGGAATTCATCACGTGATCATCATCTGGGGGGATTCTGAGGAAAAATCCATAAACTCTAACTTGGGTTCAGAGAGGAGTGTGTTTATTTGACCACAGACATCTTACATGCTTAAAATAATTTGTTGGGATACTTTGAAATGCAGAAAGTAAGTTTCTGGATACTGAATATTAAAACTTGTTCTGAGATTTATTGTTAAATGGTGGGATCTGTGAACCCTGACAAAGAGTAAATAGGGTACAGAGGTACTGGACAAATGAATTGGAGTTGCTGTGAGGTGTGTTGTCCAGTTTAGAACCCAAGCTAGCATTAGAAATTGCTAAGACTTTCCTAAAGTTGTAAGATGTAACTTTGATTAGGTTAAAGAAAGTAACCAAGAGTATGCTAACTGAATTGGCAGATAAATTGGACTTGGGATTACCTGCAAGGGTAAGGAAAGCTGGCATCATTGAAAGCATAGCGAAACATAAAAAATTGAGAGAGTTGTCAAAAAGACCAAGTTCTTCAAAAAGCGAAGCAATTGTATTAGTTAAAATTCAATAACAAATTAAACAATTAGAAATGCTGGAAAAGAAAATGAAAAATAAATTTTAAAACTTGAACTAGATATACTGGGAAAGCAAAAAAAAGGGAAAGAGAGGGAAAAGAGAGCGAGTGAGAGAGAGAGAGAAATCCAGTTTACAAGCTCTTTTCTAAATTTTAGGAAAAGGATGTGAAAGCATTCTTTATTTCCTTTGAAAGTTAGCTAAACAGATGAAATAGCCAAAAGAATAGATTGGTAAATAGAGCAAGTGAGGTATATGCATCATTGTATGAAGAGGTATCTGTAGATTATGATATAGTAAAGAAAGCTATTCTTAATGCATATGGGTTGGTTCCTGATGCATACAGGCAGAAATTTTGAAATGCAAGAAAACAGCTGAGACAAACTCATATTGAATTTGTAGAGGTGAAAATATTCACACGTAGGCCTATTTGAGTGAGTAAAGAAGCAGTTTATTATATCAGATCTGGGAGAAAGGTTTGGATGCTCCGCAGCCTCGCAAAACTCTTTCTAACTTGAGCTAAGATTTGCATTGGGTTTATGGGGCAGAATTAGTTGCATTCTCATTTACATACAATCAATTAACTATATCGCATCACAATCCATTACATGCAGTCAATCAATTTTCTTAGCATCCCAGTTATCACATATATGGTTAAAGTGGGTGTTGTCTTACCCGCCCCTAACTTCATACAGAAGTCCTTCAAAACTAACACAAGAATATGTCCTGTCTGCAGCTGGGGACCTTGAGCTATTGTGTGAAGCTGTTATCAGCGGCTGTTGAAATTCTCCCGATAAATACCCATGCCTGGTTCTCATGAGGTAGTTTACACAGTTTGCAACTTATTATTCAGGAATGTGGCTAGTTCAGCCATTTTGTGTCTTTAGCATTGCTATCTTAGCGAACAGCCATTTTGTGTCCTTTCTGATATCAACAAGCATTGTGTATACACTATCTATTCCTAAAAATTGCATCTTCTAATTAGGCATCTAAGTCAGAGTACCTTTAGGTAGGTATATACCGCAGGGCAAGAGTTATAGCTAGGGGAAAGGCAATTATGATGCGATGAGGCAGACTTAGGATGTATAGGATGGGGAAGGAAACTGCAGGTGATGGGCACATTTGAAATGTGGAGCTCGTTCAAGGAACAGCTACTGCGTGTCCTTGATAAGTATGTACCTGTCAGGCAGGGAGGAAGTGGTCGAGCGAGGGAACCGTGGTTTACTAAAGTAGTTGAATCACTTGTCAAGAGGAAGGAGGCTTATGTAAAGATGAGACGTGAAGGTTCAGTTAGGGCGCTCGAGAGTTTCAAGTTAGCCAGGAAGGACCTAAAGAGAGAGCTAAGAAGACCCAGGAGGGGACATGAGAAGTCTTTGGCAGGTAGGATCAAAGATAATCCTAAAGCTTTCTATAGGTATGTCAGGAATAAAAGAATGACCAGGGTAAGAGTAGGGCCAGTCAAGGACAGTAGTGGAAAGTTGTGCGTGGAGTCTGAGGAGATAGGAGAGGTGCTAAATGAATATTTTATGTCAGTATTCACGCAGGAAAAAGACCATGTTGTCGAGGAGAATACTGAGATACAGGCTACTAGACTAGAAGGGCTTGAGGTTCATAAAGAGGTGTCAGCAATTCTGGAAAGTGTGAAAATAGATAAGTCCCCTGGGCCAGATGGGATTTATCCTAGGATTCTCTGGGAAGCTAGGGAGGAGATTGCAGAGCCTTTGGGTTTGATCTTTATGTCATCATTATCCACAGGAATAGTGCCAGAAGACTGGAGGATAGCAAATGTTGTCCCCTTGTTCAAGAAGGGGAGTAGAGACAACCCCGGTAACTATAGACCAGTGAGCCTTACTTCTGTTGTGGGCAAAGTCTTGGAAAGGTTTATAAGAGATAGGATGTAGAATCATCTGGAAAGGAATAATTTGATTTTGGATAGTCAACACGGTTTTGTGAAGGGTAGGCCGTGCTTCACAAACCTTATTGAGTTCTTTGAGAAGGTGACTAAACAAGTGGACGAGGGTAAAGCAGTTGATGTGGTGTATATGGATTTCAGTAAAGCGTTTTAGTAAAGCCCACGGTAGGCTATTGCAGAAAATACGGAGGCATGGGATTAAGGGTGATTTAGCAGTTTGGATCAGAAATTGGCTCGCTATAAGAAGACAGAGGGTGGTGGTTGATGGGAAATATTCAGCCTGGAGTTCAGTTACTAGTGGTGTCCCACAAGGATCTGTTTTGGGGCCACTGCTGTTTGTCATTTTTATAAATGACCTGGAGGAGGGCGTAGAAGGATGGGTGAGTAAATTTGCAGATGACACTAAAGTCGGTGGAGTTGTGGACAGTGCAGAGGGATGTTGCAGATTACAGAGGGACATAGATAAACTGCAGAGCTGGGCTGACAGGTGGCAAATGGAGTTTAATGCAGAAAGTTGTGAGGTGATTCATTTTGGAAGGAGTAACAGGAAGACAGAGTACTGGGCTAATGGTAAGATTCTTGGTAGTGTGGATGAGCAGAGAGATCTCAGTGTCCATGTACATAGATCCCTGAAAGTTGCCACCCTGGTTGAGAGGGTTGGTAAGAAGGCGTACGGTGTGTTAGCTTTTATTGCTGGAGGGATTGAGTTTCAGACCCATGAGGTCTTGTTGCAGCTGTACAAAACTCTGATGCGGCCTCATTTGGAGTATTGCGTGCAGTTCTGGTTGCCGCATTATAGGAAGGATGTGGAAGCATTGGAAAGGGTGCAGAGGAGATTGACCAGGATGTTACCTGGTATTGAGGGAAGATCTTATGAGAAAAGGCTGAGGGACTTAAGGCTGTTTTCGTTAGAGAGAAGAAGGTTAAGAGATTACTTATTTGAGGCATACAAGATGATCAGAGGATTAGATAGTGTGGACAGTGAGAGACTTTTTCCTCCAATGGCGATAGCTAGTTCGGGGAGATAGATATAGGGCAGATGTCAGAGGTAGGTTCTTTACTAAGAGAATAGTAAGGGCATGGGATGCCCTGCCTGCAACAGTAGTGGACTCGCCAACATTAAGGGCATTTAAATGATCATTGAATAAACAAATGGATGATAAGGGAATAGTGTAGATGGGCTTTAGAGTGGTTTCACAGGTCTGTGCAACATCATGGGCCGAAGGGCCTGTACTGCGCTCTAATGTTCTATGTTCTTTGTTTCCTCTCAACAGAACTATTCAAAAGTAATATAGGAGCAACAATGTAGTTACAGGGCCAACTATAATTTATACTATAGTCCAGTATCAGAAAATGTCCGCCAACAGAATTTGTGAGAGTGAAGCAAAATAATTTTGACTATTGGATATGGACGTTAAAAATAGAGAAAACATATGAAGCCCTGAGAGAGGTGATACATTTAGAAGATTTTAAAGATTTACTTCCTTTGGTTAATAGGACACGTGTTGAGTAACAAAAAGTTAAAACTGCTGGACAAGGCAGCAGGGCTAGCTGATGATTATGAACTGGTCCATAGAACCAAACCTTTTGTACGTCATCCTTTAAAACATGAGAAGGATAGAAAGTGGGAAGGAAACAATAGTCAACAAAGCCATGGAACAGTTGGGAGAATGGTCACTCAATTTGCATTTAGTGACCCCAGTATAGAAGAGATCGCATCATGAGCAGTGAAAAAGTGCAAGAAAATCCGTGTTTCATCTGAGAGGAGTGTGTGGGGCCTTGAATAGAAGGCAGGAGGCAGTGAACGGGTCACGAGACAATGGCATGGGAAGTGAAGAGGGGCAGTGGAGCAGAGGGAATAGTCCCTTCGGAGAAGAAGAGGACTTGATCAGTCACGGCATCGCACTAAATATGTTGGGAATGGAAGAAGACGATTAATTGAAAATTCAGGCAGGTTGGGTGAAAATGAAGGCCAGGAGAATTCCATTATGATACTAGGAATGTGGGGAATGGTGAGTGCAGAAGTGTTGAAAATGGAATGAATACAGTCAAGGAGGCTGTCAATTATTGATGTTGGAAAGGGGACAGGTGGGAATCCAGAGTTGAGATTGAAGAAAGACATATTGGAAGCACTGATTGTAAGATGTCAGAATGGATCCAACAGAGATGATGAAAATGAGAGCATGGAATAAAATCCTTATTGGAGTACCCAATTATTTTTTCCAATTAAGGGGCAATTTAGAGTGGCCAATCTACCTATCCTGCACATCTTTGGGTTGTGGGGGTGAAACCCACGTAGACACGGGGAGAATGTGCAAACTCCACACGGACAGTGACCCAGGGCCGGGATTTGAATCCGGGTCCTCAGCACCATAGGCAGCAATGCTAACCACTGTGCCACTGTGCTGCCCCTTGAACCATGCAAAGATGAGGGAAGGGCAGAAATTGGGAGCAAAGTTGTTGTTGGTTATGCCTTCTGTCAGTGAATATACATGAGCCTTGAGATTATTTTTGTGGGGGATGATGGAATAGAAAAATTGGACATTCATGGTAAGGTCATTGACATCAAATCTTTATTTTCCTCAACAAGCGTTGCCAGATCTGTTGAGGATTTCAAACATTTTCTGTTTTTATTTTGAAATTCCAGCATCTGCAACTTCTGGAAACCTCTGCCGACGTGGATGCAAGCATGAATGGCAATCACTAAATTTCAGCAGTCATGTGAGACACCATACTTTACAACAGAAGCTTTGATGACGACTTGAGACCTGAAATCACAATATTTCACTGTGTCCGCACTAATTTTTTTTTTCATAGAATTTACAGTGCAGAAGGAGGCCATTTGGCCCATCGAGTCTGCATCAGCTCTGTGGGAGGAAACCAGAGGACCCGGAGGAAACCCACGTACACACGGGGACGATGTTCAGACTGCGCAGACAGTGACCCAAGCCGGAATCGACCCTGGAGCTGTGAAGCGATTGTTCTATCCACAATGCTACCGTGCTACCTAATGTTCACAAACAGGCAAACAGATGGTACTCGATTGTGAGCTTGGTCCACTTTCTATCTGATCCTAGATAGAATATATGGGGATTACAGAAATAGAAATGTCTACGTGAATCGAAAATAAATAAGTGCTTTTCAACTTAAATTGAAGGAAACATATTGCATTATGGGTCCTTATCAGGATCTCAGGATGTCCAAAACACTTTGCATCCAAATGATCACTTCTGATGTGTAGCCTTTGCTAGTACATTGGCAAGCATAGCATGCAATTCCTCACAAAGCAAGGCTCCCACAAACAGGAAATAAGATGAATGACCAGTTAATGTCCTTTTTATTGGTGCTGCTTGCAGGAGAAAGCAGCCAGAAAATAAAAGAACTCAGCTCATTCTTTTGCTATTTTGAAAAATGCCATGGGGCCTTTTCCATCTGCCCAGATCACTGGACACGACAGATAGGACCTTGGCTTTTGTGTGATGTGAAAGAAGTCAATTCCAACAAAGCAGCACTCTTTCAACAGTGTAATAGAACATGAGCATATATTGATTTTATTTACCCAGGGTTGAAGCCCTAATCTGATATCCAATAGTTACATGATGACAGGAGTCAAAATAAATGTCACTTGTGATAATTAAACTTATTGGAATAATTTATGAAGGAACTTAGATTTATACAGTGTCTTTCACAGCTTCAGGAGATCCCAAAACACCTGCCAACTACTGAAGTAATTTTGAAGTGTTGTAATGTGAGGAAACGCAGCAAACAGTTTGGATGTGACAAAGTATTTTAAAGAGCAACGAGAGAAACTACTGCATGATTTGTTTTTGCTCAGCGATACATGAGTATTCATCAGCACACCAGAAGAAACTCCATTACTTTTCTTTGTAAAGTGCAATTAAATCTTTGATATTTACATATATATGTGCTGCAGGAATCGTTACGGGCGGGATGGAAAACTTACCAGAAAACTGAAAGATCTGTTGACCTCAGGTGCCTCCCCGAACAGATGCCGGAATTTGGCGACTAGAGGATTTTCACTGTAACTTCATTGAAGCCTACTTGTGACAATAAGCAATTATTATTATTATTTCCAGTCTCGTGTTGGGTGCAACTAGAAAATGCCGTCCATAGTGTTTATACATATCTATATGTTTAAGTCTTTAGAGTGGGGAGTGGAGCTTGACTCAGGAACTCTTTAAAAATGGCGGGTGGTGGGTAGAAATGCAGAACTTGGCAGAGGGAGCATTAGGGTCCATGGGGGAGTATGAGCTGGCATAGACATTTTTTCGGGCAAGAGGTGAGGGTTGGAAGGTCATTTCTTTTATTCGTTCATGGCAGATTTCCTTCCCTAAAGGACATTAGTGAACCAGATGGATTTTTACGACAATGGTTATATGGACATCATTAGATTTTTAATTCCAGGTTTTCTATTGAATTCAAATTTCACCATGTGCAGTGATGGGATTTGAACCTGGGTCCCCAGAGCATTATTCTGGGTCCCTGGTTTACTAGTCCAGTGACAATACCACTGTGCCACCGCCTCCCCATACATCATTGTGTTTTGATTTTAACTGGGGCAAAGTCAGGGTGGGCAAAAACTGGGACGGGCCTTTTAAACAGTCAACCTCTGCACCGGGCAGCCGCTGTGGCTGCCTCCAGACTGCTCCAGGAGTTAATTGCCTAACTCCAGCCTGCACCCTCCCCTCAGCAATAAAGATTCCGTCCATTGCAGGCACTTTCTCCTGAGCCAGGAATTGACCCTACTCTCAGGACCCACCTCCCGGAGGATGAAAACCCAACCATTAACTCTGTTTATTTTTTACTGCCTGACCTTTTTTTTCCCAGTGTTTTCTGTTTTTATTTTAGAACTGAAGGAAAGGTTGACCTCAACGTTTACTGTCCTTATTTTAGAACTGAAGGAAAAGGTTGACCTCAATGTGATGAGACAGAGACTGTCCACAGCACACAAGCTGTTAATGGGTAAAGTTATAAAAGATCAGTGAGTTCAAAAAATAATTAAAACTGACACAGAATCAGTTTATCCCCCTAAGGGACAGGAGCTCTAATTGCCAAAAATAACAATTGTGGATGAGAAAAGCCATAACAGACAACATTACACTGAAAAGAATATTAAAATGAGGGGAAATAATAGGGAAGATAAAAAAGAACGGCAAAGGGTGATAAAGGAGACGGTAAAAGCTCCAAAAATGGAATATGGAAATAAACTTGCAAAATCTATACAATTTTCTTTTGGAATTATTTTAGAATAAAGAGCGTGGTCAGGAGCAATGAAATATGGAAATGGTGGATATGTTAAATAATTACTATGTGTCATTATTTACATCAAAAGAAAAGGTCACCATGCCAGAAAGTCAGAGGAAACTAATATTGAAACAGGGGTTATCAGCAAAATAACAGTAATGAAGAAAATAATGGCATCAAAGATGGTAAACAAGCTGTGAATGAACGGTGTTTGATCAGCTGAAGGGCCATTTTTCTATTCAGACTATAGGGATGCTCATAAATATTAGCAGATTAATTCACCGGGCTTCAATTTTCTTGCCACCCGTGTACTATCCTTTATTAATCAAGAAATAGATAAGTGTGAGATCCTCCTACAACTTGGCCCCTAAAGAGAGAATTTCAGCTCCTTAATAACTCTCCAGCAGCTTTGCTTTTGTGACGTGGCCGTCTACTGCATCGAGAACTGTTTTATGTTCCTCAATCAACATTTGACAAGTTAACATTCTGAACACATTTGTGCATAAAAAGATGCCAAAAGAAATAGAAAGTTTCAGCGTTCAATCGGACAAAATAGCTCTGGTTTAAATCATTCAGATGGAAAATCTGATTGTTCAAGGCTGCTGAGCAAATGGATTTTAGCGCTGCACTGAAATATCATCAGTTATGACAATCCTATCAATAATTTCCATATTCTATCGGAAATTAAAATGGATAGGGGTTAGAGGGGCACTGTGTTTTAATGCTCAGTACCATTTTGGCATGTCATTATCTCATTAATTGTCTACAAAATCTTTGTGATTCAGTTAGTTTACTGCTCATATTTCTGTTATGCTATTCCATCTATTCTGAATCACATAATTACTCTTAAATTTGACTTTCAAATATTTCTATCCTTCTCCTTCGAATGAAAAGGAATGACCTTTCCCTTCCCAAGCTAGGCAGAACAAAAGGGGATTTGAATTGACAAGCACCAGCATATTTAACAAGGTTACTTTGGTCTTTGTACATTTCCAATTAAAGACATTCATTTGACTTGAAAGTACATAGTGATTTTAACACCCGCCTCACTATTACCTGGGCAAGGATTTAATTCTTGCTCTCGGCCAGGTTAATCCTTTAGTCTGCTGCGTAGTTTGCCAAGGACTGTGGCAAATGAATAATGGACCAATTGATTATTGCTGAATAGCATTGAAAATTTCAGCAAATATTTATTCAGCCAGAACAAATTGTGTAACTGCATCCTGTCTTGGCTGTCTCCAGATTATTCACTGTACATCATTGCCTGATAGCATGCATACAATGGACTTTGTATGTAAATAACTGCGATCTATCAAAAGCAGGGATCATGCTTACTGACGCTAGGGGTAACAATTACAAGGGAAGAAATGATCTATGAATAAATAAAGGTGTTTCCATTTCCCCCATCACCATCCTTGAGATGAATACTACAAGAACTTCACTGCTATTGAAGTCCAATGACTCATGTGGTGAAGTCGGTAGACTAAGCATCTGTCCATGATTGATGCCTGCACTCACTCACCAGTACATTCCCAATCGCAGGCACACTGCTGTGGAGGAATTAGGTATTCCCCCCAAAAGGGGAAATTATATAAAGATAGTGAACAAGAAGCTACTTGTAGATATGCAAGAGCATTAAGATGCGTTTCCTCTAATTGGTAAGAACCATAGAGTCATAGGGCTCGATTCTCCGGCCTCATTGCGCTCTCACTCGAGCAATACGAGGTTGGTGAATAGTGGGAAAGACTGAAAACAAGAACGCCGCCAGGCGCCAAATGGTTTGTGATGCAACTGGCCCTCCCCGTAGGCGAAATCGGGATCTCGCTGTAGCGTGATGAGAAACCAATTATCACCACTTAAGTCCTATTTCCATAAAATTAATGGGAGCCACCACATATTCTACAGCCTCCCGTCATTCATCGGCTTCCCGAGCAAGTGGTCACGCTGGCGCTGCTTGGTACTCCTTTTGAAAAACGTGAACCTGGCGGAAGAGCTTCTGCGGGGAGCCGAGGAGGTGAGTAGCCATCTTTGCTCACAGACAAAAAGCTTGGGGGCACTGAGCTTGCCGCATCAAGGAATTGGCAATCGTGGTGAACTGAGCACATCACGCAATGCAATTGGATTCCCGTGGGTGGGCGGGTCATATAGAATATGAGAGTTATTGCCTTGCATCCCAATTACACCTTGATGCATGGACACTATACTTGAACACTGTAGGAGGCAACACTGCACACACAGCAGCCAACATCCGGGGACATGTCTATGACTAGAGGGAGTGCGAATGCTACGGGGAGAGGAGAGATGCCTGATAGATGTGCAAAGGGTTCAGACGTTGGGCTGCATTGCGGAAGAAAGTCCCAGAGGTATCATGCTGCTTGTGGTGAAACGTTTTTAATGTGTCACAGGTGCTCACCAGAAGCCTGACCATGAACATTTCCCACCCAGGTATGCGTATCTGCATTGGTGGAGGGTGTGGAAGAAAGCTCTGATGCGCCAAACGTGGCATCCTCGGAGGTCTCCTCTGAGGTGGTCTCATTGGAGGCAAGGGAGGGGCCACCCCAGATGTGGTCAGTGGGAGGGATGGGTCACTCCAGGTGGGGCACGGTAGATACTCACCTCTTTGGCGTCCACCAACCTCATCATTGGTGACCACTCTGTCCTCAGCCACCCTAATCACCCCCACGGCACACTCCTCGAAGGTGGTGAGGATTCTTAGGTCTGGTTGAAGCCCCGCTCGATCATGCTCCTAGTTGCTGCACGGGTATCGTTGTAGTCGGTCTCCGCGTCGGTCTGTGGCCTCGGATAGGCATCATCAGGGAGGACCACAGTGCATAACCCCTGTCACCCTGGAACCAACCCCGCCAGCCGGGGTAGGGGGTCTCAAACATGTCAGGAATTGTCAAGTGTGCCAGGGTGAAGGTGTCGAGCACACTGCCCGGTTATCAGGCGTAGATGTGCTTAATGCGCATCTGATGTTCACATATCAGCTGCACGTTCATAGAGTGGAACCCATTTTGGTTTGTGGAGAGCGGCCTGTCATCTGCTGCTCGGGCATCCTGGTGGGCTCGGTCCACATTGAAATGGATGTATTGAGTTGACTGGGCATGCGGGGCCTCCATCGTGGCACGGGTGCACCGAGCTCTGTGTGATCCTGGGCAGGTCTCCACTCAGCGCCTGGAGAGACCCCGTGGCATCAACGTTTAGGGTGACCGACACCTTGATGGTGATGGTCACCAGGAGCATATATCCCCGCAGTGCCAGGTGCACCATGATCACTGCCTTCCTACATAGCCGCATTCTTCGAAAGCCTGTCTAGTCCGGAAGATACTCAAATGACAGGTCCAGCCAGTACACGCGAGGCCTCAGGTGGCGTCTCCTTTGCACCTCCTGCTCCTCGGCCTATTGGGCAGCTGGCTCTACTTCCTGGGCAGCTGCCTGCTTTTCCTCTGGGACCCCGCTGCTGCACACTCTGCGGGCAGCTTCCTCCTCCTCGAAAAGCGCCAGCTTGTACAGCCACAAAGCATTCCCCAGGGCTGCGGTGACTAACAGGAAGTCCACCATTTGTGATTGAATTCCAATATCCATTGTCTGCAGGGGGTGAAAGGCCAACATGTTAGCAAGGTCCGTACCTACGTGCCCAACCAAGATCACCAGGCTACATGGTGGTCCCGGTTGGCACTGCGGTTTCTGCCCCTGCAAGTTCCCCGCCCCCAGCTCGCACCACTGGCCCCGTCATTGCTCGGCACCTTGGGGGGCCTCTGACCCTGGTGCCTGTCCCTGCTGACAGGATACCGCTGGATGGCACTGCCCTTGCCAGCGGTATGATTCTCGGCCCGCGCCAGGGGGCTAGAGTGGGTGTGGCCCTTGAGTAAGCCGCCTTGATGGCGGGAGGCGGCCGGTTGGGGGAGTGGTATGGTGGAGGGTGGCCTGTGGAGGGGGGGGGGGGGTCACTCTGCAGAACCAGGGGGCAGGATGGGTGGTCAGTGGGGTGCGCAGCTAGATGGCTGCCTTGCAGCGTGTGGCAATAGCGGTCCATAACCGGAAACTTCCCCAGGTGGGTGGTCACCCTGGCCACTTGCCCATTCCTCCTTCATTCCCCCCTTCCCCAACTCTGCCCTGACAGGGACTTCCATCCCAGCCAGTCTTGCCGGTATCTGGCCCGACAGCCCACAGTCATGCCTGACCTCCTCTCTCTCCGTCATCAGCCATGATGCCAATTTCACGATATTTAAAAGCACAAGTCAACCACGCCATCAGGAAGTCCGCCCATCCAAGGCTGAGAATCGCTGAGGCCCAGAGAATACCGGGTAGGGCCTGCTTATGATCTGCAAATGGTGTCTACTGTCCATGCGTTCCAGAATGCATTGACGCCGCAGTCGAGGTGACGGAGAATTGTGATTTGGCGTCAAATCCCGCCCACCAAGATTTTGATGTTAGAACGAATTCTCAGCCCGATCCCGTTTCTCGATTTTGACGCCAGCCAACGGAGAATCCTGCCCTTTATCTTTTAAAAGGACTGGCATTGGTTTTGGGTATTGTGCAAGCCTCTTTTTGAGACTTCATCACGGCAAGGTATTGGTTATTCATCAGTTCGCCTGCAGGATAGTATATCTTGGTAATATCCCCAACAACTCTTGTCCCTTCCTTGTGCACATGGGATGCAGAGTGAACTAGATCAGTGTCCAATCTGGGGAAGAGCAAAAGCAAGCAGAAACCTTGTTGACCTTGGGTTTAATGTGATGTTTAGGTTGCCTGTTTCTGATTAATTTGTCTGCTGCAGCTGGCCACAGCCCAAACTAAATTTACCACATTTTCTAATTCCAATACTCGCTTTTCCTGGACATTGTTCTCATTGTCCCAAGTCAAACAATTTATTTTGCACTAGCTGCAAATCTTTTTTTTGCAAGGTAGTGGGGGAGGGGGGGCGGGGTTGTAATTTACAGGATACTCTAACTAATCTAATATTTACCTCATTGTTATAATCCAATCAAAGGCCACGGATGGTTTGGACAATTAGGTTCCCTGTGGCCTCACCTGAATACGATCTTCCCTGATGGGAGGAGGCAAAATCCTTAACCAGTGGATCCCTGGGACACAAGGTGAGGGCAATCGGCAGGCTCCAGTACCAAAGGACCCGACGGAACTCCGTTCCTCTTTGTGGTTGATAAATTATTATGGGATGTTCATTCAAAACCTGGTGACTGTGTTGGCACCATTCCACCCATTGTTACAAAACGGCCAGAGATGGTTTTTGGGACCCACCGCAACAGGCGGCTTTCATTGAGGTGAAGAGGCAACTCTCATACTTGTGACTTTTGACACATTTAAACCCCTCAAAGCCACTTTTGCTGACTTCTGATGCCTCGACATACGTCATTGGAACTGTTCAAGCCCACAGAATGGACGACGGGACAAAGTGGCCATCGCGATAGCCTACCGAAACTTAACAGCAGCAGAAAGAAACTATGCCCCGATTAAGGAGGGTTTGGCAGTAGTTGTTGCAGTAAAGCGTTTCCATCAGTATGTGTATGGTCCACTTTTGCAGTCCTCGCAGATCACAAACCCTTGCTTAGTTTGTTCAAGGAGGACAAGGCAATCTCACCTGTGGCATTGGGCATTACCTTTGGCAGAATACAAAGATGTGCTGGAGCATAGATCAGGAACAAAGATCCCCCACTTAGAGGCCCTCAACCAGCTTGCATTGCCCACCAGACCGCAGACATCTGCTTCCACAGACGAAGCGATAGCGGCGTTACATTTATGGATGCTTTGCCTGTTATGACCTTCCAGATTAAAGCTTGGATTTAGAAGGACCTGGTGTTAGCCCATGTCCTTCATATTGTGCTGTATGGGGCTCAACATCGGGCACTCCCAGACAACCTGAAGGGGTTCATCACGAAAGTGTCAGGACTCAGCGTGGGGGATGGTATTTTTCTGTGGGATTCATGCTTGGTACTGGCAGAGAAAGGACTTTCACAATGGCCAGCCAGGGGTCTCAAAGATGAGGATGTTGGCCAAAGTTATGACCAGTGACCCGGGATTCACACGGACATCAAGGCTCTGGCAAAACAGTGCGTGCGGTGCCAAGAGCACCAGAAGCTGCTGCCGGGGTCATCCCTTGAAGTGGCTGGGCCAGCCATGGACGCGACTACACATCAACTTTGTGGGCCCCTTTCAAGGCTTGATGTTTCAGCTCACAGTGAATACCCACTCACAAGCTTAGACGTCCACTGTATGACAACGACGATGTCGCAGACCACAGGGCTGGGATCAAGCCAGGAGCCTCGGGGGCGTGAGGCAGCAGTGCTAACCGCCGTGGCACCCAATTTGGGGATTTCCTACGATGAACAGCATCTGCCCCATGAGGATCATACCCTACCATTTTAAAGAATCACACAACCATGTTACAAAATAATACATCGCCATAAGCAAGAGACGAAGACAGCTTAACATACATGAGTACCGAATGGAACGACATTCTGGCTCGATACAATCATGAGACAAAACCAGATACTTGTTAGGTCCCAACAAAGACTGAGGGAGGAGCAGGATAAAGTCAGAAAGACATTCAGCGGGATTCTCCATTGGCAGGTTCCTCCACTTTTCCTGCTGCGCACCCACACCCTCGAGTTTCCCGACGGCGTGGGATAGCCACAATGGGCAACTCCATTGGCCGGCTGCAGGAACGGAGAATACCGCTGCCAACGGGGAGCGCAGCACTAGAAAATGGGGCTGGCGGGACGGAGAACTACCCGAGTTGGGCATGTGGAAGCATGTGGAACCTGCGGTTCTCTGGAGTCCTGTTGGCCCGGGTATTGTTTTATTACAGGACTATGCCACATGCCACCACTTTGGTAGCACCTTCTGAGCTGCTGATTGGGTGAAGGCTGTGCACTAGATTGAGCCTCGTGCTGTCTGATATTGGGGAAAATATCCACAGTAGGCTGGCGTGCCCCGATTCAAAATGAATCAGGCCCATCTGGAAATTCACCCCTCGCGATGCGGCCTATGTGCAAAATTTAGCTTCATATGCCTAATGGATTTTGGGGATTATGGTAAAACAGCCCAGACTGGTCTCCTACTTGGTATAAGCACAGGGGAAAGAATCAAACCGAGGTCATACCCAGGAGGTACTCTAAAATAACTCGGAGTTTCCCAAGGCCAGTGGTCCCCTTTCCCCCGACATAGCAACTGTTACCATCTCCTGAGGCGTGCATACCCCACAACCTGAAGATGCGGGCGGCCAATACTTCGGACCTGGAGTCCGACATGGAGATACAGCTGACCAAAATCACCGTGACCCAGTGGCAGTCCTTGGTCCCAGTGAGGTGATGCCACTCTGACGCTTGGCCACTCCGACGCTTGGCCAGAGAACACCATGCTCCAGTGCGTTACATACCTTCAGATCCGGCACAGCGGACGCCCGAAAGACAGCCCAGGGCAGAACAGTCTAAGGACCAGGACCCTCCAACCTTCAAAATGGACGTTGTATCGGGCTTAGCGAGGGACGGCTGCCAAAAACTGACCAGAGGCCTCTTTGGACCATTAGGTTCCCCGTGGCGTCACCTGTATACAATCTTCCCCAATGAGGGCAGGATTCTCCATCCCGCCCGCCCCGTTTTCTGGTGCAGCCGGCTTCTCTGTCCCTGCAGCCGGTCAATGGGGTTGCCCATTTTGGCTACCCCACGCCGTCGGGAAATTGGAGGGTGTGGGTGCGCAGCAGGAAAAGCGGAGGAACCTGCCAATGGAGAATCCCGCTGCATGTCTTTCTGACTTTATCCTGCTCCTCCCTCAGTCTTTGTTGGGACCTAACAAGTATCTGGTTTTGTCTCATGATTGTATCGAGCCAGTTGTGATGTCGTTCTACTGTTCCATTCTGTACTCATGTATGTTAAGCTGTTTTCTTCTCGTGCTTATGGCGATGTATTATTTTGTAAGATGGTTGTGTGATTCTTTAAAATGTAAAACCTCAATAAATATACTTTTAAAAAAATCAATGAAACCCGAAAGGGAAAATTGAGACTTTCATCAAGGTCGAGAAAAACATTAAGAATGCTTTCAAACATCTGAAACAACTGGAGTGACACGCCTTAATTTTAAACAGAAGGACTTAATAGGAACTTCCAATAAAGGTGGCATTTTAAATCACTTGCTCAGCTGCATTCACAGCAGCTGCTCTGTTTATTATGAGGTGTTGCCATCAGCAGGTTTTTGCTGCAGTACCGAACATCATGGAAATCCCAGACGTGGGAGGCGTGACTGCTTTCATCAGTCGACCAAAATAATTTTGCTTCCTTTTAAATCTCTGGATTTCCACTGACCTCCCCCCCCCTCACCCTCTCCTCCCCAACGCACCCCCGCGCCTCGCCCCCTCTATTTCCTCCTACATCCAACCAGCAGCTGTGGCAGGGGGAAGCTATTTGTTTCCTGTGCCTGCAAAGTTGCAATTGCCGAGGGTGACCCACGGGACATCCATTTCTGGAACTGAGACACAACAGGGGGTAGTCAAACATAAAGGAACGGTTCAACACCTCCGAAGGTTGCAGTCATCACATTTATTACAGAGGCAAGGTTTCAGGGCACACTGCTCCTCTCCAGGCATGCAGAACACATTAAGGTGATAATAAATGAAAAAGCTTCCCCTGCTGAGCTTGCTGCTGACTCTCACTTGCAGATAGCACCAACACCCACTGAATTGGAGTCGTATCTAGTCTTGATTGAGTTAGCGAGAGAAATAAGCATTCAGCAGCAGGAGGTGTTAAATTACATTTGTGAAAGGTGGGGCCAGAAGGGATTGCATTTACTTCAAGGCATCAGCAGTCCAGTTATTCATTTATTGCAGGAGAGGCAGCAAAGTGCTAAAGAGTCCGTGAAGATTACCAATTTTATCTCATTTTCCATAGCTGATGAGAAACTGTTCTTCCCATATTGTGCCAAAAAGTTAGATAGCCGTCAAGCAACAAATCATTTCTGTTCAAAGTATTATGGTCAGTCAGTATGAACATCCTGCATCTACTCAGTAAGTGCAGTGCAGGGTAAGGCAGTGAGACAATTTACATTGTTGTACTCAAGCAAGCACAACGCCTGAATTCAGAACACAATAATTCTTCAAACTGACCAATTCTAAATAGCTTATCTCAGCCTTGCAGCCAGTTGTAAAGCAATCTCTCTGCAGAAATGCCAAGTCCAGACGCAGTCTCATTAGATTAACCAGGCTGATTTTGAATTTTCACTGCTCTACAATCTGATAGCATCATAACATTGATTTGATTCAACAGTGATCAACCAGAATACTGCAAAAGGTCGTTGGAACATGCATTCAAAATGTTACAATTTTAGGGATTTTGTTAAACTTGTTCAGTAGCACACAGTGTAGAGGTGCATTTGTGTCTGGACGTAGGTCATACGGTTCAAAGGAAGATGTATAGTAAGAATAAGCGAATAAGCACACACCCACCATGGGCTGGATTCTCCGATTCTGAGGCTTTGTCTGGAGGAAGTATCAAGTTTTACGACAAAAAAAAATCGACGAGGCCCCAGCACCGATCCTCCGACTGGTGAGGGGCTAGCAGCCGCGCCATGTAAAATGCACGGCCTTCCCAATATGCAGCGATCACGCCATGCGACACGGTGTCGGCCGCATGTGGACCCGATCTTCCAGATGGTGCCCCCCTCGCCACCCCCTCACCACCCCTTCCCCAGCCACCTCCCACCAGTCCCCCCAGCCCTCGCTGAATCGCCCTCAGCCAGCAACACAGCTCCCCCCGACTGTGCCGGCATTGGAGACGACAACTGAGGGCACACGTGTCCCCTGCCGTCAAGAACTTGGCCCATCGGGGGCGGAGCATTGGGGGAGGGCCTTCAGGTAAAGTCTTGAGACGGTCCCAATGGCGTGCAGCGTACTTCTCGGTGATGCCATTTTAGAGGGGGTGGAGCATCCGAAAACATGCGCCGCCCCCTATTCGATCGTAAACAGGAATTCTCCGCCCGATCGTGATTACGATTTCGGCGTCAGGCAATGGAGAATCCCGCCCATCTCTCTTATCAGGTTTCTTCCCCGAATAAGGAATGGAAAATCTAAATGACAATGGAGTTTTATGTCCCCCCCAATTTTATTGCTCAATCTTTGACATAATGCAGCCTTAAACTGCATAAATTCTGCAATTTCTTCCCTAAATAACATTGCATCTTGACATCTCTCATTTCTTAAAACACACCTTAAAACCTACCTCCAACTGTCCTAATTGTCACGATTATGTGGCTTGTGCATGGGTGATATTAATCTTTAATTCCATCGGCAGATTTAATATATATTGAATTTTTAATGAGGACTTTCAAAAAGCAAGCAACGACATTAGCCTGGATTCTCCGTTCTTGAGTCTAAGTGCTCCCGCCAGTGGAGAATCACTATTGGTCTCCATTGGCGCAAGGAGCGGTGCCCAGGTGAGAGTCTCTCTCCTTCACCATGCAAATTTATGCTTGGGGGAAATACGGTATTGAGCCATATGCTCAAAATGGAGGTCTGGCGGCGGTGGGTCCCTCCCTCCCCCCCCCCCCCCCCAGGACGCAAATCATGTCTCCCCGCCTTCCCACTGACTAGGGGCATCTTCTCCCCCGTCCCCCTGAAGTTGGATCAGCCCCCCCAAACCCGACTCCTCCCACCTCACATCTGATGCCCCATTTGACTCCCCATTAGAGACCCCCAATCAGAGACCTCCCCCCCCCCCCCCCCCCAATCAGAACCTCCATCAGTGATCCCCCCAGACAAGTACTTTCACAGCAGAAAGCATTTAGCTGCTTTTAATATGGTCAGGAACCGTCAATCATAGCAAGAGTGTTTATAAACATTATGGTTAGCATCAAAGCAGGGTATTTTAGATGCATTCAAGTGTGAAGGGAAAGATATGCATTGACCTCCTTGACGCACTGTGGGGTCCGGTACATCAGGGCCACGCTTTGACAAACTTGCGCCAAATTCCGCCCGGAGGAATTTTGGGGGCTGGTTCATAACGGGGGGAGGGTGTGGGCTGGGGGGGGGGGGGCATGGAGACGCAGGCTTTCAGCTCATTAATCAAGTGGAAATAGATGCTGATTTGCATCCTCCTGCCAGCACATGTAGCGCGCTGAGGATGCCGGCAAGGTATTGGAGCTTCACATGGGTACCAAATTTGATTTTCCCTCAACGCTCTATTCTCCTCTCGATATCGGTGTCAGGCAATGGAGACTCCATCCCATTATCTTAAGATAGCTGCCACAAATCACCTGATGTCCAGTATTGCAAGTTGACTAGTTTTCTGGAAGGGATTACAATGAACACATGCCAAGACATTCTCATGGAATTCACACCTGCTGATGACAAGAACTACTTCACAAGATTTACTCCATATGTACAGGAACTCATATTAACATTTCCATAATGCTACCTCTCAAGCAGAGACAAAGAGTCTACCAGGACAATAGCTGTAGAGAAAGGTGTTTTTCCCTATCTCGTCAAGATGGATAATGAATCATTCAGATGCTGATAGCTAGCACATTACAGAATCTAATAACTGAGGCTATGAGACAATAGCATTCTGTCCAAACATAAGCTAAGCAAATATCTTCTGAATTCATTATTGAGAAAGAGGTCATGTGATTGGAATAATCATTTTTCAAGTCTATTTTAGTACAGCATGCAAGCTACCAGAACAGTAGAATGGAAGAACCTGCCAGTGGGTCAGTAATACACTTCCTCTCCCCTTCTAGCTCAGGTTTCAAGGCCCAATCTCTATTCCAGTTTGAAATCCAACAAGGATAATGAATATTTTATTGAAGGAAACCTCAGGTGCAAAAATCATCGACTTCTGGAAAAGACGGATTATATTTTTAAAAGCAAATTGTCTCCAGCAATTGCAGTTTTACATGGGCTTCAACCTGAAACCTCAAGACCAGAGGGGAGAAAAGTCTGCTGCAGCCACAGATACCATCCCTAAACTGTGACATCTCTATTTCCTTCCTGCATTGAAATTTGGCTAAGAAATTAATTAACTATCTAAATAATCCCAAGTAGGCTTACATTAACATCACAATGAAGTTACTGTGAAAAACCCCTCGTCGCCACGTTCCTGGCGCCTGTCCATGTACGTGGAGGGGGAATTCAGAATGTCCAATTCAACTAACAAGCAATCCTTTCAGGACTTGTGGGAGGAAACTGGAGCACCCGGAGGAAACCCATGCAGACACAGGGAGAATGTACAGACTCCGCAGAGAGAGTGACCCAAGCTGGGAATCGAAGCTGGGTCCCTGGCGCTGTGAAACAACAGTGCTAACCACTGTCTACTGTGCCGCCCCTTTGATGTTAAAATGCAGAAATGAACTCTAGCTGGCTGATACTCTCTCCAGAACCTTCCTACCCACTACAGACCAGACCGAGGCGGATGTGGACACAAGCCAAATAGAGGGAGTTGTCCTCTTGTCGTGTCTAGGAACTTAAATAGGCATCATGTGCACATGACTGTCTGACATAATTGTGAAAGTTTGGCCAGAATCTCCCAGGGAGCTTCCTCACAAACTCTGTGTATTCTTTAGTTTCAGAGAACTAATCATACAAGATGGCCTAATTCTGCATGGTCAAAGATTTGTTTTTCCACCTGCCCTCCAGCACCTCTTCCAACAGCTGCACTGAGGGCACCTTGGGTTGGAAGCAACTGAATAATCATTGTACTGGCCCTCTATGTATGCTGATATAGGCAGTGAGGTCTCAATATGCTCACCTTGTAATGCACTAACGCCACACCAAGCAAAGGAACCACCACGTCTGCATAAGCTCCCAGGCCTCACGTGGGCATTCATAGCAGCTGGTATTTTTCAGTAGAATGATAAACAGCACTTGGCCCTCGTGACTCATATTCCAGCTGATTCAAACTCGATTACCTTCTGAGCACAACCAGCAATTCATAGAATCATAGAATGAACAGTGCAGACAGAGGCCATTTGAATCTGCACCGACCCTTGGAAAGAGCACCCTATTTAAACCCACACCTCCACCCTTTGCCCGTAACCCAGCAACCCCACCTATCCTAAGGGCAATTTAGCATGGCCATTCCACCTAGCCTGCACTACTTTCGACTGTGGGAGGAAACCGGAGCACCCCGAGGAAACCCATGCAGACACGGGGAGAACATGCAGACCCCGCACAGACAGTGACCCAAGCCAGGAATCGAATCTGGGACCCTGGAGCTGTGAAGCAACTGCGCTAACCACTGTGCTTCCGTGCCACCCCATTCAAACAGCATTGAACACATAAGAACATAAGAAATTGCAGCGGGAGTGAACCATTTAGCTCTTTAGCCCGCTCTGTCAATCAAAATGGCTGAATTTATACCTCAACTCCACCTTCTTGCAAGATCTCCAAATCCTTTAATTTCCTGAGCACCCAAAAATTTCTGCCTTGAATATACTCAACAATTGAGCATCTACAGTTCTCTGGGGTATTGATTTCTGAAGGTTTCCATGTCTCATCTCAGTCCCCTTATTTGCAGATTGTGTCCCCCATGTTCAAGATTCCACAGCCAGGAGAAACATTTTCTCATGATCTACTCTATCAAGCTCCTCAAGAATTTTATATCTTCCAATTGGATCATTCGCAGTCTTCCAAACTTTGGGGGAACATAAGCCGACTCAATCTCTCTTCATATGTAAATTCCTTTGCCTCAGCAATCAGTATGACTTAGTAAACCTTTATTACACTCCCTCCAGGACAAATATATCCTTCCTTGGGTAAGGAGACCACAATTACACACTCGTCATTAGTGGAGATTATCACTGGATTTGAGGATCATGTCTATTCAGGATGATGAGTTTCTGCTTTGTGTCTTCATGTGTACAGTACATGACAGAATTTAACGTTCCCCTGCCAGGTGCTTGTAAAATTCCTCAGATAGCCTCCACGGACCGTTGAAGCCGAGGCCAATCTTCTCACCCTTGCCGCAGTTGAAGCCCAAAAGAGGCCAATTATTGATCAGTTAAGGGCCATTTCCTGCTTTGCCTCAATTTTCAGACTGACAGGAGGAGTTCAGGGATTGGAATATGACTCTGCTTCGGCCTCAGGTAGGAAGAGGGGTTGGGGGTGCTTCCTTTCAACATCGAGCAGGAGCCCCCCTCCCCACAAGCTCTGCACACCCCACCAACCCCTGTGTCTGCTACCTCCATGTGGCCTCTCCACCAATACCGCAACCCCCTCTCAACCCACCCCCCCCCCCCAGGTCTCACCTCCTTGCCCTGAGATCCCACATTTACCTGGTGTTGGATATCTGTGATTTTTACTCTGAGGATTGCTTGCAGTCCCAGTTCTGTCCACTGCAGTGCTTGGCACTGCTGAGCCGAGAGCACTGCCAGCCAATCGGGAAAGGGGCGGAGTCGTTAGCACTGTTGCTTCACAGTGCCGGGGACCTGGGTTCAATTCAACGCCGGGTGACTGCCTATGTGGAGCTTGTATGTTGTCCCAGTATCTGTGTGGACTTCCTCTGGGTGCTACAGTACAATGCCTCCCACAGAGTAAAGATGTGTAGGATAGGTGGATTGGCCATGATAAATGCAGGCTAGGTGGGGTAATGGGAATAGAGCGGGGTCGGGAGCGTGGGCCTAGGTAGGATGGAGAGATATGTAAGTTAGGTTGGGTTATGGTGATAGGGTGGCGTCGGGATCGTGGGCCTAGGTAGGGTGCTCTTTCAGAGATCGGTGGATGGGCCGAATGGCCTCTTTCTACATTGTAGGAATTTTATGATTCTATGAACTGCCGCCTCCAGCCAATAAAGCTCCTTGGGGTATGGTTTTGGGTAGTCAGTATTGGCAGTGATTTGTTTTCCACCAACTCTTCATGTCACAGGGTGGGAAACCCCACCATCCTGAATGCCCAGGCTGAGAGGTGACATTTAAAATTGTAACAGGGCATTTTTATTCACATACTACGATTTCTTCGGAACAAAACTTTTTTTTTTTTAAATTTAGATTAGCCAATTATTTTTTCCAATGAAGGGGCAATTTAGCGTGGCCAATCCACCTACTCTGCACATTTTTGGATTGTGGGGGCGAAACCCACGCAGACACGGGGAGAATGTGCAAACTCCACACGGACAGTGACCCAGAGCCGGGATCGAACCTGGGACCTCAGCGCCGTGAGGCGGTTGTGCTAACCACTAGGCCACCGTGCTGCCCTTTCGGAACAAAACTTAACATACATTTGCCTTTCTTGCAATATACAGATAAGCAAGTTGTGCACAATTGAAAGATGAAATAGTTGCAACACTCCACTTTAGTCCTTGCCATTGAAAAATTGAGATTGTATGCTCCCCGGTGGTTATATTAGAACACAGATATATATACATTTAGTCAATCATCAAATTACCAATGTTTATTCAATATTTCAGCCTCAGTGTGTCTTAACTCAACAGAAAATCTGTTATAGGACTTGAGGATTTGCACATTCATCAGAATCAAAAAACTTGCATTCACAGAGTATCTCTCAACATGTCCCAGGGTTTTATAAACAATTCAATTATTTTAAGGAGAGTTACAATTGTAATGTAGGAAACAATAGAATATCACTAGGGTACAATGTGATACTTCTTGGTTATCTTCTGTAGCCAGACATGTACTTTATAACCACGTACAAGTGGAACACTAATGCATCCCGTACCAGCCTCCCCAAACAGGCGCCGGAATGTGGCAACTAGGGGCTTTTCACAGTAACTTCATTTTAAGCCTACTTTGGCAATAAGCGATTATCATTTAATTTCACTGCATATGATAAGTCAAATAATTCATCATTTTATAAGAGGATTCCTAAACAGTGTAATACGCAGTGCATGATTCCTTACAGAAATATGTTCCACTTTAAGCCCACAGTGTCCAATTTTTTCTGTAAAAACCGGCTCAGGTTAGACTTGAATTATTTGGTGAGGGAGCTCTGCCAGTTGGTAAAATGCTTGTTCCTTTCAGGCTGCAGGTCAGAAGCACCCATAATTTTCAGATCGTTTTGCATCCATCATGTGCAGAATCTGGGGCCGAATTTTACGTGCTCCCAGCAGGTATGTTTCACACATGGGACTGAAGACCCGCACACCCAGGTATAGAAACAGCTTCTTTCACACAGCTACTAGACTCCTCAACAACTCTCCCTTGGACTGATTTGTTCCCTGAAAGAACACTATTCACCACACCCTATGCTGCTCTTGTTTGGCCTTGTTCCGCACTGCAACCAATCAATATTTGTTGATGGACCACTGTCAATGTACTCTGTCAATTATTCTTTTGTCTACTATGTACGTACTGTGTACATTCCCTTGGCTGCAGAAAAATACTTTTCACCCTACTTCGGTACATGTGACAATAAATATCAATCAATCAATTAGGCTTATTATCAAGCCTATTGATGCAAATAATAAGATGGCCACTCCATAATACGTGGATAATTGTGTGAGTGAGGGAAGCCCAATTTTTAACCTCAAATGGTTTAAGGGCAGAAAAGAAGGGTAGGGAGGGGGGCTTTGCACTTCTTGTTCTGCCCTTTGCTAATCACGGGGTGGCCCCACCTAGAATAAACCCCCACTTCCTTCCTACCCAGTTCGTGCCTTAAATCCACCCTCTCCAAATACTGCCCTTGTCCCTAACACGCTCAAACTCTCTCAAGGCCCCAGACTTACCTACTCCGAGGATCCTAAGCCTTGGACACCTCTCTTCAACTGCAATCCCATCAGCTGCCGCACAACCATAAATAATTCCCTCCGCCCCCATCCCACTCCATATTAATCAAACTCTGATGTCTGCTACATGCATGCACCGTTATTAAAATGTTAACAGCATACTCATTTTTATCATCTAATGCATTAAAAATGCTAAATCTGCATGCAATTTCCATATTTTCTTCCATTACAAATATTTATGTGTATGCACTTATAATAAAGCTTGTATACCATGCTTTTTGACGTCACCAGGGCAAATTCATTTTCCTTTGTCATTAATTTGTGGAATGTGGGCATCGCTGGCTCGACCAGCATTTGTTGTCCATCCCTAATTATTCTTGAGAAGGTGGTGGTGAGCTGCAGTCCATATGTAGGTACACCCACAGCACTGTTAGGAGGGAGGTCCAGAATTTTGGCCCAGCGACAGTGAAGGAACTATTTCCAAATCAACATGGTGTGTGACTTGGAGGGGAACCTATGGGTCATGTTCCTATGCATCTACTGCCCATGTCCTTCCACATGGCAGTAGCTGTGGGTTAAGAAGGTGCTGCCTGAGGAGCCTTGGTGAGTTCCTGCAGTCCATCTTGTAGATGGCACACACGGATTCTACTGTGGTGGAGGCAATGAATGTTTGTGGTGAGGTGCCAGTCAAGTGGACTACTTTGGCATGAATGGTGTCAAGCTTCTTGAGTTTTGGAGCTGCACTCTTCTCGGAGAGTGTTCCATCACACTGCTGAGTTGTGTCTTGTAGATAGTGGACAAGCTTTGGGGAGTCAGGAGGTGAGATACTCACCACAGGATTCCAAGCGTCTTTCCTGCTCTTGTTGCCACAGTATTTGTATAGCTTGTCCAGTTCAGTTCCTCATCAATTGTAACTCCAGGATTTAACAGACCAGGATCAAATGAGCAACATCCCCTTTGTTCACAAGATAGTGTTTCTCTTCTTCAGGATAACACTGACATCAATTCAGGAAAGAACATTTTGAACAACTGGTGAATTGTGAATCTACAAAGACAGCTGATACTCTTCAGTCTATCCCCAGAGCACCGTGGTAGAATCAATGTCTGAACCACCATTGATGGGAGAGCTGCAACAAGCAATCAAACAGATGAGAAACAACAGTGCCTACAGCCCTGAGATAAGTCCAGCTGAGGTCTTCAAAGCTGGTGGATTTTTCCTTACATCAAGACTCCATACATTTATCCTACAGATCTGGGAAGGAAAAGAACTGCCCTTGCCTTCAGAAACACAATAATTGTAACTATCTTCAAGAAAGGAGATAACTCATGCAGTGGAATCTATTGGAGATATTTCCCTCTTGTCCAGATCGGGGGAATCCTGACACATTTTCCCTTCAATCTTCTCCATCTTGTGGCTGAAGGAAATCCTCAAAGAGACAAAGAGTGGCTTTAGACCTTCCAGAGGAACCTCTGATATGTTTTGTTGCCAGAAAAATACAAGAAACATATCGAGAACAACACCTGGAACTCTTCACTGCATGCATCGACCTGACCAAAACATCTGACTCAGTAAATTGCGTGGCTCTGTAAATTGTGCTATAAAGATTTTGAGCAATCCTATGATTGCTTCATGATGATATAACTACATCTATTTTGAGTGGGTGATCTGAAAACGATACCTTTAAAATCTGGACCCATGTTATGCAAGGTTGTGTGATAGTCCTCATTAAATCTACCTGATGGCAGCTATTCACCTCAAGTATCAACTGCCATCTGACACCAGTAATAAATGCCATATTGTAGCCACCTAAAATGGACACTGGGCTAACAAAATGGAGAACTGCTAAGACTGCAGGGAAAAGCAGTTTAGCCAAGGCAGCAGTCTGCAAAGACTAATTAGCATTTTGCAAGCAGCAAAACTAGTTTCGGGCCAGGTGGAAGATCTCAAACCAAAGGTGTTAATGGCAAAACGCTTTGCATACTAATGAGGCAATTCAGATCTAGGCACACACAATGGCAACATCTAGGTTTGAATAGATACTTTAAGTGGATGTCCAGACAGAGCGGCACCAGAAGTATCCACTATAGAAACCGCCCCCTCCATCAAGAAGAAACCCTCACATTGGGGGAAATTCAAAAGATATCGATTAGAATTCGGTCCAATCGATACCTGAAGGTAAAGTCCGCCCCAAAAGAGGCACGGACATTGGGGTCCTATAAAAGATAGACCCCACACATGGTCCTGTCTGTTGTTTTCGTGCTCCGGCTTTGACCAAGAACTTCAACCTGTATCCTGACTCCAGCCGTTGAGCACCAGCCGCCGAACCGTAAGTGACCATACGACTCTCGCTACGCGAACCAGGCCCACTAGACCCCCAGCGACCAGCACGCTCTCTGAAGGTTGCAGACCAAGATCGGAACGAAGGCCTCGCTCCCTGACCTTGCCTGTTCCTGTTTAGTTAAGTATTCTGATCGCTTAGTTTAGTTATAGCTTAGTCCCTTAGCGTGTGCATGCGTATTTATTATATTTGTATAATAAATATTGATCGTTTGGAACTTACTAATCGGTGTATCGTTTTATTACTTTGAACCTGACCTTGGAATATTTGTGAGGTGTTATACGACACCTGGCGACTCCCGAGCTGAAAATACACACACAGAGCCTAGCAGTGTTAAGCACACGGCCTTTAAACGGAGGCGTGTTAATACACTCCAATAAACGCGAATTACGCGTTTATTGGAGTGTATTAACACGCCTCCGAGTTCGACGTGTGCTTAACACTACTAGGCTCTGTTGTATGTAATTATTTAGCTCTGGAGTCGCCAGTTGCCGTATAGACAACGTCACAAGTATTCCAAGGTCAAGTTCAAAGTAATAAAGACGATACACCGATTAGTAAAGTTCAAACGATCAATATTTATTATACAGTTATAATAAATACTCATACACACACTAAGAGACTAAGCTATAACTAAACTTAAGTGAACAGAATACTTATCTAACAGGAACAGGCAAGGTCAGAGAACGAGGCCTTCGTCCTGGTCTTGTACTGCAGCCTTCAGCAAGCGTTCTGGTACTTGGGAGTCTAGTGGGCTTGGATCGCGTAGCGAGCGTTGAACTTACGGTTTCGGCGGCTGGTGCTCAACGGCTGGAGTCAGGATGCAAGATGTCAGTCAGAGCCGGAGCACGAGTTTAACAGACCGGGCTCTGTGGGGAATTTGCCTTTATACCCCTCTCTAATGTCCTTGCCCCCTTCTAGGCGGGCTCTACCTTTCGGTACCGATTGGAGCGTTTCCAAACGGCTACCTTCGAAATCCTCCAATGCGGGGGCTTTCCTCGATGTTGGGGGGGGTTTCGATATTCGTTACTCTGGTGCCATCCTGCCTGCACAACCAATTAAGTGTTACATTGAGATGGAAATGTTGCCATTGTTTGTGCCTGGATCTGGGCTGCCTCATCAGAATGTTAAGCGCTTTGCCATTAACACCTTTGGCTTGGAGATCTTGCACCTGGCCAGAAAACTGGTTTGCTGCTTGCAAAATGCTAATTAGTTGAGAGCAGGCTGTCTGTTTTCACTAAACAGGCTTTTCCTTCTGTCTTCCATTTTAGTTTGGCTCAGTGTCCATTTTGCGTGGCCAGCATGGCTACATTCCCTCCTTGTGATCCTCACAATCATAATATTGTGAAGGATCACCTATGTACGTTGCCTTCCTTGTGTTCTGACCTCTTGCCAGTTCCTGTTCTACTCTATCTTAAACTATGGGAAGAAGAGAAAAATTTTTTAACTAACATTTCTACTTGGCCCTATGTCAAAGGGACATGCATTACTACAACTGGGAACCTCTACCTATCACTATTAACCTTAACCTTAACTTAAAATTCCATCACTCTATAACCTTAACCATTCACACCACAACATCACACTTCCCAACTCGGCAGTCGAGTATGGAACAATATAATACATGGCTGAACTTTTTATTTACAGAGTGTTGTAATCAGTGAGGGGTTGAGGGGTTTGGTGGAATCCGAAGATGGGGGATTGAACTCTATAGATGGGTGAGGTGCTGGAACGAGAGGCTCTCCTCTTCCATTTCCTCAACCTGAGGGTCTGTACTAGTATGATGAGGATCGCGATCACCAACAGTGATTCGATTATATAGGACATGGAGTACCACGTCATGAATTTAGTGCACCAGGTCTGAACCTCGCTGATCAGAGCTGAGCACTGGGGGTTTGCTGTAATTGAAACATTTACGGTGGGGGTTGTGGGGGAAACGTGTCTTGTTTCCACACATATACACATAATATTTAGAAACAATAGGTGGGTTTCCATCATTTTGCTGTTCTTCTTCTTTCTCTTCCTTCTTCCTCCGGTATTGACAATCCTGGCTTCGACCTCTGTCTCGTCCTTTGAAACCTTTGGGATCAAGCACAGTATCTGTCAATACACAGTTTAAGACCTTTACTTGTTAGTGCATCTGTCTTTCAAAACCCAATTGACCCTTTAAAATGACTGGCTAAGTCACACCCTGTGACTCCCCTCATTTTTTTTTTTCAAAAAGCGAATTTAAAGACCAGCATACACCTAACAATCCTTCCTTCTGCGAGCCGTCTCGTAGGCTTTGCTGATTTACCATCCGAATGTTCCCGGATGTAAATAGCATGTGGGATGGCGGCCGAAGGGCTACCTAACGTAAAATGAAAACAAACTTTGAAACAAACATCCGAATGAGTTGCGTATGGGCCGCGATGGGTATGAGTTGGATGGAATCCCCGGGTAGGGCGTGCTGTGCCATACCCGAGCTTGGCTGACCAAGGGTTGGTTCTCAGACAGGGCGGGTCCTCAGTGCCGTTTGTCCACTGCCTGAGTAACCTGGAAAAAAAACGGGTATGAATGTATTTACCATGACTTGCAGCCTCTATTTCGCCGAATAGAGGGGCACCTAAAAAACCAAGGGAGCCAAGATGCTCCAACTGAGGACATCACTGAAGTTCTCAGAGATATCTGCGGACAAGCTATTTGGCGTGTAGCCTTACAACTTTGGAAAAGATCTCCAATCAAACCGAAGTTCTCAAAGGTATCTGCGGATAAACTAACGTGTATGTGAGGTGGTCACAATCTTTTCAGCTGAAAAGAAGATGTCCATCCTCCAGCTGAACCATTTACTTTACTGAAAACAAACAAACATAAAACGAAGACAAACATACGTGCAGGTTCCATCAGAAAGGACATCGTTTCCCTCAAACGATTCCTATTTTACATCATCTGGACACCTCACTTTGATTCTGCCTCTGTGAACAGGGTCACAAAGGGGTTGCCGTGTCGGGATTCAGACATTGCGTCGTCCTGCTCTCCCGGATCCCACACCCTTGTGTGGATCAGGCATGCAACGTTGGAATTGTGTGACCGGGGGTCACTTTCATCGTTACGGACAAGTCTGTAGGAATTGTCCCTGTGCCATTGTGTAGTGTCGAGTGTGTTGTCGGGGTAGTCGGGGTCGGGTGGTGGTTCTGGATATTTGAGGTAGGTGACTTTCATGGGGTCAATGGAGTCGGGGTCGTAGCTGGTGCAGTGTGGGCTGTATGGCTGTGTGCTGTCGCTGTCTTCAGAGTCAGTGTCAGTCCTGCTGTCTCTGCTGTGGCAGCTTGTGGGCGTGTCGGGGCGTGGTCTGTAGTGGTCTGTGGGCGGAGTCGTGGGCGAGTCCGTGGATGAACTGGTCTGTGAGGGGGATGGTGGAAAAGTGTCTCTAGTGGGCGGGGTGAAGTGTTCTGCTGCATCTAGCAGTACATGGTGAGCATGGTTGGCCTGTGTTCCATATGCCTTTAACTGGTTTATATGGAACCACGCGGTCTTCCCATTAGGATATTTTATCCTGTAAACGGAGGGGCTAATTTTGTCCGAAATTGAGTAGGGACCGGAATATTTTGGAGCCAAAAAACTGCTGGGGTTATAAACAGATAACATTACCTGTTGCCCAACCTGGAATTCTGTGGTGTGTACGGTCTTATTGAAACAGGCAGTGCGTTGCTGTCGGCGTTTCCCTAGCTGGACTGCGGCTGCGATCTGTGCAGACCTCACAGTCTCAACTAGATCTTTAACTGCCTTTTCATGTGTGAGGGCCGTCACTTCGGGGCTTGTCATGTCCAGTCCTAAAAGGAATTCTGTACCTTTCATAGGGCGTCCGGTCATGAGTGTATGTGGTGTGTATCCTGTAGATGTGGAGACAGTGTTCCTTATGAACATAAGTGCAAAGGGGAGCACTGAATCCCATGTGGAATTATTCTCTTGAACCATTTTCCTGAGGGTCGTTTTTAGGGTCCGATTCATGCGCTCCACAATCCCGCTGGACTGTGGATGATACGCAATATGGAAGTTTTGTTTGATGCCGAATATTGTCAGGACGTTCCTCATGACCCGTCCTGTAAAGTGAGATCCCTGGTCCGAATCGATACTTCGGGGTAAACCCCATCTCGTGAAGATGTGGTGGGTCAGGATCTTTGCAGCTGTCTTAGCTGTGTTTGTACGTGATGGAAATGCCTCTACCCATTTTGTAAAGGTATCTATCACCACCAGAACATACTTATAGCCATTCCGACAAGGGGGCAATGGACCTATAAAATCGATCTGGAGGTTTGTCCAAGGGCCGTTAACTGGGCGAGTATGCCGAAGTTGTGCTTTCTTAGAATACCGCTCCGGGTTATTCTGAGCACAAATCAGGCAATTCTCAATGTAGTGCGTTACATCATTCCTGAGATTAGGCCACCAACAGAGCTGCCTGAGGTGCCTCGTGGTTGAATCAATTCCTTGGTGTCCGTGGTTATCGTGAAATAAAGTGATCATTGCATTTCTATCCTGCTGTGGGACCACATAAAGTTGATCCTTAATGATCACACCCTCATGTGTGGTCAGTGCGTGTTTAAAGTGCTCGTACGCAGGCACAAAGTTTCCCTTGAAAACCTCCCTGAGGTCTCTGTCCTGTTTCTGTGCTGCCACGAGATCTTTAACCTCTGTTTGTGAGACTTGTACTGCGCTCACAGGGGCGCTAGCTGGTGCGCTAGCTGGGGGGGTCCATAAGTGTCCTCTCCTGGAACCTGCCTTAGCCAATGCGTCGGCTTTTACATTCCCAGGGGGTGATGACCTATGGTGGCTGCGAACTTTTATTATGCCGAAGGTCCTGTCCTTAGCTTTGTCTAGAATATGCTGGAGTAGAGGGGCTGATGGAAGGGGTTTTCCGTCTGCGGAGACAAAACCTCGTGTCCTCCACAGGGGCAGAAAATCGGTCAAACTGTTGCAGACATATAAACTGTCCGAATATATGTCTGCTGGGCTGGGGAAAGAATCGGGGTGGTCCACTATATATGCGATGGCTGCTAGCTCTGCTGCCTGCGCGCCTAAGTGACCAGGTAACTTCAGTGCTATTTCCTCGAGAGCGCGCCCCTGCGCGTCCTCGACGTAGATGCCGCATCCTGTGATACGCTCACCATTTAAAACTGTGGATGAACCGTCCACGTATATCTTGAGGGGTCCACACGTGTCTGTGTGTGGGGTGCCTTGTGCTGGGTTTCCTAGCTTCCTGGGGGGTGTTTTTGCTATGAAGGGGCCTGTGTTATGCAGGGGAGCTACAATTCCACAGTCATGGGGCTGTCCGGGGTATTGGAGATTGTCTGCTAAATATGTGTGTGTGCGTGTCCGTTTCACTGTAATGTCCCGTCCTTGTAAAAGTAGGGTCCACCTAGCTGCCCTAATCTGGCTAACTGAACCGTCCTTCAGTCGACCGTCTAGTAGTAGCTGTGTGGGTGTATGTTCGGTTAGAATGGTGATGGGGTTTAGTCCGGTTATGTATGAAAAGTACTGTACTGCCCAGAAGACAGCAAGGAGGTGCCTCTCACAGGCAGAGAATACTTGTTCTACCGGGTCTAACAGTCGGGAGGCATAAGCCACTGGTCTTAGCTGCTCGTGCCGTTCCTGAAGCAACACGGCCGAGAGGGTCAGATCTGTGCTAGCTACCTCTATTGCGAAAGGGGAAAGTGGGTCTGGGACTAGCAGCGCGGGTGCTGCACTAAGGGCTCGTTTTAACTCCTCCACAGACTCTGTGTGCTGCGGAAGCCATTCCCAGGGGGCTCCTTTCTTAAGGAGGTCTGAAAGTGGGGCTGCTTTTGTCGCGAATCCGTCTATGTGGTTCCGACAATAACCAACCAGTCCTAAAAACGACCGGAGGGCTGAAACATTCTGGGGAAGGGGCAATTTGACAATCGAATCAATTCTTTTGAATTCGATCTCGCGTTTGCCGTGCGTGATGACTGTTCCCAAATACATCACTTTACTTTCCAATATCTGGGCCTTTCTGGGGTTAACTTTACATCCAATTGAAGTCAACAATTCCAGGAGTTCGGCCAGAAGCGAAATGTGCTCTGCCTTTGTGTCTGTCTGCAGTAGTAGGTCGTCTACATACTGTACCAGACATTCAGGGCGGGAAAATTTTTCTAATCCACTTGCCAGCTGTCGGTGGAAAATGGAGGGGGAATTGTGGAATCCCTGTGGGAGGCATGTCCACGTATACTGCTGAGTTTTAAAAGTGAATGCAAATTTGTATTGGCACGCTTTTGCCAATGGTATGGACCAGAATCCGTTACTGATATCCAATACCGTGAAGTACTTGGCGTTGAGACCCTGCTTGAGCATGGTCTCGGGACTAGTAGCTACCGTTGGGGCTACTGCGGGGGTTACTTTGTTGAGTTCCCGATAATCGATGGTCAGACGCCATGATCCATCGGGCTTCCTCACTGGCCAAATAGGGGCATTGTTGGTGGAGGCTACCGTTCTCAGTACACCTTGGTCCAACAAGCTACCTATAACTTTTTCTATTTCCACCTCTGCTTCAAGGGGAAATCTGTATTGCTTTTGCGGTTGGGGGTCCTGTCCGGTAACATGAACTTGTCCAGTCATTCTGCCACAGTCATGACGGTGACTTGCAAATGCTGTCCTGTGTTTGTTCAGTAGGGCCTTTATTTGTCTGTCCGTGTGGAGTGTAGTCAGGTCAAATGAGTACTCTCCCACTGCGCTAATCCGATTAGCGTAGTCTCCTACTGTGAGGGTGGCTGGTGCTCTGTCTGATCTAGCCATGCGCCAGACACACTTGTTCACTGGGTTGAACGATAAGCTGTGTGTGTTCATAAAATCTATCCCCAGGATGTGTTCTGCTGTCCTGGGAAGATTTACTAAAACTACGGGGTGTCTTGTGGAAATGTTCCCTAGCTGGATCGCTACGGGTGCTGTGATATGTCCCTGCTGCGAGTGTCCGGTGAACCCGCTAAGTGTAATGGTGGATGTGGTCGGCCACGTGTCTGAGTGTGCCGTGGTTGTGGAGTTAATGGTGGTGCGGGATCCTCCTGTGTCCCACAGTAACTCTATGGGCTTCCCTTTGATTTTCGCTGTGACTACGGGCCTCCCTGATGAGTCCCATAGTGTGTCACAGACCCAAGTGGGGGAGCCCGGACACCGTCAGTCCGTCTCGTCCACATTGGTGGGTCCTGACTGTACTGTAACATTATGGATCGGTTTTGACTTATTGCGGTTCAGAGTGCCTGTCTGCTGGCCTCTCTGAGATCGCTGGGGTGCTTGGCACTCTTTAGCCCAATGCCCTAACTGTCCACAGTTATAGCATTCCTGTCCTTTTGGCTGAGGGCTGCTCTTGCCTTCATTTACCCATGCGGGCTTCTGGTGCTCTCTGATATCTGCAGCAGCCTGAGCCTCTTCTGGGGATCTAACTTTGCCTTTTGCCTGAAGCGATTGCTCCCAAGCGCGGGACAATCTTTTCAGGACCCATTTCTCGTTATGGGCCTCTTCTGAGGGGTCATAGCTGTTGCAAGCGCTCTGTCCTGCTTCTGTTGCGTGGGAGATTATTGTGCGCGTCCACTTAACCATGTTTTTGCGGGTTAAATGCGCTCTATCTAATTGTCCAAAAACTGCGCTGAAATGAATCCACAGCCTTCCTGCGAATGCTGTGGGGTGTTCGGATCTTTTCTGCCTGCATTTGTTTAACCCTTCTACTGGGTCACCTCTATTGTACCCTATGGCATCTAAAATGGCGGTGTGCATCTCCTCTAGGCTGCCTCCTGCCACGTTCTGTGGGTCGGGGAGGGCTGCTACTACACTCTGGTCTAAACTCAGCACGGTGAGCTTAACCTGCTCTCTCTCATCCAGGCCGTACATGGTAGCCTGCTGTTTTACTTTTGCGAAAAATTGGTGGGGGTCTGCGGTGGGGAGGAACGGAGTGATCTTTTCACACGCGTCCCTTAGCTGGGTTACTGTTAAAGGGGTGGTGTAGGTTATGTCTGGGGCGCCTTCTGATTCGGCTTTTCTCTGCGTGGTTACGGGATTCATGGGTGCGGTTATGGTCTGAGCTGTGGGGGGTTGGGGTGCCTGTCGTTTCTGCTGAGCTGCTGGCGCACATGTTCCCTGAACATAACGCTGCGCTGTCTCGCTTAGTTCCTGCCAATCTGGGGCATTTTCCCCATCTAACTGTGCTCCAAAGGTGCTTTGGAAGCCATTCTGCACCGAAAGCAGAGATTGCAGTTCCGCAATCTGTTTCCTGCATTTCGCGTGGTCAACTGTGCTTTGTCTTTGTTCGGTCGTTGCAGCATGGAGTGCTCTCAAAGCTGCTTTGAGATCAGAACATTGTCTCTGCAATGCCTCCACCTGCTTCTCCGATTCCTGTCTTATCAGAACGGCACGTTGCACGTCCTGATAGGCTTTCTCATACTGGGTCTGGGAACTGTTCAGATGAGCTAGACAAGACTGATGAGCCCTTTTGGCATCATCCACCTCTCTATCCTTCTCTGCCAACTTCCCTTTGAGATCCAGATTCTCCTTCTCGATGTCCCTGACATCGACCTTACTCATCCTATTCCTCTCTTCTAAATCTGTCCGGAGCGTCCTGATGACCTCCTCTGCGCCTCGCAACTGTGCCAAACAGGACACAATCGCCATCGGCTTGCGTGCTTTACTTAGGTTCTTTTTGTGTATTTGAGAGAGGTTCTCCCACCAAGTATGACCTATACTCCCGGGACCTGTCTCCTCATTTGCACAAAACTCTTTCCAAAGGGGCCATCCCTTTCCTTGCAGATACTTGCGGAGTTCCAGCTCCCACGTGGGACACTGGCCTACCCTGCTACTGCTGCTGGTCGCTGCGACCACAAACTTTGCTGGATCCATCAGACGTTCCATTGCCTGCATGGCCATTTTCTCTGACTCTCTTTGTATAATTTGGAACAGGGGGTTGCTGGGGTTGTGTTTCGAGAAACGGGTACGGCTTACGCTATGTTCCGTTAACAAAACTACCGAAAGTTTGTCGCAACAAAAAGCTTTCAGTTTTACCTTACAGCCCTGTTAGTACGCATGCACTAAACACACTTCCGAATTTCGCTTATTATTTTGAACACCTTGAATACTTGTGATCTCTTTCTTTCTCTGCAATTTGGAGTTCTAATTCAAATTTCAGGGTCCTGGACGGTGTGGGGTTTCCACTTACAACTGTGTCCCGCCAGGAAGTCGCCACTAAATGTTGCACGTTTTACTGTGGTTGTAAAACGCGTTTATTGGAGTGTATTAACACGCCTCCGAGTTCGACGTGTGCTTAACACTACTAGGCTCTGTTGTATGTAATTATTTAGCTCTGGAGTCGCCAGTTGCCGTATAGACAACGTCACAAGTATTCCAAGGTCAAGTTCAAAGTAATAAAGACGATACACCGATTAGTAAAGTTCAAACGATCAATATTTATTATACAGTTATAATAAATACTCATACACACACTAAGAGACTAAGCTATAACTAAACTTAAGTGAACAGAATACTTACCTAACAGGAACAGGCAAGGTCAGAGAACGAGGCCTTCGTCCTGGTCTTGTACTGCAGCCTTCAGCAAGCGTTCTGGTACTTGGGAGTCTAGTGGGCTTGGATCGCGTAGCGAGCGTTGAACTTACGGTTTCGGCGGCTGGTGCTCAACGGCTGGAGTCAGGATGCAAGATGTCAGTCAGAGCCGGAGCACGAGTTTAACAGACCGGGCTCTGTGGGGAATTTGCCTTTATACCCCTCTCTAATGTCCTTGCCCCCTTCTAGGCGGGCTCTACCTTTCGGTACCGATTGGAGCGTTTCCAAACGGCTACCTTCGAAATCCTCCAATGCGGGGGCTTTCCTCGATGTTGGGGGGGGTTTCGATATTCGTTACTCTGGTGCCATCCTGCCTGCACAACCAATTAAGTGTTACATTGAGATGGAAATGTTGCCATTGTTTGTGCCTGGATCTGGGCTGCCTCATCAGAATGTTAAGCGCTTTGCCATTAACACCTTTGGCTTGGAGATCTTGCACCTGGCCAGAAAACTGGTTTGCTGCTTGCAAAATGCTAATTAGTTGAGAGCAGGCTGTCTGTTCTCACTAAACAGGCTTTTCCTTCTGTCTTCCATTTTAGTTTGGCTCAGTGTCCATTTTGCGTGGCCAGCATGGCTACACACTCAAGTAAAACGTGCAACAATATAGATGGAAAACACTTGAACCTTTGTTGCTTCTGTGCCAAAACTAAATTGACACACATAGATATACATGATCTGCAGTTTGCAGATGACTACAGAGGCTTTGCCCACTAGATTTGCAAAACACTCCCGGTCTCTTCAATTCTCCATACAAGAAACTGTCCTTGAATGCTGCCAAAACAAAACTCAGATCACCCCAGACCGGGTCAGTCAAATATTCAACTGCCCTTATATGTTAAAGGAGAGAATCTTGAATATGCTGAGCAGCCACCTTGGTCAAAAGTCCACCTCTGATGAGAAGATCAAATATTAGATGAGCTGTGCCAGATCTACCCCCTGCAAACCACAGAGCTTTTGACAACAAAGATCACCACAATTCAACAAGAATTTGAGTGGACATCAACAAATTCCTGTACTGCAGTGAGTTCTGGACTATGTATCACAACATGTACGATTGCGAGAGAAATTCCATGAGCAATGCCTCCACCACACCCTCCGGATTCATAGCATCATAGAATTTACAGTGCAGAAGGCAGCCATTCGGCCCATCGAGTCTGCAGCGGCCCTTGGAAAGAGCACCCCACTGAAACCCATACCTCCAACCTATCCCCGTAACCCAGTAACCCCACTGAACCATTTTTGGACACTAAGGGCACTTAAGCATGGCCAATCCACCTAACCTGCACATCTTTGGACTGTGGGAGGAAACCGGAGCACCCGGAGGAAACCCACGCAGACACAGAGAGAACATGCAGACTCCGCACAGACAGTCATCCAAGTGGGAAATTGAACCTGGGACCCTGGAGCTGTGAAGCAACTGCGCTAACCACTGTGTTACCGTGCCACCCCATTCAATAGGATTCAATTGGAGGACCACTAAAATATATGAAAAGTCAAGTTTGATGGACTGGGCACTATGTCCAGGTGGCGGAAAGCAGTCTCCCCTGCCAGGTCCTGTTTTCTCAAATCTCAAATGGCCACGGTTCCAGGCGAGGACAAAGAACAAAGAACAGTACAGCACAGAAACAGACCCTTCGTGCCTTCAAGCCTGTGCCGATCATGACCCATGTCTGAACTGAACTTCCGGTGTCTGTATCCCTCTATTCCCATCCTCTTCACGTCTTCGTCAAAATGCCTCTTAAAAAGTTGCGATTGTATCTGTTTCCACCAGCTTCGTCAGCAGTGTGTTCCAGGCACTCACCGCCCTCTGTGCAGAACAATTGCCTCGCACATCTCCTCTAAACTTTCCCCAAGCACCTTAAACCTTTGTCCGCCAGTAATTAAATTTTCCTCCCTGGGAATAATCGTCTGTCTCAAGAACTCTGAATGACATTGACACGAATGACTGGAAGGAGATCACAACCAATCGTTTAGAATCGTTGTCCATCACCCTGCAATATTCTGTGAGTCCCAACACCTTAATGACGAGGCAGAGTGGTGGCAAAGAAGTAAAGGAAACGGAAGCTGATCCGACATTCCGGATCTCATCACCTCGAGTGACATCATGCCCTAAATGTCCAAAGATCTGCAGGTTGAAATTCGGCCTGATCAGTCATATGGCAGAAACCTGCGACTCTGCGCAGACATCATCCTTGAACTGAGGCACAGCCGACAGAATGCTGTACTGAATTAAATCCTTCGCCAGTGGAGATACTGCTGAGCTACTATTAGTAGGAGGATAAAATTATCAAGTGAGACGTTTAACAAGATGGTTTTTAATGTGAGTATGGACAAAGGAATTTATATTAAAAATATAAAACTAGGAACCTAAATTATGATTTGAAAATGGAGGCTGAAGGACACTGTACACTTATCTCATAGAATTTACAGTGCAGAAAGAGGCCATTCGGCCCATCGAGTCTGCACCGACCCTTGGACAGAGCACCCACTTAAGCCCACGCCTCCACCCTATCCCCGTAACCCCACCTAACCCTTCTGGACACTAAGGGCAATTTATCATGGCCAATCCACCTAACCTGCACATCTTTGGATTGTGGGAGGAAACCGGAGCAGCTGGAGGGAACCCACGCAGACACGGGGAGGATGTGCAGACCCCGCACAGACAGTTAGACACATGCTGCAGCAATATTCTACTCCATATTTGGTTCACGTATGACTGTTGCTCCAGATAATCGACAAAGACTCAACAGAAGAAATATTGGGGATCGAACAAGAACAAACAGGTGTGAGACCATAATTAAAAAGAGGGAAAAAACACAGGCCACAGACAGGTGCACTTCATTAACTCAGCCAAATTTGCATCAGAAATAAAAGGGAGCAAATGTGATCTAGAGATTTATTTTTGCAATTAAGCAGTTTGCTCTGAAGTTGAAAGTACAGCGCAAGACATAACTGGAAATCATAACTACATATTAGTAAAGTGAACATGAAGTGAAGGCTTTGAAGAATCCCCAAACTCATATCCCTGAATATTCCCATTTCATTCACAGGTTTTATTATTGTTTGATCTGTAAGTCTGTCAGACGCACCAAATTTCCTCACATCAAAAACATCCCAAGTTCTTTTGTGGCAGTTGCCAACTTGTCATGGCATTGTGTGCTGCATAATTCTCAAGTGTAGATTACAGAGTGCCACAATTAATTTAAACCTTGTTTATCATTATTAGAGGAGCTTTACAATTCACTGGTTGTTGTATACACACATATTCTACAAAGGGCTTGCCAGTAGCTGTCATACTTTAGTGCTTGCATGCGAAATTCATGAGCCAGCCCTTGACACACAGCAGCAGAACGAACACACTTTAGATGTAGAACAACAGCTGGCTGCGAGAGAGAGATAAGACCATAACAAAATCAAGGGATTAGGATGAAATAAAGCATAAGAATAAAACTCAATAAGATAGGATGCTGGGATGAAGGATAATGAGGTAAGGGGTGCAGTAGCACAACATAATCTACTCGAGCCTATCCTCTGTCATCAGCCTTCCACAGGATTGATCCACAGCACAAGCTCTAGAAAAATCACCTCATCTGTAATTGGGCATTTTACAGCAAATTGGCCTCAACATTGAGCTCAATTTCTTCAGGTAATTACCACCACCTCCATCTGCTGAAGTGGTGGTTGCTGGTTTTGCTGTAACCATTTACACTTCCTCTGGAGCCATCTTTTGTTTCTTTACTTGTCCCTCTTTTTGCTCTGCTCCATCCCCTTAGTCATTTAATTCATCCCTTCTTTCGCTATATCACATATCTTCCCAGCCTCTATCCTTTTTCCCTGTCTCTGAACATAGGTAAAGTCCAAGAAAGCAGTGTCTGGTTATGACCCCAACATGATTCCATCCTCTGCCACCTTTCCCCTGGGTGGGATTGAAGGGAATTGGGGACCCATTTGGGTCTATTGGGTACGCAACTAAGAGATTGTTGCGGTTACTAAGAATCCAGTTATCTGGGATACGTTAACCAATGGAATGTGCTTCTTGTCCTGTCAGTTTTTTTGTCAGGGTTACTCCGGCAGGTGCACATCAGGAAGTTCTTCATCAGTGAAGCTGGGAATCTGGGAGATCTTGATGTGCAAAAGTGAAGAGTTCCAGCCATGGCCATTGAGATTCTGTTCAAAGCATTTCTTCTCTCCAACTTGGTTTCACCGCTTGACAGGAGATTTCTAACTTCTTGAAAGCCACTGTACTACTTAGCACTTCACTGGCATTCAGCTGCTCTTCCCGTCAGCATGGCATAGAAGCCACATATGCAGCTCCACTGTCCACCTCTGCCGAGAGTCAGGAGCAGAGTCCGCACAACCACCAACAACACCAGCAGCAGGACAAGTTTAATTGTCATCAGCCACATCGCATTCCACGGAGAAGAGGGGATGGGCGCCGGGATCCAGCACCAGGAGGTGAGACCCCCAACACATGGCTGACAGGAAGAGGATCAACTTCCTTGACATGTCTGAGTACCAGTGCTTCAGGAAGTTCAGGCTATCATGGCAGGCTGCTGCTGATGTTTGCAGCCTCCTGGAACCTGTCCCCTGTCTAGTGTAATAGGTGGGCATGCATTGCCGTTGTGCCCATTAAGTGCCGGTCACTGAGGGGCTTCTCTCATCAAGCTGTGTGCAATACCTCCTGCAAAGAGAAATAGCAACCTGCTTGGCAATGCAAAAGGCAAGGCTGAAATGTCTGTGACCATACTCAGCCAGATGTGCATGATCACTTCAGCCTCTTCCTAAGGTCCCCACCACAGAATGACAGAATCACTATAACACAGAAGGAGGCTATTTGGCCCATTGAATCTACGCCAGCCTTTGGAAAGAGCACCCTACTTAAGTCTATGCTTCCACCCTATCCCCGTAACAGTAACCTTACCTAACCTTTTGGACACTAAGGGGTAATTTGGCATGGCCAATCCACCTAACCTGCATATCTTTGGACTGTGGGAGGAAACCGCAGCACCCGGAGGAAACCCACGCACCAATAGGAGGAAGTGCAAACACCGCACAGTCAGGTCGGAATTGAACCCGGTTTCCTGGAGCTGTGAGGCAGCAGTGCTAACCACTGTGCATCAATACCGCCCCTCATAGATGGTAGTCTTCAATTTGATTGACTCCACAAGGTAACAAGAATCGGCCGAAGGTACTGGGTACAGGAAATACTATGGGCCCTGACATCCTGTCAATAGTACCGAAGACTTATGCTTCAGTACGAGCCACATCCTTACCTAAGCGGTTTCTGCATAGCGACGGCACTGATAATGTGGAAAAATGCCCAGGTCTGCCAGGTCCAGCAAAAGCAGGACAAATTACTGGCCAATCAGTCTACTTTCAAATCATTAACAAAGCAATAAAAGGTGTTTGTTGACAGTGCTATTAAGCAGCAATTCGCTTATTGATGCTCAGTTCAGGTTCCAGTGGGACCACTTGACTCCAGTAGTAATCACAGCCTTGGTCCTAATAGGGACCCCCCTCGAAGACCCCAAGACAATATTTGACTGATTTAAGGATCATGGGCTGCATTCTCCCCTACCCAGCGAGGTGGGGGGTCCGGGCGTGATGGAGTGGCGTGAACCACTCCGCCGTCATTTAGGGGCCAAGCCCTCACCTTGAGGGGCTAGGCCCGCGCTGGAGTGGTTGGCATGCCGCCGGCCGGTGGGAAAGGTCTTTGGCGCCACGCCAGCGGGGGCTGAAGGGACTCCGCCGGCCGGCGGAAGTCCTCGCATGTGCGGGAGTGTCAGCGGCTGCTGATGTCATCCCCGCGCATGTGAGGGGGCGGGGTCATCTCCGCGTCGGCCATCGCGGAGGCTGATGCCCAACATGGAAGGAAAAGAGTGCCCCCACAGTACAGGCCCACCTGCGGATCGGTGGGCCCCGATCGCGGGCCAGGCCACCGTGGGGGCACCTCCCGGGGCCAGATCGCCCCGCGCCCCCCCCCAGGACCCCGGAGCCCACCCTCGCCGCCAGTCCCGCCGGTAAGGGAGGTGGTGTGATTCACGCTGGCGGGACCGGCATAACAGCAGCGGGATTTTGGCCCATCGCGGGCCGGTGAATCGCCGGGGGGGGCCCGCCGACCAGCACGACGCGATTCTCGCCCCCGCCGAATATCCGGTGCCCCGCCGATTCTCCGGCCCGGCGGGTGGTCATTTGGCCAATGGAGACCATGGCAGCTTTCTGTAGAGCAATGTAATCAGTGCCATTCCCCTGTTCTATCCCCATATCCCTGTGAGTTTATTTCACTCAAGTCCCAATCCAATTTCATTTTGAAATCATTGATTATATGTGCTTCCACCACCCTGATGGGCAGCAAGCTCCAGGTTATTATCACTCATTGCGTATGAAGGTTTTCTCTCACATCTCCCCTGTATCTCTTCAAAAAATCTTGCCGGGATTCTCCCTTGTGGGGACTAAGTACCCACGCCAGCGGGAATAACGGCGCCAACCACTCTGGCATTAACAGCCCCTGAAAGTGCAGAATTCTATGCATTTCCAGGGGCTAGGTGGACCTGGAGGGGTTGGCGCCATTCAAGCCGGCGGCGAAGGGCCACCGCGAGTTCGCGCATGCGCGGAACAGCCGGCGTCATCTCGCGCATGCGCGGAACGGCCAGCGTGATTCCGCGCATGCACAGACGGGCTGGCATATTTTTGCGCACGCGCGGGGGTACTCTTCTCCACGCTGGCCCCCGGGCAATATGCCCGAGCCCTACAGGGGCCCGGCGCCGAGGAAAGAAGTGCCCCCATGGAACAAGCCTGCCCGCAGGTCTGTGAGCCCCGATCGTGGGCCACGCCACCGTGGAGGCCCCCCCAGGCTCTGATTCTCCCGCAACCCCCCCCCCCCCTCCCGCCCCCGAGGAACGCCCCCACATACTTACCTGCCAGGTCCCGCCAGTGCATGAGGTGAGTGATTGGGTGAGCGAGCCGGTGGGACTGGCCAAAACTGGATGGCCGCTTGGCCCATCTGGACCCCCGGGAATCCCGCCGCCGCCCGAAAAATGGCGCCGGAGAATACGGCAGACGGCGTTGAGGTGGCAGGGCGGGATTTGTGTCTCCCCTGGGGATTCTCCGAGAATCCCGCCCCTTAAATCTATGACCTTTATGCTTTGCACCTTTTCTTTGACTACCTTATCTAAACCTCTTATAATCTTGCACACCTCAATCAAATGACCCCTCTAATCTCCTTTGCTCCAAGGTGAACAACCTTTCTTCAACCTAACCTAGCAGCTACATTTCCTCCTCCGTGGAACCATTCTGGTAAATCTCATCTGCAGCCTTTCAAGGACATTCACATTCTCCCTAAAATGTACTGATCAGACTGGAGTAATGGTCTTATGACTAACCAGGTTTATAAAGGTTTATCATAACTTCCCTGCTATTATCATCCATAACTTCATGGCGTTGTATGGTATTTTGCCCACCTATCTCATATAGTGGAGTTTACATATCAAAACACATTTTAAAGCTTCAGCAGTAAAACGTGTAACCACATGATCATTAAATTTGGAAAGACCATTGAAAAATAAAATTTTTCATTTGCAAAGCACATCCCTCAGTAATGGTTCAAAGTGCTTCCTGTGCAGGTAGTTAATTTGAGATGTGGTAATTGTTGTCACATGGGCAGCAAGCATAGAAGCCTTTCTCGAAACAGTTACATCCCTTGAACTTGTGCTCAAGCTTTTGGTGGTGTTAGCTGAGGAATGAATCAAGATAACTTTTTAAACCAAACAAGATGAACAGGTTCTCAGTTTAAACGTATCCGGCGGCAACCTGTTGTGTTGCGCCCAAAAAGCAGCACTTCCGGGATCTACTCGGCTCACCACCCCGCGCAAGATCTTACACGGTCTCGTGAGATGCCACAATGGTGGGATCACTTTCTGGCAAATCTGCACATTAGAGTGCGACAGTTAGTTTCACTCCAATATGTGTTCCCGAGATCTAACCAAGGAGTAGGGATCTAACACCCTCACCGTGGAGACCTCGGGCAAGCACCGTTCAATACTGATCTCCACAAATGGGGACCAGGTGGGATGGCACTCGTGGCAGTCCCCGAGGGAATTGGATACCCCCAGGTACAAGCCCTCTGAGCATGATGGTATCCTGGCACAGTTGGTGCCACCTGGGCACTCTAACAGTGCCAGCCTGGCACCCTAGCAGTGCCACACGGGTGCAGCACTGCCAAAGTAACCAGATGGCACTTTCAGCTGGAAGGGGAACTGTCACAGTGGCAGGATGGCACTGCCAAGGTGCCAGGCTGGCATTTTTATGCACAGCGGTGATCAGACCTGGGTTTGCCTTGTGTGGATGCATGCGGCGGGGGGGGGGGGGGGGGGGGGGGTTGCCTGGGGCTTGCCTGGTGCCTGGGACCTCCTCATAGTGGGTTGGGCTTGGGGGAGGTGGGGGGTTGGGGTTCGCATCAGGGGCTCAAGACTTTGGGACATCAATTTGAAATGACATCCCGATCTCTCGCTGCACTGAGGCGTTCCAACGAGCGGATCTCCTCAGTGCAGCAAATGGAGCTCAGTGCGGCCTCATTGGTGAGATCCCCTCTGAGATCCCTGATCTACCAAATGGAGAATAGATAGTGGGAAACACCCGGCTAATCTCATGGGGACTCTGCCCCCATTCCGGTAGATTCTGCCCAATGCAAAAAGACATCTTCAACAACATAACCTTCCTGCAGTATTCCAGCAGAGTGTCAGGCTGGATTATGTTCTCAGCTGTGGTAGTGAGGCTTGAACCAACAACATCCGAATGCAGAGTGCTGACTTGAGACTAATTAATAATAATAATTGCTGGAATCTAAACAATATAATGTAAGTCATGACAGTAATGACAATTACAATAAGCAAATTCCATTCACTTTTACATCAGGACATGGCCATTTCCTTTTGTTAATTTGTTTCAGTATAATCGTATTTCAGTTCACTTGATGGCTAATGGTGGGGTAAGGCAGAGCATAAATTGCTTCTAAATCTGTGCTGACACAAGTTCATCTCAGCCTTTGTGACCATGGAGGCATTCAAATTGCTCTCTGTTCCCCAGCTCGTATTGAGTTCACTGGGTGAATGGGATGGGAGGACGCAAATAAAACCAGCAAATAACTCCGTGTTTGAACACTCTGCCATGTTCCTTACCATGTGTGAAAGGGAGAGAAGGTGCTCTGGCTCAGCTGTCACACTGCAAAAAAAAAAGGAAGGACGGAAGAAAGAGGGAAAATCGACCGTGGATATCTAAGGAAATAAGGGAGAGTATCAAATTGAAGGAAAAAGCATATAAAGTGGCAAAGATTGCTGGGAGATTAGAGGACTGGGAAATCTTTAGGGGGCAACAGAAAGCTACTAAAAAAGCTATAAAGAAGAGTAAGATAGAGTATGAGAGTAAACTTGCTCAGAATATAAAAACAGACAGTAAAAGTTTTTACAAATATATAAGACAAAAAAAGAGTGGCTAAGGTAAATATTGGTCCTTTAGAGGATGAGAAGGGAGTTTTAATAATGGGAAATGAGGAAATGGCTGAGGAACTGAACAGGTTTTTTGGGTCGGTCTTCACAGTGGAAGACACAAATAACATGCCAGCGACTGATAGAAATGAGGCTATGACAGGTGAGGACCTTGAGAGGATTGTTATCACTAAGGAGGGAGTGATGGGCAAGCTAATGGGGCTAAAGGTAGACAAGTCCCCTGGCCCTGATGGAATGCATCCCAGAGTGCTAAAAGAGATGGCTAGGGAAATTGCAGATGCACTAGTGATAATTTACCGAAATTCACTAGACTCTGGGGTGGTCCCGGTGGATTGGAAATTAGCAAACGTGACGCCACTGTTTAAAAAAGGAGGTAGGCAGAAAGCAGGAAATTATAGGCCAGTGAGTTTAACTTCGGTAATAGGGAAGATGCTGGAATCTATCATCAAGGAAGAAATTGCGAGGCATCTGGATAGAAATTGTCCCATTGGGCAGACGCAGCATGGGTTCGTAAAAGGCAGGTCATGCCTAACTAATTTAGTGGAATTTTTTGAGGACATTACCAGTGCAGTAGATAACGGGGAGCCGATGGATGTGGTATATCTGGATTTCCAGAAAGCCTTTGACAAGGTGCCACACAAAAGGTTGCTGCATAAGATAAAGATGCATGGCATTAAGGGTAAAGTAGTAGCATGGATAGAGGATTGGTTAATTAATAGAAAGCAAAGAGTTGGGATAAATGGGTGTTTCTCTGGTTGGCAATCAGTAGCTAGTGGTGTCCCTCAGGGATCCGTGTTGGGCCCACAATTGTTCACAATTTACATTGATGATTTGGAGTTGGGGACCAAGGGCAATGTGTCCAAGTTTGCAGATGACACTAAGATGAGTGGTAAAGCGAAAAGCGCAGAGGATACTGGAAGCCTGCAGAGGGATTTGGATAGGTTAAGTGAATGGGCTCGGGTCTGGCAGATGGAATACAATGTTGACAAATGTGAGGTTATCCATTTTGGTAGGAATAACAGCAAACGGGATTATTATTTAAACGATAAAATATTAAAGCATGCCGCTGTTCAGAGAGACTTGGGTGTGCTAGTGCATGAGTCACAGAAGGTTGGTTTACAAGTGCAACAGGTGATTAAGAAGGCAAATGGAATTTTGTCCTTCATTGCTAGAGGGATGGAGTTTAAGACTAGGGAGGTTATGTTGCAATTGTATAAGGTGTTAGTGCGGCCACACCTGGAGTATTGTGTTCAGTTTTGGTCTCCTTACTTGAGAAAGGACGTACTGGCGCTGGAGGGTGTGCAGAGGAGATTCACTAGGTTAATCCCAGAGCTGAAGGGGTTGGATTATGAGGAGAGGTTGAGTAGACTGGGACTGTACTCGTTGGAATTTAGAAGGATGAGGGGGGATCTTATAGAAACATTTAAAATTATGAAGGGAATAGATAGGATAGATGCGGGCAGGTTGTTTCCACTGGCGGGTGACAGCAGAACTAGGGGGCATAGCCTCAAAATAAGGGGAAGTAGATTTAGGACTGAGTTTAGGAGGAACTTCTTCACCCAAAGGGTTGTGAATCTATGGAATTCCTTGCCCAGTGAAGCAGTTGAGGCTCCTTCATTACATGTTTTTAAGGTAAAGATAGATAGTTTTTTGAAGAATAAAGGGATTAAGGGTTATGGTGTTTGGGCCGGAAAATGGAGCTGAGTCCACAAAAGATCAGCCATGATCTAATTGAATGGCGGAGCAGGCTCGAGGGGCCAGATGGCCTACTCCTGCTCCTAGTTCTTATGTTCTTATGTTCTTATGTGGAAAAATGGCACCTCGCACAGGATTTAAAATGGCTTTGAATATCCAAATCACAATTGTCTTAGAGAAGGGAAAGAAAGCCAATCAGAGATTATAGCCAGAATTTTCTGCTCCTGTTCTTCTCGGGCGGGTTTGTTGACGGTGGGGAGAGGAGAAATCTCGTGAGAGGCCCAAATCACATTTTATGTTGACGGGAAGTCTCATTACATTTGTGTGTGTATGTCAGCTGAAATGTGTGACAGTGCGTTAATTCAGGGAAAGTATATGAATGAGATTAAATAGCCTTTTTATAAACACACATAAAAGCTTGCTGCTGGATAATTTAATTGGAAGACACGGTCCAAGGGTGATAAAAGAAACATCTATTTCCATAAAAAACATATTGAGCAGAATTCACTGCTACCCGCCGCCGGTAGCGGGGTTCCCGATGTGGAGGAGAATTGGGAGTCCAGGAAAATCAGAATCAGCGCCATTTGCTCTGGGACCCCGTCGGTGTAGGGTGTTGTGATGGGAGGGGGGGTCTGATTAAAGATATGGGGGTTTGAATTACGATGCAGTGGGGTTCGGGGGTTGATTTGTGATATGGGGGTTTGGGGAGTTGAATTACGATGCAATGGGATTCGGGAGCTGATTTGCGATGCAGGGTTGGGTGGGTGGAGGGGCTACTTTACAATGTAGGATGGGACTGATTTACAATGCGAGGGGTGGGGGGCTCATTTGCGAAGTATTGGGGCTTGGGGGGGCTGATTTATGATTTGGTAGGGTGAGTTGGCAGTGAACCCCCCACCACACCCCCATGGGAATGCACCTGGCACCATCCTGCCCCGCACAGAGCTGTGCCCTGGCCCACCCATGCCACCCTAGCCAAACCTCCCCCCCCTCCTCCCTAAGCCCCTCCCCCTGCAGTAAAACTTATGTAACTAACAATGCCCTCGCTATGTTCCCGTAGGAGAAGTTGTCCCACAACCTTTGGGAGAGGGTGCCAGACTTCAGAACATTCACCACCTTCATGGAATGGGCTCTGGAGGTTATGGGGTGGCCAAGGACAGAGCAGTCACCAACGCAGAGGTTGGCGCATGGCACAGAGCTGAGGATCCACTGGCCCCACCCTGATGGACTGTCAAAAGTAAGTTGTTAATGCCACACAGGATGACCCATCCCTCCCACTGATCACATGTCCATCCTCCCGCAGGATCTCCAGCCAACGACGTCAGCCCATCCGGCTCCCCATCCCTCCCACCCACCTCACATGAGAACACCATCGCTATATTACCACCCTCTACCAGATCACATACATGCCCGTGGTCGGCAATGGTAGTGGTCAGGCTTCGAGGCACAATCTGATGAGCACCACACAGTTGCTGATGTGCATCAGGTGGAGGCACTAACACCCTGGTGAGACAGCAGTCAGAGGTCGGCTGGATCCCAGGACCCAGCTGGGTCCCAGTCAGATGCTGAAACTCTGGACCAGGTTTACCCAGAGCTGATGCAGACGACAGGGTGCAGAGGAGGATGTCAGCGACCCTCCAAAAGATCCACAGGCGATTGGAGGAGTCTCTGAGGCTACGGGTGCAGGAGATAGAACCAGCAATGCATGGCACCGAGGCCAACACTGTTAAGGTGGCGACCGCAGTAGAAAACCTGATGCATGACATCTGCAGCATGAGTGGTGGTGTCCAAAGCGTGGCTCAGTCAGTGACGGACATGGCTGAAGGACATGTCCTGCTCTCAGATGGGGATAGCCGACGCACTACGGAGCTTGTCCCAGTCGGAGGTGGCATTGCCAAGGCACTGCAGAGCATATCCCAGTCACTGAGGAGCATCACCAAGGGATTCGGCACCATGGTGTAGACACTGGGGAGCCACCAGGTTTGGCAGAGCCAGGTGATGCAGGGGCAGACGGGGCTCAATCCAGCTATCCCTCCATGCCAGGGCCCTATGGGCAACAACCGGGAGGAGGAGGAGGTGCCCGTTGCCAACCCGGACCCATCCTATGGAGTGGCAATGGTGGCTACCAGCTTCCCCAAGTTCCATCCCTCCGACAACGACATGTCTCCCAGTCAGAACCCGGTACAGTATGGTACGGCAGTGCATATGCTGCCGGCAAGTGCACTGGGGCCCTCTGGCTCCAGTCCCCAGAGATCGTCCGCCAGGGGCATCAAAGGCCACGGGATGTGGTGAGCAGCTTGATGCCTCCACCTCTGATGTACATCGTGGGGCAATATCTAGACGGAGCAGTAGACCACGGAAGGTTAAGCACATCGAGGATCACTGAGAGGGTACTGGGGGTGTGGTGAACAGGGGAAGGTAGGAGGTAAGGGGGCTGTGTGCGTGGGTGGGGAAGGGTTCAGGGAAAGTGTCTGGGGAGATGGGGCATGGGATTGGTGGTCGGCCTGCATTGTGGAAGGAAGTGCCAGAGGCATCCTTCTGGTTGTGGTGAAGGTTTTTCATAATGTAACTCACATAAGTGTCTACCACTGCCCCACTCTCCCGATGGTGCCACCCCATTGCCCCCTGACTTTCCCTGAACCCTTCCCCACCCACGCCCCCTTACCTCCTACCTTCCCCCTTCAACCCAACGTATTCACCACCATTTTAGAATACAAAAATCTACTGCCAATCTACTGCATAGTGTCCTTTTCGCCCGCAGCTGCTGCAGGTCGCGTTGCGGGCCAGCCAGTGCTGCCGCAAGTGCTGATTCTGGCTGCAAAAGTGGCAGGCTGGGGCAGCATTGTGGCTGGGCGGCCGTGTGGCGCAGGCCAGGGGGAGTCGCTGGTCGGGGGCCCATGACGGGGTCGCGGGGTCCGCGGGGAACAAGGTGAGGCTGCGGAAGGAGACCTCCATAGTGGTAGAAAGTTCAACAGTCGCTTCAAGATTTAGGGCCCCCTTTTCCAGCAGTCGCTGGCGCACGTAATTTGACCTAAGTCCCGCAACAAAGGCATCGCGTACAGCAAGTTCTCTATGTTCTGCCGCGGTAACCGCCTGGTAATTACAGTCACTAGATAAAGTTTTAAGCTCTCTCAGGAATTCTGCGAGTGATTCCGTAGGCCGCTGGCGGCGAGTAGTGAACACGTGTCGTGCATAGACTTCATTAACAGGCCTCACATACATTTTGTCGAGTCGCACTAGGGCTTCAGTATTCGAACCGGCACAGTTTAGTTGAGTAGAGATTCTGTGGCTCACCCTCACGTGCAGTAGGCTCAGTTTCTGCTCCTCCGTTGTTTCAGCTGTGCTTGCTTCCGCCAGGTAGGCTTTAAAACACAGGAGCCAATGAGAAAAAAATTATTTTGCCTCTGCATCCTGTGGGTCGAGTTCCAGTCGCTCAGGCTTGAGGGCTGATTCCATGATTGATCCTGACTGTTTCTTAAGTAGATTAAATTGATGAGACCATCAATTCACTAGACACGTGCTTTGAGATATGAACAGTGGTTTTAATCTACTTACTACAGAGCCAGCCTGTTACACGTTGAACTCTCGATGAACTGGTTGGCTGGCTCTGGGCATCGATATTTATACAGCAGTCCAGGGGGAGGAGCCGTGGGCGGAGCCAAGGGTGGAGCCCTGTACAAACTCCTAAGCATTCCCAGAGCTACTCCCCCTAGTGGTCGGGCAACGCAACTGTGCTTACAATCATACGGTCGCATATATATATCACAGTGTGAATTACAGAGTTACATTCACCACAGTACATGCATACTGTTGCCATTGTGTGTCAGTTGCAGAGGGAGTTTAAGTTGAAAGTAATGAATGGGATGCCAGTCAAGCGGGCTGCTTTTTCCTGGATGGCGTTGAGCTTCTTGAGTGTTTTTGGATCTGCACTCATCCAGGCAAGTGAAGAGAATTCTGTCACACTCTGAGAAGCTAGAAGTAGAACCTGAAACTTCATTGCATGGAACCACAGGATCACAAAGAAGGACTTGGTAAGTGATGACAAAACAAGAAAGGCTATTCCTAAATTTTAGTGATATGGAATAAAAAGTGCTTCTGGGTAAAATTCCTCATGAAGAGAAGCTGTTTACTGTGCTTGAAGGGCAAGAGCCACCGAAGACCCTTATCAGACAAATGTGTACCGAAATTCTCCTTTCATTGCAATTCACTTTTCCCGCTGACAGCGACTCCACCAGCGGGTTTCCCAACGGTGCAGATTGGCTACAATGGGAAATCCCATTGTCAATCGGCAGGAGTATAGAATCCTGCTGCCAGCAAACGGCGTGCCGCTGGGAGACCCACGTGATGGCGGACCGGAGAATCGCGATTGTGATTGAAGATAGCAGTGACATCAAGTGTCACTTTAACTCCCAGGATAGCATGCCAAGGTTGGAAATAGTTCAGTAACTCAGTGAAGGAAGACAAGATTATAGAATGATGAGCATTCTATTTTCACGAGCATCATGGGTCCTCCTTCACCAATCATTCTGACAACTTGAATAAAATGATACCTTATTCATGGTGTACCGTGGCTTTTTAAAATCTAAACCAAAGGTTTGAAACATTGCTTCATCTGCCTTTCTTGTATGCAACCCCATACAGCTCAAATTTATCATAAAACAGGATCCTTTGCGTGCTTATCCACAGCTATCTGCTGTCACTGGTAATAACCCTTCAGATGCTTGCCTTGATCAAATGCTATTAATTGTTCCAAGGGAAACGGTTACTTGATGTCCAGGAGGACACGTTGCTGGTGGATATAGCCCAGAACTGCCCTCAATGAGCAAGCTACCGAGCTATTGGGTTGCAAATGTTGATTGGCAGTGGGTAACTGTAAGGGCAGTGGGACAGTGCAAGCTACAGCTTTAAATAAACACCTATTTTAATGCTTTATTGAATCAAGCTCCCACTGAACTCCTGAGCTTTCTTCACTTTCATTACCCTCTCTCTCCATACTGCATAACCATTCCTACTTCAGTTCCTCTTCCACCACAGGTCGCGCACAGGAAATAAAAGGGGAAAGGAGGAAGATGATAATGGGATAATGGATATAGTTTAGTACTTATTTATTTAATGATGATAAGAATTATAGTGGGGGAATTCTGTTTTCTGTTCCCCTGACACACTTGCCTCTATTCAATCTTATCCCCTTTGATTCCCATCTTTTTTATTCCACCCTTCTTTTCACCCCACAATTGGCATCTGCAGCATTCTGGGTTCCACTGTTTGACATTTCCTCCCTCATGCCCCCCCTTTTCCTCTCCTTCCTTAACATTTTATTTAAGCTGAAATTCACCATCTGAATTACTCCTTCTTCAGTTTGCCCTGGAACTTCCTTGTTAATATTACAGGTGTTGTATGAATGCAAGTTGTTGTTGTCATTTCCATTGATTCTCCATCTTTCCAGATTCAATGTTAGCATTTAGAGCCATTATTTGATTGGGTATTTTGCGTCCGTTCGATATATTTTCTCGACCAATCAGGTCAGAATGTTAAATCATGCTCTCAATTGAGCCATAAGTTTGAAAGGTGGAAATGAGATTCGACTTCTGTTGGCGACCATGAAGTTAGTAGTCGCACATTTGGTGGCTCCGGCTTGAGGCGGTATTTTGTGGCACTTGTTACTGTTCAGGGGTGGTGTTGGCTGTTACAAAGTACAGAAACAGATAGACCTAAGAATTCTCCTTCGGGTGGGCATGTCGCAGCCTATCAATCAATGAGTGCAACTGTAAAGGAGCAACAGTCAGACCAGGAGCTTGTGAGGAGTGCGGTCAAAGGGAAGATGGAGGAGAACTCTGATGTGTTGTTGCCCGCTCAGTGGTCCATGGAACAGTTGATTGAGTTTTTAACAGTCAAGTTTCAGCAGCAAAGGCAGGAGGCCTCATAAGACCTGGCTAAAGTGACTGACCCGATTCAGGCAGCTATTGAGAGAGTGGAGCAGAGGTTAGAGGCACATGTTGCTCTTCCAAAATGTGGAAGAGTCGGTTGCAGACCATGAGGACCGATTGGCCTTGTTGTAGGCAGAGATTATGTTGGTGGCGGTGGGTCGAGGGAGAAAGTGGACGATTTGGAGAATCAGTCAAGGAGGCTGATTGTAGGATTGTCCGAAGGCATTGAGGGTCGCAGGCCACAAAGTATGCAGCTAACATGTTTGGGAAGCTGGTGGGGGAGGGGGTCTTTAACTGACCCCCCTCCGAGGTAGATCGGGCACACTGGTCGCTGAGGAGGAGGCCAAAGTTGGGTCAGAAGCCGAGGGCGATGGTCGTACGACTGCACAGATATTTAGACAAGGAGAAGATCCTGTGGTGGGTGAAGGAGACGAAGAAGTGTACCCAGGAAGGGAATGCAATTCGGATCTACCAGGATTTGGGTGCGGAGTTGGCAAAACGCCGAGCTGGGTTTAATCGCGTCAAAGCGGTCCTGTTATAGGAAGGAGTGGGGTTTGGGGTGCTGTACCCAACCCGGTTGTGGATCACGTATCAGGGCCAGGAGGTTCTACATGGACACACCAGAGGAAGTGATTAGGTTTTCACAAGACCATTGACTTGGGGACTTGTAAGAACTCGGACTATGGAGAATCCAGTGGGGGGGAGTGTTGGTGTTTTTCAGTTGGGTTGAATGTTGTATCATATTGTAAATTTTGTGAGTTATTGGGGTTGTGGGTATAAGGTGAAGGAGCGGGTGCGAGGCATTAGGTAAGGCAGTTGCCTCGTATATGGAGCCACCATGCTGGCAGATAAGCTAGTTAACGGGAGTGAAGTGGGGGATAGATTTAGACATAGAACATAGAACATAGAACAGTACAGCACAGAACAGGCCCTTCGGCCCTCAATGTTGTGCCGAGCCATGATCACCCTACTCAAACCCACATATCCACCCTATACCCGTAACCCAACAACCCCCCCCTTAACCTTACTTTTTTATTAGGACACTACGGGCAATTTAGCATGGCCAATCCACCTAACCCGCACATCTTTGGACTGTGGGAGGAAACCGGAGCACCCGGAGGAAACCCACGCACACAGGGGGAGGACGTGCAGACTCCACACAGACAGTGACCCAGCCGGGAATCGAACCTGGGACCCTGGAGCTGTGAAGCATTTATGCTAACCACCATGCTACCCTGCTGCCCCCTGTCATTTGTTGCAGGTTTCGGTTTCTTTTTCTTGTCCTTTGTTGGGGATGGTGTGGGGGAGGGGGGAGTTGTTGACGTGGACGGAGTTGGTGTGGCACAGTTACTTAAGGGGTGATGGTGGCAGACATCTTCAGGAGGCCTGGAGATGTGGGGCATGGACCTGGGGGAGCTGGTTAAAGCATAGATATGACTGACTGGAGGGGAGGCGGGGGGGACAAGGTCTCCTCTGACCCAGCTGATTACATGGAATGTTCAGTGATTAAATGGACCACTTGGGGTGGCACGTGGTGCAGTGGTTAACATTGCTGACTCACGGTGCTGAGGTTCCAGGTTCAATCCCGGCCCCAGGTCTGTCCATGTGGAGTTTGCACATTCTCCCCGTATCTGTGTGGGTCTCACTCCCACAACCCAAAGATCTGCAGGGTTGGTGGATTTGCCACACTAAATTGCCCCTTAATTGGAAAAAAAAGAACTGGGTACTCTAAATTAAAATAAATAAATAAATGGGCCAGTTAAAAGGTACGAAGTGGGCGGCGGAGGTGTGGTCGGTGTGGGGATTGATGTAGGAGTCTGTGAGTAAAAGGACCAGTCTGAGGGCGCTGTTGTTGGCACCTCTTCCATTCTTGCCATGAGACCAGTGATGGTATCAGCTTTGTGGATGTGGAACCAATGTCAGCAGCACTGTAGGATGGAAGGCATGTCCCGATAGCACCGATTTGTGGCAACCATAGGTTGCTGAGATGTTCCAGCATTTTCTTTTTGGTCTTGAGGAAGGAGTTGGGTTTGTTCCTGGCGCCTCTAGTGCTACAGGACAAGCTTCTGTGCAAGGATGAGATAGGTGAGGACAAGGTGTCATTATAGATATGGGAGCTGATGGGGAGGGAGGGTGCTCTGGTGGAGGTCAGGCCCAAGTGGGACGAAGAGTTGATAAGGGCAATGCAAGTTGGGTGTGGAGTGAGCGCTGCAGGGGATAAACTCGTCTTCATCGTGTGCAAGACTGAGTCTCACACAGTTTAAGATTGTGCATCGGGTTCATATGACAGGGGCAGGGTTTCTGGGGGGGGTCCCTGTTGGGGTCCCCCTATTTACAGGGGTCCCTGGCGGGGGCAGGTCGGATCACCCCCATATTTGGGGGTGGGGGGGGCATGCTGATAATCCAGTGGTGGGGGGCTGCAGTGAGGTACGGGGTGGGAGGGCGTTCAAGGCTACTTTTTAGTGCGGGGGGGTGGGGGGCTGGCAGGATGGCCAAGCCCGGGACCTCACTGTCTAGCAACCCGCTCAAAATGGTTGCCCAATGGGGCAGCACGGTGGCGCAGTGGGTTAGCCCTGCTGCCTCACGGCGCCGAGGTCCCAGGTTCGGTCCCGGCTCTGGGTCACTGTCCGTGTGGAGTTTGCACATTCTCCCCGTGTTTACGTGGGTTTCACCCCCACAACCCAAAGATGTGCAGGGTAGATGGATTGACCACGCTAAATTGACCCTTAATTGGAAAAAATGAATTGGGTGCTCTAAAATTTATTTAAAAATAAAAAAAAATGGTTGCCCAATATCAGAATTCCTTCGGAAATCCCTCCTACTCCATGCTATGCATAAATTTGCATGAAAATTAATACGGAATTGCCGACTGGTTTACGCTCCCATGTGGATCAAAACCAATTGCAATTCCACCTCCGACGGGAGAACAATGGGTGGGATTCTCCATCCCGCTGCACCCCTAACGGGTGTGGTGTGCCCCTGTTGGCAGCGGGATCTCCTGTTCAGGCAGCCGGCCAGTGGGATTTCCCATTGTGGGCACCCCCACACTGTTGTGAGTTCACTAACGGCAAAACGGAGCATCCCGCCAACGGAGAATCCAGCGCATGGTTTCCCAAATGGAGAATCCAGCCCAACATCTCTACTTTTGAGTTCTACGTCTGGACAAATAAAATACAGTACAAAAGAGAAAATGCTGGAAAATCTAAGCCAGTCTGGCAGCATCTGTAGGGAGAGAAAGGAGCTAACGTTTTGAGTCCGATGACTCTGTCAAAGCTAGCAGACAGAGAAAGTGGGAAATATTTATACTATGGAGTGAGAATGAAAGATGAGTCATAGCCACAGAAACCCTGGGAAACCGGGTGGTAATGGCCACAGAAACCAAGGGGAAAGAGTGCTAATGGCAGTCGCCAGAGAGAACAAAAGATGTGAAAGGTCAAACAGCAGAAAAACTGATGTGGAGATGCCGACGTTGGACTGGAGTCTATCCTTGTTCTGGCAGGGAGTGGAGGGGGTGAGGATAGTGGCGTTGGAGATGGACTGCACAGTGTAGAGAGCCCTGTCCACAACTCTAGGTGGGAAATCATGGTTGAGGAAGAAGGAACACATTTTTGAAGCACCATTTTGGAAAGTGGTATCATCAGAACAAATGTGATGAAGATGAAGGAGTTGAGAGATAGGGACGGTGTCCTTACAGTGTGCAGGATGCAAACAGCTGTAGCCCAGATAGCTGTGGGAGTCAGTGGGCTTGTAGTGAATATTAGTGGATAGTCTATTGTCGGAAATGGAAACAGAAAGATCAAGGAAGGGAAAGGGTGTCTGAGATGGACCAGGTGAAAGTGATGGAGGGGTGGAAACTGGAAACAAAGTTGATGAATTTTTCCATGTCCGGGCGAGAGCATGACGCGGCACTAAAATAGTCATCAATGTATCGGTAAAGGAATTATGGGAGGGTGCCCGGATAGGCCTGGAACAAGGAATGTTCCACATACCCCATAAAAAGGCAAGCGTAGCTGGGACCCATACAGGTAACCATTGCTACACCTTTAATTTGGAGAAATGAGAAGTTGAAGGAGAAGTTGTTGAGAGATAGAACGGGTTCAGCCAGGCGGAGGAGAGTGGTGGTGGATGGGTATTGTCCGGGCCTCTTTTTGAGAAAGAAGCGAAGAGCTCTCAGGCCATCCTGATGTGGGATGGAGGTGTAGAGAGATTGCACATCCATGGTTAGGGCCCTCGAACTGGAATCTGTAAATATGACGCAGTGCATCAAAGGAATCCCAGATGTAGGTGGGGGTGGGAATGGACCAGAGGAGTGAGGATGAAGTCAAGATAAGAGGAAATAAGTTCGGTGGGGCAGGAGCATGCTGACACAATGGGCCACTTGGGACAGTCCTTTTTGTGGATTTTGGGAAGTAGGTAAAAGCGGGCTGTCCGAGGTTGGGAGACTATGAGGTTTGAAGCCATTGGGGGAAGGCATACAGAGGAAATGAGGTCACGGATGGTGTTGGAGATAATGGCTTGATGTTCAGTGGTCTGCTTTTTGCTTTTATTTATGTGGTGATAACCACTGTAGATATGCATACTTGCAGTAGGGGGATGTATGGCCGTACCTGTAATACAGGTTCCTCCGGTAAGCCCCTGCCGGCTAGCTCCGCCCACAGGGAGCTTGTGTATAAATATATGTGTGAGTTACTCAGACTCTAGTCTTCAGTTGCAGCCGGAGTAATAGCATCACACAGCAATAAAGCCTCTATTGTACTTGTCTCTCGTCTTTGAGTATAATTGTTAGCGCCACAATTTATTGCTGTGTGATTTTCTGTTCACCATGGACATCAGAATCAAGCCTGACCATCTACAGCTGGATCCGCAGTCGCCTCACGCCAGAAAATATTTTGTTCACTGGCTTGCAGTCTTCGAGGCCTACATCTCTTTAGCAGACCCTCCCCCGACGGAGGCTCAGAAAAAGCAACTCCTGTACTCCAGACTTAGCTCCAGTGTCTTTCTGCTTATTCGAGATGCGACTGACTACACTACAGCTATGGAACTGCACAAGGAGAACTATGCACAGTCGGCGAACACCCTGTTTGCGAGGCATCAACTCTCTACTCGCGTCCAGCAGCCGGGTGAGTCAATTGAGGACTTCTGGAGGGCCCTTATACCTCTGGTACGAGACTGCGACTGCTGGGCCCTCACAGCCATGGAATACTCTGACTTACTCATGCGCGATGCCTTTGTTTGAGGCATTACATCGGACCCAATCCGGCAATGACTGCTGGAAGGGGCCGCCCCCGACCTCACGGCCGCAAAGGCTCTGGCGCTTTCCATGACAGCCGCCTCCCGTAGTGCGCGATCTTACTCCGCTAGCCGCTCGACCCACCCGTCCTACCCCTCGTGGACCCTGCAAACAGCCCCCCAGGCCCACCCGTCCTACCCCTTGTGGACCAGACAAACGGCCCCCACAGCAGCCGCCCCCGCGCACTACGCCTGCGCTGCTCACCGCACCGCGCTACCTCGGAGTCCCCACTGTTACTTCTGCGGTCAGCAGAAGCACCTCCACCGGCGCTGCCCGGCCCGCACTGCGACCTGCAAAGCTTGTGGCAAGAAAGGCCACTTTGCAGCGGTGTGTCAGTCCCGGACGGTTGCCGCTATCGCGCCCCCGGTCCCCTCGCCTCAGCCGCTCACTCAATGGGCCCTGCCGTCCGCTTCCCCCAACCCCCGTGCGCTCCATGGGCGCCGCCATCTTCATCCACCACCGCCATGGGTTCCGCCATTTTTTCCCGACCCCACAACGTGCGCTCCATGGGCAGCGCCATTTTATCCACAGGTACTCCAGACACCGCAATTTTGTTCTCCCCCCGGGACTGGGCCACGGGTCGCTACCGCTCCTCGTCGGACTCATCTGACTCGACCGCCGATAGCCTGCTACTCACCTCCGTTATGCTCGACCAGTCGCGTCCTCGCAACCTGGCACACTCTTCCACATCGGTGCTTGTCAACGGCCACATGACCTCCTGCCTCATCGACTCCAGGAGCACCGAGAGCTTCGTCCACCCGGACACGGTAAGGCGCTATTCCCTTGCAGTCCATCCCGCCAACTGGCAGATCTCTCTCGCCTCAGGGTCCCACTCTGTCCCGATCCGGGGTTTCTGCCTGGTTAAACTTACTGTACAGGGCGTGGAATTCGACCGTTTCCGTCTGTACATTCTCCCCAACCTCTGCGCATCACTCTTACTAGGCCTGGATTTCCAGTGCAATCTCCAGAGCCTCACGCTCAAATTCGGCGGACCCCTACCTCCCCTCACTGTTTGCGGCCTCGCGACCCTCAAGGTCGAGCCTCCCTCACTCTTTGCCAATCTGACCGCAGTCTGCAAGCCCGTCGCCACCAGGAGCAGACGGTACAGCACCCAGGACAAGGCCTTAATCAGGTCCGAATTCCAGCGGCTGCTTCGGGAGGGTATCATCGAGACCAGCAACAGCCAGGTGGTAGTGGTTAAGACAGGGGAGAAGCACAGGATGGTCGTGGACTATAGCCAGACCATCAACCGGTACACGCAGCTCGACGTGTACATGCTCCCCCACATTTCTGATATGGTCAATCAGATTGCACAGTACCGGGTCTTCTCTACTATTGACCTGAAATCTGCCTACCACCAGCTCTCCATCCGTAAATCGGACCATCCCTACACTGCCTTCGAGGCAGACGGTCGTCTGTACCAATTTCCTAGGGTTCCCTTCGGTGTCACGAATGGAGTCTCGGTATTTCAACGAGAAATGGACCGAATGGTTGGCCGGTACGGACTGCAGGCCACCTTCCTGTACCTCGACAATGTCACCATCTGTGGCCATGACCAGCAGGGCCATGATGCCAACCTTTATAAATTCCTCCACACCGCATCTCTCCTTAATCTCCCGTACAACAAGGAGAAGTGCATGTTCCGCACAGACCGCTTAGCCATCCTCTGCTACGTAGTCCAAAACGGACTACTGGGGCCCGACCCCGACCGCATGCGCCCCCTCATGGAGGTCCCCCTCCCCCACTGCCCCAAGGCCCTCAAACGCTGCCTTGGGTTCTTTTCTTATTACGCCCGGTGGGTCCCACAATACGCGGACAAGGCCCGCTCACTTATCCAGTCCACACATTTTCCCCTCTCGGCCGAGGCACAACAGGCCTTCACCCGCATTCGATCTGACATAGCCAGGGCGGGGATGCACGCCGTAGACATGACTCTGCCTTTCCAAGTAGAAAGCGACGCTTCAGATGTCGTACTTGCCGCCACGCTGAATCAGGCAGGCAGACCCGTGGCATTCTTTTCACGCACCCTCCCCACCTCCGAAATTCTGCATTCCTCTGTTGAAAAGGAGGCCCAGGCAATCGTTGAAGCGGTGCGGCACTGGAGGCATTACCTGGCCGGCAGGAGATTCACTCTCCTCACTGACCAACGGTCGGTAGCCTTCATGTTCAACAACACGCAGCGGGGCAAGATCAAGAATCACAAAATCTTGCGGTGGAGAATCGAGCTCTCAACTTTTAACTACGAGATCTTGTATCGCTCCGGCAAGCTCAACGAGCCCCCAGACGCCCTCTCCCGAGGTACATGTGCCAGCGCACAAGTGAACCAGCTCCGTGCCTTGCACGAGAGCCTTTGCCATCCGGGGGTCACTCGCTTGTACCATCTAATCAATGCCCGCAATCTGCCCTCCTCCGTCGAGGAAGTACAGACAGTCAACAGAGACTGCCAGATCTGTGCCGAGTGCAAGCCGCACTTCTACCGGCCAGATCGCGCGCACCTGGTGAAAGCGTCTCGCCCCTTTGAACGCCTCAGCGTGGACTTCAAAGGGCCCCTCCCCTCCACCGACCACAACACCTACATCCTTAGTGTGGTCGATGAATTTTCTAGGTTCCCCTTCGCCATCCCATGCCCGGGTATGACGTCTGCCACCGTCATCAAGGCCCTGGATTCCATTTTCATCCTGTTCGGTTTCCCCGACTACATCCACAGCGACAGGGGATCCTCGTTCATGAGCGATGAGCTGTGTCAGTTCCTGCTCAGCAGGGGGATCGCCTCCAGCAGGACGACCAGCTACAACCCCCGGGAAAACGGGCAGGTAGAGAGGGAGAACGGGACGGTATGGAGGGCCGTCCAGCTGGCCCTACGGTCCAGGAACCTCCCAGCCGTTCGCTAGCAGCAGGTCCTCCCTTACGCGCTCCATTCCATTTGGTCGCTACCGTGCACCGCAACTAACAGTATACCCCATGAACTTGTTTTTGCCTTCCCTAGGAAGTCTACATCCGGGGTGTCACTCCCGACGTGGCTCACGACTCCGGGCCCAGTCCTTCTCCGTAGGCATGTCTGGCACCACAAGGCGGAACCCCTGGTGGACAAAGTACACCTTCTCCACGCCAACCCTCAGTATGACTACGTGGAGTTCCCGACGGCCGCCAGGACACAGTCTTGCTCCAGGGCCTGGCTCCCTCAGGTGCCGATCCCACGCCCCTTTTCCCCCCTGTGCCACCCTCCTTTTCCCCAGCGTCCCCCTATTCATCCCCACCAGGTCCATCCCTTGTACCCCTGCCCACACTGGAGGACACGGAAGATTTCGGCTCGCTCTCGGAAGATTTCGGCTCGCTCTCGGAAGATTTCGGCTCGCTCTCGGAGTCATCCCGCCAGCAGCCAGCACCAAAACCGGCAACACCTGCACCGACGTCGCCACCACAGCTAGGCCGATCACAGCGGAACATTCGACCGCCGGTTGGGCTCAACCTGTGACCTGCTGACCGGATGGACTTTTGGTTTTCTTTGTTTGGACCATTTTGTAAATATTTCATCCTTTGTATCATAGTTACACGTCACACCCGCCGGACTCATTTTTACAGGGGGTGAATGTGGTGATAACCAATGTAGGTATGCATACTTGCAGTAGGGGGATGTATGGCCGTACCTGTAATACAGGTTCCTCCCCTGCCGGCTAGCTCCGCCCACAGGGAGCTTGTGTATAAACATGTGAGTGAGTCACTCAGACTCTAGTCTTCAGTTGCAGCTGGAGGAATAGCATCACACAGCAATAAAGCCTCTATTGTACTTGTCTCTCGTCTTTGAGAATAATTGTTAGCGCCACAATTAAATAAAATACAGTGCTTTTATTGAATAAAATACAGTGCTTTGTTTGCCATTTTATGGCCTCATACTAACCTGTGTCACTACTTCAGTTACTTAATCCATGTATTCCGAGATATCTCTCCTCTATCTCATTTAGTTATATTTTCCAAGATTTAGCCGCATTATTCTTCCCATCTCATGCTTCCTGTTACTTTACCAATTACACACCAAATCTTCAAACCTATTAATGTCTTTCTTTGTATGAATGACAGCAAATTTTCAGATTGTACTTCTGATTGAGTCTCATTGAGTATAATCAGCTGTGCAAATAGTGAATATCAGTGGTCCCAACGCCGATCCTTGTGGAATATCACTCCTCAACTTTTTCCAGTCTCAGTAATTACCTTCAACTGTCTGTTTTCAGTTTTGCAACAAGCTTGATAACCTTTCTCCGACTTGCCCCCCGACTCCACATGCCGTTAACTTTCTTAAACAAAACTGGTGATGGGCAATAAATGCTTGCCTAGCCATTGGCATCCACATCCCATAAATCAATGAAAAAGAAGTCTGATATTTGGTACCTTATCAAAGGTCTACCCCACTGATCTCTGGCTCTATAATTAGAACTTTGACTTCAGTATTGATTGGCACTAACTCACCTGATTATTTTGAGGAATGGTGTTTGGTTTCATATAAGCTGAAGCATTGCACACAGATCCTCAAGTGTTGGTCAAATGTTTAAATCGTTACCAATGTGAATGTATTCTGTTCATAACAGTAAATACAGTTCCACCTATTTAAATGGACTTGCAATAAATCAATCTCACTTCTACTGAACACCAGTCTCACACTCAACATTTCCCTCGCGATTGACAGGTCGAGCTGTGCAGGGGCTGTACCCTTTGATTATATGACATTGCTGTTTATCACAAAATAATGAAGATATTTAGTCAATTTAAGATTGCCTGTTTCTGTTTACCAATAAGAAGGCATAAAGTGACCAAGTTTTATGTTTCTTTCAACATGACATTTTAACTGATTAAGGTGAGCCTCAAAGGAGCATAAGAAATAGTAGGAATTGGCCATTTAGCCCTTTGAGCCTGTTTTCCAATTCAAAAAGATCAGAGCTCATCTTCAACCTGAACTCCATCTTGCACTTTCAGCTCAAATCCAGCCAAAGCTGTTGCTATTTAAGTTGTTAAGTGGTTGATGATTATTGACTAATAATACAAAAGCCGGAGAAGAGCAGGAGATTGACTACAGAACTAGCAGACTGGTTTTAATCATTGACCTGACATGTATTTTTTTTCTAATTTAAAGCTCATAAGCAGATACACAAACATATAAGATATTAGAAAACACTGGACCATAAAAGATCATTCATCCAAAGTCCTCTCACTTCTTAACAGGTCATTACCTGGAATTTACAGCATAATGACATGCAATGCTGGACAAGAGCTCTATGCTGGTGTTAAGGCTCCACACAAGCTTCCTCACACACTATTTAACCCTCTCAGCATAACCTATTTCTTTCTCTATCTAGCTTCCCCTTAGATGCACCTACACGTCGCCTCACCTACTCCATTTGATATCAGGTTCCATATTCTAAGTTTTCCCTCAGTGAAGAAACTGTCCCTGAAGTTGCTTTTAGTTACTGGTGAATATATTTTAGTGATGGCCCATAGCTTTGAACTATCACACTAATGGAAGCAACGCCTCATCTTCCATTCAATCAGACTTCCTCAAATTTTAAAAGATCTGTTAGATTGCCCTTCAAGCCTTCCCATTTCTTAAAGAGCCACAGCTGGTTCAGTGTTTCAGATACAGTTTGGTCTCTTCCCGACATTTAATAAATTAAGTCACAAGGGAGTTTGGCAAGATTGGATGGTATTTATTTTAATGCAAGGAATCTGAGAAACAAGGCAGATGAATTGAGGGCACAAATGAAAACATGGGGGTATGATGTTATTGCTGTCACTGATACATGGTTGACAGAGGGGCAGGATTGGGAGCTCAATATTCCAGGATACAGGATCTTCAGGTGAGATAGGGAAGGAGGTAAAAGAGTAGGAGATATTGCAACTTTGATCAGTAAGGAGGGACAACATCTAATAAGGCTCTTCAACTGAAGCCATATGGACAGAACTTAAAAACCAAAGGAAGCAATCACATTGCTGGGAGTGTTCTCTCGGTCTCCAAACAGTCAGAGAGAACTAGAAGAGCAGATTTCTAGGCAAATTTCAGAAAAGTGTAAAAGTAATAAAGTAGTGATAGTTGGGGGATTTCAACTTCTCCAATATTAACGGTGTTACCATAGTGTGAAAGGTTTAGAGAGAGCAGTAACAGTGGGGGAGCATTTTGCAGACAGTGATCCTAACTCTGTTAGATTCAAGATTGTTAAGGAAAAGGACAAGGATGGGCTTGAGATCAAAGTTCGAAACTAGAGGAAGTCCCATTTTAATAAGATCAGATATGACTTGGCCAGAGTGGACTGGGAGTAGACTCTGATAGATAAATCTATGACAGAACAGTGGGACACATTCAAGAAGGAAATAGGGAGAGTACAGGGCCAACATGTTACATTCAAGAAAAAGGGTGGAACCAACAAATCCCGTAAACTCTGGATATCGAGGGATATGCAGCATTGGATCAGGAGAAAAATGGAGGCTTATGCAGATATGAAAGGTGTATAGAATGCGCAAGAGGGAACTTGAATAGCATTGCTGCCTACGGCACTGTGGACCTGGGTTCGATCCCAGTCCTGGGTCACTGTTTGTGTGGTGTTTGCACATTCTCCCCATGTCTGTGTGGGTTTCACCCCCACAACCCAAAAATGTACAGGGTAGGTGAATTGGCCATGCTAGATTGCCCGTAATTGGAAAAAAAATAATTGGGCGCTCTAACTTTTTTTTGAAAGAGGGAACTTGAAAGGGAAATTCGGGAACACAAAGGGGACATGAAAGGATCATGTTCGGTGAAATAAAGGAAAATCATAAGTTGTTGCCAAGTACATTAAGGGTAAAAGGATAATTAGGGAAACAGTAGGGCCCATTGAGGACCACAGTGGTAATTTGTGTGTGGAGCTGGAGGATGCAGGTAGAGATCTAAATGAATTTGTATTAGTATTCACTCGTGAGGGGGACGGGATGGGGAGAGAAATGAGGAAGAAGGACTGCAATAAAACTAAAGAGATTAACATAAACAGTGAAGATGTTTTGAGTGGTCTAGCAGGCTTAAAAATAGACAAATTTCCAGGGCCAGATTGATGTGACCAATTCACACAAAACTAGGAGTAGAAGTAAACTGTGGCTTTAATTAACTAGAACAGTGCCTGCCTGCGACTGATCTGTCAGTGGGAGCCGCCTACAGGGCGACTGCTCTTTATACCTCCCCTCAAGGGGCGGAGCCAGGGGCAGAGCCACACAGGCCCCAACATGCTACATTATAGGTAATACCATACAGTTGTCCATAGGTGGAGCCCATATGGGCAACAGCATAATACAGGTAAGCACATGGTGAATTGTTACAGCAATACATTCACCACATTCACACCCTGTTAAAAAAATGAAGTCCGGCGGGAGTGACGGGTTCATAAATTCAGCCTGTCTGGTGCACGGATTGTGCGCTGTGATCGCCGAAGCGCTGGTATCACCGTTGGCCCGGGCGTCGAACTCATCCGTGCTGGCATTGGTAGTGAAGTCGCCGGTGTGGGTACAGACGTGAACTCTGGGAGTGTGTCTTCTGGAGCTTCATTCTTGTGGGTCGGTGAAGGGGAAATGGTGGGCCAGCAGGGGGCGGGGTAAGATGGGGTGGCGGTGGTAGTGGAACCTGCGGGTGCCAGGTCCCGGAGGGAGACCGTATCCTGTCGGCCGTCGGGGTGTTCGATGTATGCGTACTGGGGAGTGGAGTGTAGGAGCTGGACCCTCTCGACCAAGGGGCCGGACTCATGGCTCCTGACATGCTTGCGGAGCAGGACGGGCCCCAGTGTCTTCAGCCAGGACGGAAGCGAGGCCCCTGAGGTGGATTTCCTGGGGAAAACAAATAGGTGGTCTTGTTTGTGGCCGTGCAAAATAGGGACCTAATAGAGTGGAGTGCGTCGGGGAGGACCTCCTGCCAGTGGGAGACTGGGAGATTCCTAGACTGTAGGGCCAGGAGGGCGGCCTTCCAGACCGTCGCGTTCTCCCTCTCCACCTGCCCGTTTCCCCTGGGGTTATAACTGGTAGTCCTGCTCGAGGCGATAGTCTGAGCAGGTACTGACGCAGTTCATCGCTCATGAACGACGAGCCCCGGTCACTGTGGACGCACATGGGGAAACCAAACATGGGTGAAGACATTATGTAGGGCTTTAATGATGGTGGCCACGGTCATGTCAGGGCAAGGGATTGCAAAGGGGAAGCGGGAGAACTTGTCGATGATGTCGAAATATGTGTTGCGGTTGTTGGAGGGGAGGGGCCCTTTGAAATCGATGCTGTGGCGCTCAAAGGGCCAGGATGCCTTTACCAGGTGGGCCTTATCCGGTCGATAGAAGTGAGGCTTACACTCCACACAGATTTGGCAGTCCCTGGTCATGGCTCTGACCTCTTCCGTGGAGTAGGGCAGGTTGCGGGCCTTGATGTAATGGAGAAGCCGGGTGACCCCCGGTTGGCAGAGGTCATTGTGGATAGCACGTAACCAGTCATCTTGCCTGCTGGAGCATGTGCCACGGGACAGGGCATCTGGGGGTCCATATGTTGAGCTTCCCAGGGCGATATACTATATCGTAATTATAGGTGGAGAGTTCGATCCTCCACCTCAAGATCTTATCATTCTTGATCTTGCCCCGCAGTGTACTATCGAACATGAAGGCTACCGATTGTTGGTCGGTGACGAGAGTAAACCTCCTACCACTGAGGTAGTGCCTCCAGTGCCATACGGCTTCCACAATGGCTTGGGCCTCCTTTTCGACTGAAGAGTGTTGAATTTCGGAAATGGTGAGGGTTCGTGAAAAAAATGCTACAGCCCTGCCTGCCTGATTGAGGGTAGCGGCGAGGACGACCTCTGATGCGTCGCTCTTCACCTGGAACGGGACGGACTCGTCCACTGCGTGCATCACAGCTTTGGCAATATCTGCCTTGATGCAGCTGAAGGCCTGGTGGGCCTCAGCCGCCAGTGGGAAGATGGTGGCCTTGATTAGTGGGTCGGCTTTGTCCGCATAGTTGGGGACCCACTGGGCATAATATGAAAAGAACCCGAGGCACCTTTTCAGGGCCTTGGGGCAGTGGGGAAGGGGAAGTTGCAGGAGGGGATGCATACAGTCGGGGTCAGGTCCTAGAACCCCGTTTTCCACAACGTAGCCGAGGATGGCTAGTCTGGTTGTGCGGAAGACTTCTCCTTATTGTAAGTGAGGTTAAGGGTTCGGGCAGTTTGGAGAAATCTCTGGAGGTTGGCATCATGGTCCTGCTGATCATGGCCGCAGATGATGACATTATCCAAGTACGGAAATGTGGCCCGCAGCCCGTACTGGTCCACCATTCGGTCCATGGTTCTTGAAAGACCGAGACCCCGTTTGTGACGCCAAAGGGGACCCGGAGAAAGTGGAAGAGGCGGCCATCTGCCTCAAAAGCCATGTAGTGGCGGTCCTCCGGGCGGATTGAGAGCTGGTGGTACGCAGACTTCAGATCCACCGTGGAGAACACCTGGTAGTGTGCGATCTGATTAACCATGTCTGTGATCCGGGGAAGGGGTTATTCATCGAGATGCGTGTACCGGTTTATAGTTTAGCTGTAATCTACAAACATCCGGTTCTTTTCCCCGGTCTTGATGACCACCACCTGGGCTCTCCAGGGCTATTGGTGGCCTCAATGATTCCCTCCTGCAAGTCGCTGGACCTCGGACCTAATAAAAGTCCGATCAGCCATGATCTAATTGAATGGCGGAGCAGGCTCGAGGGGCCAGATGGCCTACTCCTGCTCCTAGTTCTTATGTTCTTATATATGTAAGTCCTATCCTGGATGCTGTACCGCCTGCTTCTGGTGGCGACTGGTTTGCAGTCGGCGGTGAGATTTGCGAAGAGCGGGGGAGGGTCGACCTTTAGGGTCGCGAGGCTACATACGGTGAGTGGGGGTAGGGGCCTGCCAAACTTCAGGGTGAGGCTCCTGAGGGTACATTGGAAATCTAGTCCCAATAGAAGAGGAGCGCAAAGGTCGGCGAGTACATATAATTTAAAATTGTCATACTCGGCGCCTGTATTGCTAGGGTTGCGGTAGTGCAACCCCGGACCTGCACCGAGTGCAACCCGGAGGCGAGAGAGATGGTTTGATGCGCCGGGAAGATTGGGAGCGAGCATCGTCTTACCATGTCCAGATGAATGAAGCTCTCTGTGCTCCCGGAGTCAAAGAGGCAGGGCGTTTCGTTTCCGTTTACCCAGACGGTCATCATAGAGCTCCGGAGGTGTTTGGGTCGCGACTGGTCAAGGGTGACCGCGCTGAGTTGCGGGTAGCTGGCGTGGTCGGAGGTGCTGGGGTGGTCCCAAGATGGCAGCCCCCGTCGGTCGCATGTGTCGGGCGGTGAGGAAGATGGCATCCAAGATGGCGGCCCCCATGAATCGCACATGTTGTGCGGGCTTGGAGATGGCTGCCCCCACGGACAGCACGAGGCCGACGACGCGTCAAGGGGGGGCGGAGCCGGCAGACATGCTGCCACACTACGGGATCTGCGGGTTGTGAGTCTGAGGGTCGGGCCTGCGATTTAGAGTTTTTGGACCTGGCCAGGCAAACTTCAGCAAAATGTCCTTTTCTCCCGCAGTCACTGCAGTTTGCGTTCCGGGCCGGGCAGCGCTGCCTGGGGTGTTGAGGCTGGCCACAGAAATAACAGGGTAGCCGCCCATGATGGGCGGACAGCCACGCGGCACAGGCCTGGGGTATTCTTTGGTCGGGGGTCCAAGAGGGGACGTGATCGGACGGGAATGCGTTAAGGCTTTGGAATGCTACTTCCAGAGAGGAGGCTTATTTTACCATCTCTTCAAGGTCTAGGGCACCTTTTTCGAGTAAGCGCTGCCTCACGTAGTTGGACCTGACTCCAGCCACATAGGTGTCCCGGATGGCGAGGTCCATATGTTGAGTGGCCGTAATGACCTGGTAATTGCAGCTTCATGCAAGGACTTTGAGTTCGCGTAGGTACTCTTCCAGTGATTCACCGGGACGCTGGCGGCGAGTGGTGAGGAGATGCCGCGTGTATACCTCGTTCACGGGCCTTACGTAGAGGCGCTCAAGCATCGCAAGGGCGTCTGCGTAGGTAGAGGCTTCCTCGAGTTGAACAGAGATTCGATGGCTCACCCGTGCGTGGAGGAGACTCAGCTTCTGCTCGTCGGAGACGGAGGCGAGGAGGAGGCAGAGGCGGCAAGGTAAGCCTTGAAACAGCAGAGCCAGTGCGAAAAATTCTCTTCCGCCTTCGCAGCCTGCGGATCGAGTTCCAGTCGGTCAGGTTTGAGGGCCGATTCCATAGTGGCGTTGCAGTTGATTAAATTGATGCGACCATCAATTCACACAAAACCAGGAGTAGAAGTTAACTTTAATCAACTAGAACAGTGCCTGCCTGTGACTGGTCTGTTAATGGGAGCCGCTTGCAGGGCAACTGCTCTTTATACCTCCCCTCAAGGGGTGGAGCCAGGGGCGTAGCTCACATAGGCCCCAACATGCTACATTATAGGTAATACCATACAATGGTCCATAGGTGAAGCCCATATGGACAATACAGGTAAGCACATGGTGAATTGTTACAGCAATACATTCACTAAACAGATGAAATGTATCCCAGGCTGTTAAGTGAGGCAAGGGAGCAAATAGAAGGAGTGCTCACAATAATTTTCTGTTCCTCTCTGGGCACAGGAGAGATGCCGGAGGACTGGAGGATAGGCAATGTGGTACCATTATTCAAGAAGGGAGGAACGGATGAACCAGGAAACTACAGGCCAGTCAGTCTAACCTCAATGGTGGAGAAACTATTGGAAGAAATTCTAAGAGACAGTTTGGAGAGGCAGGGATTAATCAAGAACAGGCATTGTGCTTTTGTTAAGGAGAGGTCATGTCTGACCAACTTGATTGAATTTTTCGAAGAGGTGACCAGGTGTGTAGATGAAGAAAATTGAGTTGATGTAATATACTTGGACTTCAGCATGGCATTTGATAAGGTCCCACGTGGGAGATCGCTAGCAAAGGTAAGAACCCATGGGATCCAAGGAAATTTGGCAAATTGCATCCAAAATTGGCTGAGTGGCAAGAAGCAGAGAGTTATGGTCGAGGTGTGTTTTTCTGACTGGAAACCTGTGTCCAGTGGGGTCCCGCAGGGTTCAGTGTTGGGGCCCTTACTGTTGTGGTTTATATAAATGATTTAGATATGAATATAGGAGGGTTGATCAATAAATTTGCGAATTATACGAAAACTGATGGGATGATAAATAATGAGGATGGCAGTTTTCTAATACAGGAGGGTATAGACAGGCTCGTCAGATGAACAGTGGAAAATGGAAGTCAATCTTGATAAGTGTGAGGTGGTGCACTTGGGCTGGACAAACAAGGCATGGAAATACATGATAAACAGCAGGACCCTGGGAAGCACCAAGGATCAGAGGGACCTTGGTGTGCATGTATACCAGTCCCTTAAGGTAGCCGGACAGGTGGATGCAGTTGTTAAGAAGGCATATGGTATACTTGTCTTTATTAAGCGAGGCATCGACTTTAAGAGCAGGGAGGTTGTGCTGGAACTGTATAAAACATTGGTTAGGCGACAGCTAGAGTATTGTGCATAATTATGGAATCCGTATTATAGGAGGGATGTGATAGCACTGGAAAGAATGCAGAGGAGTTTTGCCAGGATGTTGCCTGGGCTGGAGAGTTTTAGTTATGAAGAAAGATTGGATGGACTCGGGTTGTTTTCCTTGTAGCACAGGAGACTGAGTGGGGACATGATTGAGATGTATAAAATAATGAAGGGCATAGATAGACAGGAATAAACTTTTTCCTTTGGTTGAGGGATCACTGACCAGGGGGCATGGATTTAAGATAAGTGGCAGGAGGTTTGAGGGGATGTGAGGAAAAACCTTTTTACCCAGAGGATGGTGGGAGTTTGGAACTAGCTGCCTGAAAGGGTGATGGAGGCAGAGACCCTCACAACATTTAAGAATAATTTAGATGTGCACTTGCAATCCCAAGGCATGGGCCAAGTGCTGGGAAATGGGATTAGAATAGTTTGGTGGTTGTTTTTGACTGATGCAGACGCAATGGGCAAAAGGGCCTTTTCTGTGCTATGTGACTCAATGACTCTAACATCCCATTAATAGAGACAAATAGCTACAGGCAAAGCTTTAAAGTTAATAAAGTTCTGTGAATTTTCTATCTCATCCTTAAAGTAAGTGAATGGAAACCTCAGGAGATAAATTGAACAGAACAATGCATATTTTTCAACCCTGACAAGTTCCATTTTACAAATGTCATTTCCATGGATCCAAAAGGATTAAAATAATCACTCACTAAATGCCTGAGTATCTATATTCAGATTCATTTCCCTAACTTTAACCAGATATAATTCAGCTTTTTGAAAAGTTGGATTAATCAATATAGCAATTATTTTATTACCTGACCTAATTTGGTGTTTTCATTGGCCTCCTGATTTCATACATACAACCGCAGTGGTGTCTAGAATACTTCCCATTCGGCATACTGACAATATATCCATGTCCTGTATTTTACTTTTGGGGATGCCCAAATTGGCACCATGGGAGTGAGTGTGAAACTCACCCGAGGTCACATTGTTAACACAATATTACACTGGGTGACAATTATAGCCCACCCAGTGTACAAAGCATCTGCCGGTTGGGTCGCTGAGTGGGTGGGGGAAGGGACATGTTGGGCGCTGGGTCCAATGTGGGCCTGGCAGGAGGATTTAAAAGGAGAGCTCTCTGAAGGCTGCCAGGAGTTGTTGTAGATGCTGAGGGTGCTGCATGCTTCCCGACTGTATAGAGGAATGCCTTCAGTGTCAGGAGGCCATCGAAGGTGGGAAAGCAGGTCAGGTGGGCGAAGTGCCCCCCTCATTTTACACATGAGTGTTGCTCTGTTCGGGTGCAGGAGGTCTATGCCGGGCACAACATCTTAATGCCCAGGGATGGGAAGAGATGGCCACCCCACCTGACAGAGAAGGTCTGGACCGCGGTAGCTGTCAATATCAGTGAGCACAACGTGATGCTCCGCACTTGGCTGCAATATCATAAAAGGTTCATTGTTCTTCTGCGGTCATCAAGGGTAAGTGCAGAGAAGGCATGTACCTGTGTGGAGAGGTGTAGTTGAGTATCCATTCACCTGGGTGCTCAGCGATCTGAGTATTGATAGCAACTTGCAAAAAAGCCTGCCCTGCCAAGACTGCACTGTCAACAAAACAGGCCACAGTACATTGGAGGGGGAAGGTGTGCCATAATGAAATGTCCTTGTATGGGGAGGGGGCATCAGGAATGGTCCTCACGGAAGAACACTTATGAACCTTTTTATTTTCCCCTGTCAGGAGTGGACAAGTCACAATACAGCGGAGTGCCACTGAACTAACGGGGGAGTCCCCAGTCTGCTGATACTGACGAGGAACAAAAGAGATGCTCTCGAGTTGGACCCCCACTGGCTAGCTTTCTCCCACCATCCTGGTTAAACCGAGTAACAGGACGCAGCTCCCACAGGTGTAAGTTTAAAGTACATTAAGCACAACAAGGGCATGTGAGCAATATTATTTGCATTCATTACTTCGTGTTTCCTGGTAGGTTTTGGCACATGTATATGCTGTGCTTAAGTCTCATAAACGTGTTCCTCAATTCAATGGGCTGAGTTTGCCGCATGTTTTGTATATTGGCCTTGTGTTGCTCAGGCTTGTAGGCTGAAGGCTTTGTATGATGCAGCAATTCTGGGTTGGGCTCTCTAAAGGAAAGTTTTATTGCAAGTGAGACATTGCTATTGCATTGAGTTAGCCTCCATTCGTTGGATACCTAGATGAAGAATCGCTGGAACAATACATCCCTCACGTCTCTGAATGTTCACATTGTCTGTTTCAAAGTCCACGTCCTGTGCGATCCCAGGCTCATCCTCAGACCCATCCCTGGCCTGTGGACCTGCCAATCTCCTCGGCCCCCACTGGGTCCCCCCCTTGTCAGACCTAGATTGTGCAGGGTGTAGCATGCGACAACTATGAGGGAGACACATTCTGGCGGATATTATAAGGTTCCCCCGGATAGGTCAAGGCATCAGAAGTGCATCTCGTGCAGTCCAATGGCCCTTACCACCACCACTCTTGTGGATGCATGACTCCTGTTGTATCTCATCTCTGCCTCAGTTCTTGCGTGATGGAGTGTGGTCATCAGGCATCTCTTAAAGTGGTAGACTTTGTCATCCATGAGCCATTCACCCAATCTCGCAGGAGCCACAAACAGCCTTGGTACTTGGGAGTGTCGCACGCTGTATGGCACATTCCTGCCAAATCTGTGTCCTGTGGTTACAGATAATCTGCACATTCATCGAGTGGTAGCCACATGTCCGCAGTGTATAGCACCCTCAATGAGGGGGAACCCAGCCATCACATGAACCTTCGCGCTCTCTCTACCTGGTTGCCCTTGTCTGTCTAGCAGTTGATGAAAGTGTGGGCACGTCTGATGATGGCATCGGTCACTAGCTTGACATAACTGTCTGAGGCGGATTATGAGATGCTACACAAATCCCCCACTGAGCCCTGAAATGAACCTGAGGTGTAGGGGTTGAGGGCCACTGTAACCTTCAGTGCCACTGGCATGGGGTTAACCTCTTCTTGTAGTTGGAGGAAATTTCAAGACCTATCATTTCGTAAAGGAATGTGCATAGGGAGGTGTATAGCTGGACTAGCCATATTAATACTGTGGCTACCAGGGCAAGTCAAAGACTAGGAATCCTATGGCGAGTAACTCATCTCCTGACCCTCCCAAAGCCTGTCCACCATCAACAAGGCAAAATTCAGGAGTGTAATGTCGGACACACGCAGCAGCAACCGGCGACTAAGAGCCGGTGTGTCCCGAGGGTCTTGGCAGCTTGACCAACACGATCGTGTTCACCACTTGCCTGGATGAGTGCAGCACCAACAATACTCAAGAAGCTCGGCACCATCCAGGACAAAGCAACACGCTTGATTGTTCCCCCTTCCACAAATGTTCAAACCGTCCACCACCGACGAACAATGGCAGCTGTGTGTACCATCTACAAGATGCACTGCAGTAACTCACCTTATACAGCACCTTCCAAATCCATAACCACTACCATCCAGAAGGATAAGGACAGCAGATACCTGGGAACTCCACCACCTGGAGGTTCCTCTCCAAGTCACTCACCACTCTGATTTGGAAATATACTGCCGTTCCTTCACTGTCGCTGGGGCAACATCCTGGAACTCCCTCCGTAACAGTACAGTTGGTGTACCTACACCTCAAGGACTGCAAAGGTTCAATAAGACAACTCACCATTGCCTTCTGAATGGGCAATAAATGCTGGCCCAACCAGCATTGCCTACATTCCGTAAAATGAATTTTAATAAAGGTTTCCTGCAGCACTGCACCTCAGACATTTGCATATAATTGGTGCACTGCCTGTACACATTTGTCCCTGGTAGTGGAATCTTTGACATCAGCACCCCTCCCCTCGCTGTGGCCTCCTTGCTGGCCCTGCACCGTCTGAGCCCTTGCCTACCCTGATTCCCGGATGTGCGCACTGACCTTTAAATCACATGTGCGCATGATGAAGATGGGAAACATTTCTTCTTGCAAAATTTTACTCACTTCTGAATTGAACATGCGCCTGGCCCAGACATGTAAAATTCTGATTCATCGCATTTCTGGCTCCTTCTTGCCATTAAACTGCACCCTCCAGCTGTTTTCTGAACAATAGGAATTTTATCTAATTAACGTGTACTTAGCCAAAACCCAGGAAATTTTGGTGAAAGGATAGAATGCTAATTTATTGAAACTAAAAATCCTCTTAACACTGGGTTTTTGAAATGATCCTATTAAAATTTAGTACATTCTTTATTTTTACCCTCTCCGGGATATCTTTCAAAAACCAACGCTTGCTTAGAAATTTCCAATGTATCATTCCTGTGAACCTGGATCATTCACTCTATAATGCCATGGACATTGTAAACCTGCGCTCATGTCACCACCTCCTGCTAGAAGCCCAATGGCAAAACACGAATAATAGCTCCCTGCTTCCTTTTTATTGGAGCAGAATATGTTTTTAGCCAGGCTGGAGTGTGATGATTCAGTGATCATCATAATCTTGTGAACTATTTCGAAATACAAATGAGGTTTATTCCATCAAGAGCACTATGCAGGAAATTCAGGACTGGCAGCCAAACCTACTGATAGGATCCTGCAGAAAGCTTGTCATGCTATTTTAATTCTGTACTCAATTTTTATTTTATACTTCATACATTATGGACAATATAGTTTGAAGGTACAGTTGTAGCTTTGAATCCTCACTTTAATAACGCATGCCAACCTACATATATGGGCATTTGTGGATATACAGATGTATTTTCATTATTGAGGATTTTGCCAATCTTATGATACCTATGACAAGATTTTTGTTACCTGTTGCAACCAATAAATGATGGACATAAAATTGAGTAGCCTCTGAAATCAGGTGTGAGGGTTGTGTTGCAGGATTGACCTGTGCCCATTATTTCTGATGCAGGCAGGGTGGCAGCTTGGTGATGCGCAAATGCATCTCTTTAATAGAAAAAGAAGTGATCAACTTAGCTCACAGTTCTGATATATATCTCAATATTTTTATATTATCGAGTACATCTTTTGGCTTTTCGTCATTGTGCCTCCTGGAATAAATTGCCCGACATTCGATTGGCACCGTACATCATTAAAGCAATGTAGGATGTATGACACAATCAAATTACTGGGAGAAGAGAAGGAATCGCACTGCCCCAGGCCTATTTACCCAATTTGCAACCCAACGCAGACAAGAACTGGCAAATCAAACACACAGCATCAGATGTGAGTGAATAGTTGCCAATTACACAAGGGTCAGTGGGCGTTATTTTTTTGGAGGTATGGTTTTACATCAATACAAATAGGGTGAGTGTGATATTAGTGTGAGAATTCCTTTGGCTCATGTATGATACACTGAGACAATTGGGTCAAATAATTGTGTGTATAGCAGTTTCAATGAGCTACATTAAAAATTACGCAGAACCGAAGCCAATTACTATTGTCAGTTTCAACCCCTTCCTTTCCCTTTGCTGCTTCAAGTGAGGTAGGCGATCTGAATTCACAGAGAATTATACTTTTAAAGAGGCTTCAGCAGAATGAGTCACAGAACAAATCTGACTCCTCTGTAATGATCCTGTAATGATTCTACAAGGATATCGTCGAATTCGCCCCCTTGTCTTGGCAGGAATTCGTCAACCTTCAATTCGTCAGTTACCTCCCCTGAGACATCATGAGGTACAGAAGTGATGACAGGTCTCTGTCTGACATTTTAATTGCATTCATTATTTCAGCTGCCCCTATAAGCAGATTATACGATGAATCTTTTATTCGGGATAACTAGCAGCGAGGTTGCTTTGTATTTTTAGCATGCGGTTCCATCACAGCTGACAGGCAAAATTGGGAGAGACAATTTGTGACCTTCTTTGGGGTTCCCCATTGTGAGCCTGATCTTCTCAGACAATTTGAGGACGACACACATTTGTGAATCCACGAACTGAATTTGAAAGCATCTCCTCCTTCAGGAAGGCAGGTTGTGGGAGAGCAATGAGTTGCGGCCTTGGAGTGTGGGGGAAATACAAGTGGGTCGAAATTAATTTAGGCCAGGGTTCATGGCCTAAAATTGAAAATTGAAAATCGCTTATTGTCACGAGTAGGCTTCAATGAAGTTATTGTGAAAAGCCCCTAGTCGCCACCTTCCGGCGCCTGTTCGGGGAGGCTGGTACGGGAATTGAACCGTGCTGCTGGCCTGCCTTGGTCTGCTTTAAAAGCCAGCGATTTAGCCCAGTGTGCCAAACCAGCCCCTAAGGGGTGCCAGAAGCCAGTGGCCCAAAAATTACCCTTGGGTTCTGGCATCTCCTTTTAAATAATAGAGGAGAGCTTCTTTAGCCTGTTGTGGCCTCAGGGAGCAGCATGTCTGACCTCAGAGTCAGATTTGATCTTCACCAGCACCAGACCTCAGCTAATTATGGTGGTGGGTAATGGAACAAATCAAGGGTGGGCATAATGAAAGCTGTCAGAAGCCTAGCAATATGCTGCAGAGCTGGGAGGAAAAAATATTTTAAAAGAGGACATTTCCTATTATTTATTTTGTGGCCTGAGTGTGGACTGCTGCTTAGATCTCTGTAGAACTGGAAAAAACAATTGAAGTGTGCACAAAGCAGAGCCCATCTGCCAAAATGAGCAAGGAATCCTGCTTTGCATGTTTAAATTGATCTCAAGCAAATTTCACACGACCATCAAGGCCACCTATATCCAGGTTGGACCAGAAATGGTGAAAGCCATATCGTACATGAGCCCACAACCACAATTTTGTGCCCGTTTAACACCTGAAAAACAGATGAAGTTTCTTTCCAATTTCTACCCTGCCATTTGAAAAATAAAGTCTTAAATAACTAGATTGCCCCAAAAGCTGGCTCCTTTGCTTGCATTATCCAACTGAAGCGGTTGAACTTTTCATTGTATATTAACAGAACATCACAGGCAGTGAAGTTAGGTACTGTCATTTAATTTGATTGGAAGACAGGGGTTTATGAGCAAGATCAGGTTGTGTTCAGGTCCCTACAATGGGAAAACCCCATTGGCCGGCTGCTGGTATGGAGAATCCCACTGCTGGCGGGGGACTATCGCACCTGAAAACGGGAGCGGCGGGACGGAGAATCCCGCTCCAGAAATTTAAATCCAAAGGCACGCTATCTACCTTGCTGGATAAAGCCCCAACTCCCCGAAATGAAAATGCCCAGTGCAGAAGAAAATTCGGAGAAATAATGGGTGTGATAGTATCCCTCTCCACCATTTGTCATCTCCCAGGAGGCAGGGGGTGGAGATGTGCGCGGGGTGGGGCAATAATATATTTTTCTAATTGGGAATCTAAACCCCTTCCCATTGACGTCTAGTTTTAACTGAAGTGGGCCCGGAAGCAGGTGACCAATCAGGCCAGAGGTGGGTTGGTCTTTAAAATTTTGTAAGGAGGCTCTGTGTTCTCATTTTGCTCAAGTTTTATATTGAACACCATGGGACAGGTAACCTGGAGAATTAAAGGTGAGGAGAGCTGGATTCTTGAGATAAGTGTGGTCAGGCGTGTTGGCCATAACTCCATTGGTAGCACTCTTGCCGCTGACACTAAAGGTTGTGGAGCCGTGGATCACGCCTGTGACTTGAGCGTAAAAGTCCAGGTTTGACATTGTATCGCAGTATTGAGGGAGTGCTGCACTGTTGGAGGTGGAAACCCTGTGCAGGATTCTCCAATCCCACGCCGGGTCAGAGAATTGCCTCGGGGGGGGGGGGGGATGCCCACCACGCCACTCAGATGATGCCGGACTGCCGATTCTCCGGCAACCAGCGAATCTGCGCCAATGGCGCCGGCACCACGGCACCACGGCACCAGTCGGGGGCCGCTGAACGTGGGTGCCCCCCCCCCCCCCCCCGGCGATTCTCCACACTCGACGGGCCGAGTTCCGCCGGCGTCATTTGCGCGTGGTCCTACCCGTCGGGACCTCGGCGTTCCGGCTGTGCGGGCCGTCCAGGTGGGAGGGAGGGGGGATCCGACACCGGGGGGGGGCCTCCACGGTGGCCAGCCCGCAGTGCGGGGCTACCGATCGGTGGGCGGGCTAATTCGGGGGGGGGGGGGGCTTTGCTTCTCCGCGCCGGGTCCCTGTATGTCTCTGCCATGTTGCATGGGGGCCGGCGCGGAGACGGCAACCTACGTGCGTGCACGGACCCGCAGCGGCCGTGCTGAGGCCAGTATCAGGAGCTGGAGCTGCGTGAAGCGCTCCAGTGCCGTGCTGACCCCCTGTAGGTTGGGGGATCCCTGCTCCTAGCAGCCAGATGCCGCCATCGTCAAATGCTCCGGCGTCAACACTCTGCCGCTAAAATGGAGAATCCCGCCCCATATCTTCTTTCAGCGTGGAATTACATGATTCCACAGCACTTGAAAGTAGACTAGGGAGGTTCTTCCTGGTATCCTGGTTAATATTTATTCCTCAATTACCAAAAAGACTTTACCTGGTCATTATTACATTGCTGTTGGTGGGAGCTGACTGTGTACAACCTAGCTGCCCTGTTTCCAGCATTTGAACAGTGACGACTCTTCAAATTACTTCATTACCTTTGGCTGGAAAGTGCTCTGGATTGCCTGAGGTTGTGAAAGGCACTATATCAATGCAAGTTTGTATTTTTTGAATTGCTTGTGGGCCAAGAAGATAATGAAATGGGAAAATCATATTAAGTTCTGTTGCCATGCAAATTAAGGTATTAAAGCATTTGTTTTGACCAGGTGACCATTGCACCTGAAAAAACTCTAATTATTTATACCCTCACAACTGGCCAAACATTTTCATCTGTTCAGTGCTGATTAATCGCTCATCTGACTCATAACCCGGGACCTGGGTGGGGCCAGAGGGGGCTGTGGAGTCTGTCGTGTGATTGGGAGGTCGGTCGGGAGCAAGAGTCGACCCTCACTCAATATGTCCAAATTTACGGATGACACTAAGATGAGTGGTAAAGCAAAAAATGCAGAGGATACTGGAAGTCTGCAGAGGGATTTGGATAGGTTAAGTGAATGGGCTAGGGTCTGGCAGATGGAATTCAATGTTGACAAATGTGAGGTTATCCATTTTGGTAGGAATAACAGCAAAAGGGATTATTATTTAAATGATAAAATATTGAAATATGCTGCTGTGCAGAGAGACCTGGGTGTGCGAGTGCATGAGTCGCAAAAAGTTGTTTTACAGATGCAACAGGTGATTAAGAAGGCAAATGGAATTTTGTCCTTCGTTGCTAGAGGGATGGAGTTTAAGACTAGGGAGATTATGCTGCAATTGCATAAGGTATTAGTGAGGCCAAACCTGGAGTATTGTGTTCAGTTTTGGTCTCCTTACCTGAGAAAGGATGTACTGGCGCTGGAGGGCGTGAAGAGGAGATTCACTAGGTTAATCCCAGAGCTGAAGGAGTTGGATTACGAGGAGAGGTTGAGTAGACTGGGACTGTACTCGTTGGAATTTAGAAGGATGAGGGGGGATCTTATAGAAACATATAAAATTATGAAGGGAATATATGGGATAGATGCGGGCAGGTTGTTTCCACTGGCAGGTGAAAGCAGAACTGAGGGCATAGCCTCAAAATAAGAGGAAGTAGATTTAGAACAAAGAACAAAGAAAAGTACAGCACAGGAACAGGCCCTTCGGCCCTCCATGCCCTTGCCGACCATGCTGCCCGACTAAACTACAATCTTCTACACTTCCTGGGTCCGTATCCCTCTATTCCCATCCTATTCATGTATTTGTCAAGATGCCCCTTAAATGTCACTATCGTCCCAGCTTCCACCACCTCTTCCGGCAGCGAGTTCCAGGCACCCGCTACCCTCTGTATAAAATCTTGCCTCGTACATCTACTCTAAACCTTGCCCCTTGCACCTTAAACCTATGCCCCCTAGTAATTGACCCCTCTACCCTGGGGAAAAGCCTCTGACTATCCACTCTGTCTATGCCCCTCATAATTTTGTAGGCCTCTATCAGGTCGCCCCTCAACCTCCGTTGTTCCAGTGAGAACAAACCGAGTTTATTCAACCGCTCCTCATAGCTAATGCCCTCCATACCAGGCAGCATCCTAATAAATCTCTTCTGCACCCTCTCTAAAGTCTCCACATCCTTCTGGTAGTGTGGCGACCAGAATTGAACACTATACTCCAAGTATGGCCTAACTAAGGTTCTATACAGCTGCAACATGACTTGCCAATTCTTATACTCAATGCCCTGGCCAATGAAGGCAAGCATGCCGTATGCCCTCTTGACTTCCTTCTCCACCTGTGTTGCCCCTTTCAGTGACCTGTGGACCTGTACACCTAGATCTCTCTGACTTTCAATACACTTGAGGGTTCTACCATTCACTGTATATTCCCTACCTGCATTAGACCTTCAAAATGCATTACCTCACATTTGTCCAGATTAAACTCCATCTGCCACCTCTCCGCCCAAGTCTCCAAATGATCTAAATCCTGCTGTATCCTCTGACAGTCCTCATCGCTATCCGCAATTCCACCAAACTTACTAATCAGACCAGTTACATTTTCCTCCAAATCATTTATATATACTACGAACAGCAAAGGTCCCAGCACTGATCCCTGCAGAACACCACTAGTCACAGCCCTCCAATTAGAAAAGCACCCTTCCATTGCTACTCTCTGCCTTCTATGACCTAGCCAGTTCTGTATCCGCCTTGCCAGCTCACCCCTGATCCCTTGTGACTTCACCTTTTGCACCAGTCTACCATGAGGGACCTTGTCAAAGGCCCCCCCCCGACGATTCTCCGGCCCGCGATGTGCCGAAGTCCCGCTGCTGTAATGACTGTCCCGCCGGCGTGAATCAAACCACCCCCCTTACCGGCGGGACTGGTGGCTCGGGCGGGCTCCGGGGTCCTGGGGGGGGGGACGCGGGGCGATCTGTCGCGCGATCGGTGCCCACCGATCCGCGGGCGGGCCTGTGCCGTGGGGCACTCTTTTCCTTCCACATCGGCCATAGCCTCCGCGATGGCCGACGCAGAAGTAACCCCCTCCCCTGCGCATGCGTGGGGATGACGTCAGCATGCGTGGGGATGACGCTCCCACGCATGGGCGGACTTCCGCCGGCCGGCGAAGTCCCTTAGGCCCCGACTGGCGTGGCACCAAAGGCCTTCCACGCCAGTCGGCGGGACGGGAACCACTCCGGCGCGGGCCTAGCCCCTCAAGGTGAGGGTTGAGCCACTAAAGGTGCAGAGAAATCCGCACCTTTGGGGCAGCCGGAGTGGTTCACGCCACTCCATCCCACCGGGACCCCCCACCCCATCGGGTAGGGGAGAATCTAGCCCCTCGTCCTTTTGGATCTCAGTGTGACCCAGGCTATCTACACACCCTTCTCCAGACTCAACATCCACCAATTCCTTCTCTTTGGTGAATACTGATAAAAGTATTCATTTAGTACCTCGCCCATTTCCTCTGGCTCCACACATAGATTCCCTTGCCTATCCTTCAGTGGGCCAACCCTTTCCCTGGCTACACTCTTGCTTTTTATGTACTTGTAAAAAGCCTTGGGATTTTCCTTAATCCTATTTGCCAATGACTTTTCATGACCCCTTCTAGCCCTCCTGACTCCTTGCTGAAGTTCCTTCCTATTTTCCTTATATTCCACACAGGCTTCGTCTGTTCCCAGCCTTAGAGCCCTGACAAATGCCTCCGTTTTCTTTTTGACGAGGCATACAATATCTCTTGTTATTCCAGGTTCCTGAAATTTGCCGTATTTATCCTTCTTCCTCACAGGAACATGCCGGTCCTGAATTCCTTTTGACTGACACTTGGAAGTCTCCCAAATGTCAGATGTTGATTTACCCTCAAACATCCGCCCCCAATCTAGGTTCTTCAGTTCCGCCTAATATTGTTATAATTAGCCTTCCCCCAATTTAGCACATTCACCTGAGGACCACTCTTATCCTTGTCCCCTACTGAAACTTCTACCACCTGGCCGGGCTCATTCCCCAATACCAGGTCTAGTACAGTCCCTTATCTAGTTGGACTGTCTACATATTGTTTTAAGAAGCCCTCCTGGATACTCCTTACAAACTCTTCCCCGTCTAAGCCCCTAGCATTAAGTGAGTCCCAGTCAATATTAGGGAAGTTGAAGTCTCCCATCACAACAACCCTATTGTTTTTACTCTTTTCCAAAATTTGTCTACCTATCTGCTCCTCTATCTCCCACTGGCGGTTGAGAGGCCTGTAGTAAACCCCCAACATTGTGACTGCACCCTTCTTATTCCTGATCTCTACCCATATAGCCTCACTGCCCCCTGAGGTGTCCTCCCGTAGTACAGCTGTGATATTCTCCTTAACCAGTAGCGCAACTCCGCTACCCCTTTTACATCCCCCTCTATTCTGCCTGAAGCATCTAAATCCTGGAACGTTTAGCTGCCAATCCTGTCCTTCCCTCAACCAGGTCTCTGTCATGGCAACAACATCATAGTTCCAAGTACTAATCCAAGTTCTAAGTTCATCTGCCTGACCCGTAATACTTCTTGCATTAAAACATATGAACTTCAGGCCACCAGACATGCTTTGTTAAGCAACATCTCCATGTCTGCTCTGCCTCGGAGCCATACTGGCCTTATTCCCTAGTTCTCCCTCAATGCTTTCACATTCTGACATATTGCTCTGGTGCCCACCCCCCTGATATACTAGTTAGGACTGAGTTTAGGAGGAACTTCTTCACCCAAGGGTTGTGAATCTATGGAATTCCTTGCCCAGTGAAGCAGTTGAGGCTCCTTCATTAAATGTTTTTAAGATAAAGATAGATAGTTTTTTGAAGAACAAAGGGTTATGGTGTTCGGGCCGGAAAGTGGAGCTGTGTCCACAAAAGATCAGCCATGATCTCATTGAATGGCGGAGCAGGCTCAAGGGGCCAGATAGCCTACTCCTGCTCCTAGTTCCTATGTTCTTATGTTCTCACTGGAAAATGAGAAACGGGTTCTAAATCATAGGAGTTCCATCAATAGTAAGCACGGTGGGCCGGAGGAATCTATCAATCAATGAACAAAGTCACCATCTTCATATCTTGCTTACAAGTGTTCTTGCGCAGAGATGTGGATGCTCAGGTTGTGACCCAGTGGCTAATTCACCAGACAGAAAGTCTCCGGTGATATGGCTGTCAGTTTGGTTAAGCAAACATTTTTGGCTGAGCAATGAGTGTATGCTGATGGAATGAGCATACTCCAGGACCACTGAGCTGGTGACCTTGTCCCGCCAAGAGATGCTGTGGATGCACCTGAAGACAGCGAAAGTGGAACCTGTTCAACCTTATCTCCTGGTTAGCATGTGTTATCCAGGTATCGCCACTGCGGAGGAGTGCACTGAGGATGCAGACTTGCCAGATTCTCAGTATGGTGTTCTCAGTCAGGTTGCTCAGCTTGAACACAACATCTGCAACTTTTGTGATCCATGTGTTGAATATAGTATCAATCAGCAGATTTCTGGTGATTGTGGATATGTGAAGCTATCAACAATCTCCGGTGTCCTGTTGTCAATGCTGATAGATGGTGGTATGGCAACCTCCTGGACCATGACATTCATCTTCCTGGTGTTGATGGTCAAACAAAATTCCTTACCGAGGTGAGAGAGCCTACCTATTTACCACTGTAGGTGATTCTCAATATGGAATGACAGTGCAGCACCATCAGCGTAGAGCAACTCTCTGCTCAGAACATGAAACATCTTTGTCTTGGGTCTCAGGTGACAAGGGCTGAACAACTTTCTGTCAGTGAGGTATGTAAGTAGACACCCTCTGTGGATAACATTAGAGAGGAATATGCCAAAGAGTGCCAGTGTCAGGACACAACCATATCTGACCCCACTACAGATCGCACAGGGTTCGGATGTTGCGCCGTTATAGATGACCTTATCAATCATGTTGTCATAGAAAGAGGAGATCCCATTGACCAGCTTCGGTGGGCAGGCAATTTTCCCCAGCACCTTAAATAGACTGCTTCTGCTCACAGGGTCAAATGCCTTGGTGTGATAGCTGAATGCAATATGTTGTGGTATCCTTGGTTCACAGCATTTTTTTTTGCAGCCACCAGATTGAGACGATCATGTCAATTATAAATGTTCCAGTTCCGAAACCATACTGGGGTTTGAGGGAGAAGTGTTCAGGCAAGATCTGCAGTCAGACAAGGGCAACACAGTTTTGCTGCAGTGCTGAGGAGGAAGAAGCTTCGATAGTTTTTGCAATCACTGAGGTCACCCTTGTTCTTACACAGGGTCATTCCAATTTAAGTCAGGCGACTAACCATCGCATAATCAGCATAATGATCTACCTCTGCTCATCTCACCACAACTCATTGATTGGACTGTGTTTCCCTCTTCTTTCAAAATCCCCACAATCTCTCCACCTTTCTTCTATTCGTCAGAGAAAGCTAAGTCTGCATCTTCCAAGTTTTCTCTTGACATTTTTCAACGAACCCCTTTTCATCCTTCTCCTCATTTTCCAAATTACCATTCTGAACAATTTTCCAGAAGGATTTCAGATGCTGATGATTGGGAATCCTTACTGCCCCCATTTCCGGGTGCAACACCAACACTTTGTTGGTCCCATTTACATTTGTTGTCTTGGGCCTTTGAATTCCCTTTTCTTATTCATTCATGGGATGTGGGAGTTGCTGTGGCCAGCATTTATTGGCCATTCCTGAGGGTATTTAAGAGTCAGCCACATTGCTGTGGATCTGGAGTCACATGGAGGCCAGACCAGGTAAGGATGACAGATTTTCCTTCCCTAAAGCACATTACTGAATCCGATGGGTGGTTACAACAAATGACAATGGTTTCATGGTCACCTTTTTAATTCCACATTGTTATTGAATTCAAATTTCACCATCTGCCATGGCAGGATTAGAATCCGGGTCGCCAGAGTATGACTCTGGGTGTCTGGATGACTAGTCCAGCAATAATACCACTATGCCACTGCCTCCCCCGAGTCAGTCTGAGTATTTGCAGCATTTTCTGTTTTTAAAAACACCCATTGTGTCCATCAGCCCATTCCATATACATGTCAGTCGGCCCTCGCCAGAGGAAAGACATTTTTAGGAACAGTTTAAACATTTCCCAGCCAGATAACATTTTCTAATGTATTTAAGGCTCTTTGCAGTTCCACATCATACTACAGCAGAATTTGGACCTCCCTGTATACTGTCCATCCACAAAATGGAAGCAATGAACTCCTTGCACTTCCGCCTCTCCTCTGAGAGAATCTGCACTTCCCTGTATACTGCCCATACCCATATGGAAAGGAATGAAAGCCCAACAGGAATATATCTAAGTTAGGCTCTTTGATGGGATGAAGGGATTTTCTCATGAGGAAGGGTTATGCAGGTTCGACCTCAACTCATGGGAGTTTAGAAGAATAAGACGTGATTGTGTTGAAACATATGGGCGCGATTCTCCGCTGCCCACGACGGGACGGAGAATAGCGGGAGGGCGTCCCCGACATTTTTCACGCCCTCCAGCTATTCTCCCCCCCCCCCCCCCCCCCCCCCCCACCCCCCCACGGCCGCCCCACGACACGACACGTAAAAAATGGCGAGCAGCGATTCTCCCCAGGCCGATGGGCCGGGTTCCCAGGCCTTGACGGCCGCCGTCGTAAAAACGGCCGCAACATGCCCGTTGTGGGCATCCAGGGCTCCGATTGGCACGGCAGTACCATGACGGGCAGTGCGTCCGTAACGGACGCACTCTTTCTCCCTCCGCCGCCCCGCAGGATCAGTCCACGGGGCGGCCGAGGGAGATGACGGCCCCGCGCATGCGCGGGTTGGAGCCGTCCAATCCGCGCATGCGCGGCTGACGTCATCGTGCGCGTCAGCCGGCGTGACGCTTGGCACGCGGACTTAGCGACGGTCGCTAAGGCCGCGATGCAGTGGTTCACGGGGCACCGCTGCTAGCCCCGCCTGGGGGGGAGAATCGGGTCCCGGGAGGGGGCGCGGAGGCTGCCATAAAGCACGGCCAGTTTCACGGCAGCCTTTACGACTCGCCGCATTTGAGGAGAATCGCGCCCTAGTTTCTGAGGGGACTGGACAGGGTAAATGTTCAAAAAGATCTTTCCTCCCGTGGCAAAATCTAAAACTGGAAAGACTGTTTCAAAATAAGGTGTATCCCATTCTAAGCAGGAATGAGAAAGCATTTTTTCTCTCAGCGGGTCATTACTGTATGGAATTGTCTACATCAGATAGCAATAGAGGCTGGGTCATTTAACATATTCAAGCCTGAGTTGGAGAGATTTTTGATCGACAAGGGAGTCAAGAATTGTGGGGACAGATAAGAAAGTCGAGTTAAGTCACAATCAGAACAGCCATGATCTTATTGAGTGGTGGAGCAGGCTCAATGGGCTGAATGGCCTACTCTTGCTTCAATTTCTTACTATCTTATGAGCAGCATGACTAGGGAATAGACTATGTGAGGTAGTTTCCCGTTGCGTTCTTCATATGTAGTTAAAAGAGAGACAAGTCCTATTCCCAGAAAGAAGCGGCTGTTGTTCTTCAAAGTTCTAGCTCTTCTATCATCTCCATTGAAAATATTTTGGTTTCAAGTTGACTACATTTCATATCCCTCAGCTTGGGACCCTTACACCTACTGGGGCTGACTTGCAAAAGGGCTGGGGAGACCAGCTCCTGGGATCTCAAATGAACAATGAGTATTAATGTTGCTCCCTGTAAAATTATTAACGATAAAATTAAAAGGTTTTTTAAAAGCAGTCTCAAAGTAGCAGTGCATGGTCCAAAACATAACATGGTTTTCCACTTATTTAGAAAAGCACTATTCAGATTTCCTACTATTACGAAAATCATGCATTACATGTAAAATTAGACAGTTTAATAGCTTTTGTGCATGCAGTGTATGATCACCTCTTTTCTTTAGTATTACTGCAAACATTTACACACTGCTACATTAATTATTACAAGAATGGTTTCCATGGTAATGGAACTGAAACATCATGCATTAAACGTCTAATTCTGCTTCCTTATCATTTGGGTTGGAGGTAACCGTCATTCCTTCAGAAGGGAGGGATTTATGTCCATGATGTTGGTTTCTCTGGCAACCTGAGACATTAGATTTTCATTTATTAGCCATTATAATAAACACTTTTCTGCTTGATATGTCGCAGTCCAACAATCAGAAATAGCATGAATGCAAGGTGATTAAAAGTAAAGCATATCCATTTCCACAAGACGAAAACCGCAGTCTCAGCTACAGACTTTTAGAACCTAGAACATACAGTGCAGAAGGAGGCCATTTGGCCCATCGAGTCTGCACCGACCCACCCAAGCACTCACTTCCACCCTACCCCCATAGCCCAATAACCCCTTCCAACCTTTTTGGCCACTAAGGGCAATTTATCATGGCCAATCCACCTAACCTGCACGTCTTTGGGCTGTGGGAGGAAACCGGAGCACCCGGAGGAAACCCATGCAGACACAAGGAGAACGTGCAGACTCCGCACAGACAGTGACCCAGCGGGGAATCGAACCTGGGACCCTGTTGCTGTGAAGCCACAGTGCTATCGACTTGTGCTACCGTGCTGCCACTTGCAAGTAATAAAGTTGATACTTCCCTGTGTATTGATATGGAGATGCCGGTGTTGGATTGGGGTGAGCCCAGTAAGAGGTCTGACAACAACAGGTTAAAGTCCAACAGGTTTGTTTCGAATCACTAACTTTCGGAGCACTATACGTGCTCCAAAAGCTAGTGATTCAAAACAAACCTGTTGGACTTTAACCTGGTGTTGTAAGACTTCGTACCTGTATATTGAACAAGTATAAGAGAGAGAATCTGAGAATACTCAGAGTTTCAGCATTTATCTCTGCACGCTGGGGGTGATTTACAGCACCAGAGACAACGGCGATGCGGGCAGAAAATCAGGAGAGAATCGGGAAACGTGATTCTGTCCAGAGAGATTGTCGTTCCCGAATTTTCGCACCACTAGCTGGCGACATCACAAGATTCACGCCCACAAAGGGTGGGATCCTCATTGAAAAGAATTATAATAAATTTCAATATTATTAATGTGCCTCCCTGCCACATGAACCCCCCTCACTAAATATTCATACCCCGCCGACATGATGTCACATCCATAAACCATGTGTTCAAACACCTTATGTATGCCGGGCCACGAATTATAGCTTTGAGCTAAAATTTTCATTTTTGTTTGGCCTGGATGGGCACAGTGCAATTCCTGCAACAGTTCTCTTGCTGGGTTGGTACCACCACTCGGGAACCCTAGAGTATGATTCCATCCTTGCAACTGAGTTCATATTTGTGAGTAAAGTAAGGCCTTAACTGGACCGATTTATCATGGTGCCACCCAATTAAGGTCATACACTTTGCTTTGCACAGGACTGGGTCATGTTGTCCAGTTCTTTATATGACCTGATGATACTGGCAAAATGTCAAGGTTTAATGCCAGGACGATTTCATTGAGGCACCAGTGGTGGTGCCAGGTCCTTTGGAAGTGGGAGCTAACTCAATGCATCAACGCTTGAAATTTGTCTGCCTGACCTATGCTGAAAATGGAACCATAGGTCCTCAGCAACAAGGCCCAACATTGTTCCCTGGCCGAGCCGCTTGGAGGTATTGGCTTATCTTCGGGTAGGAGCCTCAACAGAGGCTTATGGTCAGTTATTATTGTGAAGCATCACCCATAGACATAGTGGTGAATTATTCTTGATGCCGTAGATTATGACAAGGCCTTCTTTCTCGATATGTGTGTATTTACGCTCAGCATAGGAGAGAGTTCCGGAACCGATGGCAATTGGCCTTTTTATTTTCTCCATTTTATGGGATAGGACTGCCACCTATTCCATAGGGCGATGTATTGCAAGTTACAATGATTGGCTTACCCAGCTCAAAGTGAACCAATAGACTCTATGACTGTAAGGCTTGCTTGACAGGCTGGAAAGCATGCTCCTGTGGTTCCTTCCAATACCAACGCTGGTGTTTTCTTCAGAGCAAGTGTAGTGGCGCCAATGTCATTTGGTTGGGGCTAAAATGACCATAGTAGTTTGCCATTCCCAGGAAAACTTTAATTCTGCCATGTTCTTAGATGCCAGGACTTCACTTGGGCTCTCACCATGGGCGGCATTCTCCCCTACCCAGCGTGACGGAGGGTCCCGGAGTAGGGGAGTGGCGCCAACCACTCAGGGGTCGTGCCTCCCCAAAGGTGGGGAGAATTCCAAAGGTGGGGAGAAGCAGTGCTGGCTGAAAGGCTTTCGGCGGTCGGCGCATGCGCCGGCAGTGACGTCAGCGGCAGCTGGCCACTGATGTCACTGCCGGCGCATGCGCGATGTGGGGTTCTCTTCTGCTTCCGCCATGGCGAAGGCCATGGCGGGCACGGAGGAAAATAGTGCAGCCAGGGCACTGGCCCGGAATCTGAGTGGGGGGCCCCGATCGCGGGCCAGGCCACCATGGAGGCACCCCCCGAGGTTCGATCGCCCCCCCCCCCCCCAGGACACCGTGGGCCTGCTCGCGCCGCTGAGCCCGCCGTTCCAGAGGTGGTTTAAACCTCGGCGGCGGGAGAGGCCTCCCGGGATTTTAGGCGCCTCCAGGCAATTCTCCGACCCTGCTGGGGGTCAGAGAATTTCGCCCCTTGTCTTCAAGTGCTGGCAGGTCCATAGACTCCACTTTGAAACCGAGGTAAGTGACCTCACAAGCTTGAAAAGTTCACTTCTTGTGCTTCCGTCAGATTCCTGCATCTCTAAACCTTCTCAGAACCTCTTCCAGGCTTGCTAGGTGCGCTTCATATGATGTCCCTGTGATTAGAATCTCACCCAAACTTTGGAATTCAATGGAGCAGATTCTCCATTGTGCATTGGAATATCGCACAAGCTGAGGAGATGCCATATGGTAATCTGGTGCATTGAAACAGGCCTTTATGTGTGTTAATTGTTGCAAACTTTCAGGAATCTTCATCCAGTTCTAATTGAAAATAGGCATGACTAAGGTCAAGGGTGGTGTACATGAGCCCTCCCCCAACTTCATAGAACGGACTTTGATTCATGGAATTGGGTATTTGTCTACTTGGGCTGCCTGGTTTATTGTAAGCTTGTAACCCTCTTATATTCAAACTGAGCTGTCTGGTTTTAGCACTGGGGCAATGGGGACTGCCCATTCAGTAAACTGCACAGGTCTGATAATCCCCAGTTCTTCCACTTTTTGGTGTAAGGCGTAAGGGACTGAACAAAATTGGTGTGGAATCAGGATTGATGTAAATCTTGGCCTTTACTCCTTCTATTCGACCAAACTCGTTCTGGAATGTGACTTCAATTTTAAAATAAGACTTCCTGGGCATCCTGTTGCTTATACGACACTGGCGTCATGGTTGTCTCAAGATTTTCAGGGTTTCCCCTGCATATGCCGCCCACTTGTCCATTGTGCGACTTAGGTTCAAAAAGTGAACTACTTCTCGAAGGTATTTGAATGTTCATTGTCATGTTGTTCACCCTGGGGTAACACGGACTGCACACGATACAGTTAACTGATCAAGTATACACCAAACATGGGCGTTGGTTCAATATAAGACTTATTGAACTTCAGTAACAAAGCACACAGCTGCCTGTGGGTTGACTCTCTACCACTCTAAGTAAACTAACACTAACTATCTAGACCAGCCGAGCTCTGATCCACGTGTAGAACGTGTTGAATAATATGTACACCCTGACTGTCACTACAGTTGTCACCAGTGGAAAGAGGCAGAGTGCTGATGCCTTGTGTGTTTTATAGTTAGAAGCCCCCCTCTGTTGTTCTGTCTGATGATTGGTCGTGTTCTGTTCTGTATGTTGATTGGTTCACCTGGGTGTCTGTCACTGCTGCTTTTACCTCATGATGTGCATGGGTGCATATTATGACATCACCCCGTTTTTAAAAAAAAATTGTCGACTCCATAGAGCATATACGACATATTTACAAAAGTAACTATATACAGCAATTGGTGAGTGGATGGATATGTACATGTAAGGTGTCTAGCATGCAGAAACATAACAGCATATATACAAAGGAACTATTTATAAGTCCAGTCGTTGGGGCTGTCGTCGGATTCTTGTGGACCGCCTGAGGGGTGGAGGCGGAGATGATGGTGTCTTGACACGTTGGCATGCAGCCAGATTGGTGGCCTCGTGGAGCGAGGTGTCCGGATAGGGCAGAACGACATGTGGGAAAGTGAGATCCGGTGGTGGGCAGGCAAGTTTGCGCAGTGCCCTTCTGCTGCACCTCACAATAGATCCATCAGTCATGCAAACCACGAATAACCTGGGAGCAGCCTGTCGAACAACAACAGCTGGAGCTGACCAGCCTCCACCAGGCAACTAGATACGAACAGCGTCCTTCGGAGAGAGTACCGGCAGATCCATAGCATGAGGATCATATGTCAGCTTCTGCTGGGTTCTGATCTGCTGCATGTTTTGCAGCACCAGAAGGTGATCCAGGTCAGGTACATGAATGGCCGGAACAGTCGTCCACTGGTTACAATTCATAAGAGGTTGTGCCGGAGACATACCGTTGGACAGAGGGGTTGCCCTGTGATGCACGATCAATCACTACTGAAGCGAGATTGTAGTCCACTGAAGACTTTCATGAACAAGTAGTTACCCCAGCAGCTCTGGTACAGAATGACTGCTGTGGGTGAGACACAGACTGTTCTGCTCCGCCTGCTGGGAGGAACCAGCAGGCAGGTTCTACCACTTATACTAAGGTACATCCCACTTAGGTACCGCGATACCCCTAATATAGCCTACTACACCCTGTACGCCAGAAGAGCAAGATTAAAGTCCGAAGCTGAGTCCGCAGCCTTGCCGAACATCTGCTTCACAATATGGATCCCTTTCTCGACCTTCCCATTAGATTGTGGGTAATACGGGCTCGAGGTGATGTGCTGGAAGTGGTATTGCTTTGCGAAGTTGGACCATTCTTGACTATAGAAACAGGGACCATTGTCGCTCATGACCGTGATCGGGATTCCATGCCTGGCGAATGCATCTTTGCAGGCCTTTATGACGGTTCTGGATGTTAAGTCCAACAGTTTCACTACCAGTGTAACTGGAGAAGTAATCAATTATCAGGACCATGGAGAGGTCACGATCTCATGCTTTGGAGCATTTCTTTGCGCTGAGCAGGCTGGAGCACTGGCAGGTTGAGCAATTGAGAACCATGTTTGAGATATCCTCATTGATGCTGGGCCAGTAGACAGCCTGCCGGGCCCTGCGCCTGCACTTCTTAATACCGAGGTTTCCCTCGTGTATCTGCGTGAGCACCACGCTCTGGAGGCTGCGCGGAATTATGATGCGATCCAATTTTAGGAGGATCCTCTCGCCAACAGTTAGGTCATCCTTTACATTATAATATTGGGGGCATTGCCCTTTCTGCCAGCCATTCATGAGGTGATGTATGACCCGCTGCAGCAGAGGGTCTTTGGCGGTCTCTTCTTGAATTATGTCGAGTTTTTCATCGGATGACGGGAGGGTGCTGGCACACAGTTTCACCTGCGCCTCAATGTCGTGTATGAAGTTGACCTACTCGCATGGCAAGGTGATGGCATCCGACAGGGCATCCGCAATGATTAACTCCTTTCCTGGCGTGTAAACCAGTTCAAAATCATACCTGCGGAGTCGAAGGAGAATGTGCTGGAGCCTGGGTGTCTTGTCATTTAAGTCATTGTGTATAATGTGCACTACGGGTCCGTGGTCAGTCTCTACTGTAAACGTCGGGACACCATAGACATAATCATGGAATTTCACAGTGCCAGTGAGAAGGCCCAGGCATTCTTTCTCTATTTGAGCATATCGTTGCTTAGTGGGGGTCATGGCCCTTGTCGCATAGATCACTGGAGCCCTGGACGAGGTATCGTCCTTCTGGAGGAGCACCGTCCCAATGCCGTCTTGGCTGGCATCTGTGGAGATTTTAGTCATCTTCGCTGGGTCAAAGAAAGCTAAAACAGGAGCGGCAGTTAGCTTCGCTTTCAACTCAAGCCACTCTGCTTGATGTGCGGGTAGCCACTGGAAAGTGGTGGACTTCTTCACCAGATGCCTGAGGGCCATGGTGTGTGACGCGAGGTTGGGAATGAACTTCCCCAAAGAATTTACTGTACCCAGGAAGCAGAGGACCACCTTCTTGTCCTCTGGGGTCTTTATTGTGTTGATTGCCTGGACTTTATCCGGGTCGGGCTGCATGGCCTGCTGGGAGATCTGATCACCCAGAACCAATTGACGACCTGCCAAAGGAGCATTTGGTTTAATTAACTTCAGGCCGTTGGCATGTATGCACCTGAAGACTTGTTGCAGACGAGAAATATGTTCCTCCGGGGTCATGGACCAGATGATGACGTCGTCAACATAAATCTGCACACCTTCAATGCCCTCGAGCATTTGCTCCATTATTCGATGAAAGATTTCAGAGGCCGAAACAATGCCAAATGGAATGTGGTTGTAGCAATATCCTCCAAAAGGTGTATTAAATGTGCAGAGCTTCCTGCTGGACTCATACAGTTGTATCTGCCAGAAGCCACGCGATGCATCCAGCTTTGTAAAGAATTTGGCATGTGTCATCTCACTCGTCAGCTCCCCCCGCTTCGGGATCAGATAGTGTTCCCTCATGATGTTGCGGATCAGCTCCTTGGGATCGATGCAAATGCACAGTTCTCCAGAGGGCTTCTTGACATAGATCATTGAGCTGACCCAGTCAGTTGGTTCCGTCACCTTGGATATTATACCCTGATCCTGGAGCTCCTGCAGCTGTGCCTTTAGACGGTCCTTTAGAGGCGCCGGCACCCGGCGTGGCGCATGGATGACAGGCTTGGCATCAGGCCTGAGCAGAATTTTATAGCGGTAGGGCAGTGTACCCATCCCACTGAACACATCCGGGTACTGCAATAGTAGCTCCTCAATGTCGGCCTGCTGTTGGCAGAGGACATGGCATGTACACACTGGACGAGATGGACCAGCTTGCATGCATGGGCACCAAGCAGAGAAGCCTTGCTGGGCTTGACGATCTCAAACCACTTTGATGGCCCTGTTGGTTACCTGCAGGTGACAGGATCCTAACGCCATGATGGCATTCCCATTGTAGTCGAGCAACTGCAGGCCAGCATAAAAATGGTAGGCTGCCTTCGGATACGAGCAAGATCTGCTTGGGATATCAGGTTGGCCAAAGCACCGGTGTCCAGCTTGAACCGGATGCTACAATCGTTGACTTGTACTGTGACACGCCACTTGTCCGCATAATCCACATTGAGGATGGGTGTGTGTGTTGGTGAATGCGAGGAGGCCTTGTCATGCATGGTGATGATGCCCACTCGATATGGGGACTCCGGGCAGTCATCCTCTGGATCCGTGATAGGATCAGGTTCCAAATCCAGCAGCCCTTGCTGCACACTTCGAACGCGTCTACGTTTGAACTGGTATCGCTGGTCCCCTGTTGGAGGTGCAGATCTCCACAAAGCCGCATAATGGCCAAGCTTCTTGCAGTTGAGACATCGCCTGCCTCTTGCAGGGCATTGCCGCTTTAAATGGGCGGTGCCACAGTTGGGGCGCGTCATCACCTCGACGTTGTGACGCTCGGCACGTCGTCGCACATGCACAGTACGGTCAGCTGGCGCTCGCACCTGCGCAGTCTAGTCTTCGACCGCTTCGTTTTCCCGACCGTGGTGCGCATGTGTGGGACCCCTGGAAAAATGTGCAATATGGCTGCCTTCATCGATGCTCAGGCCCTGCATTCGAGTGATGGCCTGTACATTCTCAGCCTCGTGGGAGGCAAGTTGGTCCTGCTCTGGCGACTTAAGGCAGCAATATCGACTTTTCGTCTGCTCGTGGACTTTGCACGTCTTGATGGCCACTGGCAGGATCATATTTTTTATCTTTAGGAGCTGCTTTCGCAGAGTGTCGGAGTGGACGCCAATCACAATCTGATCTCTGATGAGGGAGTCAGTGGTGTCTCCATAGTTGCAGGATTGTGCTACGATGCGAAGATGAGTGAGAAAAGACTGAAAAGGCTTGTCCTTATCCTGGCGCTGCTGGAAGACATAATGCTCGAAGCTTTCATTTGTCTCGACCTCACAGTGACTGTCGAATTTGGCTAAGACGGTCTGGAACTTAGTCTTGCCCTCACCTTCGGCAAAAGTGAGGGAATTGAAGATTTGGATGGCCTGGTTCCCCCGCGGTAGACAGCAGCAGCGAGATTTTTCGGGCATCGGAAGCACTTTCGAGACCTGAGGCCTCAATGTACAGACTGAATTACTGCTTGAAGATCTGCCAGTTGGCGCCAAGGTTCCTGGTGATCTGCAGCTGCGAAGGTGCCTGGATCTTTTCCATGCCACTGGAAGGCAGTTGCTGGTCGTCAGTGAGTTTTCGAAGGTAAATTACTGAGAAGCAGTCGCCACTTCTGGTATCATGTCGTGTTGTTCACTCTGGGGTAACACGGACTCTACATGATGCAGTTAATTGATAAAGTGTACAAGTTGGTTCAATATAACATTTATTGAACTTCAGTAAAGAAGCACACAGCTGCCTATGGGTTGACTCTCTACTACTTTAAGTTAACTATCTAGACCAGGCTATCTCTGATCCATGTGTAGAATGTGTTGAATGCTTTGTACACCCTGACTGTCACTACAGTTGTCACTAGTGGAAAGAGGCAGAGTGCTGATACCTTGTGTGTTTCATAGTTGGAAGCCCCCCTCTGGTGTCCTGTCTTGTGATTGGTCGTGTTCTGTTCTGTATATTGATTGGCTCACCATGTTCAATCTATATTTTTCAAGCTCTTCATCTGAATTCCTGTCCACTTTGTTCACTGGAGTCATGATTCATTTTTTTTTTGATTTGGCGTGCTTTGTCTGGCACAGCAACGTGCCTGGATATTGGCCCTCCTATTGCACCAAAAACAAATAAACACTCTGCAGCAAGATGCTTCTTGAACAGTGTTTTTCAAACTTTTCTTCCGGGGACCCATTTTTACCAACTGGTCAGCCTTCGGGACCCACGCCGGCCGACCTTCGCGAACGCCCTTTTTCTCTTATCTTGTTTGCTGCTGACAAAATGGAGGAATCACAATTGTGCCCAAAGCACATGATGGGGACGTGATGGCGATGCAAAATTCTGCGCATGCGCACCGATGAACGGGCACGCACCCTCGGTGTGGCGGCACTTTTTTTAAATGGGAAAAAGGCTGCTCACAGCTGGCATAGTTAAAAGCAGGCTGCTCCGGCTGTTGCGCGCGAATTGGCGCAATTGGGAGCGCCGCGCCGGACGGCTCCACATCCTCCCGACACGCCCACGACCCACCGCGGGTCGCCCCCCCCCGGTTTTCAAGATCACTGCTCTTGAGGGTAGTCGCAATCATCTCAACGTCTGGGCTGATAACCAATTTTTGTTCCTGATCACTGACTACGAACCTGTTCCTGGGATCGCAGCTGAACTTCCTCTGTGCTTGTCGATCTGGTTGCACACATTGTAGCCATACCGCCCCACAGTGGTTCACCACACCCTCTTGCACGCTTTGAAGTTCTGATGCATCCCTTTCAGCACATGCAATTGCTTATTGTATATTTAATGCACAGTGTTGTATATTAACTGGAAAATTGGCAATGTTACTAGACTAGTAGTCCAGTGGCCTAAGCTAATAGTGCATTAAGGACACAGGTTCAAATCCCACCACAACAGCTGATGGAATTCAAATTTAATTATTAAAATTTGGAATTGAAAGCTACTTTCAGTAAGGGTGACCATGAAACCATCATTAGTCACCTCAAAACTCCAGCTGGTTCACTAATGTCCTTCAGGAAAGGAAATCTGCCATCCTTACTTGGTCTGGCCTACATGTGACTTCAGACCCACAGCAATGTGGTTGACTCGTTACTGCCCTTTGAATTGGTTTGGTTAGCCACTCAGTTCAAAGGCAATTATGGATGGGCAATTAATGTTGACCTTACCAACGACGCCCACATCCCATGAAAGAAGTTTTTAAAACTTCTCAATTGTAGAATGGCATTTAAATTATTATGCGGCCATTGTTATGTACCTCTCCAGACACAGTACAACAGTGGTCACTTTTTCAAAGTACTGTTTTTTGTTTTGTTTCCTTTAGAATCATAGAATTTACAGTGCAGAAGGAGGCCATTCAACTCGATTCTGCACCGGGAAAGAGCAGCCCACTCAAGCCTACACCTCCAGCCTATCCCAGTAACCATAGCTCACCTTTTTGGACACTAAGGGAAAATTAGCATGGCCAATCCACCTAACCTGCACATCTTTGGACTGTGTGAGGAAACTGGAGCACCTGGATGAAACCCACGCAGACACGGGGAGAAAGTGCAAACTCCACACAGTCCATCGAGGCCGGAATTGAACCCAGGTCCCTGGAGCTGTGAGGCAGCAGTACTAACCACTGCACCACCATTCTACCCCATACTTACACACTTTCATCATTATTTGTAAAACTGATACAAGTGATTGAACATATCTGGAGTATCTGTAGCCTTCACAAAGAAATGTGCATCCTTCATCCCTGAGTGCTTTTACTTCCTTTTAAATCTTGTTAAATCTCTTGGCCTGTCTCCCATTACCTTCCACACAATTTACAACTCACCCTTTCATTATAGCGCATGTCTTGAACGACAGATCCCACAATTGGATTCTGACCAAACTCCACTTGCCCAAGAAATTCGTCCTTAAGATCTGTCTCTTATTTTCAAAACCATCCTGGCATGCCTGACACTAAGTGAGTATTTTCTGTCTTGTTATGCTCTTAGCGTAGCATAAGCGGCTTCCTTGATGTGCACTCTGACAAAGGAAGGTTCAGATGCGGAGATAACTTCAACACGTTTATTAAACTATTTACAATTCTCCTACTCGGGTTTACCACTATTGTTAATCTTCTATAGCTACTCAGACTGACTAACCAGTCTGCTACAATCCATGTGGTGGGAGTGATATTGAATCATCCCTGTGTCTCTACTCACTGACTGTCTTCACTGGAAAGAGGAAGATCATGTATGTAGTGTCCTTTATATATGGGTTGGTGTAATGCCCTCCTGTGGTCGTGTCACCTCTGTGTGCATCGTGAATGTCTATTGGTCTTGTCCCATCTAACTGTTCTATTGATTGAGTGTCTGCGTGTCATGTCTCTGGTGCTACCTCTAGTATCTAGCTAGTCTACATGTATTTACATTAACCCCTTGTGTATTTACAGTGATGCATATCACCACATTTTCCTAAACTGTCATATTTACCAATGCACCTTACAGTGTCAGAATGCCCATTGTTGCACCACTGTTTGTAGTTGTTGCTTTAGTCCTACTCTCACCCTAAATTTCCTTGGCTCATTCTTAATTTCTCTTGGGTGGGATCATTCGGTGCCACCAATGGCGACCCCACGTGGTGTATTTTCCAGCAGGGGAGTTGGCCCACCATTGGCTGCCGGTCCCAGCCAATATCTACGGGGCTTTGCATGCCCCACAATCTCCGCCACTGGTGAAGTGCAAGCCATTTGTGTACAGACTAAATGAAGCCATTTTAGATAGAACTGCAAGACTGCAACATTCTTAACTGAGGATATAAGCAGAGTACACATTGCATAAGAGTTGTTCCTGATGTGGGTCAATTGATAGGTGTAAACTTTAAAAATATATATTTATAGTTAAGTTACTATTGGTTTGAATCCTAGTCGAAATTGCCATTTGAAATAACTGCCTAGAATGGCCGAGTTTTTGCTCTGTCAATTGAGGGCAAGCAATGCAAGGATCAATCGACATTGCAAACGGGCATCACCCGAGAAAAACTAACATGATGTTCTTCAAAATAAAACTAACCTTTTGTTTCTGCCCAGGGCAAGATATATGACCTTGATAACATATCAACCTAATAAAAAGGACTGAGGAGGAGCACACTGCTTTGGCCCAAGCTTGAGATTGCACTGTTAGTCCAATTTTAATGCCAACCTTTCCCCTTATAATGGCAGCAGTCTAAGTTGGACTGGTTCAATAACCTGAAGGGTAAATCCATTTTCATAGCTTACTATGATGCTGAATAAATGCACATTCTTGCCAAAACTTCAATTCTTCACATCTTCCAGATTGAAACAGCAACTATACACCTGCATCTTATCGATTCTTTGCCAGGTCCTTTGTGCACCCTTGCACTGAGTGAAACAAGGTTAGACATTCTGCACACAGAAACCTGAACCAGCCAAAGGAGCCTGCCCTTTGGCCAAGATGTAATTGACTTAGCCCAATCGATATTTTGTTGCATCAGGAACAAAGTTTGTACGTGATGACTGCAAAACATCAGAATCGTTTGTTCTGTTGTTAATGTCACAAACAGCAACTGGGGAACCTCTAACAGCCAATTCAAAATCAGTCTCCCTGCACTACTTGGCCATCGTGGAGGGTCTTTTGAAGGGTCATTGTTATGGAGAATGCATACCATAAGACCATCAGATATAGGAGTAGAATTAGGCCACGGCCCATCGAGTCTGCTCCGCCATTCAATCATGGCTGATATTTTTCTTATCCCATTCTCCTGCCTTCTGCCCATAACCCCTGATCCCCTTATTGATCAAAAACCTATCTATCTCTGTCTTAAAGACAATCGGTGATTTGGCTTCCACAGCCTTCTGCGGCAAAGAGTACCACAGATTTACCACCCTCTGGCTGAAGAAATTCCTCCTCATCTCTGTTTTAAAGGATCCTCACTTTAGTCTGAGATTATGTACTCTGCTTCTAGTTTTTCCCACAAGTGGAAACATCCTCTCCACGTCCAGTCTATTCAGATTCAGGCCTGTAAGTTTCAATAAGATCCCCCTAAATCCTTCTAAACGCCAACGAGAACAGACCCAGAGTCCTCAACTGTTCCTCATACGACAAGCTCTTCATTCCAAGGATCATTCTTGTGAACCTCCGCTGGACCCTTTCCAAGGCCAGCACATCCTTCCTTAGATACAAACTAACTAGGAGAATTCTGGATAACATTACTGGTAAAGAAGAGAACAAACTATTTCTCCACACTGCATATCCTAAATAGTGTCCATTCCTCGCTCTCCCACGAGCCATTAATGGGATAATTCTCGCAGTGGGTGTGGCATAGGATGGATGGGGCTGAAGTGATTGAAAGATTGACCATGGAAATAATTAACTTCCAATTCATTTCATGTAATCCAAGTTCTCACTATATTCTTGGAGGGGAGAAAGGTTAACACATGATCATGGCAAAGTTAATTTCTACACAATTCACATACTTCTGTTGAATGGTAAATGTGTATTCAGCTTTAAATACAATAACAAGAAGTAGATACCAAATGCATGAATTTGCATTTGCATGTTGATGAAGAGAGAAAGATCAGTCTTCAATTCCACAAGTCACTTTGCTATCACTAATGCTGTCTGCAGTAATAGTGCAACTAAGGGCAGCATGGTAGCACAACCGGTTAGCACTGTAGCTTCACAGCACCATGGTCCCAGGTTCGATTCCCTGCTGGGTCACTGTCTGTGCGGTGTCTGCGTGTTCTCCCCGTATCTGCGTGGGTTTCCTCTGGGTGCTCCAGTTTCCTCCCACAGTCTAAAGATATGCAGGTTAGGTGGATTGGCAATGATAAATTGCCCTTAGTGACCAAAAAAAGGTTAGGAGGGGTTATTGGGTTACGGGGATAGGGTGGAAGTGGGGGCTTAAGTGGGTCGGTGCAGACTCGGTGGGCTGAATGGCCTTCTTCTGCACTGAATGTTTTATGTTCTCAGCGTGCCAGCTACTCACTTGGTTGTGCGATATTCAGCCTCAAAACGTTTTTTTAATAAATTTTGAGTACCCAATCATTTTTTCTAATTAATAGGCAATTTAGTGTGACCAATTCACCTACCCTGCATATCTTTGGGGTGTGGGGGTGAGACCTATGCTGACACGAGGAGAATGTGCAAACTCCACACAGACAGTGACACGGGGCCAGGATCGAACCTGGGTCCTCATCACCGTAGGTAGCAATGCTAACCACTGCGCCACCGTGCCGCCCACTCAGCCTCAAACCTGTACTGATGTGGACCATCTGTAGATGTGTAGAGGTCAATGGCCAGATCCTGATGTGGAGAGTTAATTTTTTATCAGATAAATGTATGTGCCATTGTTCACAAACTTAGATGCTGGCTCGTGCTTCCTGCTCTCCAGCAGAGTATGTGAGCTCAATTTCTGACAATGGGTGGGGCACATATTAGATTGGTCATTCACTTCTTTCAATGTAGTGTGAGAGTCTATCTCCAATTGCATTCCTGAACTGTTGTGACATAGGTTTCCACATGTGTGTTGAATGCTTGCTGTGAGATTGTCCATACCCATTGTGCATCTTTGTGAAATAGCTTTTGAACAAGCTCTGCACTCTCAGTGTACTTAAGAATAAATTTGTGATCAAAATTGGTAATACTGAGGAACAATGCCCAACAAGGTTGAAAGCATAAGAATGGCTTTGCTCCAGTTGTTGTCACTCTGTACCCTACAAAGTTAATCTTGTGCGCCACAAATGCCCATTTGGCCTTGTTGAGCAACTTGTGTTGTGCGAGTAGGGTGAGCATTGCTAATTGCTGCTGATCATGTCCTGATTTTCTCCTTCCATGGACAATGACATCATGGGATAGGTTGAGCGCCTCCTCAATATTTGACAAGAAACAATGTTCTGGAATGCGCTAGATGCTGAACCTAGTCCATAGGGCATTCTGCGGTTTCAAATACACACTAGTGAGCAACAAAACCTGTAGGATGTTGGCTTTTCTTTGCTAGTGATACCTGAAGATGGTTCCATCACATTCGCCCACATTATATTCCATTTGCCAGATCTTTGTTCATTCATTAACCCTATCTTTGTCCCTTTGTAGTCTCCTTATGTCCTCTTCACAACTTACTTTCTGTCCGATAATTGTCATCAACAAATTTAGAAACAATACATTTAGTCCCTCCATCCAAGTCATTTTTTAAATTGTTAAAAGTTGAGGCCCCAGCACTGATCTCTGTGGCACATGTTCCATCTTGTTAACCAAAAAACGACCCATTTCTGCCAACTCTCTGATTCCTGTGAGTTAGCCAATCTTCTATCCAAGCCAATATGTTAACCCTACACCATGAGATTTATTTTCCACAATAATCTCTCATGTGGCACCATATTAATTGCCTTCTCGAAATCTGAGTACATCCACCAGTTCCCTTTTATCCAGAGTACATGTGACCTACTTCAAAGAACTCCAATAAGTTGGTTAAACATGATTTCCCTTTCACAAAAGCATGTTGACTCTGCCTGGTTGCCTTGAAGATTTCCAAGTGGCCTACTTTAGCATCTTTAATAATGGATTCCAACATTTTACCTTTGACAGATGTTAAGCTAACTGGCCTGTAATTTCCTGTTTTCTGTCTCCCTACCTTTTTGAATAAAGGAGTTACATTTGCAATTTTCCAATCTATTGGATCCTTCGACGAATCTAGGGAATATTAAAACCAACACATCAACGCTACCTCACTAATAACTTCATTTAAGATCCCAAAATGAAATCCATCAGACCCCCAACCTGGCCCCTCTAATAAGGCTGGGCCCCCTCCATGCGCTGACCCCTTGATGTGGCAATACCCCTCCCCGTCCCAAACCACCAAGCCAGTTGTACCACCCCCCCACCCCTCAACCTGATCCCCAAACCTGCCCAACCTGGCCCCCTCCTCCAAGACCACCCCCACCACAAAATGTCAGATGCTACACATCACCACCCCCCCAAGTCTGACCCACCCTCATGAAAGACCATCCAATCCCTGATCTTCCCCACCCCGACCTCTGTCGCCTTCACTCCCACTCTCCTGACCTCCAACCCCACCCCCACCTCACCCGCTCTTGTGCACCGGAACCCATTAGAAGTTCTAAGCCACACACCTGTGCGGTAATTGCCCGGTAAGTTTAAACCCGCTCTGAAAATGTCACCACTTACCTCAGTGTCAGAGACTTAAGCTTGTTGCTCGATACTTACCCGGAAACTTACCCTTGTATTGTTCCACTGTTAATGTCTGGCGCAAACCAGTGGTTACCAACAAAGCCCATCCCCTGATTACCCACCCCAGGGCCTCCATCCATTCTCTGAAACATCAACCCAACACTGGAACCTCTCTCAAACCCCCAAAGGCTTTCAAAAGCTTACCTGAACACGGTATTATAAAAAGGGGGCATGTCCTCCCCACTGTTCCTCTTCGTCATTGCTCTGTCGATAGCTGTGCTGAAGGATTGCTGTCGGTGCTGTGACAGGAAAACCAACTGCAAGGTTAAAAAAAGTTAGGACTGTAATTCTTTTTGCTGCCAATGGCAATAGCCCCCAGCACCGGTGCTGACTGGGAGATCGGTCTAACTTATGACTGAGGGGCGAGGAACCTAGGACCAGAAGTAGAGCATTTAACTCCTCAAGGCTGTTTCACCATTCACTGCGGCCATGACTGATATTCAACTTCAATCCCAAATACACATCCTGCACTGCCTTCAGTTAACAAAAAGCTTTCAACCTCAGACTTAAAATTACCAATTGAATGAGCATCAACTGTTGTTTGCGGAGGAGAGTTCCAAGCTTCTACCACTCTTTTCAGATAGTTCTTTCAGATTTTGTTTCTTGTTTTACTGAGCAAGCCCCTAGGCAAAGTGCAACATGTGTAGTAATGAGGAATATGGATAAATTGTTACAGGATAGTGTAATATGCCAGCAGGGATTGGAGAGACACTGGCAGAAATTGCAACTGGACATATTTTTGCCTTTCGGCATGGGAAAGGCAAAGTGATTCTTCTTTTACAATTTTGCAAAAAGTTGCAATTTTTATTCATGTCCTGCTCCATAATCAAGCGAAACCTAATAACGCTCTCAGAGTATTCATTCCGTATGAGCGGATAATTATTGAACAGTTCATCTGCATCAGTTTTCAGCCTGCGGCATCCAAGTTGAATAAAATTTGTCCTTATTAGTATCAATCAAATCAGATATGTTTCCATCAATTTTGAATTTTGAGACTATGGCAAAGAGTCAATGGCTCTGAGTTAACAGTGATCAAACCGTACTGTCCGTTTGTTACACATACTCTTGGCCACATGGTTTCTATAGGTTTATGAACTGGGAATGCAGCTGTGAGACAAAACAGTCCCCTCAACAGAGAACTGAGACGTGGGTACACGTGGCAAAGAACCGTGTCTCTTTAAACAATCAGATTGACTGAGACTGAGAGGGAAATATTTACCAAAACAAACCCTTCAGTTCAATTTTATCACTTCAAATTTAATCTTCATTTTAAATTCAACCCTGGCTGGTCGAGTTTTCCGAGCCTTGGGAACCCTGAAAGCTAAAGGGAGGCCAGGATTGTTTTTTACACTTACCTGCGGGATCCAGTTGATCTGCTACCTTGCTAGCCCAAACACCACCAGCGCCACCCCACCCCGCCACCCCGCTCCCCCTCCAAGTAAATCTCTACCTCCCATAATCATTCTTCTGGCCTTGATGAACCCTCCCAACCCTCGGCTGGCTGCTGTTAAATGACAACCTTCCAATGGTAACTCCGCCTCTTTACGCAGGCTGGATAATCAGGCTCAGGCTGGTTGTTAAATTCGGGATGGCCTGCGGGAAACCCAATCTTCTGGGCTTCCCAAAATCAAATGTGCATTCCATGCCATCTCCCAAGCTGCTATACTTGAACCAGGAAGCTTGGTGAGAATATTTAATCTAATGGCAAGTCAAGTATGCAAAGTGAAATAAAGGGAGTCAATGAAGAAAGAACAAAAGCAAATAGAAATTAAATATACAAGTTCAATTTTTTTAAATCTAAAGAAATCAGACTTCCCAACTGTAAAAGTTGATTTTTAGTGCCATAGGTGATGTTTGGCAATGATTAAACATATTGTTATGTCCTGTGGTTGCCAAAAGTTAGAAATAGTCACACTTCTAGACACAATAAATATTTTGACAAGATATCAAATGCATTTCACCACTTAAAGGCAAATTTTATCACCTCCCTCGTGGATTCAGTGTTTAATGCACACTGTGACATGCTTACATGGTTCCAGGTGATGTTGTGCCTGGTGCCGTAGGGCTGTGCATATTGTTGCTGATTAAGTTTCTTATTTATGAATATTGCAGCGCATGTTGCTGTTGATGTTGCCTCACTGGGTAATTATGTTGCTGGTTTTGTTGATGATTTTGCACTGGTAATGATGTTGCTGGTGTTGTCTCACTGGATAATGATGTTGCTGATGTTGTCTCACTGGGTAATGATGTTGCTGATGTTGTTGAAGTTGTCTCAGTGGGGAATGATGTTGCTGGTGTTGTTGATGTTGTCTCAGTGGGGAATGATGTTGTTGGTGTTGTTGATGTTGTCTCAGTGGGGAATGATGTTGTTGGTGTTGTTGATGTTGTCTGAGTGGGGAATGATGTTGCTGGTGTTGTTGATATTGCCTCACTGGGTAATGATGTTGCTGGTGTTGTTGATGTTGTCTCAATGGGAAATGATGTTGCTGGTGTTGTTGCTGTTGCCTCAATGGGAAATAATGTTGCTGGTGTTGTTGCTGTTGTCTCACTGGGATATAATGTTGCTGGTGTTGTTGCTGTTGTCTCAATGGGAAATGATGTTGCTGGTGTTGTTGCTGTTGTCTCAATGGGAAATGATGTTGCTGGTGTTGTTGCTGTTGTCTCACTGGGATATAATGTTGCTGGTGTTGTCTCACTGGGTAATGATGTTGCTGGTGTTGTTGCTGTTGTCTCAGTGGGAAATGATGTTGCTGGTGTTGTTGCTGTTGTCTCACTGGGATATAATGTTGCTGGTGTTGTCTCACTGGGTAATGATGTTGCTGGTGTTGTTGCTGTTGTCTCACTGGGATATAATGTTGCTGGTGTTGTTGCTGTTGTCTCAATGGGAAATGATGTTGCTGGTGTTGTTGCTGTTGTCTCACTGGGATATAATGTGGCTGGTGTTGTCTCACTGGGTAATGATGTTGCTGGTGTTGTTGCTGTTGTCTCAGTGGGAAATGATGTTGCTGGTGTTGTTGCTGTTGTCTCACTGGGATATAATGTTGCTGGTGTTGTCTCACTGGGTAATGATGTTGCTGGTGTTGTTGCTGTTGTCTCAATGGGAAATGATGTTGCTGGTGTTGTTGCTGTTGTCTCACTGGGATATAATGTTGCTGGTGTTGTCTCACTGGGATATAATGTTGCTGGTGTTGTTGCTGTTGTCTCAATGGGAAATGATGTTGCTGGTGTTGTTGCTGTTGTCTCACTGGGATATAATGTTGCTGGTGTTGTCTCACTGGGTAATGATGTTGCTGGTGTTGTTGCTGTTGTCTCACTGGGATATAATGTTGCTGGTGTTGTTGCTGTTGTCTCACTGGGATATAATGTTGCTGGTGTTGTCTCACTGGGTAATGATGTTGCTGGTGTTGTTGCTGTTGTCTCAATGGGAAATGATGTTGCTGGTGTTGTTGCTGTTGTCTCACTGGGATATAATGTTGCTGGTGTTGTCTCACTGGGTAATGATGTTGCTGGTGTTGTTGCTGTTGTCTCACTGGGATATAATGTTGCTGGTGTTGTTGCTGTTGTCTCAATGGGAAATGATGTTACTGGTGTTGTTGCTGTTGTCTCACTGGGATATAATGTTGCTGGTGTTGTCTCACTGGGTAATGATGTTGCTGGTGTTGTTGCTGTTGTCTCAGTGGGAAATGATGTTGCTGGTGTTGTTGCTGTTGTCTCACTGGGATATAATGTTGCTGGTGTTGTCTCACTGGGTAATGATGTTGCTGGTGTTGTTGCTGTTGTCTCAATGGGAAATGATGTTGCTGGTGTTGTTGCTGTTGTCTCACTGGGATATAATGTTGCTGGTGTTGTCTCACTGGGTAATGATGTTGCTGGTGTTGTTGCTGTTGTCTCAATGGGAAATGATGTTGCTGGTGTTGTTGCTGTTGTCTCACTGGGATATAATGTTGCTGGTGTTGTCTCAATGGGTAATGATGTTGCTGGTGTTGTTGCTGTTGTCTCAGTGGGAAATGATGTTGCTGGTGTTGTTGCTGTTGTCTCACTGGGATATAATGTTGCTGGTGTTGTCTCACTGGGTAATGATGTTGCTGGTGTTGTTGCTGTTGTCTCACTGGGATATAATGTTGCTGGTGTTGTTGCTGTTGTCTCAATGGGAAATGATGTTGCTGGTGTTGTTGCTGTTGTCTCACTGGGATATAATGTTGCTGGTGTTGTCTCACTGGGTAATGATGTTGCTGGTGTTGTTGCTGTTGTCTCAGTGGGAAATGATGTTGCTGGTGTTGTCTCACTGGGTAATGATGTTGCTGGTGTTGTTGCTGTTGTCTCACTGGGATATAATGTTGCTGGTGTTGTTGCTGTTGTCTCAATGGGAAATGATGTTGCTGGTGTTGTTGCTGTTGTCTCACTGGGATATAATGTTGCTGGTGTTGTCTCACTGGGTAATGATGTTGCTGGTGTTGTTGCTGTTGTCTCAGTGGGACATGATGTTGCTGGTGTTGTTGCTGTTGTCTCACTGGGATATAATGTTGCTGGTGTTGTCTCACTGGGTAATGATGTTGCTGGTGTTGTTGCTGTTGTCTCAATGGGAAATGATGTTGCTGGTGTTGTTGCTGTTGTCTCACTGGGATATAATGTTGCTGGTGTTGTCTCACTGGGTAATGATGTTGCTGGTGTTGTTGCTGTTGTCTCAATGGGAAATGATGTTGCTGGTGTTGTTGCTGTTGTCTCACTGGGATATAATGTTGCTGGTGTTGTCTCAATGGGAAATGATGTTGCTGGTGTTGTTGCTGTTGCCTCAATGGGAAATAATGTAGTGATGTTGTCTCAATGGGAAATGATGTTGCTGGTGTTGTTGCTGTTGCCTCAATGGGAAATAATGTAGTGATGTTGTCTCAATGGGAAATGATGTTGCTGGCATTGTTGATGTTGTCTCACTGGGAAATCATGTTGCTAGCATTGTTGATGTCTCACTGGGAAATGATGTTGCTCATGTTCTTGATGTTGTCTCACTGGGTAATAATATTGCTGGTGTTGTTGATGTTGTCTCACTGGGATATGATATTGGTGTTGCTGATGTCTCAGTAGGTAATGATGTTTCTGGTGTTGTTGAAGTTGTCTCATTGGGAAATGATGTTGCTGGCATTGTTGATAGTGTCTTACTGGGAAATTATGTTTCTGGTGTTGTTGTTGACTCACTGGGTAATGATGTTGCTGGCGTTGTTGCTGTTCTCACTGGGTAATGATGTTGCTGGCGTTGTCATGTTGCCTCACTGGGAAATGAAGCTGCTGGTGTTGTTGATGTTGCCTCACTGGGTAATGATGTTGCTGGCATTGTTGATGTTGTCTCACTGGGTAATGATGTTGCTGGTGTTGTTGATGTTGCCTCACTGGGTAATGATGTTGCTGGCATTGTTGATGTTGTCTCACTGGGTAATGATGTTGCTGGTGTTGTTGATGTTGTCTCACTGGGTAATGATGTTGCTGGTGTTGTTGATGTTGCCTCACTGGGTAATGATGTTGCTGGCATTGTTGATGTTGTCTCACTGGGTAATGATGTTGCTGGTGTTGTTGATGTTGCCTCACTGGGTAATGATGTTGCTCGTGTTGCTGATGTTGTCTCACTGGGAAATTATATTGTTGATGTAGTCTAAATGGGAAATTATGTTGCTCATGTTGTTGATGTTGTCTCACTGGAAAATTATGTTGTTGATGATGTCTCAATGGCAAATTATGTTGTTGATGTTAACTCAATGGAAAATGATGTTGCTGGCGTTGTTGATGTTGTCTCACTGGGAAATGATGTTGCTGGCATTGTTGATGTTAGAACATAGAACATAGAACATTACAGCACAGTATGGGCCCTTCGGCCCTCGATGTTGCGCCGACCTGTGAAACCATCTGAAGCCTATCTGACCTACACTATTCCATTTTCATCCATATGTCTATCCAGTGACCACTTAAATGCCCTTAAAGTTGGCGAGTCTTTAGGGCAGCACGGTAGCATGGTGGTTAGCATAAATGCTTCACAGCTCCAGGGTCCCAGGTTCGATTCCCGGCTGGGTCACTGTCTGTGCGGAGTCTGCACGTCCTCCCCATGTGTGCGTGGGTTTCCTCCAGGTGCTCTGGTTTCCTCCCACAGTCCAAAGATGTGCGGGTTAGGTGGATTGGCTATGCTAAATTGCCCTTAGTATCCTAAAAAATAATAAGGTTAATTGGGTGGGGTGGGGTGGGGGGGGGGGGAGTTGTTAGGTTACTGGTATAGGGTGGATACGCTGACTTGAGTAGGGTGATCATTGCTCGGCACTACATCGAGGGCCGAAGGGCCTGTTCTGTGCTGTACTGTTCTATGTTCTATGTTCTACTACTGTTGCAGGCAGGGCGTTCCACACCCCTACTACTCTCTGCGTAAACAGCAGTGGCCCGAAAACAGATCCTTGCGGTACACCACTAGTAACTGAACTCCAGGATGAACATTTGCCATCAACCACCACACTCTGTCTTCTTTCAGCTAGCCAATTACTGATCCAAACCGCTAAATCACCTTCAATCCCATACTTCCTTATTTTCTGCAATAGCCTACCGTGGGGAACCTTATCAAACGCCTTACTGAAATCCATATACACCACATCAACCGCTTTACCCTGATCCACCTGTTTGGTCATCTTCTCAAAAAACTCAAGAAGGTTTGTGAGGCATGACCTACCCTTCACAAAACCGTGTTGACTATCGCTAATCAACTTGTTGTTTTCAAGATGATTATAAACCCTATCTCTTATAACCTTTTCCAACATTTTACCCACAACCGAAGTAAGGCTCACAGGTCTATAATTACCAGGATTGTCTCTATTCTCCTTCTTGAACAAGGGGACAACATTTGCTATCCTCCAGTCTTCCGGCACTATTCCTGTCAACAAAGACGACATAAAGATCAAAGACAAATTCTCTGCAATCTCCTCCCTGGCTTCCCAGAGAATCCTAGGATAAATCCCATCTGGCCCAGGGGACTTATCTATTTTTACATTTTCTAAAGTTGCTCCTTGTGAACCTCATTTCCATCTAGCCTGGTCGACTGAACCTGAGTATTCTCCTCAACAACATTGTCTTTCTCCAGTGTAAACACTGACGAAAAATATCCATTTAACGCTTCCCCTAACTCCTCTGATTCCACACACAACTTTCCACTACTATCCTTGATTGGCCCTAATCTTACTCTAGTCATTCTTTTGTTCCTGATATACCTATAGAAAGCCTTAGGGTTTTCCTTGATCCTATCCGCCAATGACTTTTCGTGTCCTCTCCTCGCTCTTCTTAACTCTCCCTTTAGGTCCTTCCTGGCTAACTTGTAACTCTTAAGTCCCTAACTGAGCCTTCATGTCTCATCCTAACATAAGCCTTCTTCTTCCTCTTGACAAGTGCTTCAACTTCCTTAGTAAACCACGGTTCCCTTGCTTGACAGCTTCCTCCCTGCCTGACAGGTACATACTTATCAAGGACACGCAGTAGCTGTTCCTTGAAAAAGCTCCACATTTTGATTGTACCCATCCCCTGCAGTTTCCTTCCCCATCCTATACGTCCTAAATCTTGCCGAATAGCATCATAATTGCCTTTCCCCCAGCTATAATTCTTGCCTTGCGGTATATACCTATCCCTGCCCATTGCTAAAGTAAACATAACCGAATTGTGATCACTATCACCAAAGTGCTCACCTACATCTAAATCTAACACCTGGCCGGGTTCATTACCCAGTACCAAATCCAATGTGGCCTCGCCCCTTGTTGGCCTGTCTACATACTGTGTCAGAAAACCCTCCTGCACACACTGCACAAAAACTGACCCATCTATAGTACTCAAACTATAGTATTTCCAGTCAATATTTGGAAAGTTAAAGTCCCCCATAACAACTACCCTGTTACTCTCGCTCCTGTCGAGAGTGTTGTCTCACTTGGAAATGATGTCGCTGATGTTGTTGATGTAGTCTCACTGGGAAATGATGTTACTGGTGTTGTTGATGTTGTCTCACTGGGTAATGATGTTGCTGGCATTGTTGATGTTGCCTCACTGGGTAATGATGTTGCTGGTGTTGATGTTGTCTCACTGGGACATGATGTTGCTGGTGTTGCTGATGTTGTCTCACTGGGAAATTAAGTTGTTGATGTAGTCTAAATGGGAAATGATGTTGCTGGTGTTGTTGATATCGTCGCACATAGTAATGATGTTTCTGGTGTTGATGTTGGCTCACTGGGAAATTTTGTTGCTGATGTTGGTGATGTTGTCTCAATGGTAATTATGTTGCTGGTGTTGTTGATGTTGTCTCACTGGGATATGATTTTGTTGATGTTGTCTTACTGGGAAATGATGTTGGTGGTGTTGATGTTGTCTTACTGGGAAATTATGTTGGTGGTGTTGTTGATGTTGTCTCAATGGAAAATGATGTTGCTGGTGTTGTTGATGTTGTCTTACTGGGAAATGATGTTGGTGGTGTTGATGTTGTCTCACTGGGAAATGACGTTGCTAGTGTTATTGATGTTGTCTTAATGGAAAATGAAATTGCTGGTGCTGTTGATGCCTCACTAGGTAATGATGTTGCTGGTGTTGCTGACCATGTCTCACTGGGTAATGATTTTGCTGGTGTTGTTGATGTTGTCTCAATTTGAAATGATATTGCTGGTGTTGTCAATGTTATCTAACTGGGTAATGATGTTTCTGGTGTTGTTGATGTTGTCTTTCTGGGAAATTATGTTGCTGATGTTGTTTCACTGGGAAATGATGTTGTTGGTGTTGTTGATGTTGTCTCACTGGCTAATGAATTTGTTGGTGTTGTCGATGTCCCACTGGGTAATGATCTTGCTGGTGTTGTTGTTGTCTCACTGGGTAATGATATCGCTGTTGTTGATGTTGGCTCACTGGGAAATGATGTTACTGCTGTTGATGTTGTCTTCCTGGGTAATGATGTTGCTGGTGTTGTTGATGTCTCACTGGGTAATTATGTTGCTCGTGTTGTTGTTGTTGTCTCACTGGGTAATGATTTTGCTGGTGTTGTTGATGTTGTCTCACTGGAAAATGATATTTGACTTCTCAAATGCCTCCATGACATCGTCATGGACAGTGGCCCTGTGTTCATTGCTGCTGAGTCCATTTTGCTTTTGCATATGTCACTCTTTTATTTCTGTCTCTGGCACTAACGCAGATTGATTTTTTATCATTATAATTGAGCACTAAGTGTGTTTGCAGTGTTGGGTTTTACTCAGAGATCTGCTCTCATCATGTTATTTCTTGCCGTACCCAGAATTTTGAAATAAGCGTAGTGTCAGACACAATGCTGGATTTTTCTTTCAATTGATTTCACATATCATACCATGCACTGCAGACTGATGCATTATTGCTTGACACCTGACATTAGTGCAATAGCGAGTGCAATAGGCATTCTGGGTACAAGCATATAACAATATGAGCGCAATTCTCCGCACTCACGATGGTGCGGAGAATAGCGGGGGTCGTAAATTTTTACGGCCACGCTAGTCTGACGTCCTCCCGCTATTCTCCCCCCCCCCCCCCCCACGCCCGACTCCCGACACAAATCGCTGCCGCCGTTTTTTTACGGCCAGCAGCGATTCTCAGCTGGCCGATGGGCCGAAGTCCAAGCCCTTTACGGCTGTTTTTACGAACGGCCAGACCAGGTGTGTTTGCCGTTCGTAAAAACGGCCGTAAAGTCCCGATTTTGAAAACCATGGCACCGATTGGCACGGCAGTACCACGGCCGTGCCAAGGGTGCCATGGGCCCGCGATCGGTGGGCACCGATCGCGGGCAGCGGGTCCCATTCCCGCGCACTCTTTGTCCTTCCGCCGCCCCGCTGTATCACTTCGCGGGGCGGCTGAGGGGCATCCCGGCCCGCGCATGCGCTGGTTTCGCGCAAATGCGCGATGACGTCATCCGCGCATGCGCGGGTTGGAGTCTTCCAATCTGCGCATGCGCGGCTGACGTCATGTGACGCGTCAGCCGGCGCAAACTCTGGCAAGCGGGCTTAACGAAATCCGTTAAGCCCGCGATGCTGGAGTTCACGGCCGCGGCATGCTAGCCCCGACCGGGGACCAGAATCGGTTCCCGGTCAGGGAGGGGGAGGCTGGCGTCAAACCCGCCCGGATTTGACGCCAGCCTTACGATTTCTCCCTGTCTGGGAGAATCGCGCCCTATATTTCTTGACTCCTTATGAATAATAGAACAATTTAACAGTTATCACAGTTATAATTTCAATTCAACTGAATGGGCAAGCTCTAACCCCTTCTTGTGAGTTCAGTGTTTAAGTATTTTAACTTCATGCTCTTTATGTATTTGGATACTGAGTTTCTTGGCAAGGTTCTAGTGCAATGAAAATTCTAGAGATGAAGGACGATTTGGACACCAACTCCCTGATTTCTGTGTTTACCTGCATGCACACAGTTGCACGATGTTGCTATCCAATTTAATAGCTAACTTCCAAATCCTCACCATTACTTTTACAGTAAAATCTTTGACTGGAAAGAATGGAACAAACATTCTTTGGACAATTTTACCCTCTGAAACACCACCACCAGCTTAAAATTCCCTTCTGAATATTGGAAAGTGAAATCTTCCCCGAAAGATAATTTAACAGAGATTGGAGCACATCATTAATTTAATAAAGTAGGGGGTGCAATTTAATGGTTTCATCATGCCCAGCCTGGTGTCAGGATGAGGCCATTGAATCCTGGCAGAGACCTCTCGCAAGATTTGTGATGCTTGAAATGCCGCGCAAGAGTTAACTGTGCGTGACTCAGATCAGCAGAGCCTCATGAGGCTCATTTACTATAATCTTTTTATTGTCACAAGTATGATCTTCCTTTGAAAAGCCCCAAGTCACCACATTCCGGTGCCTGTTCGGGTAAGCCGGTACGGGAGTTGAACCTGCACTGCTGGTCTTGTTCTGCATTACAAACCAGCTGTCTAGCCCACTGAGCTAAACCGGCCCTTAAATATCCATTTGCAGGATTTTATCGGTGCCCGGGGCCTAACAGCGTGACTGCGATCTCATCAAGGTACAGTTTCGTACTGGTTTTCACAAACGTGGACCAGTCATAATGGATTGGATTGGATTGGATTTGTTTATTGTCACGTGTACCGAGGTACAGTGAAAAGTATTTTTCTGCAAGCAGCTCAACAGATCATTCAGTACATGGGAAGAAAAGGGAATTAAACAGAATTCAAGAAAATACATGAGAATACATAATAGGGCAACACAATATATACAATGTACCTACATAAGCATTGGCATCGGATGAAGCATACATGGGTGTAGTGTTAATGAGGTCAGTCCATAAGAGGGTCATTTAGGAGTCTGGTGACAGTGGGGAAGAAGCTGTTTTTGAGTCTGTTCGTGCGTGTTCTCAGACTTCTGAATCTCCTGCCCGATGGAAGAAGTTGGAAAAGTTGCCACCTACCAGGGGATGTCTCAAGGCTATTAGAGATCCCAGGTGGTGCAGGCAGGGCAGGATAGCATCCTGGCACTCCCTCTGGTACCTGGGCATCTTGGCATTGCCAGCCAGGCACCTGAGAATCCTGGCAGTGCCACCCTGGCATGGGTGGCACTGTCAGTTGACAGGAGCACTGCAATGCTTCCAGGGTATCAATGCCAGGTTGGCACTGCCAGTGATCAGGCCAGGGGGTGGGTCTTTACCAGGTGGAGAAGAGGTGAGGGGCTGTTCCCGGGGGCTTCCCGAAGGTTGGTGGGCGGGGGAAGCCGAATATGGGGTGGGGAAGCAGAAAGCGAGGGATGGGAGATCAGGTCAACCAGTCGAAATGGTGCCCAAACCTGCGACGTATCTTTCCTGCTTGGCTCGGCAGGAAATTACTCTAAATGTGGCTTCAGCAGAGAGAAACTCCCTGAAGCCCAAAAAACCTGGCAAAGTGCTGTTGAATAGTGAGGTGTTTCCCCATGTTGCAACCATCAAGAAACACCCCATTAGACGTGCCGTAAACCGGACATAGATATTTTCCGGTTAAATTGTGCCCAGAATCTGGTATTGGTCTCCAAGAATCAACCATCTTGCTTCACCATGATGTGCAAAATTGGGTCACTGCAAAGCACAAAAGGACTATAGGAAGGTGTGAAAACATCTTCTATATAAATTGGAGGTGACCGTAGAGAATTGATCCAATCCATTCTTCTGAACAGTAAGAAGTCTTTCAACACCAGGTTAAAGTCCAACAGGTGAGTGATTCTAAACAAACCTGTTGGACTTTAACCTGGCATTGTAAGACTTCTTACTGTGCCCACCCCAGTCCAGTGCTGGCGTCTCCACATCATGGCTACCATTCTTCTGAACATTTGTTCAGTAAGATCTCATCTCCTGGGGGAATAGCTTTTGGTTGCTGCACGTTACCTGAGATTCTAAATTGCATGGTGAACGTGCATATTGACATTTAACGTCGCTTTTCAAACTACCATACTAAGGAAGACGATCATCAGCAAAACCACCTGCAAACATCACTATCTCAATATCTGACTATAAATGTTTCCTAAAATCTATCCCCTTAACTAAGTTTCCAGTCACCCACCTTTAACGTCTCCCTTCCTAGCTCACTGTCCATTTTCCTTATGCCTAATTGTGGAACTTCTTAAAACGTCTCCTTGCAATGAAATTGTGAGACAAGAAAAGCTGTTGTTTCGATTTGCTGATGGACCATATGCGCACCATCACTGTGCAATGCTGAGATAGCTGTGGAGCTCTGCAAAGATTGATTTCAAAGTAATGGTACTCAGAATTGTAAGGAAATTCTCAAGGATTCTTCACCTTCACTGCACAACTTTGGTGGAAATCCTATTTAACCACGGGGCAGAGCAGAAGGTATCACAGGAAAATTCTCTGTGAAGAACGAATTTACAAAAGTTCAAATAATTATAATGAGCAATGATGATTTTTTGAGCTTAACCAGAGGCAGAGATGTATTGAGCTGATGACAAACGAGGAGGCTGGCTCGTTGTGTATTTGAATGTTGGGGACTTGAATGAAAGAAATAGGATAGGAATGGCTGACTACACACATATAATGGAATATATGTTAACATGGCTGTACAGTCCTTTTCTTCTACATTTGTGCTTGTAAATGAATGGTTTATCAATAACCACATGTTCATGTTAAGGACCTACTGTCAACATCTACTGCGCAATTTCCCCAGAAGTCAGTTAACTAACAGGAAAGGCTTCAACCACTTTATCTTACCACAGTCCATTAGTTAGCCTCTGTCACAGTGTTCGGCTCCAGATAGCTCTCCTTTTGCTAACAGCTTAATTTTAAATATATTTTTGCCCCTTTATGACCTACTTTTAATATTTACCAAAGCATTTTTAGTCCATTTTTGCACTCTTCTGATGGATGCCAAATATTATGGGTGCGATTTTACGAAAAGGGAGCAAAGTTCCATAACGAGCACATTGAGCCGTGTGTTTCCCAGTGCTGGCTAGAAAACGCCACTCCCATTTTACATGGGGCCTCAGCGGGGAACGCTCAGCCAAGGCAGTACATAGCCCCGCTTTGTGCACTGAGGAGCCCAGCTCACCGGAACTCCTCAGCATAGCGGGAGATTGGGACTCCACAGGTTCCCCCATGCACCCCTAACACCAGTACAGGGCACCCCCAGCCCGATAGCTAGTGCACAAAAAATGTCAGCTTGGCAGTGCCAACTTGGCACCCTGGCAGTGTCCCTTCCGGTTGGCAGAGCCAACCAGGCACCTGACAGTGCCAGGCTGGCACACAGGTGGCATTGCCCGGGCACCATCTGTGATGTTCTCTGTTTTGTAAATCAGAATATCTTGAATACATGGTATTGAACAAAGAACATCAAGCTAAGTAAATGAACTAAGATGATTTATTTACACTACATATATAAGATTCGAACAAGTTACCAGGTAAAAGTTATTAAATTAAACTGTATGATATCTCAAGCCACAGATCTCTCAACTATGCATTAATCTCTCTCATGCCTAAACACCTTCTCCCAGAGTCACATAAAGTTTATATGACTGCTCCTTATCTCCATCTGGTGATGAGAAGCATGAACATCAAATTGTTAACCCTTTGTATTCCTTCCAATATACATATTGACCACCCTGCCCAAAGTATGTGCACCTGGGGGCCTCCGATCCCCTGGGAGACCCCCACAAGTGCTGTTCCATCTGGTCCCCATTTCTGCAGGCCAATACTGAACGACACTCGTCCGAGATCTCTGAGGCAAAGTCGATTGATCCCACACTTCGGGTAATTCGGGAAAATGCACATTGAAGGGAGACTAGCTGTCTTGCTTTAAGATGCAGATTTACTAAAAAGTGATCCCACCCACAATAGGTGGGATTTACATCGCGAGATCATGGGTCTCGTGACTTCTATCGGCCACGTTGTGCCATGGCGAGCTGCTTTTTGGGCGCATCAACATTTTTAATGTTTCTGTTCCTTTGTGACCTATTTTTCTTATTTACTGAAGCATTTTTGATTTATATTTTCACTATTTTCATGGATGACAAATGTTCCAATACCTTTGCATGGACAGTTGCTTGATGAGTCAGAATCAGCCAATTAGACTACCTGAAAACCATTATGACCTTATATGACAAAGATATTGGCTCCTCAAGAGGCATAAATGAGGGAATGTTTGGGAAGTTGCTGTTTGATTAAGCCTCCCTGGACAGGTCGCGATGAGACAAGATGCCAATCGAGAAGAGCATAGCATCCCAGTGACTTTAGGAAACAGGATCGAGAGGCTGCTGATTGAATCATAGAATCAGAGATGCAACAGTGCAGAAGGAGGCCATTCAGCCCATCGAGTCTGCACCGGCTCTTGGAAAGAGCACCCTACTTAAGCCCTTGCCTCCACCTGGGACCCTGCAGTTGTGAAGCAACTGTGCTAACCAATGTGCTACCATGCCGCACACTGTGCTACTGTGCCACCCACTAGATTCCTGCCATTTGTTAAGTACCAATTTTGTGGATATTAATTGAACTCAATCAAGTCATTTTGATAATCTAAGCATTCAGATTTTTAAAAATGTGTTCATGGAATGTGGGTATCGCTGGCTGGGCAGGCACTTATCGCCTATCCCTGAGGGCATTAAAGAGTCAACCACATTCTGTGGATCTGAACTCACATGTCGACCAGACAGATTTCCTTTGCAAAAGGACATTACTGAACAGATGGGTTTTTACAACAATAACGATTTCATGGTCATCATTAGATTTGTAATTCCAGATTGTTATTGAACTCAAATTTTACCATGGCAGGATTTGAACCTGGGTCCCCAGAGCATGACTCCGGGTCTTTCGATTACCAGTCCAGCGACAATACCACTACGCCACAGCCTCCCCCTAAATCTAAGGTAGATATGTGTTTCCGGCAGCTAGGCCTATTCTACCTTCATTTATTTGCCATAATTCTGAATTCTGAATCCGGAATTTCTCCTAGCCTGCATGAAAAGTCAGTGATGTCGACATTCTTGGTGAATGTCCCACATGCCCCATTATAATATTAATGGAAACACTTCAAGAGGGTGTACATTAAACCTCCGGCGTAGAGTTAACCTCATCCATTTTCCACAGTGGGCTCAACAGCTGGCTTGTAATGCAGAACAATGCCAGCAGCGCAGGTTCAATTCCCGTACTGGCCTCGCCGAACAGGCGCCGGAATGTGGGGCTTTTCAAAATAACTTAATTGAAGCCTACTTGTGACAATAAGTAATTATTATTATTAAGAAATTTGCATCCGGAGTGGCTTTATTCACACAGTTATATTTATGAATAACACATGCGGATGAGCAACAGTATCACAACATAACCTAGCTGACATAATATCACCTCTACCCAAACCGGCTGCAGAAAAGGGAAAGAAAGGCATCTGACCAGTGCTGAAAACATATTCCACCTGGAATTCTTGTTTCAGATTTAAAACTGCCAGGAACATCATTCAACAAAATAAATCTCGAAGTAAATTCTGGTTGCAGCTACGGGAAACTTTAAATTCAGATCACCCAGGATTTCAGCTGAATGAATGTGCTTCATTTAAGCTGACTGATGTTTCACTCCAACCTCACTATATTTCACGCAAATTGATTTATATTTCAAGCTCAGTTGTATTGCATGTATTGTCGCTGGCTGCTTTTGTACACTATCATGTTGTGTTACAAATTTGTTTTGGGGGTTGAAAAATGTGTTTGCCTTGCTGAGTTTAACTGTTGGAATTTTTATCTTTGTTTTACACCATCAGCTAAAGTTGACAGCCTTGTTAAATGTTTATGATCGAGCCAAGGACTTGTGTTACTGGAATTCAAATTCTCATTGTGAAGTTTGCATATTTGATAGCAAGTGTCATTACCAGACTCCCCATTTGCCTCATATAAGATAAGTCAGCTGGATAACCGACACAGAGCGTGCAGCAGTGTCAGTTGTGTGGTGTTCTTTGTGTTGTTTTGTGTTGGCATAGTGCTCGCAAAGACCACAAATAGCTTTAGATTGAACAAAGCTATAAATTTATTAACACTACTAATTTGGATTCAACACTTACTCCTCTCTAAAACACAGTTGATAATCTACACTTACATACTATTAATCTCTGCACTATTACATTAACTATGATCTGCTCTTATTCCCACTATCTTTCCTTCAGTCTGTACTCTAGCTATCTCCTTACTAACTCTCCCCAAAGGCTTAGCACAATGTCTGAGATACTTGTACAACTAGCTCCCTTTAATGGTTGATTCAGACATTTCATTAACCCTTGCAGTTCTTACATTTATGATACTGTCACAAGTTGAGGTCAGAACTGCCAGGAGAAATTCTGCTTTATCGCAATGTTATTCCCATCAGTCAGCCCAATGCGGTGATTGGCAAATTATTTGCATCTGTCCAGTTTTTATTTCATCATCACTTGCTTGCATTTTGTCCATAGCCGCATCACTGCTCAGCCATTCTTAACCCACTTCTAATCTTACCCATACAGGGCGGGATTCTCTGGGCGCGATTCTCCGCTCCCCACGCCGGGTGGGAGAATCGCAGGAGGGCCGGACGAATCACGCCACGCCGCCCTGGCACCCCCCCACGATTCTCCCACCCCCCCCAAAATGCGACACGCCGCTCGGAGAATCGCCGCTCACCGTTTTTCCCGGCGACCGGCGATTCTCCGGCCTGGATGGGCCGAGCGGCCTGACGACCCCGACGGGTTCACGCCAGCGGCAACCACACCTGGTCGCTGCCGGCGTGAACATCGCACGACATGTAAGTGTGGGGCGTGTGGGGGGTGGAGAGAGAATTGAGCACCACGACGTGCCCGTGAGGTGACTGGCCCGCGATCGGTGCCCACCGATCATCAAGCGGGCATCTCTAAGAGAGACACACTCTTTCCCCTCCGCCGCCCCGCAAGATCAAGCCGCCATGTCTTGCGGTGAAGCGGAGGGGAAGACGGCAACCGCCCACGCGTGGGTTGGAGCCGGCCAACCTGTGCATGCGCGGCTGATGTCACTTAGGCGCCACCGGCCGCATCATTCTCGGCGCACCGCCTTGACGCAAGTGTCAAGGCCCGGCGGTCGAGTTTCTCGCAACGCCGCTCCTAGCCCCCTGGGGGCGGGGGGGGGGGGTGAATAGGGGGCGAGGAGCGGCCTCCAACACCGGAATGGAACACTCTGGGTTTCACTCCGGCGTCAGCACTCAGTCTCCCTTTGGGAGAATCGCGCCCTAAGTGCTGACGCCGGGACAGAATCAGTGGACTTCTATGACAGCAAAATTGGCGCCGGTCCTGGACCAATTCTGCAACTGTTAATGGGCCAGCACCAGCATCACGTGGAAGGTAAGCGATTCCAATGAAAAACGGTGTCCGCTTCACCAGATTCGGGATCGACAGTCGAGAGGCTGACAAGCTGCAGCTGCATATCAGCACGTCATTCTCCACATACACGCACTCACACACACATCCCAGCCAACAGGACGGCAGCATGGAGAGTGGCACCCCGGTTTGCGGACATGGAGCTAGAGACCTTGGAAACAGGTGGGCTACCCTATACCCTGGGTGGGAAGGAGGCTGCCACACCCCGCCATACATTGGGCCTGGGCGTAAGTGGCAGAAGCCATGAGCGCCATGGGCCCCACCGTCAGGACCGGACAACAGTGTCGTAAAAAAGCTACACAACCTCCTCAGTGCGGCCAGGATGAGTAAGCAGCACAGTGCCTCTGGCAATAACTTCCACCCACACCCCCGTTACCCCCCCCCCCGCCCACCCTACCTGGAGGGTGACCAGATTCCACCCACAAACAGTATGCACGCACCCCATCCTGCACCGTATGCCAGCACTCACAACCTCCGCCATGGCCGGTGCAGAGACAAACCCCCCGCTGACGCTCCCGCGCATGTGCCAACTCGCGCCGGCCAGCAGAGGCCCTTCGCCGCCAGTTCGCATGGCGTCAAGCCCCTTCCACGCCAGTTGGCATGGTGCCAACGCCGCCGGCGTCAGCCTAGCGCCTGAAGGTGCAGAGTGGTTCACGCCACTCCTCGGCGCCGGGACCGCCCGCCCTGCCGGGTAGGGGAGAATCCTGCCCAATTTGTCTGCAGTTAACCCTTTGGGGGACTTCTGCTTTATCATTTTTTCACATTTCATTACATTTACGTTTATAGGATCTTTTCTGTTACTTTGCTTTTTCTCGGGTTTTATGGGTTCCTTAGGTTTTATCATCAGACCTTCATGTTTCAAATGACATCTTTCGCATTTTTCTTAACGTGCTGGAAAGGCCCCCTAGTCAGAGAATCTGGAGGTGATAAGAGCGTCCTATGTGCCCCAGTCCAGGTACACCCCTTGACATTCAATGACATTATAATCACTGAACTCCCCCCCACTGTCAACACCTTGATGGTTACCATTGACCAGAAACTTAACTGAACAAGCCATATAAATAATGTGGCTGCAAGAGCATGTCAGAGGCTATGAATCTTCAGGCGTGCAACTCACCTCCTGATTGCCGAAAATCTATCCACCATCTGCAAGGCACAATTATTACGAAACACTGGGCTAGGACATGGTCAATTCCAGCCCCCCTTGACCCGGAGTCGCAATACTATTGAATTACTCAATAATTCTTAGAAGAATACCCAAAGTCTTTGGCCCTTGGCTGCCAAATAATTACAGCCATCAGGTTTATAGTCATCAGGTAAACTCAATTACTTATTATTTGTAACAAGAACTATAATAAAATATGCAGCAAATACAACTGGTTAACTATTACCAAATTCATAATTCCTTCAACTTTAACCTGCCCCCACCCTCTACATGCACACACAAAGCAAACAAACACAGAGGGGAAGGGAGGGGTGAAAATAATAAGGATGAAAGAAAAAAGATAAGAGCCTTTGTTTTAGATGGCTATTTCCAGCACCTTCCTTTTCTTCAAACTTTATTTTACTTTACTGTAGATTCATTCAGCTCTCTGTAGTTTCAGAAATACAGCAGCTTTTTTGGAGAGAACATGAGGGAGAGAGAGAGAGCGCAGGTCCCTTCCATTGAGCACTAGGATTCAAATTCTGCTTTCCTTAAGTCTCTGAAAATCATCCCACTCAGGCAGGATCCACTTACCACCTGTTACCGGGTAACCCAATTCGTTGGCACCAGCCAACCAATCAAACCGAGTTCTACCCTAATTCCATGGCACTGAAAGTCTTAGTTCTGTTGTCCAAAGCTTGCAGAGTGTACGATATTATAACTTTTGAATTTCCTTCTTATCCTGCTCGACTTAAAGGTATATGTTAATTAAGCATCCACGGATGAAAATGACAACAGCAAAAATAAACAAAGGGGACAAAAACGAAACAACAGGAAGGGGCCTTACACACGTAAAGAGTGATGGAATACTCCCCTTCCCTGGATGAGGGCAGTTCCAACAACACTCAAGAAACTTGACACCATCCAGGACAAAGCAGCTCGCTTGATTGGCACCCCATATATAAACATTCAATTCCTCCACTGCTGACGCACAGTAGCAGCAGTGTGTATCATCTACAAGATGCACTGCAGCAACTCACAAAGACTCCTCAGACAGTGCTTTCTAAACCCATGACCATTACCATCTAGAAGGACAAGGTCAACAGATATCTGGGAACATCACTACCTGGAGACTTCCCCTCCAAGTCGCTCACCATCCTGACTTGGAAATATATTGCCATTCCTTCGCTGTTGCTGGGTCAATAATCCTGGCGCTCTCTCCAGCATTGTGGTTGTACCTACACCACATAGACTGCACTGTGGTTGTACCTACACCACATGGATTGCAGCTCACCACCTCCTTCTCAAGAACAATTATGGATGGGCAATGAGTGCTGGCCTTGCCAGTGGAGCTGACATCCCTTGAATGAATAAAAATGACATATGCCAGTATAAAGCCTCTCAAAATAACTGAAACCTTAACGCAGAATTGATATGGATTATTCTGTTTATGGACTGAACTACAATTAGTCCACTATTATGTACGGTAAAATCTTTCAAACAGAATGAATGCATTGAGTATTTAACATTAATGACTTGAAATTCACCATGGTTACTACTTGGCTGACTGAGGGTAAAGGACAAACATAGCCCAAAGCATTAACTTAATCCTTTACCTCATCCACCTTTAAAAAAGGTTAGAGAGGGTTGTAGGATTTCCAAAGGATAAAAGCCCACTTCATTCTGCACGATCAACTTTCTCAAAAGAGGAGAAAAAGAAAAGGCGTTGAACGTTTGGCAGACACTTTTTTGAGGGTTTTCTTTGAGTTTTGAGAAAGGTCAGCAGCTCAGTTGTAACTGCCTCTCAACTCTACAGTTAATCAATCTAACTTTTAGATTTAGATTCTGACCATTGGGAGAAGGCCATTACATTTTATTTATTGCATATAACTCCCTCCATCGGGAGCAAAAGGCCTAGTCATCTGAAAGACTATCAGAAGCAGGATGAAAGATCTCCATTCTAGAGGACAATGGATCAACAGATAAATAGATAAATCTGTGATTTGAGTGTCAGCATTCTTTCTTTTACCTCATGGAATCAAATTACATTTCATAATACAATACCACAGATGCAGGAAATCTGAAATAAAAACAAAAAATGCTGGAAATCGTCAGCAGGCCTGGCAGCATCTGTACGGAGAGAAAAACAGTTTAAAACCATAACTCAGTTTTTCTGTCTGCGGTTGCTGCCAAACCTGCTGAGTATTTCCAGGATTTTCTCTTTTTATTTTCAGATCTATAACCACTTCCCGTGCTTCGGCGTTGGCATTAAGCTCACAGATACTGAGGGGCTGGTTTAGCTCACTGAGCTAAATCGCTGGCTTTTAAAGCAGACCAAGCAGGCCAGCAGCACGGTTCGATTCCCATACCAGCCTCCCCGGACAGGCGCCGGAATGTGGCGACTAGGGGCTTTTCACAGTAACTTCATTGAAGCCTACTCATGACAATAAGCGATTTTCATTTTATTTTTTCAAAAACAAAGTTTCCATCTTTCCATCTTTCCATCCCTCCTCCAACTCACACATATAACCTAATTTTGCTTAGTGGACCACCTCCCCCCCCCCCTCCCAAGTAACCCCCCTCCCTTGAGCAGACCCCTATTCCCTAACCCCTAGGAGTTAGCAATTGTTAGGATACAGGACCAGACACCAACTTTTGTTAGGATGCCAGGCGAGAACCCAAAACAAATCTTCAATTTGTAAAACTAAGAGGAAAGGATACTTCACCCCAGGAGTGATTCACCAACAGGTGGCTGTTAGCTAAAACAAACTATAATTTAAACACAGAATTACATCAACATCATATACATAGCTTTACAATTAACAGTTAAATGGTTCTTAACTAAAATTAAAAAACTTTAACTTACAATCTACACCTGGCGCTAATTCCAATTAAGCAATCCAACACAGTTCAAATTCCACTTATAAATAAAGTTAAACAAACAGGTTACTTGCTTTTCTGTGCTGATCTTTGAAGAGGCGAACCCTTTCAGGAACAAACTGAAAATTCTTTCTGTCTTTTTGGACTCTTCTGCTTAACCTAACAGCATTTTGCAAAACTGCAAACTACAGGCCGACCTGGCTCCTCCCATTAATTACATAATCTATATCTCACTAACATGTTCCATCACCTACGTGGCTAGGACTAAATACAATTCTCATGAATCATTTATTCTCCAGCGAATCTTCAGCAATCAAAACAATAGTTAATTAGCCATCACTCCGTAAACAAGTAAATGGTTAAAATCAATCATTTCCTCCCCTTTTATGACTCCTTAATCACAGCTTTAGTAGGCACACTGCCTGTATGTATTTTAACCCTGGGTCTTTAATAACATTACTGCCACAAATATGAAATACAATAAATAACAATTTCTACATTTATCACATTTCTTGCCTTTAACATTGGTATTGCTGCACATACTGACAAAGGTATCAGTGTACAAAGAAGCTGTCAGAGGAAGGAATGACCTACTATCCGTGTGGAGTTCGCACATTCTGTCCGTGTCTGCTTGGGTCTCACCACTACAACCCAAAGAGGTACCGGGTAGGTGGACTGACCACACTAAATTGCCCCTTAATTGCAAAAAAGAGCAAGAAAACACCAAATCTTTTCAAACGGAATTTTGATTGTATTTTCATCACAAATATCAATTATACACTTTTGAGGAGGTTGCTGATAGATTTAAATGGGTGTGCGATCCAGCTCCGAGTGAGCTCCGTTCTACAGAAAGTTTAGGTATGTAATACACTGAGGGGCCAAAATATTGAGTGATCTTACCTCCCAGGAGAAAGTTACCACTCAGCAAGAGCATGCGCCAGAGACATGATCACAGTAATTTGTCACCTATTCTCCAATAGGTATTTCCATTGATCAAGTCATTCCCAATGTAATTGATTTCTTTCAAGCACTATGAGTGTACGCCTCTGTTTGTGTTACCCTAAGTTACCCTGCTTTACTGTAATACCCTGCATAAAAATCAACTTGCATTTTTGTAATATAAAGTGTTAATATTAAATAGATAGTCTACATCATTAGCAATGTAAGATCACGTGACAACAGAATTTCACTTCATTTCCTGTCAGATGTTCATTGTGAAGACTATTATATTCGAGACCGACTTCAACTTATTTACAACTGAATTATTTGGAGTGGTAAGGAATTGGGAAATAATACACAAGATGCTAAGGTTTAAAGGATCGTAAATAATCCCAATAATGGTAATGCAATTTTTCAAAGCTTCAGAAAGGACTTCATGGAATAAAGCATATCTACCTTTGCTTGGCGATCAGAATGTAATTTTTTTTTAAAAATTTCAATTTAGGGGCAATTTAGCATTGCCGATCCACCTACCCTGCACATATTTGGGTTGTGGGGGTGAGACCCATGTAGACACATGGAGAAAGTGAAAACTCCACACGGACAGTGATCCGGGGCCAGGATCGAACCCGGATCCTTGGCGCGTGAGCCAGCAGTGCTAACCACTGCGCCACCGTGCCGCCCATCAGAATGTAATTTTGAGATGTGTTGGTGGGCACATAAGGGTTCAATCTGGCCGTTTATTCCCACAAGGCCTCTTCAACCCAAAATGGATTCTGTAACTTCCATAGATGCTTCCAGTAGGGGTCATCACACCAAACAAATGTTGGAAACATGAAGAGAAGGTAACATCGTGACACCAACTGAATTATAACATTGGTTTGATGCTGGCACTACTATCTTGGAGTTCAATGCTGCAACCTATGTCTTCTTCTAAATTTGCATAGCTGAAGACATGGCATGCAGGAACTCCACAGGCATAATAATCAACAACTTGCAGGCTAGTTGCTGGATTATGTTTTCCAGATGTTTCCCCATTTTTCTGCATTTGGATGCTTTTCCATATTTGGTAACAGTTTCAATAGACTACACAGAGTGGTCTGGCTTGTGAAGGGGTATATTATTTGTGCCTGAAAGGTTTGTGTACAGACGAGACGTGGGTGGCCTTGCAGTGCTTCCATTTGGCATTGAGCATGACTGACAGAATGAGTAGAGGTCACACAGAGCAGAATAAGCTGATAAAGTGGGAGGAGGAGGAGTAAGAGTGGAAGAAGGGCTAACAATAGTTGTCCTTTCCATCATCACTGTTTCCTCCAGAAGGGTTGAAAAATGGAGGAGTGCCTCTCCTCCTCCCATTCATTTCTGCAACCTTTTGGTGTGGGCCACCGTCTCCTTCAAGAATGAGGGAAGTGTGTCAGTGAACTATGTTTGGCTGATGTGGCTGCAATGGTTGAATAACTGCTAGTATGTACAGCCTATAATTTGTGGGTGTGAGCTTTGCAATTGTGCAAGAGTGTAGGGATATGGCAATGAATGATAGATATGAGTCCTGATTGATAGATTGTTGGCTGGTGAGTGATGGGGATGTAGTGAACTGGGAAGTAGACGAAACTAGTGGTGCAACTTTAAGAAAATGGTGTTTGAAGATAATGTTATGACGATGGCAATTCATGTAAGATCATTAAACCTCTTCCTGCATTATGTCCATGTCTCAGGGCCCCTGGTGTGGACCTTCATTACCATCTCATCATTGCCTTTTCACTGTATGCACTGGTGGCCTTTGCACACCTTTGAGACTACAGGACATCTCTCCTCCTTCATAGCTCTTCCACCAAGGACACCAGTGCAGCATTCAAAAATTTGCTGCAAGATCATCCATTGTTGAACTTTCTACAGAACAGCAATCTGAATCAACTCAGCATTGGCAACGACCAAAGTGCACCTTCCCTTTTCGGCGATGCAGGGTCGCTTCAAATAGTCATAGGCACTCATGATAATGGGTCCCCTGCTCATGTGCGCAGCCAATGAATAGCGCTGGATGCACTGGCTGGATGCAGCAGTCATTGAAATGAGCAGGTTGCACACATTCGCAGCTCTGCCTACAATGGAGAAGGGCACAGACTTATGGTGCATTGTGATCCCTGTGCCAATATCTGGGAGTTATTCCATTTAACCCCAGCCACAATACACATCCAATTTTATACATTCAAACATGCATTCAACATGATGACAGAACTGATGAACACTGAAAGATACCTTCTGTTTTATATTTTTAAATCCTCTGAAGAGGTGGATGTCAATCAACTGTGTTCAAAAGACAAGTTTTCTTGAAATATTCATTCAGAATATCACCAAGACCCCATGTAATTCAAACGAGAAAATAAATGATAGTGTCTGAAACTCAAATACTATTACCTGCTCGAAGTTCAAATCATAATAGTAGACAATCCAATTCATATCTGGTTCAAAGAAGGCTCTGGTCTCAAGTCAGTCAAAATGTCCCTGAACGGCCATTTTAAATCCTAACCCTTCAACTAAAATGCAATTCTAAAACCCAGTGAACTCAATTTTTAAATAGATATTCAAGAGAATTTTAGGGTGAATTTTGCACACATTTTCATTTAGTACGTAAATGGAACATTCACCCCCACTTCTGAAAAGCAGGGAATGTACAGGGAGGGTCTGGTTAGAAAATCCCATCGCAATTTTAAATGCTGAAAAATATGCTGCAATGTTGCATCTGTTATTTAGCTTGTTATTCTCAAGGCCCTGGGTCCATTCCACAGTCCTTCAACTTAGTTTTGATGAGCACGGCTCAATGATTGTTCGAGTGTCTTGCAACTGCTGTCCAGATTTTTCATTTCTCCCTGAGGACGGGCAGTTCAGATGTCAAAAAAAACAGTTGCAGTAATTTTAATTACAAAGTTCCCAGTTCAACCCCATTGCAATTTTATACAGACATCCTGGACAGGGAGAAGAGTTTCAGGTGGGAGATTTCATCTGTCTTCCAGTCAGCCAGGCAGAACTCCAGGGCAGGCTGCAGAGGCCAAGCCTGATCTCCATTCTCAGTGGGTGGGCAGGAGGTGGTGGTTAACAAGGGGGCACGTCCGATTCCAGCCATGCCAGTCTTTGTATGGGGGAGGGGGACATGCGCATGAGGGGTTAGGCTTTTGCTTCACTTGGCCCACAAGCAGTTTTGTAAAGGCACCTCTCTTACGACTGAAGCTGTCCATCTCTCCCTTCAACTGTCAGGTTTCCTGAGTTGGCCTACATGCAACTTAAATCAAAGGCTGTCAGCCTTATCAAAATGTTTGAATTGCCAAACCCACCTCTTGAGAGTGTTTCTTCATAAAATAGGGCAACAGTTTTTGCTGTATGTAATTCTGTAGTCAGGTAATCTTCTGAAAGCCCTTGATAGTCTTGCTCTTCCCATGCTCTGCAGAGAATAAATAATCTCAAGATTCACCAAATTGTACTCTCCAGAGTCTAAATCTGGAGATGTTTCAAACTGGTCAAGAATCACATGTCATACAGCAATGGCATGGTGGAACACAGAGGCACAAAAACAGAACTAAATTAATCTTTGGGTCTTCTCATCATAATCAAGGCCAGCTGTGAACAACAAAATGGGACACGATTGCGCAGCGGTATTGTCACTGGACGAATAATCCAGAGACTCAGAGTAATGGTCTGGAGACCCAGGTTTAAATCCCACCATGGCAGATGGTGAAATTTGAATTCAATAAAAATCTGGAATTAATGAGAACCATGACAGGGATGGTGCAGGCGGGAGGGATTCAGATTTCTGGATAACTGGGGCTCTTTCTGGGGAAGGTGGGACCTCTATAGACAGGATGGTCTACATCTGAACCTGAGGGGCACCAATATCCTGGGGGGGAGATTTGTTAGTGCTCTTTGGGGGGGTTTTAACTTAATTCAGCAGGGGCATGGGAACCTGGATTGTAGTTTTGGGGTACGGGAGATTGAGAGTATAGAGGTCAGGAGCACAGATTTGACTTCGCAAGAGGGTGCCAGTGTTCAGGTAGGTGGTTTGAAGTGTGTCTACTTCAATGCCAGGAGTATACGAAATAAGGTAGGGGAACTGGCAGCATGGGTTGGTACCTGGGACTTCGATGTTGTGGCCATTTCAGAGACATGGATAGAGCAGGGACAGGAATGGTTGTTGCAGGTTCCGGGGTTTAGGTGTTTTAGTAAGCTCAGAGAAGGGGGCAAAAGAGGGGGAGGTGTGGCGCTGCTAGTCAAGGACAGTATTACGGTGGCGGAAAGGATGCTAGATGGGGACTCTTCTTCTGAGGTAGTATGGGCTGAGGTTAGAAACAGGAAAGGAGAGGTCACCCTGTTGGGAGTTTTCTATAGGCCACCTAATAGTTCTAGGGATGTAGAGGAAAGGATGGCGAAGATGATTCTGGAAAAGAGCGAAAGTAACAGGGTAGTTGTTATGGGAGACTTTAACTTTCCAAATATTGACTGGAAAATATATAGTTCGAGTACATTAGATGGATCATTCTTTGTACAATGTGTGCAGGAGGGTTTCCTGACACAATATGTTGACAGGCCAACAAGAGGCGAGGCCACATTGGATTTGGTTTTGGGTAATGAACCAGGCCAGGTGTTAGATCTGGAGGTAGGTGAGCACTTTGGAAACAGTGACCACAATTCGGTGACCTTTACGTTAGTGATGGAAAGGGATAAGTATACCCCGCAGGGCAAGAGTTATAGCTGGGGGAAGGGCAATTATGATGCCATTAGACATGACTTAGGATGTGTTGGTTGGAGAAGTAGGCTGCAAGGGTTGGGCACACTGGATATGTGGAGCTTGTTCAAGGAACAGCTATTGCATGTTCTTGATAAGTACGTACCAGTCAGGCAGGGAGGAAGGGGTCGAGCGAGGGAACCGTGGTTTACCAAAGAAGTGGAATCTCTTGTTAAGAGGAAGAAGGAGGCCTACGTGAAGATGAGGCATGAAGTTTCAGTTGGGGCGTTTGATAGTTACAAGGAAGCGAGGAAGGATCTAAAGAGAGAGCTGAGACGAGCAAGGAGGGGACATGAGAAGTCTTTGGCAGGTAGGATCAAGGAAATCCCAAAAGCTTTCTATAGGTATGTCAGGAATAAAAGAATGACTAGGGTAAGAGTAGGGCCAGTCAAGGACAGTGGTGGTAAGTTGTGTGTGGAGGCTGAGGAGATAAGCGAGATACTAAATGAATACTTTTCATCAGTATTCACTCAAGAAAAAGATAATATTGTGGAGGAGAATGCTGAGACCCAGGCTATTAGAATAGATGGCATTGAGGTACGTAGGGAAGAAGTGTTGGCAATTCTGGACAAGGTGAAAATAGATAAGTCCCCGGGGCCGGATGGGATTTATCCTAGGATTCTCTGGGAAGCCAGGGAAGAGATTGCTGAGCCTTTGGCTTTGATTTTTATGTCATCATTGGCTACAGGAATAGTGCCAGAGGACTGGAGGATAGCAAATGTGGTCCCTTTGTTCAAGAAGGGGAGTAGAGATAACCCCGGTAACTATAGGCTGGTGAGCCTAACGTCTGTGGTGGGTAAAGTCTTGGAGAGGATTATAAAAGATACGATTTATAATCATCTAGATAGGAATAATATGATTAGGGATAGTCAGCATGGTTTTGTGAAGGGTAGGTCATGCCTCACAAACCTTATCGAGTTCTTTGAGAAGGTGACTGAACAGGTAGACGAGGGTAGAGCAGTTGATGTGGTGTATATGGATTTCAGTAAAGCGTTTGATAAGGTTCCCCACGGTCGGCTATTGCAGAAAATACGGAGGCTGGGGATTGAGGGTGATTTAGAGATGTGGATCAGAAATTGGCTAGTTGAAAGAAGACAGAGAGTGGTAGTTGATGGGAAATGTTCAGAATGGAGTTCAGTTACGAGTGGCGTACCACAAGGATCTGTTCTGGGGCCGTTGCTGTTTGTCATTTTTATAAATGACCTAGAGGAGGGCGCAGAAGGATGGGTGAGTAAATTTGCAGACGACACTAAAATCGGTGGAGTTGTAGACAGTGCGGAAGGATGTTGCAGGTTACAGAGGGACATAGATAAGCTTCAGAGCTGGGCTGAGAGGTGGCAAATGGAGTTTAATGTGGAGAAGTGTGAGGTGATTCACTTTGGAAAGAATAACAGGAATGCGGAATATTTGGCTAATGGTAAAATTCTTGGTAGTGTGGATGAGCAGAGGATCTCGGTGTCCATGTACATAGATCCCTGAAAGTTGCCACCCAGGTTGATAGGGTTGTGAAGAAGGCCTATGGTGTGTTGGCCTTTATTGGTAGAGGGATTGAGTTCCGGAGCCATGAGGTCATGTTGCAGTTGTACAAAACTCTAGTACGGCCGCATTTGGAGTATTGCGTACAGTTCTGGTCGCCTCATTATAGGAAGGACGTGGAAGCCTTGGAACGGGTGCAGAGGAGATTTACCAGGATGTTGCCTGGTATGGAGGGAAAATCTTATGAGGAAAGGCTGATGGACTTGAGGTTGTTTTCGTTAGAGAGAAGAAGGTTAAGAGGTGACTTAATAGAGGCATACAAAATGATCAGAGGGTTAGATAGGGTGGACAGCGAGAGCCTTCTCCCGCGGATGGAGGTGGCTAGCACGAGGGGACATAGCCTTAAATTGAGGGGTAATAGATATAGGACAGAGGTCAGAGGTGGGTTTTTTACGCAAAGAGTGGTGAGGCCGTGGAATGCCCTACCTGCAACAGTAGTGAACTCGCCAACATTGAGGGCATTTAAAAATTTATTGGATAAGCATATGGATGATAAGGGCATAGTGTAGGTTAGATGGCCTTTAGTTTTTTTTCCATGTCGGTGCAACATCGAGGGCCGAAGGTCCTGTACTGCGCTGTATCGTTCTATGTTCTATGTTCTATGAAAATAATTATTGACCATCGTTAAAAAAAAATCTGGTTGATTAATGTCCTTTCGAGAAAGAAATATGTTATCTTCATCTGGTCTGGCCTACACATGATTCCAGGCCTCCAGCAGCTTGGTTGATAGTTAAATACCCTCTGAAATGGCCACTTAATTCAAGCACAATTAGGGATAGGCAATAAATGCTGAGCCATCCATCCAGTGACACCCACATCTTATGAATGAATTAAAAACAAATGAGGCACTTTTAAGCATACAGATTCAAAAGGGGCCATATTTGTTATCTCAAGCCTGGAGGAGCACTCAAACTGCTTCCCACTCCACCAGAAGTAAATTTCTGAATTTTATGGCCTTTTTTGAGTAGCCATTACAGGTCTTTTTAAGAGACTATGGTCAGGCTGAGTGAGAGCAGGCAGAGCTTGCACATCACAACACTGAGATGCACACTGTGCTTATTTCAGGCAGCTGCCAGAGTTACCTAAATGAAAGACCCCATTAATATCGTAGTGGCCTGAACACAAGAGCCGGTTGGGCACTGCCTTTGTTCGTGTCTGTTTTACTCCCACAGAAGGGGAGCATCAATGTTAAGGTGCAATCCCTCAAAATTCCCTTTGTAATTAACTGTGACTAATTTTACTGCATTTGAAACAAGCTTCAGGCAATTAAGTTTAATGTCTCGTTTGGAGTAAGGACCCCCCCAAACAAATTCTGAAAATAGGTTTATCATTTCCGCAGTTATTATCATTCAGCAATCAAGAAGCTATTTCAAGCATCTTTGAGAAGATTGACAGTTCAGATTTAGAATGCAGCTCATTCATTGAACTTTCTGCAACATATAATTTTTTTCGATGTCATCTGCTGCCTTGAGTTACAGGTACTGCTTTCTTTCTAAATGCTGAACCAGCTCCGCCACTTCCTACTGCCTCTATTTTAATTTACTCTCATGCTTCATTTGCGACTCAGTCAGCTGTCTGACACTGAAATATTGTTCTGGTAAACACGAGTGCATCATGAAAAAAGTTCCTTTGCAATTTGTTGAGGTTTTATTCATAAGTCTTCAACAATTTCTTGCCTTTCTTTCCTCTGAACAATATCTTACCTGGACAATTTTGCCCCCTTCCCAAACAGTTGCATGGAAAATGGCGGCCCGGTGGCACAGTATTTAGCACTGTTGCCTCACAGCACCTGGGACCCAGGTTCAATTCCAGCCTTGGGTCACTGTCTGTGTGGCGTTTGTACGTTCCCCATGTGTGCGTGGGTTTCCTCCGGGCCACGGTTTCCTCCCACAGTCCAAAGATGTGCAGGCTATGTGGATTGGCCATTCTAAATTGTCCTTTTGCGTCCAAAGGTTAGATGGGGTTATGGGGTTAAGGGATAGGGCGGGGAAGTGGGCCTAGGTAGGGTGTTCTTTCAGAGGGCCTCTGTAGACTCGATGGGCCGAATGGCCTCCTTCTGCACAGTAGGAAGTCTATGATCTTATGATGGCATTAGTTCCTCATTCAGCATGCCATGGGTTATGTGGAAGCATCAACATGGAATTCCAGGAGATGATTCGTTCATAGTAATTATTCAATCTGGCCCCATGTTATCCTCATCTGACCAATTACAGATGCGCATTTCAACTGCTGGTCCTATTCGCACCTCTGTGTCAGTAGGTCATTGTGGTGATATGACCTGCATACCTGTCTGCCATTGGGGAAGAACACCGGCTTACCATTGGCCCTGGTCGGTCATGTGCCTCTCGACCGATTGGCCGAGAGGCTGAGTTAACCACGCCTCCATTAACGAGGTATAAATGGACAAATGCCCGGCGATCGTCCATTCCATTGTAGACGATCGCAGAGCTGTGTTCTAGTCTATTAAAGCCTGACTTTTGTAAAGCACACGTCTCGCGTACAATTGATGGCACATCAGTCATGAATTCAAGTTTCAGTCCAGAGTGTTTGTAGTAATCCACGGGAGGCAGGAGTTCCGTCACCACACCAATATTTATTTACAATAACGATATCACAGGAGCAGCTCCAAACAGTGCTGCTAGCAGTCCAGTCAACTTAAGACTGGTTCACAAAGCCTGCACAGGTGCTTATATGGGCCCCCACAATGAGCTATCATTGAGGGAGCTCATAGTCCAATTGGCCAACCAATAAAGCTAATTGGAGTTCATTACACCCCTCCCCCCCAAGGTCCGAGGAATTCCTGCCAGCTGGCATTTCTCTGAGCTTCCTGCTCCTCATGTCTGGGTCTGTCACCTGTGTCGTCCGCCGGGTCGTTCTCCGACGTGGGCGGGGTGTACCTTATATGTGCCCGTCTTTTCCTTGATGACCTCCTTGGAAGTTGTTCCTCCTCCTTGGGGGGAGGTGTCGCAGCGGCCTCGTCGAACGTGTCCATCTCCAACTCTGACGACTGGATGACCGGGTCTGGAGAAATTGCTCGGGGCTGGGGTATCCTTTCCGTTTGGGCTATCCCAGCTTGAGGCGGTCCTGCTTCGCCTGCCTCCATGTGTGGTTCCGCTGCCCTTATTTTGTCTAGGTGTTTCTTCGGCACCTTACCTCCTATCGAAACCTCATAGGATATGGCCCCTGTTTGGGACTCTACCGTACCTTTGACCCATGTTGATCCATTCCCATAATTCTTGACCCAGACCGGTGCCCCCACTTGGAAATGTCTCTGCTGCCGACTATTATCATGCCCCCTGCGTTGGGCCTCCTGTTGTTTCTCCATTTTCCCCGTTAAATTTGGGAAAAGGAGACTCAGCCTCGTTCGCAGCCGCCTTCCCATTAAGAGTTCAGCTGGCGGTATGCCCGTTGTGGAATGCGGTGTGGTCCTGTAATCAAACAGCCAGGGGGAGAGCTTTGTGTCCACTGACGCTGCCGGCTGCTTCTTGAGTCCCGCTTTAAGTGTCTGGACCGCTCTCTCTGCCAGGCCGTTGGTCGCTGGATGGTAAGGGGCCGTTTTGATGTGACAGACTCCATTTTCCTTCAGCATTTGCTTCTCGCATTCCCGGTCTGTGCTCCAGAACGTATCTATACGCCGCCAGGAGCAATGCCCAACGTTGGATTCTAGCTGATACAATAGGGGGTATTGACTTGTCTTCTTTTAATAACCCGAATAACGGCTTATGGTCCGTCACTATGGTGAATTTCCGCCCGTACAGATACCGGTGAAATTTTTCTTACTGCGAATATCACCGCCAGTCCTTCCTTCTCGATTTGGGCATACTTCCTCTCAGCCATCACCAAGGCCCTCAAAGCATAGGCTATTGGCCGTTCTTCCCGTTCCTTCCTCTATGGGCTAAGATGGCTCCTACCCCGTAAGGTGATGCATCACAACTGACCACCAACTCCTTCCTTGGGTTATAATGCTCTAGGACATTTTCAGATGACAGCTGTTCCGTAATGTCCCTAAATGCTCGGTTTTGGCGGGCGGACCATTTCCATTCTTGCCCTTTTTTTAGCAGCTGGTGGAGTGGTTCTAGGATGGACGCCTATTTTCAATAAATTTTCCGTAATAGGTTACCAACCCTAGAAATGATCGTAACTCCTGGACCGTGGTGTGAGCTGGGGCTTCTTTTATTGCCCTTACTCAGTCTTCTAATGGGTGTAAGCCTGACTCATCTACTTTATATCCCAGGTACGTCACTTGTGGGACCAGAAAAACACATTTTTCCCTTTTTAACCGTACGGTTGCCTTTGCGAAATGCCTGAGCACTTCCTCCAGGTTCCTTAAGTGTTCCCTGTTTGTCCTACCCGTGATTAAGACATCGTCCAAATAAATCGCCACCTGCGGTAGTCGCTGCAGAATATTTTCCATCGTACGCTGGAATATAGCGCAGGCTGATGATACTCCGAAAGGTAGCCTCGTATAACAAAAAGGCCCTTCAGGGTGTTGATCGTAGCGAACGTCTGGGAGTCCTTGTCCAGTTTTAACTGCAGGTAGGCATGGCTCATGTCCAGTTTCGTGAACAAAAGCCCACCTGCCAATTTGGCATATAGGTCGTCTATTTTCGGGATTGGGTATTTGTCCAGCAGTGCGTATTTGTTTACTGTCTGATTGAAATCTCCACAGGCGTATCGAGCCATCTGGCTTCAAAATTGGTACCACTGGCACTGCCCATTCTGAGAACTGTACTGGTCTGATAATGCCGTCGCGCCGTAACCTTTCTATTTCATCATCTACTTTGAGTACTCCACTCAACTGCCCACTTCCACTCTGGAAAATTTTCATCCAATCTAATATTAGGTCTTTCAGCCAGTTTTGTCCAATTAAGCTCGGTCCGGAGCCCTCTACTATCGTCAACGGTAATCTGAGCAATTTTTTCTCATATTCCACGGGTACATGAGTCGTGCCTAGAACTTCCAGGGGTTCCCCCGTGTAGGATTTAAGTTCCGTCTATGTTTTTGTTAGGGTTAGTGGCTGGAGTCCATCTTTGATTTTTCTAAATGCTGCCACTCCCATTACTGATACGGCTGCACCCGTGTCTATTTCCATTATTGCCGGCCGCCCGTTCACCCATGGGGTAATCTTAATGGGTTCTGCTTTCTTCGTTGCAATACTATGTAATTGTTCCCCTTCGGAGGAGGATGGGGCGTCTATGTTGTGTACTTCCCTGCGTCCCCACCTGCTATTCCTCTTTTGCCACCTCCTTCTAGGGTTTCTGTCGCTGTTACCCCACTCTGTCTGGTGCCAGAAACGGTCCTTCTCTGTTGGGGGAGCCTCAGCCGGTACTTGCCTCTGTCTCCAGTTAGTCCTGGCAGACTTGGGGGCAGTTCTGGGGTTTTCCTTTTTCCCTCTATTCCTCAGGTTTTTCCTGAGAGCGGCTATCTGGTAGCAGGACCCGTTGTGGTAGTCCTAGATTCTACATAGCGAAACGGGAAGACAGGGAGTCAGTCACGAATTTCTTGACCCGCCTGAGAAGGCTGTCGGAAAAATGTGAGTTCGGCCCGACGCTAAATGAAATGCTTCGGGACCGGTTAGTGTGTGGTATAAACGACCTCACAATACAGAAACGCCTGTTGGCGGAAACAGAGCTAGACTGCAGGCAGACATTACAGCTCGCACTGTCCCTCAAAAAGGCAGCAAGTGGGGCGCAGGAACTACAGGGCACGCCAATGGAGGTAGATACCTGTGAGAGGGACTACCACAACGGGTCCTGCTACCAGATAGCTGCTCTCAGGAAAAACCTGAGGAATAGAGGGAAAAAGGAAAACCCCAGAACTGCCCCCAAGTCTGCCAGGACTAACTGGAGACAGAGGGAAGTACCGGCTGAGGCTCCCCCAACAGAGAAGGACCGTTTCTGGCACCAGACAGAGTGGGGTAACAGCGACAGAAACCCTAGAAGGAGGTGGCAAAAGAAGAATAGCAGGTGGGGACGCAGGGAAGTACACAACATAGACGCCCCATCCTCCTCCGAAGGGGAACAATTACATAATATTGCAACGAAGAAAGCAGAACCCATTAAGATTACCCCATGGGTGAACGGGCGGCCGGCAATAATGGAAATAGACACGGGTGCAGCCGTATCAGTAATGGGAGTGGCAGCATTTAGAAAAATCAACGATGGACTCCAGCCACTAACCCTAACAAAAACATAGACGAAACTTAAATCCTACACGGGGGAACCCCTGGAAGTCCTAGGCACGACTCATGTACCCGTGGAATATGAGAAAAAATTGCTCAGATTACCGTTGACGATAGTAGAGGGCTCCGGACCGAGCTTAATTGGACAAAACTGGCTGAAAGACCTAATATTAGATTGGATGAAAATTTTCCAGAGTGGAAGTGGGCAGTTGAGTGGAGTACTCCAAAAATACCCGGAGGTCTTCCTGGAAGGTTTGGTGGAAATCATAGACGCCAAAGCAACTTTGCACGTAGACCCAGAAGCCCTTCCGAAATTTTGTAAGGCCAGGCCGGTACCTTTTGCATTAAGGAAGAAAGTAGATGACGAAATAGAAAGGTTACGGCGCGACGGCATTATCAGACCAGTACAGTTCTCAGAATGGGCAGCACCGGTGGTACCAATTGTGAACCCAGACGGCTCGATACGTCTCTGTGGAGATTTCAAACAGACGGTAAACAAATACGCACTGCTGGACAAATACCCAATCCCGACAATAGACGACCTACATGCCAAATTGGCAGGTGGGCTTTTGTTCACGAAACTGGACATGAGCCACGCCTACCTGCAGTTAAAACTGGACAAGGACTCCCATAAGTTCGCTACGATCAACACCCTGAAGGGCCTTTTCGTTATACTAGGCTACCTTTCAGAGTGTCATCAGCCTGCGCTATATTCCAGCGTACGATGGAAAATATTCTGCAGGGACTACCGGAGGTGGCAATTTATTTGGACGATGTCTAAATCACGGGTAGGACAAACAGGGAACACTTAAGGAACCTGAAGGAAGTGCTCAGGCGTATCGCAAAGGCAGGCGTACGGCTAAAAAGGGAAAAATGTGTTTTTCTGGCCCCACAAGTGACGTACCTGGGATATAAAGTAGACGAGTCAGGCTTACACCCATTAGAAGACAGAGTAAGGGCAATAAAAGAAGCCCCAGCTTCCACCATGGTCCAGAAGTTACGATCATTTCTAAGGTTGGTAACCTATTATGGAAAATTTATTGAAAATAGGGCATCCATCCTAGAACCCCTCCACCAGCTACTAAAAAAGGGGCAAGAATGGAAATGGTCCACCCGCCAAAACCGAGCATTTAGGGACATTAAGGAACAGCTGTCATCCGAAAATGTCCTAGAGCATTATGACCCAAGGAAGGAGTTGGTGGTCACTTGTGATGCATCCCCCAATGTTGTAGGAGCCGTCTTGGCCCATAGAGGAAGGAATGTGGAAGAACGGCCAATAGCCTATGCTTCGAGGACCTTGGCGATGGCTGAGAGGAAGTACGCCCAAATCGAGAAGGAAGGACTGGCGGTGATATTCGCAGTTCAAAAATTTCACCAGTATCTGTACGGGCGGAAATTCACCATAAGCCGTTATTCGTGTTATTAAAAGAAGACAAGTCAATACCCCCGATTGCATCAGCTAGAATCCAATGCTGGGCACTCCTGGACACTCCTCCTGGACCCTCCTGGACACTCCGCTGCAAGTACCAAAAGTAGAGGAGACAGTAATGACTCTAAATTTTTTGGACACCCTACCAGTAGACGCACAACATATTCGGTTGTGGACGCAAAAAGACCCAGTTTTAGCCAAGATGAAGCATTTACTGCTAACAGGGGAACTGGAAAGACCAGTGGAGCCCCAGATGCACCCATACTGGAGCAGAAGGGACCAAATAACCGTAGAAGACGGTATCCTATTATGGGGAGCCCGGGTAATAGTCCCAGCTCAGGGCCGTCAGGCAATCTTAACTGAGTTACATCACGGACACCCAGGGGTGTCTAAAATGAAGATGCTCACTCGATGCTATGTTTGGTGGCCAGGTTTGGACACAAACATAGCAGCCTTGGTACATCGGTTCCAGGAGTGCCAACAGGGGCAAAGAGTGCCACCAGCGGCGCCATTGCACCTGTGGGAATGGCCAGGCAGACCTTGGACCCGCCTGCATATTGACCACGATATGACCCCTGCATGCATATCCATGTATATTGACCCCTTTCATGGGCTCAATGTTTTGGTGATAGTGGACGCCCACTCCAAATGGTTGGACGTCCACCGGGAAAACGCGGCAAGCACAGCATCGATAATTGAAAAGCTCAGGGCCTCGTTTGCAACACATGGACTTCCGGAGGTATTGGTGTCGGACAACGGAATGGCATTCACAAGTGGGGAATTTCGAAAATTCCTGAAGGAAAACGGAGTCCGTCACATCAAAACGGCCCCTTACCATCCAGCGACCAATGGCCTGGCAGAGAAAGCGGTCCAGACACTTAAAGTGGGACTCAAGAAGCAGCCGGCAGCGTCAATGGACACAAAGCTCTCCTGCTGGCTGTTTGATTACAGGACCACAAAGCATTCCACAACGGGCATACCGCCAACTGAACTCTAATGGGAAGGCAGCTGCGAACGAGGCTGCATCTCCTTTTCCCAAATTTAACGAGGAAAGTGGAGAAACAACAGGAGGCCCAACGTAGGGGCATGATAATAGTCAGCAGCAGAGACATTTCCAGATGGGCGCACCGGTTTGGGTCAAGAATTATGGGAATGGACCAACGTGGGTCAAAGGCACGGTAGAGTCCCAAACAGGGCCCATATCCTATGAGGTTTCGATAGGAGGTAAGGTGCCGAAGAAACACCTAGACAAAATAAGGGCAGCAGAACCACACCTGGAGGCAGGCGAAGCAGGACTGCCTAAAGCTGGGATAGCCCAAACGGAAAGGATACCCACACCCCAGCCCCGAGCAATTTCTCCAGACCCGGTCATCCAGTCATCAGAGTCGGAGATGGACACGTTCAACGAGGCCGCCGTGACACCTCTCCCCAAGGAGGAGGAAGAACAACTTCCAAGGAGGTCGTCAAGGAAAAGACGGGCACCTATAAGGTACACCCCGCCCACTTCGGAGAACGACCCGGCGGACGACACAGTGGTGACAGACCCAGACATGAGGAGCAGGAAGAAGCTCAGAGGAATGCCAGCTGGCAGGAATTCCTCGGACCTTGGTGGGGAGGGGTGTAATGAACTCAAATTGACTTTATTGGTTGGCCAATTGGAATATGAGCTCCCTCAATGATAGCTCATTGAGGGGGCCCATATAAGCACCTGTGTAGGCTTTGTGAGCCAGTCTTTAGTTGACTGGACTCCTAGCAGCACTGTTTGGAGCTGCTCCTGTAATATCGTTATTGTAAATAAATATTGGTGTGGTGACGGAACTCCTGCCTCCCGTGGATTATTACAGAGGCTCTGTGGATCCCTGGCTGCCAACCTTTCACCACTCGTTCCCCCCCCCCCCCCCCTCCACCCCAGTGTCACATCCTCCTAACCACAATCTCTCCACCAACCCTATTCGATGCCCAATAACGATATTCCTTTTCTGACTGCTCTGTTGCGTTCATCAGCGGCAGATTTTTCCACCTGGCAGGATGCCACACGGATGTGTGGGAAACCCAGAGAAAAAAGAATAAAAAAGCGGTTGTGCTGTAAAACTGTAGGATATTCCGGAGACCCATACTTCTGTGATTCCCGTTCATAACTCCAGCCTCTCGCTTTCGCCATACACATTTGAGATGATAATACAGACAGCCTTATTCTAATATTTCAGTGGCCAATGCACCAGATTGAGTTGAAATGGTTACCCAGCCCTCATTGTGTCTCCAGTATGATTGGAAATCAACTGGGTAGAGGGGGTTAGGTTCATGTTTCAGAGTTTCTACCTTTTAATCTCTGGCATGGCCCCACCACATCCCTGAAGATTCATACTTGCCTGATGAGTTCAAGAAGCCATTAAATAAACTTTTTTCCAAAATATCTGATGATTTGACACAGGGTACCTTTAATTTCTCAATGTGGAGAAGAAATTTGAGAGGACCAGAAGACTTTGGGCGGGATTCTCCGACCCCCGCCGGGTTGGAAAATCGGCAGGGGGGGCGGCGTGAATCCTGCCCCCACCAGCTGCCAAATTCTTTGGCGCCGGGGTTTTGGCGGGGGTGGGAATCGCGGCGTGCCAGTCGGCAGCCACTGGCAGCGGCCCCCCGGCGATTCTCCGGCCGCGATAGGCCGAGTGGCCGCCCATTTACAGCCGGTCCCGCCGGCGTAAATTACAACAGGTACTTACTAGCGGACCTGGCTCCGCGGGCGGCCTCCGGGGTCCTCACGGGGGCACGGGGGGAATCAGGCCCCGGGAGATGCCCCCACGGTGGTCTGGCCCGCAATTGGAGCCCACCGATCCGCGGGCAGGCCTGTGCCGTGAGGGGATGTCTATTCCTCCCCGTCGGCCGTTGTAACAGTCCGCGATGGCTGACGCGGAGATGAAACCCCTGCACATGCGCTGGGATGACGGCAGCACACTCTGGTGCTCCCGCGCATGTGTCAACTCGTGCCAGCTGGCGGAGGCCCTTCAACGCCGGTTGGCATGGCGCCAAGCCCCTTCCACGCTGGCTGGCGCGGCGCAAACCACTCTGATGCCGGCCCAGCCCCTGAAGGTGCGGAGGATTCCACACCTTTGGGGCGCCCTGATGCAGGAGTGGTACACGCCACTCCTTCGCGCTGGAGTTGCCTGCCCCGCCGGTTCACAGAGAATCCCGCCCTTTATCTTTATAGAGCCTTGAAGAATACGCCTTCATCTCTGTTATAATCCTACAGGATGCCCAGAAATCAGCAACATCAGAGTCCCTGTGGCCTCACCTGAATACGATCTACCCAGATGAGGGGGGAGTGCTAGCCCCCCTTTTCCTCGGACTGCTGGGATATAAATATCCCAGCCCAGTTTTGGGCTAGGCGCAGCAGACCCTTCAAGGAGTAGGAGGAGTGTAGGGTAACCAGAATACAACCAAACCTTTCCACAGATTCCAAGCGGTCGCTTACCTGAGACTGTACACTAGCGACAAGGGTCAAGTGGAGTTGCAGGAGGGACTTCCGGTGACAATGATGAGCTGAGCAGTCGTACATCAGATGGCTCTTCTCCAGAATACAATCAAACAGGCACTTTTTGACTAATTTAACCTGTAAACCGAGACTTATTTCACCCACAAGTAAAAAAGAGAGAGAATAGGTAGCGAATGGGAGCTCGAGAGGCCACAGAGGAGGTAGAAGCGGAGCAAAAGGCCAAGAACAGAGGGTGAGTGAGTCAGCAAACCCACTAGGTGAAGGGTCACCAGCCACCGTGGGGAGGGGGAGTTCGGTGACCCGAACAACGGCACCCCCTCCCCCCCCCCCCGCCCTAGTGCCACCCCCCCACCCCCCGGCTTGGAGAAGGATGGAAGACATTCCTGATGAAGGAACTGATGGCAGTGAAAGAGGCCATAAAAGTGGAGATCAGGTGGTGGTCAAGGTGGCAGTAACGGAGGTACTGGTCGGCATGCAATGGGGAAGAAAGTGGAAGCTCTGGGGAAGACAATCCTCGAGCTGGAATAGGCATTGATGGAACAGAGCAACTGGAGGCCGAAATAAAAAGGTTAGTGGAGACCCAGAGGAGCCTGAAGGGGAAGCTCGAGGGCCAGGAGTATCGGTCTCGGCGCCAAAATAGCTGAATCATTGGCCTGCCAGAGGGGATCGAGGGCAGGGATCCGACCGACTATGTGGCCCAGACACTGGGCAACCTAGTCAGGAGGGACGGCTTCCTAAGAACATCGACAGAGCACACAGATCACATAGACCGAAGCCCAAGGCGAAGGAATGGCCAAGGGCAATAATTGCCAAATTACATAGATGCCAGGATTGGAAGAAGATTCTGCTGTGGGCAATGCAGACGAAGTCAAGCAGCTGGGAAGGACAAGAATACAAGTCTACCAGGACATTCGTGCAGACCTGGCAAAGCGCAGGGCCGAATTCAACCAGGCGAAATGGGCGCTGTACAAAGGTGGAGTGAAATTTGGAATGCTATTCCCAGCCAGGCTCTGATTTACATTTCACAACCAGGAGCATTATTTCAACACTCTGACAGAGGTGGACGATTTTGTACGGACGAACGGCCTGGTCAAGGGGCAGACAAGGCAGCACTGAGGACAAAGCAGATGAGGAAAAGAGAAAAGAACTGTGATGGACTTATACAATGTTTGCACGGGACAGTACTGTCTCACTTTGAACAAAATTATCAGACCACAAGAAAGGGCGAAGGCAGCGAAATGCAGGAGAGGATGAAGAGTGGACAGAGGTAACAGCGATCTAGCGGCCGTAAGATCAGTCCCAGGAGGGGGGACACTACACTAGCGGGAACAGCTAGCATTAAGAAACATGAAAATAAGGGGAGGCAACGGAGCAACTCCCATCAGGGTAGGAGCATCTGGCATGGGGGTTGGGGGTGGGGGGGTCCATAGAGGCAGGGATGGGGGATGTATGGGGGGAGATAGCGAGGGGGACATGGTGGGGGAGGGGTAAAAGGGAACACAAGGGGGATACAAGGACAAGAGAAAGATGGGTTTCAGATTGTCTTCAACAGGTAAGGTGCAGGTTGAGGGAACAAGATGGTGCCGCAAGCAGCCACTTTGGAAGGTCCCTAAACAAAGGGAAAACCCGAATTGCAGGGATATCCCCACGTGGCATGCGCACAGTTGGCGGCCATGTTGGGTGCCCCCTCGACAAAGGGAAATCCCAGAGCGCAGGGACCTGGCCTCATGTTGAGAATGGCTACCATGGCCATTTTGGATGTGCCCCTAACAAAGGGAAACCCCAGTGTGCAGGTGCGCGCCCACCAGGTAAGCATGTTTTGCAGGAAAGGGGGGACAAAAATCCCCCACCAGGATCATCACCTGGAACGTCAGTGAAAAGATCCAGAGTCTTCGCCCATTTGAACAGTTTGAAAGCCAATATAGTCTTCCTTCAAGAGACTCACCTGAGGGGGAAGGACCAATTGCCGGTAAGGAAGAGCTGGGTGGGACAGACATACCACTCATGTTATGGGACAAGGGCTAAGGGGGTAGCTACCTTGATTAGCAAAAGGACGTGTTTACGCCGGCAAGGATGGTTACGGACCAAGGGGGATGGTCGGTCATGGTCAGCGGTGTCCTGGACGGGGCACTGGAAGTCCTGGTAAAAGTTTACGTGCCCAATTGGAACGACACGGATTTCATAAATAAGACCATGGTGGAAATTCCCGACATCAACACACATTGACTGATCATCGGGGAGACTCTAACTGTGTACAGGACCCACTGATGGATCGATCAAACACCAGAACGGGAAAAACAACAGGCATGGCACAGGAACTGGGAACATTCATGGATCAGATGGGAGCTGTGGACCCATGGCCATTCCTGCACCTAGGTGAGAAGGAATTCTCGTTCTTCTCACAGGTACACAAGGTATGTTTTGACTTCTTTGTAGTGGGGAAATTGGTGCTTCCAAAATTATAAGAGCAGAATACTCCGCGATAATTATCTCCGACCATGCTCCACATTACATGGATGTGAGGTTGAACACGGGTCATGCCCAGCGCCCTGCATTGAGGTTGGACATGGATCTCTTGGCCGACAAGGTCTTCTGCCAGAAAACATCACAGACCATAGGCGAGTACATTACTAACAACCAGAATGGGGAAGTCACACCTTCCACGTTCTTGGAGGCCCTGAAGGCGGTGCTTAGGGGACTGAGAATAGCCGACAAGGCACGTAGAGATAGGGAACAGAGGACGACCAGGCAACAACTGATCAACTTCATCCTGGAGGTTGCCAGAAGATACTCTGAGGCCCCGACCATAGAGGTTTTGGTGGAGAGGAAAAAGCTACAAATGGACTTTAACCTTCTACCCACCAACAAAGCAGTGCATCAACTCCGCCAGACAGAGGGGACCTTTCATGAATATAGAGAGAAGGCTAGTTGCCTGTTGGCCCACCAGCTGAGAAAGCAGGCAGCCATGAGGCAGATAGCCTAGGTAAAAGATAGCAGAGGCAGACTGGTAGCTGAACCAATAAAGGTCAACCCCGAACTTGAGGCCTTCTACCAAGGACAGTATACCTCCGAGCCCCCTGACGGGGACGCAGAGATTAAATGGCTCCTCGATGGGCAGGACATGCCAGTCATGGGGGATGATAGACGGAGGAAGCTGGAATCACCAATAGGACTGGGTGAGGTCATGGAGAGCATTAACTCCATGCAGGCGGGGAAGGTGCCGGGACTCAATGGGTTCCCTGCGGGCTTCAATAAAAAGTTTACATTAGCTCTTGCCCCGCACCTACGGGGGATATTTGCAGACTCGCTAGCAAGGGGCTCTTTGCCTTCTAATCTAACACAGGCCACTATATCACTGATACCCAAAAAAGAGAAAGACCCGACGGAATGCAGATGACATAGACCCATTTTGCTGCTTAGCGTAGATGTTCGCAAAAATGCTGGCCAAGAGACTGGAAAACTGCGTACCAGAAGCGCTCGCAGAGGACCAGGCGCACTTTGTCAGGAGTAGACAGCTATCTGAAGACATCAGACGGCTGCTGAATATGATACTGACCCCATCTGGGGAGAGAACACCAGAGGTGATTGTCTCCCTAGATCCAGAAAAGGCCTTCGACAGAGTCGAATGAAAGTATCTCATTGAGGTAATGGAGCAGTTTGGGTTAGGGTGAAACTCCTGTACAACGCCCCCAAGGCGAGCGTTTGGACCAACACCACCAGCTCGGAATACTTTCCGTTGAACAGAGGCACCAGGCAGGGATGCCCGATGCCCCCGCTTCTGTTCGCCCTGGCAATTGAACCCCTGGCGATCGCCCTGCGAGATGCAAGAGCTTGGAAGGGTATCCAAAGAGGAGGCCGAGAAGACAGAGTCTCCGTCTATGCAGATGACCTACTCCTCTACATCTCAGATGCGCAGAATGGCTTGATGAAAATCATGAAGCTCTGGAAGTTTGCGGCCTTCTCGGGCTACAAAATCAACCCTGGGTAAAAGTCAGGTATTCCCGGTGAACCCAAATGGGGGAGGTGCAGAGCTGGAAGGTCTACTATTTAAACTAGCCCAAAACAAATTGCGCTACCTGCAGATCCAGATAGCCCCCGACTGGACACGGATTCACAAGTGGAACCTGACCAGTCTGGGGGAGGAAGTCAAAAAGGACCTACAGAGATGGGATGCTTTCCCGCTTTCCCTGGCAGGGAGGGTGCAGACGATAAAGACTAAGTACTGCCTAGGTCCCTCTTCCTGTTTCGATCCATACTGATCTTCACCCCCAAGGTCAATTCCCAAAGAATAGATAAAATGATTATGCCGATTGTATGGGGAGGCGGGGGAAGAATCTAAGAATCCCCAAGACAACACTGCAGAGGAGAAGAAGCATGGACGGCTTGGCCCTTCCAAACTTGCAATACTACCACTGCACAGCCACAGCTGAGAGGGTGAGGGGATGGGTAAGGGATACATCCAGGAATAGGTGAAGATGGAGGAGTCCTCCTGCACGGGAACAACCCTCCAAGCCCTAGTTACGACAGCACTCCCACCCCACCAGCAAAGTACACATCCAGCCCAGTGGCGGTAGCTACGTTAAAAACTTGGAAACAGATGAGACAACACTTTGGCTTTACCAAGGTGTCCCCATGGCCCCTATTTGTGGCAGCCACAGATTCCCACCAGCCATGCTCGATGTCACCTTTAAGAAGTGGAGACAGGTCAGGGCAGCACGGTAGCATGGTGGTTAGCATGAATGCTTCACAGCTCCAGGGTCCCAAGTTCGATTCCCGGCTGGGTCACTGTCTGTGCGGAGTCTGCATGTCCTCCCCGTGTGTGCGTGGGTTTCCTCTGGGTGCTCCGCTTTCCTCCCACAGTCCAAAGATGTGCGGGTTAGGTGGATTGGCCAGGCTAAATTGCCCGTAGTGTCCTAAAAAGTAAGGTTAAGGGGGGGGTTGTTGGGTTACGGGTATAGGGTGGATACGTGGGTTTGAGTAGGGGTGATCATTGCTCGGCACAACATCGAGGGCCGAAGGGCCTGTTCTGTGCTGTACTGTTCTATGTTCTAGGGGGATGCTAGCGATTTGGGACTTCTACATGGGGGCAGACTTGCAGTCTTGGACGAGCTGACGGAGAGACTGGAGCTATCGAACGGGCAGGAGCCCTGATATTTACAAATCAAAAACTTTCTCCGCAAAGAAAGAACAAGGTACCCTGGGACCCCGTGAAACACAATGTTGGAGGAGCTACTGGACACTGACAGCCTGGAAAATGGGTACTGTAGGGACATATGTGGACGACTTTTAGAAAGGGCGGAGCAAGACATAAATGGGAAGAATCCGGGTCGAAAGTAGGGTGGGGATTCTGGAGCAAAGCACTAAGTAGGGCCAACTCCACCTCCTCCTGCCTCATCCAGTTTAATTGGTGCACAGAGTGCATCTAACCAGATCCCGAATGAACAGGTACTTCCCGAAGATAGAGGAGAAGTGTGAAGTGTTCCAGGGAGGCCCGGCCAACCACACCCACATGTTCCGCACTTGCCGCAGGCTTGTTGCGTTCTGGACAGCCTTTTTCAAGGCGATGAGGACTGGTTTAGCACAGGGCTAAATAGCTGGTTTTTAAAGTAGACCAAGGCAGGCCAGTAACGCAAGTTCAATTCCTGTACCAGCCTCCCCGAACAGGCGCCGGAATGTGGCGACTCGGGGCTTTTCACAGTAACTTCATTTGAAGCCTATTTGTGAAAATAAGGGATTTTCATTTTCATTTCATTTCATGTCCATGGTTGTGGGGGTGAGGGTGGAGCCATGCCTGAGAGTGGCAGTCTTCGGGCTGTCGGACCAGCCAGAACTTCATAAGGGGAAGAGATGCCCTGGCTTTTGCTTCCATAATCGCCCACCTGAGACTCTTCCTCGGCTGGCAGTCAGCAGTGCCACCCATGTCTGCAGACTGGCTGGTAGACCTGTCGGAATTTCTCCACCTGGAGAAGATCAAGTACACCATCCGAGGGTCAGACGAGGGCTTCTACAAAGCATGGGGGCCTTTCATCAGCCAGTTCCAAGACCTGTTCGAAGCCAATAGCAGATAGGAAGGTTCAGGGCAGGGGGACCAATAGGAAACAACATGACCACACAAAGCAGACAGGAACAAAGGGAGGGGGCAGGCAGCAAAGGAAGAACCCAAGGAAATACCAGGAGCGTACACAGGGAAAGATCGAAGAGAGGCCGCAAAGCCATAGAAAGAAAAGCAAGATGAAAGTTAGATTATAACACCTACGACAGAAGCAAGGGCCTAAGTCAGAGCCCGAATAACAGAAAAGGGGAGGGGGCAATGGTGTGTGGGGGCTGGGGAGAGCAAAAGGGTGCGGAGAGGGAGTTCTTAAGAAAGAAAAAGATGTAAATTGTCAATAAGAAACGTTCAAATCAACTCCTGTATAGTGTAAAATTCAATTAAAATATTTATGAAAAAAAGTGGAACTGCAGGAGGCGCCATTTCCTCTGCACCAGTCCCAACTCGATTAGGCCTCAGGAGGCCGCCACTTAGGCGATGGATATGTCACTACTCGCTAAGCTTGAGGCGTTTGACACAGAGACTGGGTATTAGACCCAGTATAGAACGAATAGGATATATTTTTTTTGTCTGAACAACATAGTTGGGGATTACAGACAGACGGTGACACTCCTCATGATTTGCGGTGCGGAGACTTACAGCATTATCAAAAGTTTAACCTTTTTCGACTCACCCGACAACCGCCAGTTTGCGGAGCTCATTACACTGGTCAACAACCATTTTGATCTGAAACCTCCACTAACTATTCACCGTTTTTGTTTCCACACGGCTTCTCAATGGCAGGATGAACTATAATGGAATTCCTAAGCCGGTTCTGCGACTTTGGGCCGGCATTATCAGAGGCGCTCTGAGACCGGTTGGTTTGCGGGATCAGAAACGGGATGACCCATGAACGATTATTGAGTCACCAGTGCACCAATGCTGACGGCATCGGACGAGATAGTTGCAAACCTTTCATTTTATGGACACGGTACTGATAATGGCGGACAAAGTAAAGGGTTGGACATGGACAGACGCGCTGCTGGCCAGGCTCCGTCACATCGTGCTGTACGGGACCCAGCACCGTGTCCTCCTGGTGGACCTGAGAGCTTTTACCACAAAAGTGGCGGCACTCAGCGTGGTGGACGGCATCCTCCTGTGGGGTTCCCAGTTGGTCATCTCCAAAAGTGTCGAGGGGGAAATTTTGCAGGACCACTATAGCGGAGTTCCTGGAGTCTCCAACATTAAAATGTTGGCCCGGAGCGACGTATGGTGGCCGGCATTGATGCAAAGATCGAGAAGTTTGCAAAACAATCCACCCTGCCAGGAGCAGCAGAAGTCCCGGTCCCCCCCCTCCTCCCCCCCTTCCTCCCCCCCCCCCCCCCCCCCCCCCCCCCGCCAACCAATCCCGTCCACCTCACGGCAGCTCGACTTGAACCATGGGAATGGCTGGGCCAGCAATGGTTCCGCCTCCAGGTGGATTTTGCAGAGCCTTTCCAGGGGGCAATGTACCGACCGATCGAAGACGTTCACTCCAAATGGATGGATGTACACCGGATGACAATCACTACATGGTGTGCCACCACTGAACGGCTGCAGGAGGTCCTTCTTTCGGACAATGGCACTGTGTTTACTTATTCGGAGTTTACAGATTTGTTGAAGCAAAATGGCTTCCGTCATGTCTGAACCGTACCTTATCACCCATCCTCAAATGGTTCGGCAGAACGTGCCATGTGGACATTAAAGCTGGGGACAAGAGGACAGACCACGGGCTCACCAGAAACCCGCCTTGCCCGTTTTCTGTTTTACTCTGGGACCACGCTGCCCGCTACCTCCGGGGTAATACCTGTTGTGCTTTTGATGTCGTCACTTGCACGTGTGGTTGAGCCTCGTTTCACCGGGCATCGGGGATACGATCCATGATCAGCAGGAACAGACTGGAGTGAAGCTGGTGACTCCGTTTATGTTCGGAATTTTAATGAAGGAACCTAGGGATTCCAGCAATCGTCAGGAAACGCCGATTTCGTAAATGTGCAGGTGCGAGAGAAGGCCTCAAAGAGGCACGTGGACCATCTCTGGAGCCGGCTAGAACAGGTATCCGAGGACCAACAAAGGATCCTGAGCCAAATGATGCCCCTCCCTCCAGATCAGTTGCTGCCGCTACCCAGCGAGGCCGCTGGACACTGTGACTCAGAAATGCAGGGGATCGACCAGGAGTCGGACGTGGAGTGTTTGCCAACGAACACAGACACAGGCCCAGGGGTGACTGCCAAACGAAAGGCAGTGGAACCTCCCAGATGTTTGACCAGCAAGCGGCGCTCCCTGGTTCATTAAAGCCCGGCAGTGGATAATCAGCTTTTGGCAAAGAGTGCAAAGGTTTTCCCCCCCTTCCGTCGACATGGACAATGTATCGGACTTGGGAGGGGAGGGCTGTTCTAACCCTACAGGAGGCCAAGTATCTGAAACATCGGAGTCCCTGTGGTCTCATCTGAATACAATCTACTCGGGCAGCACGGTAGCACAGTGGTTTGCACTGTTGCTTCACAGCGCCAGGAACCCAGGTTCGATTTCCAGCTTGGGTCTGTGTTTGTGTGGAGTCTGCACGTTCTCCCCGTGTCTGTGAGGGTTTCCTCCGGGTGCTTCGGTTTCCTCCCGCAAGTTCCAAAAGACGTGTTGTTAGGTAATTTGGACATTCTGAATTCTCCCTCTGTGTACCCAAACAGGTGCCAGAGTGTGGTGACTCGGGGATATTCACAGTAATTTCATTGCAGTGTTAATGTAAGTCGACTTGTGACAATAATAATGGTTATTATTATTATTACCTAGACGAGAGGGTGGGGCTAAGTACCTTCCTCCTCGAGCTGCATGATTATAAATATCCCGGCCCAGGTGTAGGCCAGGTGCGGGAGACCCTTCGGGGTGTAGTATGGTAACCAGAATAAAACCAAACTTTTCTACAGATATCGCTTCCGAGTGATCGCTCGCCTGAGACTTTACAATCTCTTTGCCCCAAAGGAACATTTTCTACTGGCCTTAGAAGGGCCGATCCTATCTGCAGATCTGCCTGGGGGAGGAACGATCATTGTTACATTTGGGCTAACAGGACCCTAACATAATATAAATTCATGGTCCCTGCCTGTTTTAGGCGGGCATTTCATCTGCCTGAAGAACACTGCAGCCAAGGATGAAAAATGGATCGCCAGAGTCATGTCTCGACCGCATATCCTCTCTTTAGCTGCCCATCCCAGCTGGTTTATAGGGTTCAAATGAACCCTTCGGTAAAATTAGCTTCTATGTGAGCTGCAAAGTTGCTTTCCTTAACAGTGTAACACGATCAGATTCCCTTACGGTCCAACTTGCCTTCATATTATAGAAAAATAATTAACATGCAATAATTTGCTCCCACATATGGTCTATCTCACTTGGCAGGAAAATTATATCTCTCGCCACATTTTATTCCTCTTGATTCCTCTTTGAGCCTCATTTCTTTGCAGCTTTCTGTTCCGGTAAATCCTGACTGCTGGCATTGCATCTTGTTTCAAAAATCTCTGTCCCAGTCTGTGTCCTAGCCTTTGTCTGATCTTGCTCTCTTCTCAGTCAGGAAAGAGATCAAAGGCCTTCTAATAGAATGAGTGTGAAGCCTTTCTTCATTTGCCAAGGCACTCAAATTAATTGCTTATTATTTACAGTTTGTGAGCTATCATCAATGCCAGCTCATTACCATTACCACTATCTCAGCGTGGTTCATAAACTTTGCTGAATAAAAAACCAACAATGACTTAAATGTATCCATAAGCAAAACACTGTGGTCCCAACATCTGTCAAGTCTCCACAGAATCAAGGGCGGATTCTCCGACCCCCTGCCGTTGGAAGCTCCCCCCCCCCCCCCCGCCGGTGATTCTCCAGCCCGCAATGGGCCGAGTGGCCATCCGTTTATGCCGGTCCCGGCGGCTTAAATCACAACAGGTCCTTACCGGAGGGACCTGGCTCCATGGGCGGCCTCCACTGGGGGGGGGGGGGGGGGGGGGGGGGGGAGCGGGGATCCCGACGGTGGCCTGGCCCGTGATTGGGGCCCAGCGATCCACGGGCGGGCCTGCGCCGTGGGGGACACTATTCCTCCGCACCGGCGGCTGTCGCGGTCCGCCATGGCCGGTGTGGAGACGAACCCCTCTGCGCAAGTGCTGGGACGACGCCAACACATGTTGGCATTCCCACACATGCGCCAACTCACGCCGGCCGGCGGAGGCGCTTCGGCGCTGGTTGGCGTGGCACCAAGCCCCTTCCCCGCCGGCCAGCGCGGCGCAAACCATTTTGGCGCGGACCTAGCCCCTGAAGGTGTGGAGGATTCTGCACCTTTGGGGCGGCACAACGCCGGGGTGGTTCACGCCACCCCTCGGCGCCGGGACCCCCCGCCCCACCGGGTAGGGGAGAATCCCGCCCTATATGTTTCAGTAAAATCACTTCAGATACTTCTAAACCCCAATGAATACAGATACGTCCTATTCAACCTTTCCTCAGAAGGCAATCTCTTTCATTTCGAATCAACCTCGTGAAACCAATTTGGCAACAAAAATGTTGGCCTCTTCATCTAAGTCATTAGGATAGATTGTAAATAGTTAAGGCACTAGCACTGATCCCTGTAGCACTTCAACAGCTATATGAGATGGGGTAAAATTGATCTCCTATCCTCCCACTCCAAAGCCGACTGTAACACAGTTTTTAATGTGAATTTAAAAGGATGAAGGTATTTTCTCAATGAGCGTGATCTTGCAGCCACGATGTGCCGGAAAAGCAGCTCGCCGCGGTGCATCGTGGCCGGTGAAAGCTGGGAGACCCAGCTCCCATGATCTACCCGGCTCGCAACGCCTCACGAGATTCAATGCAAACTCGCAAGACGTTGCAAGGGGAATTCTTGCATATTAGAGCGAGGCAGTAAGCCTTACTCTAATGTGCAGATTCCTGAGGTACCTGAGGCTTTGGGATTCAATCACTTTACCTCGAGGACTTTGGGCAAGCACCTTTTGGTACTAGTCCACCCAGATAAAGACATAAAAACTACTTAAAAAACCAAACTCATACCTCAAACTTTGCACAGGCCCATCATGCAAAATTTATAAATTTATACTTTAAGTAGTTATTTTGTTGGCCAAATTAAAGTTCAATGTGGAAAGGTGGGAAAATTGAGAGTTCACTGCTTATGAGTCCTTTGCTGGAATCTGCGGCTGCGACAGAAATATTTTTAGGTGGTTGAAAATCTCGTTGTGTTGAAGCCTATGTAAAACTGCAATTGCTAGAGACAATTTATTTTAAAAATATCATAGCTATTTTCCAGAAGTCGATGATTTTTGCACCTGAGGTTCCTTTCAATGTAAATTCAGTGCTAGATTTTTAAACTATAAAGAGAGCTTAACTTAGGAGAGAAGAGAGGGGAGATTGTTATTCCTACATTGGCAGCTTTTCCAGGGTACTTTATTTTAGCAGCTTGTGTGCTGTATTTGAGAGATTTTGAAAAATGTTACTTCAGTCACATGACCTCTCTCCCATTGTGATTTCAGAAGGTGTTTGCTTAGTTAATATCTGGACAGACTTTGGCTTTTGTTTCATGGCTTATAATGTCCCAGCCATTAGTTTCTGAATGATTCATTATACAGCTTGATGAGATAGGAAAAACACTTTTCTGTATTGCTATTGTGCTGGTAGACTTTCTGTCTCCGCTTGAGAGGTAGTGTTATGGAAATGCAAATGTGAGTGCAGTTTCCCGTAAATCCTTTTCAAGTGGTTCTTGACATCAGCGGGTGTGAAATTTCATGAGGGTGTCTGGGCATTTCTGAATTGTGATTCCCATTGTAACTTTCCAGAAGCTTATCAACTTGCAATAATAGACATCAGGTGACTTGCGGCAGCCATCTTAAGTTAGTGTCTTTTCTTGCTTTTGAGAGAAGCCCTTTTTCAAGCATTCAATATATTTTTGATCAACTGTTGCAATAATATATTAATATAATTCATGCAGAATTCACATCATCATGACACACTGTACTGGTTAACGTTTCACAACCAGAACATGACCCTTTAATCCCATCTCTTTGTTTCTTATTAATTAGCCAATCCTCTTTCCGTGTTAATATATTGGGCACAATTAAGCGACCTCGTCGGGCCCAACTTGGTGTCAGGACGAGACCGTTGAATCTCAAGAGAGGCCTCTTGCATGATTCGCTTAGCTCGAGACATCTTGCGCGATTCACTTGAATCTCTCATGACGTCATGGTCTGGATCTCACTCTCGCTGGGCAAGATCCAGATCAGCATATTTAAATGAGCCATTAGGCTCATTTAGATATAGAACATAGAACATAGAACAGTACAGGACAGAACAGGAACTTCAGCCCTCGATGTTGTGCCGAGCATTGTCCGAAATCAAGATCAAGCTATCCCACTCCCTATCATTCTGCTGTGCTCCATGTCCCTATCTAATAACCGCTTGAAGGTTTCTAAAGTATCCGACTCCACTATCACAACAGGCAGTCCATTCCACACCCTAACCACTCTCTGAGTAAAGAACCTACCTCGCACATCCCTCCTATATCTCCCACCCTGAACCTTATAGTTATGCCCCCTTGTAACAGCTACATCCACCCGAGGAAATAGTCTCTGAACGTCCACTCTATCTATCCTCCTCATCATCTTATAAACCTCTATTAAGTCGCATCTCATCTTCCTCCACTCCAAAGAGAAACGCCCTAGCTCCCTCAACATTTCCTCATAAGACCTATCCTGCAAACCAGGCAGCATCCTGGTAAATCTCCTTTGTACCCTTTCCAATGCTTCCACACCCTTCCTATAGTGAGGTCACCAGGGGCATGTACAGTTGTCATACAGTAATCATACAGATATGCATCCACTGGATTCTACCAGGGACCAGGACTCACCTCCCATGCCTGGATGATCTTGCCAGGGTATCATTTGGTACTGGTCGACACAAACATAGACTATTCATAACGACTTCTGGGGAATCTCCCAGGCCATTGGAGACCCCCGGCTGGTTGGGCATTGGGCAGGGTTACACCCTGTCACTCCTGCTGACACCTGGACACTGCCAGGGTGCCTTGGTGGCACTGAAAGGCTGGCAGGGGAACTGAAAGGGTGCCAGGCTGGCACTGCCAAAGTACCCAGGCACCAGGGGTCGAGTCCAGGAATGCCTTGCCCGTAGTAGGTGGAGTGAGGCGGGGGGGGGGGGGGGGGGGGGGGGGGGTGGGTTGAGGTACCCGAAAGACGTACGTTGGGTGAAGTGCGGAGGGGGGTCCGGGGGCCATGGTGGCTTTGCTGAGGAGAGTCTAAATCTTCGGACTCCCAATCTGTGAGTAGTATTAAAAAAGTTAAAAAGCAACTTACTGTGGATGCTGGAATCTGAAACCAAAAAGAAAATGCTGGAAAATCTCAGCAGGTCATCTGGACTCGAAACGTTAGCTCTTTTCTCTCCCGACAGATGCTGCCAGACCTGCTGAGATTTTCCAGCATTTTCTTTTTGGCTGTGAGTAGTATTCCTGCACTGGAGAGCTAAGCTTGTCATTGCAGGAAATTACTGAAGTGCGGCCTAAAAGGGGCATTCCTCGCCGAGGCCAAAATAAACAGCAAAGTACCATTGGATAGTGGGGTCTTTCTGAGGACTGCAGGTGCTGAGAAACACCCCGAAATGTTTCTGAGAAATGCATCCGAAATAGGACACAAAAATGTTTTGATTGAATCTCACCCATTATCCCCAACACCGGGAGATCTTATCTTGCGTAATAACCTTTTCTGTGACCATCTCAAATACATGTTCGGAAGTTTCTCAGCAGTTATAAAGCGCTGCGGGAGCTCATAAGGTGGAGTAAAGCAGTACATAAATGCAGATTTGTTCTCTTCCTTTCTTAATGAGGTGTCTACTCTGCTTGTTCCCTCCTTGAAGGACTCGAATAAATTTGCCAAACATTACTTCCCTTTCATAAAAACATGGGCCGAGATTCTCCGAAAATGGGGCAATGTTCCCACTCCCGCCGGGAAACGGGCGCGAATCACTCCAGACTTTTTTCAAAAAGTCCGGAGTGATTCTCCAACTTCAAGAGGGATAGCAGGGGCCCGGCGTGCGCCGCGCAGCTCCTGCTGCCGATACGGGGCCCTGCAAGTCCAGTCATGGGTTCCCGCATTTGCGCGGCGGCCGTTTTCGTGCTGGCCCCCACGCAACATGGCGGAGGCACACTGCAGGCAAGAAGATAGCATTCCCCGGATTGCGTGCGCCCGCCGATCGGTAGCCCTCGATCGCGGGCCTGGCCATCATTGAGCCCTCCCCTTGGGAGTCTGATCCCCCCCCACACCCCCGTCACCCCACCTGGACGGGCACTGCGGCCGCGAGTCCGAACTCCCGCTGGTTGAAACCATATGGGAACCACGCCGGCGGAACTCGGCCAGTCGACCATGGAGAATCGCCGCGCGGGCCTCCTTCAACTGCCCCCGACCGGCGCCACGTCAACCGCGCGTGAATGGCACTGATTCTGCCGGTCGGCGGAGAATTGCGTCCCGGTGTCGGAGCCGATCGTGGGTCTGAAACCCTATTCTCTGCCCCCGCGCCGAGCGTGATTTCAGCGAGGAGGCTCGGAAAATCCCGGCCATGTTATTTGTGTTTGATTGTTATGCTTTTTACATGCCTTCGTGCTACTTCCATAAAAATGGATCCCAGTAATTTCCCAATGCCAGATGTTAGGCTAACCGGTGTGCAGTTTCCTTTTTCCTGCCTTCCTTCTTTCCAGAACAGAAGGTTTATATCTGTGATTTCCCAATCCATTGGGACCTTTCCAGAATTGAGGAAAATTTGGAAGATTAAAACAAGGCATCCATTGGCTTTGCAGTCACTAGGATGGAGGTTATTAAGTCCAGGAGACTTGTCAGTCTTGAGTCCCATTAGTTTCCCTACTTTCAGGCCTATGCTCTCGAGAGATAAGAACATTGACAGAATGTCTGATTGAGTTATCCATGATAATAAACGGTACTGATAAAGTAGATGTAGAGTGGATGCTTCCACTTGTGGGGTAATCTGAAACGAGAGGTCATAGTTTTAGGATAAGGAGTCGCAGATTTAGAACAGAGATGAGGAAAAATTACTTCTCTCAAAGGTTCATGAATCTATGGAATGAACAGCCTCAGAATGCGGTGAATGGTGGGGCATTGAGTACATTTGAGCAGATTTTTAATTAGTAATGAGTTGAAGGGTGATGTAGAATGGACAGGAAAGTGGAGTTGAGCCGAGATCAGATCAGCCATGATTGTATTGAATGATGGAGCAGGTTTGAGGTGCTGAATTGCCTAATTATGCTCCTAGTTCTTATGTTCTTATGTTCTTTTCTCAAATGGTAGTGACTGCTTTAAACACTGCCCGTCCTTTTCCCCCTTGACTTTCAACTATTATTTGGATGCTTTTTACGTCATCTACCACGAAGATAGATGCAAACTACTTGTTCAAAGTCTCTGCTATTTCTTGTTTCCCATCGTCAATTCCCCAGTCTCAGCATCATTACAATTTTAACATCTTCTTCCTTGTACTTCTTAAAGAAGTACCTGCCATGGAGCACTTGAAAAGGAGGTGGGCTGTGACATTAAGATGTAAGACATCTCCTCCAGCAAACCCTTCTGGCGAACAATTTCTCCTTAAAAGTCATCATAGTTGCAGCTGTACACCATCTCCCAACTCTCGATGGCAGTCAGCTCGCAATGTCAGGCCTAATCTGGATATGGCATAGCGAGTGGCCATCTTGTCTCTAACTCAACAGGAGGTGGATTTAAGTCCCATCCCAGGGAATGTGTGCAAATTATACGCTGACACTCCAAGGTGTGATGCACTTTTGGAGATTCTGCCTTTTGAACAATATTGTCCTGGGGTAACACGGACTGCAACACAATGCAGTTAAATGATAAAACATACACCAAACGTTGGTTCAATAACATTTATTGAACTTCAGTAATGAAGCACACAGCTGCCTGTGTGTTGACTCTCTACTACTCTAAGTAAACTAACACTAACTATCTAGACCAGGCTAGCTCTGATCATGTGCAGAAGGTGTTGAATGATTTTTACACCCTGACTGTCACTGCAGTTGTCAGTCGTGGAAAGCGGCGGAGTGCCAATGCCTCGTGTGTTTTATAGTTGGAAGCCCTCCTCTGGTGTTCTGTCTGGTGATTGGTCGTGTTCTGTTCTGTCTGTTGATTGGCTCATCTGGGTGTCTGTCACTGCCTGCATTTACCTCATGATGTGCATGGGTGCATATTATGACATCCTCCCTTTTTAAAAAAAATTGTCGGCTGCTTAGAGCATATATGACATATTTACAAAAGTAACTACTTACAGCAATTGGTGAGTGAATGGATATGTACATGTAAGGTGTCTAGCATCCAGAAATATAACAGTATATATACAAAGGAACTATTTATAAATCCAGTCGTTGGGGCTGTCATCGGATTCTTGTGGACCGCCTGAGTGGTGGAGCTGGGGATGATGGTGTCTTGACCGGTTGACATGCAGCCAGATTGGTGGCCTCGTGGAGCGAGGTGTCCGGATAAGTCAAAACGACATCTAGGAACGTGAGATCCGGTGGTGGGCAGGCAAGTTTGTACAGTGCCCTTCTGTTGCGCCTGATAATGGATCCATCAGTCATGCGAACCACGAACGACCTGGGAGCCACCTGTCGAACAATAATAGCTGGAGCTGACTCGCCTCCACCAGGCAACTTGATGAGAACAGCGTCTTTCGGAGAGAGCACGGGCAGATCAGTAGCATGAGCATCATATGTTAGCTTTTGCCGGGTTCTGATCTGCTGCATCTTTTGCAGCACTGGAAGGTGATCCAGATCAGGTACATGAATGGCTGGAACAGTCGTCCGCAGGTTACGATTCATAAGAAGCTGTACCGGAGACATACCGTTGGACAGAGGCGTTGCCCTGTATGGCAGAAGAGCAAGATTAAAGTCCGAAGTTGAGTCCGCAGCCTTACACATCATTTGCTTCACGATATGGACCCCTTTTTCGACCTTCCCATTAGATTGCGGGTAATGCGGGCTCGAGGTGATGTGTTGGAAGTGGTATTGCTTTGCAAAGTTGAACCATTCTTGACTACAGAAACAGGGACTGTTGTCGCTCATAACCGTGAGCAGGATTCCATGTCTGGCAAATGCCTCCTTGCAGGCCTTTATGACAGTCCTGGATGTTAGATCAGACAGATTCACTACCTCAGGTACCTGGAGAAGTAATCAAGTATCAGGAGGTAGTCACGCCCGTTGGCGTGTAAAAGGTCAAATCCTATCTTAGACCACGGAGAGGTCACAATCTCGTGCTGCTGGAGCGTTTCTTTGGGCTGAGCAGGCTGGAAGCACTGGCAGGTCGTGCAATTGAGGACCACGTTTGAGATATCCTCATTGATGCCGGGCCAATAGACAGCCTGCCGGGCCCTGCGCCTGGACTTCTCATCACCGAGGTTTCCCTCGTGTATCTGCGTGAGCAGACAAGCTCTGGAGGCTGCGCGGAATGACAAAGCGATCCAATTTCAGGAGGATCCTCTCGACAACAGTTAGGTCATCCTTTACATTATAGTGCTGGGGGCATTACCCTTTCTGCCAGCCATTCGTGAGGTGATGTATGACCCGCTGCAGAAGAGGGTCCTTGGCGGTCTCTTCTCGAATGTTGACGAGTCTTTCGTCGGACGACGGGAGGGTGCTGTCACACCAGTGCCTCAATGTCGTGTATGGTCTACCTGCTCACATGGCGAGGTGATGGCACGCGACAGGACATCCGCGATGATCAGCTCTTCTCCAGGTGTGTAAACCAGTTTAAAATCATACCTGCGGAGTCGAATGAGAATGCGCTGGAGCCTGGGTGTCATGTCATTTAAATCCTTGTGTATAATGTGCACTCGGGGTCTGTGGTCCGTCTCTACTGCAAAGGTCAGGAGACCACAGACATAATCATGGAATTTCACGATGCCAGTGAGAAGGCCCAGGCATTCTTTCTCTATTTGAGCATATTGTTGCTCAGCGGGGGTCATGGCCCTTGACGCGTAGGCCACTGGAGCCCAGGACGAGGTGTCGTCCTTCTAGAGGAGCACCGCCCCAATGCGTGGCTGGCATCTGTGGAGATTTTAGTCTCCCTCGTTGGGCCAAAAAAGCTAGAACAGGAGCGATGGTTAGCTTAGCTTTCAACTCCAGCCACTCTGCTTGATGTGTGGGTAGCCACTGGAAAGTGGTGAACTCCTTCACCAGGTCCTGAGGGCCGTGGTGTGTGACGCGAGGTTGGGAATGAACTTTCCCAAAAGATTTACCATACCCAGGAAGCAGAGGATGGCCTTCTTGTCCTCTGGGGTCTTCATTGTGTTGATGGCCTTGACCTTCTCTGAGTCTGGTTGCACGCCCTGCTGGGAGATCTGATCACCCAGAAACTTAATTGAAGACATGCCAAAGGAGCATTTGGTTTTATTTAACTTCAGGCCGTTGGCATGTATGCGTCTGAAGATTTGTTGCAGACAACAAATATATTCCTCCGGGGTCGTAGACCATATGATGACGTCGTCAACATAAACCCGCACACCGTCAATGCCCTCGAGCATTTGCTCCATTATTCGATGAAAGATTTCAGAGGCCGAAACAATACCAAACGGCATGCAGTTGTAACAATATCTTCCAACGTGCACAGCTTCCTGCTGGACTCATCCAGTTGTATCTGCCAGAAGCCACGTGATGCATCCAGCTTTGTAAAGAATTTGGCATGTGTCATCTCACTTGTCGGCTCCTCCCACTTCGGGATCGGGTAGTGTTCCCTCATAATGTTACGGTTCAGATCCTTGGGATCGATAAAAATGCGCAGTTCTCCAGAGATCTTCTTGACATAGACCATCGAGCTGACCTAGTCAGTTGGTTCCGTCACCTTGGATATTATTCCCTGATCTTGGAGCTCCTGCAGCTGTGCCTTTAGACGGTCCTTTAGGGGCACTGGCACCCGGCGTGGCGCATGGATGACAGGCATGGCATCAGGCCTGAGCAGAATTTTATGTCGGTAGGGCAGCGTACCCATCCCACTGAACACATCCGGGTATTGCAATAGTAGCTCATCAATTTTGGCCTGAAGAGTGATGTTGGCAGAGGACATGGCATGTACACGCTGGACGAGATGGAGTAGCTTGCATGCATGGGCACCAAGCAGAGAAGCCTTGCCCGGCTTGACGATCTCAAACCCCAAAGTAGCCTTCATGGCCGTGTTGGATACATGCAGGTGACAGGACCCTAATGCAGTAATGGCATTGCCATTATATTCAAGCAGCTGGCAGGCCGGCGGAAGAATTGTTGGCTGCCTTTGGATAGGAACAAGATCTGCTTGGGAGATTAGATTGGCCGAAGCACCATTGTTCAGCTTGAACCAGATGCTACAATCGTTGACTTGTACTGTGACACGCCACTTGTCCGCATAATCTACATTGAGGATGGGTGTGTGTGTTGCTGAATGCGAGGAGGCCTTTTCATGCATGGTGATGATGCCCACTCGATATGGGGACTCCGGGCAGTCATCCTCTGGATCCGTGATAGGATCAGGTTCCAAATCCAGCAGCCCTTGCTGCACACTTCGAACGCGTCTGCGTTGGAACTGGTATCGCTGGCCCCCTGTGGAGGTGCAGACCTGCACAAGGCCGCATATAGCCAGGCTTCTTGCAGTTGAGACATCGCCTGTCTCTTGCAGGGCATTGCCGCTTTAAATGGGCGGTGCCGCAGTTGGGGCGCGTCATCACCTCAACGTTGTGACGCTCGGTGCGTCATCGCACATGCTCAGTGCGGTCAGCCGTCGCTCGCACCTGCACAGTGTAATTTTCGGCCGCTTCATTCTCCCGACCGTGGTGCGCAAAATGGCCGTCTTCATCGGTGCTCAGGTGCCGCATTCAGGTGATGGCCTGTACATTCTCAACCTCGCGGGAGTCAAGTTGGTCCTGCTCTGCCGACTGAAAGGCAGGAATAGCGACCTTTCGCCTGTTCATGGACTTTGCACGTCTCGATAGCTACTGGCAGGGTCATATTTTTTATTTTTCGGAGCTGCTCCCGCAGTGCGTCGGAATGGACGGCAAACACGATATGATTGCTGATGAGGGAGTCAGCGGTGTCACCGTAGTTGCAGGATTGTGCTGGAATGCGAAGATGAGTGAGAAAAGGACGTATCCTTTCCCTGAAGGTGCTGCTGGAAGACATAATGCTCGAAGCTTTTGCTCGTTTCGACCTCACAGTGATGTGTCGAATTTGGCTAAGGCGGTCTGGAACTTGGTCTTGTCCTCACCTTCGGCAAAAGTGAGCGAATTGAAGATTTGTATGGCCTGGTCCCCCGCAGTCGACAGGAGCAGCGCGATTTTTCTGGAATGTGACTCACTTTCGAGGCCCGAGGCCTCAATGTATAGACTGAATTTCTGCTTCAAGACCCGCTATTGGCGCCAAGGTTTCCGGAGATCCGGAGCTGTGGAGGTGCCTGGACTTTTTCCATGCCGCTGGAAGGCAGTTGCTGGTCGTCAGTGAATTTTCGAAGGTAAATTACTTAGAGGCAGTAGCCACTCCTGCTTTCATGTCGTGTTATTCACCCTGGGGTAACACGGAGTGCAACACGATACAGTTAAATGATAAAGCATACACCAAACGTAGGCACTGGTTCAATAAGATTTTTTGAACTTCAGTAACAAAGCACACAGCTGCCTGTGGGCTGACTCTTTACTACTCTAAGTAAACTAACACTAACTATCTGGGCCAGGCTAGCTCTGATCCACGTGTAGAAGGTGTTGAATGATTTGTACACCCTGTCATTACAGTTGTCACCGGGGCTGGTTTAGCTCACTCGGCTAAATCGCTGGCTTTTAAAGCAGACCAAGCAGGCCAGCAGCACGGTTCGATTCCCGTACCAGCCTCCCCGGACAGGCGCCGGAATGTGGCGACTAGGGGCTTTTCACAGTAACTTCATTGAAGCCTACTCGTGACAATAAACGATTTTCATTTCATGTGTTTTATAGTTGGAAGCCTCCCTCTGGTGTTCTGTCTGGTGATTGGTCGTGTTCTATTCTGTATGTTGATTGGCTCACCTGGGTGTCTGTCACTGCCTGCTTTTACCTCATGATCTGCATGGGTGCATATTATGACAAATACTTTAAACTGAGGCTCCATTTACCCTCCAAGGTGAACATAAAAGATTCCATGAAATTAGGGGCTGGTATAGCACAGTGGGCTAAACAGCTGGCTTGTAATGCCGAACAAGAACAGCAGCACGGGTTCAATTCCCATATCGACACCCCCCCCGCCGAACAGACGGCGGAATGTGGCGACTAGGGGCTTTTCACAGTAACTACATTGAAGCCTACTTGTGACAATAAGCCATTATTAAGGGGCTGGTTTAGCAAGGGGCTGGTTGAGCACACTGGGCTAAAAGGCTTGCTTTTAAAGCAGACCAAGGCAGGCCAGTTGCATGGTTCAATTCCTGTACCAGCCTCCCCAAACAGGCACTGGACTGTGGCGATAAGGGGCTTTTCACAGTAACTTCATTTGAAGCCTACTTGTGACAATAAGCGATTTTCATTTCAAGTATTTCAAAGAAAAGGGAAGTACTCACCAGTATTCCACCTGATATTTATATCCTCAACCAAAAGCTGATAAGGTCGTTATTATAATGCTATTTGATGGAGCTTGATGTGCACAAATGATCGACATCACTTACAACAACGATGACACTTCTAAAGTATCTCAGTGGTTATAAAGTGCTGTGGGAACTCCTGAGGTGAAGTTCATAAATACTGATTTGTTTTTTTTTTAACTTTCTTAATGAGACCCACCAGAATTGGACAATATTGGCAGTCTTCTCCTGTCATTGCTGTAGCTGAAACATATCTCCTGACACAAAGTTCAGATGTCTTCGACAGGCATTCAACTTTGACCTTCATTCTCTTTGGACTCATGTTTAATACTTAACTACCTTTAATGTCCTGAGTGAAGAAACAAGTTCAGGAATACAATGCAGAATTCAAAGTACAGAGAGTCATTATTCAAAAGCATTCATGCTCCAAGAACCCTTCAAGCTTCTGAAAGATGTGAGGAGGCTTGACCGCAGCATAAAGGCCAGAATGGACTGATTGGGCTCAATGGCCTGTTTCTGTGCTGTATATGCTTTGCAATTATGTGAACCTTTGCCTTCAATGTGTGAAGCTCCTGACTAATAAAGAATGATTCAATGCAAATTTAACAGAAATTTCTTATTGCTATGCAAATTGATTTATTTTTCTCCGTACAGCCCGTTGAGTCGAGAATCGAGAGGGTGAATAGACCAACAGGTTTTGTTAAGAGCCAGGATGTTGCTATTCTACAGGGTAGGGTTAGAGATGAAAATGCTGGAAGAAGCCGTGAAAATTTTGAAGCTGATTTCTCTACTGGTTGTCAATTTAACAAACCTCACACTTTCCATCTCAACCATCTGGTTTTGATAGTGGGATTTTCAGGGAAAAAAAGCCTCACCATTTTAAATTGCCCCTAAGTTTTCCTCAGCTGGTGAGGTTGGTTGGAGTTAAAATTAAATGGGACACTTACACGCTTCGCTTCGAGTAGAACCTGACTGCTTAGATTTATAATTTTACTTGACATGGACAGCCATCTCAAGCCAACAGGCTCGTCTTTTAAAAACGTTTAAAAAAAATAAATTTAGAGTACCCGATTATTTTTTTCCAATTAAGGGGCCAATCCATCTAGCCTGCACATCTTTTGGGTTGTGGGTGCGAAACCCATGCAGACAGGGGTAGAATGTGCAAACTCCACACAGACAGTGACCCAGAGCCAGGATCAAACCTGTGACCTCAGCGCCATGAAACAGCAATGCTAACCATGCGAGCCACTGTGCTGCCCAGACAGGATTGTCTTTTAAGTAGTCTTTGATGTCTGCCGATTGACCTCAATAGCATCTGGGACTGAGCAGTTTAAAAGGCCATTGATTACGGTGGAACTGGAAAGTCCCGTTGGCGGGTGAAGCCGTATCTGGAGGCCTGAGCTTCCACATCAGGCTGAATTTCAATTGCTTGAGGCTGATTAGAGGACCCATGCAGACGGGTCTTAAATTACACTTGCCATACTTTTTAGACTAAGGCCCTCACAAAGAAACCATGGCCTCCTTTGCCTTGGGCTTGGCCTTCACTCATCCCATCATGCTCACTGAGTCTCCCCCCATCCCAACTTGCTTACCAGTCACCTGATTTCAATTCCAACTACCCAAACTTTTACTGTCACCCATTGGACAAGCGTACTTTTCTTTTGCCAGGCGCAGTCAACAACGAGAATCTGAATACGGAAATGAGGACGAGGAGTTACAAATCGTTCCAGACTCACTAACCATGTGAGCTTAATGTGTGAAACTTCCCTCGTCCGGCATGATCCCATCACACAATAAAATTAGGGACAAGCTAACATCAGTAATTTTAGATTAAAAATATAAAATGAGTGCAGAAAAGTATTCAGAAATCAAAAACATAAATGTTAACAAATTTCATAATTTTCCTGGTGCTCCTACAGTGGCTGAATCAGTTCAACCTGTTCTGTGTAAGTGGGCAACATGGTCTTGTTTGAAAGGACAATCATGCCAATTGGGTCAACGGCTCTTTGATCAGTCTAACAAGGGGCGGGATTCTCCCCTACCCGGTGTGATGGGGGGTCCCGGCGTAGGGGAGTGACGCCAACCACTCCGGGGTCGGGCCTCCCCAAAGGTGGGGAATTCTCCGCACCTTTGGGGGCTAGCCCCGCGCCAGAGCGGTTGGGTTGGCACCAGAAGACTGGCGCAAAAAACCGGCGCCCCCGGAAGCGGAGCTGGCCGAAAGGCTTTCGCCGGTCGGCGCATGCGCCAGCAGTAACGTCAGCGGCGCATCGCGATGTGGGTTTCTCTTCCACTTCCGCCATGGCGGAGGCCGTGGCGGCCGCGGCAGAGAAAGAGTGCACCCAGGGCACTGGCCCGGAGTCTGAGCGGGGGTCCCCGATCGCGGGCCTGGCCACCGTGGGGGCACACCCCGGGGTCCGATCACCCCGCGCCCCCCCAGGACCCCGGGCCAGCTCGCGCCGCCGATTCCGCCGCCACCAGAGGTTGTTCAAACCTCGGCGGTGGGAGAGGCCTCCTAGCGGCGGGACTTCGGCCCATCGCGGGCCGGAGAATCGCCGCAGGGGCCTCGCCGATTGGAGTGGCGTGATTCCCGCCACCGCCACTTCCCGGGTGGCGGAGAATCTCTGACACGGCGGGGGCAGGATTTTCGGCGGCCACAGGCGATTATCCGACCCTGCTGGGGGTGGGAGAATTTCGCCCAAGATCTCAACAGGTTGCCTGAAGGAAAGTCTGCTTTGAGAGACAGGTGCCTTGGCAGAATTCTCCCAAACCTCCACTTGCAGGTTCAATGGCAGTCGGGGAGGAGGAGGGGGGTTGTGGGAAAGATCGGAAAGATATCAGTTTTATCATAGTGCAAATTTACAGAAGGATCTTCTGCTGGTGTCCGCCATTGGTGACTGCGAAATCCATTGGAAACCCAAGTGAAACTCATTTGCATCCCACTAAAGTGGGAAAACATACTGGTGTGAAACACATTTAGAAAACATGGCGTGCAGATGTTGGAAGTCACCTGAATAATGCCTGGGACTGCCTCTGAAGTTCAGGATGCAGGACGAGAGCGACCCTCAACCCTGGAACACCACAGCAGTGGGTGGGGGGAGCATCTACAAGTGGATCTTCCAAATTTGGTGTCCTGAAGGGTCCATCTTTCAACTTCAGAATGATCCACCGTCTTTCTTTGGAGGCCCATCTTCCGACTTCAGGGCCCTGCCGGAGATCCATATTTATTTTCCTAAGATCCATCTTTTTTCTTCAATAGTGGTCAGGGATGTTGGATGCCTTTTCGACATGGTGCCTGTGGTAGTCACCACTGATGTATTATATTGTATATATGGGTTCTGCGGTAAGGCCCCTGTACTACAGGTACGGGGGTAGATCCCTGCCTGCTGGTTCCGCCCAGTAGGTGGAGTATAAATGTGTGTGCTCTCCGTACAGCAGCCATTTTGTCAGCTGCTGTAGGAGGCCACACATCTCTGCGTAATAAAGCCTCGATTACAAATGTAGCCATGCTGGCCACGCAAAATGGACACTGAGCCAAAGTAAAATGGAAGACAGAAGGAAAAGCCTGTGTAGTGAGAGCAGACAGTCTGCTCTCAACTAATTAGCATTTTGCAAGCAGCAAACCAGTTTCTGGCCAGGTGCAAGATCTCCAAGCCAAAGGTGTTAATGGCAAAGCGCTTAGCATTCTGATGAGGCAGCCCAGATCCAGGCAAAAACAATGGCAACATTTCCATCTCAATGTAACACTTAATTGGTTGCGCAGACAGGATGGCACCAAAGTAACGAATATCGAAACCACCCCCCAACACCGAGGAAGGCCCTCGCATTGGAGGATTTCGAAGGTAACCGTTTGGAAACGCTCCAGTCGGTACCGAAAGGTAGAGCCCGCCCAGAAGGGGGCAAGGACATTAGAGAGGGGTATAAAGGCAAATTCCCCACATAGCCCGGTCTGTTAAACCCGTGCTCCGGCTCTGACTGACATCTTGCATCCTGACTCCAGCCGTTGAGCACCAGCCGCCGAAACCGTAAGTTCAACGCTCGCTACGCGATCCAAGCCCACTAGACCCCCAGTACCAGAACGCTTGCTGAAGGCTGCAGTACAAGACCAGGACGAAGGCCTCGTTCTCTGACCTTGCCTGTTCCTGTTAGATAAGTATTCTGATCACTTAAGTTTAGTTATAGCTTAGTCTCTTAGTGTGTGCATGAGTATTTATTATAACTGTATAATAAATATTGATCGTTTGAACCTTACTAATCGGTGTATCGTCTTTATTACTTTGAACTTGACCTTGGAATACTTGTGACGGTGTCTATACGGCACCTGGCGACTCCAGAGCTGAATAAATACATAGAACAGAGCCTAGTAGTGTTAAGCACACGTCGAATACGGAGGCGTGTTAATACACTCCAATAAACGCGTTTTACAACCACAGTAAAACGTGCAACATTTAGTGTATGGACGCGTGTGAAAAGATCACTCCGTTCCTCCCCACCGCAGACCCCCACCAATTTTTCGCAAAAGTTAAACAGCAGGCGACCATGTATGGCCTGGATGAGAGAGAGCAGGTTAAGCTCACAGTTCTGAGTTTAGACCAAAGTGTAGTAGCAGCCCTCCCCGACCCACAGAACGTGGCAGGAGGCAGCCTAGAGGAGATGCACACCGCCATTTTAGATGCCATAGGGTACAATAGAGGTGACCCAGTAGAAGGAATAAACAAATGCCGACAGAAAAGATCCGAACACCCCACAGCATTCGCAGGAAGGCTGTGGATTCATTTCAGCGCAGTTTTTGGACAATTAGATAAAGCGCATTTAACCCGCGAAAACATGGTTAAATGGACGCGCACATTAATCTCCCACGCAACAGAAGCAGGACAGAGCGCTTGCAACAGCTATGACCCCTCAGAAGAGGCCCATAACGAGAAATGGGTCCTGAAAAGATTGTCCCGCGCTTGGGAGCAATCGCTTCAGGGAAAAGGCAAAGTTAGATCCCCAGAAGAGGCTCAGGCTGCTGCAGATATTCAAGCAGTCAGAGAGCACCAGAAGCCCGCTTGGGTAAATGAAGGCAAGAGCAGCCCTCAGCAGAAAGCACAGGAATGCTATAACTGTGGACAGTTAGGGCATTGGGCTAAAGAGTGCCAAGCACCCCAGCGATCTCAGAGAGGCCAGCAGACAGGCACTCTGAACCGCAATAAGTCAAAACCGATCCATAATGTTACAGTACAGTCAGGACCCACCAATGTGGACGAGACGGACTGACGGTGTCCGGGCTCCCCCACTTGGGTCTGTGACACACTATGGGACTCATCAGGGAGACCCGTAGTCACAGCAAGAGTAAAAGGGAAGCCCATAGAGTTACTGTGGGACACAGGAGGCTCCCGCACCACCATTAACTCTACGACCACGGCACACGCAGACACGTGGCCGACCACATCCACCATTACACTTAGCGGGTTCACCGGACACTCGCAGCAGGGACACATTACAGCACCCATAGCAATTCAGCTAGGGAACATTAGCACAAGGCACCCCGTAGTTCTAGTAAACCTTCCCAGGACAGCAGAACACATCCTAGGGATTGATTTTATGAACACACACAGCTTATCGTTCGACCCAGTGAACCAGTGTGTCTGGCGAATGGCAAGAGCAGACAGAGCACCAGCCACCCTCACAGTAGGAGACTACGCTAATCGGATTAGCGCAGTGGGAGAGTACTCATTCGACCTGACTACACTCCACACAGACAGACAAATTAAAGCATTACTGAACAAACACAGGACAGCATTTGCAAGTCACCGTCATGAATGTGGCAGAATGACTGGACAAGTTCATGTTACCGGACAGGACCCCCGACCGCAAAAGCAATATAGATTTCCCCTCGAGGCAGAGGTGGAAATAGAAAAGGTTATAGGTAGCTTGTTGGACCAAGGTGTACTTAGAACGGTAGCCTCCACCAACAATGCCCCTATTTGGCCAGTGAGGAAGCCCGATGGATCATGGCGTCTGACCATCGATTATCGGGAACTCAATAAAGTAACCCCCGCAGTAGCCCCAACGGTAGCTACTAGTCCCGAGACCATGCTCAAGCACGGTCTCAACGCCAAGTACTTCACGGTATTGGATATCAGTAACGGATTCTGGTCCATACCATTGGCAAAAGCGTGCCAATACAAATTCGCATTCACTTTTAAAACTCAGCAGTACACGTGGACATGCCTCCCACAAGGATTCCACAATTCACCCTCCATTTTCCACCGACAGCTGGCAAGTGGATTAGAAAAATTTTCCCGACCCGAATGTCTGGTACAGTATGTAGACGACCTACTACTGCAGACAGACGCAAAGGCAGAGCACATTACGCTTCTGGCCGAACTCCTGGAACTGTTAACTTCAATTGGATGTAAAGTTAACCCCAGAAAGGCCCAGATTTTGGAAAGTAAAGTGATGTATTTGGGAACAGTCATCACGCACGGCAAACGCGAGATCGAATTCAAAAGAATTGATTCGATTGTCAAATTGCCCCTTCCCCAGAATGTTTCAGCCCTCCGGTCGTTTTTAGGACTGGTTGGTTATTGTCGGAACCACATAGACGGATTCGCGACAAAAGCCGCCCCACTTTCAGACCTCCTTAAGAAAGGAGCCCCCGGGAATGGCTTCCGCAGCATACAGAGGCTGTGGAAGAGTTAAAACGAGCCCTTAGTGCAGCACCCGCGCTGCTAGTCCCAGACCCACTTTCCCCTTTCGCAATCGAGGTAGCGAGCACCGATCTGACCCTCTCGGCCGTGTTGCTTCAGGAACGGCACGAGCAGCTAAGACCAGTGGCTTATGCCTCCCGACTGTTAGACCCGGTTGAACAAGGATTTTCAGCCTGTGAGAGGCACCTCCTTGCTGTCTTCTGGGCAGTACAGTACTTTTCATACATAACCGGACTAAACCCCATCACCATTCTAACCGAACACACACCCACACAGCTACTACTAGACGGTCGACTGAAGGACGGTTCAGTTAGCCAGATTAGGGCAGCTAGGTGGACCCTACTTTTACAAGGACGGGACATTACTGTAAAACGGACACGCACACACACATATTTAGCAGACAACCTCCAATACCCCGGACAGCCCCATGACTGTGAAATTGTAGCTCCCCTGCATAACACAGGCCCCTTCATAGCAAAAACACCCCCCAGGAAGCTAGGAAACCCCGCACAAGGCCCCCCACACACAGACACGTGTGGACCCCTCAAGATATACGTGGACGGTTCATCCACAGTTTTAAATGGTGAGCGTATCACTGGATGCGGCATCTACGTCGAGGACGCGCAGGGGCGCGCTCTCGAGGAAATAGCACTGAAGTTACCTGGTCACTTAGGCGCGCAGGCAGCAGAGCTAGCAGCCATAGCATATATAGTGGACCACCCCGATTCTTTCCCCAGCCCAGCAGACATATATTCGGACAGTTTATATGTCTGCAACAGTTTGACAGATTTTCTGCCCCTGTGGAGGACACGAGGTTTTGTCTCCGCAGACGGAAAACCCCTTCCATCAGCCCCTCTACTCCAGCATATTCTAGACAAAGCGAAGGACAGGACCTTCGGAATAATAAAAGTTCGCAGCCACCATAGGTCATCACCCCCTGGGAATGTAAAAGCCGACGCATTGGCTAAGGCAGGTTCCAGGAGAGGACACTTATGGACCCCCCCAGCTAGCGCACCAGCTAGCGCCCCTGTGAGCGCAGTACAAGTCTCACAAACAGAGGTTAAAGATCTCGTAGCAGCACAGAAACAGGATGGAGACCTCAGGGAGGTTTTCAAGGGAAACTTTGTGCCTGCGTACGAGCACTTTAAACACGTGCTGACCACACATGAGGGTGTGATCATTAAGGATCAACTTTATGTGGTCCCACAGCAGGATAAAAATGCAATGATTGCTTTATTTCACGATAACCACGGACACCAAGGAATTGATTCAACCACGAGGCACCTCAGGCAACTCTGTTGGTGGCCTAATCTCAGGACAGATGTAACACACTATATAGAGAATTGCCTGATTTGTGCTCAGAATAACCCGGAGCGGTATTCTAAGAAAGCACAACTTCGGCATACACGCCCAGTTAACGGCCCTTGGACAAACCTCCAGATCGATTTTATAGGTCCATTGCCCCCTTGTCGGAATGGCTATAAGTATGTTCTGGTGGTGATAGATACCTTTACAAAATGGGTAGAGGCATTTCCATCACGTACAAACACAGCTAAGACAGCTGCAAAGATCCTGACCCACCACACCTTCACGAGATGGGGTTTACCCCGAAGTATCGATTCGGACCAGGGATCTCACTTTACAGGACGGGTCATGAAGAACGTCCTGACAATATTTGGTATAAAACAAAACTTCCATATTGCGTATCATCCACAGTCCAGCGGGATTGTGGAGCGCATGAATCGGACCCTAAAAACGACCCTCAGGAAAATGGTTCAAGAGAACAATTCCACATGGGATTCAGTGCTCCCATTTGCACTCATGTTCATAAGGAACACTGTCTCCACATCTACAGGATACACACCACATACACTCATGACCGGACGCCCTATGAAAGGTACAGAATTCCTTTTAGGACTGGACATGACCAGCCCCAAAGTGACGGCCCTCACACACGAAAAGGCAGTTAAAGAAATAGTTGAGACTGTGAGGTCTGCACAGATCGCAGCCGCAGTCCAGCTAGGGAAACGCCGACAGCAACGCACTGCCTGTTTCAATAAGACCGTACACACCACAGAATTCCAGGTTGGGCAACAGGTAATGTTATCTGTTTACAACCCCAGCAGTTTTTTGGCTCCAAAATATTCTGGCCCATACTCAATTTCGGACAAAATTAGCCCCTCCGTTTACAGGATAAAGTATCCTAATGGGAAGACCGCGTGGTTTCATATTAACCAGCTTAAGGCGTATGGAACACAGTCTAACCATGCTCATCATGTACTGCTGGATGCAGCAGAACACTTCACCCCGCCCACCAGAAATACTTTTCCACCATCCCCCTCACAGACCAGTTCATCAACGGACTCGCCCACGACTCCGCCCACAGACCACGACAGACCACGCCCCGACACGCCCACAAGCTGCCACAGCAGAGACAGCAGGACTGACACTGACTCTGAAGACAGCGACAGCACACAGCCATACAGCCCACACTGCACCAACTACGACCCCGACTCCAGTGACCCTATGGAAGTCACCTACCTCAAATATCCAGAACCACCACCCGACCCCAACTACCCCGACAACACACTTGACACAACACTATGGCACAGGGACAATTCATACAGACTTGTCCGTAACGATGAGAGTGACCCCCGGTCACACAATTCCAAAATAGCATGCCTGATCCACACAAGGGTGTGGGATCCGGGAGAGCAGGACGACACGGTGTCTGAATCCCGACACGGCAACCCCTTTGTGACCCTGTTCACAGAGACAGAGGGAAAGTGAGGTGTCCAGATGATGTAAAATAGGAATCGTCTGAGGGAAACGATGTCCTTTCTGATGGAACCTGCACGTATGTTTGTCTTCGTTTTATGTTTGTTTGTTTTCAGGATTGTAAATTGTTCAGCTGGAGGATGGACATCTTCTTTTCAGCTGAAAAGATTGTGACCACCTCACATACACGTTAGTTTGTCCGCAGATACCTTTGAGAACTTCGGTTCCAAACACCCGGTTTGATTGGAGATCTTTTCCAAAGTTGTAAGGCTACACGCCAAATAGTTTGTCTGCCGAAACTTCTGAGAACTTCAGTTGTATCCTCTGGTGAACCGACATGGTTCACGACTTGTTCCCTGTTTTCAGAAAGGAGCATCTTGGCTCCCTTGTTTTTAGGTGCCCCTCTATTCGGTGAATAGAGGCTGCAAGTCACGGTAACCACATTCGTACCCGTTTACTCCAGGTTACTCAGGCAGTGGACAAACGGCACTGAGGACCCGCCCTGTCAGAGAACCCACTTTGGTCAGCCAAGCTCGGGTATGGCACAGCACGCCCTACCCGGGGATCCCATCCAACTCGTACCCGTAGCGGCCCATACGCAACTCATTCGGACGTTTCTTTCAAAATTTTGTTTTCATTTTTCGTTAGGCAGCCCTTAGGCCGCCATCCCACATGCTATTTACATCCAGGAACATTCGGATGGTAAACTAGCAAAGCCTGCGAGACGGCTCGCAGAAGGAAGGATTGTTAGGTGTATGCTGGTCTTTAAATTCGCTTTTTGGAAAAAAAAATGAGGGGAGTCACAGGGTGTGACTTAGCCAGTCATTTAATGGGTCAATTGGGTTTTGAAAGACAGATGCACTAACAAGTAAAGGTCTTAAACTGTGTATTGACAGATACTGTGCTTGATCCCAAAGGTTTCAAAGGACGAGACAGGGATCGAAGCAAGGATTGTCAATACCGGAGGAAGAAGGAAGAGAAAGAAGAAGAACAGCAAATTGATGGAAGCCCACCTATTGTTTCTAAATGTTATGTGTATATGTGTGGAAACAAGACACGTTTCCCCCACAACCCCCACCGTAAATGTTTCAATTACAGCAAACCCCCAGTGCTCAGCCCTGATCAGCGAGGTTCAGACCTGGTGCACTAAATTCATGACGTGGTACTCCATGTCCTATATAATCGAATCACTGTTGGTGATCGCGATCCTCATCATACTAGTACAGACCCTCAGGTTGAGGAAATGGAAGAGGAGAGCCTCTCGTTCCAGCACCTCACCCATCTATAGAGTTCAATCCCCCATCTTCGGATTCCACCAAACCCCTCAACCCCTCACTGATTACAACACTCTGTAAATAAAAAGTTCAGCCATGTATTATATTGTCCCATACTCGACTGCCGAGTTGGGAAGTGTGATGTTGTGGTGTGAATGGTTAAGGTTTTAGAGTGATGAAATGTTAAGTTAAGGTTAAGGTTAATAGTGATAGGTAGAGGTTCCCAGTTGTAGTAATGCATGTCCCTTTGACATAGGGCCAAGTAGAGATGTTAGTTAAAAAAAATTTTTCTTCTTCCCATAGTCTAAGATAGAGTAGAACAGGAACTGGCAAGAGGTCAGAACACAAGGAAGGCAACGTACATAGGTGATCCTTCACAATATTATGATTGTGAGGATCACAAGGAGGGAATGTAGCCATGCTGGCCACGCAAAATGGACACTGAGCCAAAGTAAAATGGAAGACAGAAGGAAAAGCCTGTGTAGTGAGAGCAGACAGTCTGCTCTCAACTAATTAGCATTTTGCAAGCAGCAAACCAGTTTCTGGCCAGGTGCAAGATCTCCAAGCCAAAGGTGTTAATGGCAAAGCGCTTAGCATTCTGATGAGGCAGCCCAGATCCAGGCAAAAACAATGGCAACATTTCCATCTCAATGTAACACTTAATTGGTTGCGCAGACAGGATGGCACCAAAGTAACAAATATGGAAACCACCCCCCAACACCGAGGAAGGCCCTCGCATTGGAGGATTTCGAAGGTAACCGTTTGGAAACGCTCCAGTCGGTACCGAAAGGTAGAGCCCGCCCAGAAGGGGGCAAGGACATTAGAGAGGGGTATAAAGGCAAATTCCCCACATAGCCCGGTCTGTTAAACCCGTGCTCCGGCTCTGACTGACATCTTGCATCCTGACTCCAGCCGTTGAGCACCAGCCGCCGAAACCGTAAGTTCAACGCTCGCTACGCGATCCAAGCCCACTAGACCCCCAGTACCAGAACGCTTGCTGAAGGCTGCAGTACAAGACCAGGACGAAGGCCTCGTTCTCTGACCTTGCCTGTTCCTGTTAGATAAGTATTCTGATCACTTAAGTTTAGTTATAGCTTAGTCTCTTAGTGTGTGCATGAGTATTTATTATAACTGTATAATAAATATTGATCGTTTGAACCTTACTAATCGGTGTATCGTCTTTATTACTTTGAACTTGACCTTGGAATACTTGTGACGGTGTCTATACGGCACCTGGCGACTCCAGAGCTGAATAAATACATAGAACAGAGCCTAGTAGTGTTAAGCACACGTCGAATACGGAGGCGTGTTAATACACTCCAATAAACGCGTTTTACAACCACAGTAAAACGTGCAACACATTCTACTCTCATTTCATCGTAATTGATAGTGCATCAATTTATTACACAGAGATTTTTCTGAGATGCACCTCTGCATCAAGCCGGATCGCCTGCAGCTGCATCCTCAAGCAGACAAAACCAAAATGGACTTTGAACTTTGGCTAGCCTGTTTGAAAGCATACAACGGGTCTGCGTCAGACCCAATCCCAGAAACACAGAGGCTCCAGGGGCGCGATTCTCCGCACCCCATACCAGGTGGGAGAATCGCGGGAGGGCCGGAGAATCACGCCATGCTGCCCTGGCACCCCACGCGATCATCCCACCCCACCCCCCCAAAATGGCGTGTTGCGTTTTTCGACAGGCCGTTCGGAGAATCGCCGCTCGCCGTTTCTCAGGGCGACCGACGATTCTCCGGCCCGAATGGGCCGAACAGCCTGCCGAACCCGACCGGTTCATGCCGGCGCCAACCACACCTGGTCGCTGCCAGCGTGAACAGCGCGCGACCTCTGTGTGTGGGGCCTGTGGGGGGCGGAGGGAGGATCGAGCACCACGAGCGTGCTCAGGAGATGTCTGGTCCACGATCGGTGCCCACCGATCGTCGAGCCGGCGTCTCTAGAAGATCCACTCATTTCCCTCTGCCGCCCGCAAGTCTAAGCCGCCATGTCTTTTTTTTTTTAAATTTAGATTAGCCAATTATTTTTTATAATTAAGGGGCAATTTAGGGTGGCCAATCCACCTACTCTGCACATTTTTGGGTTGTGGGGGCGAAACCCACGCAGACACGGGGAGAATGTGCAAACTCCACACGGACAGTGACCCAGAGCCGGGATCGAACCTGGGACCTCAGCGCCGTGAGGCGGTTGTGCTAACCACTAGGCCACCGTGCTGCCCCCAAGCCGCCATGTCTTGCGGGGCAGCGGAGGGGAAGACGGCTACCACGCATGCACGGGTTGGCGCCGGCCAACCGGCGCATGCGTGGCTGACGTCACTTAGGCGCCGCTTTGACGCAAGCATCAAGGCCCGCCGCCCGAGATTCATGCGCCGCGGCTCCTAGCCTCCTGGGGAAGGGGGGGTGGGGGGGGGGAGAATAGGGGGCGAGGAGCGGCCTCCGACGCTGGAGTGAAACACTCCGGGCGCAATTCTCCGCACTCACGACGGTGCGGAGAATAGCGGGGTTCGTAAAATTTTACGGCCACGCTAGTCTGATGCCCTCCCGTTATTCTCCCCCCCACCCCCCACGCCCGACTCCCGATACGAATTGCTGCCGCCGTTTTTTTACGGCCAGCAGCGATTCTCAGCTGGCCGATGGGCCGAGTTCCAAGCCCTTTACGGTTGTTTTTACGAACGGCAAACACACCAGGTCTGGCCGTTCGTACAAACGGCCGTAAAATGCCGATTTTTAAAACCATGGCACCGATTGGCACGGCAGTACCACGGCCGTGCCAAGGGTGCCATGGGCCCGCGATCGGTGCCCACCGATCGCGGGCAGCGGGTCCGATTCCCGCGCACTCTTTGTCCTTCCGCCGCCCCGCTGTATCACTTCGCGGGGCAGCTGAGGGGCATCCCGGCCCGCGCATGCGCGGGTTTCGCGCAAATGCGCGATGACGTCATCCGCGCATGCGCGGGTTGGAGTCTTCCAATCCGCGCATGCGCGGCTGACGTCATGTGACGCGTCAGCCGGCGCAAACTCTGGCAAGCAGGCTTAACGAAATTCGTTAAGCCTGCGATGCCGGAGTTTACGCGGCGGCATGCTAGCCCCGACCGGGGACCAGAATCGGTTCCCGGTCGGGGAGGGGGAATCTGGCGTCAAACCCGCCCGGATTTGACGCCAGCCTTACGATTTCTCCCTCTCTGGGAGAATCGCGCCCTCCGGGTTTCACTCTGGCGTCGGCTGTTTGTCTACCGATGGGAGAATGCCGCCCTAACGCCAAAATGGACTTCGAACTTTGGCTAGCCTGTTTGAAAGCATACATCGGGTCAGCAGACCCAATCCCGGAAACACAGAAGCTCCAGATTCTGTACACGCGGTTGAGCTCCAAAGTTTTTACCATTGTTCAGGATGCGCCGACCTACGCAGAAGCTATGGCGCTACTGAAGGTGAATTATGCTCAACGGACCAACAAAATCTATGCCAGGTACCTCCTGTCCACGCGGCACCAACTTCCTGTTGAGTCTGTGGAAGATTTCTGGCGTGCCCTGCTTGCCCTAGTGAGAGACTGCCAGGCCGTTTCGGCCACTGAACACTCAAACCTGCTGATGAGAGACGCGTTCGTTACGGGCATAGGGTCTGACTACATCCACCAGCGCCTCTTAGAAGGGCTACGCTTGACCTTGCGGCGACCAAGAAATTAGCGCTCTGGCTTATGGTCGCCTCACGCAACGTACAGGCTTATGCCTCCGCACGGCCCACCCCCCTATACATCGTGGACCCTGCCAACAGCCACCCCATCATGGACCCCATCAGCGACTCCCCCCCCCCCCCCCCCCCCAGCCAACCCCACGCCTGCGCCACAGGGCAGCCAACCAACCCCGGGGGACCCAAATGCTGCTTCTACGGACAGACAAAACACCCCCGACAGTGATGCCAGGTGCGGAGTGCACTCTGCAAGGCCTGTGGCAAGAAGGGGCCTTTCGCTGCAGTGTGCCAGGCCCGCTCAATCACCGCTATTGTCTCTGCACCCGGCACGTGCGGCCAGTGGGCGCCACCATCTTCCCCTCCTCGGACCATGTGCGGCCTGCCACCTTGCTCTACTCACAACATGTGTGGCCCGTGGGCGGCGCCATCTTGACTGCCTCAGAACCAATGGGTGCCTCCATTTTGCCTACCCCAGGACACGTGCGGCCCGTGGGTGCTGCCATCTTCCCCCCCTCAGCCCATGTGCGGCCCATGGGAGCCACCATCTTTTCCAGCCCTGGCAATGTGCGGCCCATGGGCGCCGCCATCTTGTCCAGCCCCCGCATCGTGCGGCCCATGGGCGCCGCTATTTTGTCCCCCGCAGGATCTGCAGGTGCCGCCATCTTGTCTTCCCCACGGAGCATGGATGCCAACAACATTCCATGATCTGGGCCCCCCACGCTCTCCATCTTCTGATGCCAGCAACGACCAACCGCAGCTCGTCTCAGTGACGATCAACCAGTCATGTCCGCACAACCTGGCCACCGCTTCGACCAGTGTGAGAATCAACGGTCATGTGACCTCTGGCCTGCTGGACTCCGGGAGCACTGAAAGCTTCATCCACCCGGATACGGTAAGGCGCTGCTCCCTCGCGGTCCACCCCGCCAATCAAAGAATCTCCCTGGCCTCCGGATCCCATTCTGTCCGGGGGTTCTGCACAGTCATTCTCATGGTCCAGGACGTAGAATTCAGCGGCTTCCGCCTCTACATCCTTCCTAATCTCTACGCTGCACTACTACTAGGCCTGGACTTCCAGTGCAATCTCCAGAGCCTTACCCTCAAATTCGGCAGGCCCCTACTACCCCTCACTGTGTATGGCCTTGCGACCCTAAAGCTCGACCCACCCTCCCTCATTGCCAATCTAACTCTGGATTGCAAACCCATTGCCACCAGAAGCAGACGGTACAGCGCCCAGGACAAGACCTTCATCAGGTCCGAGGTCCAGCGGTTGCTTCGGGAAGGCATCATCGAGGCCAGCAACAGCCCCTGGAGAGCCCAAGTGATCGTCGTTGAAACTGGGGAGAAACACAGAATGGTCGTGGACTACAGCCAGACCATCAATCGGTACACGCAACTCGACGCGTACCCACTCCCACGCATATCTTATATGGTCAATCAGGCTGCGCAGTACCGCAAATCCGCCTACCACCAGCTCCCCATTCGTAAATCGGACCGTCCATACACTGCTTTCGAGGCGGACGGTCGTCTCTATCACTTCCTCAGGGTTCCCTTCTGTGTCACTAACGGGGTCTCGGTCTTCCAAAGGGAGATGGACCGAATGGTCGACCGATACGGTTTGTGGGCCACGTTCCCATACCTAGACATCGTCACCATCTGAGGCCACAATCAGCAGGACCACAACGCCAACCTTGCCAAATTCCTCCACACCACCACTCTTCTCAACCTCACCTACAACAAGGAGAAGTGCGTGTTCAGCACAACCTGCTTAGCCATCCTTGGCTATGTGGTCCAGAACGGAGTTCTGGGGCCCGATCCCGACGGCATGCGCTCCCTCATGGAGCTTCCCCTTGCACACTGCTCAAAGGCCCTGAAACACTGCCTGGGTTTCTTCTCCTGCTCTGCCCAGTGGGTCCCAAACTATGCAGACAAGGCCAACCCACTCATTCAGTCCATCCACTTTCCTCTTACGGCTGAGGCACAATAGGCCTCCGCCCGTATCAGAGCTGATATAGCCAAGGCCGGGATGCACGCTGTAGACGAGACACTGCCCTTCCAAGTAGAAAGCGACGCATCAGACGTCGCCCTAGCCGCCACCCTCAACCCGGCAGGCAGACCCGTTGCATTCTTTTCACGCACCCTTCATGCCTCCGAAATTCGACACTCGTCCGTCGAAAAAGAGGCCCAAGCTATCGTTGAAGCTGTGCGGCATTGGAGACATTACCTGACCGGCAGGAGATTCACCCTCCTCACTGACCAACGGCCGGTAGCCTTCATGTTTAACAACACGCAGCGGGGCAAGATCAAAAACGATAAAATCTTGCGGTGGAGAATCGAGCTTTCCACCGATAATTACGAGTTTGTCTCGCCCCGGCAAACTCAACGAGCCCCCAGATGACCTATCCCGAGGTACATGTGCCAGCGCATAAGTTGAGCGACTCCGGGCCCCACACGACAGCCTTTGGCACCCGGGGGTCACACCATTGTACCATCTTGTCAAGGCTCACAATCTGCCCTACTCCGTCGAGGAACATAGAACATAGAACACTACAGCGCAGTACGGGCCCTTCGGCCCTCGATGTTGCGCCGACCTGTGAAACCATCTGAAGCCTATCTGACCTACACTATTCCATTTTCATCCATATGTCTATCCAGTGACCACTTAAATACCCTTAAAGTTGGCGAGTCTACTACTATTGCAGGCAGGGCGTTCCACACCCCTACTACTCTCTGAGTAAAGAAACTGCCTCTGACATCTGTCCCATATCTCTCACCCCTCAATTTAAACCTATGTCCCCTCGTGTTGGTCATCACCATCCGAGGAAAAAGACTCTCACTGTCCACCCTATCTAACCCTCTGACTATCTTATATGTCTCTATTAAGTCACCTCTCAGCCTTCTCCTCTCTAACGAAAACAACCTCAATTCCCTGAGCCTTTCCTCGTAAGACCTTCCCTCCATACCAGGCAACATCCTAGTAAATCTCCTCTGAACCCTTTCCAAAGCTTCCACATCCTTCCTATAATGTGGTGACCAGAACTGCACGCAGTACTCCAGGTGTGGCCGCACCAGAGTTATGTACAGCTGCAGCATGACCTTGTGGTTCCGAAACTCAATCCCCCTGCTTATAAAGGCTAGCACACCATATGCCTTCTTAACAGCCCTATTAACCTGGGTGGCAACTTTCAGGGATTTATGTACCTGGATGCCGAGATCTCTCTGTTCATCTACACTACCAAGAATCTTGCCATTAGCCCAGTACTCTGCATTCCTGTTACTCCTTCCAAAGTGAACCACCTCACACTTTTCCGCATTAAACTCCATCTGCCACCTCTCAGCCCAGCTCTGCAGCTTATCTATGTCCCTCTGTATCCTATAACATCCTTCAGCACTATCCACAACTCCACCGACCTTCGTGTCATCTGCAAATTTACTAACCCATCCTTCTACACCCTCTTCCAGGTCATTTATAAAAATTACAAACAGCAGTGGCCCCAAAACAGATCCTTGCGGTACACCACTAGTAACTGAACTCCAGGATGAACATTTGCCATCAACCACCACCCTCTGTCTTCTTTCAGCTAGCCAATTACTGATCCAAACCGCTAAATCACCTACAATTCCATACTTCCTTATTTTCTGCATTAGCCTACCGTGGGGAACCTTATCAAACGCCTTACTGAAATCCATATACACCACATCAACAGCTTTACCCTGATCCACCTGTTTGGTCACCTTCTCAAAAAACTCAATAAGGTTTGTGAGACATGACCTACCCTTCACAAAACCGTGTTGAGTATCGCTAATCAACTTGTTCTTTTCAAGATGATTATAAACCCTATCTCTTATAACCTTTTCCAACATTTTACCCACAACCGAAGTAAGGCTCACAGGTCTATAATTACCAGGGTTGTCTCTACTCCCCTTCTTGAACAAGGGGACAACATTTGCTATCCTCCAGTCTTCCGGCACTATTCCTGTCGACAAAGACGACATAAAGATCAAGGACAAAGGCTCAGCAATCTCCTCCCTGGCTTCCCAGAGAATCCTAGGATAAATCCCATCTGGCCCAGGGGACTTGTCTATTTTGACATTTTCTAAAATTGCTAACACCTCCTCCTTTTGAACCTCAATTCCATCTAGCCTGGTCGACTGAACCTGAGTGTTCTCCTCGACAACATTGTCTTTCTCCAGTGTAAACACTGACGAAAAATATCCATTTAATGCTTCCCCTATCTCCTCTGATTCCACACACAACTTTCCACTACTATCCTTGATTGGCCCTAATCTTACTCGAGTCATTCTTTTGTTCCTGATATACCTATAGAAAGCCTTAGGGTTTTCCTTGATCCTATCCGCCAACGACTTTTCGTGTCCTCTCCTCGCTCTTCTTAACTCTCCCTTTAGGTCCTTCCTGGCTAACTTGTAACTCTCAAGTGCCCTAACTGAGCCTTCATGTCTCATCCTAACATAAGCCTTCTTCTTCCTCTTGACAAGTGCTTCAACTTCCTTAGTAAACCACGGCTCCCTTGCTCGACAACTTCCTCCCTGCCTGACAGGTACGTACTTATCAAGGACACGCAGTAGCTGTTCCTTGAAAAAGCTCCACATTTCGATTGTACCCATCCCCTGCAGTTTCCTTCCCCATCCTATACCTCCTAAATCTTGCCGAATAGCATCATAATTGCCTTTCCCCCAGCTATAATTCTTGCCTTGCGGTATATACCTATCCCTGCCCATTGCTAAAGTAAACATAACCGAGTTGTGATCACTATCACCAAAGTGCTCACCTACATCTAAATCTAACACCTGGCCGGGTTCATTACCCAGTACCAAATCCAATGTGGCCTCGCCCCTTGTTGGCCTGTCTACATACTGTGTCAGAAAACCCTCCTGCACACACTGCACAAAAACTGACCCATCTATAGTACTCGAACTATAGTATTTCCAGTCAATATTTGGAAATATTTGGAAAGTTAAAGTCCCCCATAACAACTACCCTGTTACTCTCGCTCCTGTCAAGAATCATCTTGAAGAAGTACGGGCAGTCACCAGGGACTGCCAGGTCTGTGCGGAGTGCAAGCCACACATCTACCGGCCGGACCGCGCGCGCCTGGTGAAGGCCTCCCGCCCCATTGAACGCGTCAGCGTGGATTTCAAAGGCCCCCTCCCCTCCACCAACCGAAACACATATATTCTCAGTGTGGTCGATGAGTACTCCAGATTCCCCTTCGCCATCCCATGCCCCGATATCACACCATCTTCGCTCTATTTGGTTTCCCCGCCTCTGTCCACAGTGACCGGGAATCCTCATTTATGAGCAATGAGCTGCGCCAGTTCCTGTTCAACAGGGGCATTGCCTCGAGCAGGACGACCAGCTACAACCCCAGGGGCAACAGGCAGGTGGAGCGGAAGAATGGGACGGTCTGGAAGGTCGTCCAGCTGGCCCTATGGTCCAGAAATCTCCCGGCCTCTCGTGGCAGGAGGTCCTCCCCGACGCACTTCACTCCATTTGGTCGCTCCTGTGCACCGCGACTAACGAAACCCCCATGAACGCCTCTTTGTCTTCCCCAGGAAGTCCAGGGTTTCGCTCCCAATATGGCTGGCAGCTCCAGGACCCGTTCTCCTCCGCAAACACGTGCGACTCCACAAGGCGGACCGGTTGGTTGAGAGGGTACAACTACTCCACGCCAACCCGCAGTACACCTACGTAACGTACCCCGATGGCCGCCATGACAGTCTCCCTCAGAGACCTGGCACCAGCTGGTCCCTCCCCCCCCCCCGCCCCGACACCACCCTCCCTTCCCCCGGCACACCCCACCGCAGCTCCCGCTCTGTCCTCCGCTTGCTCCCACCCGGGGATGAAGAGGATTTCAACACGCTCCTGGAGTCACCAAAGACCAAGCCGCCGCCTGAGACGCCACCAGCACTGCGGCGCTCTCGACGACAGACCAAGGCGCTGGACCGTCTAAATTTGTAACATTCTCTGTAATTTTTAAAAGCAATCTGTATGTATATAGTTTTCCACCACCCCCGCAGGACTCATTTGTAACAGGGTGTGAATGTGGTAGTCACCACTGATGTATTATATTGTATATATGGGTTTTACGGTAAGGCTCCTGTACTACAGGTATGGGGGTAGATCCCTGCCTGCTGGCTCCGCCCAGTATGCGGAGTATAAATATGTGTTCTCTCCATACAGCAGTATTTCGTCAACTGCTGCTGGAGGCCACACATCTCTGTGTAATAAAGCCTCAGTAACATTCTACTCTCATCTCATCGTACTTGATAGTGCATCAGTGCCCGAATAGGATGGTGGACTACATGCCTGTATCTTCACGGAATATGGCACAAAATACCTGGTTGCATAATTAATAAGCAGGGCCAGATGATTTGGTGTATTTTCCAACTGGCCTCTGCAGCGGAATACGCTTCGCATTTCCATCACCGCCATGGGACTTAGTCCCCAAATGGGAGAATTCTGGCCCCTGTTGCTCTTATTCCTGTGTTATCATCAATATTTATTTCTCAACCAATATCGTTTAAAATAACCAATTATTTGATCATTATCACACTTGTTTGTGGGAACTTGCTGTGGCAAAGGAGACCACATTTCAAAAATGTGCAATATAAATTCAAGCATTTTCTTCCCTACATTTGTTTAACCTGGGTTGAGAAATTGAGTAATAAGGTAGACTGACATATGCAATCATACGATTAGCATGAAATCTGTGCCAACTTATACTTACATCCAATTTCACGATTGTGGCACAGGAGGGAGACCTAAGGGCCATACTAGATCCATAGCACCATTTACATTTCCCCATCCACCTGGACCCCTCCCTCCGGCCGCTTACCTGCCTTTGATCTTTTCATTCAGTACTGTCGGCGTGAGATCGACCATCTCAATTTCTCTGCTCCTCTCACCTACTCTCATCTGTCACCTTCTGAAGTGGCTGTACTCCGCTCTCTCAGGTCCAACCTTGACTTTGTCATCAAACCCACCAACAACGGTGCGGCTGTCGTTGTCTGGCTTACTGACCTCTACCTTACAGAGGCTGAAGGACAACCCACCGACACTTCCTCCTACCTCGCCCTGGAACATGACCCCACCACCTCGCATCAAGCCATTGTTTCTAGGACTGTCGCAAACCTTATCTCCTCTGGGGATCTTCCCTCCACAGCATCCAACCTCATAATCTCCCAAACCTGGATAGCTGGTTTCTACCTCCTCGCCCAAATCCACAAACAGGGCTTTCCCGGAAGACCCATCGTGTCAGCCCATTCCTGCCCCACGGAATTCATTTCCTCCTAGTTGCCTCTGTACTCTCTCCTCTTGCCCAGTCCTTTCCCATCTACATCTACAATTCCTCTGATGCCCTACATCATAGCAACAACTTCCAGTTTCCCGGCCCTATCCACCTCCTCTTTACCATGAATGTCCAATCCCTCCATACATCCATTCCCCAACAGGATGGTCTTAGGGTTCTCCGCTTCTTACTCGAACAGAGGCCTGAACAACCGCAATCCACCACCACTCTCCTCCGTCTGGCTGAATCTGTCCTCTCATTGAACAATTTCTCCTTTAACTTGTCTCACTTCCTCCAAACCAAAGGTGTGGCAATGGGTACCCACATGGTTCCCAGCTTTGCCTGCCTCTTTATGGAGTATGTGGAACATTCCTTGTTGCAGTCCTACACCGGCCCCAACCCACAACTCTTTTATTGGTGCATCAGTGACTGTTTCGGTGCCACTTCATGTTCCTGTTTGGGCCTGTAAAAATTATTTTGTTTGCAATATCCACCCCTCTATCACCTTCACGTGGTCCATCTACGAGTTTCCTTCCCTTCTTTGTCCTTTCTATTTCAATTTCTGGGGATAGACTGTCCACCGATATCCAATACAAATCCACCGATTCCCGCAGCCACCTTGACTAGAGCTCTCCACACCCATCATCCTCTAAGGAATCCATCCCATTCTCCCAGCTCCTTCGCCTCCATCGCATGTTCTGAAGATGCCACTTTACGGTGCTGCTGACATGTCTTCATTCTTCCTCAATCGGAGTTTCCCACCCACTGTGGTCGACAGGGCTCTCATCCGTGTCCGACCCATCTCCCACACTTCTGCCCTCACGCCCTCTCCTCCATCCCAGAACCAGGATGCGGTCCACCTTGTCCTCACTTTTCACACCACCAGCCTCCGAATTCAAAGAATCATCCTCCACCATTTCCACCAACTCCAGCATGATTCCACCGCCAAACATATCTTCCCCTCACACCCCTGTCAGCATTTCACAGGAATTGGGTGCGATTCTCCGACCCCCACGCCGGGTGGGAGAATCGCGGGAGTGCCGGGCGATTCCCGCCACGCCGCCCTGGCACCCGCACGCGATTCTCCCACCCTCCCCCAAAACGGCATGCCATGTTTTACGACAGGCCGTCGGAGAATCACCGCTGGCCGTTTCTAACGGTCGAGCGGCGATTCTCCGGCCTGGGCCAAGTGGCCTGCCCAATACGACCGGTTCACGCCGGCTCCAACCACACCTGGTCGCTGCCGGCGTGAACAGCACGCGAACGCTGCGTGTGCAGCCTGTGGGGGGGAGGGAGGATCGAGCACCAGGGCGGTGCTCAGTGGGATGGCGGGCCGGTGTTTCTGAAAGACATACTCTTTTCCCTCCACCGCCCCGCAAGATCAATCCTCCATATCTTGCGGGGCGCCCGCGGGGAGGATGGCAACCTGCGCATGCGCGGGTGACGTCATTTAAGCGCCGCCAGCCGCGTAATTTAGGCGGCGCTGCTTCGACGCGGGGTCCAAGACCCAGCGCGTGAAATTGACGCGGCGCCGCTCCTGGCCCCTGGGGGTGGGAGAATAGGGGGCGAGGAGCAGCCTCCGACGCCGGAGTGAAACACTCCGGTTTTCACTCCGGCGTCGGCACTTAGTCTCCCGTTGGGAGAATCACGCCCATTGTTCCCTCCGGGATACCATGGTCCACTCCTCCATCAACCCCAACACCTCACCCTCTTCCCACGGTACCTTCCCATGTAATCGCAGAAAGTGCAACACCTGCCCCTTTACCTCCTCCCTGCTCACCATCTCAGGCCCTAAACACTGGTTTTAAGTGAGGCAGCGCTTCACGTGCACCTCCTTCAATCTGGTCTATTGCATTCACTGCTCCCAGTACGGTCTACTCTACATTGGAGAGAATAAACGCAGGCTGAGTGACCGCTTTGCAGAATATCTCTCATCTGTCCGCAAGCAGGACCCAGACCTTCCAGCCACTTGCCATTCTAACTCACCATCCTGCTCTCATGTCCACATGTCCGTCCTTGCCCTGCTGTAATATTCCAGTGAAGCCCAGTGCAAACTGGAGGAACAGCACCTCATCTTCAGATTAGGCGCGTTACAGCCTTCCAACTTATTATTGTTATGAATCACCTCCATTTACATTCCTTTTGTAAATGCAAATTACTGTAGTTGCTGGAATCTGAAACAAAAACAGAAAATACTGGAAAATCTCAGCAGGTCTGACAGCACCTGTGGAGAGAAAAGGGAGCTAACCTTTCGGGTCTGGCTGCTTTGACAAAGAGTCATTGAGATTTCCTCCAAGGCATTTGGGAAGGGTTCGATATGAGCCATGCGTATTTGCAGTTAGAATTGGACCCTGCCGCACAGTGGTTTAGCCCTGCGGCCTCACGGCGCCGAGGTCCCAGGTTCGATCCGGGCTCTGGATCACTGTCCGTGTGGAGTTTGCACATTCTCCCCGTGTTTGCGTGGGTTTCACCCTCACAGCCCAAAAGATGTGCAGGTTAGGTGGATTGACCATGCTAAATTGCCCCTTAATTGGAAAAATGAATTGGGTACTCTAAGTTTAATTTTAAAAAAGAAAAAAAAAAGAATTGGACCCTGCCACCCATTTGTGACCATAAAAACCCATAGGAGCTTGTACGAATACACCAGGCTGCCTCTCGGAGTGTTGCCGGCCTGTGTCGATGAGGGATGCCACGAGTGGCAGTTTATCCAGATGACATGTTGGTCATGGGGGCGACTGAACAGGAACATTTAAGTTAATTGGATGAGGTGCTCCGTCAGTTCTCATAGACATGTTTTCGCCTGCAGACAGAGAAGTGCATTTTCCATGTGAGGGAAGTGGGGGTACCTGGGCTAGCGAGTGGACCGCGAAGGGTTGCACCTGGTCACAGAGAAGGTACAAGCCATTCAGCAGGCCCGAACTCCTGAAAACACCACAGAGCTGTGGTCTTTTCTGGGACTGGTGAACTATTATGGAAAGCTCATCCCTGGCCTTGCAACAACATTAGCCCTACATCTGCAACTCTTCCTCAAAAAAGAATGAGGAATGGGCATGGAGAAAACAATAGGAAGAGACATTCATGCAGGTAAATAAACAATTGACTACTTCCGACATACTTGCCAAACAACTACTTGTCACATGTGACAGGTCGCCTTGCGGCATTGGCGCCGTTTTGTCACATCGCATGGAAGATGAGAGAGAGAGGCTGATCATTTTCGCCTCCCGGAACGCAATCGCGCACAATTATACGTAAATCAGGAAAGAAGGTTGTCTTTGCCATGGAAATGCTCCACCAATATTTATATGGTCAACGTTTCACGATCATCACGGACCAAAAGCCACTGCTCAGTCTTTTCAAAGAAGATAAGACAATTCTGCCCATCTCCTCCGCCAGGATCCAGCATTGGGCCCTCCTGCTGGCCGCCGACAAGTATTTATTTGAGCATTGTCCCGGCACCCAGATAGCAAACGTGGATGCGTTAAGCTGACTGCCTTTGGCGATATGTCCTCCTTCCCCTCCCAGCACAGACTAGGTAGTGACCATGCTCAAGTTTATGGACTCGTCACTTGTTACAGCATCCCAAATCCGTGAGTGGACCCAGACTGACCCAGTCCTTTCAAAGGTACAATGCATAGTTCTATATGGGGGTCAGCAGAGGCAGCTGCCTGATGAATTGCGGGCATTCTCGATAAAGACGTCTGAATTTAGCGTGGAAGGCAGCATTCTGTTATGGGATAAGTGTGACATCGTCCCAAACAAGGGCCAGGACCTGACCCTGAGAGATCTGCACTGTGGGCACCCAGGAATGTTCAAAATGAAAATGTGAGCATATAGCTATGTTTGGTGGCTGGGCCTGGATGCTGACATAGAGGGAGTAGCCCAGCAATGCAGTGTATGTCAGGAGCACCAGACACGTCCACCAGCTGTGCTTCGTCACCCATGGGAATGGCTGGGGCAACCGTGGGTGTGATTACACACAGATTTTGCCTGTCCATTTCAAGGCTCGATGTTCTTGCTCCTGATAGATGCCCACTCTAAGTGGTTGGAAGTCCATAGGATGTTGGCGACCACTTCCAGGGCAACCATTGAAAAATACTTTTGTCCTTCTGTGCACACGATATCCCAGAGGTGTTAGTTCCTGATAATGGAACACCTTTCATAAGTAAAGAATTCTCAGGATTCCTGAAGATTAAAGAGGTGTGGCACATTCGGACAACACCGTATAACCCGGCTTCAAATAGGGTGGTGGAACGGGCAGTACGACCATTCAAATGTGGACTCAAAAAACAGACTTTGTGGCCACAAGACAGACCAGATTCTTGTTCTGCTATACGGCCACTCTGCAAGCTGCAACCAGGGTAGCATCGGCTGAATTGCTCATGGGCCGGAGGCTTCGAACCCATCTGAGCATGGTTTTTCCTGATATAGACGGGAAATTATGCCACAGTCAAGGCTTTGCCCTGTGTGATGTTCCTTGCATAGTTCTCCATGATAGCTAAAAGTCGTAGTATTTACAAAGAACATCAAGCTATGTATTTAAAACAAAGCTGGTTTATTTTACACTACTTTAAATGGTGCGCACACTCCACTGAGTAATAGCTAAGAAAATAACCGTACTGAATCTATGTTGCAGTAATCTATTATGCCTCTCTAATGCAACCAACACTCTATCTCAACCTTACAGTATCCTTCTCCATAAGCTTCTCCCAGAATGTTTAGACACACAGCCTTTTTAAGACTACTCAGTGATGCCATCTAGTGTTGAGATACATAAACACCATCTTGGTAACCCTTTACATTCCTGAGATTGTACATATCATTACACCCTGTTCGACGAAAAGCACCCTGATTATTCATACCAGGTGACGCAGTCTCTGTTAGAAACTTTGCAGAAGATGTCCAGTAGGTCTCCTGGGCAATCGTCTGCTGGACAGGGCCAGTATCTTATCAAATACAAACAAAAGGTCGAATCATGCAAAAGCACCTTGGTCACAATGGAGCCAGACGGCCTAATCTACGAAAAATTCCTTGAGACAGGTAAGTTAGAGTCAAGTCAAATCCAATGTCCGAAGAGGCTACTATGTTACCCCAAGGGGGGTCAAGACTCCAAAATAAGAGAGATCGGAAATACGGATTCTGACATGGAAACTCAGACCTCGGAGGTATTCAACGAGGAGTAAGCAGAGCAGCAGCCTCAGACAGTGCATCCACCACGACGTTCCGATTGCTTTCACCATCCAGAGATATGCTGCCTGATCCAGCAATGCGAGTGCAGGACACACAGCCAAGTGCGAAGAGATTCCGACCTCCACCTACTCCATAGCCGGCAAAACTGTCTTGGCAGGGGAGGGTTGTTATAACCCACACGAGACGTACGGGGTAGGTCAATCACTTACCCTATGAGTCTTGCCAAATACAAGGGGGCGGGGAACCCGGGATTAATCACGGTTAAGTTTTGTATAAAGTCGACCAGGGATGGAACCGAGAGGTCAGGCCCGGTTGCCATCTGATGTATATTGTAAATACCTTTACGTTGCAATAAACCAAAATTGCTTTTGTACCAATGCAGTTTGGACTTATTTGTGGTGTACAAAAGTAACCATTTGCATTCTATTCCAGGCTAGGATTTTAATGTCGCAGTCGACAATCCTGATAGAAAACTAAAACCTGCTGTGGATTCCTTGGTCAACAGGTTGCTATTCCAGCCCACAGGCGAGACACTGGAAAATTACAAAAAGCAACTTCTCAACTGTGGATTAAAACAAGGTTTTCATGACCACTGTAGCAAAGTCTATTTTCGGAACAAACACGAATCAATCCCACATGCTTTCTTAAAAGTGGATCAGAATTGGCAGGTGCCTGCTGTTATATTAAAAAGATTTTCTACACACAGCACTCAATAATACAGAACAGCATCCAAACCTTGTTTACAACACATTGTCACAGTTCATTATCTGCATTGATGGTGGAAAATGCATCACTGTGCACAGCAAGCTGACTTCTGTCTATTTTAACACAATGCCTTGGAGGCCATTTCGAGGGCTGACACCAAGGCTGGGGGAAGGGACCTGAACCAAACTTAAATCGACTCAGTTCAAGTTAACCTATGACAAAAATTTGCATCTGATTAATATCAGATGAGCTTCAAAAATAGCAATATAATTTTTGTTTAACGCTAAAAGTTAAATAAAAAAGCTGTTTCTCGGACTAGGGTTCAGTAAAATGAGGTTTGAGCAAGGTCAGTTTTTTAAGGTAATTTTTTTTCTCATAATGCATATGTAGTAATCCAGGGACACGGAGAGGAAGGTTTGAGCAGATTTATTTTGAACCTAAAAGTAAAGCCGCACCTGCAGCCGACAATACAAGTGTCCCAACCCAGGAGGGAGGACAGGGACTGGTTTAGCACAGGGCTAAATCGCTGGCTTTGAAAGCAGACCAAGGCAGGCCAGCAGCATGGTTCAATTCCTGTAACAGCCTCCCCGAACAGGTGCCGGAATGTGGCAACTTGGGGCTTTTCACAGTAACTTCATTTGAAGCCTACTTGTGACAATAATCAATTTTCATTTCCCAGGCATCTGCTGCTCTTGTCTTTCTAGATAGTAATGGTTGTGGATTTGGAAGGTGCTGTCCAAGGAAACTTGGTGAGTTACTGCAGTGAATCTTGTAGATGATACACATGGCTGCCACTGTTTGTGGGTTTGAATGTTTGTGGAAGGGGGAGCAATCAAGCCGGCTACTTTGTCCTGGATAGTGTCAAGCTTCTTGAGTGTTGTTGGAGCCGCATTCATCCAGGCAAGTGTAGAGTATTCCATTACCCTCCTGACTTGTGCCTGGTAGATGGTGGACGTGCTTTGGGGAGTCAGGAGGTGAGTTACTCGCCGTAGGACTCCCAGCCTTTGACCTGTCCTGGAACGGTGTCAAGAGCGGTGGTTAGATCCTCTCTTGTAGGAGATGGACATTGCCTGGCACTTGTGTGGATTGCTTCATTATCTGAGGAGTCGCGAATGGTGCTGAACATTGTGCAATCATCCGCAAACATGCCCACTTCTGAACTTATAACAGAAGGGAGGTCATTGGTAAGCAGCTGAAGCTGGGCTTAGGACACTAGCCTGAGGAACTATACATAAGGGTAAGAAAATAAAGTAAACAAGCAGAACTGCCAAAGTGATCTTTTAAGTTGGCTCAGGGATTCCAAGGCTGCCTGTAACTTCGGCAGTAGAATGTGTCCCTGTTTCACCTACACACAGAGCGGGAGAGATACACTTGTTTGTTGAACTCCTTCGTTTCTGGTTGCGTCTCAATCACTTGTGGTGATATGCATCACTGTAAAATACACAAGGGGTTACTGTAAGTACACATAGACTAGCTAGGCACTAGAGGGAGCACCAGAGACATGACACACAGACATTCAACGAATAGGTCAGTAAGATAGGACATGACCAATGGGCATTCACGATACACATAGAGGTGACACCACCACAGGAGGGCATTACACCAACCCATATAAAAAGGACACAGCACACATGATCTTCCTCTTTCCAGTGGAGACACTCAGTGAGTACAGACACAGGGTTGATTGAACATCACACCCACCACATGGATTGTAGCAGATTGGTTTGTCAGTCTGAGTAGCTATAGAAGGATTAACAGTAGAGTCGAACCCAAGTAGGAGAATTGTTACTAGTTCAATAAACGTGTTGAAGCTATCTCCACGTCTGAACCTTCCTTTGTCAGAGTGCACATCAAGGAAGCAGCGTATGCTACGTCAAGAGCATAACAAGACAGCACTTACTCCTGATCTTTGGCCACCGAGTGTGGAAAGCCAGAGGGGTGGGTTTGCCCCTGGGTCTGATCAAAGTGTCTATCCATAGGCCCAGGTTAGCCATGGCCTGTGCAGTGGTCACGTTGGCTGCTCTTCTCTCTTCCTTGTATGGGCCCGACACCTAAACATTGTGCAGCCAATTACTGTGAAATTAAGTGAAAGTTATCATAGCCCCAAAAATAGGCTGCTCTCCCCTTTTGAGAGTGTTATAATTCCAGCAAAGATCACAGGATAGGAACCATCAGGTTTCCCGTACCCTCCAGGGAATATGAACTTCCCCGGTGAAGGAGCGGGGCTTCCTCTTAACAGGTGTAGCCCCTCTGATATAACATCCCCGATCTGGGTGCATGTCAGGGAAGATGACCCTGTGGGGTGTGATTGTGATTTGACTGTAAATAATAAACCTCTTGTGTTATAAACCTTGGGTTTATGCTTGGCTGCTTACCTCGGATCTGGCAGAGAGCGTGTTGACTCATGATCACCACACCTCAAGCAACGGGCAAGGTTGAAAAAGCTTGCTTCATGGATAACTTCAACTAGTTGGGGAATTGAACCCACGCTGTTCTTAGCGCTCCACATCATGAACCAACTGTCCAACCAACTGAGCTAACCGACCCCCCTACTGTTAAGTACTTTTGAAAAAAAGCAAAATGAATGCTGAAAAGCTGAAATTAAAACAGAAACTGTACGAAATGTTCAGCAGGTCAGATAGCATTCTCTGTATAGGGGAAAAGAGAGTTAACATTTCATGCTAGTCATGTTTCATTAGAAACCTGTTCTGATGAAAGGTCATCTGAGTCAGGAAGTTGCGGGCTCAAGTTGGAGTCTCGGATTTGAAGTCAACAGTCAAGGGTAACACTCTAGTGCAGGACTGATGGGGGTGCTGCACCGTCAAAGGTGTTACCTTTTGGAAGAGACATTAACTGAGGCTCCGTCCCTGTCTCTGGTAGATTTGGGGGCTGGATTTTCCCAAAATAGGGCTACGTCCCCACGCTGGAATAAAAACGCTGGCATTGCACTCCCAACTTTCCTGCAAAAAATAAAAGGCGATTCACTTACCTTCTGGGGGTTAGCAGAGAACCAGGGCGCTTCACACAGATTTGGACTGCGGATACGGGCCCCGTACTTCCGGTTCCGAGTCCACGCATGCACACGGCGGCGGCCTCCAGTCGCCATACCCAGCACCATGGCGGACTTGGACCACGAACCAACACAAACAAACCGGGCCCCACCGATTGGCCGCGCCGCTGCATCGGACCGGCCCGATTACTGCCCTGGCCACCCATAAGGCCTCCGCAGTGCTCGATCCCCCCGTCCCCCAACAGGGCGCCGCGGACTGAGTCCACCGCCACTGCGTGAGAGTCTCGACCGGCGATACCACATTAGTTCCACACCATCAGGAACTCGGCCAGTCGGGAGCGGAGTATCGCTGGGAGGACCTTTGGCAATGGTCCCCCAGCCATGCGGCGTAATTCGCAGAAGCACGATTCTCTTGGGCCCGGAGAATCACTGGAGCGGCACGGGGCCCGATTTGGTTGGGAACTTCGATTCTCTGCACCCGCGCCAAACGTGGCACGGGGCTGCGGAGAATTCAGCCCATAGTGACTGGGCTAAGCAAAGCTTATTATAGGGTCTTCTGTGGCAGGGTAAGTATAGACTGAGTGGTCCCCTGAGAACATGATGATGTGGCTACAAAAGAGGTTATGTGGCGGGAGCGTGGGTGTTTTATCTGGGAGCATGTGCAGAGCTGAAGTGTTGAAGTAGCTGCTAAGCTAGTGAATAAACTACTCTTTCTTGAAAATGATTACAGTGAGTAATTCGGGAACCCACAACATTAATAGTAAATCTAAGAATTTCCATTAAAAATGTTCAGGGAAGTACAGGACAACTTAAACTTTTCGAATACTTCTTGAACACACTTTCCTACTTCTGTGGAAAATGTGGTTGAGTGCACAAAGTGCTTGTTAATTGTATATTAATTGGGTGTTCAATTGTATTCAGATGGTGAGCATTAATTAGGGATTATGCTCCAATATATAGGAGTAGGCAGAAACAGGTTGTTGGAATTTGAGGTGCGCATTATCTGTAATCTCTGCCTCTATATATAAAATATGCACTGACTCTGGACCTTCCCCCTTCACTAAATATTCAGCGGGAGCCAGTGTGACGTCATACCAGCACCATTTATCACAGGATGGGGGCACTGATTTTTTTTTAAAATTCCAATTGAGGGGCAATTAAGCGTGGCCAATCCTACCCTGTATATCTTTGGGGTGTGGGGGTGAGACCCACGCAGACACGGGGAGAACGTGCAAACTCCACATGGACAGTGACCTGAGGCCCGGATCAAACCCAGGTCCTCGGCACCATGAGGCAACAGTACTAACCACCAGTGGCGGACTGGGTCTAAAAATATTGGTTGCCAGGAGACAAAGGGGGCCCACCCACAACTACAATGCTATCATTTAATTTTCATAACGAATAAATTTTTTTTTTAACAATACATATGGAAAAAAGGGTACAATTAAATTTTGTGGAACAAATGTGTATTTCTTAGTAATTACAGTGTACATGTTCTGTACATATTACTGGCAGTAGATACCAAATGTAAATACAGAATGTTATAATTGAATTTTTTATTTATTTTTTTAAATTTTAAGTAATTGGTTGATATTTTTAAATAGTTTACTGCACAATTTACACATTAACAGATAGTTCAAAAGCACAATACAGCATTGCACGCAGTCCACTATATTAAGAGCAATCGTTTGTGTTCGCTAGATGATTGTGCGAATCTGCCAATAATTGCTTCTGCATCCAATTCATCTAACAATTCCTTTTCAATGGATAGCAACATGTATGATTCCAAATTCTCCTCAGACAGCGAATTTCTTAACCTTGTCTTTATGATCTTTAGGTTTGAAAATGTCTTCTCACATTGGACTTGAGTAACTGATAGTGTGCAGATGACTTTATAAAGTTCATAAAGGTTATCATATGCCTTGTCATGAAGTCTGTTGGATGCCAGAATTTTTAGTACACACGATGAGCAAGTGCTACAAATTTTACAATTGTTGCAACTGGAATCCATATTCTCACCATCATTAAGCAATAGCTTTAATACATCAAAGTTTGAAGCAAAAGAAAACAATTCCAATATTACTTGATCTTTGCTGATTTGTGGAAACAGCTTAATAATACCTTCCAATGCTTCATCTTCAAGGCCCTTCTCTGCAATAGTTTTAAACTTTGCTGGGTCCAAGCAGGACAAATCTTTATACAACTGTTTGTGTTGTACAAAGCGTGATTCTAGTGACTGGACAATGCGATCCATTATTAGGTTAAACACATTTACTCGAAAATCAGCTAGAGAATCTGAGGAATTTCTTTCATCATCAATAAGCTCATCTGCCATTCTTTTCTTCTTCCTCTGCCTCTTAACTGGCAATGCTGTTTCCAATGCATCAATTTCCAATGTTTGATTTTCATCCATATTCATCTGTGAAATCCTGTCATTACATTTATTTACAAATTCCGAAGCCTTGCTGTGAACGTTATCAAATGTTCTTGTCTGTTCCTTCAACTTTGTTGTAGCTGAATCTACCAAACTCCATGCAGTAAACATATCTAAACCACTTGTCTGTAGATAACTTGATAACGGGGTTGTAGTTTCAAATATATACAAGTAAGTAAATGCTGTCAATATGGTTTCAAACTTTAGAAGACTTTGGAGTAAAACATTTGCTTCATGTTTTGTTTTTGCATCAAACTTTTCTGAATCTTGTATCATTGATAAGCATGTCAATAGATTTACGAAAGTACTGGCAGCGGCATCATCAAAACGTCCAAATATAGTTGTTGCTGCATTGGATTTTCCTGACCATCTGGTCTCACCAATTAGCTTTAATCATTTCATTTTTTCTTGTCCTAGATGTTTTCCAACAACTTCTATCCATACAGCCATTCTCTTGTATGATGCTTTCACAAACGTTGCTATATTCTGGAGCAAATTGAAAAAAGAAACTGCAGGCACACAATGTTTTGTTGTTTCAGTTATCACCAAATTCAAGACATGGGCATAGCACCATATATGAACATGTTGATCAGCCACATCAGCAATTTTACTTTGTGAACCATTATACTGGCCATGGTAGCTTGCAGCGCCATCTGTGCTATCAGATAAACATTTTTGGGGGTCAATTTTAAGATGCTGTAATGTTTCAATCAATAGATCAAAAAGTCCCTGTCCTGTACCATCATTACTTGGCACAACTGAAAGTAGTCGCTCACAGATAATACCTTTAAGCACATACCGAATAATAATGCTAAACTGATGGATGGATGAATTATCTTGTGTTGAATCAACCTGAATAGAATAATATTTTGCTTGAGAAACGTCATGACTAATTCTTTCTTGTATCATATTCTTCATAATTTTGATTAACATGTCTATAGTTGTTTTACTCAAGTATGTAACAAGTCCACCACGGCCTTTATTTTGAGCCTTTCCTTGTTACTCTAATCGTTTGATTCTTTGTTTAGACTTGTTTTGCACTGCAGAAACGTGAGCTGCCATAATGGGGTCATATTTTGCCATCAACTGCACTGTAGGTAAAAAATTGCCATGATTCAGAACCTCATTATCTAGAGTGTAGGCCGATTCATTTCTGTGACCTCAAAAAGGAACTGCTTGCTTGCCTAACATCTTTATAATGTCTATAATCCTCATGACAATACTTCTCTGCTTCAATACTTCTTCTTTCCTTTTAATTAGTGATGCTGCAAAAAAATTATCTGAGGTGCCATCATTAACCACACTGATATATTGCTGAGCATTTCTGACATGTGTTGTTGTCGATTCATGTAAAGTCAAGCTCTGGCTAATATGCCTGTAGTCACTAAAGCCACGTACAAAGGGTGATGGATTACAAGTGTTGGAAAACTCAAAGGCTAAGCAGTATGAACAATATAAGCATCTATTTTCTTTGTTATATGTTAGCCATTTTCTTGGGACTGAGTCATTCATAATTTTCCTCTCATACAAACGAGCATCAAGTGGCTGAAGTGGATGTTCAGCAAAAAACTGTTTTAGCTTTGCTCGTGATGGATACTGGAAGATTCCAGTAATTGATCTTTCATTTTCTTGCATAGGTTCATTTACAGGATGTGCTTCAGAAACCAAGTCATTTATGCTTGAAGGAATATCTGATTCCCTGTCACTAGTTGAAGCTATGTGTTCAGATGTTGCAACTACAGGCAGTACAGACACCGGAACAACGAAGCCGGAAGAAATATTGGGCCTGGGTTGATTAGTAATGGATGTACTTGTATATGTCTCTACATTCAAAGTAACTCTTCTCTGTTCTTGTAACTCGCATGTCATTGCATCATCACCATGCGCATTGTTTCTTGCTTCTTCATTATTTGTTGCAGAACTGGATATTGATGTGGATTGTGCATGTGGTATTATAAACTCTGTAATAGGCCTGCATCACTTGGCTGATTCCTTCCTTTCTGCATCTTTTTGTTCTTTGCGTTTTAGTGCCCCAGATTTATGCTTTTTCTTTTCCATGCTGGTAGGGGTAATATTCCTGAAATAAAAACTTAATTAAAAATAGCCCACATTGGGAAAAATGAATATTGATGATTGCAAGAATAAATTGAAGGAATGCCAGATAAACCCCTCCTTGATAGAAAATATAAAATAACTTACTTACACTTCAATAGGCTATGTTCATTAGTCAATACTACTGTGGCCTATGCAGCTTCAGAAGAGGAGACAATCCACTGTCCAGTGTTCACACCAGCAAGCAACTGAGACAACTGTTGAAACTTAGAAGTTTGGTCCGACTATAGTAAGACATTAAGAATGGTCCCACGACCAAAGTTAACATGTCCAGATTGATACCAGTGTAGTGTTACAAGTCACAACCCTTTGAGTTTACCGATCATGGCTTATCACTTCAATATCTTTGACCTCATGATTCACGGTCAAAGGTACCGCTTCTCCTTTTCGGTGACCTCACGACCCTATGTACTGCTTGATATCCTTTGAAGTTGCCGACCATCTCAAATCACGAACTGTAACTTTATCTTTAAATTCACACACTCTTGCTGAAAACGTGGATTTCCAACTATGTCCGACCCAGGTGAACCAGCCCCCCCCCCCCCCCCCCACTCCTTTTCACATCCGTTTGACACTGCTTCGTTCCTTCATTCACTGAGTGATTATTTGTTTGTTTCTTTATTGCATTTTTATTTGGTATTGCTCTTTTTAAAACAATTATATTTTATTAAGTTACAATACAAATCTCAGGAAAGAAGTTGGAGATTTATTTATCTAATTAATTATAATTTTTAAGGGCCCTTCAGAGATTCACGGGCCCCTTCTTGGCTCTCCGGGCCCCGGACCGATGTACCGGCTGAACCAAGACTACTGCTTGATATCCTTTGAAGTTGCCGACCATCTCAAATCACGAATTGTAACTTTATCTTTAAATTCACACACTCTTGCTGAAAACATAGAAATTCCTTAATTATGCCCGACCCGGGTCCCCCTATTCCACATCCTTCCACTACCTCCCCTGCTTCGTTCCTTTTCATGCACTGCTTATTTGTGTCCTGTTCTCTTTTTTTTCTTATTCCTTTTTATTACTAAAACAGTTGTCTGTGTTTGTTTCTTTATTGCATTTTTATTTGATATAGGGGGCCTACTTCATCAGGGGCCCACTTGCCATCGGGCAAGCTGACACCCTGGCCAGCCCGCCACTGCTAAACACTATGCCTTCATGCGCCTGGGGGTGGGGGTGGGGGGGGAGGTGGGGGGGGGGGGGGGGGGGGGGGGAGGTGGGGGGGGTCACTGTGATAGGTTCAACTCAGGTCTGGGGCTGGTGTTACAATCGTGGGGCGAGGGGTAGCTTACAGGCCATGCTTTCCCTTCATTTTTGGGCTCCCTTTGTTTGAAGGGGGTCTGGAGGCTGTCATACCGGCATAACTTGACACGAGGGACTGCCTGTCGTTTTTGCGGGCTGGAAAGTGTGCGAAAGGTGAATACAGAACTGGGACGACTGTGAGGTTTCTGGTTGGGGTCCATGAGAGGCCAGACTGCAAGGGTAGAGTGAGGGACTCAGGAATGAGTTGCATCCTACTACCTGAAGACTCTCTCACTTGGGAAAGCATAGTAAGAAGTCTGACTACACGAGGTTAAAGTCCAACAGGTTTGTTTCAAACACGAGCTTTCGGAGCACTGCTCCTTCCTCAGGTGAATGAAGAGGTATGTTCCAGAAACATATATAGAGGTGTGAAACATATAAAGTGTTGTGAATTGTCTCAAGCCAGGACAGTTGGTAAGATTTTGCAAGCCCAGGTCAGATGGTGGGGGATGAATGTAATGCGACATGAATCCAAGGTCCCGGTTGAATCCGTACTGATGTGTGCATCAAACTTATAGCCAAGTTTGGCACACATCAGTATGGCCTCAACCTGGACTTGCGATTGTTACCTGAGAGAGACGAGCCCCAGCCGAGACGAACATGACGATATCCAGCCGACACACGTGGGGATTCAGATGAAGGCCTTATCTACCTGCACAGAGCAAGTCATCCAGAAGTTAAGTAAAGGTCATCTTAGTTTGTAGGTGTAGTTTAATATGTAGTCGCGTGTATCATTGCACATGGAAATAAGTCTTGTGTTTAATAATAAACTGTCCTTTGAACTAACATACTGGTTGTGTGGTCATTTGGTCAATACAAGAAACATACTCGCAGTTTGTGGTTTGATAATAAAGCAGCAACATGTGCGATTGAGACACATGAGGGCCCAGGTGCCTAACCCTAGTGGAGTTGAGAGGGACAGCTGTTGGTATTTTCCAGTGTGAGGGAGGAGAGCATAGGCCTAATGGAGAGACACTCACTAAGGGGGAAAAGCATGGGTGGACGTCCCAGAAGAATGGAGGGTAGAGGGAGAGGGCTCTGATAAGAATCCTCAACTCTCACTTTGGTGTCCTTCTCTTTTCAGTGCATGATTCTGGAAAATCATGCATCCTGTCGGGTTGGCTACTCTAATATCGATCGAGCAGCAGCACAGATAGACATGTGCCGCTGCATGCAGCCAGGACCAGCACCCTGCAGAGGAGGGGAGGCTGGACTCATAACTGTATATGGAGCAGCACCACAAATGGTGGAGACACTACCGGCAAAGGGTCTTGCGGCGTCTGACATTCTACCTACAGATGTCGGAGCCTCAGTGCCAGAGAAGACTGTGCCTGTCCCAGGGGTGGTGGACCACCCTTTCCAGGTCTAACAAGATCTGGCAACACATGGAATGGGAGGACGCCTGTGGTGAACATATTGTAGTAACCATTCACCACTGTACTGCATTGTATCACGCTGTTGCCCATGTGGGCTCCACCTATAGAACATTGTACTGTACTACCGGGAATGTATCATGTCGGTGCCCATGTGGGCTCCACCCCTGGCTCCGCCCCCTTTAGGGGAGGTATAAAGAGCAGCTGCCTTGTAGGCGGCTCTCACTTGCAGAGCAGTCGCAGGCAGGCACTGTTCTAGTCGATTAAAGCCACTGTTCACTTCAACTCTCTGTCTCGCGTGAATTGATGGTCGTATCAATTTAATCGACTACAACATCGCTATGGAAGCAGCCTTCAAACCTGACCAACTGGAACTCGACCCGCAGGCTGCGGAAGCCAAAGGGATTTTTTCACACTGGCTCCGATGTTTCGAGGCCTACCTCGCCGCCTCCTCCTCGCCCTCCAGCACCGACGAACAGAAGCTGAGCCTCCTCCACGCTCGGATGAGCCATCGAATCTACGTACAACTCGAGGAAGCCTCCACATACGCAGATGCCTTCGCGATGCTGAAGCACCTATACGTGAGGCCGGTGAATGAAGTGTACGCGCGGCATCTCCTCACCACTCGCCGCCAATGCCCCTGGCAATCGCTGCAGGAATACCTACGCAACCTCAAAGTGCTCGTGTGAAGCTGCAACTACCAGGCCGTCATGGCCTCCCAACATATGGAACTCACCGTCCGGGCCTCCTACGTGGCAGGAGTCCGGTCCAACAACATCAGACAATGCCTGCTCGAGAAAGGCGCCCTCGACCTAGAAGAGACAGTAAAACTAACCTCCTCCCTAGAAGTAGCGTTCCAAAGCCTCAACGCTTTTCCGTCCAATCACGCGACCCCCCCTCATGGACCCCCGACCAGAGAGTATCCCAGGCTTGTGCCGCGTGGCTGCCCGCCCAACCCGGGGGGCTACCCTGCTACTTCTGCGGCCAGCACCAGCACCCCAGGCAGCGCTGCCCGGCTCGGAACACGAACTGCAGCGACTGCGGCAAGAAAGGACATTTTGCCAAAATCACAGTCCCGACTCTCGGACTCACATGCCCGCAGATCCCGCACTGTGGCTGTGTGCCTGCTGGCTTTGCTCCCTCCGGACGCGTCATCTGCCTCGTGTTGTCCGTGGGGGCAGCCATCTTCAACTCCGCACAACACGTGCGACTCACGGGAGCAGCCATCTGAAAAATAAAATTACCACGTCATCTTCCTCGCCGCCCAACATGTGCGACTGACGGGAGCAGCCATCTTGGCCGCCATCTGCAACGCCGCCCGGTACGTGCGACCAACGGGGGGCAGCCATCTTGGGACCACCCCATCACCTCCGACCACGCCGGCTACCTGCAACTTGGCGTGGTCACTCTCGACCAGTCATGACCAAAATACCTCCGGAACTCCATGATGACCGTCCGGGTCAATGGACATGAAACGCGTTGCCTGCTTGACTCCGGGAGCATGGAGAGCTTCATTCACCCAGACACTGTAAGGCACTGTTCGCTCCAAATCTCCCCCGCACTTCAAACCATCTCCCTCGCTTCCGGATTGCACACAGTGCAGATCCGGGGGTACACTGTCGTGAACCTCGCGATACAAGGCGTCAATACGCAAACTTTATACTATACGTACTCCCCGATCTCTCTAAAGGGGCAATTTAGCGTGGCCAATCATCTACCCTGCACATCTTTTGGGTTGTGGGGGCGAAACCCACGTAAACACGGGGAGAATGTGCAAACTCCACATGGACAGTGACCCAGAGCCGAGATCGAACATGGGACATCGGCGCGTGAGGCAGCAGTGCTAACCACTGCACCATCGTGCTGCCCTCCCATGGCATTACATGGCAACATTCATGAACCGCAAGTGAATCCATTCCTTCAATGTCTAACTCGTTTGTGACCGCACAATGAGCATAATGCAGATATGAGCCCATTTTCCGGGGAGTGTCCATGATAGTTACATCTTGGCGCGTTTTCACACCCCTGACGTTTTTGAGGGAGAGCAGTGGCTGCTGGGATGGCTCCTTGATGACAGGGGATGCCCACTCAAGATGTGGCTTATGACGCCAGTGCGGAGGCCACAAACTCGTGCAGAGAGTCGATATAATGAATCTCAAGCTTCAACGCACAAGCTGGTCGAGTAGGCAATAGAACTATTGAGAAACAGTGCGGGTGCCTGAGCCAGTTAAGGGTTGCCCTCCAATACAGCCCCCAGTGGGTGTCCTGAATTATTGTGTCTGCAACACTCTGCACAACTTGGCGCTACAGAGGAGAGACCAGCTGGACTTAGAGGATATGGAAGAGCACCACATCTCCTCGGATGAGGAGCAGGTAGAGGAGGGTAGCGAGAGGCAACCCATGATGGAGGATAAGTGAGGCCCATGGAGGAAGAGAAGGAAGGACCTCCGGCTGGGCCCAGGCCCGTATAGGCCGAAGGGCTCGGGGCATTGTTCATAGCCGCTTGGTTTGGGTGACGACCAGGACGAGGGAATGAAGAGCTCTCCCACCGTGGGCTGTGACACTCATCATTACTGTGGTGCCAGCAGTAAATTTTCATGATAGTGCCCAGGTTCATGGACAGTCGCTACAGCCATAGGCCAGAGTCTGAAGGAGCATGATGATTAATTGCATTTGGGACCAAGCTGTGCTCCTTTTATCCTCAGCAATATATTTCTCTCCTGCCTGATAGAGAGCTGAATGCATCCTCCCAATGAATGGGATTATCATGTCGTTTAGAGATATGGGATGAGCTCTCGCATCTAGCCTCATTCAAGGTCAAGGGTCTTGATGTGTTCCTTCAACTAACTTCCACCCCGGTTGGTCAGCCTCTCTACACTTTGGCAGCACATGGCATCCTCATCACTGGAGGAGAATGGTAGAAATGAGAGGCTTAGGCATTGATGGGGGCTGGGGGCCCTGCCAGCATTAGTGTGTCTTTACTGAGTCATAAATGTGGGAGGTGGGAGAGGCATCGCGCTGCCACTCCCATAAATCACAGGGCTGAAGAGCTGAGTGTGCGGAGGGGATTGCAGAACGTGGCACCATGAAATGACAGGGCGGAGCATCTGCTGGTGTTTAGAGTGATGTTTATTTCCAGTGCTATATTACAGTGGTGACCTAACCTAAATAATGCCTATGTTCAGCCATTCCCACTAGGCGCCGAAAGTTTCTTATTCCATCTCATTTTTCCACTACATCGGTGTGTAGCCCCGGGGTCCAAAACTTTGGTTGAAGTGGTCTGCTGCCTTCCACGCCCTGTTGGTGGGCACCCCCTGGGCAGCATGAATCTTGAGGGTCCGGGGCTATTTTCGGACACCACGGGTCTGACAGTACTACTCTCTCGCTCTTGGACTAGGAACAGGAGAGCATTTCCGCAGCTTTCTTCATGGCTGAACAGCCCACTTCAGGATCCGCTCTGCTCATCCTGCATTGGGAAAGGGCTAGAAAAGGTGTCCTAAAAATAGTCTGCTCCGTCCCCAACCTGGCTGAAAAACCGCATCCAGCTGGCTCGTCTATCTGCGGTCAGAAAATATAAGTTAAACTGAAGTTCAAAACCTGGAATATACGAGCCCTCATGGATAAGGAGCAAAACAATCAACCGGAAAGAAGAACTGCTCTTGTTGCCTATAAAGTCAGGCACTTCAACATCAACATCGATGCCCTGCAAGGGACCCAATGAGCAGATGAAGGGCAGCTGAGGGAAGATGGCAGTGGTTACGCATTTCCTCTGGAGAGGATAACCCAAGGATTATTCCAGGACACATGGAATTGGTTTCGCTTTCAAGAACAAACTCATCAACCAACTCTGGGAGCTACCTGCCAGCATCAACGAGCACCTCATGACCCTTTTGTCTGCAACTTGCTAAGAACCAGGGGGCAACTCTGCCCCCAACTCTTGATCACAGTAAGAAGTCTTACAGCACCAGGTTAAAGTCCAACAGGTTTGTTTCAAACACTAGCTTTCGGAGCACTGCTCCTTCCTCAGGTGAGGAAGAGCCTGAGGAAGGCTCCTGAGAAAGGAGCAGTGCTCCGAAAGCTAATATTTGAAACAAACCTGTTGGACTTTAATCTGGTGTTGTAAGACTTCTTACTGTGCTCACCTCAGTCCAACACCGACATCTCCACATCATGCCCAACTCTTGAGGTCAGTGATGAGTCTAAAAAAGGCTTCTACTCCACCCTGGACTCTATTCTCCCCAACATTCCGAAGGAAGATAAGTTCACTTTGGGGACTTTAACACCAGGGGCGGCATTCTCCCCTACCCGGCATGACGGAAGGGTGCCGGAGTAGGGGAGTGGCGCCAACCACTCAGGGGTCGCGCCACCCCTCCCCGCGCCGGAGCGGTTTGCACCAGAAGACTGGCGCAAACACCCGGCGCCCCCGCCAGCAGGGCTGGCCGAAAGGCTTTCGCCGGTCGGCGCATGCGCCGGCAGTGACGTCATCGGCAGCTGGCCGCTGACGTCACTGCCGGCACATGCGTGATACGGGGTTCTCTTCCACTTCCGCCATGGCGGAGGCCGTGGCGGTGGGGAAGGAGAAAGAGTGCAGCCAGGGCACTGGCCCGCAGTCTGAGCGGGGGGCCCTGATCGCGGGCCAGGCCACCGTGGGGGCACCCCCCGGGGTCCGATCGCCCCCCTGCCACCCCAGGACCCCGCTCGTGCCGCTGAGCCCGCCGTTCCAGAGGTGGTTTAAACCTCGGCGGCGGGAGAGGCCTCCCAGCGGCGGGTCCTCGGCCCATCCGGGCCGGAGAATCGCCGCAGGGGCATCTCCGATCGGCGGGGCGAGATTCCTGCCCCCGCCACTTCCCGGGTGGCGGAGAATCTCCGACCCTGCGTGGGCGGGATTTTAGGCGCCCCCAGGCGATTCTCCGACCCTGCGTGGGGTTGGAGAATTTCGCCCCAGGGTTGGAAAAGTCTCCCAAATCTGAAAATGAATCATCGGAAAGGAAGGACTTAGGAATTGCAACTCCAATGGGGTTCTCTTGCTTGCTAATGCAAGGAATACCAGCTTGTCATCACTAACACACTGTTCAGCCAAAGAGATAAGTCAGGGCTTCCTGGAGACATCCACGATCAAAGCACTGGCACATGAATAACTTTGTCCTACCTCAAAGCCAAAAGGGTGCCCTCATCACCAAAGCGATGACTAATGCATATGACTGCTGGACAAACTACCTGCTCATCCACATCTCTATGTCCATCAAACTCTACCAGAAGCCACGGAAGATGAAGAAACAGCTCAGGAAAAAGATAAATGTTGAGCGGCTTCAAGACCCAAGCATGTGAGTGAACGTCCAACAATGTCTTCGCCAAAATCTCCAAAGTGTCCATTCTAATGGAATTGAGGAAAACTGGGAAGAGCTGAAGAGAGCCATAATCTGAAGCTGTGAAGACACCATCTGCTATAAGACCAGGAAACACCGAGACAGGTTCGACAAGAATGACCACACCATCCAAGACCTCATCAACAAGAAGAGGAAAGCTCAAATCAGTGGTACCCAGGGGCATCAGGATGGTCCCGGCTGCTCGTCTGATTTCCCTGCGAGGGATGGAAGATGGCATGAGTACATCACGGGAGACAAATGATGCAAAATGTTATTCACATGAGGCTTGAGAAATGACTTTGTGAAATTAAGTTCCTCAATTTTGCTCGTAGCCCCCACCTCGCCTCCTGCACTCAGTGCTGCTCCTCAACTCCAGCTCAAAGGCTCTTTCCTCATGCGGAGTGAGGTTGTGGTTCTCTCACAAGAATCCAGATGGCTATGCCCTCTCACGCTTGTTGTACTCGATTTTCTTTTCCTGTGTAAAGACAGATGGGAAGATGGTAGGTAGGAGTCCTGCCGGTTCAGGTGGATATGGAGTGGCATGTGTGGGAATGGAGTGAGAGTAGGATTGTCAGGAGCTGAGTTGAGACTGGGAGGGCACCATGGGGTTTGGTGGCGGGGAGGCGGAGAGGTGGGCAACCCAGGAGGTGGCTGGTTGAGAGATCATGGGCGGGATTCTCCGACCCCACGCAGGGTCCGAGAATTGGCGGGAAGCGGCGTTATTTCCGCTCCCGCAGGTTTTCGAATTCTCCCGCCGGTAAAAAACCGGCGTTGTGCAAATCCCGTCGGCAGCCTGTGAAAACAGCTGGCGCCGGCGGGATTTCATTTTATTTGCACTGACCTGAAATCTCCGGCCCGGATGGGCCGAAGTCCCGCCGACGTGGCCACGGGTCACGTCGGCGAAAATCACAGTTGATTTAAAACGGCGTCAACCATTGATGATGGTTGACGCCGTTCAGTGTCGGGGGTGGGTTGCGGCATTGGGGGGGGGGTGGGTTGTGGCATTGGGGGGGGGGGTGGGTTGCGGCATTGGGGGGGGGTGGGTTGCGGCATGGGGGGGGGGTGGGTTGCGGCAGGGGGGGGTGGGTTGCGGCCATCGGGGGGGTTGCGGCCATCGGGGGGGGGGGGTTGCGGCCATCGGGGGGGTTGCGGCCATCGGGGGAGTGGGTTGCGGCCATCGGGGGGGTTGCGGCCATCGGGGGGGGTTGCGGCCATCGGGGGAGTGGGTTACGGCCATCGGGGGAGTGGGTTGCGGCCATCGGGGGGTTGCGGCCATCGGGGGGTTGCGGCCATCGGGGGGGTTGCGGCCATCGGGGGGGGGGGGTTGCGGCCATCGGGGGAGTGGGTTGCGGCCATCGGGGGGTTGCGGCCATCGGGGAGGTGGGTTGCGGCCATCGGGGGGTTGCGGCCATCGGGGGGGGTGGGTTGCGGCCATCGGGGGATTGCGGCCATCGGGGGGCTGCGGCCATCGGGGAGGTGGGTTGCGGCCATCGGGGGGGTGCGGCCATCGGGGGGGGGGTTGCGGCCATCGGGGGGTTGCGGCCATCGGGGGGGTGGGTTGCGGCCATCGGGGGGTTGCGGCCATCGGGGGGTGGGTTGCGGCCATCGGGGGGTTGCGGCCATCGGGGAGGTGGGTTGCGGCCATCGGGGGGTTGCGGCCATCGGGGGGGTGGGTTGCGGCCATCAGGGGGTTGGGTTGCGGCCATCGGGGGGTTGCGGCCATCGGGGGGGTGGGTTGCGGCCATCGGGGGGGTGGGTTGCGGCCATCGGGGGGTTGCGGCCATCGGGGGGGTGGGTTGCGGCCATCGGGGGGTTGCGGCCATCGGGGAAGTGGGTTGCGGCCATCGGGGGGTTGCGGCCATCGGGGGGGTGGGTTGCGGCCATCGGGGGGTTGCGGCCATCGGGGGGGTTTGGGGGGTTGCGGCCATCGGGGGGGTTTGGGGGCAGCGGCGGGCAGAGAGGAGGGGGCGACGGATGCCCGGGGCCAACGCACCGTCGCCCCCCCCTCTGTACGCTGCTGCCCCCTACCCTAACCACCCCCCCCTCACCACCCCTACCTCCCTCCAACGCCCCTACCCCCCTCCCCACCACCCTACCCCCCTCCAACGCCGCCCCCCATCTCTCGCAACGCCGTAACCCCCCCCCCCCCTCAACGCCGGGTCCCCCCCCCCCTCAACGCTGGGTGCCCCCCCCCCCCTCAACGCCGGGTCCCCCCCCCCCTCAAACGCCGGGTCCCCCCCCCTCAACGCCGCAACCCCCCACCCTCAACGCCGCAACCCACACCCCGTCCCCCTCCCTCTGAAGGCCGGTACCCACACCCCCCCTCTCTCCTCCCCCCCCTTCCTTCCTCCTCCCCCCCTTCCTTCCTCCTCCCCCCCTTCCTTCCTCCTCCCCCCCCTTCCTTCCTCCTCCCCCCCTTCCTTCCTCCGTTAGTGGGGAGGGGGGGGGGTGCGGCGTTAGTGGGGGGTGGGTGCGGCGTTGGAGTGGGGTAGGGGTGGTGAAGGGGTAGGGGTGCTGAGGGGGGGTTGAGGTAGGGGTGGTGAGGGGGGGGTTGGGGTAGGGGGCAGCGGCGTACAGAGGGGGGGGGCGACGGTGCGTTGGCCCCGGGCATCCGTCGCCCCCCCTCTCTTGCCCGCCGCTGCCCCCAAACCCCCCCCCCCAAATGCCGGAACACCCCCCCTCCCCCAAAATGCCGGAACACCACCCCCCCCCCCCAACTGCCGGAACACACACCCCCCCCCCCACAACTGCCGGAACACACACCCCCCCCCCCCCCAACTGCCGGACACACCCCCCCCCCCCCCAACTGCCGAACACACACACCCCCCCCCCCCCAACTGCCGGAACACACACCCCCCCCCCCCAACTGCCGGAACACACACCCCCCCCCCCCAACTGCCTGAACACACACCCCCCCCCCAACTGCCGGAACACACACCCCCCCCCCCCCCACAACTGCCTGAACACACCCCCCCCCCCCAACTGCCGGAACACACACCCCCCCCCCCCAACTGCCGGAACACACACACCCCCCCCCCCCAACTGCCGGAACACACCCCCCCCCCCCAACTGCCGGAACACCCCCCCCCCCCACAACTGCCGGAACACACACACCCCCCCCCCCACCCCACCCCAACCCCCCCCCCCCCCACCCCACCCCACACCCCACACCACACCACAACTGCCGGAACACACCCCCCCCACCCCACCCCCCACCACCCCCCCCCACCCCCCCCCACCCCCCCCCACCACCCCCCCCCCCCACCACCCCCCCCCCACCCACCCACACAACTGCCGGAACACACACACACCACACCCCCCCCCCAACTGCCAGGTCTGTCTCTCTCTCTCCTCCTTATCCTCCAAAAGACGCCGGGTCTCACCACTTCCGCAGCTGGAGAAACTGACGCGTATCGCGTCAGTCAGCTGCTAGCCCCTCCGGGAACGGAGAATAGCGGCCTTAAAGAAGGCCCCGGCGCCGGAGTGATTAACACCGATTTTTTTCGCAGGCAACCCGCGTTACGAAGGGCTACGGAGAATCCCGCCCCATATTGGAGGTGCAAGTTGCGGGCGAGAGGATCAGGTGGCAGACTGACCCTGGCCCCACAAAGAAGTATCATGGTATCATAGAATTTACAGTGCAGAAGGAGGCCATTTGGCCCATCGAGGGCCTGCACTGGCTCTTGGAAATAGCACCCTACCCAAGCCCACAACCCCACCCTATCCCCATAACCCAGTAACCCCACCCAACACTAAGGGAAATTTTGGACACTGAGGGCAATATAGCATGGCCAATCCACCTAACCTGCACAACTTTGGACTGTGGGAGGAAACCGGAGCACCCGGAGGAAACCCACACACACACGGGGAGAATGTGCATACTCCGCACAGACAGTGACCCAAGCCGGGAATCGAACCTAGGACCCTGGAGCTGTGAAGCAACTGTGCTCACCACTATGCTACCGTGCTGCCCAGAAGGTAATTTCTCTTTCTTGCACTTGATGTCTTGAGGAATGTATATATTACAGAGCTGGAGATATTAGAGCGCATCAAGAGAGATAAATCCCCGGGACCTGATGAAATGTATCCCAGGATGTTGTGGGAGGCTAGGGAAGAAATTGCCGGCCCCCTAGCTGAAAGATTTGAATCATCAACAGCGACAGGAGAGGTGCCTGAAGATTGAAGGGTCGTAAATGTTGTTCCCTTGTTTAAGAAGGGCTGTAGGGATAAGCTTGGGAACTACAGACAGGTTAGCCTTACTTCTGTAGTCGGTAAATTTTTAGAAGGCATTCTGAGGGACAGGATCTACAGGCATTTAGACAGGCAAGGGCTAATTGGCGAAAATCAGCATGGGTTTGTAAGGGGAAAGTCGTGTATCACAAATTTGATTGAGTTTTTTGACAGGGTAATAAAGAAGGTAGATGACGGCAGTGCAGTCATCGTTGTCTACATGGACTTTGGCAAGGCCTTTGACAAGGTAGGTTGTTGCAAAAGCTTAAATCTCACGGAATCCAAGGTGAGGTAGCCAATTGGATACAAAATTAGCTTGGTGACCGAAGACAAAGGGTAGTTGTGGAATGTTGCTTTTCAAACTGGAGTCCTGTGACCAGCGGTGTGCCTCAGTGACTGCTGGGTCCACTGTTAATTGTTATTTATATTAATGATTTGGATGAGACTCTAGGAGGCATGATTAGTAAGTTTGCAGATGATATTAAGATTAGTGGCATAGTGCATAGTGAAGAAGGTTATATAAGATTGCAACAGGATCTTGACCTATGGGGCCGATGAATGGCAGATGGAGTTTAATTTGCATAAATGTCACGTGATGCAAATCAGGGCATGTCCTATTCAGTTAATGGTAGGGAGTTCGGGGGAGTTACAGAACAAAGGGATCTAGGAGTACAGTTCATAGCTCCTTGAAGGTGGAGTCGCAAGTTGACAAGGTGGTGAAGAAGGCATTCAGCATGCTAGGTTTTATTGGTCAGAATATTGAATACAGAAGTTGTGAAGTTTTGTTGAAGTTGTACAAGATATTGATAAGACCACACATGGAATACTGTGTTGAGTTCTGGTCACCCTATTGTAGGAGGAATATTGTTGAACTAGGGTGAAGAAGAGATTTATGAGGATGCTGCCAGGACTTAATGATCTGAGCTATGAGGAGAGGCTGGATAGGCTGGGACTTTTGCCCTGGAGCGTAGAAGGCTCAGGGGTGAGCTTATAGAGGCCTATAAAATAATGAGGAGCATTGATAAGGTAGATCGTCAACATCTTTTCCCAAAGGCAGAGGAGTCTAGAACTAGAGGGCATAGGTTTAAGGTGAGAGGGGAGAGATACAAAAGAGACCAGAGGGGAAATCTTTTCACACAGAGGGTGGTGAGCATCTGTAATGAGCTGCCAGAGGCAGTGGTAGAGAAAGATACAATTTTCTCCTTTAAAAACAGTTAGACAGTTACATGGGCAGGGTGGGTGTAGAGGGATATGGGCCAAATGCGGGCAAGTGGGACTAGCTTAGTGATAGAAACTTGGCGGCATGGACAAGATGGGCCGAAGGGCCTGTTTCCATGCTGTAAACATCTATGACTCTATGACACTGCTGCCCCATTCTCATCTGTAGGGAGCTGGCACTTACGAAAGCAGCAATACTCTCCCAGGCAGGGGCGGTCACTTTGCTGGAGGGAATCCTTCTGGAATTCGGGTACAGGTGGTCCTGCCTCGGTGGGGCTCCATCCAGGAGTCTGGTGAGGACTCCCTCAGCACATCTTGGATCAGGGCGCCTGGCTGCCATCCCCTCGAATGGATCTGGAACAAGTGCTGGGGAGTGAATGCTGGGTATTAGGATCCCAAACCAGATTCCAACAGTGACTAGGATACTGGACTGAAACCCCAATGTTTTATTGTATTTTTCAAGACTTTGGAAAGATCAATTCGCTCCAGGAGTGGTTGCATGAAGAAATAGGGCTTGATTATTTAAAAATAAAATCTATTAAAACTACAGTATTAAACTTTTTAACCTCAAATCTAAAAAGAACTGTTTACATGTCCACCTTAATACTACTATTCAATTTTCCATGAAGCCACAAGAAAATACACATACAGCTCTCAATCCAGCTGAAAAAGGCAAGGCCTAAAGTGATACTTCCATTACAAAGCAGATTCTGGCTTTTGGGATATCTCCTTGATACTCTATCTGAAGGTCTTCAAATAGCTGCCTCACTTGAGTTGTTTCAGTCTTTTCCTTGTCTCCAGACAAGGCTGCTTTGTTTGAAAATATTATCACTTTTAAAGCAGTTGAAAATAAAACTGCCTCTCTTGTGGTCACACAAGGCTTTCCTTCCAGTGTCCTCCCAACACACTAAAACTTCTAATGCTTTCCAAAATGGAGCTCTCGGAACTCCACCCAGCACTGACCTCACCTCCTGAAGATGAAAAAAAAACAGTGGGCGGGATTCTCCGTCCCGCCGCACACGTTTTCTGGTATGATGCGTTGCCACCGGCAGCGGGGTCCTCCTTGGCAGCTGGCCAATGGGATTTCCCATTGTGGTCACCCACACGACGTCGGCAAATCCGTATGCATGAGTGCGCTGACGGCGAAGTAGAGGATTCCATCAACGGAGAATCCAGCCCAGTATCTCTGCAGGCAGGCTGCAAATCATTAACTCTCTAGGGACTTTCCTAGTCAAAACAGACTGACCCTAAGCTTTTAACCCTTAAATTGCCCACTACATTTATAATACAATTTCCTAACATCTTCCAATCATCGCATGGGGAGGCTTTTAAATGGTAATTGCAGTAATTACATTTCCTCAGGGCGAGTGAATCAGCGGGAGGTCACCGAGAGTGCGGCGCTATTCACATGAAGAAAAAAACATTTGGTTAAGAAGGTCAAAATTCCACTCCCAGGTTGCCCAGGTGCCATACTGCTCTTTCCCTGACCACCTGAGGGTCTCCAATGGCCTGGGAGAACTCCCGAGATGTCAATACGACTGGTCCACGTTTGTGTGGACCAATATTAAATGGCACCCTGGCGAGATCAGCCAGTCATGGCCAGTGAATCTCTGGCCCCGGGTAAATCTGGACAACGTATATTTAAATGACCCCAGCAAGAGCAAGATCCAGATTGCGATGCCTTGTAAGATTCTATTGAGACATTTCGAGCGTCACAAATCTTACAAGAGGCCTCTCACAAGGTTCAACTGCCTCGTCCCGACAACAAGTTAGACGCGATGAGGGTGCTGAATCGCGGCCATTAAATCTGTTTCTCTCCACAGATGCTGCCAGACCAGCTAACTTTATCCCATATTTTGTGTTTCTATTTCAATTCTTTGCTTTTTTTAAAATAACCGTTATTGTCACAAGTAGGCTTACATTAACTCTACAATGACGTTTCTGTGAAAATCCCCTGGTCGCCACTCTCCAGCGCCTGTTCGGGTACACAGAGGGAGAATTCAAAATGTCCAATTCACCGAAAAAGCACGGGCGCGATTCTCCGCTCCCAAGGCCGGGTGCGAGAATCGCGGGAGGGCCGCTCTGGCACCCCCTGCGATTCTCCCACCCCCCCCCAAAATGGCGTGTCGCGTTTTACGACAAGCAGCTCGGAGAATCGCATTCTCCGGCCCGGATGGGCCGAGCGGCTTGACGTTCCCGACCTGTTTACGCCGACGGCAACCACACCTGGTCGCTGCCGGCGTGAACATGGCGCAAAAGGTGAGTATGGGGCCTGTGGGGGGCGGAAAGGGGATCGAGCACCACGGCCGTGCTCGGGAGGGGACTGGCCTGCGATCGGTGCCCACAGATCGTCGGACCGGCGTCTCCAAGAGACACACTGCTTCCCCTCCGCCGACCCGCAAGATCAAGCCGCCACGTCTTGCGGGGCAGCGGAGGGGAAGACGGCAACCGCGCATGCGCGGGTTGGAGCCGGCCAACCTGCGCATGCGCGGCTGACGTCATTAGGCACCGCCGGCCGAGTCATTCTCGGCGTGCCGCCTTGACAAGCGTCAAGGCCCGGCGGCCGAGATTTACGAAAGGCCGCTCCTAGCCCCCCCGGGGGGGGGGGGGGGGAATAGGGGGCGAGGAGCGGTCTCCGACGCCGTTTTGAAACACTCCGGGTTTCGCGACGGCATCGGGCGTTGCGGAGATTTCCGCCCCACATCTTACGGGACTTGTGGGGAGGAAACTGGAGGACCCAGAGGACACCCAGGCAGACACGGGGAGAACGTGCAGACTCCTCACAGACAGTGACCCAAGCCGGGACACGAACCTGGGTCCCTGGGCGCTGTGAAGCAACAGTGCTAACCACTGTGCTACCATTCACGCTAGTTTAAAAAACAAATATTGCTCCCTTTCACTGTTCCACGCATTGTGAATTGTTCCTCCCAATCTTACCTTCGTGGGAAGGCATCTAGAAAGCTAATCACAGAGAGGAAGAAAAGTACCCAGCATAAGAGACTCGAATGTGCTCCCATGTGCTGACTATTGGCCGATTTTGGAACAGGAATGATGACCAGTATCCAGTTGGCTCATAACAAGCTGCCATAAGGCAAAACATTTATTTTAAAATGTAGTGCAGCAAAGAATAATCCATTGACTTGCACAAACTCCAGCTTGGATAGCTGCCAGATCTACTGCTTTGGTTCATCAGAAACACTATTAAATTTTAATTAGAAAATTTGAAAGATGCAATTGAACGGGAACGGTAGCATAGTCGTTGTTATGGGACTTGTAATCTGGAGGCCTGGATTAATGATCCAGAGACATGAATTCAAATCCCACTTTGACAGCTGAGGAATTAAAATTTGGCTAATTAAATAAATCTGGGAAAAAAAATACTAGAATCAGTGATGGTTACCACGTAACTACTCGATTGTTGTAAAAGCCCATCTGGTCTACTAATGTCCTTTTGGGAAACAAGTGTACCGTCCTTATCCACAGCCTGCGTGCATGTCCAGATCCATAACATAGCAAGATATTTGACACTTTGCTGCCCTCTGGCATGCCAGGCTACTTCACTCAGTTGGCAAAAGAGCAGCTTACCACACCTTCTCAAAAAATGTAAGAGGGATGGGCAATAAATGTTGGTTTGCCAGCGATAAGCACATGATTGTTAGTAATCATTTTCAGGGCCCATTTCCAATTTCCAGCATAATGCTGCAGGGTTAAAGGATATCGCAACAGCATTGACAACACCAAAAATTTCATATTTTGCCTTGTTTCATTTCTGGAGGGTGAAGGAGGGGGCCATTTTATGTTATTAAATGCATGTGAAATACTGGAGTTTGCAATGAAGAATTTTTCTCCTTCATCAAACTCTCCTGCTCAGGGTCCAAATGAGATGCATAATTTTCAAAGCAGCTTCAGTCTGACTTAATAAAGCTACTGCTCTTTGACTTTTCACTAATCTACAGAAACTTCTTTTTTCTTGAAATTATTACCCAAATAAAAACTTAATAAATAGAGAGAAATTGAATGATCTATTTTGAAAAGGAGCAAGAGCAACCCATTTGATTTGATCTGTAACTCAGGAAACATCCAGCATTTGCTGTTTCCAGCTCTGACCCCATTGTGTTCTATGTTCTATCGATAAGGGAATAGTGTAGAGGGACTTTAGAGGGGTTTCACAGAACGGCGCAACATCGTGGGCCGAAGGGCCTGTACTGCGCTGTAATGTTCTATGTTCTACACACAAACCTGATCAGTTTCTGCTGTTTTTTATAATAACGGGGCAACAATCATCCAATGAGAGGTTTCACATGTGACCTGGAAATCATTTGCTTAAGTCTAATGCAAATTGCTCAATTACAACCAAAGCTGCACGATTCAGGCCCGGAGGGCGACTGTCCGAAGTCTGTCAGCCGCCCAGTGTTGGAAGCGGAGGGTGCACATGAGGCTCTCTTCAGCTGGGTGCAAGGCTCACTTGTGCCTGACACTGTGTCGGCCCTCACCCCCTCTGGGGGACTCCCGGAATCTGGCACATCTTAATTGAAGGTTCTTTTGTTTTTCTGCCTCCGTAGATAGTTCAGGCAGTGCCCTATTGGGCCCTCTCCACCAACAGCCCAACTCTCACCCTCCCCACCACCCTCCTTTCCCTTCTCTCCCCACCACCCCCTTTCCTTTCTGTTGGTGTTGTGTTATGCTTCTTCATGTAACATAAACTGCTTCCTTGATGTATGCGCTGACAAAGGAAGGTTCAGACTTGGAGATAGGTTTAACACATTTATTGAACAGTTAACAATTCTCCTCCTTGAGTTCGGCTCTCCAGCTAATCTTGCTATAGTAACTCAGTCTTACTAACCGGTCTGCTCTAAGCCATGCGGTGGGTGTGATGCTTCTGATCTGCCCCTGTTCTTCTCTCTGAGTGTTGCCTGTGGAAGAGAAAGAGCATGTGTGCCCTGTCCTTTTATATGGGTAGCTCCCTTGTGGTAGTGTCACCTCTGGGAGTCTTGACTGCCCATTGGTCGTGTCCTATTCTAAGTGTTCGTTAGCTGTATGTCTGCATGTCATGATGTCTCTGGTGCTCCCTCTAGTGTTTACTTAGTTGTAGTGTATTTACATTAAACCCCTTGTGTAGTATTTACAGTGATGCATATCACCACAGTTGGCACAGAGGCGAGGGTATCTGGTCTCTCCAGTGCAAAGTTTAGTGCTTGCACCATTTTTTTTTTGTGTTGATATGTGTTGTGAACTGTTTTAATAATCAGTGTCTCCTACCCACCCCCCTCCCCGTACCTTGGTACTGAGGGGAGGGTACCCTGTTTCTCCAACACAACATTAGTGTTTGTAACGTTTGGCCTTGTACATATTTTTTTACTGTTTTAATAAAAAGAGGTATGGCATCTCTCCTGTGCAGATTCCATTCTGCTCAGGGAACTGAGATCTTCCAAGTCCACCTAAATTAACACTGTCAATAGCCATAAGAAAATGTGCAGACCCTCCCATCTGCTTGAGTTGGTTTCGCACGTTGCGAGAGGGGAAAGTATATTCCAACTCACTGTCACATTTTGTATTCTACATTCCAAGTTTCCCAACTGTTGGAATTTGTTTTGCTTTGACTGCATTGCATAGAGATTTCTCTCTTGGTCTGGCAAGAAACACGTAGGCTGGGAGTCAAGGAATGATAGCTTTGGGTCTTCTTTTATTGGAAACATGTGTATGTGGGCTAATGCAGGAATGTTTGGTTAAGGGGCATGGATCCATGTTGCAAATATTCAGCCAGTATGGAACTTGAGGATAGATATGTGCCTTTCTTAGAGGGAATGTTTTCCAAATGCATTCAATTTAAACAAACAATATTTTGTCAAGAAAAATATTAAAGGACAGAACCCTACGTAGAAAAGAAATACACCAACCCATGAATTAATTGAATATGAAAATAATGCATATTTTCATCTCATGCCATGAGACCATGAAATAGGGGCAGGGCTAGGCCATTCAGCCCTTCAAGTCTGGTCCACCATTTTATAAGATCATGGCTGCTCTAATACTCACTAAGTCCACATTCCTGCCTTCTCTCCATAACCCTTAATTCCCCAACTGATTAAAAACCTATCGATCTCAGCCTTGAAAATGTTCAAGTACTTGGTCCCCACGGCTTCCTGGGGCAAAGAATTCCAGTGGTTCGCCACCCTTTAAGAGAAGAAATTCTTCCCCGCATCTATCTTAAATGAGCACCGTCTTATTCTGCAACTATGCGCTCTGGTCCTACACTCTCCCATGAGTAGAAACATCCTCCCAACCTTTACCCTGTCTGTGGTGATATGCATCACTGTAGATACACAAGGGGTTAATGTAAGTACACATAGACTAGCTAGACACTAGAGGGAACACCAGAGACATGATACACAGACACTCAATCAATATGTCAGTAAGATAGGACATAACCAATGGGCATTCACAATACCAGACAGAGGTGACACCACCACAGGAGGGCATTACACCAAACCATATATAAAGAACACAGCACACGTGATCTTCCTCTTTCCAGTGGAGACACTCAGTGAGTACAGACACAGGGTTGATTCAACATCACACCCACCACCTGGATTGTAGCAGACTGGTTCGTCAGTCTGAGTAGCTATAGAAGGATTAACAGTAGAGGCGAATCCGAGTAGGAGAATTGTTAATAGTTTAATAAATGTGTTGAAGTTATCTCCACGTCTGAACCTTCCTTTGTCAGAGTGAACATCAAGGAAGCAGCTTATGCTATGCCAAGAGCAGAACAAGACACTGTCTCAGCCTCTAAGAATCTTATATGTTCCAATCAAATCACCTCCAATTCTTCTGAACTCCAAAGGGTACAACCCAAACCGGTTTAATCTTTCCTCATATGGCAGCCCACCATACCCGGGATTATCCTAGTAAATCCCCTCTGTACAGCCCCCAATGATAATTTATCTTTCCTTGAAGAAGAGGACCAAAACTGTACACAGTATTGTAAATCTAGCCTCACTCGAACCTTGTACAGTTGCAGCAACACCTCTTTACCCTTATACTCCAGCCCCCTCAAAATAAAAGTCAGCATTCCATTTGCCTTCCCTATTACCTTCTGCATGTGTATGCAAACTTCTGGGTTTCATGAATAAGAATTCCCAAGACTCGTTGTGCTCTAGCTTTCTGCGATCTCTCTCCATTTATATAATAATCAACCTTTTCATTCTTTCTTCCAAAATAAACAATCTCACATTTTCCCCACATTGAATTCAATTTGCCAATTTCTGCCCCTCACTTAACCTGTCAATATCTCTCTGTAAACTATTTATATCCTCCATACAACCTGCCTTCCCTCCCACTTTATATCATCTACAAATCTGGCTACAGTACATTCTGTTCCTTTCTCCAAATCATTAACATATAATGTGAAGAACTGCAATCCTAGAACTGGTCTCTGTGGCACTCCATTGATTAATGTCCTCCAACCTGAGAAAGACCCCCTTATCACTACTCACTGCTCCCTGTTAGCCTTATTTATGTCCTTGATCCGCACCCTTATTTTTCGCTGTAAGGTACTGAATACTTTCTGCTGGACAAATACAAGACACGGTTTTGCCTCTTGTATAGGATTTAACTGAGGTTTTTTTTTAACATACATTGTATTTATCTATTGAGGAGTCTTGTTTAGAGTGAGTCAATTAATTTTACAGTGCTTACAACATTTTATGTTTCCCTGAGGTCATAATTTGCCTTTGCAAAACTCAGTGTACACATTTAAAAACTGAAATTAAATATTAGATCTTAGAAAATAATGACTCTGTGACTGGAGGCATGCTAATAAAATTTTAAATCAGTGTGTTTTCAAGGAGATGGTGAAGCACTGAGGTTTTCATGTCTGGTGATGCTACGTGCCACTTGCCCTGTCCAGCAATAGCTGATGAAGCAGTGCCAGACAATTCACTGCAACCAGATTTGCTTCTTTTTGCCAATTTTCTTGAAGTTCCACACACATTCACAATAGCTTCTTCCATTAGTCACGGAGCAGTCAAATCTGCTGATTGCTTTGGCAGACACTAGGTTCCCTCTGTGGGATATGCATTTGCATGGTAATGCATATAGTTAGATATATAACCTCTGACCAGCAGGTGGTGACAGGGATCCACCATGTGACTCCAGAGATTGGGAGTTGGTAGTAAGTCATATCAGAGGACAGTCGCATGAGAAGTCGCTCCAGGAGAATTCACAAATCATTATTGGTTGCATTGTAGTTTCTTTAGTTATCTTTCCACATGTTCATTTGTCAATAAACTATCTTCGAAGTAATGAACTAGATGTTCTGTGTGCATCTTCTCCATGGCAGAAACACAGAACATAACACCATTCACCCACTGCCCCTGTGCTCACGCATTAGCTCCTCGTCTCGCAACACTTCGATTTTAAAATTCTAATGGTGGTTTTCAAATGACTCGCCTTACTCCCAACACTCATGACCTTGCCCGACAACCCTCTGAAACCCGTGTGTTCTAACTCTGGTTTCTTGCACATTCCTGCTCCACCAAAAGCAACCTTGCCTCCAGGAACGCAAGCTTTGAGCTCTGAAATCCCCTCCCCACGTTTCTCTGCCTCTATTTTCCTTTAAGGTAATTGTTAAAATCTTTCTTTCATCCGCCCTATACCTCCCGATGTGGGTCAGCGCCACATTTTGGTGGCGAGGTTCCTGTGAAACATCTTTGGACGTGTTATGGTGTTAAAGGTGCTATATAAATGAAAGCCATTGGCGTTGTTGCATCTGTATAACCCGGTCATACAGAACATGTGGGCATATCTCCCCCATACAAAGCAACAAAACTGCAAAACAAACTCTCCAGAGTATATAAGAGTTTGAAAAGTCGGTGCTGTCACAGCCTCAACTTGTGGCTCGAAGTCAGTATCCAGCTTTAGGATTTTAACTGGTATATATTTCAAATAATCAACTAATTAACAGAGAAGATGAAGCAAAGGCAGTATGGGAGAAGCCTACCTATCACTCAACCTCGACTCCCTAACCACAATGTGCCCCTCGCTAAAACTCATTCCTCATCAGAAATTGTATGTTACTAATTTGAACCTAGTCAACAGGTGAAGAAAATCGAATGTGTCACACTGAATTTTTATTCTTCTATTAGCCATATCTCCATTTTTGTTTTGGCTTTTTAATTTCAAATGTGTGGATTCCCTGGAATTATCTCTGCTTTCCCATTTAAATGTAAATAGCCCAAGAACCCATTTCATTAGTGATGCTCTTGATTACATCACTTCTGATAGCTTTTCTTCTTCATTTTAATCCACAGAGAATTCAGCTATCAATTTTATTGTGGATTAGGGAATAGATAATCTTCCGTTTTATCTTTGCCATTTATTCTAGCTGCAAATATCTCCCTACAGATGTTTCCTATTTAGAATTTTATCGCAGCACACATCGGCTCAGCCACATTCAGGGAATTGTGCACTGGAAGTTTTTTTTCCCTTCCTTAAAGCATGAAAAAACCTTTTCGTACTATGCATTTTGAGGTTGGTTTCCATTTTCATGCACTCGCTGCAGGGCATCTGCCACAAAATCAATTTGGGGCAGATTCCATCAGTTTGGGCCAGCTTTCATTGGTATAAATTTATACATTAGGCAGAAATCTCCTGGTTTTTTAAATATAAATTTAGAGTACCCAACTAATTTTTCCAATTAAGGGGCAATTTAGCATGTTCAATCCACCTACCTTGCATATCTTTGGGTTGTGGGGGCGAAACCCACACAAACACGGGGAGTGTGCAAACTCCACACGGACAGTGACCCAGAATCAAACCTGGGACCTCGGCGCCGTGAGACAGCAGTGCTACCACTGCGCCACCGTGCTGCCCTAGAAATCTCCTTTTGAAAGTCTCCTCAAACCATCTCATTATTTTGAAAGCAGTCTTCTGAATTACCATATGGTTAACCTATTCTGGGTACAGAACAGTGCTCACAGCATGGAAATAGGCCATCAAACAGCTGTTTAGCATTTAAATGTGCTCACACTTTTACACATTTCTTTCTACTTAATATCGGAAACACAGCTTTGGAAGAGCCAAACGTAAAAATGAAGATGTTCTGTTCTTTGACACGGTATGAATCAATCTTGCAAACATTAGGGAGGTTAGTCACGTGAAGGCCAAAACTATCTTTCCATATTGACAGACAAATGCTATTAACTGAAATATTGTCAACATTTTATAAAAATTTGTTCAGAACAAGAAAGGACCATTACAATCAGAAAGTCCATCCACCATTCATGGCTCTCAACCCCTCGCCATCTGTTCCAATCGCTGTTCTTTGCAGAAATGCATCTAATTTGGAGCAAAGCCAGACCAGTAACCTACTCCATAAATCTGTTACACTTCTTGCAGTGAAATAATTTCTTATTCAACGTCCAGCGTGTGTCGTTTGATATTTTAATTCTTTACCGCAGAAAATCCTTTGTCGTTTGAATTGGATTTGATTTGTTTATTGTCACGTATACCGAGGTACAGTGAAAAGTATTTTTCTGCGAGCAGCTCAACAGATCATTAAGTACATGGGAAGAAAAGGGAATAAAAGAAAATACATAATAGGGCAACACAAAATATACAATGTAACTACATAAGCACTGGCATCGGGTGAAGCATACAGGGGTGTAGTGTTAATGAGGTCAGTCCATAAGAGGGTCTCGTAACAGTGGGGAAGAAGCTGTTGTTGAATCTGTTCGTGCGTGTTCTCAGACTTCTGTATCTCCTGCCCTATGGAATAAATTGGAAGAGTGAGTAAGCTGGGTTGGAAGGGTCTTTGATTATGCTGCCCGCTTTTCATAGACAGCGTGAGGTGCAGATGGAGTCAATGGATGGGAGGCAGGTTCGTGTGATGGACTGGGCAGTGTTCACGACTCTCTGAATTACTTGTGGTCCTGGGCCTTGCAGTTGCCATACCAGGCTGTGATGCAGCCAAATAGGATGCTTTCTACGGTGCATCTGTAAAAGTTGGTAAGAGTTAATGTGGACGTGTCGAATTTCCTTAGTTTCCTGAGGAAGTAGAGGCGCTGTTGTGCTTTCTTGGTGGTAGCGTCAACGTGGGTGGACCAGGACAGATTTTTGGAGATGTACACCCCTAGGAATTTGAAACTGCTAACCATCTCCACCTCGTCCATCTCGGCCCCATTGATGCTGACAGGGGTGTGTACAATACTTTGCTTCCTGAAGTCAATAACCAGCTCTTTAATTTCTCTGGCATTGAGGGAGAGATTGTTGTCGCTGTACCACTCCACTAGGTTCTCTATCTCCCTCCTGTATTCTGACTCGTCGTTATTCGAAATCCGGCCCGCTATGGTCGTATCGTCAGCAAATTTGTAGATGGAGTTGGAACCAAATTTTGCCACACAGTGGGCTAAGTACGCAGCCTTGTGGGGCCCCAGTATTCGGAAGCTGTGATGGTGGGTATGGGTGAGTTATGGGCTGCGAGGGCACTCAACAGCAGATTGGTGGTTTCCTGCTCGAACTGAGCACAGTTTCGCTCATTTGTGAATTTTCTTCACAATTTTGAGAAGTTCAAGTCAACTTTAAGCATTATCTTTTCCTCAGAAAATAAAAGCCAATATTCCAAGATTTCCTGAACTCCTGATTTCTGTCCTAACTCACTTTGATTGACCATCAAGGATAACAATAAACTGATTTAAATGAGGTACATGAGCAGCAAACAGTACTCCAGAACAGGTACAAAATAAAAAGAAGGAAGCTGCATTTCTATAGCATCATTCAATATCTCAGGGCTTCCGAAAGCACTTATGGGCAGTGGGTTGAAATTTCACCAACGAGGTGGGAAGATCAAGTCAGGAAATTTCCAGGACTGGTAGACCTGCCACCACTAACAGGGCCCCTTCGAGGAACACTTCAGCAGTCAAGGGCATTCAGCCTCTGATCTCCGGGTAAGCGTTCACCAAGGCGTCCTTCAGGACGCGCGACAACACAGAATCGCAGAACAGAAACTTATAGCCGAGTTCCGCACACATGAGTGCGGCCTCAACTGGGACCTGGGATTCATGTTGCATTACATTCATCTCCCACCGTCTAGCATGGGCTTGCGAAATCCTACCGACTGTCCTGGCTTGAGACAATTCACACCTCTTTAACCTGGGGTTACCCCTATGTCTGGATCTGTAAAGACTGAATTACCTGCAAATGCTCGCATTCTAAGCATTGTCTGGCATCTTTGAATTTGTCTGTAGATATGTTTCTGGAACATACCTCTTCATTCACCTGGGGAAGGAGCACTGCTCCGAAAGATAGTGTTTGAAACAAACATGTTGGACTTTAACCTGGTGTTGTAAGACTTCTTACTGTGCTCACCATATTTCTCGTTTGCCGAGTTGGAGCTGGTTAGAACGAGGTCTGCGGAGGCAGTTTGGAGGTGGCTACAGAGGGAGGCGTGTGCTGAAGAGACCTTCTTAGAAGGTCCATCTCGGTTCTCTAGGACTTCAGCCCAGTTGTGTTCAAGACTGTTAAACCCTCACCCCCCACCCCCATGCGTCCTCCATGCTCACTTACCACCCCCATACCCTCTCATATCCACCCCATGCCACTGTACCTTGCCAAGCCACTCATCCAAAATCCAGTATGGGTAGACATCAGGATCCATATAGAGGTGAAAAAAAATAGATATCTCGCTCAAAAACCCTTGACACTAAAAATATCTCTAAATCATCTTCCCGCACAAAAGTGTAAATCCCCTCATGTGGTCAATCTGTCAAAAACAAACACCGTTTTCACTAAACACAGCTAATCCTTTAATAACCTCCTAAACTGTCAATCAAAATGTCTATAGAGCTCCCATTGAGATAAATGTTTCTGGACATTTTGAGACCCAACCAAACATTCACAATGGGATTAGCTGTAATGATAAACCTTGGGAAATGTAAACAATGGCATTTATTGAAATCGCAAAATCAGATGGCTATTGTTTTTTCTAAGCTACAACAGATGGACTGTCAATCAATGTACTTCAGTAGTGTGTGTCTAAGTGAACGCTGCAGACTTTTTTTTTCCATTTTAAATGACAGGAGAATTAAATCACTTCAAATAATAACACCTAAGCAGATGTTAAATCCACCCGTTACAACCGTTCATACCTCCTCCATAAAACTGTGTTTCCACACCGCAGGTTAAAGTCTTTGAAACAGCGAAAATGGAATCTGTTTGAAGTCAGCACTAATTTAAAATAGCCCAACAGATTTGTGTTTCATGCCTGTATGAACCATGCCCTACCCATTTCCCTTGCCGGCAAAAACAGGATATGCCAGAAATGGAGGTGAGTTTTCACTTCCGAGTCCCACCTGCCATTTTATAAAGTTGCCAGGTCATCCCGATTTGGCAAAAATCTGACCCGAGATTTTTGAAGTTTGGTTTCTGTTGTGATATAGGCATCTTTGCCAGTCAACTCCACCATATTGGAATTGTTGGGTACAAAACCAAAGATGTATTTCCAATGTTAGCACCATTTTCCATTGAGTATCTGAAGCTGTCTCTTGATATTGGATTGTGCAAGAGGCCCTGGCAATGTATCACTGTAGCACCTGAGAAAGACATTATGATGAGTGGCTGGAGGACTTAGCCAGCCCCTTCACAGATAAAATTGATAATCAGGGGAACATGTTGCTCAGGTGGATATTTCAACTGCATTCCCTTTGCCTTGAGGCCTTTTCAGCATTGGAGATTCTCAGTTACCTAATAATCGCATTCCTCCCCCCATTAACTTGGAAAGTGGAACAGTCTGAAGTGCCTGTACTCCATTGTCCCCAGCTATAACATCCTAAAATCTTGACAGGAGACGCTACTTGAGGGTGCGATGAGGGGACTGGGTGTAAGATAGAGGACTGAATCGCCATATTTGGATTGCCGTGCTCTGCTGCCACAGTGTGCAGGTTGGCTGAGCTGAATAACACAAACCATGAATGAGCAAAAATGAACTTTGAATTTGCCACTCTTTGTATAGCAATTCCATTAACTAATTGGCAAGTTAGAGTCATAGAATTTACAGTGCAGAAGGAGGCCATTTGGCCCATCGAGTCTGCACAGGGCCTTACAAAAAGCACCCTACTCAAGCCCATCTACCCTGTCCCCGTAACCTAGTAACCCCCACTTAAACTTTTTGGACACGAAGGGCAATTTAGCATTGCCAATCCACCTAACCTGCACATCTTTGGACTGTGAGAGGAAACCGGAGCACACGGTGGAAACCCACGCAGACACGGGGAGAACGTGCAGACTCCGCACAGACAGTGGCCCAAGCTGAATTGAACCTTGGACCCTGGAGCTGTGAAGCAACTGTGCTAACCACAATGCTACCCTGTTGAGTTGATCAGAGATAGGCTGAAATTTTTGTGGAGTAGGGCTGAGTCTGAAGGCCTTTCAAAATATTGGACAAGGTTAACTTTCAGGATTGCCACACCCATTGCCACAGCATGAGATAAGGGTACGAGTAGCAAGACCACACAGAACATTTCCATCCTTGCCATCTGTATTGCATGCGTGGGTATTTAAATCCCTCAACAATTTTGGTGAAGTCTAATTTGGAAAGGCATTTCACACACCTCTGTAAAAAACCATGGGGGACCTTAATCTTGAGTGAGGAAGCAAAGAAAGAAAAAAAAGATGCCTTTTGCATTCCCTTTGAAGAACATTCCCCCTCTTACCTACTCATAAAAGTGTCACTCAAACACAGGCAGTGAAAGTCTCATTGAAAAAACCTTCAATCTACTTTAAAATGTTTAATCTTGATCAAATACTCAAACGGGCATTGAACAAAACCTTTAAAACAGAAGAGATTATTACAAAGTAATATAGCTATCAATCAAACAAAGCTAGTATTCCCTGGTAAACTCTGCCAACATTGCCTTCTGGGCTGAGTCCATTAGCCATTCATGTAACTCAGTGACACATTCATAATGAGACCATCTGGCAATTGTATCAACAAAAACAGGTTGAGTAGGTAGCCAGGCATCAGTTTATCTAGGTGAGGTGGTGGTGAAGGACAAGGGATAATATGTCTAATATCCACAAATACAATTGGGCAGATGACGCAGTAAATGGGTCTTCAAACCTGCTGACCTCACCATCCATCCACCTCCAATGCTATGGCAGGCCTATCTCCAGTCCATACCCACATCTCCAACACAAAAATAGAGTGTTCAGTTTCTCCATCCCCTTTGCATCTGCTCCAATGATGATATCGCCTAAAACAATGGTTCTGACATGTTCACCTTTTACTTGAGCCAAGGTTGCTGCCCCTACTGTGGTTGACTGTGCCCTCAACCATTTCCAACCATTTCCCGCACTTTTGCCTTCACCCCTTCACTTCCCTTGCAGAACCATGATAGGATTTCCCTTGTCCTCACTTTTCACCCCACCAACCTCTGCATTCAAAGGATCATCGTCTGCCATTTCTGCCAACTCAGGCATGACACCACTACCAAACACACCTTCCCTTGTTATATTACCATCTGTGGCAATATGTTATATTCTTTGTCCTTTGTTTCAGAATGATCCGATGTGTTGATCACAAAGAATTCACCAATCATAAGATTGAAATAAACTAACTTATTCTTACACTATTAATTAAATGAAGTTTGATCACTCTACTGAGCTATAGTAAATAATAAAGTAATATTGAATCTGTCTTACAGTACTCCATAATCTAAATAGTCACTAACTACACTCTGATCTAACCTCATGCTAACTTTATTGAATCTAATCTTCTTCTGATGCTTTCACCATACTTTCTCCTGTGCTACTCCTGGAATTCCTTCAGGGTCTGACTTAAATACAGAGAAGTGATGGTGCCCTCTGGTGTTTGATTTACACAGAGATGTAATAATTAACCCATCACTAACTTGTCTATATACATATCATTACACCCCTCACCTCCCCTGTTAGAATTCCGCAGGGACCATTACCTTTTTTTGCAATCCTGGCCCATCCCTCCTTTACATCAACTCTTTGGCCGCTTCCCACATGCCAAAACTGACTTTAACTAACAAATCTTACTTACTCAAAGAAGCAGGGAGCAACGGGCCAGTCTGGAAACAGACAGAAGGAAACCTGTTTGCTTGTAAACAGCTAAACACTCATGGAAGCAAATCTTTTAAAAAAACTATTGTGGTCAATTGAGGGGTGGAAAAAAGGGGGTCGATTCCACTTCCCTTTGCCTGATTATAACATATGACTGAGATAGACAGGTGTTTGATCTCAGGTAATCAAGAGATATGGAGAGTGTGGAGGAAAAGGCCAGCCCATGATCATCCTGCATCGAACGGTATGCTCAACAGACCATCAACAGACCATATGGTCTAATCGTACTAGCATTTCTTATACTCTGATATTCCAAGTATTCCGAGGCACATGCAATTGAGGAGAAATCATGCAAGTCAACATTATACATTTTAATTTCCAAAAGCTGGACTAAAATGATTTTATTGCTCAGTTATAATGTACCAGCACAGTTAATTTGCTCCCTGTTGCTGAGCGAGAAGCCTGTTCACACACCAAATTGTTTTATTAATTGTTATGTTGAAATAAAACAGCAGCTTTATCGCACCAGTATGTTAATAAACCAATTTACACATCACAAGCAGATTAGTACTGAGAAAGCTAGCTAAGACACATCTGAAAAAAGATATGAAGGAACAGGAGAGGGTGCAGGGAGTACTCACAAAGATAATGTGAGAAATGTATGGGAAATGTCAGAACGGGATTGTAAGGCTGGGTATTTTTTGCTCTTGGATAAAAACGAGCTAAAGGTCTTCAAAATTAACAAAGATTTGCATAGAGTGGATACAGACAGAATGGTTTATTTTGGGGGGAAGAATGGAACTCAAGGCCATCAATATAATAGACATCAGGAAATTCATTCAGAAGAAACCTCGGTAGAGTAGTGAGAATGTAAAAGCTGTTATTGAAGGGACTGATTGAAGCTAGCCAAACATTTCTCGGATATGGGAATTAAGGGGTACAGTGATAGATTTAGTTGAGAAAATATTGAAACAGGAATGAGTGGCGCATAAACGCCAGCGTTGACTGATCGGGCCAAACGGCCTGTTTCTGTACTATATAGCCTGTGTGAATTTGAAAGGGCTGACTTAAAATCCTATAAAATAATGAAGGTAAAGGTCAAAGAGGTATTTTATAGCACAGTCACCAAGAATTTAATTCATGGTTCTCATTAAGGCAGGTTCCATTCTTTGGGAGGAGCAGAAACCTGATTGGATCGATTGTTGCAAACAGGAAGTTTTAGGAGAGTCAGGTCAAACATGTGACCTGACATATTCAAGGATTTCAGAAAAGAAAGGAAGATAGGATTAAGGCGATGGATTACTGATAGGTTGATGTCAGATTTTTTTAAACTGGGGTAATGGTGGAAGCTTTGAGCAAGAAGCCAATATCCCGAGCGAGGAGAGAGCCATTTAAAATGTCAGCTTGCAAGGCAGCTAGGACGGGGAAACAAAGGAATTCCCACCAAATTAAAACAACTGCTATTAGCACAGGACTTTCTCCTACTTATGATTTCACGCAGATGTTTTTTATTTTAGTGTGTGAAAGGATTCTGTGAAAAGTTAGACAGCAGAGCACAGCAGCTCTTGTTGAAAACGTGGTGAGAAAGACATGGGCTGGTTAGCAACAGAGGGAATGAAGAGAATTGAGTAAAAAATACAGGGGGGAAAATAGCTGTTTAGGAGACGAAAGACAAAAGGCCGTGAACCAGCCGAGGAATTCAATCTTTCACCACCCAGAGTTGAAAGAAACTAACTATACAAAACCCATGGGATGAATATGCTTGAGATTCTTTAACACTGTTTTTCTTGGAGTGATTGAGAGGAATTGGCACAATTAACAGCATTTATTGTGATTGTTTAAGAAGCTAGAGCAGTTTTAAGTGCTTGAGGCAGTTAGCTGGCTTTCATGAAGGAAAATTAATTTGGTTAGATTCTTCTTGTAGTCAGTGATGAATTAGATGATAGCCTCAAAATGTACAACAAAGAAATTCACTGCAAACTTCAGAACAAAGCTCTGCTGGGAAGGGATATCCAAATCTCATTATCTTTTCGCATGCCTGTGGGAGATTGAGGGAGGGAGGAAAGAAGATGGCAGAACATAACTTTTCCTGGAAATCTTTAGGACTTGGCATTTTTTCCATACTCTGTTGTGTAACGTTGGCTTAGTTCATGTTTTCTCTGAGTCAAAGGGTTATGAGTACAGGCAGTGCTTATTGATCAAAATTCACAATAAAGGCTGATTCTTCACTGTCGAACTGAAAAAGTGATCAGCATTTTTTGGGTGGTGGGGTTTTCTCTCCTTTTACCCAGGGAATCAGCGGGAAATGCCCCTCCGCATATACTGACTGCTCGGCAACCATTTAACATTTCAATGGGCGTTCAATGTCTGGAGACAGGGATTCCCCCCATCACTCGGGAGGAAGTCCTATCTCAGAGATGTGCTTGCCAATTTTTTTAAAATGTTTTTATTGGTTTTCACATTTTTATGTTCCACATCCCAGTTCGAGTTTGTAGCCAGTAACCAGTAGAGTGGGGTTTACGAGTTTCATCACCGCACATAGTGTTGAGCAAAGCACCCAAAGAAAAATTAAAAATTACAAGTGATAGATGTCAAAGAAGAACGAGAGGAAGACAAAAACAATTCAAGCAAACTAGGATTAGTCTACATATTTACATGTTTCACCCCCCCCCCCCCCCCGCCCCCACTCTCTGTGGGCCCCCTTTGGCCGCTCTGCTTTAGTTGGACTACACAGTGTTGACCCTAGCTTGTCTAGTGCAGCGTGGTATTGCTGCCTCTGCCCTTTGTCTCCTATGTCGCTTGTGTGCCATGGTTTATTTGATAGGCTTTTTCCAGCCCCCTCTCCCCTTCCCTTCACCCCCCTTTCCCTTTCCTTTGCGATTAGTGGCTTGTCTGTGTCTCCCCTACCACCGCCCTTATCCTCTACCCTCCCCACACCCACCCCACTCGACTGGTTGCTGGCTAACAACATGTCTTGGAACAAGTAGGTAAATGTCTTGTGGAAGCCCTCTTCCAACCCACAGATGGTAAATTTTATCTTCTCCAATTGGAGGAATTCTGACACGTCGGACAGCCAGACTGCAGCTTTGGGTGGTGCTGCCGATCACCAGCAAACAGGGATTCTTCAGAGGGCGATAAGTGAACAATGTCTAGGGTGTCAGATCGCTCCCCATAAAGAGTTCTGGCTGCCCTGAGACGACAAAGACTGCTACCTTTGGACATGGCTCCACCCTCACCCCCACAACCTGTTCAGTGCTTCGATCCAGAATACCCCTTGTTACTTCCATGCCTAGTTCTTCATCCCATTTTTCCTTGTCTCATCCAGGAGGGAATGCACCTCCTCCAACAGTCGTCCATATAGGTCCCCACAGTTCCCTTTCCCTAGATCACTCAATTCCAACAGTTCCTCAACTAGCAAGTGACCTGGCTTTCGGGGTGAGTCAACATTTCCCTACGGAGGAATTTTTTGACCTGTATATACCTCATCTCATTCCCTTTAGGTAGTTGTAAACTCTCCATGAGGTTCACTGATCTGGCTTCTGCGTTCATAGAACATAAAACAGAGAACATAGTGTTGTAATATCCACTCATGCACATCATGAGATGCAGACAGGCAGTGATTGACACACAGGATAACCAATGAACACACACGACACAGAACAACCAACCACCAGACAGGACATCACCACTATAAAGCCCAACATTTGCATTAAGGCTCTCCCTCTCTCACAGGACACGGCTAGCGAGATAGTCGCAGTGCACAGGCCAATGAACATCATCACCATGTGATAGAGAGCTACTCTGGTCAAGCCAGTAGGAGGTTATCAGTCAGGTTAATAGAGTGTCAACCCACAGCAGATTATGTACAGCAATCAACAGGTTCAATAAAACAGTGTTGAACCATCTCCTGTGTCGGAAGCCTGTTTCTCGTTTTACTGCATCCAGTTGCAGTCGATGTTAGACCAACACAGATAACACATCATGGTACCAGGCAGCTATTAACTCTAATGAACCTACCTCGAGTGAATCTGAAATGACCAGCACGCAGCTATCCAGCGGCATGGAAAAGATCCAATCTCCTCCGCAACTCCGGATCTCCGACAACCATGGCGCCAACTGGAAAGTCTTCAAACAGAAGTTCCTTCTGTATATCGAGGCCTCCGACCTCGAAGCAGCATCAGATGCCCGAAAGATTGTGCTGTTCCTGTCGACTGCGGGGGAACCACGCCATCCACATCTATAACTCGTTCACGTTTGCCGATGGTGAAGACAAGACGAAGTTCAAGACGGTTCTGCTGAAATTCAACAACCACTGCGACATTGAGGTGAATGAGAGCTTTGAACGGTTCATGTACAGCACAGCACAGGCCCTTCAGCCCACGATGTTGTGCCAACCATTTATCCTAATCTAAGATCAACCTAACCTACAGCTCTTCAATTTACTGCTGTCCATGTGCCTGTCTAAGAGTTGCTTAAATGTCCCTAATGACTCTGACTCCACCTCCTCTGCTGGCAGTGCATTCCACACACACACCCTGTGTAAAGAACCTACCTCTGACATCTCCCATATACCTTCCTCCAATCACCTTAAAATTATGCCCCCTCGTGACAGCCATTTCCACCCTGGGGAAAAGTCTCTGCCTATCCACTCTATCCATGCCTTTCATCACCTTGTACACCTCTATAAAGTCAACTCTCTGCCTTCTTCGCTCCAGTGAGAAAAGCCTTAGCTCACGCAACGTTTCTTCATAAGACGTGCCCTCCAGTCCAGGTACCGTCCTGGTAAATGTCTTCTGTACCCTCTCCAAAGCATCCACATCCTTCCTATAATGAGGCGACCAGAACTGGACACAATATTCTTTGTGGTCTAACCAGGGTTTTATAAAGCTGTAACAAAACCTCGCAGCTCTTAAACTCAATCCCCCTGTTAATGAAAGCCAACACACCATAAGCCTTTTTAACAACCCTATCAACCTGGGTGGCAACTTTGAGGGATCTATGTACGTGGACCCCAAGATACCACTGTTCTTCCACACTTCCAAGAATCCTGCCTTTAACCCTGTATTCAGCATTCAAATTCGACCTTCCAAAATGAATCACTTCACATTTATCTAGGTTGAACTCCAGCTGCCACTTCTCAGCCCAGCTCTGCATCCTGTCAATGCCCTGTTGTAACCTGCAACAACCATCAACACCATCTACAACTCCACCAATCTTCGTGCCATCTGCAAATTTACTCACCCACCCTTCCACTTCCTCATCCAAGTCATTTATAAAAACCACAAAGAGCAGAGTTCGCAGAACAGATCCTTGCGGGAAACCACTGGTCACCGACCTACAGTCGGAATACTTTCTATCCACTACTACTCGCTGTCTTCTTTCGGCCAGCCAATTCTGTATCCAGACAGCCAAATTTTCCCTGTATCCCATGCCCACTAACTTTCTGAATGAGCCTACCTTGGGGAACCTTATCAAATGCCTTACCGAAATCCATATACACCACATCCACTGCCTGAACTTCATCAATGTGTCTCGTCACATCCTCAAATAATTCAATGAGGCTTGTGAGGCATGACATGCCCCTCACAAAGCCATGCTGACTATCTTTAATCAAACTATGTTTTTCTAAATAATCATAAATCCTATCTCTCAGAATCCTTTCCAATATTTTGCTCACCACAGACGTAAGACTGGTGGGTCTGTAATTCCCAGGGATTTCCCTATTCTCTTTCTTGAACAGGGAAACAACATTCGCCTCCCTCCAATCATCCGGTACTACTCCAGTGGAGAGTGAGGACGCAAAGATCATCGGCAATGGCGCAGCAATCTCCTCCCTCACTTCGCGTAGTAACCTTGGGTATATCCTGTCAGGCCCAGGGGACTTATCTATCCTGATGCTTTTGAAAATTTCCAGCACATCCTCCTTCTTAATATCAACCTGTTTGAGTCTATTAACCTGGTTTACACTGTTCTCATGGGCAACAAGGTCCCTCTCTCTAGTGAATACTGAAGCAAAGTATTAATTTAGGGCCTCCCCCATCTCTTCAGACTCCAGGCACAAGTTCCCTCCACTATCCCTGATCGGCTCTACTCTCACTCTGATCATCCTCTTATTTCTCACATAAGTGTATAACGCCTTGGGGTTTTCCCTAATCCTTCCCGCCAAGGCTTTTTCATGCCCCCTTCTAGCTCTCCTCAGTCCAATTTTGAGTTCCTTCCTGGCTACCTTGTAACCCTCTAGAGCCAAGTCAGATCCTTCCTTCCTCAACCTTATGTAAGCTTCCTTCTTACTCTTGACTATCTCCACTTCTCTTGTCATCCAAGGCTCCTTCACCTTACCATTCCTTCCTCGTCTTAGTGGGACAAAACTATTCAGCACTCGCAGCAAGTGCTCCTTAAACAATCCCCATATTGCTGTTGTGCATTTCCCCAAGAACAATTATTCCCACTTTATGCTGCTCAGATCCTGTCTAATAGCAGTGTAATTTCCCCTCCCTCAATTAAATGTGTGTTCCTATCTCTCTTCATGACTATGTTAAAGGTCAAGAAGGGCAGCAGGGTAGCATGGTGGTTAGCATAAATGCTTCACAGCTCCAGGGTCCCAGGTTCGATTCCCGGCTGGGTCACTGTCTGTGTGGAGTCTGCACGTCCTCCCCCTGTGTGCGTGGGTTTCCTCCGGGTGCTCCGGTTTCCTCCCACAGTCCAAAGATGTGCGGGTTAGGTGGATTGGCCATGCTAAATTGCCCGTAGTGTCCTAAAAAAAAGTAAGGTTAATGGGGGGGGCTGTTGGGTTACGGGTATAGGGTGGATATGTGGGTTTGGGTAGGGTGATCATGGCTCGGCACAACATTGAGGGCCGAAGGGCCTGTTCTGTGCTGTACTGTTCTATGTTCTATAAGTTGTGGTCACTGTCACCGAAATGCTCTCCCACCAAGACATCTGACACCTGGCCTGGTTCGTTGCCAAGCACCAAGTCCAATATGGCCTCCCCCCTCATCGGCCTATCTAGATATTGAGTCAGGAATCCTTCCTGTACACACCTGACAAATCCTGCTCCATCCAAACCATTTGCACTAAGGAGGTTCCAGTCAATATTAGGGAAGTTGAAGTCACCCATGACAACATCTCTGTTACTTCTGCACTTTTCCAAGATCTGGGGGGGTCGGAGAATTCCGCACCTTTGGGGCGGCCCAACGCCGGAGTGGTTCATACCACTCCAACACCCCGAGACCCCCCGCCCCGCCGGGTAGGGGAGAATCCCGGCCCTGATGCCCAATCTGTTCCTCTATGTCTCAACTGCTATTGGGGGGGTCTACAGAAAACTCCCAATAAAATGACTGCTCCTTTCTTGTTTCTGACTTCCAACCATACTGATTCAGTAGAAAAACCCTCCATGTCGCTAACTGTCAGTGTGCCCTCATCCTGCCTCCCCTTTTGCAGGTGGCGTCCATTTTGTGGGTGTGAACCTGTGGTTGTTACAGATGGAGGCCATAGTGGACATTTCATTTATGCCGAGGTGTCTCATTTGATATCACGTGCGCAGCATGGCTTCCATTACTGGTCTTTTTGAGTGTTAGATCTGAGGGGATGGGAGTGCGGTCATGACTGGAGCTCCGAGGGATGTCCTTCTGCAGGAACTTTCCTCCATCTGGAGCTCCGAGGGATGTCCTTCTGCAGGAACTTGCCTCCATCCTCATCCTTTCGACTCCCGGTTCCTTCACCCATCCCCTCACTCTTTGTGCTATGGCCGCCCAGTGGTAGAACTGTAGGTTTGGGAGGGCAGGGTCTTCCATTCTTCTTTTCCTTTATAGGACCATTTTTTTGGATCCCCGGGTTCTTCTCTCCCCCTACTCCCGCCGCAGACCCCCCCACCCCCCCTCCCCATCCCCCCTCCCAACCCTCCCACCCCCCTCCCCCCCACCCCCACCCCCTCCACACACACACACACACACAAATGTTAGTTTATCTACAGTGCTGAAGGCCTTGGGATTGTAGATAGGAAGGGATCTGAACAGGAAGAGTTCTGGGCAGTCTGTTAATTTTGATTGTCTGCAGTCTCCCTGTCAGGGAGACTGGGAGTGTGACCCACCTGTAGCAATTGGGAATCATCCGCCCGGTGCAGTTCGTGGATTGGGCTGCTACGGTCGTGCTGGCAGTGAAGTCTGATGGTTCTGTCCGCCTTTGTGGAGAATATAAGATGACAATCAATCAAGGAGCCTGTTTGGCTCATTATCCGGAACTGAAGAGTGAGGATCTCTACATGAGGCTCAGCGGAGGGCGTATCTTCACCGTGTTCAATATGAGCCACGCTTATCTTCAATTAGTTTGATCTGGCCTCACGGAAATATGTAACCATAAACACATACTGATGTTTGTATGAGTACACCAGGCTGCCGTCCAGAGTTTCTTCAGCATGTGACATATTCCAACGCGTGATGGAGAATACCCTGCTGCTTTCTTTACTTTGCAAGTTTAATGCGACTTTGCACCCTGGGATCGGTTACCAAACACACATGAAGGCCCCAATTGTGAAATCCTGGAAGTCGACTAAAACCATTGTCTTCAATGCAGTACAAAAAATCAGTAAAACAAAATACTGTAGTGAAAGGAGGAGGGAGCAGCATTTAAAGAAAAGAAAATGGCTTTAAAAATGAAAATGAAGAAATTAGAGAAAAAATAATGGGTGGGCTTAAATCAGCCTGACAGGGGTTTCACCCACCAGTTGGAAAACTATTGAGGAACTCATGACAATTCCATAGGAAAGGCCCAAAGGTATTGAGTGCCCTTCAGGTACTTAAACGGCCACCCACTATTGGGCCTTCCCTGGAATTCTGGACTTATGAGGTGGATATTCAGCTTATTGCGAGCGGCTGGCCAATTAGAGGCTGGCAGCTCTTTTTTGTTGTCAGCGCCACCAGCATCGGGGTGCCAATGCAACCACCAGAAGCCCAGGATCACCGCGGCAAACCAGGCCAAAGCTGAGTAAGAGCAGGATGGGAATCATAGGGTAGCGGTCACATGAGGGAGGAGGGTAAAGAGTTTGGAGACAAGTACAGGCCGTGTGGCTTTCAGCAATGTCAGGTCCCTTGATTGGGCACAGGGCATCTGATAATGAGCGATTCCACACTACCTTCACCCGTTTCCCAGGAGCCCACTGTACATCCAGCACTCTTTATTGGGCAGCCTTTGGGAATCTGTGGTAGTCACCACTGATTGTATAATAGAGGTAATACGGTAAGGCTATCAATTACGACGAGACGAGAGTAGAGGGTAATCGAGGCTTTATTAAGCAGAGATATTACAGTGACAGAACTACGCATCAAGCGAGATCGCCTTCAGCTGCACCCACAAGCAGCCAATGCCACGTTGGCCTTCGACCACAGGCTAGCTTGCTTCGAGAGCTACCTCGGATTAGCAACTGAACAGCCCTCGGGCGCACAGAAGCTTCAGATCCTGTACTCACGGATGAGCTCCAAGATTTTCCCCCTTATCCGGCATATGCCCAGTTACCCTAAAGCTATGGAGCTTCTGAAAGGACACTATATCCGGCTGATCAACAAACTCTACGCCAGGCATCTCCTGTCCACGAGGCAGCAGCTCCACGGTGAGTCATTAGACGATTTCTGGCGTGCCCTGCACATCCTGGTTAGGAACTGCGATTGCCAGGCAGTTTCGGCTGTTGAACATACAGAACTTTTAATCAGGGACGCTTTTGTTACGGGCATCGGATCGGCGCACATCCGTCAGCATCTATTAGAAGTGGGTACGCTCGATCTCGCAGCAACCAGGCAACTTGCGAACTGGCTAACGGTAGCCTCCCGTAATGTACAGTCGTACGCCCCCGGCCGCACGGCACCCTCATGGACATTGTGGCCCTGCCGCTGGCCGCCTCCAGCCAACCCCAAGCCTGTGCCGGGCACCAGCCAGCCAACCCCGGGGGGCCCAAATGCTATTTCTGCAGGCAGACAAAGCACCCCCGACAGCGCTGCCTGGCGCGGAGTGCAACCTGCAAGGCCTGCGGAAAGAAGGGACATTTCGCAGCTGTATGCCAGGCCCGGTCGATCGCTGCTGTACATAGGATCAGTGTTCCTGCACCCCCCAAGTGCGACCCATGGGCGCCGCCATTTCCATCCCCGGAGACCACGTTCGGCCCGTGGGCGTCGCCATCTTCCTCAAAGCAGAACACGTGCGGCCCGTGGGCTCTGGCATCTTCCTCCCAGGAGTCCACGTGCGCTCTTTGGGCACCGCCATCTTCGCCGCAATTTTGGACGCCGCCTCAGGACCCCTGCTCGTCGGGGACTTCATCTGGCCGTTCATCGCCCACTACCCCCGCCAACCAGCCCGGGGCCTACTAACACCAGCCGCAACTCGCCTCCATCACGCTCGACCAATCCCGGCCGCAAAACCTTGCAACCGCGACGATGACGGTGAAAGTCGATGGGCACAAGACATCCTGCCTTCTTGACTCTGGGAGCACGGAAAACATCATCCACCCCTCTATGGTAAGGTGCTGCTCCCTCGCGGTATACCCCGTTACCCAGAGAATCTCCCTGGCCTCCGGATCCCATTCCGTGGAAATCCCGGGGTACTGCATCGTCACCCTCACCGTCCAGGGCAGAGAGTTCAGGAACTTCCGGCTCTACGTCCTCCCTGTTACTCGACCTAGATTTCCAGTGCAACGTCCAAAGTCTAACTCTAAAATTCGGCGAACCCCTACCACCCCTCACCATATGCGGCCTCACGACCCTTAAGGTCGACCCACCTTCCCTGTTTGCAAACCTCACCCCGGATTGCAAACCCGTCGCCACCAGGAGCAGACAGTACAGTGCCCAGGACAGGACCTTCATCAGGTCAGAGGTGCAGTGGCTGCTGCGGGAAGGCATCATTGAGGCCAGCAACAGCCCCTGGAGAGCCCAAGTGGTAGGTAGTAAAGACTGGGGAGAAACAGAGGATGGTCATTGACTACAGTCAGACCATCAATCGGTACATGCAGCTCGACGCGTACCCCCTCCCACACATATCTGATATGGTCAATCAGATTGGACAGTATCGGGTCTTCCCCATAGTGGACCTGAAATCTGCCTACCACCAGCTCCCCATTCACAAGGCGGACCGCAAATACACTGCGTTTGAAGCAGATGGCCGCCTCTATCATTTCCATAGGATTCCGTTCGGCGTCACTAACGGGATCTCGGTCTTCCAACGTAAGATGGACCGAATGGTTGACTGGACAGGCCAATTTCCCGTACCTAGATAACGTCACGATCTGTGGCCACGACCAGCAAGACCACGGCGCTAACCTTCTCAAATTTCTCCAAACCGCCAAACTCTTTAATCTCACGTACAATAAGGAGAAGTGCATGTTCCACACCAACCACTTAGCCATACTTGGCTATGTTGTGGAAAATGGAGTTCTAGGGCTCGACCCCGACCACATGCGCCCCCTCATGGAACTCCCCCTTCCCCACTGCCCCAAGGTCCTGAAACAATGGGTTTTTTCTCCTGTTATGCCTAGTAGGTCACTAACTATGCGGACAAGGACTGCCCACTCATCTACTCCACAATTTTCCCCCTGACGGCTGAGGCCCGCCAGGCCTTCAAACATATCATGTCAAACATTGCCAAGATGTGGAGATGCCGGCGTTGGACTGGGGTGAGCACAGTAAGAAGTCTTACAACACCAGGTTAAAGTCCAACAGGTTTGTTTCAAACACGAGCTTTCGGAGCACGGCTCCTTCTTCAGGTGAATGGAAAGGCTTGTTCCAGAAATGTTTATATAGACACAGTCAGAGATGCCCCGGAATGCGAGCACCTGCAGGCAATCAAATCATCAAAGATGCAGAGAGAGAGGTAACTCCAGGTTAAAGAGGTGTGAATTGTCCCAAGCCAGTTCAGTCGGTAGGCCTCTGCAAGTCCAGGCTTGTTGGTGGGGGCCGAATGTAATGCGACATGAATCCCAGATCCCGGTTGAGTCCGCATTCATGCGTGCGGAACTTAGCTATAAGTTTTTGCTCAGCAATTTTGCGTTGTCGCGTCTCCTGAAGGCCTCCTTGTAGAATGCTGACCCGGAGATCAGAGGCTGAATGTCCTTGACTGCTGAAGTGTTCCCCAACTGGAAGGGAACAGTCCTGCCTGTTGATAGTCGCACGATGCCCGTTTATTCGTTGTCGCAGTGTCTGCATGGTCTCGCCAATGTACCACGCTTCGGGACATCCTTTCCTGTCCTTGACTGCTGAAGTGTTCCCCAACTGGAAGGGAACAGTCCTGCCTGTTGATAGTCGCACGATGCCCGTTTATTCGTTGTCGCAGTGTCTGCATGGTCTCGCCAATGTACCACGCTTCGGGACATCCTTTCCTGTCCTTGACTGCTGAAGTGTTCCCCAACTGGAAGGGAACAGTCCTGCCTGTTGATAGTCGCACAATGCCCGTTTATTCGTTGTCGCAGTGTCTGCATGGTCTCGCCAATGTACCACGCTTCGGGACATTGCCAAGGCCACGATGCACGTGGTCGACAAGACTCTCCCTTTCAGGTCGAGAGTGATGCACCGGGCGTCGCTCTGGCCGCCACTCTCAACCAGGCAGGCAGACCCGTGGCATTCTTTTCCTGCACCCTCCATGCCTCCGAACCTCGGCACTCCTCTGTTGAAAAGGAGGCCTAAGCCATTGTGGAAGCTGTGCGGCATTGGAGGCATTACCTGGCCGGCAGGAGATTCACTCTCCTCACTGACCAACGGTCGGTTGCCTTCATGTTTAATAATACACAGTGGGGCAAGATCAAAAATGATAAAATCCTAAGGTGGAGGATCGAGCTCTCCACCTACAATTACGAGATTTTGTGTCGCCCCAGGAAGCTCAATGAGCTCCCCGATGCCCTATCCTGAGGCACATGAGCCAGCGCACAAGTGGACCGACTCCGGGCCTGACATGATGATCTCTGTCACCCAGGGGTCACCCGGTTCTTTCACTTCATAAAGGCCCGCAGCCTGCCCTACTCCATTGAGGATGTCAGGACCGTCACCAGAGACTGCCAGGTCTGCGTCGAGTGCAAGCAGCACTTCTACCGGCCGGACCGAGCGCACCTGGTGAAGGCCTCCCGCCCCTTTGAACGCCTCAGCATGGACTTCAAAGGGCCCCTCCCCTCCACCGACCGAAACACGTACTTCCTGAACGTGGTCGATGAATACTCCCGATTCCCCTTCGCCATCCCATGCCCCGATATGACGACTGCCACGGTCATTAAAGCACTCAACAGCATCTTCGCCCTGTTCGGTTTCCCCGCTTACGTCCACCGCGACAGGGGATCCTCCTTTATGAGGGATGAGCTGCATCAGCTCCTGCTCAGCAAGGGCATTGCCTCAAGCAGGACAACAAGCTACAACCCTTGGGGAAACAGGCAGGTGGAGAGGGAGAATGGGACGGTCTGGAAGGCTGTCCTGCTGGCCCTGCGGTCCAAGAATCTCCCGGTCTCCCTCTGGCAGGAGGTCCTCCCTGACGTGCTCCACTCCATTCAATTGCTACACTACACTGCGACTAATGAAACCTCCCATGAACGTCTCCTTGCCTTCCCCAGGAAGTCCACCTCCGGGGTTTCGTTCCCAACGTGGCTGGCAGCTACTGGATCCGTCCTCCTCCGCAAACACGTGTGGATCCACAAGACGGACCCGTTGGTCGAAAGGGTACAACTATTGCACGCAAACCCACAGTACGCCTACGTGGCGTATCCCAACGGGCGCCAGGACACAGTCTCCTTCAGGGACCTGGCACCAGCTGGATCCCCACCCACGGCCCACCATGTGTGCACATCGAGCTGCTCCCATTCTGGTAGCAGCTGCAGGAGGCCACACATCTCTACTTAATAAAACCTTGATTACCCTCTACTTTTGTCTCGTCGTAATTGATAGTGCATCAGAAGCACTGGGGAGCCATGCGGCTCCTGATTAATCCCTGAGTCACCACTGAATTACAGGGGGGTCCGGGATGATGGATATCAATTCACTCAAGTAATGAGTCCAATTGACATCCTGTGGCCAGGAAAACAGTGTCAGCCCCTTTACGCCCTCTGACTTAATCAGGAAAGGCTTTGTCATCGCCGGACATCTCCCTGATGGTTTCAACTGCTGTGGGCTGGATTAAATCCTGTCTGATGATTATTACTTGAACCTGCATAGGAATTCATAGATTTTACTAATCTGTGATCCGAGCACAGAGCTTCACACAAGCAAGGGCGACATGTTGAATTTCACTGCAGAGATCAGTGCGCTGGGCAAGATTTCAGTCCATTTAAAAAGATTCCTTCTTCTCTATTTTAGCTGAAGACTATGATTGTCTTTGGAGTAATTATCCAACACCATTGTAATGGTTGCTTGCACAAGGTTTCAGCAAATGCAATTTGTAAACTTTAAAATAACTAAAATGAGAAAATGTGGTATCATAAATGTACAGTATAATTTCCGTCACAGAACAACTCAAGCACAGATTGAACCACAATGATATTATAATTATAATAACCTTATAATTAATTAACATGTTGTAACAATACTGCTCAATGCATGAAATAAGCAACAGCAAGTGAGCAGTAAATCTGGGGAGAAAGTCTAAGTAAGGAGTGCCGTGTTTGCAGGATTATTGCAGTGTAATGCTGGGGGAGCTATGTCCAGTTCTGTTGTGCAATCATGTTTGTTCCTAATTGGAACAAGGTCACTTTAAGAGTTTGACCACATGATGTATTGATGATGTTATTGGCCGTTGCACAGGTAAATGGACAGCCTCTCTTTACGGCCTGTTGAGTAAACGCCTTTGTGATAAAGCTTTTGTTTTGTTGTACCTTCATGGCCAGCAAGCCTCTCCTTGCAAAATACCACAAAGAAAATTGGCGATGAGGAGGTCAGAACCATGCCAGCAGACTTCTGGAGAAGCAAATAAAAAGATAAATTGTTGATCCGTGCGCTGAAATCCAATACAGATTAAGAAGTGAAAATTTTGCTGCAGCAAAACTGGCGACGAAGTAGTGCCAATTATTGATCGCAGCGACAGAAGGAACCAAAATTTAAACACAGGTTTCGGGGGGGGGGATAGCATCGAAAAGAAACTTGCCATGTTCTCTGCTCGGAATGATCTGGAACAGAACAGGAGCACGGTGAATAGCAAGTACCCTGCAACAATAGTTTAGAGCTGGGGGGTTCCAAAACTCAGTAGGAAACAGGCTGAGCTCAGGGGTACTTTGTTTGAAAAAAACATTTGTGATGCATTGTGCTTATGCAAGCACTTTCCTTCATAAAAACAGTGGGGATATTTGTCGCCGTGGGACCGTATCATGAGAACGCCGAAGAGTGGAGCTCATAAATTGAAAGATTAGATTATTTTGTCCAGACAAACATAATTGTGGTAGATATTGTCATCGCAACTTTCATGAGTGCAATGGGGGAGGGAGGCGCATGGGGCGGGTGAGATGGGGGGATAACATTCAACCTCCTGTGAAGTCTGGCACAGCCAGAAAAACCATGCTCACAAGTCTATTATAAAATGATGAAGATATTGCAGGGCCATTTAAACCATCGCTGAGAGATTCCGGTTCCAGGACTGTAACCAACAAGATAGTGAATCAATCACACAATTTGGAGCTGCTTTGAAGAAGTTAGCTGAATACTGTGAGTTTCGAGATGCCTTTATTTTTATTTATTGTTACGGGATGTGGACATAGCTGGTTAGGCCAGCATTTGTTGCCCATGGGAATTGCAACTTGGTAATTTGGTGCAGTGAGGTAATTCGGTGCAGAGTGAGAGAAGGTGCTTTTTCGGAGGTGCTTTTTAACCCTGGTAAGTGACTGGTAAGTAGTTTTTCTTTTCATTGTCTAATTTATTTATTTTTATTTTGAAATTGTTGTTGTATAAGTTTACCTAAGGTTCAAGGCATGGCAGGAGATCGCAGACCCGTGTCATGCTCCTCGTGTGCGATGTGGGAGCTCAGGGACACGTCCACTGTCCCTGGCTCTTTCACGTGCAAGAAGTGTGTTCAGTTGCAGCTCCTGTTAGACCGCTTGACGGCTCTGGAGCTGCGGATGGACTCACTTTGGAGCATCCGCGATGCTGAGGAGGTTGTGGATAGCACGTTTAGCGAGTTGGTCACACCGCAGGTGAAAATTAATGAGGGAGATAGAAAATGGGTGACCAAAAGAAAGAGCAAGAGTAGGAAGGCAGTGCAGGTGTCCCCTGCGGTCATCTCCCTGCAAAACAGATATACCGCTTTGGATACAGTTGAGGGAGATGGCTCACCAGGGGAAGGCAGCAGAAGCCAGGTTCATGGCACCGTGGCTGGCTCTGCTGCGCAGCAGGGCAGGAAGAAAAATGGCAGGGCAATAGTGATAGGGGACTCGATTGTAAGGGGAATAGACAGGCGGTTCTGTGGACGCATTCAAGACTCCAGGATGGTATGTTGCCTCCCTGGTGCAAGGGTCAAGGATGTCTCGGAGCGGCTGCAGGACATTCTGGGGGGGGGAGGGTGAACAGCCAGCTGTCGTGGTGCACATAGGCACCAAAGATATAGGTAAAAAACGGGATGAGGTCCTACAAGCTGAATTCAGGGAGTTAGTTAAACTAAAAAGTAGGAACTCAAAGGTAGTAATCTCAGGATTGCTACCAGTGCCACGAGCTAGTCAGAGTAGGAATGTCAGGAGAGATAGGATGAATGCATGGCTCGAGAGATGGTGCAAGAGGGAGGGATTCAAATTCCTGGGGCATTGGGACCGGTTCTGGGGGAGGTGGGACCAGTACAAACCGGACGGTCTGCACCTGGGCAGGACTGGAACCGATATCCTAGGGGGGTGTTTGCTAGAGCTGTTGGGGAGGGTTTAAACTAATGTGGCAGGGGGATGGGAACCGATGCAGGAAGTTGGAAGGTAGTAAAACAGGGACAGAAGCAAAAGGAAGTAAGGGGGAAAGTGCAAGACAGAGAAGACATAGTCAAAAATCAAAAAGGGCGACAGTACAAGGTACAGTGACTGAGGGGAGCTCAGTGAATAGGCCCAGTAATACTAAAAGGAGTAAAACTTCAGATGTTAAGATTCAAAACAGAGGTAAAAAAACCAACATAAGTGTACTTTACCTGAATGCTCGTAGTATTCGGAATAAAGTAAATGTGTTGATGGCGCAAATCATCGTGAATGACTATGATTTAGTGGCCATTACTGAAACATGGTTAAAGAATGGTCACGACTGGGAGTTAAATATCCGAGGGTATCAAACTATTCAGAAGGACAGAGTGGATGGTAAGGGAGGTGGTGTAGCTCTGTTATTTAAGGATGACATCTGGGCAATAGTTAGGGATGATATCGGTGCTATGGAGGATAAGGTTGAATCCATTTGGGTGAAAATCAGGAATAGTAAGGTGGAAAAGTCACTGATAGGAATAGTCTATCGGCTACCAAATAGTAACGTTATGGTGGGGCAGGCAATAAACAAAGAGATAACTGGTGCATGTAGAAATGGTACAGCAGTTATCATGGGGGATTTTAATCTACATGTCGATTGGTTTAACCAGGTCGGTCAAGGCAACCTTGAGGAGGAGTTTATAGAATGTGTCCGCGATAGTTTCCTAGAACAGTATGTAATGGAACCTACGAGGGAACAAGTGGTCCTAGATCTTGTCCTGTGTAATGAGACAGGATTGATTCATGATCTCATAGTTAGGGATTCTCTCGGAAGGAGCGATCACAATATGGTGGAATTTAAAATACAGATGGAGGGTGAGAAAGTAAATCAAATACTAGTGTTTTGTGTTTAAACAAAGGAGATTACAATGGGATGAGAGAAGAACTAGCTAAGGTAGACTGGGAGCAAAGACTTTATGGTGGAACAGTTGAGGAACAGTGGAGAACCTTCCAAGCAATTTTTCACAGTGCTCAGCAAAGGTTTATACCCACAAAAATGAAGGACAGTAGAAAGAGGGAAAATCGACCGTGGATATCTAAGGAAATAAGGGAGAGTATCAAATTGAAGAAAAGAGCATACAAAGTGGCAAAGATTGGTGGGAGACTAGAGGACTGGGAAATATTTAAGGGGCAACAGAAAGCTACTAAAAAAGCTATAAAGAAGAGTAAGATAGCGTATGAGAGTAAACTTGCTCAGAATATAAAAGCAGACAGCAAAAGTTTTTACAAATATATAAAACAAAAAAGAGTGGCTGAGGTAAATATTGGTCCTTTAGAGGATGAGAAGGGAGTTTTAATAATGGGAGATGAAGAAATGGCTGAGGAACTGAACCGGTTTTTTTGGGTCGGTCTTCACAGTGGAAGACACAAATAACATGCCAGTGACTTATAGAAATGAGGTTATGACAGGTGATGACCTTGAGAGGATTGTTATCACTAAGGAGGTAGTGATGGGCAAGCTAATGGGGCTAAAGGTAGACAAGTCTCCTGGCCCAGATGGAATGCATCCCAGAGTACTAAAGGAGATGGCTAGGGAAATTGCAGATGCACTAGTGATAATTTACCGAAATTCACTAGACTCTGGGGTGGTCCCGATGGATTGGAAATTAGCAAATGTGACACCACTGTTTAAAAAAGGAGGTAGGCAGAGAGCAGGAAATGATAGGCCAGTGAGCTTAACTTCGGTAGTAGGGAAGATGCTGGAATCTATCATCAAGGAAGAAATAGCGAGGCATCTGGATAGAAATTGTCCCATTGGGCAGACGCAGCATGGGTTCATAAAGGGCAGGTCGTGCCTAACTAATTTAGTGGAATTTTTTGAGGACATTACCAGTGCAGTAGATAATGGGGAGCCAATGCATGTGGTATATCTGGATTTCCAGAAAGCTTTTGACAAGGTGCCACGCAAAAGGCTGCTGCATGAGATAAAGATGCATGGCATTAAGGGTAAAGTAGTAGCATGGATAGAGGATTGGTTAATTAATAGAAAGCAAAGAGTAGGGATTAATGGGTGCTTCTCTGGTTGGCGATCAGTAGATAGTGGTGTCCCTCAGGGATCCGTGTTGGGCCCACAATTGTTCACAATCTACATAGATGATTTGGAGTTGGGGACAAAGGGCAATGTGTCCAAGTTTGCAGATGACACTAAGATGAGTGGTAAAGCGAAAAGTGCAAAGGATACTGGAAGTCTGCAGAGGGATTTGGATAGGTTAAGTGAATGGGCTAGGGTCTGGCAAATGGAATACAATGTTGACAAATGTGAGGTTATCCATTTTGGTAGGAATAACAGCAAACGGGATTATTATTTAAACAATAAAATATTAAAGCATGCTGCTGTGCAGAGAGACCTGGGTGTGCTCATGCATGTGTCACAGAAAGTTGGTTTACAGGTGCAACAAGTGATTAAGAAGGCAAATGGAATTTTGTCCTTCATTGCTAGAGGGATGGAGTTTAAGACTAGGGAGGTTATGCTGCAATTGTATAAGGTGTTAGTGAGGCCATACCTGGAGTATTGTGTTCAGTTTTGGTCTCCTTACTTGAGAAAGGACGTACTGGCACTGGAGAGTGTGCAGAGGAGATTCACGAGGTTAATCCCAGAGCTGAAGGGGTTGGATTACGAGGAGAGGTTGAGTAGACTGGGACTGTACTCATTGGAATTTAGAAGGATGAGGGTGGATGTTATTGAAACATTTAAAATTATGAAGGGAATAGATAGGATAGATGCAGGCAGGCTGTTTCCACTGGCGGGTGAAAGCAGAACTAGGGGGCATAGCCTCAAAATAAGGGGAAGTAGATTTAGGACTGAGTGTAGGAGGAACTTCTTCACCCAAAGGGTTGTGAATCTATGGAATTCCTTGCCCGGTGAAGCAGTTGAGGCTCCTTCATTAAATGTTTTTAAGGTAAAGATAGATAGTTTTTTGAAGAAAAAAGGGATTAATGGTTATGGTGTTCAGGCCGGAAAGTGGAGCTGAGTCCACAAAAGATCAGCCATGACCTCATTGAATGGCGGAGAAGGCTCGAGGGGCCAGATGGCCTACTTCTGCTCCTAGTTCTTATGTTCTTGCGTTCTTATTCCTAATTTCCCTTGCGAAGATAGTGCCGAGCTTCCTTCTTGAACCACTGCAATCCATGTGGCGTAGGTACATCCACTGTATTATTAGAGAGGGAGTTCTTGAATGACACCATTAGAGACAGACTAGTGTGTGGGAAAAGAAGCTAAGAAGCGAAGCTATCCAAAAAAAGGCTGTTAACAGAGAGCAACTTAGACCCGATCTCTATGGAATTAGCAGCTAAGGAAGCCCAACAATCCATAAAATCCATAAAATGTCGCCTGCAACTCGAACACAGATACATGTTTGAAATTGCCACCGATGTGCAAAAACTGGGCACACAGCACCAGACTGCTGGTGCAAAGATGCAAAATGCAGGAACTTTAGTAACAAGAGGCACATCGAACGTTGGAGAAAGAAACAACCAGTTCCAAACAAGAACTATAAGAAGCAAGAAGCAAGTGTATCAAATGGATAATTGAATAGAGGGAAAAAGATTCATGTGATACAAAGAGGGTGCGAGTAAGGATCAGGGTCACAGTCTGATGACAAACTGTTATTGAACATACTGGCCATTGCGGGCACAATGAACCACCACTGGAACACTCCTTTACTGGATGGTCAACTGGAGAAAATGGAGGTGGACACTGGCGCAGCCATTTCATTGGTGCCAGAAACTATTTCCAAAGAGAAACTACGACATCTTGCCTTAAAACCCTCAAAGATAACACTGTGCCGGGAAAATAGCTCTGTTGAGGGACCGAGTTGATGTAAATGTGCAGCTAAACGGACGGACTGCAGACCTGTCCCTGCATATCATTAAAGATAACTATCCAGCCCTAATGGGGAGAGCTGGCTCGAGCGGATCAAACTAAACTGGGCCGAGGACAATCACATGTCAGAGTCTGAAGCGGGCCTACCAAAGATTTTCAAGGAACGTGTAGGACAGCACGGTGGTGCAGTGGTTAGCATTGCTGCCACGTCCCAGGTTCGATCCCGTCTCTGGGTCACTGTCCATGTGGTTTGTACATTCTCCCCGTGTCTGCATGGGTCTCACCCCCACAACCCAAAGATGTGGAGGTTCGGTGGATAGGCCATGCTAAATTTTACCTTAATTGGAAAAAATGAATTGGGTACACAAAATTTATTTTTAAAGTAAGGAACATGCCATAGTCTTTAATGGAGAACTTGGAAGCATGAAAGAGAGATCAGTCGAGCTAAAGAGAAAAGACGAAAGCCAAACAAGATGCTTAAAGGCTAGGCCAGTTCCATACATCATCAGGCCTCAGGTCGAGGCAGAATTAGAGAGGCTAGGTCCTCAAACTTATTCACTTAAGTGATTGGGCCATACCCTTAGTACCCGTTCGGTACCCATATGTAGTGATTTGAAAGTCACTATCAATCTGGCACTGTGTGCAAACCCTCTCCTTTAATTGATGATTTATTTGCTGGGTTGGCTGGAGGCTAGCATTTCTGTAAAGTTGACCTTAGTCAGGCTTATCTCCAGATAAATGTGGATCCAGATTCACAACAATATTTGACAATTTTGACACACAAAAGGCTATTTAGATATAAAAGGCTTCTATTTGGCATCACGTCCACACCTGCATTGTTCCAACGTGTCAAGGTTCAAATTCTAAGCAGACTAGAAGGAGTTCAGTGCTACTTAGACAATATCTGAGTTACTGGAAAGAATGAAGAAAGAGCATGTTCAAAATGCAGATACCACACTCCAGAGACTAGAACATTATGAACTATGAGTATGGAAGGATAAATATGAATTTTTCAAATCTTCTATTGAATATCTGGGGCACACCATAGATGCAAAGGGACTGCACAAATCACCTCCATATGGAAAAGGTGTAACTGAGGCACCTGCAACTCAAAACGTAAATTAACTTTGATCGTTTTGGGGCTTATTAATCTTTATGGAATGCTTGTCCCTAATCTAACAACTATTCGCCAGTGTTTACGCAACTTTTTGTGTCAAAACATTAAATTAAAATTGGTGGATCAGTGCATGAAGACCTTCGTACAAGATAAAGAGGCACTACTAAAGTCAGAAGCTCTGACGCACTTTGATTTGAACTCAACCTTGCAACTTGTGACACAAGGTTTCATAATACCCAATGGTGGGAAGAAGTAAATAGCACTTGCATCAAGATCCTTGAACAAAGCAGAAATGAACTGTGCACAGATAGAGAAAGAAACTCTAGGCATGATTTTCAGAAGCAAACATTTTTACCAATACCTATATGGACGGAAATGTAATTTACAAACAGATCATCGGCCATTGACAACGATACTTGGGCCATTCCATCTCCTGCAGCAAGCCGGATGCAGAGATGTGTGTTGCTGTTGTCAGTATATGCATATAGGATAAAATTTCATCAATTACATTTTGGTGCGGGGGCAGAATCGGCAAGCGGAGACTCCCGCCTTACATCTTCGGAGAGAACATTCGGGTGGAATTCTCCTTTGCCCGGCCGATATTTTGATCGGTAATCGGGCGGAGAATCCCTTCCGATGCCCAAATTGGGGGCGGCGCCGGTTTTACGCTTGTTTTCGAGTCTCTGCACCTGTTTGCAACAGTGTTGGCGCGTCATCAGCAGGCCCTGCCGCGATGCTCCGCTCCCGATGGGCCGAGTTCCCGACCGGACGGTTGACGTGTGGTCTGAGCGGTCGAGAACCCAGCATGGCGACTGCGGACTGAGACCAGCGCCACCGCACTCGGCCGGGATCCGTGCCGCTGGCCACGGTGGCTTCCACGAGGGCTGGTGGGACTGGTGGAGGGTGGCTGGGGTGTGGCCAGCGGGTGGTGTCTGGGGTCGCATTTGGTGGGGAGGGTCTGCGCATGGCCAGCGCCATATTGAACGGTCCGACCGCTGTAGGGACCCGACCATTCGCCGGCCGTTTCTGACACGAGAGCCGGGAGTTTCACCTGGAGCTGCTACTGGCCCCTCATCGGTCCCGGAATTGGTGAGGGTTCGGCACTGATTTTGGCATCCTAAAACACCCAAGAATTCTCCATTTCAGTCAGCAGTAAGATTTTTTTGTAAGATTCAAGTATCCTGAACAACCTGTGCGCGACAAGGGGCCTCAGTTCATTCACAAGAATTCACAAATTATCGACAGGAGAATGGAAACCAATACATTCGATCTGCTCCTTATCATCTTGCCACAATGGACTGGCTGAACCATTCATTGTAGGTAATTGGTGAGCAAGGATCCTTGTCAAACAACTAAACCCATTTCTGCTGACATACAGGAATACAACACATTCACAACCTGAAGTTCTCCAGCATTACTCATGTAAATCAGCATTTTTTGATCTGCTGAAGTCACCTAAGACAAGATTAATTGTTGAGAGGAAACAGCAAAGCCAAATTTTGCGCTGTACAAACAGAGCTAAATGCCATGTTTTTCAGAACGGTCAGGAAGTCTTGGCCAGGAACTATAGAAGTCGATACCTGTCATCGTCTCAGCACAGGACTGATCTCCTGCACTGTTCAAACTCGGGATTATGTAGTGTGGAGAAGAAACACTGATCAACTTTTAGAAACTATAACTCGTTTGCCAGAGAGAAGGGTCATCTGGACGCGAAACGTTAGCTCTTTTGTCTCCCGACAGATGCTGCCAGACCTGCTGAGATTTTCCAGCATTTTCTCTTTGGTTTCAGATTCCAGCATCCGCAGTAATTTGCTTTCTTTCTAAACCAAACTGTGTCACCTAAAGACCTAGACATTCCTGAGAACCCGACAATACCAGAAACACCTGTGGAAAACAGTACCCTAGTGAAGCACACTTCAAAACCAAGCCAACTTGTGAACACAACATCAACAGTTGAGACAACTATAGGCAAGGTCCAAACTCCACCACAAATACCAGAGCTTGCAGTCAACACAAAAACACAGACAACTGAGGTTCACTGACACTCACACAGAAATCAACATCTTTCAAAACATGTAACTTACTGACTGTCGTGTATATTAATTGTTCTTTTTGTAAATTTTGATTGCTAAAGGTATCTTGGGTGGGATTCTCCAGAATACCCCGGTGGCCCAATGCCAGCGTACAAAACTGGCGCAAACCACCCCGGCGTCGGGCCAACCGGAAGTTGCAGAATCCTCCGCACTTCCGGGGCTAGGCCAGAGGCGGACGAATTGGCGCACGCCAACCGGCGCCGAAGGGTCGGCGCGCATTAGCGCATGCGCAGAACCGCCGGCGTGGTTCCGCGCAAGCGCAGACCGGCCGGCATATTCTTGCACATTCACAAGGGGGTGTCTTCTCCGCGCCCTAAAGAGGCCGGCATGGAAAGAAGGAGTGCCTCCATGGCACAGGCCCGCCTGCAGATCGGTGGGCCCCGATTGCGGACCAGTCCCGGACCGGATCCCCCGCACCCCCCGAGGACCGCACCAGCCGGCAAACCAGCCAGGTCCCGCCGTGTGGGGCCATATCCATTTCACGCCGGCGGGACTGGTCAGAAACCGATGGCTACTCGACCCATCGGGGCCTGGAGAATTGCCGGGGGACCCGCTGCCAACGGCCCCCACCCGGCGTGGCCTGATCCCCGCCCCTGCCTGAAAACTGGCAGCTGGCGTCGGAACGGCGGGGCGGGATTCACTCCGCCTCCCTGAGATTCTCCAACCCGGCGGGGGGGGGGGTTGGAGAATCCTGCCTATTGCGTTTCATTGCAGGGATCTCTGATGTAAAGGGGAGGGAAGTGTTGTTTATTCATGCTTGTTCCTAGTTGGAACAAGGCCACTTTAAGAGTCTGATCGCACGGTACATTGATGACCTCATCAGCTGTTTGCGCGAGATAACAGTCAGCCTATTGTTCAGCTTGTTGAGTAAATACCTTTCCAATAAAGCTCTTGGACGGGATTCAGTCCACAGCCGCCATGCGAGGTCCGCGAAAACAGAGGACACGCGACCGACACTGTCGGGACGTCGGCCCATCGGGGGTGGAGCATTGGGGGTGTCTCGGGTAACATCCTGAGGCTGTCCCAATGGCATGCGACGTACTCAACGATTACGCCGTTTTTCAGGGGCGGAGCATCTGAAAAACAGCGCTGGCACCGATTTTGGCGTAAAAACGGATTCTCCGGCCAATCGACGAACATGATTTTGGCATCGGCAATCGGAGATTCCCGCCCTAAGTTGACGCCAACAGAGAATCTGAGGACTTACACAACAGAAAAATCGTCACCACACCTACACCGATTCTACAACTATTGAGGGGGTAACACCGGTGACGTGTGGAACACAATCAATTCTAATGAAAAATGGTGCGGGATTCGCCTGGTCGGTGATCGACACTCGGGTGGCTGACAAGCTGCAGCCGCACATACACATTACACTCCACACGCACACTTAACCCAGCCAAAAAGATGGCACTGATTGTGCTGGAGTGCATCCATGCAGCTGATGAGTCATCTGGGGCCAGACGCCAGGGGGGTGCCCTGGGGGGGACGGGGGGGGGGACACCTATACGACCTGTGTTCGTGGCTGTCAGCGGTGTGAGCAGCTGCATGGCTGCCTTGCCGGCCGCAGCAATCGTGGTCGGTGCTCATCCACCCCGACCCCACAGCCCACCTCCTGGCCACCCCCCACTACTCTCTCCCCAGCCCTGGTAGAAGCCGGCAGGCCAGCGGCACAGCTGTCAGCACCGTATGGTGATGTTGGACACGTTCTGTACCCTCTCTCCATCCCTCAGCAACCACCATGTCCGTTTCACAATTTTTAAAAGCTTGAACCACGCCGTCGGGAACTTGGCCCATCAGAGGCAGAGAATTGTGGGGGCCCCGGAGAATACCAGGTCGGGCTGCGATTTTGGCGTCGGAAGCCATTCTCCGCCGAATCACATTTCCCGATTTCGGCGCTGGCTATTGGAGAGTCTCACCCCTTGTTTCTCTGTACCTTTGTGGTCTGCAAGCCTATCCTTTAAAAATGTCACAAATTCCAAAAAGTGTACTCAAAGAAAGGAACAAATTATAGTTTGTACGATTATTAAATCAGGGTTGCATATGTTCGAGGATTATTGTAATGCAATGTAAATATATGATTAAAACATGTTGCAAATTCAATTACAGCTCTTTCTATGTGTTTGCCTCGTAAATACAGGGAAAGGAGATGCTCAGCAATTTGCAAAGTTTATACCAGCCTATAATATCTGCAGGAGCCCCGAGAAAATTAAATTAGAATGGCTTATTTAGGCAAACAAAAGTAAAAGCCACAACGCAGCAGACAGCACATAAGTTGCAGCCGGGACTTCCGATCATGCTGGTCTCAATCCTGGCTGGCTTCTAAATACCTGGTTCATGAGTCCAGTCGCTAGTCCTCCACCCCTCAGTGGGGGAGCCCATATTCCACAAGCCTCACGGGGAGATCAACTGGATCCCTGTGGATTTCTTGAGGGGTATTACTTCCCTCCCCTTGAAGTCCGTGTGTCCCTCTGTCATTGAAGATGTAGGAGGTCCCTCCACTGCTTTTCCCGTGGCTGTGTTTCCAATGGTTATGGGCTGGTTTGGGGGGGGCGTATGTCATGCGTTGGGGAGCATCGCTTCCATGTCAATCATCTGGGGGATCCTGTTGGCAGTCTCCCCATGGCCAAACTGTCATCCGAAACAATGGATGCGTCTGTTTCCAAGTCTGACCCAGGATCCTTCATCTTGTGTATATCTGTGTCCTGGTCCTTGGGGTGTATTGCTCCTTGGCTCATGGATGCTGGGCAAGAGGGACGAAGGACTGATTCATCTGGTGGGGCTGGTTCTGGCTCTGATGCAGGTTCCCTGCCTTTGAGATGGTCCGTGTGTTTGTTTACCATCTGCTCCTTGGTTTTGGCCGTACAAGAGACTGGTCCAATCTTCTCTGCTACAGTTATTGATATCCACTGGGCATCATCCCCAAAATTCCAGATCTACACAGTGTCCCCTGGAAGTGGACCCTGAAGCACAACCGAAGCATTTCTCTGCTCACCCAGTTCCTTACACATTACTACCTAAGGTGGATGTAGAGCTCGACCGCCTCAGGGACTTAGGTATTATCTGCTTGGTGTTCGCAAATATGTAGTGCCAGTCAACCCTGTCTTGAAGCTAGATGGCACTGTACGCCTTTGTGGCAACTATAAGATGTTGTGAACAAGCTGGACCGTTACACCATGCCGAGGATCAAGGACCTTTACACCAAACTCAGTGGGGGACACTCGTTCACCAAGCTGGACCTGAGCTATGCGTACTCCCACTTGGTGCTGGATCCCGAGTCTTGGAAGTGTGTGATGGCAAACACACGCCGGGGTTGTCCGGTGTATTATCAGTATGCACCATTTTTCAGAGTGTGATGGTAAACATAGTGCAGGCATACCACGCATGGCGATTTACTTGGACGACTTGTTAATCATTGTGATGTTGGATCAGGACCACCTGGATAACCATCGCTTTACGGCCTCTCGTGCTGGCCTCCGTTGGGAAAATGTATTCTCCACGCCCGTGAGGTGACATATCTGGGCTACCATATAAACCGGGATAGCCTCCATCCAATCGAAGATAAGATATGAGCCATCTGGCAGGTCCCCGTTCCGGGGGAGCGATGGAGCTCTGTTCATTCTTAACGCTCATACATTAGTACGGTAAGTTCATCCCAGATCTTGTGATGATGTTGGCCCACCTGCACAAGTTCCTCAAGAAGGACCAGACGACAACATGGGGTCCGCTGCAGGAGATGCCATTCACGGAGGTGAAGAAGCAATCCTCTTCTTCCCAGCTGCTCACACATATCGACCCCATGAGGCTGCTCATGGTCACTTGTGACGCCTTGCCATACGGTATCGGGGCGGGTTTGTCCCATTAGATGGAGAACAGGATGGAACGCCCGATTGCTTTTGCCTCTCAGACGGTCACCGCAGCTGAGTGTAACTATGCTCGGATTGAAAAGGAGATTTGGCCATGGTGTTTGCCGTCAAGAAGCTCCATCAGCATGCCTATGAGTTCACGGTGCTGACTGATCACAAGCTGTTGTTGGGGTTGTTTAATAAGGACAGGGCCATTCCCCTCATTCTGTCAGCTAGGGTTCAGTGATGGACCCTCATACTGGTGCCGTACGAGTACGTGCTGGGACACTGACCGGGACACAGAACACGTACGCAGACACCTTGAGTAGGCTCCCACTCCCTCGAGCAGCGACGATACCGTCATCACCATGTACTTCATGGACACATTACCAGTTGAGCAGCCCGGATATGTGTGTGGATCCAGGCCAATCCCTTGCTATCCAGGGTTCGGCGTATTATTTTGTATGAGGCCCAGCATCGCACACCTCCCTGCGAGCTGACGGCACTTACTACCAAAATCGCGGAATTCAACATCGAAGACGGTATCCTCCTTTGATGAACATACATGGTAGTTCCACAAAAGGGAAAAGGCCCCATCCTGGTGGACCTCCACAACAGGAACCCTGGAGTGTCGAAGGTGAAGACGCTTGCCCACAGTTACGTATGGTAGCTGAGAATCGATGCGGAGATCGAGTGGCACGTCCAACACTGCGAGTACTTCAGCTGAACCTCCCGCCGGTGGTGCCCCTTCACCCTTTGGAGTGGCCAGGTTGCCCATGAGTGCACCTCCATACCGGCCAACCCTGTTCAGGGGTCAATGTTTCTTTTCCTCATCGATTCCCACTCAAAGTGGTTAGACCTCCACCGGATGCCACCAATGACTTCTAATGCGACGGTCAAGAAACCCCGGCTCTCGTTCAGTGTCCACGGCATCCAGAGGTTTTGGTTTTGGATAACAGGACATCTTTAACCAGCACGGAGTTTGGGACATTCATGCGGACAAATAGAATACTCCACATCCACACTGCACCATATCACCTCGCATAAAATGGCCAAGCGGACTCACCTCAGCCTCACACTACCCGATACAGGCGAGAAGATCCGCCGTGGAGAGGAACATTTGGATCATGCCAAGTTTGTTTCCAGGACCAGGAATCAAACAGGAATAAAACCTGGGCCGCCTCCATAGCTGTAACTCCATGTTGAATGACGCTCTTGTGGAGGGCTCGGCACTGCCCCTGGCCACCCCGCTGCCACCGTCACCCACACCGCAAACACACAATGGTCTCAGCGGCAAAATGCCTGGTGCTGTTGGCTCGGACTCCACGATGGAGATGCCACTGGTAAATGTTGTCGGGGACGAGAGTCCAGATGAACAGCCACCAGAAGTAGTGCCACTGAGGCGCTCGACCCAAAAATGTCGGTTCCCATGACCATTGTATTCCGACTGATGCCCGAGTGACAGCCTCAGGGTAAGGGTTGCAGAGGTCCTTCACTGTGCACTCCTTTGGCGGACTTCGGGGGTGGGGGGGGGGTTGGGCAGAGGGATGAGTGCTATAAACTCCACGGGGCCCACAGGACTGGGCCGATTTGGCACCCCACGAATCCCGTGGAATATGAACAAACCCGCTGAGGGAGAGGAACACCCTCATTACCGGGGGAACAAACTTGGGCGTTAGAAACCCCAGCCCAGGTGTGGGCTGGATGTCGGCGTCTCTTCGGGGATGGTGTATATAGTGGGATTTGCCATAGCCCGATGCCAACATTGAGAACGGAGAATAGCTCCCGGTCCCTCTAAATTAGCAAGATCGGGATGTGTGCCGCGCACAATCGCGGCCCTGTTGGAGCTGTTGTGCGTTTTCTCTGTACTATGTTCTTTACTCAATTAGTGAATTTACCTTCTTTCTATATTGTCTATGTCCGAATGCTTAGAGTCGCCAGGTATCGAATGATACCACCACAAGTTTCAACCGGCTATCAATCAAAGAGCCAAACACCAGTTAGTTAGTTCAAGGTCAAGGGTACTTTATTCACAGACAATCAATCATGCAACATAAACTACACCTTGTTAACTACACCTATTACGAAGACAACCTGTACTTAACTTCGGGCACCCGGTTTAGATCAGGAAACAGTGGCCGCTGTTCAGGATCTCTTGGGTTCGAAGTGGTAACTGCTGCTCGGCTGGGCTCATCCTTCTGTTAGTGGGCGTTGAACTTGAACTTGCTTCTGGTGTTGCTGCAATTGCCGATGACCGTGACCGGGGTACCAAGGCCAAAAGAGAGCGAGTATATGGCAAACTCTTCCTTTATACTTGGGGGCTTTCGCGCTCTTTTGGGCGGTCCTTTGACTTGGGCCTTACTAATTGGTTGATCGCTGATCACTCAGTTCAATTCCTCAGCCAATAACTGGGCGGGGATCTGGATGACTGGGCGTTTCTCAAGCGGTCATTGACCCTGTTGTTTGTGTTTCCCTTGGACAGGGAGTGGCGCTGAAATGTCTGGGACTGTCCCGGTTGCTGGAGTACCAGTCCTTTGTGTTGAGGGAGATGTGCCATCACCTGCTAATCGGCCTGATTAACATGCTAATGGGACGATACCATCTGGACTTTGCTGGCAGATATGCATTTCATGCTCAGAACCTGCCTGACTGGCTTGTCCATTTTACCCATCAGTCTTTGCGAGTTCCTCTGTGCTTAGTGGAAGTGGCCATGTCAGATGGCTACACTTGGTCCTCTTGATCCACAACCCGAAGCGTGAAGGATCACAATACTGGGTCTTCTTTGTTCTCTTGGAATGCCGGGTACCCTTAACCAAGGACAGGTTCTACTCTACTCTGTCCTATGGGTCCAAAACATTTCCCTAATTTTCCCTAAACAACACAGGTCTAAGAATCTTTAGGGGGCTATTTAACATTCCGTAAAAGGGGAACCTCTAACGAGACTACACTCATGCTGCTATTTACAATCCAAAACTTATGTTACAATACAAAAATTATTCGATAGCAGCATCGCATTTCTTCTTATCACTGAGACTTACATAACACAGAAAAATAAACTTTATTCACAAAACAACAACCGCGGAATTTATTAAAGAAAAAGGTTCAGAAAGAGTGTGGGGTCTGTTGGAGTCTGAGGAAAGGGGCTCTGAATGTATATATTGGGGGGTGGGAGGCTCTCCGTCTCCATTTCCGCAATCTAATTGCCTGAATGACACGGTACAAAATGGTTATTACTAGTAAGGCTTCAACTGTGTAGGACAGGGAATACCACTTGATGAGGTTCTCACGCCATGTGACGGTATCGGTGATTGGGTGTGTGTGCGGTGTAGTGTCTGGGCTGGGGGTGTTGTGTTGGATGGTCGTGTTCGGGGCCAGTGTGGTAAGGGGGGTAGAAGTGGGTAACGCGTGCAACTGGACTGTTCCAGCAGCGATCATGATGCCAATCATCAGGGTCGTCTTCATCTTGTTTTGGTTTTCCTTCACCGTCGAGTGTCTTCGTATCTCTCCAAGGGAACAAGCATAGTGTCTGTTATCATCGTGTTGTTTAATATCTCGTATATCTGTCTGTGTCTCCTTAACATTAATTCTCCCATTAGAATCGTCACTAAATGTGACTCCCTCATTTTTTTTTAAACAATCATTTGCGGAAACAAGACATCCCAAAAAGTTCTGTGTCACCGAGTGAGCACTCTCACAGCCTGTGGTCGATGAGCTGAGTGGGCGGGCAATTTCTCCGTCCTCTGCAAACTTGTTTTTATCCTAACCAAGTGTTTCTTACATGTAAAAAGTAGGTGGGGGATAGCAACCAAAGGGCTGCCAGAGAGGGCAAAAGTAGTGGCAAAGAGCATTCCTTAAACCACAGGAGTCGCAAAAAGCAGGAAAAGAGTTTTGAAACCAAGTAGTCGAATGGGGTGGTGTGTATGATCCACAGCAGGGCAAGAATGGGTGGAATCCCCGGGTAGGGCAGTGATCAGTGCTGTTGCTCCACTACCCAAGCTTGGCTGACCAAATATATAGAGGGTCCCCAGGCAGGGTGGGGATGTGCCGTTACTCCACTGCCTGAGTGACCTTCCAAGAGCGGAACAAATTTGCAACTATATGGGTTGCCGACAAATTTGTTTCACTAACTGCCATGTGGCGTCAGAAGAATAGTTATACTGTATCAAGAACATTGGTGTGAGACCAAAAGAAGAAACTGTATCAAGAAACTCAGTGTGATCGACACAATTAAACAAACATTCAACATTTAAAAATAGCAAATTAAAGAAAAGAACGTGCAGGCTCCATCAGGGTATTGGACACCGTAAATCTCCATCGGTTCCTGACTCTCATCATCTGGACACATCAAGATTCCATTTCAAATAGATTTGCAAAGGGGCTACCGTGGTGGGAGTCAGACCCGTAGCTGTCTCCATCTCCTGGGTGCCAAACTCTTTCATGGAGTTTGCGTGCTAACGCGGCGTGTGCCGATGTGGTGTCCATTTCGTCATTTCTCGTCAAGCGACAGGAATTCTCATGGTGCCAGTGCTTCATGGACTGTAGGGAGGTTGCAAGGGGACCGTCGCTATTGTCGGGTGGTGGGTCAGGTTCCGGATTGGGCAGATAAATTGTTTCAAAGAAGCTGAACGTGTCGTGGTCGGTTTTCTGGACCTGCTGGCATGCTTTGTCCAGTGGTATGGACCAAAAGCCATTACTGATGTTTAACACGGAAAAACATTTTGACTGGAATCCCTGTCTCAACATGGTCTCGGGACTCGTGGCAATGATGGGGGCCTCTAGGGAGTTACTTTGTTCAACTCCCCGTAGTCGATGGTCAGTCGCCATGATCCATCGGGTTTTCTAACGGGCCAAATCGGGGCATTATTTGTCAATGCAACGGGTCGAATGACGCCTTGCATCAATAAGCTTTGAATTACCTTGGCTATCTCTCCCTCGGCTTGCTGGGGGAAGCCGTACTGTTTCTGGAGCTTGAGATCGGACCCTGTAATGTTTACAACACCTGGGATTTTACCGCAGTTGTGCTTGTGCTGGGCAAATGCTGTCTTATGTCTTTTCAAGACCTCTCTAACTGCATTGTCTGTGGTAATGTTTTGTGGATCAAACCAGTAATCTTCTACTGAGCTGATTCTATGGGCAAAATCTCCTACTGTGAGCGTGGCGGGGGCTAGTGCTGCTATAGCCATTTTCCAGATGCATCGGTTAACTGGGTCAAATGAGAGGTGTGTGTACTCATGAAATTCATGCCCAGGGTGTGTTCTGCTGCCTGGAGCAAGTCTACTGAAACAACCAAATGTTTTGTCCTAATATTACCGAGCTGTACGTCCACAGGGATTGTGATGTGTCCCTGCTGGAGGTGACCTGTAAAGCCACTAAGGGTAATGGTGTCTGTAGTGGGCCAAATCTCTTTCTGGAACATGATGGAGGAGTTTAACGTGGTTCAGGACCCTCCTGTGTCCCAAATGAACTCTACGGGGTGTCCCCGGACTGTGCCTGCAATGACTGGTCTTCCAGAAACTCCCAAAGGGTATTGCAGACCCAAGTTGGGGAGCCCCAACGCCGTCAATCGGTGCCATTCATGGCCAAATTATCTGGTTGGGCGCTAACGCTGTGAATGGGTCGGGCATTGTTTCTGGGGGGGGGCGGTGTTTGGGTGCTGATGCCTTTGCTGCTTCAGGGGGAGCATTGCATTCTTGGGCGTAATGTCCCTCATGTCCACAAATATAGCATTCCTGTGATTTGGGATGCCGCGCTGTACCTCTGCCTTCATTTACCCATGCAGGGTCTTGGTGTGCCTTCACTGGGTTCATGGTGGCGTCTACTCTCTTATGTTCTGTCCTTCTCAGTGCCGACTGTTCCCAAGCTTTTGAACAATCATTTCAGAACCCACACTTCATTGCGCTGGGTCGGAGGGGTCATAATTAGAGCATGCCTTCTGTGCTGCCTCTATGGTGTGGGACACTAATGTACGGGTCCATTTGGCCGTATTGTCTGCTGATAAATGGGTATGGGCTAACTCACTGAATACCGCAGTGAAATGGATCCAAAGGCGTCGAGCAAACACTGTTGGATGCTCTCCCTTTCTCTGCCTGCACCGGTTGAGTCCGTCTATCGGATCTCCTCTACTGTATCCTCTGGCGTCTAAAATGGCCAAGTTCATTTCTTGGAAGCTACCTCCTCCTACATTTGTGGGTCGGGAAGGGCTGAACTAACGGACATGTCTAAGCACATAACTATGAGCTTAACCTGCTCCGGCTCGTCTAAACCGTACATCAGGGTCTGTGTTTAACTAACTCGAAAAAGTGGTGTGGGTTCGATGTGGGGTGGAACGTATCTGTCTTCTTGCGGGCATCTCTTAGCTGGGTGATGGATAATGTGGTGGTGTATACAAAATCGGGTTGGCCTTCTGTAGTAACCCTGCGCTGCATGGTTATGGGGTTCATTGGGTTGGGTGCTGCCTGTGCAGCCTGGTGCAGGTGCTTTTCTTTTTGGGGCCTGAGGGGCTCTATTTTGATTCTCAGTCTCACATACGTACCGTTGGACCGTTTCACTGAGTTCCTGCCAATCGGGGCCATCTTCCTGGTCTAGTTGTGGGCCAAAGGTGTCTCTAAACCCATTCTGGACTGATCGCAGGGATTGCAACCTTGCAATTTGCTGCCTGCATTTGGCATGATCTACCGAACTCTGCCTCTGTTCCATGGTGGAACTGTGGAGTGCTTGGAGGGCTGCTTTTAAATCATTGCATTGTTTCTTTAGGATCTGTACCTGATTCTCTGTCTCTTCTCATACCAGTACAGCACGCTGTGTGCCCTGGTAGGCCTTATCCTATTGGATTTGGAAGCTACTAAGGTGGGCGAGACAAGATTGATGTGCCCTTTTGACATCATCCATTTCCTTGTCCCTCGCTGCTAACTGCTTGATATTCACTTAAGTCTCCCTCTCTACTTTTCTCTTTCTCCTCTAGCTGCTTGCGGAGCGTCTTCACGACCTCCTCTGTGCCTCGCAATTGTGCCAGACAGGACACGATTGCCATCGGCTTATGAACCTTAGCTAAATTCTTTTTGTGGATCTTGGTCAGGCTGCCCCACCAGGTCTGCCCTATGCTGCCAGGACCTGTCTCTTCATTGGAGCAAAATTCCGACCATAGAGGCCATCCTTTCCCCTTTAGGTACTTCCTGATCTCTTCTTCCCAAATGGGACACTGTTCTGATCTGTTGGTCGCTGCGACCTCGGGCTCTTGTGGATCTATAAGGCATTGCCTTCATGGCCATCCCTACAAATACTTCTCTGTCTCTTACCGGAATTTTGGAACAAGGGGAAATAAAGCGGTGGTGCAAACACAGGTACGGCTTACGCTATTTTCCGATTTACGCAATTCCCGAACATTTCACGCAACAAAATCTATCGAGTTTACCTTATAGGGCAGCACGGCAGCATTGTGGATAGCATAATTGCTTCACAGCTCCAGGGTCCCAGGTTCGATTCCGGCTTGGGTCACTGTCTGTGCGGAGTCTGCACATCCTCCCCGTGTGTGCGTGGGTTTCCTCCGGGTGCTCCGGTTTCCTCCCACAGTCCAAAGATGTGCAGGTTAGGTGGATTGACCATGATAAATTGCCCTTAGTGTCCAAAATTGCCCTTAGTGTTGGGTTGGGTTATGGGGATAGGGTGGAGGTGTTGACATTGGGTAGAGTGCTCTTTCCAAGAGCCGGTGCAGACTCGATGGGCCGAATGGCCTCCTTCTGCACTGTAAATTCTATGATATTTCTATGATATCCCTTTGTTAGTATGCATGCAAATGACACACTTCTGAATTCTGGAGGTTTGATCGACCCTGGTTTCGCTTGTGGTTTATTTTACTTTGCCAATTTGGATTTCTAATTCAAATGCTTTTGTGGGTTCTCTCGGAGTGACACGGTCACCTCTGGGTCGAGTCCCGTCAGATGTCGCCAATAACTGTTGTGCTTTTTCTCTTTACGATGCTCTTTACTCTGTTCCAATTAGGGCAATCAGTGAATGTGCCTTCTCTCTATATTGTCTATGTCCGAATGCTTAGAGTCGTCAGGTATCGAATGATACCACCACAAGTTTAAATTGGCTATCGATCAAAGAGCCAAACACCAGTTAGTTAGTTCAAGGTCAAGGGTACTTTATTTAACAACAATCAATCATGCAACATAACCACTACTAGTTAACTACACCTATTACTAAGACAACCTGTACTTAACTTCAGGCACCCGGTTTAGGTCAGGAAACAGTGGCCGCTGTTCAGGATCTCTTGGGTTCGAAGTGGTAACTGCTGCTCAGCTGGGCTTCTGGTAGTGGGCGTTGAACTTGAACTTGCTTCTGGTGTTGCTGCAAATGGCGATGACTGTGACCGGTGGTACCAAGGCCAAAAGAGAGCGCGCATATGGCGAACTCTTCCTTTATTACTTGGGGGTTTCTGCACTCTTTTGGGCGGTCCTTCGATTTGAGCCTTACTAATTGGGTGATCCCTGATCACTCCCTTCGATTCCTTAGCCAATAGGTGGGCGGGGATCAGGATGACTGGGCGTGTCTCAAGCGGCCATTGACCCCGTTGTTTGTGTTTCCCATGGACAGGGAGTGGCGTCGGAATGTCTGGGACTGTCCCGGTAGCTGGAGTACCAGTCCTTTGTGTTGGGGAGATGGGCTATCACCTGCTAATCGGCCTGATTAACATGCTAATGGGACAGGGTTTCGATACCGTCTGGACTTTGCTGGCAGATATGCATTTCAGTCTCAGAACCTGCCTGACTCTTGGCTTGTCCATTTTACCCATCGGTCTTTGCGAGTTGCTCTGTGCTTAGTTGGAAGTGGCCATGTCAGATGGCTACAGAGCACCATCAGACGGCCCACCCGTGATGCTCCACCTCCAATGGACCGATGGTCTGAGTTCCCATTGGCGCAGGCCACGTGTGGTCTCAGCGGTCGGCAGCCTGGCATGCCAGCTGTGGACAGCGCCAGCGCCGCCACACTCGGCCCAAATCTGTGCCACTGGATGGGGGGCTTCTCCAAGGGGTGGGGGGAGTGGTGGGAGTGGCCCGCAGGTGGGGTGTGTGGTCGCCGTGAGCAGGTACGCAGTCCAGCACCCCGGCGCCATGTTTTCCAGTGCGGCTGGTGTGGTTGTGAGATGCGTCGGCGTGTGCGGCTACAGCTTGTCAGCCCTGGGCATGTGCGGCCTGGGATCCAGTGATTCTCTGACCATTTTCATGTCTTCGACGTGTGGCTCACTGTGCTTGCCCCTCACCAATTCCGGAATCAGTGAGGATTTTGCGCCAATTTTCCCATCGGAACGTCCGTTGGTGCCAGAACTTACCGTCAGGAACTGACAATACAGCCTAGAGCCTTTTTCCCTCTTTCATTAAAACATTTTTCTTCCTTACCCTCCCGTGTGGCCGCTTCCTCGAATCTAACAGCTTTGAACCATTTCTGGCAGCAAGGTTTCCTCTCATGCCCCCTGTGGAATGTTGCACAAGGGAAATATTTTTTAAAAGAGTCGGACTGATAATTTCATATTTATAACTGAATGCTTCTGATTCTGTTGAGCAGGCAGCAACATTCATTACTTCCTCCTATCTTTGAAAATATTGGGATCCGGACAAGATGAATTTTTCCTATGTTTTGGACTCTGCTCCTGTGAAAACATCTCTCACATGCAAAGAGATAATTTTAAATCACAGATGTAAAAAAAAACTCAATTTTATACTGGCTTATTATTGGGCACTGAGTTAGCAAGATAGGAGCACAGATTGCTTTGCATTACAATTGAAGTCATTTTGATGAGATCCATGGCTAGGTTTACACTGAAGGGAGACATTTTATAGAAAAACTGGAAATCTGATATGCAAACAACAAGTGCTGAAAGTCGACAGCAAGTCTGTCAACATCCATCAGCACTGCACCAAACGCTAACATGATTTTTTTCTCTGTCTTCTCAGTACCAGACAGGGCATCCTTCTTATTTCTCAGGTTTTTATCATGTTCCTATTTCATTCAATTAGACTGGAAGAAATAAAGATTTGAAAGTGGTCCTTATAAATCACAATGGAAGGCACATATATAAATATCTGTCTTCATGGAAGAAAGGAATGAAATGAAGTTAAATTATACTGAAACAGCACAAAGCTTATCGTCCACTCACCAATTTACTCTGACAAGTTTAATCCATCTTCTCCTTATTGTTATTTAGTCTCGGGGTGTAGGTCTGGCTGGCCGGGCCAGCATTAGTTGCTCACCCCGAATTACCCTCGAGAAGGTTATGCTGAACCATGTTTTTGAACCACTGCAGTCCATATGGTGTAGTTACACTGAGAGGGATGTTGGGGGGCAAGTTCCAGGATCTGGACCCACCTACAGTGAAGGATCAGTGGTGTATTTCCAAACCAGAACAGGGTGTTGCTTGAAAGGAAATCTGCAGGCAATGGTGTTCCATTGCGCCTGCTGCCCTTGTTCTAAGTGATAGAGGTCACAGGTTGAGAACAATAGAATTGCAGAAGGAGGCCATTTAGCCCATCCAGTCTACACCTACCCTCTTCAAGAGCACTCTACATTGGCCTACTGCCCCACCCTATCCACATAACCCCACATAACCTGCACATCTGTGAACACTAAGGGACAATTTAGCATGGTCAATCCACCTAACCTGCACGACATTGGACTGTGGCAGGGAACCTTTGCAGACATGGAGAGAAAGTGCCAATTCCACACAATCACCCAAGGCCGGAATTGAACCCAGGTCCCTGACGCTGTGAGGCAACAGTGATAACCGCTGTGGTACCGTGCGTTGGTGAGTTGCTGCAGCACACCTTGTTACTGGTAGACATCCTATCAATTACTTTTTGTTCCACTTCTGTTTCTCTTTATCTCCCTTGCCATCTACATAAATCAGTTTTGACACAGGTGGAATCAGTATGTGAATTCACATCAGCTGAAATGCTACGAGTTAACACTCCCATGTGTGGAGCCTCAATTAACAGGAAAGCAAATTGAACTTGTAATGAAATGAAATGAAAATCGCTTATTGTCACGAGTAGGCTTCAATGAAGTTACTGTGAAAAGCCCCAAGTCGCCACATTCCGGCGCTAGTTCAGGGAGGCTGGTATGGGAATGTGGCGACTAGGGGCTTTTCACAGTAACTTCATTGAAGCCTACTCATGACAATAAGCGATTTTCATTTAGGCTCAGTTGTCAACATGCAACCACATGGTGGTGGAGGAACAAAGTGGGAAGGGTGATATCAAGCTAACAGGCTGCTTTATTCTGGATGGTGTCGAACGTCTTGAATGTCATTGGAAATGCTCTCATCCAGGCAAGTGAAGAATATTGCATCGCACTCCTGGCTTGTGTCTTGCAAATAAGTGAAAAGGCTTTGATGAGTCAGGAGGTGAGCTATCTTTCACAGGTATTCATGCTGTTGTTCATCACAATCTATAGAGCAGAACATTGCTAATTGTATTATACTTCAAGTGTCAGATTTTGTTCAGTGGCAGCATTCTTGCCTTGGAGCTGGAAATCCTGGAATCAAGCCTTACTCCAGGATATTCATGACTGACATTGTGCTGTGCAGTGCTGAAGGAGTGCTACCTTGTTGGAGCTGCCATCACTTTGTTTGGAAATTAAAGCAAGATATTTTGTGCCAGCTGTAAAATATCTCACTCCACCAACCTTTGGGACCCAACCCTGCCGACCTTCGCGACCCACGCCGGCCGACCTTCGCGACCCACCATTTTCTTTTGCCTTATTTGCTGCTGACAAAATGGAGGAATTGCAATCACGCCCAAAGCACGTGATGTCAACCTTTGGGGGGCGTGACCTGCTCTCTGCCTCCCTTCAGGCAGGAAGATTATATTGAATTTTTTAAAAATTCTTCTGCGTCTCCGATTGCGCAAGTTCGCGGGCAACAGGTGCAGCAGCCGGCTTTTTTTTTTAACAAATGCAGGAGGGGTTTTATTTGGTCAAATTTTACAGGGAAAAAAATGCAGAAACTGAAATTGTTTTTATCCTCTCGAAATTGGAGGTTCACCACATTTCATCTAAACATTACAATTAAAAAGGGAAAAAAAAGACACTTCAATATCAATTAATTGATAAAGCTTCCAAATGCAACCTGCAGGCACTTTGTTTTGGAATGTTTAAAAATCAAAATTAAAAAGTTGACATCTCTTGGTTGAAATTACAGCCGCGGTGAAACCATCATTGGATCACTCACCATTCTTGGACGAAGAGATTTCCACTTCATCAGCATCAAAGTTCAGAAAGCAACCAATCACATCATTCTCTCTGAACTTTTTGCAGTCGGCTTTTAACAATGCTGGCTGCGAACGGTCTTCAAAAAGGCTACAACCAGAATTTTAAAAATGCGGCCGCACTGCGCATGCGTGCCCGCTCATCGGTGCACATGCGCGCATGCACATCGATGAGCGGGCACGCATGCGCAGTGCGGCCGTATATTTTTTATATGTTTGCAGCCATTTTGAAGGCCGCTTGCAGCCGGCAGTATTAAAAGCTGCCTGCTGCAGCTCTTGCGCGCGGATTTGCGCGATCAGTAGCGCCGTAACAGACGGCGCCACGACCCTCCCGACACCCGCCCGTGACCCACGACTTTGACATTGCCTGGATTAGCTGGTCAATTAGCTCACTGTTGTTTGTAGGAATTTGCTGTTTTCAAATTGTCTGCTAAAAACAGTTACGGGGTGGGATTCTCCTTCCCGTCAGTCGGCCAATGGGGTTTCCCATTGTGGGCAGCCCTCCCCATCGGGAAATCCCCGGGCGTGGGTGTGCTGTCGGCACAACAGAGAATCCCGACAGCAGAGAATCCAGTCCACTAGATTTCAAACATATTTCATTGAATGTGAACTGTTAGTCTCCAGAAATCTCAGTGAAGGTTGAAAGAGGAGGCCATTTTTTACACATTTCTCTTAGCATTTGTTCCCAGATACATACATTACCATAGTGTACCTCCTAATCTCAAAACACAGAACCAGTCTGTTCTTATTCATAGAAACCCAAGGGAATGCCTAATTAATGCCTTCAACCTAATCCAATTATATACAATTAATAAATGACAAAAATTAAATGCTTTGCTGCACGAATAGCGCTGTGTAAATACAAACTCAGTCTTTCTTACTAAAAGGGTAAGGGCATAAGAACACAAAAAACACAGCATGGCAAAAGGTTAATTTGGCCTAGCCAGTCTATCCAGTTCATGGGCCAAACACAATCCACTTTGGCATCGATATCATCAAAATTATATAACCTCCAAAACATTTCTGACTGCCCTTATCCGCAAAATTGAAACAGATATACTGTCAAAGTTTCTAACTGAAGTTGCATTCCATGCCACCCCCGTTCGAACAGTCCTTCTGAAATGATAGATTAGGTTCTACCAACCTCTCTGGCTGAGGAGTTCTCAGAATGACACAGAAAGGCAGGGGTTGGAGTGTTCATTATCTTCTTACCGTCATGTCATCTTGCTGGATCAGGTGAAGGTAGTGAATGGCCCTCCCACCCAGAGCTTGATTGAGCCACTTAAGTGGCCAATTGAAGTCCTTTCCCCGCTTCCGCCGACAGTTAACCAGCAGTGGGGTGGCATGATATCATGTGGGGAGACCGGAGTAAATGCTGGCAGTCTGCCAGCGGGCTCCAGAGAGGGTCACCCTTCTTTTCGCCATGCTTTGCCCATGGAGAGGCCTCCTCAATTCAATGGCCATCCCTACAGCATTGGCAGCATCTGCCCTCACTACCCACTGCCCCTTCACTTCACCCCATTCCATCCCAAATCCCACAGCCCTACTGGCTCAACACCCCCAGGTTCTCACAGTTATCTGGTTGTGAGGATGTATATCCATTTATGCGTGGCCTTTCTCCGGATGCAGCCCTGATGGCCACAGGTCTTGGCTCATTGCCAATAACTCTAGTCCTGATTCAGGCACTGAATTATTTTTATTGACTATTTTTCCACTAAAGATGATATACTGATCCAATTTATAATGTCTCGTCACCAAATATTCCTGTATCTTGGTTAACCAAACAAGGTTCTGCTAAATTAAACTGTAGGAAGGACAAATGTCCCCATTTGAAACAAAACATGTCTCTCCCTGTGTTTAAGTATATAGTTTATTCACATAATACTTACGGCTTCATAGCATTTATATCTTTTAATGAAGAATATTGTTTGCACATTATCATTGAATACTTGAAAACCAAATATTTCCAATGTCTAAATAGAAGTTAAACATTGCAATTCATTTTCTATCAATGCAAATTGAGTTCAATGTTGTGACTTGAATAATTTTAGTTGACTACTCCTGCGAGGGGATTCTTTCACTCACTCAAATTAAACATTTTGCGAATCACTGCCAATACACATGATTTAAACAATTTCAACATATCATACCAAGTTAAAAGCCATAAGAACTATGGGGAGGGCACTGATCGAGCCCGAAAGAATGAGGGATGTGGCATGTAGGATGACATGATCAGGCATGATGTGAAGTTTCAAATTTCCCCAAGGCAATGAGATGCTGAGGTAAAGTCAGTGAGTGTTAGTGGCATTTTGGACCTCATTCCTGTGAAATGAAATGAAAATCGCTTATTGTCACGAGTAGGCTTCAATGAAGTTCCTGTGAAAAGCCCCTAGTCGCCAAATTCCGGCACCTGTTCAGGGAGGCTGGTACAGGAATTGAACTGTGCTGCTGGCCTGCCTTGGTCTGCTTTAAAAGCCAGCGATTTAGCCCAGTGTGCAAAACCATATTGTAATATATTCGCATGCCACAAATACTCATTAGTGTAAAACTTTAGTGAATTACATCGGACCTTCAAGATAAAGTAAGAGGTGCACAAGAATGTGAAGGCACCCCCTTTACCTTTGTTTAAAGTTGACAGGCATTAGTCGGCTTTGTGCTGCTGTGTCCGAGGTCAGTGATTTTACTATCTACGTTAACTGGGTGACCACATTTACTGAGGAAAAGAAGTAGAAAAAAACATTGTGAGAAGAGTACAAAGGGCCAGATTTTGAAAGAGACACAGATTTTTAAAATAGTTGATTGGCACCCAGATGTGCAGCCCCCACTTTCGACAGGTCCAATTTTTGCCAGCGGGGCAAGGCATGATTCACACAAGAGAGAAACCTGAGTTCAGCTGAGCCTCTGAACTTAGTGCTGAGTTCAAACAGACTCCATTTTGATCCAGAGACCTTAATCCACAGTGTGGGAGTCAAGAATTGATGGATTGATAGATATAAATACTCTTGAAGGGTTGATAAAGCCCGCTTAATTGTCAAATCTGAAGTTGGTTGAACCCCCTGCTCTTTAAATTGGATAATTAAACAAGCTTAAGCAGTTGGAAGTTAACAAAAATACGATCTGCTCTAATGCCTTGATTGACAGACCATCAAGCACAAGTTAGAAAAGAAATACTGTTCATGCAGTTTTAGTGGAGTTCTGTGTTGACTTTCCCTAAGGACTATTATTAGGTAATTATGAATGCTTGGTGGGATTCAAAATCCACAATTATCTCAGTAGTGGGTACGAATTTCTCAGTCTGAATGACCGTCTAAAGAATTTATTGAAGGATTAACTGTATTTAACATGGAGTTTGAATAGGATTTTTTATAAGGGATTGAATAGTTGATATTGAAAAGCTTTGAATGGATTCAACAAAATTGTGATTTTTTTCATTATCAAGTTTTAGATTGTTAGAATGTTAGAAGGTTATATTTTCTTCATCTCCACATGGTTCCTGAGGCCTGCCCATGGTGGTTACTGGACGATGAGTGGTTGTGGGCATGTGGACATGTGTACGGGGAGTAGATAGCTGGGATGAGTTGGCATGGCAGAGTCATTGAGGGTAGCGCGTGTAAAAGAATTGGCACCAAGTCAGTCCTTCTAACCAGCCAGTCTTGGCATTTGCCCGCATACGTAGCCACCAAGGATCTGCTTTTGGGGTCAGCAAGCGTGGCTTGATCCTGCCCCCATCTTCCCAGAGTAAAAGTTGGATCTAAGGGGCCCTTTAAACTGTGGTGGGTCTACCAAGTCATGAAATTTCCCAACTCAGGTTACCTGGTTTGGTAATGAACATCTGGCCCAAAGAGTCTGCAAAGGGATACAGATAAGGTTAAGTGGACAAGAATTTGGCAGATGGTGTGTAATATGGGAATATGTGAACTTGTCCACTTTGCAAGGAAGAATAAAAAAAGCAGTGGCTTGCTAATCTGTAAAGTATACTCATTTAAATGTAGAATTATTTAAATAGTTAGATCAAAGGAAGAGATGCAACATCACGTGATACGGCAGCCACCTTAGTTAGTATGCGCAGCGCAAAGCAGGTGTAGCAGCAATAAGGCAAAACCTGCATTAAGTATTTGTGTTCAACCTTTATGCCTGCCTTTAACTTTGTTTTGTATGAGTTCAGATAATGCAACATGGCAGCAGCAGTAATGAGCTGACACCAACAGTTGGAAATAATGACTGAAAATGGAAGCGCTAACTGAGGTACTGCCTCAGGGTCATCATTTCCATGGAGAATCATAGAATTTACAGTGCAGGAGGAGGCCATTTGGCCCACCGAGTCTGCACTGGCCCTTGGAAAGAGAACCCTATCTAAACTCACACCTCCCCACTATCCCTGTAACTCAGTAACCCCACCAAACCTTTTTTGGACACTAAGGTCAATTTAGCATGGCCAACCCACCTAACCTGCACATCTTTGGACTGTGGGAGGAAACCGGAGGATCCGGAGGAAACCCACGCAGACACGGGGCGAACGTGTAGACTCTGCACAGTGACCCAAGCTGGGAATCGAACCTGGGACCCTGGAGTTGTGAAGCAACTGTGCTAACCACTGTGTTACCATGTTGCCCTCATATCGGAGAGCAACTTGGTTAGTACTGAATGAAGCACCATCCTAGTTTTTCCCAAGCAGCAAGGGAAAGAAACAGCAGTTTCTGCTGTACAATTCAGTACAGCATCATGTTTTCTCCATTTGCCCACCATTAGCTGACAATGGCACCAGGATGGTTAAAAGCCTGCCCTGCAGCAGCACAGCTCAGGAGGCGACTGCTGCTCAACTCTGCAACCAACACAGTTTACTGCAGCTCTTAAAACAACAGTTGCTAATTTGAGGAGAAATGGGTCAGCAGGATGAGGTGACAGCAGCACGATTTCCAGAAATGAACTGTGTGGGAGAGTGGTCCCTTTAAGGGGAGATCTGCTGCAGGCCTCACGACCACTGGGGTTAATGTCTCTGGTCTGTCTGAGGATGATCTGAAGAATCCAGCAGAATAATGGGCAATATTGGACAGTCAGTTTACGATTAAAGTGAATTTCCAAGTGACGTGAAGAACACGTGACAGGATGAATGTACGGAGGAGGCAATTGTCGCAGGAATTCTATGGGCTGAATTCTCTGTCTGGGAGACTTCTCCTGCCGGAGATGAAATGCCTCTCATCCGCGATCGCACTGGGAGTGCAAATCCGGAAGCAATTCCCGATCCCTTGCTATGCAAATATAATTCCCATTCGAATCCTGCTATCGGGCCACCATTTTGAGTGGCGGGCCCGAGAGCAAGGACTGATAGCTGGGCCCTGATCTCACCTGCAACTCAATTCCACTCCCCCACCTTCCACCATGGGATTTTCAGGGTCACCCCCCCTCCCTCTGACAGTATGAGGGTGACCCAACCTCCTACCAGAGACTTCCATAAGAAAGACCCGCACCAGACACCCGCCAATTACAAAGACCCCAAATTACAGAGACACTCAATTACAGAAACCCCCACCAGAGATTGGTGTTCTCTGTAATGGGGTAGTTACTAGTGCGGGCACCGTGGGGGCTGGTGGGGGTGGGGTGGGCAGGACTTGCATTGCGGGGAGAGAGTGGCACTCTGAAGGGCTTTGGGAGCAACTCCCTTGAAGGGTTACCCCCTTGGTCCACATAGTCAGGGCCACACTTGAAAATACCTGCACCTTCACCGGTGGGGGGGGGGGGGGGGAGGGGGGGGGGCCCTCCGATGGGGTCTGGCCTGCAATCGGGCTGGCCTCTCCCCCCCCCCTCCCCATCGGGCCTACTTTATGGTACGGCCGGCCCCTGTCATGTGAGAGTGCCTTTAAGAAATGGATGTTTGAGCAATGTACCTTTAAGAAATGCAGTGATGTCAGAGTGTGGGTGGAGCTGGGCTTTAGCTAAGCCATTTTGAAGTTTTTAGTTTCAGTTTGAGAGTGCAGCTGGGAGTGTCTGTGTTTTTGCTGAGAGCTGCAGGAAGGGAAAGAGCTGGTCTGGTGATTTCTGCAAATCCAAAGACCATAAATACATTGAATGTAATCTGTTGTGCTCCTATTTTTGAAGGGTTGAAGTCTTTTGGATGTTTAAAAGAACAGTTTGCAGGATTGGGTAGTGTTGTATTATTTTCGGGGTTATCTTGTTATCTTGAATAAACATTGTTTTGTTTTAAAAACCACGTGTCCATAATTGTAATACCACACCTAGGGATCAAGCCGTTTGCTTCAAAAGCAACAATCTATTGGTTGGACTCCATGATACATTTTGGGGTTCTGAGAACACCTCTCCCATAACAGCGGGAACAGTCGGGGGGCGGCCTGTGGGTGGGGGGAAGGGGGCTCCTTCACCGGGGGTGGCCTCCAATGGGGTCTGGCCCCCGATCGGGGCCCACCGATTGTCGGGCCGGCCTCTTCCCCCCCCCCCGGGCCTACTTTATGGTGCGGCCGGCCCCTGAACACTGACGCCATGTTGGTCGGAGCCAGCGCGCTAAAGAAGTCCCCCGTGCATTCGCAGGTTGGCGCAGCATCCCCTGTGGGGGCCAGAATTGGTCGTGCCAGGTCCCGGTTCGCGCCGTCGTGAAACGCGACAGCGTGATCACTTGGACTCCATATCAGAGAATCACCCTAAGATGTCCAGGAATCTCCAAAGCACAGACCCATATTAGAAATGGCAGAAAGTCTGAACAAAATGGAGGAGGTTGTTCGAAGTGAAGACACTACAGAGGAGCACTCATTTCACATGATCATTTTGGCAAAACAGGTCAATTCTGTTAACAAAATGGAAGCTTTAGCAATACCGTAGATCATCTTCTCCAAAAAACAAGGCACCCATTAACTGAGATTGAAAGTTGAAACAGGTGCATGTGCCAACATTCTACCATTCTCCATTTTCGAATACATGTATCAAGCGGCCTGGAAGTCTGTGTCTAACCCTCTACAGTGAAGCTTACGACATAGAACGGCTTGACAATGAAATGCCGAGGTTCCCTAGTCCTGAAATGAGAGAATAAAGGGTCAACATGGTCGACACAGATGTTTTACATTGTGGAAAATCTGGACTGGCAGTAGCAGGTTTGCCAGTGTGCAACCAGCTGAACGTGTTCACCATCCATGAGCTGACCTGATTTCAGGGCCACAACAGGCAAAACAGATGCACACTCACAGAATCCATCTAGGTACCTCTTACTTAACCAAGGATGACCTAGAAATGATCTGACTGGGAGTTTCTCCTTGGATGACAATTCAAAGCATCCAGTAGCCAGAAGTCAGATGGATTTTCAGCAATCCAGTTGTTGTTCTTGACAAAATAGAGAGGACAAAATGACTCGCTTGCACATCAGTGTTTCAGCCCTCCATCAGCAAGAGCATTGACCTAGTGGCACAATGCTGCTCTTGCTTATCTATTGCTTTGTTTAAAAGCAAATTACTGCGGATGCTGGAATCTGAAACAAAAGGGAAAATGCTGGAAAATCTCAGCAAGTCTGGTAGAATCTGGAGGGAGAGAAAAGAGTTAATGTTTCTAGTCTGATGACGCTTTGTTTGGCCCTTGCTCTGCACTGTAACCAATCACTATTTGTTGATGTACCATTTGTCAATGTACTCTGTCGATTATTCTTTACTCTACTATGTGCGTACTGTGTGTGTTCCCTTGGCAGCAGAAAAATACTTTTCACTGTCCTTTGGTACATGTGACAATAAATATCAATCAATCATTCAATCAATAAATTATCTGTGCTAAATTGCCCCTTAGTGTCCAAAAGTACAGGTTAAGTGGGGTTATGAGGTACAGGGATAGGGAAGGAGAGTAGGCCGAGATCGGCTGCTCTTCCAGAGGGCCGAATGGCCCCCTTCTGAGGGCAGCACGGTAGCACAGTGGTTAGCACGGTTGATTCACAGCTCTAGGGTCCCAGGTTCGTTTCCCGTCTTGGGTCACTGTCTGTTGCGGAGTCTGTATGTTCTCCCCGTGTCTGCATGGGTTTCCTCCGGGCGCTCCAGTTTCCTTCCACAATTCAAAGAGGTGCAGGTTAGGTGGATTGGCCATGCTAAATTGCCCTCAGTGTCCAAAAACGATTAGGTGGGATTACTGGGTTACAGGGATAGGGTGGAGGTGGGGTGCTCTTTCCAATGGCCGATGCAGACTCGATGGGCCGAATGGCCTCCTTCTTCACTATAAATTCTATGATATGATTCTATGATTCTGCACTGTAGGGATTCTATGGTTCTGGTGAGTCACGGATACCAGGCTAATCAATGTAAATAACCTCTCCAACGGGAAGATATATTATTATCACCATGGACAAACATAACTATAGATTTGTTCAAGGTGGACAGAGAAAACCACCTGACTGACTACTACTCAAAGTTCTCTATTTTAAAGAATCTTAAAGAAATGATGGTACCATCTTTAGTCCTCTTGGTGGGTTTCGTAAATTTGGTGCCCGGCAACAATCCACGGAAAACCGGTCCAGAGCATATGTAAACTATGTTCTGATCCCAGTTGAAGTAAGAACTGAACGGGAAGATCCGGGAATGGAAACCTGGCCCTAAAGACTGTAACTTACATTTTATAAAATGTGGAATGGAGTCACAGGACTACTAATCTGTTTTAGCAACAAGAATTTTTTTTATTAAATATGAAAAAATTGGATTATGATACAATACAACTTTACTCCCCCCTTAGTGTAACAATTACACACAGACTTAAAGATTAACATGGATTACAAAGTACATCTTAAATTACAATGGTCTCATTAACACAAGAATGCCCTTTTAAGCACAAAAGGTAACTGGGCAAAAACACTCTCATCTCTGAACCCTAAGTGAATGTTTGTGGATGTCTCCTCAGAATCCCCCCAGATGATTGTCATGTGACAGTGTCCAAACTCCACTCCCAGAAACACACTTAAAAATCTTCTTGTATAATAATGCGTGCCCTTAGCGGTTTGCATTCCAAAAACCACACCAGGTTTTCCAAATGACATTTTTAAACAAAAGTTCCACTCCACTTTTAACAAGAAATCCAGCCCAGGATTTTACCCCCAACACTTTTAGGATTTATTTGTCTTGACTGCTGTGCAAACTGCTCGCAATTGCTTTCGCTCTCGATTTCCAGACTGTATTAAGATGGCATCAGGCTTTCGATTTACCTTTGAAGGCTGTTGTCCCACTTTAAACCTGATTACTGCAATTGTCTTTTTAACTCAGAACACATTGGGCGGGATTCTCCATTCCCCGACATTGATTTTTTAATCGGCGATCGGGCGGAGAATCCCTTTTTCCGGTGGAATCGGGACGGTGCCTGTTTCGGATGCTCCCCCGCCCTCCGAAACGGCGTCATCAAGGAACATGCTGTTGGGATGGCCTCAGGATGCTCCACCCCCGATGGGCCGAGTTTATGGCTGTGCGGGGAACATGTGGTCTCGGCAGTTGGGAATCCGGTGTGGCAGCTGCGGACTTTGTCCAGCGTCCACAGCAGTTGTTCAGGAGCTATCCTGCTGGCCAGAGGGGCTTTGGCGAGGGCTATGGGGCTGGTGGGGGTGGCTCGGGGAGGCGAGAGGGTGTCCAAGGGGGCACTATCTGGCAGGGCAGGTCCGCGCACGGCTGACTCCATGTTGTATGGTGTGACCGCTGCAGGTCGTCACCGTGCGCATGCGCAGCTACGGACCCGGCAATTCTTCAGGGGTTTATATTGGGAAGGCTGTGTCTTTTACGTGGCACAGCTGCTAGCCCCTCACCCACCAGTGCTGGGACCTCAGAGATTTTTCCCACATGAAAAGCACGGATCCTCCAGACATAGCCCCAAAGTCGCAGAATCCAACCCTTTGTTTCCCCTTCCTTGAATTCTTCTGAACAACACCTTTGTCTCTGTTCACTTATCTCTGGTCTTCTTTGACATTTCTCTTAATTTTTCTGGTTTCCTAAACGAGGTGCTCTTCAGATCTCAGCACTTTTTTTCTTAACCATTACTCCAATGGTATGAATTTTCCTCCAGCAAAGCTGAGAGAGATGTTCTCTCTCTGGCCTTCTGAACAAACTGTAGCAACTGTGAGAGCTACTTTCTCTCTCACTACCTATCATCAACTGCTCACAAATTAGCTAAATTAAACATTAAAAGCTTTGCTACATTACAAGGCCCCAGTTGCTACGCAACCATTGCTGATCTATTTATTCTTCATGTCATTGCCCTCTCTGAGCACAATAAAAGCACATTTAAAACTTAACCACCCCCAGACACGCAAACATCTTTGTCCAGGGGCAGCACGGTGGTGCAGTGGGTTAGCCCTGCAGCCTCACGAAGCCAAGGTTCGATCCCAGCTCTGGTTCACTGTCCATGTGGAGTTTGCACATTCTCCCCGTGTTTGCGTGGGTTTCACCCCCACAACCCAAAGATGTGCAGGGTAGGTGGCTTGGCTATACTAAATTGTCCCTTAATTGGAAAAAAATAATTGGGTACACTAAATTTATGAAAAAAAACATCTTTGTCCAGCAAGAATCTAACTATAGGTTTTACTCCTCCAGGCACAGAAACATTAAATTAAACCAACTTCAAATTATACCTTGTTTCTAAAGTTTGGTGATACAAATATAAATCCCTTGTTTTCTTAACAACTGTGGTTAATTAAATACATCACATCATCGCCCTGGTATCTTAATTCAAACAGGATGGCTGAAAGTATGCTTAGGACAGTCAATTCCTGGATCAAAATGTGTTTGAAAACCTGAGAAGATATCTAAGTATTATTGCAATTTCATGCAATGCCACTAATTTTCATTATCAGCCCAATGACTCATGTTACCTTGCACCCTACCTCCCGTGAAATCTTCATTCCAGTCTCCCAGTTTCTTTGCCTCTGTTGAATTTGATCTATTGAGGGAGGCACGGTGGTGCAGTGGTTAGAACTGCTGCCTCACGGCGCCGATGACCCGGGTTTGATCCCGGTCTTGGGACACTGTACGTGTGGAGTTTGCACATTCCCCCGTGTCTTCTTGGATCTCACCTCCACAACCCAAAGATGAGCAGGGTAGGTGGATTGACCATGCTAAATTGCCCCTTAATAGGAATTTTTTAAAAAATTTGATCTGATGGTACAAACATCTGGAACAACATATCTGATATGTCTTCCTTTTTCCTCAACTCAGGATTACTTTGAACTGTGGGTGACAGGGCCCTCAACTGTGTCCAATTTTCCTGCACTTCTGCTCTCATCCTTTCCTTTCTCACAGGACAGTGATAGGGTTCCCCATATTCAAAGGATCATCTGCTGCCACCCCAGTGAGATGCCACCATCAAACTCATCTTCTCCTCCCCTGTCAGAATTCCAAAGAGGCCAGTTCATCCATGACACCCTGGTCCACTTTTCACTCACCCCTATTATCTTGTGCTTGTCCCATGGCATAATCCCATGCAATTGTAAGAGGTGTAATACCTGCCACTGTACCTCCTCACTCTTAACCATCCAAGGCCCCAATCACTCATTCCAGGTTAAGCAGTAATTTACTTGCACTTCTTTCAATTTAGTGTGCTCTATTTGCTGCCCACAATGTGGTCTCCTCTGTACTGGGGAGATCCAATGCAGAAGGTGTGACTGCTCTGCAGAATATCTCTGCTCAATCTGCAAGCATGACTCTCAGATGTTGCCACTTTAATAATTCTCCACCTTGCTTTCATGCTTCCATTTCTCTCCTTATCCTGCTGCAGTGGCCCAGGAAAGCTCAAAGTAGGCTTGAGGAACAGGATCCATCTTCCTATCCATCCTCTGAACTAAACGTTGAGTTCAACAATTTCAAGCCATGAACTCTGACCTCCATTTTGATTCTGTTTTTGGTATGTGCTATCATATTTTTCGTATTTTTGATTTTGGCCATTTGTACTCACTCTGGGCGAATGTTTGTTTCTTTAATACAACCATTACCATCCCCTTTTATTTCATGACACCTTTGTCATTTAATCTCTCCTATCCTCTAACCTATCTCAGACCTTCCCTCTTTTTCATCTTTCCACTCCCCGTTTTCAACAACATTAAACCCGTCATATTTCTACCTAACTTTGCTTCTGAAGAGTCATAGCAAACTCATAATATTCACTCTGTTTCTCTCTCCTCAGATGCTGGAAGGCATGCTGAGTACTTCAAGCACTTTCTTTTTATTTCAAGTAAAGATCCGCTTTGTTATCAGACATTCTGAACGTCCTTCAGCTGCTAGTTAAGGAAATTAGACAAAGAGTAGGCAAGAAGTCTGGAGTTAAGTGAACAGAGATCAGAGAGGCCACAGAACTAAAGTAATTTGTAAAAGAACCAAACGTGATGTGAGATTTATTTTCCCACACAGTGGAAGTGTAGTGGAAGCTGTTTTAACTGAAGCATTCAAGAGGACATAAGATGATGATCTGAATAGAAACAATGTGCGCGGGTACGGGGAAAAGGCAGGGAAATGGCAGTCAGTCATTATGCTCATATGGAGAGCTGTTGCAGAGACGGTGGGACGAATGGCCTCATTCTGCACTGGAACAATTCTATGATTCTGTCACAGGCCTATCTCCAGCTACATGAAAATCAAGTGTCCTCCTTCAGATCCCACCAACAGTGGCAGGACCAGCACTGCAGGGCAACAGCAACTGTGATCCCAGGGTAAATAAAGAGACTTTGGCCAAGAAGTTGTGAGCCCATTAGTGCTGCCCATTGGAAACAACGTGAGCCCAAATTATATTTGAATGACGTGTTTAATAAGTTTCTCATTTCTCAGGCGAAAATTTAAAATCACTCAATAAATTTGTGTTTATTTAAGATCTATTCCAATTTCATACAGATAAATAGTAATTCAATACTGGAACAGTGTACTCCGTTTAAAATGAAAGCCTTGTGCAGCTTTGACTTGTGAAAGCTTTCTCAGGCAAAGAAAAAATCTCTCATGGAGACATCCCATGACATACTAGAAAATCCTCTCAGTGCTTGGAAAACAAATGGCAAATGGGTCACATCCTGATAGTCCTAACTGTCTGGGGTTCAAATATGAATAACTGTTAATAGTTTTCCTCTGGCCAAAATAAGCAACAGGCAGAGGCAATTTCCCTTGCACAAAAAAAATCATGCAAGCAAATTGTTTTACATCAGATCCTTTTTTAAACAAAATGCACATATTTAAGAGCTATATGTCTTTACGTACCAATACCTTTATAATAATAATCTTTATTGTCAAAAGTAGGCTAACATTAACACTTCAATGAAGTTGCTGTGAAATGCCCCGAGTCGCCACATTCCAGCACCTTTTCGGGTACACAGAGGGAGAATTCAAAATGTCCAAATTACCTAACAGCACGTCTTTCGGGACTTGTGGGAGGAAACCACGCAGACACAGGGAAAACGTGCAGCCTCCACACAGACAGTGACCCAAGCCGGGAATTGAACTTGGGACCCTAGAACTGTGAAGCAACAGTGCTATCCACTGTGCTACCATTTCAGGATGTTCTTGACACTCCTTAAAAAAAAGTGAAATGCAATCAGATACTGGTAACAGTAAAATTTCTCTCACAATATGGGAGAACAGAAAAGAAATTGGGACGGAAACTATTTGTCTACCCACGAATAATGCTTTGGTGTAACAACGAAAATATCAAAGCTGTCTTTTAACATTGCTTGTAGAATTGAAGCACAGTAAGATCCCTTTACTTCTTGCTCCCTTAAGTCAAGGTTAAATATTCAATTTATTTCTCTTTGGTCACTTGCGTTCCAAAACCAACAGAGCAAGATATATAAAAATGTGCAATCTGGTAACTTCCCATGGATTGTTAAACTATATTCACTATTCTTACAACTGGGAATGATAAACTGTAATATCCCACATGGGACTTCTGGGGTGGGAATGATTACCTTCTCCGTGGCCCTCACGGAGTACAAGCTCCTCTGCTGAGGAGTGGGGGAACTCTATTACACATTGTTTGAAAGGTCGTCCAGTAAGGCACCGACCAGAGAAGGAGTCGGTAGGGATCTATTGGCTAGTGTATACTGTTATTGTGAATAAATCTAAGATCTTTATTTTATTCGGTGTGGACTCCCCCTGTCCTTATTAAAATAACTCTTTCCTCTTCCTTAATTTTCATGTCCTACGTTACTTGCCCTGGAGCGACTTTAATCTCCATTGTTTACAAGCTATGTTGTTTCTGCTGCTTTCAACAAGGAGTAAATTAGATAACGGTGTGTTGTGCTGTTTTTAAAATGCATGCAACCCTTCAAGACTTAATGCAAACACTGATTTGCTAGTTTAAATTAATGGTTACTCAAGAATATGTTCCTTTTAGATGAAGGATTTGTGGTACTTTTTTACAGGCATTGGTGTAAAATCAGTGCAAGCTCTCGTCTAGCCAAAGGTTAATGGGTGCCACGGGAGCACATAGGATATCACTGTTGCTTCACAGTGCCAGTGTCCCAGGTTCGATTCCAGGCTTGGGTCACTGTCTGTGTAGAGTCTGCAGGTTCTCCCTGTGTCTGTGTGGGTTTCCTCCAGGTGTTCCGGTTTCCTCCCACAAGTCCCGAATGACGTGCTGTTTGACATTCTGAATTCTCCCTCTGTGTACCCGAACAGGCGCCAGGATATGGCAACGAGGGGATTTTCACAGTAAAATCATTGCAATGTTAACGTAAGCCTACTTGTGACATAAAGATTATTATTATAACAATCCAATATTTGTAGAATGGAAGAGATAGAACAGTGGAGTGAGAGCCACAGTGTTAGTTTTCAGTTTTATAAGACATATCCAGATTCCATTAAATGCACATTCCCTTTTTAATGTTTTTGTGTTTCCTTGTGACATAAGCCAAGAGGGAAGTTGTGGAATGCCAGCATTCTCTTCAGATTTAAAGCACTCGCTTCAGCCCACTGCTCCTGAATCAATGCAACACCCCACCCATACCCACCTGCTAATGGAAACTCCATGGGGGATTCTTCATCCCGCCAGACCCGTTTTCTGGCCCGGCGCGCCCCCACCGACAGCGGGATCCTCCGTCTCGGCAGCCAGCCAATGGGGTTTCCCATTGTGGCTACCCCCACGCCGTTTGGAAATCCATGGGGATGAGATGAGTGTGCTGCCGGCAAAGCGGAGGATCCTGCCGACGGAGAGAATCCCACCTCATATGTTTCTATAGAATGAAATGTTTCTTCCAATGTGGAAATCTACAAGCTGCATTCTTAAGGAAGGTGCCGTGTTCGGAAGCAACATTTCAGCGAACAAAATGACTTATCACAGCACACCAAGTGACCATTTGGTCATCAAGTCGGCATTGGTCATTTTCTCCCCAAAATAGCAAAAGCTCTATGTACAAGATTGCCGATTAAGGCTAATCTTTTCACACGTGGGGCTGTAGGAATTCCAATGCATATATTGACCAGGGAAGGTAGGCTTGCAGCTGGCTGCAGTAGAAAGCCTATAGCCACTTTCTGTTGCCTTTTCTTACCCTTTATGTAAACCACAAGCTGTTTCTTATATTGACCAAATGACCACACAACCAGTATGTTAGCTCAAAAACACAGTTTATTAATAACACAAGACTTGTCTCTCTATGCAATAATACACATGGCTCCGTACTAAACTACACCTAACAACTAAGATGACCTTTACTGAACTTCGAGTGACCGACACTGTGCGAAATAAAGCCTTCATCTGGGTCCACGTGGTCAGTTGGAAGTTGTTGGGTTCGTCTCAGCTGGGCTCGTCCTTCAGGAATGGTCACGGGTCCTTGAACCTGGTTGTTCTGCTGCAGTTGGTCGTGCACAGGCCGGTCACAAAAGAGACAGATCTCTAGTGTGCAGGGCTTTTTATCCTGTGGAACTGGAAACTGTGTTCCTGATAATCATGAGAGCAAAGGGTAGTATTGTGTCCCAAGTGGAATTGCTCTGCTGTACCATCTTCCGAATGGTCGTTTTTAAAGTGCGGTTCATGCGCTCTACTATGCCGCTGCACTGGGGGGTGGTAGGCTATGTGGAATTTCTGTTTGATACCGAAAATGGTCATGTCTAACCATTTGCATTACTCTGCCGGTGAAGTGGGAACCTTGACCTGACTCAATGCTACATGGAAGACCCCAGCGCGTAAATATCTATTGGGTCAAAATTTTATCAGTGGTCTTTACCGTGTTTGAACATGTGGGGAACGCTTAGACCCATTTTGTAAATTTTGTAACCGTTTCTGCAGGGGGGGAGGGACCAATGTAATCAATTTGCAGATTTGTCCAGGGGCCTTCTACAGGTCGGGTGTGTCTTAATTGCCCCTTCTTTGCATAATGTTCTGGATTGTTCTGGGCGCAAATGAGGCAATTCTCAACATAATGTGTGACATCGCCTTTTAATTCGGGTCACCAGCACAAGGGTCTTAAATGGGCAATGGTTGTGTCTATTCCCTGATGTCCTTGTCCGTAATAGAATTGGTAGATTAACTGGTTTCTGTCTTGGGTGGGGACCACATAAATTCCGTCCTTTAACACTATTCCGTCCTGTATTGTGAGTGTGTCCTTCCATTTATCATAGTGGGCTGGGTAGGTGCCGTTCAGTATCTGCTTAAGGGAGTCGTCTGCTTTCTGTGTCTGAGATAGATCCTCAATATTGGTTTGGGAGACCTGGATTGAATGTATCTGTTCACACTCGGGGGGGGTTGCCAGAAGTGACCAGCGCGTGATCCAGTTTTAGCTAAAGCGTCGGCCTTGCGATTCCAGGTGGGGGGGACGTGCGGTGATGGCTCTTTACTTTAATGATGCCGTATGTGCAGCCGGTGGCTTTTTTAAGAATATGTTTCAAGAGAGGGACGGAGGGTAGGGGTTTTCCGTCGGTGGATACGAAACCTCGAGATTGTCAGAGGGGAAGGAATTCTGTTAGACTGTTGCAGACATTCAAGCTGTCTGAGTGCATGTCCACAGGCATTGGAAAGGAGTCTGGGAGATCAATTATATAAGCTATGGCTACCAGTTCGGCTGCCTGCAAACCCAAGTGGCCGGGTAATTTTAAAGATACCTCTTCTAGTGGGCGTCCCTATGAGTTCTCCATGTAAATCCCGCATCCTGTGATTCTTACTCAACAGTGGAGGAGCCATCTACATAGATCTTTACTGTGTCCCCTGTGTCTTGGGAACTTTGTGTCTCACCGTCCTACACGTGGTTGTAATGATTTGGGAACAAAGGGTCCTGTGGGGTGTGCGGCTGCAATTATCTGGTATTCGTGTGGGGTCCCTGAATATCATAAATTGGCTGCTAAGAACATGTGGGTCTTGATGTGTTTCACAGAAATATCCCTGCCTTGTAATAAGAGTGTCCAGCGAGCTGCTCTGATCTGGCTAACTGAACCATCCTTTAGTATGCCATCTAACAACAGGTGGGTAGGGGTGTTCTCAGTTAATATCATGACTGGGTTGAGGCCTGTAATGTAGGTAAAGTACTGGACTGACCAGAAGGCTGCAAGCAAGTGTCGTTCACAGGCAGAAAATCCTTGTTCTATGGGGTCTAAAACTCTAGAGGCACAGGCTACCGGTCCTAATCAGTCATGGTGTTACTGTAGGAGCACTGCTGGGAGGGTTCGGTCAGTGGTTGCTACTTCTATGGTGTAGCGCAAGGTGGGGTCAGGGACTTGTAAAAGGGAGCTGTACCGAGGGCGAGTTTTAAATCGTCTATGGTGTCTATGTGCTGGGTAAGCCAATTCCATGGGGTGTTCTTTTTCAGAAGCTCTGAGCGGGGCGGCCTTGTTGGCAAAACTCTCTATATAATTTCTGCAGTATCCCACTAAACCTAGAAATGAGCGGAGTGCAGTTAAATTACGGGGCAGGGGCAAGTTCACAATGGAGTCAATTTGTTTTTGTTCAATTTCACGTTTGCCGTGTGTAATAGTGGTGCCTAAATAAAGTACCGCTTCCCTCAATATCTGTGCTTTTTTGGGGATTACCTTACATCTGAAGGACTGGAGCAGGGTAAGTAATTCGGCCAAAAGAACCATGTACTTTTCCCTGGTGTCGGTTTGCAGGAGCAGATCCTCTACATACTGAATTAGGCAATCGGGGCGGGAGAATTTGAAAAGACAAACAGCTAGCTGTCTGTGGAAAATGGAGGGGGAATTATGGAAGCCTTGGGGAGACACATCCACATGTACTGTTGTCCTTGAAAAGTGAATGCGAATTTATACTGGCAAACTCGATCAAGGGGAATGGACCAAAAACTATTGCTGATATCCAGCACAGTGAAATATTTTGCTTGCACTCCCTGCTTAAGCATGGTCGCGGGACTCATGGAAACAGTGGGTGCTGTTAAAGGGGTAACTTTGTTTAGTTCGCGGTAGTCAATGGTGAGTCACCATGAACCGTCTGGTTTCTTTACGGGCCAAATCAGGGCTTTATTAGTGGAAGCTACAGATCGAATCACTTATTGTTTTAACAGACTGTTAATTACCTTTAGAATTTCGCCCTCAGCCTGCTGTGGAAATCCATACTGTTTCTGTGGTTCGGGGTCGGGACCTGAGACCATAATCTTACCTGGAAGGTGCCCGCAGTCGTGCTTGTGTTGGGCAATCGCACCTTTGTGTGTGGCTAATACCTGTCTAATGCTGTCATCTGTGCTATTTGCCGAAGGGTTAAACTAATAGTCCCCTACTGAGCAAATCCTGTTTTCTTAATCTCCTACTGAAAGCGCGGCCGAGACTCTAGCTGTCTTGGACGTCCGCCAGACACACTTGCTAACGGGGTCGAAGGAGAGGGTATGTGAGTTCATTAGATCTATGCCTAGGATGTCTTCTGCAGTCGGGGGTAGGTCTACTAGAACAATGGATTGGGTAGTGGCTACGTTTCCTATTTGGATGGATATAGGGGCTGTAATGTATCCCTCTTGCATGTGGCCTGTGAATCCACTGAGTGTGATCGTATCTGTGGTGGGCCACGTTTTTTTTTTGGAATAGGTTTGCGGAGTTTAGTATGGTTCGGGATCCTCCTGTATCCCAAAGAAAATCAACTGCTTGACCCTGGACTGTGCCTGTGACTACCGGTCTTCCAACATTATCCCAGCGCGTGTCACAGACCTATGTTGGAGACTCTGGACACCATCAATCGAGGGAGTTATAAATGAGGTTATCTGAACGGGCGTTTACGTTATGCATGGGGCGAGCGTTGCCTTCTAGCTGTCGCGGCTGGCGACCATGGTCTGGCCAACTGTTTCTGGGCGAGGGTGTTGGGCTGTTGGGGTCGTTGGTGGTGTGGGGGATTTTGTCTGCAAACGCAGGCAAAATGTCCTACTTGTCCACAATTGTAACATAAACATCGTAGTGCGTGGGCTGGGGCTTGTGCTCTGGGGTACTGTTCTCGGGGTAATGTTCTTCTCTTCTGCCCTCATTTTTCCATGCGGGTTCCTGGCTAGTTCTGACTGGGTACATTGTGGCTTCTACTCCGTTCTGGTCCATCTGATCCTGAAGGGACTGTTCCCATGCCCTGGATAGGCGTCAAAGTACCCAAATCTCAGTATGCGTGGTATCTGCCGGGTCATAATTAGCACAAGTCCTTTTATCTGCTTCAATGGTATGTGAAACTAAGGTACGGGACCATTTAGTGGTGTCTTCCTCATTGAGGTGAGCGCGGTCTGTTTCCGTATACTGCCTTGAAATTCATCCAGAGGTGAACAGCAAAGGCGGTCGGATGTTCCCCTTTCTTTTGCCTGCATTTGTTCCAAACCCTCTACTGGATCCCCTTTGTTGTATCCGATAGCGTCTGATATTGCAACCTTCATTTCCTCTCGGGTTCCTCCTCCTACGTTTTGGGGGTCTGGCAAAGCTGACCTTACCGACTGGCTGAGGCTCAGTACTATCAATTTAACTTCCTCCCTCTCATCTTATCCGTACATAACCTTTTGTTGGCCTCCTCAAAGAAGCGATGTGGGTCTGCGGTGGACTGAAATGGAGTAATTTTACTGCAAGCGTCCCTTATCTGAGTTACCGAAAGTGGGGTGATGTAGGTGATATCTGAACCTGCCTGATCCCTTATCCTTCTTTCCGTGGTGACTGGATTCATGGGTGTCGGGGCAGCTGTGGGGGTTGGTGCGACCTGTGCAGCCGGTGCTGCCAGTGCTTTTCTTTTTGGGATGCGTGGTGGTTGCTTTTGACGTTCCGTTCCTTTAACATACGCGCGCTTTCAGTTAACTCTGCCATCTCTTCCCCATCTGTTTCGTCTGTTCCGAAGGTACACATATAACCATTGTTAACTGAAAGTAACGCCTGGAGCTTGGCTTGTTATGCTCTTGGTGTAGCAGAAGCTGCTTCCTTGATGTTCACTCTGCCAAAGGAGGGTTCAGACGTGGAGATAACTTCAACATGTTTATTGAACTATTTACAATTCTCCTACTCGGGTTCGCCACTACTGTTAATCCTGCTATAGCTACTCAGACTGACAAACCAGTCTGCTACAATCCACGTGCTGGGTGTGATATTGAATCAACCCTGTGTCTGTACTCACTGAGTGTCTCCACTGGAAAGAGGAAGATCATGTGTGCTGTCTCCTTTATATATGATGTGGAGATGCCGGCGTTGGACTGGGGTGAGCACAGTAAGAAGTCTTACAACACTAGGTTAAAGTCCAACAGGTTTGTTTCAAACACGAGCTTTCGGAGCACGGCTCCTTCTTCAGGTGAATGGAAAGGCTTGTTCCAGAAATGTTTATATAGACACAGTCAGAGATGCCCCGGAATGCGAGCACCTGCAGGCAATCAAATCATCAAAGATGCAGAGAGAGAGGTAACTCCAGGTTAAAGAGGTGTGAATTGTCCCAAGCCAGTTCAGTCGGTAGGCCTCTGCAAGTCCAGGCTTGTTGGTGGTGAATGTAATGCGACATGAATCCCAGATCCCGGTTGAGTCCGCATTCATGCGTGCGGAACTTAGCTATAAGTTTTTGCTCAGCAATTTTGCGTTGTCGCGTCTCCTGAAGGCCTCCTTGTAGAATGCTGACCCGGAGATCAGAGGCTGAATGTCCTTGACTGCTGAAGTGTTCCCCAACTGGAAGGGAACAGTCCTGCCTGTTGATAGTCGCACGATGCCCGTTTATTCGTTGTCGCAGTGTCTGCATGGTCTCGCCAATGTACCACGCTTCGGGACATCCTTTCCTGCAGCGTATGAGGTAGACTACATTGGTCGAGTCGCACGAGTATGCGCCGCGTACCTGGTGGGTGGTGTTTCCACGTGTAATGGTGGTGTCCATGTCGATGATCTGGCATGTCTTGCAGAGATTACCCTGGCAGGGTTTTGTGTTGTTGTGGTTGCTGTTCTGAAGGCTGGGTAATTTGCTGCAAACAATGGTTTGTTTGAGGTTGCGCGGTTGTCTGAAGGCCAGTAGTGGGGGTGTGGGGATGACCTTGGCAAGATGTCCATCCTCGCTGATGATGTGTTGGAGGCTCCACTTCTCCAGCTTTCACCCGAAACACATTAAAGAAGCCATCCCCTATGGACAAGCCCTCCGTATACACAGGATCTGCTCAGACAAGGAGGAGCGCAACAGACACCTACAGATGCTGAAAGATGCCCTCGTACGAACGGGATATGGCGCTCGACTCATTGATCGACAGTTCCACCGCGCCACAGCAAAAAACCGCACCGACCTCCTCAGAAGACAAACACGGGACACCACTGACAGAGTACCCTTCGTCGTCCAGTACTTTCCTGGGGCGGAGAAACTACGACATCTTCTTCGCAGCCTCCAACACATCATCAGCGAGGATGGACATCTTGCCAAGGTCATCCCCACACCCCCACTACTGGCCTTCAAACAACCGCGCAACCTCAAACAAACCATTGTTTGCAGCAAATTACCCAGCCTTCAGAACAGCAACCACAACACCACAAAACCCTGCCAGGGTAATCTCTGCAAGACATGCCAGATCATCGACATGGACACCACCATTACACGTGGAAACACCACCCACCAGGTACGCGGCGCATACTCGTGCGACTCGACCAATGTAGTCTACCTCATACGCTGCAGGAAAGGATGTCCCGAAGCGTGGTACATTGGCGAGACCATGCAGACACTGCGACAACGAATAAACGGGCATCGTGCGACTATCAACAGGCAGGACTGTTCCCTTCCAGTTGGGGAACACTTCAGCAGTCAAGGACATTCAGCCTCTGATCTCCGGGTCAGCATTCTACAAGGAGGCCTTCAGGAGACGCGACAACGCAAAATTGCTGAGCAAAAACTTATAGCTAAGTTCCGCACGCATGAATGCGGACTCAACCGGGATCTGGGATTCATGTCGCATTACATTCGGCCCCCACCAACAAGCCTGGACTTGCAGAGGCCTACCGACTGAACTGGCTTGGGACAATTCACACCTCTTTAACCTGGAGTTACCTCTCTCTCTGCATCTTTGATGATTTGATTGCCTGCAGGTGCTAGCATTCCGGGGCATCTCTGACTGTGTCTATATAAACATTTCTGGAACAAGCCTTTCCATTCACCTGAAGAAGGAGCCGTGCTCCGAAAGCTCGTGTTTGAAACAAACCTGTTGGACTTTAACCTGGTGTTGTAAGACTTCTTACTGTCCTTTATATATGGGTTGGTGTAATGCCCCCTTGTGGTAGTGTCACCTCTGTGTGTATCGTGAATGCCCATTGGTCGTGTCCTACCTTACTGACCTATTGGTTAAGTGTCTGTGTGTCATGTCTCTGGTGCTCCCTCTAGTGTCTAGCTTGTCTACGTGTACTTACATTAACCCCTTGTGTATCTACAGTGATCCATATCACCACAGAGCTTATCTATCTTCCACTGGCATTTAACATGGTCAACAATAGTCTGTCTTCGTTCTTTAGTGGCTGGTGGAGCGCTCTTGAAGCTGCCTGTAAATTGGCGCATTTCTTTGTTAATTAGGTGACCTGGTGTTCAGTCTTCTCTCTTATCAAGACTGTGCGCTGTGTATCTTGATAGGCCTTGTCGTACTGGGTTTGGAAGCTGCTAAGGTGTACTATGCAAGACTGGTGGGCGCGTTTAACATCGACGATTTCCCTGGGCACGATTCTCCCAGACAGGGAGAAATCGTAAGGCTGGCGTCAAAACCGGGCGGGTTTGACGCCAGCCTCCCCCTCCCCGACCGGGAACCGATTCTGGTCCCCGGTCGGGGCTAGTATGCGCGGCCGTGAACTCCGGCATCACGGGCTTAACGAATTTCGTTAAGCCCGCTTGCCAGAGTTTGCGCCGGCTGACGCGTCACATGACGTCAGCCGCGCTTGCGCGGATTGGAAGACTCCAACCCGCGCTTGCGCGGATGACGCTATCGCGCATTTGCGCGAAACCCGCGCATGCGCGGGCCGGGATGCCCCTCAGCCGCCCCGCGAAGTGATACAGCGGGGCGGCGGAAGGACGAAGAGTGCGCGGGAATCGGACCCGCTGCCCGCGATCGGTGCCCACCGATCGCGGGCCCATGGCACCCTTGGCACGGCCGTGGTACTGCCGTGCCAATCGGTGCCATGGTTGCCAAGATCGGGACTTTACGGAAGTTTTTATGAATGGCCAGACCAGGTGTGTTTGCCGTTCGTAAAAACGGCCGTAAAGGGCTTGGAATTCGGCCCATCGGCCAGCTGAGAATCGCTGCTGGCCGTAAAAAAACGGCGGCAGCGATTCGTGTCGGGAGTTGGGCATGGGGGGGGGGAGAATAGCAGGAGGGCGTCGGACTAGCGTGGCCGTAAAAATTTACGACCCCCGCTATTCTCCGCACCGTCATGAGTGCGGAGAATTGCGCCCCCTGTCTTTGGCGGCTAACTTCTCCCGGAGTTCCTCAATAATGTTCTCACTTTGTTTACTGTTTCCCTCGTTCTCTTCCTCCTTCTCCACTAACTGTCTGCGGAGCTTCTCGACGACCTCCTCAGTGCCTCGCAACTGTGTCAAGCAGCACGATATTGCCATTAGCTTTCTGAACTTAACTGAATTTTTCTTATATATCTTACATAAATTCTCCCATCAAGTCTGTCCTATCTTTCCTGAACCTGTCTCGGTGTTTGCACAAGAAGTCGACTATTTTACTTTAAATACTTTCTCAACACATCCTCCCATATGGGGCACTGCTCAGATTTGTCGGCTATTGAGACCTCGGGTTGCTGCTGTGGATTCATCATTCTCTCTATCATCTGCGCTGCCATCTCTTTTCTACTTAAAATTTGGAACAGGGGAAATAAGGAGTCGATCGAACAATGGGTATGGCTTACGGTGATATTCTGGTTCGCAATCCCTCTAGGTTCACCTTACCCTTCCCTGTTAGTTATGTATGCGGTTAGTGCACACTTCGAAATTCGGTTATTTCGTCGATATGAAACTTACTCTTGTGGTTCGTTCTTTTTCCCCAATTTAATTCAAAGTTGTGGGATCCCTCGGAGTAACAGAGTCACTTCTAATCGAATCGTTAATAAATGTTGCGTTTTCTTACCCTTTATGTGAACCACAAGCTGTTTCTTATATTGACCAAATGACCACACAACCAGTATGTTAGCTCAGAAACAGTTTATTATAGCACAAGACTTCTCTATGCAATAATACACACGGCTCCATACTAAATTACACCTAACGACTAAGATGACCTTTACTTAACTTCGAGTGACCGGTACTGTGCGAGATAAGGCCTTTATTCAGGGTCACGTGGTCGGTTGGAAGTTGTTGGGTTCTCAGCTGGGCTTGTCCTTCAGGAATGGTCGTGAGTCCTTGAACTTGGTTGTTCTGCTGCAATTGGTCGCGCACAGGCCGGTCCCAAAAGAAATCGCTCTCTGGTGTGCAGGGCTTTTTATCCTTTGTCTCTTTCACGGCCTTTTGGGCGGTCCTTACTCCAGGTCCAAGGGATCGATAGGGTTTTCAATCACCCTCATCGATCTCAGCCAATTAGGGGGCGGATACCTCGACAGCTGGTCGGGTCCCAGCTATCATTGTCCCAGGCACGTGGGCCTTTCTAAATAGGGGGGGGGGGGGGGGGGAGTGCCGGTTTGTCGGCTACTGTTGTAACTCCTTGATTCAAACGCTATTGTCCTGGGGGAAATGGTGATGGACTCTTAATGGATACAAGTTTCAGCCAAGTCTGGTTTCTTTGCACAATACACAGAGGCTGTGTACCTGTCTGTGTCCCAAATTGACCATGATACCTATGATCCTTTGCAGGTGGCCATTTTACATGGCTACACTTCTCAAACGCATGTCCAGGAAAGTGGGCTTGTTCGACTGCTCCATTTTAAAGGTGAATTTGAGCATAGGACAGAGCACATTAAGGCGTGCAGGAAATTATTTACATGCAACTGCAAATTGAAATATGGCAAATTTGCTATATACAAATTGGAGGTATATAAGGGGAAGAAGGTTAAGGGTCATTCCATAAAAAGCACATTTCTCGTGGAAACCAATCAAAATGTAAGTGAGAACATGCCCCAGTGGATGTCATAATATACACACAAGTATATGATGGTGCATGGACAGACACTGACTGACACACTGAATGACCAATCAACACACAGAACACAGCAGCCAATCACCAGACAGGACATGGCCACTATAAATCCAGAGGGCACTAGTGTTCCCGCTCTCTTGGGATGCAGCCTCTGAGACAGCCAGAGCCCGTGATCAGCAACACGAACATCCAAAATGTGCTAGCAGGATAGTCTGGTCAGGTTAGCCTCAGGTCTCCAGTCAACTCAACATAGTGTCGACCCACAGTGCAAGTATGTTTAACAGCTCATAGTTCAATAAAATAGAGTTGTACTTCTACAAGTGTTGGCAGCCTGTCTCTCTCACTGCTATGGTAAACGCAGTCCTCGCAGACCCAGCATACCCAACACATCAGTGGAGAACCCATGTAACACCATCTATTTGGCCGCACATGGTGTCGTTAAAACTGAACTCAATTGCACCAGTCCCTGACTTCATAAGTTCAATGAATATAGGTTTAAAACATGGCGAAGCATTTAGATTGCTATGATACTGTATAGTGACATCGGGCAAATGCTTAAGGCCTCTTTGAGCAGTATATTAATGAATAGACTTTAATAAGCACATAGATAAGATGTTGCTGTCGTGTAGAGTGTTACGACACCCTGGGCCAGTGCACGCTCAACTCCAGTCTCACTTAATCTGGAGTCGTAACACGGTTGAAATTGACTCTTGTTTTAAAATACATAAGGGGGGACTTCCAGTGACGGTCATGCGCTGAGTGGATGCACATCAGGTGGCTCTCCTCCAGACCAGAACCAAATAGATACTTTTAGGCGAATTGTGCTTGAAAATTCGAAAGCAACAACCTCAACTGAGTGAAGAAAAGATTCGAACCGAAATGCCAGATATCAGGAGCTCGAGGGGTCGAAGGGATGACAGAAGTGGCAGAAAAGGCCACGAGCAGTAGGCGGACCCACGAGGTGAGGGGGCCCCGGCCACCCAAGAAAAAAGGAGGCCGATGACCCGAGCATCAGTCTCCACGCCCCCCCCCCCCCCCCACCCCCCCACCCCTCCCAACCCCGCCCCCCGGCCTGGCCCCCCCCACCTCCTGCAGATGGATGGAAGAGCTTCCCCATGAAGGAGCAGACAGCCATGAATGAAGCGATAAGGGTCGAAATCCAGGTGGCGATCAAGGTGATGGCAACAGCGGCGATGGTCACCATGCAAAAATTGATCGATGGATTGAGAAAGAAGGTGGAAGCACAGGAAAAAACAATCCACGAACTAGAGAGAGCCTTGCCGGACCATAGAGATCGGATCGTTTCCCTGGAGGCAGAAGTTAAAAAGGTGATGGAAGCCAAAGGGAACTTAAAAGGGAAAGTTAAGGACCAAGAAAACAAGTCGCAATGCCAGAACATTTGGATTGTGGGCCTGCCCGAAGGGATTGAGGGCAGAGACCCGACAGGTTACGTCGCCCAAATGCTGGGAAACCTAGTCGGGAAAGACAGCTCCCCCAAACACCCAAAGCTCGACAGAGCGCACAGCCGCTCAGGCCAAAACCCAGGGTGGGGGCACAAACTCGGGTGGTCATCGCAAAGCTGCACTGATATCAGGATTGTGAGAGGATCCTGATGTGGGTGATACAGACTAAAGCGAGTACCTGGAAAAGGAACAAAATCTGTGTACATCAAGACATTGGTCCAGACTTGGCAAAACGCAGGGCCGGATTTAATAAGGCAAAATTGGCCCTGTTCCCAACAAGGCTCTGGGTAACGTTTCAGAACAAGGAGCACTATTTTAACACCCTGGCGGAGGCAAACAAATTAATACGGACCAATGGCTTGGAGAAGGGGCAGGTGAGGCAGCCATGAAGACGGATCAGAGAAGGAAAGCGAAAGAAATAGAAATTTCTTGGTACATTTGATATGGTTGCGCGGGACTGTTCAAAAAGACCAGATCACAGGGAAGGGAGAGGGCAGGGGAATGCAGGTGAGGGTGAGGTACAGGCAGAGAAAGTGGACAGTCAGTGGGCTTAAGTTAGGGGCCAGATAAGCCCTGGGAGAGGGTGGGGGGGCGACCACACCAGCAGGGATAGCTGGCACGGGAAGACAGACGGCGTGCCATACGGCACAAAGGTAGCACTTTGCCGGGAGGGACATGGAGACGTGAAGGGGACAATGCAGGGAGGGGGGTTTGGGGGAAGAAGGAATACAAAAAGAACTTGATGGAAGAAAGGGTTGACTTCAGCAGGTAAGGTGCAGGTTGAACGAACGAGATGGCACCGCAAGCAGCCACTTTGTCACGCCTTGCACACCTCCACTCATGCTGCTAAAGTGCATCAGGCTCTCCAATGAGGTCGCCACCCTAGCATTGGTGGCCTCGCTGCCACACCTTGCCGGCACCATCTCCTGCGTCCGTAGTCTCTGGGCCTCCTCCAACCAGCTATGGACCTACTGGAGTATCGCTGCCATCTCCCTCTGAGTATCGCGACCGCACCCTAACTTCTGCAGCAGCTCCGAGTAAACCTGTTCAGAGGCTCAGCATCTGACTGGGACCCAGCTGGGATGTGCAACCCAGCAGACCTCTGATTGCTGTCTCACCTGGGCGTTCCTGCCTCCACCTAATCTGTATCTGCAATTGTGTGGTACCCACCAGAATGTGCCCCAGAATCCTGATCACTACCGTTGCCCACCAAGGTGTGCATCTCTGCACTGATAGAGGGTAGGGATGACATGTGTGACTCATCTATGGTGGCATCCTCAGATCTCTCGTCCGAGGTGTTCTCAGAATAATTATGATCTTTATTAGTGTCACAAGTAGACTTACATTAACACTGCAATGAAGTTACTGTGAAAATCCCTCAGTCGCCACATTCCGGCGCCTGTATGAATACACTGAGGGAGAATTCAGAATGTCCAATTCATCTAACAAGCATGCCTTTTGGGATTTGTGGGAGGAAACCGGAGCACCCGGAGGAAGCCCATGCAGACAGGGGGAGAATGTGCAGACTTCGCACAGACAGTGACCCAAGCCAAGAATCGAGCCCGAGTCCCTGGCGCTGTGAAGCAATAGTGGTAGCCAGTATGTTGCCATTCAACAGGGCTGGGGCCCACATCAGATGGGAAGGTGCCATCGGCTGAAGGTCCTGCAGGAGAATGGACATGTGGTCAGCGGGGGGGATGGGTCAGTCTATCTGGTTGGGTCCTGGTGGATCCTCATCTCTGTGCTATACGCCAACCCCCGCATAGTGACCACTCTCTCAGGAACGCACGTAACCTCTAGGGCCCATTCCTCAAAGGTGGTGAGGATTCTGATGTCCGGCACCCCGCCACACCCATCTGGGCCCTCTCATGATGGTTGTGGGAAACCTCTTCTGCCAGAGACACAGAGAGCATCGTTAGCTCCACTGGGCGGGAGGGTGGGGGCGGAGATGAGGAGAGGTTTGGGGGGGGGAGAGCTGTTGGGGAGGGTGGTTGGGGTGGGGGGGTTCGAATGGGAGGGGAGAAGGATTTGGGGAAAGGTTGGTGAGGGTGTGGCGTGGGCGGAATGGGTGGCCCACGGCACGGCACAGGGCTGGGAGGGGGGCGGTTCAGGTGCATTCCCGTGGTAAAGGGGGGCCGTGTCAATTCACCTATGCGGCCCAGTGTAAGTCATTGACCTTCTTGCAGCATAAAGGGCCAGTCCTCCTGATGACGCTGCCCGAGCTGACGGCACTGCCATTTCATCCCAGGTGGCACAGGCTGTCCTTGGCTTATCCTCCGGGATCCTCGGGGGGACAGGACATCCCTTCAGGCCTCAACCTCCTCTAGGTGCCTCCCCAGGTCTGCATCCAAGAATCGTGGGGCCGATGGTCTCGGTGCAATGGCTGCGAGCTGTGTGGGATTGGCAGTGCAGGAGCAGCTCTTTATGTGCAGCTCGACCTTGTTAGCATGGGGGCTGGTGAGCGCATGCCCGGCGAATCAGCTGGTGAGCCTTGATTTGCTGTGTGGAGCTCGTGAGGCCTCCTTAAGTGGACCAATCAACGTTAGATTGCCGTGACGGCTTCACCATGCCAAGCGCCGTCGCTAGAAACCTTTCCACTGAATTTTGCCCATGTTTTTTGTGTGAAGTTGTGCTTAATGTTTCATCTCAAAATGCGCCACCAATATGACCACAGGTGATCCCTTAATAAGAAAGAATAAGACAGATATTTCTCAAATTGCTCCTTTCAGTTATAGTCCAGGCTATGTATCATTGTATTGTTGGACGTTTTCACAGTTCAAGTGAACAAAGCGTTCAGACACTGAGTACTACAATTTACTGATATCATCATGAAAGTCTACAGGTGACTGGATAAGTTGTGCTCTGCAACCAGCTACTAAAGAGTGTTGAAGACTGGCTTGGATTAACTGACCTTTTGACTTTCTCTCTTTTCTTACTGGGATATTTCTGTGCCTGGTTGGTGGTTAGCCAGCTGCGTGACAGAAAACCGCCATGTGATACATGGTGAATGCAAAACCCATTTCAACCATTACTTGACACAATCATTGGTGTCATTATTTGAACATTATCTCATCCGAGAAATGTCACTTTCATCCTTTCTGCAGTAGCTAAGAGGGAAAAAAATCAAGTACTTTTTGACCTCTATCACTTAACGTTATTCCCCAGTAAATTGATATCATCACACCCTGGGATAGTGTCATGCTTACCACAGCTATTATCCTTCACAATCGTCATCAAGAATGACCAGGCAGAGAAGAAAAAGTGATTACCGGCCGAAAGCATCGATCCATGTGTTTTGCCAATAACATATGTTTTTCATCCCAGTATCTTCCCATTAAAGGAATTCTCTGGGTTAGATTGAATAATATTAGGGGATATCCAACTCGTGCATTCCGCCTGAACAGACATGTGGAATATGGTTGACCAAGGTGGTTGTATTTTTGTCACGTGTTTGTGAAATTTTCAAAATGGTTCTGCAGTCACCTTTTCCAAACAGATTGTAAACAAGAGACAAAATAAATTGCACAGAATTATGAAAATGCCAAAGGAGACCCTTTGGCCCATCACATCTGCGCCTGCTCTCCAACTGAACAGTTCACAAAGCACCATTCTCTTGTTTCTACAAGGCCACCTACTCCGTAGTTATTACTGCATCAAACATCAAAAAAATTCTGTTTTGTTCACTAACTGTTTTGTACAGCAATTGTCATTGAAAAGCGTGAAGAATATCTGTATGCTGTTGAAGCAATAAAAAGGAACTTACATCGGGGGCTGGGTTCTCCGAGCCTCAGCTCTCAAATCGCGTTTGGCGTGGGGAGGAGGGGAGGATGGTTGTCAACCCGCAAATTCGGACCAACGCCGCTCCCGCGATTCTCCGGTCGCCGGAGAATCACTCGAGAATCGCGCGCGGACTACGCGGCGCGGGTAGGAGGCCATTGGCAGAGGCCCCCCCCCCCCCTGCAATTCTCCGTGCGCAACTGGCTGAGTTCCCGACGGCTTGGTTCTAATCACCTATTAGCAATCATGAACATCGGGTGGTCAGGCGGGGGGAGGGGGACTCAAGGGTGGTCAGGCAAGTAATCAGGCGGCCACCGATCCGTGGGTGCACACAAACTTGGGGGGGGACCTAATTCTTCCATTACGGTCCGTGGTGCGAGTCTGCCATGTCACACGGGGCGGCTGTCACAGGCCACCGCCGTGCGCATGCGTGGACTCCCGACCGGATGTGAGGGGCCCCATATCCGCAGCCAGAGCTGCAAGAACCACTCCAGGGCCCTGCCAGACCCCTGCAGATGGGATAATCACTTAGGACTTTCTTAAGGAAAGTCCAGAGTGAAACACCAGCGTTTTTACGTTGGTGTGGGGACATAGCCCCATTATTGAAGAATCCAGCCCTAGATTCTTATAGAAAAATAACTGAGGCTGAGACTTCAACCAATTTGGCTCAGCAGTGCCTTAATAGGCTGGAAAATGTCCTGATCAGAAGAGGGAAAGTTTAAAGATCAGTTTGTCTATTTCAGGACCAAACTATTGGAAGACTCTAATCTTGGAGTATTAATTTTCTGGGAGGACCCTTGTAGAAAGGAAACTTAATTTAATTAAAATGTGAATGTATGATTTTAGATTGATTTTCCATAATTAAGCACAACATTCTTTTAATGGTGACTGATATCTTTGCAGTTAATGTTTATGCAAAAATAAAACATACATCCAACATGTTTTAATTCTTTAAAATAAAAACCCCTCACTTCCCCTTCTTTGAAGTCATATATATGCATTTGTATTTTATAAAGAGGAATCATTTGGGATTGGAATACATTCCCATTTCATTTCAGGCAACCATTAACAGCATCAAGTATTCTCAGGTCAATATCATTTCACTGGATGCAAAATTCAGCTCCCTTTTCTTTGACCCAATTATGAACCTACAATAGCTCCTCTAGGCATCGACTAACCTTCCCATTTTCCACACCAGCAATCCTTGTGGCTCCATACTCATTAGCAAACAAGTTGAGATTGCCCAAACATATTTCATGTGCCTTATTCAAACATTCCTCAAAACAGCTGGGCTGGTTCTGAACCAAGATATGAAAGTGCCTTGTAATAACTCCATTGTGTGATTCAATCCATTTATTCATTCCTGATTTTTATCAGCCTGACTTAATATGTAGCACTTTTGAACTCATGAAGTCATCATCAGAACATTGTGAGGCTCAGCCCAATCCCAGGAGGAAAAGCTCATAATAAAAGCTAATGTTCTAGTTCAATGCTGAGACAGTGCTGCATTTGTCAGGATGACTGTTCGTCAGTTGAGAAACATGTTTTTAATTAATTTACAGGATGTGGGCGTCGCTCGTTAGGCCAGCATTTATTGCCCAGCCCTAGTTGCCCTAGGGTGGTGGTGAGTTACCTTCTTGAACCTCTGCAGTCCCGGAGGTGTAGCTACACCCACAGTGCTGTTAGGGAGGGAGTTCCAGGATTTTGACCCAATGACAGCAAAGGATTGCATTATGCATTATGAGGGCAGCACGGTAGCATTGTGGATAGCACAATCGCTTCACAGCTCCAGGGTCCCAGGTTCAATATATTTCCAAGTCAGGGTCGTGAGTGACTTGTAGGGGATCCTCCAGGTGGTGGGGTTCCCAGGTGTCGGCTGCTCTTGTCCTTCTAGATGGTCGTGGCCGTGGGTTTGGAAGATGCTGTCTAAAGAACCTTGGTGAGTTACTGCAGCACGGTAGCATTGTAGGGCAGCACGGTAGCATTGTAGGGCAGCACAGTAGCATTGTGGATAGCACAATCGCTTCACAGCTCCAGGGTCCCAGGTTCAATTCCGGCTTGGGTCACTGTCTGTGTGGAGTCTGCACATCCTCCCCGTGTGTGCGTGGTTTCCCCTGGGTGCTCCGGTTTCCTCCCACAGTCCAAAGATGTGCAGGTTAGGTGGATTGGCCATGCTAAATTGCCCTTAGTGTCCAAAATTGCCCTTAGTGTTGGGTGGGGTTACTGGGTTATGGGGATAGGGTGGAGGTGTTGACCTTGGGTAGGATGCTCTTTCCAAGAGCCAGTGCAGACTCGATGGGCTGAATGGCCTCCTTCTGCACTGTAAATTCTATGTAAAATTCTATGAATCTTCTGGATGGTACACACGACTGCCACTGTTCACGGGTTTGAATGTTTGTGGAAGGGGGAGCAATCAAGTGGGTGCTTTGTCCTGGATGATGTTATTGAAGTTGAATTCATCCAGGCAAGTGGAGAGTATCCATTACACTCCTGACTTGTGGCTTGTAGATGGTTGACAGGCTTTGAGGGGTGAGGAGGTGAGTTACTCGTCTTAGGATTCCTCACCTTTGACCTGCTCTGGTAGCCACAGTATTAATATGGCTTGCCTAGTTCAGTTTCTGATCAATGGTAATTCCCAGGATGTTAATTGTGGGGGATTCAGTGATGGTAATCGCATTAACTGTCAAGAGGTGACGGTTCGATGTTCTTTTGTAGGAGCTGATCATTGCCTGGCACTTGTGTGGCGCGAATGTAACTTGTCACTTGCCAGCCCAAACCTGAATATTGTCCAGTTCTTGCTGCATTTGGACATGGACTGATTCAGTATCCGAGGAGTAGTAAATGGTGCAGTCATCTGTGAATATCCTCACTTCTGATCTTATAATGGATGAAGCAGCTGAAGGTGTTGTGCCTAGGACACTACCCTGAGGAACTCTTGCAGTGATGTCCCGGAGCTGAGATGATTGACCTCCAACCACCACAACCATATTCCCTTGTGCCAAGTATGACCAACCAGCAGAGATTTTTCCCTGATTCCCATTGTACCCAGTTTTGCTAGGGCTCCTTGATGCCATACTCGGTCAAATGCTGCCTTGATGTCAAGGGCAGTTACTCTCACCTCACCTCTGGAATTCAGCTATTTTGTCCATGTTTGAACCAAGGCTGTAATGAGGTGAGGAGCTTAGTGAACCTGGCGGAAGTAAAACTGAGTGTCCGTGAGCAGGTTATCATTGACTAAGTGCCTGATAGCACCGTTGATGACTTCTTCAATCACTTTGCTGATAATGGAGAGTAAATTGATAGGGTGGTAATTGGCTGGGTTTGATTTGTCCTGTTTCTTGTGTACAGGACATACCTGGACAATTTCCCACATTGCTGGGGAGATGCCAGTGTTGTAGTTGTTGCAGAACAGCTTGGCTAGGGGTGCAGCAAGTTCTGGAGTGATTCAGTCCGATTGCCGGAATATTGTCAGGGCCCATAGCCATTGCAGTATTAGTGCCTTCAACCATTTCTTGATATCACGTGGAGTGAATCGTATTGACAGAAGACACATCTGTGATGTTGTGGACCTTTGGAGGAGATCTAAATGGATCATCCACTCGGCACTTCTGGCTGAAGATTGTTGCGAATGCTTCGGCCTTGTCTTTTGCACATATGTGCTGAGCTCCTCATTCATTAAGGATGGAAATATTTGTGGATCCTCCTCCTCCAGTGAGTTGTTTAATTGTCCTCCACCATTCATGCTCAATGTGGCAGGACTGTAGAGCTTAGAACTGATGCGTTTGTTGTGGAATCGCTTAGCTCTGTCCATTCTTTGATGTTTATGCTGTTTGTCACACAAGTAGCCATGTGTTGTAACTTCACCAAAAAGAAAATGCTGGAAATTCTCAGCAGGTCTGGCAGCATCTGTAGAGACAGAAAAGAGCTAAGTTTTTGAGTCCAGATGCTTTGACAAAAGGTCATCTGGACCTGAAACTTTAGCTCTTTTCTCTCCCAGCTGCCAGACCTGCTGAGATTTTCCAGCATTTTCTTTTTGCTTTCAGATTCCAGCATCCGCAGTAATTTGCTTTTATCCAGTTGTAACTTCATCAGGTTGACACTTCATTTTTAGGTATGCCTGATGTTGTTCCTGGCATGCTCTCCTGCACTTTTCATTGAACCATGGTTGATCCCCTGGCTTGGTGGTAATGGTAGAGTGGGGGATATGCCAGGCCATGAGGTTGCAGATTGTGGTTGAATACAATTCTGCTGCTGCTGATGGCCCACAGTACCTCATGGATGCCCAGTCTTGAGATTCTAGACCTGTTTGAAATCTACCTACAGTGGTAGTGCCATACAACATGATGGAGGGTATATTTAATGTGAAGTCGGGTGGTCACTTCTACCGATATGGGGAAAACAGCAGCAGCCAGAGCAGTGGCAGCATGGCTGGCTCTGATATTCAGCAGGGAGGGTCAAAGTGCAGAAGAACAATAGTAATAGGGGACTATAGTTAGGGGCACAGATAGGCGCTTCTGTGGACGTGAAAGAGACTCCAGGATGATATGTTGCCTCCCTGGTGCCAGGGTCCAGGATGTCTCAGAATGGGTAGTGGTATCCTGAAGGGGGAGGGCTAACAGGCAGAGGTCATGCTACATATTGGTACTAACTACATAGGCAGGAAAGGGGATGAGGTCCTGCAGCAGGAGTTCAGGGAGCTCGGCAGAAAGTTAAAAGACAGGACCTCTTGGGTTGTAATCTCGGGATTACTTCCTGTGCCATGTGCCAGTGAGGCTAGAAATAGGACTATAGAGCAGCTAAACACATGGCTAATCAGCTGGTGTAGGAGGGAGGGTTTCAGTTATCTGGACTACTGGGAGCTCTTCTGGGGCAGGTGTGACCTGTTGCATCTAAACTGGAGAGGCATAAATATCCTGGCCATGAGATTTGCTCGTGTCACACAGGAGGATTTAAACTAGTATGGCAGGGGATGGGTACCGGAGCAAAAGGTCAGAAGGTGAAAAAATTGAGGGACAACTAGGGAATAGGGCCAGTATGGCTCTGAGGAGGAGCAGACAAGGCGATGTTGCTGAAAACAGTGGGACTAGTGGCCTGAAGTGCATATGTTTTGATGCAAGAAGCATAACAGGTAAGGCAAATGAACATAGAGCTTGGATTAGTACTTGGAACTATGATGTTGTTGCCATTAGAGTGACCTGGTTGAGGGAAGGACAGCAATGGCAGCTAAACGTTCTAGGATTTAAATGTTTCAGGCGGGATAGAGGGGGAGGTAAAAGGGATGGAGGAGTTGAGCTACTGGTTCGGGAGAATATCACAGCTGTACTGCGGGAGGACATCTCAGAAGGCAACAAGGCTATATGGGTAGAGATCAGGAATAAGAAGGGTGCAGTCACAATGTTGGGGGTTTACTACAGGCTTCCCAACAGCCAGTGGGAGATAGAGGAACAGATAGGTGGACAGATTTTGGAAAGGAGTAAAAGCAACAGGGTTGTTGTGATGGGAGACTTTAATTTCCCCAATATTGACTGGGACTCACTTAGTGCTAGGGGTTTGGACGGGGCAGAGTTTGTAAGGAGCAACCAGGAGGGCTTCTTAAAACAATATGTAGACAGTCCAACGAGGGAAGGGGCTTTACGGGACCTGGTATTCGGGAATGAGCCCATCCAGGTGGTAGAAGTTTCAGTTGGGGAGCATTTTGGGAACAGTGACCACAATTCAATAAGTTTTAAAGTGCTGGTGGACAAGGATAAGACCTAGGGTGAATGTGCTAAATTAGGGGAAGGCTAATTATAACAATATTAGACGGGAACTGAAGAACCTAGATTGGGGGCGGATGTTTGAGGGTAAATCAACATCTGACATGTTGGAGGCTTTCAAATGTCAGATGAAAGGAATTCAGGACCGGCATGATCCTGTGAGGAAGAAGGATAAATATGGCAAAGTTAGGGAACCTTAGATAATGAGAGCTATTGTAGGTCTCGTCAAAAAGAAAAAGGAGGCATTTATCAGGGCTAGAAGGCTGGGAACAGACGAAGCCTATGTGGAATATAAGGAAAGTAGGAAGGAACTTAAGCAAGGAGTCAGGAGGCTCTAAAAGGGATCACAAAATAGACGTACATAAAAAGCAAAATGGTAGCCAGAGAAAGGGTTGGCCCACTGAAGGACAGGGGAGGGAATCTATGTGTGGAGCCAAAGGAAATGGACAAGGTATTAAATGAATGCGTAGCATCAGTATTCACCAAAGAGAAGGAATTAGTGGATGTTGAGTCTGAAGAAGGGCGTGTAGATAGCCTTGGTCACATTGAGATCCAAAAAGACGAGGGGCGGGATTCTCAGACCACCCGCCAGGTGGGAGAATCGCCGGGGGTCGGTGTGAATCCCGCTCCCGCCATCCTCCTTATACTCCTGCCCCCTAAAAACCAGCCCGGCGTGAGTCGCACCGCCCCCCTCGGAGAATGGCGGGGTCCGGCGCGACTCAATGGGCCCCGGGGCTGGCCGGATTCTCTGGCCCACGATGGCCCAAAGTCCAGCCCGTTCTATGCCAGTCCCGCTGGCGTAAATTAGAGTTGGTCCCTCACCGCGGGACCGGGCAGTGCGGGTGGGTTCCGGGGGTCGTGGGGGGATCTGGCCCTGGGAGGTGACCCACAGTGGCCTGGCCCACGGTCGGGGCCCACCGATCCGTGGGCGGGCCTGTGCCGTGGGGGGCACTCAATTCCTTCCGCACCGGAGGCTGTGGTCATCTGCCATTCCCGGTGCGGAAGTGAATCTCTCTGCGCATGCGCAGGGATGACGCCAGCACGTACTGGCGCCCCCGCGCATGCGCCAACTCACGCCGGCCGGAGACCCATTGGCGGCGGTTGGCGTGGTGCCAAGTCCCTATTGCACCAGCCGGCGGGGCGCCAACCGGTGGGGCAGGCCTAGTACCTGACCGCACCTTTGTGCCGGCCCAACGCCAGAGTCGTTCACGCCACTCCGTCCCGCCGGGACACTCCACCCCGCCAGGTACGGGAGAATCGTGCCCGAGGTGTTGGGGGTCTTGAAAAATATTAAGGTGAATGTCCCCAGGGCCTAATGGAATCTACCCCAGAATACTGAAGGAGGCAAGAGAGGAAATTGTTGAGGCCTTGACAGAAATCTTTGGATCCACCCTGTCTTCAGGTGATGTCCCAGAGAACTGGAGAATAGCTAATGTTGTTCCTTTGCTTAAAAAGGGTAGCAAGGATAATCCAGGGAATTATAGGCCGGTGAGTCCTATGTCAGTGGTAGGGAAATTACTGGAGAGAATTCTTCGAGACAGGATCTACTCCTATTTGGAAGCAAGTAGATGTATTAGCGAGAGGTGGCACGGTTTTGTGAAGGGGAGGTTGTGTCTCACTAACTTGATAGAGGTTTTTAAGGAGGTGACAAAGATGGTTGATGCAGGTAGGGCAGTGGATGTTTTCTATATGGACCAATAAGGCATTTGACAAGGTCCCTCATGGCAAAATGGTACAAAAGATGAAGTCACAAGGGATCAGATCTGTGCTGGCAAGATGGATACAGAACTGGCTAGGTCATAGAAGGCAGAATAGCAATGGAAGAGTGCTTTTCTAATTGGAATGCTGTGACTAGTGGTGTTCCACAGGGATCAGTGCTGGGACCTTTCCTTCTCGTAGTATATATAAATGATTTGGAGGAAAATGTAACTGGTCTGATTAGTAAGTTTGCGGACGAGACAAAGGTTGGTAGAATAGCGAATAGCGATGAGGACTGTCAGAAGATACAGCAGGATTTAGATCGTTTGGAGACTTGGGCGGAGAGATGGCAGATGGAGTTTAATCCGGACAAATTTTGGAAGGTCTAATACAGGTGGGGAATATACAGTACTCAAAAGTATTGACAGTCAGAGAGATCTAGGTGTACAGGTCCACAGGTCACTGAAAGGGGCAATACAGGTGAAGAATGTAGTTAAGAAGGCATATGGCATGCTTGCCTTCATTGGCCAGGACATTGAGTATAAAAATTGGCAAGTTTTGTTGCAGCTGTATAGAACCTTAGTTAGGCCCACACTTGGAGTATAGTGTTCAATTCTGGTCGCCACATTACCAGAAGGATGTAGAGGTTTTAGAGAGGGTGCAGAAGAGATTTACCAGGATGTTGCCTGGTATGGAGGGCATTAGCTATGAGGAGAGGTTGAATAAACTAGGTTTGTTCTCACTGGAAATACGGAGGTTGAGGGGCGACCTGATAGAGATCTACAAAATTAGACGGAGTGGGTAGTCCGAGACTTTTTTCCAGGGAAGAGGGGTCAATTACTAGAGGGCATAGGTTTCAGGTGCAAGGGGCAAGGTTTAGAGGAGATGTACGAGGCAAGCTTTTTACACAGAGGATAGTGGGTGTCTAGAACTCGCTGCCGGAGGAGATGGTGGAAGCAGGGACGATAGTGACGTTTAAGGAGCATCTTGACAAATACATGAATAGGATGGGAATAGAGGGATACAGATCCTGGAAGTGGAGAAGATTTTAGTATAGACGGGCAGCGTGGTCGGCGCAGTATTGGACGGCTGAAGGGCCTGTTCCTGTGCTGTATATTACTTTGTTCTTTGTTCTCTTTGTTCTTTGATACTGGCATGGACAGGAGCATCTGTGGCAGGCAGGTTGTGAGGATCAGGCCAAGTATGTTTTTCTCCCTTGTTGGTTCCCTCACCACTTGCTGCAGTCCCAATCTAGCAACTATGTTCTTTAGTACCCAGTCAGCTCGGTCTGTGATGGTACTACTGAGACACTCTTGGTAATGGACATTGAAGTCCCCCATCCAGTACATATCCTGTGCCCTTGCCATGCTCAATGGTGCTCAATGTGGAGGTGTACTGATTCGTCAGCTGATGGTGGACGGTACATGGTAATCAGCAGGAGATTTCTTTGCCCATGTTCAACCTGCAGCCATGAGACCTCATGGGATCCAGAGTAGATGTTGAGGACTCCCAGGGGGTCTCGCTCCTGACTGTCTACCACTGTGCCACACCTCTGCTGGATCTGTCCTGCTGGTGAGACAGGACATACCCAGGAATGGTGATAGTGGTGACTGGGACATTGTAAGGCATGATTCTGTGAGTATGACTATATCAGGCTCTTGCTTGACTAGTCTGTGAGATAGCTCTCCCAACTTTGACATAAGTTCCCAGATGTTAGTAAGCAGGACTTTGCAATGCCGACAGGGCTGGGTCCGCTGTTGTAATTTCCAGTTGATCCGATGCCAGGTGGTCCATCCAGTCTCATTGCTTTTTCATATTTTTGTAGCGGTTGAATGCAACTAAGTGGCTTGCTGGACCATTTCAGAGGGCATTTAAGAGTCAACCACATTGCTGTGGGTCTGGAATCACATGTAGGGCAGACCAGGTAAGGATGGCAGATTTCCTTCCCTGACGGGCATTCGTGAACCAGATGGGTTTTTAACGACAATCGACAATGGTTTCATGGTCGTCATCATACTTTTAATTCCAGTCATTTTATTGAGCTTAAATTCTACCACCTGCCATGGTGGGATTCGAACCTGGGTCCACAGATCATTAACCTGGGTCTCTGGATTACTATTCCAGCAGCAATAGAACTACTCTCCCCTGACCAATACGTTATTGAACTGTGCCAGCATTTCAGGTGTGTGCTGAACATTCTATGCCAATATTTGAAGAAGATCAGGGGCACAACCTTACATGGTTTGAGTGGACTCTGGCCTTACCCAACAGCATATGAAATCACACAAGAAGACGTTGAACACGCAGCAAGACACCATTGCCCACTCGCACTATATTACGCCCGGTTGACGCGCTCAGGAGTCGGGAGTGCGCCCACTGACAATCAAGTGGACAATTAATGAGTCAATTGAAAGTGATTTTACAGGGCACATCCCCTTTTATAGTTGGCAGGAGGGTCAATCGGCCAGGTTGCCTTTATGTTTTCACTTCAACCTTGATCCAGGGCGGTATTAAATGCTTGGGATATAATTTAATTAAAAATAATTGGCTAGGTTCTCCGGTCTCCGACGCCGAAATCGCATTCGCCGATCAGCTGAAGAATCCATGTTGGTGCCGAAATCGTGGACGGCGCTGCTTTTGCAATGCTCCGCCCCCGGCAAAGTGACGTATGGATGGCATCAGGATGTTACCCGAGGCCCTCTCCTCGATGGTCTGCCCCCGTCGGACCGAGTTCCCGACGGTAGGGGCTCTCAAGCAAGTATTTGTTGGGAACTCGGCGTGGTGGCTGCAGACGGAGTCCAGCGCTGCTACAGTCAGGAGGGAGCTGATACGCGGGCTGGGGGAGCCAAGCTGGAGAAAGGGGGAGGGAGGAGAAAGGGGGAGGGAGGAGAAAGGAGGAGAAAGAGGCCCAGGGGGTGGGGAGGCAGAATTAATCCAAAATCCTGCTTATTTCCTCAGACTCTTCAAAAGGTTGTTTCTCCCCAGGATTAGAAAAGGTGCCTTGATAATTCACAGCGCAGAACCCTTTCTGCGCTGTGAATTATAAAGGCAGAACCCAGAAACTTTGCCAAAAGTTTTTCCCTCTCTCTCCGCGCGTTTTTTCCTGTTGTTGTGAAACTGACCTGAAATCGCAGAGGCTGAAGCTGAAATAGACAAATCTAGACACATCTCCCACTCCGGGATCCCAGCATTTCCCTCTGCATTCTAACCAGGCAATATTCCTGGGTTTAGGCAGATTGCAATATACTCACCAAAGCCCTGCTCTCCGCCAGAGGACGGACGGGACTCCCTCTCTCTGTCTCTCTCTCTCTGTCTGTCCCCACAATCTCCCTCTCTCTCTCTCTCTTTCTCAAACAAAGACAAGACAGCTGGGAGGAAGGGGAGTCTTGAGGAGCTGCTGATGCCCCCATCCAATGGATGCCCGGGGCCAACGCACCGTCGCCCCCCGCCCTGCATGCCACTGCCCCCTACCCTATCCCCTACCCCTACCCCCCACCCCTACCCACCCCCACCCACCCCTACCCCCCCACCCCTACCCCCCCCACACCCCCCATACCCCCCACCCACCCCTACCCCCCTACACCCCCACCCACCCCTACCCCCCCACCCTTACCCCCCACCCCACCCACCCCTATCCCCCCACCACTACCCCCCACCCCTACCCTACCCCCCCACTCCCACCCTACCCACCCCACCACCACCCCACAAACGCTGGTACTCTCTCCCCCACCACCCACAAACGACGGTACTCTCTCCCCCCCCCACCACACCCCACAAACGCCGGACTCTCTCCCCCCCACACACCACCCCACAAACAGCGGTACTCTTGCCCCCCCCCCCCCCCCCCCACCCAACACCCCCCCCCCCCCCCCCCCCCCCCCCGCAACCACCCACAAACCCGGTACTCTCTCCCCCCCACCACCCCACAAACGCCGGTCTCTCCCCCCCCCCACCACACCCCACAAACGCCAGTACTCTCGCCCCCCCCACCACCCCACAAACGCCGGTACTCTCTCCCACCCCCCCCACAAACGCCGGTATTCTCTCCCCCCACCACCACCACCCCACAAACTCCGGTACTCTCTCCCCCCCACCACCCACAAACGGCGGTACTCTCTCCCCCCCCACCACCCCCAAAAACGCCGGTTACTCTCTCCCCCCCCCACCACCACCCCCACAAACGCCGGTACTCTCCTGCCCCCCCGCCGACACACCACCCCCACAACGCCGGGTACTCTCTCCCCACACCACCCTCAAACGCCGGTACATCTCTCCCCCCCCACCACCACTCCACAAACGCCAGTTTACTCTCTCCGCCCCCCCCCACCACCCCCACAAACGCGTACTTCCTCCCACCCCCCCCACAAGCCCGGTTACTCTCCTCCCCCCCCCCCAACCACCCCACCCCACAAACGCCAGTAACTCTCTCCCCCCCCCACCCCACCCACCACCACCATAACGCCGGTTACACTCTCCCCCCCCCACCATCCACAAACGCCGGTACTCTCTCCTCCCCCCCCCACAAACGCCGGTACTCTCCTCCTCCTCCCCCCCCCGCACTCGATGTAGGTAACTGAACGGCGTCAACCATCATTAATGGTTGACGCCGTTATAAACCTACTGTGAGTTTCGCCGACGTGACCCGTGGCCACGTCGGCGGGACTTCGGCCCATCCGGGCCGGAGTTTGTTGACAGTAATAATTAAATGACATCCCGCCGGAACTAGCTGTTCTCAGAGGCTGCCGGCGGGATTTGCACAGCGCCGGTTTTTGGCCGCTCGGAAAATTCAAAACCCGGCGGGAGTAGGAATAACGCCGCCGCCGGCCGATTCTCCGACCCTGCGTGGGGTCGGTGAATTTCGCCCCTGGTCTGGCCTGCATTTGATTTCAGATTCACAGCAATGTGGTTGACTCTTAATTTACCACCCACGGGCAATTAGGGATGTGGAATCATCCGGCGACACCCATGTTGCATAAAAGAATAAATGGGAAAAAAACTGTTGAGACATGTAAACATTTACTCAAGAATTAAAAACATGAAGAAACCAATAGCAGAGCTGACTGCCATGTGCTCTGCTGAAAGGAATAGTGAAATTAATATTGGATTTCATGATGTACTTCCTTTCAAGTGATGTGCTGCTGCAACCCCACAAGGCATATTAACTCATAATAATTCAAGAACATATACCCAAATGATTTTTAACATTTAATTATTGCAAATCATTCCTAATTATAATTTTTGCATGAGAAACTTAAAGAGGAGGTTCATGGGTATTAAAATGCACCATGGGAAGAAATATCTTATGTCGCCTTCTTAAGAATTCTTATCCTTTTTACTTTCCAAGGTCACTTGTGGTCCCTGAAGTAAGTATGCATTGCCTGACCCACTTCAACAAGATTCACTTCCAAATGCACATACAAATTCATAGGGGAAAATACATGAAAGCAGCAAAGAAGCCTTAAAATAGATGGCATTGTGAATCACCAAGTGCAGTTCACCTTTAATTAAAGTAATTGGCCAGTCTCTTTAAAACTTGTTGTGTTAAATTGAATGGTGGCCAAATCCTACTGGCCTATCATGTTAGACTTGTAAACTCATTCTCATCTGAGCAGTTTGAAATTTTATTAAAAATATTAACTACCTGGCAGCTATGTTTACCAGTGAAAAACATTAAAATGCAGGCATAAGGAATGTGTGACTAATATCGCTTAAACACAGTGAACTCAAAGGTAGCAAGAGAAGCCATTGCACATTGATTACCATTCGCCACCCCACCATTACCTTTTCCAAGGTTAATCACCCTGATTACCACCAAAAGGGTGCAATCATTTTCATTAATAAGAGAGTAAACGAGGGCTTGCTTATTGTGTCAAAAGAGGGGTGCTAGTTCATTGGCTATTTTTCCTTCAATTACCTGTGCTAAAGTTGTATTTTACACATTAATCAGGTCCTTACTGAGAGTCAACCTCTACCTGAATGAGTGAACCAGTTATTTCTTTTCATGCATGTATGGTATTCTTTACTGTATGTAAGAATTTATTTCCACAATTTAGTGTGCTTCATCCCAAAATGGATGTGTAAGTTGAGAAATATGCCAATGGTTTCTCTAATACTGTACTATCTATCACGAGCCTACCTTTACGAGCCAAGAAGTTCGGCTTTATCGGCAATCTTGTAAATGGGGCCCAGCAAGCAAGCTTGACATCAAAGTAGAGAATGTCACAGCTGTCCAGGGTGGGGTAAGTGGGAGTGTGGAGTTGAGGTTAAAATAAGATCAGCCATGAATTTATTGGATGGTGGAGCAGAGTCAAGGGGCTGAGTGGCCTACTCCTGCTCCTAATTTGTATGTTGGCATGTATGTTTGAATTCTGCTGGATAATGGCTTCCCCTATCTGATAATTGCTCACTGAATATGGTGCATACTCATGAATGAGCCAAAGACCGCCACTTTAGGACCTGAAAACTGTCCATTCTACTTCAAATTACCCTGGAAAGTTAAACAACGGAATTCTCAGTCGGCGATTTCCCCTGGTCTGCCAGCAGCGCATCCACGACCGTGGTTTGCCGACGGCATGGGGTGGCCGCAATAGGGAACTCCATTGGCCGGCTGCGGGAACGAAGAATCCTGCTGCCAGCAGGGGCATGCCACACCGGAAAACGTGGTTAATGGGCCGGAGAATCCCGCCCGAAATATCTCACAAATCTGAACAACAGGTGAAGCTAGCTGTTTCACATTGCTGCTATCCAGTAGCAACAAGAACGGTGTTTTCTACTACGGCTGTCAAGCTAAAAATATTTTCTGGGTCTCACACAAATGAATAATGTGGTGGATGAATTTCAGTGCTATGCAATATCAGGTAGGCACACCATACATCCCAAAGACTGGCGGATCATATTAAATAGTTCTTTCTTTCCCTAACAGAGGCTTGGCTCTACCAGAAAATCCCAACTATTTCAACAATTCGCAGTGGGGAATGACACTTGACTGGGAAACTGTAGATAACAAACTTAAATTAACGTTTGAAATAGTTTTCAGTTTGTATGAATTGTCCCAATGTTTCCATTCTATCTTAACTATTTAATCCACATCAGCAAATGTTTAATGCAGACTAAATGAAAAGAATAATGCTGTAAACGGATGAAGGAAGAGAAAAGTTGACTCTCTGACTGAACAGTTTGGGAAGGAATAAAACCCTTCTTAAAACTATTTATTGGTGTAAATATAAACTCAGACTCAAAATTGATCATTTTTATGCTTACGAAGAGGGAATGGTCACGGCATTCTGAATAAGTTTTATGCAAAGCTCTGAGATAGTAAGACCGTGCATTAATAATGCAATTCGGATCATGGCCCAGATTTCCATGGCGACAAGCCAAGGCGGTAGATATTTAAAAATGGGGGGTGGGACTTAATTCTGGGATTCCACCCCCATTCCTATTTTCAGCTATTTTTGCCAGCACGGGATAAAGGTGTGCGAAGCAAGCTCATACACAGCACTCCCACCATCGCCAATTCCATTCAAAGGTAGGCAGTTCAAACCCTGTCACAATTTTGATGGAGTTGGGCCCATTGCTATTGGACATGGTCACGGCGCATCACAAGAGTCATGACCACAGGGAAACTCTAGTCATTAATCAGGAACAATTCTGATTATAACTGGGCTGATGTGGCAGCACGGTGGTGCAGTGGGTTAGCCCTGCTGCCTCACGGCGCAAATGTCCCAGGTTCGATCCCAGCTCTGGGTCACTGTCCATGTGGAGTTTACACATTCTCCCCGTGTTTGTCTGGGTTTTGCCCCACAACCAAAAGATGTGCAGAGTAGGTGGATTGGCCACGCTAAATTGCCACTTAATTGGAAAAAATAATTGGGAACTCTAAATTTATATGAAATAAATAAATAACTGGGCTGATGTGCCAATAAAAAGATGCAATAATTCCAACTCACCATCCACCTACCTCCATTGCTGCCTCAGGCCTGCCGCCGCTAGCTTGCCTGCAGTCAATGCCTGCCTCCCTGACGGGAGGGGGAGAAGGCTGGGGCTTCTCCAGAATGAAGATAGGATCATGGGGTCAGGAAAATAACAACAAATCCTGGGCCGGGATTCTCCCCTATCCTGCGGGGCGGGGGGTCCCGGCGTATTGGAGTGGCGTCAACCACTCCGGCATCGGGCCTCCCCAAAAGTGTGGAATTCTCCACACCTTTAGGGGCCAAGCCCTCACATTGAGGGGCTAGGCCCGCGCCGGAGTGGTTGCTGCTCCGCCGGCCAGCGCGAATGGCCTTTGGCGCCCCACCAGCTGGGGCCGAAAGGCCCTCGCCAACCGGCGGTAGTCCGAGCATGCGCCAGTGTGTCAGCGGCTGCTGACATCATACGGCGCATGCGCAGGGGAGAGGGTCTCCCCCGGGGGGTCGGCGAATTCCGCCCCTGATACCTGCCTCCTTGATGCAAATCCAACCCCATGTTTGTGATTGTTATTGCACCGATCACATAAACAACATTTGTCATTGAAATAGCTGTTTATTAATTCATATTATATCAAATGATGGCTTATCAACATAATTAGTTATTTTGAGTCACAGAATCATGCGGTGGTCTTTAACAGAAAGATTTCTCAGTTCATTTGTAGTGGGTTGTGCAAGGAGTTCCCACGGTTATCAAACAAAACTTAGCCACTTTTATGGGCCCTGGGAGTTTCTCTCAGTTTAGTCCACATTTAGGACTCGACTAAATGGGAACAAAGACCGATTGCAAGGGCATTAGCCGCATTTTGCAGCGCCGACAAACACATGGCTATACACCGCGATTCGCCAAGGTCACACATAGCCTGATTTGTCCACTGGGGGGCTCCATTCGCTTGAAGTACCCAGTGTAGCGAGATTGTGATTCCAGTTTTAAATGGCTACCCGATCTCTGAGGCCCCTGAACCAATCCTCAACACCCCCCACCACCCAAATGCACTATGGGAGGGTCCACGCATTCCACCCAACATCCACACAGGGCACCCCTGGCCCAATCACATGTGTGCAAAAAATGGCAGCTTGGCACCTTAGAAGTGCCAACCTGGCACCATCCATGCCAGCTGAGAATGCCACCTTGGCAATGCCAGACTGGCTTTGTCAGGGCACCAAGGTAGCACCAGATATGCCAGGGCACAACACTGCCCAAAGGGTATGCAGCTGGGGACCACCAATCCTCTGGGAGAACCCCACAAGTGTCGTTCTCTCTGGTCCCCATTTGTGGACACCAGTGTTGAATGGCAGTCAGCAAAAGTCTCCAAGGCAAAGGGAATGAATCCCAAAGCATCAGGTACCTTGGGGATCTGCACATTAGAGACTTTTTAAAAAAAAAATCTTTTCATTGGCTTTTCTCATATTTATAAACGAACTGTCTCACTCTAATATGGAGATTTGCCAAAAAGTAATCCCGCCTACAATGGGTGGGATTGACATTGCAATATCTTGCAAAATTGCGTTGGATCTCCCGAGGTGTTGCAAGCCGAGTAGATCCTGGAAGCGGGTCTTCCGGCTTCTATCGGTCACGCTGCGCCACGGCGGGCTGTTTTCATGCGCAGTGTGGCCATTGGATCGAGCCTTTAGAATTTTTTTCAGCTCTAAGGAGCTGAACTCAAAGATTGGGGCCCCCTTTATCTCACCCCCCCCCCCTTCCCCCCAAGTGAGGACACCCCGTGATGAGTCACTGGGGGCCTAGCCCTCTTCAGATCGCCCCCCAAGCATGTGCCCTCACAGGCCTCCCCCCTTGCAGGACCCCCACCCATAACCCCCCAACCTCTCAGAGGCCTCTACTTACCTGCCCTGCACCCCCTCCCTTCATACCATCCCCACCCTGCTTTCAATGGCATGGCCCCCCTCAGGCACTGACCCTTGGCAGTGCCACCCTGGCACGCGGGTTGCTTGCACTGACACCCTGGCAAAGCTCCTGCCAGCTTGGCAGTACCACCTTGGCACCTTGGCAGTGGCAGGGTGGCAGTGCTAAGGTGCCAGCTTCACAGTGCCAAGGTGCGCACATTCCAGGGGAAGGGCCAGGGAGACACCCTGATCTGTCCTGACAACTAAGGTGCCTCCGATGGCCAAGTAGAACTCTCGGATGGAGTTCCACCTGGTCCACGTTTGTATAGACCAGTACTGAATGGCACCCGCTGAGGCCTTGCTGGGGAAGCCGTTAGATCCCAGGAGGCCGGTTTTTCCTGGGTATGCTCACCTATGTAGGTCTAAAATCTACTTCGGCGTGTGCCGTTGGTCACGGCCCTTGGGCAGGATACAGATTTTGAAGCCTCGCCGGACTTGGGTATATCTCGCAAGGCATAAAGGCTGCTGGGAAGTCCATGGGAGGCCTCTCCCGGCATCTACCGGCCACATTATTCTCTCGCTCGAGCTGCTAGATCACGCCCATGGAATTTTATAGCACAGAAAGAGGCCCTTCAGCCCAATGTGTCTGCATTGGCTATCTTTTTGAGGTCCCGTGGTCAAATTAGGGCTTTGGGGGAATGCCAAAAAGGTGGAGAGGTTTTTCACTGGTAAAAACAGCAACAAAAACAGAAAACATTTGAAATTCTCAGCAGATCTTTCAGCACCTGTGGATAGTGTTAAGAACCCAGCTGATGTTGCCTGTGAGAGTGTTTCAAAACACCAAAGGATATCTTGAAACATTAGTTCTTAATGATGCATTTTTGTTTGGAATAATTTGAGGGGGTGCGCTGCCGTACAACAGAGTGAGGAACCAGTACGGTCATTGTGCAAACAATTGAGAAAGAATATTGATTGATTGATTGATTTACTGTCACATGTACTGAAGTACAGTGAAAAGTATTTTTCTGTGGCTAAGGGAACGTACACAATACGTACATAGTAGACAAAAGAATAATCAACAAAGTGCATTAACATAAAGTACATCGACAAATAGTAATTGGTTACATTGCGGAATAAGGGCCAAACAAAGTAAATGTCCAAGAGCAACATAGGGCATGGAGAATAGTGTTCTGATTAGGGAAAAGATCAGTCCGAGGGAGAGTCGTTGAGGAGTCGAGTAGCTGTAGTGAAGAAGCTGTTCCTATGATTGGATATGCAGGTCTTCAGACTCCTGTATCTTCTCCCTGATGAAAGGGTCTGGAAGACAGAAAAGCCTGGATGGGAGAGGTATCTGACAATTCTGTCTGCCTTCCTGAGGCAGCGATGGGTGTACACAGAATCAATGGGAGGGAGGCAAGCTTGTGTGATGTGTTGGGCTGAGTTACCACACTCTGCAGTTTCTTGGGATCTTGGACTGAGCAGTTGCCATACCAAGCTGTGATGCAGCCGGATAGGTTGTTCTCTATGGCACATCTGTAGAAGTTTGTGAGAGTCGATGCAGACATGCCGAATTTCTTTAGCTTCCATTGGAAGTAGAGACATTGTTGGGCTTTCTTGACTGTTGCATCAATGTGAGTGGAGCAGGACAGATTGTTGGTGATGGTGACCCAAGGGAACGTAAAGCTATTGACCATCTCCAACTCCGAGCCATTGATGTAGATGGGGGTTGTGTCATGCTATGCTTCCTAAAGTCGATGATCAGTTCCTTGGTCTTTCCAGCATTTAGAGAGAGGATGTTTTCAGTACACCATGCAACCAAGTGATCTATCTCCCTTCTGTAGTCTGATTTGTCATTGTTTGAGATATGACCCACCACAGTCGTATCATCTGCAAACCTACAGATCGAATTGGAGTTAAATCTTGCCACAGAGTCGTGTGTGTATAGGGAGTACAGTAGAGGACTGAGCACATATCCTTGCGTGGTCCCGGTGTTGATGCCTATTGTGGAGGAGGTGCTGTTGCCTATCCTGAGAGAATGTTGGTGAAGAAGTCAAGGATCCAGCTGCACAGGGAGGGGGTCAAGTCCAAGATTGCAGAGTTTGGTTATTAGTCTTGTCATGACTAGCCGCTCGAAGTATTTCATGATAACATGTCAGGGCCACCGGTTGGTAGGAAAACAGCAAAAGAAACTAAAAAAACACAGAACAAAAGACTAACATACATTATGACCTTTTAAAACTATTTTATTCAAGGCATTTTCATATAAACAAACAAAAGCAGAACAACCAAACAGCTTTCGAAACACCCACTCCCCTTCCCTGATCCCCTAATGCCACCCCCATCTCACATCCTCCCTTCCCCATTTTAACCCCCTTACACCCTCACCCCACTGCTGATCCCTCAAACCTCCTTAATGAAATCAATAAAACGGATTTGGGCAGCACGGTAGCATTGTGGATAGCACAATCGCTTCACAGCTCCAGGGTCCCAGGTTCGATTCCAGCTTGGGTCACTGTCTGTGCGGAGTCTGCACATCCTCCCCGTGTGTGCGTGGGTTTCCTCCGGGTGCTCCGGTTTCCTCCCACAGTCCAACGATGTGCAGGTTAGGTGGATTGGCCATAATAAATTGCCCTTAGTGTTGGGTGGGGTTACTGAGTTATGGGGATAGGGTGGAGGTGTTGACCTTGGGTAGGATGCTCTGGAACACACCTGGAACATGTCGGCGTGATTCGTGGGCCCCCCACCCTCACACGATCCCACACCTCTCCCCCACCCCTTCAAAGAACCTACTCATCCTCGCCACTGTCATATGCCCGATGTATTACTGAAAACTGGATGAGGTTAAGCCTTGCACACAACAAGGACGCAGTCACCCTCCGTAAGGACTTTGCACAAGTCTCAGCCCCCACCTCACCTCCCAATTCCTCCTCCCCCTTCCACTTTATATTTCCCACCAGGGCTCCCTCCCAATCTACCAACTCCTTATAGACATCGGACACCTTCCTCTCCCCTATTTCATTCCTTGACAGCACCTTGTCTTGCAACCTCAGGAGAGCAGCCCTGGAAAAGACGGCACCTCTCTCCTTACAAAGTCTCGGACCGTAGGTACCTAAAGCCATGACCCCTGGACAACTCGTACATTTCCTCCAGTCTTCCAACTTCGCAAAGCTGTCCCCTATAAACAGATAACCAAATCACTCAATCCCTTCCTGCTGCCACCCCTGAAACCTAGCATCCAACTCCCCCGGCGCAAAGCGATGGTTGTTGCAGATCGGTGCCCATTCCGTGGCACCCTCCAACCCCAAATGCTGTCTCCACTGTCCCCACACCCTTAGCCTCACCACTGGGCCCATGGAGTACCTGCCAGTGAGAACGGTAGAGGTGCCAACAACAAAGCCCTTAAAACATGGTCCCCGACACGATACCGTTTCCATCCGACCCCACGACCCATTTCCTAACCATAGCGATATTCGCCACCCAATAGTAATTCACCACATTCAGCAGCGCCAGCAACCCCCCATCCCCGTTCCAAGAAAGCCCCCCTAACCCAAGAGCTCTTCCCCGCCCACACAAATCCAGATATCAGCATATTGACCTTCTTAAAAAATTACTTGGGGACGAAGATTGGGCGGTTGCAGAACGCAAATAGCAACCTTGGCAAGACTGTAATTTTTGCTGTCTGCACCCGCCTTGCCAGTGACAGCAGCAGCACATCCCATCTCTTGAAATCTACTCCACCATCCGAGCCAGGTTCAACTTGTGCGACTGCGCCCAGCCCCGCGTCATCTGGATACCCAAGTATCTAAAATGCACCCCCATCTCCCTAAATGGCAACTCCCCTGACCTCTTTACCTGTCCTCTAGTCTCAATCTGGAACACCTCGCTCTTACCTCATGTTCAGCTTGTATTCCGAAAACTGGCCAAATTCCTCTAGGTTCCCCATGATGCTTTCGATACTGCCAAACAGGTCTGAAATATACAGCAACAGGTCATCCGCAAACAATGAGACTCTGTTCTCAACATCGCCCCGCTCAATCCCACTCCAGTCCCTTGATGCTCTAAGTGCAATTGCCAGTGGCTCTATCGCCAAGGTGAAGGGATCCAGGGAGAGTGGCACCTCTGCCTTGTCCCATGATGCAGCCCGAAGTACCTCAAACTCACTCGGTCCATCCGCATGCTCGCGACCGATGCCTTTATACCGCAGCGGAACCCAATCTACAAACCCCTGCCCGAACACAAACTGACCTTACACCTCCAGCATTTACTCCCACTCCACCCGATCAAACACCTTCTCTCCATCCATTGCCACCTCCTGCCCCTCCGACAGCATCATGATTACATTAAGCAGCTTCCTCACTTTCATGGACGATTGCTGCCCCTTCATAAAACCCGTTTGACCTTCGCCTATCAGCCCCGGGATGCAATCCACGATTCGCAAGGCCAACACCTCCGCCAACAGCTTGGCATCTACATTCAATAATAATATTGGGCGGTACGGCCCATACTGCTCTAGATCTTTATCCTTCTTTAATATCAGGGTGGTGGAAGCCTCAGCCAATGTAATGAAAGAATGAAAGTCGCTTATTGTCACGAGTAGGCTTCAATGATGTTACTGTGAAAAGCCCCTAGTAGCCACATTCCGGCACCTGTCCGGGCAGGCTGGTACGGGAATCGAACCGTGCTGCTGGCCTGCTTCAAAAGCCAGCAATTTAGCCGAGTGAGCTAAACCAGCCCCTATGTAGGGGGGAGCTCCCCCCTCTCTCTTGCTTCATTATACGCCCTCACCAGTATTGGCCCCAGGTCCGCCCCAAACTTTTTGTATAACTTCACAGGGAACCCGTCCGGCCCCTGGGCCTTCCATGCCTGCATCGTCCCCATACTCTCCATCACCTTCCGCAGCCCAATTGGGCCCAGTCCCTGAACCAGCCCCTCTCCTTTACTTCAGGAAACCCCAGCCCATCCAGGAACCGCCTCATCCATTCTCTCCCCCCCCCCCCCCCCCCCCCCTCCACCAGATGCCCCCCACCCCACACCCCGCCTGACCAGGAGCTCAAATTCATATAACCTTCTATAACACACCACAAACATGCCATTCACCCCCTCTGGATCCATTAGCACCTTACTTTTATCATCCCTCACTCTGCCAATCTCCCTCACTGCCTCTTTCTTTCTCAACAGATAGGCCAAAATCCTACTTGCCTTCTCCCCATACTCATACACTGCCTCTCAGACCCTCCGTAACTGCCCCACCGCCTTCCCCGCAGACACTAACCTGTAGCCATCTGAGATGGCCACCTGCAAAGGACCATAGGAATTGTGGCCAACCCAGTACTCAGATAGACACAGAGCTTGTGTGTATTTGCAAACCAGGCAGCTAGACCTGATCGAAACCCTTGCTCGTTTGCATTTTAATGGCCCATTTCCCCAGAACAATAGGACTGCACTCAAGAAACCGATACAGCCCCAGACTGATCGGTGCCACTCCCTTTACTCAGAGAGCCTAACTGCCAAGATCAATGACTGCTAAGGACCCGCCCAGCCACCAAGGCACCCGCCCCTTTCTTGGCCAAAATCAAAGGAAGTGATCGAAGCCTGTCGAATTATTGGGTCCAAGATTAAGGACCGCCCCAAAGAGCGCAAAATCCCAGAGGGATAAAAGGGGGCACAGCCATGTGTTCGGCCTCTTTTGGACCCGGCCTGTGCCAACCTTCTTTTGGACAAGGACTGTGCCAGCCTCCTTTGAATCCGGCCTATGCCAGCCCAACTGCAGCATAACGACCAGACAGCCAAGTTCAAAACCACAGATTGCTACCTGACGGTTGAGCCCAGCAGAGACAGAGCCACTTTTTCAAACCAGCCACGTGATCAAGATAAAGGCCTTATCCACTTGCACAGTGCCGGGTCGCCTGAAGTTGAGTATAGGTTATTTAAGTTGATAGGTGTAGTTTAACTTGTAGTATATTGTGCTTGCATGTCGAAGTAAACCTTGTGTGTAAATAAACCATCTTTGAACTTGAACTGACTAACTGGTTGTGTGGTCATTTGACCGATATACGGGAAAGCCTTGTGGTTCAGTAAGAGAAATAGAAACACCCACAGTATTGGCGACGCTGTTGGGACATAACATCATATCATAAAAAGAGCCTCAGTATCATATTGGCGACTCGAAAGCGCAACATTATTATAGTATTCCGATTGGCAACATTATTGGTGACGTTGGTGGGATAGTATTCCATTAAATTGGCAACAAACCAAAGCTCCATCTGGAGCCTCTGCCTCTCCTTCAACAGCCTTGCCTTGGCGACTCCAAGTATCACCTGAATACCTTCAAATTTCATTCATCAGTCTTGCCATCTCCATCTGCTCTGCTTTCTCCCTGTGCGCCCGAATGGAAATGAACTCCCCCAATCACCGTCTTGAGTGCCTCCCACAGCGTGGTGGCCATGACCTCCCCCGTATCTTTTCATTTGACATATCCCAGAATGGCAGCACTCCCCCACTCACACATTCCTCATCTGTCAATAACCCTCACATCCTGCCCCCAATGTGGCCATTGCCCCAACCCAGGCCACCCACAAATTCACCCAGTGTGTGTGGTCTGAAACCAGAACCGCTGAATACTCCGAGTTGACCACCCTCACCAGCAATGTCTTATCTTGCACGAAAAAATATATCCGGAGGAGCACCACGTGCACATGGGAGAAGTATGAAAACTCCTTCATCCTCGGCTACCCAAACCTCCACTGGTCCACCTCCCCCCCCCATGTGCTCCATAAACCCCCTCAACTCCTTCGCCACTGCCTACACTCTCGACAGCTTAGTATTTGGCTGGTCCAAGCTCAGTTCTATAACCGTATTAAAATTCCCCCCCCACCCCAATAATCGGCCGGTGAGAGTCCAAGTCAGAAATCTTCCCTCACGCCCGCCTCATAAAATATAAATCATCCCAATTTGGGGCATAAACATTTACCAGAACCACTGGTAGACCCTCTAACTTTCCACTAACCGTCACATAACTGCCCCCCCCCCACCCCTCCAGGATGGGCCACAATACTTACCACCTCATATGCTACCCGCCTATTCACCAACACTGCCACCCCCTAATCCTGAATGAAACACCTGCCACCCATCCCCTCCGCAACCTCGTCTGGTCCCCTATCTTCAGGTGCATCTCCTGCAAAAAGGCCACATCTGCCCCCTTGCCCTCCACCATCTTTTCCTGAGGTACTGCACGAAGACTCTCCTGCTTCAGCACCTCTTTCGTTCTTGTCCCACTCTTTGTGCATGCATCCATCCACCAGCCACAACAGAGGAGTAAACTTCTCCAGGTACTCCAGCACCTGTTGCTCTCATATACTTTGCCCTTTGGATGGGAAAAAGACCAAAGAAAATCTGCCTTGAGCGGGAGCAACCAAATGTGTGGCCACCCACTCCATGGCCATCGTTGGAAGTCTATGACATTTAACTCTATTGATAACTAAACACATTGTTTAATGTGAAGTCACTTCTTGTTCCCAAAATATACCCATGTTCCCTGAACGCACTGAGAAACCCCCTTTACCAAGCAACATTTGATGTTACTAACTCTATAAGTCAAATCTAGCTAATAGTTACCACATGATACGGTTTAGGTGACCAAGTATGGGAACACTCTCGTCTTGGTTCATCGAAGACATAAAACTGTATCTTTCAGAGGAGAGTATCTGCAACCTTCTTTAGCACTAAATGCTAGCTGGGAGAGGCCTCCGTGGCTTGGACCATAGATGGAACTGGGCTGTCTGGTTGTTAGATGGCGAACTAACCTCCATCCCCAGTGAGGGTGCTGTAAATTATATTGCTCAGTGTCTGGATTCCACTGTCTACCTCACTCAAAATCCTGGCCTTTAAAAGTTACCATTCATTTGGTGAACAATGTTTCTGAAATGGCACTTCAATATCTCTAGACTCCTGCTAATCTCGTTACTGGGAAAATCACATTTCATTATTCCTCTAGGTGCCTGTTAGTGTTGCTACTTTTCTGTTCGTTTATTTTCAGCTCAAGTTCACAGTTAATCTCGTTAACTTTCCACATTCCTGACAATAGAGATACCGAGTTATCATTCCAAGTCTTTAACCTTTCATCACTGATCATTAATCTTGTTTGTTTCTCGCGCCACAGATGCTCCCAAAACAGCTCTTGTTGTTTTTATTTCCAATTTCCAGCATCCGCAGTATTGTGCCCCTGTGAAAAGTCTGCGTACGAATGTACCAACACTATTCTCACTACTCCACCTAGTGTCTGCAACAGTTGCAAACCTAGACCCCTCTCGACAGATCATCTATAGCATAATTGATGTAAGGGTTAAACCGGAATCAGAAAGAAAATGGAAAACAGCGGATACAAAGAAACAGACAATATAAAAACAATTTGAGGGGTGAACAAATTGTCACTGCAAAGTGTTCCCTGTAATACAGAAAGTAATGATTTCCAATAAATTCTGCCCAGTCAAATACCATTGGAAATCAAAATTCAGACCATAATATTAACGCATAGTCTTTTTTTGTTACGCTTTTAATTTTAATTACTTCTCCATGTACGTTCATTGAAATCCAGCACATAAGTTACAACACGTACAACGCTGTAACTTGGGAGCAAACAAATGTACAAATATTAGTCTGCCAACAGACTGTGAACATTATAAGCACATTCATCCCAATGCTGTAGAATAGACACATTGCAAAAACATCTTTGCCCTGTCTCTGTCTACTTTCTAAAATGAATGTGATAGAAATTCTGCATGGAACCTTGTCAATTAGGGGGCGAATTTTCCCACCCCCCCATCCTATCCCACAGAAAAAATTTGTTTGGCAGCTTGCCGAGTTTATAAGATGCTGCCAAAGTACACTGGGGCTGGCCTTTACAAGATGAGAGTGAGGCTTCTCCATCGGGCACATGGCTGGGACTGAGTAGTCACATTAGTGGCCATTGCTGGGACTACAAGCAGTCTATATGAGAAGAACCATGGATGCCAAGGATAAGCGGTAAGTTTTGGTTACGGAGGATCGGGAAATCCTAGGTGGGAGGGCGGGCCAGACTTTGAGGCCGGTTCAGGTTTAAGGATAAAGGTTTTGAAAGAGGCACAAAAGTAGGATAAGATCTCAGGGGTGTTGGGGGAGATACCAGATATCCAATGCCCCAACTCTGAGGTGCCATCCTGCCATCCATCCCTGAGGTGGGGAAAAGTATGTTGTCATTTTCTAACCCTATCCGCATCTGCCAGCCTAAAAATTGAGGATTAGTTGCATAAGGCCTTCAAGTGGCCAGTAAGTGGTGAACGGATGGGTTTTCAAGCCAAGGCCTTGCTTGCCCAACCGTGAAATTGTACCTGGGTATAGGCAAGCTGGTTCCTGGGAGGGAGTCCCATCCATTCAATTTTATGGCCCCTCCCCATCACCTCAGAACACGCTTTGGGGAAAGTGTAAAATTCTGCTCCAGAGGATTTTGGATGCTCCATCGTTGAATACATTTAAATGCTGGGATAGGCAGATCTTTGGTCTCTTTGGGTGTTAAACGATATGAGAAAGTGAAGTTGAGGCAAGGGGTCTGGCATTATCATAATGGATAGCGGAGCAGTCCCAAGGGGGTGTAAGGTCTTGTCCTGCTTCTATTCCTTGGGTTCTTATCTTCTTATCACGATCCTGGGACTTGCAACAGTTTCGCGGATGATCAATCATATTCAGCTGCGACATTCTCTCCTTCACTCCATCAGAAGGTCAGGCTTGGAACTGTCTGTCAAGTATTCAATTAGGCCCTTTACCCCTCCCCCCCATAATCCCATTGCCTGCTCCAAATTCCCTTCCAGAACTTACTATTGACCTTTTTATTGCAAACATTTCCTATGGAGGTAGGTAAGGTGCCAGCAGCTTGTTAATAAAATGTTTATAACCTTTTTGGACTAGTCTCAGGCTTTCCTGTTAGGCACGCGCACCCCATAGTTGGCATTCGTAGTGTTATTGAAGGCTTAGATGAGATGATTGAGCTTCCCTCATTTGAAGTGATACTTAGGTGTATAGATGTTGTCAACACCAGTCTGAATGATATCCAGGTCCTCCTGAAGGCTATCAAGGGTTGCCTTATTATTGAAGTAGTTTTTGATTTGAGCTCAGCATTGGAGAGCATGGACTTCCTCGAAGTAGCAATCAGGATCGGAATGCCACACTGCGCTTACCTTTATTCCTTGAAATCTTTCTAATCCTTTATCGTCATACCTCCAATTCAGGCTGAGCGAGAACTGTGAAGGGTTGTACAGTCCTGAGGCCTACTGTTGAGTGCTTCACAGTTAGACCAGTTGCTGTAAACTAAGTAGGTTTCAAGGTGGAGCGACTCTCAAGCCAGAGAGAGATTGGCTTGTCTGGTAAGTGGTTAGAATTTGGGGAGTGAGGAGGTGGGGAGTGGAGGTTGTCAAACACTTGCCGGGAAGGGGGCAATCAGTCGGTTTGGGGAAGGGGGTTCAGTCAGTTTGTAGGAGGCATTCCAATCCAGAGAAGAGGGGTTCGGATAGTCGGGGCATGTTGGGGAGTTGGGGGGCTTTTTCGGGCACTTGGGGTATTGAGCATTCAGGGGTGGTTGGCACTTGAGAAGACAGCAATTGGGAAGTGAGTGTTGGGCAGTCAAGGTTGGAGCCAACAGTCTGCGGAGGGTGGGGCGGAGTCATCCAGTTGATGGGGGAGGGGATGTCTGATCGGGTCGGGCCTGGGGAGGTGGGGGTGAGAAGAGGATTAAAGGGAGCCTCCTGGGGGTTTGTGTGGGAATCGCTTGGGTTGGGGGGAAGTCCTGTGGGGGCGTAGTTGAGGGAGGGTGGGGATGTCCCATGGTGGGTGATCATCGTGGAACTGGGGAAGTCTGGAGTTATGGGTGGGATGTCCCGTGGGTGGTTGATGTGAGTCAGTACAATAGTTACCCAGAAGCTGGAAATGGTTTTAATTCTTCTAATTTTTTCTGGGTAACTATTGATTTAAGACAGCTGGAACCATCCAAAGTCACAATTACCATTACGTTAATTGCCTATTGGAATTTGCACTTCCAAACAAACTTTACCTGGGAACCTCTGGGGTAAAGGGAGGGTTGGGGTTCCCCAGCACATCTTTGGGGTACCTCCCAATTACACCACTCAGGAGCTCAGCAGTTACAGTCCATTGTAAACAAAACACAATTTGATTCTTTTCTTGCGGCCATTTAGAAAATACTTACTGACCATATTTCGAAGGAACTCTTACAAAATTATGTCCACATTTTTTCTGTGAAGGCATACATTCTTCCCCTACCTACAACACCCAGCACTCTTCAGTGGCAATGAAGTAATAAATATCTCACTCAGTGGGAGCAAGCCCAGTTCAAAGTGACTGACCTCCAATACTTTGGGACACCAATTGTACTTCAGTAAGTTTCTCAAAATAAGTACCTCATTATTCCAACTAACCATTCTTAGAATTCATTTGTAACTAGATAATACCCTAATAAAACGTCCATGTGGGTATCTTGCTCTTTGTTTGTGAGTGAATATTGACAATAAAAGATATTTCTCAAATGGAAGATGTTTGCAAATGTCAAATACACGGTTTAAAGTTTCAGTATTTAGTTATATCTAAGGCACCTCGTCCATGTGTGTGGCACTATTATCGGGTTTGAATTATTATCCATTTAGCTCACTGTCTCAGGCATATCCTGACAAAATAGGTTTTCTGTAAAATGCAAAACAAAACTCTTTTCTCTGTCTGAGCTGATGTTCTAATTCCAGAATATTCGAGCTGACGAAATCCGAAGTGAGCTGACAGATCTGACTGCTGGGTGACCTTAAGAATTTGACGACAGGAAGTGTGTTAGGCGAGGGTGAAACAATTGGAGATGACAGTTTGTTTGTGGTTACAATCTGTGCTGGTGACACCAGCAGGAATTGACACCTGAACTGACTGGGGATCAATAATATCCGTTGGACATTTGCATTTCCCACTCTCAATCTGTACACCGCTCAAATATAGCTGAACCAATGGATGGGCCCGTGAGGTAAATTTTTAAAATATTTGTTCCTGGGGAGTCGACCACTCAACTATGAGCGCTCTCAGTGCCAACCAGCAAGACTATGACTCAGTGATTGCATTATCCAAATAAATGGGAGAGACCATCATTTTCAGAGAGTTTTAAATTTCAGCATTTTGGTGAGCTGACAAACAAGCTAGTTTATTGTGCTGACAATGGGAAAGCCAAGAATGCACTTAGGAAGAACCGATTTTCTTCGAGCATTAAAGGACCAGCGAGAAAAAAAGCTGTTATCAAAGACCGACTGTACACATGTCAATTTCATATCCTTGGCCCACAGACAAATTCAGCACACAGCTTCTGTCAGTGCCATTTGTGATCAAACTCTGTTATCAGTCATCTCGACTAGTTATCTTCAATTCAGCACAACCTTAGCTTCTGCCACTTGCAGCAGCCTGTCATTTGCAGTAGCGGTGAGGCTTTGACATGGGCTATTTCTTTTTTTCTGGCACCGTTTCCACTAACAAATAATAAGAAATAAAATGGGAAAACCTCTTCAATGCCCGGCTTTGTTTCTGGAATACGTCTCCAATGCGGAAAGGGACTCAAATGCGTCAGGATTTGCTTTGCTGCCTGAGACATTAAGTGGTTTGACAGTCACATTCATCTTTATGTTCTAGATTTGTCCCTCCCCTTTCCAGCAATCATTTTTATTCTCCATGCTTCTTTCAAATTTTCTAGCCTGGAGTTTGGACGTTCTGGACAAATTGCTACTGAGAAATGAGCAGATATGGTGCTTGCAGTACCGTTAGCCGATTTGTATTTCAGCCTCCTAAAACAGACCTCCACTCTTATCGGGTGTTGGTCATCATTCAGTGTGTTTTACTGAAATCTTTGTAATCTTGAGCAGGTCAACGTTATTTACTGATAAACAACAAGAATGATGCACCTATGCACAGTAAAGGCTTCAAGGTTAGAGCTGACCTCATGCTTGTTTGTGCACACAGCTCTGTCCAACAATAGACTGACCCCTGGGTGCAAGTCAAGTGTTCTCTGACATCTTACTGTGTACCTGGTCCCTATATGCACCAGTTCCTTACACTGCATCCACCATAGAAAATAATTCCTTCAGAAAAGCCAACCGACATCTCCAAAATGTACCCTTGAAGGCCTGCTGAGTTTCACTGATAGTTAAAAATAGAATTTGCACTCAAGTCCTTATGGCTGAGTGACCAATAAACTACCACAAGTGGTGGAAAGCAGTTAAAAAATAAAGCTGTGCCACCTCCCAGAAAATATATAGGCCGGGATTCTCTGAAATCCCGGCCAAGTGTTGACGCTGGCAAATAAACCGGCGTGAGCGACGCAGGCGTCAACGGGCCCCATGCCCTGGCATTCACCCCTTCCAAGGGGGCTAGTATGGCGCCGGAGTGCTGTGCGCTCGAACGGCGGTGCGACATGGCCGGCCCGTGTCCACGCATGCATGCCATGGCCGGCGCAGGTCCGCGCATGCACGCCACGGTCGGCGCAGGTCCGCGCATGCGCGCCACGGTCAGTGCGGGTCCGCTCATGCGCGTGAGTTGACATGAGTATATAACGTTGACCTGCTCAAGATTACAAAGATTTCAGTAAGACACACTCCATGACGCCCCCTCGGGCAATATGACGGAGCCCTACAGGGGCCCGGCAGGGAGGAACATAGGCCCCCCCCCGTAATTAGCCTGCCCGCCGATTGATAGGCCCCGATCGCAGGCCTGGCCACCGTGGAGGCCCCCCCCAGAGCCGGAGCCCCCAGCCCCCCCCCCCAGGAGGGCCCCTGCAGCCAGAACTCCGAGGCCCCTCCGGTAAGGACTATACGTAACCCATGCCGGCGGGACTCAGCGGAACTCGGCAGGCATTTGGCCCGTCGAGCGCAGAGAATCGCCGGGGGGGGGGGGGGAGCGCTTTCAACGGCCCCCGACCGGTCCGGTGGCGACCCCGCGGGCGCGATTGCCGCCACTTCTCCGGTCGCCGGATTATCGGCGGCCCGGCGTCAGAGCGGTGTGGCGCAACTCTCGCACCCCTCCGCCGATTCTCCGACTCGGTGCAAGATCGGAGAATCTCGGCCCTAATAAAACATATATTCTTTCAAACTGAAGGTTCTGAACAGTTTATAAGTTGGTATAACCGCAGCAAATTCGCACTTTGTGGATCAACCTATCAGTCGTTCAGGCTCTCATGGACAAAGGGAATTCACATTAAATTTCACTCCAAACATGGAGCCAGGCAAACAACCAACCACACTGTGGCCAGTCCCAAGCCCGGCCTCTCATAGAATGTTAAATGGCACCCCGCCATGATGCTATTACCCTTGGCATCTCCTTCATGGATCCACTGAAGCAAATCAAGGCTGCCATTTGGTCAAGAAATCTGGTGCTGCCTGTTCAGGATGCAAACTAGTATCAAATTTTGATCACTTGTTTTTCATCTTTGAAATCAGGACCCATTTCTGCAAGAACATTTGGTGACGGCAGCCTTTTACTGGTGTGGCCTTGCTCCAATATTTTGTACCATCCTCTCATAATTACTGAATCTTTGCAATGGTAACGTTTCCTTCGATCCAATGCTGCAATTTTAGTTTTCTTTTTCTAAATCACAGTGACAGCAGCTCTTTGCCTGTTATTTCCAATCCTTCCACGATGTGACCTCCAGACAGCCACCACATTGATCCCACTGTTCCGTAATCAGGCCACAGAACAGCACAACTCTTGGGGTCTTGGTTATGTGGAGGGGGCAGATGCTGAAAGGAGTCTCTCTGGACGTTTTGATCAAATAAGGTATCAGAGGTCCTCAGAAATGAGTCAACTGCACACTGCACACAGCAGGATTCAGTGATTTATTGGAAAATAACTCAGGTAGAGCTCACACTGCTGCAGATTAGGCAGTGTCATTTGTGTCTGAGTTTACTGGATGCTCTATCGTCTGCTAGACTTTTGAAACAGAGATATTTGCTGTACTTTTTCATGCTATCATTTACTACAAATGTATCCGCAATGTGTCACATTGGATGAGACTGTACATCATGTCTGTACATCATGTAAATCATGACATCTGAACATCCATTCTCCCCGTGTCTGCGTGGGTTTCGCCCCCACAACCCAAAAAAATGTGCAGAGTAGGTGGATTGGCCACGCTAAATTGCCCCTTAATAGAAAAAATAATTGGGTAATCTAAATTTTAAAAAAAAAATTGACATCTGAACATCATGATTGTACATCATAGGTCGGCACGGTGCCACAGTGGTTAGCACTGCTGCCTCACAGCTCCATGGTCCGGGTTCAATTCCGGCCTCAGATGACTGTGTGTGGAATTTGCACTTTCTATCTGTGTACAGGTTAGGTGGATTGGCCATGCTAAATTTCCCCTTCTTGTTCAAAAGGTTAGGTAGGGTTACTGTGTTTCGGGGATAGGGTGGAAGCGTAGGCTAGAGTGGGGTGCACTTTCCAAGAGCCATTGCAGACTTGATGGGCCGAATGGTCTTCTGCACTGTAAATTCTATGATTCTATGAAGTTGAACCTGTACTATTGTGTCGCTAATATCCGGGATAGAGCTTGCTGGAAGTTCAGAAGCGGAGGGCAGAATCACAGTGACAGCAAAAGAAAGGATCTTGTTTATAGGAATGGCTGATACCACGTAACCCACACTTCTTCACGTGATGTCTGTGGATAACATGTAGATTACATCTGAGCTTGTTCAGCAGTTCCATCAGGTGCGCGACTTCGCAGATTGCAATACTTAGCGCATCAGAAAGTACCCGGTGCAGGAATTCATTGTCAGCTCGCAGCTGGCACAGTCAGCAGCAATGTTTTGGCCCTCTGAGTTTCCACAACTGCATTGAATACATGGAGTGAAGAGCAGCTGCAATGGGAAAGAAGGGCTTGCTTCAAGCACCATTTATATTATTCTCCAGGATAGCCCATTGCACTCGGCTTGACATTGTAGTCTGGATAGGAATTAACCTTTGCTCTGATGTAGCACGTCACCCTGGGAGGACAGGAGAGAAAAAGCAAAGGGTGAAAGAAAGAGAGTTAAGGAGATCCACTCCAATATGTCCCATGTTCGAAAAGAGCAAAGCAAATCAGGTGGACTATGTTGTCTCCTAGAAGAAAGACCCTTGACCATCTGAGTTCCTAACCCACAACAGATGAATTCCAAACTCCACCCCACCATTCATCATCACCAATAATCGTACAACTAACATGCCCCCATTCCACAAATTTCAAAGAACTTGCACAAGAGGTAAAATGGTTTAAAACCAATCGTCTCTGACATGACTGATAAATTTGGGAATCAATGCACACAGCACCAGAAGGCTCACGACAATAAGCCTTATACCCTTCCTCACTTTTACGATCTCCTTTCCCTCATGACTTCTTTTTGTTGGCCAACCTCATTTATTTGTAAAAACAAACTTTATTTTGGAGAGAACTCAACAGTTTGCCATGGAGCCGATTTAAATTTCCAGCCTTTCCACTCAGTGACTCAGTGCACAACAACATCACAAGGAATGTTAATACATTTCCAAGTCGGCAGATGGGGAAAGGAACTGACTAGGTGACCTGTTATAGGCAGTGAGCAGTGAGATTGCATACTGGCACAGCAATGAGTTATATTTAGATTTCTGTATGATCTCGGGTGCCTGTGAGTCACAAAATGAGACTCTTGAATTGGGGCTTTGTAAAATGATTGAAGAGAATTGCAGTTATTCCTAACCCATTTGGATTCCTACCTTATTTACATATTGAAACCAGCCACGCGGCGGATATTATCCAAATAGACGAAATAAAACTGCCAGTCTCAAGAAATTTCGTACCTCATCATAAGATGGGAACTCCAAAATGCTTGAATGAAACCACTGGTGAAGTGTCAGAATCAATTTTGGAACCGGACTGTGATAGCCCTCACTCATTGATCTCCCAGTGGGGTTCATTGAGTACGAGTTCCCATAGTAACGGGCTGAGGCCTATCGTGCTGGGACTCGTTATCGAGCCTTTTAAATACCGTCCCAGACCCGGACGGGGAGTTCCTGTCAGTCCCAAGTTGAGACACTTGTTTTGTACGCTGTGGGTGTGGCTTTACTTTTGAGATGAGGTAAATTTGGTTTTAACTTTTATTTTCATGTCTCCTGGATTACTACACTGGCCAATGGGTTATGAAACTCCAGGTGATAACCAAAATAAGTATAACTGCCTAAAATTAAGTGGCAGTTGCAGTGTTCAGTGATCCAAGCTGAAGATAAGCTTCCTCATGAAAGACCCTTCTATGAGGGCCACGAAGAATCCAGCACGAATTTGTGAAACCAAAAAGAAAAGAACTTTATTTACAATAACATATACCCAGCAGCAGTACTTCACCACTGCTTCCTACCCTAGCTGGTACCACACTGGCCGGCTCTATTTATACAGGTGAAACTGCGAATCATTTCCCTGCCCCCCTCATTGGGGGAGCTCACACAACACGTGAGTAGCTCACACTCTTGAGGTGTTGGAGGGGAATCTGTCACTGAGCTCCAGCTACTTTTGGCTGTAACCCAGCTCCCTGACCTAGTGTGTTATTCTGTATGCTGGCTTCCTTTTCTGGACTTTGAAGCCTTTTCTGGACTTTCACTTTCACTGCTCCTTCCTCTGATTGTGCTAGTGAGGTGGAGGGGTGTTTTCCCACTCTCTCTCTCCTCAACCACATGCTGCCTTTCCTTTTCCAGTGAATTGAGCTGCTTGCGGGCGCCTCTTCACCGACGGAGAGCTGTTGCTGGAGCTGGGGGAGGGTGAGGGAGGGGAGCATGCGCTGGCTTGAGTGCTGGTGGCTTTACCTTGTACTTAATTGTTTGTTCAGTTTCTTGTGGTTGCTCTGTATTTTGTCTTTTTTTTTATTGAAAAGCACGTTCTCTCCCTCTCTCTTCTGCCATGCCCCGATTCGGTCGGTGCTTTTCTGGTGGTCTGTGCTGCTCATTTGGGTGCCTTTCCACCCATATGGGGCTACCGTTTGGGCCTGGGGGGTGGAGGGATTTAGGAGGTTGGGGATTGGTGGTGGTGGTGGTGGTGGGTGTGTGCTGGCTTGAGAGTTGGTGATTTTGTATTTTTCTTGGTGTCTTGTAAATGATTTTCATGACTGTCTTCAGCATGTTGTTGATTTTTTTTGTATTCTTGAGTTGTCGATAAACTTTTTTTTATAAATGTTTTTATTCTCCATTTTCACATTTTCCTCCAAAATTTACACCCCACCCACAAACAGTAAATGGTAACAAATACAAAATCCATCCCCTTAACAAGAACAACGATCCCATCCTCCCACCACCCCAAACAACGGCCCACCTGTCAATATATGCATCCAATAAAACAAACCCTCTCATGGTGGAAACAAAGAGCAAAGGAGAAAAAGGAAAAAGGAGTCCGGGACCGCCCATGGTCACCATAGAGACCACTCCCCCCCCCCCCCCCCCCACACACACACACTCAATGCCGTCCAACCTCTGAAAGAGTGCCGTACTTGATAGTCCTCAACCAATAATATTCAGGCAGGTTATAACACACCTGTTTGTATTTTGAAGCTTTCCAGTGAGAGAAAAGTTATTTGTCTGCATTCCCAGTGCCTCGGAGAGTGGTACTGTTTGTCTAGCAAATCAGGATTGCCAGGCAGCCAAAATTATCGTTTAAAATTCATGGCACAGGGTGATCATTGAATTCTGCCCAGAGTCCCGAAAACAAGCAGCCAAAGTGCTCTTTTAAATCTACTCCAACTCTTTATTGAATGCCAACTGATCATTCAGCATAAAGCAAGAAGTAGGCACCAATGAATCTCAGGCCAGTCGACAAGTATCTCCTGTACATGGTCTTGTGCAGGAAAGGATTATCCAGTGAACCCATACAAAACAGATTTACCCTTTCAGCCTGAAGTATACGTAGCATCTCTCGGCTGTTGGAACGTGTGCCAGCTCTTGCAGACATAAACACATGAATGCCTCTGATAGTTTAAAACCAACAACCTTGGCACTCAGTTAATCAGTGAAACCCACTGGAGACTGTTGTCAGTTTATCTTCGGAATGATCACTGAGATGTAGGTTTGTCCAAAAATAACTGTTATTTTTATTCACAACTAAACTAGGGCCAGAACTTTAAGGCGTGTCTCCCCCCCAGTAGATCCAACGTGGTGTTAGAAGCAACAGGAACTCATTGTGGAGGATGGTGTCTTCCTACGGGGAGCGAGCATTATCATCCCTCAACCTGATCGAGAGATGATTCCACAGGATTTGCATAGTGGACACCTTGGAACCTCGAAGATGAAGGAGCTATGTGTGGTGGCCTGGAATTGACAGATATCGAGAGGATAGTAAAACAGTGCGTGGCATGCCAGAAACACCAGAAGCTTCCTCCATTGGCCTCAATCCATTCCTGGGAATGGCCTGGGTTCACACGCCGACTGCATTAGGGCATTCATGGTGTCCATGTTTCTAGTCCTCCTGGATGCCCACTCCAAGTGGCTGGACGTGCACCGGATGCCCACCATCCCCTCGAGAACTACCATGGTAAAATTATACCAATCATTCAGCACCCCTGGAGACCAAAGATACTGGTCATGGACAACAGCACTCTGTTCACTAATGAGAGTTCCAATCATTTATGCATGTCAACTGGGTAAGGCACATATGGACTGCTCCATACCACCCAGCCTCGAATGATTTGCGGAGCAGGCAGGTCAACCATTCATCCAAGGCATATAACTATAGAATAGAATCCCTCTAGCAGAAGGAGGCCATACGTCCCATCGAGTCTTCACTGACCCTCTGAGAGAACACCCTACCCAGGCCCATTTCCCACCCTATTCCCGTAACTCCACCTAACCTGTACACCTTTGACACTAAAGGGCAATTTTATCATGGCCAATGCACCTCACCTGCACATCTTTGGACTGTGGGAGGAAACTAAGCAGCCGGAGGAAACCGGGAGCAGACATGGGAAAAAAGTGCAATCTCCACACAGATAGTCATCCAAGGTCAGAATCAAACCCTGGTCCCGGTGCACGTCCAGCCACTTGGAGTGGGCATCCAGGAGGACTAGAAACATGGACACCATGAATGCCCTGATGCAGAAATGAGCCGCTGTGAGGCTGCAGTGCGACCACTGTGCCACCATGCCGCCTGTGAAAGTAGAATACAGGCTCCCTTGAAACAAGGCTGGCAAGGTTTCTATTCCATTATCAGACCACGCCTCATGTCACAACAGGGGTATCACCGGTGGAGCGATTAATAGGTCAATGACTCTGAACCTGCCTGAGGCTGATATTTCCAAGTCTAGGCGGGAAGGCAGAGACAAAGCTAGATCTCCAAAAGAATTAGCCCAACCTGTTTTGTACTAGTTCAGAACCTGAGGTAAGACCATGCAGAAACACATGGGCTATGTTGAGGGCAGGAAACCCACTTCAGAGGAAGCCATGCCAGGTACATCAGTGCCTTCATTGCCCCTCATAGTGCATACAGTCGAGTGTAAGGATCCTCCTGTTAATCCCTATCTGTCCCTTGATTTTTCCTTTTCATTTCTGTTATTCCGCTATTTCAATTTTTGAACCTGGACAATTAATGGGACCTATGTCCTTAAGATGAACTTCACCTTTAAGTCAAGTGGCTGGTAAACTGAGGATTGACTTATGACCTCAGGCAAGGCAGATTGCAAAGAGGTGATTATATCAGCAGGATTCAAAGGAGATCGGTGATGACACATCTTGATGGACTTGGCTGTTGACCAATGGACTGTTTGGAATTGCTGGGCCTTATCAAAGGCCCCTGATAAATGGTCGGGATTTTCTCTGGAATGTTCCTTCCTCTGTGGGACGGTGTTTGCTTTTGTTTTCATTTTGGTCAGAAGCTGGAGGGCCACAGCCCTGATCTCTCTCTCTCTCTCCTCTAATGGATTCTTTCTGAATATCCAAAGTAAAGTTCTTTCTCTCTCCACAATCAGCTTCAACTACTGGGACATTCAGTCCAACCACAAGCTGAAGTCAGGGTCAGTTGTTTAAAATCCCTTTTCAAAATTTCATGTGGAAAATTTAGTTCTTATCTCAATAAGGCTGTTGGTCATTTTGAAGAGTTGGAAACAAGTAAGGAGTAACCAGGCCTGAGGTGAATCCTTTGAATGAAGACCCAGGTTAAGAAAAGTTAAAGTGCCTCCCCAGAGGGAATCCTGCAGTCTTGAAGAACTGAGTGAATGTAGCTGCTAGAAAATCCTCATCAGCAATCCAGCCGGTCTTCAATCCCTAAGCATCCTGGGATAACAGCCGGCTGCAATGACTTCGACATCGGTAGCAAGGACACTCATCTTTCATTTCATTGTAATTATTATTATTTTTACCTCTGTGTGTATCTGTCATGTGTGTGTTTGGCTAAAGGGTGGGACAGTAAAATGGGAGTTTAGTACATTAGCTGGCTGTTAGTTTGCTACAATTACTCCACGTTTCAACTCTGCTTCTGTTATAAATGAACAGTTGTTGTGTTTCACTTACAAATCTGGTGCCGGTAAGTTATTGGAGCAATCAAGGGTCAAAGAGCTCAGAAATGTTTTCTGAATTATTGGTTAATTCACCTGTGTCGGGACTTCAGGCCTGTGGGACTGGAATTGATCTTGCACGATAATAGTAATGAAAAGGTGCACTTTCCGAAACTCAGAACACGAGGCACAACCTACTATGGGCTAGCATCCAGACCGACAGGATGACAATAACTCGGTGTTGAACATCGACGTGGAAGTGTCAGCACATACGGACAACGCCGCAACTGGAGCCGAGCCGCTGGAAGCGACCCTCCAGTTTGTCACGAAAAAGGCGATCGATGACTCGATACATAACGACCGGCCCAGTCCCTCAGCTGGCAGAGGTGCAGCTTCGCATGAATCAGCAAAGAAGGTCCACTCAGCTAGCCACTGGAAGGGAACTTTCGGACTTGCGGGAGGGGAGGCGTGTAATAATCCTCATGAGGCTCTTGAGGATGTCCTTGTCGATCTCCACATGGGACTCCTGGAATACGAGCTTCCCCGGTAGTGGGTGGAAGTCTGCCCATCTGGGGCTGAATACTGAGCTATGTAAAAACCAGCCTGGTCAGGCACCGGGATTCTGATAGTCCTGATGGGGACTTATTGTGTGCCATTGCGCCTGTTTTTTGTGACTACAATAAACCCTCATTTATTCATCTACAAAGGCCTCCTGGATCCTCATATTGAGCGAGGGAGATTGTGAAAGTTGCTTGGTTGCTTGCACGGCTGTAATGTTTTGGGGGGAATGAAATGAAAATCGTTTATTGTCACAAGTAGGCTTCAAAGTAGGCTTCAAGAGGGGCTGGTTTAGCTCACCGGGCTAAATCGCTGGCTTTTAAAGCAGACCAAGCAGGCCAGCAGCATGGTTCAATTCCCGTACCAGCCTCCCTGGACAGGCGCCGGAATGTGGCAACTAGGGGCTTTTCACAGTAATTCATTGAAGCCTACTCGTGACAATAAGCGATTTTCATTTTCATTTTCAAATGAAGTTACTGTGAAAATCCCCTAGTCGCCACATTCTGGCGCCTGTTTAGGGAGGCTGGTATGGGAATTGAACCGTGCTGCTGGCCTGCCTTGGTCTGCTTTCAAAGCCAGTGATTTAGCCCTGTGCTAAACCAGAGGTGGGGTAGTAGGAGGCAAAGAGTCTTATGCATGTGACCTGACAACTAAAGCGATCAGAGGTGATGGGTTACCTTAGGACAAATAAATCGTGCCATTGCTATGGAAATATTGGCCCACATTCCTGAATAAATATCTTGGAAAGGTTCAGTAGGTTTGTTTGCATCTACGGGGTGTTAACATTTCCAGTCCAGTGGGACTCTTTTTCCAAACTTTGTTCGGAACAGTTTAGAAGAAGAATCAGCCGTATGAAAAACCAGCCAGAGCTACAATCCAAGCGCCTGATCATTCTGACTCATTTCATTAGGACAAAGTTACCTGTAGTGATTGTGGCTTTAAGGGCAACACAGCAGATTAAGGGTCACCTGGCCTGGGGGACCAATTGGGAGTAAGAGTAGGGAATCCCCCCAAGGTGTAGAGTTTTCTCTCACGCTGCAACCATGTAGCTGCTGTACAACCCTTAATGAATAAATCCTTTTTGTGTTCATTAATGGAGTCTCGGAAAGTGCACGTTTTCATTACTATTATTAGTGGTTCTGGCAAACAAGCCATCAGTCTCCATGTGCTGCTACCTCTGAAATCTTGGAAATGTTTGGCAGAACCAGAGGCAAAAACATTGAGGGTGGTGGTGATTTTGACAGCCACTCGTAACACATGGTCCTCAGACCCACTTGGACAACACACGCTACCGTTAAATGCAGAAGCCGACAGATTGGGTCCAGCTTCATGATGCACTGAAAATTCCCATGCTTTTTATGCCCCACCAGCTCCAAAATGTGCACACTCCTGCAAGTTAAAACTCACCATGGTCCAATGTATCAGCTTGACTTTAACCTCATCAGCAGCAACTGGGGGGACAAGGTGATGGTAATAGAATTTTATTATAGCAAATGGCTAGTCGTCTATCATCATACAAAGTTGTAATGTTGCAACTGATGAAAGCTGCATTCAGAACTGTCATATATCACAGTGGCAGCTTTCTCTGTGTGCATCCAGATGAGACTAACAAAAACAAATTGAGCACAGCCTTTCTCCAAATATCAAGCCACATCTTCTTCCATCTCTCACGGGTTCATCACTCTGGGCCTTGAGTCGATGTATTAAAAATGACCTTGCCACACGTCAAAAGGGGCAAGACTTTCTGGGAGGTGGGGGAGGGTGGCGATGTTAGCTTGTTCCTGAATTATTTACAACCTCCAATCTTAGGTAGTGTTTGACTCTTTGTTGTGCTATGTAGAAGATTCTCTTAAGGAGATGATGAAAATTGAAGATATTATGAACATTAATCTGTGTCAACAAAAGTTAAATGGTTGAGCCTGTTCAGTGACTTCTTCCTCCTCAGCGTTTCACTCAGTGTTTTCCCCATTATAATTGATTGCCTTGCTTACTTTCAACCATTGCTCTTTGTTAAGTATATTCGGCAAAACCTTTCCCTAGTTTCCATTTTCTTGACAACTTATTCAAACAAAAAATCATTACTGCAGAATTACATTTACAGCAGGCGGAAGCTCTGACAATAACAAAATGCCTTCTGGCAAGAGGCACCAAACGACACTCCCCCAACCCACTGCAAATCCCATGAATTAAAAAGTATCACGTTGCAACCATAAAGTGAGGACAAAGAAAATTACATGAATCTGGTTCCAACAACCCCTGCCCTTTCTCATCCCTTCCATTTGCAACATGTCGGAGAGGTGCACAAAATAATGACCGGTTTAGATTCGGGAGAAAAGGAAAAACGGGTGCCATTAGCTTATGGTACTGAAGTGCTAGGCAGGTTGGTTCGATGTCGACTGCAACTGGATGCAGGGAAGGCTGGATGTTTTCCATGTCGCTGGATGGCCGCTTGCTGGTCATTGCAGATTCACTCGAGGTAGGTTCGGCAGGATTAATAGCACTCTGGTACCATGATGTGTTCGGCAGGTTGGTTCGACGTTGACTGCAACTGGATGCAGGGAAGGTAGAAACAAATGTCTAACACCGGAGATGATCCAACACTGTTTTATTTAAACTATGAACTGCTGTACATGTTCAACTGTGGGTTGACACTCTACTAATCCTACTGACGATCTCTTACTGGCTCGACCAGACCTACTGGCTACCACATGGCAATAATGTCCACTGACTTGTGCACTCTGACTGTCTCAGTGTCTGGGTCCCGAAAAGAGCGGGGGTCTGTGGTGAATCACAGTAGCATAATTCACACTGTATTACACATGTTGTACTATGTCTCTGTAAGCTCGGCACATGAGCAGTTGCGCTGCTCTGCCACTAGGGGGAGATGCACTGGGAGTGTACGGGAGTTTGTACTGGGCTCCATCCTTGGCTCCACCCACGGCTCCTTCCCCTAACGGGAAGTATAAAGGTTGATGCTGAGAGCCTGCCTGCCAGTTCATCTGGAGTTCATCATGTCACAGGCAGGCTCTGTTATAAGACGATTAAAACCACTGTTCACTTCTAACCACGTGTCGTGTGAATTGATGGTCTCATCAATTTAATCATCTTAAGAAACAGTAAGGATCAACGATGGAATCAGCCCTCAAGCCTGATCGACTGGAACTCGACCCACAGGATGCAGAGGCGAAATAAATTTTTTCACACTGGCTCCGATGTTTTAAGGCCTACCTGGCTGAAGCAAGCACCCCAGAAACGACGGAGGAGCAGAAACTCAGCCTACTGCACGCAAGGGTGAGCCATCGTATATCTACTCAGTTAAATTGTACCGGCTCATATACAGAGGCCCTGGCCCTACTCGACAAAATGTTCGTGAGGCCCGTCAATGAGGTCTACGCGCGCCATGTTTTTACTACTCGCCGCCAACGCCCCACAGAATCGCTAGGAGAATTTCTAAGAGACTTAAAAGTCTTATCCCGGGACTGTAATTACCAAGCAGTAAATGCTGCTGAACATAGAGAACTTGCTGTCCGCGATGTCTTTGTTGCAGGCCTTAGATCGAATTACGTGTGCCAACGACTGCTGGAGAAAGGGGCTCAAAATTTAGAAGAAACTGTTGAACTCGCTACAACTATGGAGGTCTCGTTTCGTAGCCTCACCTCGTTTCCTGCGGACTCCGCGACCCCTGTCATGGGCCCCCGACCAGCGACTGCCCCAGGCCTGCGCCGCGCGGCCGCCCAGCCACCATGCTGCCCCAGCCTGCCACTTTTGTGGCCAGTCCCAGCACCCACGGCAACAATGCCCGGCCCGCAGCAGCTGCGGGCGAAACGGTCACTACGCCAGACCACGTACGACTCATGGAGGCCACCATCTTGGATGCCATCTTCCTCGCCGCCCACCACATGTGATCCACGGGGGTGGCCATCTTGGGCTCCATCCTCTCCAAACTCGGAAAATTTGATTGATGACTGCGACCTCAGCGGGCACTCATCGCGGGGCCACCCCAGCGCAGCCGAGCGAGCCGCCGACGACCCGCAACTCAACGCAGTCAGACTGGACCAATCGCGCCCAAAACATCTCCACAACTCTATGACGACAGTCCAAATCAACGGATACAGTACACCATGCCTTTTCGACTCCGGGAGCACCAAGAGCTTCGTACACCCAGATCTGGTAAGACGCTGTTCGCTCCCCGTTTTCCCTGCACGGCAAACTATCTCCCTCGCTTCGGGTTCCCACTCTGTCCATATCCAAGGGCGCACCGTCGCAACTCTAACAATCCAAGGCGCTAGTTACTCTAATTTCCAACTATACGTCCTGCCCGAACTCTGCGCCCCACTCTTATTGGGACTCGACTTTCAATGCAATCTCAAGAGTCTCACCCTCAGCTTCGGCGGACCCCTACCCCCACTCACTATCTGCAGCCTAGCCATGCTGCGAATCTCCCCCCCCTCCTCTCTTTGCCAACCTCACTCCGGACTGTAAACCCATAGCCACTCGCAGCAGGCGGTACAGCCTACAGGACAAGGTGTTCATTCGATCCGAGGTCCGAGGCTTTTACGTGAGGGGAGTAACAGTCCCTGGAGAGCTCAGGTGGTGGTCGTCAAGACCAGGGAAAATTCCGCATAATCATAGACTATAGTCAGACTATTAATCGATTTACGCTCCTCGACGCGTACACCCTCCCCAGGATTGCAGACATGGTGAATCAGATCGCCCAGTATCGGATTCTTTCCACGGTGGATCTGAAGTCTGCATACCACCAACTCCCAATCCGCCCGGAGGACCGCCACTTTACGGCGTTTGAGGCCGATGGCCGCCTCTTCCACTTCCTCCGGGTCCCCTTTGGCGTCACGAATGGTGTTCGGTGCTCCAACGAGCAATGGACCGAATAGTGGACCAGTACGGGCTGCGGGCCACGTTTCTGTACTTGGATAACATCACCATCTGCGGCAGGACCACGATGCCAACCTCAACCGATTTCTCCAGACGGCCCAGAAGCTTAACCTCACATACAACAAGGAGAAATGCGTTTTCCGCACAACCAGACTAGCCATTCTCGGCTATGTCATAGAAAACAGAGTCCTGGGTCCCGACCCGAACTCCCTCTCCCTCATTGTCCCAAGGGCCCTCAAACGGAGCCTGGGATTCTTTTCATATTACGCCCAGTGGGTCCCTCAATATGCGGACAAAGCCCGCCCACTCTTTAAGGCCACACTTTTCCCCTGTCAGCTGAGGCTCGCCAGGCCTTCAACTGCATCAAGGAGGACATCACCAAGGCTGCCATGCGGGCGGTGGATGAACCCGTCCCTTTCCAGGTTGAGAGCGATGCCTCAGAGGTAGCTCTTGCAGCCACGCTAAATCAGGCGGAGAGACCAGTCACATTTTTCTCCCGAACCCTCTCCGCTTTGGAACTTCGACACTCCTCAGTCGAAAAGGAAGCACAAGCCATTGTGGAGGCTATTCGTCACTGGAGGCACTACCTCGCAGATAGAAGGTTCACCCTCATCACTGACCAAAGATCGGTTGCCTTCATGTTTGACAACTCGCAAAGGGGCAAAATTAAAAATGACAAAATTCTGAGGTGGAGGATCGAACTCTCCACCTACAAATACGATATTATGTATCGACCAGGGAACCTCAATGAGCCCCCAGATGCCCTGTCCCACGGGACGTGTGCCAGCGCACAGAGCAGCCGCTTAACAGCCATCCACAATGACCTCTGCCACCCGGGGTCACCCGGCTCGCCCACTACATTAAAGCCCAAAATCTGCCTTTCTCCACCGAGGAGGTAAAAGCCATCACCAGGGACTGCCCGATCTGCGCGGAGTGCAAACCGCACTTCTACAGACCAGACAGGGCCCACCTGGTCAAGGCTTCTAGGCCCTTTAAACGCCTCTCTATTGATTTCAAAGGGGCACTCCCCTCGACTAACAGGAATGTGTACTTCCTGAACTTCATAGACGAGTTCTCCCATTTTCCCTTTGCTATCCCATGCCCCGATATGACCTCCCACACAGTCATTAGGGCCCTGCATATTATCTTCACCCTGTTTGGCTTCCCCAGCTATGTACACAGCGACCGGGGTTTGTCCTTTATGAGCGACGAGCTGCGTCAGTACCTGCTCGGCAAGGGCATTGCCTCGAGCAGGACTACCAGCTATAACCCCAGGGGGAACAGGCAGGTGGAGAGGGAGAATGCGACGATCTGGAAGACCGTCCTACTGACTCACCGGTCCAGGAATCTCCCGATCTCCCATTGGCAAGAAGTGCTCCCCGACGCGCTCCACGCTATTATGTCCCTCCTATGTACCGCTATCAACCAGACCCCTCACGAGCGGCTCTTTAATTTTTGCAGGGGCACTACCACAGGGGTTTCGCTCCCGGCATGGTTGAAGACACTGGGCCCAGTACTCCTCCGGAAGCACGTCAGGGCGTACAAAACTGACCCACTCGTAGAGAAAGTGCTCCTACTGCATTCAAACCCCCAGTACGCCTTCGTCAGGACACTGTATCCCCCGGGACCTAGCACCTGCAGGATCCAACCCTGAAACTACCACCTCCGAGGCACCCCTCACACTACATCCCACCCAACTCGCCCCCCACGCCCCCGCACTTACCAGTTCGCAACATTGTTTTTGCGCGCCCGCGCCAGCTAGCTCCCAGCGGCCCCAGTCCCCAGTCGAACCAGACTGGTACGAAGCTCGGGCGGAATCGCCCCCGAGTCTGCCATCGTACCCCAACCGACGGTGCTCATCCATCAACCACCAGAAGGGGCTGCAACCCCGGTGCTCCGCTGATCACAGCGGACAACTCGGCCACCGGACAGACTCAATCTGTAAGCCACCACCCCCGCCGGACTTGATTTTTTTACAGGGGGTGAATGTGGTGAATCACAGTAGCGTAATTCACACTGTATTGCACATGTTGTACTATGTCTCTGTAAGCTCGGCACATGAGCAGTTGCGCTGCTCTGCCACTAGGGGGAGATGCACTGGGAGTGTACGGGAGTTTGTACTGGGCTCCACCCTTGGCTCCACCCACGGCTCCTCCCCCTAACGGGAAGTATAAAGGTTGATGCTGCGAGCCTGCCTGCCAGTTCATCTGGAGTTCATCGTGTCACAGGCAGGTTCTGTTGTAAGATGATTAAAACCCCTATTCACTTCTAACCACGCGTCGCGTAAATTGATGGTCTCATCAGGGTCTTAATGCCCTGTGGGCTTTACAGTGGTGGTGTCTTGCCTGGTGATTGGTTGTTCTATGTTGTGTGTTCATTGGTCATCCTATGTGTTAATCACTGCCTGTCTGCATCTCATTATATACACGAGTGGATATTATGACAGGTACAAGGACAGATTTTGAGGTTTTGGACAAGAGATAGAGGGGAGATGCCGGGAAGAACTTTTTATGCAGCGAGTGACAATGACTTTGAACACACTGCCCTGAAGATTGGTTGAAGCAGTGATGATCAATGATTTTGAATGGAAATTGGATGCAAAACTGAGGTAAATAAATTTGCAAGGTTAGAGGGATGGAGCAGGGAATGGCTCTGACTGGAATGCTCTACAGAGAGCTGGCATCGACTCGATGAACCGAGTGACCTCCTTCAGTACCGCAATGACCCCATGATTCTACATCCTGTCCGGCTTGACCTCTGGGTATCACGGATTTTGTGTTCTATGGACAAAAGTTGTATTAAATTCCCAGGACTCTGTTACCATCTTCATATTTCTCAGAGCCAGCATGTAGCTAGGTCCCACCCAATCAAGCAGGTGCCCCTAATGTTCTGCACCCCCTCCCAAGGCCATGCAAGAGTCTGAGGGATTGGCAATGCGAGCGCAACATCCGGAGAGAATTGGAAAGCACAATTCTCTCCAAAGAAATCACGTTTCCCGATTCCCTCTCCCCCCGTCCATCTCGTCGGCGGTGTCATTAGGTTCACGCACAAAAAGGGCAAGAGCCTCTTTGAAATAGATTTTAATGAATTTATAGAACAGTACAGCACAGAACAGGCCCTTCAGCCCTCAATGTTGTGCCGAGCCATGATCACCCTACTCAAACCCACGTATCCACCCTATACCCGTAACCCAACAACCCCCCACCCCTTAACCTTACTTTTATTAGGACACTACGGGCAATTTATCACGGCCAATCCACCTAACCCGCACATCTTTGGACTGTGGGAGGAAACCGGAGCACCCGGAGGAAACCCACGCACACAGGGGGAGGACGTGCAGACTCCACACAGACAGTGACCCAGCCGGGAATCGAACCTGGGACACTGGAGCTGTGAAGCATTTATGCTAACCACCATGCTACCCTGCTGCCCATAATTTAAATATTATTAACAGGCCCCCTGCCACATGATCCTCCCACACTAATATTCATCCCCCGCCAACGTGACAGCATAAAACCATTAATATTTTTTGGTTTAAGGAGGCTCAAGATCTGGAGGGAAAACTGGTCGGCGCAACTGAAGAGTTACACACCAGGTTTCAACCTGAGACTGGCACTTTTGCAAATTCTGGTTACATTCTACCCATTGGACCACCATAAATATTTTCCAGCCATTCTATTTCCATTATAAAGGTCCTTCTGTTGATTCCCTGATTTCTTATTTTCTTTACTTTGTCATTATCATTTTGATACATGGATATTTAATGAACATATACCTTTAAATCGAGCAGAGGAAGTGAGGAATAGTACATTGTGCTATTGAAGATTTAGCTTTGGAACAGCAGAACTCAAACTTTCTGCCACTCGAGAGATTGGAGGGATTTGGTTTGATTGATTGGCCGGTGGCCAATAAATTGATTAAATATCGTATTCTGTCTGCCAACAGCCGGTGATTGGGTCCTACCTGAGCGGGTTGGTTTTCAGAGAAGCCAATAAGGGACAGTAGGATCCTGAGCATTGAGAGGAGAAGCTGTGAGCTGCTGTCCCACTCTTTTTCTTTCTCTCCTTCTAGAAATGCTGCCTAGTTGCTGTTTCCTGAACCTGCAGGGAAGCTTTGAGACCTGGATGAATCTGCAGTGAAAACCATTTCAGACTAAAAGCAAATGAAGGTCTAGACTGAAGAAAGGTGTACTGGAAGATGTCCATCTGAAATAGAGGGCGAGATCTTCCCAAAAGGGAACAAAGTTCCCAAACAAGCACATTTAGCTGCATTTCCTGGCACTCACAGTGCCAAGAAACACATGGCTATTCAACGCGACTGTTGAGTAAGGGGCCTGAATGGGAAATGTGCAGCCGAAACCGCACATAGCCCCATTTTTTACAATGGGGACCTCTGCACTCCGGAACTCCCCAGTGTAGCAAGAGATCTCCGCGGCCCCCAAAATAATCCCTGACCACCCTATCCCCCAGCCTGAGCACAATATGGGAAGATCCCATGCATGCACCCGCACCCACACCAGGTAACCACGGCTCGATCGCGCACGTGAACAAAATGCCAGATTGGCATCTTGGCAGTGCTAAACTGGCAGTTTGGCAGTGCCCTTGCCAGCTGGCAGTGCTACCTGGGTATCTTGGCAGTGCCAGGCTGGCACCCAGGTGGCACTGCCAAGGTGCCAGGCAGGCACTGCCAGTGTGCCCGGGCGGCACCAGCACTACCAGGACACCACCCTGTCCAAAAATAATGCAGCTGGGGGCCTCTGATCCCCTTGGGGACTCACGAGTGCCGTTCCATCTGGTCCCTATTTGTGGGTGAAGAAATTGAATTACAAAGGCTCAGGTACCTTGGGAATCCGCAGATCAGAGTGAGGTTTACTGCCTCACTCTAATACACAGATTTGCTAGAAAGTGAACCCACTCATTGGGGGCAGGATTCACCTGACAACGATCCCAAAAGCGGGGTCTCCCAGCTTTCAATGGCCATGCATTGCCGGAGTGAACTGCTTTTCAGCGTAGAGTAACCGAAGAATCACACCCAGACACTTTTATCCTTACTTTTCATATTATTTTTTCATTACAGCCCTCTTTCCTGTCTGTGTTTGTCTGTCTTGTGTGTGTGTGTGTGGGGGGAGGTGGGGTGAGTTAAGGGGAGGAGTTAGCAATTAGATAATAGTTAACCAATTATATTTACTGCCTACTTACTCATAGAGTCATCATAGAATTTACAGTGCAGAAGGAGGCCATTCAGCCCATCGAGTCTGCACCGGCTCCTGGAAAGAGCACCCTACCCAAGGTTAACACCTCCACCCTATCCCCATAACCCAGTAACCCCACCCAAAACTAAGGGCAATTTTGGACACTAAGGGCAATTTATCATGGCCAATCCACCTAACCTGCACATCTTTGGACTGTGGGAGGAAACCAGAGCACCCGGAGGAAACCCATGCACACACGGGGAGGATGTGCAGACTCCTAAATGAAATGAAATTGATAGATATTGTTAATAAAAATTAATCATGTTTAAATTTACAAACCTGGTGACTGTAATTATTGGTTAACCAAGACCAAAGACTGCGGGCATTTTCGAAGAATTACTCATTAAATTCAATTGCATTGCACCTCTGGGTGAAGTGGGTCTTGAATTGACCACGCACTAGCTCAGGCTGTTGTAACACCATGCTCTTTGGCATAACCTTCCACTTCTTCCGATATAAGGAAGCCATTTCCATTGGGTTTGTGTCAGTTATTAGTATATTTCATAGAATTTACAGTGCAGAAGATATTGCCTAACTCAGAAACATATATGAATGATCTTTGCGATGTTGGAGTCATTCAGACAATAAGACACAAGGCAACTTTAAGCAACTTTTTTCCCAGAAAATAAATGCGTTTTATGTTCCGGGAGGTACAATGCTACAAAACAAATGAGATAACAACCTTGTTATTTCTCAAGCTGCCATTTTGAAATCTTTGGCTTCAAACACAGATTTATATTTGTCTATCTGTTCCACATTTCTAATGCCTAGAAGACACCACAGGAAGTTTTACTTCCAGCTGAGTTGGCAGATAGACTGAAACTTAATGGGCAGAATTTTCCAAGGCCCCCATCGGCAGGCTCAATGGTGGAAGGGGTGGGAGGCCCACATTCTAGTATGAATGTCCTGCGGGATCTTCCACTGGTGCCCTCCATGGTGGATGAGGAAACCCATTGGAGTCCAGCTTGAAACTCACTTGCATCCGGCTAATAAGAAGCAGGTGAAGGTCTGACCACCCATGCCCAATTCTCTGCGGCACAAGCAGGAAAACATGCCGGTGTGAAACATTTGGGAAGAGGATGGTATTCAGATGTTAGGGCTCATCTGAACAATACCTCAGGCAGCCTCTGGAGTTCAGGATGGAGGTGACCAGCAACCCTGAACCCTGGAACATCACAGCAGTGGGTGCGGGGGAATCTGGAGGTGGACCTTCCCGATTCGGTATCTTGGAGGGTATCCAATTTCCAGCCTCAGAATTTTCCTGGAGAAACATCCTCTTTATTAGAAGGTCAACCTTCCGGCGTCAGGGTTCTCCCAGAGATCCATCTTCATTTTCAGGAGGGCCACCTTCTCTCTTCAATAGTGGATCAATCATGTTGGATGCATTTTCAATATGGCCCCCAGATACGACTGCAGACAACGTGCCATCCAGCCTGCCCCACTACGGAATATAGCATTAAACACCCAGTGCATAATTAATGAGGTCGGGGCTGGAAGATTTGGCATGTTTTCCCAGTCTGCAGTGAGAAACATTACACATTCCCACCCCGCCACGGGACGTAATTCCCAGAAAGGAGAATTCCACCCAATGTTTCATCCAAAAGTTACCACCTTGGTCAGTGCAGAAATTTAACAACATACAGAGGTGTCAGGGTGGATTACATTCTCATATGTGCAGTGGAGCTGGAGCCCACAAAAAGTCCTTTACGAAATAAGAGTTGGAGTAGGGATTTCGAGCTTCATCTGCCATTCAATAAGATTGTGGCAGATTTTACAACTTCAACTCCACCTTGTCACGTTATCCCCTCATCCGTTTTCCTTACGTTCCTGTAAACCTATCGACCTCTCTCTTGAATATGTTCAAAGTTTGAGCATCCACAGCTATCCGCAACAAAGAATTCTGATGATTCACGACCCTTTCAGTGAAGAAATTCCTCCTCATCCCGGTCCTAAATAGCTGACCCCTTATTTTGAGATTGTGGCCCATGATCTAGATTCCCTCACGGGAAACATTTTCTCAAAATCTACTTTGCCAATCCCTCAAGTATTTTATATGTTGCAATTAGGTCACCTCCCAGTCTTCTAAACTTCAGGAGGTACAGGCCTAGTCTACTGAATCTCAGCTCATAGGACAATCTCCTCATTCCAGGAAGCAGTCGAATGAACTTTAGTTGCATCCCTCTCAGAATAGTATGAAGACTAAAACTGCACACAGCTCCCCAGATATGGCTGCACAAATGCCTTGCATTATTGTCGCAAATAGATTACGATATGTAAGGTTTCTTTGCCATGTAAAATTGCCCCTTAGTGTCCAAAGATATGCAGGTTATGTGGAGTTATGGGGTAGGGCGGGGGAATGGGCCTTTGCATGATGCTCTTTGAGAGGATCTGTGCAGACCTTAGGGGCCCCTTCTGCGCTGTAGGAATTCTATGATCTATGTTCTAAAGTCAGTGAACGGGATATTCCGGCCCACCTGCGGAGGGGGGGACAGCACGCCATTGGCAACCAATAGGATCTTCCGCCAATGTTTATGTCATTGTGTATGGCTCATGCGTTCCACTGCCAGGGAACTCACATGGGAGGGGGGGGGTGGAGTGGGGGGCAGGGTGGGGGGTTTTATTCAGGGGACCTGAAGAACCCATCAGTGGGAAGGGCCAGAGAACCCTACCCAGTGTATTTGAAAAGAAAGGACAGTTTGGATTAGTAACCGGGTGCAAGGAAAGAAGCAGGAAACCATAGGGGAGTTAGGTCACAAGAGGGGCTGATATTCAGTTCAACGCCAACAGAAACCGTCACGTTCTTATTAGATTATCTGGAATTGCAGTCTCTAGCATTCATGGTTCAAGATTGTTACCGATTTGGGTTAGGATGTTTTTGGGGTTAACTTACGTTGCCAGAAACTTAAAATTTATCCCACAAGAGGATGAGTTCGACTATACTCAAGTTACCCTAAGTATTGATTAGGTTTAATAGCTGGAGTACCAGATAAAGCATCTGATAGAGAGGGGGTAGATGGTGGCTTACTGGTGGTGTTACTGGATTGGTATTTCAGAGGCCCAGGCTAATGGTCTGAGGAGTTGGGTGATCAGTAATGGTGACCATATCAACTATCAACAATTATAAAAATGCATCCAGTTCACTAATACCTTTCAGGGAAGGAAATCTGCCATCCTTACCCGGTCTGGCCTATGTAACGTGGTTGACACTAAACTTCCTTCTGGGGTGGCCTAGCAAGCCACTCAGTTCAAGGACAATTAGGAAGGGCAACCAAAGCTGCCCTTGCCTGCGATGCCCACATCCCATTAAAGAATAATTGAATTAAGTTGTGAATGCAATACTGTGTTAGTTCAAGACCAAAATTGGAAATCAGCACATCTGAGAATAGCTTATACTGAGGGATTGATTAATGAGCACAGCAAAATACTTAGCTGGTAAGTCAATATAGTTGCCATGTCATTCACAACCAAGGGGGTCTGTCAGCACAGTCGCGATGAGTAAAATGACCTCCTTCTTCACCATAACAATTCTGTGGTTATCTGGGGGAGGGGTGAGGGGTTTGGAATAGATGGCCACTTTGCTTAGTATTTCACTCGACCAATCCATGACATTGAAAGCCGCGGGGCGGGGTGGGTGGGTGGGGGAGAGAGAGGTTAAACATGTGTGTGTGCGAGAATGTGTGTGTTGTGCATGTGTGCGCGCGTGTTTTATGTGCATGTCTCTCTCCCTGGGTGCAAAAAAAAGCCAGTCTGCAGCCATTTTGAGTTTGATACAGCAGGGCAGAGAGGTTCTGCTTCCTCTCCAGCAAGAGAATGACTGTGATTGATTCAGGGTCAAGGTATGAATACAAGAAGCCTATAAAAGGAAAGGTTAATGCCAGCTAGTTTCAAGGATGGTTAGCTGCAAAGTGAGTTTAACCCATTAACAGAGCTGGAGTGGCATATTTTATTATTTTCTATTTTACAAGGAGTGATATGAAATAGATTGTGTTTCACTACAAGATGGTATTATGTGCATTCATGTAAAATAAACAAGTTTGTTGGTTTACAAATGGCCTTCTGCAGGATATGAGACCCTTGCATGGGCATATCAGGAGGCCAGAGCATCCAGAGTAACATAACAATAAGACTTATAGTTAGAACCTCTGGGTGCTATTCTCCAATTTCTAAATATATGTAGTAGATGTATACTCCTGATTCGAGGAGTTGTGGGACTTGTCTACAGGGGTTAAAGCAGTGACCCTGAACCCATGAAAACATCTAGTGCAGGCCTGAAATGGGTAACAGGAGTTTTAACTTGTTAATGACACCAAAGCTGGGAACAGTGGAGATCTGGCTAAACAGAACTGCACCTGAATAGCTCTTAAACTGGGCTGTGATAAATAATGTTCAATAAATACAAGGCAATACACGTTGGAAGTTCAAGGTACGAGTAATGTGTACCTCACGGATGGGGCAGAACTTCTTCAAGGCAGTCTGCCTGAGAAGTAAGAGTATTGACTGACTCATTGCCTATTGTGTTGAAGCTGTGTTTGTTTTCATAGCTCATTTAGCTGGGTGCTGGGTACATTGCCAAATCAATTCAGCCAAAAACCCAAATTCATTTTAAAACTGCTCAAACAACATACATTATGTTGTGGGCATTAACATTGACATGTTTTTGTTATGTCCTAGAAACAGTGTTGAAAAAAGCAACAAAGCTCATACAGTGTTTGAGCTATGTAAAGAATGTATTATATGATAATTTAAGGCTTGAAACTAAACATCGCAGATGGATCCATTTAGAAGCAACTTAAAGGAATAGAGATATTGGGCGGGATTCTCCGTTGCCCGACGCCGATATCGTAATCAGCGATCAGGCGGCGTATCCCTTTTTACGACCGAATCGGGGGCGGCGTCTGTTTTTGGATGCTCCTCCCCCTCCAAAATGGCATCATCGGGGAGTACATCACACACCGTTGGGACAGCCTCAGGGCGTCACCTGAAGGCCCTCCCCTGATGCTCCGCCACCGATGGGCTGAATTCACGACGGCACGGATCACTTGTGCTTTCAGTTTTCGTCAACCTCGCATGGCGGCTGGGGACTGTGCCCAGCGCCACCACAGTCGGGGGGGGGGGGGGGGGGGGGGGGGGGGATCTGTGCCACTGGCCATGGGGACTTCGGTGTGGGTTAGGGGGACTGGTAAGGGGTGGTCTCGGGGTGGCCAGGGGGGGTCCAGGGGGCATCAACTGGCAGGCCGGGACCGCATGCGGCCGGCGCCATGATGTATGGTATGATATATTGATATCATATTGACGTCATGATATATTGACTACAGCAGGTCATCGTCGTGCACATGCATGGCCACAGACCTGGCCATTCACCAGCCATTTTTTGGCGGGGGAGCTGGGAGTTTTACCCAGTGCCGCTGCGAGTCCCTCACCGGTCCCGGAATCAGTGAGAGTTCGGTGCTGATTTTGGCGGCATAAAACGTCACTGTTCCCACATTGTCGTCGGCACCTAGCCGGAAAATCGGAGAAACCAGCCCAGTGAACCTGAAGCAATATTTTCTGACTGACCATGTTAGAGGGAAGAAACTGCAGCCTCAGGATATTTAAAGACAGATTTTGGAAAGAAGGCAGGAATTTTCCTCACTGGAACAAGTTGCTAGGAAGGCATTTTAGATACAGCAATTAACTTATTTAAAAGAAGAGCTGGATGTTGTCCAGGGTGGATGAGAGAATTGTTATTTCAGAATGGCTTGATAATGAAGAACAATATTTTTTTTAATTTTTAATTTTAATTTTTTAAAAATTATTATTATTGAAATTTTTACAAAATATAAACATCACAACAATATTAACAAAACAACCGCGGTAAAAACCCAAGAACAACACCCTCCCAACTTCAAATGCAACTACAAACAAAAGAAAAAACAAAAGAACACCCAAACAACAAAAGGGACAGAGATAACACCCGCCACATCCCACAAACCCATGTACACAGTTCTCCCTCCCACCGAACCAAACCCGCCCCCCCTCCCCCCTCCCCCACCCCCTCGGGAACCCTCCTTCCCTAAAACTGTCTTGCGATCGCTGCAATATTAAAACGTGCCAGTAATTTCCTCCCTTCCAACTCATTGAATCACAGAATCCCCCCAGTGCTATTCGGTCCATCGAGTCTGAACCGACCCTGGGAAAGACCGCCCTAACTTAGCCCAAATGCTAGTAACCACACATAAATTTTTGGACAGTTAGGGACAATTTATCATGGCCAATCCATCTAACCTGCACATCTTTGGGCTGTGGGAGGAAACTGGAGCACACGGAGAAAACCCACGCAAGACACGGGGAAAACATGCAAACTCCACACAGACAGTTACCCGAGGTCAGAATTAAACCCGGGATCATGGCACTGTGAGCCAGCAGTGCTAAGCACTGTGCCACAATGCCGCTCATCAGGCCTAAATTGAGCAGCTCAGTTAGTTTATGCCTCTATTACACAAATATTGGCCAAAGAAAGTGAATATTGTTGAGTAATTAATGCCAAATCATGTATAAGTATAGTATATAATTTCAATATTCCATCTGCATGCCTAAATGAAGGTTGGTTTCTAAGTTACATAAGGCACTGGGCTGGATTTGTTTATTTTATTTAGTGTACCCAATTCATTTTTTCCAATTAAGGAGAAATTTAGTGTGTCCAATCCACCTACCCTGCACATCCTTCAGTTGTGGGGGCGAAACCCACGCAAACATGGGGGGAATGTGTGATGCACTATCAATTACGACGAGACAAGAGTAGAGAGTAATCAAGGCTTTATTAAGCAGAGATGTGTAGCCTCATGCAGCTGCTGCCAAAATGGCTGCAGCTCAGTGAGCACACACATTTATACTCTGCCTACTGGGCGGAGCCAGCAGGCAAGGATCTATCCCCGTACCTGTAGCACAGGAGCCTTACCATATTACATCTCATGTACGTTTTATAAACAAATAGTGGTGACTACCACAATGTGTAAACTCCACACAGACAGTGACCCAGAACCGGCATCGAAGCTGGGACCTCCGCGCTGTGAGGCAGAAATGCTAACCACTGTGCCACCGTACTGCCTGATATTTTTTGATGTAAAACGCCACAGGTCCTCCCCACAGCCTCAAAAACCGTGAATCCAGCCCAGTGCTATTACTTTCTGTAGTATTTACCATCATACCGGAACTGAGATTTGACACTTGTTGCTATGGATACAGAGACAAGTCGTTCTGGTTTGCCCATCAATCATCTCCTGCTTTCCTAGGTTGATGATGGTGGAACAGTGCAGCTTTCATGAAGATATATCCAAAAAGAAAAAAGATTATTCCTGTCTGTCCAAAATTTCTAAATAGGTAAACTGGCAGAGGCTACATTGAAAAGAATATGATGTGGAGATGCCGAATAGATGCCGATTGAAAAGAATAGTCCAAGGCAATGACACATGGGTTGTACTTATACACTGAAGCTGATTGCACAGTTTAAAACTGATGATTCATGAGAAGTGATGGCTACTTCATAAATAAGAATAATTCATGACACATTCTATCCATGACACTTGCAGCAGATTTCCTATTATAGACTATCATGAAGATGTGTGAATTAAAGCTGTGATGGACGTGTGAAGTGTGTCTGGATGGCCTGTTACTCCACCTGGGTGGATTATTTATATTCCCGGCCCTAGTTCCATTGGTTGCACCATCAGCTTTTCTTCGCAGCTGGTTTGCACTGTGCAGGATCTCCCTCTTAATAAGATAAAGCAGCCTGATTAAACTGTGATTACATTGTGAACTCTGCCAATCACCAATGTTGTGGTCTGACCACCAATCTGTCAAATGCTTTTTTTCTTTCAGGTAGCAAGCAGAGAATTAATCTGACTGCTCTGCCAGAGCTGCCACTTTCAATATGGGTGAACTAAAGGCGTGGCAGCCTTGCCACCCACCTGCTGCCACTCTGCATGTGGTACACTGATGCAAAAGACAAAATGCTGATTGGTGAGCTGCATTGCGCTCTCTGACGTGGTGGAGGGGTCGAGACAGATGGGATCTGTTGGGTGAGGGCTTTGCCAGCTCAATTATACACTCAATGCACTTCAATTATTTTTTGTAATTATCAAAAAAAACTAATTAAGAAGCATGGAATGAAAACTTTATTAATATGAAATGAATGAATCAGTACCAGTGGGGACCTTAGATCTCCAATGTCCTAAAAAATGTAGGTCAACTGAAAAATGTGAGAAAAATAAATAATTGAATGAACAGGAAGAGAAAAGCCATTGTTTTCGTGTCAAGAAATGAGGCAATAAGAGACGGCAATTTCAAAATCAGCTTTAAGGAACGCATTTTGTATGAAAAGATGTCAAAAAAAGTCTGTCATAAAGCATTAACATCCTGCCATTTGGAGCGAAGACAAGACAGATGTAATATTACACTTCCATTCGCATTTCAACCTGACGAACGCTACCTATAATAATCCTACTATTACATGTCATGTCATTTTTCTCCCCATCTTTATTTTTAAAGCATTTGTGTTAATAGTGACAAGGGAATTGCACTGAAGACCTATGCATTTTTCAGCTGCAAATTTATGATATTTTAAAAGCTGTGAAAATACTATTTAGATATTTTTTGCAGCACAGCGTCTGTTAACAAAGACTATGCCAGTGGATTCAGATATCTGCAGCATAAGAAAAGCTGCTTGCGTAACCAAGTGATTAAGTTATGAATTGGTTCTGGTGTTTGACTTCACAGATGGTAGAAGTATTGCCAAGCACCGGGAGGAATCATGCACGCTCTATTATGAGTGAGTTTATTTTTTACTGAATGAAGAGGGTATAACACACTGGGATTAGGAGGAACTCACTGGTTTTGACAAGGGGAGTAATTCCTATCATTTTAATATATAAATAACATTGGCTGTGAAATTAGATCACTAGAATGCAATATATTACCATGTCTACGGCAATATATATAACATCTTATAGGTCCACGTAACCCTGCAGTGTCTTGTCCAAACAAGTGTTCTTCATGACCATGAGAGTCCAGTTAGGAATTCCAAAAGAATTGACATGTATAGAAGATATTTCCTACCATTGGGGAGTTCAGTAGAAACTGCTTTACTGAGAGAGTGATGAGAATGTGGAACTCGCTACTGCACAGAGTGAGTGCAGTGACTAGAATAGGATGTATTTAAGTGGATACCAGGTAAGAACACACAGGTGAAAGAAATCCTGTCGAAGCTGTTCAACATTATGAGCACAGCAGTTAAGGCCAAAAACAACACAGTTCAGGAATCAAATCTGATGGTTGCCTGGATTGTTACCTGCACAAGAGGCAGCACTGCCTCACTGCCCCATCGCCAGGGCCCTTCTTCATATAGGGCGGCACGGCGGCACAGTGGTTAGCACTGCTGGCTCACAGCGCCAGGAACCCGGGTTTATTTCCGGCCTTGGGTGACTGTGTGGAGTTTGTACATTCTTCCCGTGTCTGCATGGGTTTCCTCCAGGTGCTCCAGTTGCTCCCCACAACCCAAAGATGTAATGCTGTGCAGGTTATGTGGATTGGCCATGATCAATGCGCGGGTTATGGGGATAGGATGGGGGAGTCGGCCTAGAGAGTGTTCTTTCAGAGGGTTAGTGCGGACTCGATTGGTTGAATGGACTCCTTTGATACTGTAGGCATTCTATGGATTCTATGGATTTTTCATCAGATGCTGTGTGCATATTTCTAAGCAGGGCTCAATCAAAACAAATAACCAATCTTTTACAATGGCACATGCAACACAAACTTGAGTTAATGCTGTCTTTTGTTTCTTCATACAAGCCAGGTTTGGAGCTAGCTCCTGATAAGTGGGTGCAAAAGGTGGACAGGAACTGGTTTTCAGTGGACTGCTTTTCACAATCGTTCAAATCTTTTAACAAATCAAACATGCAAAGTGAAAGTGTACAATATAGTTATGGTCAGTCACAAGTTAAACAAGTTCAGTTTAAAGTCCTTTCTTGCGAACACAACCTGTGTAAAATACATGAGTTAACCACCTTATCAAAATAGCAAGCAACGGTATTTCATTCCAATGGAAACATATTCTAACATTGCAGAATGTAACTCAAATTTAGGTAAAACAAATGAGAAAGATGTATAAGCAGTTAATTATTTTATACCTGAAAGATTCAGATTGCTATTGAGTATTTCTTAACCATTCAGTAAGTTTTCTGTTTAAAAAAAGTAGCCTTTTCAAAAATAATTAGATTTGACTTGCATTTACTGATAGGGAGACAGGGGAGACTTAATAAAGCTGTGGATTTTTTTTTAGTATGACAGGTTTAATCTAGTTAATCTAATTCCCAACTCTCAGATTTACAAACTGTAATGGGATACTTCAACTCTCTTTCCCCCACTTTCCAAAGCAATTGATATTTTCAGTAATTGAGTAGATGCGCACAAAGCATTTTATTTAAAAAAAACACCTCCTAACCAGCTAAATTAGCAGTCTTGAGAGACCTCTCGGTATTTAGCCTGCACTTGACCAAATCCAAAAGCACTTCCTATTATTGGACTGTGATAGTTTTGTTCAGATGAAATAAGATGACAGTTTGTATGATGGATTATCAAGGTATAAAGACAACTCCCTAGGCAAAATATTCTATTTCAAGAGTGCAGTGTAGCTGAGTACATCTTAATAGAGTTTTTGACACCCTCTGTGCTTTGTGCCTAATGGACGCTTTAGTGTAACATGCATGTAAATTTCTACCAAGATAATGAATCAAAGACTGCCGAAAATTAACTCTTGAAGAATAATAAATTTCAGTAGCAGTAGCTAAGGTGACAATAGTGAGACAATTTAAGTAGGTCAGATTTATTCTATTTCTCATTTGGGAAAAATAATTTTTAAAAGTACAGAGATTTTACATTACAGTCTTATTTCAAATGATACATTCTCCTCAGTGAAAGCATTTGGATCAAAACAATTGCCACTGGTTCCATTTCATGTCATTAATTCAATGAAATTCAATTTCTCAGTTGCTTTTTTTTGTCGGGTTGGAGGGGGGGTGGGGGTGGGGGGTGGGGAGGGGGTTGCTGAGCAATGAATTGGAATTTGAAATCCAGTCAAGATGGGGCTAAACATCTGCCACTCTGGCCAAACCCATAATTAAACTTTCATTGATTCTGGGTAATTTTTGTATCGGGTTAAAAAATATCCTTTAGGATAGCTCCCTGGAAGACAAAGATAGTTTTTAAAATATGGCTTTATTTAGTGCTAATTTCTGAGTGTGGGCACGTGCTCAAATCCTCTGATGGTTTAGCGCAATGGGTGGGATGGCCTTCAATACATGTCAAAATATCTGTCACAATATCTATCAATAGCAGTAAATCAGACAGTAATAATTATATTAGCATTCCACTTCTTAGCAGGTTTGATAAATTTTGATTGTTCTCAAAAACCTTATCCATAATCCCAGCCTACATGTGAATACTTGTATCTGTTACTGCTTTCAAGAAGCGAGGACATTCAGTTTGTAATAGGAATGCTGCGATCTATATCTGTGTTCGATCACATATCTCTATCATTGGGCGGGAGTCCCTAACCCCCCCCCCCCCCCCCCCTCCCCCCCAGCCGCATGTTACTCGGCTGCGCGCCATTAGCTGGCAGTGGAATTCTCTGTTCCCGGTGCTGTCAATGGGAATTCTCATTGAAGGAGTGCACTTCCGGCGCGACCAGAGAATCTTGCCACCAGCGAACGGCCGGAGAATTAGGGCCATGCGTTAAGGATGTGGGCATGAAAAGGTTAATAAGCCTGACAATATGCAGCCTATACATTGTTGTTAATTTCTTGTTATGCTCTAGGCGTAGCATAAGCTGCTTCCTTGATGTTCACTCTGACAAAGGAAGGTTCAGACATGGAGATAGCTTCAACACGTTTATTAAACTATTAACAATTCTCCTACTCGGATTCGCCTCTACTGTTAATCCTTCTGTAGCTACTCAGACTGACAAACCAGTCTGCTACAATCCACGTGGTGGGTGTGATATTGAATCAACCCTGTGTACTCACTGAGTGTCTCCACTGGAAAGAGGAAGATCATGTGTGCTGTGTCCTTTATATATGGCTTGGTGTAATGCCCCTCTGTGGTAGTGTCACCTCTGTGTGTATCGTGAATGCCCATTGGTCGTGTCCTATCTGACTGACCTACTGGTTGAGTGTCTGTGTGTCATATCTCTGGTGCTCCCTCTAGTGTCTAGCTAGTCTACATGTACTTACATTAACCCCTTGTGTATCTACAGTGATGCATATCACCACATCACCACTTTTTTCGTGTTACATATTTTCTGAACACTGTTAAAGAAAATTGAACAAAAGAAAAACAGGGAGATAAGCGATGCTCTGTACAAGTTATGATAACAGTCATTAAACAATAAGTCTAATTCATATGTATGAGTCCAAAACCCATCAATTATCATGGTCGAATGTCTTTCTTGTTGGGTTGGTGAGTTGATGATTTTGATGGTGGCATGTCCTTGTGAACGCCATTAGTGTCCCTGTGCATAAGGAACCAAGAAGTGGTCAAATCACTTTGTCTGATTTGGAGTCTTTTTTTCTTCCGATGCTTGTGATAGAGATGTTGGATGCCATCTGTCCTGAAAGCCAGGTTGCCTGTTGGTAGTGCAGCAAATGTGAATTGGGAAGGTGCATCGTCCTGCCATGGTATGCCATTGTACTTAACTGAGCAGTAACAGTGTCCCTCATGGGCAGAGTTGTACCATATCGTCCCAGTCGTAGTTCCATTGGCGTAGTCTTTGTCGTGCTTGCTGTCGACGGTATTGTCTTTGGTACGCGTCATGTCGTTGTCTTTGATATGGTTTTCATAGGTTGTGATGTTGCGTTGGAGAGTTCTGTTGTTGTGTTCGCTGTGCTCAAGGACTACACTGTGGATAATACGAGTCCTTCACACAGTTACTCGTGTCAGCGTGCTTTGTGGCATCTGCTGTTTCCTTGAGCGTGCCGTCACTGAGTTCGCGGCGCTCCCCGTCTGGAGTCATGTCCGGCTTACTTGAATCAGCTTTGGCTTGTTGATTCTCCCCGTCTGGAGTCTGGTCTGTGTCACCTGAGTCAATTTTGGTTTGTTGTTGCTCCCCGTCCTGAGTCATTTCAGGTTCACTTGAGTCAGCTGAGGTTTCTTGATGCTCCTTATCAGGAGTCAAAACATTCAGGAATGCATTTGCTTGTGGAGAGGCTCGAGCGAATGAGGTTTGAAGTAACGTGGTGTCACCAGATTCACCAGTAGTCTCACTGTGACCGTCGCGTGCCTCTGTACACACGAGCTGAGGTCTGTCACATTGCGCATCTTGTATGGGAAGTGGGATGCTGTCGTCATTGTCTCACATGCAGTGAATAGAGCCTCAGTAGTTGTTCACTTGAGCTGGGTAGACTGTCAGAGTTTTCTTCTTGTGGCTCAAACAATGTGGGCGGACTGTCATAGTCGCTTTGTTGTTCACTGGAGCGTGGTAGACTGTCATTGTCTTCTTGCTGTGCACTTGAGCATGGCAGACTGCCATAGTCTTTCTGTTGTTCACTTGAGCATGGCAGACTTGCATTGTCTGCTGCTGGTTGCTCAGAGGAGGTTGCTAGACCCTCATGGTCTTGTTCATGCAAGGACTGCGCTTTGGAGTCTTGCGTTGGTTTTTTTGTGGAGGCTGTCCACGAGCTCACTGTGGAATCTTGTGTCACTCGAGTCACTTCTTGTTCATGCAAGGACTGTGGTGTGGAGTCTTGCGTTTCTTCTGTCATGGAGTCTGTCCACGAGCTCGCTGTGGAGGTTTCTGTCACTGGACTCACTTCTTGTGTAGAGACGTGCAGTTGTCTCGCTGTTGAGTCTTTCATCGCTTTCTGTGTAGAGGCTGGTGCTGCGTGGACCACTCTCTGTGTGGCAGCAGGCCGCTCTCTGTGGGCTTGTACCGTTCTCTGTCTCTTGGTGTCAGGCCGCAGCATAATCCTGCACTCACGAGTCGGGATGTCATATATGCTGGGCTGAAGATCCTCAAATCCGAAGAACAAATCTGCATCTGTGTCAGATTCTTCACTGTAGAACACATCTTGTTGCAGTTCGGATTTGGTACTGGGGTCACCATCTCGAAAGATGAAATGTTTGTCTGTGTCGTAGTCTTCTTGGACCATATCATCACTTTTTGTGTCGGAGCTGGCATTGGGCTCGTGATGTCCAAAGAAGAAATCAATGTCGGAGTCGTAGTATTCAAGGACTGTGTCATCTCTTTGTGTGGTGTTAACTGCTTGTTGCAGGGTTCTGCGGAGGTTGCTTTCAGCTATTGGTTCAATTGCAGGCATTGTGCTGTCATTCAAGATGAAAGAATCAGGTTTTACAGCTTAAAATTTTTTTTTCATGTTTTGGGACATTTCCCCTTTAAGTGGGCGTGGTCCGGGGCCTCTGATGTCACGAAGCATGTGACGTAGTGTGTAGGAAGAGGTTGTGCATGCGCAGGTGGCGCTCCTTTACTTTGCGCATTTCTCTCAACTGCACATACGCGGTACCTTTTTCAAGATGGCCGCCGATCTAAATTGTCGTTCTCTCCTCCGGGAACTCGGCCTCGTGGTAAGTACTGGCGCCTCTCTTACCATTTTCTGTTGGTTTGTTTGTGTTTTCCTTGCAGTATTGTCTGAATTTGTCCAGGACTGCCTGGAAGTCGCTCCTGTTTTACCCTTTGGAGAACTTGAATGTTTTAAAGATTTCTTCTGCTCTGGCACTGGCGATGGTGAGCAGAAGATCTGTCTTTTCAGCATCGGCCACGTCTTGTAGCTCGGCTGCTACCAGAAAGATCTCAAAACTTTGCCTGAATGCACACCAGTTTTCGCGGAGATTGCCGTGGCACTTGAGCCGCTGTGGAACTGGAATCTCGATCACCTTGCCTGGGTGTTGTTGCTGGTTGTCACTGTTTGCTGAGTTGTAACTATATGGATTGATACAGTCACTCGCTGGTACCATGTCTTGTTATCCTCTTGGTGTAGCATAAGCTGCATCCTTGATGTGCACTCTGACAAAGGAAGGTTCAGACGTGGAGATAGCTTCAACACGTTTATTAAACTATTAACAATTCTCCTACTCAGATTCGCCTCTACTGTTAATCCTTCTATAGCTACTCAGACTGACGAACCAGTCTGCTACAATCCACGTGGTGGGTATGAATCAACCCTGTGTCTGTACTCACTGAGTGTCTCCACTGGAAAGAGGAAGATCATGTGTGCTGTGTCCTTTATATATGGGTTGGTGTAATGCCCCCCTATGATAGTGTCACCTCTGTGTGTATCGTGAATGCCCATTGGTGGTGTCCCATCTTACAGACCTATTGGTTGAGTGCCTGTGTGTCATGTCTCTGGTGCTCCCTCTAGTGTCTAGCTAGTCTACGTGTACTTACATTAACCCCTTGTGTATCTACAGTGATGCATATCAGCACATACATTGTTGTTAAACAACAGCTTGTGTGGTTTGGTTGTCAGTAAATGAAGAGAATAATATCTGAAACTTAACCACCGGTGTTTTGTAATATAGACATGGAACAAAGTTGTGAGAAAATTTCCAGAATGGAATTCGCCCAGTATTTCCTATTAAAGATGTTCATATTTTGATATTTATGCATGCAATCTAGTGGCCCCGTTAGTCATAGGTGCATATCTCATAATGGCCACTAAATCTTGCGAGCAGTCAGAAAAAAGATGTACGTTGGAAAGATCTCAGTTTGATGTCTTCCCCACCTCCTGCCAGTGACACATAATCAGGATCACACCCAGCAAGGGTGTGACCCTGATTTCCATAGATTTAAATAAATTTTGAAATCGGATGCCCTTTAAATGGTGCCCTGACATTAGGGGCGGAATTCTCCAACCCCCCGCAGGGTCGGGGAATAGCCCGGGGCCGGCGTAAATCCCGCCCCCGCCGTGGCCAGAATTCTCCGCCACCCGGGAATCGGCGGGAGCGGGAATTACGCCCCGTCGATCGGCGTGCCCCCCGCGGCGATTCTTCGACCTGCGATGGGCCAAAGTCCCACTGCTGACATGCCAATCCCGCCAACGTGGTTTAAACCACCTGTGCCGGCGGGAGTGGCAGCGCGAGCGGGCCCCCAGGGTCCTGGGGGGAGCGCGGGGCGATCGGACCCCGGGGGGTGGCCCCATGGTGGCCTGGCTCGTGATCGGGGCCCACCGATCGGCGGGCAGGCCAGTGCCGTGGGGGCACTCTTTTTCTTACGCCACCACCACGGCCTCCACCATGACGGAGGCGGAAGAGACCCCACCTACCGCGCATGCGCCGCTGGTGACATCAGCAGCCACTGACGCACCGGCGCATGGCGCCGGTTTTTACACCAGTCGGCGTAGCGCGGCCTAGCCCCTAAAGATGCGGAGAATTCCACACCTTTGGGGAGGCCCGTCGCTGGAGTGGTTGGCGCCACTTCGCTATGCCGGGGCCCCCCGCCCCGCCGGGTAGGGGAGAACCCCGGCCCAGTTTCCTGGCATTGCCGCCATGTTTAGGCCGAGATCGAAGATGGAACACAAAATGGCTGCTTGGTGGGCAGGCAGCTGACAGGAAGAGGATTAGTGTAATAAACCACAAGTATCTTATGGGGTGGGAACAATTAACCTCTCTGTGAACCGTGCTGAATACAAGCTCCCCTGGTGAGGGGGCAGTGGACCTCTGAACAATGTACAGTTGGATGGTATATTAAGTTGGCCAATTAGGCACCGGCAAGGCAGACCCAGTTGGGATCTGTTCTGTGATGTATAACCTTAACCCTAACCCTAACCCTTGACAGTGACAGCCTGGCCTGGCACACCGTACTTCGAGGGGGTCAAAGAGGTTAGCCCATTGCTCAAGTGCCTGTTTTCCCCTGCCAGGCTGCAGAAGGAGGGGCCCAAGGGTCCTGCTGAGTGGGGTGGGGTCAGTCTGTGAGAAAGCGCTTGACCCAGGTATCCTTCCCCCGGATGGGAGTCCGCACCTGGATTGCACCTTCAAGCCCTGGGCAACCTGAAGATCACTCTTGGCATGGAGATCCCAGGCAGCCCTCTGTTCAAAATCATCAGTCTTGTCTGGACTGTTCAAAATTTGAAGTGGCCTTCTTACTCTGAAATGTCATGTCTAACAGCTCAGGAGCAGATCACATAGTTCATTGACAATTCATATCCATGTTCTGATTAACAGCTGCTGACCACTTCAAAAACACAAAGTATGTCTTCTTTTCTAACCACAGAACGCATTTAGCATTGTTAGGATCAATGGAGGGTACTTCAGATGCATTCAAGCATGAATGGAAAGATAAATTCCAGCTACCAAACCGTTAATTACATTCAAATGGGCTGTTTGCATGTTCCCGCCAGCAGGAGGCAGCCCACTACAACCAGCAGGGTGGGACTGGAGACCGTCGCCCAGCGTCGAACCCTTATTTGGGTTAATGCAGGATTCTCTGCCTGATCGGCATTCCCGGTCTTCGCAGTGAGGAGTAGAGAATTCTCCCATTGTCTTGGGAAATCAGTGAAGTTGATAATGCTCGTGTTTGGAAGGACACCAAGGCCCAAACATTATGCTTGTAGAATAAAATATTTGTCATGGGCAGCAAGTGTGGAGTACAGTAACTAGGCTGATGCAGAGCTCTTTCTTTTCCACTGGGACCACTCTCATTCTGCCTGTAACAAACAGCTCACAGTAGCATTCAAGGCTGGGACTTGCTAAAAAGAATCACCCACTGGTGAGAATCATCGGAGGTATTGTAGTGCATTGTTCCTACCTCTAGGCCAGAAAACCCTGTTTCAAATTCTTAATATACACACTACACTCCCCACACACACTCATTCCAGCCAACAATATGGAGCGTGCCCATATTGCTGATGGGTCGACTGGAGCCAGAGGGCACCTAAGGTGGTGGCCGGGGGGGGGGGGGGGGGGGGGTTCACCCATATGCCCCATGGCCCTAAGTTCACAGTGGGCTGTCAGCAGCAGGCGCATTGCATGGCTGCCTTTCCGGCTGCGGCAATGGTGATCTGTGCCCATCTACCCTGACCCCACAGCCCCCCCCCCCTCCCGCAGCAGCACAACTGTCAGAAAACTATGGCAATGGTGGACACTTTCCTTACCCCCTCTCTCTCCCTCAGCAGCCACGATGCCGGTTTCACAATTTTTCCAAGAACAAGTGAACCGCGGTGTTGGGAACTTAGTCTTTTGGAGCCGGAGCAATGCAGAGGACCAGAGAATACCGGGTCAGGCCTGTTAATAATATGCAAATGGTGCTTACTGAATGGTTGTTTCAGCCCGTATTGACGCCACTGTCGAGGTGATGGAGAATTGTATTTTGGTGTCAAATTGGTGCCCGCCGCGATTTTGGCGACAGGACCTATTCTCCGCCTAATCGCTGGTCCCAATTTTGTCATCAGCCAACGGAGAATCCCACCTAGTGAGTGGAGCTCAGGGGCTATTTTTCAGGTTGGCAACCTGTAACCAATAAAGTTCCACAGGGATCAGTTCTGGGATCTCAACTGTTTACAATATAACTTAATGTCTTGGAGGAAGGAAGCAAATGTACAGGAGCTAAATTTGCAGATGACACAAAAATAGATGGAAAGGCAAGTTGCAAGAGGGATAAAAACAGTTTGCAAAGACATATCGATAGGTTAAGTAAGCGGGCAAAAAGTCAGCAAATGGAGTGTAATGTGGGAAAATGTGAAGTTGTTCATTTTGGAAGGGCGAACAAAAGAATGGAGTATTATTTAAATGGAGAAAAATAACAGAAAGCTGCAACACAAAGGGACTTGGGGGAACTTGTGCACAAAACACAGAAAGCTAGCACACAGGTGCAGCAGGAAATCAGGAAGGCTAATGGAATGTTGACCCTTATTTCAAGGGGGTTAGAGTATAAGAGTCGGAAAGTCTTACTGAAAATGTACAAGGTACTGACTGGTGAGACCACAAACTGTGAGCAGTTTTGGTCCCTTTATTTAAGGAAAGATATTGCCGATTTGAAGAAGATTCACTAGGTTGCCCCCCCCGCCCCCCCCCCCCCCCCCCCCCCCCCCCCCCCCCCGCCCTCCGCCCCCACGGTATGGGGCAAAGGTTAAGCAAGTTGGGAGTCTACTCAATAGAATTCAGAAGAATGAGATGTGATCTCATGGGAACATATGGGTGGGATTCTCGGACCCTCCGCACCGGAATCGCACCTGGCGCGGGGGCGGAGAATAGCCGTTCATGCTGGAAATCCAGTACGATGGCACTTCCGTGATTCTCTGCGGACCTGCCAGTCACGCGCACGCGCAGTCGCACAGTGCCATTCGGCGGCCGCTGAAAGATGCCCCCACAATGATTCTCCAGGGTCGACCAGCCAAACTCCCACTGACGTGGTTTATATCTGGTACCACCCGACAGGAGCTCGGACAGCGGTGGCCAAGCCCACGATTGGGGGCCACCGATCAGCGGGCCATCGTGATCTGGGGGGGGACCTACCATCCTCCATGTGGGCCCGCTGTGTGGGTCTGCCATGTTGGCGGCGCCTGCGCCGAAGTGGGCGGCCGGGCGCGTGCGCGTACCCGCTTGTGGCTGCCGTGCTCATGTGCAGCCACACGGTCTGGACAGCAGAGCCCCAACGGCAGCCAGAGCTGAAGGATGCACGCCAGGGCCCTACTAACCCCCCGGAAAACGGAGAATCACCCCGGGCTTTTGAAGAAAATGTTCGGAGTGATTCTCGCCCGTTTTCCGGCGAGCGTGGGGACTTAGTCACCAAAAGTTAGAATTCCGCCCAAGGGGTTCTCAAGAGACTTGACAGGGTAAATTCTGAGAAGATGTTTGTTGTCGAATTGATGGTACATCAATGTTTTCCTGCAATGGTGATTCCAGGACCAGAGGACATTGTCTCACAATAAAGGAGTGCCAATTTAAGACTGAGATGAGGAAGGAATTTCTTCTCTCAGTGGGTTATGAGTCTTTGGAACTTGTTGTCACAGAGAGTTGTGGGGACAGAGCCCTTGTGTATATTTAAGGCTGCGATAGATAGATCCTTGATCAGAAAGGAAATCAAGGGTTACAGGGAAAGGGCAGCAACATGGGCATGAGGAATGTTGGATCAGACATGACCCTATTGAATGGCAGAGCAGTCTCAAGGGGACAAACAACCTATTCCTGTTCCTATTTCTTATGGTCATATTGTTGAATGATCAGCCATTATAATAGTGAATGGTGGAACAGGCTTAAAGTGCCAAATGGCCTACTCCTCTTCCTTTGCTCTATGTTTCTATGTTTCTATAAACATGTGAAAACTATCAAATTGATTATGACTTCATTTACATATCATCCAAAGAAAAATCATTCACCAGGCTGCGCATAAACTTCCATATCAGTACACTTGACTGGAGCTGCAGTTAATTATCATACAACTTTTTGTTTAAATAATTTCCCTGATGCACCACTGACAGTAGATAAAGTTGCACTCATTCCACTGGTAAGTAAGCAAAAGAGACATGACATGCAACACTGGAGGATCATAATTCTGTCCTTTCAGGTCAAGTTGAACAATCAAGAACAGCGTTTGGTCTCCTATCTTTTAATCGTGCTCAGGATCTGGTGTGAAGTTTGGGCAACTTCATCTAAATGTACCATATGTAGTGAAAAGGCTTAATACAGTGAATTGGCATTCAGTGATCCAGACAACTATTTATTTCACAGTGATGGATATGAGTTTGCAGCATTATACAGTCCCATTCAGAATGCCATAAGAAGAAATGGTTTCAGATTGTTCTAACTCTCATTTGAAGACATTAAGACATGTTAAGGTCCAAATATTCTAAAATCTTAGTCATCCCAAGCAGGAAGTTATCTACAGATTTGGACTGTCCCACCTGATTGAATTTCAAACCTGAATAAGTCCAAACGGCCAACCTTTTTATTTCATCGCTGGTCAGTTCAGGAGGCTGTGAAAGCAGAGGGATAAATGTGCACTACAATTATACATCAGCAGTGCCTCAGCAGAGACAATGAGGAAAAATGAGCATTCTGTTGTTGGGTTGAAATATAATCTTGGGGAAATGCAATCAGAACACAGGAAGTAAGGTCGATGTGATATACTTAATCAACCAGTAACTCATGACATTGTAGAGTGCAAAATGAAAGAACAATTCATTCCTTTTGAAAGGAAATGCACATCATTTATCATCATTATAATTTTAACAAAACTCAGAAATAATTGTGCCGTGTCATGTAACTACAATAGTTGCAGTTTAGAGTGAAAACTGACAGAAAAGACCATCAGCATTGATGCTAACACACAAAGCTTGGTAAATAAGGTTGAGAAACTGCTGGGACATGTGACCACATGGGAAAATTATGCTATGTTGTGGTGATACATGTCTCAAAATGTAAGAGCGGGACCGGGCATTAAATATTCCTGGCTAAAAAGTGTTCATGAAAGAAAGGAGAATATTGACTATAGAGAATATTACCGCTCTGGGGAGAGAGGATGCCTGAAGAAGCATTAAGGACAGAATCTATTTGATGAGAGTTGAAAAGATAATCAAGGTACCATTAGAGTTCTGGGTGTAGTTTTTAGGTCAGCAACTAATGTGGAAAATATAGGGGGGGGGATTCTCTGGCCCTCAAGCTGCATGTTTCTCAACGGTGCACTGTTCGCTGGCGGCGCCACTTGTTAATGGGCTTTCCTATTGAAGCACCGCAAGTTGCCGCACAGTAGCATTGTGGATAGCACAATCGCTTCACAGCTCCAGGGTCCCAGGTTCGATTCCGGCTTGGGTCACTGTCTGTGCGGAGTCTGCACATCCTCCCCGTGTGGGCGTGGGTTTCCTCCGGGTGCTCCGGTTTCCTCCCACAGTCCAAAGATGTGCAGGTTAGGTCGTTTGGCCATGATAAATTGCCCTTAGTGTCCAAAATTGCCCTTAGTGTTCGGTGGGGTTACTGGGTTATTGGGATAGGGGTGAGGTGTTGACCTTGGGTAGGGTGCTCTTTCCAAGAGCCGGTGCAGACTCGATGGGCTGAATGGCCTCCTTCTGCACTGTAAATTCTATGATTGTACTCTATGATTGTACTCTATGATTGTCAGGAAACCTGGGTGGGAGAACACTGCCAATGGGAACAGATAATCCCAACATCCGGAGAAAATTTACAGAGATAATACAGAGAGGGACTGAAAATATAGAATAGTGATCATTGGGGAACTTTAATGATTTCAAGATGGACGGGCAAATATGTTTGAAGAGTGCTCGGAAGAATTTTCCGAATCAGCATTTTTCAGACTCAAAGCAGAAGGAGGCAATGTGGATTTGGTTGGAGAGAATGAAGTGGCCCAAGTGGATGAAGTGTCAGTCGGGAAAAAGTGAGGAAACTGTCAACATAGTGGTGGTGATTCTCCCAAAAAATGATGAAGTGGTGGGTTTGCCATTTCCCTATGCCAGTGTCTGGCTTCCCGATCGAGTGGAAAATGACGGGTCGCCTGAAAAACGGTGTCGGCTTCGGACACAGAGCCTTGCAATTCTGTAATTTGCATTTATTTAAATCTGATTAATGGGCTGGAGGCCCAAATACCCAACCACTCCCCTGACCCCCATTGTGTTCCACCCCTCACAGCCGGTAGTAACATGGAGGGGGGGACTTGGTACAAGTTTGTACAACCACCATGGCCTTGAGGAGGTAGGCAAACTTCTCAAACTTTTTGGGCTTGCTGAGGGGTGTATACTTGGACTTCAGGGAGTAGCAGGGAATGGTTTGGTGGCAAGTGCATGGATGCGGGATGTCCCCCTTGGGATCGGGGTGCCCAGTGTTGCGGTAATTCAGATTAGGTAGGCAGGAGTCACAACAGTTCTTGCCAAATATGAGCTTGACGTGGTGGACCTTGCGGTGAGCCAAGGGAAAACTCCTTAAGGGAATTTCCCTCAAGCTCCATCTGAGGGCCAAACTCTCCCCTGCCTGACAAGACCTGCCCACCCCTCCTGTTTCAGACCCCCCTCAATGGCTGTCCCCAGAGACCCTCTAAAATGTGAGACCCCCCCAAGAGACTGTTTAAATAAGGGACCCCCTCAAGAGATCCCTAAGTAGGGAGACACCCCCAGCGACCCCATAACTCAAGGAACCCCCGCTCAGAGATCCCCTAACAAGGAACCCCTACAGATACCCCTTAACAAGAGGGACCCCCATAGGGATCCATTCACTAGTGGGAGCCCCACAGGGACCTCCTAAACAGAGGGACACCGCCCACCCACAGATCCCCCAGATAAAAGACCCCTGTCTGTAAGCTACTCTAGTAAAAAGACCCCTGTCTGGCAGTGACAGAAACTACAGCTGTAATGCATATTTGGAAGCATCACATGTCCATTCCTGGAAAGCGAACAGCTGTGGCCTGTGTTTAAGCCGCTCAGATCCTGTAGCTGCAAGCCATGCATTCATTTCTCGTACTGGGCTGATTGTCAGTTTCACAAAAAGCTGCAGCCTTGATTCATTCATCTCCCTTCATGGGTGAATGACTCCAAGGGCGGAAACCCCAATGTTTCCAAACACCAACCACAGCAAAGAGAGGTAAGTGCACTGCAATCACATGCTTGAGATCACCCTGACACCCCCTAGAACTATGGCAGTGCTAACCTAGCATGTTGGGGCTGCCATGCGCTGCCCTGCCCCCAACCACCCGATTGCACTAATGGCCTCCTAGCACCCTCTCTCCCCAGCCCCGCCATCCTGCCGATGTGGTCATCACGACTAGTTTCCATTTTTGTGATAGTGATTCCCACGAACCTCAGTGTGCCAGTGGGGGCAGAGATCCCTTGGTGCCGGGTGACTCAGACTTCGTATGGGCTGAGCATATTTAAATTAATTTAATGACTCATTTAAATATCTCAGCCTGGTTCACGTCCAGTGAGAGATCGTCCGATTAGGGGCTCTCCCACTGTTCCCCAGGAATACTGGGAAGTGCGCCAGACTCAATGGGGGAGTAGAATCATGCTCAGTATCATAAATTTCAGATTAACAATAGAAAATGACAAAGAGAAATTTTTAATAAAAAATACTTAATCAGAAAAGAGCCAAATTCAGCACGGTTGAGAATAGATCTGGTCCAGCTAAATTGGAATCAAAGATTGGTTGTCAAATTGGTCGTAGAACACTTGAATGCCTTTAAAGAAGAAGCAGATCTAGTATACTTGAGGTATATTTCCATGAGGTAGAAAGGTAAGGAAAACAAAACCAGAACTCCCTGGATGGTGGAAACAATAGTGTGCAGGTGAAACAGGAAAAGGATGGATATTACAGATGTTTAATACAAGTGAGAACCAGGCTTTTTTTTGTCCATTTATGTGATGTTGGTGTTCCTGGATAGGCCAGCATATATTGCCCATCCCTAATGCTGCTTGAAAAGGTACCTTCTTGAATCATTGCAAACTATGGGGTGTAAGTACAGTCAGAGAGCTATTAGGGATGGACTTTTGCCCCAGTGGCAGTGAAGGAACAGTGATATCTTTCCAAGTCAGGATGGTGAGTGGCTTGAAGGGGAACTTTCAGGTTGTGGTGATCCCATATGTCTGTTGAACTTCACCTTCTAGATCAGGGGTGGGCAAACTTTTCCGTGCAAGGGCCACATTCAGAAATTCACAATTTTAAAGGGCCGCATAGTATATTAAGTAAAATAATTAATATTTAAAATAGCCAAAATAAAAGGTTTTTAAAGAAAAAAAAGCAATTAATTTTTATTAATTAATATTTTAAAGTAGAAACTTCACATGAAACACATGTTGTGCCGAGCAATGATCACCCTACTCAAGTCAACGTATCCACCCTATACCAGTAACCCAACAGCGCCCCCCCATTAACCTTAAAATAAAATTAAAAATTTTTTTTTTTAATGACTTGATCTTGGTGGGCCGCATAAAGACCTTTGGCGGGCCACATGCGGCCCACGGGCCGTAGTTTGCCCACCCCTGTTCTAGATGGTAGTGGTCATGTTTGGAAGATGCTGTCTAAAGATCCTTGATGAGTTCCTGGAGTACATCTTGTAAGGGGCAGCACGGTAGCATTGTGGATAGCATAATCCCTTCACAGCTCCAGGGTCCCAGGTTCGATTTCGGCTTGGGTCACTGTCTGTGCGGAGTCTGCACTTCCTCCCCGTGTGTGCGTGGGTTTCCTCCGGGTGCTCCGGTTTCCTCCCACAGTCCAAAGATGTGCAAGTTAGGTGGATTGGACGTGATAAATTGCCCTTAGTGTCCAAAAGTGCCCTTGGTGTTGGGTGGGGTTACTGGGTTATGGGGACAGGGTGGAGGTGTTGACCTTGGGTAAGGTGCTCTTTCCAGGAGCCGGTGCAGACTCGATGGGCCGAATGGCCTCCTTCTGCACTGGAAATTCTATGATCTATGATCTAAGACAGTACACTCAGCTGCTATTGTGCACTGGTGGTGGAGGGAATGAATGTATGCAGATGGAGTGCCAATCAAGCGGTCTGCTCTGTCCTGGATGGTGTCAAGCATTTTAAGTATTGTTAAAGCTGCACTCATCCAGGCAAGAGGGGATTCTTCTGTCAGACCCTTCACTTGTATCTTGTATCGATGGTGGTCAGACTGTGGGGAATCAGGAGGTGAGATATTCACCTCAGGATTCCTGGCCTCTGGTGTGTTCTTGTAACCACAATATTTATATCATCAGTCCAGTTTAAGTTCTGGTCAATGATAGCCCCTAGGATGTTGATAGTGGAGGATTCAGTGATGGTAATGCCATAGAATGTCGAGGGACGATAGTTATATTCTCAATTGACTGAGAAGGCCATTGCCCACCGATTATATGGCACAAGTGTTTCCTGCCACATGTCAGGCCAGCACGAATATTGTCTAGGTCTTGCTGCATTTGGGCATGGATTACTGAACATGGAAAGTTCAGAGGGGAAATGAAGAAGGAAATAGAATGGACACAAAGACAGTCTAAAAAAAGGGAATCCATACGTCCTCTATAGGCATGCAATTAAGAAAAGTTTAGGAAGAGAAGGGGTGGAGTAATTCAGGAGAAAAAGCAAATATACATTTAGAGGCAGAGGTCATAGTTGTGGTATGGACGGCACAGTAGCACAATGGTTAGCACTGTTGCTTCACAGCGCCAGGTCCCAGGTTTGATTCCCGACTTGGGCCACTGTCTGTGAGGAGTCTGCACATTATCCCTGTGTCGGCGTGGATTTCCTCCGGGTGCTCCAGTTTCCTCCCACAAGTCGCGAAAGACGTGCTGTCAGGTAATTCGGACATTATGAATTCTCCCTCTGTGTACCCGAACAGGCGCCGGAATGCCACGACTAGGGGATTTTTACAGTAACTTCATTGCAGTGTTAATGTAAGTCTGCTTGTGACAATAGTAAAACTAAAGTTACCAAATCAGGGGTGTCAAACCTACGGCACGTAGGACTGTAACAGTTCCACGCAATTTCCGTCTTTTGGAAGAGCTAGAAGATGGCCAGAAGGGGGCAAGTGATGGGACAGTAAGTTGGGGACTTGAAGATGATGAAGATATGACACTTACAAGGTGGACAGGGATGATTATTGGACCCGCAAGAACAATTTATGAAAACCGGATATACAGCCTTAAAATAGACTGTGGTCCTAGATATCCAGAGGCAGCACCACATGTTAGATTTGTAACAAAAATAAATATGAATGGAGTAAATAGTTCCAATGGAACGGTGGATCCAAAAAGCATATCAGTCCTAGCTAAATGGCAGAATTCATATAGTATCAAAGCTGTTCTGACGGAACTTCGGCGTCAAATGATGTGTAAAGAAAACGGAAAACTCGCTCAGCTCCCAGAAGGACAAAGTTACAGCAATTAATCTGGAATTGTACCTCCCACTATTCAAGCTTACTTCATTCTCCACTGTAGTATTTTTTTTCTAGGCGCATCTTGTAGATCTCAAAGTACTGGGAAAAAAAATCTCATTTAAAAAGCAATTAATCTTAATACTGAAAAAAAAAGGGGCAGCACGGTAGCATGGTGGTTAGCATAAATGCTTCACAGCTCCAGGGTCCCAGGTTTGATTCCCGGCTGGGTCACTGTCTGTGCGGAGTCTGCACGTCCTCCCCGTGTGTGCGTGGGTTTCCTCCAGGTGCTCCGGTTTCCTCCCACAGTCCAAAGATGTGCGGGTTAGGTGGATTGGCCATGCTAAATTGCCCGTAGTGTCCTGAAAAGTAAGGTTAAGGGGGGGTTGTTGGGTTACGGGTATAGGGTGGATACGTGGGTTTGAGTGGGGTGATCATGGCTCGGCACAACATCGAGGGCCGAAGGGCCTGTTCTGTGCTGTACTGTTCTATGTTCTATGTTCTACGTGGGGCACACCCAGCCCACGGGCAAGTGCAATGTAGCCTGCAAAATTATTAATTTTATTGCATTTAAATTTGACAATGCAATTGATAACAAAGAGGTATTAGAAAAGTCATCTGTACTTAAAACGTATAGGTCTCCAGGACCGGATGGGTTGAATGTAAAGATACTGAGGAACGTAAGGGAGGAAACTGGGGAGCTACTGGCGAGTACCAGAAGGGAAAATCTCTGCAGGGAATTGGATATAAGTCTGGTGAGTGGGACTAGGTCTTGCAGAGAGATAGCACACTCATGATAGGCTAAATGATCTCCTTCTGCGCTGCAGCCATTCTAAGATACTTGGCAGGAGTAACAGCTTATGCACTGTACGTCACACTTGTATGTCTCAGTTCCATTTAATGTGTCAGTAAAGCTTGCCAAATCAGTTGGACTCCCTCTGATCCCATGAGCAAGACAGATGAGAGAAACAGAGAATGCAATGATAGTGGATTCTCATGGCTCATTAATATTAAATTTGCTTAGAATTTTGCCACTTATGAGCTTGTATCCTGGCGTACATTGCCTTGAAACTGATTTCCTGCAAAATAATAATGCTGATGTTGATAGAGAGCATGAGGATAACAATATCTTCATGCATCAATTTTATTTTTAAAATTACTTTAGAGCTTTCCTCATTTAACTACAAAGCAGATTGATTCATCCACACAATAGTGACTCCACCTCACTCGTTATCCATTGGTTATAAAGCACCGTGGAACGTATACTGACACGATAAGACGCTGCACACATTTTCTTTACTTATTTTAATTTTTTAAGTCGTTCTTCATGAGTTATGGGGCTATATAATTGATTTGAGACAAAGGCCTTGAAAATTCTTGAAGAAAATGCATTTCTTCAACAAAAGACAATTAGGGCATCACGGTAGCTTAGTGGTTAGCACAGTTGCTTCACAGCTCCAGGGTCCCAGAGTCAATTCCAGGCTTGGGTCACTGTCTGTGTGGAGTCTGCACATTCTCCCTGTGCCTGCATGAGTTTCCTCCGGGTGCTCCGGTTTCCTCCCACAGTCCAAAGATGTGCAGGTTAGGTGGATAGGCTAAATTGCCCTTAGTATCCAAAAAGGTTGAGTAGTTACTGGGTTCCGAGGTTAGGATGGAGATATGGGCTTGGGTAGCGTGCTCTTTCCAAGGGCTGGCACAGACTCGATGGGCCAAATGGCCTCCTTCTGTACTGTGAAGTCTATGAGGTGAGCCAAGAGGTTTTGGTGATCCCAGTACTGGGTTTTCAAATATTGTAATTCACAGGAAGAAGGAGGAATTCCCTATATTATAACTGTTGCTCCATCATTCACCAGTCTTATTCCCACAAATATACAAGCCACAGCTATAAAAAGGCGGGCACTACGGCTCCTTCCATTCTCGCCGCCAGATCGTCATGCCCTGCCTTGCCCTCAGCACAGGCCCGTCGCAGATCTACCTTTTGTGTTGCCACCCTCTGTGACTGACACAGTCCCGCCCGTTCCAGAGCAGGCGGCCCCTGACCCACCCTTGAGGCGGTCAACCGGAATTCGTCACCCACCACAGAGACTGAATTTATGAACTTCCTGAATTTATGAACTCTCTAAACTCATGGACTGATTGCTTCGTTACCCTGTTTATTCGTTCACTAGTTTGTACATACTGTCATTCATGTTCCGTGTTATGTTACATACAGTTTATCTGCACTAGACACCTTCCCGTGTAAATATGTTAGAAAGTTTGTAGATAGTCCTGTAAATATGCTGTCATATATATGCCACATAGTCAGGAACATTCACATACCACACTATGTATTGCCATGTACAAATATTTTTTTAAAACAAGGGAAGATGTCATAATATACACACAAGTATATGATGGTGCAGAGACCATCAGACACAGTGACTGACACACTTAAAGACCAATCAACACACAGAACACAGCAGCCAATCACCAGACAGGACACGGCCACTATAAAGCCAGAGGCTTTCCCGTTTATTCGGGATGCAGCCTCTGAGACAGCCAGAGCCCGTAATCAGTAGCACGAACATATACCATGTGCTAGCAGTATAGTCTGGTCAGGTTAGCCATAGGTCTTCAGTCAACCTAACATAATGTCGACCCACAGTGCAAGTATGTTTAATAGCTCATAGTTAAATAAAATAGAGTTGTACTTCTACAAGTGTTGGTAGCCTGTCTCTCTCACTGCTCTGGTAAACGCAGTCCTCGCAAACCCAGCAGACCACACACACAATGAATTTTGGGCCTTGAAACGGCTTTCTAGAGCATGGGAACAAACCCTATACTGACAGACAGATCAGAACAAGATAGAAGTAAACATGCACCCAGTTAGGATTAGCCAGGAGCCAGCATGCAAAATGAAGGTAGACACGAGGGACAGCACCCCAGAGCACAGGCACCACAAGATTGTTACAATTGTGGCCACATGGGACATTACGCCCACGATTGCCGACAAATCCCCCCGAACCAGCAATTATACCAACAAGTAAACCCCCCCCCACCTAGGAACAATGTTAGGCCCATGCATAATGTTAGTGCCCGTTCAGACAACTTGGTGTTTAACTCCACAGATTGACGGTGTTCGGACTCCCCAACTTGGGTCTGTGACACACGCTGGGACAAATCAGGCAGACCAGTAGTTACAGGCACAGACCGGGGACATACAGTTGATTTTCTTTGGGACACAGGAGGATCCTGCACTATTTTGAACTCCTACACCATTTTTCAACAGGACAAATGGCCTACCACAGACACCATCACCCTGAGTGGATTCACCAGCCACATACAGCACGGATCTATTACAGCTCCCGTACCCATTCAGATAGGGAACATTTGCACCAGACACCCCATTGTTTTAGTTGACTTACCCCAAACCGCAGTGCATATTTTAGGCATTGATTTTATGAGCTCCCATAACCTTTCGTTTGACCCAGTAAATTAATGTCTGGCCAATGGCCAAAACAGCTAGGGTTCCTGCTACGCTCACAGTAGGTGATTATGAAAACAGGATTTGCTCAGTAGGGGACTATTGGTTTAATCCACAAATAATTAGTGCAGAACCGATGATTAGAGAGGTCTGTCATAATACACACACAGGTATATGATGGTGCACAGACAGGCAGTGATTGACACACGGGATGACCAGTGAACACACAGAACACAGCAGCCAATCACCAGACAGGACACGACCACTATAAAGCCAGAGGGCACTAGTTTTCCCGCTCTCTCGGGATCCAGCCTCTGAGACAGTCAGAGCCCGTGAGCAACAACTAGAACATACACCATGTGGTAGTAAGATAGTCTGGTCAGGTTAGCCTCAGATCTCCAGTCAACTCAGCGTAGTGTCAACCCACAGTTAAAGTATGTATGATAGTTAAGAGTTCAATAAAATCGAGTTGCATTTCTTCAAGTGTTGGAAGCCTGTCTCTCTTACTGCTGCAGTAAACGCAGTCCTCGCAGACCCAGCTTACCCAACACATCAAGATTCCTCATAAATCACAAAGCTTCGTTCGCACAACACAAACACGATTGTGGGAAGATCCCAAGTACAGTAAAGATTTCAGGTCCCGATCCAAAGCCGCAAAAGCAATACGGTTTCCCACAGCAAACCGAGGGTGAGATTTTGAAGTTTATTATCAGTTTGTTAGACCAAGGAGTTATTCGACCCGTAACGTCCACAAATAATGCCCCAATTTAGCCTGTAAAAAAGCCCGATGGTACATGGCGACTAACAATCGACTACCGAGAACTTAATATGGTAACCCCTTTAGCAGCTCCCGCTGTTGCCACGAGTCCCAAGATCATGCTCAAACAGGGAGTGCAGGCAAAATATTTCACAGTGCTGGACATCAGCAATGGCTTTTGCTCCATCCCGTTAGATAAGGCCTGCCAGTATAAGTTTGCGTTTAAGTTTCAAGGGCAGCAGTACATGTGGACATGCCTCCCACAAGGATTCCATAACTCCCTCTCCATTTTCCACCGACAATTGGCCAACAGACTTTCTAAATTTTCCCGACACGGATGCCTAATACAATATGTTTAGACAATCTGCTTTTGTAAACGGACACAAAAGAGGAACACATAGAGCTCTTATCTAAGTTACTAGGCCTACTGCAATCGGATGTAAGGTCAACCCCTAAAAGGCCCAGATTTTAAAGGAAAAGGTTCTTTATTTAGGCACCAGCATCACCCACAGGAAGAGAGAAATAGAGTAAAAACGGGTCGAGTCCATCGTCAAATTGCCCATGCCCCAAAACGTCACTGCACTCCGGTAATTCCTAGGTTTTGTAGGATATTGCAGAAATCATATAGATGGTTTTGCCACAAAACAGCCCCATTTTCAGAGCTCGTTAAAAAGAACGCCCCGTGGGAATGGCTTCCGCAGCACACAGGTGCCATTGATGATTTAAAATATGCCCAAGGCACAGCTCCCGCTTTACACGTTCCAGACTTGCCCTATGCCATAGAAGTAGCAACCACCGACCGAACCTGATCAGCAGTGCTCCTGCAAGAACGACAAGATCACTTAGTGCCCGCAGCCTATGCCTCAAGAGTATTAGACCCCATAGAGCAAGGATTCTCAGCCTGCAAATGGCACTTGCTTGCAGTCTTTTGGGAAGTACAGTACTTTGCATACATCACAGGACTTAACCCAGTCACGATCTTGACCGAGCACGCCCCTACTCACTATTACCAGACGGTAGATTAAAGGACGGTTCAGTCAGCCAAATCAGAGCAGCTTGCTGGACACTACTATTACAAGGCAGGAACATTAAGGTAAAACTCACCAAGACCCATACATTTCTGGCCAATAATCTCCAATATGCAGGGACCCCACATGAGTGCCAGGTCATAGCAGCCCAACATCACACAGGACCCTTTATCCCAAAGTCACTATCCCCATGAGCAGGCAGTAAGACACAGGTTTCCAAACCACAGGGAATACTATAAAAATTGATGCAGACAGTTCTTCCACAATCAAAAATGGAGTTAGAATTACTGGTTGTGGAATTTACGTGGAAGATGCGCAGGTACTCCCACTAGAAGAGATCTCTTTAAAATTGCCCGGCCACCTAGGTTCACAAGCAGCAGAACTCGCAGCCATAGCCTTTGTAATTCAGCACCCCAACTCTTTTCCAATCCCCGCAGACGTACACTATATGGACAGCCTGTATGTGTGCCACAGCCGATGTTTTGTTTCAGCCGATGGAAACCCTTACCCTCTGCCCCGTTGTTAAAGCACATTCTCAAGACAGTCTCAGATCGCACATCTGGGGCGAAATTCACCGCGGACCAACGTGACGCCCATTTCCGGCGGGCAAAAGCGGCGCCGGTGACTCCGACATCGTGGCCTGCTTTTAGGCCCTAAATCTCCGTTTCCGAAAGGGCCAGCAGCGGACTGACGCGATACGCATCAGTTTCACCCGCTACGGGAGTGGCGCGTCCCGGCGTTTGTGGGGGGGGGGGGGGGGGGGGGGGGGTGGGGTGGGGGGGGGGGGGGAAGAGTACCGGCGTTTGTGGGGGGGGAGAGTACAGGCGTTTGTGGGGGGGGGAGAGTACCGGCGTTTGTGGGGGGGAGAGAGTACCGGCGTCTGTGGGGGGGGGGGGGGAGTACCGGCGTTTGTGTGTGTGGGGGGGGGGGAGAGTACCGGCGTTTGTGTGTGGAGGGGGGGAGTACCGGCGTTTGTGTGTGGGGGGGGGAGAGTACCGGCGTTTGTGGGGGGGGGGGAGAGTACCGGCGTTTGTGTGTGGGGGGGAGAGTACCGGCGTTTGTGGGGTGGTGGTGGGGGGGGTAGGGGTGGGGGGGTAGGGGTAGGGGTGGAGGGTGGGGGGGGTAGCGGTGGGGGGGTAGGGGTAGGGGGGTAGGGGTGGGGGGGTAGGGGTGGGGGGGTAGGGGTAGGGTGGGGGTGTGGGGGAGGTAGGGGTGGGGGGTAGGGGTGGGGGGGTGGGGGGGTAGGGGTAGGGGTGGGGGGGTAGGGGTGGGGGGTGGGGGAAGTAGGGGGGTGGGGGGTTGTAGTGGTGGGGTAGGGGTGGGGTGGGGGTAGGGGTGGGGCGTAGGGGTAGGGGTGGGGAGGTTGGGGGGTTAGGGGTAGGGGTAGGGGTGGGGGGTAGGGGTAGGGGTGGGGGGGGGTGTTGGGGGGGTAGGGGGGTAGAGGTAGGGGTGGGGTAGGGGTGGGGGGGTAGGGGGGTAGGGGGGTGGGGGGTGAGTGGGGGTGGGGGTTAGGGGTGGAGAGTGGGGTGGGGTGTAGGGGTGGGGGGTAGGTGTGGGGGGTAGGGGTGGGGGGTAAGGGTAGGGGGTTGGGGTAGGGGGTTGGGGTAGGGGCATCGGCGTGCAGAGGGGGGGGGCGACGGTGCATTGGCCCCGGGCATCCATTGGATGGGGGCATCAGCAGATCTTCCTCAAGGCTCCCCTTCCTCCCAGCTTTGTTTGAGAGAGAGAGAGAGAGAGAGACGGAGATTGTGGGGACAGACAGAGAGAGAGAGAGACAGAGAGGGAGTCCCGTCCGTCCTCTGGCTGAGAGCAGGGCTTTGGTGAGTATATTGCAATCTGCTTAAACCCAGGAAGATTGCCTGGTTAGAATGCAGAGGGAAATGCTGGGATCCCGGGGTGGGAGATGTGTCTGGATTTGTCTATTTCAGCTTCAGCCTCTGGGATTTCAGGTCAGTTTCACAACAGGAAAAACGCACGGAGAGAGAGGGAAAAACTTTTAGCAAAGTTTCTGGGTTCTGCCTTTATAATTCACAGCGCAGAAAGGCTTCTGTGCTGTGAATTATCAAGGCACCTTTTCTAATCCTGGCGAGAAACAACCTTCTGAAGAGTCTGAGGAAATAAGCAGGAATTTGGATTAATTCTGCCTCCCCACCCCCTGGGCCTCTTCTCCTCCATTCTCCCCCCCCTCCCCCTTTCTCCTCCCTCCCCCTTTCTCCTCCCCCTTTCTCCTCCCTCCGCCTTTCTCCCTTCTCCTCCTCCCCTTTCTCCCCCCTCCTCCTCCCCCTTTCTCCTGCCTCCATTCTCCCCCTTTCTCCTCTCTCTGTCTCACATTCTCTTTATCCTGCCCTTTGTTCCAGAGCGATTTGATCCCCCTGTGCACTGGCACAGATTTACAGTGCGGTTTAGGTTCTGCGTTTACCCCAGGTGTGGGGGCGGGGAAAAGAGGGAGGGTTCGGCATTCCTCAGGGGCACTGCATTGAACCACCACCACTCCCCTCCCAAATCATCCTCCATCTAACCTCATCCATCCCTCTTTTCCCCACCACAAATGCCGGTACCCTCTCCCCCCCCCCCGCACCACCACCCCACAAACACCGGTACTCTCCCCCCACCACCACCCCACAAACGGCTGTCCTCTCTCCCCACCACCACCCCACAAACGGCGGTACTCTCTCCCCCCCACCACCCCACAAACGCCAGTACTCTCTCCCCCCACCACCACCCCACAAACGGCGGTACTCTCTCCCCACCACCACCACCCCACAAACGCCGGGTACTCTCTCCCCCCCCACCACCCCACAAACGCCGGTACTCTCGCCCCCCCCCCACCACCCCACAAACACCAGTACTCTCTCCCCCCACCACCACCCCACAAACAGCGGTACTCTCTCCCCACCACCACCACCCCACAAACGCCGGTACTCTCGCCCCCCCCACCCACCCCCACAAACGCCAGTTACTCTGCTCCCCCACCACCACCCCACAACGCCGGTACTCTCTCCCCCCCACCACCACCCCACAAACACCGGTACTCTCTCCCACCCCACCACCCACAAACACCGGTACTCTCGCCCCCCCCACCACCCCACAAACGCCGGTACTCTCTCCCACCCCACCACCCCACAAACGCCAGTACTCTCTCCCCCCACCACCACCCCACAAACGGCGGTACTCTCTCCCCACCACCACCCCACAAACGCCGGTACTCTCTCCCCCCACCACCCCACAAACGCCGGTACTCTCTCCCCACCACCACCCCACAAACGCCAGTACTCTCTCCCCCCCCCACCGCCCCACAAACGCCGGTACTCTCTCCCCACCACCACCCCACAAACGCCGGTACTCTCCCCCCCCCACCCCACAAACGCCGGTACTCTCTCCCATCCCACCACCCCACAAACGCCGGTACTCTCCCCCCCCACCCCAGAAACGGCGGTACTCTCTCCCCACCACCACCCCACAAACGCCGGTACTCTCCCCCCCCACCACCCCACAAACGCCGGTACTCTCTCCCCCTCCCACCACCCCACAAACGCCGGTACTCTCTCCCCCCCCCACCACCCCACAAACGCCGGTACTCTCTCCCCCCCACCACCCCACAAATGCCGGTACTCTCCCCCCCCCCCCACCATCACCACCCCACAAATGCCGGTACTCTCTCCACCCCTCCCCCACCCCACAAACGCCGGTACTCTCTCCCCCCCCACCACCACCCCACAAACGCCGGTACTCTCTCCCCCCCCCAACCACCCCACAAACGCCGGTACTCTCTCCTTCCCCCCCCCACACACAAACGCCGGTACTTTCCTCCTCCCCCCCCCCCCGCACTCGATGTAGGTAACTGAACGGCGTCAACCATCATCAATGGTTGACGCCGTTATAAACCTACTGTGATTTTCGCCGACGTGACCCGTGGCCACGTCGGCGGGACTTCGCCCCATCCGGGCCGGAGATTTGTTGACAGTAAAAATTAAATGACATCCCGCCGGCGCCAGCTGTTCTCCGAGGCTGCCGGCGGAATTTGGACAACGCCGGTTTATGGCGGTTCGGAAAATTCAAAACCTGGCGGGAGCGGGAATAACGCCGCCGCCGGCCAATTCTCCGACCCTGCGTGGGGTTGGTGAATTTCGCCCCTGGTATCATTAAAGTAAGAAGCCATCATCGCTCCTCCCCACCCAGTAATGTAAAGGCAGACGCCTTAGCCAAAGCAAGATCATGCCATGGTCACTTCTGCCAGCCACCCGAAACACTCAGTCCAGGTTTCCCAGACCAATATTGAGGATCAATCTCCCCTTGCAAAGATTTTCAACTTGATTATATCGGCCCCATTCCCCCTTGCAGAAATGGTTTCAAGTACGTGCTGGTTGTAATCGACACCTTTACTAAATGGATAGAAACATTTCCCTCACGGACAAACACAGCAAAGGCCACCGCTAAGAGTTTGACCCAACAGATATTCACACACTGGGGTCTTCCCCACAGCATTGAGTCAGACAACGGTTCCCACTTCACCGGCAGAGTCATGCAATATGTTTTAACAATTTTTGGGATCAGGCGGAAATTCCATATAGCATATCTACCCAAACCAGTGGCATTGTCGAGAGAATGAATCAAACTTTAAAAGTGACCATTAAGAAGATGGTGCAACAGGTCAATACCATGTGGGACACAGTCCTCCTATTTGCCCTCATGTTTATTCGGAACACCATTTCCAGTTCAACAGGTTTCACCCCCCACACTCTGATTACCAGACGACCCATGAAGGGTACTGAATATTTATTGGGCCTCAATCTGGCAAGCCCTACAGTAACTGCCCTCACCCACGAAAAAGCAGTCCAACAGGTTACAGATAACATTAAGCAGTACAACTCACTGCAGTTGTCCGATTAGGCACTAGAAGGAAGCAGAGTAAAGCCTGCTTTGACAAAACAGTCCACCCCATAGGGTACACAGTTGGTCAGCAAGTAATGGTTTCACTTTATAATCCCAGTTCTTTCCTCTCCTCTAAATTTGCAGGACCATATCCCATTTCCTACAAAGTGAGCCCCTCTGTGTACAAGATAACGTACCCCAACGGTAAAACTGGTTGGTTCCACATCAACCAACTCAAAGTCTACGGATCCCAATGTAGCCACTCCCACCACATCTCTCTGGCAATAGGAGACAATTACGCCCCGCCCATCAAATTCCAATCAAACCCCTACTCCAACCCTCTCCCAGCCATGCCGGCATTTATCTCTTGTTCACGCCCAACAGACACAAAATCGTCTCCGCCCACAGGTACAGACTTTCACCATGAACTTGACTCCAACGACAGCGAGAGCCTCCTGGATTTGATTAATGTCTCTGAACACTGGCGCAATTTCTCTGCCCCCAGTCACCCCAGCCCCCGGAACCTTGACTTAGATATCTTTGATATGTATGCCCTCCCCCAGCCACCGCCACAGCCATCGCCTGACCACAGTAACTTGCCCTCCACTCCCACCACCTTACGCCTCTAGGAAAACAAGCCCCTCTTTGGCACCACGACAACTCTTGCAGGCTAGTACAGCACGACGATTCGCATTATCCGATGGCCCACGCGGCCAAGGCACATAAATGGCAGACACGAGTCTGGCAACCTGGAGATGGTGATGATTCAGATACTGACTCTCGTTTCGGTAATGGTCTTGCAACACTGTTTGGTGCAGAACCCTGAGGTGTCCAGATGATGAGAAAGAGACACCACCTAAGTATTAAGGTGTCCATGTTCTGATGGAGCCTGCCGGCCTTTTTCCTTCTTTTTTCTACTACATGGTTTTAATTCATGTCGCCTGACACAAAATTACTCTTCTGATTCAAGGGTACGATATCCAATGACAGTTAAAGTTTGTCGCGAAACAGATCACTGTTCTCCCAGTCTCCCACACGACTACAAACTCTTACCATCCACCCAGGTCACCCAGGTAGGTGGTAATGGCACTGATTCCCGCCTTACCTAAGGATCCCAAATGCATCCGGTCAGTTAAGCTCGGACAGTGGAGTAACGGCACGAACCCCCGCCCGACCGGGGGATTCCACCCATTCTTATCCCACAGCGGCCCACAGGCACCTCATGTTCCCGTCACTTCATACGCTCTGGATTGGTTCTCTACATTCTACACTGTCTTGGCAGGCCTTAGTTTTCACCTTCTCTACTCTGCCCTTGGTTGTGGTATAAAGAATGCATTTTGCCACATTCCGTACGCTCAGCCCTTCTTTCCTTTACCTCCTGCGACCCCCTGGGCACTCCCCACATGCTATTTACACATATGACACAATTGGTTCTGATACACGCTGCTACACGCGAACTAATGCTGAACCCTGGACGAAAGTCTATAAAACTGGCCGCCTTGAAATCCGGCTGGTTAAGATAAGCCTCAACCACCACTGGTTGCAAGTAAAGAAAAGGCCGGTCGAAGAAATTGTCCGCCCACTCCCCGCATCGACCACAAGCTGCGAGACTCTCTGGGCACGATTCTCCGCAAATGCGGAGAGTCGTGAAGGCTGCCGTGAAACTGGCCGTGTTTCACGGCAGCCTCCGCGCCCCCTCCCGGGACCCGATTCTGCTCCCCGGTTGGGGCTAGCAGCGGGGCCCCGTGAACCTCGGCATTGCAGGCTTAGCGAACTTCGCTAAGCCCGCGCGCCAAGGGTAACGGCGGCTAACACGCACGATGATGTCAGCCGCACATGCGCGGATTGGACGGCTCCAACCCGCGCATGTGCAGATGACATCATCACGCATATGCGTGAAACCCGCGCATGCGCAGGCCATTATGCCCCTCAGCCGCCCCGCGGACTGATCCAGCGGGGCGGCGGAGGAACAAAGAGTGCGCAGGGTTCGGACCCATGCCACCCTTGGCACGGCCGTGGTGCGGCCGTGCCAATTGGTGCCATAGTTCTCAAGAACGGCACTTTGCGGCCGTTTTCACGAACTGTGAGAGCAGGTGTGTTGGAGTTTGTGAAAACGGCCGTAAAGGCCTGGGAAATCGGCCCATCGGATAGGGGAGAATCGCTGCTCGCCGTAAAAAAACGGCGAGCAGCGATTCGTGGCGTGGGGCGGCCATGGGGGGGGGGGAGAATAGCGGGAGGTCGGGAAAAATGTCGGGAAGGCCCTCCCGCTATTCTCCGACCCGTCGTGGGGGGCGGAGAATCTGTACTATAAAAATTTGCATTTCCTGCCTCTCCAAAATGGCATTTTGAAAAAAAAAAAATGAGGGAGTCACACCTGGTGACAATCATAACGGGTAATTGGAGTAAGGAGAGAAAGACTAATAAAACGAGATATTAACCAAACATAATAACAGATACTAAGCTTGCACCCCCAGGATTACACAGAAAACAGAAAACACAGGATGAAGCAAGGACTGCTGACATGCGTTTGGATCATCGCTGGACTTCTGCAACTGCGCGTGCAACGGACATTTTAACAAACACAACACCAGCCCCAAACACTACCACACAACAGGCCTCCACCAGCCCGGACACTACACCACACATAAAGACAGACATCGAAACCCCCACCTGGTGTGAAACCATCGCCAAATGGAACCCCCTTTCATACATAGTAGAGGCCCTTCTAGTAATTGCAATAATCTGCAGTGTCATTCAGACACTCCGACGCCGTAAATGGCGAGCAAAAGCCTCCCGCTCCCCGATATATACAGTCCGATCCTCCTTCTTTGGAATTCAACAAAATTGAACTCATGTAACAATCGCTGCTAAAAATAAACCATGTACCTCTTTAACTTTATTAGGATTAAGTAGAAATGTGATGCTGCTGTTTTAAATTTTATATTGTATTTAAGTTCTTTGATATTCACCAGCAGCATGAGAGCAGCATGACAGCAGCTTAGATAGCGTTAGCTAGAGATCAACTGTGCGGATAAATTAAATGTTATAGTGACCTAAATTATAGTAACCGTTAGAGATGAATTAATTTATTAATGTATTCATGGAATATTAGGTAAATGTCCCATACCAAAATATAGAGTAGAATAGAACCTTGCCTTGACCAAGGGGGACCAGTCCACCAAGGATTAACAGGAATCAATAGTGTGATCAAAAGGATCAAAAGGACGGAATGTAGCCATCTAAGATGGCCACCTGCAAACGACCATGGGAATTCTGGCCAACCTAAGACTCAAACAGATTCACAGCCTATGTGTATCTAAAACACAGGTAACCAGACCTGATCAAAACCCCCACTCATTTGCATTTTAATGGCCCACGTTCCCAGGACGATAGAACTCCAATCGAGCAACCGGTACAGCCACAGACTGATCGGCGCCACTCCCCTTACTCAGAAAGCACAACTGCCAAGGTCAATGACCGCGAAGGACCCGCCAAGCCACCAAGGCCCCTGCCCCTTTATTGCCAAAATTGAAGAGAGTGATCAGAGCCCTGTCAAACTATTGGGTCCAAGGTTAAGGAATGCCCCAAGAGCGCAAAATCCCAGAGGGATAAAAGAGGACACAGCCATGTGTTCGGTCTCTCTTGGATCCGGCCTGTGCCAGCCCAATTGCAGCAGGAACAGCCAGCCAAGTTCAAAACCAACGATCGCTACCTGACGGATGAGCCCAGCAGAGACAGAGCCATTTTCTTTGAACCAGCCAAGTGAAATCCAGATAAAGGCCTTATCCATTTGCACAGTGCCGGTCGCCTTGAAGTTAAGTATAGATTATCGTAGCTGATAGGTGTAGTTTAACTCATAGTAGATATTGTGTTTGCATGTCGAGATATCTCTTGTGTATGTAAATAACCCATCTTTTGAACTAACTAACAGGTTGTGTGGTCATTTGATCGATATAAGGGAAGGCTTATGGTTCACCAATATTATTATTAGAGCAACACCTCTCAACCTTCATAAACCTGGCATGGCGGCTGCGGACAGAGTCCACTGCCGCCACAGTCGGGGGGTGAGCTGTTCCGCTGGCAAGGGGTGGCTATGGAAGGAGATGGGCAGACTGATGGGGGCATCGTCCGGGTGTGTCGAGTGCGGTTACAGTGGGAACTATCTGGCAGACCAGGTCCTCGTGCAGCCCGCGCCATGTTGTGAGGCACGGCCGCCGCAGGCCGCCACCATGCGTATGCGCGGCCACGGACCAGGCCATTCTGCATTCTTAACGGCAGGTAAAGCCGGCGGCTTTACGTGGCACAGCTGCCAGCCCTCCACTGGACAGAGCCATCGGTGAGGGGGCGCCGCCGACATTTTGGTCATAAGACCAGACGCATCCTCCGGACATAGCTGCAGAATCGGATAATCGAGCCCTTAGTCTCAGAAACGGAGAATCCAGCCACCGTGTTGCTCGCCAATTGGTTGATTCACTATACTATTTTTTGTACGGCTTAATAAGTCATCAATAAATATTTCATCTCAACGTGGTGTCTGAAACTCGGCTACCACAAGATTAGATAATGTTTAACATATTGCTTCTCAGAGGCAGATGGAAAGGGAGCCTGACAAAGAAGGAGATTCAGAAAATTACATTCCCCTTTTCAAATCATGTGTAATTTTTCCTGGCTGCCTTTCGGGACTCCATTATCATCATGCTTCATCCATCACTTGGGGCCCTGTCTCCAACATCCTTGCTGACTATAGATCACTAGAATACAACATGAATACTCATAGGAAAGGCCATCCCATCTCCACTGTCCAAAATGGGAAAGTATACGGGCGGGTTTCTCCGCCCTGCCACACCAGTTTTCTGGTGCAGCGTGCCCCGTCAGCAGCGGGATTCTCCGCCCCGCCAGCCGGCCAATGGGGTTTCCCATTGTGGACAACCCCATACCGTCGGGAAATCCCCGGGCGTGGATGCACTGCCGGCGCAACGGAGAATCCCGCCAGCAGAGAATCCAGCCCTACATGTTTTGTCCACTTCCTCTATTATAGCATCCAGCTGGGTTTTTAAAGGCCACATACTGGGCGCGATTTAATGAAAACCTTTCTAAGTGTGACAGCAAGCGGGTGCTGCCACCAACTTCCCGACGCTCCTCCTGGCAAGGCCACCACTGCTATAAAAGTGAATTGGACCACTGAACGAGGCCCGACGGGTTTCACGCCGCAAATGACTGTCCTGCCAGCTGAGTCGCTGGGACCGTGCTCGCCAGCCCCCTGCTAACAAGGGAGAGCAGCACTTAAATCCATCCTGTATGCCAACACCACATAGGTCGCAATCATGCCATCCAGGAGACCAACCACACGATTCAGGGATACCGACCTGGCCAGACTGATGGACGCGGCCACAATTGGGTGGGATGCCTTGTTTCCCTGGCAGTTTCGTAAGGTCAGACACAGGGCAGCCAGTGCCATCTGGGAATAAGTGGGAGTGGCCATCAGCTCAGGGAGTGACAACAAGGGGACTGGAACCCAGTGCCGTAAGGAGGTCAATGACCTCCACCGGGCCACACAAGTGGGTTGGCACTGGTCCCCGAGCGCTGCCTCCGCCATCCCAGGCTCCACCCTCCCCACGAGCATTCACCTGGCTCTGTACTGGCCCAGCACAGTTCTGTGCCCCGGCCCACCAATGTCCAGTGGTGTTGCTCACTCTGGGCACCCCCCAATACTCCCCCTGCACCCTCCCCAACCCCCCTCCAGAACATATGCTAGCGATTGGGGGAAGTGTCCCAGTCTCAGGTGGGTATTGCCAGGACGCTCCAGAGCATGTCCCAGTCACTGAGGAGCATTGTAGAGGGGGTCAACACTGTGCTGCAGACAAGGGGAGCTGCCAGGACTGGCAGAGCAAAAAGATGCAGGGGCAGCCGGTGCTCGATCCAGAAGCCCCTCCCTCCCTCTGGGCACCGACTGGGACGAGGGGCCGTTGGGTGCCTACACGGAGGCACGCTATGGAGTGGCGATGGCGGCAGCCAGCTTCCCCAAGACTCACCCTCCTGACAATGGCGTGTCACAGAGTCAACACCTGGAACGCTGTGGCACGGTGGGGCATGTGCCGATAGCAATTGAGCCACGGCCCTCCAAACCCAGGGCCCCAGAGGACGCCCGCCAGGGGCATCGAAGGCCAGGTAACGCACACTGCCTCCACCTCTTGATGTCCATCCTGGGGACACACGTAGGCACAACGGTAGAGCACGAAAGGCTAAGCAAGTCGAGGATCATTGAGAAGGCACGGGGTGAGGCGGTGGGGGGGGGTGTTGGGAGGGAGGGGGGGAAGATATGATGAGGGGGAAGGGGTGGGGGGAGGGTTTGGGAGGGGTGGAGCAGGTTGGACAGCACCAGCAGGAGATTGGAGCTGTTGGGGACCCATATATACAGCATTAAAAAGCGTTGCACCTGAGAAATTGGATGCTTCTGACACTTTCTCCCACAATGCCAGCAGAGTGCCAATCCCCTGCCCCAGCTCCTCGGGCATGGTTGTTCCGGATGCCTCTTCACTACCTGCCCCATCCAGTCACACCAGGTTCAGGTGTCTGTCCTCCAACCTCCGACTGGTCCTGCGGGTCCTCCCTAGGCTTGTCCTCCAGCCCCTCCTTGTCCTCCTCCTCGGTGGCACATGTCACCCCGCTGCTGTGCCAGGTTGTGGAGGGCACAGAAGACCACCACAAAGCGGACGGCTCTCCAGGGGGTGGACTTCAGTACACCACCAGAGCGGTCAAGGCTTCAGAACCACAGTTTGAGGAGTCCAATGCATTGCTCAATGACAGACCAGGAGGTTGCATGGTGTCAAAGTATGGGGTCTCCGCATCGGTCATCAGCCTCCATACTGGCATCATTAGTCACCCCTCAGCGGGTGCTCCTTTCCCCTCAAGAGCCAACCGGCCATCCTGGGATGCTTCTCGAAGAGGCTGAATATGCCCGATGCCCCAGGATGCAGATGTCATGCACACTCCCTGGGAATCGTGCATGTCGTGGTCACTCACAAGCTGGACGTTCAGGGAGTGGAAACCTTTCTTGCTGATGTAGGGCACTCCCAGATGGCTTGGTGAGCGTGAGGCAACATGAGTGCCATCTATTACTCCCTGGCCTTGGGGCATCCACTGATGGCAGAGAATCCTGTTAAAGGGGAATCTTGATGGGCCTGGTCCATGTCAAAGTTTATCTGGTCAGGTACCCAAGAAAACAGGGTATCCACGACCTCAGGGATGCACTTGTGGGCTATGGCCTGTGAGAGGCCACACAAGCCCCGCTTGACCCTTGGAATGATCCGGAGGCATAGAAGTTCAGGGCTGCGGTGACTTTAATGGCCTCCGGGAGTGCGTATACTCCTCCTCCACTTGGTGCCATGTCTGCAAGGCCATTGCCAGCCTCCCCCTCTGGGACCCTCCCTGGCCTGGTGGGTGGTCGGGTCCTCAGGATGTCGGGAGGGGCCCTGTACATGGGCCGCCACCTTGAACCTCTGTCGACGGTGTGGTGATCACAAGTTAACCAGATGCAACACAACTGAGCGACCACTAGAGGGAGCACGGGAGAGCCATATAAATAGATCAGGACAGGAAGTGAAAAACACTTCACAGCAGGGGGGCTGGTAAGCAGGACACACAGCAAGCAAAGCTGGTACTTAGCACTGGAAGGTAGTTCTAGGTCGAGCTCTGGAAACTGAACGAACCCACAATAAAGCATCTTCTCCACACTTGAGACTGCGAGCTTTATTAAGACACGAGGAACAACACATGGTACCAGCAGTGATTTCAGGACGCTTACGACAGGACAACTCAGCTGCAGATACAGAAAGCACAAAATGGCATGGAAATCTCCTACTGGACATTTGACTGGGGAAGACATCGCTAATTCGAGGATGTGGCATGGATACCCACCTCAGCTGGACACGACTGGTAATGTAAGAAATGTCTGGAAAAGGTTTAAACAAATGTTCGATTTTTATCTCATAGCTAATGATGTTGCAGAAGCCTCAGACAAAATTAAAATAGCAATTCTCATCGAAGGGCCTGTCAATAGGAAAGTGTATAATGGATTTAAACACTCAAAAGGTGAAGACAGGAACAGCTTACAAACGTTACTAAACAAATTTGAAGAGTACTGTGAGAAATTTGAACAGCAAGGCATGCTCACAGTCCAACCTGCACAGAGACTGAGTGATGCAAGACTTAAAAAATCACAAAAAGATCAGGAAATCGCGAATGCACAGTACAGATCAAAAAGAAGAAATAACATGAATTTTTCACAAAGCCAAAACGCTGAAATCCAGTCCAGATCGGAAAGAAAAGGTAACTTACAACTTTTAGAAAGAAAAAACGCTGAAATCCGCGATAAAATGGCGTCGGAGCACATTTTGCAGTCTCTGGTAAGCAAAGAACTACAAATCGCGTCTGCGCATGCGCCGGAACCGGAAGTCGCGCATGCGCAGTTTACAAAAGATCGCGGCGCCGATCGTTATGCGCATGCGCAAGCCGCGCATGCGCAGTCAAAAAAAGTCTTCGTCGCGGACCGTCATGCGCATGCGCAAGCCGCGCATGCGCAATGGACACCGAACCGCACAAGGAAAGAAAGCCGATTTGCGCATGTGCAAGTCGTTCCTACGCGTGACGTCATGACGTCTGAGAATCCTGACCACGCCCACTTAAAAGGGAAATGCCCGAAAATTGAAACCAAGACACTTAAAGTGGTAAAACCAAATTTTCTTGCCTCAGAACACAGAAAAACGCCTGAACTTAAACCAACAGTGAAAAACAACTTGCACAAAACCTTGGAAAAAGCTGCCTTCACCACACACAGTGAAGCGAACAAAAAGAATTCCGAAACAACAAAAGATGATTTGTTTTTCGACGATTACCTCTCAGACCTGACTGAGTCAGTCGGATATGCTTATCACAGCATCAGCGACACGGTCGCAAAGCACAACACGAACCAACTCGTGGTAGATGAATCCAACCAAGATGATTTGGTTTTCAAAGAATACTACTCAGACATGGCTGAGTCAGTCGGATATGCTTATCACAGCATCAGCGACACGGTCGCAAAGTTCAACACGAATCAACTCGTGGTAGAAGAATCCAACCAGGATGATTTGGTTTTCGGAGAATACTACTCAGACACAGCTGAGTCAGTCGGATATGCTTATCACAGCATCAGCGACACGGTCGCAAAGTTCAACACGAATCAACTCGTGGTAGAAGAAGCCAACGAAGATGAAATGGGTTTCAAAGAATACTACTCAGACATGGAGGAGTTATTTGGACATGCTGATCACAGCATCAGCGACACCGTTGCAAAGCTCAACACGACTCTACTCATGGTAGATGAATCCAACACCATGATGCCATGGCAGCTCGTCGATACATTGGATGACAGCAATACCCTAGACGAAGACGACGCCACACAGAGAGCACAGGAAGACTCCACGGAGCGAGCGATGACAGGCTCCACAGTGCGAGTGATGAAAGACGCCAACAGGGATGCAAGCAAACACTCCCGGGCGGACACCAAGCATGAACAAGACCATGAAGGTAAACCCGCTGTACCTGAGCAACCGCAAGCAGACTATGAAAGTCTACCAAGCTCACAGGAACAAGAAGAAAGAGCGGACTATGAAAGTCCAACACGCTCACAGGAACAAGAAGAAGACAATGCACCTCTGCCCACTGCATGCGAAGACAGTGACAAGGTGATCACACTCAACGTACAGGATCACAGTGCGACTGACAGTTCTCAGCTTGTCTGTACCGAAGCACAGAGCGAAAACAGTGACAAGGTGCTCGCACTCGACGTACAGGATCACAGTGAGACTGACAGTTCTCAGCTTGTCTGTACAGAAGCACAGAGTCGGGCCACCCAACAGTCCAGAGAGACGATGCCAACAGAAAACATGCAGATTTTGACTCCAGAAGAGGAGCACCTGGAGCCCAGAGAGACAACGCCAAAAGAAAACATGCAGATTTTGACTCCAGAAGAGGAGCACCTGGAGTCCACAGAGACAATGCCGAAAGAAACCATGCAGATTCTGACTCCAGAAGAGGAGCACCTGGAGTCCAGAGACATCAAACAAAAAGACACCATGCCGATTTTGACTCCAGAAGAGAAGCACCTGGAGTCCAGTGAGATAACATCAACAGAAATCATGAAGATTTTAACTCCAGAAGCGGAGCACCAAGAGTCTAGAGAAACCACGTCAGCTGAAATCATGCAGATTTGGACTCCAGAAGAGGAGCGCCGAGAGTCCACAGACACCGCGTCAAATGTAATCAAGAAGACTTTGACTCCGGAAGACGAGCACCAAGAAAGCAAAGATGCGGAATCCAATTCTCCACAACTGATTGATGTCACCTGCACCGATGCAACATCAGATCATTCGCACCACTCGCGAGAAGACGAGCACCAAGAAAGCAAAGATGCGGAATCCAATTCTCCACAACTGATTGATGTCACCTGCACCGATGCAACATCAGATCATTCGCACCACTCGCGAGACGGAATGCTCAATGACTCAAATTATCCACTCGGGACACTCATAGAGTATAACAAGAAAAACAAAAGTCAAAAGAAACACAGCAAGAACAAAAACAACATGAAGCGCGACAAGACCAACAACAATAGCAAGAAGCACAGCAGAAACGAGAACGACAACAGCAAGAATAAAAGCAACATGAAGCGCAACAAGACAAACAACAACGTCAGGCACAAAGATAGCGACAACGACAGGGACAGAAACAACAAGAACGGCAACGAGAACAACAAAGTCAGGAACAACGACAGTGCCAACACCAAAGACGGAAACGACAAAAACAGCGACAAGTACGGCAACGAAAACAACAAAAACAAGAACGACAGAAACAACAGCAATGAAACAACGACTTGTACACAATGGAACTACTTGGCACATGACGGACAATGCCACAGCGCATGGCAAAACGATGACAAGACTACAAACATGTCATGGGATGACGACGAATCGCATAAACACACGTCTGCTCCAGAACGAGCAAGCACACCAGCATCCAAGGCGGATGAGACAATAAATCAACACCACAAGCACAGAAAAAAAAAAAAAAAAAAAGTCCATGCCAGTCAACATCAGTGATGTGACCATGCAGACACCTCGGGATGACACATTGGGTACTTAAGATAACAAGGAACACCAACAACATTCACAGCGGACTTGCAATATCAATATCACCACGTCATCAACAACAAAAAGAAAAAAAGCTCTGAACAAATTCATCAAGTTTGGACTCATAAATGTTTTTATTAAGATTGGACATATAAATACATTGGCTTTGTTAACTAAGGCAATAGCATCATCACTTGTATAGATACGCATATCATAAGTTACTGTTTTGTATAAAATTTCTTTAACGATGTTCAGAAAATATGTTAAGAGAAAAAGGGGGATGTGGTGATCACAAGTTAACCAGATGCAACACAACTGAGCGACCACTAGAGGGAGCATGGGAGAGCCATATAAATAGATCAGGACAGGAAGTGAAAAACACTTCACAGCAGGGGGGCTGGTAAGCAGGACACACAGCAAGCAAAGCTGGTAGTTAGCACTGGAAGGTAGTTCTAGGTCGAGCTCTGGAAACTGAACGAACCCACAATAAAGCATCTTCTCCACACTTGAGACTGCGAGCTTTATTAAGACACGAGGAACAACACAGACGGTGCTGCCGCCGCCTTTTCCAGCGTCTGGCCAGCTGGCCTGCCAGCAGCACCACGAGGGCAGCATCTGTGGGGGCCAAGATATCGTCCATACCTTATAACATCTGTAAGTATTTGGAGAGGGTGTGAGACTGACAACCAGCGGTGTCCTTTACCCTGGGACGCTCTATTATCACATTGCTTACACCCCCACATCACCTGCCATCCGACATGCCCTGCTCATGCACCTCCGGGCATAGCGGGGCCCCTGCTTACCATGCCCCACACCCTGCGCCCAGACGCCCATATGTAACGTTACTTGGACCAGGCGCAGTTCTCCTTCCCAGTGCACACACCCACCTCTGGTCGCCATAATGTCCCTGGTACTGGGGCCCAGCCGCTGGGTGTTTGAATGTTGGCCACTCCGTCTGTGGTGTTGCCGCCCGCAGTGTTCAGACACATTGTCCAGGCGTCACGGTCTGATTGCGATGCTGGGCAATAACTCCCTCATGCTACATGGCACGCCTACCCACGGGAATCCACTTGGGAGCTTGAAGTGCTCACTTAACTACGATTGCCAATTCCCTATTAGCAATAGCCTTCAGTGGGAGTTATTGGTATTCGGTGAGACAGACAGGCAGGGGCTGGGGTTGTCCCCCGAATGGGAGCACACAATCCAAGGGGTGGCATGGCGGACCCGGGGGCGCTGAGGCATCTATCTTCCCCCACACACCCTCCCCTCCTCCCCCCCCCCCCCCCCCCCGACTCTGCACCCTCCTCCACCAATGGCAGGCCATCGCGACTGAGAAGACTGCCCCAGCCGAGGGCTCCCCCATCCCCAGTGCCCCCGGTCTCATTGCCCGGGAGCAAAGATGGATACTAAACTCTTCGGATCCCCACAGCAGCCTCTCTGCCAGCTTCACATTTTACAAAGAAGCACAAATCAGCACTGTGACCACTTGCTGGGGAGGTGGTTAAATCACAGGAGATCGTTAGATAAGGGGTCACTCCCGCTAATTATATGGAGATTGGCCTTAAGTGGTGATTATTTGTTTTGTGCGATGCTACAACGGGTTTCTGATTTTGACAACGGGAGTGGGCCGGTTAGATTGCAAACCGATCAGGGCCTAGCGCGTTTCTCGTTTTGGCCTCTGCAGTGATCTGACAGCTGTGTCGCGTTCTCGCTTAAGCAAAATGCGGCCATCAAATCGTGCTCATTGTCTCTTCTAATCTTCTGCCCAAAAGTGCAATTCCAAGAGCGAATTGTTTTTTATAAAAGGAGTCTCCCTGACATCAGTCCTGAACATAACTGAAAATAATAATAATCACTTATTGTCACAAGTAGGCTTCATTGAAGTTACTGTGAAAAGCCCCTTGTCGCCACATTCCGCCGCCTGTTTGGGGAGGCCAATACAGGAATTGAACCCGCGCTGCTGGCCTTGTTCTGCCTTAAAAGCCAGCTGTTTAGCTCACTGTGCGAAACCAGCCCCTAGACTGGTGAGTTTGAAACATAATCCTTTATTCCACTGTCTTATTTCACCCATTAGTTCCGAAAGGACATTCTCTTAGTTCACCTCATTTAAAATTGAAGAGCTCAGGATTCACCATTCTTGCCTCGGTGCACATTTCCCCTTACATTTGGGACCAATTTTCCTTTTCCATGTGGACAAATTGCTCCTCATTTCAATGCTAAATGTTGTACATTCCACAGCCCAGTGGAAACAATTTCTCAGTATTTATCCTGTCAAGCCCCTTCAGAATCACACATATTTACAATGGGATCGCCTTTCATCCTACAGTAACAACGAGAATGTGAAGTTCAATTCTTGGATGTCAGGGCCTGCTTGGTTTCCCTTCATTGATCCTTCTTTGAAGAAAATTTCAAACCAACTAAAACTTCTTTTGCCAGATTCACTTACAGTTTTGTTTCTCTATTATTATGCCTTTTCAAAAGTTTAAGAATATACTTAGTCCTGCTGTCGCTGGAATAAATGGCCATCCGGGATCTTAGGCCTCGCTTCGGAGGCCCCAGACAGACGCCGTTCAATATTGGTCCCCACAAATGGGACAAGGCAAAACAGTACCTGGGATGCCCCCGGATTGTCAGCCACCGGGCAGGTGGCACTTCAAGTGCCACCCTGGCACACTGCCAGTCTGGCACCCTGCAAATGTCACCTGAGTGTCCTGGCAGAACCATCTGGGTGCCAGCCTCGCACAGCCAGTGAGCCCAGGTGACACTACAAGGCTGATATATTGGGCCTGGGGTGGGGGGGTGTGTCCTGCCCATGTGAGGTTGGGTGCAGGGGTACTTGAGGACCATCTTTTGGATGCGTTGGGGCATTGCGGGGTCCAAGGGTCATGTCGGGTGTCGAGAGATTGGGACGCCATTTAAAAACGACGTCCTGATCTCTTCCTGCACTGAAGCGCTCACCGGTGCTCCTCAGTGCAAGAAAGTACGCTGAGCGCGTCCTCGGGGGATTCCCATCCGGGTCACTAAACAAAAACAATTCCATTCGATAGCGGCACCTTTCCCAGTGCTTGTTGACCCTACTAATCCGAACCGGAATGGACTCTATTTTTTTAGTCAGATCTTAGTATCCAGAACGGAAATTCTAGCCCTATATTTTAAAATAAATCTTTCATGTTGTGAGACATTTGAAGCCCCAATTAGAGTCTTATTTCAGATCATCCGGGTAAAAATAAATTTTCCGTGTGCCCAAAATAACTGTAGTTAAAAGATATTTTACTATGAATAGAAATGGGAGTAAATAGTGGTGACACCAGCAGCTTGGAATATATGGGACCGACAAGCTGATGGGTGGATAATATTTCTGATGTCATTATCTCATTATCCCAGCAATAATCTTAACAGAAGAATGTTACTAATTAGAAGCACTCTGTTTTGGAAAATATTAACAGTTTAAATTCTAACCCAGTGCTCTGTTAGATTTATATATTTGTAAGGCCTTAACCTAAGGTTGAGTTCTAAACTTAGAAAACCGAGGTGAGACACAAAACCTAACTGCGATATAATATTAAAATGAGCTGGAGTTAAGTAGTCTGAGGATTGTCAGGAATAGAAGATGGAGGGAGGTAAGGAGTATGATAGCTGTATACTCTTGTGAAAGAATGAATCAAAATGGCATGACTTTGTTCCAGCATAATGGTGGTGACGTTGGGGGTGAAAGTATCACTCATTTTCCTTGAGTGGAACATCATGTCCCACATTGGTTTGTCCCCTTTTCTTTAAGGCAGATTCATAGTCCTGTGGCATAGGAGTGCTCGATCTGTAAATCATTTTGCGCACAGACAGTCTTCATAAAAGGATTTATTTGGAAGAAACTTTCTCCAGCTACGACTGTCTGGCGTGGTGATTGAGTAAAGTGTAGCTGGATGAGCTTTTTTAAAGAGGGAACTCTGCTTCTGATGCTCAATATTTCTGGTGTTCATGAAATGACAGAGCCAGGATGGAGGCCAACCAGCTAATTCTGCCTCTGCTGGATCATTGTTAGAATTATCCAATTCATCCAGCACCCCTGCTCTTTCCCCAAAGTCTTGTTAGTATTTTTGCTTCAAATATCATCAAATTTCCTTTGAAAGTTATTATGAAATCAGCTTCCACCACCCCCTTGTGGCAATGCATTCAGAATCAAAATTTTACTGTGTTAAAAATGTTTCTGTATATTGTCCCTGGTTCTTTTGCCAATGACCTTAAACGTGTAATGTCACGTTACCGACTCTTCTGCCATAAGAAATAATTTCTTCTTATTGTTATGGGCCAGGGTTTAGAGAACCCCAAAGTGTATCATGGAGTTCACCTGACCCACAACTTTGAGTAGATTGTGGTATGGGGAGCAAACGGCCCACTCTACAGGAGTGGTACATCAGAAATCAAAAAGTATTTTTTAAAGTAAAACAATGTTTATTCTATGAACTCAAGTTAACCTTTTAAAACATACAGTGAGCATCTTAGCAACTAGACAACCCCCAAAGAATTCAACACTAAGTAATCCTTAAGCTTTCCTTTTAACATCCATAAGACATTTAAAAAAATCTTTTAACAGAAGCACATCAGGTTTAAATTCACTACTGAGAACAGTTATCACTCTGAATTCGCCAAATGATCAAGAGATAGTCTTTACATGGCAGACAGAACAACATTACACCTTCTCTTGCAGACTGCAGCTCCAACACTGAAACAAAACCAAAAAAAACAGAGACACACCCAAGCTTTTCTCAAAGTGGAACTGAAAGCTGACAGAAAACCCAGCTCCACCCACACTCTGACATCACTGCAGTAATAAATACGCATTTCGTAAAGGCACTCTCACATGACACCTCCCCCAAGAAAAAAAAAACCCATCAACTCAAGATGGTTTCATTTTTCACCTTTTCACTATCCTTTACAAAATGCACACAATAAATTTACTTTTTTGTTTCAAAAAAACAACACACGCAGACAGGTATAATAATATAGTCCATTTGTGTTCTTCTTCCTCCAACTGGAATCCCTCTCGACTGACAGTCTCTTTGAACAAGAAGGTCTCTGCACGATCCATCCATTTCTCTACGTCTCAGCAGGTCTCTTTAAAGTCAGATACTTTAGTTCAATCTGATCACAGAGTCCCTTGTAATTCTCCAACACAGGAGCATTGGTTATCACAGCTTTCAAACAGTCAAATGCCTGTTGAAACTCCGCTGTCCGCTGACATTTTCGACGTTCCTTCAGCGAGTCCATCAGTCGAGCAATCACGCTACAAAGCTTTTGCACAAATGTTCAATCAAATCCACTGATGCCAAGAAATCACATTATTTCCTTTATGATGAGGGTATCGGAAACTCCCCAATACCTTTTTGTTTCACATCCCGTGGGACCATTCGATCCTGTCCGATTGTATGGCCAAGGAAAGTGACTTGGGCTTTTCCAAATTCACTTTTGGCTCGGTTTATCACCAAACCCGCCTCTTGAAGTCAATCAAATAACTCCATCAGATGTTTTAAATGTTCTTTTTATGTCTTGCTGAAAATTACCAGATCGTCGATGTGCACCACACAATTGGGTAATCCTGAAACGGCTTTGTTAGTTAACTGTTGAAATGTGGCTGGTGCATTTTTCATGCAGATATGGCATAACTTTGAATTGGTATATACCATCTGGAGTCACAGAAGCTGAAATCTCCTTTGCCCTTTTTGGATAAAAGTACCTGCCAGTAACCTTTAAGTAAATCCAGTTTGGAAATAACATCTGATTGTCCCACTTTCTCAATGCAATCCTCAAACGTGGGGTAGGATAAGAGTCCGTTCTTGTAACTACATTAAACTTTTTATAGTCCACACGCAACCGTTGGGTACCATCTGGTTTAGGTACCATCCCTATGGGTGAGCGCCATTGGCTGCAACCCACTTCAACAATGCCATTTTTAAGCATACTCCCAATCTCTTTGTTAACCTGTGCCAATTTCAAAGGGTTAAGTCTATATAGATGTTGTTTGATTGGAACAGCATTTCCCACATCTAAATCATGTGTCGCCATTTTAGTATTTCCCAATTTATCTCTACAAACCTGACCATGTGATATCAATAACTCTTTCAGGTCAGTCCGTTTTTCCTCTGGGAGGTAACACAACAATTGATCCTAATTTTTAGAACATCCTCATTTTCCATTTTAATTTGAGGTGTGTCAAATTTAAAGTCATCGGGATTTGGTTCGTCACTTTGGGTTAGAATCATTAAAACCTCCTCCCTTTTCTCTCCTTCCCTTTCAATGTACCTTTTAAGCCTATTCACAGGACGCACTCAGTGAGACTTACTTTGGGCGTTTTTCCCACATAATTCACCTCACTAAATTGCCCTCAATCTGATAAGGTCCACAAAACCTAGCTTTTAAAGGTTCACCTACCACTGGTAACAATACTAAAACTTTATCTCCACTGGCATAACTATAAACATTGGATTTATTGTCCGCTACCCGTTTCATTGTTGTGCAACTTTTAAATGTTGTCCAGCCAATTCATCTGCTGTATTTAATCATTCCCTAAAATTTGACACGTAATCCAATAATGTAAGTTCTGATTTCTCACTCACCAATTTTTCCTTCATCAATTTAAGTGGTCCTCTTACCTCATGACCAAAAATTTGATCAAAGGACTGAATTTATGAGGTGCATCCCTAATTGCAAACATACGAATGGAATTCCTTTATCCCAATCCTCTGGATAATTGTGACAATAATCCCTCAACATTGTCTTTAATGTCTGATGCCACCTTTCTAACGCTCCCTGCGATTCTGGATAGTACGCAGTTGATTTAAATTGTTTTATTCCTAAACTATTCATAACTTCTTTGAATCAAGGTAAAATTCAATCCTTGATCCGATTGTATTTCTGTGGGTCGTCCATATCGAGTAGAGAATTTAAGTAACTCCTCCACAATCTTTTTAGCTGTAATATTATGTACTGGCCTCTGGAAAACTAGCAGACACATCTACTGTCGTCAAAAGGTATTGATTCCACTTTTCGTTTTAGGAAGCGGTCCTACGCAATCAATTAGGACCCTTGTAAAAGGTTCTTCAAATGCTGAAATGGGTATTAAGGGCACTGGTTTTATCACTGCTTGAGGTTTCCCTATTACTTGACACGTGTGACATGATCAACAAAATTTTACTACATTTACAGGGCAGCACGGTAGCACAGTGGATAGTATTGTGGCTTCACAGCACCAGGGTCCCAGATTCGATTCCCCGCTGAGTCACTGTCTGTGCGGAGTCTTTACATTCTCCCCGTGTCTGCATGAGTTTGCTCTGGTTTCCTCCCACAGTCCAAAGATGTGCAGGTTAGGTGGATTGGCCATGCTAAATTGCCCTCAGTATCTAAAACGTTTAGGAGGAGATATTGGGTTATGGGGATAGGGTGGGCGTGAGGCCTTAAGTGGGTCGGTGCAGACTTGATGGGCCAAATGGCCTCCTTCTCCACTGTATGTTCTGTGTTAAAACATCTTTATGTAGTCCAGGCCAATAAAAATGTTTTTGGATTTTAGCTTGAGTTTCCTTACTCCCAGATGACCTCCCACTGGTACCTCATGTGTTATGCGCAACACCTCCTTTCTATACCCTAACGGCAATACTACTTGATGAACTTCTGCCCATGTTTCATCCGCCTGCATATGTAAAGGCCTCCATTTTCTCATCAAGACATCATTTTTACGTAATAACAATCTGGTATACACTCAGATTCCTCTTCTGTGCTTTCTGATACATCCGTTTTATTTCTATATATTTTTGATGTAAATCAGCCAATTTTCCTGAACTAAAAATATTGGCCTCATCCTCCACCTGTACTTGTTCTTTTTCAACCATCTGATTGCACTTCAACTTCATCTTCACTCTTTGATTTCTTCTCTTGTCTTAACCTGTAACTGCAACCTTGTTACTACACAATCCGGAAAAATCCCAGGATACTCGTCTTCAATACTTCAGTTACCTGATTTGCCGCTGGCTTATCAACCACAGTAGGCATCACTCCCACCTGTGATCCAGCTATATCATTACCCAAGATAAACTGTATTCCTGGACAAGATAGTTTCTCTATTGCTCCTACTACCTCTTCACCACTCTTCACTGGACTTTCCAACCTTACCTTATATAATGGAACACTACTCTTCTCATCCTGAATTCCACATATTACCACCTTTTCTGGCAACATTCTTCCCAAACGACATAACTCCTCATCTCTTACCATTAAAGATTGACTAGCTCCCATATCTCTGAAAATTGTGACTTCTTTACCTGCTTCTCCTGATACACATGAGAAACGTTTACCCACACAAGTAAATTCTATAAAGACATTTGGCACCTTCTTATCAATCACCTTTGATCAGGCTGTACAATCTTTGCTCCTCCTTAGCTTCACTTGGGCTTTATTTTACCACTTTAACAAACCCCACTGTCTTATCCTGTTTTACATATCAGCCTTCCCAGTGCTTTTCTTCAACCACCAACACTGTGAGTTTACATGGCCTAGTTTATTACAGTGAAAACATTTGAAACTTTTAATTTCTTTTCCACTCTCCTGGATTTCTTTTTTAGTCTGAGGTACACTCTTATTATCTCCCATCAGGTCACATTTGCCTCTACCACTTGAGTATTTCTCATGTCCCCAGTTTCTATCCCTTATAGGCTGAAACTGATGTCAGAAACCAAGCTTTGATTTATGAACAAATTCATAATTAGCTGCTATTTCTGCTGCTAATCTCACAGTTTTAAACCTCTGCTCTTCCACATGAGTTCTCACTACATCAGGAATTGAATTTTTAAACTCCTCCAAAAATATAATTTCTCTGAGAGCTTCATATGTTTGGTCTATTTTCAAAGCCCTTATCCACCTATCAAAATTACTCTGTTTGCTCCTTTCAAACTTTATGTTTGGCCACATTCTTTCCTTAAATTTCTAAACCTTTGTCTGTAGGCTTCAGGCACTAGTTCATATGCACCTAAGGTGGATTTTTTCACCTCCTCATCACTACTGGAGGAGGTTTCTGGGACGATTTCCCAGATACCTCCTCCAGTAGTGATGCAAACACTTCACTAGCCCTACCTACCAGCTTTGTTTGAATCAGTAATACCCACATGTCCTGTGGCCATTTCATTTGTTTAGCCACCTTCTCAAATGAAAAGAAAAAGGCTTCTACCTCCTTCTCGTCAAACCTTAGCAATGTTTGGACATATTTAAATAGATCCCCACCAAGCCTTCGACTTTGACGCTCTTTCTCTTTATCCTCATCATCAACTGTACATTTCCCTTTAAATCCGCCAATTTTAACTGACTGTCATGTTTCATGGCTATTTTCCGAAGTTCAAACTCTCTCTCTCTTTCATTTTCCTCTCTATCTCTTTTGTATTCAAGCTGCTTTAATTCTTTCTCATGTTCCATTTGTTTAATTTGTAACTGAATTTTTGCCATTTCCAATGAGTCAAAGTGTATCTCAGGTAACTTTGAATGCTTAGTCGCCGCCATAATTACCTCATCTTTTTGCATTTCTTCAGGTAATGTTAACTGCAATGCTTTTGCCAAATCTAACAGTCTGTTTTTAGTCTCTGTCCGTAAGGTACTGCGTGTGACCACCTCCAACCCCAAAAACTTCAGAGCCTCTGAAAGAGCCATTGTCCACAACACACTCTCCACTTAAATTGGAATACCACACCTGAAAAGCAACCACAATATGCTCACCCCTCATTGTCTTTAAGTTCACTAAGCCAATCCAATAGATAGACTTTTGTCCTCCTCGAGCCCCCAATTTGTTATGGGCCAGTGTTTAGAGAACCCCAAAGTGTATCATGGAGTTCACCTGACCCACAACTTTTAATAAATTGTGGTATGGGGAGCACACAGCCCACTCTACAGGTGTAGTACAGCAGAAATGGAAAAGTATTTTTTAAAGCAAAACAATGTTTATTCTATGAACTCAAGTTGACCTTTTTAAAACATACAGTGAACATCTTAGCAACAGTAATTCAAACACAACTCCAAAAGAATACAACACTAAGTAATCCTTAAGCTTTCTTTTTCACATCCATAAGACATTTTAAAAAATCTTCTGCCAGAAGCACATCAGGTTTAAATTCACTACTGAGAACAGTTATCACTCTGAATTCACCAAATGATCAAGAGATAGTCTTTACATGGCAGAGAGAACAACATTACACCTTCTCTGGCTGACTGCAGCTCCAACGCTGAAACAAAACCAGAAAATACAGACACACCCAAGCTTTTCTCAAAGTAAAAGCTGACAGACAGCCCAGCTCCACCCACACTCTGACATCACTGCAGTAATGTAAACCCATTTCTTAAAGGCAGTCTCACATGTAATTATTTACAAACCCAGTCATAGTTTTGAGCACCTCTATTAAGTCTCCTCATAATCCTCCCTTCTCAAAGAAGTTGACTATATTACTGAACCTGGTAATAGCAACCTGAATTCTGAAAATGGAAATACATCTCATAATAACTTGCCTTCTTGTAGTGCTTTCTGTTATGTCCCTTATCCCCACACATACAATTGCCTGAGAGTGTACAATTCTCCTCAATATAAGGACATCATTCCTTGAATTGCTGGCTCTTTGTATGGTATCTTTTTACAGAGTCAGCTTTTTCTTTACAAGCTGCACATCCTACATGCTCCCATCTCAACAGCATGGATTTAATGCAGTGATAAATCGGCATCCATTGAAGGATACAAATGGTCAATTTTAATTATCTCGTTATTCTCAAAGGTTTCATTTGAAGCTCCTCACGTTTTCCCTCTCACTTCATTTTTTAAATTATAAGTCCTTGTGGGATGGTTTCACCTCAACTTCTCTGCCCTGAGTTGCGAAGGTCTCTTGATGTCACCTAGTGATCTCTGCTCTTCATAAATCATTGAAACTTTGATTAAATCTCCATTACCGACTGCCTAATTTGTTTACCTCAATATGACATTTATCCACCAAATTCCAGTGGTGAAAGATAAGTAAGATTAAGATTCTGACACCTGCAGTGCACCATTTCACCTTATGTTGTAGTACTGATAACCCTAATCATTCCATTCTGAAATAAAAACAAAAACAAAATTGTTTGAAGTACTCAATGAGTCTGGCCGCATCAGTGGAGAGAAAAATAGAGTTAATGGGGGCGATTTCCAGTCTGCGATTGGCATCAGAGAGAACGGCGATGCAGGCGGATAAATCGGAGAAAATCGTGCTTCCCAATTTTCCCTGTCCCTCACCAGTGACGTCATGAGTTTCATATCCCCAGTGGGTGGGAAACTCATTTAAATATATTTTAATAAATTTTAATATTATGAATGGGCCTCCTCGCCACATGATTTCCCTAATTAAATATTCGTACCTCACCAACGTGACGTCACCTGGCAGTGCTAACCTGTGCCTGGGGGCAGTGCTGGGGGTGGGCCCTCATGGGAGCCCCATGGTGAGGGGTTGTTTCCATTAATGTGTGGTGAGGTGAAATCGGGCCCTGATCGGGGAATTTGCAGGTACTGGGGCGAACGGGCACTGGGAAGGGGGGAATGTCAGTGATCGTTGTGGAATGGGGGGAGCCCCTGGTACCTCTGTGGTGGGCGCTGGGGGACATTCAGTATCATTTATGATCGGGGCGCCCTTTAAAGCTCGGTCTCTGTAGAGCTGGGTGCTGGCACTCTCCCCGATAAAACTGGAGAGTTACACACCAGTCTTTAATCTCAGACTGACACTTTGCCAAATTCCGACCCAACATTTCAGATGCTTGCCTTTATTAGCCCAGGGATAAAATATTTGAGCAAGGAGGTTATGTTGGAGCTGTATAAAATGCTCGTTAGGCCACAGCAAGATTATGGTGTGCAGTTCTGGTCGCCACACCATAGGAAGCAAATGATTGCCTTAGAAAGTGTACAAAGGCGATTCACTCAGGATGCTACCTGAGCTGGAGCGATTCAGCTATATAGAGAGGCTGGTTATATAGAGAGATGGGTCGAAGGGCATCTTTCCGTGCTTTAAAACTCGATGACTCTATAACTATCATGATCTTTCATGAGGGTTGGTGAAAGGTCAGCAGCCTGGAAGATTTCAATTATTATCTATTTTTATATAACTAGATGGGTAATTCTTCCATGAATTCAAATATTAAAGAACTCCTTCCTTCTCTGATTCGTATTCTTTTGTATTCTCTGGGAGAAATATGCCGTTAATGCTACGCAAACGTTGATACACAATAGAGTAAATGCAAAAGCTCTTTGCATTTAGATTACACTGTGTAATACGAGAATCTGAAATTTCTTTCTCTGCTTGTTTTACAGATATATTATCACACTTAAAATCAATAGGTTATTATTGGCTAAAATGGTGACAATAGAATTTCAGAAGTACTTCGATGTGAGTATGCGCAGCATCGTTCCAAGGGTGCTTTTACTATGATGGTTATTAACATAACAAACTATTTTCAGATATACCACTATGTGATATCAAAGCCTTTGGTGGCCAAATTGGATAGCCACACTCCCCCCCCCCCCCACCCCATTCACACACACCTTGAGAAATCAAACATGAGGATCGCAACTGATCCGTGCATCTTTGTTTCAGAGTGGGCAGCTTTTTGGCACTTTTCATTTATGAGACAGTTGAGTTCTGCCCAACACGATGCAGGTTTTTAATTGGTTGCATATCTGAGCAGGGAGAACAAAATTGTGAAAGGCTAAGATCAGGTCAAGCTAGCTGACCTGACTTAAATCCAGCCTGCATCTCTTATAGGAGAGGTGCCTTTTGAATGCAGAAGGTCTGGGAGTCATTCCAAGAGTGAGGTTAACTGGCTAATACAGGAGTCCGGCACAACATGGCAGAGAGTGAGTTCCAAGGTTCTCCAAAGTCGCAGGGAGATCCTGGTGCAGGAGGCAGACAGGAGGAGAGGGGGCTCAGCAGGTCTTTCAGCCAGACACTGTGAAGGCTATTGGGATTAATACCATAGATAATCATAGAATTTACAGTGCAGAAGGAGGCCATTCGGCCCATCGAGTCTGCACCAGCTCTTGGAAAGAGCACCCTACCCAAGGTCAACGCCTCCACCCTATCCCCATGACCCCATAACCCAGTAACCCCACACAACACTAAGGGCAATTTAGGACACTAAGGGCAATTTATCATGGCCAATCCACCTAACCTGCACATCTTTGGACTGAGGGAGGAAACCGGAGTACCCGGAGGAAACCCACGCACACACGGGGAGGATGTGCAGACTCCGCACAGACAGTGACCCAAGCCGGAATCGAACCTGGGACCCTGGAGCTATGAAGCAATTGTGCTATCCACAATGCTACCAGCGGTCTTATTGGCTACATTAGCAAGGCACTTAACTAAAGTGGTTGCTGCTAGTTGTGACTGCAGCATTCAAAGAGGAAAGCAATCTTCATCCAATAACAACTGATAAAATACATTTTGTTCGCCTTGCCACCTGTTTATTGTACAGGTGCTCTTGGATGTACCTTAAGGACTCAATTAAAAGTCATTGATCCCAAATGATATTTGTACACCTCAAAATTGTAAATTCATATTACTATACCTTAACAAATACAATGCCACGGACTGCCTTTATAACCAATATTACTGCCATAGACAGTGCATAGATCCCTGCATAGTAATGCATATGCGAATTGTCCTTCATGTTCTGACCCACATACGTTTCATTCTCTAAAGTTACAGGCATATTCTGCTGCTTTATACCAGCAGGATAGATCCAACAGACACAGTCTAGCCTTGAGGATATGGACGTCGTACCACAAATAGATTAATGACAGTACATGAGTGGACACGATCAATTAATGCATCTTCACATGCATTATCCTTACAACTGGCCTCACAAAATGCTCACCCCCCCCCCCCCCCCCCCCCCCCACTCCACCACCACCACCACCCCTAACCACCACCACCACCATTTACCTTCACCCAGCTTCCAGCAATTTCTATCAGCCAGAGCCCACTTTGAAGTGTTGGCTAGTGTAGACTTGAGAGATGAACAGACATTTCCAACACTGATGAGGGTTCAACTCAATTTTATTAACTACTTCTAACTAACTAACACACAATGACTGTGGGTCTAAATGATGCTAACTTAAACTAGAGACCTAAGCATTGTCCGAACCAGTTGATTCTCTCAGCACGTGGTGCGAGTCTGTGCTGGGCTGGATGAGTTCTTGTTACACTGAGAGGCAGCACCCAGAATGAACGGGAACCGTGGTGCCCTCTGCCTTTATAGTGTGTGTATTCTAACTGGTGATTGGCTGCAGTGTTTGTACATGTTGATTGGTCCCTGTGTATGTCCATCAGTGTGTGTCTGCACCATGATATACTGGTGTACTGGTTTAGCTCACTGGGCTAAACACTGGCTTTTAAAGCAGACCAAGCAGGCCAGCAGCACGGTTCGATTCCCGTACCAGCCTCCCTGAACAGGCGCCGGAATGTGGCGACTAGGGGCTTTTCACAGTAACTTTATTGAAGCCTACTCGTGATAATGAAGCGATTTTCATTTTCATTATTTTAATTTAAAAATGTTGATATGGGCATGTGATAATAAATAGTGTGGGTATGTGGAGAATGTACCTAGCTATGTGTGAGGTGCGAAGACATATGTACACATCTATATACAGGGAACAAGACTATTTACACAGGAAGGTGCCAGGTGCAGATGACTACCATGAACTGGAATAACCAACGAATCTATTTACAAATCACTGGAGAACGAATGCAACAAGGAAGGATAGATATCTGTTAAAAAAAAATTTCAGAAAGTCCACATGTGTACAGAGTTCATAAGTTCAGTCTCTGAGGTGGGCGACGAACTCTGGTTGACCAGATAATAATGTCGTCGACATATACCCGGACGCCGTCGATCCCCTCCATCATCTGCTCCATGATCCGATGGAAAACTTTGGACGCAGAAATGATGCCGAATGGCATCTGGTTGTAGCAGAACCTGCCAAAGGGTGTGTTGAACGTACACAGCTTCCTGCTTGACTCATCTAGTTGGATTTGCCAGAAACCCTTCGAGGCATCCAGTTTTGAGAATAGTTTGGCGTGGGCCATCTCGGACGTGAGCTCCTCACGTTTTGGAATCGGTTAGTGCTCCCGCATAATATTCTGATTCAGATCTTGAGGATCAATACAGATCCGCAGCTCGCCGGATGGTTTCTTGACGCAGACTATGGATCTTACCCAGTCTGTGGGTTCCATGACCCTAGAGATGACTCCTCGGTCCTGGAGGTCCTGGAGCTGTTGCTTGAGGCGGTCCTTGAGGGGTGCTGGGACTCTGCGAGGTGCGTGAACGACAGGCGTGGCGTTGGGCTTGAGTGAGATTTTGTACATGTATGGGAGCGTGCCCATGCCTTTGAAGACATCATGGTATCGCTGGATGATGGAGTGGAGTTGCACCCTGAAGACTGTGTCAGAGGATGCAGACACATCGCTTGAAGAGAGAGAGTGTACTCTCTGCACTAAGTGGAGTAGCTTGCATGCCTGCGCACCGAGCAGGGAGGCTTTTGAGGCAGCAACAATCTCAAACGGGAGAATGGCTGTGTGAGCACGATGTGTCACCTCAAGGCGGCAGGAGCCGCTGGCGGCGATGGCATTGCCATTGTAGTCCAGCAATTTACAGGCAGATGGCATGACAGCAGGCTGTACGCAGAGCTTGCGAAAATCAGACGACGCAATGAGATTGGCAGAAGCGCCAGTGTCCAGGCGGAACCTGACAGGGGACCGGTTGACCGTAAGGGTGGCACACCACTCATCATCCTGGCCGACGCTGTGGACGTGGACAGGTTCAATGCCACGCTTGGGGGACATCCTGTTTGTGGTAACGTCGCCGATTTGGAATGGGACCTGTGGGTTATCGCAGGCACAGTCGGCAGCATGGTCTGGAGTAGGTTCATTGATGGCAGGCTGGATGGCCCTAACGTCTCTGTGGGGCTGGGTGGACCTCCTAAAAACAGCAGGCAGGGAAGATCTGCACATTGTAGCGTAGTGACCTCGTTTGCCACACTGCAGGCAGCGTCGGGACTTCGCGGGACATTGTCGCTTTAAGTGGGTGGAGCCGCAGTTGCCACACGCCGGAGCATTGGGACGTTCATCGCGCCACCGTGCATGCACGGGACAATCCAGCGTGGCGCATACCAGTGCGAAGCGGTCCGTGACATCAGCACACTCGCTGCGTGTAAGCGCGGGACTCCGCGAAAAGCGAGCGAAATGGCCGGCATTGTTCAGATCCAGAGCCTGAAAAGATTTAATCATTTGGACCCGTTCTGCCTCGTGCGGGGCTTGCCGCGCCGTTTCAGCGGCTTGGATGCAGGAGTAGTGCGTGGAGGCATGTTCATGAAATACACAGGTCTCAATGGCCGTAGAGAGAGTGAGCTGCTTTACTTTTAGTAGCTGCTGACGCAGGGGCTCAGATTGAACACCAAAAACAATCTGGTCACGGAGCATGGAGTCAGAGGTGGACCCGTAGTTGCAGGACTGTGCAAGGACGCGGAGGTGGGTAATAAAGGACTGGAAAGGCTCGTCCTTACCCTGAATTCGCTGCTGAGATATGTATCTCGCGAAGCTCTCGTTGACCTCGACCGCGCAGTGGCTGTCGAACTTTAGAATTACGGTCTTGAACTTCGATTTGTCCTCCCCCTCAGTGAAGGTGAGCGATTTGAAAATGTGCAGAGCATGGTCCTCGGCTGTGAAGAGGAAGAGAACAATGTTCCGTGCGTCTGAGACAGCTTCCAGGTCCCTGGCCTGGAAGCGCTGTTTGAAAAGTTTCCAGTTCGAGCCCAGATTCCCGGCAATGCGGAAAGGCGGTGGCGGGTGAACGGAGTCCATTCTGTAGGATGGCGCGAGACTGGTGGAAGGCAGATCACTGAAAGGTAGGTCTCAGAAGTGCTAGCATCCCTCAACGTCTGGTACCATGAAGTGTTGGCTAGTGTAGACGAGAGATGGACAGACATTTCCAACACTGATGAAGGTTAAACTCAATTTTATTAACTAACTTCTAACTAACTAACACACGATGACTGTGGGTCTAAATGATGCTAACTTAAACTGGAGACCTAAGCCTTGTCCGAACCAGTTGATTCTCTCAGCACGTGTTGTGAGTCTGTGCTGGGCTGGATGAGTTCTTGTTACACTGAGAGGCAGCACCCAGAATGAACGGGAACCGAGGTGCCCTCTGCCTTTATAGTGTGTGCATTCTAACTGGTGATTGGCTGCGGTGTTTGTACATGTTGATTGGTCCCTGTGTGTGGCGATCAGGGTGTGTCTGCACCATGATATACTGATGTATATTATGACACACTTCATATTCATAGCCTCACCATACCCTCATGAACAACGTTAGCATCTGAGCTGGGAGCTATGAATATGAGACCAAATTATGGTGTTTCTTCATCACTTTCTTCCTATCCCACTTCTTGCTATTGATTGACTAGGAACCTACCTTTTCCAGCATGTTAGTGGTTAGGACATTAGAGGAGCCGACCGTGATGCATTGTTTGACCATTTATGATGTCAAGTAGTGGACGCTGAGACTGTTGCCATGCAGACTCAGAGTGGCACCCACAGTCCTTCTGGCAACAATATTCAAAGAGGGTTTGCAGGGTCAATCAGCAGTCTATCAATCAGTCCTCCAACAGATTATGAGGATTGCTGATGCACACCTCTATACTGGTTCAGTGGTTCTGTGGTGCATGGACCGGCAACTCCACCAGTGTCTTTGCTATTGCCTGTTTGCCCAACCAGATTGTTGCTGCTCATGTCTTGTTTGCACTCAGCAAACAGGTCTTCGAGGGCAATGCTATTTGACTTCATCCACCAAGGCCATCTGTAACCTCCACCAATGAACGTCAATAACCCGCCATGCTGAAACCACTGGGATTGCACTGATCAGGAACAGTAGGACAATGGCAGATGGAAGATGGATACAAAGGGAATGCAAGGATGATCAGTCAACATTTGTATGAAACATCAAATAATGTAACATTGATAAGGTTGGTTTGGAATGTGTTTTCCCTGGGGGCTTTGTAGCAAAGAGTACACTGAGATGGTTAGTAACAGAGGGCAGGGAAGGTGGGCGACTGTTCCTTAATGGGGTCTTGGGGTGCCTTCATTGGAACCATAGCTGCATGAGTTAATCATGGACAGCACAGGCAGAAGGGGGTGCGACTGTTGTCTCCTCTCTTCCTCTGTCTCTTTCAATTCCTGCTCTTGCTCCTCACCCTATAGGTGGTGACAAGAGTTGCATCCACACGATGGCAGGGTTTAGCAGGATGAAACTCATCTCAATGGATCATGATTTGTGCTCTTGATAGTTCTGCCAGACTGCTCAGAGTGGGCCAAACATATTACTCAAACTCCCCAGTGGTCTGCTCGATAGCAATTTGTGTGACAGCATACCTTGGATTATAGACATAGCTGCCCAACTGTATGTGGGTTATACACCATGTGTTCAGCGGATGGTCCTTTTCTCCCAATAGCCACTCACTGGTCTCTCATGATGGCTTATAAGTAGATAAGTTAATGGACAATTGGAGGATAAAAGTAGCATGACTGCTGTCATGAAATAGTGTATTGACAAGCATAATAATAATCATCTTTATTGCCACAAGTAGACTTACATTAACACTGCAATGAAGTTACTGTGAAAAGCCCCCAGTCGCCACATTGCGGAGCCTGTTCAGGTACACAGAGGGAGAATTCAGGATGTCCAGTTCTTCTAACAGCTCATCTTTCAGAACTTGTGGGAGGAAATCTATGCAGACACAGGGAGAACGTGCAGACTCAGCACAGACAGTGACCCAAGCCGGAAACGAACCTGGAACCCAGGAGCTGTGAAGCAACAGTGCTAACCACTGTGCTACCGTGCCACCGATTTGCGCCCGCCGGGTGTGGTAAAATGCCAGCTAGATATAGAGAAAATGGCACCTTTTGCAATTCTGGTATATCTTTGAGTTTACATGTGGCATCCACAAAGCAATATGGGTATAGTCAATGATGCCTTGCACAATTGGAAAACATGCTATTCTGGCAAAGCAGCATGCATGGGCTTCTTCCACTGCTTTCTGCATAGAAAGAGTGCAATGCAGTCCCTGTCCATCACATGCAGAGCGCCAAGCACCTCTCCCTTCAACAATACTAGATAGCAAAGTCCAGAAAGCTGCTGATGGCGCCTATTCCCGCCTGGAAGTTATCCGATGCACAGAAGCTGATGACCATGATAATCATGGCAATGGTGGCCTTATCCTACTCTGAAACTGGAGGAAGAGAAGAGGAACTCTCAGCAAGAGGCCTTATCCATGCTGGGTCTTCAGGGAGCAGTTCTCAAACTTTGAACTAAGCAGGGACAATGTGTGTTGCGGCAGCGCAGTCCCTTCTGCTGCTGAACACACAACAGCTGTGCCAGTTTAAAGAGAGGGTGCTATCTAGAAGATGAAGATTTAAAATGGCAATTAATTGTTGCACACTGAATCACAAAATGATTTTATCAGCCTACATACTTCTCAATGTCCTCATCAAACTGCTCAAAATGGCAGCCGGCACAGTGGAAATGTGCACGTCTAGTGCAGACACCATTTTGGACTTGAAATGGCGTCCGTTGTGCCAGAAGTGCAGGTGCTACACAACTAAACTTTGCAGATTCCGTTTTCAGGTGTTGCTTCTGAATGTATTTTAGAACACCACACACAATTCTTACCATGTAGACTGACTATGCATGGAAAGAACTGACAGATCAAAAAGAAGCAGAGATTCTGTGCTGCTGCACATTGCGCAGTACGACAGATTGGTGGTGATTAATAGACCGTCAGTACCATCATGTGCAAGGGGCTCAGCAGTGGCTTACCTGCAGAAACATGCACCTGTTATCAAGTTATCAGATGGTAATTATTTGTGTAATAACCGAGCTTTGTCCCATCTGCATCCAGATAGCTATAGGAACAGCTGGGCTATTCACCCCTACCTTAACCTGTTTCAAATTCTAGTGCTAGATGATACGATGTCGCTTTGCTTTAGGGCGAACTATACATCATTCCAACAACTGAGCATGAAATGTAATCAGAATCTTAAGGAGCTGTCGAACGCTGAGTCAACACTATCTAAATATCGCATGTTCTTTTGTCTTCCCATTTTAACCCTGGTTGAGACATTTTACATTTAATCCACCTAATTAAATGATTTATATTTTAGCTCTTCACTACTTCCTGAGGTACCTCATTCCATTGCAAGCTTGGTATCCTGTACACTGGGGTTTGGACGTTTGCCTAGTTTTCTCAATAAAAAGAGAAATTAAAGATTGGTGAAAAAAATAATTAAAAGTAATGGATGTAATTAGGTTAGTTTTTACATTGGGTTGCATCACTCTAATTAGAAGTATAGCACTCTAATTTGGGACATTATGATCAGTTTACATAACCAAATGACTATTTGGCTCAGGCATTCCTCGGCAGATTATGGACTAAAACAGCCACTTAATTGCTGATGAATCAATTTATCAAACTGTAGCTAATCCAGCTGTGGAAACAATTCCTTCACTGAATGACTAACATTTCAGTACAGACTGTCACATTGCTGGATGCTATTGTAGAGAAAACTTTTCAGGCTAATATTTGGGCATCTCAGTGGCAGGCAGCCATATTGAGGTGTTCTGATTTTACAACTGTACATTCTAAGATGCTGCAAAAACAATGTATAAACTTTAAAGTTTGGATTTTTACAGGTGGCTGGAATCATTCTTTCACAAAGGAAGATGATTGTGGTTGTTTAATGCCAATCATCATACCAACAGGACATCACTGGAGGGTTCCTAAGGATTAAGTCCCAGGCCCTTCAATCATCTTTAGCTGCTTCACCAATGGCCTTAAAATCAGAAATGGGGGTATTTTCTGATGATTGCAGTGTTCTGTTCCAATCCTAATTCCTCAGATAATGAAGCGGTCTGTGCCCGCAAGCAGCAAGACCTGGACAGCACCCAGGCTTGGGCTAATAAGTAGTAAGCAACTTCCATATCTCATAAGTATCAGGCCATGACCATTTCCCAACAAGAGAGAGTTTTACCAGCTCCCCTTGATGTTCAAAGTCATTACCATAATTAAATCCCCCACCATCAACATCATAGGGATTACCAGTGACCTGAAACTACCACACATACTGTGGGGGTACAAGACCAAATTAGAGGTTTGGTATTCTGTGGCAGATGACTCATCACATGACCTCCTTAAGCTTTTCCCCTATCCAGGAGTGTGGTGGAATATTCTCATTTGCCTGGACGAGTGCAGCTTGAATAACTCTCAGGAAATGTTTTAATTTTTAAAAATTTAAAAATGTGGGCGTCACAGGCTGGGCCAGCATTTATTGCCAATCCCTGAGCGCATCTAAGAGTCTGAGGACATTTAAGAGTTAACCACATTGCTGTGGGTCTGGAGTCACATGCAGGCCAGACCAGATAAGGATGATAGATTTCCTTCCCTAAAGGGCATTAGTGAACCAGATGGGTTTTTACGACAATCGGCAATGGTTTCATGGTCACCATTAGACTTTCAATTCCAGATTTTTAAAAATTGAATTCCAATTTCACCATCTGCCGTGGTGGGATTTGAACTCAGGTCCCCAGAGAATGACTCTGAGTCTCTGTATTACTAGGCCAGCGACAATACCACAATGTCACTGGCTCCCCATAAATTTAGCACAATTTTGGACAACATGGCCCATTTAGTCAGCACTCTGGCACAATATTGATGTGTAAGCACCACCTACAAGTTATACTGCAGCAGGTCGACAAGGACTTTCCGGCAGCACCTCCCAAACCAATTACCTCAACCATCTCGGGAGATGCAGGGACAAGGGCAGCCTGATCGGAACACCATTACTTCCAGGTTCCCCTCCAAGTCACGCATTAGCCTAACTTGGAAATAGATTGATATTGCTTAATTATCACTGAATCAAAAGGGCAGCACGGTAGCATTGTGGATAGCACAATCGCTTCACAGCTCCAGGGTCCCAGGTTTGATTCCGGCTTGGGTCACTGTCTGTGCGGAGTCTGCACATTCTCCCCGTGTGGGCGTGGGTTTCCTCCGGGTGCTCCGGTTTCCTCCCACGGTCCAAAGATGTGCAGGGTAGGTGGATTGGCCATGATAAATTGCCCTTAGTGTCCAAAATTGCCCTTAGTGTTGGGTGAGGTTACTGGGTTATGAAGATAGGGTGGAGGTGTTGACCTTGGGTAGGGTGCTCTTTCCAAGAGCCGGTGCAGACTCGATGGGTCGAATGGCATCCTTCTGCACTGTAAATGCTATTAAAAAAAAATTTTTAAATCCTGGAATACCGTCCCAGTCAGCACTGTGAGTTGCACTCTTCCCACAAGTATTTGAACAGTTTAAGAAGGTGACACACCACCTCCTTCTTAATCGTAACTGAAGGGAGAAAATAAATGCCAACCTTCCTAAAGACTCCAATATCCCACAAATGAATTTAAAAAGTAGGGCAATCTTTCCTGTAGTTACATAATGGCAATTTTGCTTTAAGAACAAAGGACAATACACCACAGGAACAGGCCCTTGGGCCCTCCAAGCCTGTCCCGGTCATGATACCAACCTTTGCCAAAACCCTCAGCACTTCCTTGTGTCGTATTCCTCTATACCCATCCTATCGTAAGATTGAATTAAAATCTCCGAACAGAGACTATAAAGTAACCATTGCTGAAGATCTAATGGAATTAATAAATCTCCTTCAATTCAACAGATGAACTCATCCAAAGATGACCACCACAAAGCAAATAATGCAAACCTTTGCCCACTCTAATAAAGCAGTGAGAGAGTATTGGATATTGTAAACTTGTCACCTACACTAATAATTACAATAAATACGACCATGTCATTTTGACACTAAAAACATTACCTGTCCTGAAAGCTTTATTGCTGCCCTGTCAGCAGTGCTACTGAACAAAATTATTGTTTTGCCATAATATTCACTGTAGTCACATAAATTATTCATAGCTCATACTGCATACTGCCTTCTGGATTTTAAATATAGCAACCGACAGAATAAAAAATTAGCAATGGTGGTTGCAGCCATCATTATAACTATGTCAGTATTTCCTGTACTTGCCTTGTTTTCTCTCACTGGACCCTGTGAAAAGGGAACTTTCCTGCAACCACAGCTAGAGATAAGATTCCTCATTAAGACAGGCTTCTTGTTGAAAAAGAGTTTTCAATATAGCTATGAACACAAGGGCAGTTCCTTCTTCATAATTGAAGACTCCATTTCCTGCCCATTCCGCAAGCGGAAATAGTAACATTTCCCACAGTTTTCGGGTTGTAAAGAAAGAGGGATTAAAGGGAGAAAGAAAGGGAAAGTGAAAAAAAATTACATGTAGAGGAACATATATGGATGACAACTGATGGTTCCTTGCAGCCATAACAGTGAACAGCCCATCTGATGACACCAGTTCCACCTCTTTACCATAACTCTCAACTATGTTGTTAATCTGCTTGGCTGATATCCAGTCCTGGAGGACCCCTCAGTTTCCTCAAGCAAATCATTGGGAACATTTAAATTATTACTGGTGGCCCCGCCACAAACCCTTTATCCTCTTCAACCATGCCATTAGCATACCATTCCCATTACTGTCTCACCATTGCACCAAAATAATTCCAACCATGGGTCTTATTTGATTCATACTGAGCTTCTGACCCACAAGGGACCCGAGTTTGATTCTGACTCCGGGTGACTGTCTTTTTTTTAAAAAAAATTTTACATTTAGAGTACAATTATTTTTTTCCAATTAAGGGGCAATTTAGCATGAACAATCCACCTATCCTGCACATCTTTGGGTTGTGGGGCAAAACCCACCCAACGGCAGGGAGAATGTGCAAACCCCACTCAGACAGTGACCCAGAGCAGGTCTTGAACCTGGGACCTAGGCACCATGAGGCAGCAATGTTAACCACTGCGCACCATGCTGCCCTGACTGTCTTTTTTTAAAATACGTTTAGAGTATCCAATTATTTTTTTTCCCAATTAAGGAGCAATTTAGCATGGCCAATCTAACCTGCACATCTTTGGGTTGTGGGGGTGAAACCCACGCAGACACTGGGAGAATGTGCAAACTCCATACAGACAGTGACCCGGGGCCAAGATTGAACCCAGGTCCTAAATGCTGTCGGCAGCAATGCTAACCACTGCACCACCATTGCCCCCTGATGCGACCATCAATTCATTCAGAGACACGAGTTGAAGTAAACTGTGGCTTTAATCGGCTTACAACTGAGCCTGCCTGCGATTATGCTGAACTGAGGGCGGACTCGAAGGACCACAGCACTTATACTTCCTGCTGGGGGTGGAGCTAAGGGCGGAGCCCTGTACATGCTCCTCATCTCCCCCTGTGGGCAGAGCTGCGCAACGGCTCACAGATGGAGCCCACAGGGACACAGTAATGTAGTGTGAATTTATAGTGGTTACACATTCACCACACCCCCTACTTTGAGTGACTGTGTGTGGAGTTTGCATGTTCTCCCCATGTCTGTGTGATGGGTGCACTGGCTTTACCCCACAGTCCAAATATGTGCAGATTCGGTGGATTGGCTATGCTAAATTGCCCCTTAGTGTCCAAAAGGTTAGGTGAGGTTACTGGGTTACGGGGATGGGGTGGGGGCATGGACCGAGGTAGAGTGCTCTTTCGGAGGGTTGGTGCAGGCTCGTTGGGCCAATTCGCCTCCATCTGTGATGTAGGATTCTATGATATCCTCTGATACTGTACCCGTTTCAGAGAAAAGCCACCCCTAGCCCAACAGTGTTAATTTCATGAAATCAATCCAAAAGTTATGTATCGTGAACAATGCTGCATTCAACTAGATCATAAGAATTGGACCAGGTCAAGAAGCAGCTACAGGGGATGATACAAAGGCTACTCCTTTAACACTGCTGGTAAGAGAAGGTCACAATGGAGAACATTAGGATGATTCGTACAGCTAACCTTCAATTAGAAAGTGGCAAGAACAGAAGTCAATGCTGAAGGAAGATTTCGTACAAAAGTAACTTGCATTTTTCAAGCATTTATAAGTATCCTAACAGAAAATACTTTGTATTTCGGTCTGCTGAGACCCACATGCAAGTGCAAGTAGTTAGTATACATCAATGCTGTCTATGTGAATCTATAAACTAGAATCAGCTACCACCAGGGACTGTCATAGAATGGGTTGTTAAATTTTGTTGCATTCCAGTTGTGCCTTTATATATGGGACATCAGAGTGATCTAAAAATGCAAACAACACACGCACACTGAAACAGCTGAAATATTATACTTGGTATTGGCATAGAATGAGGAGGAGCTGTTTACCAGTCTGACATCTCGTCAAACTATAAGCCAGGAGCGTACATAAATTTTCTGTCAGTCCTGGATATCTGATCACAGTTCCTGATGCAAATCCTTTGAAACAGTATTGTGAATGATGGCTTGTCATCAATAATTTCTCCTCATTTCAATGATTGGCATGTAGTCTAAATCACTTTCAAGTCTTAGAGGCCTTAGGATAGTCTTAGCTCCCGAAGGTAAGGAATCCTATTCATATAATACAACTATTTTTGTACTGTAGCTTTGGATTTTCCAAATCTGTTATTCTATATTAGATCAGGCCAAATGAGTGCGTAAAATTCTACTTGCCAATGAATCGAGAAGGAACTACACTCTTATGGTGCAATGATAAAAAAAACCTTACCAGAGTTCAATACAAAATAGCCCATCAATCCCATAATTGTGATCCGTCTGCAAGCAGTACCCAGACCTTCCTGTCACTTGTCATTTCAACTCATCATCCTGCTCTCATGTCCACATATCTGTCGTTCGCCTGCTGTGATGTTCCAGTGAAGCCCAGCACAAACTGGAGGAACAGCACCTCATCGTCTGATTAGGCACATTACAGCCTTCTGGACTTAACAGTGAATTCAACAACTTCTGTTTGTGAACTCTCTCCACCACCTTCACCCCATTTTTATTTCTATTAATTTATTTTCATTTCTTCCATCCATTCGGTTTCCCTTCACCATTGTCCCCACCCCACACTACTTGGGCCGTCTGTTCCGTTCCAGGTTGTTTTTGACACACTGCTTACCTTTGTTCTGCCACAAACATTCTAGTCCCTTAATGTGCCACGATCAGCACCCTTCTTAACCTGTATCACCCCCTTTACATTCCCTTTGTCTTTCTGTCCATGATATCTTTGTCAATCTCCACTATTGCTGACCCTCCATCCGACCCATTGCTCCCCACCACCCCCCCACAACAGTATAAATCTGACCCGATTCTCTCCAGCTTTGAGAAAGAGTCATCCAAACTTGAAACATTAGCTCCCTTCTCTCTCCACAGATGCTGTTAGACCTGCTGAGATTGTCCAGCGTTTTGTTTCAGATTCCCGCATCCGCAGTAATTTGCTTTGACTTTATTATCCATTTATTTTCTTCGGTTTCTTCCATTACTTTTTTACTGTAGCTCATTCGGTAGGCTAGAATGGATCATGGCCAGCTATCATCATGTAAATGAGCAGGCCATTAATCCATTCATGCTCTCAGTTATGCAGTTTGTGGGAGAACCATACAGGAAAAGTACAAATTCCTACACTGCAGGCCTTCAGCAATCATTGAAAATAAATTTTTAAATCAAATCTGATGCAATTAATGAAGTAACTGAGAACCAAAGAAAAAAAAGAATTGAGGCAATGAATGAAATATGCAGGAAGTGATTATTCTCTGGGGAGCCGAGTTTGAATCCTACTATGGAAGATGGTGGAGTGTAAATTCAATTAAAAAATCTGAAATTGGGACTTCCGGTGGCGGCGATGTTCAAGTGAGCCGCACATTCGGCGGGCTCTCACTCCGGCGGGGCTTTAGGGGCTGATTCCCCGCGATAGCGGGACCACGGAGCAGGTAGGAAGGCGGCCATGAAAGTGCTGAAGAGCGGGCCGCGGACGCATGGAACAGCGGGAGTCCAGGAGGCAGAAGAAGAGAGAGAAAAAGGGACAGAGACAAGGACCTGAAGAAACTTACCTGGAACCTAAGATGGCGGACACACGGACCCCGGACTCAACAATCCAGCAGGCGCTGGATAACATACTCCAGGTAATGAAGTCCAGTTTTGAAGCGCTGAAGCGGGACAGCTTGGACCCAATCCAGAAAGCGGTGGATCAGCTGAACCAGAGGCTGGACGCCCAGGATGTTAAAGTTAAGGAGCTGGGAGAGGCGGTGGAGGAGCAGGCGGATGTGCAGACAGTTGCGGCGTTAGAAGTTGACGGGCTGAAGGAGCGGCAGAGAAGACTGCTAGACAGAGTGGAGGAGCTGGAGAATAGAGCCCACAGGAACAACCTGTGGATGGTCGGCCTCCCGGAGTGGGCGGAGGGAGCTGATGCCACAGCGTTTGTAGCAGACCTATTGATGCAGCTGATGGGGGCCGAAGCCTTTCCGCGACCACCAGAGCTGGAGGGGGCATACAGAGTGCAGGCGAGGCAGGGGCAGCCAGGCGGACCCCCCCCCCCCCCCCCCCCCCGATGGTGATTAGGTTCCACAGGTTTGTGGACAAGGAGCGGGTGCTGCGGTGGGCAAAGAGCGGCAGGAGCAGCGCGTGGAACAACAGTGTCTTCCGCATTTACCAGGACCTAAGCCAGGAGGTGGCTCGGCGGCGAGCAGCCTTTAAGAATGTCAAGGAGGTGCTGTTCAAGAAGCCTGTGAAGTTTGGTCTGCTGTTCCCGGCTCGTTTATGGGTCACGCACCAGGGTCAACACCACTACTTCTCCGAGTCTGAAGAAGCGATGGACTTTGCGAGGAATCAGGGGCTGGTCCCGAAAAGAGGCCCCACAAGCGCGAATTAGGGCCCGAGGACTACCGTAGGAAGGTACGCCGAATGGGCCTGGACTGCTGTTCAACGGTTTGCTGTGTTAAAGGTGCCAAGCGGAACATTTGGGACTCTTTCCTTTGTTCATGGATATTGGTTTGGGGTTTTTTTTATTGTTTGTTTTTTCTCTTATGTTTTTGTTTTTTCCTCTATTTTCTGTTTTTTCCTTTTTGGGCGGATTTGTACTTTTTGTGCAGCTCGCGGAGGACACTGGAGCCGGCACGGTAACGAAGGGGGGTCGGTCAGCAAGGGGGGGCCAAGGACGTGGGTTGGGGAGTTTTTTGTTTTGTTGATGTCCATGCCTTCCTGTGCCAGTGAGTTTACTCCAGTGGGTTGGAGAGGGGGATGGGGCGCCGGGGAGTGGGGAGGAGAACGGGGAAACAATGGGAATGAGACAGGAGGCCGCCGGAGTGTTGAGTCACTGGGCTAGCAGATTGGCTAGTCAAGGGAGTCAGGTGGGAGGGGAGATCACAGCAAGTGGATGGCAGGGATGGAGGTATCGGGGGATGTTGTTGGGGGGGGGTGGGTTGTTCTGCTCACGTGTGAGGGACTTGAAATAGGCACTGGAAAGGAGGTCGAAGGTGGAGGCAGCCAACAGGCGGGCCAGGAATGGCACGACGCACGGGCCGGGGGCCGGCCCGAGAAAGGCTATGGCTGACCGGCGTGGTTGGGGGGTGGGGGGTTGTGCCCCCCGACCAGGCTGATCACCTGGAATGTCAGGGGACTGAATGGGCCGGTTAAGAGGGCGCGGGTGTTCGTGCGCTTGCGGGCTCTGAACGCGGACGTAATTATGTTGCAGGAGACACATCTGAAAGTGTCAGACCAGACCAGGCTAAGGAAGGGCTGGATTACCAGGTCTTCCACTCGGACTTGGACTCGAAGTCCAGGGGGGTGGCAATCATGATCAACAAGCGGGTGTAATTTCAGGCGGAGGGCATAGCCGCAGACAGGGGGGGCAGATACCTGATGGTACGGGGCAGACTGGAGGGGAGAAGAGTGGTGCAGGTGAACATATATGCTCCGAACTGGGATGACGTGGACTTCATTAAAAGAGTGCTGGGGAAGATCCCGGACCTGGGCTCTCGCAGGCTAATAATGGGGGGGGACTTTAACATGGTCCTTGACCCGGTTTTGGATCGGTCGTGTCCCAGAACGGGTAGACTCCCAGCAATGGCAAGGGAGCTGAAAGGGTTTATGGAGCAAATGGGGGTAGTGGACCCCTGGAGAGCCAGACAGCCGACAGGAAGGAGCTACTCGTTTTACTCACACGTCCATAAAGTATATTCTAGGATAGATTTCTTCGTACTAAGCAGGGATTGTATAGGGGAGGTAAAGAACATGGAACATTCGGCAATTACTATCTCAGACCATGCCACGTACTGGGTAGACCTGCAGATCGGGGGGACGAACTACCAACGCCCACAATGGAGGCTAGACGTGGGACTGCTGTCGGAGGAGGGGATCTGTGAGAAGCTTCGGAGGTGCATGCAAAATTATTTGCAGGTGAATGACACAGGGGAGGTCTCAGCAGCGACCCTGTGGGAGGCGCTAAAGGCAGTAGTGCGGGAGGAGCTGAGTTCAATTGGGGCCCACAGAGGCAAGGCAGACAGGGCAGAGATGGATAGATTGGTCAGGGAAATGGGTCGGATAGATGAAGAGCACGCGGAGTCCCCAGGGGAGGTTTTACTCAGGGAGAGGCAGAGACTACAGGCGGAACTGGGGGCGCTATCCACGAGTAGGGCCGTGGAACAGCTTAGGAAGGCGAGGGGCGTGGTGTACGAGCATGGAGAAAAGGCTAGCAGACTGTTAGCGCAGCAACTCAGGAGAAGGGAGGCGGCCAGGGAAATAGGTAGAGTGATGGATGGGGAGGGGCGCAAAGTGGAGGACCCGGCAGGATTGAATAAGATATTCCGGGACTTCTATCGCAAGCTGTATACTTCGGAGCCGCCGGAACCGGAGGAGATGAAAAGGTTTCTGGACGGGTTAACATTCCCAACAGTAGGTGCGGGGCGAGTGGATGAGCTGGGGGCCCCGATTAGAGTGGAGGAGGCATTGGGGGGCCTAAAGGCCATGCAGTCGGGGAAGTCCCCGGGGCCGGATGGATACCCAGTAGAGTTCAATAGGAAATGTTCTGAGCTGGTGGGCCCGGTCTTGGCGAGGGTTTTCAATGAGGCAAGGGACAGAGGGACCCTGCCGCCGACAATGTCGCAAGCCACTATATCACTGATATTGAAGCGGGGTAAAGACCCGGAGGCGTGCGGGTCCTACAGGCCAATCTCCCTGATTAATGTTGACGCCAACCTCCTGGCAAAGGTACTGGCGGTTAGAATGGAGGACTGCGTACCGGAGGTGATTGGGGAGGACCAAACTGGGTTCGTGAAAGGTAGGCAGCTGGCGGCCAATCTGAGAAGATTACTTAATGTGATAATGATGCCCCCGGCGGGGGGGGAGATGGAGGTAGTGTTGGCGATGGACGCCGAGGAGGCCTTTGACAGGGTGGAGTGGGACTACCTATGGGAGGTGCTCGGACGGTTTGGGTTCGGGGAGGGACTGGTGGATTGGATCAAATTATTATATCAGGCCACGAAGGCCAGCGTCAGGACTAATGGAGAAGTGTCGGAGTACTTTAGGCTGTACCGAGGGACCAGACAGGGCTGCCCGCTCTCCCCGCTGCTGTTTGCGCTGGCCATAGAGCCGCTGGCGATTGCACTGAGAGCCGCAGAGGGTGGAAGGGGATGGTGAGGGGCGGGGTAGAACATAGGGTCTCTCTTTACGCAGACGACCTTCTCCTGTACGTGTCGGACCCAGTGGCCGGGATGGGAACTATACTGGGAATGTTGAGGAAGTTCGGCCGGTTTTCAGGGTACAAATTAAATACGGCCAAGAGTGAAATGTTTGTGGTACAGGCAAGGGGCCAGGAGAACAGATTGAGAGGGCTACCGTTTAGGCTGGTTGAGGAAAATTTCCGGTATTTGGGAATCCAGGTGGCACGAGACTGGGGCAGGCTGCACAAGTTAAATTTGGCCAGGGTGGTGGAGCAAATGAAGGGAGAGTTTCGGAGATGGGATGCACTCCCGCTGTTGCTGGCAGGGAGGGTGCAGACTGTAAAGATGACAATCCTCCCTAGATTTCTGTTTGTTTTTCAGTGCCTCCCGATCTTTGACCCACAGTCCTTCAAAAGAGTTAACAGGATGATCATGAGGTTTGTCTGGGCGGGAAAATCCCCGCGGGTGAAGAAGGCGATGCTTGAGAGGAGCCGCAGCGAGAGAGGGCTGGCTTTGCCGAGTCTGATTAATTATTACTGGACGGCCAACATCGCTATGATAAGGAAGTGGATGGTGGGTACGGGGTCTATCTGGGAGCGGGTGGAGGCGGCTTCGTGCAGGGGCTCCAGCCTGGCAGCCCTGGTCACAGCTCCTCTACCGCTGCCGCCGGCCAGCTACTCCACCAGCCCGGTAGTGGTGGCGACCCTGCGGATATGGGGCCAGTGGAGGAGGCATGTAGGGGAGACGGGGGCATCGGTTTGGGCGCCAATCTGCGACAACCATTGGTTTGCCCCCGGGAGTATAGATGGGGGGTTTCGAGCATGGCGGCGGGCGGGGGTGGGAAGGGTGGGTGATATGTTCCTGGAAGGGAGCTTTGCAAGTTTGAGGAGCTGGGAGGAGAAATTTGGGCTGGTAAGGGGAAATGATTTTAGGTACCTACAGTTGCGGGACTTTGTTCATAGACAGGTCCCATCTTTCCCACGCCTCCCGCCAATGGGGATCCAAGACAGAATAGTCTCTAGGGGGGAAGAAGGGGAGGGTAGAGTCTCTGATATTTATAAGGTGCTCATGAAGGGAGGAAGGGTCCCAGACGGAGGAACTGAAACTTAAATGGGAGGAGGAGCTAGGCGGGGAAATGGAGGACGGGCTGTGGGCAGAGGCCCCGAGTAGGGTAAATTCGACTGCGACATGTGCCAGGCTCGGGCTGATTCAATTTAAGGTCGTTCACCGGGCCCAATGACGGTGGCTCGGATGAGCAAATTCTTTGGGATAGAGAACAAATGCGCTAGGAGGACCAGCGAACCACGTTCACATGTTTTGGGCATGCCCTAAGCTTAGGGGGTAATGGGAGGGATTTGCGGGCGTCATGTCCCGGGTGCTAAAAACAAGGGTGGCGATGGGTCCAGGGGTGGCAATATTTGGGGTTTCGGAAGACCCGGGAGTCCAGGGGGAGAAAGAGGCTGATGTTTTGGCCTTTGCTTCCCTGATAGCCCGGCAACGAATACTATTGGCGTGGAGGGACTCAAAGCCCCTGAAGACTGAGTTGTGGCTTGCGGGCATGTCGAGTTTCCTGGGTATGGAAAAAATTAAGGGCGCAATTCTCCGCAATCACGACGGTGCGGAGAATAGCGTGGCTCGTAAAATTTTACGGCCACGCTACTCCGACGCCCTCCCGCTATTCTCCCCCCCCCCCACGCCCGACTCCCGATACGAATCGCTGCCGCCGTTTTTTTACGGCCAGCAGCGATTCTCAGCTGTCCGATGGGCCGAGTTCCCAGCCCTTTACGGCTGTTTTTACTGAACGGCAAACACACCTGGTCTGGCCGTTCGTAAAAACGGCCGTAAAGTCCCGATTTTTAAAACCATGGCACCGATTGGCACCGATTGGCACGGCACTACCACGGCCGTGCCAAGGGTGCCATGGGCACGCGATCGGTGGGTACCGATCGCGGGCGGCGGGTCCGATGCCCGCGCACTCTTTGTCCCTCCGCGGGATGAGGGGCATCCCGGCCCGCGCATGCGCGGGTTTCGCGCAAATGCGCGATGACGTCATCCGCGCATGTGCGGGTTGGAGTCTTCCAATCCGTGCATGCGCGGCTGACGTCATATGACGCGTCAGCCGGCGCAAACTCTGGCAAGCGGGCTTAACGAAATTCGTTAAGTCCGCGATGCCGGAGTTTACGGCGGCGGCATGCTAGCCCCGACCGGGGACCAGAATCGGTTCCCGGTCGGGGAGGGGGAGGCTGGCGTCAAACCCGCCCGGATTTGACGCCAGCCTTACGATTTCTCCCCCTCTGGGAGAATCGCGCCCGTCAAGTTTCCTGGGTATGGAAAAAATTAAGTTCACCTTGAGGGGATCTGTACAGTGGTCCGCCTGAAGGTGGCAACCATTCATTGACTTCTTTGCGGGAGAGTGAGCGTCAGCGGGGGGGAGGGGGGGGGGGGGGGAGTAGAGTAGAGTAGGAGGGATAAATTTGCAGGTAGTACCGGTGGGAGAGGAGCGGGCTTGTGCAGTATGTTACGACTGAAGTATTGAATGTACGTGGATGTTTGCACATTTTTGCCTTTTTTGCTTTCTTTCTGTTGATGTTTGTAACTGTTTACAATGCCAAAAAACTACCTCAATAAAATTGTTTGTTAAAAAGTAAATCTGAAATTAAAATTTTCATGATAACCAGGAAATCATTGATGATTTTTGTAAAAACTCATTTGGTTTATTAATGCCCTTCAGGGAAGGAAACCTGCCATCCTTATCTGGTCTGGCCTACACATTACTCCAAACCCACAGCAATGCAGTTGAGCCTTAATTGCCCTCTGAAATGGTCTAGCAAGCCACCCCATTGTATCAAAACCACGGAAAGGTTCACATAAAGGAATGAAATGGGATGGACCACCTGGCATTGACCTTGGCACCGGAAAGGTCCACGACAAACCGGTCTTGTCAAAACCTGCACTGTCCCCCTGACTAACACCGTCCCCCTGACTCCCTCTTGTGTCAAAGTTGGGAGGGCAACAACCAGGCATAGGCATACTCGTGCAATCATACCTTATGGATAATGTCCCAGATACCACCATCATCATTCCTGTCCCACCGGCTGGACAGACCCAGCAGAGGTGGTGGCGGCACAGTGGTATACAGTCAGGAGGGAGTTGCCCTTGGGAGTTCCCATGGACTCCATGATGTTTCACGGTACCGGATTAAACATGGGCAAGAAAATATCCTGCTGATTACCACATATATCCTCCTGCCTCCCCCTCAGCTGATGAATCAGTATTTCTCGATGGTGAACACCACTTGGAGGAAGCACTGAAGGTGGCAAGGGTGCAGAATGTACACTGGGTGGGGGACTTCAATGTCCGTCACCAGAGTGGCCTTACCACAGACCAGGCTGGTCAAGTCCTAAAGGACATAGTTGCTAGACCGTGACTGCAGCAGGTGGTGAGCGAACCAACAAGAGGGAAATATATACTTGACCTCATCCTCACCAAACTGTCTGCTGTAGAAGCATCCATTCATGTCAGTATCAGTAGGAGTGACTACCACATAGTCCTTGCGGAGATGAAGCCCAACTTCACCCAGAGGATACCCTCCATCGTGTTGTGCGGCACTACCACTAAATGGGATGGACTTCAAACAGGTCTGCCAACTCAAGACTGGGCATCCATGAGGCATTGTAGGCAGCAGCAGAATTATACTCAACCACAATCTGTAGCCACATGGTCTGGCATATACGCCAATCTACCACTGCCACCAAGCCAGGAGATTAATGCTGCTTTCAGGAAGAGTGCAAGAGAGTATGCTAGGAGCAGCACCATGTTTATCTAAAAATGAAGTGTCAACTTGGTCTAACACAGGACTACTTGTGTGCCAAACAACATAAGCAGAAAGTGATTGACAGAGGTAAGTGATCCCACAAATAACAGATCTAAGCTCTGCAGTCCTACCATATCCAACCGTAAATGGTAGTGGATAAGTAAACAGCTCCCTGGAGGAGGAGACTCTATAATACCCCAATCCTCAATGATAAGGGAGCCTGGCCAGTGCAAAGGTTGAAGCAATTGTAACAATTTTCAAGCTGATGTTCCGAGTAGATGATCCAACTCAGCCTCCTGCAGAGACTCCCAGCATCACAGATACCAGTCTTCAGCCAATTTGATTGCAATAGTACTGATGGCTTGTGCTCCAGAAATTGCCGCACCCCTAGCCAAGCTGTTCCAGTACAGTTGCAATATAGGCACCTACCCAGCAATGTGAAAATTGCCCAGCTATGTCCTGTACAGAAACAAAAAAATGGACAATCCAACCCAGCCAATTACCGCCTTAACAGTCTATTCTCGATCATCAGTAAAATGATGGAAGGGGTCATCAACATCCGAGCTACTCATCATCCTGACTTGGAACTACATTGCTGTTCCTTTGCTGTTGTTGGGCCAAAGTTCTGGAATTCTTTCCCTCGCAGCACTGTGGATGTACCAACGCTACATCGACTGTAGCGGTTGAAGAAGACAGCTCACCCCCCATTCTGAAAAGTAATGCGTGCTGGCCTAGCCAGCGACATCCACATCCCTTGAATGAATTTTAAAAATGAGTTTGGTGCATATAGAGCTGCTCTTTCTGGCCTCTGAAACATGGCCCTTGAAGCAGTCTTGAAAGGAGATCAAAGTAGTTTAGCTCAACATTGTGGTGTTTATACCTCGGAATTCTCCTTATGCTTACTGCAGTAAAGGTTGACCAGTCTCCATTCAATGGCAGACATTGGTGAGTACGGGTAGCAGCTGAAGACTCAGACTACCCAACACTGAACAGTTTCTGCCACTAGATAGAGCCCAGGACTTCAGTGCGAGTTCAGAATGGAAGGCAGGAGGCAGAAGAGGAGCAGCTGAAGAACTGACTCCAGGTCTAAAGTAGGAACAAAGGCCAAGAGTCAGCAAGGCTGCGATGGCAGAAGTAGAAAAAGGGACTGAGAGTGAGGGCAGAAACACTGCAGGAAAGGTCATATTATTAGACAGCACAACAGAGGAAGCCAGGGGTAAATAATAATAAAGTGAAAACATTGAACGGATATATTGACATTACTTTATTAATGTTAAAATGAGACAATGGCTGATTCGTCACTGCCTGCCACGGGTAGCAGTGTCCCCAATGCAGTGGAGAATCAGGCATCCGGGAAAAATCAGGATTGTCGCCAGGCATAAATTTGTATTGCGAAGAATACTGAAAACACAAATCACATGCAATTCAGCTCCGGCCGAAGAACAGTATTCCAAATGGAGAATCTTGCCCAACATTAAGTGAATTGACATTAAGTGGGAACTTTGTATTTTAAAAGGGTTTCGCAGCAATACTCCTATTATCTCCTGGATTCATTTAGGTTTGTCTGCAATTGCAACTCTCCTCCGTGCTTTCATCAGCTCTAGACCTGGCTAGCCGCTTGGCCAACGTCCTGTGCTTCACCATCCAGAAATTGCTCAAGATTATTCTTCTTGCATCTGGAGTATATCCTCCCCCCCCCCCCCCAACTTTAATTCTTGATGACCCACTCTGGCTCCCCAGATTGAGTGAAATAATTATTTTCACACTTGTGGCAACATCATTGTATTGTGTGATTCGAACTCTGCAACTTTCTCCAACCGTTATGGTTCTCTCCTGCTATTCAGAAAGGAACATGGGGGCAAGAATACATCCATTAGCTCCTCATTTAGCCACAATAAGATCAGCCATGATCTTGTCAAATTGCAGAGCAGGCTCGAAGGACTGAATGGTGCCCTCGTGCTCCTAAGTAACGTGTTTTTTTGTTCCAATCTTTTTCCGTCATTCAGTATCATCACTGATCTGCAAGGTGCATCAATATATCCACTTTGCCCCATATCCTTTGGGTAACAAAGAACTATCAATGTCTGTTTTAACATTACCAATTGAGTGAGCATAAATTACCATTTGTAGAATGCTTCTATCACTTGCATGATGACATTTTTCCTGGGCAACACGGTGATGTAGTGGTTACCACTGCTGCCTCACAGCGCCAAGGTCCCAGGTTCGAATCCCGGCTCTGGGTCACTGTCCGTGTGGAGTTTGCACATTCTCCCCGTGTTTGCATGGGTTTTTCCCCCACAATCCAAAGATGTGGAGGTAGGTGGATTAGACATGCTAATGGAAAAAAAAGAGACTTGGATACTCTAAATTTATTTTTTTTAAATGAAGTCATTTTTCTTTATTTTACTCCTGAATGGGGCTGTTTAGCACTAAATCGCTGGCTTTGAAAGCAGACCAAAGCAGGCCAGCAGCACGGTTCGATTCCCGTAACAGCCTCCCCGAACATGCGCCGGAATGTGGCGACTAGGGGCTTTTCACAGTAACTTCATTGAAGCCTACTCGTGACAATAAGCAATTTTCATTTCATTTCAATGGTCTCATTAAATTTTCTGACCATATCTCAGACCTGTACTTCCAAACTATCAGGAATAGTTTTTTGCAACTCATGCCGTCTGTTCCCCTTAATACCTTAAAAACCTGATCATATCACCCACTCACCTTCTAAATTTCAGGGAATTTGAACCCTATTTTGTGTGATTTCACCTGTGTTTCCTCCCGTCCTGTGCTAATTTGTGGCAGAGTTTCAAGCTACTCACCTTACTATCTGGACTGCCCTCACTTAAACTCTTTTGCTCCTCCTCCTACCTCTCCACTTTTATAATCCTTCTCATCACTTCAAGCAGCTCTCGTAAACCTCTCAGAAATGGCACATGTCTTTCCGGCTTCTCTCTCGCCAGATATTTTTATTTCTCAGCTAAAGGTGCTAAATAAGGGCAAGTCCTTGTTGCTCTACTGGAATGATTGGTCTGCTTGACAATCAACAAGTCCATTTTTTGATCCATCTCTTGGAAGAATTTTTCAAACCTGAAAGACAGAAGGATACCTTTTGATGAAGTAGATTACCTTGACTGAACTAGGTATCTCAATGGTAGAGGTTGTCTTCAGGTAGCCTGATGGGAGATGGCAGAGTTCTGCAACTGATTTTATACTTACATTGAATCTAATAGAAGTCATAAACCTGGGGTGGTACTATATCTGCCTGAATGCAGTTGTAATGTAACTGTGCTTGGAAAATCAGGGGTTACTGTAGGACTAGGCAATAGCACCACTGGTAGTATTATGCATAGAGTCGCATAGTAATAGATGCAGAGAACAGTCTAGAAGGAAACTGGGAGCTGCAGCATGCACAGCAGTAACTGGGATCTGTACATAGTTAAGGATTACTAATAAATGGTTCAAGATTAAACATGCACATCTGACAATCTCATCAATGGGACACCCAATGAGCCGATAACACAACAGGTGGGCAACCTGTGGCTCTGGAGCAGGATGTAGCTCTTTGGGATCAGGTGTATTGCTTCCCTAATGTATGCACATTTTAAACATTGACTGAATGAATTTTCAGAAATAATTGTTTTCCCAAGGTGCTCCCAATGCAGAAACATGAAAAAAAAAATCAGGAATCTATTATTTCTTGCTTGTTAAATGTTTCACCATGGAAAATGGCCACCAGCAATATAATCCACCATCCAATCATGCAGATCACCCACAGACGGGACATTAATCAATAAAATAGTCTGCTTGAAAAGCTCACCCAAAATGGCGAATTCTGATTCAGGTTTTGAGATAGGCCACCATTGATTGGTATTTATAAATTGCGCTCCACTATTGGGTGAATGTTGCGCAAGAATAGTGAATGTTAGTCAATTTAACAGTTGTGTTCTGGATTGTCTTGATGCTGTGCTGATGAGAATGTGCAGGCAGGCACATTAATCAATAAAAGAGCGCACTCACTCGGGGCTTGATGCGGAGACTGTGTTGGTGAGCACATTGCATGAAGGCAGATAAATCATTGAAGGGTCAAATGCACTCCGGCCCTTTTTTTTGAGGCTGCTTGAGAAATGGCTGCAAAGACGAGAAGAATTGAACAGGAAAATCAAGAATTTCAAGACGAATGGAGTGATTTATTTACATTGATCCCAAATTCGGCCAGCCTCCCTGCGTGTCTCACTTGCAGTGAAAAACACAGCAACATACATTGAAGAAAATCTTGAGAGGCATTTCATTAAAATGCAGAGGGCTTTAGCAGACAGTAATCCAGCTGAAGATACCCAAAAGAGAGCGGTGCAGGAGCTGAAGGGCAAAACAGAGCAATCTAGGAAGTAATTCACTAAGTGGGTAAAGGTATCAGGTAGCTGATGGAGCTGCTACTTTTGTTGAAGTTCAAGAGTTTGTGAAATGAGAAAAACTATTGACATTTGGTGACTATGTAAAAGCTTTCTTCAAGTCTCGGAGCCGCTGTACAGTGAGTTGAAAAACAAGAATGAATTTTTGACAAGAAATATGTCTCTTTGTGTTGAAGACCATGAGGAGCAGAACACTGAAAATGGCCACAGATATCAGCAACCAGCAAGTTGGGGATATACATTCCGACGCAGTATGAGAAAGTGTTTCCAGGTCTGAATTTCACAAAAAGTTAAGAAGTCAATTGAGTAGGGCAGCACGGTGGTGCAGTGGTTAGCATTGTTGCCTCACGGCGCCGAGGTCCCAGGTTCGAATCCAGGCCCTCGGTCACTGTCCGTGTGGAGTTTGCATGTTCTCCCCATGTTTGCGTGGGTTTCGCCCCCACAACCCAAAGATGTGCAGGCTAGGTGGATTGGTCACGCTTAATTGCCCCTTAATTGGAAAAAATGAATTGGGTACTCTAAATTGTTTTGTTTTTTTAAAGTCAATTGATTGAAGAAAGTGAAAATGGCAGTACATTGTCCAAATATTGAATGACTCCCCAGGGAACTCCAGCAGCAGAAATCTAATAAAAGCAAAGGTTTGTTTCTCATTTCAGTATGGAGTCAACGTTAATTAAATGAGTTGTTTTGTTATTTCAAACTTTTATCATGTGATGAATGTAGGAAATTGCCATATTTTATATTTAATGTTTTTTGCAGTAATACAATTAAAACCTGGGTTAAGATGCATGCAGACAGTACGACTTCTAGACCGGTGATTATGCTGTCATAAAAGAGGTAATCATTGATTTTCAGGTGAAATGTTCTGCTAATAGAACTTGAGAACCATTTATTTGTTTTCAGATAACTAGATATTGGAATATTGTTGAGGGCTGAAGGAACCCTGGGGTGTAGATTATTTATGAAGGGTATTGCGTTTTGTCCTGCCTAAACAAGTCAAGGGATATTTTGTAAGAAAAGACAAAATACTGGTTTATGATTTGGGTACAGGTGATGCAGTTAATAGGAGGGGATAGGTCTGTCTGAAGAGTCAGTAGATCCAAAAACTCGAATCTGAACACAGGTGTTTCAGTTTGGTCCTGGAAGTTTCTCTCTCCAAAGATTCTGCACAGAAAAAAGAAAGTAAAACCCTGGTTGTTAACTTTATTCAGGAGTGGTATTTAAAATATATTGTTTCGCTTAATTAGAAGATAGTGGCAGGTTTGGGAAGTAAGTTAAGAATTTTTTCTTTATTTATGAACTGTTGTAACAGTTCACTGTAAAGCTATTTCTTTGTTGCTAAAGTGGTTAATTGTGGGATTTATTAAAGTTTGTTTTAACGTAAAAGATACCTATTGGTCAGAGTCATCACGCCTGGGGTGCAGTCGCATTTCCTCACAGTTTTACACATTGACAATAGTTGGGTTCTTGTTCGGGGTCCTGACAATTAATATTGCATTTGTGGAAACTTCTAGTCAAAATTTAAAACAAAAATATTGATATTAAAATATCCTCTCATTGATATTAATCCATGTACATTTATTAACGTGATGTAAAATGATGTTGCATAGAAATCTGTAAATGTACCTCTATCCTTTTCTCATTGACTAACAAAATTGTGGCTCTTAAGTTATTGCACTTCTGATTTGATATTTTTGAATGCTTTTTCTTGTCATTAAGGTTGCTGATCCCTACTTCAGATATTCTTACATTGGTGTGCCCGGTCCTACGAATAAGACTGGTGACATAGTAGCAGCCATGGCCATTTATCTTCAATGATATCTCTTGCTCCATATTAAACTTTATTTGATCCTTTTTATCTCCAAGGTTTAAAATCTCTGGCGTGATTACCAGCTGCGTCCTGCCAGAATCGGTGCATGATGTGGTCGGTCAATGACGGGAGAGGCCCTCCCCCAATGCTTCCCGATGGCCGGTATGCCTCGCCAGGCCTAACCAGATCTTGAGAGGTGTCATGATCTGGTTCCCGCCGACAATGATGGCCCTCCAGTCTCGTATAGTTAAGTGTGTTTAAGAACTCACTTAATCATGCTGATACCAGATCTAACTGGCTGCTGGCATCTACCGGCCAAACCAGGGAGACCCAGCCCCGTCCCGTTTGGTACTGGTCCAGGCAAAAAGTGGACCAGGCAGAATGGTATCTGGGGGGGTCTCCCAGGCCATTGCTGGTCCCTAGATGGACAGGCACAGGGCAGTCTGGCACCCTGGTTCTCCCCCTGGCACTCAGGCTAATTGGTGCGGTCAGGTTGGCATCTTGGCACTGCCATCCTCGCACTGTCAAGGTGCCCGGATCTCACTGCCAGGCTGGCAGGAGTATCACCGGGGTGCCAGGGTGGCACTTCCAAGGGTCAGGGCCGAAGGGGGGAAGGGGCATGCCCATGAAAGGAGGAGTGTCGAATGAAGGGTCAGTTGGGTATAAATGGCAGGTATGAAGGGGCTCCAGGTTGGGGAATGATAGGTGGGGGCCCTGGAAGGGATGCCCCTCAACGACCCCATAGCAGGGTGCCTTCACTTGGGGGGGGGGGGGGGGGGGGGGGAGGGTGACATTGCCTCTGCGTGGGAGGTGTGCGGGACCCTCAAGCTCACTTAGAGATTGGGGCACTCTTTCCAAATGGTGGCCCGATCTCTGATGAGCTATTCTGGCCAGCGAATTTAGCTCCCCAGTGATGGAAAATGTGGACAAGCCCAGGGAGCCCGCTGGCAGTGGCTCTCCCGGCGATTCTTCGGGCCACAATGGGCCGAATGGCCGTCCGTTTTAGGCCAGTCCCACCGGCGTATATTACACCAGGTATTTGCCGGCGGGACTTACTGCACGAGCGGTCTCCGGGGTCCTCGGTGGAATTTAGCCCCGGGGCGTGCCCCCACGGTGGCTTGGCCCTCGATTAGGACCCACAGATCTGCGGGTGGGGCTGTGCCGTGGGGGCACTCTATTGTTCCGCGTCAGCTGCTATGGTCCTCCGCGATGGCCGACGCGGAGCAGAACGACCCCCTGTGCATGCGCTGGGATGACGCCAGCACACGCTGGCGCTCCCGCGCATGCGCCACCTTGCGTTGGCCGACGGAGGCCCTTCGTCGCTGGTTGGTGTGGTGCCAAGCCCCTTCCCTGCCGGCCGACGTGGTTCAAACCACTACAGGGCCGGCCTAGCCCCTGAAGGTGTGGAGGAATCCGCGCCTTTGGGGCCGCCCGACGCCGGAGTGGTTCACACAACTCCTCGGAGCGGATTCTTCCCGCTGGGTAGGGGAGAATCCCGCCCATGAATAGGATGGGTATAGAGGGATACGGCAAAAGTAATTGCTGAGGGTTTTTGGCAAACGTTGGTATCATGGCCGGTACAGGTTTGGAGGGCCGAAAGGACCTGTTCCTGTGCTGTATTGTTCTTTGTTCTTACAGCTGTAGAAAATGAAATCAGTACATGCAATGGTTGACAGCTTAAGTATCTTCGGGAGCTTTCTCCGCCTGCAAAAAGCCTCAAGTCTTACATATCACATTATTGGGTGTTTCAGATGTCCTATTGCCTTTTCCTTCCCTTTTCCTCTTCATTTTTCTCGGGTACTGGAAGCTATCCAGTCTATTACCCAAAGGGTTTTTCTTCAACTGAAAGCTTGTAATCAATTATCGCAACCTATCCACCATGGAGCATCACACACAGGCACACACAAAGGCACACATACAGCATAGCTTCAACAGCAGTTGCTGGGCAGTAAGGAGAAACCATTTTTATTTACCACACCCTGATCCACCCTTAACCTTTAGTCACAATGAGGTCAACTGTCATACATACACTTACCAGGCAGCTTAGCACAGATGAAAAACGGAGCATGGGCCTTCATGACCTATTCCTCCCAGTATCAGATTATTCAACATGGTAATCCACTGTGTCATTAGGTATACCATGCCAGTGTTCTGAGCAGTTTGCTCACCTATGCCTTATTGCCCTTGGATATACAAGCAGGTTTCAGCAAAAAAAAACTCTTATCAACCTGCTGCATACAGATGGGGCCAGGGTTATGTAGAGTGAAGCTGCACCTCCAGAAGGCGATGATAAAGCACTTGCGCCAGTGGAAAGTTACACTTGAGGAAATTTTTTTACTGCGAGCAGTTAAGGAACCTTTGTCTCCTTGGCCTCGTTACTGGATCTGTGTCTGTGGTGTACTGTCAAACAGGAGCCAAGCCAATATTAATGTGGCACTGCCAAGATAATAAATTGAGGGGGGACCACAGACCTCGAAAATCAATGGATCACTGGTTTCAGTAATAGCCTTAGTGCCACATTGTGCTGTTCCTTGGGAGGGAGTATCTCTTAGCAATGACACAGCAAATGGCCTTGTTAATCTTCCAAAACAGCATGAAGCCACATCTTCTTCTGCTCCAGTTAGGTAATCGCGACGTGCCAATGGAAAAGAACTTAAACTTAAATCAGGCATTGTTAATTGGGCAAAGTAATACGGCAACACTGAATAAAATCAAGTTTTCCAACCAGAATAGTACACGTAATTATAGTCTGCATTAGTACTGACAAAAGAGTGCTGGAACAAAATATATAAAACTCCACTCTGCCTCTCGTCTATGTTTTTCTCTGCATTAAAAGCACCGCTGCCTTCAGCCTCGGAGAGTATTTTGCTTGAATATTTTGTTCTAAACCACTGTCCAGGGTAACATGGTCAGTGCAGTTAAATTATAATTGAATGGACTTTAATTTGTGGTGGAGAAACCTAAATCAGCCATGAATAAAAGTTTTTTTATATGTTATTTTGTCATTTAATCATTCACACATGTGCCTCCTGAAGGATGAACATTATTTTATTTAATTTTCTTCACGGGGGAGAATCATTTCCCCTTGCAATTATATTAAAAGCGCTGGACTTTTTATTCAAAGTCAACGGGAAAAGAAAACAAATTAAAATACTTCAATTGTGGCACACTTTATTTCCATAAAAATGGTGAATTAGACATACAATGCAAGACAGTAACACTAACAGAAACCATTCGCAGTAGTATCTACCTTCATAAACCTATTCCTTACACTCTTCAAGCGGGAGATACTTACTAAAGCCTGTAAACCCTTGCTAATTATCATAATTGCACAAAATATGACTAAGGATGAAGTTCCATAACGTGCAAATCTATTTCTGGCTCACAATTACCTGTCAAGGGGGGATTTTGTTTCTAAAGGTAACCAGCTGATAAATGATCATTCTAAACCAAAATGACACTCCCGATTAAGGTTATTCTTATTACAATAAGCCAATCATCTCCTTCCCTAACCACATATTTATTCAAGGATTCTGCTGTATATCAACTGCACAAATCTCACAGTCATTCCACACAAGGTCATGCAACCTTTGAAGTGACAAAACCATCCTGCATGTGCATGCCTGGTGGAATAGAGAGGCTGTGCTTCCCTTACAAACGGAAAAAGCCATTAATTCAAAGTATTTTCCTGTTTCAGAGCAGATTAATATGATGGCTAGAACCAAGACTTGAAAGATTAGGTTACTGCAGTAAAGCAGACAAGGCACTGTTTCAACAAATTCTATTCTATCCCTAATCATATTCAGTGTGTACAGCAAACATTTTGTCATTCACAAGGAACAAGGGTTCCAATTTGTCCTGTCAGAGACAGATGGTGTTTACCCAGGGCGAAAATGTTGTTTACGCCTGAGGCAAGCACAGTTAAGGGTCGATTTTGACTTTTGGGTGAGTGATCCATGGCGTGTGCCTGTGCCCACGTCAAAGAAGCTGTCACCATTTTAAGGCGACGGAATCACTAACATCAGGCTGGTGAATTGTGGGGGACTGAAATGGGCAGTCGAACATAGTTCACTGACTTCAGGTCTTCCAACAGCTGGTGACCTTGTGCGAACAAGGTAAACGCAAGGGTGGGTGGAGAGGCTGTACACGATCGCAGAAGGTAGTCATACTTTAGCTGTGGCTACACGCTTCTCAACTTATCTTTGCTGAGTTTCTTCAGTTCTTATGCCTGATTGACATCTAAACAACTGCCCAGCCCTCAAAGCATTGAATGCTTTGAGCACCCAGCTGTAGGCCATTTCCATAATGTCACTGGCCAATTCATCAGTGTTAATAACTGAATGTGGCAGGGCTGCAGAATTTTGATCTCATCCTTTGGTTATAGGATTGCTTCGCTCTGTCTGAAGCTTGTTCAGGTGTTCAGTGTGCTGGTTGTATTGTATGGTAGCTTCACTAGTTTGGCACCTCATTTTGCATACACTTGCTGTTGCACCTGTTATGCACACCTACATTTCTCACTGCACCAGGGTTGGTTTCCTTAATGGTAGAATGAGGACATTTCCAGGCCTCGAGGTCACAGGTTGTGCTCCCACAGCTGTACATTTTTAAAAACATTGGGCTGGATTCTCCCAAGTTGGGGCTATGTCCCCACGCTGGCGTAAAAATGCAGGCGTTGCACTCACGGTTTCCTGAAAAACATACAAGCTGATTCACATACCTTCAGGGGGCTAGCAGGGACCCGGTGTGCTTCACGCAGCCTTGGCTGCAAATAAGGGCCCCCGCACTTCTGGTTTCGAGTCCGCGAATGCGCACTGTGGTGGCCAGCAGCCGTGCTGAGCTCCATGGCAGACCACGGAGGCATCTGGAAGATATAAGCCCCCCCTAATGGCCGTTCGCCCGAGGATCCATCCAGCCCAAACTTTTCCCCAGCGGGCCTGAAGGCCCCCCGGCGCCGGATCCCCCCCCCCTGCCAGCCCCCCCCCCCCCCCCCCCCCCCGCCCCCAACCAGTGCAACCGCGGAGTGAGTCCGCAGCCGCCACGCTAGAGTCATAGAGTCACAACCGGCTATTGCATGTTAGTTCTGGAACTCATCCGGTCGAGAGCGGAGGATTGCCTGGTAGGCCTCTGGAAGTGCGTGTCCCCCCCCCAGCCGCGTGGAGTAATTTGCGTGGATATTCAGGCCCGGAGAATCATCGGACCGGCGCCAGGCCCGACTTTGTTGTGAAATTTGATTCTCCGCCCCTGCATCAGATGCGATTCCGGCGCAGGGCTGCGGAGAATCCAGCCCATTGTTCATGAAATGTGAGCATCGATGGAAAAGACCGCTTATGTTGCCAATTCCGAGTTGTCTTTGAGAAGTTGGTAGTGGGCTGTCTTCTTGGTCTCTCCAGTCCATATGATATCAGAACCTCCACAGTTTGTTTGGGATTTTGACTCGGGGACGGTGAAGGAGCACTAATGCATGTTGAACTCAGCAAAATGTGTGACTTGGAGGAGAACTGTTTTTGTCCCCATGAATATGCTGTCCTTATTCCTTTGGGTGTAAGATGTCACACATTTGGAAGATACTGTCGAACGAGAGTTGATGAGTTGTTGCAGTACATTTTGGACTGTCAAAGTAACTGACTGCTGCCACTGTGTTTCAATGGTGGACAAGTGGCCTGCTTTGTCCTGAACGGTGCTGAGCGTCTTGAGTGTTTATGGAGCTGCACTCATCCATGCAAGAGGAGAGGAATCCATCACACTCCTAACTTGTGCTTTGTGGATGGTATTCAGGAGATGAGTTCCTCATTGCAGAATTCCCAATTGGACGGCACGGTAGCACAGTGGTTAGCACTGTTGCCTCACAGCGCCAGGGTCCCAGGTTCAATTTGTGGCTTGGGTCACTGTCTGTGCGGTGTCTGCACTTTCTCCCCGTATCTGCGTGGGCTTCCTCTAGGTGCTCTGGTTTCCTTCCACAAGTCCAGAAAGACATGCTGTTAGGTAATTTGGACATTCTGAATTCCACCCTAAACAAGTTTAGGGAGTTAGGCTGGAAGTTAAAGGCCAGGACAGACAGAGTTGTCATCTCTGGTTTGTTGCCGGTGCCACGTGATAGCGAGGCTAGGAATAGGGAGAGAGTGCAGTTGAACACGTGGCTGCAGGAATGGTGTAGGAGGGAGGGCTTCAGGTATTTGGATAATTGGAGCGCATTCTGGGGAAGGTGCGACCTGTACATCAGGACGATGTACAGGACATCTGAACCAGAGGGGCACCAAAATTCTGGGGGGGAGGTTTTCTAGTAGTCTTCGGGAGGGTTTAAACTAATTTGGCAGAGGAATGGGAACCGGATTTGTAGTCCAGCAACTAAGGAAGCCGATATTCAGGACGCCAAAGCACGTAGTGATGCAGTGGGGAAGGTAACACTGACAAAGGAGAGAACTTGCAGGCAAGGAGATGGGTTGAAGTGTGCATACTTCAATGCAAGAAGCATCAGGAATAAGGTGGGTGAACTTGAGGCATGGATCGGCACTTGGGACTACGATGTGGTGGCCATCACGGAAACTTGGATAGAAGAGGGGCAGAAATGGTTGTTGGAGGTCCTTGGCTATAGACGTTTCAACAAGATTAGGGAGGATGGTAAAAGAGGTGGTGGGGGCGGGGGGGTTGGCATTGTTAATTAGAGATAGTATAACAGCTGCAGAAAGGCAGTTTGAGGGGGATCTGCCTACTGAGGTAATATGGGTTGAAGTCAGAAATAGGAAAGGAGCAGTCACCTTGTTGGGAGTTTTCTATAGGCCCCCCAATAGCAGCAGAGATGTGGAGGAACAGATTGGGAAACAGATTTTGGAAAGGTGCAGAAGTCACAGGGTAGTAGTCATGGGTGACTTCAACTTCCCAAACATTGAATGGAAACTCTTTAGATCAAATAGTTTGGATAGGGTAGTGTTTGTGCAGTGTGTCCAGGAAGCTTTTCTAACACAGTATGTAGATTGTCCAACCAAAGGGGAGGCCATATTGGATTTGGTACTTGGTAATGAACCAGGGCAGGTGATAGATTTGTTAGTGGGGGAGCATTTTGGAGGTAGTGACCACAATTCTGTGACTTTCACTTTAGTTATGGAGAGGGATAGGTGTGTGCAACAGGGCAAGGTTTACAATTGGGGGCAGGGTAAATACAAGGCTGTCAGACAAGAATTGAAGTGCATAAGTTGGGAACATAGGCTGTCAGGGAAGGACACAAGTGAAATGTGGAACTTGTTCAAGGAACAGGTACTGCGTGTTTTTGATATGTATGTCTCTGTCAGGCAGGGAAGAGATGGTCGAGTGAGGGAACCATGGTTGACAAGAGAGGTTGAATGTCTTGTTAAGAGGAAGAAGGAGACTTATGTAAGGCTGAGGAAACAAGGTTCAGACAGGGTGCTGGAAGGATACAAGATAGCCCGGAGGGAACTGAAGAAAGGGATTAGGAGAGCTAAGAGAGGGCATGAAAAATCTTTGGCAGGTAGGATCAAGGAAAACCCCAAGGCCTTTTACACATATGTGAGAAATATGAGAATGACTAGAGCGAGGGTAGGTCCGATCAAGGACAGTAGTGGGAGATTGTGGACTGAGTCTGAAGAGATAGGAGAGGTCTTGAACAAGTATTTTTCTTCAGTATTTACAAACGAGAGGGGCCATATTGTTGGAGAGGACAGTGTGAAACAGACTGGTAAGCTCGAGGAGATACTTGTTAGGAAGGAAGATGTGTTGGGCGTTTTGAAAAACTTGAGGATAGACAAGTCCCCTGGGCCTGACGGGATATATCCAAGGATTCTATGGGAAGCAAGAAATGAAATTGCAGAGCCGTTGGCAATGATCTTTTCATCCTCGCTGTCAACAGGGGTGGTACCAGAGGATTGGAGAGTTGCGAATGTTGTGCCACTGTTCAAAAAAGGGAATAGGGATAACCCTGGGAACTACAGGCCAGTTAGTCTTACTTTGGTGGTAGGTAAAGTAATGGAAAGGGTGCTGAGGGATAGGATTTCTGAGCATCTGGAAAGAACCTGCTTGATTAGGGATAGTCAGCACGGATTTGTGAGGGGTAGGTCTTGCCTTACAAGTCTTATTGACTTCTTTGAGGAGGTGACCAAGCATGTGGATGAAGGTAAAGCAGTGGATGTAGTGTACATGGATTTTAGTAAAGCATTTGATAAGGTTCCCCATGGTAGGCTTATGCAGAAAGTAAGGAGGTATGGGATAGTGGGAAATTTGGCCAGTTGGATAATGAACCGGCTAACCGATAGAAGACAGAGAGTGGTGGTGGATGGCAAATATTCAGCCTGGAGCCCAGTTACCAGTGGGGTACCGCAGGGATCAGTTCTGGGTCCTCTGCTGTTTGTGATTTTCATTAACGACTTGGATGAGGGAGTTGAAGGGTGGGTCAGTAAATTTGCAGATGATACGAAGATTGGTGGAGTTGTGGATAGTGAGGAGGGCTGTTGTCGGCTTCAAAGAGACATAGATAGGATGCAGAGCTGGGCTGAGAAGTGGCAGATGGAGTTTAACCCTGACAAGTGTCAGGTTGTCCATTTTGGAAGGACAAATATGAATGCGGAGTACAGGGTTAATGGTAGGGTTCTTGGCAATGTAGAGGAGCAGAGAGATCTTGGGGTCTATGTTCATAGATCTTTGAAAGTTGCCACTCAAGTGGATAGAGATGTGAAGAAGGCCTATGGTGTGCTAGCGTTCATTAGCAGAGGGATTGAATTTAAGAGCCGTGAGGTGATGATGCAGCTGTACAAAACCTTGGTCAGGCCACATTTGGAGTACTATGTGCAGTTCTGGTCACCTCATTTTAGGAAGGATGTGGAAGCTTTGGAAAAGGTGCAAAGGAAATTTACCACGATGTTGCCTGGAATGGAGAGTAAAGGTTGAGGGTGCTAGGCCTTTTCTCATTAGAACGGAGAAGGATGAGGGGTGACTTGATAGAGGTTTATAAGATGATCAGGGGAATAGATAGAGTAGACAGTCAGAGAATTTTTCCCCGAGTGGAACAAACCATTACAAGGGGACATAAATTTAAGGTAAATGGTGGAAGATATAGGGGGGATGTCAGAGGTAGGTTCTTTACCTAGAGAGTAGTGGGGGCATGGAATGCACTGCCTGTGGAAGTAGTTGAGTCGGAAACGTTAGGGACCTTCAAGCGGCTATTGGATAGGTACATGGATTAGGGTAGAATAATGGAGTGTAGATTAATTTCTTCTTAAGGGCAGCATGGTAGCATTGTGGATAGCACAATTGCTTCACAGCTCCAGGGTCCCAAGTTCGATTTCGACTTGGGTCACTGTGTGTGTGGAGTCTGCACATCCTCCCCGTGTGTGTGTGGGTTTCCTCCGGGTACTCCGGTTTCCTCCCACAGTCCAAAGATGTGCAGGTAGGGTGGATTGGTCATGATAAATTGCCCTTAGTGTCCAAAATTCTATGATTAACCTAGGACAAAAGTTCGGCACAACATCGTGGGCCGAAGGGCCTGTTCTGTGCTGTATTTCTCTATCTATCTACCTCAGTATACCCGAAAAGGCGCAGGAGTGTGGCGAGTAGGGGCTTTTCACAGTAACTTCATTGCAGTGTTAATGTAAGCCTACTTTTCATAGAATTTACAGTGCATAAGGAGGCCATTCGGTCCATTGAGTCTGCACTGGCCCTTGGAAAGAGCATCCTACTATCCCCGTAACCCAGTAACCCCACCTCACCTTTTTGGCACTAAGGGCAATTTAGCATGGCCAATCCACCTAACCTGCACATCTTTGGACTGTGGGAGGAAACCGGAGCACCCAGAGGAAATCCATGCAGACACGGGGAGAACGTGCAGACTCCACACAGACAGTGACCCAAGCCGGGAATCGAACCTGGGACCCTGGAGCTGTGAAGTAACTGTGCTAACTACTGTGCTACCGTGCTGCCCCTTGTGACACTAAAGGTTACTATTATCTCTGACCTGCTCTTCTCATGACTGAATTTTGCCATGAGTGCCAGAAATGCGACATTGGGGTTATTTCTGGGTCATCTCACTTGAGGGATCAGCAGCCTTCTAACTGAACTTTACAGGAGGCAACCAATTAGCAGGTCACCTCCTTGTTTGCCATCCAATTGGGGATGCTGGACAGATTCCGGAGGTGGAATCTGAAAGGGAAACATGCAGCCTTCACTGTGTGGCCAGCAGTGACACACACAACAGCAGGCAAGCACTGGGGCTAGTATCAGTACTGGGAGGTGACTGACAACTCATTAGGCCCATGATAATCAGAGATATCTTTGGACTGTGGGAGCACTTCACGAATACTAAAACTCAATGGCAAGGCTGGGGTATCGGGATACAGCAGCTTTTGCCATTTTCTACCATAAATACGTAGATCCCCTTCATCTGTAAGACAGCCTCAACCTCCTGTTGTGTAGTCTGCTCTTTGACCATCGATAGGCCAATTTGGGGAAATAACTGTCGTGTGACTGTTTTCCCACACAGTGCAAAGTTGTGACCCCCATTTCACCCAAAACCTGGCCAACCTTTCAGGTCGATCTTCCATCTGAAGAAAGGTCACCGAGCTGCTGAGCATTTCCAGGATTTTCTGTTTAGAATATATATGATACTCTTCCGTCACCCAGATTCTTCCATTAATCAAGGGAAGACATTAACTGTGTTGCCATTTCTCAGTTTCATTCTGTGGTATTGAATCTCACATAGGGGAGTATAAGCTCTATGTTCAATTACTTCTGACCATGGATTGTTATCCTGCTGATAAAGCTCTTCCTGCCAACACTTGACACATGACACATTAAACAGGAAAATATCTAACCGTCATTGAAATGTATTTATTCATGCGGTGTGAGGTAATGGTGGAGATACTGCTTTTTCCTCTTAATGTGCACAAACTATTGACTTCTCCAACTCATGAATAAGAAATGGATTTATTCAAAGTGTTTACTAAGCAAGGCGTGAGGTTTCAATCCTATACATAAGTTCTCAGAAATCCCAAACATCGTTCACAAAAATACAAAATGAGAACGGTACCCTGATAGCCCATTTGACAAAGTAACATGTCACTGAGCTGTATGTGACAAGTGAGTCTTTGCTTTCCTTGTTTATTTTGAGTGATTTCTTTAATAATAATAATCTTTATTATTGTCACAAGTAGACATACATTACACTACAATGCACTCACTGTGAAAGGTTCTAGTTGCCATATTCCGGCCCCTGTTTGGGTACAAAGAAGGAGAATTCAGAATGTCCAAATTACCTAACAGCGCTTCTTTCGGGACTTATGGGAGGTTAGCGGAGCACCTGGAGGAAACCCACGCAGACACAGGGAGAACATGCCGACTCCACACAGGCAGTGACCCAAGACAGGAATCGAACCTGGCACCTGGAGCTGTGAAGCAACAGTGCTAACCACCATGCTACTGTGCCGCCCACAAAATGCAGAAGACCAAAATATTGAAATGGATTAACACAATGGTGGAAAATTCTAGAATAACTGTATCATCATTAAGAAGGGGTTTACATAAGAAGACTTGTATGGTACTAATACATACCTCTTTTAAATCCTGCAGCAAAAATATTGGCACAGCAGGTGAGTTGTCAGACAGTTTAATATTTTAATCAGTCCAATTCATTGTTGGTACTAAAACCTCACTCTTTAGCTCCATGGAGCTGTCCGCTAGTGTTAAATTGGTGAATCTGTCTAGGATTAATTTGCATTATTTTGTTGAAACCTTGAATGTGCACCATTAAACACATAGGTAGCATAGAAATAATTTTAAGGTAGTTTAGTTAACAAATAACTTTGTCCAGGAAATGATTATTTTCTATTGGCCGACTCAATCTTTATAGAGTGTGTTATGACACCCGGGGTTAGGGCGCCATCAATTCCAACCCCACTCGTCCCCGAGTTACAACACAAGCGAAATAACCAATAATTCCTACAAAAATGCCGAAAATCTTTGGCGCTTGGTTGCCCATTAATTACAGTCACTAGGTCAGTACGTTTAAACACAATTACTGTTTATTTATAACAAGAACAAATATGAAACACGCAGTAAGTACAGCTGTTTAATGAGAATCTAAAACCTGACTTCCCCCTTTCACTGCCCCATACACAAGGCAGACAAACACAGAGAGGTGGAAAGGTGGAAATAATGAGGACTAAGGTCAAAAGATGAGAGTCCTTGCTTCAGTTGATGGGTTCTTCAGTGCACTTTCTTCACAGTATGAGCGTGGTTTAAAGTCTCTGTTTTTTTCCAGCCTGTATTGCAGTTAGCAATATCTTACTCAGCGCTTTTCCAGGAGAGGCCGCTGGGTTCACATCGGCCTGCTCTGCAGTGAGAGGGTTATCATACTCTGATCTCTGCTTGCATCGGCCCTTTTCTGCAGAGAGAGAGAAAGACAGTTGGTTTCTACAGTGACCTTTTGGTGAGAATTAGCTGGTTATTTCTGGAGAAAACAGAGCGGGAAAAGGAGAGCTTTTCTCCCTCAACTGTCAAATGGAAACTGAAAGCTCTTCAGATCCCTGAACCATTTCAATGGGAACAGAACCAATCACCACGTAATCGGCCACCAGCCACACCAATCAACCCCAGTCATCACTGATGGCAGTCTAAAACAGCACAGCCTTCTGGGTCTTCCTGTTTGGATTAAAGGGGCAGGCTGCTGCTTTGCCTTAAAGTCACAGGTCCATTAAACAACCATGGATCAAAAATGCAACAGCAAAAATAAAGGAAAGGGAAAATAAGGGAATAAACAGAAAAGATCCTTACAAGAGTCTAATTTGATGAAACCACTTCAAGGAAAGTTACTTTAATCACATGATACTGATTCCCACACCTGACTAAGGTAGAACGATGAGATAAAAAGGCAGATAAGAGTGCTGGAACATAATGCTGTAATACCTCTGATAACTGATTTGTATTGGAATGCTCGACTGTCTGGTGCTTCCTGTGATGCATTCAGAAATAAAAATCCCAAGAGTTCATTTTTCATTTTGGACAGTGAGCTGATCATAGTCAGGGAATAAGAAGTGGTGAGAAGGAGAAAGTCAGTCAGAGTTCCCCCATACCTATGACTATAAAGTGAGTCATATTGCCATGAATGTTTTGGACCTTCAGCGAGAGCACGATCAAGGTCGACTATAATGTTTCACATCCCATGGCACTGACTTTCTTGGTTAATACATGAAGAATGACCACTCCCTAAGGATGCAGGAGCCTTTTTCATAGTTTATACCTTCAGAAAGGTGGAAAACGGAGACGCGTTGCTGGTCTCACTTCCCATTAGATCGAATGAGCCTATTCTACCACAACCTTTAAACAAAAGTTTTTGAGATTAAAGTTATAACAAAGGAAGAGCAGATCACAAGCCAGATCGAATTATGAAATTCTGAAACACCAATTTAACTATTGGTGAAAGAATTTAGTATTATGTCATTTTGTTCTTCTGAACAATTGCGATCACAGCATGTGTTTAATCCCATCATTGACTTTCCCTGTACATTAGATCCAATTCTGTACGTTTTGCCTGTGAACCTATGGTATTTCTATTATTTTTCGCTTGCGTGCTGACAAAGGAGGAATTGTACCCCAGAATTGCAGAAACAAAGGAATTGTTACATCTAATGAATGGATGATAGAAGTACTGATTCCACATGGTAGAGGCTATGAACTCATATACTTGACTGTAACCCCCATGATGAAAGGTACACAGATTACAAGAATTCTATTTTACACACTACAACCTGATGCAAACTGGTCAGCTGGAAAGCCAAAGGATGAAGTTATAAATTAACTCCTTTAATGAAAGCCCAATTGTTTTAAATAATTTTGGTTTACCTTAGGCAGCCGTACAATGTGCACTTTGGATGTGTTGCACTTCAAGCCTCCTGCCATGCATAACTGCCGTGCAGAACAGTGTTGGAATCTCAGCAGGGATTTGGTGCAGTTCTAATGAAACACAGGGTTGCAATAATGTGGTCTGGCAGATTTGTATGTTTTGAGATTGTGGCCTGAATCCTCTGATCATTGCAATTCAATTTTCCATTCTGCAGCACAGCCCCACCAGTGAGTTTCGGACGGCGTGGGGTGGTTACAATGGAAAATTTCATTGACAATCAGTGGGAAGACAGAATCGCGCCACCAGTGAACGGCAAATGGTTGACGAATATGTGACTGGGGAACCGGAGAATCCCGCCTTGTGTCTTTAATTTATAGTAAAATGAAGGTAGTCTGTGTGGTAGTCGGTATTAGGGGTATTACGGTACCATGGACAATGCTGTAAGACCATTGGTGCGGGAGATACCTGAGACTGCTGTATCATTGGTGAAGCCTGCCTGCTGGTTCCGCCCAGTAAGGCGGAGTATAAGAACCCATGTCTCCCCAGCAGCTCCATTCTGCACTTGCGCTGCTGGGGGAAACATCAAGTACAATAAAGCCTTCAATTGTCATCCAATCTCGTTTCTGGAGTCATTGATCGAGCATCAATTTATTGTACTAGATTTTAAAGAATGGAACTCCGAATCAAGCCGGAGTGTCTGCAACTCAGCACCCACGCGGCAAACGCAGCAGCAACCTTCAAACACTGGCTGGCGACCTTCAACGGGTACCTCAGGACGGCCACAGCTACACCCACGGAGGACCAGAAGATGCAAGTTCTTCACTCGAGGGTGAGCCCAGAGAACTACACCCTCATCGAGGATGTGGACAACTTCGAGGCCGCGATGGCCCTGTTCAAAGGACACTATATTCGCCCAGTGAATCAGGTCTACGCCCGACAACTGCTAGCGACGAGGCAGCAAATCCCCAGGGAATCACTGGAGGACTTCTACCGTGCGCCCCTGGTGTTAGGTAAGAACTGTGACTGCCCACAAGTTTCAGCCAACGACCATACAGAACTTTTGATCCGGGACACATTTATTGCAGGTATGCTGTCCTTCCAAATCCACCAGCGGCTGCTAGAAAAAGAGACACAAGGCCTCAAGGAGGCATGGGACCTTGCTAGCTCCATGGATGTAGCCTCCTGAAAAGGCCACGCGTACGCCCCGACCGCGCAGCAGCCCCTTGGGCAGCGTGGAACCCCTCTGCGGCCGACTCTGATATATCCCCCATCCCCCTGCACGCTTGTGCAGCACGATGACCGGGGGATCCCGCTGCTATTTTTGCGGGCAGGCCAAGCACCCCCAGCGGCTCTGCCCGGCCCGTCCCTCCACCTGCAAATGGTGCAGCAAAAAGGGCTATTTTGTGGCGGTATGCCAGGCCCGGGCGGTCGCCGCGGTCTCCGGGGGCAAACCGGGACCGCCACCCCAACCTTCTACATGAGCCACATGCGGCCAGCGGGCGCCGGCATCTTCTTTTCCCAGAGCCACGTGTGGGCCCCGAGTGCCGCCATCTTGCTCCCCAGTGACCACGTGCGATGGATGGGCACTGCCATCTTGCACACCCCCAGCCATGTGCGACCAGTGGGCGCCGCCATCTTGGCTGGAGTCTCAGGACCCCGATTCGGATGACTACTCATCGCCCAAAGCTTTTGCCACGACTTGCCTCGGTGACCCTGGACCAGTCTCGGCCCCGAACGCTCGCGATGACAACTGTGCTCATCAATGGGCATAAATCATCCTGCCTGATTGACTCCGGGGGCACAGAGAGCTTCATACACCCCAACACGGTAAGGCGCTGTTCTCTTCCCATCCACCTAGTTCATCAAAGAATCTCCCTGGCCTCCGGGTCTCACTCTGTAGAGACCAAAGGGTTCTGTGTAGCGAATCTCACTGTCCAGGGAAGGGAAATAAAACATTTCTGCCTCTACTTCCTCCCTCACCTCTGCCCGGCCACGCTCCTAGGGCTAGATTTCCAATGTAACCTCCAGAGTTTAACTTTTAAATTCGGCAGCCCTGTACCCCCCTCACTGTCTGCAGCCAAGCGACCCTCAAAGCCGAGCTGCCTTCCCATTTTGCGAACCTCACCCCGGATTGCAAACTCGTCGCCACCAGGAGCAGATGGTACAGTGTCCAGGCCGGACCTTCATTAGGTCGGAAGTCCAGCGGTTACTGAAGGAAGGCATTATCGAGGCTAGCAACAGTCCCTGGAGAGCTGAAGTAGTGGCTGTAAAGACCGAGGAGAAGCATAGGATGGTCATCGATTATAGTCAGACCATCAACAGGTAGACGCAGCTCGACGCGTACCCTCTTCCCCGCATATCTGATTTGGCCAAACAGATTGCACAATACAAGGTCTTTTCCAAGGTGGATCTCAAGTCCGCCTACCACCAGCTCCCCATCCGCCCTGGCGACCGCAGATACACTGCATTCGAAGCAGGTGGGCGGCTCTACCACTTCCTAAGGGTTCCCTTCGGTGTCACAAATGGAGTCTCGCTCTTCCAACGGGAGATGGACCGAATGGTTGACCGGTACGGTTTGCGGGCACGTTTCCGTACCTCGATAACATCACCATCTGCGGCCACGACCAGCAGGACCACAACACCAACCTCCGTAAATTCCTCCATGCCGCAAAAATCCTTAACCTAACTTACAACAAGGACAAATGTGCGTTCAGCACCAACCGTCTAGCCATCCTCGGCTACATAGTGCATGATGGAGTTCTAGGCCCAGATCCCGAACGCATGAGCCCCCTCATGGAGTTTCCCCTCCCACACTGCTCCAAGGCTCTGAAACGCTGCCTGGGATTTTTTTCATATTATGCCTAGTGGGTCCCCAATTATGCGGGCAAGGCCCGCCCACTAATCGAATCCACGGTTTTTTCCCTGTCGGCCGAGGTCTGCCAGGCCTTCAGCCACATCAAAGCAGACATTGCAAAGGCCATGATGCACGCAATCGATGAATCCCTTCCCTTCCAAGTCGCGAGCGACGCGTCCGATGTAGCTCTGGCGGCCACCCTCAACCAAGTGGGCCGACCCGTGGCCTTCTTCTCACACACCCTCCACGCTTCAGAAATCCGCCATTCCTCAGTTGAAAAGGAGGACCAAGCCATAGTAGAAGCTGTGCAGCACTGGAGGCGTTATCTGGCTGGTAGGAGATTCACTCTCCTCACTGACCAACGGTCGGTCGCTTTCATGTTCGATAATGCACAGTGGGGAAATATAAGGAACGATAAGATGTTACGGTGGAGGATCAAGCTCCCCAGCTACAACTATGAGATCTTGTATCATCCCGGGAAGCTAAACAAGCCTCCTGATGCCCTATCCCGCGGCACATGTGCCAACACACAAGTGGACCGACTCCGGCCACTCCACGAGGACCTCTGCCAACCGGGGGTCACTCAATTCTTCCATTTCATCAAGACCCGAAACCTGCCCTACTCCATCGAGGAGGTCAGGAACACCACCAGGAACTGCCAAATCTGCGCGGAATGCAAGCCGCACTTCTACAGGCCAGAGAAAGCGCACCTTATAAAGGCTTCCCGTCCCTTTGAACGCCTCAGTGAGGACTTCAAGGGCCCCTCCCCTTTACCACTGTATAACGCGAGACCACCACCCCACCGGACTCTTTTTTTTAACAGGGGGTGAATGTGGTAGTAGGAGTATTACGGTACCATGGACAATGCTGCAAGACCATTGGTGTGAGAGGTCCATGAGACTGCTGTATCATTGGTGAAGCCTGCCTGCTGGTTCCGGCCAGTAAGGCCGAATACAAGAGCCCGTGTCTCCCCAACAGCTGCATTCTGTACCTGCGCTGCTGGGGGAAACATGTAGTACAATAAAGCCTTCAATTGTCATCCAATCTCGCTTCTGGAATCATTGATTGAGCATCAGTCTGCTGACCTGTTCTCCTGTCTACGAGCTTGGGTAGTTTTTTTGCTAGAGTTTCAAGGGGGGTCCAGATTTGTGCTTTACTGGGTAGAAAGTGCAATAGGGGTGGGGGATATTCTGCTCCCATTTTCAGGATCAGCGGGAGACCCACAATGCGGTTTGCGGCGGAGAGATTTCCATTCCATTGTCCCTGCCCCAACCAATGAAGTAACAGGCATCCCAATGTTGGACGTCAGGGTCCCATTTGAATACATTTATGTCTTCCCCGATGTACACCTGGCGAGTTCATTCGTCGGGGTGGGGGGGGGGGGGGGGGGGGGGGGGGGTGGAAGTTCTTTGGGCGGTATGTGTTCTGTGGTGGTAGTGTGGCTCTGTGGAGGAGGGAGTAGAATTCTGTGTGGGAGACAGTGAGGGGAAGTGGTTTCTATTTTTAGTTTTTGGGCGCCTCTATCTTTTACAGACTAAGTTTCTGGCAGGATGGGATGTACCAGCGTGACATCGAGGGTCGTCACTTAACTTTGTCTTTCTAGTGCCCTAGAAATGAACTTTGTTTCTGTCTCCACAGATGTTGTCTAACCTGCTGTGAATTGCCACCATTTGTTGGCAATTCCCCCCCCCCCCACCACCACTCCCCCCCCCCCTCCCCCTCCCTGACTGCCTCCATGAGAAGGACAAGGGCAGCAAGTGTAAGGGGGCACCACCAACATTTGCAAGTTTCCCCCCCAAATCACATGCCATCTTGACTTGGAAATATGTCACCATTCTTTCATCAGCAAATCAAAATCCTGAAACTCCTTCCTGAAGAACACTGTGCAGGTAACTGCACCACATGGACTGCAACGGTTCAAAATGGCAGCTCCTCTCTTCAAGGACAGTTAGGAATGGACAATAAACCCTAGTCTCATCAGTGATGTCAACATCCAATGAACGAATAATAGCAAGTTTCTTTTTTTTTGAAAAGCAATGCCATCTTTTAAGGGAAAATTCACGTTGCTAAACAACAGCCAATGGGAGAATGAGGTTAGCTTATGGCAGAAGAGGCTCAGCCATATTTTCAAAGACACGACTAGTCTTTGCCTGAAGCAAAGGCTGAAATCATCTATCTTTTATGACCATTGGCTGTCATGAAGAAAAGGTTGTTGGCAGATTCAATTTTAGACTGCAGTGCACCTGAGTCCACACAGCAGTGATGCTCCAGCATTCTCACGCCTCCGATAAACATGTCGACAATTGAAATCATTCTGCTGCCACAGCAGATGCTGGAGACAAGAAGAGAATTTTTCATCAAGTAGAAGGGCACTTACCAGTTTTCATAAATTGACAGATATCGCAGTAGCGGTGCAGTTGTATCTAGATATAGTGAGTAGACAAACTACCCATTCTTCTGTGATGTCAATTCCTGTTATGGCACACTTTAATTAAAAGCAAACGTAACTGGGTACCAGGCCAAATAATTGAGATTTTTTAAAAAAACATGGTAACATTCTACCGTTGGAATATTTTATGTAATTTATGTCATTCAGCGTTCTGTCTTTTTTTGCTCAAAGAAACCAGTCCTTATTGTATGCCAACTCACATCATCAAGTTCTATTCAGTCAGACAGGGTGGTCCAGGCCATTGGGTTTTTAACAGGAACTGCAGTGTGGCCTGTTGATTTGTGGTGAGAGAGAATATAGCTGTTTGGATGAAGCTTATGTTATTTGGTACATAGTAAAAAGATAAAATGAGTGCAGTGCAAATCTTCATGGCTTAACGTGTCAACAACACCAGATGGGCTTCAGCAAAGTGTTATCTTGGGATCAAAACCAAAGTCTTGGTGGGATTTTCCAGCACTGCCACAGTGTGTTTTTCGGCAGCAAAGGCAGCTCGCCATTGGCCGTCGGCAGGATCTTCCAGACCCGTCAATGTCTATGGTGTTTTGCATGGCTCGCCCATCATGTCGCGGGGGTTCACCTTCAGCGTGACCAGAAGATCCCGCCAGCAAAAAGGGTCAGAAAATCCCATCCCTTGTCTATTAACTGAATGTTCTTTCCTCTCCAATCTGAGGAACATAGGAACAAGTGTAGGTTATTCAACCCCTCCAGCCTGCCCAGCCTTCAATTAGATTGTGAGCACTTACCTTAGATTTTTCACCTACAACGGTTCCCCCAAGTCGTTGTTTGTTGCTCGACTTGGGAAAGGAGAGATCCAACCAGGGACAATGTAAAACTGTATATGTTACAAACTATAATGGCCATGTCAGTTCCTCTCCCTCAGCATTGTCCTTATCAATCTTATGTAATTTACTTAATGTCCAGTACTGTGCGTTGCATGTCTACTTTAATCAATTTGAATGTACAGAGAAGTGAATGTGTATACATAGGTGTATGTATGGGAGATATTTTTAAAAAGCTGACCCTTAAATTTTGGTGCTTTCTATAATTAAGTATGACTTCTTTCATTAAAATGACCTGAGTAATTGCGGGGAGCTTCGGTGGACAAAGTAACCTGCTCAGCAAAGATCAAGGCAAGGAGGTTCAGAATTTTCCCTTCGAGCATGACTAAGGTAACAAAGAAGCAGTACTGACAATATTATAGGATCTTGCCTTCGTCCACTGGCATAATAATCACAAAGTAAAATCGTCATGATACAGATGTGTTAACGTGGTAGGAAAAATGTGTCTGGAGAAAGACAAGCAATTATAAATTTAGGGCACCAAAGGAAATAATGAGAGCCTCCCCATGTGTACAAATAGCAAAGGGTGCATGAAATTATTTAACTGAGCTTTACCTAAACTCACATCACCTCACAGTGTAATAAATCTGTCAGTGGAAAACTCTAATATACCAGTCATCTTTGAAATTAGTTCATTCTTTTGCTCATATATTAATAACTTCAACATGCCTTGGGAGACGTCTGCAGTCGCAAGATTCATCAGCCTTTGCCTGTAAATCAGTGGAGCCACTTGAGTGCTTTCAGTAAAATCCATGATTAACTGCAAGCAGCAACTTAAGTGGGAAAGTCATCACCCTGAGCTATTCATACGAGAGGTGCTGGCACTATCTGCGGCAATTCCATTAATGCTGGCCTGGGAACAGCTGGGGTGTCTAGTCACTCACAGCATTAATCCCCTTTCCAATAGCATGATCTTTTATAAGACAACGAATTGCAGATGGAATTAATCCGTTCTGGCAGAAGCTAATTAAGAGAGAAAACCTTGAGCCTATGCCTCACGGCTATCACTTTTTTTTTTAGGTACCTTCAAGTAATGCTGGAGAATAGAACTTTCCCTATTTTGTGAGATGAGTCCTTATCTTACAGAAGACAAACAGGAGAGCAGAGGAGTGGCCAATATTTATCTCTGAACCAACATCAGCAAAGTAGATTTCTGGTTGTAATCCCATTGCTGTTTGTGACCTTTGTGACAAAATGGCTGTTGTGTTACCGACATTAGAATGGTGACTACACTTCAAATGTACTTCATTGGTTATAAGACACTTTAGAGATGTCATGAGGTCATGAAATATGGGGCATAATTTTCAGATGACAAGTGCCCAGCTCTGATTGGCTGATGCCTCTCCAACTCATCCAGGCTCAGCTGAGTGAGAGAAGATCATAGTTAATGTTCTAGTGAAGAGATTAGTAGTAGATGAGTGTAGATTATATGTTTATTATCAATTGTGTATTATCTAGGAGTAAGTGTCGAATTCAAATTAGTAGTGTTAGTAAATTTATAGCTTTGTTCAAGTTAAAGCTATTTTGTGGTCTTTGTCAATCTATGCCAACCATCCTGAATTTAGCAACACAAAAAATACCACATGGTACCAGGTGTTTATTTCTAACAATTACTAAGCAGTTAGATTAGAAAGTTAGCTTTAAGAAGATTGAAGAAAACAATCACGTCGCTATGATGATCAGAAAATCTACACAGAAAACAAATTGTAACATGGAGAATCTCAAGAAGCCTGACTAATTCAGGATAAAAGGTAAACTATGTCAAAACTGGACATTCTTTAATATCAGTTTGAAGTTTTTCTATCTGCCTCCGCGCTGGAAAATACTTCCGATCAGAGAAAAATAGCATTTTTTCTTAATTGGGCTGGAACATAAGCATTAGAGCTTTTTAAGAATTAGCTCCTTTGAATTCACTGCTGATCGGGAGAAAGCAAAATATAACATAGCAACAGAAGTTCGATGCACACTGAAAGAAGCAGGTGAATGAAACATATGAAGGCTACATGTTCAGAAAAAGACTGCAGTTAAAGGTGAATCAGTAGATTCTTTTATTATTTCTTTGAAGTTAAGAGCACAGTCGTGTAATGTTTCCTCCACTGCTGATTTAATGCTTTGCAACCAAGCTGTACTTGGGATAAATGACGAACATTTAAGCTAAGACGATTGATTTTACTGCTAGAAGATGCGATTAATATGGGCAAAGCCTGTTAACAAACATCTTCTGAATATGTGGAGTTCAGGGCAAACTGAAAAAGCGCGAAATCGGGAAACGTGGCAGATGCCATTAATGCCGTGCTCTGTTGCTGCAAAGAAAACTGCGTACAATGGCTGGCAGCCATTTTCAGAGTGACGTCATGAGCGTGATGATGTGCAGGCACTGTGGCCACAGTAAAAAGAATTGTCGACAAAAGGCAAATAATATTTCAATGTTCAACCACTTTTCAGCACATTGTCATTTCTCAACAGCTTCTCCAATAAGCAATTTTTAAAAATCCTATCAGGACTATAGAAAGTGTTCAGATTGAAGATAAAAAATTAAATATCTTAACTGATAATGAAGATTTCTCACCCTACACACTAAAGCATACATTCATGATTGAAGCAGTCACTAGGATTAATGCGTTGGATTGTAATAACAAACCAGTACAACAGCACTCAACGATAATTAATGAGTGGACTGTATCATTAGAAATAAATGGCTCAGATATACCATTTAAAATTGATACAGGAGCACACGCAAATCTTATCACAGAAAAGAATTTAAGACAAACACACAGAACACCGCAAGTAGATCTACCTGCCGATTAACCGATTATAATGGGAATACCATTGCTACAAAAGGTTGCTGCTGTCCCATTGTGAGAAATGGTGACATCGAAATACCAATTGAATTTGAGATATTGGAAAATCATAAGTCATCGCTAATTGGGGTGGATGCGTGCAATAAATTAATCCTAGTTGAAAGGATACACGCAACCAAGACTTTGAATGACCATCATAAAGTGCCAGGACAAGACATAGTTTTTGCTGATACCTTATCCAGAGCTACAAATGATACTGACACATCAGATACAGATATAGCAGACATAGTGGAAGCACAAGCCTCATTTACTGCTGAGATGCTATCGGTGTCTGACTGAAAAATCCGAATCATCAAAGAAGAAACAGAAAAGGATTTGACGCTCCAGAGGGTAATCAATTACCTCAAAGAAGGATGGCCCAATGGATGTTGCTCAGCTTTTCGCAATATCAAAGATTACCTCACAGTAATAGATGGAATCCTACTCAAAGCAGATTGGATAGTTATTCCTGCATGCCTCCAACAAGGAATTCTGCAACAGACTCACAAGGGTCATCAGGGTGTAGAAAAATATCGTAGAAGGGCAAGACAATCTGTGTACTGGCCTGGGATCAACAACGATATTGACAATCATGTACAGGAATGGACAATCTGCCAAAATACATCAACCTGTGCAGTGCAAAGAGAGGATGGAAGAAAATTAACTCATCGCCAATCCATGGATCAAAGTTGGTATGGATTTGTTCTACTTTAAATGTCGTGACTATCTAGTCATCATCAACTATTATTCCAAATATCCCGAGGTGCTAACTCTGAACGATTTAAGGACAAGGGCCGGGATTCTCCCCTACCCGGCGGGCGCAGGCCCGCCCGCTGATTGGTGGGCCCCGATCGTGGGCCAGGCCACCGTGGGGGCACCAGATCGGCCCGTGCCCCCCACCCAGGACCCCGGAGCCCACCAGCAGCGCCAATCCTGCCGGCACCAGAGGTGTTTTGATTTCCGCCGGTGGGATTGGCCTGTCAGCGGCGGGACTTCGGCCCATCGCGGGCCGGAGAATCGCCACTGGGGACCCGCCGACCGGCACGGCGTGATTCCCGCCCCCGCCGATTCCCGGGTGGCGGAGAATTCGGGCCACGGCGGGGGTACCATTGCATGTTGTCTCTGACAATGGTCTTTGCTTCACAAGCTTGGAGTGTACACAGTTTGCAGAGAAATACAACTTTGATCACATCACATCAAGCCCACTGTATCCTCACTCAAATGGCAAAGCAGAGAAGGGCATAGGAATAATCAAACAATTGTTCCATAAAGCAATTGTTGACAACAAAGAAATTTATTTTTGGCACTGTTGACATACAGAACAGCACGACTGTCATATGGATTATTGCCAGCTCAGCGCTGATGGGCAAAAATATTTGCACCACGTTACCTGAGATAACTATTCCAGATATGGATCATCAAGAGATATACAACCGTATCAGATTAAGAAAATAGAATTAAAAAAAGAACTATATTTGGGGCAGCATGATAGCATGGTGGTTAGCATAAATGCTTTACAGCTCCAGGGTCCCAGGTTCGATTCCCAGCTGGGTCACTGTCTGTGCGGAGTCTGCACGTCCTCCCCGTGTCTGGGTGGGTTTCCTCCGGTTGCTCCGGTTTCCTCCCACAGTCCAAAGATGTGCGGGTTAGGTGGATTGGCCATGCTAAATTGCCCGTAGTGTCCTAAAAAAAAGTAAGGTTAAGGGGGGTGTTGTTGGGTTACGGGTATAGGGTGGATACGTGGGTTTGGCTAGGGTGATCAATGCTCGGCACAACATCGAGGGCCGAAGGGCCTGTTCTGTGCTGTGCTGTTCTATGTTCTATGTTCTATAACAAGGAAACAAAATCTCTATCAAAATTACGTACGTATACAAAATCTTGATGGTTGCTGACAATACATTGCTAAAGTTTGAAGACAAGTCGAAATATAAGAACACTGTTATGGATAAAACATCATGTTCCATCTGAACATCAAAATGTTATTGATCAAAATAACATCTTCAAAGACATTGACTTTCCTAATCTTTACTTGGCACCAATACAGCAAGACAACATGGACAATCAATTGCATACTTCGAACAAACCACTGAGAAGATCGACTGGAACAAGGAGACCACCGAACAGATTAAATTTGTAATAATTGGAATAATTATTCATTTAACATCAACAATGTGATGTAACAGTTATTTGCAACTGCATGAAAAGCAATAACAAGTTCATGATTAATACAAGCTCATACAATGGTCAAAGAAAAATATCATAATGTTCATAATTGTTTTCTTTTCCAAAGAAAGGGGGATGTGGTATTATCATGAATGCAGCACGGTAGCATAGTGCTTCGCACAATTGGTTCACTGCTCCAGGGTCCAAGGTTCGATTCCCAGCTTGGGTCACTGTCTGTGCGCAGTCTGCACGTTCTCCCCGTGTGTGCGTGGGTTTCCTCCGGGTGCTCCGGTTTCCTCCCACAGTCCAAGATGTGCAGGTCAGGTGGATTGGCCATGCTAAATTATCCTTGGTGTCCAAAATTGCCCTTAGTGTTGGGTGGGGATATTGGGTTCTGGGGATAGGATGGAGGTGTGGGCTTGGGTGGGGTGCTCTTTCCAAGAGCCGGTGCAGACTCGATGGGCCGAATGGCCTCCTTCTGCACTGTACATTCTATGGTTCTATGAAATGTAAGAACTGCAAGGGTTTATGAAATGTATAACTCAACCACTAGAGGGAGCTAGACGTACAAGTATACAGTATAAGACAATAATGCTAAGCCTTTTCAGTGAGAGGTTGAGGAGAAGGCTAGAGAGCAGACCTTAGGAAAGATAGTGGGCGTGATTCTCCGCACCCGGGAGAAATCGTGAGGCTGGCGTCAAAAACGGGCGGGTTTGACGCCAGCCTCCGCCCCCCCCCCCCCGACCGGGAACCGATTCTAGTCCCCAGTTGGGGCTAGCATCCCGCGGCCGTGAACTCCGGCATCGCGGGCTTAACGAATTTTGTTAAGCCCGCTAGCCAGAGTTTGCGACAGCTGACGCGTCAGATGACGTCAGCCGCGCATGCGCGGATTGGACGACTCCAACCCGCGTATGCGCGGATGACGTCATCACGCATTTGCGTGAAACCCGCGCATGCGCGGGCCGGTATGCCCCTCAGCCGCCCCGCGAATGGATACAGCGGGGCGGCAGAAGGATAAAGAGTGCGCGGGGTAAGTACCCGCTGCCCGTGATTGGTGCCCACCGATCGCGGGTCCATGGCACCCTTGGCACAGCCATGGTACTGCCGTGCCAATCGGTGCCATGGTTCCCCAGATCGGGACTTTACGGCCGTTTTTACGAACGGTCAGACCAGGTGTGTTTGACGTTCATAAAAACGGTCGTAAAGGCCTTGGAATTCAGCCCATCGGCCAGCTGAGAATCGCTGCTCGCCGTAAAAAAACGGTGGGCAGCGATTCGTGTCGGGATGCAGGCGTGGGGGGGGGGGAGAATAGCGGGAGGGCGTCAGACCAGCGTGGCCGTAAAAATTTACGCCGCCCGCTATTCTCCGCACTGTCGTGAGTGCGGAGAATTGCGCCCAGTGTGAGTGAGAGAAGATCAAAGTTAATGTTATAATGTAGAGATTAGTCGTAGATGAGTGTAGATTATATGTTGATTATCAATTATGTATTATCCAGGACAAAGTGTTGATTCCAAATTAGTAGTGTCAAACAATTTATAGCTTTGTTCAGATTAAAGCTATTTTGTGGTCTTCGTGAACACTACGCCAACCATCCTGAATTTAGCAACACAATGAACACCCTAAGCCCCATTCATACTGAGACGTAATGAGATTGTTTTTTAATTAATTCTTGGACTATACGAAACTTGTATTTATATAGCACCTTTCACAATCTCAGGATATTCCAAAGCCCTTTACAACCAATGCAATAAGTTTTAAAGTGTAGCTACTATTGTAATGAAAGAAAATGGCACAATGAGATTCCAGATTCAACAATAAAATAATGACCTGAAAATTGGTTGTTGTGATGTTGACGGAGGAAATATATCTTGGCCAGGACACCAGGGATAAATCCCCTGGAGTGCCATGGAGTATGTTATGTCCACTTGAGAAGGCGCACAAAGCCTCAGCTTAATCTCTCAGCTGAAAGAAGACAGCTCTACAGAGCTGCACTCTTTCAGTACCACATTGGAGTTTTTGTGTTTAAGTTTCTGGAGCAGGACTTGAACCCACAATTATTTGACTCCAAGATGAGAGTGCTACCAACTCAGCCCTAGCTGAAACTATCAACGTCATTCGGATGGCCATCCTCATTGCTTTTGAGGTGATGGTGGTCGGAGATCTTCTTGATCCATTGGAGTCTATGCTGAAGGGACTTGCAAGGTGCTGTTAGGTAGGTAATTGCAAGATTTTGACTCAGCAATGATGAAGGAATGATGATTAGGCATCCATGTCAGGATAGTTTGAAGTTTAATGTGGATGGTGTTCACAGGGGGTATTTTTCAGAGAGGAAAATACACGTGAGGAAATAGACTGCTCATGGAGGTTGTACAAGCAAACAACACTAGCAAAATGAAAAGGTAGGTTTGGTTAAAGGAGAGATTCTGTGATTTTTTAAAACTTTGCAAGAGGGTCTTTAAGATGTTGGAATTTTGGCCTTGAGAGTTAAAGGAATAGAGTACAAAAGTGGGGTGTACAAGGCATTGGTGAAACCGTACCTGGAGTACTGTGTATAGTTCTGGTCCCCTTATTTCAGGTGGCATGTAATTGCATTAGAGGCAGTTGAGAGGAGGTTCACTAGCTTGATTCCAGAGATGAAGGATTTGTCTTAAGAAGAGAGATTGATCTAATTGAAGTATGTAAGATGATAAAAAGATATTGAAAAAGTAGATGTGGACTGGATATTTCCTCTTATGGGGAAATTTAAAATGAGAGGTCATAGTTTTATGTTAAGGGGTAGCAAATTTAAAAAAGAAATGAGGGGAAAATACTTCTCCTAAAGGGCCATAAATCTGTGGAATTCACTACCCCAGAGTGCAGAGAATGCCGGGACATTGAGTAAATTTAAGGAGGAAATTGACAGATTTTAATCAGTAATGGGTTGAAGGGTTATGGAGGAAAGTGGAATTGAAGCCAAGAGGAGATCAGCTATGATCATGTTGAAGGGTGGATCAGGCATGAGAGGCTGTATTGCCCACTCCTGCTCCTAGTTCTGGGGCACGTTTTTGGGCACGTTTGACGTGATATTTCTCGATAGCCACGTTGGAGAGATCGTGGCCCATATTTAATGGCACTTAGTTTCGGAAATAAGTCCCCATGAGCTTCTCACTATTATTGGCTCTCTTGCAGTCTAACTCATCAGACTTACACCTCAGCATCTCGCCACTAACAAAAGGGAGCTGCTTTTAAACGTTCCCTCAGCACTCACTCCCAGTCAACCCACAAGCTCACAGACCTGCTCTTGGGGATGCCAAACTGGACAGGCTTCTTGACGCCATCGATGCAAGATGGGACATCCTGTTTCTCTGAGGGGGTCAGATCCCCAGCAACAGGGTTACCAATGCCAACTGGGAAGCAGTGGCAGCGGCTGTCAGTGCAGCTGCATGACCAAGAGGACCGCTGCACAATGTCAGAAGAAGACCAACGGCCTCCACCGAGCTGCAAGGGTAAGTTACCACCTCTCTCCTGGCATCAGTTCCGCCTACCAGCCCTCCAGTGCCCATGTTCCTGGCCCCAGAAATCACTGGCTACACCTCACACCCTCCCCACATCTGATCTTTGTGCTTGTTTCTCAGCACCCCTCAGCACCCATCAGCACAATCCCTTCATGTCCAGGTGCGGTGCCCACTCATGCTACCTTCTATACAGCCACCTCACCCATCAAGCAGGCGGCTCACAATGCCCTCTATTTGTCCCCGCAGGAGAAGATAGCCCATAATAAGTGCAAAAGGGCTAAGGCTGGGGGGTGGACTGCTAGAGATTTGAGTCCTTACCCCCTTTGAGGAACAGGCCCTGGAAATCGTGGTGTTGATCAAGGAGAGAGCAGTCACCAATATTAAGGTTGGCCTGCACTGCAGAGGTAAGGATCCACTGCCCTTAACCCAGATGATCTGTCTCAAGTCAGACAAAATGATCCTTCCCTCTGACTGGCCACATGTCCATTGTCTTGCAAAATCCCCATCAGTTGGGGCCAAGCCATCCGGAATCATTCCTGTTCCCCCACATCTCTCCTCCCCCCACCACCCAAGAGACCACCTCAGAGGAGAGCTCCAAGGAGTCCACTATCAAGTTGGCACAGCTATCACCAGTTCTTCTGAATCACCCCCCATGTGAATGGAAATGTCAACACATTACACCTGACAGAGAAAGCTTTGTTCTGTGACAATTGGATGAGTCAACGCACAAAACAGATCTTCAAAAACATCCATAGACTGATCAAGCAAGTCCTCCTACATCCTCAGCCCGGTGGTAGGCCAAAATCCCCCCCACCACACTCCAGGTAAAAGCGACTGAAGGGCAACCACCTTCTTTCTTCCTTACTCTCAGCTACAGCAGCCTTCAGACATTCTTAGTCACCAACAGGAGCACAACCTTAAGCTGTGAAGTGCTCTCATAACTAATAAAGCCAATTGTTCATCAGCAATTGCCTTCAGCTGTGAAACTAGAGGCTGCTCACAGTCAAAGGGAGTTAAAGTGACCTTCATCATAGAACCAAGAGCAGGGCCTTGTCCTGGAAGTGTTTGGTAGGACAGACAAGCAGCAGCTGTAGTTGCCCCTGTTATGGGTATCCACAATATTTAAAGGTGACTTGAAGGCCTCACAGATGAAAAGCCCCTCATCCTCCCCCTCATGGCCCCACGGGCGACCCCCCACCTGGAACACCTCAGCACCCCGACTAAGCCTAACCCCCCCCCCCCCCCCCCGACCCCATCCCCCCTGAGCACTGGGGCAGCAGATCCAGTGCCTTTGAGCTACATGCCGGGAAATGGAAATGGCTACACATCTCCTCAGTTCCTCTCAGCAGCCATTGCGCCAGCTTCATATTTTAAAATAGGAGTACTAAATGACGACTGTTGATTTATTGCTGGCGAGACGGTTATTTCCCAGGAGGCCATTTAATTTAACTTCAATCTCGCTATTGAGATGGAAATAAATGCAAATGGCAGTTAATGATATGCTCGCTGCATTTGGGCGTGATTTTGGCCTTTCCCACTACTTAAACGGCACGCCCAGATCCGCGCCGGGCGCAACTCGGTAGTTAAATCGCGCCCCTTATCTCCTATAGTGCCATTTATCTAAACTACTCAACTATTGGACAAATGGAAGGATTAGTTATTACTTGCAATTTGACTGAAAAATTCCTGAACTATCTGTTTAGAATTTGTGAACAAAATTTAATCATATAGAAGGGTTCAATCTGTATTGTCCATGTTGGAGCCTATCAGAAAGTTCAAACAATAGGAGCAAAAGTAGAAATATAAATAACCAAAAATGGAAAATGAGATAGTCAAATATGAAAAGTTGCAGGTTAGAATACCATCCAATCGAATGTACTCTGAGGATCATGCAATAAGTCAAACATCTGCTCAATTCTCTTGCATTCATTTTTCATCTTTTCTTTCCAAAATAATTTCCTTCCTTATCCTGAGTGTCTATTTTTCCACTTTGAGCAATCAATCAGTTTGAGTCTTAAACGATACAGTCTAGCAGACAAGTTCCAAACTATTAAAAGGCTTTTTGGAGAGGCTTTTCGTGGTGGAGGATTGGGGGACCAATACAGATCTCCTAATCAAAGCATCAAGTTTCAACAGAATGTGTGGGGATGGACAGATATTATTGGGAGCACAGTCTGGTTAAATCACCTTAAATGATCAATGCAATTCTTCTGGAAGCACAGTGTTATCAAAATAACTACAAGGCATTGCAAAATATACATCCTGAAAGCACAATAATGATGTACTGTGACATTTTTAAGGACTTTTCACGTTAAATTCTCGTGGTTACAGCTTTTACAATATTCAGCAGAGAACCTGGCACATGTTAAGTTTTGAAACTTAAAGTACGGAGAGACAATCCAGATTTCATTTGGAGAAGAGAAGCAGGTGGCCATCACTGGCCATTCTGACAAAATATATTTTGGTTTCTGTCAGTAATCACCACAATAAAATGCAACCAACATCAGTAACAAAAACGCTGGAAGCCTTGCTAAATGGATAAGGAGGGGATAGCTGTTTATGTTGCAACCCCCTGGAGCAATATCAAAGAGGCAATGGACCTTACCCCACCCCCCTCACCCCTCAGGGACCTCTGCAATTTGAAGCATGAGCGACAAGTCAATCACTGGCCAATTGCCCTATTTCACCTCATCAACAGCAGTCAATTAGACTCTGTTTCAGGCCAGTGGGAAAATCATTTTACCCATCAGTCTATCACGGCAAGGTTAAAAAAAATACAGTGGCACATTTACTAGGAGCACCCAGGGGCTCAACTATTCGTTAACATACCAAGTAGTTTTACCTCTGCACATTCAGAAATCAAGATTCAAAATAAGAAAATCACACCAAAAACAATACTATTCTCATCATAACTCTGCAACTCAACATTGGGTAACCATGGGCACGATTCAACCACCGTGTTGCACCTGCCACCGATCCGGGCTTCCCTGGTGAATCGAGAGAGAGGCTAAAATTGAGATTCGCACCAGGCGCGAACCATTTTGCAATTCACCTGGTCTGCCCACGATGGCAATTTCTAAAATGGCGAGAAGATCATTAAGCCAAATTTGCATTCATTTCAATATCATTAGCGAGATTGAAGTCAATTACTGCGTCACCCCCCTTCCTCCCTCCAGGACTCACTCGACTCACCAGCGAGAAGTCACACGGGCGTCATTTAGGACTCTTTTACAAAAATGGGAAGCGTGTGCAATGGCTGCTGAGGTAAAGTGAGGAGGTGAGTAGCCCTTTCCATTTACCAACATGCAGCTCAAGGGGACCGGAGTTGCTGACCCAGTTCTCGAGGGTGTAGGGGCCTTCAATGGGGTTAGGTTGTTTGAGGGGCTGGAGGGTCCAGGCCAGGGGTTATTCCTGAGCCGGGGGGTGAGCGGCTTTGCCTATGTGAGGCCTTCAAGCCATCTTTAAGTATTGTCGAGACTCATAACAGGGACAAGTTGCAGCCTGTTAAACTCCCAGGACAGAGCCCTACTGCAGACTCTTTCATGAATGTCAACTTCACCCCCTATGACTGAGCAGCCTCTAGCTTCACAGCTGAAGGCTATTTCAAAGGAGGGATAGCCTTATTGGTTGTGAGAGCACTTCACACTCCTGAACTCTCAAGTGTCTCTTCGAAGGAACAGGTACCATGTCTGAGAGGGTGATTAGTGGACTGGATGTCCGACAACCTTTGATGCCTGAAAGCATGCCTGTACTCTAGGAGCATCTCCACTATAAAGGGAACTGCCAACAGTCAAACAGTAAAGAGCAGGGCTTCACCACTAAGGACCCTCTTGCAGCCAAAGGGTAAGCGTTTGGATGAGCGGAGGACAGCTGAGCATGGCCTCCCTCATGTTTCGTGGCAGAGGTCTGGGGTCCAGGGATTCTGACCTGGCCGGGGGTGAGTGTGCAGAGCGGGGTTTGCTAGCACAACTGGCTCGCTGAATGGCACTTTGAGAGAAAGGGACAGTCATGGTAAGGGTGGAGGAGGCTTGTGTGATTTGAGAGTCCCGGGATGGAAGCCCTAACTCAGTATCAGTCTCTCTCCTGCTCCAATTCTTGCTACATACAAATATGTTTGCTTGTGTAGATCTCACAATGCTGCCCTCACTGGGCTTGTCACTATCGGGGCTGGCAGACGCTGAAGACAGCAGAAAGTCTGACACAGTGTCACAGTGGTTAACATTGCTGCCTCACAGCGCCAGTGACCCAGGTTCGATTCAGTGACTTGGGTGACTGCGTGGAGCTTACACATTCACCTATGTCTGTGTGGGTTTCCTCTGGGTGCCCCAGTTTTCTCCCACAGTCCAAAGGTATGCAGGTTAGGTGCAATGGCCATGCTAAACTGCCTCTTTGCCCAAAAGGTTAGGTGCTGTTACTGGGTTACAGGGATAGAATGGCCTCCTTCTGCCTCCTTCCATAGATTAGGATAAATGGTTGGCACAACATCGTGGGCCGAAGGCCTGTTGTGTTCTATGTTCTAGAGAGATTCCATGATTCTGTGAAGGCCATAACAGACTGGAGACGGCACCAGGGGGCCACTGCTGGCAAGACCTATCCACTCATCATGCCGAGGATGGGGCCAGACAGGGAGGCCAGCAACATGTCAGGGTGTAAAGGAGACGTTGGTCCTTCAGTGAGCTTCCTGACAACATATGCTGCAGAAAACTGCATCTCAACACAGAGACAGAGCAGCACCTTTGCCATGTCCTTGCCACCCTTGTTTCTTGACAGGGAGTGAGTGCCAAGGAAGCATTTAAAAACAACTTCTCCTTGATAGCAGTGAGCAGCTGAGGCACAAGTCAGGCGAATCAGACGATGAGGGAGCCAGGCATGTCGAGCTTCATGCAGCCCACTTGAAATGCCTCGCCAAACTCGCCCAAAATGACAGTTAGAAATGTTTTGATTGAATCGTGCCCCATACGTTTCCAAGTGATTGCACCAATATAGGGAAGATATTCATCAATCATAATCTGTAAAAGGCCTTTGAGTTTCTGCTTGTGCTATGAAATGCTCAGATCAATTTACCTCATTGGCTGCCAGATTACAAAATAACCTTAAGAATCTGTTTCATCAAGAGATTGTACATTCAGAAATCACTTCTATTGTTGGGGAAGGAGGAACCAACAAAAGTTTATGAAAATCCCCGTAGGGATCAATGCCAATGTGGGACAAGCAGATGCTCATTAATTATACCAGGATTAACGCCATGGCTAAAGTAGCTGCTTCCTGTGTTGTACTCTTGTATTTAAAGAGGACAAGGACTATTGGTGGCTTAAAATGCCTTGGAAAATTGAATTGGACCATGGGTAAGCATTTTCATATTTAAGTTTATTTCATCTCTCTTATTTAAATTCCCCCTGATCAGTCTCTTTCTTTGCTCCTTTTTATGTTTAACTTGGATTTCTTTTGCTACTCTCTGTACATCTGTTAAGGTTGACTAATCTTGTTGACAATACAGATAATAAACAACATTATGTCCTGTCCACAGATAATCTTTTACACCGATATCCTTCTCGTCAACGCAACAGTGGGACAAATATTATAAGTGGGACAAATTAACCCTACATTTAAAAACTACTTACATCATCCATTTACTAAATACTTTCTGCCAGACCAAATAGGCTGGTTCCAGAATCCAGCCACATAAATCAATATGTGAACCATGTACAATTTGTCCACAAGCGTATCATGCTGGGGTACACACTAAACCCCTTGGGTCTCTCTAAAGAAAGATCCTGTCAAACAGTAGGCAATGCCTTGTACTGCCCTCGTCTCTTGGAACAATGAACAAAAATCCAGATGGAGCAAAATCTTCGGTTTCTCATTACAAATCTGGAAAAATAAGAAATAAAATTAGCAGAGTTAAAAGACAATCAACAGCAGAAGGATAAATTAAGATGGATTCTTCACTGAGAATATCTATTTCTAACTAATAAAACATCTCACAGCATTGATAAGTTTACAACCTGTTACATGTTGGTGTCATGCTAGGCTTATGAAATGTTCAAATCCCCAAGACTTGCTGGCTACCAGACAGCACGGTAGCATGGTGGTTAGCATAAATGCTTCACAGCTCCAGGGTCCCAGGTTCGATTTCCGGCTGGGTCACTGTCTGTGCGGAGTCTGCACATCCTCCCCGTGTGTGCGTGGGTTTCCTCCGGGTGCTCCGGTTTCCTCCCACAGTCCAAAGATGTGCGGGTTAGGTGGATTGGCCATGCTAAATTGCCCGTAGTGTCCTAAAAAAGTAAGGTTAAGGGGTGGGGGGGTTGTTGGGTTACGGGTATAGGGTGGATACATGGGTTTGAGTAGGGTGATCATGGCTCGGCACAACATCGAGGGCTGAAGGGCCTGTTCTGTGCTGTACTGTTCTATGTTCTATGTTCTAAACCCAACAGACGACAAACCTGTGAGCTCTGTTGTGAAATCAATTGTCCGCAAAACGTTTGTGTCCGCAAAATTAACCTATTGCCCGTCAAAGTAGATATCCACCAATAAAACCTCCATACAGAGGTCAAGTACAAACCCTCTTTACTCTGCAAATCAAAACGAAAAGATCTTTTCACAATAAAATACAGCCAGTGAAATTTACAGCTCATGGAATAAAAGAGACAGTAACAACAGGAATACAAAATTGGCTGAATGGCAGGAGACAAAGAGGAGTGGTTAATGGATGTTTTTTCGGGTTGGAGGAAGGTTTGTTGTGGAAGTTCCTCAGGAGTCAGTGTTGGGGCCCTTGCTCTTCCTGATGTTTGTTAATTACCTAGTGCACAGTTTCAAAAGATTGTGGACTGTGCGGAGGACAGTGCAGAACTTCAAAAGGACATCATCAATTTGGTGGAATGCGGAGACAAGTTGCAAATGAATTTCAAAGTGGAGAAATGGGAAGTGAGGTAGAAAAGATATAAAATAAAGGGTACACCTGTAAAGGGAGTGTAGGAAGTAGAACTGTTCCCAATTGTGGAAGGATTGAGAACGAGAGGACAGACATTTAAAGTAATTGGCAAAAGAAGCAAGAGCGACATGAGGGAAAGCTTTTCCATTCCGCGAATGGCTAAGGTCTGGAATGCTGTAGCCTGAGGATGGGGTGGTTGTTGAATGGAGGCATTCAAAATGCAATTAGACTGTTACCTGAAATGGAAGCATGTACTGGGATACGGGGAAAAGGTGGGGGAATGGCACTAAGTGAATTGCTGATTCGGAGAGCCGATGCAGGCTCTGTAATGTCACAATTCCGTGATTCTGCAATTAAAATTCATGGTTACCTTGGAGATTACTGGATCCTGCTTCCAACCACAGACCTAACTGGTGGGATCTTCTAATGAGACAAGAAATGAGGCAAATCTCATTTCTGAAATCAGGAAATGAATAACGTTTGAGTCACCACAATAGACTTGATAATTAACACTCATTAAGTGCTATACCTGGCCAGAGGTGAGACCCCTGCCCTTTGAAGTCGAATTATCACATGGCGCAATTTATCGTATTCACATGATGTGAGGTGACTTTTAGTACAGAAACAGAAAAATGCAGTAAACCAGTTATATGAACACCTGCTGGTCAGCATAAAGAAATATTACATTGAGAGGGCCAGTAAATCCAGTCATGCCGGACAATATTAGCATCACTGGAAACCTAGCCTGCAACCTAGAATGTGCAACCAATTCATTTAAGTGCATGGGTCCTTTAATTTTTTGTGTGATAACTTAAAGGCACATTCGTTTTGTTGCACAGATTAGAAGGAACATTGGTCAAGTCTCGACTTTTCACCAAACTTTCTGAGATGGCTTTGTGGAGGAATGTTTGAGGGTTAGATAAATAACAGGTAGCTAACACCTCCACTAACAGACTGAAATGTAAAATCCCAGAGTGAGCAGGCCAGAAACATGGCTGGACACAAGGCCACTTGTGAGGCTTCAGCATTCAGGGACTGGATATTTAGGCCTCAATACGGGCTGCAGTTGCAGTTTCTCTGGGAGAAAGAACTGAGGCTGCAGAGAGGGGAAGCTCCATGAACAGATGAAGAAGAAGAAGGAGAATTTTCCACAGATGCTCCGATCCACGATGGATTTTCAGGGGCCCCTTCTCCGATTTACACCTCACCGAGCTGAAATTCCCAAGGCACTGGTAATTCAGCAAGGAGGTGTACACAGAACTGTGCTGACTTCTTCAATAACAATTGCATCCTATTAGCAGGGAAAGGATAGCACAGGGAGTAATCATCAGCGTCACCATCGCTCTCAACTTGGATGTGACTGGATTCTTCCAGGCAGGAGCAGGCAACGTTGGAGACATTTCCCAGTTTGCTGCCCATTGCTGTATCTGAGAGGCAGCAGGCACTTGTGTGCGAGTGGAATTGAATTGGTTTCCCTCTGACTAGGGGGTAGCAGGATGAGTGGAGACATGACTATACCAGGATAGTGGGATTCTCAACAGTGCAGACCATAGAACAGTACAGCACAGAACAGGCCCTTCGGCCCTCGATGTTGTGCCGAGCATTGTCCGAAACCAAGATCAAGCTATCCCAATCCCTGTCATTCTGGTGTGCTCCATGTGCCTATCCAATAACCGCTTGAAAGTTCCTAAAGTGTCCGACTCCACTATCACAGCAGGCAGTCCATTCCACACCCTAACCACTCTCTGAGTAAAGAACCTACCTCGGATATCCCTCCTATATCTCCCACCCTGAATCTTATAGTTATGTCCCCTTGTAACAGCTACATCCACCCGAGGAAATGGTCTCTGAACGTCCACTCTATCTATCCTCCTCATCATCTTATAAACCTCTATTAAGTCGCCTCTCATTCTCCTCTGCTCCAAAGAGAAAAGCCCGAGCTCCCTCAACCTTTCCTCATAAAACCTATCCTGCAAACCAGGCAGCATCCTGGTAAATCTCCTTTGCACCCTTTCCAATGCTTCCACATCCTTCCGATAGTGAGGTGACCAGCTGACCAGTGCAGGGAGCCATGGACTGCATGTATTTTAATGGGAGGGGTAAAGGGTCCACAAAGGGTTTCACTCGATTAGTGTGCAGTTGGTGTGTGGCTATGCACAAACCATTGCTATCCTGGCAGCAGCCAAAATTCTGACCGTCATCAGGCTACCATGAAGAATCTGAGGTTGGCTACTTGATTACACAGAATACCTCCCAGTACACATGACTCCCCTTAACTGTCCATTCTCATGAGGACCATGGACTATGAGCCATAGTGTCACGAGGAACACCATGGAGCAGATTGGTGGGCTTCTAAAGCAAGAATTCCACTGCCTGAACCAATTGGGTGTACCCCACAATACTTTCTGGAATGTATTTCCAAGTTTCTGGCTTATTGTCCTCCAGAACTTCACCATTATCAGGGAACAAGTATTGTCAGGCATAACTCGGGAGGAAGGGCAAAGAGGGAGGAGGAAACGGGGGAAGAGAAAGAGGCAGGAAGGAGGCACCTGGGTTGCTTTTGCCCTGAAATGTTTTTCCTTGAGCGCCCACTGAGTCTCCAGTTCCTTTAGATTGTTATTTCATCACCACCACAGCTCCACAATTTCCCACTTTCCCACGCATCTGTGATATCGCATCACAGAATCCTCTTGTCTGAAATGCTGGAATAAAAGTCACTAACAAAACTTTGTGACATTTTTACCCAACAAAATACCCAATGATAAAAATATATTAATTATTCACCATCATGTACCTTTCTCTGTGCCGGAACACAGGCATGATTGCAGCACTCTGAAAGTACGGATTTCCTCACCTCCATCTGATCTTCTATTGCAGAACTCAAACACCGAATGGCTTCTGCCTGTGTGTCAGTGGAATCTTAGCTGAGAGCCGACAAATGCTGCCTCACAGCTGGGTCCAAAGATGGTCTTATGGAGTTGGCCATTGCTTCCACACTGGAAGCAAGCCCAGTGTGAGGATCTGTACCACTTTGGAGCTGGAGTCCTCCATGCATCTATCCAATGACAGGAAACTGTCTGGCTGTACTGCCAACACGCCAAGCATTCCGGTGAGCATGAATGTCAGTGATCTCCTGTCGGTCATTCCTTACAGCAGAACATTTTGGTGACCTTGCCTTCAGTGGATCTGGCAAACAAACTGTCCTTTCCCCAGTTTAGCTGCAGGCCACATATGCCCAGTGACTAATCATTCAACACCTTCTCACTATGCATTGTGCTAACCTCAGGTAGTGGCTGGGAGTGTCAGATCAAGTGACAGTGTTTTTTCCTCAGAGGCCTGACAGGCCTCTCTCTTACAGGCCAAGGTGGCCCCAGAGCTGGAAATGGAGTATTGTGGTGACCTGATGAGAAGGGATGCACCAGGTACCCTCCAGTCAAGTGCCGTGGCTCGTCACAACAAAGGTTTAAGTTTCTTTTTCACAAAGATGTGCCTTTTCCAAATCAGAATGTGTTTAACTATTTAAGCTGTGAGTAATAAAGTTCCAATCAAACAAAGTTTTCTTGATTCAAAGCAAGAGCAACTTTATTAATCCCTAAACCGAAGAAGAATAGAAATGCAACTTGAAGCAGTCAGCTCACATGCAATCGTTTGGACACACGTATGCACATACGGATACATGTATATCAGAAATGAGCAGATATATAATCCAATTTCACAATAGGTAAAATAAAATATGATTTCCTTTGAATGTCCTCAAGATGTAGATTTTAAACATTTCAGTTAATTTAGGTTAGCTGGTTCCTTGATTGCAGTCGGATGTAGCTAATATTGCAATTATTATGAAATCTCAGTTCATTGAAAGGTTTCCAGTAGAGTTGGCTTCTTGAACGGGGTGGGGCACTCATTCCAATGAGAGAGGGGGGGAAAGAGAGTGAGCAGCCCTCAATTGGTTTCTCTGTTGAAGGCCTTCTGGACACTGCCTTTGTCATTTACAATTTTTCTCTTGTAGTTGGCAGACTTCCACTGAAATACTTCACCCATTATGTATATTCCAGAGTTTTTATGTAGGTCCGTCTGTGGCAGCAGCTATTGTTTCAAAATCTGATATTTTGCATTTTTAATGTCTCTTTCTGCAACATTTATGAATTTCACTGGGTGTCTGGCTTATTGGAAATATCTCTCTCTTCACACATCTCTCCCTACAGATGCTGCCAGGCCTTCTGAGATTTTCCAGCATTTTCTCTTCGGTCCCCAAGGGCCTTTCCTTTGTTTCTCATCTTCACCTAGGAATGGGGCCATGCAATTTTTAAAGTAGTTTGTTCTGTCTCAATGCAAATTGAAAACATTCCAATTAGCTGAAAGTAGAAAAATAATATTTTCAAAAGTAAAGGGGCAGTTTTGAGGCTGAGATCGATAGATTTTAAAACAGTCAGGAAATGAAGGGTTATGGATAAAGGCAGGAAAGTGGACTTAGTGAATGTTAGATTAGCCACGATCTTATTAAATGGTGTAATTGAAAATACAGAAAAATGTGTCATTTGAAACATGGAAGTCTGGCAATATCTGGTCTGAGAGGATACAGGGAAAGATCCCACAAAAGGTTATTAGCAGCTGCAAAGAGTAGGATTATAAACATAGAACAGTACAGCAGAGAACAGGCCCTTCGGCCCTCGATGTTGTGCCGAGCAATGAACACCCTACTCAAACCCACGTATCCACCCTATACCCGTAACCCAACAACCCCCCCCCCCAACCTTACTTTTTAGGACACTACGGGCAATTTATCATGGCCAATCCACCTAACCCGCACATCTTTGGACTGTGGGAAGAAACCGGAGCATCCGGAGGAAACCCACGCACACACGTGGAGGACGTGCAGACTCCGCACAGACAGTGACCCAGCTGGGAACCGAACCTGGGACCCTGGAGCTGTGAAGCATTTATGCTAACCACCATGCTACTGTGCTGCCCCAAATGCAGATTCTTTCTCACAAGCCGGTTTAGCAAACACACAGGTTTCATGTAATAAGCTAAAACAATGGCTCACACCTTCATTGAATGTAACTATCGCAGAAAGCATCTGGAAAAGCGTGGATGAGAGTTTCAATTGAATTCAGTGACGAATGTTTAAAACAGGCAGGTCTTTCAAGTCATAACCAAGTTAAATTTTAGCATACAGCTAAAAGCAAAGTTTCACACCTTAATTGAAATGAACTCTCTTAGTAAACAGCTGGAAAGGATGGATGATGCTCAGTCGAATTTGGTGTTAATTCTAAGTGTAAAATTCTACTAACATCAAGTCAATTAAAAGCAAACTGGAGACGACCTGTCTACAAGAAACATAACGGGGCTGGTTTAGCTCACTCGGCTAAATCGCTGGCTTTTAAAGCAGACCAAGCAGGCCAGCAGCACGGTTCGATTCCCGTACCAGCCTCCCCGGACAGGCGCCGGAATGTGGCGACTAGGGGCTTTTCACAGTAACTTCATTGAAGCCTACCCATGACAATAAGCGATTTTCATTTTTTTCATTTAAAGTCAAAATCAAAGGCAAAGTTATGAGCTGGGGACAATTGGAAAATTAAACGATTCGAAGTCACAGAAATAAAAGTAACACCTATTGAAACCAAAGCATTTTATAATCAGATCTGAGAGGTGACTTTATGCCCAAATTGAATAATTAGTTGTATTAGAATGTTTACATCAAAGATACTTTTTAACAATCAAAGGGAAATAAGTTAATTTACAATGAGGCTCTAAAAACTTAATAATTGTTAGAAAGAGAATATAAACCCAGGGAGCAGAAGCAGAAAAGCAACAGCAACAGGAGAGAAGGGGAGGAGAACTCAGAGAGAGAGAGAGAGAGAGCTCGGTCATGGGAAAGACAAGACAAGCAGCCGAGTTTAAACAGCTATACATCTAAGGAAGACTAGAATTTAAACAGGAGTCAGAGTCAGCTTAGAGATAGCTAGCAGAGTTAGCTCTTATAGCTCCGTACATGGATCGACAAGACACAGCAACAGAGCTAACCAGCGAATACATCCCAAGACCACCAGAATTTAAAGAAGATTGAGTGTCAAGGTGGGCCTGGAGGTCCCTTCAATCAACCAGCAGGATCCAGAAGCAAGATCTTTTTACCTTTCTGTAAAGAAAGTGTTTGCAGCTTTTAAAAGAAAAAAATAATAATAAAATAACTTACTTAACCTGAAAAAGTGTTTTTTTCCTAAAGTCTACGTTACTTACTTAGCAATGCGGGACCCAGGACATCGATGCTACTAAGTGGTAAGTAGACAAAATCTTCGATGAAGGTATGGGTTATACTGGGGGTAACTTGAAAATATAGTTTGACCTGAACGGCACCCACCGAAGCTTGCATTGGAGTCAGAGAGTGAGAATCCCTATTCACCATTTAGAATGTCGGCCCTTTTTGGTATTGGGGGAATTCTAAGAAGAGTGGTGAGTTTTCAAAAACAATGGTGAAGCAGGCTCGTAGGACTGATTGGCCTACTCCTATTTCTTATGGTCTTTTGACCTTGCGGGATGGGTAGATGATGGCATTTGAAGATCCATTTAGTAATCTTGACTGTGGCCCTGTTACCATGCTTTCAGAATGAGATGCTGAACACTAAAGTCGCTGGCCACTTACTACTATTTCTTCTGTGGGCATTTCTTGGTGGCCTCCTGGTCCTGGAGGAAACATGGCCTCTCTCATTCCAAGCTCAGTTCTCCAGTGTAAATTCATGAACCTGGGAGCTCTCTCTCTGGCCTGCTCCCCCATTTGGGGTGCTTCTCCTTGCAGCCAATTCCTGCAGAGGCAGTCAGCTGCAGTTTCCATCCAATAAGTACAGCTCCCCTTTAAGGTAGGCAACTTGCCTTTAAGAGCCGAAGATGAGCTGCAACCTGTGTCACACATGCCCCCTCCTTAGCAAACAAGCCTCCTGGCAGCATGGGCCACAATCAGCTTGTTCACTGCCATCATGAAAATGAGGAGGCAGCAAAAATAAAGTTTGCATGCTGCCAGCCATTAGACCGGGCCATGGGCTGATGAAAAATCATGATTAAGCCCATCTTGAAAATGGGAGCAAACCAACCTTTAGTCCCGAATATCTTTACATCTCCCTGGTCATATTTCCGACGCTAATTCTAGACATGCAAACATGAGGAAAGATTTGAGGCCTAACTGCCTGAGACATGAATACTCCTGTGGATTTACTCTGTTTATTACCTCTTCCATTATTTTTCTCGTTGCCACCCACAAAATATTAAACAGTCCAGACGGTTGTTCCATTCATAAGCTTAAATGAGATAAGCTCAGGCGCGTTACAAAAAGGGACTACATGTTCAGAAATTAGAGGGATTTAGAATTTACGCAGTCCATTGATTACAGGTTAGCATGTCTCTTCAGTTCCACTGCTGCAATGTGAAGAACCACAATGAAACCTCAATTATCTCTGTTCCTCTTATCCGCGTTCTTGCTTATCCACAAGAATCTAGCTTGGGAATAATTCAATCAAAGTTCAGAGAAAAGCAGCCCTATCTATCAGACTGCTTTGCTCCCTCAGCAGTTGATTAAACTAAAATCAGTTAGCCAATCTGGATAAGCTGCCAATTTCCATTAGCTATAAAAGGCATATCCGCCATTATTGCAAATAATTGATGTTCCACTTTAAAGAAACAAATGTACCCCAGATAAAGAATGTACTATCCTGATAGATTGTTTCCTAAATTAATCTGAAAAGTTGCACTGAATGCTCACTAGTTCTACACCCTGATGTAGTTGATGAAACCCAGATATGGACTGTAAGCCTTGAAATTCTTGTGACATTCAGATGAACCCAGCACAGGCTCAGTGCTGAAATGGAGTTATGGTCGTTGAGCCTGGTTACTGCAATTCTGAAGTCATATTACTCAACTACTTGGAAAGTTTATCTTGATAAATGTATAATCTTCACATGTGTAGAAGTCATAACATCAAATTGTTATTGGTCCTATCGGAGGGCTATTAATCCATGATGCCTTTCAGGTTCAGACTGAAATGCAGCTTCATATAATATTGTACCGTAGGCCTGTTAATGGAAGACAGGTGAATGCATCTTTTAAATACTTATTTCATTCCTGTTGATCCAGCCCAACAAAATGCAAAATATAAATAGTACTCAAGTCCCTTTTCTTTAATTTGATTTGATTTATTGTCACATGTACTGAGATACTGTGAAAAGTATTGTTCTGTGTACAGTCCAGACACATTGTTCCATACATGAAAAAAACACCGTAAATACACCATGTAAATACATAGTCACAGAAATCGGGCGAAGCATACGGAGTGTAGTAATACCCAGTAGAGAAGATGTGTGGAGAGATCGGTTCAGTCCATCAGAGGGTCATTCAGGAGTCTGGTAACAGAGGGGAAGAGCTGTTTTTGAACCTGTTAGTGCGTGTTATCAGACTTTTGTATCTCCTGCCCGATGGAAGAGATTGGAAGAGAGAATAACCCGGGTGGGAAGGGTCTTTTGTTTTGCTGCCCACATTCCCAAAGGCAGTGGGAAGTGTAGACAGAGTCAATGGATGGGAAGTGGTTTTGTTTGATGGACTTGGCTGTGTTCATGACTTTCTGTAGTTTTATGGTCTTGGGCCGAGCAGCTGCCATCCTAGACTGTGATGCAGCCAGATCGGGTGCATCTGTAAAGATTGGTAAGAGTCAATGTGGACATGCCGAATTTCCTTTGTTATCTGAGGAAGTAACGGTGCTGTTGTGCTTTCTTGGTCACAGTCCACGTTGGTGGACCAGGACAGATTGTAGGTGATGTGTGTACCGATAAATTTGAAGCTGTCAATCATCTCCACCTTGGCACCATTGATGCAGACAGCAGTGTATGCAATACTTTGTTTCCTGAAGTCAATGACCAGCTCCTTAGCTTTGCTGATGTTGAGGGAGCGATTGTTGTCGGCACCCCATGCCACTAGGTTTTCTAACTCCCTCCTGTACTCTTACTCATCATTGTTTGAGATCCAACCAACTTTGGTCGCGCCATCAGCAAACCTGTGGTTGGAGTTGGAGCCAAAGTTTGCCACACAGTCATATTTGTAAAGGGAGTATAGTAGGGGCTAAGTACGCAGCCTTGCAGGGCCCCGGTTTTGAGGAATCTTGGAAGAGGCGTTGCTTATCCTTACTAATTGTGGTTTATGGGTCAGGAAGTCGAGGATCCAGGTGCAGAGGGAGGAGTCCAGTCCTAGGTTTGGAGTTTTGATATGAGCTTGACTGGGATTATGGTGTGGAAGGCGGATCTGTAGTCAATGAATAGGAATCTGACTTAGGAGCCCTTGTTGTCGAGATGCTCTAGGGATGAGCATGGGTCAGGGAGATGGAGATGGATCAGTTGTGGTGATATGGAATTGGAGTGGATCAAGGCATTCTCGGAGCATGGAGTTGATGTGGCTCATGACCAATCTCTCAAAGCACTTCATAATGATCGATGTGAAGGCCGCCAGATGGAAGTCATTGAGGCACATTGCCTGGTTCTTCTTTGGCACCAGTATGATGGTGGTCTTATTGAAGCAGGTGGGAACCTCGGAACAGAATAGGGAGTAGTTGAAGATGCTCATGACCACATCCGCCAGCAGGTCCACTCAGGGATGTGTCAGGAACCGTTGCTTTCGGTGGGTTCACTTTCAAGACCAATCTCACTTCAGAACCTGTGACGGTAGGTATGGGTATGTCTGAAGCTGCTTAGGCAGTTGACAACGGTTTGTTGGTTTCCTGCTCGAAACGTGCATAGAATGCACTGAGTTCTTCGGGGAGGGTGTACTGCTGCCGGAGATGTTAAACCAAGGTTCAAACAACTCTTTCAAGTGGGCATAAAAGATCCATTAGTTATTCTTGAAGAGTAGGGAAATACTCTGTAATCAGGGCAACGTTTATCCCTTGACCAATATCATTAAAACATAGGGGGCTGGATTCTCCGCCGTCAGGATGCTCTGTTTTGCCGGCAGCCCGAGGGTTTCCCAATGGCATGGGGTTGCCGCACAATAGGAAACCCCATTGACCAGCTGGCGAAATGGAGCATCCCGCCGGTGTGCTGAACCAGAAATCTGGTGCAGCGGGACGGAGAATCCGGCTCAAAGTTTGCTCCATTTTATCCCAACCAACTTCTGCAGGTGCAGCAATGGTATCATTTGGATAGGCTAAAGTAGCAAAGGGATATAGAGTAAGATCAGGTAAATGAGTACAGTCGGATACAGTAGGTCTAATTGAATTGCGATGCAAACAAATTTTGAGAGATGTATAGAACTAGAGGAAGGGATTTCCAGAGCTTAAGGCCTAGCCTGCTGGAAACACAGTTGGCAATGGGAAGGAGGGGTGTGCGGGAGGGAGGGGGTGGGGTGAGTTGTGGATTCAGGGAGGGGTGAAGGAACTGGGCGGTGGGAAAGAGGCCAGAATTCTTGAAGGGCTGTGGGATGATATAAAAGGGGAGTGAGCACAAGGATGAGAATTTTAAAATGGTGTTGTTCAAGAACCAGGAAACAGTATAGATCAATAGGCATGGGCCACATAGACAATTGTGGTGGCATAAAGCTTGACTGTTATTATTCCATCCAATTTAACACAAAGACATGTTTCCTTTGAGGCAAGTAAATTCCCACAAACCAGCAAACTCATGGATTATTCATACTTTAGCAGTACATTCAGCCGCATTTTAGTTGCTCAAGGTGAATAAGCAAAATAAGCCTTCACTCAAGGGCTTGAAAAGTGACTGGAAGAATTCATTGCATTCCTCAATGATTCTTCCACAGGTGTTGAGGAATAAATCACCTCATAATACGTTTGCCCTATAGACAGCAGTTTTGATCTTTACTGTCACAAATTAGTATGGTGCAACTGTCTTCACAATGTTCGAAGATAGGTCTCTAAATGCTGCAGAGCCTTGGTAGCAAGATAAAATCTGCCATCATAGCTCTGCTCTGGCTGTGCAAAATTGAAGCCTTGTTCATCCCCAGTGGGGTAGATCCAATGACCAGAAACAGAAATTGCAAAACGTGACCATCGCGCAGCCGCTCGTTCAGAGGTTTCCACCTGCATAGATTTTTCACCACCCTCCATTCCACTTTTGTGACACCTGTACCACAATAATTTAATAATCTTTATTGTCACAAGGAGGCTTACATTAACACTGCAATGAAGTTACTGTGAAAATCCCCTTGTCACCACACTCTCGTGCCTGTTCACGTAACAGCAGGTCATTTGGAACTTGTGGGAGGAAACCGGAGCACCCAGAGGAAACCCACGCTGACACGGGTAGAAGGTGCAGACTCCGTACAGAAAGTGACCTAAGCCAGGAATCGAACTTGGGACCCTGACGCTGTGAAGCAACGGTGTTAACCACTGTGTTTCCAGGCTGCCATCTCGGACAGGCTCCACCTTGGGGCAATGTGTTTGAACCAACTGTGTGAGAACTTTTCAAAAGGTGCATTGTGTGTCAGCAGAGTGTAATAGTTTATCCACCACAAAAATCCAGTAAACCGCAATCTCAAAGATTGTATGAGATTTTCCTCTCATTACGATCAATAAATTGTTCTGAGGTGGATTTTGAGACGATTCCGAGAGGTGTTTTGCTTCAGGTCTTTCATTGTACCTTTGATCAATCTGTTCCAAAGTCGAGAGTAGATTTTTACGAATTACAATAAATGCTGAAGTCACTTGGCTCCAGGCAAATTTCAGACTGGTTTACAAATATTTGTTGTTAAAATAAGATCATCTTTCCCCATTTAATTGTCAAATGCATCTGTCTTCAAAGTCACATGACACTTGCACATTAATATATTTAGCTGCAGGGTCATATCAATCCTCTGAGTCATAACATTTTTGTGTTTACACAAGATAATTAAATGCCAGATGTGTTTAGCAACAGAAATGTTCATATATTAAAATAAGCTATACGCATCAGCTGATAGCCACAGGCTGAATTTACTCAAATCACAGTTAATGGAGGATAAGAAAAGATAACCAAAAAGCTAAAGGACTCTTTGGTAAATTCTTGTGGCTCAGTACATGGAGCCCCTGCCTCTGAAGCTCCTTGTTCAAGCCGAGGCATCACGCTGGCACAGTGGTTAGCACTGCTGCCTCACAGCACCAGGGACCCAAGTTCAATTCCGGCCTCAGGTGACTGTCTGTGTGGAGTTTGCACTTTCTCCCCGTGTCTGCGTGAGTTTCCTTCGGGTGCTCCGGTTTCCTCCCACAGTCCAAAGATGGACCGGTTAGGTGGATTGGCCAGGCTAAATTGCCCTTGGTATCCAAAAGGTTAGGTCTGGTTACTGGGTTATGGGGACAGGGTCGAGGTGTGGGTTGAAGTAGGATGCTCTTTCCAAGGGCTGGTGCAGACTCAATGGGCTTTTCACAGTAACTTCATTGAAGCCTACTCGTGACAATATGAGATTTTCATTTCATTTCATATGATCTGCTCAGATGAGAGGGCAGAGCTACACCCTTCAGCAAGGGTTCCATGGGACATAAATACATCGGCCCAGATGTGCGGGAAACCCTTCAGGGAGTAGGAGTTTTATCTAGTAGGTTAAGTAAATATTGAGTATTTCTAACAGTCATCGCTTCCATGTGGTCACTCGCCTGGAACCTTAAAGATGGAAACTTGCACGTAGCTGTATTCTCATGTATCTGATGTCCTTGTCCTTCCAGATGATAGAGATCACGCATTTGGAAAGTACTGTTGATGAAGACTTGAAGAGTTGCTGAAGTGCATCGTGTAATGGTACATTCTGCTGCCATTATGTGTCACTGGTGGACGGAGTGCACGTTGAAGGTGCTGAATGGGAGGACAATCAAGTGTGCTGCTTTTTCAAATGGACTGATGCATCTGAGACAGGAAAATAAGAGAGCTACAAAATCTACAAAGATTTTCACCTTTTGTTGTTTCGTTCACCAGGGTCAGGGTGGCAGTTATGTCCTTCAGAACTTAGCAGGCTCAGTCAATAGTGATGCCCCTAACCACCCTTGGTGATAAGTATTGCAATCCCCCACCCAGAATACATTCTGTGCACTTGACATCCACAGTGCCTTTTCCCCAGTTGAGTTCAGCAGGAAGGAATAGTGATTCATCAGCTGAGGGAGGGTAGCAAGAGGTAATCAGTGGGATATTTCCTTGTCCGGCACGGCAGCACAGTGGTTCGCACTGTTGTTTCACAGCACCAGAGTCCGAGGTTCGATCCCCAGCTGGGTCACTGTCTGTGTGGAGTCTGCGTGCACTCCCCGTGTCTGTGTGGGTTTCCTCCAGGTGCTCCTGGTTCATGCTACAAGTCCAGGAAGACGTGCTTGTTAGGTGAAGAGGACGTTCTGAATTCTCCCTCTGTGTACCTGAACAGGCGCCAGAGTGTGGCAACTAGGGGATTTTCACAGTAACTTTTTTGCAGTGTTAATGTAAGCCAACTGGTGACAATAATAAAGATTATTATTATTATTATTATTAATGCCATGATCCGGAGTCGAGTCAGGGTGCAGGCTGTGTGAGCAGTATACCTCTCCTCTGCCACCTCTAGTGAGTCTATCCTGCTGTTGGGACAGGACATACTCAAGGATAGTGATGGTGGTATCTGGAGCATAGCCATCCTCACAGAATCATCCATTGTACAGAGCATGCCAGGCTGCCGCTTGACTAATCTGTCTGACCACTCTCACCATTGTGGCACAAGCCCCCAGATGTTCATAAAGAGGACTTTGTAAGTTTGACAGAGCTAGGTTTCCATTGCCATTTCTGATGCCTAGGCCGATACTAGGTAATCTATTCTGGTTAATTTCTTTTGGACTTTTCTGCAGCAGTTTGATACAACTGAGTGGCTTTCTCGGCCACTTCCGCGAGCAATTAAGTGTCAACTACATTGCAGGGAATCACATATTGGACCAGATGAGGTAAGGGCGGGAGAGGACATTAATGAACCCAATGGGTTTTTATAACAATTGATGATAGTTTTAATCATGATAGTTTTGTGTTCACCATTACTGAGACTAGTCTTTTAGTCCAGATTTATTCTCTAATGGAGTTTAAACTCCACCAGCTGCTGTGGATTTGAGCATTAGCCAGGGCCCCGAGTTCTGAGGTGGAATTTACCGATTGTTCACGCTGGAGAGATCTTCCGGTCCCACCGACGATGCACCCTTGCCTCCGTTTCTCGGCAACAAGGGGCGCATTCAACTGGAAATCCTGTTGACAATGGCGGGAGCAGAAGATTCCACTGTCGGGCTGCCTCTGCTGCGGAAAAACGCGCAGCAGTTTGCGCAGTTTCCAACACACACATGGCTGATGGTAAGAGCAGGAAAGATTCCTGGTCAGCCATTCTTGGTGCTGATTGGATCACAAACACCTTCTCTCCCTCTGTAAGTAAGAAATATGCCTACTTTCCCTCCTATAATATGGTTAACCATGCATGGAAAAAGCTCCTTTCGCTCTTGAGAATGAAGTTTCTCCTTACCTCTATTGTTAGTTTGATGTAATATTCGAAATGCACATTTAAAAAGATCCTTGTTTATACATTTAGGGATGTGGGCGTCGGTGGTTAGGCAGCAATCTGTGCCCATCCCTAGTTGCCCTTCAGAAGGTGGTGGTGAGTTGCCTTCTTGAGCTGCTGCAGTCCTTGAGGTGTAGATATAATGACTGTGCTGTAGGGAGGTAGTTCCAGGATGTTGCCCCAGTGACAATGAAGGAGCAGCGATATATTTCCAAGTCAGGGTGGTCAGTGATTTGGCGGGGAACCTCCAGGTGGTGGGGTTCTCAGGTATCTGCTGCTTTAGTCCTTTTAGATGGTAGTGGTTGTGGGTTTAGATGGTGCTGTCTCAAGAACCTTGGTGAGTTGCTGCAGTGCATCTTGGAGATGCTGCACATGGCTGCCGCTGTTTTTCAGTGATGGAGGGTTTGAATGATCGTGGAAGGGGAACAATTAAGTGGGTAGCTTTGTCCTGGATGGTGTCTAGCTTCTTGAGTGTTTCTGGAGCTGCACTCATCCAGATAAGTGGTGAATATTCCATTACACTCCTGACTTGTGCCTTGTAGATGGTGGACAGGCTCTGGGGGGATCAGGAGGTGATTTACTTGCCGTAGGTTTCCTAGTCTTTGACCTGCCCTGGTAGCCACAGTATTGATATGGCTAATCCAGTTCAGTTTCTGATCAATGGTAACCCCCAGGATGTTAACTGTGGGGGATTCAGTGATGGCAATGGTATTGAATGTCAAGGAGTGGTGATTCTATCCTGTCTTGTAGGATGTGGTCATTGCATGGCACTTGCGAATGTAACTTGCTACTTGTCAGCCCAAGCCTGGATATTGTCCAGGTCTTGCTGCATTTGGACATGGACTGAGGAGTCGCAAATGTTTCAGAACATTGTGCAGTCATCCACAAACATCACCACTTCTTACATGATGATGGAAGGGAGGTTATTGATGAAGCAGCTGAAGATGTTTGGGCCTAGGACACTACTCTGAGGAACTCCTGCAGTAATGTCCTGGAGCTAAGATGATTGATTTCCAACCACCACAATCATCTTCCATTGTGCTAGGTATGACTCCAACCAGCAGTCAGTTTCCCCGCTGATTTCCATTGACTCCAGTTTAGCTCAGGTTCCTTGAAGGCATACTCGATCAAATGCTGCCTTGATGTCAAGGTCAGTCATTCTCACCTCATCCCTAGCATTCAGCTCTTTGTCCATGTTTGAACCAAGGCTGTAATGCGGTCAGGAGTCGGGTGACCCTGGCGGAACCCAAACCGAGCATCCGTGAGCAGGTTATTGCTGAGTAAGTGCTGCTTGATAGCACTGTTGATGATTCTTTCCATCATTTTGCTGATGGTGGAGAGTACACTGATAGGGCGATAATTGGCTGGGTTGGATTTGTCTTACTTCATGTGTACAGGACACACCTGGGTAATTTTCCACATTGCCGGGTAGATGCCTGTGTTGTAGCTGGACTGAAGCAGCTTAGCTAGGGGTAATTATGACATAGCCTGCACTTTTCACTGGTGACCCTTACAGGCTCAGCTGATGTCGGTCATGGCAAAAAAGGTAATATGATAAATGGTTCTGATTGCCAAAAAGAAAATCTCGTACTTGTATCGCACTTTGTGTGACCTCAGGGTGGCTCAAAGTGCTTTACAGCCCATGAAGGCTTTTAAAGCACAACCATTGTTGTAATATAGGAAATGTAGAAGCCGATTAAATACGGTAAGCTCAGCACAAACAGCATCATCTTAAAGAGCAGATAATCTGTTTTCATGATGCTAACTGAGGGATAACTCAGGATAACAGGGATAACTCCCGGACTCTTCTTCAACAAAGTGTCCTCCAGAGAGAATCAGAGGGAAAATTAGAGGCTAAAGCAGGTTAAAGAGGAAATGGCTGATGAATTGCACAGGTATTTTGCATCAGTCTTCATTATAGAGATGCAAGTAACAAACAGCTAGGGTAGGTGGATTGGCCATGCTGAATTGCCCCTTTGTTGGAAAAAATGAATTGGGCACTCTAAATTTTTTTTTTTTTAAACATTGGAAGATTGGAATAACTCCATTATTCTAAAAGGGAGGGAGTGGGAAAGCAGGAACTATCAGGCTAATTAGCCAAACTTCTGTCATAGAGAAAATGTTGGAAGCGATTAGTAAAGTAGCTACAGCAGGGTACTTCGATAAGTCCAAGATAACCAGGGTGTCAACAGAGTGTTGTGAAAGCAAAATTAAGTCTAACCAACTTCTAGATGCTCCTTGAGGAAGTAACGTGTGCATAAAGGGGAACCGGTGGACGTACTAAACTTCCATTTTCAGAAGGTATTTGATAAGGTGCCACAGAAAAGATTATTTTGGAAAATAAAAGCTCATGTTATAAGTGGTTACATATTGGCATGGATAGGCGATTTGCTGGCTAACAGGTAGCAGAGAGTAAGCGTAAATTGATCTTTTTCAGGTTGGCAGGATGTAGCGAGTGATGCGCCACAGGAATCAGTGCTGGGACCTCAACTGTTTACGATTTATTTAAATCACTTTAATGAAGGGATGGATTGGATGTCTGCCAGATTTGCTGGTGACACAAAGGTCAGAAAATAAATTGTAAAGAGAATTTAAGGAGCCTAGAAAAAGCTATAGGGCGCAAATTACTGGCCTTGTCTCACTCGACTTGGTGTTGCGATGTGGCTGTTGAATCTGAGCTCTCTTGTGAGATTTGAGACACTCGAGATGTCTCGCTGGGCATGATCCAGATCAGCATATTTAAATGATTCATTAGGCTCATTTAAATATGTATTCGCTGAATACTTCTGGCTTTGCCTGGGAGACCTTGTCAGGGTGCTGTTTGGTAGTGGTTTCCAAAAACGCGGACCAGGTATAACAGCACCTGGGAGGGTCTCCCAGACCATTAGCTACCCTCAGGTGGTCAAGGGCAGGGTAGGGCAGTAACCTGGCACTTCTGCTGGCAACCGAGCACTTTGGCACTACCAGCATGGCATCTTGGTACTGCCAGGGTATCCAGGTGGCACAGCCAGGCTGGCAGGGGCACTGCCATGGTGTAAGGCTGGCAGTGTCAAGGTGCCTGGGTGCCAGGTTGCCCATGCCAGAAGCCAGGCCTAGGGATGCCATACCCATAAGAGGGGAGGTGAGGGGAATCAAGGACCCCGGAACAGGTAGGTTGGATTAGGTGAGGTGGGGGGGAGGGGGGGGGGGGGGGGGGGGGTCGTCTGGATGTTGTGGTGGGATATCTGAGAGGGGTTGAAAGATCTTTAAAAATAGCGCCCCGATCCACGAGTAGCCTTCCTGCACTGGCGAGCTGAGCCGGTCAGTGCAGGAAATGACTGAAGTGCGGCCTTGAAGTGGCGTTCCTTACCGAGGCCAAAAAAATGGCAAGGCGCTTTTAAATAGCAGGGCTTTAGCTGAGAAACACCCCACTTATCGCATTCAAAACCAGACTCTGAAATGTATTTGTTAAATCGCGCTCCTAGACTGGTAACACGGGTGGGCAAAGGTATGGCAAATGGAGTATAATGTGGAAAAGTGTGATACTGCTACTTTGGCAGGAAGAATAAAAGAGAAACATGTTACCTAAATGGTGAGAGGTTGCAAAACTCTGAGATGAAAAGGGATCTAGGCGTTTTACTGTATGAATCACAAAAGCGTAGTAATTGGGAAAGCTAATTGCATTTTTGAATTTATTGTGAGGGGAATTGAATACAAAAGTAGGGAGGTTATGCTTCAAATGCTTCAATGCTTTTATCCTGTCTTGCAGGCCTGAAGATCCTCCGAGTCCCTTGGAGACCTTGTGACCCGACCCGACCTGACCTGGAAGAAGATCGGGCCCAAACCGGAAGTGAAGCCCGGACCTCGATTTGGAGCCGACCCGGGCTTCGGAGCTCCAAACCAAGCCTAACAACCAACGCAAGCCCCCGGATCGCCCGGCCTTGTCCCCGGAGCTCCCGACCCGACCCCCGACAGCAAGACACGGCTCAACGCGACCCCGAGAGACCCGCCCAGCGACCCGACCCGGAGAGGCCCGCCCAGCAACCCGACCTACCTGGTGATGGAAGAAAGAAAAATCCACATGGAGGCCCCACCGTGCTGACTTCAAGATCCGATCCCAGGAGCGCCCAGGAAGGGAACAGACCATGGGACCTAGCCCAATCTGCCCCAAGAAGCCCCTGCCCACGACCCAGGACCCCAAAAACAACGGAGACTGCGCGCGAGGACCCGAACACGCTGCAAGGTATTCCCGCGCCCGCAGAACGCCGGGATCCATCCGGATCGCAGACTCACCCTCCCAGCAACCCCTCTACCTCAACCAGCGCCCGGGGCCCTGCCAGACGCGACCCCGGAAATGTAAACAGCGCCCTGGACCTCGCTAGCGCCCTGGACCCCACCAGCGCCCTGGACCCTGCCAGACGCAACCACCTACCTTCCACAAGGGCTGACGTCTCTCATCGGATCCCAGGATCATCCAGCAGCAGCCGCCGACCGAGAAAGCGAGGGAAACGCAGCGGTCTGCAGGTTAGACTGAAGGAACGCGGTTTCAAGACCCCTCTCCCCAGCATACTCCTAGCAAACGTCCAAGCGATTGAAAACAAGCTGGATGAACTTAACGCCAGACTTACCTCTCAGAGGGAAATAAGAGACTGCTGTGTGCTCTGTTTCACAGAGACATGGCTCACCCCCGCCTCACCGGACTGTGCCATACAACCTGAAGGCTTCTCTATTCACCGGGCGGACCGCACGGCATCTTCAGGCAAAGCGAAGGGTGGAGGGGTTTGCCTCCTCATCAACTCCTCCTGGTGCTTGGATGTGGTGACCCTGGCGACCTACTGCTCCCCAGACCTGGAATACCTGACCGTAAAGTGCCGCCCATACTATCTTCCACGTGAGTTCACTTCAGCCATTATCACAGCGGTCTACATCCCACCCCAGGCAGAAGTGAGGAAGGCGCTGGATGAACTGTACACAGTCATAAACAACCATGAAACAGAACACCCGGAGGCCCTGTTAATTGTGGCCGGAGACTTCAACAAAGCCAACCTCAAGAGTGTACTGCCAAAATTCCACCAGCACATCTCCTGTACCACCCGGGGCGACAACACTCTTGACCACTGCTACTCAAAAATCAAGGGCGCCTACCGTTCCATCCCCAGACCGCACTTTGGGAAATCAGACCATAAGACTGTGCTCCTTCTCCCGGCTTACAAGCAGAAACTCAAGCGGGAGAATCCAGCTAAGAAGGTTGTGCAGTGCTGGTCTGAGGAGACAGAAGAGCTCTTACGTGACTGCTTGGAGACAGTGGACTGGTCCATATTTAAGAACTCAGCGACTAACTTAAATGAGTATGTCACCACCGTCACAGACTTCATCAGCAAATGTGTGGACGACTGCGTGCCAAAGAAAGCAGTACGTACGTTCCCCAACCGGAAACCATGGCTCAACCGCGAGATTGACTCCCTCCTGAAGGACAGATCTGAGACGTTCAAGGCAGACGACCCTGTCCTATACAAGAAATCCAGGTACGACCTCAGCAAAGCCATCCGAGATGCCAAGAGAGAATATCAAACTAAGCTAGAGTCACAGACAGACTCTCGGCGGTTGTGGCAAGGACTAAGCAACATAACGGGCTACAAAGCGAAGCCGAGCAGTATCTCTGGCAGCAGTGTACCCCTCCCCGATGAACTTAACGAATTCTATGCTCGGTTTGAGCAGGTAACCAACAACCCGCTATCGAGTGCCCCAGCAACCCATAATTCACCCATACCCACCATCACAGTTTCCGAAGTCAGATCGGCCTTCCTGAAAGTGAACCCACGGAAGGCGATGGGCCCGGATGGGATCCCTGGTCGTGCACTCAGAACCTGCGCGGACCAGCTGGCAGAGGTTTTCACAGACATCTTTAACCTATCCCTACTCCACTCCGAGGTCCCCACCTGCTTCAAGAAGACCACCATCATACCGGTACCAAAGAAGAACCAGGCAACGTACCTCAATGACTACCGTTCGGTGGCCCTGACGTCAGTTGTAATGAAGTGCTTTGAGAGGCTGATCATGAAGCGCATCACCTCGATACTCCCGGAACCCTTGACCCACTTCAATTCGCATACCGTCGCAACCGGTCCACATCAGACGCCATTTCCCTGGCCCTACACTCATCCCTAGAGCATCTCGAAAACAAGGACTCCTACATCAGACTCTTATTTATTGACTACAGCTCCGCCTTCAACACCATAATCCCAGCCAAGCTCATATCAAAGCTCCAAAACCTAGGACTTGGCTCTCCACTGCAACTAGATCCTTGACTTTCTGACCAACAGACCACAGTCAGTAAGAATGAACACCAACACCTCCTCCACAATAGTCCTCAACACCGGTGCCCCGCAAGGCTGCGTACTTAGCCCCCTACTCTACTCCCTGTACACACACGACTGCATGGCAAAACTTGGTTCCAACTCCATCTACAAGTTTGCTGACGATACGACCATAGTGGGCCGGATCTCGAACAACGACGAGTCTGAATACAGGAGGGAGATAGAGGACTTAGTGGAGTGGTGCAACGACAACAATCTCTCCCTTAATGCCAGCAAAACTAAAGAGCTGGTCATCGACTTCAGGAAGCATAGTGCTGTACACACCCCTGTCAGCATCAACGGAGCCGAGGTAGAGATGGTGAGCAGTTTCAAATTCCTAGGGGTGCACATCACCAAAAATCTATCCTGGTCCACTCATGTCGACGCTATCACCAAGAAAGCACAACAGCGCCTTTACTTCCTCAGGAAACTAAGGAAATTTGGCATGTCCACATTAACCCTTACCAACTTTTACAGATGCACTATAGAGAGCATCCTCTCGGGCTGCATCACAGCCTGGTATGGCAACTGCTCGGCCCAGGACCGCAAGGAACTTCAGAGAGTCGTGAATACCGCCCAGTCCATCACACATCACAATGGATGCCTCCCATCCATTGATTCCATCTACACCTCCCGCTGCCGGGGGAAAGCAGGCAGCATAATCAAGGATCCCTCCCACCCGGCTTACTCACTTTTCCAACTTCTTCCATCGGGCAGGAGATTCAGAAGTCTGAGAACACAGACGAACAGACTCAAAAACAGCTTCTTCCCCACTGTCACCAGACTCCTAAATGACCCTTTTATGGACTGTCCTCATTAACACTACACCCTGTCTGCTTCATCCGATGCCAATGCTTATGTAGTTACATTGTATATCTTGTGTTGCCCTATTATGTATTCTCATGTATTTTCTTGAATTCTGTTCAATTCCCTTTTCTTCCCATGTACTGAATGATCTGTTGAGCTGCTTGCAGAAAAATACTTTTCACTGTACCTCGGTACACGTGACAATAAACAAATCCAATCCAATTGTACAGGGCACCATGAGATAACAATTGGAGTATTGTGTGCCGGATTGGTCACCTTATTTAAGGAAAGAAACAAATGCGTTGGAAGCTGTTCAGAGAAGGTTTACCAGACCAATACCTGGAACGGGCGGGATGCCCTATGAGGGAAGGTTGCCCAGGATAGGGTTGTACCCCCTGGAGTTTAGAAAGGTCAGAGGCAACTTGATCAAAACCCTTGAAAATTCTGAGGGATCTTGACTGGGGGGGGGTGTGGAGAGGATGGTTCTTCTTGTGGGAGAATCTAGAACTGGGGGACACGGTTTAAAAATAAGAGGTCACCTATTTAAAACGGAGATGAGGAACGTTTATTTCTCTCAGAGACTCGTGAGTCTTTGAAACTCTCCCTGAAAATGTAGGAGAAGCAGAATCTTTGAATATTTTCAATGCAGAGGTGGATAGATTCTTGGTAAACAAGATATGTTATCGGGGGTGGGTGGGGTGCAATTTTGAGGTAACTATCAGATCAGCCACAATTTATTAAATAGAGGAACTGGCTTGAGGGACAGAATGGACTGCTCTGGCACTTTGTTCATATGTTAGTAACAGACATGGCCTTGGTTCAACATTTACCTGAAAGAATGCATGTCCAACAATGCACAGTACTTTTCCATCCTGCTGCAGCATGACAACTCAGATGTTCAAATTTCTGAGGTGTTGTTATATATATTTTATTTCTGCTATCATGGGATTTGAGCATCACGGCGGCACAGTAGCACAGTGGTTAGCACTGTTGATTCACAGCTCCAGGGTCCCAGGTTCGATTCCTGGCTTGGGTCACTGTCTGTGTGGAGTCTGCACATTCTCCCCTGTGTCTGCGTGGGTTTCCCCCGGGTGCTCCGGTTTCCTCCCACAGTCCAAAGACGTGCAGGTTAGGTGGGTTGGCCACGCTAAATTGCTGTTTGTGTCCAAAAATGTTGGGTGGAGTTACTGGGTTTCGGGGATAGGGTGGAGGTGTGGGCTTAAGCGGGATGCTCTTTCCGGGGGCCGAGGCAGATTCGCTAGGCCAAATGGCCTCGTTCTGCACTGTCAATTATGATCACTGGCAAGGCCATTGTAATATCCCGCATGAGACTTATGGAGCGGGAATGATTATCTTCCCATGGCCCTTGCAGAGTACAAGCTTCCCCGCTGAGGGGCAGGGAAACTCCAATTTGTATAAAAGTTCGACCTGTAAGGCACCGATCAGAAGGCAGCCCTATAGGGATTTACCGGGTAGTTTATGTATTATTATTGTAAATAAATCAAAGTTCTTTCCTCAGTGTGGACTCCCCATATCCTTATTAAAGCTGTCACTTATTGCCCAGTCCTAATTGCCCTTGAACCATTGCCGTCCATGTGGCATTGTACATTCACAGTGCTGTTAGAAAGGGAGTTCCGGATTTTGATTCAGCGGCACTGAGGAATAGCGATATATTCCAAATCAGGAGATTTGGGGCTTGGAGGGGAACTTGCCGGTGGTGGTGGTGTTCCCATGCATCTGTCGGTCTAGGTGGTAGAGATTGCAGATTTGGAAGGTGGTGTTGAATGAGCCTTGATGAGTTACTGCAATGCATCTTGCACATGATGCAGACATCTGCCACTGTACATCAGTGATGCAGGGAGTGAATGTTTAAGGTGATGATGAGGTACCAATCAAGTGGGCAGCTTTGTCCTGGATTCCCTTGAATGCATTACCTGAAAAGGTGAATGAAGCAGAATCAATGGTAACGTTCCAAAGGGAACTGCATAACCTATTGAAGTGAAAACACTTCCAGTGTTACGGAGAAAGGGAGCTGCAATGGAATTGATTTGTTAGTTATTTCAAAGAGCTGGCACAGACAAGGTTAGGTTGAACAGCCTAATTCTGTGCTGTAAAATTCTATTAGTCACTTCAAAAGTAGGGAATTGCACTGCAATGAACACCAAGAGAAATGGTTTGCTTCTTCCTTTGTTATGATCAAATATTTAGATGTAAAAGTAAATGTTAGATTAGAACCATTTTTCATACTCTAAACTATTTCTGCATTCTCGTTCCACCCTTTACGGTTGCCTGCTTCAGTCTCTCCTGGGTTCACTCTGAACAAGCTGAGACCCAGAAAGAACATCCCAATCTGTGTCACAAAACTGCATGTTCCATTACTGAATGTACGGACAAAAAAATGCATATTTTAGTGCAAAGTATCTTAATATTTCCTCTGGTCCATGGATGGAAATGATTGCAATCATTTTTATCCTTTCACAGAATTCCTACTGTGCAAAAGGAGACCATTTAACCCATCGAGTCTGCACCGACCCTCCAAAAGAGCTCTTTACCCAGGCCCACTCCCTTGCCCTACCCTGTAACCCCATAACTCTATCTAACCTGCACATTTTTGGATACTGAGGGGCAATTTAACATGGCCAATCCACCTAACCTGCACTTCCTGGACATTAAGGGGCAATTTAACATGGCCAATCCACCTAACCTGCACATCCGTGAACAATAAAGGGCAATTAGCAAGGCCAAACCACCTAACCTGCACATCCGTAGACACTAAGATGCAATTTAGCATGGCCAATCTACCTGACCTGCACATCTTTGCAGTGTGAGGGGAAAGTGGAGAACCCAGAGGAAACCCACCAGACAGGGCAGAACATGCAATCTCCACAGAATTGAACCCGTGTCCCTGGCGCTGTAAGACAGCAGTGCTAACCACTGTGCCACCCCATGGTATGAGGGTGTCGCTGACAAAGCTAGCATTTGTTGCCCACCCTTAATGTCTCCTGAACTGAATGGCTTACAAGACCATTTCAGAGCCCAGTAAAGGGTCAACCACATTGCTGTGGAGTCAGTCATACCTCAGCCAGACTGGGTAATGATGCCAAAGTTACCTTCCTTAATGGACATTAGTGAACCAGATGGATATTTACAACAGTCGATGATAGTTTCATGGTCATCATTACTCAGACCAGTTTTATATTCCAGAATTTCTTATTAATTGAATGTAAATCCCACCAGCTGCCACAGTGGGATTTGAACCCTGAACATTGGCCTGGGCCCCTGGATTACTGGTTTAATCACATCAGTGAATCATGTTGGTAACTCACAGCCCATTTTCCAAGATCGGACTTTCAATTGCACAGCACTCTTTTATGGTGCATTTTGCAGCCAGATGAAGCCATGCCACAGTCATTTAAAAGAGGACAATGTTGGTTGTGCATGGCAACATTACATATTCATTAAACTGTAACTGCTCACAGCCCATTGACTAAACACAGTTCTGTTTGCTATACGGCGAACAACAAGCAAAGTTAATGTCTCGCATAAAGCCACTTTTCAGGTGCCGTTGCTGAACTAGAATTTGGTCTCCGGAGGCATAAAAGCAAGTCAAGGAGAAATTATAAGAAAGAGGAGAAATATGCTGAAGCAACAAAGCAGTGACTACATCAATCATGGTGACTTAGAGATGCAGGTTCAATCTCCTCTGTCGACGTTCCTGTCGACTTGGAGCTATATTATTGTTCCTTCACTGTCTCTTTGTCAAAATCCTGGAACTCTCTTCCTAATAGCACTGTGCGTGTTCCGAAACCACATGGACTGCCGCGATTCAAGAAGGCAGCTTACCACCTCCTTCCCAAGGGCAATTAGGGATGGGCAATAAATAGTCAATTTTGCCAACTCAATGAAAGAGATGCAGGAATGCATGGTAGGATTAAATGAACTCAGGTTTATTTAAGTCTACACAATTAACACAAAGAACAACTCCTTGCCCCAAAGGGTCACCCTCCCCAACCTGTACCGAGTCCGAGGTTGTTGTACTGTGATGTTCCCCTTTGTTCAAGGGAAACCCTCCCCATTTTACCAGGGGAACTCATACTTAGTGGCAATTACGGAGAACCGAATGGCCCCCGAGGGGGTCATAACAATGCCCACATCCTATGAATGATTTAAAAACAAACTACAATCTAAATCATGAAGGTTACCAGTTTGTTCCCAATCCCATGTATTTATGAGTATCGAAGTAGGAGGACAAAGGAGTTGAAGGCACGGTGAAAGCAGGAGGAAGGGTTCTATATTCTTGTAACATTGGGAATGGTCTGGTGGAGGTGAGAGCTGTACAGGCTAGATGGTTTATCAGAGGCAGGACCAATGTCCTCAGGGTGCAGTCTGTATGTGCTGTTGGAGAGGGTTTAAACTGATTTGTCAGGGGTATAGAAACCAGGATGTGGCATTCGAAAAATAACACAAGATGCACAAAGAGTTGGAAAAGACAGATGATTATTTCTTACTCTAACGTTATGTGGGGTCAGATTATGTGCAAATAGATTAAGATCTATTTGGGTTTACAGTAGGTAAATCTATGGAGCATGGCAAATACGATTAGGGAGCTGCTGGCACAAATATGTACATGAGAATATATTGCTGCAGTGGTAATGCAGGTCTGGCGCAAAGAGAGGCAGGACTGGATACTGAATGTTCTTGGATGCGTGGTGTTCAGGAAAGATAGGGAAGAAAGAGGTGACAGTATTGATTAAAAAGATCATTGTGGACCTGGAGAGAGACAATGTCCTAGAGAGGCAAGGGCAGAATCTGTTTGGTTAGAGTTAAGAAACATTAAATATTCCACTCGACTACTGGTTGTATGCAATATGTCATCAATAAGTGGAAAAGATGTAGAGGGACAAATCTGCAAGGAAATTACAGAGGTTCAATAATTCTAGTCATGTTAATGGGATACTTTAATTATCCTAATGCAGACTGGGATAGTAATAGTGTAAAGGATAGAGATGGGGAAGAGTTTCTGAAGTGTGTTCAGGAGTGGGGTTTTTTTGATCAATACATTTCTGGTCCAAGAGACGAGGAGGCATTCCTGGATCTAGTTCTTGGGAAAGTGATGGGTTGAGTGGATCAAGGGGATTTAGGAAACATTGATCAAAATATTTTGATATACCATGGAAAAGGGCAAGGAGCAATCCATAGCAAGAATGTTGAATTGTAAGATGTCCCATTTACATGGTTTGAGAATGGTCTGGCCAAGGTAAATCAGTCAAGATTGGTTGTCAAAATGTTGACCCTTTGTTGGAAGTATGAAGCAGAACTTAGCACATTTGTCTAATTTACCCTTTGTTTAGTTGGTCATGTAAGTTATGTAAAGATGAATATTTTGCCAACATATCTATACCTATTTCAGCGCATTCCATTGTTTATACCCAAGCAATTCATTTCTTCCTTTATTTGGAATATGAAACCACCTAGAACTCACCAAGTTTTTCAACAAAGCCCCTATTATTTAGGTGGTTTGGCCCTGGCAAATTTGCAATTTTATTATTGGTCTGCTAACATCCATGACATTTCTTTTTGGTTTCTTTCGGACCTAGCTAGTTTAGCATGTATGCAATTGGAGGCATCATCCTTACAATCCACATATCTGCCTGCTCTTGGTGTGCACCTCCATTCCTTTCTCAGCCAGTCACATTTCTTCAAACCTGATTGTTAGACAGTCAGTAAAGATATCGATCCAGTTCAGAACACACTTTGGGCTACAATCTCTCTCTTTATGCAGCCTTATTGTTGTAAATCATTTATTTCTACCTCCATTAGGAGATTTTGCCTTTGAAGTCTGCATTAAGGTTAGGTTTAGTGTATGCGAGAGGTATTAAAACCCTTGATGCCCTTCACGGGCGCGGTAGCACAGTGGTTAGCACTGGTGCTTCACAGCGCCAAGGACCCAGGTTCGATTCCCGGCTTAGGTCACTGTCTGTGTGGAGACTGCACTTTCTGGCTGTGTCTGCGTGAGTTTCCATTGGGTACTCCTGTTTCCTCCCACAAGTCACGAAAGATGTGCTTGTTCAATGAATTGGTTGTCCTGAATTTTCCCTCAGTGTACGACTATCATAGAACCATAGAATCATAGAATTTACAGTGCAGAAAGAGGCCATTCGACCCATTAAGTCTGCAATGACTAGAAGATTTTCACAGTAAATTCATTGTAGTGTTAATGTAAGCCTACTTGTGACACTAATAAAGATTATTATTATTAGATTATTATTAACTTCTCTACTGATTAAATGTTGCTTCTTTTGATGCAAAATATGTTTTCACTGCAGACACTTCTTTCACTACTTACAAATCAGCAATTTTACATGTAAATAAATCATTCAGTTTCCTTTATTGCCTTTAAATCAGCAATGGATAGTATATTTCAACATAATCCTTTCGTTAGGGGGTTCAGTTCAAAATTATATTCTTGAATCTTTTCACGGCACTGCCCTTCACTTCTTACCTTAAAATCTCTTTGGTAATAGCATGGGGAGGCACTGGCACACTGACATTGTCACTGGACTAGTAAACCAGAGACCTAGAGTAATTCTCCGGGGACCCAGGTTCAAATCCTGCCACTGCAGGTGGTGACATTTGGATTCATTAAAAATTTGGAATTAAAAGTCAAATGATTATCATAACAATCCACCTGGCTTACTAATGTCCTGCAGGGAAGGAAATCCTACATACTTACCTGGCCTACATGTGACTCCAGATCTACAATAATTTTTTTTTTCACATGGTTGATTCTGAACTGCCCTTTCAAGGGCAATTTGAGTGTTGCCCTTCCTCTTGTTGGACAGTTTGAATTTGGTGGCCTCTCTGGGCAGCTGTGGCAGCCAGCTGCCTGGCCTGAAGGAGACTGTTGATTCAACTTGAATAATCCTTACAGACAACTGTGCCCCGTCTCCAGTTATTGTGCAATGGACATATCATTCTTTCCCTTTGATATTACCCACCCTGCGAACCTGGGCAGTATTCTCCCCTACCCAACCACTCCGGCATCAGGCCTCCCCAAAGGTGCGGAATTCTGTCTGAGTGCTTTGAGACCATGGTGTAGGCACAGAGGACCATTTCCCAGGGGTTCGACATCCCAGATGCATTTGTGGGCAGATGTCTGCTAGACGCCACAAAGGTCACCCGATAACCATCATGGCGGCAGGGGGCAGATCTTCTTGGTCTTCACCTCCGAGGCCCTGCTCAACCTGAACTGTGGTCGGCCCTTGAGCCTGCCCTGCAACCACCCCCCCCCCCCCCCCCCCAACGCCACCTCCCCCCCACCCCGCGCCACCTCTCCCCCCCAGCCTCCTGTTGCTGGCTGCAGCCTCTCATTGTTGCTGCCATCTGCTCCTCCAGAACTGTTTGCAGAATCACCAGATCCACTGGTTCAATCCCCAGATCTCGGAACTCTGCAAGGAATGAGATAGAGGGAGGCAGTCAGGTTTGTGTTCCAACCGGTTGTCTTCAGACCCTCCCAACACCACTTGTCCTCCTGGTTCCAGAAGCTGTCATTCCTTCACCTTTTACGGTGGCCAGTGCTCACTCACATGTCTGTTGTCCTTCCAATCCCGTCACTTGACTAGCCCCAGTCAATGTCCACACCCCTTCAGAGTCGCCTGTGGCCTCCCGTCTGGTTGTTCTCTCCCTTAATATCTAAATCACAGGGGATTCAGACAGGCTGTTTCAATGGTCATCCATCCCTCATGGGAAGGGTCAACTGGACCCCTTTGTATATATTGAGGGCCATTGTATCCTCTGTGCTATCCTCTGTGGCATGTGCTGAGTTCTGGCTACAATGCACATGCAGTCCCTCTGAATCCCTTGTACCTACCTTTTAATCCTTGTGTTCGCACCACTCTCCATGACTTTGAACTATTCTGGTTCAACCAATTATATAAATTGAGGGACAAATTAAAAGGAGCCGCTCCTTAAAGGGGCACTGCCTGAAATAAAACAAAGAGTAAAGGAAACTTTGAAAATGTAAATCTAAAGGTGATTAAGGGGATCGATAAAGCAACCCAAAACCTGTGGTTGTGGACGGGCATGGAACGCCTTGATGGTGCCCCTGAACACCCGACCACGAATGAAGCTACGGAAGTGGGGCAGACAGTCGGGCTAGATAACCCCCTCGCCCGCTGTAAGGAGGCTATACCTTAAAGGGCACCGCCCAAATAAAACAACGATCAGCTAAAACTTTTAAAAAATCTAATGAAAGGGTGATTAAAGGCCTTAATGATGCCAGGGGACACTACATGCTCCCTCTCCAGGAACACCTCACTGTGAATGATGCCACGGAAGAAGGGCAGCCAGTCAGGTTGGATGAACCCCTTGATCGCCTCTTGCCTGGACCTGTCAATGGCAAGTTTCGCCAGGCCTAGGACCATGTTCACGTGGAGGTCCTCCTCCTTCCTCTCCCCTCTCTGCACCAGATGATATCCTTGACTTTGAGTATGTGGACAGTTATATTGTCAAGGCTGAACTGACGATGGCCAATTAGTTTGACGCACATGATTCTCAGAAATGTTAGAGGGTGGAACTACTCTCTGTGGCTGAGATAAGCAACACTAATAGGCACCGTTCATAATCTAGCTCTGTCATCACGAGGTTGCTTTGCTGTAATGCCTTTGCACTTAAATGCCTGGGCAGCCAGCGCATTATCTCTAAATGCTTGCCCACCAACCGTTGCCCCTCCCCCCCACCCCGCCCGCCCACATCCCAGGCTGCCTTCTGTTTCGGGGAATCATCCAACCAGTCCCTTAGGCTGGCCTCCTTCAGCCTCATTACACTCTTCCCCCTACCTCATTAGCCCCACACCCACAGATGCCCCATTCCATCATGTCACTAACAGCAGTAAACTAAGTGCTCATTTTCACTTCCTGATCACACAAGTTTCATTCAGGGCTGTGCACAGTCAATAAAACAGACAGGCTCGAGAATCATTCTGGGCTGTAAACACTTTCTAATGTTGCTCGTTCTGGGTGAGTGTGCTTTACACTCAATGTGGCTCTGTTTTGTTCATTAACTCTAGAGTCGCCAGGTATCGTTAAGATACCGCCACAAGTTTCAAGTTCAAGTTCAGACCAATAACTCAATACACCAGTTAGTAAGTTCAAACAAGACACGTTTATTATAATGCAGTTATCTACTAATTGTGCATATAAAACTACAAGACTAGGCTGATCCTACCACTAACAGGCCAATACTTATCTGGAATAAGGGAACTGCCGGATCAGGGAACAACGGCCTCTTGCTTTGTCCTGGATCCGCAGGCTTCCAGTCGGTGTGGACTAAAGGGGTCAGGAGTGTCTACTCTCGTCGCGTGCGTTGTATGACACTTACTTGATGGCGGCTGCTGACCAGGCCTCTCCTTTTCTAGGTCTTCTGCTGCAACGATGTTCTGCTGGAAGGGCTGGCTGGTCAAGGAGAGGCTGGCTAAGAGAGCTGGGCAAGAGAGCGAATCAGTTCTGGGACCTTTCTTTTATACGGCCCAGGGGCTTCGTCTCCTTCAGGGCGGACCCTCTATAAGCCTGCAATCGATTGGGTCTCTTCCCAATCGATTGATTTGAATTTCCCCAATAACGGGGCTGTCCCTCGATCACCGGCCGATTCCTTACACCTTATTGGTGTCCTTTGTCTTAGGCTCTACTGGTGACGGAATGTCTGGCCTTCCATAGAATGTTTAACTGTTGTGTCCATTGTGCCTGGGAATCACCGTAAATCGCTTCATTAATATGCACAGCTTTTTAGTTACAATTCTGTCGGGTTTCTGTGGCAGCTAGAATACAGGGGATTCTGCAGACTGCTGGTTTCTTTGCCAATGTCCATTTTACCCTGCAATCTTTGCGTTCTTCCATTTTGTGTGAGAAAGTGGCCAACCCAGGTGGCTACACTAAAGTAGACATGCTGAAGGCTTCAGTTCAACACACACCAAGTGAACTGAAAATGTTTCATTGAAACGAGGCTAGGTGCAAATTATTTTACATACAGTAAAACAGCCCCATTTCAGGAACGCAGTTCAGCGCCACCCTCTCAAGGGCAATTAAGGATGAGTATTCCTGGTCTAGGCCTCGTCCCATGAAAGAAGAATTTAAAAACGTAAATGATGGTTCAAATCAAAACTAACATTCTCAATTAACTTGAAATCTGTTCTTGCAAATAAAAGTGCACTTTCAACACCATAACCAGCCAAGCTCACATCTCACGTCCAAAACATAAGACTTGGCTCCTCCCTCTGCAACTGGATCCTCGACTTCCTGGCCCATAGAGCACAATCAGTAAGGATAAACAGAGACATCTCATTCACAATAGCCCTTAATACCGGGGTCCTGTAAGGCTGCATACTTAGCCCCCTACTATATTCCCAAGACATACACGACTGTGTGGCAAAATTCGACTCCAACTCCGTCTACACATTTGCTGATGACGCAACCATAATGGGTTAGATCTCAAACAATGAAAAGTCAGAGTACAGGTTGTAGTGATCTCTATATGTGCATGTACACAAGGGGTTAATGTGAAACCAGTAGCACCACATGATCACTAGAGGGCCGGACCAACAAGAGTATAAAAGGCAACCACATTGGGGCACTTTCCCTCTCTTGGGTGCACTGTGACCAGGGCAATAGCAGACTAGTTCAAATGATTAGTGGAGTTACGTATAGTTACCGTAGTTAGATCTTGTTCACCTTATCACTAGTATCAAAGTTAAAGTAAAGAACTCATGTAATTATTGTTGTAGTTACTCAATAAATCTTTTGTTACTACTGGACGAGTTCGAATCTTCATCATCGAGATTCAGAATACCTCATCACTAACCAAGGATTGAGTAGCACATGTTACCTACCACACAGGTAACAAAACATGGTACCAGGCATGTTGGCTTTAACAGAACTAGTTAGATTAGGTTAGACAAAAAGAGAAGAAAATTCACACTGGATATTCGACTGTGGAAGACTTTGCAGCAAATAGATCCTCGACAACTAACTGTGGGTCTCATTGGACCTCTAGAGCAGCTGGAAACAACCAGTAATTTAAGTTATGACTGGAAAAGATTTGAACAGATATTCCAAATATTTATCGCAGTTAATGATTTAAGCACGGTTTCTGATGCAACAAAAATAGCAATACTACTCTCAATAGGAGGGCATGAAGCTAGAGAAATCTATAATTGCTTTAATTACTTAGAACGTGAAGACAACACCAAATTTGAAGTAATACTCAAAAAATTTGATGAACACTGTAAGAGTCAGTCTGGTGGGATGTTGGAAAGATTTAACTCTTATCATAAATGCCAGAGAAACGGAGGGCACATCACTGATTTTATTACAAATCTCAAGTTAATACCACAAGGCTGTGATTATGCTGATTTCAGAGACACTATGATAATGGTTCAATTATTTTGAAGGAAGAACTTTCACAAGATAAGTATCTAACTCTGAAACTGCTATGCAAAAATGCCGTGCTTATGAACAAAAACAATATCAATACTGTGAGTCTTTACAAACACAGAATCAGTATCTAGAAAACAAAATCGGTAAAAATGGCACGAACACTCACCACGAGGCAGAGGCAGGATCTCACTCAATGCAACGGCACTTTTTGATTGGCAGCCATCTTAAGCAAGAGCGTTCCGGCCAGTACGCACATGCACACTTCTCAAAAAGAAGGAAAACGGCAAAATACACTCGAGATGCCGCGCATGCTCAGTTGCGAAAAGAGCGCACAGTAAAGGAAACTCGAATTGCGCAAGGAACTGACTTTTGGGCTCTTTTAAGGGCCCCCAGCGATACTTGCTCGACGGCTCCTGACGTGGGAAGGTGTCTGCAGCGGATCCCCAGTGGTCTATGATCTTGACCAGGAGTGGGGCCAGCAAAATAGCGGTGGCAGAGCTTAAGAAAAAGCGGGAGAAGAGAATCAAGATGGCAGCCGGCGGAGGCCTCGAGGAATGGAGGCAGTGGGCGCAGTTGCAGCAGGAAACTCTCCAGCTATGTTTTCAGGAGCTTAAAGTGGAGCTGCTAGACTCGCTGAAGGCAAATGCAGACAAGCTGCTGGCGACGCAGGCAGCCCAGGGGGTGGAGATCCGGGAGCTCCGACAACAAGCCTCCGAAAGAGAGGATGAGGCCGCGGCCCTCGCGGTAAAGGTGGACATGCATGAGGCGCTCCATAAGAAGTGGCAGGAGCGGTTCGTGGAGATGGAGAACCGGTCGAGGCGGAAACATTTGCGGATCCTGGGCCTCACGAAGGGGCTGGAGGGGTCAGACCTGGGGGCCTATGTGGTCATCTTGCTGAACTCGCTGATGGGAGCTGGGTCCTTCCAGGGGCGCCTGGAGCTGGAGGGTGGCCACAGAATACTGGCCAGGAGGCCCAAGCTAAATGAGCCTCCACGGGCGGTGCTGGTGCGGTTCCACCGGTTCACTGACCGAGAGTGCGTGCTTAGGTGGGCCAAGAAGGAGCGGAGCAACAAGTGGGAGAACACGGTAGTGCGGATCTACCAGTACTGGAGTGCGGAGGTGGCTAAGCGGAGGGCCGGGTACAACCTGACGAAGGCTTCTGCTCCACAGAAAGAGTATGAAGTTTGGCATGTTACAGCAGGCGCGTCTGTGGGTCACTTTCAAGGACCGGCACTTTTATTATGAGTCCCCGGAGGAGGCGTGGGCCTTTGTGCAGGTAGAGGTTGGACTCTGACTGAGGGTCGGGGGTTTGTAAATAACTGTGTTAACTTTTGGTGGGAAGGGTCTCTGTTTTATGCTGTTTTATGCTGTTTTAAGCTGGTTGTGTGTTGGTTCTTGGGCGGGTGGGGTGCTGTCTTTTTTGCGTGGGAGGGGTCGGGCAGAGGGAAAGCGCGGGCTTTTCTGTTTCCCACGCTGAGGGTGGATGGGGGCGGGGTCGGAGCTGAGAAGCGCGGGCTTTTTTCCCATGCTCGAGCGAGAGGGGGAGGAGGAGGGTCTGCTGATGGGTCTGGGGGAGGAGGAGTAGCCCCACGTTGGGGGGGGATCGGAGGTGTGGCGGGAGTCACCGCGGTCAACAGAAGTTGGCTGGCTCACGGGAGTGCTACGGAGGGAGTAACGCAGCTGGGAGGGGATCTAACCTGGGGGGGGGGGGAAGGGGGCGATGGGGTGGTGGAGGGGGGGGTGTACCGGGTTGCTGCTGAAATGGCCAGGAAGGAGCTGGAGTATGCGGGGGGGGGGGGGGGGGGGGGGGGGGGGGGGGGGGGGGGCGGGCCGGAAGGGTTTGCCGCCGTGGGGAACGAGCCGAGCGGAGGGCGCTGGCCTGGGGCGGGCAGGGGACGGGTTATGGCTAGTCGGCAGGGGAGAGGGGCAGGGAGCCCTCTGATCCGGCTGATAACTTGGAATGTGAGGGGGCTGAATGGGCCGGTCAAACGGGCTCTTGTGTTTACACACCTGAAGGGGCTGAAGGCGGACGTGGCTATGCTCCAGGAGACGCACCTGAAGGTGACGGACCAGGTTAGACTGAGGAAGGGCTGGGCAGGCCAGGTGTTTCATTCGGGGCTGGATGCAAAAAATCGGGCGGGTGGCGATTCTGGTGGGAAAAAGGGTGTCGTTTGAGGCGTCAAAGGTGGTGGCTGACAGTGGAGGGAGGTATGTGATGGTGAGCGGCAAGTTGCAAGGGGAGCGGGTGGTGCTGGTGAATGTCTATGCCCCAAATTGGGATGATGCGGGTTTTATGCGGCACATGCTGGGCCGCATTCCGGATCTAGAGACGGGGGGCCTGATACTGGGGGGTGACTTTAACACAGTGGTCGATCCCCCATTGGATCGATCCATGTCCAGGACGGGCAGGAGGCCCGCGGCGGCTAAGGTGTTGAGGGGGTTTATGGCCCAGATGGGAGGGGTGGATCCTTGGAGGTTCGTGAGGCCGAGGGCCAGGGAGCATTCATTTTTTTCCCACGTGCATAAAGCCTATTGCCGGATCGATTTTTTTGTCTTGAGCAGGGGGCTGATTTAGAGGGTGAAGGACGCCAAGTATTCGGCCATAGTCATTTTGGACCATGCCCCGCACTGGGTAGACCTTGATCTGGGGGAGGAGAGGGACCAGCGCCCGCTCTGGCGCCTGGAGGTGGGACTGCTGGCGGATGAGAAGGTGGGCGGGCGGGTTCGGGTGTGTAGCAAGAGGTACTTAGAGGCCAGTGATAATGGGGAGGTCCGGGTGGGGGCGGTTTGGGAGGCATTGAAGGCGTTGATTAGAGGGGAGTTGATTTCCATCCGAGCCCATTGGGAGAAGGGAGAGCAAAGAGAAAGGGAGAGGTTGGTGGGGGAGATGGTGAGGGTGGACAGGAGATACGCGGAGGCTCCGGAGGAGGGACTGTTGGGGGAGTGACGTAACCTTCAGGCCAAGTTCGACTTGCTGACCACCGAAAAGGCGGAAGCTCAGTGGAGGAAGGCACAGGGAGCGGTGTACGAATATGGGGAGAAGGCGGGTAGGATGCTGGCGCATCAGCTACGTAAATGAGACGCGGCCAGGGAGATTGGTGGAGTGATGGATAGGGGAGGCAATGTGGTGCGAAGGGGGGTGGACATTAATGGGGTCTTCAGGGGCTTTTATGGGGAACTGTACCCCCCGGTGGAGGGGGGGGGGGGAGGAATGGGGCGTTTTTTGGATAGGCTGAGATTTCCGAAGGTGGAGGAGGGACAGGTGGAGGGGCTGGGGGCGCCGATTGAGCTGGAGGAGCTGGTCAAAGGGATAGGCAGCATGCAGTCGGGGAAGGCGCCAGGGCTGGATGGGTTTCCGGTCGAATTTTACAAAATGTATGCAGACCTATTGGGCCCCCTGTTGGTTAGAACCTTTAACGAGGCGGGGGGGGGGTGGCTTTGTCACAGGCGCTGATTTCCTCGATCCTTAAACGGGACAAGGACCCCCTACAGTGTGGATCATATAGGCCAATCTCGTTGTTAAATGTGGATGCCAAGCTGTTGGCGAAGATCTTGGCCACAAGGATAGAGGACTGTGTGCCAGGGGTCATTCATGAGGACCAGACAGGGTTTGTGAAGGGAAGGCAGCTGAACACCAATATACGCAGGCTTCTGAATGTTATAATGATGCCGGCGGTAGAAGGGGAGGCGGAGATAGTGGTAGCATTGGACGTGGAGAAGGCCTTTGATAGGGTTGAGTGGGGGTACTTGTGGGAGGTGCTGGAAAGGTTTGGGTTCGCGGAGGGGTTTGTCAGTTGGGTGAGGCTGTTATATGAGGCCCCGATGGCAAGCGTAGCCACGAATAGGAGGAGATTGGAGTACTTTCGGTTGTACCGGGGGACGTGTCAGGGGTGTCCCCTGTCCCCTTTTCTCTTTGCATTGGCAATTGAGCCGCTGGCCATGGCGTTGAGGGAGTCGAGGAATTGGAGGGGTCTGGTGTGGGGTGGGGAGGAGCACCAAGTGTCATTATACGCAGATGACTTGTTGCTTTATGTGGCGGACCCAGTGGGGGGAATGCCGGAGGTGATGCAGATCCTTAGGGAATTTGGGGACTTTTCTGGGTACAAGCTCAACCTGGGTAAGAGTGAGCTGTTCGTCGTGCATCCGGGGATCAGGAGGAGGGAATTGGTAGGCTCCTGCTGAAAAGGGCGGGGAGGAGCTTTCGATACCTGGAAGTTCAGGTGGCTAGGAGCTGGGGGGCCCTTCACAAGCTTAACCTCACTAAGCTGGTGGAGCAAATGGAGGAGGAGTTCAAAAGATGGGACATGTTGCCGCTGTCGCTGGCGAGCAGGGTGCAGTCCGTCAAGATGACGGTGCTCCCAAGGTTTTTGTTCCTGTTCCAGTGCCTCCCCATCCTTATCCCGAAGGCCTTTTTCAGGAGGGTCAATAGGGGTATTACGGGATTTGTATGGGCGCATGGGACTCCGATGGTGAGAAGGGTGTTTCTGGAGCGGGGCAGGGATGGGGGGGGTGGGGTGGCTGGTGTTGCCCAACCTCTGTGGGTACTACTGGGCTGCCAATGCAGCGATGGTGCGTAAGTGGGTAATGGACGGGGCGGGGGCAGCATGGAAGAGGATGGAGATGGCGTCCTGCGTGGACACGTGCCTGGAGGCACTGGTAACGGCGCCGTTGCCGCTCCCTCCAACGAGGTATACCACGAGCCCAGTGGTGGCGACTACCCTCAAAATTTGGGGGCAATGGAGACGGCATAGGGGGGAGGTGGGGGGCTCGATGGAGTCCCCGATATGGGGGAACCACCGGTTTGTTCCAGGGAGCATCGATGGCGGGTTTCTCGGCTGGCACAGGGTAGGTATTAGGAGTTTGAGGGACCTGTTTGTGGATGGGAGGTTCACGAGCCTGGGTGAGTTAGAGGGGAAGTTTGGGCTCCCCCCAGGGAACATGTTTAGGTACATGCAGGTTAGGGCGTTTGCCAGGCAGCAGGTGGAGGGGTTCCCTCTGCTGCCCCCATGTGGGGTACGGGTCAGGGTGCTCTCGGGGGTGTCGGTTGGAGGGGGGAGGATCTCGGACGTGTACCACGTCATGCAGGAGGTGGATGAGGCCTCGGTGGAGGAGCTGAAGGGTAAATGGGAGGAGGAGCTGGGTGAGGAGATTGAGGAGGGGACGTGGGCGGATGACCTGGAAAGAGTGAATTCCTCCTCTTTCTGTGCGAGGCTTAGCCTCATACAGTTCAAGGTGCTGCACAGGGCCCACATGACTGGGATGAGGATGAGTAGGTTTTTCGGGGGCGAAGACAGGTGTGCTAGGTGCTCGGGGAGCCCAGCGAACCACGCCCATATGTTCTGGGCATGCCCAGCGCTGGGGGAGTTTTGGAAGGGGGTAGCAAGGACGGTGTCGAGGGTGGTAGGATCCAGGGTCAAGCCAGGTTGGGGACTCACAATTTTTGGGGCTGCAGTGGAGCCGGGAGTGCAGGAGGCGAAAGAGTGTTCTGGCCTTTACGTCCCTAGTAGCCCGGTGGAGGATCTTGCTTCAATGGAAGGATGCGAGGCCCCCAAGCGTGGAGGCCTGGATCAATGACATGGTGGGGTTCATCAAATTGGAGAAGGTGAAATTTGCCCTGAGGGGATCAGTACAGGGGTTCTTTAGGCGGTGGCAGCCTTTCCTGGACTTCAACGCAGAACGGTAGGAAAATAGGCCGGCAGCAGCAGCAACTCCCGGGGGAGGGGGGTGGGGCAGGGAGGGAGGGAGCGGGGGGGGGGGGGGGGGGTGTTTGTTTCGGGGGAAGGGAGAAATGTGTATATGTGTTTATTGAATATGCCGGGTGTTTATCTATTTCTCCTTTTTGTAGTTACTGGGGGGGGTTCGTTTTGGGGGTTAGTGTGTTTTTCTTTTTGTTGTTGTCATTTTCTGTTTTTGATATATTTTTGAAAATCTCAATAAAAATTATTTAAAATGATGTCAGAGGACCTGGACCACACCCAATTAAAAGGGAAATGCACAAAAATTAACAAAAATAAATTTAAAGCTGCAAAACCCAATTTTCTTACCTCAAAAGACAGAACAATGCACGAACTTACACCAGCAGTTGAAAATAACTTTCACAACACCCTGGAACAAGCAGTCTGCACCACCCAAAGTGAAGAGCACAATGACAACTCCGAAACCAAATAAGATGATTTGTTCATTGAACATGAAGACAACGATAACAGCTCCGAAACAAAAGAGATGATTTGTCTACCAAACAATACACACAATACTACTCAGACATGACTGAGTTATTCAGATATGCTGATCACAGCATCAGCAACATGGTTGCAAAGCTCAACACGACTCTACTTATGGTAGATGAATCCAATACCATGATGCCATGGCAGATCGTCGATACATTGGATGACAGCAATACCCAAGAAGAAGATAACGCCACACAGAGAGCACAGAATGACTCCGTTGAGAGATCAAAGATCGAGTCTACAGCGAGAACACTGCATGACTCCACAGAGAGAGCGATGACAGACTCCACAGAGAGAGTGATGAAAGACTCCAAGAGAGAGCGATGAAAGACTCCACAGACGGAGCAATGAAAGACCACAGAGAGAGCGACGCAAGACTCCACAAAGAGAGCGATGCAAGCCTCCACATACAACTCGGCGACAGGCTCAAATATGGAAGCAAGCAAACACTCCATAGCGAACGCCATGCATGAACAAGACCATGAAGGTCTATAAAGCTTAATTGAGCCACCAGAAGGAGACTATGATAGTCTACCCAGCTTATTTCAGCAACCAGAAGAAGACTATGAAAGTCTACCCAGCTCATTTAACCAACAAGAAGACACTCCCAGCTCATTTAACCAACAAGAAGACACTGAACGTCTACCCACTGTATGTGAGACAAGTGACGAAGAAATCACAATTCCCATACAGGATATGCAGGATCACAGCGAGAGTGACACATCTCAGCTTGTCTGCACAGAAGCACTCAACCATCAGAGGAGGGCTACTCATGAGTCCACGAGAGACCACATCAAATGAAATCGTGAAGATTTTGACTCCAGAAGAAGAGCACCAGGAGCCCAGAGAGACCATGTCAATTGAAATCTTGAAGATTTTGGCTCCAGAAAAGGAGCACCAAGTGTCCAGAGTGACCAAGTCAATAGAAATCCTAAAGATTTTAACTCCAAAAGAGGAGTGTAGCCATCTGGGATGGCCACTTAAAATAAGAATTATGGACGGTCGCAAAGCATAACAGGAAAAATGGCCAATGTAAGGTTCAGGCAGGCTCAGAGCCTGAATGTCTATTTGTGAATGAAAAATCCAGGCAGCATCAAAACCCCCAACCAATTAGCGTGTTGATGGCCCATCTCCGTAAGACAAAAGACTGATGCTTGTGCAACCGATACAATCCCAGACATTTCGGCACCACTTCCTGTACTCAGGAAGCATCAACCACAGGCTCAATGACCGCTTAGGACATGCCCGGCCATCAAGGCACCCGCCAATTTATTGGCTCAAATCAAATCTAGTGATCAAGAATTACCCAATTAATGGGGTCCAAACTGAAGGACCGCCAAAAAGAGCGCAAAACTCCCCAACGATAAAGAGCGACTGCCATGTGTTCGACCTCTCTTCGACCTGGCACTCCGGCAACGTCTACCTCCAATTGCAGCACTGTGGCGGTGGAGTTGATCCTATGCAGTGCTTCGCTCCGGAGTCCCCACCCTATCTCAATCCCCAGGTCCTCCTCCCATTTCTTTCTTGTTGCGTCCAGTACGGTGACGGCCCTTTCTATTAGTCGGTCATATATGTCACTACAGTTTCCCTTGTCTAGTATGCTTGCGTCCAGTCGTTCTTCCAGTAGTGTCTGTTGTGGCATTTGTGGGTATGTCCTTGTCTCCTTTCGTAGTAAGTTTTTAAGCTGCAGATACCTTACCCTGGCTAGCTGAAATTTCTCTGTCAATTCGTCCAGTGTTGCGACCCTACATCCATGTATAGGCCCCTGACTGACACCTTTTGAAGGTGGCGTCAGTCAGTGCTGGTGTGAACCTATGGTTGTTGCAGATGGGAGCCTTGTCCGACATTTTGGTCAGGCCAAATTGCTGCCGCAGTTCGTTCCAGGGTTGGAGGGTGGCTATTACCACCGGGCAGCTGGAGTGCTTTTTGGGTGGGGATGGGAGTGCTGCCGTGGCGAGGGCCCAGAGGGAGGTCCCCAGACACGAGGCCTCCTCCGCACGCACCCACTTGGCCTCTGGCTCCTTGATCCATCCCCTTATTCGCTTGGCTGTCGCCACCCAGTGGTACAATTGTACTTTTGGGAGGGCTAGCCCCCCCACCCCTGGATTTTGCACAGAGTCCCACTCTATGCAGATGACCTGCTCCTCTACATTTCAAACCCACAGAGCAGCATGGGCGGAATCATTGCGCTCCTGAAAGAGTTTGGAGCCTTCCCGAGCTACAAACTCAACATGAGCAAAAGCAAGATCTTCCCAGTACACCCGCAAGGGGGGGGGGGGGCAGCACTAAAGGGGCTGCCGTTTAAACAAGCCCAACACAAATTCCGCTACCTGGGGATCCAAATAACCCATGACTGGAAAGGGATCCACAAATGGAACCTCACTAGTCTGACGGAGGAAGTAAAAAAGGACCTGCAAAGATGAAACACATTCCCACTCTCCCTCGCGGGGAGAGTCCAGATGATCAAAATGAACGTACTGCCCAGGTTCCTCTTCCTGTTTAGATCCATTCCGATTTACATCCCCAAGGCCCATTTTTTAAAGCGCTGGACAAACTAATCATGGCATTCGTATTGGGAGGGGGGGAGGGGGGGAGGGGGGGGGTTAAAAATGCTAGGGTCCCAAAGAAGGTCCTACAAAAAAATCAGACAACAAAGATGACATACAGAATCAATACCACAAACACAAGAAAAAGCATAAATCAGACAAAAAAGTGATTCAACCATTCAAATACCTCATTGATGACTTCTTGGTCACTTAACCACAGGAACACTGACGACGTTCACAAAAAATAACAACATCAACATCACCACTTCAACAACAGAAGAAGAAAGCAACTCGACCGAACAAACTCATAAAGTATGGACTCACAATTTTTTAAATTCAGATTGGACTAATAAATATTAATTGGCTTTGTATAATCATCAAGATCATCACAACTTGTACATAACATAATTTGTCTACCTATTTCACGCAAGCGAAAAGCCTAAGAGGTTAACTATATTAACATTTGCTGGACTAACTCATTGATTTTATGTAATGCATTTGCAAACTGCATCCATTATGTTTGTTCAATTTTCTTTACAACATGCAGAAAATATGTAACATGAAAAAAAGGGAGATGTAGCGATCTCTATATGTGCATGTACACAGGGGGTTAATGTGTAATCAGTAGCACCACATAATCACTAGAGTGGTATAAAAGGCAACCACATTGGGTCTTTCTCCCTCTCTTGGGTGCACTGTGACCATGGCAATAGCAGACTAGTTCAAATGATTAGTGGAGTTGCGTATAGTTACCGTAGTTAGATCTTGTTCACCTTATCACTAGTATCAAAGTTAAAGTAAAGAACTCATGCAAGTATTGTTGTAGTTACTCAATAAACCTTTTGTTACTACTGGACGAGTTTGAATCTTCTTCATCGAGATTCAGACTACCTCGTCAGTAATCAAGTATTGAGTAGGACATGTTACCTACCACACAGGTAACAAAACACAGGAGAGAGAGATAGAGAACCTATTGGCAATAATCACTCCCTCAATGTCAACAAAACAAAGGAGCTGGTCATCAACTTCAGGAAGTGAAGTGTCGTACATACCCCTGTCTGTATGAATGGTGCTGAGGTGGAGATGATTGACAGCTTCAAATTCCAAGGTGTTCACATCACCAACAATTTGCCCTGGTCCATCCATACCAATGCTACGACCAAGAAAGCACAACAGCGCTTCTACTCGGCATGTCCACATTGACTCTTACCAATTTTTACAGATGCACCACAGAAAGCATCCTATCGGGCTGCATCACAGCTTGGTATGTCAACTGATCAGCCACAACCGTAAAAGACAACAGAGAGCTGTGAACACCGCCCAGTCCATCACGTGAACCCGCCTCCCATCCATTGACTCTGTCTACACCTCCCACTGCCTTGGGAAAGCGGGCAGCATAATAAAAGACCCTTTGCACCTTGTTATTCTCTCTTCCAACCTCTTCCAGTGGGCAGAAGATAGAAAAGTCTGAGAACACGTACTAACAGATTCAAAAACAGCTTCTTCCCCACTGTTGCCAGACTCCTGAATGACTCTCTTATGGACTGAACTTATCTCTCTATGCATCTTCTCTATTGTTATTAGAACTATATTCCGTATGCTTCACTCAATGTCTATGTATTTACATTGTGTATTTATCGTATGTACTATGTTTTTTCATGCGTGGAACGATCTGCCTGGACTGTACGCAGAACTTTTCACTGTATCTCGGTATACGTGGCAATAAATAAATTTAAATCTAATAATGATAAACCATTCAACATTATGAAAGGTTTACAAGCCAACTGAATGTTCTCCGTCTAGTTTTTTGGTCTTGCCCAGCCCAGAGTCCCTTTTCTCATCAGTCAGGATGTCATTTCCAGATATCAAATGGACTTGACTCATGACTTTGTCATGTTATCTTTGTGTTCTTAAAAAGAAAACTGCCTGTCCTTCCCAACTTCATACCAAAGTAACGGATTGGACAGTCTGGCAGTAAATCAAATTGACTACCACTTTCCCAGAGTATTTGTGGAGCCGACAATCCCCTGCTGGGTATCTAGCACTGCAGTCTGGAGTGGTGGCCTGAACTGTGATAGTGAGTCAATTATTGCCTCTAATTATTGTCGAAAACTATAAGGATAATCGTCTCATTTGCAAATGAGCCCTCTCTTTGTCTCAGCAGCTGCAAGGAAGATTAGAAACCCATGTGAATTGCTCAACTTTAAAAGAGTTGAGTACAATTCACATTTTCTGCGAAAATCGTCAAATAGGTTCTAAGACTAAAGATCAACCTCAGCACTCTTGAAGTTTGGAGGCAATTAACGTGCTGGTTCCAAGATAGGACATGTATGGAGACATGTAGCCCCTGATTCTTGGGCAAGCCCTCCCCTCCCCCGAAGGGCAGGAAAAAAACAGGCAATTTGAGGAAAATCCATATGTTATTTCCTCAAAAGGTCGAGGGAGACTCATTACTGAAAGATAACACCCACTATTCAACACCCAGTTCTCCAGCACTGTATAAGTTATTATCCATAATCACACATTTGGTTGCAAACTAAAAAAGGAATACACAAAGCTGAAAATACCCAGGTGTATTGCCAATATTTGAGCCTGGAATAATTCATTTTCAACCTGTTATTTTCAATGATAATTAGAAGTAGGTTATTCTTTTTAACACAGAAATAGCAAACTGACATATCTCAGGTAGGAATCTATAGTAACAAACTGACTGACTTTAATTGCTTCCTGTGGGACTCCAGAAGACATTACAGTGACTTGGATTGATCCTGACGGACACATGTCATTTGAACAGAAAGTGATGCATTTGTGTTTCATCTGCTCCAAGTGCTCCAGACATGCATAACAACTGACAATTTAACTCACAGACATTACCGCAGATGAGGTATATAATTAAAGTGACTGCTCTAAAATGTCATGTGTACTGTTGGAAATGACTGCTTTGGTTTTACAACAAAGAAACCGTGTGACGAATGAAAAGATTATTAAAAACAGCAGTAATGTAAGTAAACAAACAAATTCACCACAAATTCCTGATCAGAAGATATTCTGCCTTTAGAATATTTGGGGACAGTTTCAGTACAAAACCTTGGGGGTTGTAATAATGCACGTTCACAGAATTCATTAGTAACACAAAAGGCATTTATTAATAAGAAAAATTGCACAGAGACCAACAGCCTCACGGCTGTCCAAGAGCAGCCCACCGGCTGCCCTAATCCCCTATATATCTTCTAGATGTCTTCCGCCTAAGAGAGAACTCCACCTTCTGGGGTGATTAGCCACTCTTATCCAAATTGGACCCTCAAGACAGGTGCCTAAACTAAAACTGTGTGCACTTACGGAGTCCGTATCCTTCCACTCCCAACCTATTCATATATTTGTCGAGATGCCCTTTAAATGCTGCTATCGTATCTGCTCCCACCACCTCCCCAGGAAGCGTGTTCCATATATTTACCACCCTCTGTGTAAAAATCTGTTCTAAACTTTTCCTCATGCACGTAAAACCTGCGTCCCCGAGTACTTGACTCTCCTACCCTAGGGAAGAGCATCTGACTATCCACTCTGTCCATGCCACTCATAACCTTGTAGACCTCTATCAGGTCGCCTCACAACCTCCGTTGTTCCAGTGAGAACAGACTAAGTTTATCCACCCTCTCCGCAAAGCTAATGCCATCCATACCAGGCAACATCCTAGTAAACCTCTTCTGTACCCTCGCCAAAGCAGCCACAGCCTTCTAGTAGTGTGGCGACCAGAATTGTAGACAATGTTCCAAATGAGGCTTAACTAAGGTCCTGCAACATGACTTGCCAATTTTTATATTCAATGCCCCGACTGATAAAGGCCAGCATGCCATATGCCTTCCTGACCATCTTACCCACATGGGTTGCCACTTTCAGTGATCGGTGGATATGCACGCCCAGATCTCTCTGCCTGTCAATACTCGCAAGAGTTCACCAATTACTGTGTAATTCCTACATGCCTTGGACCTTCTGAAGTGCATTCACTCACACTTGTCCGGATTAAACTCCATCTTCCATTTCTCCACCCAAGACTCCAACCAGTTTATATCTTGCTGTATCCTCTGACAATCCTCTTCACTATTCGCAACTCCAGCAATTTTTGTGTCGTATGCAAACTTACTAATCAGACCATCTACATATTCTTTCAAATCATTTATATACACTACAAATAATAAAGGTCCCAGAACTGATCCCTGTGGAATGCCGCTAGTCATAGCCTTCCATTCAGAAAAGCACCCTTCTACTGCTACCCCCTGTCTTCTGTGCCCAAGCCAGTTCTATATCCAACTTGCCAGCTCTCCTCTGATCCCATGTGACTTCACCTTTTGTACCAGTCTACCATGAAGTACCTTATCAAAGGCTTTATTGAAGTCCATGTATACAACATCTACTGTCTTTCCCTCATACATCATCTTTGCACTTCCTCGAAAAACTCAATCAAATTAGTGAGGCATAACCTCCACTTCACAAAACCATACTGTCCATCACTAATAAGTCCATTTGTTTCCAAATGTGAGTAAATCCTATCTCTAAGAATCATTTCCAATAATTTCCCTAACACTAACATAAGGCTCACCGGCCAAGTTCAGAAAAACATGTTAGGTAATTTGTACATTCTGAATTCTCCCTCCGTGTACCCGAACAGTGTGACGACGAGGGGCTTTTCATAGTAACCTCATTGCAGTGTTAATGTAAGCCTACTTGTGACAATAAAGATTATTAAACCATTATTAAACCTATAATTTCCTAGGCAGCATGGTGGTAGCTCTGTAGCCTCGAGGTGCTGAGGTCCCAGGTTTGACCCCAGCTCTGGGTCACTGTCCGTGTGGAGTTTGCACATTCTCCCCGTGTGCGTGGGTTTCACCCCCGCAAAGCAAAGATGTGCATGGTAGGTGGATTAGCCACGCTACATTGCCCCTTAATTGGAAAATTGAATTGGGTATTCTAAATTTAAAAAGAAAATAAACCTGTAATTTCCTGGATTATCCCTGCTGCCCTTCTTAAACAATGGAACAACATTGGCTACTCTCCAGTGCTCTGGAATGCTGCATGTTGCCAATGAAGATCCAAAGAATACTGTCAAGGCCCCAGCAATTTCCTCAATTACCTCAATTATAGTGGGGTAGATCCCATCAGCCCTGGGGACTTATCTACTTTAATACTTTATAAGATGTCGAACACCTCCTCTCCATATCTCCATATGTTGCCCAGTTCTTATGCAACAACTTAAATTTATTTAGTGCCTTTGTCAGAATAAAATCTACCAGGGAGCTTAATAGGAAGTCTGAGCATCTTAAGACGATAATAGGACAGGTGAACAAAACCTTGGTCAAGGAGTTAGATTTTCAGGGATGTCTTGAATGTCTTGAAGGAGGACAGAATGGCTGAGAGTATTGGGGAAGGAGTTCCAGATTTAAAGTACCAGGTAGCTGAACTCCCGGTCACCATTGGCGGAGAATTTAAAATCAGGGCTGCTCAAGAAGGCCAAATCTGGAGAGCACAGATATCTCAGAGGTTTGGGGGCTGGTGAAGGTTTATCGATGCTATGGTGGTAGGAATGTGCAAGGCTCTGGAAGGATTTGAAATTAAAATAATTTTAAAATTGAGGTGGTGCTTTACTGGGAGCGAAGGAACACAACTTCTTATTTTCCTACTTATCACACAATAGTCATTACACATCAGTGACATATAAGAACATAAGAACATAAGAACTAGGAGCAGGAGTAGGCCATCTGGCCCCTCGAGCCTGCTCCGCCATTCAATTAGATCATGGCTGATCTTTTGTGGACTCAGCTCCACTTTCCGGCCCGATCACCATAACCCTTAATCCCTTTATTCTTCAAAAAACTATCTATCTTTACCTTAAAAACATGTAATGAAGGAGCCTCAACTGCTTCACTGGGCAAGGAATTCCATAGATTCACAACCCTTTGGGTGAAGAAGTTCCTCCTAAACTCAGTCCTAAATCTACTTCCCCTTATTTTGAGGCTATGCCCCCTAGTTCTGCTGTCACCCGCCAGTGGAAACAACCTGCCCGCATCTATCCTATCTATTCCCTTCATAATTTTAAATGTTTCTATAAGATCCCCCCTCATCCTTCTAAATTCCAACGAGTACAGTCCCAGTCTACTCAACCTCTCCTCATAATCCAACCCCTTCAGCTCTGGGATTAACCTAGTGAATCTCCTCTGCACACCCTCCAGCGCCAGTACGTCCTTTCTCAAGTAAGGAGACCAAAACTGAACACAATACTCCAGGTGTGGCCGCACTAACACCTTATACAATTGCAACATAACCTCCCTAGTCTTAAACTCCATCCCTCTAGCAATGAAGGACAAAATTCCATTTGCCTTCTTAATCACCTGTTGCACTTGTAAACCAACCTTCTGTGACTCATGCACGAGCACACCCAAGTCTCTCTGAACAGCGGCATGCTTTAATATTTTATCGTTTAAATAATAATCCCGTTTGCTGTTATTCCTACCAAAATGGATAACCTCACATTTGTCAACATTGTATTCCATCTGCCAGACCCGAGCCCATTCACTTAACCTATCCAAATCCCTCTGCAGACTTCCAGTATCCTCTGCACTTTTCGCTTTACCACTCATCTTAGTGTCATCTGCAAACTTGGACACATTGCCCTTGGTCCCCAACTCCAAATCATCAATGTAAATTGTGAACAATTGTGGGCCCAACACGGATCCCTGAGGGACACCACTAGCTACTGATTGCCAACCAGAGAAACACCCATTTATCCCAACTCTTTGCTTTCTATTATTTAACCAATCCTCTATCCATGCTACTACTTTACCCTTAATGCCATGCATCTTTATCTTATGCAGCAACCTTTTGTGTGGCACCTTGTCAAAGGCTTTCTGGAAATCCAGATATACCACATCCATCGGCTCCCCGTTATCTACTGCACTGGTAATGTCCTCAAAAAATTCCACTAAATTAGTTAGGCATGACCTGCCTTTAACGAACCCATGCTGCGTCTGCCCAATGGGACAATTTCTATCCAGATGCCTCGCAATTTCTTCCTTGATGATAGATTCCAGCATCTTCCCTATTACCGAAGTTAAACTCACTGGCCTATAATTTCCTGCTTTCTGCCTACCTCCTTTTTTAAACAGTGGCGTCACGTTTGCTAATTTCCAATCCACCGGGACCACCCCAGAGTCTAGTGAATTTCGGTAAATTATCACTAGTGCATCTGCAATTTCCCTAGCCATCTCTTTTAGCACTCTGGGATGCATTCCATCAGGGCCAGGAGACTTGTCTACCTTTAGCCCCATTAGCTTGCCCATCACTCCCTCCTTAGTGATAACAATCCTCTCAAGGTCCTCACCTGTCATAGCCTCATTTCTATCAGTCGCTGGCATGTTATTTGTGTCTTCCACTGTGAAGACCGACCCAAAAAACCTGTTCAGTTCCTCAGCCATTTCCTCATTTCCCATTATTAAAACTCCCTTCTCATCCTCTAAAGGACCAATATTTACCTTAGCCACTCTTTTTTGTCTTATATATTTGTAAAAACTTTTACTGTCTGTTTTTATATTCTGAGCAAGTTTACTCTCATACTCTATCTTACTCTTCTTTTTAGCTTTTTTAGTAGCTTTCTGTTGCCCCCTAAAGATTTCCCAGTCCTCTAATCTCCCAGCACTCTTTGCCACTTTATATGCTTTTTCCTTCAATTTGATACTCTCCCTTATTTCCTTAGATATCCACGGTCGATTTTCCCTCTTTCTTCCGTCCTTCCTTTTTGTTGGTATAAACCTTTGCTGAGCACTGTGAAAAATCGCTTGGAAGGTTCTCCACTGTTCCTCAACTGTTCCACCATAAAGTCTTAGCTCCCAGTCTACCTTAGCTAGTTCTTCTCTCATCCCCTTGTAATCTCCTTTGTTTAAACACAAAACACTAGTATTTGATTTTACTTTCTCACCCTCCATCTGTATTTTAAATTCCACCATATTGTGATCGCTCCTTCCGAGAGGATCCCTAACTATGAGATCATGAATCAATCCTGTCTCATTACACAGGACAAGATCTAGGACCGCTTGTTCCCTCGTAGGTTCCATTACATACTGTTCTAGGAAACTATCGCGGATACATTCTATAAACTCCTCCTCACGGTTGCCTTGACCGACCTGGTTAAACCAATCGACATGTAGATTAAAATCCCCCATGATAACTGCTGTACCATTTCTACATGCATCAGTTATTTCTTTGTTTATTGCCTGCCCCACCATCTCGTTACTATTTGGTGGCCGATAGACTACTCCTATCAGTGACTTTTTCGCCTTACTATTCCTGATTTCCACCCAAATGGATTCAACCTTATCCTCCATAGCACCGATGTCATCCCTTACTATTGCCCGGATGTCATCCTTAAATAACAGAGCAACACCACCTCCCTTACAATCCACTCTGTCCTTCCGAATAGTTTGATACCCTCGGATATTTAACTCCCAGTCGTGACCATCCTTTAACCATGTTTCAGTAATGGCCACTAAATCATAGTCATTTACGATGATTTGTGCCACCAACTCATTTACTTTATTCCGAATACTACGAGCATTCAGGTAAAGTACACTTATGTTGGTTTTTTTACCTCTGTTTTGAATCTTAACATCTCCAGTTTTATTCCTTTTGTTATTACTGGGCCTATTCACTGTGCTCCCCTCAGTCACTGTACCTTGTACTGTCGCCCTTATGGATTTCTGACTATGTCTTCTCTGCCTTGCACTTTTCCCCTTCCTTTTGTTTCTGTCCCTGTTTTACTACCTTCCAACTTCCAGCATTGGTTCCCATCCCCCTGCCACATTAGCTATAATATGTAGACTGTATATTTATGTAGAAAGCCGATCATTGACTAGAGGCTTGAAATTTACAGCAGCGACAATTGCCCTCTCGCAATAGTTTATAAGTTGCCAACAATTCTTGAATCTCCCCAGCTGAAGCATTGGTTTTACAATAACAAACCACATGAGCAGATACAGACCTCCAGACCTGTGTGTTACATGCCAGGGGCTCTTTTAATATGAAATGAAACCTCTTTAGACTTCCTTGTCCGACGCTGCAGGCTTAGATCAGGGCAAACAGGAATCATTGACAGCACCTGGACGTTGAGGGATATATTCGAGCCTGCTGCTGAAACATGAAGGTGAAAAATAATCTGCTTTGCAGCAGATAGATAGTGTTCGGAAATCAGAAACAGCCGCTCACAGGAAAAGTACAAATTACCATCAAGTTTTAGATGGTAAGGCCCACGCCACAGGAAAACCAAGAAAAGAGGTAAAAATGAGAAAAAATTCAAATGGAAACAATGGCAAAAACTAGTTACCTATGTGTCAAATACAGGAAAACATCCAAACTGGAACGGACGCAACCTTCCCAAAAGGGAACAAAGCCCCCGGCGTTTCCCGGCACTCGCAGTTGGCTATTCAACACGATTCATGTTGAATAAAGGGCCTGAACAGGGAATGTGCATCCGAGACTTCTCATAGCCTCGTTTTTTTTAGAATCGAGATCTCCGCTCACCGGAACTACCCGTTGCACCGAGAGATCGAATGCCATTTTTAAAGAATCTCTGACCATCCCCCCAGCTCAAGCGCAATGTGGGAGGATTCACCAGCCCCCCCCCCCATGCCGACAAACCCCAGCCCGATCGCGCCCACATGCAACAAATGCCAACCTGGCACCCTGGCAGTGCCCCTGCCAGCCTGCAGTGCCAGACCAGGCACCTTGACAGTGCCATCTGCCCCAAGGGTCATTCGGCAGGGGGCCTTCGATCCCCTTGGAGACCCCCATGAGTGTTATTCCATCTGGTCCCAGTTTGTGGGGATCAGTAGCAAATGGCATCGCCCGATGTTCCCGAGGTGAAGGGTTTGAATCCCAAAGTCTCAGGTACCTCGGGAATATGCACATTAGAGTGAGACTTATTGCCTCGCTCTATTATGCAAATTTGATAAAAGGTGATCCCACCCATTGTGGGTAGGATTCACCTTGCAACATCTCTTGAGATTGCGTTGAATCTCGCGAGGCGTTGCAAGCTGGGTAGTTCCCGGAGCGGCGTCTCCTGGCTTTCGATGGCCACACTGTATCCGGAATTCTGCTTTTCCGGCACAGCGTGGCCAGAGTATTGCGCCCGATTAGTCCATTTGAATGAATAGCAATGGAAACATTAAAGAGAAATGTGCCCGAGAAGGGCATATTAACAGATTGCAATGCATCTTAGCTCAGAGTAGTGTAATAAATTGATCAATTGGTTTATTATCAATTCAGCAGTAAACATGCATTTTAATTTGACCACGTGGTCCTGTGCCTTGGGGCCGTTAGCGCTGTGATAACTCCACTGGGCATCGCGGTGTGCTCTTTGTCAGAGTTAATCAGTTGGTTAACCAACCTTTGTATTGACAATGTGTTGGCAACATCGATTTACCATATTTCACTTATTTTAGTAGTAACTTCACTCAACCAATACAGGAAAATGTACTTCAAGTGCATGTTTACCTCACATATTTTCCTATTCATATCATTATTCCGTAAACAATGATATAATGCACACTCAATGATCAAAAAGTGATTGCACATACTCCTTTAGTCTTAACATTCTGCAAACAAAAACATTCTGTTGATATAATTATTAATATCTCACGCTCCATGACAGTGTCTATTACTTATTTGTGCGAATCAGAACTGTAATAAGTTACATTCAATAATACATCGGACAACACCGTATCAACTTTAAAAAATCTAAATAGCCAGTGTTCATTTTGTGAAGTTTTTCAAATAAATTTAGAGTACCCAATTCATTTTTTCCAATTACGGGGCAATTTAGCATGGTAAATCCACCTACCCTGCACATCTTTGGGTTGTGAGGGCGAAATCCACGCAAACATGGGGAGAATGTGCAAACTCCACACGGACAGTGACCCAGAGCCGGGATCGAACCTAGGACCCCGGCGCCGTGATGCAGCTAGGCTAACCATGCTAGCCACCGTGCTGCCACTCATTTTGTGAAGCTGATGTCAGTTATTATATTGGCAAAATGCTCATCCTCATTTGAAATATAATAATAATCATCTTTATTGTCACAAGTAGGTTTACATTAACACTGCAGTGAAGTTACTGTGAAAAGCCCCCAGTCGTCACATTCCGGCGCCTGTTCAGGTACTCAGAGCTCTATTCAGAATTTCCAAATTACCTAACAGCACGTCTTTTGGGACTTGAAGGAGGAAACTGGAGTACCCGGAGGAAACCCATGCAGACATGGGGAGAACGTGCAGACTCCACACTGACAGTGACCCCAGCTGGGAATTGAACCTGGGACCCTGGAGCTGTGAAGTAACAGTGTTACCCACTGTGCTAAATATTCCTCTGACCTCACGCTACTCTAATTCAGTAACCTCCTCATCCCCAGAAGCAGCCTCCAGTCCCAAAAATTCTCTCATTCCTTGTTCTCGTCACTCCATCTCTGTTGGTCACCGTTTCAGGCAGAACACCCTTAACACTTGGTCCTCAAGAACTGTCTTCCTCATTATTGCTGCTTTCCAAGTTTACACAAAACCATTCTCTTCTACCATGTCCTTCCCTATATCCTTTCTAATCTGGGCCTGTTGT